>NC_134238.1:88541375-91013875 GCF_965152275.1 Natator depressus | reverse complement strand
TCTAGTCTGACCTCCTGCACATTGCAGGCCACAGAACTTCACCCACCCACTCCTGTGATAGACCCATAATCTCTGGTTTAGTTACCGAAGTCCTCAAATCATTATTTAAAGACTTAAAGTTACAGAGAATCCACCATTTACTCTAGTTTAAACCAGCAACTGACCTGAGCCCCATGCTGCCGAGGAAGACAAAAAAAAACAACAAAAAAAAACCAGGGTCTCTGCCTCTCACTTAAAATTCACAATTAAATAAAGCTCTTTTTGTAATGTTAACACATTAATCCCAGGAGAAATAATTTTACAAGCCACATAGCAGGCATTAGGTCCCACCATAGCAGCTCTAAAGAAAACCCAGTTACTCCAATATGTTGTATATCTTGGTTAGCAGGTCTCCAGTCATCAGCATTATAGGATAAATATAACCTTAGTTACTAGTGTGGATGAAAATTAGTTCATTGAGTAACACATATCAATAAGTAAAATATAATTCTGAATGTTCTGGCATAGGTGCACACCCACTTGATAATGCCTTTGCCTCTTAATTGTGACAGGTGATTTACTCCATAAAGCTTCATAGTTCCTTTCTGCTTTTCGATTCCTGCATTAGGACCAATTTGTATAGTGATGTGAATGGTAATTTCAGTGGCAATTGACATTCCGAGACAAGGCACCTAGACTGTTCTGCAGTAATATTTTTATCATGGACTTGAATAACTGTGTAACTGTCTGTAGTAACAGCTGAAAAACAGGTGTGGTTTGGGGTTTGTTGTTTAACCCTTATTGATGAGGCATTTATGTTCCACTGTGTTTTGGAGAGGCAAGGTCCTGTGATTTACTTTCTCTCGCACACAATTACAGTTCAGGGGAATAACCTACTTATGGTTAAAAACATGTTGTCCAATAAACGCATGCAGCTCAGAACCACCCAGCCACTTACATCTCCATATTTGGCTGACCCCCCACTTAGACGGTTAATGAAGATACATATATTCCCTGTCTCTCTCTTGTGCAAAAATAGGGTGCTAGTTTTACAGTGTTTTCAGCTAAATAAGTGATTTCAGAAAGAATAGAGGCCATCCAGACAATAGCAGAAATTTCAAGAAACGGTAAGTGTTGCTAGCACCTAATGGCAAAAAATAGCAATTAAATGATCTTGTGAAAAGACATAAGTCATGATGGAAAATGGGGTGTACATGTGTGCCTGATGGAACCCCAGTGAATTCAATGGGCTTTGGAACAGGCTGAATATGAGGTAATCCTGCAGACAGTTAGTATTACCAGTGATTGCAGTTACCAGACCATCCATCTAGATGGTACATTTGGTCCACAAGCCACTCTGTCTCTCTGTCCAGCTAAATTCCACTGAAGACTCACACTTTTCACAATATCCACAAGTAACTAGTCAACAATAAGAGCAATGCTAACACCACGCACCTATTTGAAATCCTAGTCTTTTCCTGCTGTATGCCTGCAAGTACACTTGGTCTACTCTTTGCCCTGGTCTACACTATGAGTTTAGGTCGAATTTAGCAGTTAGATAGATTTAACCCTGCACCCGTCCACACAATGAAGCCATTTTTGTCAACTTAAAATCGATTTCTGTACTACTCCACGACGACGGGATTAGCACTTGGTAGTGTGGACGTAATTTGACGGTATTGGCATGCGGGGGCTATCCCAGAGTGCTCCATTGTGTCTGCTCTGGACAGCACTCTCAACTCGGATGCACTGGCCAGGTAGACAGGAAAAGCCCCGCAAACTTTTGAATTTCATTTCCTGTTTGGCCACTGCGGCAAGCTGATCAGCACAGGTGACTGTGCAGATCTCATCAGCAGAGGTGACCATAGAGTCCCAGAATCGCAAAAGAGCTCCAGCATGGATGGAACCGGAGGTACTGGATCTGATCGCTGTATGGGGAGGCAAATCCGTGCTATGAGAACTCCGTTCCAAAAGACAAAATGCCAAAATATTTGAAAAAATCTCCAAGGGCATGAAGGACAGAGGCTATAACAGGGACCTGCAGCAGTGCCGTGTGAAATTTAAGGAGCTCAGGCAAGCCTTACCAAAAAACCACAGAGGCAAACGCCCGCTCGGGGTCAGAGCCCCAGACATACCGCTTCTATGATGATCTGCATGCAATTCTCGGGGATGCCCCTACAACTACCTCACACCTGTATGTGCACTTCTGCAAGGGAATCTCACTCAAGAGGGATGAGGATTTTGGGGACAAGGAAGATGATGAGGTGGGGGAGGTTGAAGATAGCGCACACCAGGCAAGTGGAAAAACTGTTCTCCCTGACAGCCAGGAACTGTTTATCACCCTGGAGCCAATACCCTCCCAATCCGGACTCCTGCACCTTGAAGGTGGAGAAGGCACCTCTGGTGAGTGTACCTTTGTAAATATAATACACGGTTTAAAAGCAAGTGTGTTTAATGACTAATTTGCCCTGAAGACTTGGGATGCATTCTTGGCCAGTACAGCTACTGGAAAAGTCTGTTAACTTGTCTAGGGATGGAATGGAAATCCTCCAGGGACATCTCAATGAAGCTGTGCTGGAGGTACTCCCAAAGCCTTTGCAAAAGGTTTCTGGGGAGGGCAGCCTTATTGCGTCCTCTATGGTAGGACGCTTTACCACGCCAGGCCAGTAGCACATACTCTGGAATCATTGCATAAGAAAGCATGGCAGCATGTGGTCCCAGTGTTTGCTGGCATTCAAGCAACATCTGTTCTTTATCTCTCTGTGTTATCGCCAGGAGAGTGATATCATTCATGGTCACCTGGTTGAAATAGGGGAATTTTGTTAAGGGGACATTCAGAGGTGGCCGTTCCTGCTGGCCTGTTTGCCTGTGGCTGAAAAGAAATCATCCCTGCTGTTAGCCATGCAGAGGGGTGAAGCAATCATCCCAGAGAATTGGGTGTGTGTGTGGGGGGGGGTTAGTTGGGTTTGTGCTGCATGTTAACCCGAAAACATGAGCCCCTCCTTTTAAATGGCCAATGTGTCTTTTTCAATTTTATTCTTCCTTTTCTTCCTCCTGCAGCTGCAAATGTTTCAATGCTGCCACTAGCATCTCCATCCCAGAGGCTAGCGCAGATAAAGCTAAAAAAATGCACTCGCGATGAAATGTTCTCTGAGCTCATGCAGTCCTCCCGCACTGAAAGAGCCCAGCAGAATGCATGGAGGCAGACAATGTCAGAGTCCAGGAAAGCACAAAATGAACACGAGGACAGGAGGGACACACGAGAGGATAGATGGCTGGAGCAACAGGAGAGGTGGCGGGATCAAGAGGAAAGGTGGCGGCAGCATGATGAAAGGAGGCAGGATGCAATGCTGAGGCTACTGGAGGATCAAACTGATATGATCTGGCGTATGGGTGAGGTGCAGGAAAGCCACAGACCACCTCTGCAGCCCCTGTGTAACCAACCACCCTCCTCCCCAAGTTCCATAGCCTCCTCACCCAGACGCCCAAGAACGCAGGGAGGGGAGAGGGGGAGCTCTGGGGACCCAACCACTCCACCCCAGAGGACTGCCCAAGCAACAGAAGGCTGGCATTCAATAAGTTTTGAAGTGCAGTGTGGCCTTGTCCTTCCGTCCTCCCGCACGCCACCCGGTGCGTCCCTCCTCCGCCGCCCCTCCCGGGCTACCTTGGCAGTTATCCCCCTATTTGTGTGACAAATTAATAAAGAATGCATGAATTTGAAACAACAATTACTTTATTGCCTCTGCAAGCAGTGATCGAAGGGGGGAGGGTGGTTGGCTTACAGGGAAGTAGAGTGAACCAAGGGGCGGGTTTTCATCAAGGAGAAACAAACAGAACTGTCACGCCGTAGCCTGGTTAGCCATGAAACTGGTTTTCAAAGTTTCTCTGATGTGTAGCGCACCCTGCTGTGCTTTTCTAATTGCGCTGGTGTCTGGGTGCGCATAATCAGCAGCCAGGTGATTTGCCTCAACTTCTCAGCCCACCATAAATGTCTCCCCCTTACTCTCACAGATATTGTGGAGCACACAGCAAGCAGTAATAACAATGGGAATATTGGTTTTGCTGAAGCCTAACCGAGTCAGTAAACTGCGCCAGCGCACTTTTAAACATCCAAATGCACATTCTACCACCATTCTGCACTTGTTCAGCCTATAGTTGAACAGCTCCTGACTACTGTCCAGGGTGCCTGTGTATGGCTTCATGAGCCATGGTATTAAGGGACAGGCTGGGTCCCCAAGGATAACTATAGGCATTTCAACATCCCCAGTGGTTATTTTCTGGTCTGGAAAGTAAGTCCCTTGCTATAGCTGTTCATACAGACCAGAATTCCTGAAGATGTGAGTGTCATGTACCTTTCCCTGCCATCCCATGTTGATGTTGGTGAAACGTCCCTTGTGATCCACCAGTGCTTGCAGCACCATTGAAAAGTACCCCTTTCAGTTTATCTACTGGCTGCCTTGGTGCTCCGGTCCCAAGATAGGGATATGCGTTCCATCTTTTGCCCCACCACAGTTAAGAAAACTCATTGCAGCAAAGCCATCCACTATAACCAGCACATTTCCCAGAGTCACTACCCTTGATACCAGTAGCTCAGGGATTGCATTGGCTACTTGGATCACAGCAGCCCCCACAGTAGATTTGCCCACTCCAAATTGATTCCTGACTGACAGGTAGCTGTCTGGTGTTGAAAGCTTCCACAGGGCTATCGCCACTCGCTTGTGAACTGTGAGAGCTGCTCTCATCTTGGTATTCTTGTGATTCCGGACAGGAGAAAGCAAGTCACAAAGTTGCATGAAACTGCCCTTACGCATGCGAAAGTTTTGCAGCCACTGGGAATCATCCCAGACCTGCAACTCTATGCGGTCCCACAAATCTGTGCTTGTTTCCCGGGCCCAGAATCGGCATTCCATGGCATGAACCTGCCCCATTGCCACCAGGATGGCCAAATTGCCGGGGCCTGTGCTTTGACTGAAATCTGTGTCCATGTCCTCATCACTCTCGTCACTGTGCTGCTGTCACCTCCTCCCTTGCTTTTGTAGGTTTTGGTTCTGCATATACTGCAGAATAATGCGTGAGGTGTTTACAATGCTCATAACTGCCGCAGTGATCTGAGTGGGCTCCATGCTTGCCGTGGTATGGTGTCTGCAGGAGAGTAGAGTTGCAGGGGAAGTGGTGGCTGGATGACCAGTTTTGCAGACCTACTGCACCGTCTGCTGCCAGGACACAACAGCTGAGTGGGTTGCACGCTTGCTGTGGTATGGTGAGACAAGAGCAGCTGAACAGAGTTGTAGCGGAAGCAGTGGATGATGATGGTCATATAGAGGACCTGCGAGACCACCAGGACAGCAGGAGAGCAGAGTGGCAGTGGAAGCGGTGGATGATGACGGTCATATAGAGGACTCTGCAAGGTGGATTCACAGCACCAGGAAAGCAGAGTGGCAGTGGAAGCAGTCGTTCAATGACAATGGTTTGCAGACCTACTGCACCATCTGCTGAAAGCAATATGGCGCCCACACGGAAAAAAGGCGCAAAATGATTGTCTGCCATTGTTTTCACAGAGGGAAAGGCAACTGATGACATGTACCCAAAACCACCCACGACAATGTTTTTGCCCCGTCAGGCATTGGGAGCTCAACCCAGAATTCCAATGGGCAGCAGAGACTGCGGGAACTGTGGGATAGCTACCCACAGTGCAATGCTCCGAAAGTCATCGCTAGCCTTGGTACTGTGGATGCACTCCGCCAACTTAATGCGCTTAGTGTGGACACAATCGACTGTATAATATCACTTTCTAAAAAAACAGATTCTATAAATTCGACCTAATTTCATAGTGTAGACATACCTGTCTTTTTTCAACTGTGTCTCCCTTCTGTTTCCCATTTTCAAAAGTTGAAGCTGCTGACATAGGCCAATAACTTCCCACTCCATGGCATGGAGCCATGAGGTGAACAAGCTAATGCACAGCAGCAGAGGCCATTGCCAAAAGGGAGTTTGATACTAAATATGTACCACAATTGCACTTGTACTAATTACCAGAAGAGGAAATACAATACAGCACACAGAAAATTGACTGCAATCGGCAGTCTTCTGAGAAGCGCATTTCTAACAAACAGAGTATGGGTCAAAATAACTTTTCCTCTATCTACACCAAGAATATTTTGCCTACGTTCAGTTGTAATGATTTTTTGTTGTGTAATAATCTCAGATTTCTACTGAAACTGCAAAGTTCCCATGCAACACAATTCCAGGATGCAGCGGCATGGTTATGACAGCACTTCTGGGTATTATGTACAGCTGTGGGAATTTATTAAATTAGTGCTTTCCACAAAAAAGGCACACACACACACGAAGCGTGTTGTTAAAATAGGTTTTTGTTTTTTGTCCTGCAAAAACTGCCTTTTGTGTTCATGGAAAACAGAGACGAATTCAAGGCAACAATGCAAAATGTTCCCCTCTCCATAAAGCCTGCATCTCTCTTAACTTTTCACACCAATTTTGCTTCACAGTGCAAATGTTTCACTTTACATTGACATCATTATGGGTGTTGCTGCACACAATACCAAAGTCCACAATGGTACTTGAAGATTAATGGAAAAAACCATGAACAAGAACACCATTTAAAGAGATTCCCCATGCTGGTATCTCTTAGAATTTCCTTTCAGACACCAGGCTGTCAGCCTCTTATTAAAATAAGGTTTGACACGATTCACACAATTATGGCAAATTGTCAAAGAGGGGGATGAGTACTTTAAATCACAACAGAGAAAGGCAGAAAAGTCTTCAGACTCTTCAAGATTTTTCTGAGGCAGCACTTGCTGACATGGGCACACAATTTCACACTCATACTTGCCATAAGCACTCAAGAGATGTTTGACCTTCATCAGGCTTTTTTCCTCCCGCTTCAACAAAAGCTAGTCAGAGAAAGTATTGCATTATGTTTTGTGATGCAGATAATTCCTCGTAATAGTACATAATGCTACCTGGAACTCACACCCCAAGAAGTTCACCAAGTTCAGTGTCTTCTTGAATCTTAGCAGAGAAGAGCTCCTTATAAGCTTGTCTCTTTCACCAACCGAAGTTGGGCCAATACAAAATATCACCTCACCCACCTTCTCTCTCAGAGTACATCTGTCATTTCACTCAAGAGCCGGCCTATGGGTAATCATTTAATCAAAACCACTGCTGTGATTGCTACTTGTATAGAAAATTATAAAGCTGCAGCAGCTTCAAAGGCAGGATTACAAAGATTAAATGGGCACTGCTTTTTGCTAAGTGTTGGGTAAGAATGAATTACAGTACCCTTAAATTTGAAGGAAATTAGAGAGGGAAAATTATTCATTTGGTCAGACCAGCATTTCCTAATTTTCATGTCCTCTCATACTTACAGTAAATTATGCAATTGAGAATTCATGGAAGACACACACACCAGAGACCATCTAATTATAATCCTAGTGCTAGAAGATGCTTCAGCCTAGCTTTGTGGCTTTTGCCTTTCTGTTTAAGTCTAATAATAAAATGTTTCTTTACAAAAATTAAAAGACTTCCCCCCACCCCCCGACAAAATCATCATCATCATCATGATCTCCCACAAATTAATCAACTAAAAATCAAGAGATGGTGATTCCAGAGACATTTTAAACCAAACATGAGAGTAAGGAGGCAACTGAATAAAACTGCAATTACCATACAAAACTGCTAGTGACCTTTTCTTTGCAGATACAGATTCACTACATTCTGCTGTCATTTCTTTCACCCTTCCCAAAAGACTAAAGTTTTGAAAACAGCACATCTAAAATTAGAGTTTGTTAAAAGAGATGGGGCAGCTTTGTGCACAGATACACACATGCAGGTCCGAGTGAATTTAATGAGAGCTGCATGCAAAAAAAGAGGGCAGAAGTCAGCTCATGGCTCACAGCATACTGGGGAACAAAGTAACAGAGTTCCAGAAAGTGCTGCAGGAAACTGACTTTATTTCAGTATCCTGGAGACTGTCTCTAATTTTAAATTCAATTGGAAATCCTAAACATAAAGAGAGTTTAGTATGATTAATACGATACTTATTTACCAAAGTGATAAGAATCTTAGAAATATCAGACTGATGGTAAACACTTCTTTTTTGTATTATCTGTGTCAACATTCTGTGTATTACTTGGTACTATCAATCATTAACATTCAATCATTAACTATCAATCATATCATGCCAGCAAGCTCCCATAGGCCCTCATAACGCTGAGCCTACACCTCCCATATATGCTTAAACCATAAGTCCCAACATGATATTAAAGTGGCACACATCATGAATAGTTCAAAGATCAAAGGGCTCCAGCAGCACTCCCACTGGACTGCAAATCTGTCTTTACTCACTTGGCTCTTAGGGTTGGCAATTTTCTAGTGGCACAAAACCAAAGACCCTAGCCCTGCCCCCTCACAAGGCCCTGCCCCCCACTCACTACATTCCCCCTTTCTCAGTGGCTCACTCTCCCCCACCCTCACTCACGTTCACTGGGCTGGGGCAGGGAGTTGGAGTGCGGGAGGAGGTGAAGGCTCCGGCTGGGGGTGTGGGCTCTGGGGTGGGGCTAGGGATGAGGGGTTTGGGGTGCAGGAGGAGGCTCCAGGCTGGGGGGAGGGGCCGAGGGATTCAGAGTGCGGGAAGGGACTGCGGGTTGAGGTGCAGGAGTGGGTGAAGGCTCTGGGGTGGGGCTGGGGATGAGGGGTTCAGGGTGTGGGAGGGGACTCTGGCCTGGGGCAAGGGGTTGGGGTGCAGGGGGGTGAGGGCTCTGGGTACAGGCTCTGGGGTGGGGCTGGGGGGTTTGGGGTGCAGGAGGGTGCTCTGGGGGGGCTCAGGGCTGGGGCATGGGTTTACTTCGGGCAGCTTCTGCTCAGCGGTGCAGTGGGGCTAAGGCAGGCTGCCTGCCTGTCCTGGCACCATGCTGTGCGCGCCCCTGTAACAGCCAGCAGGTCCAGGTCCTAGGCTGGGGGTGCAGCAGGCTGCACACGCTGTTCTCGCCCGCAGGCACCCCCCCCCCCAGCTCCCATTGGCCAGTTCCCAGCGAATGGGGCTTAGGAGCCGGACCTGCTGGCCGCTTCCAAGGTGCAGTGCGGTGCGAGCCAGGACAGGTAGAGACTAGCCTGCCTTAGCACCACAGCACCACCAACTGGACCTTTAACGACTCAGTTGGCGGTGCTCTCTGGAGCTGCCAGGGTCCCTTTTCAACCAGGTGTTCCAGTAAAAAAATGGACTCTTGGTCACCCTATTGGCTCTGCAGTTCCTCCTCCCATACTACATCACCTTCTCCCAGAATCTTGCTCTGTGCCCTTAGCATGCTAATCTTGCATTATGCATGCTTAACTGTAGCTCTTTCCCTAGACTGGCTGGTGTAGCTACTAAATGCATGCCTCGACACCCTTTCTCTTTCAAGGAAATTCCCAGCAACCTCCTCTGTCCCTCCCTGGATTTTTAAAATAAATCATGGAAGAAACAGCTTACCTTTCTATTATTTTTATGCTGAAACTATGCTATCATCTTCCCCAAACTGTGGTACCCTAATCCTTAGTGTCCATCAGTTAATATGGCTCTTTTATCACTCCATTTCGCTACTCCTAATTATTGTCTAGTATTTTGTCTAGTACTTTGAGGGACTGATATTGTTAGATGATGGAAAAACACTAACAGAAAACGCAGTATGATTGCAAGTGGTATTGTGTATGGAGCAGTGCAGAGAATTAAACTCTATTGTGCTACTACATAGCAGAGACAGTTAAAGGAAGTTGATTAATGCCCAGTTTACACTAGGAAAGGTTTGCTGATACAGCTACACCTGTATAATCATAGCTCGCTCTTCTATAGTGCTTTTCTTCAGTAGTTCTCAGAGCACTTTACAATCTCTAATGTATTTATCCTCAATGCCCCTGTGAGGTAGGCAATACTATTATCCCCGTTTTACAGATGGGCAACTGAGGCACAAAAAAAGCTAAATGACTTGCCGATGGTGACACAGGAAGTCTGTGGCAGAATAGAATTGAATCAGAGTCTCCCAAATCCTATGCTAGCCCTTAACCACTGGACCACTCTTCCTCTATAGCAGATATAGTGGCAAATCCTCTTAGCATAAAGGCAGGTTATACTGGCAAAAGTGTGTTTTTGTTGGTATAGCTTATACCAGCTGGGTGAACAAAATAAGCTCTGCTAGCAACAACACTTTTATGCCAGTGTAACTGGGTCTGCACTATGGGGTTTGTCACAACCCTCATTATCATTGCTGTACCAGCACAGGTTTCTAGTGTAGAACTGGGCTAACTTTAATATGAAGACTGCACTGTTTGCCCCACACATTTCAATAAATCCCATCTTCCTTCATGCCCATCCTATACATCAAGGGCTGAAGTTCTAGTCCAAAATGACTGAAACACAATGATGGAATATTATGTCAATATACTTTTAAGCAAAGTATCCGTGAATTTCAGAGTAAGGCTCTCGCTTTAAATTCATGATTACATTTTCTTGTAACACAAAAGTTCAAGTACGACTAGCTCAGGATTACACCGAAGTAGGAAACCAGTGAATTTGCCTTTATCCTAAAAGCCCATAAGGAGGCTTCAACATCAAAAGAACTGCCTCAGTTGATCTGATGCTTGTCATCAACATTTCTCCAAAGGATCAAACTAATTTAAAGTGGGTTAAACAACAGTGACCTCTAATACTTCTTAATCTCTTTATTTTCCTCATACACATTAAGGAGTTTACATATAAAACAATATAAAATATGCCTGTATTTAAACCCACTTCTATTCTTCCTTTTTAATAGCCTGGGGGGAAATGAAATAACATACAATAAGCCACTGGCTAAAGAAAAAAAGTTTAAAAAAAATTCTTTACTTGTAGCTGTTTCTACAGGGAAAACATCTGCATCCAGAAATGTTTCTGTGAAAATACACATTAAACCGCACCCACAAAATTTGCTCACACATGAAAGTGTGCAAAGGGCCTGAATGATCCCCGCATTCCTCTAGTTTTGCCCCAGTGTAATGTTGTTGATTTCAATGGTATTACACTAACACAGAACTGCAGCCCATGCAGCAGTGAGCCAGCACAATATATCCCGTTGGATTAATCATCCAGCTAATAACATGCACAAATAGCTGTTTGTACGTGCAGATACCGGCATTGTGCACCCAATTGAACATTTTGCATGTGCACTTACTTGGGTACACACGTATATGTTTGAAGGAGCTACGTAGGGACCAACTTTTTTATTGCTCTAAATAGCCAGTATATTCAATGTGCCACATATTTATACAATACTACGGGCTTCCTGGACAATTACCAAATGAAAAAGAGTTTTAGGGTCTTCTCTCTGATAATTGGGAGTGGATAAATTTTTGTCATTTAAAAAGTGGGAAGTGATTGAACACAAACCAGAAAGACAGTTTATTCTCTAGAATGTCTAGCTTTAAAAGAGACCAATGTTAACTGAAAAGGGGACATTTTTAGTGCAAAGTCCAGCAATTTACAAAAACTGGTCTTCCTTATTCCAGCTTCTGGAACTAGAGTAGGTAATTCCCCAGCAATACTAAAGTGAGATGCATGAACATACCCCATATATGATTGGAAAAAGAGACAACTTTTCCTAACAAACAACTTTAATAACAAGACCCTAGGGTGCTAGGCGTATTTTACTGCAGCTCTGTAACATGATTTTATTTAGTTAACCACTCTGCCATTCAGTTTTAACTACCTTCAGAGTTGGATCAATCCACTGAGCGGCCCCAAACCCCTGTTCAGATTAAGACACCAATTCTCCACTATCTTCAAGTAATTCTCAGACATAGCAGAGAGTGGCAGCTGCAGAGGGCCAACTGCTGCTCCCCCATCCTAAATCATCTGTCCCCAGTGGAAGTTAAAGCAGCAGAAGCTGACTCCAGCCTGTACCTTTGGTGTAATATCCATCATGGACTATATGTCAATGGAGAGTCAGGCTTATTTCACCACATTCACTTCTACCCAAACCCTGCCCACAGAATGCCCCTTTCCACCGGCCATCTCCAGCTATTTTAAAGCCCCTTTGCACTGCGTATGTGGCACAAAGTGCCCTTAGCAAACCAGAGAATTCAGCCCTAACACTATATATTCAACAACCAATGCATAGATTCAGTTTCTAGCACATTGTAAGTGGGCCAGATGGAGCAAATCCCACCACATTGCATCACTTAAAAAAACCCTCTCACCTTGCCCAGCTCTGCAGCTCCTCCTCTTCCTCCCACCCCTGCCTTTCTGGTACCAAAGGGTCAAGTCCAGTAGCATCCAATCAGCCCTTTATCTTCTGACAGATGACGAATTTGATTCTAGGAGGTTCTCTCTGTGTTGTCCTTGGAAGAGAGCTTAAACACTCAGGTCTCATTTGCTCTGCAGGGCATTAAATTTCTCACAGTGCTTTTCCAAGAAGAAAGGGTCATTAAATTACTTGTAAATGAATTACATTCTCTTTAGCTACAACTTAACTTGGAAAAGAGATTATTAACATCCTGTTCTAAAATACTGTGTGGTGTTGCTGTGTGCTATTACAGTTTTACCACATTTCCCTCCATTTTCCAAGTCATTGCCTTTCAGTGGTGGATGGAATTATCTCTGTGCACACTCTGTGTATCAGTTTATAAAGTTTGTAAAATGTTTTGGTATCCTCTATGATGAAAAGCTCATGTAAATGTAAGATTATCAAGGCCAAATCCATGGAGTTGATGCCGTAACTATTTCAACAGGCAAACTCTTCAACTCCCTGTTATCCTAACCATCACATAATGTTTTCTAATTTCAAGTTGAATTTGTCATTAATTATGTTACTCGCCAAGTGTAAACACTCCTTTGCCATCCCCTGTGATAACTTATACACTTATAGTGAAGGGTAATATAGAATTATATTCCTAAATCATTTTGGTTATTAAAACCATCCAACTCCTTTCAGAGCGTGTTCTGCACTCCTTACTCAGGCAAAACTTTCACCAAAGCCCCAAAACTTCCTCCAGAATTGGCACTGCTTGGTATTGTCACTAGCAACCCGAAGAAAAAGGCCATAAACTCCAGGCATAGAGTAAGACCTATTCTCTGACCCCTAGACATCATCCATTGTCATATACTCCTTGTACACAGTAGGTTGCAGGGCTGCTACTAGCAGGTCAGGCTTCTGTATTAGATATGGACTGTCTGCGGACCTTCCTTCTCAGAATGATACACCAGAGATGTGTCTTCCATAAGATTATTAATGCTTTGCCAAGTATGAGTAAGGTTAGCTTAAATAAGGTATGTTACACACAGCGCCACATACTGGCTGAATGGTATAACACAATTTAGCATTCTATTACACCCATTTAGGTCATGTTTCAGGTCCATTGATGGGGCCTTGTGATGAAGTCTGCACTGCTCTACTGGTTGTGTGGATAAAGGAATTCAGGGCTAGATTGCTGGGTCTGGATGAGCCACAATTGCTAGAATACAACAGAAAGATGACTCCAGCACACTCCAGCTCTACCCCTTATTTCCTGGACAGCTCAAGAATGTCCCCTGTGCCTGGTGGGAAGAATGGAGGGGTTATAGAGCCAGCTCTTGGCTGTATAGTATTTCTCCCCTACTGTCTATCTGAAGATATCGACAGAGAGGCACAAAAGGACGGACCCAGGGCCCAGAATCTGGCCCTCAGTCTTCAGGGTTGTCACTTCTGTATGTCTCATTAAAATAAATTTAGAAAAAGTTATAAAACCCATCAGTGAAAGCCCCATCATCCTTGCTTTTGCACATACAGGGGAAAATATACGCTGAACGTCTAGGATGACCAATAATACAAATATTTAGCCCTGCATTTCCCACGTCTCAACCTCTCCCCTACTTAGCCCAGTTGAAAACCATCAGCACAAACTGATTCTTCAGATAAAATGAATGTGCAGGTGTCCAGACAAAGAGTTGATTTATTTATTACTCTTTCAAGGGAAAAGTTACACTTAATGGATAGATATTTTCAAAATCATTTGAATAAGGAAAGATCCTTTGATAGCATTATTCATGTTAGGAGAGACTGTTATCAATGAAAATATGCATTAGGTAACAACAATTAACTTTTGTTGACTGTAAAAGAGCACCAGCTTTATTCAATTACTTAGGTTTAATAACTTCCTTAGGAGCATATTGTACACTCATTTAGCACTCAGAAGAAATGTAAAATATATACCCCTTATAGCCCAAAAGACAGATCTTTAATACTGTAGTTTAATGGGTAAATTATTTACATAATGAGCACCAAATCAGTATCTTGCATGTAACTACATGAAAACAAACCTCATTCTTTTACATTACAGAGAAAGAAACATAAAAGGCTTAACACTGGCACAGGCTGCAGCAAAAATCCCAAGTCTTATCACCACTGCGGCTGCAACAGCAGGCTGACTTACTTTCACTTGTCTGTATTGATCATGTTTGTATCTACTTTCTGGCTCTGAAGTTTTGTTCGCACTTGCAGATGCCAGAGTGGTTTCAGATATACAGGACCAATTTGGGCTGCTCCTGCATGGGTGTACTGGACTGGGTTTTGAGAAGGAATGGGTACAGGGAGCCTGCCCCATCCCAAGCCACAGGCACCCCCATACACGAGTCAAACACAAGACCAGTATAGAGCTCCCTTAATTATTAGACTGTGGGGTTATCTAGGGTGCCACACAGCACTCCACACACTAAATGCCATGTCTGGAACCCCTTCTATACTCCAGCATCCCGATTCACATGTCAGCAGCTGCTAGGGGAAGCACACACTACTCCTTCCAAAAGGCAGGTGAAATTTTCAATACACTTTTGCTCAACCATTAAAGCTCTGTGCATACCCAAATCCGCCAGCAAGGTGGCAATTTTGCCTGTAAATTAAAAACAAGTAAGTTCATTAGAAAACTGGAAATTCTCCAAGTTGTATGGTATTAATATTACAATTCCTTTTCACTTTAGTGGCAAATGTGTCTTAATCCCTTTCAATTTTGTGAAACCATAGAGGTTAAGGAAGCAAATAAGAGAAGAAGCAGGAGTATCAGTCCTCTCTGTGGCAGGAAACACATGTGGTTCATTAGAAAGACAGATCTGCCACTCATGTGCAAGGAATTTCCCATTGATTAATCTGCCAGTCTTTATAGGACATTGATGCCAATCATTACTGAACATATGCCTCTCTGGGCCACTGGTGCATGGGTCAACAAAATGAGACCATGAACCATTTTTTGAAAGGGGGAAAAGAGAGATTCCACGTTTTCATAGGCTCAAAACTCCTTCCCCTCTGCTCCAGTGGACACACACACAAGCATCCAGATTCAGATGTACAAACTCCAGGGGAGGAAAAAGGGGCATGAAAGTCACAAAATGCCAACCTGAGTTAAAAAAAATCTATTACTTTGGGGGGGGGGGAGGTTGGAGTAAAAAAAAAAAAAAGAAGAAGCAGCCGCCAACATTAAGTTCTCTCTCTCACAAATTTCTAGTAGTCATTTTTATAGGCTACAACTATGGTCATTATTGTTCTCCATCCATCTTATAATTTCAACTAAATCGAGCAATGAAAATTTTATAGTGCATCCCTAATTGTGCACCAGACTGGAACTGTTCATACAAATTCCAAGCAATTATCATGCTTTCTGGGAAACATTGGCAGCAAACACAGGATTAAATGCTTGTAACAGCAAGCCAGATGGGAAACACTGATAAAGAAAATCTCATGGAACTCAATTCCTTTTCCAAAACTATGGTATTATTTAAATTAACCTGGGGTTGGAATACATTCATAGCATATTCAAAGCAAGGTCATTTAGGTACAATAACTAGATCATAAGTATGCCAAATATTCCCTGCACACACACAGTTATATACTGTGTATAGAATGAACACAGATATAAATAGAAACACCCCTCCACACACACAAATTTATAAACAAAAATGTGTAAGTTAATTAACTGACAACTGTTATTAAGACCCCCTGAAACTGACTGGATGAGGAAAAGCACTAGAGAAGAGGATTAATTCTTTTAACTGCTTCATAAAAGAAAAGTCTTCTCATGGACTTTCCTTGGCTCCTATCTCCCACTCTTTCTTGATTCTCAAATATTACATTCTGCAGACCATCAGGAAGGGCTCTCTGCACAAGCAGTTGTCCCTGATCTACAATCCAAAAACCACTCTTTTAAGGTCATGATCCAGCAAAGCACTTAAGCCCATCACTATTCAGCATGGTTTGATGTTTACTGATGCAGCCATGGAAGCAAGGAAACACACACATCAGAGTAAATGGTTAAATACAGAGGCTGAAACTTTCAACTATTAACCAAATGAAACCATTCCCCAAACTACACAGCAGGGCCATTCCAGTGTGGCATCAATGGCTGGAGATTCAGATGATGGGTATAAGGGCAATGTCCTTTATGCCTCCAGGCCTGCCCTGACCCTCGCAGGAAGACAGAGTCCCAAACCATTACCCCTATCCTCACTGTAAATAGGAGAGAGGAGATGAAGGTAGCCCTACACTGTGCAAGATATGGAGGCATATCCCCACACCATGCAATGTCGTGCTCAGGGCCCCGTGCCCAAGCAGCCCCTTTCTTAACCCACCCATTGCACTGGTAGCTACCCAGGGTATGGCAGCAGTCAACCTGAACATCTACACCTTGTCATAGGTCCTTCAAGAAAATGTCTGACCCCCATGTTGGATAAATATGCTCCATCTTCTCTAACAGACAATCCATCTATGGAGATGTACTTAGATCTTGAATGGGAAGTCACTGCACCCCTTTTGTGGTAATATAATTACTAATCTCCCAGTTCAGTTCCTTCCACACCTGGTCAATTTCATCTTGATAGCACCTCTGCTTATTAGAATAAACAGGAAAATCAGCATGCTTTCAGCAGTCTTACTGACCAAACTTCTTAGGTTATCACTCCACCCTCTCACCCTCCACAATCCAATGGCTGCTTGCTTTGTCCCTTCAGTTGCATTGAATCAATGGGCAGAAAGAGGCGGGAGGTGCCTTGAAGTGTTTGTTCCTCCTTTTCACAGTTTCAGTCCCCCTCTTGAAAAACATTTCTAGCTGGATAAGAGGAGACAAAAATCTACGGGAAAGGATATTCCCTGCAGTTTTCCCCCCCTCACTTGTCTGAGCTTCCTTTGTTTCCCTCCCTGCTTCATTACTGTGTACACTGATGAAATGCAAATTAAGCAGAGCACACATTCCCTTTTTTGGAGACAGACATGTTTGCCAACCTCAGTTTGGAACATGTGTTAATACCACCATACAGTGGAATTTTATAGTTTCACATACAATATTGCCACACACATTTTATCAGGACAATAATGACCGTAAATTATGAGTTTTCAGATGGTACCTTGCAAGGCATACATTGTACAAAGATTATTACAATAGTGTGTAAAGTGTGAATACAGGGGTACATTCGGTCACAACTGGTTTCCTGGAATCTACCCTGGGGCCCTTTAAACATGACCAACAACTATCTGGCACAAGGATTGGGAAATCTTACTGCCTATGCACTGCAGGAATTGCCTGCTAATTGACCTGCAATTGTCAATGACACCCGCCCCAAGGTGCACTAACTATACCACAGACTGAAGTATGTGTGATTTTGGGATAGGCCATACGTGGGGTAGGCCCTGACACATATTAAAATCCAGGAATTCTGAACACCTGTGGTGCAAACACCTGCTGTGTTAGTTCAGAACACCTGTGGTGCAAAAGAATTTTCCATCAGTCCAAGTAGGAAACCTTGGATGTTGATCACATGGCTTGAAGCATCAACGTTGGATCCTTTTTTGGTTTGTGATACTGGTTCCTGATATTGATCCACCTGCAGGCTCTGCAATACAAATAACTTACAATCTGCTAATGAGGCAATCTGTACCACTATTGTGCTGTCACTCCAGAAGCAAACCTGCTTATCCTACCCCAAATAGTGACAGCCATTAGAATGCAGAAATATTGCAGAAACGTGATGTCTTTGGTAATGCCTTTCATGTTCCATTCCTCCATCCCTGAGCACACACCACTCTCCTTGAAAGTACACTCCAAATCCCAAGCCACCTGCTATGTCTGAGTGGACCTGCAAATCGGCATCTAGCAACCAAAAGCACTCTTCATGCCACAAGATAGCCCATTATGTTCTGACAATAACATGTCCCAAACCTTTAGATCCTCTCTCATCTTCTTGCTCACCCTAACAGTAGCGCCTGTCCTGACTTCTGCCAACCATGCAATAAAGGCACAACCAGAAGCCTCCATCCTGGAAGCAAAATGCAGATGGCCAGTGATGTCCTGTCGTTGTCTGAAACAAACTTTCTTGACCTCCATTACAGTGGAAAACTCACTAATTTTTCAAACGAGGGATGAGAAACACCTACCAGAGTATCTAGTTCAATCCCCAGACATACCAATCAGTCACGAAGGCCTTCTGTTCCCTTACCTGATGGGACTCCCAGGCTCCTGGTCATAGTCTGAAGTGTGGGCATTTGTCTGTCCCGGCTCGCTCTACAAAAAGAAAGTCAACAAGAAAGCAGGTAACCCTGCGAAGTCCAGATTCCCCGACCACTGCCCATTCTAACATTGAACAAAATTTTTCAAAAGCTGCACAGGAGCTAAAACATCTCAATGGCACAGTTTTCTCAAAATAAAATTGACCTTTGAATTGAAACCCAGCAGGCTGAAGTGTGCTGCCTGAGCATCCCTCTCTCTGAAGGCTGACTTCAAATTGCTTTTGGCCGTCAGAGCTCCTTTCCCACACGTCCTCAGGAGGAGGATTGGTCCCACTGCCTCTTACTTTTTAAATATTGGATGCTCCTCTCGAGCCTCCATTCTGCTAGGTATTTAAGCATGTGCTTATTTCCATCCCCAGTGCTTAATTTGTGCCAGGGCTTGCCAGGGCTGAGCCCCAGCACTTCTAGGTTTAGCAGTTCATAGCCCTGGCACCTGCCGCGCCAGTTATGAATGTAAAAAAAATGGCTGGAGCCCTGGCACCCAATTGCTTGAGCCCCAGCACCTCTTTCATTACAAATTAAGCACTGTCCATCCCTATTCAGTAAAGCATGTTGTAGGAGTAGGATTTTATATTTGAATTAGAGGTTATAATGATTGACAGTTATAATAATGTAGTATGTATTAATGTATGATTTGATTTCATCCTGCCAGCCTCCCTTTTTGAATAGTCAATGGAATGACCCTCTGGGACATTGGTAGAAATGCATCAGACAGGCTGTCTGTGTCTGAACTAATGTTAAGGTAGGAACAGACCAGAACAGTCCTTATGGATGATTATGGTCACTTTTTATTTTAGGATAGGTTTTCATCACAGTATTTGCTATAAGGTCTTGTTTCTTATCTGCATTGCAAATGAAGTTTTGTGAGGTTCCTTTGTAATCCCTTTAGTAACCATATAACCTTGTCTAAAATGTAATCCTGACTGAAATTCTCTGTAAAATTGTTTGGTGTGAGTAAAGGATGTGTGCATGGTTAAGGATGAGTGTGAAAGCTATCACAAATGTCCAGATGGTCCAGAAGACGTAAGAGACTTGGAGAGACAGCAAGAAATAATCAGAAAATATCCATTGTGTCTGATGCTAAAATGAGTTAGCAGCATTGACAACCTCACAGGTGAGGCAAACACCCCCAAAGGCGAGACAACAAATAAGAGATAACCGCGGAAAACCCCAAGATTAACACCACTTAAGGACTAACGATTACAGAATAACATTGCAAAATCCATAGACTAAAGTGGAAATTTACAAGTATAAAGCTGGGGTGTTTTGCCATAGAACTCTGGGCTCAGTCCTGCAAAGCCTTGGAGCATCGGATCGTGACTGACAGAGCCCAGCTCCTCACTCGTGCCCAATCTATCTGGCCATTAGATTGACTCAAGCTATGACAGACTGGTAACTATAAAGACCATCTGCAGGACTTGTGTGTGTGTGTTGTGTAATTGAATGCATATGCTAACTGTTGTATTTTCAATAAACGCAGCATATTGCCTTTTTCCCTGAAAAAGATCCTGTGTGCTTCTTATAAGCATAACAATGTGCTTACATGTAAAAAGTCAATGGGACTGAAGTATTTTGCTGAATAAGGGTGGACATAAGCTCCTGCTTAAAGTCAAACATATCCTAAGTGCTTTGCTGAACCACACCTCCAGAAGTCTGGGAAATCAGGAATTTGATGCAGTTGTAAGAGCTACTGTACACCTTTAAGAGGTCAAAAAGTTAAAGAGAAGACTACACCTAGCTCTGTACAGAAAGCTACATTACCAGTGACAGGTAAAAGTCTTAAAGTCCAAACTGCTGTTCTCCACAAACTCATAAAAGAAACACATAACTGCTAGCTGCATCCTCAGTAGATTGTCTTTCATGATGATGAAAGAGAGAAAATTAGATTTTCATGCATCTTTGAACTATAGCTAATGGTTGCAGATACTAACAAGGACTTGGGGGATTTCAAATAGCAGGCAACAAATGTCTTTCTACCTCTGACTTTTCTTTTTAGGATTACAGAGTATTACTAGAATGGAGGCTCAAAAGGCAGTTCATGTTCCCTATACCCAGCTAAAAGGGTGGAAATGAATTTGTCAACTGCAGAGCAGGATAGATAATAAATATCAGAATCACCGGGACATATTCATGTACATTCAAAAACATGGAGTCAAATTCTGCCCTGATTAGCACTAAATCTAATTGAATTGGTTCATGTCAGGTTGGTTCATGTCAGGCCAGAATCTGGCTGCCAGTTAATAGCAATGTGTGAATTTCACATTAAAATGTCACCATTTCATTATATGCAATTTCAACGCTCATTTTTACCAAATTCAACTAAATGGCTATTTTTGAACTGAAAACTTTCCAATTTAGAATTCTGAATTTTGCAGCCACCTTTTTCTTAAGAACAGGCCCAGTTAATACACTAGAGTGGGCTCATTTACAATGATCACATAAAAAAACCTTTATAAGCCTGAATTACATGAAGAAACTCCGATTTTGTGCTTCCAAGTGCCCCTTTCTTCTTTTGCACAGCATGATGCTTACTATCCCCTCTTTCTTCCATCCCCAGCAAACATGCATTTCATCCTTCAGAGAATCTGATTTTTTCAGTGCTGAATAAAGTGTCAAGGGAAAAAATAAAACACAAGTCCAATTGTGTGATCCAACATACATGGCATATGCGAATCCCGCATGATCCAGGCTAACAAATGAGAGTTCTCTTACCAATTTTTTCGGAGAAACATAAGCCAGTGCATTTTTCAAGCAGTGGAGTCAGTCCCTCTGCCACTGTGGAAATAAGTGATTTTCATAATGCTAGTGTTGAACATTCAGAAGATTTGGCTCAAGTGCAGAGAAAAAAAGGTCAGTTACTTTACTGCTCAGCTGAGTGCACTGCACAACCTGTTTTACGTGTATGCAAGCTGAAAATCCAAAGGAAATTTTTTCAGTGTGAACAATTTATTTTAAAATTTCAAATAGCTGACTAAATATTCAAAGCCTGGCTTTATAGCATTTTTCTGTGTTTGCAGAGGCAGTCATCTCATCAGGAAAACATATGCTATGGGGTCACCTTTACCAATCTCCATGCCAAATACCATTAATGCCATGAGTTGCTGTAATATTTTAGCTACATCACCACTATTACCTCAATGCCTATACCCAATGAAAATCCTCCATATTAATGTATGAGATATTGATTTTTTCCCCCTGATGTGCTGTTACGTTCTCTACTTTAGTGCAATAAACTGGGCAATTTTACAAGTGCACTTATATCATCCACTTTTTCACTGACCTACGAATACAAGACCCAGTCGGTGTAACGTTCCTGATGGGAGAGGGACACAGGCTTGAATGTTCTCATACACACACACAGACACACACACACACAGACAGATTTTACACAGCCCTGGTTGTTACTTGGTTTACAGATATCTGTGGTGAGGTACAGCCAGAAGAGCTTGACATATTTTAGTCTTCTCATATTATATATTGTACTACTTTTGTTTCAGGTACAGTGACAATAAAGAACTGTTTCCTCTTTGACTAACCTACACACAGTGATCTCAGCAAGATAAGAGAACAAGCTGTTCTCTGGCACTAGCCACCGTAATCTCTATCCAACTCCCTCAATCCAGATTGATCTGACATTGAAATTGCCACAGAAGATATCCAAGCAGAGTTTGCCTTTCAGCATCTAGCCCAGTCTCACTAAATTAGACTGGCTCTCTGGGTGTCATTCCAACCCACATACCTGATTTGGGCATGGCATTCCCTCCATCCCTGTAGTGCAATGCTCCTCCCAAGGTTAATCTTCAGCTCACACTGTTCTTTCATGGAGATCCCGGAGGCATTCCTCAGCTGCTGCAATTCTTTCCTGTTGGAAAACGAGTCTTCAACTTCCTTTTCAGCCAATGCTGCTTTTTTGCCAGCCTTGAAAAGTAAAGTAATTCTGTATAAGAGCCTGAAGCTACAGAGACCACTTCTCCCTCTTGGACCCGCTCATCTGCAACACTTAGCTAACTGCCCCAAAAGTGATGTTTCCCAGAGCTAGAGTGAGGGTATTCTGAGCCTTGCCTTTGGTAGTCAAGCTATGGCCTGGCCACATTCAGGAAGTGATATAAAATGCACCTCTTTGCCAAGGTTTACACTCATTGCCAACTGCAGTAACCCTAATGTTTAAACAACTGGCAAGGATTTCCACATCATCATCTTGTAACTTGGTGGTGTTACAGATGCCGGGGCCTAACTTTGGAAAATGTTATTGTTCACAAGCTAAGCAATGTAAAGTGAAGCAAATATCAGAGGTAGGTTCTGTATAAATGTTCTTAGTCAATTAACAATATAACTCTAGCATAGTACATTTATACGGGGTTGGAAAAATGCTATATATAGCTCCTAGACTAGAACAAAACACTTATACGGTATTTAAAGTTCTGCTCTTTTCACTGTGTCATGAGCATGTTGTTGATACACTACTTTTCCAAAGAACACAGGGCAAAGGGCCATATCATTTTAAGTTGCAGAATGAGACTTTCAAACAAACTACAGATAAAGTTGCTGATTTACGAAAGCTTTTATCAGTCTCATGATGGATTTTACAAAAGTGGAACGCTATATGACCCATGTGATTTGTTTTCATTTACAAAGGTGGAAAGGCTTTGAATGTAAAAATGGAACTTTTTCTTCTCATGCCAAATGTAAACAATTTAACATCCATTTCCCATCCAGAGATTTTACCAGTTCAAAAGACTTTATATGAATCTTATCTGTATTATATTTCCTGCTGATTGGCAGTGCCTCACGCTTCAGTTTAAAAGCCAAAAATATGTTGGCTCTGAGTAGCAACAGGAAACGAATAACAAAGAAAACTGGGAAATAAACATAATGAGTAGTTATGAAGTGCTGAAAACTATACTTAGTGTTCCTCATTTCTTTAGGGCTTAGGTGCTGCCATATTGATTTATGTCTGGAAAGTATTTTATAGAAAAAGCATAACAAAAGCATTAGATTATTTGGTCAACAAGAAAACAGTTTACATTATCTTCAAAGCCTTCATCTATTCCTGACATGACTGGTTCCATACTCCTTAATGCTGAGAACTATCTATGCTCTGGGTGAGGTTTACACTGTGTGTAGTAATTCACCATAAAAGATGATAAGCTCATGGAAGATCATGTATCTGCTATTCATGGCTGGCCAAGTGATTCAGCAGGAACCATGCCAAGCACTCTAACAAGCAGTGTGTGGTGGCTGTTAGGGTTGGATGCAGAGCTGATGTGCTTATCCACAACAGACAGTGTGGGTGGGAAAAAAGCAAGGTAACTTGCCCATTGCATATGCCCATAATGAGATTACTTTGAAGAACTGTCTGAAAGCCACAGGTGATCCCAGACATTTAATAGGTCAGACTATTTTGAAGAGAAAAAGGAACAAGAAAAGAAATCTGCATCGACATTATGAAAAGAGGGGGAAGCTGGTGAGTGTTTAATCCCCAGTGCTTCACTTTGCATTGCAACATTTGTGGGAGGCAGGAGTTGCTCTGAAGTTCCCCCTTCGGGGTCACACGTTATATTGCAGCCACTCCCTGCTTTAGTCTGCCAGGATTGGCTGCCTACTTGGGGCAGGTAGCCTATGCCTTAAGTTTGGCATCTGTCTCTGATCAAGCAATAAAAGAGTAAATCAGGATTTAGCTGTGTGTGTCTTTACTCTTCAGATGCAAGCACATAGGGCAAGGCTCTGATGTGGGCGAGCCCTGTGGCACTCCTCTATTCCAGTATCTCCGAGTCCCACCGCTATCAAAAGCAGGCAAGCTTGCTTAACTGGCCCACTGGTTCCTGATTGGTCAGTATATTTCCTCCTGGCCCTTCTAAACTTCTGGAGGACTGTCTTATTGGTCACCTGATCTGTGTAGATTTTCCTTGGTTTGGAAGTGTCAGGCTGCTGATGCCTCCAGCAGGGGGCAGAGAAGGACCAATTGTCCCTGCTGTGACAGTACTCTAACGATATAAATTACTGAGACAAGGCAGGTGAGGTAATATCTTCTATTGGTCCAACTTCTGTTGGTGGAAGAGACAAGTTGTCGAGCTACACAGAGCTCTTCTTCAGATCACAAAATCAATGAAAGTCATAACCCAGACATAAAAAGTTAAGAGACTAGAACATATTGCAAAACTGTTTGAAGGCTTATGTATGTTGTGCCATGACTGTACAGTGTGCTTTACAAAACAAAGAATAATAAACACAAAAGAACAAACCCTGCCCCCAAAAAACCTACAATGTAAAGGCCAGAATTGGTCAAATACAAGAGAACAAACAAAGTGTTGTATAGTCTTTAAAGCTGGCATACTCCATGGATCAGTGCACAGCTAAATTAGTCATGTCTTTTGAACCCACAACTGATGACATGCACTTTTTTGTGTCTCATAATCCCATCAGGCACCATGGTTTTACAGATATAGAATCTAGGATTCTTACACTATGCTCTCAGAAGATCCTGGCATAGATATTTCCTATTCTCCTAATGATATCTTAGTCTTATTACAGGAGTCAGAAAGGCATGCCAACTCACAAAATAAAATTGAACACTATTTCTTCACAAACACACCAGTGCACATTGTTCCACACAACTCTGTCTGGCTTATGCAATTCCCTTAGGTTCAAGAGACATGATGACAGTGGGCCACTGTGAATTGCTGGCACCCCTACAGTTTGAGGATTCACAATTTGAGGGTCCCCAGCTGCCATTTGTAGCATATCTATGGACAAAGACCACAGACCCACCAATAAGTCATTTTATATCCCTGCATGCCCTGTTGATCCCACCTGATTTCTCTTTGTCCCTTGAGATGGAAGATTTTCTTGTCTCCCAGGGTATTCTCTCAGTCCCAGCATCAGCAATCAAGACTAAATTAGCAGTGAATTTAAACTAAATTAATGTAATTGCAACAATCTTTCTGTAAAGGTGTCAAAAACAGATTGTCCCAGCTACACCAGAAGATTAACAGTTTTCAGCTCCAGTTCAGGGTGGCTCATTAATGACAGAACGTTTTTGACAACTACTCCAAGGTTGAAACAACAGACTGGACTTCTACATAGAGTGCTTCCGCCGACATGCACGGGCTGAAATTGTGGAAAAGCAGCATCACTTGCCCCATAACCTCAGCCGTGCAGAACACAATGCCATTCACAGCCTCAGAAACAACTCTGACATCATAATCAAAAAGGCTGACAAAGGAGAGGCTGTCGTCATCATGAATAGGTTGGAATATCAACAAGAGGGTGCTAGGCAGCTCTCCAACACCACTTTCGACACGCCATTACCCTCTGATCCCACTGAGGGTTACCAAAAGAAACTACACCATCTGCTCAAGAAACTCCCTGAAAAAGCACAAGAACAAATCCGCACAGACACACCCCTAGAACCCCAACCAGGGATATTCTATCTGCTACCCAAGATCCATAAACATGGAAATCCTGGACGCCCCATCATCTCAGGCATTGGCACCCTGACAGCAGGATTGTCTGGCTATGTAGACTCCCTCCTCAGGCCCTACGCTACCAGCACTCCCAGCTATCTTTGAGACACCATTGACTTCCTGAGGAAACTACAATCCATCTGTGATCTTCCTGTAAACACCATCCTGGCCACTATGGATGTAGAAGCCCTCTACACCACCATTCCACACAAAGATGGACTACAAGCCATCAGGAACAGTATCCCCGATAATGTCACGGCAAACCTTGTGGCTGAACTTTGTGACTTTGTCCTCACCCATAACTATATCACATTTGGGGACAATGTATACCTTCAAATCAGCGGCACTGCTATGGGTACCCACATGGCCCCACAGTATGCCAACATTTTTATGGCTGACTTAGAAGAATGCTTCCTCAGCTCTCGTCCCCTAATGCCCCTACTCTATTTGCGCTACATTGATGACATCTTCATCATCTGGACTCATGGAAAAGAAGCCCTTGAGGAATTCCACCATGATTTCAACAATTTGCATCCCACCATCAACCTCAGCCTGGACCAGTCCACACAAGAGATCCACTTCCTGGACACTACGGTGCTAATAAGCGATGGTCACATAAACACCACCCTATACTGGAAACCTACTGACCGCTATGCCTACCTACATGCCTCCAGCTTTCATCCAGACCACACCACACAATCCATTGTCTACAGCCAAGCTCTACAATACAACCGCATTTGCTCCTACCCCTCAGACAGAGACAAACACCTACAAGATCTCTATCAAGCATTCTTACTACTACAATACCCACCTGCTGAAGTGAAGAAACAGATTGACAGAGCCAGAAGAGTACCCAGAAGTTACCTACTACAGGAGAGGCCCAACAAAGAAAATAACAGAACGCCACTAGCCATCACCTTCAGCCCCCAACTAAAACCTCTCCAATGCATCATCAAGGATCTACAACCTATCCTGAAGGACGACCCATCACTCTCAAAGTTCTTGGGAGACAGGCCAGTCCTTGCTTACAGACAGCCCCCCAATCTGAAGCAAATACTCACCAGCAACCACACACAACACAACAAAACCACTAACCCAGGAACCTATCCTTGCAACAAAGCCCATTGCCAACTCTCTCCACATATCTATTCAGGGGACTCCATCTTAGGGCCTAATCACATCAGCCACACTATCAGAGGCTCGTTCACCTGCACATCTACCAATGTGATATATGCCAGCAATGCCCCTCTGCCATGTACATTGGCCAAACTGGACAGTCTCTACGTAAAAGAATAAATGGACACAAATCAGACGTCAAGAATTATAACATACAAAAACCAGTCAGAGAACACTTCAATCTCACTCGATTACAGACCTAAAAGTGGCAATTCTTCAACAAAAAAACTTCAAAACAGACTCCAACAAGAGACTGCTGAATTGGAATTAATTTGCAAACTGGATACAATTAACTTAGGCTTGAATAAAGACTGGGAGTGGATGTGTCATACACAAACTAAAACTATTTCCCCATGTTTATTTTCCCCCACACCCCCACCCACTGTTCTTCACACATTCTTGTCAACTGCTGGAAATGGCCCACCTTGATTATCACTACAAAAGGTTTTTTCCCCCCCACTCTCCTGCTGGTAATAGCTCGCCTTACCTGATCACTCTTGTTACAGTGTGTATGGTAACACCCACTGTTTCATGTTCTCTGTGTATATAAATCTCCCCATTGCATTTTCCATTGAAGTATCTATAATTATTCAAAGCTTATCATGAAAACTCTTCTCCTCAGGGAATGTCTCTTTCTATATGTTTGTTCAGCGCTTAGCACAATTAGGCACCAGTGTGAGTGGAACTTCTGAATGCCACTGTAATTTTACTAATTAATAAATCAAATATCATAGTATCTCCCACTGAAGATTTCAAAGTGCTGTATAAACATTAGCTCGCTGCACCTCACAACAATCCTGGTAGCTAGGTAATGGGCATATATAGATAATTTCCTCCACCCCAAAATTGCAGCCACCTCTGGAATGGAACGCAGTAGCTGTTAACCATGCCTAGTAAAACTAAGCAGTTTAAGACTTGAGGAAAATAAGAATATTAGTTAAAAATAAAGGGAATTAGAAATACAAGTACACAAAAATTAATTACCCAAACGGAACATGGCCAGTGTACTACCCTATCCTGCTGAAACCCCCACAATAAACCAAAATTATATTCGGGGATCTTTTTTATCTGAAGGATGAATCTCTAGCAGGACAAGACGGCTATGCCTGGTGCATTATTTCCTGATTCCAGGAGAAGAGTGACATCTACTAATCACTAACACCACTTCCTGTAAATTAGCTGTTCACTGGAGATCCTTCACCCGCCCAGAAATACTAAACTAGTCAAGTCCTGTTTTGGTTGTGAAGGCTGACAGGATCACTGCACAAACTGATATGCATGCTTTAAGATGTTACACGGGTCATATTAACTAGTTTTCCTATACCCTTCTCACCCTGATACAGAAATAAACAAAATGGAGGTTTTAATACCTGCAATTTTTGGTTTTTGGTCCAGTTAATCTAATCCAGTAATTTTCTTCACAGCCACATATTACTAGCCATCTTGGCTCTGCACCCTACTAGGAAAAGTCCAGTTACCCTTTTCTTAATGAAATCTTACCTGATTTCATGCAGTGAAAAGAAGGGAGGTGAATGAGGGATCCATGCCATTGAGATGAATGAGGGTTCCATGCCATTAATCAGTGTTTCACTTCTTTCTAGCATTTTTGTCTCCTGGATTAAACCCTGTGTCAGGTACCAAATTGAAGAAGCCTGTGGAGCTTTAATAGGCTATGCTGCTAAAAAAGCCTATTTTGTTGTGAAAAGCAGTAATTCTCACACACACCCCTAAAATACCACATGTAAAATGGTATAGAAAAGGTCCTTTTAAAGAATCAGAATGAATAGAGGCTAAGGGCTAAATTGTGCCTTTGAGGTTACACTAAGGCATTGCAGAGCTGAAGTGGTGAAGCTGAAGTGGCATGAGGTATTCTGCCTCCATAGGGCAGAGATAGGCAGAATACCTTGTGGCAGAACAACATGGGGAAACTCACTCAGCAACAGAGTTTAGCACATTTTTTTAAAAGGTGCAACATGTATTCCCAACTAGCAATAGTCTTCAGGCCCATGAAGGTGCCCTGATGGGGGATGGGGTAGAAGTGATTGTCCCAAATAATGAATTAGCCTCCCTCCCCACCTTCCCATTCATGAAATTTAAAAAAAAAATAAACTAGTTGAACTCTTTTTATTTGCCTTTTGGTTTTTGAGATGTTAGGGGTCACGTTTCAAACTTTTCTTTGTAACTGTAAGAACCAGAAACTTCCTTAAAAAAAAACAACGCTGTCTCGTGTCATTAATTACATGATTTCTGGAGTTGGAGTTCTATGAAACTAAATACCACGAGAGTTGGCAACATTTGGACCATTGCCTCTTCTCCATTTGTTTTTATTTAATCTACATGAAATAAATAAAATTAATAGTATTTTATTTAAATTGTTCTTCGAAACAGGAAAAGGAGGGATAAATACATTTAAAATGTTAGTCCTGGGGCAATTATAAGCAGGTCTAGAAACATGGATTAAAACAGACATTTAGGATTTCAGCCAAATAACCAGCAATATTTGCATGAAAATAGAGAACTGGAGTAGGTAAGGAATTGTCTAACTCAATAAAAAGTTTCTATATTACAGGAGTGGCACTGGACTTGTGTATTGAGAATAGCTTCCACACAGGTCAATAACCTTTCTATCCAATATTGAATTAGTAGATTATAATATATTTTTCTACAAAAATCATATTACACCATCCTTGGAATTTCAGTGCAGTTTCAAAACTTACTACATTTTACTAAATTAAAGCTGCAGTTCATAATTGCCACTTATCTCTTCTGAGTCATGCTTTTCCATTCCTTTTGTGTAATCAATAGAAAGAGCTCATAACTGACTTATTTCAAGACACAATGCAAACTTTAACCTTCTCATAGACAAAAATCTAGTGTGGTGTTGGAATGCATTGCTTTGCCTCCTTCTGATCTCATGGCTGGGTAGACTTTTTCTGAACACACACACAGACTGTAACGTAACTGCCTGTGTTTAACAGATGCTGAGCTTAATTTAAAGAAGTTAACAGCAAATAAGACATCCTATGTAGTCTTCTCTCATGTATGATAGGCTGTGTCTTATCTATAAGTACATCGCACATATATTATTGTTTTAGATAAAAACAAAGGAGTTTCTTCTCTTTGTATAGCTCTTTTTTGGTACAAATTCATCTTTAATATGTACACATTTTATTTTCAGCTGTCCTACTCTAGAAAACCTTCTGATTTTCTGCCATGTGCACGAGCAACTCTTCACTACAGCCCATAAAAGGGGCCAAGTCACCTCACTTTCTGAAAGAAGTGGGCAGGAAGCCCCAAAAGAGACAATTGCTCTGGAAAAATCAAGGGCTGTTTTTAATGGCCAGTGTGTTCCACTGGAGGAAGCGCCAATCGGGTGACCTGACCCCTGTTACTGAACTTCAGGCAATTTTGTACTCTAGTGATCATTCTAGTAAACAGAGATTTAGCTTGATAAGCCCCTGTAGTCACAGGACAAACACTTGTATGCCATGCTCCTGAAGAGTTACATAGAATCCAGTAAATAACCTCTAACTGTGCTCCTACAGTTTCACAGTTGAAAGCAATATAGATGTGAATTTAAAAATTTTGCTGTATGGTTACTTGATTTCTATCAGAACCAGGGAGGATAATTACAAAACATTGCACTGCCACATAAGAAAACCAAAAACATTTACTTTATATGAAAGGTGTATGTCATCTTTAACTCTCTGACACTGTCCTGGCAGTAAAAGGGTGTTCTTAAATTGTTCTTAGTTGAAAAATTGGAAGCTAGGAAAATTCCAAACAAAAGCTACACACTCACTACGGAGTTACCCTCCTGGGTCTGGCTTCATTAGATTAATAGATTTGAAGGGCACAAGGGACCACTATGATCATTTAGTCTGACCTTCTGTTTATACAGACCATAGAATTCCATCAATCAGTCCTTGCATTAAACCTATAACTTCTGGTTCAGCTAAATTTTCCCTTTTAAACATGCATGAATAAAAGGTAGTTGCAAACTAACTATATAGGAACTTCAACCAAAGTGTTATCCTCAGGTTTAGTTGCTCCTGGATTCTTTCCCCCAGTTTGTATCTGTCCCAGCCTATACCTCCATTGCCCAGACGGCTACTCACATCTTCTTTGTATCTGGAGAGGGTTTAACCAGCCACATCTGCCCCAGTGATTCAGCAGTAATTAACCATCTCCCTGCAGTGTCCCAACACCTGTTAACAGGTTAGGAAATTAAGAGAATCTTGCCACCATTAAGCATTCAGTCAAAACATACCAATAGACATAAATACTATTCCCGAGACTCCATGTTCCTATTAGGCACTAAGTACAACACTAAATGCTTCTACTTGCATCCTTTACTTGGATGTATAAAAAGCCTACCACATTGGCTAGGGAAGAACAAGCTTCAGTTCCTAGACTCAGGTTCTCAGTAAACCAACTCCCAATTTGTTCAATTTTCCTTTGTATTAGTGTATATTCCACTCTGATCTGTATCATGAGATTAGGAGGGCCCTTACAAGAAAAGAAGAGGATTTCTTCATGATCCATCTTCTCCATGAACACAGCATCGTTCTGGAGAGATCTTGCTAGAGGCAAGATTTTAGGACATCCAAAGTATCTCTTCTTACTTTTCATAGACTGTGTAGTGGCGTTTTCTCTGCAGGCTGCTTTTTTGTATGTACGTGAGAAACTCCTTCTCAAGAACCCTGGAACGTCCATGAATACTTGTGCCTCCTCACTACAGTCCTGCTCTGCATGATATGGATGCAATATCCAAGACTAGACACCCTTAAAGGACCAAATTTGTGACACTATGCAATGATGGGAAAAATTAAAAAAGGTAAAAACAATAATGTAACCTCTAATATATATATTTAGTTCATTTTAGCCTGAAGGTTACTTACAGAAAAATCACACTTGATACAATAACTTGTCCTGAGGACACTTAACATACAACCAGAAGAGCATTGGCATACGAGAATCATTTCTTTCCAAATAAATACAATTGGCCATATTTAAAAAAAAAAAAAACTCACAAAGAGAGATGATCCTGACAACATGAAAGTACTTGTTTTTACAATTACACACCAGGCCACTGGGGCAGGGTCCTTACTGTCAACCATGCTATAACCACTCCGGGAGTATTCATCCTAGTGAGATTTATGGTTGATCCTACAGAAAGAAGATTTTTTTTAAAGAAAGTACACACAAACAGCTGCCTATCAGACTACTTGTTTATTTACAAAGAATGAATGGAGAATTCAAATAATGACATGACTTAAATTAAACATCCTAAACTTCTAAATTCTAAACTCCATTTCTAATTTTGCCTTTCCCTTATTATTTTTCCAAGCCCCACCATTTTAGTTATATTCCTTCTGTTAGAGTACTGAACAATGGGTGGCCCTTCCCATTGGTTTTGAGGCCTGATTTAAGCTTGGAGCGTGGTCACAAAGCACTAAGGACCCTGTCTATAATGCACTTTCTCAATAGTCCTAGAATCAGAAATCCACAAGAAAGGGAGTATTCAATATAGACATACAATATAGATATTTTACCTTTATGATTCTGAAGTTGTACCAAAACACTAGAGAGTGGTATGGAAAGAGTGACAGTAAAAAGCTCAGAAACTTCAGCAGGCCATTAAATAAATATTTATCATCCCCCCCCCGGCCCCCACCCCAAGAGATATGAGTAAGCCAGACATTTCAGAGAAGCAATTATTTCCAGCCACTATTTAATTTTCTTCCGTATTTTAGGATTGTTTAGATATATGTTGAATGGATACGAAGAGCTACTTCTCATATTGAATACAAAAACTGTCCATTACATCCCATCCCATTACACATTCCATTCTTTGCAGGATTTTATTTCACGAAAGTACATTGCAGAGAAGAGAGCCTTTAGGGTACAGTATATTTCAAAACACAATTAAAATAAACTCTTCAAGTGGAAATGTAAAATGTATTTGTATTCTATTAAAGCCTTTGGCCTTATCAACTGCAGCACACTATATAACAAGGTCATTAGTAACAAGTCACATACAATGGAGAACATACATCAGCAGCAGAAAAACAAACATCAGTCCAAAACATCACAATAACTTCCTGTACCTGCTCTTGTTTGCTTGCTGAGCTCTCAAACATTGTGAGTCGCTGAAATACATAAAAGCGTAACAGCTTGAGTCAATATTTGCCAACCAAAGTGAGCGATTCTATTTAGCACGGTGACTGGACATCTTGAACAAATACATCTTCATGTACACAGCATAACAACTGCAGTCCAGCCTGCAAAACAACAAGAGAGGACTAGCCATTCGGGGAATGGAATTTGTCTGGGAAAAGCGCAATAAAAATTGACTGATGTCAAGCTTCCACACACAAATAAAACATGTTCATTCTGCAACAAAATCAGGATGATGCTATAGTAAATTTGTGGTGTGGCCATTGCTATTGTTTTTGTGGAGTTTCCTTTTGGTTTTGGATTTCAGGGAATGTAATGCCCTGCAAATATAAAACCTGCTTATGAGGTCAGGTTTCCTTTTGACTATGTTCTCCCCTTCTCCCCACCCCCAAAGAGTAGCTTATTATATGGATTGTCTGATTGATTCATAAAGAAAATGATTACTTTTACATATTACCACTCTGCCCCTTCGGGCAGGAGAGAGGAGAGGAAACACCTGCTGCCACCTCTGCTACTCCCAAGAAGAAGAAAGGCCTTACTGCTCCTGCTGCTGGACAAAGAAGTGGTGTCCAGGTGGCCTTTCCTCCCTCAATGGGATGGGAGAGTTTCCTTCATTTAGCACCACTCTAGGTCGAGAGTGGGTCAGTGGTACAGGGTTAGGGCTGCCGGGGTGGAGCCATAGCAGACCCCACCCACGGGGCTGAATCTTATTTTACTCAGTCGCAACTCCCATTAACGTCTGTGGAAGTTTTGCCTGAGCCAATGGTGGACTGAACAAAAAATGTAAGTTCTTCAGGCTTTGGGCCATGTGCAATACCAAAAATTGGCGCCACCTATGTGTCTGAAAGGATAGTAGTGGCCTCCACACAAGATGGCTGCTCTGCCAGCATACTGCTCTCCTTCAAAGGCTGACTTAGAACAAGCATATGTATAATGCACCTGTTCTAGAAGAGGCATGGAGTGACTAAAATGGAAGGGTTTTTTTAGCATTATGCACCAGTTAAGCAAATACGCCTTTTATAATCTAGAATATCAGAAACACATTTCATGACCACAGTACATTCCATGTATTTGCCAGAATAAACACAACATCATGATCCTCAGATGCTCCAGCAACAGAGATCAATTTACTTAAAGTATATGGAATTTCATGCATCTTTTTACTGTATCAAAGATCCAAATGCAAAATCCAGCACTCAGGCACAACACACACATTTGTGCCACTCAGAGTCCATAAAGTACAAGACGCTCATCGCAGCTTTTTAATCGCTGATGGATATTAGGAATAATATTTTTCATTTAATAAATCAGCCCAAGTTTGGTTACATAGAAGTTACCAATAGAAATGGAGGCTATTTTTATTTGAGAATTCCCTGTGAGAGAAAACACAACTGAATGGAAGCAGATTATACAAAATGTGAGGGGGCTTTAGCATTTGGTGACACATGGAATGCCTCTGTGAAGACATAGGCATGTGACACTCAGTTTTTCAGCTCAGGCATATCATCTAGGCTGTGGGTTGTCATGGCTGAAAAGCCAGCCTGTGAATGATATATATTTCATTTCACTAAGCAGCATGCAACATAATACAAAATTATGCTGCTTGAACTGTAAAATGTTGCAATATATATTGGACTTGTATAATGTAGTATAGTAAGAATGAGGACATATTCATTTAGTCCCATCCCCAACCACCACATCTATAGTGCAAAGAACATACTAACCCATGTGTTTGAAGGGGTGAGATATACAAGCACATAACTCTGCTACGGAGCAGGAATATTGGTCTCTTTCAGAAGCATGTGATTAGCTAAACCATGTCTCTATATATTATATATGAGAGATTTTAGCCTTGTGCATCAGTTATTTGCATACTCCTGTGTGACACAAACATATTGAAGATATGACTGCAATAGATTTGAAAGGAATGATGGTCTTATGACTGAAGCGTAAGATTGAGTCAGAGATCTTGGGGATTTTCCTGTCTTTGTCACATATTTAGTGTGTAACAGTGGACAAATAATTTAATGTCTCTGTGCCTCATTTTCTTCATCTCTATAATAGGGATACTATTATTTCAGATGGAAGTTTTCAAATTAATTAATATTTGCAAAAATGCTTTCAGAACATCAAATGGAATCCATTAGAGCAGCAAAAGGAATTATTATTTTTGGATTATTGTGCTGTATGCAATTAGTTAAATTAAAAGACAATAATTAGAGACAAATAATACAGAAAATACTTGCAAGTAGGGTACCTGATTGCTCCAGCAAAAACGTATATGCATATCATACAACTACATGTACAAGCATTTGCTAATACAACTATATATCAATTTCCCAATTTGGGCATGTGACTGAATTCTGCAGGTGCACTTTCGTGTGCATAGTTTATGTGTCTGCAATTGAAAATGTGGCACTCTGTATAGATGCAGTTGGCTAAACTGTGTAGAACCAAACTTCTGCCCTAGATTGTTTATTCCTCATGATGTACAAGCTAATCTGAGTCACATTTCTTATCTCTACCATATATCTAGTGAAGCAATAGCTAAGGATTATGCCTACAGTAGACAAGACATGTACAGTATGGGTTATACCCTAACCATGTTCACCCCAGGGCTTGAATTAAGATACACATATTCTAATGCAAACAGAGCAGTACACAGGAACAGTTATGGTGCTCTTGGAGTCCACGGAGATACATCAATAGTTTCCCTTCTGGATGGAGCCCTTAACCCTTAGAACACTGGACTTTTCCAAACTGACAGCCAAATGATTGCTTAGAGGAACACACATTTCATAATCTATATATAACCAATCTCTGAAGGACAAAAATGAAATTTGTACTCATTAAAATTATAACGTGTCCATTCGATCACATGGCACACTGCAATCTGAAAGGTTGATTACATCTTGGAAGTTCTGTACATGCCATAGTAACAGCAGGATTTGTAGATGTATTCAACTTTGTCAGCAGAAATAGAACTTACTGCTGCCTTCAGGATGCAGTGATTTATGGGCACTCTCTCTCTCTCTCTTTATACAAAATGCTTCCATTCTTTAAGATCAACCAAATACATTCTATATGAAGAAGTCACAGTGGTGAAGCATCTCTGTTAGACAGATTTCTTGTTTGTGAGATGCCTGGCCTCTTTCTGTGAAGGAGAGGGCACCTTGTGCTGGCCCACACACTAAGCAACAGTCACAATTTCAGTAGGAACAAGAGTCAAGAACTCACCTCTGGCTAAATTACTATTCGTGCAAGATCCTCTGTTTGTATAAATCAGTGTATTTATTATTTATATTACCATAGCACATTGGTAGTCCATTGGCTGCAGTGAAGAATCACTGATTTACATAAGCAAAGAATCTGGCTTTTAAAGTTTTCATTCTATTTAACTTTGTTCTCTGCTATCCTCTTCCACATTTAAAAATGCCAGGTGTCCACTTGTTATCAGAATGGACACTCACTCGCATGCTTAAGTCAAGCATACATCTTCAGACTTAAGATCAGAAGGGACCATCATAATTATCTAGTCTGATCTCCTCAACATTTTAGACAGAGTGACCCACCCACTCCTGTAATAGGCTCCTAACCTCTGGCTGAGTTACTAAAGTCCTCAAATCATGATTTAAAGACTTCAAGTTACAGAGAATCCACCAGTTACACTAGTTTAAACAGGCTAGTGACCCATGCCCCATGCTGCAGAAAATTCCTTCTCGACCCCAAATACGATGATCAATTAGATCCTGAGCATGTGGGCAAGATCCACCAGCCAGACACATGGAAAAGAATTCTCTATAGTAACCCATCTAGTGTCCTATCATCAGCCATTGGAGCTATTTGCTGCTAGCAGTAGCAGATTGGTTACATGCATTGTAGGCAGTCTCATCATACTTATCCATAAACTTATCAAGCTCAGTCTTGAAGCCAGTTAGGTTTTTTTAGCCCCACTGTTCCCCTTGGAAGGCTGTTTCGGAACTTCACTCTTCTGGTGGTTAGAAACCTTTATCTAATTTCAAGCCTAAACTTGTTGATGGGCACTTCATAGCCATTTGTTCTTATGTCCACATTGGCACTTAATTTAAATAACTCCTCTCCCTCCCTGGTATTTATCCTTCTGATGGGTTTATAGAGAGCAATCAGATATCGCCTCAGCCTTCTGTTGGTTAGGCTAAACAAGCCAAGCTCTTTGAGTCTCCTCTCATAAGGTAGAATTTCTATTCCTCAGATCATCCTAGTAGCCCTTTTCTCTGCACCTGTTCCAGTTTGAATTCATCTTCCTTAAACATGGGAGACCAGAATTGCCCACAGTTTTCCAGATGAGGTCTCATCAGTGCTTTGCATAATGGTACTAACAAGTCCCTGTCTCTACTGGAAATACTTCTCCTGATGTATCCTTGGACTGCATTAGCCTTTTTCACAGCCTCATCTGTTGGCGGCTCATAGCCATCCTGTGATCAAACAGTACACTCAGATCTTTCTCCTCCTGTCATTTCCAACTGATACGTTCCCAGCTTATAGCAAAAATTCTTGTTGGTAGTCCCTAAATACATGACCTTGCACTTTGCGCTATTAAATTTCATCCCATTTCTTGTAAACTGGAGTCATCCAGATCATCTTGTCTAATATTCTGGTCCTCCTCCATATTGCCAATACCTCTCAACTTTGTGTCATCTGCAAATTTTATTAGCACACTCCCACTTTTTGTGCAAAGTTAAATAAGAAAATGTTAAATAAGACCAAGACCAAATGCTTTGTAGGATTGGAGTCTAGATTTGAAAAACTCACTACTTTGCTCAAAATGTACGACTTCATTACCTTGCTCAAGCAACTACAGCCAGTGCATGACCGTATTGAACAATTCTCTCTCTGCTGCTGCTGGCCCATTCCTAGTTTAAACAATTTCACACAAATGTCTTCACATACAACCAGGATTTGTCATACCCTGCGCCAAATTCTTCCCTGTTGTGATTCCACTGAAGTGAATTATTTTGGTCCAATGTGCGTGAAGAGATATTTCCATGTGATATTTTCCTCTTGTTTAAAATGCATTTATTATTTCACTGATAACTTCAAGTCATCAAAAGTTTCACTCTATTCAGAACCCTTTATTCCCCCACTTTCCAAGAGTTTTAATTTTCCATGCCTGTCATCTCAAGCCATTTCAAGTCCTGCAAAGCAGCACGGGGAAAGGAAAATATATATATTGTATATTATATATGATGGCTGATCTCTGTTATAACATTTGTCTTCATAAGCAAAGAGAGATGGGATAACTCAGGAGGGGCGCAAAAGCCACTGCTGTTCATGAGTTATCCCTGTTCTCTGCACTCGTGAAGACAAAGGGCATAATAGAGGTCAAGCATGAGGTACTGTATTGTTTGTATAAAATATTAAGTTTTTGGTTTCAGTGCTGCGAAGGATCTCAAGGCTGTGGATAAATATAATTCTATAGAATCATGATCTGGCAAACAAGTACTTTTTGTATTAGGCTACACAGACAGATTCCTATTTAAAACTGGAATGTGGAAATGTTCAACATTTGAATCCATGTATAAACCTACACAAATAAAACAACCTCTTTGCAAATGACACGGTAAAGATTATTTCCACAAGCACTTCCTTTCCAGTTTTAAACAGAGTATGCTTTTTTACATTTTACCATACCTTTTTAAGGGAAAGTAGGGAAAACTCGCTCTGGGACAACTGACCTAAAGTATATATGAGGATGGCTGAAGCAGTTCAAATAAAGTAATTAGAGCTGGTTGAATAGTAAAGAAACTATTTTTCACATTTATTTAACTGTCTAAGTCCCAAGGTCAATTTGCTATTTTTGGCATTTACTATTTTTCATAATTCATGAGAATTCAGATAACTGACAGGTATTTGTAACAATACTGGTCAATTCTGAAGTTTTCACAAATTTTAGTATAAATGATGAAGAGTAAAAATTGGGTCACGTTTTATATTTAAATAGATTTATAAATAGATCATAAAAGTTCATTAAATGATAATGTTTTAACAATGGTTAATCAGTTGTTACGTATTGTTAGATTCTGACATGTCAATTGGTTGTTTATAACTATGGCTTGTAACCATCTATAACACTTTCTACAGACGTGCAGGTATAACAGTCTACTTAGGTCTGTAATGTGATCATAAGATCTGTTAATAATGAATCCATTGTAAGCTTTTTATAAATATACCTTTAATAAAAAGCATGACCAAAATTTTGTTTTATGCCACTTGTTATTTTCTCATTTAAAGTTACTGTTACCCATTCAGATAGCAGAAACAATCCCATGTGACCTAGGTGACCAACCGCACAACAGGAACAAATATAAAATAGGCAAAGTGGACAGTTCATAATTCATAGATTCCAAGGTACCACTGTGATCATCTAATCTAACCTTCCATATAACATTGGCCATAGAACGTCCCTAAAATAATTCCTAGATTATGTTTCAGAAAAACATGCAATTTTGATTTAAAAATTGGCTATCATGGAGACTCCACCATGACACTTGGTCAGTTGTTCCAATGGTTACTCTCCATTAAAAAATTATGCCTTATTTCCAGTCTGAAATTGTCTAGCTTCAACTTCCAGCCATTGGATTATGTTATCTATTTCTCTTCTGGATTGAAGAGCCCATTATTAAATACTGGTTCCACATGTAGATAGACTGTAATCAAATCATCCATCAAACATTTTGTTAAGCTTAATAGATTTGGCTCCTTGAATCTATCACTATATGGCATGTTTTCTAATCTAACAATCATTCTAGTGGCTCTTCTTTGAATCGTAGCCAAGTTATCAACATCCTTCTTGAATTGTGGACATCAGAAGTGGATGCAATATGTCAACAGCAGTCACACGAGTGCCAAATACAGAAATAAAATAACCTCTCTACTCCTATTTGAGAGTCTTCTGTTTATGCATTAGACCTTTTGGCCACAGTGTACCCTGGGAGCTCATGTTCAGCTGATAATCTACCATGACCCCTAAATCTTTTTCAGAGTCACTGCTTCCCAGGATAGAGTCCTCCATCCTGTAAATATGGCCTACATCCTTTGTTCTGAGACATACACATTTAAATTTAGCACATGTTGTTGCTTGAACCCGTCTTACCAAGCGATGTGGATTACTCTATATCAGTGACGTGTCCTGTTCATTATTTATAACTTCTCTAATCTGTGTCATACGTAAGCTTTATCAGTGATTTTTTTATGTTTTCTTCCAGGTCATTAATAAAAATGTTAATAGCCAATCCTTGAGGGACCAAATAGGATTGTTCAATGAGGATTCCCCATTTAAAATTACGTTTTAAGAGCTATCAGTAAACCAGCTTTCGATCCATTTAGTGTGTGCCAGGTTAAGTTTATATCTTTCAAGTTTTTTAATCAAAATGTCATGTGGTACCAAGTCAAATGTATTAAACTTGTAATCTCATCAAAAAAGATATCATGATAGTTTGACAGGATCTATTTTCTATAAACCCTTGTTGATTGGCATTAATTAAATTACCCTCCTTTAAATCTTTATTAATTGAGTCCCATATCAGCTGCTCCTTTGACAAGGATCAATATCAGACTGACAGGCCTATAATTATCTATGCCATCCTTTTTACCCTTTTTATATATTGGCACAGCATTAACTTTCTTTCAGTTTTCTGGAACTTCCCCAGTCAGTGTTCCAAGACTTTTTGAAAATCAAATTAAAGTTCCAGTGAGCACATAAACCCGTACTTTTAAAACTCTTGGATGCAAGTTGGCTGGACCTGCTGATTTTAAAATGTCTAACGTCAGTAGTTGCTATGTAACATCTTCCTGAGGTACTAGTGGAATGGAAAGAGAGTGTTATATATGACTACATCTGCACATTTGTTTTTTTCCCAGATATAGGACAGAAATATGTATGAAACACTTCAGTCTTTTCTGCATTATTATCGATAATTCTCCCACTTCCGTCTGGCAATGCATGAATAACATTGTTAGGATGCCTTTTGTTCCCACTATACTTTAAAAATACCTTCTTATTGTCCTTATCTCTGCTGGCCATAGATTTCTCCTTGTGTCCCTTTACTTCCCTTATCAATTTTATACAATTCCTAGCTTCTGACTGAGATTCATTACTGTCAACTTACCCTTGCTTCCATTTGTTATATATTATTTTGCCTTAACTTCCCCTATAAACCAGGCTGTTTTTCAACTAGTATGGTCTTCTTCCTCAACTGGGGATTGTGGCTTTTGGGGCATCTAGTAAAGCACTCTTAAACAATTCCCAATTATTATTCAAGTTCATCTGATTAAAATTCTTCTTCCCAGATGACCTGGCTCATAATTGTTTTCAGCTTTGTAAAACTGGTCCTTTTAAAGCACCAAGTGTATATATCACTGATCTAGACTTTATTCTGTAAACAACCAATAGTCTGATAATTGTTGTACCAAATTATTCAGCAAATACCTACATATTACAAAATACACTAAGAAAATTAGCATCAATCCGCAAGCAGAAAGTCTGTCTTAATTCATATAAATATTATTTGAAACAAATAAGTCAACCGACCAATAAGATCAAAAGTAATAATAGCAAACGAGGCTCAAAACAAACCTTTTAGAGACATAAAAGGTTTGTGTCTCTTCCCATTGGTTTTCATTTTTGCATCTCTGTGCACCTCCAGCTTTCATCAAGCACCAGAAACAGAAATGCCAACATATGATGAAAAAAAGGAAGTTCCTGTGAAATTTCCAGCCAAATTTTGTAGACTCATGAGGTTTGGATAAGGCACAGCTAATAATCTGAACGTCTATATGTACATTTCATCCTTTAAAAACTTTGAGACTCACCCATTGCTACTCTTTTTTTTCCTCCATGCTGCTTGCCTGCCTGCCTATTAACCAATAAGCCCAAAAGGCCTGAATTGCATTTGCATCAATTCTGGGGAACAGTTTTGGAAAGGAAGGCAGGTGAATGTGAAAGCATCAGCAGCAAATGGAAGCAGGTGGGCAGGAAAACCCAGAATAGTGGCTTACCAGCTGTCATGCATTTAAAAGCTGTACCAGCCAGCTTAGGGGAGGAGCCGCAACAGAGTGCCAGCTTTGCATGCTGGAGGAGAGGCATGCCAGCTGGCAAGGAAAAGAGGAGGGAAACGTTGGGCCTCTCGGCCAGGAGGATAGGCAGGCAGGAGGAGGAGGAACTGCAGAGTCAGCCAAGGAGAGCTGTTTCTGAGGCTCCACTTTAGTGGTACATCAAGACTAAAGGGTGAAGAATAATGGATGGGAGGCATGCAAAATTTCGGGCCCACTGTTTGGCAGCATTATGTAGAGAGACAGCTTTATCTCTCTGCCTCACACACACACCATTGCAACAAAAAAGCATACCCATGTCATATCCTCAGTGCTTGTACATATTATCTTACCTATCCTACACCTCAAACCCTCCACCCACCTTTTTTTCGGGGGGGGGTGGGTGGGGAGGGGGTGCTGCCAGAGAGAATAGCTGAGTGATTGAAGCTTCAAATTTTGACTCCCTTAACCCAGAGGTTCAAATCCCAGTAAGGCTGGCACAGCCTTTTGTCCTTCCAAGGTAGATTAGGTGCTGTGCAGTTTGTGTAAAGGTCTTTCAGATAAGACCTTCAAAATCATAACTATGTGTAGCCATTAAAGACCCTCTGTCAACTTTGTGGCATTCCACAGATTCATTTATCCATCCATCCAAGTACCTATATAGCCCTCCCCACCAAAGAAACCAGGCCCTTCAGAGTTCTTGAGCCAAAATATTCCATCTTGAATCAAAATGCCTTCCAAAGGTCAATTTGATCACCCTTCTAGAGCTCACAGATACACACTTTGAGTTTGGTAGGGGAACTAAGTTACCTGATGTTGCCATGAAGCTTCTTCCTTCAACCATGTGGCACTCTTTAAAGGATGAAGGCCTCAACCCTGAATACATCTTGTTTAAATTGACCATTTATGTGACAAAATGTTTTCTAACATGGCTGTTTTTGTAGCTGTTGGGGGCAGGATTTGCAAAAGCACTCAACACTGGTTTAAATCTGCTTCCTTTGAATGGCTTTGAAAATCCCAGCTCCCATCTTTGTATTGTCCAACTGCTATTTACTAAAGTTTCTATTTTTAAAAACATGTACAATATTTTTATTTAGATGGAAATAATGAATTTGATTCAGACACCAAATATATTAGATTTAACTCAAACGGTTATATTCAAACCCATAAAGCCTATTGACACTCCACCAACTTTGCAGGCAGACTCTGTATTTGATAACATCGAGCTATTCATAAAATATCCTCCATTAAGTCAGTCAAAGGTATTTTCAAAATAAAGGCCCAGTAAACATTTCGACTGAATAAAAAGATTCACTTCATGAATGTAACGTTGATATTGCAATGTTTTCCCTAAATATTATCCATTTACAATAAGCAGGCTCTTTTTTGCAAAGGTTTTAATAAAACTTCATGTGTCAGATGAAAATGAAGGATTATTCTACCCCATCTCTTAATTTTACCCACCACTCAGTGAGTTATTCTTACAGCTGGCATTTCAAATGTATTAGTAGAATTTATCACTCAAAGGCTTATACAAGGACTAAATTACACTAATGAATTGACTATGAATTTGAAGCCTAACATGAGGCCAAATATTTTCTGGCTCCATATCTGTATCTCAGCAAACTGCTTAATTTTCTCCCTACTTATCCATTACTGCTAAATTGTCTTGCTATTATTGTACAAAATTGCAGCAAACACTAGCTTGCCCTAAGGCCTAGACTGAACGAAGTGGAATGAGGATGCTTGCCATGAGACTGGCAAGGTCTGAAACCTGTCATCTACTAATTTTGCTGAACTGAAAAAGCAAGTGGAAGATAATATTCTATCCCATCTTCTTCAATTTTATTCAACAGTTGGTAAGTTATTCTTACAGCTGGCATTTCAATTGTATTAATAGAATTTATTACTCAAAGGCTTATGCAAGGGCTGAGTTACATTAATGAACTGACTATGCATTTGAAGTCTCACATGAGGCCAAATATGTTCTGGCTTCATTTTTTGGTACCTCAGCAAACTGCTTAATTTTCTTCCTACTCATTCATTATTGCAGAATTGTCCATCTATTGTAGAAATGCCTGCTAGCAATGTTACAGGAAAGAGTCTGTGAGTGTTTTCGTTATATACACTTATTGTCTGGGTGCTTTATCTAGATGGGCGGAAAAAAAAATCACCAGAATTTCGAGGTTTCTTCCCTGGAGCAATCTTTCCCCACATAAATTAATATAAGTCAAATTTGTTCACCTTTAAATTGTAGACAAAACTGAACTAGATTTCTCAATTACTGGTAATTTTGGGGTGCTCTTTCAATACAAATATAGCTTTTTAAAACAAATTAAATTTACAGTTCATTAGTTTAAAATGCACAAATGTTACTTGGGTATTTTTATATGGACACGTTTGGTCAAATCCCTTAGTTCTCATTCAGCTCTCATGTAGACAAACTTTGAAGTAAATGAAAGTCCTGAATAAGTAAAGAAATTATGCATTATCGTTATTTAAAAATGAACTTCTACACAGGCAAAATTTTTCACTACTTCTTAAAATACCAGCACCCCTATTAAAAATGTAACTAGTCTATGACAATTTTTGCCATTAGCCATCAACCTTTCCATTCATCGATAGTCTTTGCCTTTTCCCCCTGATTAGGAATTATACATTAGAGTGTCAATAGTATCTTTTGTGATGAGACCAAATGGGTCCGTCTCTTCAGTGAAAGAACCCAAGCTGAGTTGCGGCTCAGATGCCTCTTTCAACTTCTCAAACACAGGACATTTACTTCTGAGTGAATTAACCCCCCAAAACAGACTGAAATAATCTTTTTAAACCATCTATTAAAAAGCATTATTTTAGGGAAAGTAATTAAATCAAAAGTAAGGATCTCGGAATAACACCTCCTGTAACTCTCTTGTAACTGGATAACAGTTTCGCCGAACAAGGCACATTTCCTGCAATCACAGATTCCAGCTGGCATAACACACATTCTAGCCCTCAGGTATTTGGGTCATTGTATCAAGTTCTTTCTTCTCTCTTCCTGTTGGAATTGCAGACTTATGACTCAGTAACAACCTCTCGCTGCCCTTGGTCAATATTCCTAACAGCCTTTGAAGTCTAAGCGTGAGTCAGGCCTGCCGTATTAGCTGAAGAATTCTATTTTGTATCAAATTGTTGTTAAATGTTTATATGGCAGAAATGCCTAGCCGTAGTCAACATTAGGACCCCGCTGCACTAGGCCCCATACAAATTCATAGGCATGGCCCCTGCCCTATAGAGAATTGGATTTGTGTAAATTAATGTAAAAAAATCAGCTCAATACTTTTACGCAATCTTTTTCTTTATTACATTACAAGATCAAAAATGCTTCAAAGCAGAAGGACAAACTCACCATCCTGAGGGAGTAATTTTCCCCTTCCATGGTAGTCTCCAGAAGAGGGGACAATCTGGACCCTAGTTTCCACTTGCACTGGGACAGGTAAAATAACTTACTGCTAAATCCGGCACAAGTAGTTTACTCAGTGGTGGCTGTGAACTTGGGGGCAAGTGGGATGTGCATATGGGGTCTCCCTCCTTTCCCTTCCCTCTCCACCAGAGGGAAGCCACCACGTCTCCCCCATCCCTGTCTGTGGCCAAGGTGGGGTAAATGGCCACCTGCTCTTCCCTTATTGAGTCCCTGGAAGCTGGTCATGCCAGGGCACAGCCAAAGTATCTGGGACTGGTCAGACTCGGCCAGCAGCAGAGCCAGCCTGGTACTGTGTTCTGCAGGGGCACTGAGGAGGAAAGGCACCTATCCTGGGCACATTGCACTTACTTATTGGTTGGACCTGGCGTCTCCCACAGGCTTCCTAAAGTAGGTGGTGTGGGCAGTGAAAAAAAAAATTTTCTTAGATTCCCTCCTCTTTCAGATTTCTGGAGCTGCAGCTCAAGCTGCTGCTGGTCAAGGTCATCAGTACCAGTTGCAGCTGGGTTTGAGCACTGAATTCACCATCCAAGCAACAGGCCATGCTGACTTTACAGAGCTCTGACTGGCCTGTGCGGACCCTGCTGGTCCCCTCCCCAGATACCTTTTAGAGTAGGCTAGCAGGGTCTACATAGGCCAGTTTGAGTTTGTGCTGTCAATGCAGTCTGTGGCTTGGGTGGTGAACCCAGCACCTCAAACCCCACTCAAAATTGCTGCAGCTTGCCTCCTAGCCAATGTCGACTGTGCAGTCTGTACACATGCCACAGGGGTGACAGAGAAGAACACCCTAAGGCATGCAAATAGCAAACGCAACAAATCTGTTTCAGCCTGCTATAGATTTGCTGTATTCACAACTCATATTTAGACACACACATTATATATATAGATATAGATAATCTGTGTGTGCTTTTGCATACTTTGTGGGCAGGGTACCCTAACGCGCACTGATTTTTACACATGGCCCTGAAGTCATTTATGCCACATAGTCAAATTACACCAATACAACCCCCTTGTGCTTTCTTACCTGACCACGTGTAAAGTGCTGTGATGCAATCCCCTTGAAAGAACAGACTGATACTTCTGGATCAAGAACCAGATGTTGGTTTTGTTAGCCATCTGTGTGGACTTCCTCAGTCACAGGCAATTGATTCCAAAGCTCCAGTGCTAAGTTAAAAAACAAGGTGTGGGGAGGGGCTGTCATGCTATTGCTCATTCAAGTTTAAAGATTTGCAAGTGCTAGTAAATTCACCCACCACCTAACAATTTATAAATATGTAAATAGCATTTTTACATTCACAGTCAAGTGTGAATTAGCACACCCTAATACCGATGGCAAGTGAGGCCAAGGAAAATTACCGAAGGTACAGATCATCGCTATTGTGAAATGCATTATGCTGCATTAGATTATAGTAATGCATATATTTCATTCAGAACCAATTTGTAAGTAGAAGCTATCAGTGATAAACTATTCTTTTGCATTATCTATTTGCCCTCACTTTAAATGTATGCAAACTAACTAACTAACTAAATAAAGCCCAGTGCCAAACAATCAAGATACTCTAGATATGTTCCACAGGCCCTCTCTCTATCTGGAAGAGCACTTGAAGATGATAATATAAATGAACTATGGGAAAAACATAACTGTTTGTTTATTGGCAAGTCAGAAATGACAGGATATTGATAGCCTACTGACAATGGCCTGCCACAGACTGTAACGTACAAGTAGACTTGGCAGAATTCTATTTTTATTTTTGTATAATTTTTGATGGCTAATATTGGTTTATTTTTAAGCATTTTTCTATTTTTATCAATTTAATTTTTGACATTTGCACAAAATTATGGGTGGTAAGCATATTTTTATTTCATTAAATTTTTGCAGTTGCTAGAAGTTATGGGGTGAGATCAGTCAACATTGAGATTCAAAGAGTTAAAGCTTTATACTCATCAAACCCAAATTCTGAACATCTCATTTCAAAATAGACACAATATCCTTAAATCAAACTCAAGGTCTCAAGCAGCATTTTTGTCACTTTGCTGTGTGTAAATTTCTATTTGGAAATTACAGTGGAAATACTGTGTGTGTGTGTGTACAGTGAAATCGACATTTACAGATACAGATCTGATCTTCAAAACTACTTATGAGCATGTGCAAGAAAAGCATTCAGGCAGACTTTTATTGTGTCTGTGGCTTTTTGCTCAGCAACAGCAAGTCATAGGCACAAGGAAATCTTTTATAATGATTGCGATGCTGGGGTATCTCCTTATGAAGTATCTGAAAATTATTACGAACCGTTCTCCCAATACAATAAGCTTGGCACAGCTCTTCGGTATTCTAAAAAGATTTGGGAAAAATATAATGCTTCATTCAGAAAGCTGATGGACGCTGTATCCTCAGGGGTTCTAAAAGAAAGGAGGACTGGAAACTTCATAAAAAATGTAAAAGCTCTTGCGGGTGACTTTTTGAAAAATACTTCAATTTTTCCAGAGGGTGGCTCTGAGCAGGCGTGACTAGTCGTGGAAAGGGGCCCAGGTAAAAGGGGCAGCCTCAAGGGTACACATCAGCTAAGGCATAAACAAAAGGGGGGACAGCATTTGGGGGATAAATGGACAACTGCCCAAAAGTTACGGGCCAGGGTTACTGTAAAATTTTTTTAAAAGGCTAAAGAGGTGATGAGGAGAAAAAAAACAGAAAGAGATGCCCCCTACTGGAGGCTCTCAAATTGGTGTGTCTGAGAATGCAAAGGCAGAATCTAACCTGCAGGGTGGTGGTGACTCTCACACGGAGTCTGATTTAGAAAATTCCCCAGAAGGCTCTCTAGATGGATCCCTGTCTACTCCTGATGATCCTCACAAGTCTGACTCTCAAATAACGTCTGACATAGAAGATGCAGCTGATGGTCCCACAGAGGAACCCCCAAATAACCCTAACAATGCAGATGAAGACCCCCAACAGTGTAATGGAGCGAGTGAGAAGTTGGCAACGGGAATTACCTAGATTTGGGAGTTCGGTGTATTGTGAGGAATTTTGTTTTGTCAATCTTGAGTGAATAAATTCAGCTCAGCAGGTCGTTGAAGCTGTACACGGGGATATACAACAAGAGGGCCCTTGGAGAAGGGTTTAAAATACTGCCCTATGGCTTTTGAAAATGGATACGAGGTGGAAAGCCCTCTTTTCTGTAATTCTCACAGGTCCTAGCAACTGCGGGAAAAGTTATTTTATAAAAAATGTATTGGATAATGCCAAACAAACATTGTCTGTTATGCCTGAGAACATTGTTTGATGTTACAGTTGCTGGCAACCTCTGTATAAAGAACTTCTTGGTAAATATTCCTTTATCAATTTTGTGGAGGGGCTGCCCGGTGCTTTTGACGATGGCCGTTTGTTTGCTACCAATAAAGTAAATATGATGATCGTAGACTATCTGATGAACTCTGCTTGTGAAAGTGATGAAATTGAGAAAGCCTTTACCAAGTATGTGTATCACAGGAACCTGAGCATTATGTATATAGTTCAGAACTTATTTCGTCAGGAAAAAAGAGTTGCATGATTAATCTAAATACAAAGTATATGGTTCCGTTCAAAACCTGCAGGGATAAATTACAAATCACTATGCTTGCTGGGCAAATGTACCCCGGCAAAGCACAATTCTTTCTAGAAGCTTTTGAGGATGCTACCAAAAGAGCTTATGGCTACCTGGTGATGGATATAAATGCGTCCACACCACAAGCTTATAGACTAAGCACCTGTCTTTTTCCTCCAGACTGGCCGGCAGTTTATATTTTGAAAACAACAACAGCCAGGTATAAAAAGAGATGAATTATCGGCAGGCCCTTTTTAACAGCCGGGGTTGCTAACCGAAAACATGTCTAGCTGCGTGAAGAGAAACCTGGTCCTTTAAAAATTACTAAGCAAATTGTCCCCGCAGCAAAGGAAGGCTATATTGTGTTTGGCCTCTGACAATTTAATAGTGGCCATCTCAGAAATAGCACTCAATACCTTAAAAGAAAATGTACCTTTGACACAGAATCAAGTGCACATGCTGAAAAAGAGACACACGCTTAAAAAAAAAATCTTGGTGTAATAAAAGGGTTCACTCACCCGGGGTGCTTTAGTGGGTAACATGGCTATGAAAATGGTGGCAAGATACACACGTCTGGGTTTGTTGAAACATGTTTTGAGCGAGGCTAGGCATGCCCGAGAATTTACATTTTATATTTTTTACAAAATTCATCAACATCCGGTCATTTTGCACTAAGTCATTATAATATAATTTTAAAATCTGGTCAAAAGATAAACCCTTGCTATGGTGATGTAAGAAAAACATGCAATGATAGCCGCAGGTGACAGAGCAGGGCTCTTGTGTGAAACGCAATGTCTAGTGTGAAATGCAAAGTCAGTGGCCTTTTTGTTTTAAAATTTCAAAATGCTTCTAGGAAACAACACACTCTTCGGGGGATGCTCCTATGAGTCAAAAAACTCTCCATGGTTACACTCCACCAGATACAAGGCGAGCCAGTATTCACCCAGTTGGTTGTGCAGATGCATGTTGACCACCACGCCTAGGGGTCTCTGAGACAGCCTGCTGCCAGGGAGCCAATCACAAGGGAACACATCTAAGAAATCATCTTTTGTGAATTTGTGAAATTCTCTTTTGTCCGCTGATAAGACATGTGAGAGATGCACGGTGTCCATATTCACATGTAGTCAAACAATGTTTCTCCTCTGATTTCATCTCTATGACGTTGTCAAAAAACCCATACACAATCATATTGACTGTGACCGTCAAAGCCTTCCCAAAGAGTATTTCTGCTCTCAGGTTCTCTGTTTTAATGAGATGGAATAGTGATCGGTGCATTACTGGTCGGGAGACAGGTCAAAGGCAAACAAGGTGTAACCCTGTGCAAACTCTTCATGGTTGATTAACAGAGAACGATCTTTCATGTGTTTATCAGCCGTCTGTACCAAAAATTTATGTACTCTCTCAGGCAGCGTCCGGCCTCGAAGTTTGGTTGCAGAGGTTTGGTTGGTATCTGTTCATCCACATACAAGGCCACAAAATTAATATTGTAATGTTTAAAATGAAAGGGGTTTTTAGCATAACTTCCGCTAAAGGCATCATTATCCACAAACCCGAGGACAAGCATTTTGGGTAACTGTCTCAAGAACACATTCAGCTGGTTACTGACCCTGCTGCCCACAGGGATGCTAAACACTTTCATTCCCACATGATCCACAGGGTATTTAGCATTAATGGTAAGCAGGGCCTCCACGTGCCCCAGACGGATGCCCGGGGCCACCCATACTTTCTTCACAAAAAGGGACGCTGATACAATGTGCAGTTTAAAGCCTTCGGCTACACTGCCCATTAAACAGAAGGTGTCTTTACTGCACGTCAGTTTAATTTTCACATTCACTCCATTCAACAAAAGTTTTTCTTGAAAAAGCAGGTCGCTGTATAGATGACCCAACAGCTCTATCGTCCTACTCAGGGCCATCAGCTCTGCCCACCTCACAAACCCTAGATTCCCGCCATTCAGTTCCGTTTCTTCGTGTTATCCAGGAGCGTCTTTTTAAAACAGGCCAGTGGAAAATTGTGTGGCGAGGATGTGGTCGCTGTAATTGAGCACTGATTCTATAAAGGCCCTATAAGGGTAACAGTTGTTGCTTTGGCTTACTAAGCAATCTCCCAGCATGACATCCAACTGACTGAAAATAGAAGCCACGGGGTAATTCACCAGGCCCACCTCGGCATCCCTGGCGAGTTCAGTTCTGTTTCCTTTTACAATCTTGCAACAAAGGTACAGCAGCGTGTTGTTTAAATCTATATAATCTAAGCCATTCCCTGCTATATAAAAGTCGATGGGGGCAGCCTCCGTAAGGGGCAATAGAGGCGGCACTTTGATGTAGATACTTTTCTCGATGCTAGTCTGCGCAGGGGCTATTTGGAACAAGTCTAGTTTGGATTTGATGCACTCTTCAGACCCACAATGAACAAAAGCCATGTTGATTAAAATCTCTCTCTTTTACCAGGTAGAGAGCGTCTCCTCTTTCACCCAGGCTTCCTCTTGGACTTTCGCCTATGGCCAGCCCTGTGCAACAAAGCCCATCTTTTAAAGGGTTTTGGGGGACCCGTGCATCATGGGTATGATGCATTTCTCTTCCTCTTCCTCCTTTTAATGTACATCGGCCCCGATCCCTCCTGTGCAGCTGGATTCCCCACCTTCTCCAGAACAGTGCAGGAGCTATGTTTTAAGCAGCAGTTTTTACGTGGGGTTTAATAATCTCTAGCCCCCTCCTCAAAAGTGGTGTGGCTTTTCAAAAGAGGCTAGAGAATATTCTGCCCACGCTAGCCCCGTACATCATGGGGGCCCCATGATATCCAGGAAGGGCGTACCCAGCCTGGACTTTGTAATAGTTGCTGTAGATTGTGGGGTCACCTTAATATTTTAGGGTCACGATAGCACTTTGCTTTTTAGAAACCTCTCTCTCTCTGGGAACGCAGCTGCAGCTTGACGATCACCTTGCCGAAGCGAAATGAGATGTCTCTGTTCTGAGCTGTCTTTATTTCAATGGTGATGGTGTCAATGTGGTGTTTACAGACAGGGACGTAATGAAGTTTATCATAGGTGATGATGACAAACTCATTGTTCCTTCCTCAGACAGGGATGCAGCATAACAGGGGAACGGAAAAGTCCCCCACAAACTGGTGTTCTATGATATTCGTGTATAGATACAAGGAGTTGAAACCCTCTGAGATGTCTCCCAAGAAGGGGATTTTTTGGATGCTGCACTTGGGGCCCAAACTCAGAATGTTAGCTAGCTCCCTGCTGGTAGAAAACATATAAGTAAAATCGGTGGATTTAAGTCTAAGTTTTCTACCCACAGGGTCATGGTTCATGACCACCTCAGGTTGTTCAGGATGACGAGCCACGGTACTGTTCATATGATCCAGTAATTCGGGTATGGACGAGTAATAACCTTGTTGTAAGGATGAAACTCCATGCCATATCTGCAAAGGTGATTTTGAAAGGGATGTCTTCATTGATAGTGTTCCAGCTGTATGGGTATTGTATTTCTACTAACTCCACCTCTCAGGCACCCAGGAAATCCAGGGGCTTAATTAGCCATATTGTAAAATTTGAGCTGGTGTTTTGGGGAAAAACCCCAGAGCTGGCATTGCTGGGCAAAGTAACATAAAACCCGCTGTCGCTCATTTCTCTCTCTCTCTCTCACTCTCTCTGCAGGAGGAATCATTTTCATTCGCATCTAAACCTCAGAGTTGAGAAGCTTCCACCCAGCTGTTAACCTTATTGGGCCACCTCTATCATTTCACCAGTAGCTGCTTTTTTCTCCTTTTTCCTTTCTCCGCTAGAACTTTTTCAATCCTATAAATTCTGTCTCATTTGGGGTTTACTTTTTGTAATTCTTCAGGGTACAAAGATCCAGTAACTGTCTCACCCTTGTAATCTTTTAATCGGTATACAGGTCTCTAGCCCCTGGTTAAGGCTTCATCCACTATGAATATTTCATCGGTAAATGTTTGTTCATAACTTTTTTCAAAAGCTCCTTTGGTTTTAGTCTCACGTGGTCACCTTTTCTAAAAGGGGCAATAACCGGTTTTATTTTAAAACCATCTCTGTAAACCGTTTTCCATACCTTTAGAGAATTTGAAGGGTTAACATCAGCGGGTCTGGTACATATAGTTCTGTGAAAGCTCTGGCTGTAACTCTTTATAAAGTCAGGTAAGACGTCGATGTAGCAAAAGGTGTTATGGGCTGTTATATACCTCCACATTCTAGTTTTTAAAGTTCTGTTAAATCACTCCACAACCCCTGCTTCGATTTCATTATTAGTAACAAAATGATGAATGCCACACCACTTTAAAAATTCTTTCCCCCAATCAGTTTGTAATATTTGAGGCATGCAACCTTTGCTGAAAATAGCTTTAAAGGCCTTGGATACCTCACATCTTGTCTTTTAGGCCTAAGGCCCAGGCATATTTGGATAGAATGTCTATGTATTTAAAACCACTGTTGTGTTTGGAGAACTAGTGCATATCCACCAAATCTGTCGGCCATTGTGCATCCACATCTGAAACAATGGTCTTGTTTCTTTTAAAATGTATTTGAGCTGGTTTGTGTAAAGTGTAAGCATCCTGGTCTGAAAGCCAAGCTGTTACCTGTGTACTATTCAAAGTTTTACTATGCTTTTTGGCCACTTGAAAAAGAAGGTTCCCCCCGCCGAAGCTCCCAGCTTCCCCCGGGGGTTTAATATATTTTCTTTAACAGAGCCGTCTGTGTAGACATACCTGTTACTTGTACTGTCTTTTACTAACACGAGTATGGAGGGTACACATTCATATTGACAAATTTAAACAAGTTTTATTAATTGCCTGGTTTAGCACGCCCTTTTACAGCCATCTGTGAAAATGGACACCATGACCCCTACCATTAGGGAGTCTGAGCTGGTTCATTCTTCCATTTTGTCCTTTTCCGGATTTTCCTCTTGCAATCTGTGTCTCAGACATGAGCAAAAACAGCTGATGCAAGATAGATTTACTCCCACAGGGCTACCAATGTGTAAGTTCTCAATGGCCTCTAAGAAGGCATCATTGAGCTGTCAAGAGGCGAGAGGGTGAAGGACAGTGTAAGCCCCCCACTGTTTGTTTTTAGATTTATGCAGCCCCGGCTTGGTTCCTAACCCCATTACACCCCATCCTCAACTGTCACTTCTTAATTGTTCATTTACCTGAGCAACGTCTTTTCTGTTCACCTTGTCCACTGGTAACTCCCATGAGCCATGGTCGCCTTCCTCCATAGGGGCGGACAATGAAGGCGTTTGGACAATGAGAGGCCATCACGCTCGTCATGAGCACTTGGGTTTCAAGATCGGGTTCCAGCATATCCAGCAACTGCCCCATGGCCACTCCCTCCTCCTCCTTGGAACTGTCGCTGATGTAGCGCTTCCTCCCCGGGTGGTCTAAGGCCCTTGGAGCTAAAAAAAAAAAGTCCGAAATTCTCACAGGGGTGGTGAAGGAGTCCATGTTTCCTCTCAGCGTTTCCATGATTTCTAAAACACAAGTTCTTGGAACAAAATGGCCTCTTCCACACAGTGCTGGAACTTCCAGGGGTGGTGCTGCACTCTGATTGGTAGGGAGGGGAGCTCTTAAAGGGGTCACATGACCCTCTTTTGCATAGGTCACCCCACACTGGAACTCCCCCTCGATTGCTCAAATTTCCTCTCGGGGATGTCCTCCATGGCTGAAATCCATCCTGATTGGTAGAGGGTGGTGGGAGGAGTTCTTAGAGGGGTCTCACAACTCACTTCCGGATGGATCACCCCATCTTGGAACACCCCCGATTGGTCAAATCGCCTCTCGGGGCAGTCCTATGGGGGGCAATACCCATTCTGATTGGTAGAGGGCAGTGGGGGGAGTTCTTAGAGGGGTCACACAACACCCTTTGCTTCTGGTCATGTGTCTGTCTTGACCCCAGACATAATAACCCAGGGGGCGGGTCTTAGGGTGACAGGTGGGTGGGGGCTGAGAAGTCAGGGGGCGGGGCCATTTGATTGATGGTAGGCCCCTTATACTACCTGTGACACTTCTGCACAGGTCAGTATTTGTATTGTCATCTCTAACACTCAGCATTATATTTTGAATATGCAAAAGCTATGAGAGAAAGAAATGCCCTAACAAGAAGTAGCGAAGATGAAGTTCCTTGTCTTTATACTGAAGGGGGATGAAAAGTGAGTTACAGCTCTTATCATACCGTTGATGACATGGTTGGTAAACCCACTGGACTCTGAATCACACCCTGAGATGGTTATCAACGTATCTACTGGAATACAGATATCATCAGATGTACAAAAGTCTACTTAGTATAGCAGATGTTGGGGATGAACAAATGGAGAGATCTCAGAGAGGTGTCCTTGATTCTGATGGGACACAGCTTCTCCATCCCAGTCAATAAATCTGGCATCAAAATATTTGCTGACATGGCCAAGATGACCAAATTTAAGTCTGACAATGGAGGGACAATCAGAGTAGCTATCAGTCCAGAAATTGTTTTCCACAGAGACCCGTCCTTAACAAGATGCAGAGATGATCTTTCAGTGGCAACTGTTCTTATTAACCGAATACAGACCAGTGCCTATGTCCCTCTTCCATGTTGATGAAGCAACGAGAATAGACACAGCTGAATTAGTACATCAGCTTGAAGCTCAAGGTGAAAGAATCCATGAGCTAAGAGCAGCAACAAAGAAACCGCAGTGTACATCAGAAATGCCATCCTCTCATACAAATTATGGAAGAAGACAAACCCCACACATTCTACCAATAGGCTGCTGAGCACCTAACACAGATCCTAAAAGGATTTGACAATACTAATTCTGTAATCAAAGTCTTTGAGAGGTATGAAAACAGTAACTCGGTGAAAACTGCAGAAAGAGAAAGTGCCAGACAGTATCTAAGGTTGGATACAAGACATACCAGGTGATTGGTGGATGTCCTGTGCCTCCATAGTAAACATTTCTAAACATTGCCTCCAACAGGCAGTCACTTGTAAAATTCCTCTATAAATATATGGTTCAAAATGCACCAGAGAGTGTAGGAGCACATCCGGTACAAACACCCATTCTTGCTGGAGGCTTTTCCGGTGGTGTATTAGCAAAGTCCATCACTAATACAGGTGTTGAAGAAGCCCAAGACCTCTATAGTACTCAAGAGGAAACAAAACACAAGGATGTTTCTGCATGCTGTATGTGGCAATATGGCTTTTGGGTCTCTTGCTGTCAAAGGAACCATAGTAATTAAGTCACCTGGAACACATGTTTTGGTCCTTGTGGTTCACTATTTTCCAAAAATGAAACACACAGATAATATGTGGATCGAAACAGGCACCATCACAACTGACAAGTGTCACTTCATGCCTGTGTATGCAATTTGTGATGCACTCACCCCTGACTTCTGCAACATACTTCCTGCTGAACATGCATTCACAGGATGTGACTCTGTGTCATCCCTATTTGGTAGTAGGGAAAAAATTCTGTGTTTAATGTTGTCAAAACAAAGGGAGCTTACCACTTCAGAGATCTTGCCAAATTGGGAGAGTGACCAACAAACCACAATTTCTGCAGGAAGGAAGTTGGTGGCAGAACTGTATGACCACAGTGAGAAAGAAAAGAAGACCCACAGGGACCTGAATTGTTTGCGTCTCAATCTAGTCATCAAAAAAGGACAAATCACTGGCCAAACTCCCACCACATAAGGACAGTTTTGAAGAGCATGTCAAGAGCATGTTGGCAAACAAAGATTTGGATGTCTTCACACATATGTAAATCAGACTTTGGATCACCATTGCAATACAGATGGAAAAATGTTAGGGGTTACGATGAACTACTTCCTGTTTTTGCCAAAGGCCCAATGCTATCTGAGCTTTGACAAGACCTTATTTTTGTCAATATTTGTAGGGGTCACTTCACAATCAACTGTGTCAGTAGCCAGAACAATCTTCCCTGCACAGACTGTCCATTTGCCCAGGCAACAAAGACTGCAGTAACCCAGAGATCATAATGATGAACAAGACAACGATGCTGACTAGAAACGTCAACCAGTGCTATTACATTTCAATGATAGCTGTACAAATTTACTATTAGATTTTTTTTACCCTTTAGATTGTTGCTGTGATGCTTTGAGGTCATAAAGAAATCCAATTTTATGTATTGAAATAATACATAGAGCATTAAACCAACAGAAATGAATGCAGGTATTTCAAAATGGTCATTTTAATGTGTTCATGGTGTCATTGTTTATCCCTGTTTCTGTGCTAATGGCACCACTTGACAGCTCAACATCATACTTCATCTTAAAGTAGACATAATAAGTTTTCAAATGATGTATGATGTGCCTGTGTGTACAGAAGGCACTTTAAGTCAAATATGTCTCCCACTCGCCTAAAACCATGACAAAAGGCAATCCTTCCCCACTCACCCACCTTCCTCTATCCCAGTCCCCTTTCTTTATTAAAAAGTAACATCTGGGAGGGGAAAGTTTCCCTCAAAACTGTCAGTTTCTATATACAACAACATAAGTATTTAAGCTTCACATCATTAGTAACTCTGCGCTTGCTATTCTTCTTAATAATCTAGAGGGTTTTTTCTGTTTCTCTCTGGTCAAAATACCCCATCTTAAAGGTACAATGCAAAAGGCACTGACTGCTACTGTTGAGACTAAATCTGAGCTGTTATTAGCATGAAACTGTTTTTCCTTGTGTGTAAGATAATGTTTCAGCTAATTTGAAATATAGTACAGTATTTTCTTCCCAAAGGCCCTACCACCACTTCTACTGTCCCACCATTAGTGCCATCTACTAACTATAGTACTAGGATTAAAGTACTTATAAAAAGTACTTATCTGATGATCTTTAATACTTGGTAGGCTTGTTATAGCAACCTCATAACAGAGGCCCTTCTAATGAGATGTAGGGTGTGTGTGTGTGTGTGTCTGTGTGTGTGTGTGTAAAAAGACATTTCAGTTCTCAATAAACTGTTTACTCTTCAAACATTAAATAAATGTAGAACTGTTTTAATCAGCTGAACAAATATTTAATGTACACTTCAATGTAAGAGCTATGTTTAAAAATATCCTCTGTGTTACTAAGACATAAGGAATTTATGGAAACTAGTGACCTGAAAGGTAAAACAAACATTGTCAAACCAAAACATTCACACAAAAATGAAAATCATGTTTTGTCAATTTCTACCTGAAGTAATCTGTATTGTTGAAATAGCTCATTATCATTTCAAACTCTTAAAGTGCCTACAAGGATTGACTTTATGATAAAAAAATGTTTCAGTTTTCAAGCACTCATAATTGTTATGCAGAAATAGGATTAGTTTCTAATAAACTGTCACAGGAGGGTAATGCATAGGAATGTTAATATTATGTCCATGGCAAGGTTTCTCAGTAGCATAAATGTTTGTTTATTCTCCAGGTTCCAAAGACTGAAGGTCATTCATTGCAGGAGTAGCTGGATTTCTGTCTACAGCTGTTCGAAAGGATCTGCAAAAAATCTGACAGGAAATTGCAACTTCTTTGAAAACACATGTGCCTGAATAGTTTCTGTGTAAATACAGTACAATGCTGGCAGAAAGAGCACATTTTCATAGGGATAATCTCTAAAAAACACAGACACACACACACACACACACACACACACACACACACACGTTTTACCTTGCCTCACATTTTTTCAAATGATTTGCAACTGTTTTTTGGAGACTTCTTGCAGAATGCTACTGAAATGAAGGATTATACAATGAGAAAGAGCTTTATGCTCTCATTGACCTGGCAGCTGAGATAATCAAGCTTATAAACACGACAAGGTTAGCACATGTACTCTGTACTGATGTGTGACTTAAAAACCAAAAACAAACAAAAAAGAGAATCTGTTGCAAACATACACTTATTTCACAAAACACCTTCTGTATCATCTAGAGACACAATCAATTAACTAGGCTTTATCCGGTAAGATGGAGAGCACCCCCTCTGAGCCAACGAAGATTTGGATGTCTACGTTGGCTTTATAGTACTCAAATACCACACATGAGCAGCTTTTACATATCTAATTATAACTCCACAGAAGAGAGGGGGGACATAGAAAGCAATATACCTCACCTAGAAGTGAAAGAAAGATCAGGGCACTCAGCTCCTTGCAAGACTGGAATGAACATTACAGCTGACCTTGAAAGGATGAACATAGTTCATCCTATATTTTCAAAGGTGTCTACTAGCTGAGTGTCTCCTTTTTTGAGTGCCCAAACTGAGATCGTGGGCCTAATTTTCAGAGGCAGTGAGCACCCACAATTCAGAGGAGTTCAGCAGGAGTTGTGAAGTTAACCACCTGCCAAAAATCAGCACAAGTTAGGAGTCCAAAAAATGGAGACACCCAAAATCACTAGCTCTTTTTTTGGTTTTGGCCACAGACTATTTGTTCTTAAGCTTTTTGTTTGGTTGGGTTTTGGTTTGGTTTTTATTTATTTGTTTCTTTTTGATAGAACTCAATATAAGACTTGATCCTGCAAGCACTCTTATGCCCAGAACTCACACTTCTTCCAGTTGCAGGATCACATCCTACTTCTAGTCCTTCTCCAGTACCATAGATATTTCTCAGGTAGCGACCAGAAGGATTTCAAGTGATTTTGATTTTACTTCTCTCAGGAGATGAGATTCTCTTAAATCTGAGTGGTTGATTTAAGATCAAGATTTCTAGTCTCAATTTACATCCATCTTTTTTCTATCCTTACTATTGCAATGAAGGAGAATAATTTCTCTGTTTATTTTCAATGATAAAGTTCTTCAAATACTACAAAAACGTGTACAAGGTACAAATGAATGAGACTTGTAGGTAAATCAGATATCTGTATTTGCAAAGAAGAAACTAAAAGGTGAAAAGTACTATTCATCAAAGAAACTTTCTTTTGTAATCAAAAGCACAATGCTTATGCAATCCTCACCCTAAGTTCCTTTCTCAAGTGTAACATAATCAATGGAACTGGAATCAGAGGGCCCACGGTCCCTGGAGGGACTATTATTGAAAGGACACCAGGAAAACAGGGAACATAGGGAGTTAGGCTAAAAGCAACTCAGACATATCACAGAGTTTAATAGTTCCACTTGCTCAACTTAATCTGCATTCAGCTTCACTTTTTGCAAATGAAACACCTTGCTAAATTTTTTTTTGGGGGGGGGGGGGAAGAGGTAAGCCCTATGTATAATAACAAGGGCAAATCACTTAAACATGTGCTTAAAGGTAAGCAAATGAATCGTCCTATCCATGTCATTGGGATTACTCATGTGCCACAGGGCTTTTGCTAAACTGAGGCCTCACTAAGTGCACCTACCCTGCACTTTTCTGAAAGTCTCTCAAACTCCTATAAACTGTTGTAGAATATGAAACTCCTCTTCCTTATATTGCACTGGTTTTTCATTTGGCTTTGATCACTGTGGTCAGAGTCAAAATTTATAGCACTTACGTCAGCAAATAGCTGGCTCGGTACGAGATGCACAGAAGTAACAAATATACCTACCTTTGTTCTTGCTTCCCTTAGGGAATGATCAACATAAAACTGAACTTAAACAAAATTCAAATGTTTCATTATGGAGCATCGTTAAGGACTCTTTCTGCAGTATGCTATATTTCCTTGTATATGTTTGTGTTCAGATGTTCTGAATAATTTTCACATCACTTTTACTTTAAATGTAAGCACATGGATGTGCTTGCACGTTTCCAGTCCAGGCATGTTTATCCTTAAAAGTACACAAAATGATTCCCAGAAAGCCAATATGTACTTAGTCAAAACATACATGTACATAATCAAAGCACCACCCTGCTGGCCCCACGGGCTATCAGTTAAAAGTGCACTGCCTGCCAGTTCATGGATACTGCAGGTACATAGCTACTTGCTTCATTTGCTCTCTCTGTCTAAAGAATAGATATCCTCTGAAAAATAAGATCTCAGTGAGTATGAGGCAGGCTATTACACAAACAAAATATCCATATCTTTTTTCTTTACAGGGACTGCCCACCTTCCAGGGACAGGCACAATATTGCAAAACATGAAACTTGTTTGTGTGACCATGGGAAGTGTGTGCTTTCAGAATATTGTGGCACATACAATGTTGGGGCAGTAGGTGTATAAGATCCCATAAGTACACTATAGTTTGGTCCACATTATAGTAGGTGAGTCAGACTGCATTCTGCATTTCTCCCCATAATGAAATGCCCTATCACTTTGAGTTGCCTTTTCTCAATTTAGCAGTTCTTCTCAGGCTTAAAATTGCAAATAGCAGCTCTGTTTGTTTTCAGATGATGTTAAGCAGATGTATGCTAGTCTATAATATCCATTCGGGTATAGCTGAATAGGAGGCAATAATGTGAATGCAGTGTTACGGTGCCAAAATGAAAGAAAAAAAATCCTCTGTGATTTATTAAATGCTGTTCTTTTACAGCTGAATTTATGCTGTAATATTTTAAAGCACTGTAGTGTAAATTGAGTTAAAAACATTTCTCCATATTAAAATTAAGTTTATATTTTTGTAGGTCACATGAGAAGTGAGCTCTGTTGCAAGTTCAGATTTCAGTGACCAGGGAGGAGTCACTTAATATTCATGATTCCCTTTATGTTTCCAATCTGGGTCAGAGCATATCCACAAAAAATATTTACTAACTAAAATAAAAATATTATTGGTATTTCCTAACTAGTAAAAATTTAGATTTGCAGAGAAAGGTGCTGACAAAAGATAACATTTATAAAAACACTTAAGTTGGAATTCTGTTTGAACCTGGATTCCTCTGGGGCTTTTTGGTGTCACTATGTAAATCTTAATGCAAACATATTAGGAACCCATAATGGCCTGACTCTACAGTCCTGACTCAATGCGGGTAACCAATCCAGAATTAGGTCCCAAGTGTCCAAAACCATGTACAGTCAAAGCTATATGAAAGAATCCTTTCCTACAAAGGAGCAGGATGGCAAGTGATTAAAGCCAAGATTATCCAAACTGGGCACCTAAAGTTAGAAGCCTTAATAAGGGACCTAGTTTTCATAAGTACTGATCTCCCAGTAGCCACTGAAGTTAATGGGAGCTTGTGTGTGCTCAGCACTTTTGAAATATTATCATTATTTGTGTTGAAGCATAGATAAAATTATTGTAAGGTGGGTGCACAACTGGTTGAAATAAACATACTGAGCATGAGCCAATAGTGTAATATCATTCGGGGGTGTATTAACAGGAGTGTTGTATGTAGAACACGGGAGGTACCTGCTCTGCTCTACTCAGCTGGAGTATTGTGTCCAATTCTCAGTGTGGACAAAACTGGAGAGAGTCCACAGAGGAGAACAACAAAAATGATAAAAGGTTTAGAAACCTGGCCTATGAGGAAATGTTAAAAAAACAGGGCATATTTAGTCTTGACAAGAGAAGACTGAGGGGAGGACCTCAAATATGTTAAATGCTGTTACAAAGAGGATGGTGATCAGTTGTTCTCAATGTCTACTTCTTGTCCTACCTTCAGTAATCAGCTTCATCTGCAGCAAGGGAGATTAAGGTTAGCTATTAGGAAGAAACTTTCTAACTATGAGAATAGTTAAGCACTGGAACAGGTTACCGTTGTTGGAGGTTTTGAAGAACAGGTTAGACAAACACCTCTCAGGGATGGTCTAGGTATGTATGGTCCTGCCCCAGTACAGGGAGACAGACTAGATGATCTCTCGTGGTCCCTGAAAGCCCTACGATTTCTACGATTCTATCTCATAAAGGACCCAACAGTAGTAGGTGCTGTAAAAATAGATGGGGAGAGAGTTCCCTTCACCACAGAGCTTACACTATAAATAGACAAGACAGACAAAAGGTGGGAGGAGAAAGATAGGCACAGAGAGTGACTTCCCCAAGGTCACCCAGCAAGCAAGTGGTAGAGCTGGAAGTAGCATCTAAATTCAACTCCCTCTCCGTTCCCTAGCTCACACTACTTGCCTGAAATTTTCAAATAGAGGTTCCTAAAGCTAGGGTCCTGTGTTCAATCACAGGTGCCTAAATAATTGGCCTGATTCACACAAGTGCTTAGCACTTCTTAGCGGAGCTTCCATCACAGTCAATGAGAGTCTTACCATTGACTTCAACAGGAGCAAGCTGAACGCTTACGGCTCTAACCCTTTATCATTGAAGTCAAATGGGAGCTTTGCCATTCACATCAATGTGCATAGGAGCAGGGTCTAAGTGAATAAATAAATTAGCTCAAGTACATAGACAGGTATAACAAAGTGTATGCATATATAAACACCCAGTTGTGTGCAGGATAAAATATTTGCACAAAAGATGGCATTCAATGGCTCTTACAGATTAGTTGAGTCAATTTTCATTCAAGAATTGTGTATTTAGCTTCCATTATTCCTGGGCCAATTTACGTGAATTGATAAGTCAACTAAATAATTACTGATGTGTGTGAGTACATTAAAACACTGATGTATTTAGGTGCTAAGATATTTCTTTGGGATTATATGTAGATCTGAAAGTAAGATGTAACAGCTGGCAAAGTGATACACAAAAACAGTAATTCCCTTCTGTACCACTAAGAGGAAGCATAACGTAAAAAAAAATCTCACAGGAATCAAACACTTGTTTATGATAAAATATCATCCTTAACCTTCTTTAGGCTAAGTCTTATTTAAAAGACTTGTTTTTCTAAGCAGAACAAATCAATATGCTTTTTTTTTCGTGGAGATGTTGAAACAAATTCTGCTCTCAAGTGCATCTGTGCTATTCCACTAATTTAACAGAGTTTCTCCAGGTGTCTCTATATCTTTATTGTGCCAAACATTGTAGTGCATAGGAACTAAGAGCATAATTTGACTCATACACTATGTAAATATCAAGCTTACTTGATTACTGAGCCATTTTTATTGTCTTGCTAATTTTCTACCTAATCTGGGAACTACTGATTAACCCACAGAGGTATGAATATACAACAAAATGTCATTGTTCATAATATGCCACATGCCTTTTTACAAAAAGACAATGTACATATACACTACACATTAATCGGTAAAAGGAACAATGACTTAAAGAATTAGCCACCCAAATTCTGACATTCATAAGAAAGTTCAGGCATAGGGCTACCTTTCTGCCATTGAATAACCCCCTGGGTCCAATTTCTGCCCACCAATACATGCACATATCTCCCACTGAAATCAATGAGACAGTGTGTGTGTCTCAGGATGAAATTTGGCCATGGCATCTAGTTATTACAGTACACAAAGGTCAGATGAATTTTTGTGAGATCTTTGCACTACCTTTGCACAAAGGAGTAGAGCAAAGCTAAAAAGATCTCTTTTCTTTGATGAGTCCATGCCTAAACATTAATATTCTTTTCAACACTTTTAAAAATATAATGTTCTGCATAGCTTCAGAGGGGTAGCCGTATTAGTCTGGATCTGTAAAAGTGGCTAAGAGTCCTGTGGCACCTTATAGACTAACAGACGTATTGGAGCATGAGGTTTCGTGGGTGAATACCCACTTCGTCGGATGTATGTAGTGGAAATTTCCAGAGGTAGGTATAAATATGCAAGCAAGAATCAGGCTAGGGATAACGAGGTTAGTTCAATCAGGGAGGATGAGGCCCTCTTCCAGCAGTTGAGGTGTGAGCACCAAGGGAGGAGAAACTGCTTTTGTAGTTGGCTAGCCATTCACAGTCTTTGTTTAATCCTGAGCTGATGGTGTCAAATTTGCAAATGAACTGAAGCTCAGCAGTTTCTCTTTGAAGTCTGGTCCTGAAGTTTTTTTGCTGCAGGATGGCTACCTTTAAATCTGCTCTCGTGTGTCCAGAGAGACTGAAGTGTTCTCCTACAGGTTTTTGTATATTGCCATTCCTAATATCTGATTTGTGTCCCTACGTAAAAGGATAAATGGACACAAATCAGATATTAGGAATGGCAATATACAAAAACCTGTAGGAGAACACTTCAGTCTCTCTGGACACACGAGAGCAGATTTAAAGGTAGCCATCCTGCAGCAAAAAAACTTCAGGACCAGACTTCAAAGAGAAACTGCTGAGCTTCAGTTCATTTGCAAATTTGACACCATCAGCTCAGGATTAAACAAAGACTGTGAATGGCTAGCCAACTACAAAAGCAGTTTCTCCTCCCTTGGTGCTCACACCTCAACTGCTGGAAGAGGGCCTCATCCTCCCTGATTGAACTAACCTCGTTATCCCTAGCCTGATTCTTGCTTGCATATTTATACCTACCTCTGGAAATTTCCACTACATACATCCGACGAAGTGGGTATTCACCCACGAAAGCTCATGCTCCAATACGTCTGTTAGTCTATAAGGTGCCACAGGACTCTTTGCCAATGTTCTGCATGGCAACTTCATTGTTTTCCACAGCCAAATATCAACAGTGGAACCCTGATAAGATTGTAGATCTCCATTTTATTTTAGCTTTATAAGACAACCGCAGTTGAGTTTTACTGTAGAAATTGTTTCTGCTTTACAGATTCACCCTCTGGTGGTAAAAAGTAATTTTCAACAGGTATACACTGCCATCTAAAGGCCAGAATTTATGCTCTTCTAAGTCTAAGTTCTCATTCTTTCTACTGAAGCTTCTCACAGTATCAATACTTAAAACCTGTTAAGCCAGCGAGTTAAAATATTGCAAGCAGATGCAGAGAAACATGCATTAACTCACATTTGAAGGATTTGGACAGAGAGCTCATACACATTCAACCTCTGAAGACACCCTGTTAGTGGCAGCTTTAATTAGGGTATTGAGATACAGATATTTGAGAAAATTAATTCACTGAACTTCAGCTGACCAACCTGATAGGTATATTTTGGTATACCTGAAACAGGCATTTTCAAACAGCCCAACGTGATCAGATATGTAACTGGAACTCCAGTGAAAGTGTAATTCATTATCGAACTCAGGACTGTCACTAAGATAACAAAAAGAACATGAAGGTTACAATTCAGTTCACCTATCAGAATAAAACATGAGGATTTTATACATTGTATATGGAAAACTTGCATTCGTTATTCTATTGCCTTGCCCATCTCTTAGCAAATGTGAAGATTTTTTAATAAACTATTAAGAGAATGGTGATTTTTGTTGAAATTGTGGTTCTTATGAACTCCAACTGTGGCTCTACCTAGACCCGTATGAGACTTTTACATCAAATCTTATACCACTGAACACCGGAGAAGATGGAAAAAGCAGTACATCCAAGCACACTGTGGAACTTTCAGTGTCCGGCAGCAGGGTCCACACAGCAATTTAGCGTACAGCATACTAGTGAGCTGTAGATTTACACCCCAGGTTGCAGCGCACTGAGTCTCCATGCAGACAAGGAAAGGGTGGGATGGGACATCCCATTCTGGTATAGTCACACCACCTCTCTCTCAAAGAGACCGTAGGATACGACTCTCTTATCTAGAGGTATCTTCTGTGTGAGAAAAAAAACAGTGGGCTTTCATAACTCCACTCTTCCCCAATGCTTTGGAAATAGCTAGCTAAGCCAACCTCACCCTTTGTATGATCTTCAGCCTTCAGGTTAGCAAGATAAGAATAGGTTTCCTTATCAATGTTTACAAATGACTCATAGTACATATTCTGTAGCACAGCAGCCATGGAGCAAGACAGAGGGCTTTTTAAGGAGCAGCAGTGAGAGCAAAGTGTTTTCTTATCCTGCTGTGGCTGCTGAATAGGGTCCAGCAGCTAACTTGTTCCACTGATACGGATGAGTGGGTAGCAGGGGATGGTTAGTTTTAGATTTAGGTTTCTTTGGCATATGAACTCACATGAACCCAAAACTTTGAAGTTCAGAGGTGGAAACTCATCAGCAGGGCCAAAACAGCTTGCCAAGAGCGCATGTTTCAGGCCACTTGAGTCAAAACAAATAAATCACTGTTGTCTCAATGGGTCACATCTCTATAACAAATATGAGGGCAGAAAAGAATCACCTTGTTGAATTCTGTGGGTTCTGTTTGGCCCAAGGGCCACACTTATGACACAACTGAACTACTGTAGTTGCACAAAATAAAACACTGCAGTAAGTATGAACAATCCAGATCCCTTTGCTGGAATGTAACGGAGTCACAAAGGGGAACAATATTCTGAGAACACTTGAGTCACAGTTACAGTTACAAAATAGAGGTTACAGTTTAAAAATAGACTTTAGGTGCTAACCTGAGTGCACTTTCAATTCAATGCCACACCAAATCCAACCAGCCTAGAATCAGAAATTTCCCAAGAGGAATAACGGACACAGCCTCCACACAAGGAAATAGAGAGACACCCACGGAAAACATCTTTGAATTATATAGCATCCTGCAAGTAAAAACGTGAATGATCAATTACTTAACTTTTATACTCAGTCTTTGTTCCTTCCATCTTGGTGTTATATAAACAGACTTCAGTTCTATTTATACAACACTATATCCAGTGAAACTTGTCTTAAGCAATCAAGAAGTCACCATAGAAAGAGAAATATGCCATGCTTGACTAGCTTATAGGTGATGGTATTTATGACATCTCACCACCCATAAGTGTCTGTGTAGGACAGTAAATGTTAATGTTTTTATATAAATAAATTATATCAGCCATATAGACGATTAGCCTGAAGCACATACTCCTTACTGCTCATTATTTATGAAAATGAGCTGTTAGAACAACCAAGGACATAAATAAAGTGTCCTAGTTTTGTTAAATATGAGTAGTTTCAGCTCCTTCATGTAAGAGTTTTGCATCAGTAAGCCACTAACCTGATGCTGATGATTTAGGTAATTCACATTTTTGCAGTGGTTGGCTGGCTGGTTTCTAGTAGCCAAGTGTGGCTCCTGCTTCCTCGTCCTTCATTCCATCCAAAAATCATATCCTCCCACCCCCAAAAAAACAAAACCAAAACAAAAAAACCCAGAGGTAGATTAGAGGGGGAAGGATGGCAGGGTCATTACTTGCACTTTCATTTTCAGAAGTTATTTTCCCCTTGATACTCTTTCCTGCCAATTTCCTACAAGCACTTACTGCACCTTTGCCATCCTGAGCATGGAAAGATTCAGTACGGCACTATTACTGCAACAGGAAGGGTAGATGATGTATTATTATTACTATTGCTTATTGGGCCAGATCCTCAGCTGTTTCAAGTCACTTAAGTCAATGGAGCTACTCTGCCTTACACTAGCTGAGGGTTTGGCCCATTATTTCTGGATACAAGACATTTGAGTCACGCTCCATTTCCTTCTGTTTTAATTCCTGCTCCCACCTCCCCTCCATATTTAGGTACCATTAGGATTCTGTACCAAAGATACTGTTTCCTATTCAACTCCCCTGCCCCCCCATGGAAGTCTCTGCTGTGAAATTTCTTCCTTCAGTCACATTTTCAGAAGCTTGCAAGAAACAGGCTCACTTTTAGAATCTCAAATTCCACTGTGCAAATCAGAGAGTTAAAGCATCTAATAAATGTACTAAAATGCACTTTGTTCCAGGCAGATAGAATGTGAAATAATCGTTGTTAAGTTTTACGTTAGATATGTGTATGTTTTTCATACAGAGAGAGATATGATGTAATCTCTTGGGAAGGAAAACTAGATTGCACACTAACTTTCCAATAATCAAAGGGCATTTATGAGCGTCCATCTTTGTATCCCAGCATATTTGATTTGCTGCACAGATATTTATTAACCTACTAACGGTCTGCTTTGTGATTGTCACAGCTAACTTTTGTGAGTGCTACAGCAAAGATGCAAGAACAGTTCAGCATCTTTTTGTTTTGGGGGAGGCTTTTGTACTTGTTTACAAAATATAAAAACTCTTTGGGGAAGAAGTTAGTATCTTTTCTGATCACTTTTCATGTACGATGTCAGACATATGAGCAGTGAGTTTTGGAGGACATAGTGGAAGGCATCCAATATGCAGTATAACAAGAGCCTCAGCCCTATGAAAGCTTAATGACTTATTTCTCAAAACAGAATGAAGAAAGGGAGGAAAAGTATTGTTCCTCTTCTTTAAAAAGCCTTGAAAGATGTTCAAAAATATTTTATGAGGTCACACTAAAAAAAGAGTAATTGGAAGAAAAATTCTGCTTGTCTAAGCGAAGAGCACATTTGTAGCGGTAGGGTAAATGTTTTATCGATTGAGAAACTGGGAAGCTCAAGTCATTACTCACCATGGGCTAAAGAATAATTGCTAATGCTCTGGCGGAAAGATTAAAACCAGTTTCTGGAAGTATTTCTTACAGTGATCAATGGTGTATCATCCCAGGCCATTGGATCTTCAATAACATTTTTCCCTTTTGGGATACAATCAATTTTTATAATATGATTCATTTGCCAGTGGGCATGCTTTTTTCGTACGATGAAAAGGCACTTATGCACCTTATATTGTGGAAAAGTAATCTTATACAGCCAGGGCCCAGGCTGTGATATAAGAGTTTCACCTGCATTCATCTCTATTTTTAAGTGGGTTTGGGAAACAGTTGTGAGGAATGGCTGCTGGCTACTGTATTGTTTTCAGTTTGGTTTCCCTCACCTCAGTACATTTGAGAGCTCAGTAGTCATAATTATGATAACACAAATATGAGCAAGAAGAATTCAAAAGATATTAAAGTTGCTCATTCTCTGACCTGTGGGTGGCTCAGGTAATTCCTTGCCTGCACCACTAATTACCACGATAATCCAGATCAGGGGTACCACTGTAGCCAATAGGTTAGTTTGACACATCTAAAAAGGCATCTAGTGCCTTGCTTTAATAGCCCAAATGTTATCCACTTCTGCTGTACCAATCTCCCTCCTTTTTAACAAATAACAGCTTCAATCATGAAAGAACATTAGAACCTGCAAAGTTTCCCTATCCCTCAAAAAAATGTTTCTCACCCTTTAACCTCTGTCAACAACAGACAGCTGTCTAGATTGATAAGCCAGACCAATGAATATAAATACAGACACATTCATGAGTCTGATTCTAAATGGGAACCTCCCCACAATGGAATAATTAGGGTAGTTCTGAGGCAGAGGGGGGTAAATGGATACATTCAGAATGGTTTCACACCTTTGTTCAACTCAAACATAACCCTTAAACTTTCAAAAAGTTTAATTTAAGTTTCCTATTTTTGATTTTTGCATGTCTCTGGATTTCTTGGTTCCTGCTAAAACTTTCACAAGAATAGCTAGTCAAGCTTATCAGCTGAACTTTATAGATGCAAGAAGCTCAGATAAGTTTGGTTAAAATTGGCAAGAGCAAACAACATTTTCCTATTAGAGCCTCTTGAAGTGTAAGGGTTGCCAGCAGAAGATTAATAGAATTTGTTAAGTGGTGAGGTGAAGCTTTATATTTGAATATGAAGTGGAGTTCATAGTTTAGAGTTCACACCATCTCACCTTCATTAAATCAAGGGATGCACTTTGATTAATCATCCTAAAACACACCCAACTTCAGAAATGCTTCACCAGATTTAATAAGTTAGGAATGTTTTGGCTGTACTAACACTGACTGAGAACCAAGCTATGGGGCAGCTTATCAAACAGTAGGTAAAAGTTTCCTTATGATTTCTTCACCACCACAACTTCAAGTAAGCTTCCCAGAAAGAGTAGAAATCTACCAAGCCATAGTAATGCCTATTTGGTCAGGAGACCTTTGATGCTCTAGTGGAGTAGGAAAGGACACACAGATTTTCAAGGACAGAACTTAAAATCAGAGTCACACTTAAAGATTCAAACCAAGGAAAAATTTCAGTGCACAGTTACTAAATTTATACTCTTCCTTGACTCAGGTAATGAATACACCAGAATTTTCTGATGAAGTGATATACACTTGGTCTGTTAAGTACTTTAGGTAGCTATTTGTTCTCGATATTTCCACCTTACTTACCCTGCACTTGAAAGCCTGACAGTTTAAACTTTTTTCAGAGGATAGGGACTCTTAACTAGTCATGATATCTTATCTTCACCAACTAGCCCAACTAACACAGAATGGTCAGGGTCCTAGTCTCCCAAAGGTGTATAGTATTTATGTTGATGTTTAAATCAGAGAAGATTGCCAATCAATGGATAATTGTTTGATTGGATCAGGCAATTAATTTTGCCTAATTTAAAGCCAGACCAAAATTAGGATTTGACAGTTTCAGATGACCCCATCAATATTGGGTTTGCATTCAGCTATGAGAAACTGCAAAGAAAGGAAAAGAAAATGGGAAGAAATAATCTCATGGAAAAACAGGGCAAAGAATGGGAGAGAGAGCAAGGAAAATGAAAAACAGATAGAGACACAGAGAGGGAGAGAGAAACAACCCAATGAAAAAATAAATACAATATAAAGTATCCATTTATGCCTGCAATAATTTTGTAGGTACAGGCTTTTATTTAGCTCCAAAAACTATGCATTAATTTTAATTAAAACCCTCTTAAAACAATATGCAACTGGATCGGAGGGGAAGAAAGGTTTGCTATCCCCCAGAATAATACGAGAGATTCTCAAATTTCCAGTGCTCCGAAACTCATCACTACCCACTACAGTTAAGAAGAATTTGAATTCACATGGTGTTTTTAATCAGAGGACTTCAGAGAGCTTTTCAAACATGCTCTAAGGCCAAGATGGTCTCCTGACCTACATGCCCACCCCCCTCTTCAGGCTACCTGCATCACAGCTCACAGCATGAGGGATGAGGATGGGAGTGAAAGAGTAGCCCCCATGAAGCTGTTACTCCTCCTCCCACACAGGTGGGCCAGAACCAGGGATTAGATGAAGCCTTGTCTCCTCCCACTCAACATGCTGCTCAGCAGAGCTGAAGTGGCATGGAGGTGGAAGTAATCTTCTACTGGATAGACCAGATTACCACTCCCACTCCCAGAACAAGGGGGAAAATCAGGGATTAAATTGTGATGCTCAGACACAAATCCTTCCCTGGTGTGATCCTAGGATAGTGCTGCTATGTACTGACCCACATGTAGGATAAATTCTCCTCACACAATCTAGCCTAAGTACACAAACTACCTGTAGAGGAAACTGCTGTTTGGGATATTAGGAGCCATACCATCCTGGGCTTCCTAAACCATAAAGAAGGGAATCTGGCCCTCACAGCCATCATAAACAACTCTGCCATCAACAGCAACAAGACTGGCTCTTTTTAAAAAAGTACTTCTTTATGTATAAGGCATTCCTTATAGTCAAAGGCCTCTAGTGAAGCAATTTTTGTAAGCTATGATTAATAAAGATAGGACCTCATGGGTTAATCAGTAAGACCTCATAGTGATTAAAGTGATTTTAACACCTAATAGAAAAGTCATGGGGAGCAAGAGGGGAAGAGAAGCAATAGCTGTACTTACAGAACTGCAGACAATCCAGTCCAAGCAAGATTGTTATAACTACCCACTATCCAAGTAGTTTTCAGGCTTTAAAAGAAAACCCAGTTCAGAGATCTTTCTTAGACTCATCGGGTTAGAACATGCATAAGACAGAAAGTATTTCTATGAAGAGACTGTCAAATATATCTGAAAATTGGGGTCTGGTCCTGATAGTGTCTGAGCGTCCACAATGCCCAATAAAGTCTATCAAATCAGAGCAAATTGCAGCTCCTCAGCCCCTCTCAAGAACAGACCTACAGCCTGTGTTTATAATTGTCATGCCTGAGCCTCCTGCTTGGGGGTAACCATCTTGCTAAAATCTTTAAAAAGTGACTTAATTTGCAAAAGTGATAAGATGAGAGCTGAGTTCAAGACAAGAGACATCCAAGAGTCTGTAGATGAAATCATGGCCCTGTTGAAGCCAATGGGAGTTTTGGCACTGACTTCAATGAAGCCAGGATTTCTCCTCTCATCTGGATAATTTTCCAGCAATTAGTGAGTTTTATTATCCCTACATATAGCACACATGGTCCCTTTGATATTAACTCAGGCTCCAGTCCTACAATAAGCACCATACAGGTGGACCCCAGACTTGGGCAGAGACTTAAGGTCAATGGTCTGCACACGGGTTCTCATTGCAGGATTTAAACATCAACATGTTGTGTAATTGGGTTTAAGTAGATAAAATGGAGTCTAACTGCCAGTAAAGAAGTTTAACTTAAACCACCTCAGGCATCACCTCTGAGTTTGGCCAACAGCATGCCCTGCTTTAAAACAATTATATATTTTTAAAAGCCCACAGTGTTAAAAGCTAGAGATCAGAGTGCCTAATGCAACATAATGGCTGTGGTTGGCCAAGCTACCAAACTTAAACCATCACTTTCTGCTAGTGATCATGAGTGAGAAACTACTACTTGCGCTCCTCATTCTTCAACATATAAATCTGATAAATATTTTATTACAGAGCTTAATTTAAAAATAGGGTGGTCATCTTTGTATAAATCCTTAAATGTTTCCCTTCTTAAATACCAATTTTTGGTTTTATATTGTGCTTATGGTACATCTCCATGGCATCACGATTAGTATTAATTATTCAATTAATACCAATACTGCAGGTCCCATTGTATGATATCTTTATGGTTTTCTTTAAAAAATAATTATGTTCTTTTTAAAGAGTGCACTGCTTGCACAAGTAATTGGGGAGCATACCAACGTTTGACAAATCAGACAAGAAAGCACTAAGCAAGTTATCAGTACAACAAAGTCTATGAAGCCCAGCCCTTCATTCGTTGTTTAGGCAAGTAGAAAGCCCTTGCCGCTTCCCCACCTCTCCCACCCCAATAGAAAACTGTTTTCACCCAGCTCATGTAACGGAATTGATTTGGATCTGGATGTCAGATCATATAGCACAGGCTGAAATATTTGAGAGAAGAGTATTGTCAGGTCTTTCTGTACAGAGACCCAGAAAAAAAAACAGTACAGCCCAAACACACCAAACTTATTTACTCTATAAATATAGAAACTAAGGGCCTGATCCTGACTCCATGACGCCAACTGGTGTTTTGCCATTGATTTCAAGGGGAGGAGGATCAAGCCCCTAATGCTGTAACTTATTATCTAAACAACTTTCCTCATCCCCTCAAAAGACTCCAACGTTTAAAAGATAAATATTTTTATATTTTCTTTTTAACACAATATTTTAATGGGAAATGCTGAAAGGACCACTTTGCTTCTGGTCCCAAGAAAACCAGGAAATGCACCAATATAATGATAATGGACATTGGGAGTTTATCTAGAACATTTCTATCCTCAAAGAAAGTTCATTCTTCACTAGTCTCAAATTCTGGAATTTAGCTCATTCTCATTTAACCCATCCCTAATTTAATCCCACTCGACGTTGAACCTTTTCTTTTACAAGGTTCTGACTGAGATTTTATTGGGCAGCAGAAGACGGAGTAATCTATGTATTTTTTTCAGGGAGACTGATGAAGAAGCAATGGAAAATGGGGCTGAGGGGCACATCTAGTCATATGGACAAACAGCAAGGTCCCTTGCCCATAGCAACCAAAGCTTTGAGCTGGAAGGGGAAAAGAGTGTTTTTCTTTCTTTAACCAGCAAGCGGGAAGGAACGGGTAAGAGCAGCCTGAGCTTCATGGGCCTGAGATCCATCTCAATGGCGGGAGGGGGAACAGGGCACTGAAGAAAACAGTGACTGCTTAGGCAATTCTTGCATGGCCTCTTTAATCTTTTGTCAACCAAGGAAACTCTCCACATAATAAGTTTAACAAACAATGACCTGTGGGTGAGGTAATATCTTCTATTGGACCAAGAAGAGCTCTGTATGGCTCAAAAGCTTGTCTCTCTCCCCAACAGAAGTTGGTCCAATAGAAGATATGACCTCACCCACCTTGTCTCTCTAATATACTGGGACCTACATGGCTACATCAACACTGCATACAATCATGAACTCACATTTATTGTAGTAGAAAATACACATTTTGTTTCTAAACAGTACCCACTTCAGTATAATGAAGACCCTACATGAGTATCCCATGATATCAAATTTGAGCAGCAGTTTGGACACCAATTATTTTCTGTATGTCTTTATAAAACAGTCAAGAGAGCTCGGGATCTCCAGAGTCTATTAAACATTAATGAGTGTTTTGTGTGTACCAGCAATTATAATATATTATAATATATGAATCTGTGCTCCAATTCAGTAACTATTTATGCTAGCACAAGCCTGCCACAATGTAACATAAAAATTACTTATGGCATTTAGTACCAAGAAAAAAACTCAGTTAATGTAATGCTATTAATTTTTGTATTTTATGTTACTTAGAACTGTACTCAATTGTTTGCTTTGCTGACAATGGCAATTTAAGATTTAAAGGATCTATTTTTTTCTAAATGTTGTTATATACCTTTCCTTTATTCAACATCTTTCACTGGCATAGCACAGTTAGTAAAGGGGGTAGTTTTTTCTGAAAGACTTCTGTATCTCCCATTTGGTCATATGGTACAGGCAGTGGTAAGCTGCAGCCAGTTCGCACCAGTTCGCTGGAACCGGTTGTTAAATTTAGAAGCCCTTTTAGAACCGATTGTTCCATGGGGGATAACCGGTTCTAAAAGGGCTTCTAAATTTAACAACCGGCCAAAAGTGGCACCTTAGGTGCCGACTCCATAGGCTGGAGCACCCAAGGGGAAAATTTGGTGGGTGCAGAGCACCCACCGGCAGCTCCCCGTCCTGCCCCCAGCCCCAGCTCACCTCACCTCTGCTCCACCTCCTCCCCTGAACACGCCGCCCCGCTCTGCTTCTCCGCCACCCCACCACCGCGGCTTCCCACGAATCAGCTGTTCGCGCGGGAAGCTGGGGCTGGCTGAGAAGCAGGTGTGGCTTCGCGCTCAGGCCCAAGGAGACGGAGGTGAGCGGGGGCAGGGGGGCACGAGGAGGGCTGCCCACGCCACCACAGGTAACCCGGGGGACGCGCAGGGGAACCGCTCCCCACCCCAGCTCGCCTCCACCTCCCTGGACCTGAGTGCGAAGCCGCCGCCAGCTTCTCAGCCCTCCCAGGCTTCCCGCTCAAACAGCTGATTCGTGGGAAGCCGGGGTGGGGGGCAGAGAGGGGCGGCACGTTAAGGGGAGGAGGCAGAGCGGAGATGAGGTGAGCTGGGGCTGGGTGGGGAGCTGCTGGTGGGTGCTCTGCACCCACCAAATTTTCCCTGTGGGTGCTCCAGCCCCAGAGCACCCACACAGTCAGAGTCTAAGGCGCCACTTTTGATGTGATCAGTAGGGGGAGCAGCCGCTATGCTACACTGCCCCTAGGAGCCAGAGGGACCTGCCGGATGCTTCCTGGGAGCTGCCCCAGGTAAGCACCACCGGGACTCTCCACCTCACCCCCCGGCAGGTCCCTCTGGCTCTTAGGGGCAGGGTGGGCACTCACTACGGTGGCGCATGAGACCCTCTTACCCGGTTCTGGGGGCAGTCAGGGAACAGAGGAGGGAGGTGGATAGGGCAGGGGTCCTGGGTGAGGGCGTCAAGGAAAGCGGGGGGGTTGGATGTGGCAGGAGTCCCAGGGGACAGGGGTGAGCAACGACCCTCTCGTGGGGTGAGGAGGGAACCGGTTGTTAAGATTTTGGCAGCTCATCACTGGGTACAGGTAGCGTCTGTTTAAAGGTTGAGCTATGATGGTAGAGGTAAAAATTAACCAGGAATTTATGCCAGCATAAATAGCAGCACAATTCCCTGAACTCAGTCAGGAATCTGGAGTATAGGGACACAAACTGTCCACAACTTCATTATGGGACAGGATGATATAGCTTAGTACAGTGCCAAAAGTGGGCATGTCTACAAATGCTCATTGAAGAAGGGCCTTCTGGTATTGTTCTGACATGGCTCTGCTATAAACTGACACTGCTCATCCCAGTTGGAACCCTGACCAACTCCTCTTAAGGCTGAAGGTTCAGAAATCTGAAAATTATATGCAAAATACTTAGTGCCCTAGTTTACATACATGTGATTATAGATAACCTTTTTTACATACATGACAATATATGTCCTGATTACCAAAACTTAAAACTAACACGGCTGTAGCACAGAACAAGCTTTCGGAATAAAGTAATTGCTATACTCCTGGCAGTCTCTGACATCTTCCTGGGTTGGCGTCCAGATAACTCTGGTGCTTCTTGAGGCTCTAATTATTGTTCCTTGTGCAATCCTCCTGGGTTAGGTGGAGGGCTGTGGTTGCTCTAGGCTGGGAGAGGGATTTGGTTGCTTCTTATCTAGGGAAATACTCTGACTGGGCTATTGGACCCTAGCTGGGTGTCAAGCTCTGACTGCCTCCTGCTTCTTTCACCTTGCTCCCTGAATAGCGGGACTCTGGCCCTGGCACTTCTAGCTCCTCCCATACCTCTATGGCCAGGGAATGATGGCTAGAGCACTTCCCAGGGCTGCTCTAGCCATAGCTCCAAGTTTGTGGTCATGGATGGATTGGGGGACTATGATCAAAGGAGACTACTCTACATCTCCCTGTGCACTTACTGCATTTGGCCCTGAATCTAAAATCCCCACTCCAACACCCATTCTTTACACCCCAGCCTTCAGCAAAGCCTTGCAGAACGGTCCCGTCTCCCACCTCCACCAAGATCAGGATGACTAAATCTCATACTAAAATTAATGGAAGAGGTCCATTTTTACTTGAAAAAATAAAGTCTGGTTGTTTTTGACCCTGCCCCTACCCCCAAAAAGGGGGGGTCTCATTTGCTCTGGTCCAAGTGTTCTGGTCCAAGTCTTCGCTGTGCATAGCCACACATCTAACACATCTACCAGTCAGAAGAGGGACTCCAGTAACTGGTTAAATCATATCTAATGCCTGGCTCCCAGGTGACAATCACAACAACATTCATGGAGAATATATGAGAAATTTATTTCCAGCACCTCTATTTTCCTGAAGTCTAAGCTTTACGGTGTCAAAGAACCAGAATAACTGAATAACCTTCTGCTAATCACACTGGCTAATAGGGCAGCCACCGTAACTCTTCAAGTGCCTTTCATTTACATGTTCATTTCTCACTTTTCACTTGGGAAAGGTGTGTTCTGCTCTAACTGTTTTTGATCTAATGGGTTTGTAGACTGACCTACTTTCATTTTTCCTTCCTGCTAACATTTATTTTATTTTATTTGGTTAAGGGCAGACGATAACAGAACAGGTAATCAGCATGCATGTAGGTCACTGAAAGTGTCCCCGTTTCATTTTGCATTTTCTATTAAACTTCTAATACTACGGTGGAAAGATTTCAGATATTTAAAAAGCAAAAATCTTTCCCATCCTTAAATCCAAATTGAAAATAGAAATCCACCAACAGAAGTTGGCCCAGTAAAACAGTGGTTCTCAACCAGGAGTCCGGGGCGCACAAGCAGGTTTCAGGGGGTCCATCAAGCAGGGCCAGTATCAGACTCACTGGGGCCCAGGAAAGAAAGCCAAAGCCCCACTGCATGGGGCTGAAGCCTGAGGCCCTAAGCCCCACCACCTGGGGCTGAAGCTGAAGCCTGAGCAGCTTAGCTTCATGGGGCTCGCCGTGGCATGAGGCCCCAAGCAACTTCCCTGTTTGCTACCCCCTAACGCCAGCCCTGGCTTTTATATGCAGAAAATCAGTTGTTGTGACATAGGTGGACTGCGGGCATTTTATATCATGCTGAGGGGGGCCTCAGAAAAAAAAAGGTTGAGAACCCCTGCAATAAAAGATATTATGTCACCCACCTTGTGTTTCATATGCTGGTGCCAATATGGCTACAACAGAACTGCAAACAGTAGCGTCAAGTTACCATGGGATAATCGTACAAAAAACCCTCAACTTTCTATCTATAGATACGTCGCCAATGTATGTGGGATGTATGGGGTGTAGCAAAGAAACTCCCGGGAAATATACATGCAGAGCTACAACTTTCAATTGCCACTTTCATAAGTGAGTCTTCTGTAGACGTTTCATTAGAAAAATCACTTTACTAGTGGTGCTGCTTAACAGCCCTCCCTATCCCCAGCTCCTCACATTTATGACATTTTACATTTAAATTTATTACTTCAAACAAGCTGCCGAGAAGAAGCTCCTGCCTTGCCTAAAGTAATGAAAAATAACGAATGCATGCCTAGTGTGTGTTCAGGTACTAGATTCCTTCAGTTTAAGATAACTACTGTAGGACCTAATCCCACTCCCATTACAGTCCATGACAAACACCCACTAACTTTAATAAGAGCAGGACTGGACGAAAAAATCTCAATCCTGCAAACTGCTGGGCACACAGATCCATATCCCCACATGAAGTCCAACTGATGGTTATTTTAACGGTATCCTGTGCCAGAGTAGGTGACTGCACCTAGCGTCAGATCCAGAGACCTTTAAAATCAAGTAAAATATTCCCAGTAATTTCACTGGACTTTGCCTCAGGCCCTGACAGATCTGTTTGCAGGTTTGGATCTGTAAATGGGGATTATTTTTTTATTTTCTACTTACCTTACTCATCACTGTATTAATGTAGTTATAATATTTCTGGCTTCTTGTCAACTACTTGTTAGTTCATTTTGCAAGAGTACATCAACCTCATTTACTTCAATTATTTGATCTGACTCATTAATTCTTTGCCTCTTCCACTAAAGATAAACCATGTTTTATCACTACAGCATGTTGTGAAATATACATCAAGTCAGAAAAACCTCATGTACTTTAGAAGGGCAGCATAAAAATGTTTCAAGAAAGCATGTTTCACCAGATTTATTTAGGCATCTAAATCTAGTTTTTAAGATGCCAAATGTTCTTTCAATTATCAGGCTGGTGAGCTTTAAGCTTTATTATAATTTATTTCTGAAAGAATTTGGGGGATGAGCTGTAGGAGTCATTTGCCAATTCAAGGAATATCCATCATGTACCTTTTCTGTAGAAGAATATTAGAACGATGGATAATAATTTGTGATTAATTCCTATCACCATTTTCAAACTACTTCCACAAGACCAGATGATCTAAGTCATCATCACTAACTAAACTGGTGCAAACGACACCTGCACATTAAAGGAATAAAAGAGCTTTCTGACCCCAATTCTTGTCTCATTAGAACTGATACATTATAACAGGAAGTACATGCATGCAATCTTGAGCACATGGGACTAATATAAAATTAGCAAAGCTAAATAACTCCTCAATACACGTTTGTGTATGCGTGTGCGCACACTATATCATATTGATCAGTTTTCCTGGGAGGAAAAAAAAAGATCAATAGATTCAGAAGTTGTATGCTAGTCAATAATGATCGCATCTCCAATGGTGGTCTGAAAAAAGCATTTATGTAAAAACCACTACTGCTCTTAGAATCATAGAATATCAGGGTTGGAAGGGACCTCAGGAGGTCATCTAGTCCAACCCCTGCTCAAAGCAGGACCAATCCCCAATTTTTGCCCCAGATCCCTAAATGGCCCCCTCAAGGATTGAACTCACAACCCTGGGTTTAACAGGCCAATGCTCAAACCACTGAGCTATCCCTCCCCCACAAACTGCTTCTGTTAACCCAGGCACCAAATCCACATTTAAATCTTCACGTGCAATGTTTTCTACCAAACAGGCACTAAACACCCTATATTCCCACCTCCATCATTTTCACTCTATCCCCACCCTCAACAAGAAAAATCTTTTCAGACGACAGGCCTGCTTGATCTACTGCCGGAGTTGACTTTTATAGAAAGCTTGAGCAAAATGCATTTCACTATTTTAGACGCATCAGTGTGATGAACGAAGAAAGCTTTTCCTAATGCAAAATATAAATGCACATCTTTTCACAAGACTCCAGTGTACCTGAACCTAGAAACTGGAGCACTGATGCCTTGACTTGAATAGTCCTCAATGGAGGGATATGTCCATGAGAACATTTGGAAAAGCATTGCCTGGAAATGGAATTATATTATGAACAGTTGATGTGTGCATGCTGCACACATGCAGACAAACATTTCATAGAATCATAGAATCATAGAATATCAGGGTTGGAAGGGACCCCAGAAGGTCATCTAGTCCAACCCCCTGCTCGAAGCAGGACCAATTCCCAGTTAAATCATCCCAGCCAGGGCTTTGTCAAGCCTGACCTTAAAAACCTCTAAGGAAGGAGATTCTACCACCTCCCTAGGTAACGCATTCCAGTGTTTCACCACCCTCCTAGTGAAAAAGTTTTTCCTAATATCCAACCTAAACCTCCCCCACTGCAACTTGAGACCATTACTCCTTGTCCTGTCATCTTCTAACACTGAGAATAGTCTGGTTTCAGAGTAACAGCCGTGTTAGTCTGTATTCTCAAAAAGAAAAGGAGGACTTGTGGCACCTTAGAGACTAACCAATTTATTTGAGCATGAGCTTTCGTGAGCTACAGCTCACTTCATCGGATGCATACTGTGGAAATTGCAGAAGACATTATATACACAGACACCATGAAACAATACCTCCTCCCACCCCACTCTCCTGCTGGTAATAGCTTATCTAAAGTGATCATCAAGTTGGGCCATTTCCAGCACAAATCCAGGTTTTCTCACCCTCCGCCCCCCCCAGACAAAAATCACACTTTTGATGGGCTATTACCAGCAAGAGAGTGAGTTTGTCTGTGGGGGGGCGGAGGGTGAGAAAACCTGGATTTGTGCTGGAAATGGCCCAACTTGATGATCACTTTAGATAAGCTATTACCAGCAGGAGAGTGGGGTGGGAGGAGGTATTGTTTCATGGTGTCTGTGTATATAATGTCTTCTGCAATTTCCACAGTATGCATCCGATGAAGTGAGCTGTAGCTCACGAAAGCTCATGCTCAAATAAATTGGTTAGTCTCTAAGGTGCCACAAGTCCTCCTTTTCTTTTTGAGAATAGTCTAGAACCATACTCTTTGGAACCACCTCTCAGGTAGTTGAAAGCAGCTATCAAATCCCCCCTCATTCTTCTCTTCTGCAGACTAAACAATCCCAGGTCCCTCAGCCTCTCCTCATAAGTCATGTGTTCCAGACCCCTAATCATTTTTGTTGCCCTTCGCTGGACTCTCTCCAATTTCTCCACATCCTTCTTGTAGTGTGGGGCCCAAAACTGGACACAGTACTCCAGATGAGGCCTCACCAATGTCGAATAGAGGGGAACGATCACGTCCCTCGATCTGCTCGCTATGCCCCTACTTATACATCCCAAAATGCCATTGGCCTTCTTGGCAACAAGGGCACACTGCTGACTCATATCCAGCTTCTCGTCTACTGTAACCCCTAGGTCCTTTTCCGCAGAACTGCTGCCTACCCATTCGGTCCCTAGTCTGTAGCTGTGCATTGGGTTCTTCCGTCCTAAGTGCAGGACCCTGCACTTATCCTTATTGAACCTCATCAGGTTTCTTTTGGCTCAATCCTCCAATTTGTCTAGGTCCCTCTGTATCCTATCTCTGCCCTCCAGCGTATCTACCACTCCTCCCAGTTTAGTATCATCCGCAAATTTGCTAAGAGTGCAATCCACACCATCCTCCAGATCATTTATGAAGATATTGAACAAAACCGGCCCCAGGACCGAGCCCTGGGGCACTCCACTTGACACCGGCTGCCAACTAGACATGGAGCCATTGATCACTACCCGTTGAGCCCGACAATCTAGCCAACTTTCTACCCACCTTATAGTACATTCATCCAGCCCATACTTCTTTAACTTGCTGACAAGAATACTGTGGGAGACCGTGTCAAAAGCTTTGCTAAAGTCAAGAAACAATACATCCACTGCTTTCCCTTCATCCACAGAATCAGTAATCTCATCATAGAAGACGATTAGATTAGTCAGGCATGACCTTCTCTTGGTGAATCCATGCTGACTGTTCCTGATCACTTTACTCTCGTGTAAGTGCTTCAGGATTGATTCCTTGAGGACCTGCTCCATGATTTTTCCGGGGACTGAGGTGAGGCTGACTGGCCTGTAGTTCCCAGGATCCTCCTTCTTCCCTTTTTTAAAGATTGGCACTACATTAGCCTTTTTCCAGTCATCCGGGACTTCCCCCGTTCGCCACGAGTTTTCAAAGATAATGGCCAATGGCTCTGCAATCACATCCGCCAATTCCTTTAGCACTCTCGGATGCAACTCGTCCGGCCCCATGGACTTGTGCACGTCCAGCTTTTCTAAATAGTCCCTAACCACCTCTTTCTCCACAGAGGGCTGGCCATCTACTCTACTCTTTTCAGACTCTTTCACTAAGTCTGAAAGTTTACACTTCCACAAAAAGTAATTTTGTAAAAACTTACAATGAACATGAAATTTCAGAGGGGGAAAAGCTTACATTTTCATCTCCTTGGTTTTCAGTTACCACCCAAAAGTTTACTTTTCACTCATTTTATTCTCCTGGGCCTTCTCTTCAAGTCAGAATATTGCTACCCCAGCTAATCACAAATGTATACTGGAAAACATAATCCCAACTACTCAGACAATATGATGGAGTCTAAATTACCTGTTAACACTCAAGAAAGATCTTGGAGTCACTATGGCTAGTTCTTTGAAAACATCTGTTCAGTGTGCAGCAGCAGTAAAAAAAAAAAAAACCCAAACAAACAAACAAAAAAAACCCCAACCACCTTAGCAGAATGTTAGGAATCATTAGGAATGGGATAGACAGAAAAGATCATAATGCCACTACATAAATCTATGGGACACCCACACCTTGAATACTGTGTGCAGTTCTGGTCACTCATCTCAAAAAAGATATATTGGAATTGGAAACGCTATAGAGAAGGGCAACAAAAATTATTAGGTGTATGCAACAGCTTCCATATGAGTAGAGATTAAAAGAACTTTGACTGTTCTGTGTAAAAAGAAGAGAGACTAAAGATGGGACATAACAGAGATCTATAAAATAATGACTGGAATGGAAAAAGTGAATAAGGAAAGAGTTATTTACCCCTTCACATAATACACGAACCAGAGGTCACCCAATGAAATTAAAAGGCAGCAGGTTTAACACAAAAACTCGGAGGTACTTTGTCTCATAACAGTCAACCTGTGGAACTTGTTGCCTGGTGATGTTGTGAAGACCAAGAGTATAATGTCGTTCAAAACAGAATTAGATAAGTTAGAGGAGGATATGCCCATCAATGGCTATTAGCCAAGATGGTCAGGGATGCAACACCGTACTGTGTGTGTCCCAAAACCTCTGACTGCCAGAAGCTGGGCCTGGAGATCAGTGTATGGATCACTCACTACATTGCCCTGTTCTGTTCATTCCCTCTGAAGCCTGTGGCTCCAGCCACAGTTGGAAGACAGGATACTAGGCTAGATGGACCATGGGTCTTACCCAGTATGGCCATTCTTATTTTCTTAATAAAGGTCAGCAAACTCCGTTCAGTCTTAACAGCTCAATTCTACTCCCACTGACTTCAATAGTGTAGGATTGGGCTCTCAAAACAGTTTCAGCTTTTCTGCTGTGTTGAAGAATTAGAGCCAAATCCTAGGAAAAGGAGCCAGTTTTATATAGAAGGCATTGTGCCATATGAACAGGTTATGGAGTTGGCAGATGAATTAAGTGGCCCAATCAGCACAAGTATCTGATACAGCTGTACCTTGGACTGTGTAAGGGTCTGGGGAAGATTAGCAGCCAAGCTAAGATTAGCATGCTCCTATGTCATATTTGTCCCATCTGATCTTTGCTGTTTGCAAACTGCCTCTTCATGCCCACACACAGAACTCTCCATCCAAGCATACAAAAGGTGCAAGTCCCCTGTGTGAACTCTCTGCTGCCTTCCTATCAAAAAGATAGCAGTTAGCTGCCATTTAGGGCATTATATGTCCATGTAAAAGGCATGCTGGGTTTGAGCTAAAAAAAAAAAAGAAATTATGAACAAAACACTTTGTTTTGTAGCATTTAACCAACCAGCTGATGGGGCCCAGAAATCTCACATTGGTAAACATCAATAGAGGGAAGCTGAGGGTGTGGGGAGAATGACGACAAACAAAAGGTGGGGGTTGGAATGAGAGGAGCTGGATCCAAAGCCAGGTTCCTTCCCCTCAGAAAGAGCAATATTAAATGTACATAACTGCATAGCATGGGACAGAAGAGCTGCTCTATCTAGCCTGGCTCAGCACACCATCTTCCTCTTTGCACAGGTTTAAGCAGATTTCATGGTATTAATACTGGGACACAAGGAGCGAAGAGTAATTGGAGTTACAAAACCAGTTCTCCTCATCCAGTTATGCAAAGTTGACCACTTGTAGCTGTCCGACAGAAAGGATACAGGATTCATTACTGCTATCGGAAAAACATGTTATCCTTTACTTCAAATGGGAGAGGTCTGTGATTTTCAAGATGAAGGATGAGAAGTCTAGCCCTATTACCCCAAAGGTTGTGTATCTGTGTACAGGCACACGTGAGAGATTTACCTAATAATTTTAGCTCTTTGTAGCATATGGCTTCATTACATTGTAAATTTTCCTTCCGCTTCCTAAAAGTCCCACCTGAACTTTAAAGCTGTTTTCTAATCTCCCATAGGAAGTTCCAACCCACTCTGCAAGCTGCTTCACCAGGTTTTTAGTCAGATGCATCACGAGAGCCCTTGCAGTACCTCGTCTGTTTCAAATATGAGTTTAGTGTCTCCGATTGCAGCTCAGCTGCCAGGAAGCATTGGAGAGACGCCATAACAGAATTAAATAAATTAAACTGTAAAAAATAAAAATACTGATATAAAAACCCATGATAATGATTTTGTTGATGATAAAATACAATTTTTGAAATATTATTGGTTATTAAAGAAGACAGAACACCACTTTCCATTTCTGCAAAAAGCCATATGAGTTTCCCTGTAATGAGGCAGCTAAAATTACTGTATACTTAGAAGGCAAAAGCAGAGCATATCCCTTAGACTCCAACAGAAGGAAGGGTCTGGTCCTTTTAACCACTCAGCATCCCTTAAACTCCCATCGTAGTCAATGGGAGAGAAGAGTGTTCAGCATCTCGTATGAAAGAGCCCTAAAACAATACATTTGGTTTTTAATATAATCTACTCTTAAAACATAGACAATTGAAGGCATTAAATCTGAACAATAGGCTATGGAAATTAGAACTGTATTCCCAACACTAACAGACACTATTCCATACTTCTTTTCATTATATGCATAATTCTGGCAATGACTTAGAAAATTTCTTATTTCCAAAAATTATTCTGGTTCAATGATGCTCTGAAAATCCTTGGTGAAATGCAGCCAGGTGTGAAAGGTCTGTATGTGTCCCTGTGCTACACAAAGCTCCACCCTGCCCCTCTGTTGTGGAAGGGCATGGCGAGAGGTTCTTCTGCATCCCTTGCATACTGCAGATGGGGACTGAACATTGCTCATGGATACGACACCATAGAGGTGAGTACAGAGGGCGTTGCTACTAGATCTGTACTTAGCTGGACGCAGTCTCCCAAATACCAACTATAAATTAGCGTGAAATGGCTGTGGATGGCATTCTTGTTTATATAGGCTAGAATAACTGCCTCAGAGGGGCAGAGTTATGACCTGCTCACAGGTTTGCAAGTAGCTTTTTCACCTACAGATTTGCTTATGCAATGTCTGATTAGTCAAGCTGTGTGTGGGAGCGTGAATGTCACCCCCATATGGTTTATCATATGACTAATGTATCAATACTATACCCATTAGCAAAGCACAAGCGAGAAAATGCAGTCTTTTTCAAGTGTTATATGTGGTTGGAAACCTAGCACCTCATTTCCTAAATATTCCATTTTATTTTCTAATTGACTACCAGACAGTTTTGACTAGGGAGTAGGTTCTTTGGCAATTTCACATCTCTCTGGTTCAGTTGCAACAAAGAGTAGAGAAGCAGATGCAAGTTCATCAATACACATCTGACTTAAATGCTCCATTAATCTACATACAGTCTATGCTCTCTCTTGGTAACACATGGATTAAAGCAGGTAGAACTAACACATTCCCCCTTGGCTTTTTTCCTGTATCTCCACTTCAGGCTTCATTTCTGCTGATTCCAAGAGCACTTTTCTCCCTATGAACTTTAAGCAGATCTGCCAGAGTTCATTTCAAATCTAACAATTCTAAAATCTGTAGTTCCTACTGAGTCGCCCCTTCTTCAATAAACCCTCAAAGAAACAATTAAGAGCTCCAGGCTCGCTTCTGCTTCTGTTCTGTACCCATGCCGTTTTGCCACAGTAAGGATTACAAGAGTTGAACCCCAAAACAGTGGGTTGGATCCTCACCTTTGAAAGCAGATTCACAGTGCTCAGGGCCTGGGTCCACTATCTTCACTGTGACTACATTTAAAATAGATATTTACTCTGATAATACAAAAGCTACATAACAGTTTACAAAAATATTACAGCATTTAAACACTGTCAGGAAAGCAACATTTTCCAGACATTTAAGTGGATGAGTTTTACCAGCCACACATTATGATACTAAACCAATCTGCCTTTTCAATCAATCACTCAAGACATCCCAATTATATCTGACTTCCATGAATAGATATCCAGTAAGAAATAAATATGTAATCTCCTACAACAACCTATTGTTTATATGAGCTACTAAGTAATCTATTCTTCAGGATTATCCTCTCACTACAGAGAAGAGGAGTAAGGCACAGATACAGTAGATACTTCTACATGTGCTTAACTTTAGGCATGTGTGTAAGTCTTTGCAGGATCTGGTCTTAAATGTCGTGGTGTAAAATGAAATAAAAATGCATTTTAGGACTTAATCTTAGAAGATGTTCAGCCACTCCTAACTTCAGTAAGAGCGCTCTGCATTTTCTGCAGTTGTTCACTAGCTTATGAGATTGGACCCTTAATGAATTAAAGTCCATACTTGGGGAAAAAAACAAAAAAATAGCTCTCTCCACTCAGTATTCAACAGCACTTTCTCTGGGAAGCTTCAAGCATCTATATGCAACCCCCTGCTACTCACAAAATTGAGAGCACCTTTGCCTTTGACCCCTTTTATTCGGCAGCTGTGGTTTGCAGGAAAATTGATTCAAAGTGCATCACAACAGGTGACAAGATTTTAACCAGAAGCAAAACAAGGGTTCTTGAAAACATACAACTTTAGTTTATCTTTGATGCTTTTCAAGACAGTGATTTTTGAATAAAATATTTTAATGGTGCAGCAAAGCTAAAAAGTGTTGTTGACTCAGGAAAGAGGGATTGGGGTGGAACAACATAAATACACTCAGCCAAATTCTGCTCCCAATTACATTTCTGACTTTGACATCATAAAAGAAAGTGTATATTCAATATCACCATTATCACAAATTGTTTATTATGAATAGCATGCTTCAATTATTTTCTTTGTGATAGAACTATAAAACTACAATACTTTGTTGGGATGCTAAATATGACACAGTCAATATCATGGAGCTAATATTATTGGGCCAAATTCAGATGTGAATTGAAATGGCTCTAATAGAGTTTAAGCTGCTGTGATTTACACTTTCCTCCAGCTCTTTCAGTGTCTTAACTACACTATTTTCCCTTATAGTTACATTGACTTACCAGTATGTCACCTACACCTGCTCATGCGTCACCTCTCAAATTGGCTCCCAGAGTCTAAGGTAGTTTAAACTGAGTACGTTTACAGAGTGAGGAGTGGGAAAATGTTATCACCTTAGATTCACCTTTCAGTTTGACACACAGACTTTACAAATATACTTTGTTACCAATGTCCAAATTTTACTTGAAGAGCAATTTGCTGTTAAATCACAAAGGTTAATTTTCTTTCACGAAAAACTACTAGCTGGTGTTAATATTTGAGAAAATTCTGAGAAGTCTGACAGAGCTCATCAAAATATTTTCTTCTAAACATTTTTTTCCCAACAAAATGACGTTTCGAACAAACATTTCACATAATAATTCAGTTTTGATAAACACTGTCCAGTTTTTCAATGAAAAACAATAAACCAAAATATTTTTGTTTCTCCAGAGAAGTGTTTGGGATTTAGCTAACAATTTTCATTTTTCTGTTTTATGTTTTTGAAAAAAAAAAAACAAATTCTGAACAAAAATTTTTGTTTTGTTTTTACTGAAAACAGGTTTTGAAAACTGAAAAATTCAGTGAGAGTTCAGGATTTTGTTTATTTGTTTTTAATTTAAAAAAAAAACCTCTGCAGGAAATTTCAAAAAAGAATGTCATTTTCTGTGAAAAATAATTGGCATTTTTAATTGGCTGCAGTATATGGTAGGTCTTACTTTCCCTTTAACACTCAGGGCCAAGTTTACAAAAATGGTAGAAAAATCCTTTTTCCACATGCAAATGTGAGTTTGTGTGCAACTGCACATTTGAAAACCGTCTTAGGCGGAGGTTTGGGGTTTTTTGGAACACTTTCCTCTATGCCACTCAGGTGGTTTTTTATTTATTATTTTACAGTGTTCATGTTTAAGTTAAAGTTACCAAAACAAACTGCAAGTATATAACCTTGAGATGTGATCTTCTCAGCTTCCATCTAGCCCTGAATCCTCTCCAAAATTCAGCCCCTCTCACCCCAGTATGGAGGAGAAAGAGTTTACAAGGCTATTTTGTTGCCTCTGGGATATTTTCTCCCTGGAAAAAAAGGGAGACTGAGGAAGAGTGTCTCATTTTCTATTCTCTTTACCCCAGCAGTGTGGGGTCCTGTTCTACCCCTTTCCCCCTGAAACAAAAAAGGAGGTAGAGAAGGGCATAGACCTACATGTAAAGAAAGGCAGAGAGAGGTCACCTGCTTTCTCCTCCTACTGGTAAGGAAAGCTCAGGAAACTCCCCAAGCCAGGCACCAACTTCTCCCACAGCTCACGCTTCCATTCCCCCTGACTGGCGAGTCCTTACTTTTACTTTACTAGTCACTGGGGGAGCCCTGCAGCCAGGGAACAACCACAAGTCAGGAAGAGAAATTAACGTTGTTCTGCTCTGTTTCCGTAAGGAAATGCACTTCTCTCTCCAGGCCCTCTTAACTTTTACCCAACCATTGACCATCAGAAACATTATCAAGATCAAAATCACAGTAGAGTTGACATAAGTGCACCTCTGCTTAGATGTGGCACTCCATGTTTCCTGCAGTGAGCCTAATGTCATGTCACAAATGCATCTCAGGACAGCGGCAGTACTGGGAAAGTGAGGCTTCATCATTGAGAAAGGCAGTGTGGCTCTGCATTCAATGAGGAAAACAGGGAGGTGGGTAGCAGGGGAGTGAGGGGGATGTACAACAAATTTGAATTGCAGCCCCTATCCTCAAGGCAGAGAGCACCACATAGGAAGAACAGAACTGAATAGACTTTATTCACTTAGGAGTCTTTAAGAGCCTCAAGACACAGTACAAACTTGTATCACATTATCAGACAGGCCCCCTCATGACACCAATGTCTGCAGAGGCTCATGAATATGTAAATACTATATGTATCTTGGAAACATGCTTGACAAGAGAATAGCTAAAATGAACTGATTCTAGTTATAAGCCCATCAGAATGCCATTCTTTATGTTTGAACAGGCAGCCTATTGCTAGGTGACAGATCATTAAGGCTATCTACTCAGTCAGCGGAAATGAAGAAATAATTCGTTTATAATAACCTTCAGATGACCTCTCAGGCAAAGGGAGTCTTTAAAGTGCTATCTCTACTGATACATGTCACGCCTGCATGTGGGGTGGTTCTGGCTCTGCAGTAATAGCAGGGCTGCTGGTGAAACAGAGTAATAAACACCTACTGACAGGGCCGTAGCGTGAAAAGATCTCATCACTTGCCATTAGCAGGCTGATGAATAATTCAGGCCTCTCCATCAGAGGTACGAATTTAAGTCTGCGCTGTGCTATACACACTTATAGATAGAAAGCTAGCAAGAGGGAGCTGATTGCTAGAATTAAACAGGGGCTAGCTAAGCTCACGCATTAGACCACATGGATGGCTACAGAAAACAAGATGCATGTGAGGTGGCGTGCATGAACACGCACCACTCTGAGGCACACTAGAGAAAGGTTAATGGATGGTGGGTTCACCTCCCTCCCCTACTCTGCAGGCCTGTGGTATGGATGCTGCTCTTGGCCATCTCTTATTTTCATTTCCTCCCCATGAACTCCTCATTATTCCCTCCCTCATGGGCTCACAGTAGAGTTTCCCATTGTCCCCACAAAACACCTGCATCTGTATATGTTCATCTCCTACTCCCTTGAGAATCTCAGAAGTGAAGAGAATAGCAACCTCCACCAATGTACAGCCCACCAAGACACCTGCCTCTCCCCACCCTGTACACTGTCTCTGTGTGGAACAGCTTTCCTAGATCCACACCTTTCCAACATGAGACAAAAGGTGGCCGTCTTCTGCATGCTACTCCAGCTGAAAGAGAGAAGAGTGTTGGTCTTCCACAGCCCCGGGAGACCTGGAGAGTTTTCACCACCTGATACTTATTCCACACCCCTTTCCTGCGCTGAAGAGAAGAAATGGAAAGGGCAGCCCTTCTCTTGCTTTAACTTTTTTCTTTTCCATTATGAAACGGAGATGGCAGCACTGCATCTTCCTACCCAATGTCAAATACATTGCAGAGCTGGACTCCAAACCTAATCCATAACTGCAAATCATACAAATAATTTACAGGACTCCTGGATACTTGTTTAAACATGGTCCATTGAAAAACGATTTGTGCTGGTGGTAGGCAGGGCTTAGTTTGTGCCAGGGCTTGCCAGGGCTGAGCCCCAGCACCTTGGGGCTTGCTGCATCAGTTCTCAATGTAAAACAATTGCTTGAGCCCCAGCACCTCGTTCATTACAAATTAAGCACTGGTGGTAGGAAATCAGGATACTCATTTGACAGTGTCCTAATACTAGATTTTTTTTTAATCCAGCATTATAATGAATGTTATAAATCACAGGTTACTAAATGATTCAGAGTTTTATTTACTAGACAATTTTCCATAAGTTCATGGAACTACAAAATCTTTAAAATCTGGTGTGCAATTGCCCTTGATTGTGCAAAGAGATTGATCCTTAGAAGGTGAAAAAAGCTTTCTCGGCCCACCTGAAAACAGAGGTATGTTCACATTACAGAAATTGCTTCATTTAAGCATCTTATTTACAGTATAAAATGAATGACAACAATGAAGAATTTAAGGTGATATAGGAAGAAGGCATTTTATGAAACCCTATCAGACAAGGGGCAGGATATTTCCAGAGTACCTAAGTGACTTAGGATCATGTTTTATTGACTTTTAATGGGACTTGTACTCCTAAGTCACAAATGCACTTCTGAAAATCCCACCCAGGCCTTTACTGAACTTATTACCTGAAAATCTACTTTGTAGGTGCATCGTACGTACCATTGTGAGTAACAAATCTGACCCAAATAGTTCCTGGTAAGTAGAATTAGAGGAAAAAGTGTTAAAACATTTTTTTTTAAACTGAAAGCCTCAATTCCTTTCTCGGTGGTCAGTCATAAGTTCAATAACCTGCAAAGGGCTGTACAGAACAAGCACAATTGTTTGCAGGGCCCCCAAACTGCTCCTTTCATTAAGAATCATAGAATCATAGAATCATAGAATATCAGGGTTGGAAGGGACCCCAGAAGGTCATCTAGTCCAACCCCCTGCTCGAAGCAGGACCAATTCCCAGTTAAATCATCCCAGCCAGGGCTTTGTCAAGCCTGACCTTAAAAACCTCTAAGGAAGGAGATTCTACCACCTCCCTAGGTAACGCATTCCAGTGTTTCACCACCCTCTTAGTGAAAAAGTTTTTCCTAATATCCAATCTAAACCTCCCCCATTGCAACTTGAGACCATTACTCCTCGTTCTGTCATCTGCTACCATTGAGAACAGTCTAGAGCCATCCTCTTTGGAACCCCCTTTCAGGTAGTTGAAAGCAGCTATCAAATCCCCCCTCATTCTTCTCTTCTGCAGACTAAACAATCCCAGCTCCCTCAGCCTCTCTTCATAAGTCATGTGCTCTAGACCCCTAATCATTTTTGTTGCCCTTCGCTGGACTCTCTCCAATTTATCCACATCCTTCTTGTAGTGTGGGGCCCAAAACTGGACACAGTACTCCAGATGAGGCCTCACCAGTGTCAAATAGAGGGGAACGATCACATCCCTCGATCTGCTCGCTATGCCCCTACTTATACATCCCAAAATGCCATTGGCCTTCTTGGCAACAAGGGCACACTGTTGACTCATATCCAGCTTCTCGTCCACTGTCACCCCTAGGTCCTTTTCCACAGAACTGCTGCCTAGCCATTCGGTCCCTAGTCTGTAGCGGTGCATTGGATTCTTCCATCCTAAGTGCAGGACCCTGCACTTATCCTTATTGAACCTCATCAGATTTCTTTTGGCCCAATCCTCCAATTTGTCTAGGTCCTTCTGTATCCTATCCCTCCCCTCCAGCGTATCTACCACTCCTCCCAGTTTAGTATCATCTGCAAATTTGCTGAGAGTGCAATCCACACCATCCTCCAGATCATTTATGAAGATATTGAACAAAACCGGCCCCAGGACCAACCCCTGGGGCACTCCACTTGACACCGGCTGCCAACTAGACATGGAGCCATTGATCACTACCAGTTGAGCCCGACAATCTAGCCAGCTTTCTACCCACCTTATAGTGCATTCATCTAGCCCATACTTCCTTAACTTGCTGACAAGAATACTGTGGGAGACCGTGTCAAAAGCTTTGCTAAAGTCAAGAAACAATACATCCACTGCTTTCCCTTCATCCACAGAACCAGTAATCTCATCATAAAAGGCGATTAGATTAGTCAGGCATGACCTTCCCTTGGTGAATCCATGCTGACTGTTCCTGATCACTTTCCTCTCATGTAAGTGCTTCAGGATTGATTCTTTGAGGACCTGCTCCATGATTTTTCCAGGGACTGAGGTGAGGCTGACTGGCCTGTAGTTCCCAGGATCCTCCTTCTTCCCTTTTTTAAAGATTGGCACTACATTAGCCTTTTTCCAGTCATCCGGGACTTCCCCCGTTCGCCACGAGTTTTCAAAGATAATGGCCAAGGGCTCTGCAATCACAGCCGCCAATTCCTTCAGCACTCTCGGATGTAACTCGTCCGGCCCCATGGACTTGTGCACGTCCAGCTTTTCTAAATAGTCCCTAACCACCTCTATCTCCACAAAGGGCTGGCCATCTCTTCCCCATTCTGTGATGCCCAGCGCAGCAGTCTGGGAGCTGACCTTGTTAGTGAAAACAGAGGCAAAAAAAGCATTGAGTACATTAGCTTTTTCCACATCCTCTGTCACTAGGTTGCCTCCCTCATTCAGTAAGGGGCCCACACTTTCCTTGGCTTTCTTCTTGTTGCCAACATACCTGAAGAAACCCTTCTTGTTACTCTTGACATCTCTTGCTAGCTGCAGCTCCAGGTGCGATTTGGCCCTCCTTATATCTTTCCTACATGCCCGAGCAATATTTTTATACTCTTCCCTGGTCATATGTCCAACCTTCCACTTCTTGTAAGCTTCTTTTTTATGTTTAAGATCCACTAGGATTTCACCATTAAGCCAAGCTGGTCGCTTGCCATGTTTACTATTCTTTCGACTCATCGGGATGGTTTGTCCCTGTAACCTCAACAGGGATTCCTTGAAATACAGCCAGCTCTCCTGGACTCCCTTCCCCTTCATGATAGTCCCCCAGGGGATCCTACCCATCCGTTCCCTGAGGGAGTCGAAGTCTGCTTTCCTGAAGTCCAGGGTCCGTATCCTGCTGCTTACCTTTCTTCCCTGTGTCAGGATCCTGAACTCAACCAACTCATGGTCACTGCCTCCCAGATTCCCATCCACTTTTGCTTCCCCCACTAATTCTACCCGGTTTGTGAGCAGCAGGTCAAGAAAAGCGCCCCCCCCTAGTTGGCTCCCCTAGCACTTGCGCCAGGAAATTGTCCCCTACGCTTTCCAAAAACTTCCTGGATTGTCTATGCACCGCTGTATTGCTCTCCCAGCAGATATCAGGAAAATTAAAGTCACCCATGAGAATCAGGGCATGCGATCTAGTAGCTTCCGTGAGTTGCCGGAAGAAAGCCTCATCCACCTCATCCCCCTGGTCCGGTGGTCTATAGCAGACTCCCACCACTACATCACTCTTGTTGCACACACTTCTAAACTTAATCCAGAGACACTCAGGTTTTTCCGCAGTTTCGTACCGGAGCTCTGAGCAGTCATACTGCTCCCTTACATACAGTGCTACTCCCCCACCTTTTCTGCCCTGCCTGTCCTTCCTGAACAGTTTATAACCATCCATGACTGTACTCCAGTCATGTGAGTTATCCCACCAAGTCTCTGTTATTCCAATCAAGAATTTCTATCAGCTCAAGAACTGGTTATTTCATCTTCTGGGAACAACAAGAAAATGGAAGGAGATGGTTCCAGTTATGAGGGTTCCTCTAGGAATGCTTTCTTCCCACATAATTCCTGCAGAGAGACACGTGATAAAAACATTGCTGCTAATTATGGTGTTTAAAAGAATCCTTCTCTCATATTTTAATGTCTGCATTTCTTTAAATCTTGCCTGGGGTATATTATAGGTTAATCTAAACATAAATTAGAAGTCTCAGTTCATATCCATGAGGAGAACCCCACAAGATCCATTAACAGGCTGAACCCTACTTGTAGAAGGTGAACCTCCATTGTTGGCTTCTAGAAATGGGCTAGTGACCTGAATTCATCCCACTTTTCCACTCTTCTGGGGCCAGGTGCCCCGAACAGGGGATGTAAGGGTATCCCAGGCCAGGGGTGCTGGAACAAATTTTGTAGCGGGGGTGCTGAAAACAGAAACCATGTATTTGGTTGTTATTACTACTTCAAGCTAGGGGGTGCTGCCGTACCCCAGGCACTCCTAGGTCCAGCACCCTGATCCCAGGTGGCCTGTAAAACAGTGTGCCTGCCCTATAGCCCCACTTTGCTGGCCAAGCATGGCTCTGCAGAAGCTTTTTCCAATTTTGCTTTCTTTCAGGGCTCCACACAGGCCTTCTCATGGCCAACATCACGGCTAGGGGCTGATTTAACAACAGAAACAATTCAAAGCAATCCTCCCAGTCTCAGAATGAAGCCCATCACCACAACACAAAAGTTCATACTCAGGCATTTTCAGACAATGCTGGATCTCTTATAGATTCATAGATATTTAGGTCAGAAGGGACCATTATGATCATCTAGTCTGACCTCCTGCACAACGCAGGCCACAGAATTTCATCCACCACTCCTGCAAAAAACCTCACACCTATATCTGTGCTATTGAAGTCCTCAAATCGTGGTTTAAAGACTTCAAGGAGCAGAGAATCCTCCAGCAAGTGACCCGTGCCCCATACTACAGAGGAAGGCGAAAAACCTCCAGGGCCTCTTCCAATCTGCCCTGGAGGAAAATTCCTTCCCGACCCCAAATATGGCGATCAGCTAAACCCTGAGCATATGGGCAAGATTCATCAGCCAGATAACCCAGGAAAGAATTTTCTGTAGAACTCAGATCCCACCCCATCACAGGCCATTGGGCCTATTTACCATGAATATTTAATTACCAAAACTATGTTATCCCATCATACCATCTCCTCCATAAACTTATCGAGTTTAATCTTAAACCCAGATAGATCTTTTGCCCCCACTGCTTCCCGTGGAAGGCTGATCCAAAACTTCACTCCTCTGATGGTTAGAAACCTGTGTCTAATTTCTAGTCTAAATTTCCTGGTGGCCAGTTTATATCCATTTGTTCTTGTGTCCACATTGGTACTGAGCTTAAATAATTCCTCTCCCTCTCCGGTATTTATCCCTCCGATGTATTTATAGAGAGCAATCATATCTCCCCTCAACCTTCTTTTGGTTAGGCTAAACAAGCCAAGCTCCTTGAGTCTCCTTTCACAAGACAAGTTTTCCATTCCTCGGATCATCCTAGTAGCCCTTCTCTGTACCTGTTCCAGTTTGAATTCATCCTTCTTAAACATGGGAGACCAGAACTGCACACAGTATTCCAGGTGAGGTCTCACCAGTGCCTTGTATAATGGTACTAAAACCTCCTTATCCCTACTGGAAATACCTGTCCTGATGCATCCCAAGACTGCATTAGCTTTTTTCTTCTTCTGATCCAGTCTGCTCTTCACCAAGCAGCCACTCCCAGCCCTTCCAAGCTGCAGTTCAGCTTTCTTCATCTCTCTGGCTCAGAGAGGTCAGCAGGCAAACCCCATCTGCTGTTCTCCTTGCCCTCCCCTGGTTCCTCAGGGTCTCCTGTAGGTGTCTTGCTCTCTGCAGTCTCTGCCACACCTTCCTCTAACAGCAGCCTTACTTCCCTGGATTGAAAGAGCTCGGTAAATAATACTCCCCCTTTCCTTGCTGCTCTCTCCCCCTTTATATGACCCAGGTGCCTCCCTTTAAGTCCAACTGAACAGCAGGTAATCGGTCACACTGTTAAAGGGGCCAGCCATCCTGTGAGATAGCCATCTTCCACTACTTCCTAAAAACCCTATTAGTGTCAGGGAGGGAACAAAAAGTGGTCCCCCTACCATAAGCAACAGGAACTGGGAAACACTTGCTTCTGCTCCAATTGGCTTCTACTCTACAGCTGGTAACTTTTGGCTGGTAAGAACCCACCACTGAGGTTCCCTTGGAAACATGCTCCAATTGGTGGAAAGTCCCTATGAGTTCTCTAGCTACTGGCTAAGTAAAGCACATGTGGCACTTCCTGCCCTTGCCTTAGTGGGTTATTTCTGAGTAAGCATAGAACTCTATACCCTCCCTGAGATGAGGGTATATCCAGTGTTTTAGCTGAACAGCAAAATGATACATCTTTATCTTGTATAGTGTCTTTCACAGAATTTCTCCCTCCGGATATTTACAGAAACCATAAAACAAATTGCAGAGTCAAATAACAGCAAAGGGAGTGAGAAAATAAGTATAGGCAAGAAGGGACAGATTTTCCATGGCACTAAAATGAGAAAATCAGTGAGGTAGAGAGATTCAGGGAGGCTCTTCCAAATAGAAGGAGCTGTAGAGAAGAGGGCTTTCACACCCACAATGACCAGATGAGGCCAGTGATGTTTTCCTCTTCTTATACATGCAAGAACTAATAACCATTACGCCTTTACACTGCACCTTTACCATCTCATACTTAGGGAATAAACAGACTAAGATGTACTATCTTGCTGTGCTTTGAATGAAGTGGTAACACAAATGCCAAAGAACATATCAGGGTGCTCCAAGAAGCACAAAGAGGGACTTGCAAAAGCCAGATGTTTCTACATTTTGACAAAATGCTGCACTTAAACCATCATTAACCACATATGCACAGCCTTTAGTCTATTGTAGGTATATCTACATGTATATGGCACATATTTATATCTGTACATTATTTACACAAGAAGGAAATTATGTAAACTAGTGAAATTATACCTGAGGTGCTCCCATTCCAGATAATAGAGCTTGGAAGGTTTTACTCTCTATACCCACTCTACAACTAAGACATGACAGTTCAGTGAAGGAAAAGGTATGTTTACCTCAGGAAAGAGTGTCTTTATGACACCGATCTGCTCTGATGAATCCACTAATGTGAAATTTCTGACCCAATAGGCAGTGATTGCACAGCGCTGAGACTCCTCTCATTATTCATGAAATATGTGCTGTACAGTGTCAGCTCTCTCCCTGCAGACTTGCTACCAAGCAATTACTCATTTCCATCACTTAGGGTTTTTCCCCCCCTTTCCCTTTATTTTATTATTTTTGGTGGGTGTCTGTATATTCAGCACACTTCAAGAAGCAAAAGTACAGTCCTGAAATGAAGATGATGCTTGTCTTGTTTGATTTTAAATAGAAAAGCACTTCCAAGTCCTTAAAAATTGATGTTGTTTTAAACTTTACAACAAGCAATAGGGGAAACTGGTATCTGCAGAAATAAACGGAGAGCAATCAAGAGCATTTTCACTGTTATACATATTTACTCCTGGAGAGATGGTGCGAGGACTATCTTCTATGACCTGATTTGTTCATCCAGCTCTCCCTGGGAACATCAGTAACAGATACAGTGAATCGAAAAAGATTTTTTCCAGTAGTACACCCACTTATGCTGGCCTTGGAATAGACATAAGGGAGGGGTAACCTCCATTTTCAAATTTGAACCCACTCATATATTGCAAGTTCAAAAGTCCAACGCCAACGTTACTGGGTTTGTATTATCCTTAAGGGGAATGTGGGAAAGAGAAAGTGAGTGAGAGAAAAAAAGACAGCTTTTATAGGTTATATAGGATACTCATTTATGTCAGCCTAATTTTTTGGTGGGCTCTTCTATTCCTTATACATATCATATGCCTCCATCTTGAAATATACATGGATTAAAATCCCAATGATCTCCTAAGGAAACCACTGTTGAAGGAATTCCCAAAGTCCCAGCCTATACAAGGCAAACCACTATGTATAATCATGGTATTAATACACAGTTTAAATATGGTTTTAGCTAATCAGTATGGATAGGGCCAAAGATGTTAAACATCTGCTATAGGTTGGGGGTAAGGCTTTCAAAAGTGGTTTGAGGTTGCTCCATTTTTTGGGTGCCCAACTTGACACAACTTAAAGGAGTCTGATTTTAGTGCTTAGCAGTCGCCCTGTGGAAAAATCAATCCCGTTTAGAGGTGCCTCAAGTTGCTTACAGGGAAGAAACATGGAGCCTTCCCTAAACAGTACTGCTGCCCAGTGTGGAAGAGGAGGACTGCTTAACCCATTCAGAAATATTTTGTTCCAGTGAGAGGGAAGGCAAGTGCCAATACAGTTAGCAATCTGGGACTGAAAGAGACTTACCAATGCAAAGCCTCAAATGTTTCAGCTGGGTCAGAATCCACTCTTTCAGCTGCTTATGTGAGATGAATCTTAAGATTTGCTTCTTTCAGATTCACAGCAACTCAAGTTCCCACACATCTCTCTCTTGGTTCCAGTTTAGCCATGAACTCTTTTTGCTCTCAACCTCAGTACAGAGGTAGAAAGACAAGAACAGAAAAAGCAAAATAATGTAACTACACAACTCTTTTCCTGTTTATCACTCAAGGGGGCCCTCCCTGTGAAATGGAATCTTCATTGGAGATTGTGGTTTTCCACTAGGTCAACCAATCACAGTTTCAGGTCCCTTTGGTAACCTACCGACTCCTATCATACTATATGGTAGGCTTTTGAGTGGTTTGAAGGGTATTCATTACAATACACAAAAACTCCACTTGTATATTTGACAGCAGTTTTCTTAGCTGATATACCAGGGATTAAACAGACTTACATCCTCTGTGGCTCAGGCACAGAGAGGTACACACAACATACGCTGGCCAGAGCCATACATATACTCAAAATAAAACAAACCATGGCTTCCTACTATAGAACTTCATGGCTGTCACTATGCTGCACACCTTGGTTACTTGGAACTGTAAAGCAGCAGAGGGGATAGAACCCAGATATGCCTGCTCCCAAAGCACAGGCCCCTACTATGAAGGTATCATGTCCATTATTTATAAATGTTAGCAGTATGACATTTATGGCATGGAGTAGAGGAGTTCTGATTCCAGCTGACAAAGGGTATTGGTATACCCAACAAAATCAGTAGATTGCCTCTCTTCTGTTTATGCAGTTATTTTGCTCACTCTTGCCTTTGGCCTGCTGCAGTATGATTCTGTAACTTTTGCCCCACTTTTGCCCCACTGCTGAAGTAAATATAGAATCACTGTGATCTTAGGCACATGTTCATTTTGCTTACATATTCTTACATTTTTATCTTTAAATTAATGAATTTGCTAAGGAAACTTAAAACCTGGTTTTATTGAGGAAACGGCTGCCCGGAATACATAGGATCCACCAGTTTGGCAAGCCAGGTTTCTGTCCAAGCCAGAGCAACAGCAAAGTGCTCTGAGTGGTATGTTCCATAGCAATTAAATGATTACCCAGGATCAACAACCCTTAGCTGGTGTGTGACATTCTAATCCAATATCCAGTTCAGGTGAGGTTGAAATTGTACACAGAACACATGGAAGATGGCATGCAATATGAAGATAATGCAGAATTGCTTAACGTTGCTTCAAGGGGATCAGTTTTATTTTTCAGCTAGATTGATGCTTGTTTCTCTGCCTTATTCTCATCTCCACACAAGAAAAAGAAATATATCCTTTAGAAGACAGACTATTTGTCCAACAGCCAATGATCTTTAAAAACTCTGAAGTCTATTCTTATCTCAAGACATTAGAGATTTACACATGTAACTCCCATTAGTCTGAATGGGAGCGACACATATCTCCTACATCCAGCCACATGAGAACAGACCTCTGTATCTTTAGAATCACTGATTTATTTCACAACTGACACACAAGTCTCTTTACTGACACTGTAGATTTATTGCAATCCCACACAGTACAAATTAACATTGCTCTGAATGTATATCATGTTGATAGAGTCTTTTCATCCATTTTCAGCATAATAATATACTGAAGCTCTGGATGCACAGGAAGTAAGGAAAAATGATAGAGAAAATAATGAGGATGGTTATGTTCTGAGTTTTAAAAGAAACTAGCCAACTCACATATTGACTGTGTTTGGTTCCATTCCTGAGAAATACTGTTTTCTCATTATGCCTGATATTTGTTATAAAGGCTTAGCCTTGATCAGTCATACATTCTTCTCAAAATCAGGTCAAAACCCACCAACTTCAGTTCACCTGGATTTCAGTCATTTTTCATCAAGATGCACATTTATGAGGAGTCTAGAAATCAGAGCAAAATTTGAACTGAAATCAGTGTGTATGGGCAAGTTTCATCTGTTTCATACTGATCCCCTCCTCCTCATCCCTCGACCTTATCCAGCTTTGTTTATGATTTAATAGCGGATAAACTACGCTTCTCCTGACATCTTCATGAGACAGCTGGGTGCCTTCAGGGAAGCTGGCTGACTGTGACTTGAATCTTTTGTCTTCAAAGGGTCCAACAGAGGTAGGTCCGTTTCCCCGACAAAGTCTCCCGAGTCCTATTGCTTCCTATACACTGCTCTGCAGCCTGAAACACCTCAAAAGTACATTTCACATAGGGGCTAAAGTAAGCAGTAAGTAAAGTGAGTAAGTACAGCCCCACCTCCTCTCAGTGGCTTCGGAGTGCAGCACTACCCCACATCTCCCATCCACTCCTTGGTCAATGAGGTGGGAGCTCCGCCTACTGCTCCCCTTCAATCTAGTTGATCACAAAGCAACTAGGAAAAAATCTTTAGTTTAGTCCATTATGGGCATCTCAGGTCCCAGAAATGCAGTCAGCGGCTGTGTGTAGGCACCAACAAGGCCTGATCGAGGCTTCTGCATGGACCTTTGTCACCCAACAACGCCTCTGCCCCAAAGAAAGCAGATGGGGATAGCAGGTCAGGTGACTACCCTTTGAAGATTCCAGAAGGGGATCAGGCAACTGCATGCTCCTCAAAGTCATAAAGAAAGAGGTTACTTGCCACAGTCCTTCACACAAGGATTGGGTGTGGGAGTCAGGTCTTTTGGTGGGTGGCATGTCCCTATGATAGCCCAAATGCTGTAAAATATTAATTTTTTTAAGCTTTAATCTTGAAAAGATTGGCTGACATGAAACCAGGCAACACTTGCATAGTGCCAGAGTCACTGTTATTCACATTTCACGTTTAGATGGGGAAGTTTTGTATATTACTGTTCTTCTTCCCTGCTTCAGACCACAGTTACACCAGTGGAAGACACAAGGGGGCCTGAGTTCACTAAAGAGCAGAAGCAGTACCTGTAATCTCTCCCACTTAGCTGCAGATAACATCTATATTTTTGGCATCTGGCTAAAAGCTGGTGAAAGGCATGGCCTGGGCAAATAAGATCCATTGATTCAGCCCATCCCTGCAACAGCCTCCAAATATGTGGTTTCTGTGAAGCCCACAACAAAATTTAAAGCTACCCGAATAGGGGGCAATCTCAGAGAAATACTGCCTGTCCTCCAGTGGGGATCAGTCCCCTAGCACACAAAAAAGGTATTTCACAAAATAGCGAGGGTAAAATTTGCACCATCCGCTTGAGCAGGGGTAAAGTTGGTGCCATCTATTTGTATGATTTAAGAGAGAGTTTGTGAAGCTCCTTGTAGTGCTGTTAAAATGAGTGGATGTACATGCTTGGGGTGAGCAAGAAGGACTCAGATAGGGAAGTTAGTTACTTTGTTGCAAGTGAAGTTCTTCAAGATGTGTGGTCTATATGTGTATTTCACTGTGGGCATGCATGCACCCTATGCTTCTGAGACCAGAGAATTCTTGCAAGCAGTTCCTGTTAGTCCTTACCTGAGGCCTTGCTCTCCTCGCATTTCACACCAAGGATATAAAGAGTAGAGTGGACCAACCACCTCTCCAGGTCTTTCTCTGCCACGAATCTAGTCATGATCCGAAGCAGAGGGGAAGAAGGGTGGGTAGTCGACTCAACATTTTTAGTCACAAATTAAAATTCCAAATGCTTACACTGGCATCAATAATACTATTCCTGAAAAGAACACCTGGTTCACAGCTATCTATATGAAAGATGTATACTTTCATGTGGACATTCACCCAACCTGCAAAAGATTCCTCAGGTTTATGGGGACTCCAACCACTATCAATACAGGGTGCTGCCATTCAATCTAGCAACCATAACCAGGGTCTTCACCAAAGTGTTTCTAGTTGTAACAGCACAGTTCAGACAGGTGGCTTCACCATCTTCCCATATTTAGATGACTGGTTTCTTGTTGGCAGGATGCACCTAGAAACCCTCGCATCAACCTTGTCACTGCTTCAGTTGGTCCACCCTGACCTGCTCTGCATACCCGTGGTGTGGGACACAAGGAGAGTAGGCACACCAGTGTGGACCAATGGATATTGTTTACATAGAGAGTAGAAGTACTCACAGTGACCTACTCAAATACCCACACTCAAATAACACCTTCTCTTTGGAATCAGTCAAAATAATGTAAGATCTGAACACTGTGAAAATCTCCCAGCATTTATGAGGGACTTGCCAGGTCTGTGTATAAGAGTTCATGTCCTCTATCACATTTTTCAAAGCCAATGAAATTTCAGTGCATCTTTTAAAATATGTATGTTATTTCAGCGCATATTTAGCTTTTCTATTTGTGTTTAATTTGTTGCATATAACTTTCTAATAAATATCATGTTACTCTTTAGTTAATATTTTCACAACAATGGAAGTAATTCCAAATAGGTGCAATGTCAGAAGGAAAAGAGGGGTGTTCTTCACTTGGGTTAGCTAACGTGATAAAATCCTAATGAAAACAAGGCGGTTTGTCGTTTAATACAAATTATTAAATCAAAGTAAACTCTAGCCTCCCCCTTGACCCTTACCTTGACCTGCTAACTTGTGAGGCAACTACAAACTGACTTATCTTCACTAGGGTTTTGCCTCACGTGTTAGCTAATACGAGTTAAGAACACACTTTTTTCCCTAGTGAAGATAAGACCAAACTTGAATCCTTGAGAGTCAGGAAACCATTTGGACTATCATGGCTGATTGATAGCAGGGTTGGATGAACCAGACTGGATAACAAAACTATTAATCCATCCCTTCAGCCAAACCTGAATTGAACCTTTCCGGATAACATTTGTGCCCTCTCCCCCGCCCACGCACACTATTTTTTGATATGGTCCAAGCCTCTACCTTCTCTTGTTCTGATTAGAAATGGAAACAGAAGTGACAACATATAATGAGAAAACCTGTTTACATGAAAATTCCTGCCCCATTTTGCAAATCTGATGAGTCAGATACTTCAGATAAGCATCCAGGCTTTTCAGGGTTGAACAGAAGTTTCAAACTTTTTTTGAGGTTTGCAATCACTGTTATATATCCAATACAATAAATTCCTAAATTCACCAGAATGCATTTGAAGAGACACTGGGCTAAAATTAATAGCTGCAGTAGTCTTTCACAGCTCTGAGTCCATATATAGTGCTGATATGGCATTTAAATGATTTAGCTGATAAGATCTAAGGAAAGGGATATTGCATCTTATATAGGAGATAGCTACCTATTTTATCTGCTCTCCTTGTGTCACTGCTATGACTGGTCTCAATATTAAATGAAGTTGGGAGCTGTCAGATCACAGCTAATAAGCCATCACCAAGAGCTACAAATTAGAGCTGGTCAGTGACAGTTCAACAGACCACGTTCCTCTGGAATAGAGCGCTCCATCAAAAACGAAACACTTTATGAAATAAACCTGATTTCACCAAAGTTTGGTTTCAGAAGAAGACAGGGAAAAGAGTTGAGACAATACCAAAACATCCCATGATGACATTATTTGAATTAATTGTTTTGATTGTTCATTTCAAAGTGACATTTCAAGTGTCTTTCATTTTGTGTTATAATACAATCAGTTGTTTTCAAAAAGTGGATGCGGATTCTGAATGTTTTGATTTTGTCAAAACAAGAAGACATTCCACCTGACCCAGTCTGAGCTTTTCTTTTTTAATTTTGATTTTGTTCGCTCTCCTAGGGAGGCCAAATTTCAAAATTCCTTGTGAAGCAGAACTTCTGACTTCCACAAACCTCTATTACAAGTATTACTTCAGTGCTGGCAACTAACTGTTCACTATCTACCGGATGTATTCATTATAAAAGAAGGCTACCTTGTAGCTGGATTATTGTCTAAAATTGCTAAGTAAAGAACAAAATATAGAAGCCACAAATTGATGGTGCTGATTTTTCCCCTCTAGTTCAGAAAAGAGATTCTGGAATCCCTCATGGTTTCAGAAAATCCTAGTGTGAAACAGTTAATAGCATTTTTAAGTAATCATTACTCACTATAATCCCAAATGACTTTTGTGGGCATCTGGTAGTCATTAACAGGATTAAATTTATCAGACAAGTCATTTTGCTTAATTAGGTGGCTAACTGGCAAGACCATCCTCCTGAATAGCATTAAAACCATCAGCAATAGCATCAAAAGGACCTTGTGCGGACAGGCAGCGCTATTTTGTCTCTGTCTTACTGAGCATTACTAAATATCACCCCGCATGTAGTTGGTTCAGTTTAAGGTACCAGACCCAGTCTAAAATAGCTTAGAGACTTTTTATGAAGTGAAGGCCGCTGCATATTTCTTCTTTGCCTTGAACTGAAAGTAACAAGGCCAATCTGTGTGTGTAATGTTATATTCATGCAGTCTCTTTGTTTTAACTTCACCGCCGGTGGATTAAGTCTTCAAAGGGGTAAGGCTGCACTAGGAGCTAGGGCGTGACCCCCCAGCTCACAGACACACATTCGTGCTAGTGCTCATGTGAGCTAGCATAAGTATAAATTGTAGCGTAGCTGCAGTAGCCCAGGCAGAAGCAGCAGAGACATGGCTTAGCCGTGCCAAGTGTGTCCCCACAGGGTTCAGGCCGGTTTGCACGCGACGTGGCTAAGCTGTGCTTCTGCCGCTGCTACCTGTGCTAGCACGGCTCCACTACTCGTTATACTCACACTAGCTCTTCCCGAGCTAGCATGAGCACGCGTACGTGAGCTGAGAATCACACCCCTCGCTCACACCATAGATCTAGCCAAACACGGACCTTAAAAATCTTAACTCGGATTCATATAATTTATGGGCCAGGATCTATCATGGATGCGCACCATAAGCAAACTGCTGCTTTTAAAAACAAGGAGCTTTCTGAACAGATTTTGATTTAAAGATTCCAAAATTTCAAACTAGCTAGGTTATAAGGGCCCCTTTAAAAAGATCCGTTGGCCACACGGGACTGTATTTGGTATTTGAATTAGTCACCCAGGGCCCTGTTCTGAGATTTTTCTCCTGGGACATCTCACCAGTGACAGGTTTGTTTCTCCTAATGTAAATGGAGAAGTGGCAGAATGCAGCTCTCTTATTTAATTAACATGGAATCAATACAATAAGAGGAAAGGCTGGATCCAGCGGAAACAAGCAGGATAAACCAAAGAAAGAAAAGCAAATGTAAATGTATGTTTGTTTGGGTTTTTTTTTAAGTGTCAGGGATACCAAGTAAACCCTCCCTGATGTTGCTGCAACTTGTCAGAAAAGGCATCTATAAAAGCAGCAGATAGCCCAAGGTCTCACACTATCCTTTGACTGTTCTCATTCTATCCAGAGCAATGAACAATATCACTAAAATATAGGGAGTAAGGAATGTTTTCTTCAACATCAGCCCTGAGCAAATACTTGATACCTCTCTTCTTAAACAAAAATGCAATTCATTCTGTAAATCAGATGTATCATTCCAATTGATCCAGTAATCCTATACTCACTGAGGGCTTATGATATTATCTCAGTGTAGACCTATACCCATCAACTTTTTTGTTTCTTGTTTCATTGGGAGGCTTGTTGAGTTTCTCACTCTAGTACATCCCTTTGGGATGTCCAGTAGGAATGAGCTCATTTGTGGGGTGAGGGAAGAGATGGTTTAATTCATACCTAGGGCACTATTTAGGTCTGTGCTGGTGCTGAGACCAGCAAAGGAACCAAAAGGAGAGGTAGTGCTCCTCCACAATACCAGGGTTGCTTGTGGATCAGATCAGCCCCCAGTGTAGGTTAGAGCAGCCTGAGGGCTGTTCTAACTTGTCTTCCACAAACTCCATTATGGCAACTGAAAATATCCAGGGCCCCTTTCTTAAGAAAAGTACATCTCCTGCCTGAGGGGTTGTTGGAGAAGTGATATAGGGTGAGCTAAGCTGATTCTATGCCTGCAGAACAGGCTGCCATTTCAAAAGTATTCTGGGGGTTGGTCTTTACATAGCTTTACTACTGGATTATGCTGGTATTTCCAGTACGCTGAACCTCAGACATTGTGTGTGTCAGGTTATTGAAAGGAATTTAAATCCAGTCACTAAGACTCAATATTGAGGTACATAACTCTGAGCTTCTGCATTGCATGAGTAGCCACAAAGTACAGTCCCAACATGGACACATTCTAGAGTATTGCCTGTGAGGGACTGTCTGGGAACAGTACCGTCAGCTGTTTAGTCAGGGACCTAGAGAAGATGTCATCAGGGCATTACTCCATGCAAAGTGCTACCAATCTGGTAGTATTTAGTGATCACAATAGTACTAGTTGCATTTCTTGGGGACTCAGACTTATTGCCCTCATTATTTCATTTGAAAAGAGTGAAGCTGACTGCAGGTCAAGTTGAACAAGTGCAATTTTATTAAACTCTAGGGATTGCTTTGTACATGTGTCTGGTTGCTTCCAGCATAACTCTACCAGTTTTGTTTCCCTGGTGTCCCTTCAATAACTGTCCCTCCATGGAAAAAGTAAGAAGTTCCTCAGTGTGCATATTTTATATAGATATATATATATAGGGCCTGGAAAGACCACTAGATATTGGCTCATGGGCATGTATTTTTATGTTTGAATGTTCCTTTTTAAAAATTCAAAAGTCTGACCTAGGACTGCAGATTAGGAACTCCTGAATTTAGTCACTTAATTTCTCTGGACTAAATACAGCTTGAGAGTCAGTGGGCCGAACTCTCACTGAAGGCAGAAGGAGTTGCACATGCTTACTTCAATGGCTGAATTTGGCCCTGAGTCACCGGGCCAAATTCAGCCATTGTCAATTTTCCCTCCCAACTAAATGGAGATATTTTCCTCACTTCACACAGGGGGTTGTAGAAATTAATGAATGTTTCTATATCATTTTGAAGATATAAAGTACTACAAAGCCCCAAAATACATTATTGGTAGTATACTGTACAGCCAAACCCCTCTTCACACACAGCAGACAATCTATCACTGGAAAAGAACATATGGATTTTCTGAGTTTGAATGGAAGAAGGTCCCTACAATTTGGAAAGAACCAACATACACCATACAAATGCTGCTGTTCTTTGCTTTACATTTTACTAACGAACAAGAAAGCCCCATGTTAAGAGTTTGTAACTTGACGTCATGGGGTATGCGGGTGGCACCTCCTCCTGGCTGCTCTGGGGAATAGCTGAATACTGTCAGTGGCTAGTAGGGGAACCCAGAACCGCCCACTCCTCTGGGTTCCAGCCCAGGAACCCTACAATGAGCAGACAAGATCTATTCAGTCATCAACCTTGCTACTTTCCCCCTGAGCTGCTTCTTACTTCTCCTCCACCCTTCTCTCTTTTGAATATGCTCTTCCCTCAAGGCCAGGCTGCCGCTCCTACACTTTCCCTGGGTTCCCTCTTTCCCTCTCTAATGCACGGAGGATGGCTGCAGACTGCCTCACTGCAGTCATTTCCGGTGCCAGTTTCCTACTCAGCTGAGTTTCATATTCCAAACATCAGCTACTTCTGCAGTCTAAATCCTTCATGTGTGGCCGGTCTCACTAATTGACCCCTTTCTCAGCTTCCTTCATCCTTTCAGGGTTGATGTGGGGTGAACACCCCACCACAATTGGCATAATTAAAACACAATGCAAAAAGCACTGCTTCGTAACTTAAACAGCACCAACTTACGCGCTATTAATGCATAGTTCATTCCCAGGTTATTTCTTAAGAACTAAGGACAAATCCAGTGATTTCAATGCCAAAAGACAAAAGTCTTATTTTGCATTAATCAGTTTAAATTGGCTTTTACTGGAAAGGAGAGAAGAAGCATGTCTAGAAGTAAGCATATAATATTTCAAGTGGGAATACCATGCCCTCTTTTTTATTTAAAGTGTTGCATTTAAAAAATGCTGCCTGCAAGACACTAGAGCTATAGTGACAGAAGCACACAGTATAAAATTTATTACAGAACAGCTGCTTTTTTGTAAACTCCATACTTTTTTGGTGGTTTATATCCAGAAAACTCGTTTGTATTCAGTTATGTGCAAGCGCAAAGTATGTAAATTACACAGAGTGTGTTATGAAACAAGTAATCTAAAATTAAACTTCTACATTTTTTCAATTTATTTTTCTTTTCATGGAACAATGCAATTTTAATTCATCACCAAGGCTATGTCTACATTACGAGCTGGGGGTGTGATTCCCAGCTATAGTGTGAGTGGCCATGTTAGCATGGGCAGTGGCAGTACAGTTTAGCAGTGCGGAGTATAAACCCACCTGAAATAGGTGAGTACTGGTGAAGACTCCCTGTGAGATGCAATGAATCAGCTCATCCCTATCTGGTTTGGCCATGTCCCTCTCCTACTTCCAAGGCGGTGGTTCCAGGCCCAGACAAAAGGAAGGTTGCAGGCATCTAGTTCCACTTCAACCACCTTCTGAGTGGAATTCCAAGCCCTAGGAGTTTTCCACCAAGAGATCAGAAGCTGACAAAACTCTACAGTGAATCAATCCCAAAATTGGTTTGAACTCCTTGGATGTATGTTACTATAAATGCAAAGCATATTACAGTATAATCATCATCAAGTCATCATTAATTTATCATCATAAACAGTCTAATCTGCTCAGATTGAATTTATCATCATCATTTCTCTGAATAGGCTACATTGAGCCAAATTCTCTGTCAATGTAAAATGGCACAGCTTCTTTGAAGTTAATGGAGTTGCACCAATTTATACCAGCAGGGAATTTAGCCCTTTGTCTTTACTTTAAATGGAACTATATACTATGGGTATGTCTACACTACAGAATAAGGTCGAATTTATAGAAGTCGGTTTTTTAGAAATCGGTTTTATATATTCGAGTGTGTGTGTCCCCACAGAAGTGCATTAAGTGCATTAACTCGGCGGAGTGCTTCCACAGTACCGAGGCTAGAGTCGACTTCCGGAGCGTTGCACTGTGGGTAGCTATCCCACAGTTCCCGCAGTCTCCGCTGCCCATTGGAATTCTGGGTTGAGATCCCAATGCCTGATGGTGCTGAAACATTGTCGCGGGTGGTTCTGGTACATATCGTCAGTCCCCCCTTCCCTCCCTCCCTCCCTCCGTGAAAGCAAGGGCAGACAATCATTTCGCGCCTTTTTTCCTGAGTTACCTGTGCGGACGCCATACCACCGCAAGCATGGAGCCCGCTCAGGTAACCGTCACCGTATGTCTCCTGGGTGCTGGCAGACGCGGTACGGCATTGCTACACAGTAGCAGCAACCCATTGCCTTGTGGCAGCAGACGGTACAATACGATTGGTAGCCGTCCTCGTCATGTCCGAGGTACTCCTGGTCGCCTGTGTGAGGTGGATCAGGAGCGCCTGGGCAGACATGGGCGCAGGGACTAAATTTCTAGTGACTTGACCAGGTCATTCTCTTAAGTCCAGCAGTCAGTCCTATTGAACCGTCTTATGGTGAGCAGGTGGGCAATATGTCCTTCTGCACCGTCTGCTGCCAGCCAAAGATGTAAAAGATAGATGGAGTGGATCAAAACAAGAAATAGACCAGATTTGTTTTGTACTCATTTGCCTCCTCCCCTCTCTAGGGGACTCATTCCTCTAGGTCACACTGCAGTCACTCACAGAGAAGGTGCAGCGAGGTAAATCTAGCCATGTATCAATCAGAGGCCAGGCTAACCTCCTTGTTCCAATAAGAACAATAACTTAGGTGCACCATTTCTTATTGGAACCCTCCGTGAAGTCCTGCCTGAACTACTCCTTGATGTAAAGCCACCCCTTTGTGGATTTTAGCTCCCTGAAGCCAACCCTGTAAGCCGTGTCGTCAGTTGCCCCTCCCTCCGTCAGAGCAACGGCAGACAATCATTCCGCGCCTTTTTTCTGTGCGGACGCCATACCAAGGCAAGCATGGAGTCCGCTCAGCTCACTTTGGCAATTAGGAGCACATTAAACACCACACACATTATCCAGCAGTATATGCAGCACCAGAACCTGGCAAAGCGCTACCGGGCGAGGAGGCGACGTCAGCGCGGTCACGTGAGTGATCAGGACATGGACACAGATTTCTCTGAAAGCATGGGCCCTGCCAATGCATGCATAATGGTGCTAATGGGGCAGGTTCATGCTGTGGAACGCCGATTCTGGGCTCGGGAAACAAGCACAGACTGGTGGGACCGCATAGTGTTGCAGGTCTGGGACGATTCCCAGTGGCTGCGAAACTTTCGCATGCGTAAGGGCACTTTCATGGAACTTTGTGACTTGCTTTCCCCGCCCTGAAGCACATGAATACCAAGATGAGAGCAGCCCTCACAGTTGAGAAGCGAGTGGCGATAGCCCTGTGGAAGCTTGCAACGCCAGACAGCTACCGGTCAGTTGGGAATCAATTTGGAGTGGGCAAATCTACTGTTGGGGCTGCTGTGATGCAAGTAGCCCACGCAATCAAAGATCTGCTGATATAAAGGGTAGTGACCCTGGGAAATGTGCAGGTCATAGTGGATGGCTTTGCTGCAATGGGATTCCCTAACTGTGGTGGGGCCATAGACGGAACCCATATCCCTATCTTGGCACCGGAGCACCAAGCCGGCGAGTACATAAACCGCAAGGGGTACTTTTCAATAGTGCTGCAAGCTCTGGTGGATCACAAGGGACGTTTCACCAACATCAACGTGGGATGGCCGGGAAAGGTTCATGATGCTCGCATCTTCAGGAACTCTGGTCTGTTTCAAAAGCTTCAAGAAGGGACTTTATTCCCAGACCAGAAAATAACTGTTGGGGATGTTGAAATGCCTATATGTATCCTTGGGGACCCAGCCTACCCCTTAATGCCATGGCTCATGAAGTCGTACACAGGCAGCCTGGACAGTAGTCAGGAGCTGTTCAACTACAGGCTGAGCAAGTGCAGAATGGTGGTAGAATGTGCATTTGGACGTTTAAAGGCACGCTGGTGCAGTTTACTGACTCGCTTAGACCTCAGAGAAACCAATATTCCCACTGTTATTACTGCTTGCTGTGTGCTCCACAATATCTGTGAGAGTAAGGGGGAGACGTTTATGGCGGGGTGGGAGGTTGAGGCAAATCGCCTGGCTGCTGGTTACGCGCAGCCAGACACCAGGGCGGTTAGAAGAGCACAGGAGGGCGCGGTACGCATCAGAGAGGCTTTGAAAACCAGTTTCATGACTGGCCAGGCTACGGTGTGAAAGTTCTGTTTGTTTCTCCTTGATGAAACCCCCCGCCCCTTGGTTCACTCTACTTCCCTGTAAGCTAACCACCCTCTCCTCCTCCCTTCGATAACCGCTTGCAGAGGCAATAAAGTCATTGTTGCTTCACATTCATGCATTCTTTATTCATTCATCACACAAATAGGGGGATGACTACCAAGGTAGCCCAGGAGGGGTGGTGGAGGAGGGAAGGAAAATGCCACACAGCACTTTAAAAGTTTACAACTTTAAAATTTATTGAATGACAGCCTTCTTTTTTTTGGGCAATCCTCTGTGGTGGAGTGGCTGGTTGGCCGGAGGCCCCCCCACCGCGTTCTTGGGCGTCTGGGTGTGGAGACTATGGAACTTGGGGAGGAGGGCGGTTGGTTACACAGGGGCTGTAGTGGCAGTCTGTGCTCCAGCTGCTTTTGCTGCAGCTCAACCATACACTGGAGCATACTGGTTTGGTCCTCCAGCAGCCTCAGCATTGAATCCTGCCTCCTCTCATCACGCTGCCGCCACATTCGAGCTTCAGCCCTCTCTTCAGCCCGCCACTTACTCTCTTCAGCCCGCCACCTCTCCTCCTGGTCATTTTGTGCTTTCCTGCAGTCTGACATTATTTGCCTCCACGCATTCGTCTGTGCTCTGTCAGTGTGGGAGGACAGCATGAGCTCGGAGAACATTTCATCTCGAGTGTGTTTTTTTTCTTTCTAATCTTCACTAGCCTCTGGGAAGGAGAAGATCCTGTGATCATTGAAACACATGCAGCTGGTGGAGAAAAAAAAAAGGGACAGCGGTATTTAAAAAGACACATTTTATAAAACACTGGCTACACTCTTTCAGGGTAAACCTTGCTGTTAACATTACATACATAGCACATGTGCTTTCCTTACAAGGTCGCATTTTGCCTCCCCCCACCGCGTGGCTACCCCCTCAACCCTCCCCCCTCCCTGTGGCTAACAGCGGGGAACATTTCTGTTCAGCCGCAGGCAAACAGCCCAGCAGGAATGGGCTCCTCTGAGTGTCCCCTGAAGAAAAGCACCCTATTTCAACCAGGTGACCATGGATTATATCTCACTCTCCTGAGGATAACACAGAGAGATAAAGAACGGATGTTGCTTGAACGCCAGCAAACATACACTGCAATGCTTTGTTGTACAATGATTCCCGAGTACGTGTTACTGGCCTGGAGTGGTAAAGTGTCCTACCATGAAGGACGCAATAAGTCTGCCCTCCCCAGAAACCTTTTGCAAAGGCTTTGGGAGTATATCCAGGAGAGCCGCGAATGCCAGGGCAAAGTAATCCTTTCACATGCTTGCTTTTAAACCATGTATAGTATTTTAAAAGGTACACTCAACGGAGGTCCCTTCTCCGCCTGCTGGGTCCAGGAGGCAGCCTTGGGTGGGTTCAGGGGGTACTGGCTCCAGGGCCAGGGTGAGAAACAGTTCCTGGCTGTCGGGAAAACCGGTTTCTCTGCTTGCTTGCTGTGAGCTATCTACAACCTCGTCATCATCATCATCTTCTTCGTCCCCAAAACCTGCTTCCGTATTGCCTCCATCTCCATTGAAGGAGTCAAACAACACGGCTGGGGTAGTGGTTGCTGAACCCCCTAAAATGGCATGCAGCTCATCATAGAAGCGGCATGTTTGGGGCTCTGACCCGGAGCGGCCGTTCACCTCTCTGGTTTTCTGGTAGGCTTGCCTCAGCTCCTTCAGTTTCACGCGGCACTGCTTCGGGTCCCTGTTATGGCCTCTGTCCTTCATGCCCTGGGAGATTTTGACAAAGGTTTTGGCATTTCGAAAACTGGAACGGAGTTCTGATAGCACGGATTCCTCTCCCCATACAGCGATCAGATCCCGTACCTCCCGTTCGGTCCATGCTGGAGCTCTTTTGCGATTCTGAGACTCCATCATGGTCACCTCTGCTGATGAGCTCTGCATGGTCACCTGCAGCTTGCCACGCTGGCCAAACAGGAAATGAGATTCAAAAGTTCGCGGTTCTTTTCCTGTCTACCTGGCCAGTGCATCTGAGTTGAGAGTGCTGTCCAGAGCGGTCAAAATGAAGCACTCTGGGATAGCTCCCGGAGGCCAATACCGTCGAATTGTGTCCACAGTACCCCAAATTCGACCCGGCAAGGCCGATTTAAGCGCTAATCCACTTGTCAGGGGTGGAGTAAGGAAATCGATTTTAAGAGCCCTTTAAGTCGAAATAAAGGGCTTCATCGTGTGGACGGGTGCAGGTTTACATCGATTTAATGCTGCTAAATTCGACCTAAAGTCCTAGTGTAGACCAGGGCTATGTAATCGTGAACAGTCTGACTTCAACAGTCAAAACAGCAGAGACTTTGTCCTTTACTTTGTTTTTACCCAGGTTTTGCAAAACCATTTCCAATTGGTGGGTGATCTTGCATGTCTTATGTACTCACAGTATTTTCACAAATAATAAAATAGAGGTGTAGTAAAGAGGAAATTTCATAGAGCCTTTCATCTCTAGGTTCCTGGTTCACGTCTGGCCCATACCAATAATAAACAAAGCAGCTGTTTGGCAGCCCATGTGAAATGAGTTGGTGGTCTCAGTCCAGTTCCCAGAAGACAGTTATTCACATCATAACTGGCACTCTTATAATACATGTCCACAGAAGGGACGAGGTATGAATGATCATAGGGATAGTTGTCTTCATTAGTAGAAGTGGTCTAGGGCAGGAAAACAGATAAGAACGGTCATACTGGGTCAGACCAAAGGTCATCTAGCCCAGTATCCTATCTTCCAACAGTGGCCAATGCCAGGTGCTTCAGAGGGAATGAACAGAACAGTGATCCATCCCTTGTCACCATTCCCATGGGACACATGGGTGTGGTGTACGGCACTTCTGCTACCTGTGCTGTAACTGTTGTGTCAATGATTAGAGGTCTTCAGTCTCCATTAGTATCTTACACCTTCCACAAGAACTAAATTTTTTAAAATTGGAGTTTAAAGCCTAGTTTAATACTCTTGATCCGTGTCAGCCTGACACTCCAGAGATTGAATAACAGGTTCAAATAGGCCGCAGCAAAATATATTTCCTAATTCTGCTTCAGAAACAGGCCTATACTTAACCAGGGTAAAAGGGCAGTTTAGTTTTCCAGGCCTATTCAGCTATTGGTTTCCCAGATAAGACTGTCAACAAAGTGTCAATTAATGTCAATTGTGGTAGTACTGGCTGATTTTGTGGAGTCCTGTCCACCAAACTGAACTGAATTTACCAAACTCAATTTACATAGGCCAAGGAACATCAGATGGTTCAAAAATAAAACACGTTTGAAAGGATGTGATTATAATCCTTTCCATGAATATATAGGGTGTTAGTGACATTTTGGACTACATACATACCACATGTGTGTTGTAATTTCCATTTTGTAACTGTATATTGTTAGGGTATTTTATATTTTGCTTTAGCTTTTTTCTCATTTTCTTCATATTGATACTCTGTAAAATCCAATTAAGTACTTCAAAAAGTTTTAAAATAAAACATTTACTTAATATATAGACCAACAAGTCCTAAAAATCCAATCAGATTTTTCAGCTTTGAAACATAAGTAGATCAAAGTGCCCCCTAGGGAACTGTTAGTGTACAGGCCATACTTGGTAGGCCAATGAGAGGTAGATTTATACCCAAGCTTGCCAAGAACTAAGGATTTGTGTAGATAGTAAGCTCTTTAGAATAGTTTTCATCTCTTAGCCACAAGTTTGTATAATGGGCCCCGGCTTCTAGGCATAACCATTATAAAATAATAATAATGATAATTTTAATGCAGCCATTCTTTTTAGTCAATTATCTTGATCATTCTTATTTCTAAAAGCCCTGAAATTTAAAATTTCACACTACTATTGATCTCTTGCAAAGTCAGATTTTGCTGATGAATTCTTGATCCTGTAATTGGCCCCACTCAAAACTTCTACTGCACTGTTTTAATTTATGTTTTTTAAATACTTACTTCCAGGCCGCAGAACAGTGTTACATCTGAGCTGAGGATTCATTTTTTAACAGACAGATTAGAAACCACTGCAGAGAGAGATTGACAGTGGAAATGCTAACAAACGCTTAAATACAGTATAGTGATGCTACCAGACACTGCTGAGATAAACAAGTGACATTTTCATTTGCAGGTATTCATATTTCATTCTAGATCATGTTTGCCCTATTTGCTTCTTTGGCATTAATGCATCAAATCTCCTGCAATGTAATCCTTCTCTCAGCAATTATCAATGAACTATGAAATAGTATTAAATAGAATTAATTAGAAGTTTTAATGAATCATGTCTGTCCTCATTTATTATACAATGTAATTTTCAAGGAGTGATTAATTATGATCTACAGATGAGTGAATGGTTAATGTAGTTTGTTAACCTTACTAAGGAGTTACAGTATGCAGTGTGAGTTAGTTCTCCTCTATTATTGGCACATGCTTATATGCCCACCATCAGTTTAAGTGAATGGAAAGGTTTTAGTGACTTTGACATTAAGATGCAGAGTCAGCTAGTTATGCATTTTTCCCTATATTATACTGATGTAACAAAAGAAAATGGCATATTTTCAAAGCAGCACATTGGAAATCATATGCCAAAGTCTTGTTACTTCGCAATATTTGTATGTATAATTTCTCAGGCATCACTTACCTTTAGGTAAAACACAGGTTATCTGAAATTACTGGTGTTTGCTTAGTTTTTAGCATGTAATATTGCTGTCATTATAGCTTTATGATTATATGCTTTTTCCAAATGTTAAATATGCTTTTTCCAAATGTTAAACCTGGTCCTTGCTAATCATTTGTGAAACATATATTCCTAATTTTTCAAAGCATTCCATGGGATTTAGCCATGCAAGTTTCATTGGAAGCTGTGTGACTGAATCTTGGGAATTGTGTATAGGGATGAGTGCATTGGTTCAGGTAAAGTAAGAATTTTCTCAAAACTAAATCCAAGCCTTTCAAAAAGCATTGAAAAAGTCTGAATAAGTCTCCCTCAGTCCCTTCCTTCTCTCCTCTACACACTCGCCAAACATTATTTTCACTTTGGTTTCTGGGTCTAGCTGGGACAGGAAACTAACAGTGCCAATAAATAATCTTTAAGGCTTGTTGTAGTGACCAGGCAAGGTACTAACAAACTACAACAGGACTTTATTTTTTAAAGTGGAAACCTCTTTTCCAAGCTGCTGCTTCACCCTCAGTAGCTCTCCCTCAGCCTCTTCAATTCCTCCCCCGTCCTTCCTGTTTCCTGTCCTTTCAGACTCCCAACAGCCAGTGCTCCCAATTCTAATAATTAGAAGCAACATCTAAACACCACAAGGCTGCAGCTGATGTCACAGCACTTCTGAACTAAGGAGTAGAGTAGGAAGTACAGGAAATACAAGGCTCATAGGACTGGTTTCACAGATCCAAGGGGTTCAGATAAGCCTGTTCAGATGCAGCTGTTTGAGTTTATGCAACACAGTGCTTGCAGTTCACACAAGACATTCAATTGAGGTCCCTTTTTACCCTCTGGCCTCTGATGTCTGTCCTCGTGGAAGTTAAACATCCAATCACATTTTTAAAAAAGAATTGAGGATAATACTAACACCCTGCCCAGCACTATCCCTCTCAATAAATAGGTTCCTGTTCTGTGTGAGGTATTGATCAGCACATGATTTTGGCTCCATTTGTCTACAGAAGTTACAGAATTACTATTCTTAGACTCATGGAGCTTCAGAGCTCTTGTGAATTAGAATTTATTTTTATCTATCTCTCTATTATACTTTAACATTAGACCTATATTGCCACCAAAAGCCAGACTTCCCACAAAGTCCTTAAGTTATGGTAGATACTGGTATTCTGATCTATGGTACCATACTATGATTTTGTAATGAACCTGCTGACTTAGTGGGTACATCTTCTCTCTCCCCGCTGCCCCCTAATGAAACGGAAGGAGAATAAACAGAAGATCAGGCCACAGGACATTCTGGGAAGAGCAGAGATCCACTTCAACATCTAGCCTGTAGAAGGCTCCATGGTGCCTGGTGAACAGGACAAGGAAATTGTATCTGGCGTCAGAGGATCAGGTACAGTGAGAATGAGGGGGGCTTTGTGTGAAGGCAAGCAGCAGGGCTGCCTAGCGACATGCATCTCACAGGATACTCATTTGACAACCTTATCATGCATACCTAAGGCCCACTTGATGTAATGCATCCGGAGTTCACTGCAATACCTATTCTGTAGGCAGCAGCCAGGTGGTACCTGTGGCTTCCCTTCACTGGATCACAAAGGAGCAGCAGACAGAGGCAGCAGCAACTATTATGGAGAAAAGATGAGGGGCCCAGTGCTGATTTTAGATTGCCCTGTCTTAAACCAAACCAGCCATCGAAAAGGTCTTTCAAGAATGTGGCAGACAACTGACATATCTGTCACATGTAACCCCAAGTGTTCAAAAATCACTACAGGTCAGGAGTCAAAAGTCATGAAGTTATTACAAACACAGACAAACCATTATTTAAGCCAATAATTATAGGGTAGTTTTATTTGCTTTTTGGTGTCTCAGCCTTTACATTACTCTCGGTTGACATTTTCAAGCTTTTCTCCACAACCATGTGAGCTAGAAATTTACTTTAACAAAACCAAAACAAAAAAAAACCCACCCACCATCACCCCCCTCAGATTATCATGCAGGAAACCAACAAATATCATGATATCCATGATAAAAATCATGAGTTAGCAACACTGTACTTTCTTTACTCGATAACTGTTCTTTACTAGATGGATGGATTAGAAGAGGTAGACAACATTACCTTTGTCCCACTCCATTGAATTGCCCCTATGATCCAAGTTATTGTGTTAATCTTTTGTTGTAACAGACCAACCAGTTAAATAATCAAATTAAATTAATTTCCAGGAATAAAACCAGACCAGACATTTCTTTTTTTTTCCTGACTAGTCATACATAAAACAACAAACTATAAAACACAAAAGGGAAAATTACAATGAAAAAGGGCTTTGGGGAGGGAGCCGCAGTTTATATTTCTTCACTAGCCTTTCTTCTGCTCTTACTCACTCTGATACTCAAGAAATAAAGCACTTATTCATGCTCAGTCCACATTTCCCTTCTCTCCTCTGATTCTCTGATGCCCAAGGGGGAAAAAAAATCACTCAAGTGTTCTTTCTATGCTCACTCCATTCTCTCCAAATCTCTTCGACACTCAGTTATTGGGACCAACAAACATGAGTGAGATGTCCACATATATCCTATTCAGAACAAGATTATGAAGCATTGATTGAATTCAAAACATTACATTGTAGTTTCAGCTCATGGTAGTTGCTCCAGCGCTTGTAGCAGTCAGACGTTATGGCTCACTAAGCAGCTTGACTTTCAATAGAACCCCTCTACTATGCATATCTTAGATTATGTATCCACTATTCACCTGTTTTTACTATTGAGAAGTGGAAGTCTCTCAATGCGTATTAAATTCCTTCTCCTTTTATCAGCTGTTGAAGGAATCAAGCAATGAAACGATGTATGGTTTGGATTTAACATGCACATGATTAGTGAGTATTATTTATGTGTTTTTAAAGGGCAAGATTAAACAGCAGATTGTCACTTTCCCAATGCATTCTTGAGGATGGGCACTATTCCCTTTACTGTGGAGTGGGTAGAGTCTTGGCATTAATATAGGCCAGTAGCACATTCTTGATTCCTGGGGAGGGAATTGGGGATGACGGGAAGGGAAGTATTTTCTCAAGGTCACAGGAGCTCTGGAGCACAGCCGAGGACAGAACCCTGATCTCCTGACACCCAGTACTGTGCCTTCAGAGAGCATCCTGCCTCCAATATACAGTACATCCCACATGCGGATGCACATATTGTGAAACTGGCATTTATATACCTAAATGCCTATCTGAAACACTAGATTTCAGGGATTGGGCATGATCTACAGGTGCCCATGTTTGAAAATTGGGGTCTGACTCTTTCATTCATTACTTGACTTTAACTTGTTTTTTTTCCCCCTAAAGGAAAGATGGATGGATACAATTACAGTATATATTGCTTCAAGAAGGAGATAATTCTGGCACTGATATCAAAACATCAGCAAATCAGCCATGGTTTATTATTGTGCAGAAATGTCGCTCCCAAAAGTACTGCTTTTGAGGGGTTGATAATTCTTAAAGTGATATAATTCAGCATTGGAGCACCTGGCCATTCATAGAAAGGATGAGTATTTTTAATTCCCAACCTACTCTCGAGCCTCCTCAATTCCCAGTGTTTGGAAAATCAGTAGGAAGCGCGGAGGCTCCTTGCAAGGCCTATATGGGTAGCTTACGTATAACACATACATTTGCCTGATTTTAATACTGCAAGGCAACCATATGCTAAAGAAATTTCTAAATAAAAATCTTCAGTAAAAGTAAATTGTAGTCTTCGAGTACTAAGTCTCAGGTTTTATCTGTTTAAGACAACTTTAAATGCGGTCACTTACTATAGATGATCATTTCCCAGTGTAAATCAAAACTATCATCAGAATGATCCTCTGGAGAGTAGGCATTTCTTAATCACCATAAACAGCGAAGCGTCACCAGAATGAGCACTCAGGCAGCAGAGTTGAAGATGGCAGGAGTGCATTTGTATGCCAGAAACATAGTAGAGGGTATAGGGGAAGGCCATCCTCAATAACTTCCTGAAACAATTCCATTGTGGGTGAAGTAGTATCTTTTATTGGTCCAGCTCCAGTTGGTGAGAGACAAGCTTTCAAGCCACACAGAGCTTTCTTCAGGTCTGGAAAAAGTTACTCCCAGCATCACAGCAAAATGCAAGGTGGAACAGATTGTTTAACATAAGTAGTTAGCACATATTGTAAGTGACCATTCAAGATAGTGGCCCATTAACACCTCTGAAGTCATAGGACAAAAGGAGGAGGTTAGTGAGTATACAGATTGTTGTAATAAGCCATAAATCAAATGTCTGTTCAATTCCTGATTTTTAGTGTCTAGCAGACTTGTCTTTTTAAAGTGTTGTGCAGGTTTCCTTTGAAGTAGAGGACTGATAGGTCAGATGCAGAGTGATTGCTCTGTAAAAAAGTGTTCACTCACATGTGGTAGGGTGTATTTGTCTTATTTTCCTGTGTGAATTCATTTGAGAGCATAGTAATTGTCTGATTTCACCCACATAGTTGTTATTGGGGCATTTAGTGCACTGGATGAGGTACACCACATATTGTGATAGGTACGTGTAGGATCCATGAATCTTGAAAGATGTGTTATGGGGGGTGTTGATCATTGTAGCAGTTGAGATACGTCTGCAGGTTTTGCATCTGTTGTTCTGTCAGGGTCTGGTGCTACTTTGAGTTGGTGTGTCCTGGTCTGTGGGGAGCTTGCTTCTGATGAACTTGGAGAGGCTGGGGGGGTTGTTTGAAGGCCAGAACAGATTCAGGACAGATTTTTCAGGATGGGGTCCCCGTCAAGTATGGGTTGTAGTTGTTTGATAATACTCCATGTGGGTTCCAGTGTGTGTGGTGATAGGTGACAACTAGGTGTGTGGTTGGAGGGGGTTTTATTTCTGTATTGAAGCATGTTCTCTCGGGGTATTTGGGTGGTCTGTTCCATGATGCAATTTACTTCTCTGGTGGAGTTTCCTTTTTTGGCGAGGGTTGTTTTAAGTGTGCTAAGGCATATATCCCGGACTTTCTCCTTGAAGCATATCCTGTAGTACGGTCTGGCTGTAGATAACCAACTTCTTGGTGTGTTTGGGATGGTTACTGGATCTGTGAGGGTAGATGTGGTGATCCGTGGGTTTCTTGTATGTGGTTGTCTGCAAGGTTCCATTGTTGAATCTGATTGTGGTGTCCTTGAATGATTGCTTACAATATGTGCTAATTACTTATGCTAAACAATCTGTTCAGCCTTGCATTTTGCTGTGATTCTGGGAGAAGCTTTCCCAGACCTGAAGAGCAGCTCTGTGTGACTAGAAGGCCTGAAAAGTCTCTCTCACCAACAGAAGTTGATCCAAATAAAAGATATGACCTCATCCACCTTGTCTCTCTAATATCCTGGCACCAACACAGCTACACTACATAAAACAGCTCCAATCATTTTCAGCATTCAGTTGGTTTGTCTTCTGTTCTCAGCATTTCAAAGGACTGGTTCAGTATTTATTACAGAGAGGATTACAGTGTTGGATCACCACCACTACAAATAGGAGAACTAGGTTAGGTAAAATAAGAACACACCAGAACCTTTACCCAAAAATGGAAGGAAACAGTTTTTAAAAACTACCCATTACCTCATTTTTTATTTTTAAAATGTCTCTTACTTCCTGGCTCCAGGTAGTACCAGCAGTGGAATTGCCCAGGTGAAAGAAAACGTGGTATTTGGGACACTGCTGTTTCAGGTACATTTGTATGTTAACTGTTGACAGCTCACACACACAAGATGTTATTTGTGGTTATTAACCCCCTTATAAAAATAAAATGTGTACAATAATACCTTAAAACACTGCAATGCTGAAACTACAAAATAGTGTTTGAAACTGTCATGGCTTGAACGATCACAGTACATTGTTCCAGTATACTTAAAAATAACCTTTTAAAATAAACACAAATATATTTAGAAGTGGAGATTCTGTTGGCCTCCATAGATCAGATATGATGAGAATTCAAAGGACTGCTATGGTCTATATGGCTTGAAGAGGCTGTTCTCACAGTAACTATTTGCATTGGGCCTTATTCTGAGCACACTTATGTACATGCATTTTTAGAACAAAATGCATTAGAAACTGCATTATCACTTCACTGCATGGCCAAAAACTCCACATAAGTTTATCTTGTCATATGCCTGACCCTCTCGTATGCATTACAGCAGATCCTTGCACAGCAGCTCTCTCCATGCCACAATGCTGTAGAGCGGTTAGGAGAAGTGGAAGGCTGGAGGTGTAGCCATTGAGTTCCAGCACAGCATGAAAACACAAGGGTTCCTAATCAATGTACGGATAGAAGGGAACAGCAGATCTTGTTTACTACTATTCCCACTCAATACCCAGCAACAGCTGGCCTTAGTCCAGCCACACATGACTCTGCAGCTCCTGCTGGGATTTGGGATTCCTTCCTTCAGTCACACAGTGCTTCAGCACATGTATGCTGGAACAAAAAGACCCTTTATTTGGGCTTTACTCAGTTTTGCAGGAGCAGGCCAAGCGATTAGACAAAGTTTAAATAAAGCCAGCAGTAGAGTCAGAATTTAAACCCTTTTTAAACTGATGACAGGAAGCGATTTTTGACTACAAATAGTTATACCATGGCTCACATCAATACCCAGCACTTTAAGTTTTATCAGGATAAACATGCACCTGACTAAAATACTTCCTTTTGCTTAGAATGGCTAAAAGTACAGCAAGTTTTGATTCAATATTTATAGTTCTGTACTCAGAACAGTAGACAGGAAAAGTTATTTTTCCTTAAAATGCATGGATAATTTTTTTTATAATAGCTTATATATTCAAAGATGTCATAGGCAGATGGGGTTAGCCAAGCATTGAAGTATCTTTGCCCAAGTTGAATGATTTGAGCAGGACTTGAATTAGATGGGAATCCTCCACAGCTGATTAGGTGATTTCCATTGACCTCAAAAGATATCCTCAGTGTGTGTGCGTGTGTGTGTGTGTACATATGTACACACACACAGTTAAAAGGAAAAGGGGTTCTATCAGAAAATATATCCCAGATACTTGCCACATTGCCTTCCTATCCTATTAATATCAAGGCAGCATAGCTAGCAACAGCCCTTTTCACAGATTCATAATTGACATCTCTGCTAAAGGGGTATCTGATCAAATGAGCTATACATATTTCACTCTGTGTTTGCTAACACTGTCAGTTTACAGAGTCACCAAAATAAAACTGTAATTCATTTCTTCTCAGCATTGGGGAGTTAAGAAAACACTGCTGCTTGAAAAAATGAGGTTCTGAAAATGCCCCCAGTGGCCATGAAAGATCAATTTGAACTGAACTGTGTGGCTGTATGTCACCATTTATTGCCCAGTCATGTTAATGTTTAGTGTCCTCCAGCCATACAGTAGTATATCTCAGGTGTTAGCATGGCAGCAGTCAGTAAACATACTTCTAAGCTTCAGGAGAGACCATTTGAAAATATATTTCAATAATTAAGAAACAGCCCCAGAATAATGTCTATGGCACGAACAGACTATATCAATCAGAAAAACCTTAAGACAGAAGCATTACATTAAAGCGAGGGAAATAATATCTGCGGCAAGAATCAATTTGTGAAGAGCTGGAATCACAGGACTCCTGTTAAAGGAAAGCTGCTGCTGAGACACATCAAAAGATCATCCTTATTGCTGAAGAATTGCATGACCTAGTTTCCTGGTCAGCAACAAGCTTTTGTACAAACTTCAGGAGCTGATAAAAAGCTCTGAAAAGTTAGCATGCATACTTTTATCTGTGACTCTAGTGGGGGGGGGGGATTTGAAAAGTTTCATGGCACTTCTACCTTAGATTTAGTTGTACAAGTCATGTAAACTTAGGGCCAATAAGGTAAGAGTATTTGCTAATGGATGTCAAACTAATTGGGCCCTGTGTCAATATTGTTTTGCCTACCACAGACTTATAGTGCAATAAAATGTAGTGGAAAACCTATTTGACCAAATAATAAAGATTTACTCCATACATCTATGGTGCTATTCCACTCCTCAGTTCTATGTCTCCTTCAGCTGCAGATCTTAGTATATAGGCACCTAAATAGTGCACAGTTCAGAATTCTGATGTGCATCATAAAACGAGTGTAAAAATCAACAAGGTAGGTTTAAATGATATTGAAAGGGAGAAAGACAATTCTCTGAAATGGATCTATGAAATGCGGTCTGGTGACAAAATGAAAGCAGGCAGACAAAACTGACAGCCAGATAGATGTATGCTCAGAGCCAATATACAGGAGAGGAGAAAGCTTATGCTGGATCTAGCTCAAAGCAGATCTTTATTTTCATTGTCCACATAGCTTATTAGAAGGCAGAAATCTTTCGTATGGAGACCAAAAATCAAAGTTGTACTTAAGTCGTAAAAAAATGTTTTCTGCTGTTCACCAACCCAGCATTTGGTTGTTTTGCTACTTGTTGGGCCAGTCTCAATTTTGACAGGACTAACCCACACCTTACAACTTAGGCTTCCAAGACAAGAAAATTGTTCTGCCTAGAGGTGGCTGAAATAGTCTTCCATTGATGCCTGCTATAGGGTTCATTAACTAGGAGGAAATATCACCAAAATTTGAAAATATTGTCAATTTTTTTTACTATACTTGTAGGAGGACATTACTACTCATTTTTCTAATCTAAGACTGGATAAGCTGGTTCTGATTGTGCATTGCATTTGGTCTGGTTTCCTTCACGAGTGATCAACTCTATGTGCTAAAATAGAGTTAGGCAATTTTTTCAGCAACACTAAATTTGCCCCACAATACATTTTCAAGGCATTGAAACTATTTGTGAATTCAGGTCAAATTTGGTGAAGAATTTCAGCCAAAACATTATTTTCTCCCAAAAAGTTGGAACAGTTCATTTAAACCAGGTCAAAACAAAATATTTCAACTATTCATTTTGCAACATTTCGTTTTGAAATTGAGCTTTATTTGTTTTTTAAAAAGTAATACAAAACCAAAAAAGGGTGAACACACCCTGAAACAAAATGAAACTAACAACCTTAAAAAAAATGTTTTGGGGTCAAATGAAACTTCTAGTTCAAACAGAAATTTGTATCTTTTTCATTGCAGGGAGGGGGAAAAAATGAAAAATTGCAGTTTGAATCAGTTCAGACCGCCACCCAAAATATCAGTGGTTCACTCAGCTCTGTGCAGGCAGAGCAATAGTATTGAGGTGGGATCACTTCTCATACCCCAAAGGTCCATCAAGGTACTGCCTGGCAGCTCCATAGAAACAGACATGGAAAGGGAGAGCAGACAATATAGACATGCAGGGACGGATTAAGGTTATGAGGGGCCTAAGGCTAATGGGAGAGAAGGGCCTAAGTATGAATTACAGATTGCAAAAAAAATTATGAAGTCGTCAAACATTTATCTACATACATATTTACTTATGTAAAATTAAAAAGTTTATTCTATTCTCGCAACACTCAATTCTTCAAAAAAACATTTTTTCCCTAGGTTAGCTGTGGCAAAGTCATCAATGATGTCATTGTAATTCAAAGACCTGACAATTTCATTCTCAATGCTCAAGAGGGACAAAGCACTGAGATGCTCTTGAGTCATGGTGGATCGGAGGACATTTTTGACCCTTGTTGGAAGACAGATGGAACGTTCTCCATTACAGTTAGTGATTATTAGTGACAAATATAGCTGTAATGCAGTTTCAACATTTGGGAAACATTCTATCACATTGGCTTGAATGATAACTCGGTACATCCAAATAGATTTGGTTTTGTCATCTTTTCTCTACATATCTGAGAGTGATGCGAGTTCAACTAATTGAATAAATTCTTTATTAAAATCTACTGGGAGATTGTCTGGGTACTTCTGACACAGACGTTTGATACCTTCACTGACTTTGTAACTTGAAATGTTAGGCGAAAAATTTGTCAGTACACTAAAGGTTGTCAACATTTTCGTAAGCCTCGATCCGATGTTCTAATGAACTCTTCAGTTTGTCGATGATTGTGATGAAGATATTAACTCTGAAGGCCTCCTTGTCACTAAATGAGTGGGCAGTTGCATCGTCTCATGTCTTCTGTCTTTTGGGATATTTGGCTGACTTATACTCATGGTTAGCAGTCCTTGCAGTCCCCTGAATTTCATACTCATCAAAACTACCCCACATTTGTTGAAGAACAGTTCCAAGACTCCTCATTAGGTTTACAGCAATGGAAAGGTCAATTTGAGCACTCTGCAAGCTTAGACTGCACCTGCTGAATGGCTGAAGTATATCATTCCAGAGCTCACACAAAATACCAGTTTCCGAAGTGTGCATTACATCACTCAGGATCTTCGCATCTTTGCTTGTAGTTGATTTTTGAGATTCATCATCCTTGATGCTCTCTGGCACTTCAAAGATGTTGGGGGTATCCCAGAACAACTGCATTCACAGCTTCAGCGTTGGCACTCCACCGTGTCCCTAACAGTGATTTGGGTACTGGACATCCCTTTGGTAGTGAAACTCTAAGAATTATCCAATGACTGGTTAATGTAGAGAAAAAAAATTGTACAATTCTTGGACAAATCCAAAAAAAGAAACTGCTTCAACACAACAATCCATGGCAGACTGGCCAACAAGGTTGAGTGAGTGCAGCACAGGGTATGTAATCAACCAAAGCATTGCGCTTTTTTATTTTTGCTTGCATCCCCGAATATTTGCCACTCATAATACTTGACCAAGTGTGATCTCAATCCCACTTTTGGGGAGGAAATTGAGTAGGTACAAGGCAAGTTTCTCCCATGTGGCTGGGGATGTTTATGAAGGTCATGAAATGCTCAACTGGTCTGCTGGGTAGCACTTAACGCAAGATGACAGTCAGCTGATCTACATGTGACACCTCCGGTGTTGTCAATGGACACTGAAAAATATCCCACAAGTTTGATGTCATCTATAATGGCTGATAGTGTCTTCTTTGCCAGCAGTGCAATGAAATCATCACAAATAGTCTTTGATGGATATGATGTATGGCCTTTTCCACGATTAACATGTTAATTGATGTGCTGAGCTAAGAAAGGGTCGAATTTAACAATAAGCTCTAGAACGCCAAACTAATTGCCATTGTGTTTTGACTCAACAGTCTCATCTGGGCCATGGAATGGCAGACCACGTTCAGCAAGAAAAACTATTGTTTCAGCTACATGTCTGAGAACGTTCTTCCAATAAGCACGAGCTTCCAAAAACTGGTTTTCCATTTGGATATCAATTCTGCCACTGACTTTCTTTCGGGCATGGTAGCTGCTAATTGGCAATGCATGCTGCTCACCCATTGCATGATTGGTAATGTATGCAGTATTCTTCCAATAACTGAAGCCTTCGCAGAATATTCCCCACTTTTTGGTATCAGAAAACAGATGGCAATAAAAACAGTACACTTTCTTAGAAGGCAAATAGATGAACCATTCTCGCTTGCCAATCTGTTTGTTAGGCTTCACATATTCAAACACTGATTTGGTCAGAATGATTCCGATTGATGTACTCTCACTTAGTCAATGAAAAGTCAGCATCTAGATTCTGGCATTTCTGTGGGCCCTTCTCAGTCCAGTATGCAATGAGATCTTGAGAAGTCATGTCCTGCTCGCCTGGATCGTTGGAGGAGGATATTTTTGTATTACTAATCACTGGGAAAGTCTTCATAGGAGTGGGGTGAGGCTGCAGCTAGAGAAGTCACAGGAGGCTGCTCCTTTTCATCAGGTGCAGGAGCAGCAGGTTCACTTGGGCTGATATTCGCCTGGACTTCCTCACCACCAGAGTTAGTAGGAGGAAAAAACTTTAGGAGAGAGGGAGTACCTTTCAGCACAACACCTTTTCTTTGCCTTGTTCCTTTGGCCTCCTTCAATATCTGCCATCCTCTTTTCTTCGACATGGTTTCTATTGTCCAGTGTACTTCTGTGTACAAAGTTCAATATTACTTGGGCCCACAACCACTTACTTAGCCCACAAAAACAAAATCACAACCACCATAAATTGACTTCACAATCTTGATGGATTAATTTGTACAAAGTAAGATCTGAGACACAAAATTTCTGATGGCTCCACTCCATCACTCAGCTGTTACTTCAATATGGAATGGAGGTCCTACAGTAGGGCCTAAAAATAGGAGAGCCTAAGGCTATAGCCTTATTAGCCTATGGATTAATTTGGCCCTCTAGACATGCCAACTGTGGACCAGCAGTCCTGTCCAATGAAAGGAGAGCAGCAGGTAAGAGTTAAAAGGAAAGGTGTTGGGTTTCCTGTTCCTCCTTCCCCATCCTATTCACTTCTCACCATAGCCAACAGTCAACTTCTCTCCATTGCTGCTGCCTCACAGCTGTTCTGCTCACAGCAGAAGAGGTGGAAACACCCACTTAGTTCCTTGCGGGTGCGGGACTGAAGAAGAGAGGATGAAGGTCCCCAGTTAGATAGATGGGGCCTCCACCCTCATGGGTCTATCTGTCCTGCATAGTTATAGGGTGCCAATCACCATAATTTCTACTTTTAGCTATCTGGGGTGGGACGGGGGGGGGGAGGAGAAGCAAAAGAAGAGAACTGAAGTGGAGGCCCATGGACAAGGGGGAGATGAGAACTAGTGTGGAAAGAGGAGAGAGTGCGTTATTTCCCCACCCCCTCCCCTAACTCCTTGAGAGAGAGGTATAGTGGAAAAACTAGACTAGATCCCAGGGGCAGCAGAGAGGGAGGGTGGATGCCTACATCCCAAAATTTAAGCAGGGTGAGAAGATAGAGGCATCAGGAAAGAAAGGAGGAGAAAACTAGGAACGGCATCTTGACACAGCAGGGGAAAGGTGACCAAACAAGAAAAATAAGGAGAGAAAGATGTAAAAATCATCCTGCGAGAAAGACCCTCCCTTGTCCATGAAACAGAAGGTGCTGACTTAAAAAGCATTGACTCAGGCCATAGGTGCTGTAACTAGGGGTCCTGGGAATGCTGCTGCACCCCCTGGCTTGAAGTGGTTTCCATCATACACAGGGTTTACAGTTTGGTTCAATGGCTCTCAGCACCCCTACAATACACATTGTTCAGCAACCTGATTCAGGCATCACCAGACCTAATGAAAACAAACATAAAATGATCCCTCAGCTCCCATTGATCTTAATAAGTAGGCCTAGAATTCCAGCTAACCACTGCCTCTACCCACCAATCAGCCATTATTATCTCCCCAGCCTGTGTTGGCATACAGCACCCCACATCTGCCAGCCTGTGCAGCAGATTATCACCTGTGCTGGCCAGCCCACTTCTCCAGTTCACCACAGTTCAACTTCAGATGCACTTCACTTACTTCCTACAACCTTCCTCTACAGCTGCTGTATTTCTCCCCTACTCCCCACCCTTGATATTTCTACCCAATGTGACTGAAAATATTTGTAATTTCTAGGAGGCAGTTTCCCAGAACCTGTTGTTATCTACCCCACCTTCCTACCATTCACTTGCTGACTGGACTTTTCCTCACTCAGAAAGATATGGTAGATGTTGCCCCTCCCTGCTACTTCTTGAAGTTTTGGAACCTCAGTTAGGCCCTGTGCACTAGCCAGAAGACAGAAGGATATGGGACAGATTTCGATGCCACTTTTCTATGTGAAATGTTTGTAGTTGTTTTCACTCACACCTGACTTGAAATGTTTTGGGGGGTGGGGGAGAGAGAGCGAGCACACACACATAACAAATATAAAAATATCTGTGATCATGTGCCAATCTCTATTCACCACAAGCCAAAATTCACATAAACACAGTTACTTCCAAATCAATAGGTTTTGAATTTCCAATCCAATCGGTGAAAAGATTTGGTCCCTCAACATTTCACAAACAACAATATTTTTGAGGGCTAGAAAACCACAGGAAAACAAAAAGATGCAAACTTTTTACAACCACATTCAGCCATTTCACCCATACCAGCACCAGGATATTTTAGGGTGACCTATGCCATGTTGTGATGCCCTGAAGTAGAGAATTTTCACTATTTAAGATATGAAATGCAGGGATGAGTTAATACAGTACACTGCCAGAGTATCCAGTCACACTTTGAAGCTTTATGTACTGCATGCCCATTTCTTTGAGAAGAGAAAAACTGGTTCCTAAAGCTTCAAGTGACTCATATTTCATCCATTTTGATTGTCCACTCAGAAATAAAGACTCTTTCAAGAGTCATATTAGCTTCCTTAACCATAAAAAAAAGTTTGGGTTTTTTTTGTTTTGTTTTGTTTTCTTGCTTACTGCTTGTTTCTCTCTGTCCTCACACAGCTCTGTCTAGCCATCCAAAGAACTGTCAAGGAGTCAATATCAATCCAGATGCTCTACCATTTAAATCAGCATATCCCCAGGCTCTGCTGCTTACTTAAGTTTCAGTGCTGCCATGCTTCACTGCACAAGTACTTTCCCTCCCCTTGTGAACATAGTTTTATGAGGCATGTCTTTCATACTGGAAGTACTACAGAGTAGAGGATGCCTGAACTCCAGAAATAGGCAGAAAACTAGAACACGCACTACCCAGGGTAAAGGCACCTGGCTTAAGGCATCTGTCTTCAGGTGGGCTAGAGAAGTGTTTGGTCAGAGATTCTGCCAGGACAATTGCCCAGTTCACAGTCATGCATGAGGAGTAAGGCACAGGAGAAGTGTTGGGCAGCAATTCTTTGGCCTGCACTGAAGATGGATAGCTGGGGCTGAATGAGTGGGAGTTTTGAAGGATCAAGTCAGGGAACTTTTATTTATGGATATGAAAGGACCAAGCTCTCTCTGGAGATTTGCTAACTTTTTCCGTGTTCATCCAGCAGGCGCTGGTTGAGAATTCTTTGAGCAGCAGTGGGACTTGTGCTCCCTAGGGAGACGAGCACAACATCTCTGTAGAACTCCTTCAGTCTCTCACACTGGGGTAGAACCATTGATTTCAGAATCCAGGCTCATCTGCCTATAAGTAAGTAGCATTACTCATTTGTTTGATGCTTCATAAAGGAGGCTGGAATGAAGTGAAATGGATGACAGGAGTTAGTTGAAAAGCCAAGTTGATGCAACCCTTAAATAGCGGAGTGGGAGAAAGTCATAGTAAGATATGCAAAAGCTTTTTAAAATTAGAACTTTTTTCTAAAATATTTTTGTCAGATCCCTTAGTTTTACATGCACCATTCTCTCTCCTTGCTGTTAACTGCACTTTTCAAGTGTGTGCTTCATCATCTCCACAATTCTCTTTTATTGGAGCAGTTCAAAGGCTTTTTGCTGCTCCAACTGGACTTTTTTCCCTGGTACACAAGGCACAACCTACATCACAGTAGTACTTCCAGACACTTATCTAGGGAAAACTATTAGATCTTCAGATAAATTCTTATTATTAGCTATAGAGTTAGCAAGAGTGCTACCTTTGGACATAGATCAAATAAGCATTGTGCTTATTTCTTATGGAAGTTTAAAGAAAACACTTGACAAGAGATAGCTATATTCTGTGAAAGGTCACAGGAGGGAAAGAGGCTGCTGTTTGCATGTTTTGTATTTTATAGTGAAATCCTGATTCTCATTTCCCTTCTCTAGATATTTATTATTAAGAGGCGTGTTCAATAACAAAAGCAGACCAATACACTAATTTGCAATAGATATTGAGTTTTAATGTGCGTTTAGGCCAAATTATACCCCAGGTTTGAACATTCAGCCCTTACTCCCATGAGTTAACCCACCGTAGTCATTGCTGGCACAATCACAGCTACAGCAGCAAAGGTGGCACTATGCCACTTTTACACTTCCCCTGCTCCTAGGCTAGCTGGAGCAGCACACTGGCTCCCAGCACAAGTTTAGAGTAATCTGAGGACTACTCTAATTTACTAGACCAGCTAAAATGGACCCTAAAGTGTTCTGGGTATCAGAGGAGCACTTTGCACTCTGGCTCACACCCTTTGGCCCTCTTCTCCCCGCTGCACAATACCAGCTATGCTGGAAGGGGCTTGGAGCCTAGCATAAGGCCCGCTGATTTCAGTAGTGTTACTCATATGAGCAAGTGTTGTAGAATCAACCTATCTGTGGATCACTGCTGCCTTAATGCGTTTGCAGGGGTGGCTAAACCCAGATGGTGAACACCTCTCTCTTCACAATCACAACCTTCTAAGATCAGTGATGACCAGGATTAGCATTGAAAGGTTCAATAGATAATCTCCCATGTTTGTTCCGGGAGGGGGTAATACTTTTCAGTACTAAGCAGTTAACTTGTAACAGCTCTTATTAACGTTTTACATTTGCATTACAAATGTAATGAAAAAACATGTTTTCTTCTGTTAGGAACACATCATCAAATATTTGCATTTGGGAAAGGGTAAAATCAGCTATTTCCATCATTAGTTTGATACCATGGTATCAAGGATATAGCAATGTTTACTATCGTTAAATTTCATATAAAAAACCTAAGGATTAGAACACATTTTCACTATCCCCTTTGTACAACTTTACCAATTAAACCAAGACATGTATGTTTTTAACAGTAGACTTCTGTTAATCCATATGGCATAAATATGTCAACAAAATACATAAAATAAAAAGCATTCTTTTCATAATAGAGATTGTGGAGGGGAACTACTGGATATTTCAGGGTCGTGTACCAAGTGGAGGTTTAGAACAGATGACTTTAATGGAACTGGAAACCAAGGACAGGTAACCTACAACACATTGTTTAATGTTAGCAACAAAACACTGATTTTTTAAAAATCGGTAACTTCGTCTTATGTCAGATAGTTTAGAGCGAGGATGCTCCTCATTCTGTGGCCAAAGCATAGATATTGAAAGAAAATCACCTACTTCCCTAAATGGTTTGCTATCCAGAGTAGAGGTCTCCACACAGAGATTGCTCTTGACAGCAGCCTCCACCAGCTCAAGCACTTCTGCTGGTTTCAACAGTAGCAGTATGTAGGGTGACCAGACAGCAAACGTGAAAAATCGGGATGGGGGTGGGGAGTAATAGGAACCTATATAAGAAAAAGACCCACAAATCAGGACTGTCCCTATAAAATTGGGACATCTGGTCGCCCTGGCAGTATGCCATGGAAAAAGAGGAGATTCTTCAGGTGAGACCCCAAATCATTTAGGGCTTTATAGCTAAAACCGATACTTTGAATTCCAGAAACACACTGGAAGCCAGTGGAGATCCCAAAGCATTTGTATCATGTGATCTGGACATGGAAACCTACTTAAGTGAGGATCTGCATTGTGGACTAGCATCAGTTTCTGACAGGTGTCAGCCCCATGAAGATACAGTAATCCAGTCTCAAAAGACATTGATCACCATGGCAAGGTCTGCATCAGATACAAGTGTTTATATTGGGGTCAGCTCTGGTTCCTTTCCTAGAAGACGCAGAGGGGTGTGTCTGCAGAATAGTTGTGGCTCTCCTTCTGCTGGGGGGTGAACAGCAATTGTTTATCCTGTTCTGAGGATAGCTTTTTGGGAGCTTGTGATGGAGGAATCAATCCGCTCTTGTGAAGCACAGCAAAATCAGCCACATGGGCTACCAGAGCCATGGTATGGTATGATGATGACAGGGAGGAGAATCATTTCCCTGTATCCCTGCAGATCTCACAGGAGTGCAGTCCTGTTGTGACAGCTTTAAGATAGGCCTGCTCCTAACTCAAATATGCTAGCGTTCTCTTAAAACTGAATCATTCTAAGGATTAACTGCAAACTTACTTAGCCAGTTTAAAGGAAATCCATTTACTTTTACACGCAGAAGAGTTCGTTTCATTCCTTGCCCACCTCTGACCATGGCAAATGGTCTTACTATCTCCCCAGTTCAGGTTTCCCAAAGCAGCAGTAGGATCCTGAGGTGTGCCACCCCCAGCTGCTTAAAACAACCTGTTGTCCACAAAGTGTCAGGCTATACATTGTACCCACCCTCTGGAGAGACTGGACACCAAGAGGGTTCTCAGCCTCATGTTTAAATCTGCCATAAAGTAGGAAGCAATAGCAACACAGCAAGACAGATGGATATGGCCAAGAATGCAGCCAAAAGGTGAGACATCTAACACAACAAGAGGGTTGGAATACACGCGGTGGAGGGGGGATTAAAAACAGTTGGAAAACCTCAACAAAATCAGTTTTAGCTGGCATTTTGGCTGAAGATAATGTGTTTCTGAACCCAAGCCACCCCCTATACAATATTTCAGTTACAGTTTATTATTACAATAGTATATTGGATTAATCGGATTATAACAGCATGATGGCAAATTAGTGACCAAATCAAGTTATGATGTCCAAATATTCCATGCCATTATCCGGGGTTACAAGTAGATATGAAGAATCACTGAGAAAAGTAAACACCACAGTATAAATTGCACAAGTTCATTTCTTCCGAACCATGGTACAGAGAAAACACCTTGTTTTTTGATTAAATGTAGAACTTATTTATTTCTCGCTATCAATTTGCATCAAATGACAATAGCCAGTTATCACCAACCGTTGATTGATACAAATACAAAACAATGCTGTTAATCTGCATTATAAACCCAGCAATATTGAGATATTACTGCATCACCCCAGGGAATTCTGTGGTTGAGATTTATAAAATGAAATATCTGCAGTATGTATGTATCATGAATCCTGACAAGCAGGGACTGAAGCGTGTTGTGGATCAAGCAAAAACCATGCTGCTAGTCCTGCTGGAACTGTACCTTTACAAAACCTTGTTCATTCCCTGCACTTGCACACAAACTAAAGCCACTAGCATGCAGCATCGGTGCCCACTTTATAAAGGTAGCGGGGCTGATTCAACAACTGGACACCAAAACAATATGAAATTAGAGAGGGGGAATTAAATCAATAGTAGGTCCAGGAGCAGACAGTATGTTCTATCCTTTGAGCTGTTAGCAGGTGTGCTGGGTGCATACAGATAAGCCGATAACAGCTGATTCAATAGACTGGTAGCAAACACATGCTTTGCTAGAGATGACTTTTTAAATCACCATACATCAAACAGACAGTGTCAGCCTTTGAGGATAAACCTGTGATGGCTTGTTGTGCTCTTTGAACTGCCTCTGAGGTCTAGAGACTAAAAAAGTACCTGAAAGTTCCTCTGAATCCACTGGGAGGATTGAAAGCTTCAAAAAGGAACACTATCACATCCAAGCGGAAATGCATTGATTGAGGGAACCAGTGTGAAATAGTCTTTAATAATTACCAGAAAGCTGGAATCGACTGGTGTTTTGCTCAGCTATATTTTATCTTTATTGGATTAACTGTGACACAGTAGGTTATGTCAAAGGAAATCTGCATGAATATTAAAAGTAAATGTGGTGTGAATAATAGATAACTTACATTAGATGCACCAGCATGCAGTAATTTTTATTCACCTACATAATTAGATTAAAACAAATCTCCTGAATAAAATACATTGTTTTATAATGTAGTTTCAAAAACGCCCACAAAATTAGGACTATATGGATGATTGCTGGTATTTAAAGTGTAAGAGTGTGTGTGGGTGCGCGCACGTGTGTGTACACACAAACATGACACCTAAGAAATAATTTTCAAAGGATTTCTGGAAATAAGAAACAGCAATAAAAATGAATATTTACCTAGTTTAGACCAAAGTCAATAAAAAGTACTCTTAAGATCTACTGAGGACTTTGATAAAGTATGTGATGGCTATTTTACTGTGATATTAAGATCAATGTCAAATTTGAAAGGGAGCAGGGAAGACAGAAGGTAGACAAGTTTATTACTTATTTAATTCCTGAAATGCATCTAGACACGCTTCTGTAGATGTCCAGGGCTGGGGCATTCCGATTACTCAGATTCTAGTTTGTATGTTCCTGTAAATAGTGGGTTTGCCCTTACAGGAATGGCACTCAAGAAACACAGTTGTGCTGAATACAGTTGTGTTGTATGGTTGTGTTTTGTTTTTTAATGTAAAGAGGCCATATTTTTCAATCCTCAGCACCTGAAGTTATGCCCCTAAAATCAAAGGCACTTGAATGAAAGTGGCCTGATTTTCAAGCATGTTGAACCATGAAAGCTTTTACTGACGTCAGAGGTATTTCTGGGCTTCTGATACTTCTGAGAATCAGGCCACTTACACACTGTCAGAGTGTAGTTTGAGGAGTATCTTTACTGGCCTTGCTCCTCAAGACCCAATGTTCATCAAACATTTTAGGTTTTAAGCAGAGCTGGACAAACAGCAAATTTTATTCCAGCCATCTCTTACTCACAAGGACAATAAAAGAAATAGGAATTATTTCCTATTCTCTCCAAATTCAGTAAGTCTGAACAGAGAACAAAGGACAGGGACTTATATCACTCTCCATGGTCATTGCCCTCGTTATAGTGTTGTTCTATTTTAACAAGTTTGACTGGAATTTATTCAATTGACATATTCATTACTACATTGAACAAACAGAATACTTGCGGCAGAGAGAGAGAAAAAGAGGCAGTAAGTGGAGCTGTATCTAGCAATTCAGAAAGAACACATAAGATAACCTTTCCTGATCACTCCTCTTGGAAGAGTTTCCAAACAAGCTGTCAAGTTTCCTTTCCCACTCTGACCTCTAGAGTACAGATGTGGGGACCTGCATGAAAGACCCCCTAAGCTTATTCTTACCAGCTTAGGTTAAAAACTTCCCCAAGGTACAAACTTTGCCTTGTCCTTGAACCGTATGCTGCCACCACCAAGCGTTTTAAACAAAGGAACAGGGAAAGAGACCACTTGGAGCCGTCTTCCCCCAAAATATCCCCCCAAACCCTACACCCCCTTTCCTGGGGAAGGCTTCATAAGAATCCTCACCAATTGGTACAGGTGAACACAGACCCAAACCCTTGGATCTTAAGAACAATGAAAAATCCATCAGGTTCTTAAAAGAAGAATTTTAATTAAAGAAAAAGTAAAAGAATCACCTCTGTAAAATCAGGATGGTAAATACCTTACAGGGTAATCAGATTCAAAACGTAGAGAATCCCTCTAGGCAAAACCTTAAGTTACAAAAAGACACAAAAACAGGAATACACATTACCTCCAGCACAACTTATTTTACAAGCCATTAAACAAAAGAAAATCTAATGCATTTTCTAGCTAGATTACTTACTAACTTTACAGGAGTTGTAAGGCTTGCATTCCTGATCTGTTCCCAGAAAAAGCATCACTCAGACAGCCCAAACCCTTTGTCCCCCCCCCTCCAGATTTGAAAGAATCTGGTCCCCTCATTGGCCATTTTGGGTCAGGTGCCAGGGGGTTACCTTAGATTCTTAACCCTTTACAGGTGAAAGGATTTTGCCTCTGGCCACGAGGGATTTTATAGCACTGTATATAGAAAGGTGGTTACCCTTTCCTTTATATTTGTGACACAAGCCATCCTCGGAACTTCACAAAACAGTAAATAAAAGTCTTTGCTTCCTCAAAGGATTTTAGCGTTCAAGTGAATTTCAAAGGAAGCTAGAGTTCTCTATTTAGCCATAGCATGGCTATAGTGGTCAACATTAGTACTTTAATAGATACCAAAAGTTTTCTTCCCGACATATAGGCGGTGAAATAGCTGTGGTTACCAGGTGCTATTTGTTGGCAAATACTGAAGCTAAGATTTTCCAAAGTGACTATTGTGGGCCTCAAGTTTTGGGGTAATCAGAAAAGCCCTGAGCAACGCACCTTGGAAAAATCAGGCCCCTTTTACATTTCTCAGGTTGGTCTCTCCATAATTGAGGTCCATAGTATCACTAGCCAGTTTGGAAAAATCTTGGCCTGACTTTTCAAATGGTGATCATGGTGTAGCACCCAGGGGCTTCAGTCCCCACATGGAGGAATTAGCAAGTGAGAGAGTAGTTCACTTCCTAGTCTATTTTTGTTAGAACCCCACAACCATGCTATCGGAGTGCCTTTAATGTAGTCATCTTCACAACATTCCCGAGAGGTAGGGAAGGTCCATTATCTCCATTTTACAGACAGGGAACTCAGGCATAGACACGAGTTCCTTGCCCATACTCACATAGGAAGACTGCGGCCAAGCAGGGAACTGAAGATGGATGTTGCAGCCTGGCACCCTAATCACTGGACCTCCGTGCCTCACTGAGAGCACAAACAAGGATGCCTATGTAGTTTAAGAGATGTGAACTCCTGCTCACTAAATACTGAACAAGGCCATCAAATGGTTTCAAATAGGACAGTGAACATCTGTCAAGATAACTTTTGGTCACTGCCAACATCGACTAAACTTGAACCAATAATTTGTGAGTGAAAAGCATTATCTGCTTTTACTACTCTCTGGAGACATCTCACTTTCCATTTGTTAGAAGATTCTTGTCTTATTATAAGTTTTCGGTTTCAGCTCCAATTTTTAAGTGTAATGTGCACAACATACTTTTAACCTTATTTTACAAATTTCAGGCCTCTGTACTGAGACCAATTTTCATTTACATCAAAGGTCCAATTACACCACTCTGGCAGTGTAAATGGGCCTTAAAACTGAATGTAAATGTCATTTATGCACACGTTAATTCCCCTTTAAACTGCCAGAACAGCATACAGGGGCCTTAATATAAGTGAGAATCAGGCATAATTAGCTTTACCTTTTTACTCTAATGATGCAAATGTACAGATATTAAACAAATAGAAGAATGACCTAATAATCAGTGATTAAAACAATGTGTAAGAGCTGAAGGATATTTTATGGTTAATGTTTGAAATAGTGAATTAAAGCAAACATTTTCCTATCAGACCTATATTCTAATTTCTCTAATTTCTTCTTCTCAAGGGAGAAAAATATCCTTGACATGGAATTTTGCTACACATATTAGAAGAGCAGACTATCAAACTCTAGATTCATTGGTCTCCTAAAAACATTGTTCCCAAGAAGGACATAAGTTGACAAGTTCAAAAGCTGATGTTACTGATTGGGAGCACTCTTGTAGATCTGGTTTTTAAAGTTCCTGTTATTCCTGAAAGCTCACATTTATTGAGATAAAAGCAGAGAGGAGCTTAGTAAAGATGTTGGCATTGTAGTAGCTGATCAGAATTTCCTGTCAAGAGTTGCAAGAGAAATTGTTTGAACATGAAGAAGGAAAACATTTTTTAACTCATGCCACTGATGAAAAGGTGTGAGGGTTCAAGATAAGGAAGGAGAGTCAGCCATAGTTTAAGAGTAACCGGATGGTGTTAGTTGCTATCACCCCAACAACCTCAGAGAGCCACGTCATACTCAGAGAAACATTCTAGCACAGAATATTTTGCATGAAGCTCATTGTGCTGCCACTTACTTTTATCTCTATTATTGTAATCCTTGCTGATTATGGAGAATGTTTATGTATAAAAGTGCCTGCTTTCTAATGGTCTTTCTCCCTTCTGCCTCATTCATTCAATGGTGGCAATAATCCAGTGACATGTACTGAAATTGTGACATCAGAATCACTTCCATAGTTATTAACTACTTTGAATTACATGAGCACTCAAACCATGTACAGTCAGCAGTTTGGGCTATATTTGCAAAAGGGTTCAGCATCAAACCAGCTGGGCTCTTTGGAAAATCTGGCTACTTATTTAGGAGCTGAGCTCTCTTGAAAAAAATATCTATATGCAAGGTGCTCTCCTCTCCCACCAACTATAGTAGGAACTGAGGGTACTTGGTATCTCACAGGAAGTGCTCAGCATCTTGTGGGATATTTGCATGTGTGTGATTGTAAACTGATTGGACCAGATCTTCAGCTAGAGCAAATCAGCATAACTCCAGTGATGTTAAATGGAGCTACAGCAGTTCTCAACACCCCACACTGCCCAACGCACACTCAAAAATATTCTCATGGGTTAGGACTTTCTATACAAATTGTCAGCTCAGGGCACATTTTTACATCTAAGTTAGAAACCCTTGAAAGTACTGGGTTTATAAATGGAAATGCTGACACAACTTTAACTTTAGCGTTGTGAATGGCGATTCTATAATTAAGCTTCGATCTCCTTTTGGAAAAAAAAGAGGGAGGTTATTGTTCAATGAACTGCTCTGTCATTTGGTGCAGCGATTCTTAATTGTGTCTCATTACAGCAAGATGATCATTACTCTACTTGTCTATCTGATTTAGAGACCACTAAAAGTGTCTTGTAACGAGCAGCCGTCTCCTATGCAACCGTCCTTTGGCTCTCACCCTCATTACTCAGAATCTGTTCAATTATTTGTCATTAAAGTAATAAAAAGGACTGCAGTAGAAAATGTAGGAGGTAATTGTTGGAGGCCTGCCGAGGAAAAAATGAAAACTGTTTTCAAGGCACTAGGAAGGTGACATCGTTAATTAAGTGTTAGAGAATATGCAAATCAGTCAGAATCTCAAGAGACTGTAATAAAATAGAGAAAACATTATTACCACTTGAGGTAAAGGAAGGCAGAGTTACCCAGTCACTGTAAGGTTTCATCACTTTCTAATGACTGACAAAACATGTATGCTAAAAGAAAAATGAGCTGACAGATGCATTTTGGGCACTTAAGCCCTCTAATGTTTTGTAACTCATGATAAGAGGATAGATGTTAAATGCTTCCAAATTTTTAATGAGAGATGTTTGTCTAATCACTGGATTTGCACATTCAGTTTCCTTCAAAAAATGACTGCACAAGCAGATAACTGAACAAGCAAGTTTTCATGTTTATTTTTAAGGGTTTGGTTTTTGTTCCCTGCCCCTCCCACCCCCCAAGAAATTGTAGTTCACATCTCATCTTCATGGGCCCGTAGCCTCAGGCAAAAAAACTAAGCAGGAAGGACTGTGAAGAATAGAAGTGAAACTGGGTGAGTATTTTAAAAATTGAAGTTATGATTTAAAATAAACACTAGACACTGCTATGGGGGCCACCTATTACAAATCTCATGCCCCTGCAGGAGCAGAGATCTCTGGGAGATGATAGTACGAGGTGATTTCTACTTCTTACTATGTAGGGTGAGGAAGAAGCATGATCCTCAGACACAGAGTGTAGGATTTCTACACCCCTATTTGCAATATAACACCTCACTGTGGGATCTCTACACCCCAGCATGCAAAAGGAACATGGATGTGAAGTGAGGCCATTGAAGCTACATGAAGAGGCATTGCACCACATACAAATAACATGGCTCCCAGCCTTGACGGAGGATTCCTCCTCCTACACATAGCCTCTGAAGAGAAATCCTTCATTAATACTGTGTACTTGGTACATGGTACATAACTAAATGGTTAAACGGTTACAAGCAATTATTACGACTATTGCCATCATTATTAAGATACTATTCTATATGGTAAAGTGATCATGTACCCTGTTTTATTGGGACAGTACGGTTTTTCATATGAAGTCTTTGTGTCTCAGGCACTTCTTTTAGCACACCTGAAACGTTTCCATTTTTCATCTTTTTCTTTCTAAAACAACAAACCCTGTGTCCAATATGGCTACACTGAGAAAAATTGGCTCTGTGCTTACCAGGAGCACACGGTTCAGGGGAACAAGTGTTCAATCTGAGAAACAGCATTTGAAGCAAAGAGAGCACACAAATAAGTGACTCGCCGAGCTGTTCTTTTGGCCAGACTAAACGTTTAACCCCTGTTCTGTGTTTCACGATAAACTCATTCAGAGCATGAAGTCACTGGGGACAAACTCAGCCAGGAAATGCACGTGGCACGGTGGAGTCAGAAGCTGACAGGGGCAGCTGCAACAGATTGTTTTTTAAAATGGTGTATTTTTGTCTTTTTTAGGAGACGTCTGTGACTACAAGAAGTGCCACCACAAAAGTAAGCCAGTTTTGAAAAATATGGTCACCCAATATATTGGCAACATTCGAGCAGTTAACAAGCAGAATCCCACATTCTCTTTGGCCATCTGCCCATGCTAATTGCACTTACAGGTATGCCAAACTTGAGAGTTTATGGCCCCAAAGCAGGTCTTCTAAGCAACAATTCCTGTGTGTTTTGATTCACATCCCTAAAACTTTGCTTTGAGTTTGGGGATGCAATCCCCCAAACACCAATTCCATAGAAAGCAACAAGTTTAAATTTTCAATGACTAGAAACACTAAGTCAGTTTTTGAGATCAACAGTCCCCTTAGGCCATAAAGCTCTATATGCTAAACAAAAGCAAATGGCAACTTAAACTTTTAATATGGTCATTATTGCTTCAGGGAAATGAAGCAAAACAATCAAAATAAAATCTCCTTGATGTAAAAGTGTCCTGGATATATCTCATACATTCATGGTTTGTATATCTATAATAATGGCAGATGGCCATCTGTGAGACAGTAACACATTAAGGTATAATCCATTACTACAACCCAACCAAACCCATAGAATGAATACTTTTGGCACTAGCCTTTAGGCAGGAGGACAAGTCAGGGAAAGCCCAAACTTGGATGACCAATACCTAAATAAAAGGGAAAAAAGATTGTTTCTTATTTCTCAATTAATCTGACCTCACTGCACCACAGAAGTTTCTGTATGTCAGTTTAGTTTACTAAAACTGAAGTATCAGATAAGGGAATGGACTTCCAGATGAAGGACTGAATGTTGTAAGGAGAATGAGGTTATAAGCAGGGCTTGGTTTTATTTAAGTAATGAGCAACCATAGTCAGCCATGGTGAACAGACCAATCTAATTATTTTCAAGTAATCAGAATTCACATAGGAGTATTGAATTATAAATAATTGAAATAGGTAATCTGATTTCTTAATGTGACATACAAAGTCATGCCTTCCAGCATTTGAGTGTGTCCAATCAATCACATGTGATGTCTGGGCCATTAAACAACAAAACCACTGTTTACATGGGAAGAATGGTTCTTCTCAGAAAACAAGAAATTTGATTGACTGAGCAGCTGATCATCCACCAGCCTTTCATGTTCTGGTCACTTCTCTTTGAAGCCAGCTTTGAGCTGATTAAACAACTATAATGCTCTTCAGAGAAATAATGCTGGTGATCTCAGTGAAGCTTATATAGAGATTATAAATGAGAAATAAATTTTAAGTCTTTGCTCAGAAGACAACTAGAATGCTTCTAGAGTAATTTAAGGAAATCTGGCCATTTTTCCATACATGTAATGCACATTCATAAATGGATTATATCCAACCATTGATCTAAATCCAAAGCGTCCATTGACTTAATAAGCAAATATACTTATAAAATTTAGGGATCACAGATCTGGATGACTTATTTTAAAATAATGGAATATGAATTTGTGCAGACTTTATTGTCCATGTGTGGCAGAGTGAGGCAGAACTGTAAATAGATCAAAAATTATAAGTCAATCTACACATATACCACATTCCCACTAATGGTCACCATGTTGTATTAGGGTCCTACAGAGGGCCTACAGAAGGCATTATGGATGTACAAGCACATCTAACACATACATATACCCAAACATGATATTCCCAGAAAGAGTCACTAGTTTAGTCTCTCTCATAGCTAGGTCAGCAATTCAAGGGTGACACAGACCAGTAATGGCCAAAAGTTGAACTATCTGATGGCTTTTCAGTGACATAATATGAAACGAGTGGATGGTGTCAGTGAAAATGAATGAGCGTTTACAACCCAAAAGAGACTTTCGGGTGGCTCCTTTTTTGGCATCCTCAGAAGAGTATTAAATACTGAGGCCAAAGATGCAAACCTGCCATGTCCTATCCATTCGTGACACTTACTCTACTCCCTCCCCTGCAAAGCTGCATTCCTAGGCTTAGGAGATATTGATGCTGCTCTTTTTATCAGACTGCCTGAAAATAGACAAAAATCATAACAAGAGCAAAAGCCTATAACAAGGTTTGTTACAAAATTATTTATTTTTAAGGTACCAATGTGTTATATTAAAACCTCATGAAATTTAACTATTTATTTACTCCATCTCCCAATTTCTGCAGTGAGAGTTTATGAACCCAGATAAAAGATTCACTCACTGTAACTAACTCTCACTTTACTGCAATATTCTGACTTCTTTCATCCACCATTTCTCTTCCTCTCCCATCTGTTCTCACCAATCCCTCTTATTTTCACAGGTGTATTAGAACGAGCCACTTTAAAAAAAAATACCCCCTTCCTACCATTAGAGTTTTGAAAGATATCTTTTCCAGAGTTAAAATGGATAGCAGCCCAGGGTTAGCTCTAATTCACATTTGCAGACTGATTTTTTTTCCTGGTGCCTAGAAACCTCAGAGAGCAGGCAATTTTATCAAGCCTATGGATTCTAGCAGGCCTGGAAATAAGACTCTCCTCATCCTCTGTTCTAAGCTTTTCATTAGCACCGAATCCCTGGCTTCCTCCTGAAAATTAAATGAAGACTGGAAACACTGATATCCAATTGCACCTTGCAAAATAAGAGTGCAAATTTTGTGTGCTCAGAGTCTTATAATTTAACTTGGCCAAGAAGTTGGGGGAGAGAATTCATTCAACCCTTGTCATAATATTTGATACATTGAACAAAAAATTGAAACTATGGAAGCAAATTTGTTTTAAGGTAACACACTGCAAACATTTTTTACTACCTGTTGCCCTTTCCTTTTTTCAAATTAAGTATATAATTAGTTTAACTATATTCTTTCCTTAGAGACAGACAGGGAAATCTATGACTTCTGAAGTTAGAAAACAGAGAAATCAATAGGTGCCTGCCTCATTGGGGACTTGAAGGGAGTTGTAAGTGTGTCAGCTGGAGTTGCCTGGAGTAGTATCTGAGGCGTTTTCACATTCTCTCAAATTAAGTAAGGAAGAATTTGGCACACTATCTGTTGATTCTGTAGAAATAATTATTACAAAATGGAATAGGACAAAGTCTACATCTACCTTCAGCAAAAGGAGATGGAGATCAGAAATAAAAAGCAACCATTTCTACTCAATAAATGGACTGGAATTCAGAGATATTTAAAAAATAATCCCGTGTATATTAGTTAATGTTTGTACAGCAGTCTGAAAGTGCTAAATATTATTCAAGTGCTACATACATGCTAAATATTATTGAAAGTTTGGAAATTGGTATACAAAAATGATAGGGAAGGGTACAATGAACTCTATAGTTTCTTTAACACTTTATGCACACGACTAACTGCCCTATAAATACTCCATTAAGTGTTGGAGGGTATATGCTATGATGCGCTCTTGAGTGCATATTTCCTTAATTTTCTTGCTTTCTCTTATAGTTTGGGGTAGGGAAATATTAGTTACTTGACATGCAGGGTATCATTTGCTGTACATAGAGATCCTCAAGATGAAAATACCGCCTTTCTGTAGGTATAAATTTTCTCAATGAAACAATACTTTCCTATAAACCAGTAGCCTGGAGCCAGCAGAGGAAATAAACAAAATCATTTATTTCAGTTTCTTTGATTTACTGTACTAAAGAACCAACATTGTTTTGTTTCAAATAAAAGCTCGGTTATTTGCTTCTATAGGAAAATACTATGAATGAATGACAGGCTAGCACTATTTGCCTACTTTCAAAAGCAATTTTATAAATTTCATACCAGTTTATACTGGACTGGGGTTTGGCCCCATCTGTAAGTTCTGAAAGCCTCAGAAGTGCATGAATCCAGTTCTGAATTCCATCTGGGCCTTCATGCTATTCCTGTTACTTACTTTCCAAGCATTGTGACTTGGGACTACCTATAATTAATGTAGTAGAAATTTAACCTAGAATAGTCATCTGGGTTCTTGTTCAGCTGCAGGGTGAAGGTGTTGGTTTTTTTTTGTGGGGGTGGGGGGAGGGTTATGACTATATAGCCAAGTGGTATGATCTTAAGTGTAGCACAGGGCACTTTTCAATTCATTTTGGCTACGAATGCATTTTATAATCATTCCACTTTGGGGTGTGAGCTTGTAAAAGTACTGGGTTGAAGACCGCCACAGACAAGCCAAGTGAATCATAACATTTTAAGGGGAAAAGAAAGACAAGTTGTGGGACAGTAACATTTGGCAGTTTGTCTATTTTCATAAGAGGATTCCTGCTGTATCTGGACCCTGCAGAGAAGAAGACAGACACACACAGAGGGAGCTAATAGAAACACAGTTCTTTGCTGTGGTGGTAGCTTTATTGTTCATGCTGCAAAACTGAAACCAACATGAAAGTAAGGCTTTGCGGGAGGGGGAAGAGGAAGAGGAAGTGCTCAAATCTTTAAAGGGACAGGACATCACAATTCCCTGCTGCAGAGTCTGGGGGAAATAGTTTGTGTATTGGAGGCAGGCTGAGCAAACATTGCCCTTTTAATTAACAGATTCAGAGATTATAAAACCAGAAGGAACCACCATTATTATAAATCTGACTTCCTGCATAACATAGGCCATGGAACTTCCCTAAATTAATTTGTTTGAACTAAGGCATGTCATTTAGCAAAGCATCTAATCTTGATTTAAAGACTTCCAGCTCTGGAGAATCCATCACAGAACTTGATAAATTCTTCCAGTTGTCAACTACCTTTGCTCTTCAAAATGTGTGTCTTATTTCTAGTCTAAATTTGTCTAGCTTCAACTTCCAGCCATTGGATCTTGTTATATTTTTGTCTGCGAGATTGAAGAGAAATCATCAAATTTCTGTTTCTCATGTAAGCACTTCTAGATTTATTAAATCACTCCTTAATCTTCACTTTGATAAGATGAATTGATTGAGCTCCTTGAGTCTTTTGCCTAAAAGGCCAGTTTTCCAATTTTTTAATCATTCTTTATTTCTCAACAACATCCTTCTTGAATTGTTTACATCAGAACTGGATTCAGTATTCCAATAGCAGTTCCACTGGTGCCAAATACAAAAGATAATGCAACCTCTACTTCTACTCAAGATTCCTGTTTATACATCCAAGGATCATGTTAGCCCTGTTTGCCACAGTGATGCACAAGGTCACCATGTTCAGCTGATTACCCTCCATGACCCTCAAAGGCTTTTTCAGAGTCACTATTTTCCACAAGAGAGAGTTCCCCAGCTTGTAAGCATGGCTAGAATTCTTGGTTCTTAGATGTAAAACACTGCATTTGGCCATATGGAAACACATATTGCCTGCCTGAGCCCACTGGATTGCTGGGTATCAGTGACCCCCATCCTCTCCACTACCTACCACTCCAAGCTTTATATTATCCACAGATTTGATGAGTAATGATTTCATATTTTCTTCCAGGTCAGTGATAAAAATATTAAATAGCATAAAGCCAAGAACCAATCCCTGTGGGACACTACTAAAAACATACCTGCTTGATGATGATTCTCCATTTACAATTATATATTGAGACTTGTCAGCCAGGTTTTATTCCTTTTAAATGTGTCCCATGCTGACTTTATATCATTTTAGTTTTGTGATACCTTGTGATATGTGGTACCAAGTCAAGTGCCTTTTAGAAGTCTAAATATATTACCTCAGCACTTTCACCTTTATCAACCAAATTTGTAAACACATCAAAAAAAGATATCAAGTTAGTCTATTTTCTGGAACCCCATGTTGATTTACAGTAATTATATTACCCTCCTTTAATTCATTATTTTGCTTGGGATCGATATCAGGCTGACAGGCCTATAATTACCCAGGTCATCCCATTTACCCCTTTAAAATATTGGCACAACAATAGTTTTATATTTTTATTCTTCATTAAAAATGAAAAGCTGTCACAAGCAGGGCATTGTACAGGGTAGTTGACAATCCACAGATACATTGGAATTAGAGAGTGTTCCCAAAAAATGCACATTTATAGCTCTACTCTCATTGAACATGGAGGTTCCTGCTTGAAGGACCTTTTTATCCAATTACTTTTTATATCAATGGGACTGTAGAAAGAGTGTCAGCAACAGAGAATGGAAGCCTAGAATGAAGGAACAGATTGAGCACGGAAAAGGCTAGCTGGACTATAAAGGAAGTCAGAGAGATTGAATGAAATAGGTCCATGGAGAATATTAAAAACCAAGAAGGCCATGACAACTTGGCTTGTGGAAGGGACATGAAACCAGTAGAGGTGACAGGGATTATCTTGCATTCTGGAATAGTTGTGCTGAAATTGTCCTCTTACTATAATTTCCCACAGCTCACACAATTGGGGGAAAGGGGAAGTTGGTTATCATAAATGACTTTTACATAAAAACTAGATAAATTAACAGAGAATTGGTCCATCAATGGCTATTAGCCAGGATGGGCAGGCATGGTGTCCCTAGCCTCTGTTTGCCAGAAGCTGGAAATGAGCAACAGGGGATTGATCACCTGATGATTACCTATTCTGTTCATTCCCTCTGAGGCACCTGGCACTGGCCACTGTTGGAAGACAGGATACTGGGCTAGATAGACCTTTGGTCTGACCCAGTAGGGCCGTTCTTTGTTCTTATGTACATGACTATATTGGCAAACGGACAGTTTTTAAGCATGCTCTCTGGATGGCAATTTTATGCTAGCTGTTGTCCTTGTGTTCTGTCTCAAAACTATATAAAACCCTAATTCACTACAAATGTTCTTCCCAGACACTATAGGATCTGTGAGGGAGAAGTTGTGTTGATACCACCAACCTATTTTCTTCCTTTTAAACCAGTGGTAGAGAACAAAGCTTTCAAAATGTGGTACCAATGAATGCATGTGCACTGGAGCTATCCATTACCACACTAAAATCTCACCAAGGTATAGAGACATGTAATAGTAATAAGACAACCCACAAACCACATCTACGCCCAGCTTCTACATACAGATGTCCCTGCTATTGCTCAAGCTCCATATCCCCATCATTTGATTTTTTTCTTGTAATTCAACTTTTTGGTAACCTTTAAAAAAAAAGTTAGCAATAAGCCTTCAGCTAGAGAGCCTGTATTGTAGCCTGCTACTGTAATGGCAATAGACGGTACCAGCTGTGACAGGCTGAACCCCCAGGGTGTGCCAACAGGTTTCAGTGGATGAACATCCAAGAAGAGTAGTTGGACTCTTGAAGGAGGAAATGCCATTGAAAGGCAGAAGAGTTAAACCATGATTTAACCAATAGCTGACCCAAAGCAGAGGGAAAGCAGCAGGAAACCACCCTCTCTATTTTCTCCCATGAGAACTATGATGACAGAACAAAGGCAACGTGATCTACATGTGGCACCAGATGATTAGATTCTCAGTTGAGAAGGCACAATACATTGTACTGGGGAGAGAGTTCCAGCCATTAAGAGTACTGTGCATCATTAAGGTTATGATGGTAGTGTACCAAATCCTTCAGTAAGCATAGTACCTGATGTTTACACCAAGGAAAAAAATGACCTGAACCTTCATAAATGAGTCATCAGAGCAGCAATGTGTAAAGTCAGGAGTATTACTAAGGGAAGCTACCCGTTGTGACCATAGAATTGGAAAGATGCGATGGAATGGTAGGGGACATTTCATGATGATGCATGGGTATGAGGCATACTATCCAGGGTCTGGAAAAGTGACAGAAAATTGGGTTGCATTTATCTGATCCAAGGAGACAAAGTGTGTGCTTCAGTATAATCCAATCAGTCCAAGGTGTTTCAGTTAGCAAAAAATCAACACAGAGTGAAACAGTGACTTGGAGGTTGAAGAACATAGGAAAGAATACAAGGAACTGAGCAGGCAGATTCAAAGGCAGATGAGACACGACAAGAGCAAATACATCAAGACAAAATGTGAGGAACTTGAGAATTATAAAGAGAATAATAATACAAAAGTCATGTTCACAGTGGTCAAATTTCTTACTAAAAAGTTTTCCCATGGACCCAGCGTAATAAAAGATCATGATAGTAAAGTCTTAACTGAAGGTGATGATATCAAACACAGGTAGAGAGACTACAGTGCCAGTCTGAATGCCTCATCAGAGCCACTTACAACTCAGGAAGACAGAAAGGGGAGCATGGAGCCAGAGCACTCAGTCCTATAAGAGGAAGTGGTGCATACTATTATGAAGGCTAGGAAAGCATCTGGGTAGATAATACACCAGTAGAATTGCTTAAAGCAATTGGTGACCACAGAATTAATCTTGTGGAAAATTGGCAGTGATGAATGGACAACTAGCAATTGACCGAATGATTAGATGAAAGGACTCTTTCTGCCCTTACCAAAGAAAGGGAATATAACAGGATGGAGTAACTATCAGACCATCTCCCAGATATTGAAGACTTTGAGATGTGCTGCTGGCAAAGATTCTTGCATATATCCTATATGGAAAAGACTATGAACACTTTTGTTAGTAATATTATTGGAGAGAATCAGACTCTTGTTGGAAATTAACAGACAAACTTAGTGCTTTCGTCACATCAGGCGGAGAGATGGAAATAACGTCAAGAAAATTTTCATGGAAGGCATGGTGGCAGGTCATCATAGTAGTGAATGTTCAGTGAGGAGCTCGATAGATAGTGGGAGGTCAGCTGCTGAGTGCTTGAAGCTGGCAATGAATCAAGAACAAAGCAGAATTTTTAGAAGTGACGTCACCGGAATTCAGACATGAATCAATGGACTTTACTTACATATAAAGACTGAGGTATATAACTCATTTGAAACTATATAGAAGGAGAAATTTGATAAAATGCCTTCTCTATCTTCCCCCATCCTCCCTCCCAACCAAAATTCAAAATGAATAGAGCTGGTGAGAAAAAACTAGCTGGAACCATTTTCCATCGAAGTACGCAGTTCTATCAAAAATGTTTCATGAAATTATGTTGATTTTGATATTTCATTTAGGAGAAAAATCTAGGGAAAAGGTTCTCACAGTATTGAAATGTCCCATTTTGACATTTTCAGACTGAAACACTTCACTCTATTTTAAAAAATCTTTTATGAATAATTTCAAAATGAATGCGTTTATGTCCTATTTGAACCAATATGAGATTTCCAAATCTCAAAATTTTTCATGACACCAAATTTATGTCCTCTGAACAACTCTAAAAATTAAATCTGCTAGTAAATGCCATGCTTTTTAATAAAGTGAGCTGCCTTTGGAGATTTAGGTTAATTTTATTTGTATGACAACTTTGGATGATTCATTAAGTGTTGTAAGATTTAGTAATTCCCATGGCTAAAAATAGGTGTAAGTTTTCCCTGTGAGCAACAGCATCTCTAAAATAATTAATATAGAGATGCCTCCAAGCTGCAAAGCACCTGTATAAACTTACCATAGGTTCATGGGGGCAGAAGCAAGGGAGTAGAAGGATCTTGTATCTGGAATTTAGGCTCAGCCCATTGCTAGGGAAAATTAGGAAGTTATAGGAACACAGAAGTTTGTAACCAGGTGAGAACTTTGGTAAAATGTCCAAGTTGTTTTTTTAAAATTCAAAACTCTAGCTCAGAACCTCATTACCTTACTCACAAAATCCATTCATGTGAGTAAGATTAGCTGGAATTGTCCTATTGTGGGGGTTTTTTTGTTTTTGTTTTGGTAGTGGTGCTGCCCTTCACATTCAAGACCATTTCATTTAAAAAAAAACACTCAAAAACAATAACAACCAACCTTCATAAAAATCTTTATATTAAAATGGAAAATAAATAACCTTCTCTCCAACTGAAAATTCAAAATGTAAGGTCGTCTACCCATGTGTTTATACCTCCCATTGTTTCTATAAGGTATGAAGTTAAATAGCTCAACCTGGTGACTCTAACAGCTTGTTAGAACAACTCTGATGCCCTCATGTGGGAAAACAATATTTTAGCACCTGCCAAATAGGTTGCATGGTTTGTTTTTGAAATCAATGAACAAAATCTAGGTCATATTGAAATAAATGGGAGGTTTGTCTCCAAGTCAATTGGAGAGGAGTAGGCCTCCAGTACACACAAAAAACCTACTAACAATATTTTATACATACAAACACACATACACACACACAAAGTAACTTTAAGAAAGCATAATGATTTTCAGGTTGCATAAACAGTAAAATATGCCAGGCTAAGGAAAGAGCTTATCTGCTTTCTATGATTTCTTTACTAGATATTGGTTTAAAAGGTCTTAAACAAGAGTTGAACTTTAACTTAGAAGATGGAGAAACTACCTCCAATGGTGAAAGAGTGGTAAACCCAATATGGTTTACCTGAGCCATTAGCTATTATAAATATGGTCCCTTTTTGGCAGTAAGGATTATATTCTAAGGGACTCATTACACTTTTTGTTTTGTTAAATTAAGAGAGACAAACACATTTTTTATCATAGTACATTACTAATTTCACTACACAGACAAGTTTTTGACTTAAATGTGTGACTATCTTTTGTGGGTGAAAAAACTTTTTTTTTTTTAAGTTTGTAAACGTACTGCTACTTCCCCTTGTGGATTGCTCTTACTAGAACCCACAAAAGAACTGAATGGAAAGTTTGTAAACCATACAAATGTAACCAAATCAAGTCATGTCAAATTCTATAAACAGACCTATTGAAATCATTCAGAACAAAATCACTGTTCCTGCAGTGTCTGGATTTGGGGAGCATACTATTATTTATATGGCACAACCCCATTGTGCTAGGTGCTGTGCAAACCCAGAACAAAAAGATAGTCTCTGCCCAAAATTTACTACTTAAGTGAACTCTGTCTGATACCTTCAGATATAAGGAAGGAGAGATGTAGAGATCACAGACTAAGTTCAAGATTTTATTTTGTCTAGGTAAATCTGATTATATTAATATGTAAAAGTAAATGTGTGGTTTCTATTTCTTTAAGGGTTTGGCTCTAAATTTAAATGAAGGAAAAAATAATATGAATAAATAAACCAACCAAATTCATACACATAATATAATCAGCATGCTCCTATCAAAAATGCTAGAGAGCTTTATACGCTTACTTTTTACTGGAGCTGGGCAAAACATTTGTAGTGAACAGTTTACTTGCAGAATTTAGTCCTTTTCTGTTAAATTATCTGTGAACAGGCTACTGTATGAGTTTATTCATTGTTTCATCATGAGTACTTTATGTGAATATATTTCAGCCTAGGGGCTGATTGCAAACTATTCACTTTAATCACTGTATTTTTCTTATTTACTATTCATTATTTGCATGATCAATCACATAAGTCATGTTATTGTTTCTGCTGGACAATTAGATGACTAAAAAAAATCTTTGTAAAATAGGTGGCAAAGTCTTCCATTGTGAATAGCGTAAACTTGAGCAAATACCCCTGTTTGCATGTTTATATGGCTGCACTGGGGGAAAGCAACTCTGCAGGACAATATCCCACAGCACAATTCCTGTGAGAGTTAATGCAGATCCTATCATAATTTAACTCCTACAGAGCTGTGCTCCATGGACCTCCGCTACGCTTGACAGGTAAGAAGAGTGCCGAGGACAGAGGCAAAAAACCCATGACTCCTGAACAGTGCTGCTATTTTGAACATGGACTATGAAAATAGCATTGAAGAGTACCAGGAACTCTGAATAGCCCACAACCTTAAATTCACAGGTTTTCCTCTCCACATGGGCATGATTTTGCCCCCCAAACTTCAAACATCTCAAAATAATATGATGCTAGATTGTTCCCTCCCAGATCTACCAATGGCAGGATCCTTCTCTCACACACACACTTACCATCCCTGAGGAAGGGGAGTTCAGTCACCTCCATGTCTCCATCCACCCTCTGCCTGGACAGTCCTTGCCATTCAAAGGTAGGTGCTGGCTAGGAGAGGCGTGTAGGTGTGATAGTAGGGGAAGAGAAAACATAGCTCTCTAGCTCTACACAATGCACCTGGAAAACATAATACAACTTTTTCGAGTACCTCATTTCCCACCCCTTCTCTCCCCAGCTGGGATTCTGGTGACCACCATAGCCAGTGGAATCCTTGTTAGCATGGGCGCCAAAGAAACTACACTGCCAGCGAGCCAAAATGAGGAGGGAAGCTGAGTGCACTGAGGGGGCTGGGCAGGAGTTTTTCAAAGGCACAAAGGTGAGTTAGACACCCAGTTCCCCTTACCTTGGGAATGGGGTTTAGGCACATCACTCTCCTTGGTGCTTTTGAAAATCTCCCCTGGCAGAGTCACAGGTCCCATTGAAGTCAATAAGGCCAGGACTTCACCCAGGATCTGTGTGTGAATTTACCTTCCTTACATCCCTCTGGTTCCGCCAGGCATTGGGGTGAGCCTGTTCCCCTAGCAAGATGACTGGCCAGGGACCACAAAAACAATCCCGAGAGATTTCTTCCCATGTGAAAAGAAGACAATTAGGTCCTTCATGACAGAGAAAGTAGAATCCGTGATTAGCACAAGACCACCACCACCAAACATAGCGAACTAGACAGGAAAACAATGAAGTATGTGGGCAGCTGTGAAAGTAATCCATATTTCTGGAGCCCTGTCCACTGTACCTGCTACAGCACTGCTTCTGCATTGTGTTCAGCCTGTTTCCACTCTAGACCCAGAAAGAAGATTTGGTATTTGATACAGCTCCACAAGGACATTCTCATAAGGAAACAACAAAATTATATTAATAGAGCCAACTAGATAGTAAGCACTTTTGGGGCAGGGACTTGTCTTTTCATATGTCTAAAGTTCTGTTCACTTTTGGATGCCATATAAATAATTAACTACAAAAACCAAATAGGGTTATATTAGAAGGTAGTGTTGAGGGGAGTTACACAGGATCCACAACTCAATATTTTCATTAATAATGGGGTAGGTTGTGTGAGCAGCTACTAATCACATCTGTGGATGATATAGTCTGAAGCTGGGAGGGACAGCAAATACTTTCGAGGCGAGTATTAAATTAAAGTGTAATACAATGGAGAATGTAGTAAGATCAATAAAATAAGATTTGATACAGACAAATGTAAAATGATCCATGTAGGTAGGAATAATCGAATGCACAGACATAAAATGGAAATGCAGGCTAGGCAATAGTCTCTCAGAGAAGGTGTTATAATGGATTAAAAATTAAATGAATGCAAACAATGCAATGTTTTTGCAAAAATGGTAAATGGGATAAAGCTCTAGGAAGATCATGTGTAAAACAAATGAGCAAATTATTGAACTCTGTGCTGGTTAGACCTCAGATGGAGCACTGCATTCAATGTTGGGCAGTTCATCCTTTTAAATAAAAATGCAGAGGGAAAAATTGGAGACTTCACAGGAAAGCAACAAATACAATAAGAGATTTAGAAAATAAGATCTATGAGGAATGAGCACCTTACATCCACAGAAGAAAACGTATGGAAGATGTGATATCCACAACTACAGAAAGGGATGTTCTAAAAAGGAGCAGGATCATTTATTCTCATTAGTCAATGCCGACAGAACACCAGGTTAAATAATGTATAAAAAGTGCAACACTATCACTACATGGAAATAATTAGGTACTGGAACCAGCTCCTAAGAGAGGCTGTGAAATTGTCACCAATGGAAATAGACAGGGATGGTGTATAAATAAATTAAATCAAGCTTGATCAAATGCAAGATGATGTTAGACTAGAAGCCCTGAACTAGATGTTGATTCCAATCCAAATAGTTCTGACACTCCCAGAATATTAATCCATGCTCATTAAAGATTATTATAACAGTCTTCAATAAACTAGGATTGACTCAGTCAGGGAGGAACAGTATCAGAGCAATAGATTTAGATACATGGTGGCTATTCTCTAATATACGTTGCTTCATTAGGAACACAAGCTTCCTCATTTAAAATTAAATGCTGACAAATATTCTTGCCACTTGGGAGAGATGAAGAAAGATCAACGAGCTAGTGTATTTTACCCTTAGAATGCATAGTAATCCAGCACTGAAATGGCTTCTCAATTTCCTAAGGAATTAGTGACAGAAGAATACATTTCAATATGGTGCATGAGAATTAGGCACACAGCCCCTTTTATTATTAATAGAAGCTAGTAGCTACATGCCTAATTCCCTGTGCTGAAAATTTACTCCATTGCTTACACAGAATTCAGCATCCAATAGAACAAAAAATGAATCAGTTTTGGTTTGAATACCACCAAAACAGAAGTGTTGTGTGTGACAGGTTCAGTCACAGAGACACCCCTTGGGACTGTCACCTGACATGTTGAAACTACCTCTGAGCCCATTTTCCCTGTCAGCTTGGAACTCCAGAACCCTGTCTTGTTGAGCCAGACATGCAAGCCTGCTGCAACACAGACCCAGGGTCTGAACCATGTCCTCAAAGCTGCAGGCTTTAACTGAAAACCATTCAGCAGGCTACCAATCTCCAGCAGCCGGACACCCAGCTCCCAATGGGATCCAAACCCCAAATAAATCCATTACACTCAGTATAAAGCTTATACAGAATAAACTCAAATTGTCTGCCCTCTATAACACTGATAGAGAGATATGCACAGCTGTTTGCTCCCCCAAGTATTACTCACTTACTCTGGGTTAATTAATAAACAAAAGTGATTTTATTAAGTATAAAAATAGAATTTAAATGGTTTTAAATAACAGACAGAACAAAGTAAGTCACCAAGCAAAATAAAGCAAAAACATGCAAGTCAAAGCCTAATATATTAAGGAACTGATTACAGGTAAAATCTGACCCTCAGAGATGTTCCAATAAGCTTCTTTCACAGACTAGACTCCTTCTTAGTCTGGGCCCAATCCTTTCCCCAGTACAGTCCTTGTTCCAGCTCAGGTGGTAACTAGGGGATTTCTTATCACTGCAGCCCCCTTTGTTCTGTTCCTCCCCACTTTATAGCTTTGGCACAAGGTGGGAATCCTTTGTCTCTCTCTCTGGGTTCCCAACCTTCCTTCTAAATGGGAAAGTGCCAGGTTTAAGATGGATTCCAATACCAGATAACATGATCACATGTCACTGTAAGACTTCATTCTCCATTCTTTTAGGGTTGGCCTGCACATATCTAGGAAGGTTTGCAAGTAAACAGAGCCATTTACAACCAATTGTTCTGGTTAATGGGAGCCATCAAGATTCCAAGCCATTATTAATGGCCCACACTTTGCATAATTACAATAGGACCTCAAAGTTAACTTCATATTTCTAGTTTCAGATACAAGAATGATACACACATACAAATAGGATGAACACACTCAGTAAATTATAAGCTTTGTAATGATACCTTACAAGAGACCTTTTGCATAAAGCATATTCCAGTTACATTATATTTACACTCATAAGCATATTTCCATAAACATATGGAGTGCAACGTCACATGGTGATCCTGAAACAACCCTTTATAGGACCCCCCTAGCAGAGCTGTGAGCTCATTCTGCCAACAAGCTGCCTTTTTCCAAAACATAAGATTATTTTTACATTTCACTTTTTAAAAATAAAGCAGTTTCCTAAAACTCCCATGAATAGTCTTATAACCGCACACCTGCAAGAAATTGTAGTTCACTGTTAGTTCATGAAGGAGGAAGCAAATATGACATTGGGTTTGCTTCAACCTCTGTTTTATTATCTTCTCATGCCCTCTCAGAGTAAAATCATACAAAGATCCACATACCATGAAAGCTTGATAAACTTTCCCAGCTGTCAATTAAAAGGCAATGAGATTGGGGTTGGTTTTTTGTGGGTGGTTGTTGTTTGGTTGTCTCCCTCTCCCCACACCCCAAAAAGACCACCACAGAAATGCAGTTTCAGAATAATGCCAACAGTTATATTAAAACAAGATCTGAAGACCTGGTGTGTTGACTGATACACTCTAATATCCTTCTGGTAAGGTCAAGACTCAGAATCCAAAAAAAGTTTGTATGACAGGGCCTCAGGAAATTCCTGCTCTCACATATCAAACAAAGAAAACGGAAGATAATTCTAACAGGTCCCATTTGAAACATTTAATTTAGTACGTCACTGATAGGTATTTGAGATCTTGGTATGCCTTCAGCTAACAACTTTGTACCTATGAAGAATACTCTGATTGATCAACACTCTGAGCTGAGACATGTAAGCTATAAGTACCGTCTCTCATTTTAACATAGTTAGGCTATGTCTTCACAGTGCAGACTACGGGGGGGGGGGGGGGGGTGAATTACAGAATGTATTAAAACGCTGCTTTCTAACTGCACTGGCATGAACCAAAAGGTACCTAGTTTACATTAACACAATCCTGTTTGAAAGAGAACTATGCAAACACAAACTGGTACCTTTTAGGTCATGCCAGCAGCATCCACAGAGGGTGTTAGAGCACAACACTTTGGTGCGCTCTGCAATCCACATCTCCATAGTCTGCACTGTGGCACAGTGTGGACAAGTCCTTAGACTGAGACTAAGCCCTAGATGTGCATTGTGTGTGTCTCACAGCTGTAGCCCCCACTCCCCAGCCACTTGCCACTGTCAATACCATGAGGCTTTATGGTCCCTTCCCCTGCCACAACCTGACAGTCTGGGGAAGCAGTTAGAACTACCCATGGCCTTTCCATGGAAACTGAAGCAAAAGAGTAAATGTGCCCCACTCAGCAGTTTTTACCCTCCCTCATACTCTGTCTCTTGTGAGAGTATTAATTATTTTATTATGTATGCAGGGCTGTTAGCACTTCATTTTATAAGGCTCTGTTTTCTGTTGCTTATAACTTTGCCAAACTTTGACCATTGGGCTATCAGCCTGATCATATAAGTAAATTTCAGCCAAGTCAGTTCAGCCATTTCTGAGAATGAAGCTAGAGAAAAATACACTGTATGTCCCTTGTTAAAGGACAATGGCAAACTTTTCTTTGAACTGCTCTAGTGTCCCCAAGCTTTGGGGCAGCATCTTAAAATTTGGCAGAGTAGCCTTTGTGCTGGGGGTGTGCCTTTTGCGATCCCTATGAAAAACCATGCACATTTGGCCAGCTAATAAGACTTTGAAAACCTGAAGTTCACACATGCTCAGTAGAGACTTCTTAGATTTTAGCATCTAAATTCCCTAAATATTCCATCTGCACTGAGCATGATGCAGCCCGGGGCTGTGCACGTCTGGGCTTCTGTGGGTCATACTCAGTGTTGAGCTGGAGCCGGTTTGCACCAGTTCGTGCAAACCGGTTGTTAAATTTTGAAGCAGATTTAGAACCGGTTGTTAACCCGCTTCCCTGCAGGGAGCGCTGAGGCTTTGATGTGCTCCGGCCGGGAAGTGATGTAATTCCTCCTCCGCCGCCGGGGGCGCTGCGCTGCGGGAGCCATGTGGGCTGCCGCCTGGCCCTGGGCACAAGCCCTGTCGCTGCTGCTGCTCCCCTGGCCCTGGGGCTCCCGCTGCTGCCTGGTGGGTCCCCGGCTGCTCTGCTGGGCCTGGGCTGCGTCCTGCTGCTCTCCCCATAAGTACCCACCACCCTGCCCGCAGCTAGCCCCTGCCTCCAACCACCCCCGCATCCCCTGCCTGCAGCCAGCCCCTGCTGCACCACCTGCCCTGCCTCCAGCCACCCCCACATCCCCTGCCCGCAGCCAGCCCCTGCCGCACCCCCTGCCCTACCCACAGCCAGCCCGTCTCCAGCCACCCCCGCACCCCCTGCCCTGCTCGCACCAGCCCCTGCTGCACCCCCTGCCCTGCCCGCAGCCAGCCCCCGTCTCCAGCCACCCCCTGCCCTGCCTCCAGCCACCCCCGCATCCCCTGCCCGCAGCCAGCCCCTGCTGCACTCCCTGCCCTGCCCGCAACCAGCCCGTCTCCAGCCAGCCCCTGCCGCACCCCCTGCCCTGCCTGCAGCCAGCCCCTACTTACAGTCAGCCCCTGCCCTGTCTCCAGCCAGCCCCATACCCCCTTGCCTCCAGCCAACCCCGCACCCTCCTGTCTCCAGCCAGCTCCGCACCCCCTTCGCTGCCCGCAGCCAGCCCTGCACCCCCTGCCTCCAGCTAGCCCTGCCCCATGCCCCTGTCTGCAGCTGGCTCCACGTCCACTGGTGCCCTTCAGTTCCCAGGGCAGTAACCCTGCACACCTGCTTCAATGAGGGGGGCAGGGAGCAGCTGAGACCCACACATGTGCGCACCCTAGGGTGACCAGACAGCAAGTGTGAAAAATCAGGACGGGGGTGGGGGGTAATAGGAGCCTATATAAGAAAAAGACCCCAAAATCAGGACTGTCCCTATAAAATCGGGACATCTGGTCACGCTAGCACACCCCCAGGGAGTGGCGGGGACCCACACATGTGAAATGGAGCTCATTTCTAGTTCAGGCCCATCTTTTTAAAAAAGAACTTTAGGCAGGGTTAACATACATCTGATTTTCCCGGACAGGTCAGGCTTTTTGGTTCTTAAATCGCCGTCCCGGGAAAATACGGATGTATGGTAACCCTTTTGGTACAAAAAATACATACTGGGGCACATCCCTTAAATCAGAACTTTTTATAGGGACCCAGTTGTTAAGATTTTGGCAGCTCATCACTGGTCATACTGTGTTCACGTCAAAGCACCAGCCCTGAGAGCATGTCTCTCCCATACTCTGTGTCCTCCCCCCGTTGGGCCCAGGAAGTGGAGAGGAACTCACCTTAATAACTGACAGTGCTACCAACCCCGATTATAATTCATATAAAAGGTGATGAAGTGAAAACATTTGTGGCTCATTCTATTTTTAGTAAATCCTAACATGAACACCAAGACAACCACTGTGACCTTGTAAATAGAGCTATAGACTGGGACTCAGGAAACCTGGGTTTTGCTCCTGCTTTGGCCACTGGCTTAGGGCAAATCACTTCTCTATGTGCATCAGTTTCCCCATTTGTAAAATGAGGCCAATGAGGCCTACCTCCTTTGTAAAGCACTATGTTTGAGGTAAGTATTACTTCCATAATGTAAAACTTTTCAAAAAGTTCTGCAACACAAAATAATGACAGGTTTCAGAGTAGCAGCCGTGTTAGTCTGTATTCGCAAAAAGAAAAGGAGTACTTGTGGCACCTTAGAGATTAACAAATTTATTTGAGCATAAACTTTCGTGAGCTGTAGCTCACTTCATCCGATGAAGTGAGCTGTAGCTCACGAAAGCTTATGCTCAAATAAATTTCTTAGTCTCTAAGGTGCCACAAGTACTCCTTTTCTTAACACAAAATAAGTTACTGGAATTTTAATATTAATTAAGTTACTGGAAATTTAATATTAGTTTCTATTAATAGAAGCTACTTGGCACTAAGTTCTAGATCTTCTATTATTACAACACTTACCTGATAAAGCAATTGCTAATATCCTTACATAAACTGAATACATTTATAATGTTATGAATCATAAAGCAAATTTTAAAATACCTGTAATAGTGACTCCAAGATGCTGAACTTGTGGGATTGTGACTGTCTCACAAGATACAATAGTGATAAGCTAAGAAGTTGCACTGATACAATATGTTAGACATCATATCAGAGAGCAACACTCAACTCTCTGTCAGGAGAAAGTACTACTGGTATGAACACCAGAAATTAGATTAGAAATAAAATTTAAAAAACCCTATGAGTTAAAGTCAGGGGGAAGGTCCTCAAATACCCAATAAACCATCAATTTTGGATACCAGACTTTGTATACTTAGGGTTTGATTTTTAGTGATACTGGATTCTCCCAACTCCAGTGGAAGTCAATGGATGAAACACCAAGCCTCAAGCTGAGCACCCAAAACTAGTGACCACTATTCAACATTTGATCCAATGACAGTAAAAAAACCTGGAATCAGATGTGATAGGCACTTAAAGTTAACTACAGGGTTTACCCACACTTCCTACAACACCACCACACATACTGGAACATATATTTGTAAAACGCCCTCAACCATTCGTTTTAAAGTGAACAAACTTTAAAGTTTTACATTCACCCACTGTAGCTCAATTTTTTGAATAGCGCTCTCCTTTAAAGGATTGTTCCTACTTCAAAACACTGTCCCTGCAAATATTCATCTAGAAATAACTGATGAAATCAAAAGGAGTACTTGTGGCACCTTAGAGACTAACCAATTTATTTGAGCATAAGCTTTCGTGAGCTACAGCTCACTTCATCGGATGCATACTGTGGAAAATACAGAAGATGTTTTTATACACACAGACCATGAAAAAATGGGTGTTTATCACTACAAAAGGTTTTCTCTCCCCCTACCCCACTCTCCTGCTGGTAATAGCTTATCTAAAGTGATCACTCTACTTACAATGTGTATGATACTCAAGGTGGGCCATTTCCAGCACAAATCCAGGTTGGGGGGGAGGGAGGGGGGAGAAAACCTGGATCTATTAACCCCTGATAGAAAAGGAGTACTTGTGGCACCTTAGAGACTAACCAATTTATTTGAGCATAAGCTTTCGTGAGCTACAGCTCACTTCATCGGATGCATACTGTGGAAAGTGTAGAAGATCTTTTTATACACACAAAGCATGAAAAAATACCTCTCCCCACCCCACTCTCCTGCTGGTAATAGCTTATCTAAAGTGATCACTCTCCTTACAATGTGTATGATAATCAAGGTGGGCCATTTCCAGCACAAATCCAAGGTTTAACAAGAACGTCTGGGGGGGGGGGGAGAGGAAAAAACAAGGGGAAATAGGTTACCTTGCATAATGACTTCCGATGAAGTGAGCTGTAGCTCACGAAAGTTTATGCTCAAATAAATTGGTTAGTCTCTAAGGTGCCACAAGCACTCCTTTTCTTTTTGCGAATACAGACTAACACGGCTGTTACTCTGAAACCTGATGAAATCAGCAGCTCTTATTTTTATACATTTAACAGTTTGGGAACAACTCTGGTAAATGTATAAAGTACCCAAATATGCAACATTTCAAACTGATGAACAAGAACAATCATAGAGCCAGGCACTGCACTTATCCACATAAGTAACTTAACCCATGAGAGGAGCCCCACTGAAATCAATGGAGCAGCAGTGCCATCCATCAGTAGAATTAGTCAGGTGCATAAGCATTTGTAGTTTTAGGCCCACAATTGTTGAAGCTTCATACTATGGAATAGCCAATTTTTTTTTTTTACTAAACTTTAAATAAAATCCTGAGAAGTATGTTTATTACTTTTCTAAACAGAGTTTCCATTAATATTCTGTTCATTTCTGTCCTGAACACAAAAATATCAATACAACCCCAGCCACACAGTATGCAAAATGAAAAAAAATAGGATCAGTAATATATAAATATTCTTCAGATTGAATAATCATTCAGTTGTAATAAAATACTTCTTCAAAGTCACTTCAACAACCCTGTAAATGGTGTGACTGGCACTCAGACACAAGTAACAATTTGAGGAGACTAGGAAACTAGAAATCAGAACATCTAGAAGTTGATAAAATCAATTACTGATCACATTTCAATATTTTGTACAAGCTCCAGCCAGTAACACAGATTCACATCTTCTTGGTGATTATTTCAGAGAAAGCTTTTAGGGACTTTATAAGGTTCATTGCTCATAACTCACAAAATAAAGTAGGAAAGGAGGTTTGTGTGGTTTTTTTAAAACTATTTTAATTTCATCTCAAGGCTTTTGGATTATTCATCCCTGTGAGTTATCCAGCCTCATTAGATACAGTCACTTTCTCTGAATGCTTGGCTAGAATCCAAAACAGTTATTGTTCAACTCAATAATCTAACTTCATTGCCTTAAATAAATCATACCTGACAACTCATGTTTGAGAAGGATCTCTGAAAGCTGGGTTAAAATGGTCCTGTGCTACTGGTTTAAACAAACTGCAGATATCTTTCCCCTTAAACACATTTCTAAATTAGTACTACACTTGTGCAAACTATAGTTTGAAATTTGATGCTACTGCTAACAGCGCATTCCCATGTTCCTATTTAAATAAAATTCCCATGGGGGGCGGGAGGGGGAAGCTGCTCAGAAATATGGTATAAAATTATTTAGATGCATTAGTCTTTTCAGGATCTGATTTTTCCTTATCTAGTCATGACCTTGTTCTGCTGCACAAAAAACAAATCAAGTGCATAAACTCGTTTCTTTCATTGATGTGTGCAAGTAACAGCCATTAACACTGTGCAAGTATAAACTGCGATCATTTAACAGAGCACAAAACTTTGTGTTTATGTTGCAACTTTTGGTAAAAAAAGTAGAGCAGACTGTCCTAGGTATTAAAAAAAACACAACTTTATTCTAATTAGAAATAGATGTTATAGACTTCTTAGTGAAATGATGAAATACAAAAATGGCAACAAAATAAGTGATTTGATCTGCACAACATTTTACTAACTCAAATATACTGTGTTAAAAAGGCTAACTTTGAACTGTAAAAGTATTTTAGTAGCGTATGAAAAAAATACAGATTCCACTCACAGGATAAAATTGAGGTTAAAAATCTAATATGGGTATTTTAGCCAGTAACGAAATTGGCCTAACTTTACTGGTATTATTCATTGTTCAGTATCCAAGTTAAGAATCTTCTCAGACCACATTATACACTTTTACCCAACAAATACTTTAATAATTAATTTGTAGGGTTAAACACACCCTATGACTCTCTTTTTCAAGAATAAAAAAGAAATCAAGTAAAGAAAACCCCACATAATTTTGGACAGATTTTCATTTATTCTATATATGAGATTACAGGATTGTGTGTATTAGTTGAACAATGCACCCAAATGTCACTCATGACAAAGGGTCACAGGATTTCTATTCCAGTTCTTATACCGTACCTATCACTAAGGTACTGAGCACCTTCCAGAAGTTCATTAAGAGACTTAAAGTATCAGGAGCCAATGGTCAATATCCATTGGAAAAAAGCAGGCCTTTGCTATTCAGTGCAATTAATGGCACTGTTTGCTTGGGAGAGAAACAAGTCACCACTGTACTATTTGTGTCTCTATATCATCATTTATGACTAGAACTATTTCGGAGGCTTAGAAATATTTTACATGTCTTTACATACGATACACAACCAAAAAGCTGCTTAAAGATACATCACCTTATAGGTTAGATAGCAAACACTTGCATTCAGAGAGCAATTAGTATTCCCAAAACTTCGTCATGCTGGAGTACAAAAGCAACTGAGATCTCATTTTTGATTAGGCCTAGTTCTAGCAAGTCTTGTGCCCATCAGTCCCCATCAAGCCTCTTTAGTTTTGTTACATACAGAATCTAAAGTCCCATTAAACTGTTCAAATCTTCCTCCTTTTTTTTTTTTTTTTTTTTAGCACTGTTTGACAATCCTTGCTATATTCTCTACTGGATTTGGATGAATGTCATCATTATTTGATAGTCATTAGGTATGGCCTCTATAGGGGAATATTCAACAGAGGGAAAGGACACTATTGGGAGAATTCCTAAACAGACCAATCCGGAGTTCTGGTGACCACTGATAGTGCGCCTCAATTTACTCAGCAGGATCGGTTCAAAAATACAATCAAATGTCCAAACAAATCCCTATTTAGAGCATTCGTGTGTCATCATCTGGTTGTATTTCTACACAGGTCAGTAGCAAGTTGAAAACAACAATCTTCAGGTTACATAGGAAATCCCTGATCTAATAAACATGGAGCAAGTCACCACACTCAGGTTGAAACAGTCAATTGATATTGTTACCTTTACAACAGCAATAATAAATAGGTCATTTTATTTCCACATGAAGTGGAACATTCCAAAAATTCCTACTGTAACCTTTCATCTTTTCCATTTGGGCTCCTTTTAGTTGATGGGTTTTTTTTTTTGCTTCCAAATCTTTCTATTCGTAACCTATAATCTTTTACTAATAGCTCAAACTGTTTTTGTTTGAATTAAACAATCATACTGCTGCTCAGTTAATTGCTCTGAGATCTGAAAAGCTTTTGGGTCTACTAGATATTCCCAGTAAGCAAGGATGCAGTTCCTAATCTTAAAATACATTCATACACCATTGTTGAGTTTATGCAATCTATCCACAGACTCAAATATCCGGATTAGCTTGGTGTCTATGGGATTACCCCTCTAGACATTAAACATTTTAGCGCATTAAAAAGCATTAATATTTACTTCCTTGGCTGGATGCCGACAGAGCTCAGACTCTTCTCTGCTCTCCTACACTAGAGTGGATTTTTAATTTGCAGTAGTGGATCTGACCTGTGTCTGATTTAGGCTCTTCATCCATGCCTCTTACTAAATTTGACCCTCCCTTATTGCCATCTTCACATAGAATACCAGTGAAGTGTAACCTTGGAAAGGCTTGTGGAAAGAGACAGATAGCTAAGGGTTCCCCCCCTCACCCCTTGTTCAAACTAAAAATAAAAAGCTCAAAGGCACACACGCAAGACAAGGTGACTGTGTGTTACCCACATATTCCACAACCATGGAGTTTGAAGCAGAATTTTATTCCAGGATATCAGCTTTTATTAAAAATAGAATTAAGTTTCTAGCCCAAGCAAATATGAACTGAGTGTAAACCTGTGTACATCTGAGTCTGTAAGAGCCTGCAAACTGCCTCCATCATCTCACTCAGGACTACACCATTGTGTGTCAGTGGAATCTGATATAGTTCCAAGATTTTCAGAGTGTAGCATTTTTGCTACAGAATTCCATATTTTGCTGCAGCCAGACATCTGGCATTTTGCTTTTCATCTTCCTGCCCCACTGGGGCCTGCCTCTGGCTCTGCATTTTTGCCCACAAGCGGAATTAAATGGCATGATCCTTTCACTGTTCTAGAGAACTAGGCAGGAGGGGAGTTAGGGAACTAGAGTCCAGGTCACAGCCACAGAGTGGAGGGAGGGAGAAGTGCATGTTGTGCAGCTAGGGTGCCTAGAGGACAGAATAGCAGCCTAGGCCTGTGGAACTGAGATGATGAATCTCTGAGCTGACCACAAGTTTCCTCCTTTCGTGGCATGAATGTGACAGGGAAACTCTATTCTAACTAGGGTTGCCAATTTTGATTGGACATATTCCTGGAGGTTTCATCACATGACAATCTTGAATTAAAAAGACTAATCTTTAATTCCTGGAGACTCCAGGACAATCCTGGAGGGTTGGCAACTCTAATTCTAACACCTATTCAGACACCATTGTAACTACTGAGGCCCATGGAGCTGCGCTATCTGGAGAATGCATGTGGTGTGGGCAGCAGGGGAGAAATCAAAAATAATCATTACTGAAAATAGTAATGGATTAATTGTATAGCAGTGAGTATTTTCAACTATGAGCCAAAGTCATGTGTATGTTTAGGGATGGGAATGAAGGGTACATTGTAGAGATACACTACATTAATATTTCTGCAGAGTTTAGTGGGGTTTGCTGCAGAATTTGTTGCCCCTATGCTACAGTCGCACTGTGGGGTATGAAAGATTGTGCTTGACCCATTGACCAACAGAAACGACAATTGCCCATTTCAGATGATTTCTTGATTTTCTCTCTGGCTGCACTTATTTAAACGTAGAAAGTAGCTACTTCATACATATGATTAAGTGTTTATATGCCTGATTCTGACCCTACCTCTAAACTTTAAAAGGCATGAAGATATGAAACTTAGACAATAGGTGAGTTTCTTCTAATGCTTTTTCTCAGTGTCTTCCCTACGAAACGGGTTGTCTTAGACATTCCGAATGAGGTGTTGTGATGCTGTATGATTGAAGGAGTCCGTTTTTATTGTTGTTACCTCTAATAAAATTGCAACAAATCTTATACAAAATATAGCATGTAGGGTGTCAATGGAAAAGTTGCAGTTTGTCAAGTATGATTATCCTGGTTAAATTCATGAATATTACTGTACCTGAAGTTATGAATATCGGCTATGTATTTGTATCTCAAATGTGTTTGTTCTTGGGGTGACCCCCACAAGGTAGTTTAGTCTCAACAGCCCATTGTGAATGGACTATTCAAGCTGGATGGGCCATTTAGAAGAATCAACTCTCCAGACAGCTCTTCCTAAGGTCGCCTCAGACAACAAGGAGCCAATGGCCTCCCCTGTGATTCAGCAAAACATGTAAGGGCATGTGATATGGACATGTGCCCTCAGATACCATCTTTGTTATACCTTCGCCTACACAGGGGCTGTGGGCTTTGTTTAGGACAGTAAATTTCCATGCACATGGCAGATGATATAAAAGACACCTGAGACATCTCCAATTCTCTGGACTGTGGATTTACAACTAAAAGGAATATTTTGAACTATGGACTGAGGACCTTCCAATCTTTTGGACGTTACCAGAGAGACTTCTGCAAGCCAGCAGTCTATTCCATCACTGCTATGATCCTGATCTATGAACACTGAAAATCAGGTGTATGTATTATTCCTTAAATATTCCATAACTCTTCTTTTCTTTAATGAAGAAAATCTTTAGTTAGTTTACTAAGGATTGGCTGACAGTGTGATATTTGGATAAGATATGAAATATGTATATTGACCTGGGGCGTAAGTGTCTGATCCTTTGGGCGTGGTAGAACCTTAAGTATGATGAATTGGGTTTCCAGTAACCTCTCACTATATTAGACCTGTTTGTCTGGGAACCAAAGGCTGGAATGCCTAAAGAGGACTGCTTCTGGTTAACCAATGTGGTGCTACAGAAGTTTCTTTATTACTGGTTTGGCAAATCTAATTACAGAATAAATCACCAGTTTTGGGAATAGCTTGTCCTGACTGTGGCATTCTCAGTGTGGTCCATTCGAGGCACCCGGTCACAGGTGTATTAAAAGGTTTGGCAAGATATAGTGCTCAGGACCAATTTCGAGAGAAGGAAGTACATTTGGGAAGTGAGTTAGAAGTGTCAGAATGGTCCTTGGGGACTCTCCACAGTTTGTCTCAACTCTCACATGCTTCATCCTAGGTTTAGTTAGCACTGTTCCGGAGGAACAGAGTGGTTCTGGAGGGTCTTGGATAAGGATGTGGTCACTAATGTACCTAAGTCCTGGCACTGATGGCTTTAAGAAACAAGAATAAGGACCTGAAGTTGCAACAAAAGTGGATTGAGAGCCATAGGAAGGTGCTGAGCATGGAGTGATAGCCCCACAGCAACTGCCCATCCTGAAGAGAAGGCAGATATAAGAATGGCCACACTGAGTCAGAGGCAATGGTCCATCTGACCCAGTATCCTGTCTGACAGTGGACAGTTCCAGATACTTCAGAATAAGCTTCTGTCTCAGCATTGCTTCAGCACAGAGTTGGTAAGAAAACTCGAATTTTTTTGTGCAAAATTTCAACAGAAACCCCCACCCAACTGTCATTGAAACTTGCAGTGGAAAATTATGACTTTTCATCAAAAAAAAGTCAAAGTTTCCAAACTGATTCTTTTATTTAAAAAAATGCATAGTGTTCAGGTTTTTGGTTCAGATAATAAAAAAATCAGAACCTTTCAAGGAAAGCAAATTATTTCTGGGGACGAAAATGCCAACATAAAAGTTGAACAGAAAATTATTGACCAGCCCTACTCCCATCTTAATCCCCCAACACTGAGTTACAGTCTAGACTGGATCGCTAGGGCCACTTCTTTTTCTCAGATGATGAAGTCTCCCAGCTTGCTGAAGGTGTTCAGGCATTCTTGCCATTGTCCCTAGTGGTTATATATAGTTATTGATAGGTCCAGCAGAACCTTGTGGCTTCACACCACTTTGGCGTGTGCTTGGTATAAGGAGGGCAGAGGCTTTTGATGGGAAGGGAGATCAGTGTTACAGCTAACTCAAGTTGTTCCCTCTCCTGACTATCACTTTAATCTTACCCAGGTTTAGCTTGACATTTACACTACAAGTTAGAGGTGTGATTCCCCTGCTCATGTTCACATACATGGGCTAGCTCTCATCAAGCTAATGCAAATATAAATAGGAGTGTAGTCACAGTAGCATGTGTAGCAGAAGCAGAGGTACAGTTAACCCATGATGAGTATACACTCACTGGTTCAGGTGGTGGATATGTACTGAATGAGAACTAGTGTATGTATGTGTACATGAGCAGGGGAATCACACCCCTAGCTCATCATGTAGACATAGCCTTAGTTTATTAACTTCACATTATGTTGGAAACAAAAATGTCTGTTAAACAGATTTGGAGGTCTGATTAATTAAGAAAGCTTTATCAGATCAATAACGTTGCAGTGATCAAATGACCTCCAAGCATATCTTGTGTAGGTGGTCAGACCCATTAAATTTGGGAATCAGCAAGTTTTCTACCAGATTGCACAGCATAGCACACAGATACTACAGGGATAGGGACCATAGAAATACATCAACCTGTAGGGACAGGACCCATGTCTGGACATGAGATAATTCAGCAGGTTCCAAGACCAATGAGAGAAGTTGAAGCATTTTAAAGTGGACAACTATCTTATTTTTAATGTTTAACCTTACTCCAGAAGGAGTGCTATGTGTTCAAAGTTACCAAGCCAAGTTTTAAAAATCTCCCCACTCTGAAGATCTATAAATATCAAAGGGCTGTTTTAAGTTTTGTTTTTTGTTTTTTTAATTAAGGAAACCTCTCTTATGCTGCCATTTTGCACCTACAAATAATTGTGTGCAGTATTTCCACACAATTGAATGCAGGTGCTAATTGTGTCATTTAATGTCTGACTTATGAGTGGAATTAAGATCAGGTCTGGAATTTTAGTTCACAATCAATTGTGCTTACAAAATTTGAACCCTCAGTTATTTGCAAGTGCAAAATGGGAGACCACTTTTTAAAAATCTTTATCAATATGGAAAGTAACTATGTTGCAAATACTACAATGCTAAATCTGTTGGCAGTCAAGAGGTCTTCCCTTAACAGTCAGCTACAACAAACATTTTATTCCCAGAAAATTCCAGACCCTCCTTCAGAGATTTTCAAGATGCACCAAAAACCAAATCAAAGCTAAATATAAAGTTGTCCTGAGCTGCTAATCATCATATTTTTTCCCTATAATCAAAGAAAAATGAACCCTTCGTTCAGTCTTTAGAAATGTTCAACAGCTTTTTATAGTCTCACTCAAAGGCTAAAATGATTACTGTTTTGTTTCAATTCAGCAGTATGTCTGATATACACATTGATCCGATTTTTGTCTATTTTTATAGACGAGAATATTTTTAAAAGATATGAGTAAAGAATACCAACATTTTCTAGGTAGCTAGAAAATTGTTATTAGCAATTAATTACTTTATTGCCTGGTCTCTTTATGTGAAACAGACAATGACTACCAGTTCTTTAGAGAGTGCACAGTTTTATGCCTGCATACACATGGTTATCAATGAAATGCGACCTGTAGTAACTTGGTGCAACGCAATGGGTATGTTTTAAAGAAATATTTCTAAGCAAAGAACAGTCAAGAAACAGCACTTAGGCTGCTCACAGATCAGTAAGTATCCATTATTCACTACAGCTCTAATGAACCTTTTTATACAGCAGTTCCTGATAAGTTACTGTAACACATAAGGGAATATTCATGACAACAGTGAAAGATCCAGACTGACTGGCATCCAGGGGTTGGAAATAGCAAACCTTTACATTTTATTGTACAAATTAGAGATGGATGAACTATTATCAAATTTTGAAAAATAAGGCTCCCTGCTCCCATCCAAGGAACTTTTATTTATATGTTTATTAAAAGTGAACGTAATTTTGACTGTGAAAGTTTTCTTATATTAACATGAAAAGAGAGTGTGACAAATAAGAGCCCTCTGAGATATCAAGCTACCAAAATGATGGAGTTGCCCAAATATTTTTCAAACTTTTTCTCCTATATCCTTAGCCTCCCTTTCCACCTTTCTTTAAATAGTCTTCTAGTGGGGTTGTGTGTACCTAACATCTCCAAGGGGATTTCTGGCCTCATCCCCAGTGGAATGGAGAGCCCTGATCTTCTCCACTTCTTGTTCTCTTACAGGACTTGATAGGAGATACGTTCCCCAAAACCCTATATCCTCACCTTCTGGGGGGAGGCTTGTTACCTGCCCCCTCCCCCCAATCCTGTAGCAGTCTGGGCCAGAATGGGCTCCATCCCTTCCTGCTCTTTCTACAACTTGTTAAATAGGGTGCCTATTATACTGAGATCCGGAGTGGAATTTTATACCCTTGATCATGGAAGCCTGATTAAGCTTTCAGTCACTCATATTGCCTTTATTGCTGTGCCTATCAATATGTTTGAATTTTAGTGGCAGGAAATGCATCGTTCTCTTGCTCCAGGAGCCTCTGTCCACCGCAACTTCGTAATTCTTAACCCATGTAATTTAGGGTCTCTACATTATTTCTTGGACAGGGGTTACTTTGGCATCCTACAGAGAGGATATGCAGCAGCATTATATAACTCTCAGTACAGCAGCACTTCAGCACACTCAGTGCTGCAAGCCTGCCTGATTCAGTAAGTACTTGGAATGAGAGAGAGACCATTTAGTTAGTTTCCTCACAGTCTCCCAGGAGAGCTACATCTAATTGCTTCTAAAATGACCCCTGTGTCCTTGCATCAGCAACTTTGACCTGTAGGCCATCCCAAACATTCATCATTCTCTGAGTGAATAAGCGCTTTCTTAGAACAGATGTGATTAATTTTTCTTCCCTGCTTAACTTCCATTTTTTTGCCTCTTGGTCCTCCCCCATCTAGGTTTTGTTGAAAGTACATTTATTGATTTTATCTACAGCTTTAATATTTTTATGCTTCAACTAAATCCACTCTTGTGTATGTTTATCTCTATGGTATTATTAGGATTCTGTCTCTCAATAGCAGCACCAACTTCTTGATCTTGAGGTCAGCAGTGTTACCGTTTTTCCTACTTTATATAACATCACCTGTTTGGTTCAGCATGTGAGTACACAAAATTTAATTTCTCACAATATTATCTGTAATTCTGGCACTTCCATATTAAAAAGAAGGATATTTTAACATGTAATGGCCTTAATTTCAAAAAGGTACTGAGCAACTGCAGCTCTCCAAATCAAGCCATACTTCTTGTATCCTATTATTTTAGCTATATATCCTATTTTCTCTTTATAGTCTAGAAATCTTAAAGGAAATTTAAATAACCCCCACTCCTTATTTTTGCTCATTTTGTTCTTACTTATGCCACATGCTTTGTTTTTGGGGGGAAAAACCTATTCACTTCTTTAAAAAAAAATCCTCTTGCCTATGAAACCACTGATCAGAATCCTCTTTGCAGATCCTCTCTGTTCTTTACAGTATGATCTAAAGCTGCTTTGTCTTTTTCTGCCATTGAAGGTGTGTTGGAGCAACATATGGTAAGAACCGTTTGTATTTATTTCCAGAAACAATGACAAATGGTATTTGAACAACACCAAGTACTTTCAGATTGTTTCTCTCTGCTCCTGCACACAGTGAAGCTGATCAGTAGGGACACCTTGCACTACCCCATGTAATTTTGCTACAAGTGAACAATGAAGAGGGCCAGTCCATTTTTACTTTAAGATCAGTAAAGGGGGCTTATTTAATAAGCCCTAAGTAAATGTACAAAAATTAAGCTAAAAACGATTCTCAGTATCTGAACTGAGAGTCCAAAAATAGCTTAAGGCCATGGTTACCCCCTCCCCCCCACACACAGTAGTCTTCCGGGAAAACTCATTCTGATGTGGATTGGCCCACACAATACTCACTTAAACCTACAAGTGGGCTACCTCAAGTAAATCATATGTATGTTGACTCATAGGACATGGCAGGGGGAAGGACCACAGGGTACATGTCCCATGGCACTGAGCCTCTGTATATGTGGAGTACAGGGTAGCTGTACTGTTGCCCTGTGCCCTAACACTAAGTTGGATTCCACCTCCCCAACCCTGCCACACTTCCCATACATAAAGTCAGACTACTCCTGCTTTATGCAACTGAAAGTAATTTCACCCTAAATGACTAGATTGGCCTTACTCCCCACCCAACAATACGTTCGGAGTCTACAACAACAAGAACTTTATTATTCAACAATCATCATAGGTACTTTGTTTTTCAAAACTATTGAAGTCCCTACAACTTGAATTTTACAGTATGTTTGAACATGTTGCATTAATAATAAATGAACAATAGCCTACTACAGAGATTTAAGATTAATTTTAAGTGCAATACTCTCCTATAAATTTATGGAAATTTTATCAACACCAGCAGTATCACAAAGGAAAAACCTAAAGTTCACTGAGATTAGTAGTGGTAGCAGGCAAACTAGCCAATCAGCCCATTTGTTCTTCTTTTCAGACAAAACTCTGTATGCAAACTCTGTACAAAAAAGTCAATTTCCAATTGGTAGACCATTTTTAAAAGGCATTGTATGGGAGGTACTCTATGTGCAGATTGAGAGGGTATCCTATATGTCCCACAATGTCTGAAAGAGCGGGTAAGAAGGCTCAGGAAGCCCCACAAGGTTCACCTTGCAACATTTCCAGTAAATTCTCTCATAAAGGGAAAGGATTATGTGGCATCATGGCAGTGGCAAAACTCTAAGGACTCTAAAAACTGCACAGCATAAAAAAAGCAAAGAAAAAGAAGCTCAGAACCCATAGGTCCCAGACTAGCCACGGACTGAGGGCCTGACCCTCTATGCTGCTGTCTAGGCTTACCGTCTCATATGGCATGATGGCCTGAGACTACTGCTTATTGTATGAGACAAGGTAGGTGAGGTAATATTCTTATGGGACCAAAAGATATTACTTCACCCACCTTGTCTCTACAATATCCTAGGACCAACACAGCTACAACAACACTGCTCATTATGTGCTCATTTTAACGTTGTTATGACACCCTTCTAACACCTTGCCATGAACCTAGAACTATATTTATTACTCGTCATGCAATCTCTAGGGGGCTGTCATCCTTGAAGCCCATGGCACTACTGTAATACAAACAACAATAAAGAGAAATTCATGATGAAATTTTGTTTGCTCTCAATCCTTTCTGTAGGAAACATACAGAGCAGAATGAAAACTAATGCTGATCCTAAAAGTAGAATACATGGAAAATTTAAAAAAACAAACAAACAAACCCAAACACATGCTTCTCCAGTGGAGATGCTACCATGACTGAATAGTCTCTAGCCTTGCACTTCACTCACCAAAGAACCCCATCTGCATGGCACATATTAAGGCAAAGAGCTTCTATGAACGTTGTGGAGTTACTACTCCCCCTTCTTATCTTGTGTGGGCTTTTCTACCTCATCCTGATCCATGTTACTCCCCACAATACCAGAGTAAAGGGAAACATACAGCCCTGTATTATTCAATAGTAACATTTGTGCATGCAGTACCAACATAGCACTGCTATTAAAATTCAGCAATGTAGTTTTCCCATTTTGAACTTTGTTTTTAAAACAAGACAGAGACAAATATGTGAAATACCATCTCTCTGGTGTTAACACTGTGGTTGCATTCACCACAGATGGTAAAACATTTTCTAAAGTGGAAGTTGGGTGTCAGAGGTAGGGCTCTCCAAATATTCCTATACTTTCTTCAGTTTACTTTTATGTACTTAATGGACTGCACTGCTTACTGTATGTCATTTCTACAGATCAACAAACCTCTGAAGCAGAAAAGAGCACCTGATAGAAACTTCCCATTTTCAATTTTATGTGAACTCACAGAGATCAGTAGGACTTGTAGGGCGCCCAGGAGTTTTGAAAGGATCAGGCAGGTACCTAAACACATGTCTAGCAGCTTTTAAGAAAATTATTTATAGTGTACGTGACAGGGTGCACCACTCACCGCTAGTCTGGTGCCTCCTCCAGGCCACTCTAGGGATTAGCTAATCAGGACAACAAATTGTTCCAATAGTTAATTACCCTCTCTGTTACAAATCTGCATCTTGAGTCTGCATTTGCCTAGCTTCAGCTTCCATCCATTGGATCTTGTTATACCTTTGTCTGCTAGATTGAAAAGCCCTCTGATCAAATTTCTGTTCCACTTAAAGGCATATAAAGACTCACACTTTAATCTTTTTGATAAACTAAATAGATTGAGCTCCTTGAGTCTATCACTATGATTTCCAATCCTTTAATCACTCTCTGGGCTCTTCTCTGAGCTCTCTCCAATTTTTCAGCACCAGAACTGGACACAGTTTTCCAATAACAGTACTGGCCACATGAGACCTCCAGCATATGTCACTCAGCTTGAAGTCCCCCATGATAATGCAGCTTTTTTTCTTTACATGTTATGGACAGTTGCTTAAGGAACCGGTAATCCTATTAGCTAGTGTGATTTAGTGGTCTGTAGTAGATCGCAATTGATACCCCATCTTGTGCTTTATCTGTTAGGACAGGGATGATTATGGATCAATGTGTTTTCCATTAATTACAATGGACAGAAACTAGTTATAACTAGTATTTTTAGCGATTCGTAGTATTTTAAAAAGGGAAATGAAAGAGCATGAATGCCTAAGGACACTTGGTGGCATCGCATTGAAGTGATAGAAGTGTACACAGCTTGTACCTTTACAATTATTCAGAAAATGCATGTCCAGGAATACATAAATTCCTGGTGCAAGACAGAGTATCCTTCAGTTTGCTCTAATTTGGGCTAGCTACCCTTGGGACCGATAAGGCAGCAAAGTATTACAAGCATGAAGGGATACCTCAGCCATGCCCCTCTCTCTAGCCACACAGTCTGCACCATGGGCCAATAAAGAGGCTGCCAGAGAAGCCACTACCACAGCTTCACACCACCCAAAGATTTGTCCGTGGTAGGAGGCCAGGTCAATCAGATTTATGGCAGTTGCTGGGTGGCCCAATTATTTTATATATTCCAGTGGACATCTCATGGAGTAACAATCACCACTTGTGTTCTTGCTACTCAGTAGTCAATGCCATAAACAAGCAGATTTGTGTTTTAGTGAAACTCACTCAGCCATTCCTGTACTGATATAACTCCTTGGGAATAGTTTCATGCGACTTGGAAACGAAATGCATCTGAATAATCATTGGTTTCAGAGTAGCAGCTGTGATGAAGTGAGCTGTAGCTCACAAAAGCTTATGCTCAAATAAATTTGTTAGTCTCTAAGGTGCCACAAGTACTCCTTTTCTTTTTTTGAATAATCACTGTAAGAGAAAATAGGATTACCAATTTCACTTGTGTGCCCACCATCAGATGTGTACATTCCGGCATAGAGCACATTTTTCTCTAATATTATCGATGTTCTTTCTGAATGTTATCTTTTGTGCATTTTATTCTGCTTGGTGTGCACTGACAGTTCTGCTTGAATGCAGTAAAAGGATATTAAGCTGGTTTTTTTTCTGAACAATATAGTAGTAGAATCCTAGTCAGAGTTGGTTCACAGCAAGATATTCCTGAGTTTCTTCCACTGATAAATTTTGAGATTCAGGATCCACATCTTCACTCACCTAGAATGGAATTCAAGGGTTATAGTAGTATGTGTCATGGAGTACACTATTGGGGCAAAGTGTTATGCTACGGGCCAAATGGAAGATTCCCACTTCTATCAATTTCCATTTGTATGCAGATGCTTAGATGAGTGTGATTTCAAAGAGCAGTCAGATCTATGCAAAAAAGTAGCATGAATTTAACAAGAAATCAAGCACTCAAAAAGCCTGACTCAAAGTCCACAGAAGTCAACGGATATATCCCCTTTGGTTTCAATAGGCTTTCAAACAAGCCTTAAGTCAGGAAATTCCAGAAGCGAATCACTCAAACAGAAGTTTCACAAGGACAACGTTGCTTTACTGCCCTGGCATGAGCGGAGGAAAATTAAGTTGGGGTGACAGAAATTTCAGAGTCACTGCTAAGCAACCCCATGGTAGGGATCCAACAAAGCCCAGAAAGGGCTGCAAAGTTTTTATTCTCTATCCCACCTGAGCCATTGCAGATTCTGATCCCTCCTTCTCCCCCTTACCAAGACCAAGGAAGCTAATTCTACCCCAAGGCGTGGTTTGGGAAGCTGTTGGCATCCTCACTGTCTCCCCACTTGTCACTGAACCAAGGAAAGAGGGCATTGCCACCCCAACATGTGACTCCACTGTTATTAAAGTTGGCTAAGTCAAGCACTCAAATTAAGCACTCAAAGTCAAAAAAGCAATGGGCTAGAACATACCTAGATCTAAGAGCACAACTCGCATTGCTTATGTGGGCAAAAAAACGTAAGAATTAAATGCTTACATTTTTAGAGATCTTGTGTTTGTGTCAGTTTCCATCTCTCCCTTCGCTGCAACCCTGCATCTACCAGCTTCTAATATCATAACACCCACTTCTGTGTTAATTCTTGCCATTTATACTCTTCAGTCACTTTGAAGTGTTCATTACTATATTAGTCATGGGGTCATATGTTGTGTTGACACAGGAATGATAGTATATGTTCAAGTGCAGTAGTTTGGACTCTAATGGGTGGCTAATATGCTAGTAGCTATGTACAATATTTCATGATAACCCTTTCCCCTTCTAGAACTACAATCTTAAGTTTTCCAATTTCCTTTCATGTACCTCATAGTACTTCCATAGCTATCTACCTGCCTAGCTACTTACATGGCCCTCACCATCTGAGGTAACAGAATGCCTCACAGTCATATGAGTACTGTCAGGATAAAGTATTATCCCCATTTTACAGATCAGGAACTGAGACACAGAGAGATTAAGTGAGCTGCTCAAGGTCATATAGGAAGTCTGTGGCTGAACCCCAATGTCCTCGTGCTGCACCCACTAGTTCTTTGGTATCCGGCTTTCTTAATATAATCCACAATCTGAACAAGGTTGCATATCTATAAGCTCTTCTTCCTATAGAGGTATTAGCTGTGTTTGTCTTCCATCTTCATTTTAATCTTATTTTTCAGTAATACCATATTTCTCAATACCACTGCTCTGTATCAAATGGTTTCCACAATATCAGAAGCACTATCAAAGCAATCTAGTATTTGTGTGAACAGCAAGAGGATAAATTTGTAATGGTGTTCAAGACAATTATTAACTCCATGTAGTCTCACACCTATAAAAAGCTGTATTTATAAGGTTGCATATTTTATATATATTACATGCGCAGAGTGAAGTCTTCTTTGCAGTGAATTCTGATATGGTGAAATGCCACTTATACTACTGACCGAATGAAAGACCAGTTATTTTAAATGCATCAGAACATGTAAAATGCAATTTTAATAATAATGAACCCCTAATTAGAGAAGAAGTGCTGTGGCATGGGATGGAGGGGAAGGACTGTTCAAGATGACCATGTATTACGCCCACACACTATTGTAGTTGATTGCAATCTTCAGGAATGTTACTTTGAAAATGGTCCCTCATTTTCACAAATTAGAGAGCCCTCAAAAAATACTAGCTGTTAAATACCAACCATTTTAATGCATAGGTAGCATATTAGTTCCGGGGTATTGCACATCAAAAGAGAAATGAATATTTGATTCAAACAAAGTTTCTCATAATCCTGTATCTTGTTCATCTTTTATTCAAAATAATTGGTCTTTACAAAGCTATCACTTTGCTTGTTAGACTTTGCAAACCTGTTTTCCTATTTATACTCTTCCAGGGCATAGAGAGTATTTTTCTTTCCAGAAGAGATGTCATTTTACCTTTTAGTAGTTCCAATTTACACCTATAAGGACTTAATAAAAGCCTATGCATACTGGAATAGTTCAACTAGAAGAAACAGAACCTGACTGAATTTGGCTTAAACTGTCTTTCCAACATCCTGGGGAGACTCTTAGAGACTTGAAATACTTTTATTGACCTGGAAAGAGTATGGATATACTTTTGCTAATCTAGGAAGACTCAGTGGGACTTAAACTAGATACTCACTGACCTGGAAAGATTGCTACTTCAGCCTTGGTAGAATGATTGTAAAAGTCTTTTAGCAGCTTTGATTTGCTAACATTTATTCTGTTTTACTGAGCGATTTAGATATTACCCACAAGGCTTTGCTTTCCAATGGGACATAAGGGGAATGAGAAAAGTACTCTCCTAGAAAGAGTCAGGGGTCCTGTTCCAGCAACACAATCCCATTATGGATCTTTTGTCAGTGCTAATGCTGAGCTGGCATCCGTATGGGTGAACAGGTCTGGGCTAGCAAATTGCATTGTGAGATTAGGGCCTTGAACAATACTGTAATTCCAAACCAGAAAAAAATTTGCCACAGTTTTTCCTGATTTAATATTACAGTACTGCTCAAGGCCCTTATCTCACAATGCAATCTGCTACGCAGATCCCTTCACCCATATAGACCCCAGCTCACCATTAGCAGGGGCAAAGGCTCCACAGTAGTGGACTGCATTGCAAGAACAAGACCCATGACTGGTTTTATATCCAAAATTCCTTTCTTGTATTTTCATTAGCTTGGTGAATTTAACCTGATTTAGAGAGAATTAGAGATGAGCCCAAGCTGCAAACTTCAGACACAAACTTCCCCAGTTCTCAAGGGTATTAGGATCCAGGTTTTAGTTTGACCAGCTAAAGAAATAGGGGGCACCCACTGAGCCCAGTTCTGGTTGAGAATGCTTGACAGTAATATTTGAGAATGCTTGATCAGGTGCTCAGTAAGCTCTGGGGACTCCTTCAGCACCAAAGAATTTTGTTCCCCTAGAACAATCCAGGGCTGAAATGACTTTTTTAATATGAGCTCCTCAGCCCACTTTCCTGGATGTTTTACTGCTCACTAGACAACCACAAAACAAGATTATGCAGAGGTAACCTTGAAGAAGATAAAAGGTTACTTAACATAGTAACTGTGGTTCTTTGAGAATGTTGCCTCCATGTATGCATGCTCTCCACCTGCCTTCCCTTACTTTTTAAGGATCTACTCTCATAACTCTTAGGTTTAAGAAACGGGATTGAAGTGGTTGGGCCCACAAGGCCTTTCTCTAACCTTAGCTTCGAATGCTTAGTGCCTCAAGATGTTGTCAAGTGGTTCCGATGGGTAGTGCATTCCAGAAAGTTCCCAGCACTTGGGGGGGTAATACCTCACATGTGTGAATATGCAGAGGCAAGAGTCCTGAGGAGCCACATTTACCATGATAAGTATTTTTTTTTTAAACGCTAGGACTATCCATTTTTAACCTGCATGGCCACTAACTTCATTTTAATTTTCTTTTAAATTAAAAATGGAGTCCCTTATCAAAAATAAATGTAAGAGGAAGAAAACAGAACTGGAATTATCTATTAATCACCGGCCCTTTTATTTTCTCCAGAAGAGCTGGTTTTGATTACTTTCTTCACTGAAAGGGAAAAAGTCTTTCTATTAAAAAGGAAAAAAATATGGGTATAATATATAGCATATGGTTAAAATAATTGACAGTGCTATACAAGGTAATTGCTTGGTATCCAGCATGATCACGATCAAACTATTTATAAAGAAAAATAGTACTCCCTAGGGAGAATTTTATTCTTGAACAGTTTTATGGGAACCTCATTGTATTTGTTGGTAAAAACTAAAGCAGCTTATCTGAAGAAGTTAATGGGCTCTCCTGATTTGAACTAACCTAGCTACAGTGGGCCAGAGCTTTAGCTGGTGTATAACCATGCAAACTCCATTCAAGTGGAGCTACACCGATATACTCCCAGCTGAATGACATGCATTTGAACCATCTCTCTCTCTCTCTCTCTCTCTCTCTCTCTCTCTCTCTCTCAAGAGAAACAAGCCATAGAACCATCTACATTATTGTTAGGCCCTGAGAACAGTTGGCTTTCTTATGGGACTAGTAGGCGTTGGGTCAGTTTCGTAAGTCCAGGGGTTTATTATTTCTATTTTACTAGTATGGAAAATGAGGCATAGAGATTAAGTTGCTTGCCTACAGTCACCAGTCAGATACAAGAACTGAACCTAGGAATTCTGACTCCACTCCTGTGTCCACCCATTGCACAATCTTCTCTTCACTTATTCCCCAAACACTTAGTGTCATACATTTGGGCAACGTGTATGTGGAAATTAAAATTCATTGACAGAATTATACTCACCAGACATATGAAATCCCAAAGAAAATTAGAGGCAAATGTGTAATTTATAATGAATAAACTGATTAATTTTGCTTTTGCCCCCTGGTTTGAATTGTCTTTAAACAGACCATTAATTTTTTACAGTTCAAAAGTGAATATTCACTATTCAAAATTTATTAATTTCTTCAAATATTTATTACCCTGCAGATCATTCATAAATTACAATTATTTGCAATTTGAAATCTCTCTGTGTTAGTTAGTTCTGTAAGTCATGTCATCATGTTTCTGTTCCCCGTATGGAATATTTATATAACTAACCAACATAACATGTACTGCACATTTTCAAATCTGAAGTTTCTTTTGGTGACTATTCAGACATTTCAGCTAAAATTTTCTCTTATCGGAGAGAATCTCAAGTTGTTATGGAAGATAACAATGGAAGGACAGAAAGTGTTGTTAAAAGAAAGTTTACTTTTGAACTCAAATGAATATGCATGGAAATGGCTCCAAACTTGGCTCCAAAGAGAACCATTTACTGAAATGACAAGCTCATCATTGCTTGAAACTGTGAAAGACTGGTGCTGGACAAAAAGCACCTTTTAGTAAAGGATCATAGAAAAATGACCAGAAAGTGATAGATTGGATTTATCATCAAAAATATGGCAGGTCTCAAAAGCCCATATGGGAAACAAAGTATCGGTTACCATCCTCTGATGAGTAATCCCCTTTCACTTGAACATCCGTTGCCAGAACATTATGAGTATGATAGAGTCAGCAGCCATGGAGACTGCTGGCCAGGCATGTGAAACTATTTTTCTTCTAACCAGCATCTCTTCTGCCCCTTCCTGCTGATCTCAGTCATAAAATAGTGAGGGAAGAGACAATGCTGGGAAAAGACTGGTACAAATAAAAGCAGTGACTTCTGCTTTTGCCAAGAGCTAAAAAGTGGTCTTTTTTAATTTCCCTGGGAATCCACATGTGTGCTTGTCTAAGTCCATCCGTCCATTTGAAGTCAACCATCAAATATTTGACATTACAAGAAATCTGAGAAGTTTGGGAAACCCAGACAAGAAGATTGGAACTAGATTCTAACTCTGAATAAATTCTATTTTCAATCTGGTAAACAGCCCAGTGTTCTGTTTAATTTTTCACTTGCTCCAAGTTTTTAAATTAGGGATAGATTATTTCCCACTGATTTTTTTCACATCCTGGAAAAAAGAAAAGAAATCTCAGCCACCCATTTCCAAAAAAGAGAGTCATTTTTCTCTTGATTCTGAAGTCCCTACTGAACAAATAAAGAAAATCAGACTCCCCAACAAATTCAAAAGATGTGCAGAAGTTTACAAAAAACAAACAAACAAAAAACAACATCCCCAGCTGACAGTGGATCATCATGGGTTTTTTTAGCACCACTAAAGATAGGAGTTTGTGGTGTTTAGAAGTTGCATTTGAACAAATATCCCCGAAATCAGATACTTATCTGAAGCTCATCCAAGTTTCCAAACCATTTCATGGAGCATTGTTTGATCAACCACATTTCCTGCTCCTATATTTGTGAACAATCTTTTCCCACCCACCACCTGAACACAGGACTCATTGAAAGGATCTTTGATTCAGCAGGTATATGTCGCTGAAAGCCTGTATTCTAGCTTTAATGTACAGCTGGAGAAAGAAGGGAAGTAAAAGTCATTTCTGCAGGTACTTCCAGTTGCCTCTCTTCTTTACTTACTCAGGACCTCTTCCATCTCTGCTGTGATTCTTGAGAACTGGAACTCTGCTCGATCACTGTCCATATTAGCAAGGCTATTTCCAACACATAAGGTTCTCGCACATGTCTAGCTGTTGTTATTAGGAGTGTGTTGGGTGTCGATTGGCCTTCTTTTGGTTTAACTCCAGCACTAACAATACTCTGCTAGTCACAGAGCACAGCCAATAATATTGTACGTTGCCCAGTTAAAACAATAAGAGAAAACACTACCATTTTCTGTAATTGTACTCTATCTAAATAATCTTCATGTCATTCTTTTCTTCCCCTTATTGATTCACATTATAAAAACACTACTCTGGTTTAGTCAGAATTTTTTTCTGCTTCATTACATTAGCTTTTTCCCTCCCCATCAGTTCTGCAATGAACACACACACACACACACACACACACACACACACCCTCTCAGTCTCTCTGCTTTTAGCAATAATTTGCACATAATGGAACAGCCAGAGGGGGGTTTGATCAATGACCTCTGTCTCAGAGATGCTGTTCCAAGGGAAACACATCTGCCAACATAAAGTATTGAAGCAATCATAGCTCAGTGAGCGCCGTAATAAGCAACTGTTACACTGGAGCCATCAGTCATGTTCAGTTACAGACCTGAAAGGATACGGCACCTCGGGGAGCAATGTCCTTCCATAAATTTGGGCAGCAATGAAGAATGATTTGCAATCAAGTAATAAAAGGCCTAAAAAAGGTCCACCATGCATACTAACATCCAGTACAGCTGACAAAGGAAATAAAAAACCTTGGCATTGTTTGCTCGTTATGTAAACTACACAGCTGTCCAAGCAATTAAGATATGATTTTGGGAATTCTCTCGTAAAAATTTGCTAACAGTTCTTCCACTTGTGAAAGTGACATTCTTCTTTATCAGTAAAGTGCATTTCATTAAGGTAATGCAATTTCATCTAGCTTAATAGTAGGAATTGCTTAACCTTATGGCAAGCGTACATAAACAACATAAAATTAATGTCACTCTGTGCATTGTGGGAATAGATTTGCATTAGTGACAGCATTGATCAAGTAATAGAGAATCTAACATGTCCTTTCAGTTTTCGGTGCTCCAGAGATTCCTGTTCACTATCACCAATGTCATCTTTTGGTCTGCTGGCTGTGAAACAGTTAAAATCCGCAATGAATATTGCAATTTTTCAGCAGCAAAGCTAAAGAAATAAGCCTGATAAAATGGACCTGGGTCTGATGTGATGCAATTTCAGCATCAGACTAAGGAGGCAAGAACCTCCAGGGGAAGGAGCCAAAAGTGGCCTCAGGATAGATTTGGGAAGCGGTAGCTCACATAGACTCTTCACAATCAATATTGCCCAAGAAGAGAGGAAAGGTCCCCTCAGATAAGGGGACTGGAAGTGTTGCTGCTACCACTTCATGTTGCGATTATCCAATGGCCCAGATGCTTCAGTGCTTGGCCTACCTCATGTGCTGCCCTCCTGCCATTTTCACAGCATTATGGGGGTTTTCCTAAGGAATAAACCCAGTAATATGTTAAAAGCAAAAGGCAGAGGGTAGCCCCTATTCTCCTGGGATCCTCACCTCCTGGACCCCTTCTTCTCCAGTTGTGAGGCCTCCCGCATGGACCTCTATATAAAATTATATTGGGTGCTGTGGCCCCCTGCTTGCCAGCACCTGATTCCAGAGATCAAAAGGATCTGCCACTGCTTGTAGAGAATTCATGGGAAGTTTCTCTGTAGGCCAGTATAAGTCTGTACAGCCTTAGGATGTTTTATGAAATTCACAATCAATCATTATCTTGAGCATACGCATTCAATAGTGCATGAGTTGCAGAGAGAGTAAGGGACATTCAACAGATGGAAAGTGATCTAAGGGACATATGACACTTTTGGGTATTCTCTGAAAACTGGAGGAATGAAGGTGAGCCATCGAAACTGGGTTAACTTAGACAGCTAAATTAGAAATGGCACATGGGATGTAACAAAGCAAGGACTTGGCAGTACGAAGAGTGGTGTTGTTTTGTTTTTTTAAGGTAAAGATTTCCAAACAAGCCAGCGCAGAATACTTGACAGTTAATCAATCAAATACCTGCCCACTTCCTTCTTGGATTTTGATGAGGATCATTGCAGAGTGGAAAATACTTTTGCTATCAGAGCCAAAGAGGTGTCTATCAACAGCACTCAACATTTTTGCTTCCTTATTAATGGTCACTGATACACTGCAAGCCAAAAGTGACTACATCTACCATTGATTCCCAAATTAATACAATGCATTCTAACATTGTTTAAAATTACTACTATTTATATACACAATACTATACTTGCACTTTCAGCACAGAGTGATTTCCTCCAAAAGAATCATTAAATAAAACTCTTCTGCAACCATCTCACTTTACAGGAAGTTCTTCTAACCAACACCTCTATGTCAGAACATTTGTATGTTGTTGCCATTGCATTTCTCTGCCTCCTCATTTTTTATTCCAGAACTGTTGTACTCAGTTGATAGTAACTGTGACAAAAATGAATCCCATCCATTTCCACCAAAAGGAGGATGTAAAAAAGAAGGATTCAACAGAAAACCCCATTTGCTGATATAACTTCATGCTGGATGTGGTTTTGCTAAGGCAGATTACACACAGTGAACAAGATGAGAAAAAGCAATATATTTGTCTGTATTCGCTTTAAGCTGTATCAATATGAGGTGTCACCTGGAACAATAATGGGTAAGAGACTTTCAGACAGAAGTCTGGCTTGACTTTAAGTTGAAAGTGCCCCTTTCATGTCAAAGTCATTCCCAACAGGAAACAGACTCAAAGTTGGCAGAACAAGACCCTGTGTGATGCTTCTAAGTAGAAGATTTCAAATGCTTGATTGCACAGTGCTGCAGCCAAAAAAAAAAAAAAAAATCAGTAAGTGAAGACACTGTGAAACTCAGATGAAGGGCAAATGTGCCAAAAGGTCAGTCCAGATGGCAGAGCAGCTCAACTGCTCGATTAATGATAACAGGGTAGAGTGAGTATCAGGTCCAGATTAACCACTGTGCACGTGGTGCACTTTCCCTGGGCACCCATCTCAACCACCGGGAGGAAAACAAAACTGAGTGGTGCTGCAACCCTGCATGCCAGGTCACAGCACCATTCATTCAAATTTGGCCTGGTCGTCCCCCTCACACATATCACATGTGTCATGACGAAGGGGCAGCCAGGCCAAATCTAGGTGAGTGACTCTGCGACTTGATTCTTAACTCCCCACTTCTACCATAACCACTGAACCACCAGGAGATTTGCCACCCCTCCTCCCAAAAAAATGGGATCCCCCAATTTGCATAGTGCACAGGGTTCCAAAATTCTTTAATCCAGCCCTGTGGGTATTATGAATTTCAGGAATTAACAGAGTTCAGCCTAAACCACCAAAGTTCACTCACCTGGGGTACTCAGATCTCCTAGGACAAGTTCTAAGAACAGAACAAGATAATAGCAAGTCCCTAAGTGAGTCACCCCAAAGCCAACCAAGAAGGAGATTAAAAGGATGCAACATGTAGATCCTAAGAAGCCCTTCAGCCCTAACTGACTTGCTGTACCTAAAACCAAGACTACAGGATGCTAGAAGAGATTCACAGAGTTTACTTACCATCATAGAAGGCTGATTCTGAAAGATTCTGTACTCTCTAAGCTCCCAGTGACTTAAACTGGAGTTCAGGTGACTCAGCCCCACACAGGATCCAGCCCTCACAGGCTAATAGAGTCAAACTTACAAAGTATGCCTTTGCGCAATCACCCAAAGAGATGTTCTCTTCCCCGCTGTCAGCCAGACTCTAGTGACTGTAGGAAGGCTAAAGCTTTGAGTTTAAAATGGTTACAATTCCCATAATCAGTCCTATAATGCATTCCAGCAGGGAAAATTACACTTCAGCATTAATCTAGGACAAACGATTATCTGCCCCCTTCACAAACAAATCCAGACAAATATCCCATGGCTTTAGAGGGTTGAAAGAAGTCAGAGTAGATTTTAGAGGCAGTGTCAATCACACTCTCAGAGGGAAGAGATACTCAGTATGTGCTGTCATGTAGTCCTCTAAAGGATACTGCCCTTTTATAAATATAAAACCCTGTTTCTCGGTACTTTTTCAAGAATAGCTTCACAGGCTTACAAATAGGATCAATTTACAAAATCACATTATCTGCCAAAAAGTGGATCTAAACAAAAGCACTGTTCACCATTTCCATGCCTCGAGACTATAAGAAATTCTTAAGGTTTTCTTGAGACTATTACTACACCAGTGAGAGGTTTCCGAGTAACAGCCGTGTTAGTCTGTATTCGCAAAAAGAAAAGGAGTACTTGTGGCACCTTAGAGACTAACCAATTTATTTGAGCATAAGCTTTCGTGAGCTACAGCTTATATATATATATATATATATATATATATATATATATATATATACACACACATATACAGCTGTAGCTCACGAAAGCTTATGCTCAGATAAATTGGTTAGTCTCTAAGGTGCCACAAGTACTCCTTTTCTTTTTACACCAGTGAGGTTCACCATAGTATAGGTCCTCTAATGTTGGAGATCCCACTTCCTGATCTCATGGACCCCTCACTTCTCTCAGTGGTACTCTTTGGGCCCACCTGACTCTCCTTTTAACTTGGAGTCCCCTGGCCTCCATGGGACCCACCTGTTTTCTGTTCTTCCCTGGATGGTAGAGAGTCTTTTTTGGGGCAGGGGAGAGGAGAAGTTTTGTCCACACTTACCTCATTAATAGCCAGATACAAATGGCTACTGCAACTAAACAAGACATGCTTTATTTAAGAAAGAGAGAAAAACAGTGGTTTAATTGCTTTGCTTTTCTATCTCTTCTAAAAGATAAAATTGTATAGCACTACTGTAGTTCTCCCCCCAAGGCACAGCTCAAGCCTCTTCCCTCTTGCATGCAAATCAAAGTGCTACTCCCCCCTCCTTGTATGGGTTGGCTTTGGTTCTCTGTTGTGATGCCTGCTGCCTCCATCCAAGTTGACACTTCCTTGTGCCTGGGACACAGTGGGTGCTGACCCTTGGTAAATGACTAATACTACTACTCTTAACAAGGAGTACAACGTAGTATCCAAACAACAAAATACTGTAATACAACCCCCAACAAATGAAATGCCACACCCCAAAATAATGACTTTATTGGAGATGGAAAAAAGTGGCTCTAGGAAAGGAAAGGGTTAGAACTAACTAAATACTAAATCACCACCACTATAAAAAGTTATCCACCTCCCAACAATCACAACTGCAACACAAACCCCAGCTCCCTCCCTAGCATCTTCCTATGCAGATGGAATGCCTAGGACAAGTCCAGAAATGGAAACAGCAGCACTGCAATTGATTGCCCTTTTAAAGAGAACAAAGGGGGCCTTCTTGCCATGTTTTCATCCCTGGGTGAGGAAGGGTCTTCTCCTTTCCCTCATATATGTCATCATGTGTTCATTCTGTATTATAAAGTACTCCTTTTGGTTTTGTTAGTAAAGAAAGTTGCACTTATATCTTTCCCACCTCTCATTTTTTCTTTACTGTATTTTCTATCCCACTTCCACAAATATTTGTGTCGTTATTGAACATTTATATTAAACTACGCTCCTGAAACATGAATCAGGATCAGACACCCATCATCTCAGGTACTATAGAAACACATAAGACGACACTGTCCTTGTCCAAAAAAGCTTACAGTCTAGGAATACAAGTGACATATGAAGGGTGGATGAAGAGGAATAAAACCAAGTGTATCTACTTGCAATACTCTACACATTGGGGGAAGTAAATGTGAACGTTCCCTTCTTACCTCAAGACCAAAGAAAAACTCAAAGGAGATTTGAAGGAGAGGTCATTCTATGCAGAAGCAGCACCAGAGACATTCTTGTGAGAAGCCGAGAAGTGAAAGCCAATAAAGGAGATCCACAGTCACCAATTCTTCACACATTGTACATCTCAGCACTTCTCGGTAGGAGTCAATTTTACTTCTGACCTTTGCTGAATAGCCTTTTAGGAGCAGGAACAGATGCCTTGACAGCCAGGAGAGGCTCCTCTGAAGTCCAGCAGCACTATGGAACATAGGTGAGCACATGGATTATAAACCACCCTGGATTATACTGAAACTGAAATCCTTCCTTTCAATATATTCATCCAGGACCTCAGAACAGAGTTTCCAATGAACCAGAACTTCTGGTCACCTTGGACAGATAGAACACATCTAGACCTTAGCAAAGCATTGGAGATAGTGGCTGAGGAATCATCACTAGAAAAATTAATTTAAATGGATTTAGAAAAGAGCGGGAATCTGAAGCTGGCTGAAGGGCCTGCAACTATGGAATAGTCTCAGAAGAAAAGTGTGGAAGCACACATGCTTGTGCAGAAGCCCAGCGCAAGTCCCACTTAAGGCAGTACAGCCCTCGCCATAAATAAGTTGCAATGGTTGAAAAAATAAAGGCTGAGATTTTTTAAACAGTACAAGGGATTTATCCAAACATCTTCCATTAAAATTAAACAAAGGCATTTATATCTAGTTTGAAGCCTCCTACATTATATAGAAAACTTGCATCTGGATGTGATTCACATTCAGGACGAAATACAAATAAACTCCATATCAACTTTATACATTTATTCAACAAACTAAATAAAAGGGGTAGGAGCTACTATATTCACTAAGTACAAACAATTGCTTACCATCCCCACAGTCCAGCCTTAAAGAAACAGTACATTGAACCTCAACTTACATAGTTCAAATAATAGCTCATACCAGAATTCTATAAAAGAAAGATTTCCCTCCCTCCATTTTCTTTCCCTCTCCCCCTCCCTAAATCTAACATTTTCTGAAAGCTTAATTCATGACGCAAAATGTATCTCACAGCTCAAGGATACGTAAAAAGCACACACAGGAAACTATCACGATGTCCAATATAAGTCACATTAAACTAAACTTTTCTCATAAAACTAAGGGGACCTGACATGTCATGGAAGTTGTGAAGGGAAGGGGGAAAAGATCAAGAACATCTTTTAGCTGTACTTGCTCACTCACTGTGTAGAACAATACTGTGAAAGTATCTTTTTAAAAAAAAAGAATTAAGGTCAATTGATGTCAATAGGAGTTTTCCCATCAACTTCAGTGGGGCAGGATTTTATCCCAAGAATTTAAATTAATCTTAACCTCTTGGGGCTGACCCCAAGAACCTACAACCTCTGCTGATATGAAGAGCCAATTCTCCCAATTTTATTTTTGGTCTACTTATTCAAATGTTAGTTAAAGGAACGAATATACTAGGGGTCTAGCCTATACAACTGGGATCCTTTGACTTAGTTACAACACTGTTACAGTGTTCCCAATCCCAACCACAGCCTCCCACAAACCCCATGTCTGTTTTCTTTAAAATATATTATTAGACTGCTTTTAAATGAGAGGAGATAAAACTAGTAATTTTATTACATAGTGAGACTTGTTCATTTCAAGCTGCTGTACAACTAGATATGCAATCGACAAATCCAGTCATATCAGCTCTTTACTAAGCACACACACTATAATTAGGATCACACTGTAATTAAAATCTTGATATTTTTTCCTTTAACAACTGCAGTTGCTGTATAAAAATACCAGATTCATAAGAACTTAAAAGTTTCAGTGAAAAGAACAAAGTGTTACATTTTGGGCTTACTTTTTGGCTTTCAAATAGCAAGGTTGAAAGAAAAAAAAAACAATTAATACATCAGAAATCTCTGCCAGGCTTTTACAGCATTACAGGATTTTCCAGCTATGAAGAAACATATTGAATCTTTAGAGCACAACCCATTCTTCACTGCTTCAGTTGTCTCCTTTTGTTTACAAGTCCCTGCCATCCTTCTTTGTGAATTGAATGCTAAACTATCTCTGGAGAGACGTTATATTGCTTACAGAATGCCTCAGCAGATGGTGCTTCCTGTTGCAACAGAAGGCTGTGATTACACCTGAACTCTTCAAGAACTCTAACTTAAACAGAAGAACAAGATAAATGAAAGTCTTAAAGTTCTCTCCCTTCTATACTCAGTTTCCACAGCAGGGGGGTGGGGGGAGGGTCCTAGATTTTAGAAATTACTAACAGATCCTTGTCAGCAGACCTTATTCAGGTATTATTGACAGGACCGGCATTTCTGATGATTGGTCACTGTGCATTCTGCCATAGGACCATCCATTATAAATAGTAACAAAATGGAATAGACCTTCGTCAGGAAACGTGTATAAATGCCACCTGATTTCAGAAATTCTGTGTTATACAGAATATATGTGATGGATCTTTTTTCAAAACATTTATGAAGTCTTAGCAGCATTCACACTGTTCCACTGAGCATTAAATCTCAGTGAAACTTAAGAAAGCTTTTACTTAGACATAACATTGGGGCAAACCTGGAACATGAGTTACATGGGCTTTAAGGATGCACAAGACCCCAAAACCTACATAGTTTGCTGAGCACTTGCTGCCCTCAGGTCAGTCTACAGGAATTCAACACGTGTAGAAGTGTGCAGACCCACAACTACTACACACTTGGAACACTGATACAGTTGGAATGAACAACTCACATAAATGACAGGTTTCAGAGGAGCAGCCGTGTTAGTCTGTTTGTTAGTCTCTAAGGTGCCACAAGTCCTCCTTTTCTTTTCACATAAATGATTTCCATGCCTCTTTCACCTCCCAAACAGCTATACACTGATCCAAACACTCTGCCCTCTTGAGACTGCTGAGTTCACTGCAGCCCTACAGCTGTAATAACCCTTATGCAGCTCCTGCAGGGTGCAGAGAGAGGGTCAATACTATGTCCTGACCTGCAGGTATTTTCTACAACAAAAGAGTGTACATTGCCAGGTAGCAGGTGGATGGATGGCTGCTTCCTTCAACCCCCTGCCCCCACCCAATTTTCAATTCTTTATAGGGTAAGGTGGTTGTTTAGTTGGGGGACGGTTATTTAGCCTGATGGATCCATCAGCTAGATAGGGGCTTAAATCTGAGCTTGTCTGCTCTGCAGAGATCAAGGAGGCTCTAGAACTTTTGAGGTCTCTGTTGCCACGGCAGCAGACAGGGATAGGTCTAGGCCATTTATCTTAATTTGTTTTTCACAATTTTCTCCTATCTAAATGGCTATTACATATTTTCTACCATATTTCCTCTTTTCCCTGACTATTCAAACAAAGAGAACATAACTACCTTGTTTTATCAAAGCTGAAGGAAGACTGCATGGCTTAGGTGCCACCTGGCTGGTTTTCATACGGCCTTGCTGGCTAAAAGGTTCAATGTGCTGGGTTGTCTGTTTTTTTGTATTCATTTGGCACATGTTAGAGTGCTCTGAAATTCACACTCCCCAATAATCCAGACTGCATCGTCATGTTAGGATAGGTAAGAAAAATAATAAAACAAAAATACACATACTGTGGGGGGTTTGTGTGTATAAAATGATTGTCTAAAACATAACCCTAATAATTGCTACAGTCTTCACTAGGACACTTTTTATTGGTTGGGAGGGTGGCCAGTTGCTGAGTTTTCTGCATCTCATAGGTGGCAACTGTCAAGGTTCCTTCCCCACTCTGAATTCTAGGGTACAGATGTGGGGACCTGCATGAAAGACCCCCTAAGCTTATTCTTACCAGCTTAGGTTAAAAACTTCCCCAAGGTACAAACTTTGCTTTGTCCTTGAATCGTATGCTGCCCCCACCAAGCGTTTTAAACAAAGAACAGGGAAAGAGACCACTTGGAGACATCTTCCCCCAAAATATCCCCCCAAGCCCTACACCCCCTTTCCTGGGGAAGGCTTCATAAGAATCCTAGCCAATTGGTACAGATGAACACAGACCCAAACCCCTGGATCTTAAGAACAATGAAAAATCCATCAGGTTCTTAAAAGAAGAATTTTAATTAAAGAAAAAGTAAAAGAATGACCTCTGTAAAGTCAGGATGGTAAATACCTTACAGGGTAATCAGATTCAAAACATAGAGAATCCCTCTAGGCAAAACCTCAAGTTACAAAAAGACACAAAAACAGGAATACACATTCCATTCAGCATATCTTATTTTACAAGCCGTTAAACAAAAGGAAATCTAATGCATTTTTAGCTAGATTACTTACTAACTTAACAGGAATTGTAAGGCTGCGTTCCTGATCAGTTCCCGGCAAAAGCATCACACAGACAGACAAACCCTTTGTTCTCCCCCCCTCTCCAGATTTGAAAGTATCTTGTCCCCTCATTAGTCATTTTGGGTCAGGTGCCAGCGACGTTATCTTAGCTTCTTAACCCTTTACAGGTGAAAGGGTTTTGCCTCTGGCCAGGAGGGATATTATAGTACTGTATACAGAAAGTTGGTTATCCTTCCCTTTATATTTATGACACCAACTCTATAGGATTATGTGTCACTGTTTCAAATTAAGTCCAGATCACTACCTCATAGTTATTCGATGCTTCACATGAAGTGATTTGGTTGCCTTGGTTCAATTCCTTTATCCACAGCACAAAAGAGCGACCACAAATGGCACTGTCTCTCTGCAGAGACACCTGGATTGAATGGGAATTGTAAATTAAATTACTGTCCGTGGGCCACCTTTGAGTTATGCTGTCAGGAAAGTGATAGCAAGTTTGTACCTCCACTGCACCTTTGTGTGGGTAGGTAAAGGGATTGGTCTTCAAGGCTCTCATCATTATACAATATCATTGTTATACAATATCACAGAACTAAATTACTTTAACATTTTTAAACAGGAAAAATCTCTGCATGTGTCTCATTAAAATACAATTGTGTCATGTCTAAGAATATTATAGGATGAATAGGTATGAGGAAGAATTAGAATTTGAGGGGAAAGTCCTGCTAACCCTGTGCAGTATTTCTATTTTGAGACAGAGACTATTTAAGAATACACAAAAGGTAAACAAGTTCCTATTTATTGTCCCAATTTTTGCTCTCTCTGTGACAGTTTGCTGCACACTATGAGAGACTGGAACATTTATTCTTACAGAACTGCACTAAGAGGTATATTTAGATATTCAAGCTTTATCTGGCTAAGTTGTACAAACCATCCTAATCTTTCAGACTGTATTTGTAACACACTAAAAGGCTCCTATCCAATACTGAAAATTCTTCTTCCTCTCCACAACATTTAAACTCATGCTACAGAAAAGTTCTATAGGATTTCATACATAGAAATAACCTCCCAAACCTACAGAATTCTATAGCAGAAATATAATTCCCTATCAAATTCTATAGGTTTTAGAGAATTTCTACAGAACCCCATTGGTTTCAATTGGTTCAACAGGTTTTCCCATACAGATAATCTTTATGTGTCTTCTATTTTTGTTCCCTTTCTCGCCTCTCTCTATATGCTATCTTTGAGTGACCAAGTCTGCTTGGTGGGCTTAATAGCTGAACTCTCAAATCTGGATCTATCTTCTCTAGTTCTCCCTTGCATGTATCACTGTACCTCAAATATTTGATCTTGGTTGGCTCACTGTCTCATACAGGTCACCAAACTCACTATGCTCATTGTTAACTACATTATTGTAGTGCCTGCCCACAATATGCTGCTCACTTACCAAACATCTAAAACACCACAAAGAGCTCACAATCTAAGGAGGGTTAAAACATAGAATCAAAGGGACTTGTTTGTTTCATAGGTTGTTTTCAGCCAACAAAACAAATATCTATTAGTCCCAGCCAGTTTTCAACCAAAACATTTTCAGTAAGATAGTTTGTTGAAGGTGTCACTGTAGAAGTAGTCGTAGTAGATATGAAGAAAGAGTATAATGGCCTTATAGGCTAATTCAGTGAAGGTGCAACAGGAGAGAGTGCAAATACAGGTGCGGGATGATGCTAGCATCATTGGTGGAGCAGGGAGGACAAGAAGTTAACTAATTACTAATGGCTAAGTCAAGGGCCACTTAGACAATCGTAGTTATTTAATTTTTTTTAAAATCATACCATCTTAAGTACAATTGACAATACCATCATACTTGCAATTACCCAGGCCCATAATCTGATGGCTTCCTTGGAGTCCTCTGTTGTCTTCCAAACCTTGTCACATTTCTTCTATGACATTTTTCAAATCCATTCTCCCTTTTTGTTCCAAAAGCCAAATGGCTCAGCTATTCCCTAAACCTCTCTTTTTCTCTCCCTGAGTACTGAAACCTCTCAGGTCTTTTTTAATATTCACCTGGACTCCTCCAGTCGATCTAAGTGTTCTCAGAAGTCATGTTTCTTCCCTGTTACTTTGACAATATCCTCCTGGATCCCTACTGTGCTACACATCAAATTAAAATGTCTTGTCCTTATCTTTAAGGCCCCACATAATGCTGCCCTTACCTACTTTTCTGAGCGGATGTTCTTTTTGTATTTCCCCTCTTCCCCCTCTGCCAGTTTATATATCCCTTCATCGTTTCCTCCGAAAGGAGTCTCTGTGCTCTTTTCCATGCTCCCCTAGTGCTCAGACCACTCTCCTCACCCCAGTTCATTCCAGTCATCTCACTCGCTATATTCAAATCCTCCCTAAAGACATCCTTCTGTCATCTCATCTATGAGGCGAGAGCAGGAAGGAACAGAACAAAGGTGATTGCCAGATCATATCATTGTCTCCCTTGTCTTTCCCTTCCTTGTTTGTTTATGACTATGGCAGGCCCACCAGCTATCCCTAGGGTTTGGAGGTACAGCCCCTTTAAGCCAGACTCTTAAAAAGGAAAACAAAAAAAACTTCCTCCTTCTGAACCAGGAGGAAATAATATCATCACAGAGTGGCTTCCTTTGACCACAACTACAGAGCAAACACAGAGCAGCTTCTTTTGCCTAGTCTCAGTTCTCCCAAACCACACAGGGCTGCTCTTCCTTCAGACAAAGGATCCACCCAAGGAGAAAAACAAACAAAACAGTTCCTACTATGGTGACAGTCTCTGGGTAGTCACGTACTCTCCCTAGGCAAGCCGTTAATTCCCCATTTCCTCCTTTTCCCTAGCCTGCATGTAGATGAGCAGTCACTTGGATTAGGAAGAGACCAGAAAGCAGCTCCTCACACTTCTCTCTCTGTAGCCCTGTGGAAGCCACTGCTTCTGTTCATGGCTTCGTCCACTTAGGAGGCACAGCTATCAGCTCCTTCTCCCAGCAACCTGACAAGCTGCTGCTGTTGACTCTTCTCTCCAGGTCTGACAGTTCAGGAAGTCGTTTTTAAGAGATAGTTTCCTGCTTTCTCCCCAGTGAATGAGTTTTATTCTTCCTGGTTCACACAGCACATGACTATGACTCTTTATTTGTTGTATGCTCTCCAGGCTAAGCACCATGTGAGGCACTTAATCATTTTTTGAAGAGCCAGAAATATGCTAAAAGCCAGTCAAAATTTTCCAAAGTTCAGTTTTTCAATGTAAAAGATGGAATGAGTTTTTGGGGATTTTTTTAAGTATTTTTTTTAAATATCAGATATAAGTAGTAATAATGAAACAGAACCTAACTGAGTGCATGCTGACGGTGTACTGTGCTTGTCTGCTGAGGCTCTTTTAGTAGAAGACAAGGACTGTAGCACATGGTAGTTATCTTGGCACCTGGAAAGTTATCTTGCTGAATACATTGTAAGATAAGTTTAGTGGAAATAATTCTTCCTAGGGACACAGATTAAAGAGCATCCCTTCATCTTAAATCTAGGTTAAACAGGGTCTGGCACCAGCATATTTCAAATGCATGTCATTCCATTTTTCATTGTATCTTTTAATTCAGCTTCTAGGAACCTAACATTAAGGTGTGACTTTCTATGTGCCTTGGAGTCTTTGATGTATTTATCCTCACCACACCCCTGGGCGGTAAGGAAGTATTATTATTCCCAGCTATGAAATGGGGAATTGAGGCATAGCAAAGTTAAGTGACTTACCCAAGGTCACACAGGAAGTCTGAGGAGGAACAGGGAATTGAACTTGGGTCTCACAAGGCCAAGGCTAGTGGCCTAATCACTAGATCAGCCTTCCCTTTTCCAGGGGGAGAGCTGCCACTCATTCTCTGACTTCATTAACACACTGTGTACATAGTCATCAGGAAGGAGATGGGAGGGGAAAGTCCCAAGCTTGTACAGTTTAAAGGAGTTATATCTTCCTAGGCTGCAAAATTCATTGCAAGGTTCTCTCTGAGACACACTGCTGAACCGCTCAGCAGAATGAAGAAACCTGTATCTAAGGTTGCTGCTTTTGTTTTGGAAAAGCTGATGTAGAAAATTTCTAGAGTCAATACTTGGTATGACTTAAAACGGAACCAGTGGGTTACAGTGTGGTGATTTGTATGAACTCCCACATATAGTCTATCTCCAAGAGGTAGGAGCCAGCTTGAACCACTTTTCAAGATGCTCCCTGAATTTCATAGCAACTTTCAAGGCTCAGATTACAAATGATTATACTAATGGGCCAAATAGCCATCTCATACCAAACCAGCATCCAAAAGTTTGTGTGTACCTTTTGTGTAAGTACAGCCCATTTATATATATCTACACACACATTAGATAGATATAGATATAGACAGACATATAGATCACACACACAAGATCAAGTTGGTAGGTAACTATTCAAGTCCTGCATACAAATGTGGAGTTTGTGTTCATGAACAATTTGTGTGGAGTTTGTGTTCATGAGCAAAACTGAAGGTGAAATTTTAGAGGCCGGCTTTGGAAATTTGCCTGAATAGATTTTGTGGGTAAATATCTGCATGAAAAAATGAAACAAATGAAAGAGGTTACGGTTAGATCTAGGTCTAAATTTACCACATACATAATCCGGCTGGCTTACTTTGATATGGGTTACAACGATATTTAAATTTAATCAGGTTTTAAAGAGCCTCATCACAGGAACCTGCAACCTCAGCAGAAGAACTTGTGACTTACACTGACCTGTTGCAAGAGCTCTGTGCATCTGAATAAGCTTTGAGAACCTAACTTTTTATCCCGTCAAATGAATGTCTTCTATTATTTGCTTAAGAGTATTACTTTGTTTGAACAGCCTGCTATGCAAAGTGTGAACAATGGATCCAGAGAAAAATGGAGCTCTTAGGACTGTTCTCTAAGCACAGATGAACCAACAAGATCTGTAACGTCATGTCTGGATATTCGGGGACTCTGGGGACTGGGGCTGTAAGAGCTATGGAATAATCTATATTGTTTATTTGAAAATATTTGGCTGATTTTTTATCTGTCTTGGTGACCCACTCTTGCCTAGTTTCTCCTACACTAATTATTGTATCAACAAGTTATTTTGAGTAGGAATTTTTTCTGTATATTCTGGCTGATCTGAGTCACTATATAAGATATACAGTACATTTGCAATTGTTCCAGAAACAGCAAGACCCTTATTGTGTATAGGCCCTCATTAGGAACTGGAAACCATGCACATTAATACCACCATATTATACTTTATACGCTTTATTGTTATATATTATTAGATAATATGGTTAAAGTTAAATAATAACTTTAACAACAGTACACATTGTGTTATGTACATAAATAAGACAGGGAATTTAGGACAAGGTATATAAAACAAAATAATTGTTATTAAAAAGTCCTACTAATATGAATTAGGAGGCCAAGGTTTTCCAAAGTTGGTGATTAATAGATTTAGGTTTCTAAATTCTTATTTAAGCACCTGACAAGCTGGGAGCAATGTAGACAATCTGGCTGACAGAGTCACTCAAGTCACTTCGGCTTGAGCTAGCACACTAAAAACAGCAGTGGATGTGGCAGCTTAAGTGGCACCTCAACCACTTTGGTCTGAGTTTCAGGGGCTAGCCTGAGCCTTCACTAATGCTGCGACATCCACGCTTCTATTCCTAGCATGTTAGCTCAAGCCGAGCTAGTGCAAGTATGTCTACCAGGGCTAGGAAGCACACTCACAGCTGTAGTGTAGACATATCCTAAGTGGTCTGGTTTTCAAAAAGTGTTGAGGATGCAGAAGTTCAAAGTTTAAGTCCATGGAAGACATTGAATACATGTCATACTTTTTTAAAAAATCAGGCCACCTTTTTAGGATCCTAAATAATAGTTTAAGAGTCCAACTTTAGCCATACATATTATAAAACCTTGGTCTGAACATTGTCACAAGCAGCTAACATGGTTTTGTTGCGAACAAACCAAAATCTAGCTGAACTTTTCCTACTGTTCCAATTTAATACCAAAGAATATGAAACCAGACTGGGAAAGAAGACATGAAAAAGACCAAAATAAGCACTTTGGGGTGGGGGTATTTTGTATTTTATTTTATATCCAAGGAGATTGGAGTAATAGGTAGGTATGAGAATGTTTTAACATTTCTTAAACTTCTCAGTATCTAGTTCCATAAATTAAAAAGTGAAACGTTCAAGACAGCACTAATAGCATGGCAAGCCCCATTAGTCACTGTGGAAAGAGCTCAGAGCTCTGCTTTGTCTCAAACTATCAAAAAAGACAAACCATGAGGAACTAGTTGAAGGAAGAATTAAGATTACTTCCCTCAGTAATGATATTACATGTTTTGTCTCCGGACCAGCCTTCCCCCTTCAACCAACCCATGCCCTAACCCAATCTCACAGCGGAGAATTATGGACCAATCACATTGATCAGCTGGTTCTTTTCTTCCATTCCAAACTAAGCGACTAGGTCAGCAGCACTGTGCACACAGTGCATGTTAGTTACAGGTTTAGATGCTGAAGTGCTTTAAAAAGGATCTATATCAACTTGGCTGCTTATTCCACTTACAGGACTGCAACAGCTTCAGATTTAGTCCCTGGTTTGCTAAATAGGCCCTCAGTGGCAGAACAGGCAGATGAAGCAGGATCACCTCTCACTGGCTGCCACAGAGGAGAAACCCCAGTTGCCTTGGACCTCCTTGCCACTGGACACAGCTGCCTCTTCTGCCAAGATTTGCATGGCTGCTGGTGTGCAACAGCTCTAGCACATTAAACTACTCATGTGCAGGCTCCTTTCACAGGAAGAACTTTTTCCCCACCCCTACCCATAAAAACCCTGTGGCAATGGGCGAATGGCGATGGGGATATGCGAAGTGATCACCTGGAGTCCATAATCACAGACGCACATGCAGGTGGTGACTGCAAAATGGTTATCACATGCCCCTGGCCTGGGATAGGGGGGCATTTTTGGCAGCCGCGGTCATGACTGAGCAGGCCTTTTTAGGAACCCCTCTGCTCACCCCATATGGGGAAGGAGCTAGAAAAGGTGCCCCAAACATAGGCTATCCCACCCAGTGGTGCAAGTAGAAATTAGGTCTTGCCAGTAATTCACTCATGGGAGGGACACAAGGGGGGGGGGGGCATGTGACCCTCCATGTGATTCCTCCCTGCCCCACCCCCCAGCCTGGTGCTGCCACACTCTCCTCATCGCCTCAGACACCCTCCTTACCTGTCTAAAATTTTACAAAAGATGCAGATGTTTAACAGATGGAGTTGTAAAATGATGCTTTGGGCCCCTGGTGCCACCTGTATTTCCAGGTGTCATTGAAGATCCAGCAGCACCCCAAATTGAAAACTTCTTAAATGAAAGAAGGATAGGAAGGACAATCACTCCACTTTCCCTTAACACACTATCAGTGCCTCCCTTATGTCCAGACTAAGCTTCTGCCAGCTTGCCTGTATCTAAGTATTGCTCTCCGCCAGGCACTAGGAAAGCAAAGATGCTGCGCCATATGGGTTTGATGGGAAAGAGGCATAGAACTGTGTGTGCCATGTACATCTTGATAGAACTACAGCCCAAATTGTTTTGTTGTTTCCCCTCAGCATGATATACAGGAGGGGCAATCAAAATCAGCCTGGCAGAACATGCATGAGAACTGTCTCTGGACAGATAAGCAATTGATCAAAATCACATTTTCTGATCTCTTGGGGCCAAATCTTGTTCCCATGGAGATCAAAAGGAGTTTTGCTATTGAGTTCAATGGGAACAGACTTTCACATTTGGAGAGGAAAGAACAAAACCACTCAAGCAAGGGCTCTTCCTGTCTCTTCAATATACCTACTTGTGAAGGCCACACCACAGCCTTAAATGGGCCCTGGATTAAGCAGATTGTCTAATTTTTCCTCTTCTACACTCTTGCCTTTCACCAAGGACAACTCCAGTCCCTTCCCCATCACTCAGACTCAGGCTTAGCTTTGACTCCTCCCTTTCTTTCTCCCGATCCAGGATCTTGCCAAATTCTGCCTGATATCACTTCTAAAACCTGCCTCTTCCTCTCCAGTCCCTCTGTAAGAACCATGGTTCTCTTTAACCTGCACCAACTGCCTTCTTTCTAAACCCCCAGCTTTCCACCTCTCCCGCTTCAATAGACTGAATGTTCAGCAGCTCACTTGATCTGCTTTCCAGCCTATCTAAGTCCCTTCACTGGCTCCCTTTCTCTTCCCACAGAGTGGAAGCTGTTCACGCTCATTTCTAAGGCTTTGCTCATAACTACATCCCATCTTCCCAAGGGAAGCCAAGACTCGAATGCCCTAGCCACATTCTGCTCCTTTCCCCACTGCAGCAGCAGGGAAAGGAACAGATTGCAGCCCCACTCCCCCAGCCTTGTCCTCCGGTGGGGCTATGCAGTTCTGTGGGGGGCCGTCCAGTGGCCCCACGTCTTTCCGGAACCCTGTACTGGCTAGAAATGTATTGCAGGTACTGGGTACCAGTGGATACTGCCATACTTGCACTCCTGATCCCACCATGCCTGACTGGATAACCACGTCCAGAGGGATCACTCCCAATGCGGTCCAAAAACAAAAATGTTTCTTGCAACTTGGAATGTCTGTACCCTACTGGACGAATCAAAAGAGAAAGACCCAAACACAGAGCAGCAATTGTTGCCTGAAAACTCTTGAGGTACAACATTGACATCACTGCTCTCAGCAAAACAAGACATGCAGCTGAAGGCCACTTGAGGGAAGAGGGCAGTGATTACACTTTCTTCTGGAAAGGAAAACCAGCAAGCAACAGGTGAATACACAGTGTTGGCTTTGCAATCAAAAACCTTCTAGTCAACTGCCTGACTGAGCTCCCCATGGGCATCAATGAGCGCTTTATGACCCTCCACATCCAATTGGTCAATAAGTCATTTGCCACTATCATCAATGCATATGCACCAATCTTGACGCTGACGAAGAACAGAAAGAATCCTTCTACACTGACATTGATAAAATGTTGTCATCCATTCAAAAAACAGATAAGATAATCCTTTTAAGGGGCTTAAACACAAGAGTTGGAAGGGAGGAGTGGGCAAGATCAATTCCAATGGCATCCTTCTACTCAGCAAATGTGTAGAGCATGACCTAGTGATCACAAACACATTCTTCCGTCAAAGCAACAAGTATAGAACAACTTGACAACACCCCCGCTCAAAACAGTGGGACCTCCTAAACTATATCATTATAAGAACACAGGATCTAAGAGCTGTGCAAGTCACTTGTGTCGTTAGAGGAGCTTATGATTGCTGGATTGACCACCTCCTGGAGTAAGCTTGGCCTGGTTCCGCCCACTCAGGCTGAGGGCGTGGCTCCTCACCCTCTAGTTTAGAGGGAAACCACACCGGCTCCCTACACAGACCAAGCTCATGTGGCATCACGTCTCTGAGATCTGAAGATGGTAGTACCCTTCTTAAAGATAATGAATCCATCAAAGAGCACTGGAAGGAATACTACGAAAAGCTTCTAAATCGAGAATCGACTGACTGATGACACCATCAATTCCATTCTCAGCACCCAATCTGGGAAACTCTTGCCAACCCACCAACACCTGAGGAGGTCTGCAAAGCAATTAAACAAATGAAGAAAAATAAAGCACCAGGTCCTGATGGCATACCAGCTGAAGTACTGAAAATAGGGGGCAAAACACTGACTAACAAGCTTCACTTGCTGCTCCTCAAAATCTGGTGCACCGAAGAAATCCCTGCTGACTTATGTAATGCTAACATCGCCACCATTTTCAAAATGGAACACAGGGCCGACTGTGGCAACTATCAAGGCATTGCCCTCCTCTTCATCGCTGGGAAGATCCTTGCTAGAATTTTTCTGAATCACCTGCTCCCTGTTGCAGAGGAAGTACTTCCAGAGTCCCAGTGTAGCTTCAGACCATCACAAGGCACAACCAACATGATTTTTGCAGCCAGGCAGATCCAGGAAAAATGTCAAGAACACCAGGAGCTGTATATGGCCTTTCAACATCTGACCAAAGCCTTCAACTCTGTCAACCGTGAGGCTCTGTGGAAAATCATGTCAAAGTTTGGCTACCCAAGCAAATTTATCACCATTGTAAGACTCCTCCACGATCAGATGACTGCCTCCATCCTGTGCAGTGGCTCCACCTCTGAGCCCTTTGTCATACGAACTGGTGTAAAACAAGGTGGTGTACTGGCACCCACCCTTTTCTCCATTTTCTTAATAGCTATTAAAACATTAACCCAAGACTGTTTACAATGGGGCATTGGCATCCAACATCGGATTGACGGCAACCTCTTCAACCTTCCTCGTCTCCATGCCAGAACTACAGTAATATCGGCAACAATAACTGAACTGCAGTATGCAGATGATTGTGCTGTAGTTGCACACTCAAAGGAGGATCTACAAACAGCCCTTAATTGCTTCTCTGAAGCTTACCAAAGCCTATGACTAACTCTGAACATCAGCAAAACAAAAGTTCTCCACCAGACAGTTCCCAGTCAATCATCAGACCCAGCAAGGAAAATCTACATCAACAAAGAAGAACTGGAAAATAAAGAATACTTTGCCTATCTTGGCAGCCATCTCTGACAGAGAGCAGACATAGACGTTGAGATTCAGCACAGAATTCACTGTGCCAGCCTTGACTTTGGCATACTGTTTCACCGGGTGTTCAACAATCACAACATCAGAACACATACTAGACTTTTAGTTTATAAAGCAGTGGTAATCCCAATTCTCCTCTATGGCTGTGAGACTTGGGTGACCTACAGAAAACACCTGAAAAACCTGGAACGCCAGCACCAGCACTTTCTTCAGAAGATCCTCAACATAAAGTGGGAGGATCATCACACTAATGTCAGTGTCCTCACAGAGGCCAACATATTCAGTGTTGAGGCCCTGATTATCCAGCACCAGCTGAGGCAGAGCAGGCACTGTGTGCACATGCCTGATGTATGCTTACCAAAACAACTGCTGTATGCACAACTCACCAAAGGAGAAAGAAAACGAGGAGGCCAGAAGAAACACTTTAAAGACACCCTCAAGATAAACATCAAGAGATGTGGCATCGACACCACACACTGGGAGGCAGCAGCACAGGATAGGGATAACTGGCAAAGACTTGTCTGAGTTTTTTGAGGAAAATCACCTTGCCCTGGTCTCAGAAAAATGCCAGAAAAGAAAGAAAAGACAACTGTCACACAGCAGGTATGGCCCAACCCTGTCTTCAACCATCACCTGAGGATCGGGCTCCTCAGTCACCAAAGGACCCATGAAAAAAAAATCTGTGAAAGAGATCATCCTCGACCTTGAGGAATCGCCAACAACTGCAACAGCTTCACATTTAGTCCCTGTTTTGCTAACAATTTTAAAGTAGCTTCAAGGTCCAAATTTTCAGTCAGGTGCTTGAATCATATCAACAGCGCTCGCAGATGCAAATCCTGGCTTTTGCATATGCAGTTACCTGAAATGAGCACACAAACAAGATTATTGTAGGTGCAATGGCTGCATGAAGATTTTTGCAGGCTTCCCTGTTGTGCCCAAGTTTTAATATTGGACCTCACCCTGATGGATAAAATCCTATTGAATTTAACAGGAACAAAACAAATGAAGACTCCATTCAAATTACAACAGGCTAGAGAATGGCAGCCTCTCTATAGTCTCTTTTTCACCATCATATAGAATTCAGTCATGTATAAATGTTTCCAGTGAATAATTCACATTTTAGTAGGTGTCTGATTTACAACCACACCCACAGAGCACAGCAAAGTGAAGAATGTTCATAAATACACATCAGTCAGAAGACGGGCGTAATCATTACTATGCCTGCTAAAAAGTGGCTTTTTTATTGAAAAGCAGAGATGAGCTAGGTTCAAATCCTCTGATCTAATTTCCTCCAAATTTAGGGCAATTACAAATCTGAATCCAGAGACAAATTTTGTGGCATGACATCACCATCCATGCTGGAAAACTAATGACTGAACCTGAAACAACTGATTTTTAATTATTACGTAGCCATGCAAAAATCAAGGACTGTCCAGAACATTATTTAGCACACCTAATAATCAATTGAAGCACCATCATGTAAGCAGGCAAGGTGCATGTTAGCTGAGGTGCATCACATTTTTTGTCCTGCAAGATTATTTATGTAGACAAGGGGTAATATTTTCAATAGCATCTAATTGACGTTGGGGCTTAAGTCCCATTTTATAAAGCAGCTAAGTTACTTTTGAAAATGTGACTTACGAACTTTGGAAGATTTACTCCAAGGCCTAATTCATACTGGCTGGCACTTAGACATTGTCATTTGGGAAGATTTTCTTTTCACAGCAATTCTAACAAATCAGAGAAAGCATTTGGGAAAGGCGTCAGTATATCTGCAGGCATGTTATTCATTTTGCATTTAACATATGTATATATTCAAAAACAGTGCGGTTTGCTGACACTCAAGAAATACTGGGATGCTGTGAAGTACAAAAACATAGAAGATTTGAAAGGTGTCTCTTTTCTCCTTCCCGCATTACACTATGGAGCATAATACCAGCTCATACAGTGACACCTAGTGCAAGTGATGGGGGTATAACACTATTGCAAGTCAAGACACGCTTCCTTGTTAATATTACTTTGATTTCCAATAAAATGATCTAATTCAATCGTGCTGAAAGGCTCCCATTTCTTTTAGACCCCAATTTGCATGCATATTCTAATTCTCATTTGAATCTATTAAAAAAGTAGCAAGCTTATGGACCATGATCTCTGCTCAGTTCATCACTTAACAGTCAGGATTGTTGGGTCATTAATATCAATAATGAGCTAGAACTGCAATTAGGGTCTAAATGAAATATGCCATGAATTATTGATTTATTATTATGTTTGTCAGTACAAATATACCATGGCACAGCAGACATGACTCCAGAACTGGTATTATTGCAGAGGTATTTCAGATTTGCCCATCTTTCTAAAAGGCATCCAGGAAAAATAAATATTCAAGGAGGCTAATATTTTATTACAAGATCAGTTGTGTGGAAGACATGAAACAGAATAAAATAGTAGAACCTGGCTAATTTGTATCAGTGCTGGAAGATCTATTGCAAATTACTGAATATTGTCAATTAGCAAGTAATTATTTTGCTTTCCTGTTCATCTGGTCCTGTGACTCTCCTCTTTAAACCCTTTTCACTGGCTCCCCCTTACACAATTCGTCCAGTTTAAACTCCTTGTTTTTAAGGGTCTACGTTATCCCATCCCAGAGTGTTTTTCTTACCATATTTCCCCAGGCAAACATTCCATCAGTAAGACCAGCCTCACTACCCCCATTTGTTGTCTTCTTCTACTCCTGCTCCTGCTCCGTGCCTTTTCCACAAGGAAGCCCTAGAACAAGAAGCCTGTAGCAGAGCCAGGCACCGAACCTACATCTCCTGGGCCAGATTCTCCATTGCCCTGCACTTTATGTCGTCATTTACACCTGTGCAAAGTATGTGTAAAACATTACTTAATGAAGGCCCAGAAGTACCTTGATAGATGCTGTCCCTTGTGATCCCAATTTACCAATGCTTCACCCTTCTCATTCAAAGCCTCACAAAAATTCAATTCCATAATACCCAAAAGAACTAAGTTAATCAGACAATTTAAAAGAAAAAAAACAACACTACAGATTACTTCAAACTGGGTTTCTCAGTGAATTCTTTCTTCTATGGATTTCTCTCAGATTGTATTCTCTTTTGGACAGACTGTATATTTGGGTCTTGTACAGTCCCAAACAGAGTTCACTCTTAACAAATAATTATTATGTATGATGTATATAAGTCAAAACACTATGAACCATGGGTAATGAATCAAAAAAGTACTTAATTCAGTTAGCTTCAACTTACTGTAATATTTCAAAGTATATTTATAAATAAACAGATATGAAGTTTTAGCAATAGTAGATATCACACACCATTCTGCTATTAAATCTTTCAGAAGCAGAGAGACTTTCATATTTGCTTGTGAACTGATGACATGTGAATTACCTCAAGTTCTGTAACTTTCTTTTATGATTAATTACAAACTATCTCAATTTGAATCTACAGTATATGTACAAAGCCTTTAAAAAATGGGACTCCAGGAAATTTAACTTACAGAAGAGAACTAGTTTACCGCAAAATTATCTTCCACTCAGTTTGATTCTTTCTAGGCTTGTCTACAAGAGCTGCAAGACACACTACAGGTTTGTGATTTGTAAAGCACACCGTTCATGTGGACCCTGCTGGCATGAACTAAGAATTCCCTGGTGCATTTTAACATAGTCAGCACTATCTTAGAGTGCACAAGTGAACCTTTAACTTGTGCCAGCAGGGTCTATACAGACCAGTTAGTGAGGAACACATTAGTGTGCTTTAGAAATAACACCCCCATAGAGCACATTGCTGCTTTGTGTAGACAAGCCCTCTGGTGTTGCCTTTGCAGATTTCCAAGCAGTACAGTACTTTGAAGAAATATATGTAGCATTTTATGTATTCTATCAGGCAGAGAAGAAAGCACAGTTTGCCTGTTCTAATAAATTTGACACTCATTAAACATGAGCAATGAAAGAAAAGCTAATTTTGTGTGCACACACATACCCTTCAATCTAGCGAAAAGTTTATTTGTGTTTAGATTTAAACACGGCATGCAATACACCCATGCAAATTTTAAACACATGAAGTATCAGTTTTATATATTTGAAAAGCAACCTATGTCTCTCAAAAGAAAATCACGCACGCCAGATCCAAAGCATAACCTTCCACGGCAGAATGAGCTTAAGAAAATTGATTAGGCTTGCAGTATGTCTCAAAGGGTACATCTACCCTGCCCAAAAAAAAAAAAAAAAGAAACACCCACCTGCAACAGCAAGTCTTAGCTCTCAGATAAACAGATCTGGGCTCACCCCATGGCACAAAAAAGAGCTGCATAGACTTTCCCACTGGGGCTGGAGCTCAGGCTCTGAAACCTGGTGAGGGGGATGGGTCTCAGAGGCCAAGCAGGAACATCTACGCTGCTATTTTTAGCACTGAAGCACAAGCGTAAGGGGCCCATACTGTTCAGAGGGGTAGAAAGGGTACCTGCTGGGATTAGGAGACAGTTTACGAGTGTGTCTTGCATCTTAGAAGCAGAGACAAGGGTATAGTTATTTCCCTACTACCAACGTGGAGATCCTATCTGCCTGGTGTCCCTGTCTTCTCAGTATACAGGAGTTCCTTCAGGAGACTATCTCCCTGCAAGACTCCCCTCACACTGACCCCATCTGTTGAGCTGGAAAGGTGGGAAGTAGACATGGTTCATGGACTAGTGCAGCAAAGTGCTTGTCTGATACAGTGGCCTTTCTGAGGGAGCTGCTAACAGCGAGAACAAGGATCTGAAGGGAGTTCACATTGCGTGGAGATGTGTCCCTGTCCCACCATTTCCTGTGGACTATGTAGGGAAATGGGGGTGATTTGAAGCAAGCATTTAAGAAAGGGCTCTGATGATGGCTCGTGATTGTGAGTTACACTTAAACTTACATTTACAAGGGGTGGTGTTGGTGATGTTTTGTTTTGTTTTTTGGGGGGAGGGGTTAAATAATCTTGAATAATGATGTTTTTAAGGGAAAAAGTCACATGACAGACTTATAACTTCATAAGCCTAATAACTGGTTTACATTTTGAAGACTCTCTTTATGATAAGAAGGGCTACCAAGGAGGAGTGGATTAAGCTTGTTTACTTTAATTTTACAATCATTTTTTGTTTGTTTTTTAAAAGAAGTGCATAATCAGAGATTACAACAACATTTGCCAAGCCTCTTGTGGAAGTTACAAATCATGCAGACATAAAACAAAATCTCTGCACTCATGTGTGGTTAAAATTTATATCCTAATGCACTTGTTCTCATTGAGAATTAGCGAATAAAAGCAGATTGAAGTTTTTACAGTGAGTTGAGAGTGAACAAGAAATTTTTTAAAAAATGAACACACATAGCGCTCTTTCAAAATGACACAGCTCAAAGATGACTTTTGTAATTAACCTCTTTAACTTTAAAAAACATCTGCTCTGGGCAGGGACCACAAATTAGGAGCAAAGTTTGTGTTCAATGTGAGGTTATCAGCATTATTCTTGTAATGGAAAATGTTTTCTTACAGTTACTATGGAGCCACCCCTAAGCATATTTGTGGCCCTAGGTCCTCCTCCTAACCTTTACAGTACAATTCTTGGGCTCAGTTAAAGTGCATTCTAGTCTTTAGCAATTCCACTTTCAATTCTCCTGTGCTGAGAGATTGGGATCCAAGAAACCACTGCATCCCAGATCATGCAAAAATTCAAAAGGATAGAACACAGATTCAATCTGGCCCTCTATCTAATCTGTAGAAGTAAAGGTTATGGAGAGGAAGAGATGACAGTCTGGATATACAGCAATAGCTTCCCCAAAGATTCTGCTGCCAGTCAGGGTAAGAAGGCATCGGTCAGGGATCTGGGACAAAGAGTGCATCCTTTCATGAAGGTATAACTTCAAGGTTCAGGACTTTAACTCTACCAACATGGCCACTACCATGGCAGCCTATGTTCCAAACTAGATTCCTGAGGTATAATCCACAAGGAAGACAAACAGCAATCCTATGTGGATAGAGGGAAATCTTGGACTGGAACGAGGATGCCTATTCTTACCTAAAGGAAGGTAATGTGAAGAAAGATTACTAAGTTATTTTTACATGAATGACATGCCTGCCCTTTGCCTTACTGCCATTTACCTCTAGACATCTTCTAGTCAGAAAGGTCAAAACTTCTATAGTTCCACTTAATTGCCATGGGATGATTCATGCTCAGGGGCTTCCTTTTATCTGGTTTCTTATCTTCAACATTTATCATCATATACCACCCTTCATCACTGTCAATGTCATAGGAGCTACATCAGCATTAGCAATGGGCAAGTCACAAAAGGTTTGGCAGTACAATTCAAATAAGCATCCAAAAGTTCAGCTGTTTAACAAAGTCATTTTTATTTAGAAATCAGGCTCTGAATCATGTAAGAATAGACTCTTCCATTGTATTTTAAGTATCTTCACTTCTGGCTGAATTTGGCCAAGACAGGTAGAGAACCATGAAAAGGAGAAATAAATTAACCAAATATTTTCAATAGCCCAAGAAGATGCCCAGCAATTTTTTTTTTTTGGCAAAGATGGAGCAAGCTGTTATTTTATCCATTTCCACTCAGTGTCCCTGGTAGCCATAGCAGCATCTTCGACCGGTTTACTTTTTAGAGAACAGCAGGAGAAAGGTCAGGACAAAACTAAAAGCTTGGATCGAAACACCGCTGAATTTTGATCATCGTCAGCTCAAATCTTGCAAAAAAATGACTCTGCAAAATCATCCCCATGGAGTTCCCTTTGAATTTTTCTATTGCAGGAAAAGATCCATTGGACACTGGATTAGAATCATAGAATCATAGAATATCAGGGATGGAAGGGGCCTCAGGAGGTCATCTAGTCCAACCCCCTGCTCAAAGCAGGATCAATCCCCAACTAAACGCCAACCCCTGCTCAAAGCAGGACCAATCCCCAACTAAATCCCTAGATTGTTGTGGCTGCTTCTCCTCCCACTACCTCAATCACCAGGCAGCCATCTCCTTGCTCCACCTACTCTGGGGAGGTCATGGAGCGGACAGAATACAGATTAGTTCTGGCAAAAATATGGGGAGGCTGACAAAAATAGGAGGGGGGGGAGGAAACTTTAAGGAATATTTTTTTAAGTTAGTCGGGTGCAGGCTAAGTACTAGCAGAGCATTTTACATGCATTCTGCTGAACATTTTCTCTCTCACCCTCTTATGAAGAAATTAATCTAAAACTCACCAGAATTTACACACAACCCTGCATCTTATTAAAAGAATTGTCCCTGGCAACATTTTTTACTCGTTGGCAACTATGTAGTGGAAAATTTATTTTTTTCCACCCTCTCATAACTCCAAATGTCTGAAGGGATTTGGCTTAAACATCTCCCCCGCAAAAAATGTACCTTCAGGGAAATTCTCAGTGCAATTCTCTCTGCATGGAAAATTTCAGTGTAATTGAGGAATGTTTCGGATTGTGGTTGTAAACAGAAACTGTTTGGCAACCTTTCCAGTGTTTAAAGGGCATGGGGTGAGAGGGTGTCACTAAGGTTATACTACCTGTTACAGGTTTGATTTAAAAAGTGTGTAGAACAAGACTTGGGTAGGTAACAGACTCATTATAATGAAATTTTACACATAGGAGTGAGAGAGGAAATTAGGGGTACATAAGCAAATAGCCGGACTTTGCTCTTGGATGATGGGGACTACGGATCTTTGAAGAGAGACATGTTTGGTTTTTTTTTTGCACAAGAATCTTGAAGTCTTTTTTTTTTGAGCAAGTCAGCAGCAGCATCGTGTTCACAATGTAAATCTCACTGCATTAGCCAACTAGTGAGCGTCAATCTGCTGCTAAATGGGAAAACTCTCCGGTTGTGGAACTTCATTCTGACTCAGAGCTAGCAAAACAGTGGCCTCTTCCCCCTCCCCACTTTCTCAGAGAAGCTGCCAAGCATGTCAGATTATTCATGTTAAATTATGCTTGATAGCTTTGAGATGTGCACTACTGTCATCTAAAGGCTGAGCTGCAGCTGTCAAGTCCTCTTTGCTCAGAATCTTGTGTACGAATCCAATCATGGTCCAAGCAGGTGAACAGGCCTTTATCAGCCTATTTACCCACTAAAACTGAATAGCTAAATCCTGACACATTGAACAAAACACATAACAGAGGTTTGAGAAGGAAAATTAATCCCATCCTCCACTTATCAACTGTTTAATACCTTCTGTTGACCTGTAGATGAACTATTCCATTAAAATCCGAGGGTCAGCTTCAGTGCTGGCATAAGCAGGCACAATCTTCATGATTTAGCCAGCAATGAATATCGCCCTAGATTTTAAACCCTGCTGCCAGCAGACAAGCAAGGGGAAACAAGCTAGAATGTCAAATAAAGGTGGTGTGCACATATTTATACCTCAAACTTTGCTGTGGCATTCTTAACATTTCTTCTAATGTCATAGTTTGAATCTCTAGAACAATTAGACCTTTCCCTTTTACAGTGTTACCGCCCTTAGTAAAGACTATATTTATCTTGTAAGCTCAGTTTTCCTTTAGTCTTGCCACAGTTCAATCCATGCTAGAACACCACCAATCTCTCCCAGGTTTTCATTTTCTCACTTCCCATATACCCATCCTTTGACCTGCAGGCAAATGAAGCCATTCAAATATTTGCTTATCTTGTCATCTGTTGCCATCAGACCTTGCAATTCCTGTCATGCCCCACATGTCAGTTTAAAGCATAACGTCATTAATACCTCCAGTTCACTAATGGATGCTTCACACATGAATGCATTAATGAAATGTGTTATTGTTTTCCCCTCACAGGACATTAACAATCTCGCTCACGCTGAGCCCCTGAAGCCCTGCAGTGCTGCTGAAAACCACTAGCTATCAAATGAACCCTCAGTTACGCCTCAGTAACTTTAAGTTCAAGTTTATCGCTGAAGCGTCACTCATGTGAAGAGAAGATACAAGCCTCTAAGGTCTTTTGGGCCCAGCTTCAATTACCATAAAGAGTAACAGGAGGCAATAGCTGCAAAGGAAAAAGCACCATCGTATAAATGAAACCATGTCAAGATAAAATAGGAAAGATCTGGGTGTCGCTGTAGTGATTTGTTTCTTGTTTTTCCCCTTTGTCTATGGGCTGATGGTTTGAATAATGAAGACAGGATTGGTTTTTCTCCTAGAATATACAAACATGTGTGGTCTAGTTTCCGGATAGTGCCACTGACATATTAAGAGGGATTGAAGATTCTGTACACAGGCTAGATTTAAATTAGATTTTTTAAACCTAAAAGAAATAGTTCCAGAAGATTTGTAAGATGAGTCACAGCAAGTTATGCAGCCATCATGTGCACGTTACCTAAATAAGGCCAATTTTCTTCTATTTAGGTTGCTGTTTCAAAAGGATATGCTACAGGAAGGGAACGGTAATGCCAGAATCTTTTTCTGTAATTAAAAGGAGGATCCTAGCTAAAACAAGTTTCTTAAGGGGAATCATATTTGCCTGTCCCTGTATAATTTAGTACACAGTAGACATTTTTAACCCTTATTGTACACAGGCAATGGGATAAAGGAGTCCTGACCTCAGCATGGGGATGCATTCCAGTTCATCTCCCTTAGCTGTCATGTTACTGTTCTGAATTCCTTATATCCTTCTTTCCACTAAGTGCCAGCGTCATTTGCATTAATCCCTATAGTTCTGGAAAGTTTTTACGCATAAGGAAAAACAACAATCAGTAAGTGTCATTGCAGCTAGTGCCCACTCTCACACTGCAATCGTTCTTTAGTTCATCTCTTATTCGGTTTTAAGAGGACTTCTCCCTGAAGGCCTGTGCTCTATGTAAAGGCCCCACAGCATATGGCATACACTAGGTCTAATACGTCTCATAGAACAAGTCGTGTGCTCTGAGCATAAGCTCGCAATCATAATTAGCCAACTTGTCCAGGAAATCAGGAGCTTCCTGTGACATTAACACAGTTGTTATCTGTCAGATAGAAACCAGATTTAACTCTTTCCATGCTATCTCAGAATAGTCACTACTTTTCATTCCCAGCAATGTAAAGGAAAGAGGACTATATTTTTCAGCTTTGCCATACAGAATCATTTCTCAAACTCATCTGCTCCCATGGTCCCAGGCAGCATCCTCATTCAGGGGCACTTGCTTTTTTCTGGTATTCATTACCAGGTGGGGCGAGAGGCGGGTGGGAGCAGTGTGTGAGGGAAAGGGGGTAAAACAAGTGTCAGCAGAGGAGAGCTTTTTGCTTCCCTATAGATTTATCAGTCAGCCCTGTATCCTCCTCAGGATCTTGAAAATTAGTGATTGATTGCAGATTCTTTGGCTCAGTATCACAGTCTTTGTCGACAACATCCTAATCTTTTCCTTTTATTGCTATTAGCTAATCAATACACCCCATAAACCTATGGCTGCCTACTGCTGTTACACGTGTTACTGGACTTCATTTCTTAACATTTCCAACCAAGCATTTTTCATTACCTGTCCATTTCTTTCTCTTATTTGCTAATGGGATGGCCTATGCAGAGTGGAGTGTTCTTAACCTATTCACTGCCAAGTGACAGAGAGGAACAAAAACACCACACTTAGCAAGTGCCTCCTGGTGTATCCTTAACGGATTCTAAAAACATAAATTCGCATGACAGTGGTGTCCATCCTGCTGGAGTTGAATTCTACTTGCTGTACAGACATTGACTATTTTATATCCAGTATCTTCATTTCTTAAAAACAAATAGTTCCTGGTCTTAAGTATGCTGAATATAAAATGCTTGCTTATGTTTTTGCAAGGTAATTAAGTAATCCTAAAGGTGTGGTTTTGGAAAAATAACCCCTGCATGTGTCATCAGTGGTTACTTAATGGAGAAGAAGGATGCTCCAGTGGTTAGGGCACTAGCCTAGGACTTGAAAGACCCATGTTCAGATCTGCCACAGATTCTCTGTGTGAAATAGGGCAAGTTACTTAATCTGGTTATGGTGCAACTCTTGCTCCCCTGAACACTGCTTATTTATGGAAGATCCTCACTGACATCTGTGAGACTCCTTACATGAGCAAGAAGTACTCATCATATGAATAGAAACTACTAGTTTGGGCCCTTAATCTATAATAAAGACTTTCTATTCAACCAGGTGTTCAGTCATGTCGTCCTAGTCTCTTCAACAAGTACATTTTCCACCTCAAGCTAGGATGGAAACAGCTATTTTTGTGCACAATATTCTTGGGGTGTACAAACCCCACACTGGCCCCAAAGGGTTAAAGGACAATATTGGGCCCAGGTAGCCCCACCCCTCCAGACCTGCAAAGCATGCTCCTACTGGAGAGAAAGCTTGAAAGGGAGCAACGCAGCTCAGTCAGAGGGAGGCTGTGGAGGAAGACAGACCCACCCTAAGGGCTCCTGAACAAGGGTACCAAAGAAGCCTTCCTGCGGGGAGTAGGGCTGCACACTGAGCCCAGTTGTGGCTGAAGGTTTAGTTGTCTTTTCTTTTTCTTTTGTTACCTTATACTGGACTTGTAGCCATAGGGGAGAGACAGATGGTAGGAAGTGACCCAGGGAGGGTACCTCTGAGGGAATTCCAGGGTGCCGGACTCCGTTGAATCTCACAGGGCCATCGGTTGGAGCCCAGTGGAGTGGGAGAACTCTGGCTCCCCTACCCACTGTCCCTGCTAGCCATAAGCCACATTCCAATGTTACCTCGCCCACCTCTGATAAGAAGAGGGCAAGGACATTGCAATCCGGGGGAAGCAAAACCTATCCTCAGGTGAAAAACTGGATAGAAAAGCCTTCCTGCTGAGAGGCAATACTGAGTGCATTATCCATTAGACCACCTGCCCCCACAAGGGCTCTTTTACAATTCTTTTAACAAACACACACACACACACACACACACACAAATATCTAGCACAACCCCAATATTAGAATTTGCTCTCCAGAAACTATCCTGGAATGTGCAAAACTAGATCTAGAATTACTGTTTCATTAGTGACTACCTGCATCAAAATGTTTAGCTCTACTTTTGTTTATCATTTTCCTTTTAAAAAAATCCATGACCAATTGTTGTTTACACTCTTTACTGTTCAAACATGCACTACAGCAACTCGGGCAGGGAAGGGGTTCTCTTTAGCTAGCATTGCCTGCCTGAAGCTATTTAATTCTCAATATTTTCAGCCAGGGCAGCATTTAGCCAACATTTTCATTGGAACAGTGCCCAGATGTGCTACATTAATTCAGGAAACTACCTTTTGTTGAAGAGTATTAGAGATTATTACCCACGAACCCTGCAGTGTAATATATATTTCTAGAAATGTATCCAACTTTCTGTTGAATGTTACTAAGGCCAGATTTGTACAGGTATTCAGACTTGTAAAGATACAATGAGAGTTAGGTGCTTATGTACCTTGTGGGATTTTCAAAAGTATCTATCTGCATCTTTCGGAGCCCAAATATCTTTAAAAATCTGACCCATCTCCTCAGATCCAAATACTAGGAGTGAAGTCCTGGCACACTGAACTCAATAGCAGTTTTGCCATTGATTTTAATGAGGTCAGAATTTCACCCTAGGTCTTTATATTACCGGTGGCAAAAAAAAATTAAGGTGAGCAAATACTAAAATATTTCCACATATATTAGCTTCAGTAATAAAATTCAGCAGCTGCATTGGGGGCGGAGGGGAGACTATAGTGTTATAATGTGGTTCTCCCTGGGAAAGACAAGGCTAAGAAAAGGAAGACATATGGCTATAGTGAGGCTGCAGCTATGCGGCCAAACACCTGGGTGGGATAGGTGATCCAAAAAACCTCTTAATGCCAATTGACAAGGAAGTGCGGAGGGGTTACAGAAATCTCCTGAGTCTGGTGTGTACGTTCTAGTTCACCAAAGAATATCATGCGAGGTCTCAAATGAAAGCTTGTGTCACACCGGTCGTCTATATCATTGTGAAATGTATGTACCGGTGTTGTGTAAGAGACTGGTCACAAGCAATTGTGAAAAACGGGTTTGCTGTCCAACAAGAAATATTTATCTAGCTGCCTATTTATACGTATCTTAAGAACTGCATGTTTCACAATGAGTCTCCTTCTACCAGTCTGAACTGAATGCAAATGAAGGATTGTGAAAAAACGTAGAGAGACAAAAGAAACAAAAAGAAGAAAATGCGGGGGGCGGGGGGGGGGAGAGAAGGATATCAAGGTTTTTTCCTACAATATATGGGGGACAAAGACGATGCCCTGTCGTCCCTCACCTAGGAGTTAAGTGGACAGTGAATTTACTTCACAAAAGTGGGATCTCAACCCAGGCTTGAAACTCTGGCAAGAACTTTAGGTAAGATAAGCTTCTTTAAACAAGAGGATAACTTGTTAGTTAAGTATAGTCTCAAAAAAGCATATTATGATTTTGTTTCCAATATTCTTAGTCACTGTCACTTGAATATCTGTTTTTCAATAATAAACTTATTCCTGTTTTCACTATAGACATATCTAAGTGCTGTGGTGTTAAGCAAAGTGCTGGTCCTGAATTGAATCTTACAATCTGGTGTATACTGTTCCTTTGGGAGCAGCAAACCTGGTAAGTCTGGTAGTTCAGTGGATAAGGTGCTGAACACAGAAGGGAATGCTCCAAGAACTTGGGGGTTGGTGTGGGCATATCACTATCTGTACAGAGACAGTAAGATCTGCTGAGGTCTGGAAGGTAGTGCTGCCAGAGGAGGGTGATTTCAGGGAGATGATCCACAGCAGGCACAGACAAGACTAGTTCATGTTAAGGGCAGGTAGTGGTGAGGTGCCTCACAGCTCTCCCTCTCCCCAGTCTCCATTCAGATTCCATAAACAAACTTCATTTACTCAGACTTTCTACAAAAGTCCAAAATTCCTTCCCACACCATGTCAAAACGCAGGGAACTTCCATAGAAACTGGGATCATGAACAGAATTTCACTCCCAGAGGGCCTACATAGCCAGTGGATCTCCGTTGTTGGACTGATTGCTTTTCAATAGGGAAAAAAGTTTTGTAATAAAAACAGTATTTTTGAAAAAAGTGCCTGTTTTCCACAGAGCATTTCAACTTTTCACCCAAAAACTGAAAAGTTTCAATTTGAATATACCACCATGGTGCCTCATGCTTCCGTTCCCAGCTGGACTACATTTCCCATGATGCCTCAGTGAGAGGGAGCCATAGTTCAGTCAGGGAGCCCAGCCCATAGAGGAGAATGAGGTCATGAAGCATCTCAACTACAACTCCCATGAGACACCTAACCAGCATTTCCCAATTGATATGTTTGGTTATTTAGCTAAATCATCTCATGGTAAGCAAGGACTATTTATAACAGCTAAATATATAGCTTTCCCTATTCTCAGGATACACATAAAAAAATCCATTTAAGAACATGGGTTACCCACAACCAGTTTTCCATTTCTAGCCCTAACTAGAATTTTTTGTTGCTTGTAAGAGCTCTTCTAGCCCATCCCTACTTGCCAATATAGACAAATTATTTGTCTCTGTGTATTAAAAATAAAGATAGCTGAGACTAGTGAAGTCACAGAGTAAAGCTGTCTTGATCAAAGGTTGACATATTATTTTTTAAGTCTGTTTGGAGTTATACGCACATGCAGACTCTAGAGACACCAAATGCTGTATCCAAACAGAATCTAGTTGGAGCCTTTCAGTATTTTTTTCTGGCAAGGATTTGTGGTGTAAGATTTACAGAGCATCCCGACCATTGGCTGTTGGTGAAACAATCCAGGGGTAATCATCTATTATAATATATATTCAGAATTCTTGACAATTTCTCAACTCTTGATAGGCATTTTGCTGCAAATCCCCTAATGAAATGTAGCATCAGTCATTCAACAAGTTGTCAAAATTATATTAAAAGCTATGCAAATAGGTATTTCACTGATCAGTTATGCATGTATAAATTAAATAGTGGTTCTTTAACAGAACTAGAAACTGTTGTTTAGTGTACAAATTGCACTGTCTAATCCATCTTCAAAAGAAGAGGAGTTTGGGGAGTTACATGAATCTAGAGTAAGAGCACAGAAAAAATATTAAACATCTGTCCCAACAGAAGACACAGATTTGCTTCAATTGTATTCATAACCCTGTTTGTACTAGGGGCTTTTTGTTCAAGAATACATAAAGAAAAGGGGTTGAATAGGCACGTGACTATATATTGGTAGAAGTATTCAAATCAGAATAATTCACACAGCCATCTTGAGATCTCTTTGTAGGTTTGGGAATCAACAAATGAGGGAACGGACATCATAACATGGGACTCAGTTCAGCAAACACACAGGGCAAATTACAAATATTGAATACTCAAGTAAATAGCTGTGGTGAATAGGTCTCAAGAAATTCTTAGGCTCATATATATTTGAATAAACTGTTCATTAAATTTCAAGTTAACAAATTCATAAAAATCAAAGTCTGTTCTCAGAGATGTATGTGGGGGTAGACAGCACACTCAAGCAACCTTAACCAGTTAAAAGTAATGTTTTTGTCTGTTTAGGGGGATTGAACTATATTTCTTCATGCTAGTGAAATAAGGAGTGAATACAGGCACAGCAAACTACAACAATTATAATGATGAGTTTAATAAATGCCTCATGATTTTTCACAAATTATTCGTCATTCCAGATCATGCTAATGGACGCTGAATCAGAGGTCAACTGACCATATTACTAATACCCTTGTCATATTAACATTTAATCACATCCGAGAAAGACACTAAATTAATCAGAGAAAAAAGAGACTAGACCACTGAATATATTACTGATAATTCTTTTGATAAATATTCTCGGGTAAGGACAAGCTATTTTATTTGTCTGGAAACTATTCATTGAAAAAAATTATTTAGTGGTCTTCAAAAAGGAACAATGGGAGGAAAAGCAGTTTAGGACAATATTATCCTTATTACATGCACTTAACTTACAAGATCCCTTTCACTGTGATATCTATATGAACAACATGAAAATGAGGTTAAAATCTATAATAACAATGCAGAATATGAGTAAGAAAAGCTATTATTTCTATCAGTTTCCTTAATAATACACTAGATATTAAAGTCATAGACTATGAAGGTAGTATATAACACCAAGAGGCTGCTGTACTCATGTTTCTTCCATTGATATACAGCCGATTAGCCCCAAACCAGTTCAACCCTAGACTCTTATAGTAAAACAAAATAAGTCATGTTAATTAACAGTTCCTTAGTGATAAGGCACAAATGAACACTCCTTCATTGCATTTAATTTAAATCAGAAATATTGCTGATCACTAAGTATATCCAAGCAGCACAATTACCTGCTGTATCACTTTATATATTTTGTATTATATTTGCATCCACCAGTTCCTTTCAGTACAGACATTTTCCCCAGTCCAACTGTACTTTATACAAAGCACACTCTTATTTGTATTTTACACCAGGGAAAATGACTCCTATAATCCTCAATTCCAGTATCTAAAATAGTTCAATCTTTTCCTATATCAGCAGTTCCCAAACCATGGGTCATGACCCCATATGGGATCATACTATCAGCAGATGGGGTCACGGTGATCCCTAGTGTGCGGAAGATGCCATTTTGATCTGCACAGTGTGACCTCGCATGTACAGTGCGTGCAAGGTCACAATGCATGGACGATGCCATTTTGCTCTACAAAATGGCATCCTCTGCACAGCGTGACCCCACGCACACCATACATACATACTGGGAGGAAGATGCTATTTTGTGGAGCAAAATGTCATGCCACATGGAGGATGCTCTCACATGTATGGTGCGTTCAAGATCACCCTGTGTGGGGCGCACCATTTTTCTCTTCAAAATGTCAAATACCATGCTGTCTAGGTCCTGGCAGGAAATACTTCATTAAAACAGAGTCATACCGGCAAAATGTTTGGAAATCCCTGTCCTATGTCATGATTCATCTCTAGGATCAGTGTTATTTAGTCCAAGTCTTCTATCATCTTAGAGGAACAGCAAATATTACTAAAAGCTGGATCTTAATTATAAACAGCTAGGGGAAATCAATCACAAGGAAATGAGAGAATCTTCTTCAGGTGGAACAATCAATAATCAATTATGACAAACATAGAAGGTGTGGGTGTATACTACTAAGCTTTCCTTTTTATTACAAAGATAATAAGGAATGACATTGCTTAATTATTCACAAAGGTTCTTCATAAATTGTAAAAGACCACACTGATTGGAGTATGCCAACAGCTCTCCAACAACAGTGTCCACAGTGTCTAGAACAGGATTGTATGACTGCTGGACTATGAATATTTCTGTGACCCACAAACACACATCAGTATACAACTGTACTTTGATGATAAGCAGATTCAGAAATGGAATGATGAACACTTACGTTTATTAAAAAGGCAAGATGAGAGGCAACCTACATATAGGAGAAATAGTAGCAGGTAGTTGAGACAATAGCCATATAATAAAACAGTGCAACTTCTCTTAAACATTTATTCTTGTGATATATTAAATTGCCTGTTTAGCTCAATACTTGACAAAGTTCAGAGAGTTGGGGTAGCAGTACAGCTAATTTTTATATTACAAATAATTCTTACAACTGACAGCTTTGTAACAGGGATGTTGAATTTATATTAAAAAGGGATACGTATGGCTTTTCACCCCTGAAGACCGGAGTGAATGTTCTTTCTTAGATCATTGGGGGGGGAAAAATCAGTTTGGTGGTCTCAGACTAGTCCTTAATCTAGCATAATGCCGTTATACCATGATGAGGTGCAATCCAGACCAGCGAGGAGCTGTGTCACCACCTGGCCTGCAACCCAGGCTACCTCACAATGTTTTGCTGCTATGGCTCCCAGCCTAGGCTTCTCACAAAACAGCATGCATGTCATACTCCGACCATCTGGTCCAGCAGCTCAGACTCCAGCAGCTTGGTAGCAAACACCAGCCACACACTGGCTTCCAGCAGCCTTGGTTACTACTTGCAGGGTGAACCTAACACACTCCCAGTCCTGAATTTCCCCCCAAAAAATGTGTTCTGCACTGTTCAGCCCTCTCCTGGACTGTCCAGCTATAATAAATAGGTCCATTGCCCATGTAAGGGAACAATATACAACAACTTGCTCCTTTTAAATAGCGTTACCACACAGCCCAGTTTAACCACAACAGTGGATTCATTTTGATTAAAGAATGAAATAAGTTTATTTAACAAAAGAAGATAGGATTTTGAGCACACGCATAGGCATTCGAGTCAGAAATGGTTACAAGAGAAATAAAGATAAAAAGCTTCCTGATACTAAAACTTCACAAACTAGGTTTGTTTCAAAGTAAAATTCTTAGCACATGCATCCCAACTGACAAATCTTCAGGTCAGGATCCCTCTCAAAGTCAAAGAGCTAGATTCTTTTGTTTGTCTTCTTAGGTTCAAGAGAGATGGATTGGGAGAGAGAAACTGGGTTATTTTGCCCTTCACTTTTATAGTCCATTCCCCCTTGGAGATGCATTTTCCAAAAGGTTATCCCTCAAAGCAAAGTTTATTGAAACTGTAAAGAAGGTGACATGATGTTGGATGGTGAAAGAAGATACATTCTGTTTATTTTTACCTCTGTTTGCTGAAATGCAGATTTTCCTGGTCTCCTGCCTTCCCCCTCACTGTCTCAGGACTCTGTTTACAATTAAACACACATTCCTTTGTTTAAGACCTACTTGCCCAGTTTTGCCTAATCGAGGCTACGTGGGTTTGAACATGTGCCACCAGCATCATATAATATTGCTACATACATTCCACCATGATATTATTGACCAGCAAGTTATTTGTTTTCAAAATGATACTGTACAAGGCATGTTTTGTACAGAGGGAGAGGGAAGTTGATTGTCTCTTTGTTCCCCACTATCATAAATAATTGTCCTACGTTGCTCAAGCCTCTTGCCCCATTTTAGCTGAAAACACCCTCAGTTCCTATACTATCTAACTACTGGGACAGTGTTTTTAGGATTCGGTGGGTGTAACCTATTTTAGGGTCAGGAAGGAATGTTTCCCTTTGGGGCCAAATTGGCTGAGGCCTGGTAGGTTTTTTCACCTTCTCAGAAACATGGTTAGATTAACTAGGAATAGGATTTAGAAATTTAATACCAGGAATGTGTATGAATGTTTAGTTTGTCACAACTTGTGTCCAGTGCAGATAAAAGGTCAGAAGGGCCAGTGCCCAGAAATAAGAGAGACCTGGGATTTTGTTAGTGGACCTCAGGCCAATGGGAAAAGTGGAGAACTGAAGTCTTCATGGATCAAGGTCCCGCTTTGGTACCTTCGGTCCTCTTCACTGGGGAAGGGTGAGAGGAGTCAGCAGAGTGGGCAGAGGAGAGCTATTGGCTATATGATAGGAACCTTGTAAATCCTGCATTGAACCCACTTAAATGCCTGGTAAAGGGAGATGGAGCAGATAACACTAGGGAGGGGGGCTAAGTTTAATAAAATTGTGGCCTGCTGCTTAAATCCATCCCTGTGTCTGTCTTCATTCACCTGCATGTCCTGATCAATGAACAGTCCCTGCTGACAAGAGGTTCAAGTCAGGAATAACTGTCGTGTCACAGGCCAAGTCTATAGTGCACTGGCAGAGGAGTAAGGCCAGAAGGCCAATTTCAACAGTACGGTGTTTCATGAAAACTGTTTTTGCTACAGGGGAAAGCTCAACAGCCCTGTATTTGTTACAAAGAAAAAATGTTTGGATACTTATTCCAATAAACTACTGTACCAGAAGTTTGTTAAAGAGTCAAAGGCTACAGAATAAATTAAAGAAAACCAGAAAAATTAACTCGGTATATACTGTATTTGCAAAGCCGGTCAGTTATTTCTCATCACTAACACAAATGTTGGAGACCCCAGGGCATGGCCACTAGTTAAGTCGAGGGGATGGAAGGCCATAAGGATCGAGGAGGTCTCCCTGCTGAAGGCCTAAGGGCTTCTTCTTAACCCCCCTTAATAGAATTCAGGCCTGGCTGGTTTGAGTAAACTCTTTTGCTCTTAAAATAATGTTGCAGCCGCAGATAATGCCTTATAGTGTAAGGTTTGCTGACGCCAAGTTAAAGATAATAGGAGATAGTTACAAGGCCAGACAGAATGTGCTGGGTTGTTTAAGTTGCTAGGAATGCTTGTTAGAGGTTGCAGGAAATAAACATTGTTGTAACCCGTATAAGGAAGGCAGAGTATTTGTGCAAAGTTTTAATTGGCTGATGTGTAGTGCAGTAGCATTAAGGAATATAAAAGTGTGTGTAATGACCTGCTCTGGTGTGCAGGATTTGAGATTCTATTCTCCCTGTACCTTGTTTGCAGCTGCAAATAAACTTTTCTGCTTCTCCACCCCGTTGTGATTATTGAGTGAAACACACCGGGTAACGAACCCCTGCGGTTGTTTTGCCTCTCGGCATTGGGTGCCGGCAACACAAACAATATTCATACACTAACACTTAATAAGGTAAAGGAAAGATAATAGAGCTATCTTAATCTAGATTTATGTAGATACAGCTCAACTGGAATAACAAAATATTTGCCCTTAAAGATCAGTTAAGTAGTTGTCTCTAATCACTGAGAAATCAATGCTAAATTCAACTTTAGCGTAAGCAGATAGAACTCCCTTAAAGTTAATGAAGTTGGACTTGCTCACACCTTTGCTGACTTTGTCCTTCATTGTCCAAATCTAATGTTCTGCAAATTCTCAGGCTAAATTCAGGAATCATTCTCAGTAATGTTTGTTGTTTTTGACATAGAATTTCAGTCAATCATTTAGTCAAGGCTTGTTAATTTGAGTACTTTGGCCAGATTTTATTATAGCTGGCACACATATCAACATTCATAGTAAGGTTGTCTGAGCATTTCCATTTTGAAGGGCATTTTCTGTTGCTTATAACTTTGTCAAAATTTGACATTACAGGCTGAATTTTTCCAGATTCAGTCTCTGCCTGAGAGTGACTTTTTTTTAAGTTTGAGCAAAACCAATGTAGCCATTTTTGATTATCAAGACACTAGGGAAGGCAGTACACTTTTTCCATTAAATTTTTAAAAAACCAAACAAATCAAGCACCTTGTTTCCTGAACAGTTCCAGTGCCTCAGTGGGAAACTGTCGGAATTTGAGATTTGGCAGAAATTTGAAATTTGGCACAGAGCTAGTGCCTAGGTCAAAAGTGTCTTTGGGTGGCCTGGTGAATGTTCATTTTGATTTGGCAGCCATATGGTTTTCAAAAGCATACTTTGGACATGTACACTTTTTAAAAATATGATTTTTCCATCCTTCTGTTGGCACTGTGTAGGATTCATACAAGGTTTATGCGCTTGGCAACATTCAGGGCACACCCGGAGTGTTGTGCTGGACCTGTGCACACACAGCTCCTCTCAAGGGCATCAACCTTGGAATCTCGCCAAGGTGACATGAACTGTGGGAAGCCTCTCAGGACTGGGCTCAAGGCCCGAGAGCAAGGAATGCGGTAGATAGAAATTGGTAAATAAGAATGTTAAACAAAGCCAGTGTATTCCTTTTATCTGTTGGAGAATGTAATGCGCGGGGGGAGAGAGAGAATAAAGGGGAAGGTGGAAAGCTGACAGGCAGAAGTCGGTTAGCAGACCAGCCTGCTTGCTTGCTAAAAGCTGTGTTCCGTCTTGTCATAGAACCGCCACAACTGGCACCCAACGTGGGGCCCTCAGCACTCACCTCGCCCGGCAAGGGTTTCAGACGCGTCACTCATCCGCTTTGCGGATCCCGGTGAGTATTTTTCGTTGTGGTAAGTATGGGAAGCTCCCTCTCTGCTTTGCAAGTGCAACACCGCAATGAGCTACAGTATTTGCTACGTAAGGCTCAGCATGACAGCCCCACTCGAGAACTCACTCTCCTGCTACAGGAGGTGAGTGCCCAATGCCCGTGGTACCCTGAAGCCGGAACCCTTAAGCTAGCGGACTGGGAGCGGTTGGGCCAGACATTGCACAAAGAGCCTTGGGCGCCCATGCAGGCTTTACGTGCCTGGCACCTCTGCCGCAACGCGATACAGCGTGTCGCCTCGGACAGGCCCTCCCTCACAAGGCTGGTGATCTCACCACGCCTGTCCGCTCCTGCAGCCATCCCCCCTCCTAGCGATGCGACACAGTGTGTCACCTCAGAAAGGCCCTCTCCCGCGCCAACAGAGGGGCTGCCATCCCACCATCCCCGTCCGCTCCTGCAACCATCCCTCCCCCTGCTTCGCCCCCAGTGCCTCTATTACCACCGCCTCCCTGGCCTTCCCCACCGGAGCCGGTGTGTGATCGCCCTCCACCCGTGGGGCCCCATGCTCCGGGGCCCCCCGGGGGGTCGTCTGCGTCTGCTCAGGGGCTTTCGCTGGTGCAACAAATGGTTCACGCAGCGAAGACTCGCTCAGACATTACAGCAGAGGAGCTGGCTGATCTGGTCTCAGTTTGTCTGGTGACCTGGCAGGATGATGGCCAGGGCAACCAGGTTGCAAACTGGGTCAGTTTGCCTTACTCGGTGATCAGGGAGGTAAAGAAAGCGATTCACGAGTTCGGCCTCACTAGCACATATGTACGTGGTCTCATTGAAGGGCTAGGTACTGAGTACACCCTGATCCCTGAAGATTGGAAGGCGCTGTTGCGCATGATGCTGACACCCAGTCAGTATGTTATTTGGCTTAGTGAGTATCGGCAGATGGCGGAACGCCAAGCCCAGGCATATAGAGAGCAAGGTGTCATTTATGAGCAGTTGGCAGGGGAGGGCCAGTTTGCTACCGTGCAGCTGCAGTCTCAACTCCCTCAGGCCGTCTTCCCCATTATTTCCACCTGCGCCCAGCATGCCTTCCGGAAGGTCCCGGATTCAGGCAAGCCTACCAAAAGCTTTGCCAGTATCCGCCAGGGTGCATCAGAGTCCCTTATGGATTTTACCAACAGATTGCAGGAGGCTATCCTCCGACAGGTGGATAGCCCTGCAGCAGCTCAGGAGATCCTGTTAAAAATGGCGGTTGAAAATGCTAACGAGGATTGCCGCCTTGCTCTCCAGGCTGCACAAGCCTCTGGAATTCTAGAGCTGTTGGACATGCTGCGGGCGTGCCGAAACAAACATCGGAACTCAAGCACATAAAGCTGGGGTTCTGGCCGCCGCCCTGCGGAAAAGCGGGAAGGAGGGGAAGCATTGTTACCGCTGTGGTAAGGAGGGTCACTTTCAGCGGGAGTGCCGCTCATCGACGGCGCCTGCCCGCCCCTCAAAGAAGTGCCCCAAGTGTCAGAAGGGCTAACATTGGGCTAATCAGTGTCATAGCGGGTCGGGAAACCGCACAACGGGTCCCCCCCGAACCCAGGGCCAAACGGGAGTGTTTCCCACTCAGACAACTGTTCCTCTGCCTTACAATCCATAGACTCCATGAGGGCGGCGACTGCCGAAAGTGCACGGCTTGATTTGATTATGCAGGAGGACGCTGATTTTCAGTTGCTGGGGGAGGTTTGCGCCATACCTACACAGGTGACAGGACCTCTCCCTGCCGGATTTGTGGGTCTGGTTCTCCCTTGCTCACACGCTGGGAAACAGGGCTTTTTTGTCATCCCAGGGGTCATTGACGCCGATTACACCGGCGTTATTAAGGTTCAGGTGTGGACCCATCTTCCGCAGTCGCTCCCGCGTGGACGATCAATTGCACAATTGATTTTAGTCCCCTATCAGGTGCCAGCCGCAGAGGATCGAGCCCAGGGCGGAGGCGGCTTTAGATCGACGCTGTCTCAGTTGCCGTCTCACAACACGTCCTCTCCACTTGTTGCTCTAACAATGTCGCTCCGCCCCTCGAAACCTCAGTTAACACTTCTCTTAAATAATGTTCCTTTTACAGGGCTGGTGGACATTGGAGATGACATTACGGTGATTCGTGATCCGGAGTGGCTGGTCGGTTGGCCAACAGTTCCTTCTAAAGAGTTGTGGGGGATCGGGGGTAGCAAACCCGGGCGCCAAAGTTCGTCTTGGGTCACGGTCTCTAAACCAGGACGCCGTGCCCTTGCTACAATCCGCCCTTTTGTACTCCCTGTCCACCTCAATATTTGGGGCCGTGACTTACTTGTAAAGCTAGACACCACCCTCGATATTAATATATAATGGCCCAAAACCCTCCTTCACCCACCTTGCCATCCGCATTACCATTGGTATGGCAATCCTTAGAGCCCGTATGGATTGACCAGTGGCCCCTCCCTCTAGAAAAGCTGAAAGCGCTTCATTCACTTGTACAACAATATTTGCATGCACAGCGCTTGGAGAGCTTCACTAGTCCTTGGAACTAGCCGCTGTTATTTTGGCCTTTCAACTTTTTGCTGATTGTCCCTTTAATTTGATTGTGGACACGCATTATGTTTATCAGGTAATTGATCATTTACCCCTTGCCCTCATTACCCCTCAGGTCGATGCGGACCTCCTTCGCCTGTTTTTGTCCTTACAGTATTTTCTCACCTCTCGTAATTTCCCTTATTTTGTTGCTCATATTTGCAGTCATACCCCTCTGCCTGGGCTACTCACTGAAGGCAATGCGCGCACCGATCGCGCGTTACATGGTCAGGTAAATTCCCTTTTTTCTGACCCCATCGAAAGCCATTCCTTTTTTCATCAGTCTGCCTCTGTTTTGGCCTGACAGTTTCATATTCCTGCTGATCATGCACGTTCTATTGTTCGTTCCTGCCCCCACTGTGCCACTGCTGCCCCTACCTTTTTTTATGCTGCTAACCTTAGAGGTACCACAGCGAATCAGCTGTGGCAAATGGATGTTACTCACGTGCCACAATTCCGCCCCTATTCGTTTTTACATGTTTTCATTGATACCTATTCGGGGTTCCTCTGGGCGAGCCCACAGCGTGGGGAAGCCACTTCCAAAGTTATTCACCATTTGCTAGCCTGTTTTGCTGTTATGGGTCACCCGAGCCAGATAAAACGGATAATGCCCCAGCCTATTGCTCCACAGCCCTCTCCTTTGTGCCCAATGGGACGTCCGTCTCAAACACGGGATCCCTTATAATTCCACAGGCCAAGCTATTGTTGAACGTGCAAATCGCACGCTAAAAACCTTGCTTGACAAACAATTAAAACAAGGGGAGCTGCGTCTCTGAACCTTAGGAGACATTCAGCAACAAATGCATATCCTTTTGTTTACTTTAAATAATTTAACGCTGAACGCAGATCAGCAGACCTCCGCGGATTGGCATTTTCACAAATCTGAGGTACTGGAAAGACCGTGTGTCTATTACCGTCAGCTGCCCGATCCGCAATGGTTGGGCCCAGTGCCTTTAATCACTTGGGGTCGGGGATATGCTGCTGTGTTTCTCCCTGCAGGACCGTTGTGGATTCCGGCCCGGTGTGTGCGACCGGCACTGAAACAGCATGGCGTGGCACCAGGGGCTGTCAAACCCCATACCGGAGTTTCAGCTAACCTTGGAGGAGAATGCAGTGCCTCCCGGGTCGACAATGGCGGGACGGAAACTGAAGAGGCGTAGCGTCCCAAGCCAGCCCGTGACATGGGGAGCAGTAAAAGCATTGGTTGCCGCGGCTCAACGAAGACTGGCAGCAAACCAACAGCCAGAGACTCCTGAGACTTTGTTTATGGCAATTCTCGCCCAAATTACTGCAAATTCTGTATTGATTGTATGCCTTTTGTGCCTGCTATTTTCTGGAGGGGTTGACTCGGGAGCGCTTCCTCCATTACAGGCCCGAATGACATATAACCTATGCGAAAGATTGGCTTCAATAGCAAATGTTACCCACTTTTGTTTATCTGATTCTGTAGCAGCCGGAGAACTGTTAGGTACATGCCTCATTCCAGTATGTCATCACCCTGAGGAAATTGGGAATGAGATGATGCTCACTGCTTACTTGAACCTCTCTTCTCAGTACTTTAGCATGGCTAATTGGGGCCCGGCCAATTACACTTTACCTTCTTAAGCTTATTTTTTGCTGTTGCTGTGTGCAATGTATTTCCTTTTTGTTAAGGCTTTGTCGAGACCCGCCCTGGCAGGCTCCACGAGTTATGACCTTGTCTGTCCGGGGGTTAATTGGCTTGCAAAAGCAAATTGATGGCTACCATGAGATGGCCGAGCACAAATAAACAAAAAAGGAGGGGATGTAGGATTCATACAAGGTTTATGCGCTTGGCAACATTCAGGGCACACCCGGAGTGTTGTGCTGGACCTGTGCACACACAGCTCCTCTCAAGGGCATCAACCTTGGAATCTCGCCAAGATGACATGAACCGTGGGAAGCCTCTCAGGACTGGGCTCAAGGCCCGAGAGCAAGGAATGCGGTAGATAGAAATTGGTAAATAAGAATGTTAAACAAAGCCAGTGTATTCCTTTTATCTGTTGGAGAATGTAATGCGCGGGGGGAGAGAGAATAAAGGGGAAGGTGGAAAGCTGACAGGCAGAAGTCGGTTAGCAGACCAGCCTGCTTGCTTGCTAAAAGCTGTGTTCCGTCTTGTCATTGAACCGCCACAGCACTGCCTATACAAAAGTAAAGCGAGTGAGATTTTCAATCTCAAAAGGTAATGTTTGGAATGAAGCATTGTGCTCTCACTATCCATTACGACCAGGGCACAGATTAAGAAGAGATGTGGGTATTCAACAGTACAGCCTATCTTATGTTTCAGAATTTTAGCTGTTCATTTTAAAAAGAAAGTCTCTTGCCTTCTGTGCACATATAACGAAATGCATTTGAAAAATTCTTTGTATTTCAGGATGTCTACACTACGGAATAAGGTCGAATTTATAGAAGTCGGTTTTTTAGAAATCGGTTTTATATATTCGAGTGTGTGTCCCCCCACAGAAGTGCATTAAGTGCATTAACTCGGCGGAGTGCTTCCACAGTACCGAGGCTAGAGTCGACTTCCGGAGCGTTGCACTGTGGGTAGCTATCCCACAGTTCCCGCAGTCTCCGCTGCCCATTGGAATTCTGGGTTGAGATCCCAATGCCTGATGGGGCTGAAACATTGTCGCGGGTGGTTCTGGTACATATCGTCAGTCCCCCCTTCTCTCCCTCCCTCCCTCCGTGAAAGCAAGGGCAGACAATTGTTTCACGCCTTTTTTCCTGAGTTACCTGTGCGGACGCCATACCACCGCAAGCATGGAGCCCGCTCAGGTAACCGTCACCGTATGTCTCCTGGGTGCTGGCAGACGCGGCACGGCATTGCTACACAGTAGCAGCAACCCATTGCCTTGTGGCAGCAGATGGTACAATACGACTGGTAGCCATCCTCGTCATGTCCGAGGTACTCCTGGTCGCCTGTGTGAGGTCGATCAGGAGCGCCTGGGCAGACATGGGCGCAGGGACTAAATTTTTAGTGACTTGACCAGGTCATTCTCTTTAGTCCGGCAGTCAGTCCTATTGAACCGTCTTATGGTGAGCAGGCAGGCAATATGTCCTTCTGCACCGTCTGCTGCCAGCCAAAGATGTAAAAGATAGATGGAGTGGATCAAAACAAGAAATAGACCAGATTTGTTTTGTACTCATTTGCCTCCTCCCCTGTCTAGGGGACTCATTCCTCTAGGTCACACTGAAGTCACTCACAGAGAAGGTGCAGCGAGGTAGATCTAGCCATGTATCAATCAGAGGCCAGGCTAACCTCCTTGTTCCAATAAGAACAATAACTTCGGTGCACCATTTCTTATTGGAACCCTCCGTGAAGTCCTGCCTGAACTACTCCTTGATGTAAAGCCACCCCCTTTGTGGATTTTAGCCCCCTGAAGCCAACCCTGTAAGCCGTGTCGTCAGTCGCCCCTCCCTCCGTCAGAGCAACGGCAGACAATCATTCCACGCCTTTTTTCTGTGCGGACGCCATACCAAGGCAAGCATGGAGTCCGCTCAGCTCACTTTGGCAATTAGGAGCACATTAAACACCACACGCATTATCCAGCAGTATATGCAGCACCAGAACCTGGCAAAGCGCTACCGGGCGAGGAGGCGACGTCAGCGCGGTCACGTGAGTGATCAGGACATGGACACAGATTTCTCTGAAAGCATGGGCCCTGCCAATGCATGCATAATGGTGCTAATGGGGCAGGTTCATGCTGTGGAACGCCGATTCTGGACTCAGGAAACAAGTACAGACTGGTGGGACCGCATAGTGTTGCAGGTCTGGGACGATTCCCAGTGGCTGCGAAACTTTCGCATGCGTAAGGGCACTTTCATGGAACTTTGTGACTTGCTTTCCCCTGCCCTGAAGCGCATGAATACCAAGATGAGAGCAGCCCTCACAGTTGAGAAGCGAGTGGCGATAGCCCTGTGGAAGCTTGCAACGCCAGACAGCTACCGGTCAGTTGGGAATCAATTTGGAGTGGGCAAATCTACTGTGGGGGCTGCTGTGATGCAAGTAGCCCACGCAATCAAAGATCTGCTGATATCAAGGGTAGTGACCCTGGGAAATGTGCAGGTCATAGTGGATGGCTTTGCTGCAATGGGATTCCCTAACTGTGGTGGGGCCATAGACGGAACCCATATCCCTATCTTGGCACCGGAGCACCAAGCCGGCGAGTACATAAACCGCAAGGGGTACTTTTCAATAGTGCTGCAAGCTCTGGTGGATCACAAGGGACGTTTCACCAACATCAACGTGGGATGGCCGGGAAAGGTACATGACGCTCGCATCTTCAGGAACTCTGGTCTGTTTCAAAAGCTTCAAGAAGGGACTTTATTCCCAGACCAGAAAATAACTGTTGGTGATGTTGAAATGCCTATATGTATCCTTGGGGACCCAGCCTACCCCTTAATGCCATGGCTCATGAAGCCGTACACAGGCAGCCTGGACAGCAGTCAGGAGCTGTTCAACTACAGGCTGAGCAAGTGCAGAATGGTGGTAGAATGTGCATTTGGACGTTTAAAGGCGCGCTGGCTCAGTTTACTGACTCGCTTAGACCTCAGCGAAACCAATATTCCCACTGTTATTACTGCTTGCTGTGTGCTCCACAATATCTGTGAGAGTAAGGGGGAGATGTTTATGGCGGGGTGGGAGGTTGAGGCAAATCACCTGGCTGCTGGTTACGCACAGCCAGACACCAGGGCGGTTAGAAGAGCACAGGAGGGTGCGGTACGCATCAGAGAGGCTTTGAAAACCAGTTTCATGACTGGCCAGGCTACGGTGTGAAAGTTCTGTTTGTTTCTCCTTGATGAAACCCCCCACCCCTTGGTTCACTCTACTTCCTTGTAAGCTAACCACCCTCCCCTCCTGCCTTTGATCACCGCTTGCAGAGGCAATAAAGTCATTGTTGCTTCACATTCATGCATTCTTTATTCATTCATCACACAAATAGGGGTATGACTACCAAGGTAGCCCAAGAGGGGTGGTGGAGGAGGGAAGGAAAATGCCACACAGCACTTTAAAAGTTTACAACTTTAAAATTTATTGAATGACAGCCTTCTTTTTTTTGGGCAATCCTCTGTGGTGGAGTGGCTGGTTGGCCGGTGGCCCCCCCACCGCGTTCTTGGGCGTCTGGGTGTGGAGGCTATGGAACTTGGGGAAGAGGGCGGTTGGTTACACAGGGGCTGTAATGGCAGTCTGTGCTCCAGCTGCCTTTGCTGCAGCTCAACCATACACTGGAGCATACTGGTTTGGTCCTCCAGCAGCCTCAGCATTGAATCCTGCCTCTTCTCATCACGCTGCCGCCACATTCGAGCTTCAGCCCTCTCTTCAGCCCGCCACTTACTCTCTTCAGCCCGCCACCTCTCCTCCTGGTCATTTTGTGCTTTCCTGCAGTCTGACATTATTTGCCTCCACGCATTCGTCTGTGCTCTGTCAGTGTGGGAGGACAGCATGAGCTCGGAGAACATTTTATCTCGAGTGTGTTTTTTTTCTTTCTAATCTTCACTAGCCTCTGGGAAGGAGAAGATCCTGTGATCATTGAAACACATGCAGCTGGTGGAGAAAAGAAAAGGGACAGCGGTATTTAAAAAAACACATTTTATAAAACACTGGCTACACTCTTTCAGGGTAAACCTTGCTGTTAACATTACATACATAGCACATGTGCTTTCGTTACATGGTCGCATTTTGCCTCCCCCCACCGCGTGGCTACTCCCTCAACCCTCCCCCCTCCCTGTGGCTAACAGCGGGGAACATTTCTGTTCAGCCGCAGGCAAACAGCCCAGCAGGAATGGGCTCCTCTGAGTGTCCCCTGAAGAAAAGCACCCTATTTCAACCAGGTGACCATGGATTATATCTCACTCTCCTGAGGATAACACACGAACGGATGTTGCTTGAACGCCAGCAAACATACACTGCAATGCTTTGTTTTACAATGATTCCCGAGTACGTGTTACTGGCCTGGAGTGGTAAAGTGTCCTACCATGAAGGACGCAATAAGTCTGCCCTCCCCAGAAACCTTTTGCAAAGGCTTTGGGAGTATATCCAGGAGAGCCGCGAATGCCAGGGCAAAGTAATCCTTTCACATGCTTGCTTTTAAACCATGTATAGTATTTTAAAAGGTACACTCAATGGAGGTCCCTTCTCCGCCTGCTGGGTCCAGGAGGCAGCCTTGGGTGGGTTCAGGGGGTACTGGCTCCAGGTCCAGGGTGAGAAACAGTTCCTGGCTGTCGGGAAAACCGGTTTCTCCGCTTGCTTGCTGTGAGGTATCATCATCTTCTTCGTCCCCAAAACCTGCTTCCGTATTGCCTCCATCTCCATTGAAGGAGTCAAACAACACGGCTGGGGTAGTGGTGGCTGAACCCCCTAAAATGGCATGCAGCTCATCATAGAAGCGGCATGTTTGGGGCTCTGACCCGGAGCGGCCGTTCGCCTCTCTGGTTTTCTGGTAGGCTTGCCTCAGCTCCTTCAGTTTCACGCGGCACTGCTTCGGGTCCCTGTTATGGCCTCTGTCCTTCATGCCCTGGGAGATCTTGACAAAGGTTTTGGCATTTCGAAAACTGGAACGGAGTTCTGATAGCACGGATTCCTCTCCCCATACAGCGATCAGATCCCGTACCTCCCGTTCGGTCCATGCTGGAGCTCTTTTGCGATTCTGAGACTCCATCATGGTCACCTCTGCTGATGAGCTCTGCATGGTCACCTGCAGCTTGCCACGCTGGCCAAACAGGAAATGAGATTCAAAAGTTCGCGGTTCTTTTCCTGTCTACCTGGCCAGTGCATCTGAGTTGAGAGTGCTGTCCAGAGCGGTCAAAATGGAGCACTCTGGGATAGCTCCCGGAGGCCAATACCGTCGAATTGTGTCCACAGTACCCCAAATTCGACCCGGCAAGGCCGATTTAAGCGCTAATCCACTTGTCAGGGGTGGAGTAAGGAAATCGATTTTAAGAGCCCTTTAAGTCGAAATAAAGGGCTTCATCGTGTGGACAGGTGCAGGTTTACATCGATTTAATGCTGCTAAATTCGAACTAAAGTCCTAGTGTAGACCAGGGCTAAGAGTTTATAAGAGAACAGTACAATTTATGGGGCAATTTGTACTCCCCTTTACACAAGTGTAAATCCACAATCACACCAGGCTTCCAAAAAAGTAACGGAAAACAGGATCTGGCCCTTCAACAAAGAATCCTCTTGTGTGTCCAAAAAACAGAGAAATTGTTAAACAACCAAGACACTGACAAGGTCAATTACCCAGTAGAGGGGCATCTTTAACTAGAGGTCAAACAAAACTGTACTGGAAATCTTAGGCACATAGTTGCTAAAGACACGGTGTCAAGGTTCCTCCCCCCCTCTGAACTCTAGGGTACAGATGTGGGGACCTGCATGAAAAACCTCCTAAGCTTATCTTTACCAGCTTAGGTCAAAACTTCCCCAAGGTACAAAATATTCCACCCTTTTTGTCCTTGGATTGGCCGCTACCACCACCAAACAAATACTGGTTACTGGGGAAGAGCTGTTTGGACACGTCTTTCCCCCAAAAATACTTCCCAAAACCTTGCACCCCACTTCCTGGACAAGGTTTGGTAAAAAGACTCACCAATTTGCCTAGGTGACTACAGACCCAGACCCTTGGATCTTAAGAACAATTAACAATCCTCCCAACACTTGCACCCCCCCTTTCCAGGGAAATGTTGGATAAAAAAGCCTCACCAATTTGCATAGGTGACCACAGACCCAAACCCTTGGATCTGAGAACAATGAAAAAACATTCAGTTTTCTTACAAAAAGACTTTTAATAGAAATAGAAGTAAATAAAAATAAAAAAAATCCCCCCTGTAAAGTCAGGATGGTAGATACCTTACAGGGTAATTAGATTCAAAACATAGAGAACCCCTCTAGGCAAAAACCTTAAGTTACAAAAAAGATACACAGACAGAAATAGTTATTCTATTCAGCACAATTCTTTTCTCAGCCATTTAAAGAAATCATAATCTAACACATACCTAGCTAGATTACTTACTAAAAGTTCTAAGGCTTCATTCCTGGTCTATCTCCGGCAAAGACAGAATGTAGACAGACACACATACACTTTGTTTCTCTCCCTCCTCCCAGCTTTTGAAAGTATCTTGTCTCCTCATTGGTCATTTTGGTCAGGTGCCAGCGAGGTTACCTTTAGCTTCTTAACCCTTTACAGGTGAGAGGAGATTTCCTCTGGCCAGGAGGGATTTTAAAGGTGTTTACCCTTCCCTTTATATTTATGACACACGGGATGAAATCCTGGCCCCTCTAAAGTCAATGGCGAAACTACCAATGATTCCAATCAGGCTAGAGTGTCATCCATCCATATAGTTTATGTTGAAGAGCCTTGCATAGAACCCAGGATCATATAACCAAAGAAACAAAAACAAAAAAGAAAGAAAGTCTTTAAATTTATAATGAAAAAAGGGGAAGAGCTTATAAAAGAGAAATATCTACCAAATTTTATTGGTATATTATTTGCAGATGGAATAATCCTTTAGGAAAAGACTATCATTTAAATATCTCAGGGATTGATCATAGTATCAATGTTTTAAAATTTTCTAATACCCTGAAGAATAAAACCTCACATACTAACATTGGCACTGTGGCATCAGCAGAACATGTGCTCATACAGCTAACGTAAGCTAAGACCAGGAAATACTTCCATATGAAACTCCACAGAATTAATAGTTTATTTTAGGAAGAGGCCCATTTTAAATACGTAATAAAGACAGATCCCATGAATACTTTATTTTAAAAGTGTAAGTTGTGTACACATGAAAGAGAATACTTAAGAATCCAGATGTAAGCTTAAAGTTAAACTTTTACAGTATCTTTAGATTCTCTAGCATTTCAAAAAGCTCAAATAAAATTACCACTTTATAAAACAAATATTTAGGACGTACCAGTAAATCTAGACTTCTTCCAGCAAATCTTTTTAAAAAGAGCCATTCTAATAATTATAAATATATAGTCTTCAAAACAGTTCCAGAGAATTTTTAATTGAAACCAAAAGATTTTCTGCAAAGGTTTCAGAATTGCTACACCAAATTAGGTAATTCTTCACACTCAGGAGGAGACCAGGTAAAACTAATTGAGAACATTTCAAAATATCTGTTGAAACTAAAACTCCTATATTTGGATGACTACCAAATAGAAACCCTAAACAGAGAAAAAATACAGAAAAATTTAAAGTTCTCTATGAACTTTAAATGGAGGAAAATCCCAGAATCTACTATCGGTCTTACAACAGATTATTATAAAATGTTCAAAAGACTTAATATTCACACATAGGAAATCCTTAAAATGAGTCTAAGTGATGGAACGCAGATCTGAATGCCGCATTGCAGTTATACCAATTAAGAGCTGCATGTATGGGAGGTACACATAAGAAGCCATTTACAGTGCACAGTGAAAAGTTTATTTTTTCTTCATGCTCTAGCAGCACCCAGAACACCACAGGATATTCTTAAGAGCCATCTTTTGGCACCTTATCTATTTATTTACATGCAAACATGTTTTTGTAGCACCTAGGAAACAATACCTAAACCTGGTGTGACCCTGAAAATACTTTTGGGAAACTGGAAGTTTATTACATCACTGCCACAAACTATGACTCACCTGTGCATATATTTTACCTGCTTTAACCTCTCAATAACTCTTATTTCCTTTTCTTAGCTAATAAACCATTAGTTAGTTTAATATAGAATTGGCTGCCAGTATTGTCTTTGGTGTAAGCTCTAGAGTACCAATTGATCTGGGGTAAGTGACTGGTCTTTTGGGACTGGAAGCAACCTAAATGTGATGTGATTTTTGGTTTAAGTGACCTTTTATCACAAAGGCCTGTCTGTCTGGGTGGCAAGATAGGCTGAAGAGTCTAAGGGGGCTGTCTGTGACTCCATGGAAAGACTGGTATAGTGATCCCAGAGTCCACAGTTGTTACTGGCTTGATGAAATCTAATTATAGAACACACCACCTGCTTGGGGTGTCTGCCAGTCTGTTTCTGACAGTCTGCCCTGAGGTAGGCACTCACAGTTGTGAGCCACTCCAGACAGCATGACACCTTGAAAAGGGCATCTATTACACACTTCCTATAGACTCATTTCACTGTTTAATACAGGTGCCAAGATAATTGCAAAGGCTATGGCAAACAGATTTGGTCAGAATATTTTCACACATGGAAGTACACCAAATCCATAGCAAGTCAAGCCACTGGAAAAATTAAGACCATTCTTAGTCAGTTATTCAGAATATCAACACCAACCAGCAATACTGATGGGTGCTTAAAAGCATTCAGTCAATTACAAATGATCATGACAGCCCTAAGATTAGTCAACCAAATGAATAAGAATCAGAAAGGTATATAAAATTGTGCTGTATACAGATGACTTTCTTATTTTCATCACATCAATAGAAAAAATAAAAAACCTGAAGCTGATATGGAGTCCAATAACTTTGGTACCTAATCAGGCAAACCCTTGCAAAGAAATGGAATCTTTGCAAGGATTGTTTGATAGAGATCTCTGTTCGGACATGGAATATGATCTCCGCAGAAAAAGACATGGATCCTGCCTCCAAACCTAGAGGTCTACAGGGCTATCCTGTACCTCAGGTCTATTTGAGCTATGCTGCCAGGGACTCCCCTGGACACAGCTACCACAAAGTCCCTGTGGACATCTTCAGATAAGATAACACAACCCCATGACGCACTATTTGGGCCTCTGATGTTCATATGAAACTCATGTTTTATTGCATCTTAAACTGAGTTAATTCTACTCCTCTGTAATGTCCCAAATAATTAAAAGTTACATTTACAGTGCAAATGGTAAACTTGACAATGGCTTATTAATACTTGACTTCACACTGACTAGCTGTAAATTTCTGAGGTTCTTTTAATTTCTTTTTTTACAGGGCTGAAGTTAGTATTATCTATTTATGTACTTTGTTTATTTAATAAGAATATTTATGTCTGGTAAACTCTCAATAGATCAGTAGTGCTAACCCCAGTACCCATATAAAATGTTTCATATAAATTTATGGTCAATTTGCTTGAATCCGATGCATAGTCAAATGCAGTAAATTACATGTTATAAAGGTTTATGACTCACTCTGTGATAAGTGTGTGTTTAAAACGGTTATATTTTGGGGGGAGAGAGGGTCACATGCTGCTCATAAATAATCACTAAATGAAGCTTATGGAATGAGCAGTGAGGATAGATTGTCAGTGGAAAATTAGAGGATGGTAGGAGCTGATGATAATGGGTGGAAAGGTGGATGCAGATAATGAGACTGAGGGAGGAAAGCAGGGTGTCTTGAGGATTAATTAGTTAACGATTGTAAAGTGCTTTGAACATGAAAAGTGCTTTATAAGTGCTAACTACTATTATTAATCAGTTTCAAGTTGGTAATCTATTTTTCTTATAACTCACTGCAATGAGCAGTTTCCCCCACACCCATATGAGCAGCCATGCCTTTAAGACCATTCAAAGTTGAACATGTCATCAGCTTCTTGATTACTATGCAAGACGAAGTCAAAATGTAGACAATCACTAGAGAACCGAAGGTACTGCAAAGATTCTTTGAAGATAAAAGAACTCAGACAATAATGCTAGCAACTGAGCCATTAAGAAAGGTAGAACAGTCTGCAGAGAGCTAGAGGTTATTTCAAAATCTTTGCAAAGTAACCTTCTGGGTAGAGATGTCCCTATGCAGATAGGTACAACAGCAATTTGCAAGAAGCAAAGAAGCCAGATCAATCAGAAAAGACAGCTGTTATTCACATCTGTGCTATTGCGTTACACAACTCTAGTTACTACAGAGTCAAACATTTTTGTCAGAGAGTAATTGCCCAGGTTTTAATTGCGTAAGTGGTTTTCATATACATCTTTTAAGATTTGGGGGTTATTGGTTCTCAGTGTTGTAGTTTTACACATGAGAACAACAACCAGCATTTCCTAAATTGTGGGCTATTGACCAATCAGCAGAGCATTTGCTGGAAGGCTGCAAATAGCTGGCAAGTTACCTATTGCTCATTCCTGCTCCTTGTTGTCAGCTGCTTTCACAAGTGCCTAAATTCCTCGTGACAAAAAAAAAAAAAAGGAGTCTAGACTCTCAGAGAAGCAGCTGGAATAAGAGGGAACCAGATAATCAGTGCATAACTAATTGCTTCAGCTGGAAGGGGGATTTTGCACAATTGGAAATGGAATCTTGTTTGAGTGGTGAGTTGATCCACAGGACCATAACTCTATTAATACATACATTTGTGCAATGGTGGCTAAATACTGTTCTTGTTTTTATCATGTTGAGATCTGGGTATCATTTTTAATGATAAAGATATAGGATATGGCTGCAGTTAATCTATACTTGATTGTTATATTGCATATCTGCCAAAAACAGTCAAACTAGCAACTTGGGGGCATCTTTTCCTTTTATTCTCCTCTCTTTCAGATTTGAAGTAGGTTCTCCATGAGCGTGGAGTTTCTGCTCCAATGAGCTGCCTCAGCATGGATTCTGTTGATGATGTTTGTAAAACCATTGAATGTTGCTAGAGCATGAAGAGAATGAAATAAATCCTTTTCTTCAGCAAATCTAAATGTTTTTTTCTTTAATTTTTGCTTTTTGTCATTTAAGACAGACCCAGAACTGCCAAATGTTGAAAATGACGTTCCGATCAGTCAAAGGTTTGATACTTCTGATCAAAGTTATCATACCTTAATGTTCAGAAAGAATAATGCTTAAGTTGGAGCCAGACTGCTAAATGCTCTGAGCTCAGCCACCAGATCTGAGATAAACAGTAGAAATGAAGGATTATCTCAGCTGCAATACATCATTGTTCTTCCAGCTGCCCCAACAGAGATGTGCCAAGGCAAACAGCTCTCCAAAAGGGATGTGGCAACCTAAAGACACCTTCAATTTTCATCCTCCTTTCCTAATATTGGCTGAAATAAGAGCCAGCTCAGACACAAAAGTCTTCCACGCCATGGTGGAAAAAAAAACCAAACATGCACATTAGGCTTTGCAATTTGAGAGATCGGTCAGTCAGAAAACTTACTTTTATGTAAGTAGCAACCGAAATACTGCACTTTGTTAGCCCTGTTAGCTCTTTTATTCCATCTCCTCCTCATTACAGAGTTATACCTGCTGTATATTTACTAGTGCTCTATCTAGCCTAGCTCTGACTGTGTGAAAGGACTGGACTGGCCTTCCACATTTTTATTGGGAGATTATTCCATGATCAAATAGATCTCACTGACAGGAATTTTTTCCTAAAATTAATTTTGAATTTCCTTTTATATTCCATCCCAAGATTTGAATCTTTCCTCACATAAGTCAGTACAGGGGAGTACAGAGAGGGACCATTACCTTCTAGCTCCATGCTCTGATGATACATCTGGGTAGTCAGTCCAAACTTGTTAGCTGTTGCTTAATTTGCCCTCCACTATTTACTCTAGGTCTCTTTCAGTATTAGTGCTTACTACTATGTACATCCCTCCCACTGAATACCCATATTTTTCCTCTACCTTGGACTTTTTGTGTGTCACATTTTGGACTTTGAATCTTTTTTTTTTTCCTATCCATACTTCTCACTTCCCCAGATCTGTATAGTATTTCTCGGTCGTCCCAGATATTCACAACTCTCCCTATTTTAGTAGGGATGATGTATTCCAACCAGGTCATTAATGATACACTGAGACTTTACACCAGTCCTTGTTGCATTGACTAGACCTCTCCCCCAATTCAATACATTGCTGATCATCATAACCTCCCTTTAACTAATCAATCAGTCCCATTAATAGTCCCTGCATCCAAGATAAATTTGAATTAATTGAGTACTGTATAAAATTTCATGCAACACTATCAAATGCTTCCCTCAGATTTATATTTTATAGAGTTTCTATTGAATATTGACATACAGTAGGATTGTTAACATAAATGATTACATAACTAATTTTTTAAATGTATACAAGGTATGGATTTTTTAATAAAAATATATTTTAGTTCATGTGTGTATTATACGCACGCCCACACACACAAACCCAACAACATACCCACACAGAACCTTATTTAAGGTTGCTTCAGTATGTGCTTCACTGATAATTAAGATTATCTAACACTTCCCATTATAATCCTGCTTTCTGATGCTTATAACTTTGGCAAATTTTAACAGTTAAGACTGAAAGTTTCATGCTTGATCTCTGCCTGTTCAATTTTAAATGTTTCAGCACAAACAGTTCAGCCTTCTCCCAGAGAGGTCAGGAGAATATATATATTTTAAAATTAGAATACTTTTAACGAGTTTACCACCTACATGATTTGGAATTTGGCTGCCAAATAGTCTAGAGGTCAGTCAGGTAGGTTTTGGCTCAGCTTCTGAAAATCATCATTTCCACAAGTTCAAGACTGGTCCCTTAATTCTCTGAATAATCCAGCCTTAGAATGTTCCCAAACCTCACTGAGTGGTCTCAACTAGCCAGCCACCTCGCCTGCCAAAATACCCTTCGGCCTAGTGGAAGATACACTGGGTTGGAAACTGGAGACTTGTCTTCCTCCATTGACTAGTGAGAATTCTATACACCTCACAATGTCAGCGCTGGCACAGCAGGAATAGAACACAGGTCTCTAATATGGTAGACCCAAATCTTATACGCTTAACCATGTTGCCTTTCAGAAAAAAGTGCCAACTCTATGTGCTTAGCTATTCTTTCTGTAACCACAAGACCACACTGCTCTCCCAAAGTCACGACTAGAAGCCAGGATTTGTGATGTCAGCAACGGCCCGTGAGGAATACATTGATTTAGTCCCTTTTTAATCTTCCTGTCCTCTCAAGGTGAGAGTAATAAAGAAGAGAAAGCATACATCAGATGGTCTGACAATTAGCTAAGTCATTCTACTAGGTACAATACCAAGATCATTATCCTAGTCATCCAAATGGCTTAATGTTTATGCTACAATTTTTTGAGGCATTCAGCCAGGTGGCAGAATACAGAGTGGAGACAACTTTCTCTGGGATACCTCTCAGCCTTGAAATTTGCTCCCTCCTTGGTCCAAAATGGCCCTAATTTATTGGTCTGATTTGCTGTAAGCAAATGGGAAGTAAAAGTAAGGCAGTCACTAACGTAATCTGAATTCATTCAGTGTTGCATAAGTATTGGGTTAACTGAGAAATACAGTCTTAAATTATATTCAGCTAATGAATTAACTTTTACCTAATGGCATCTTAGTCACTTGCCAAAAGAGCCTTTTCTATAAGCCAATTCAGCTGAGCCTGAATAATTTTGGTGGGGGCAATTAGAGGATACTATGGTCCTGATCCTCCAGCATCCTCCAGCTGTAACCTCCAGCATCCTCTAATCCTTGCCCCCATGGTCCCCACATGAGGAAGCTCTGTGTTGCAGGACCCAGAGATCTGCCTCCCTGGCTTGGCTTGCAGGATCAGGTCCTGGAACTGTCCTACTTAGGATGTTTTTAGGCACACTAGGAGATAAAAATCTCTGCATTTGTACCAATTTTGCCAATAATTCACATTTCAAATACAGGGCAACAAATTACAGCATTTACATGTATTATAAACAAGTTGTTCACAGTCATATAATTTAATATGTTAAAGCCTAATTAACCTTTTAAGTCAAACGGATTGTTTTTTAAAAATGTTTGCTTTCCTTGTTTGCTATAAATATTCATTTAAATACATAAAATATACTAAGCAGCATTTCATCTGAATCTTATCACACAAAGTTATTGAAGCATGAGCACTATATAAGCAGTGAAGCAGAAGACCATGCTATTACATGGATAAATGCTCTAGAGTTACTGAAGCAACACAAAAACAATCACAGGAACATGGCTTTCTGAAGCCTCCTAAGCAACTCATTTTGGTGAAAAAATATAAATAGGAAGAAGCCATTTGCCAGAAAAGAGCTCTTAATATATACCAGGCTATGCAGTGCATACTAATGCCCTGAAATATTAAAAGCAATGGTTAATTGCTTTGGATAAAATGCAGGTGTTGGAAATTCCAGTTTATTGGCTATTAAAACCAATTCTGCTATTCTGATATCTGAGACAATCACAAGCAACCCAAGAGTTAAAGATAGTTAACTATTGTGTAGGTGCACCTGAATGCTTGTAGAAAACAATTATTTTTATGTGGTCAAACAAAAGGGAAATGGTAGAATGAGTCAGGAACTACCATTTCCCTTTTGTTTGACCACATAAAAATAATTGTTTTCTACAAGCATTCAGGTGCACCTACACAATAGTTAACTATCTTTAACTCTTGGGTTGCTTGTGATTGTCTCAGATATCAGAATAGCAGAATTGGTTTTAATAGCCACTAAACTGGAGTTTCCAGCACCTGCATTTTATCCAAAGCAATTAACAGTTGCTTTTTTAATTTCAGGGTATTAGTATGCACCGCATAGCCTGGTACCGTATGTCACTGGTATATATATTTTACATGGACTATCAATCTGTCAGACAGTTACAGGATGTTGGTCTGCCTAAACTGGAGTTTTTGACTGACTCAAGTTACAACACAGTTGATTGCGAATTAACTCAAATTAGCTAATATGCCAGTAACTGTTGGTCTAACCACTCCACAAACCTTTGGTAGCCCTGGCTTCACATCTCCTTGGCAGCCAGGCTTCCCAGAGTACATCTACACTGCAGCTATGAGTGAACCATCAAGCCCAGGTAGATAGACTCATGCTAGCACATTCAAATAGTAGTGCATACACTACAGTACCAACAGAGGTTTGAGCTTGCCACCCCAGCCCACCCTACCACTGGGTCCAGCTCAGGTGGCTAGCCCGATCCTCTCCAGTGCCACAACATCCACACAGTTAATTTTAGCATGCCAGCATAAGTCCCACTAAAACAAGTCTGTCTACCCCACCTGGGAGGCTTGCTTTCAGCTTCAATGTGGACATAACCCTAGGCTCATAGTTCCTCAGCATCCTGCCAGGTGACTGTCCCAGAGCCAGGGCTCCCAGTCAGGCTAGACAGAACAGTAATTCAATGTTGTGGAAAAAATTTTGAGACGTTTCAGTTTTGTTCCAAATTGGAACTAAACCAAATTTTAAAATCTCAAAATCCTCTGCAACATATAACTACTCTTCACTGCCCAGCTCACCTGAAGAGTTAACCCAGGTGATCAGCACCCAGATCTGAGCAGCTGTGTTGCAAAGCCACACTTGAGTTACTGGAGCCCAGGTTTTTAGGCATTACTTCACTCAGCATTGCAAGGCCTAGAGGACTTAAACACCTAAGTCCCATTTTTCAAAGTAACTTAGGCACGTAGGTTCAGATCCTCCAATAAGCTTAGATAGTGTGACTCAGAGTCACAGCACCTAATTTTTAGGTGCCTAGAAAATCACAGGAAGCAACCCTGCGATTCACAAATTCTGAATTAGGCACCTTACACTGCAATCCACAAAGCCAACACACTAGATGGGGAGCTACCAACCAGAAGGCATGTTGTAAATCGTGTCCCTCTCATGGAAACAGGCACATAAGTCCAGGCTGCAGGGAGGTGCCTTGCTCTGCTTACAATCCACAAACTGGGGGGAAGATAGAAAGGTGGTTAAACACCTAAGTAGCATGTAGGGCCTGAAACTAAAGGGCCGGGGAGGGGGAACACTGAGGAGAAGGACTTCCCTTATAACCTTTGACTTAGTGGGCGAACCGTAGTTCAAGTTACCCCTCCTCCTGAAGGAGGGAAGGGATTTGAACAGGAAATGGCCACCTCTCAGGTGAACCACCCAACCATAAGTTACTTTAGAAAATGGGACTTTGTCATCCAAGTCACCTGGACCTTGCAATGCTGAGCACAGCAATACCCACAAAACTTTAAAAGCCGGGCGTGCCCGTGCTCAGGCCCACAGTGGTGCTACACTCACCTGTCCATGTCACTAGGACTTCTGGGATCATATCCCATGAGTCATAGTACTGCACTAAAGCTGAGCTGCTGTATGATTCTTTCCCAATCAATTGTGGTAAAACTTGTCCCTCCTGGGCACAATGGGGGAATTGTGGGAAGGCACTGGAGGACTATCAGCACTCAGGTGGCTTAACCTACATCCACAATGCATGGCGGGCGGGGGCGGGGGCGGGGGCGGGGGGGGTGTTACCAGCCCAAGTGAAAGTCTTACTCAGGCTTTAGCCTATAGGGGCAACACCTGAGTAAGAGCCAAGTTAACAAGCCCCATGCTATATCTATCTTAGACATTTTTTACCTAGAGTTAATGGATTGGCAGTTAACTAGAGACACTTAACCTGTTTGTAAAAGCTATTGTGGAACACCCAGCTACAAGTGGTTTTTGGTTTTTTCCATTATGCTAGGCTGATCACTGGGATAAAGAACAAACATTTGCAGCATTGATCAAATGGGCAAAAGTACCAACAAACATCTGGGGAGTGATCAGACTCGCATTTACAATCGTGTTAATTCGCTTAAATTAACTGTCAGTCAAAGAACACAAGTCATAACACAACCAAAAACTAATTTAGACAAGACCCAGTATTGTTTAAGGACATTTTGTTTCTTCCAGACTTTTTGTATTCACTCAACCTTAACAAATTCAGCCTATCAGTATCTGCATGAAAAAGGACCCTTTAACAGAGTAATCTCTCCGAACCATAAGACACTCCAAAATACAAAAATGTGGTGTCCAATCCCAATGCTATACAATATATTTGGACAGTGTAATTTAGACAAAGAAGAGTTAGAGTCCATTTTTCTAACCTTTCCTCCAAATACCACATTGAACTTTCTTCTCATTAGGGGCAACTGACGTGTAGTAATTCATTTTCACAATCATAAAAACCCCAACCCAGATATTTTTTGCATTTTAGGACAACAGCTAAGCCTCTGCAACCACAAAAAATATCTACTACTTCCCACACTGTAACTTAAAAGGAGCCAAGCCAACAGAAATAAAATACGGCAAAAAGAAATCTGCTCCAGGGTTGAGACGTTGGTATGTCAGGTTTTGCCTAGAGCAAATTTTCACAGCTGAGTGATAAACCCTTCGAAAAAGGGGGCTTACAGGGGAAATGCTGACAGACTTTTAACTCACGCAGCCTGAACGTGCCGCTATAATAACCTACTTTTTTTGATTGCATATATTTTTAATGATGATTTTTTCTGCATGCCAATCTAACCTGAGGTACTAAAATAGTTAGAAAACATTTGTTATCTAGGACGTTGCTGTCCTCTAGTGGCTACAAAGAACAAGTAATTATGTACTGTATTTGCTCTTAAAGGTTTTTCACCCAGGTTGCAGTGACCAATTGTGTACTGCAAAAATTGCTAAGCCTAATATCTGAATGAAGTTTCTTAAATGAGGGGTTTGAATAAACAAAGGAGGAATGCTTCAGTATGCAAACTTAACAGAAATTATCACTACTTTCTGTTGTATGATTATAGAATCATAGATTATCAGAGTTGGAAGGGACCTCAGGAGGTCATCTAGTCCAACCCCCTGCTCAAAGCAGGACCAATCCCCAATTTTTGCCCCCAGATCCCTAAATGGCCCCCTCAAGGATTGAACTCACAACCCTAGGTTTAGCAGGCCAATGCTCAAACCACTATTTCAGCAAACCTGTAATATAGTCTATAGATTAAAAAAAAAAAAAAAAACAACAACAACAAAAAATACCAGCAGCTCCTCAGAGATAGCTAACTATCATTCTCTCTGCAGAGTTATTTCCATTACAAAGGCTGCAAGGTTAGATTTGATTTGCAGCCTGAATTGCAGAGATAGAAAATCATTTGGAATTGATTGCTACAAAAGGCTGAACAACTCCATATGGTCTGAGGTTTGATTTTATTGTAAAAATGAAAAAAAAAATTCACAACTGCTGTAGTACTGGTTAGATATGTACAGATTTGTGAAACTCAAGTGAGAAAAAAATCAAATCTCATGAAAATGTGGAATTTCTAGAATTTTACAAAGGGCAAAAAATGACAGGATAAATTGGTAACTACTGTATTTGTATTAATGGAAATGATAGTACAATTAATGGCCATAATTTACCAAGAAGAGGAAATAATGATTAAACTCTGATCATGCAAATCCAGTTATGTGTGTGTGTTTGCAGCATGGGAGGCATTGGTAAGGCCTTCAGTATCAGATATGTTAATAAAAGGTTTATATATATTTGTTAAATGCAAGATTATTGCCTTAAATCTGAAGATTCTCCACGTGCAGCATTCCCACTGGTTTCAATGGGAGTCCCATTGGGCCTGATATTTTGTATGATAAAAGATAAATAAGTGCTGAACATGTAGTGACATTTGATACCTAATGATGTATCTGATACCGAGACTAGAAGATTTTTTAAAAAAAATATGCAGAATTTTTAATGAAAAACCATGATCCAGCCGCAGGGTTTCTTTAAATATATATATATACACATATTAAAAAAATTTCCAGAGTCTATATTTTTCAATAGAAAAGCTGTTTGAGTGATCTTACCTCTGCATTTCCATACTTTCCTCTGTTTCTGAGGGAAAAGGCAGGTGGGGGAGGGGGCGGTGTTTTTAGGTTTCATTTATTTACTTAAATTTAACCTTTTACTTAGGATCTGTCAATAGTGGGCAAGGTTTACAAATTTACTACATTAAGGTACTTACTTTGATGAAAAACCCTGATTCAGACACATTGCTGCTCAAATCTCATTTAGATTGTAATTTACGCTGGTTAATTACCGTAGGAAACCACACCAGTATGAGCCCTGCTTTACACCAGTATGGGGCATCTATATTAGGAATTTGCAATACCATGACTACAGTAGTACAAGCATTGCTAATGAAGACAGATACTAGCTTTCTAGTTTTCTTAAGGTGTTTAACAAATATTCTTTTAAGGGTTAGAAGGTTTTCCCCTTTAAATTACTGCTAATTCTTCAATCTTTATTTCACTGAACTGGAGATGTCTCCAAATAATTATTATTTAAGCAAAGTACCAAGTTTCCATAGTGTTCTCTGATGGGATAAGCTTTTCAGGTACAACCACTCTCTCTCAAAAAAAAAACCAAACACTGTACACTTTTTATACATGAGCTCAGTGCCGAGACCTGTCCAAAGGAAAAACAATCTTCTTCCCATAAGCAACCTTTCATATCTTGTGTCTCCAGCAATAGGAAGACCCAGGTGCAGCAGTATGGTGCAGCCAGGAGCGTAGCTAAAATCAAAGAGCCAGGGATGTGCAAGGACACTTTGTGTCAATGCTTTTACAAGTGAAGGTAAAGAGCTTCTTTCTTCCTCAGCCTTTAGTGACTTTTCATGTCTGTGCTGCATTTGGCATAATAGAGCCTTGATCAGGGACACTAGGCTCTACTGGAATCACTCAAATACTATCAACATGCTTCAGCCCTGAAGCACACTCACACACACACACACCCCTATCACTTCCTGTATTTCTCTTTTTCTGCTCACTCCTATCTAAAGGGAAAGAGTAGTAATAATGGCTACCACCTCCCACTATTTTCAATTAGACTGAAGCCAAACTGCCAACTCAGGCAGGCAAAATGGCCACCTCCTAGATGCTATGTTTAATGGGCTGGACAAAAAACCATGAGGAGACAGAAGTATGTGGGAAGTGGTTTCCCCTTGAAGAAGAGAAAGAGATATGGCTGAGGGAGGTGCAGGGAGGACACTGAAGAGGAATGAGAGAAAATTGAGAGGTGCAAGGGAATAGGTGACAGCAAAGGGAACATTACTGTGAAGGGGAAAACAGGAACAATGTGAAGGCAGGTGAGCTGGGGACAGGAGACTATGGGAAAATGCGAGTGAAGGAGGAGAGAGGTTAGACTGGGAGAGAGATGGGCAGTAGAGGAGACAGGCTAACAACAATCACGGCAGGCTGTGTCAGAAATAAATCAATGGGAACACAGCATGTCCAGCTGATGAAAGAGTGATTTAAGGAAGCATGCTCTTATCTAAAACTACTATTAATTACATTTAAGCACACACGAACATAAGGAATAGGTTTAGAACATCCCAAATAATTACCTAAACTCTGAGATAGTATTGAGTAATTAGCAGCAGGTCAGTGATGGCCGGTTGCTTCGCCGCTGGGGATCAGGAAAAAATCTCTCAGGATAGCTTCAGAGAACCACTCCAAAAGTACACTCTATTAGCTAGTCTTTTTATAACTCATTTTTACAAAACACATAGCTCATGGTGACCCCTACTAGGTCATCACTTCCAACTTCAATCAACTACTTATCAACAAAACAATCCTAACAATCTTGGCCATAATAGGCTTCTATCTCAAAGGTGCCCAAACTCAAGGTCTCCGTCCACTTATTTTCTCTCAGTCTCATAATTTGTTGACACTTTTCTCCCCTCCTCTCATTCTGATTAGCAGAAACTGCAAGCCTGCAGCAAGTATTTGACTTTGCTTCCAAAAGCCCTTCTTGTCCAAATTAACCCTTAACTACATGGTGTTCTATTTTATTAATTCATGGTGGCTGACTGCACACAATATGGCTGCAATTAGCTTGATCAAATTCTGGGGTAACATACCCCTCAATTACATGGTAACAGGGGAAGGGGAAGTTAAGATTAGGTAAGGGAAGTTCCCCGTTACTCAGCCAGCAGTGAGGCCTGCGTTTTTGCATGTGAATTTTAGATTGAATTTTGATCCTGAAATTCTCACTGTTTGGAGACAGGCAATTTCCCCTTACAGGCTCAAAAAAAAAAAAAAAAGCAAACAGAAGGCAAATTTAAAATAATATATATGTATTAATTTGTAAGACAATCCTGGCATTTTGGAGGACCTCACTTTGGGGGTTTTATTGTTTTTTTTAATACTGAGAAAGAACAGTTTCTTATTTAATAAAATTGTTATACCTTAGCAGAATAATTACTGAAGTTGTCCTTTAAGAAAAGGCCCCAGGATAGCAAAGTGCTTAAACCCATGTATAACTGTGCATATGAATAGTTCCACTGAATTCAGTGGAAATACAGCCTTAGAATTACACACATGCTTAACAGCTTCGCTGGATTGGGATCTTAGAGCATCCCCACCTTTAGATCTATGGTTTGGAAAAATAAAAGAATTGAACCACATTACTTTCAGCAAAATACTCTCCAAAGCGAATCTCCAAAAATATTTTACATTCAACACCATCTATTCGTTCCATACACTGAAAATGTAATACTCCATATAGAACTATTTCAAAGCTTTATTTGCCATCATGCTCTCTGGGGAGCCTGTATAGACATGCTGCAGAAACCCCAACAGTCCACCCCAATAGTCACTTGTAAATATACTAAAGAAAGACTTGTATCATTTTTAAGAGGCAGAAAAATGTCACACTCACAGTTACACACACACACCAAATGATCCACGTGCATTCCCCTTTCAATGGGAACAGATTTCATGCCCATCAAAGCACTTCACTGTTCAAATTATTCATGTACCTCTTTAAGGAGCACATTTATTCTGAAAGAACTGTAGTGCTCAAATGATCCATGAAATCTTTAGGAAGACACTATGTATTCCTTAGGACCACCTTGCCACTTAAATCAGCCATGCCAACCTCTGAAGAGGATCATCTCGAGGCGTTTCTGTACTCAAATGGTGACTCACATTCCCAAGTAATTATGGAATAGAATGTGAATTTTTTTATACCAGCTTTTATATTCAAGGTAGCCCAAAGAATTTTACAGTAAAATACTACTAATGCTCTGTGGGCAAATGTGGTAGCCATTATGTGTTCAGCAAGATCTTTCCTACAGCTTTGGACTCAGAACTGGTTATTACTGAGAGAAAAAGTTGACAAGAATACTCCTACTCTTTTTGAAAACTGCTGGGGAAAAGTTACTATCTCCCTGCATTTTTTTTTTTAAGAAATCAACTAGAGTTTATTATTTACCCCCCCCCCCCCCCGATCTAGTCCTTTGGTCTCAGGATGTCTCTGAATGGTTTCCTGGTGCTGGGAGGAACACACTCCCCTCCATTAAACTGACATCTCTTAAACAAGCACTCAAGAGACTTGACAATGGTTGCTTAACAGAGAGGAGCAACAGCCTACTGAGTATATTTGCGGCCGCCTCTCAGAACTAGAGGTTGCTTAACAAGAGCGGTCTTGCACAGATTTCTCCGTACTCTTTTTGGTTCCACAATGGATTAGGGTGAAAAGGTTTACACCTCTGTCAAGGATCACATTTAGGCTTCAGTTAATTTAAATTTAGGCTCTCTCCAGGATAGGACTCTGACTAGGGATGACTTTACCATTAATGCTCTTATTAAGGTCAGAACACAGGCATTGTTTTTTGGCTAAAATTGAAAATAAGCACGAGCGGTAACATTTCTGAGAACAAAAACAAGGAGTCCTTGTGGCACCTTAGAGTCTAAAAATTTATTTGGGCATAAGCTTTCATGGGCTAAAACCCACTTCATCAGATGCATGGAGTGGAAAATATAGTAGCAGGTATATTTATACATAGTACATGAAAAGATGGGAGTTATCTTACCAGGTGGGGGGTCAGTCTAATGAGACAATTTACTTATCAGTAGAATACCAAGGGAGGAAAAACACCTACTACTTCAACTACAAATGTTTCAAGTTCTCCATTATTTGATTTATTTATTATGCATCCCCTATGCAAGCAGTTGTAAAATATGGCACCCTCTGCTCTGAGAGATTTGGCTTTGAGAAGGCACCATACAGTACAAAGTGATTTGTAACCATCCTTTCCATGGCAGGCCTGATCTGCTGTAGGCAGCCTTGGCATAACGAGTCCAGAGATTCTTCATGAAAGTATGTCTCCCACCCAGCTATGAGACTGGATAATGTGGATGTTTGTTAATTTATAAACAGTGATAAAACATTTCTTGCAAAAATCAGAGGCATTTGTATGTCATGTTAATGCACCATCACAGAATGTGAAAGCCACGCAGGTATGTTTTAAAACATGGGATCGCTATTGCCCTTGCTTAGACCAAAAGCCTAATTCTGAGAAGAGGGAAGTCTCTGAGATTCATAAAAAATTGATTTGTGGAGATGGATGATAGTGCCTTGCAAGAACATCTTGATCACAAAAATAATGATAAAATTGTGAGCTACAGCTCTATAATATGGACAAAGTCTGTTTGGTAAAGAACATACATGTATGTGAGTGGTATCAGAAATCTAGATAGTGGTGGGTAGAAGGCTAAGTACACATTTTTATATTGTACTGCATATTGTAATTCTATTTTTAAGAAAGAAAAATTAACAAATACATTTTTTGAAATCCGATATTGATGGGGACCATGTTCAAAATCTGGCATTTTAATTTGTTTCATTTATCAATATATTGTACTTTGTTTTAGATTGGGCTGGACAGTATATTGAAACTGAGTGAACTTCTTTAATTAAAATAAAAATCAAACCCAGCCTCTACCAGCTACTCAATTTAAAGAGTTTTAGATTAGATGGCCTCTTCCCAGCAGTTCCTCCAAAACAGGTCTTAACTGTCTATCTGGCAATTCCAATAAGGATCCCTAAGGAGATACACCTGTGTGACAGAATCAAATAGTCCCACAAAGGCTACACAAGGAAATAGAATCTACTTACCAAAAAGTAGTGGATGTTGGTCTGTTGGGACGTCAACTGGGAGCGGGGCTGCTAGCAGCAGAGGAGATGTCATAGGCATTGTTACAACCATACAATTTAGCAGCTTTGATTTTTCTTTTAACTGAAATATTCCTGCTGCTCTTCCTTACCAGAATATGTTATGGGGGGGAGGAGCTCAGGGAGGAGCAAACAGTCCACCTTGCTCCCCTTCACCAAAATAATATTTTTGTTTTTTATTATTATTTTTAAGAGAGAGACTCTCATTTACAAGGAAGCGATTATCTTTTTAGGGAAAAAAATAGCAAAGCTGATGGGAACTGTTAGGATATAGATATTCAGGCCTGTCTGCAAAGGCCTGTACTTTAAGAATTTAGGTGTATTCTTATCACTTGGCTAGTTCTAGAGGTATAAAAGAGAGAATCAAAATCACTGTCTGCTGGTGTAAGGGCCTTCTCTTACTGTGACAGTCTGAGGCCCTGTGCTTAGGCTAAGGCCTTTGGCTAAGCAGCAGAGGCAGCCATAAGCTAGGAAGCGACCGGTCACATCCTCACATTCCAAACTAGTCACATTGAAAGAAGGTGCTATTGGGCTGTTAGGAATACAATCCTGTCCTGATAATGCCTATCACCTCCAGAGAAAGGGAAGTGCCTAGAAAATGTAAAAGGAAACAGCATCCTGTCTGGCAAGAACTCACTTATCAATACTGGGATGTGAAATCCTCACTTCTGTATTGTCTTGTCATTATAGTTCCCACATTGCTATTGTTTGTCTGTATAATCTGTCTGGTTCTGTGATTGTTCCTGTCTGCTGTATAATTAATTTTGCTGGGTGTAAACTAATTAAGGTGGTGGGATATAATTGGTTACATAATCATGTTACAATCTGTTAGGACTGGTTAGTTAAATTTCAGGAAAATGATTGGTTAAGGTATAGCTAAGCAGAACTCAAGTTTTACTATATAATCTGTAGTCAATGAGGAAGTGAGTGGGCGTGGGTGGGTATGTGTGGGGGAGATGGGAATGGGGGTAAGGAAATTGGAATCATGTTTTGCTAAAGGGGGAGATGGGAACAGGGAATGGGAGTGGGGAAACTGGAATCCTGTTTGGCTAAAGGGGGAAATGGGAACAGGGACACAGGTGTAAGGCTCTGTGGTGTCAGAGCTGGGAAGGAGGATACTAAGGAAGGAAACTGGAATCATGCTTGCTGGAAGTTCACCCCAATAAACATCGAATTGTTTGCACCTTTGGACTTCGGGTATTGTTGCTCTCTGTTCATGCGAGAAGGACCAGGGAAGTAAGTGGGTGAAGGAATAAGCCCCCTAACAGGAACTGCACCCAGAGGCAGCCAAGCGTAAAAGGAGAGAGACCTATTTTTAAAGGGCAAGTTAACATTTCCTGCTGCACGTGCCCAGTTGGGTCTGCCATTGTTTCTAAAGGGCGATAGGCAGATATATAGTAAAAGTAAAACTTTCCGCCTATAGAAGGATCTCCAAGCACTTTCCTAAAGGCAATAGCTATTACTATCTCTATTTTACAGAATGGAAAAGTGAGGCTCAAAGGTTTATTGATTTGCCCAAGTTCATCCAGTGATGGTGTCAGGAATAGATCTGCTTGCTTCTTTTTTCTTTACAATAGTGACTTCTACCTTTGTTTAAAATGCAAGACAGCTAAAAGGAACCCTTCAGGAGACCTGCAGGATTATCATAAGGGGCCATTAGACCAATATAAAATACACAAAAATGCTACATTGAGAGCCTTTCAGGTGAATGGAGCTGGGGTCTGTATTTATGCAAATGTTCAAAGGGGCTATAGACTGTAGCGCTATTTCATTTTGGGGTTTTTGTTGTTTGTTTTTGAGCCTTGCATCTCATGCTTTCAGCACAATTTAGCACTTTGTGGGATAAGGATAATTACATCCTGTACTCTCTCAGGGTTTGTTTTTCATATAACTAATAGATTATGAACCAGCATACCCCATAAAATCAATAACATGATATTGTCCCTTATTTAGGACAATAACACTTGCTCCTACTGCATGATGAATGTATTGGTTATTAAATATTAACTGTGGTTAAAAAGTATCATCCCCAAAATGGTGTTTAAGACCATTTAAATTATCCTAAGAGGAACAGAAACTAAACATTTATGTTGCAAAGGGGGACAAAACAATTTGTCATTCTATAGTTCTTACAGTTTTAAAGCCACAGGCAGAATGGATTGTAGGAACGGGGGAGAAAGTGGTCTAAAAGTAAAGATGGATGTTAAAGGAAATATTAAATCTCCTGTTTTAGCTTTTCACCTTGGGTCCTGGAAGTAGGGAGAATAAGATTAATTTATTCCTTGATTAAAATAGTTATTTCTCTGCCCTTGCTCCCTGTCACCCAATTGCCTCCTCTAGTTCTAACCCTAAGCATATTGTTCCCATTGTTTACATGGGAACAGAATGTGGCTGAATGTTAGTGTAAGTGAGAGAACCAATTTAAGCGTCTCTTGCTTAAATTCCCAGTCATTGCATTGTACATTGTATTCTGGGGCAGAATTTGGCTCTAAGCCTCGGAAAAAAAGCCTACTGTATTGCCAGTCAATGTTACTCCACTCTCTAGCCTATCCCAACCGACTCAGGGAATAGCAGAGCAAAGCTGAAGACCGTTTGTAACACCCGCCTACAAGGGTGTAGGCGTAGGTAGTGCTCAGCATAGCTGTGGCTGTTCTCAGGCATATAAACACAATTCAGAGCAAGCTGATGGTAGTTCACCAAGTGAAAGTGGGTGCAAATTTAAAAACCTAGAAGATTTGCAGCAGGCTGCCATAAGGTTGCAGTAGGCTGCCATAGAATATGTCCCGAAAGTTCAACACTTAGCACCGAGTGAATAATCAGTCTGTGTTAATATTCCAGGTTGTTATACAACGAACAACATTAAAAAGTTGCCAATTTCATCTTAAAGTTTTTCCGATAGTACCTGGTCACACACAATCATTGTCCTCCTCTTACGCTATTTCCTGCCACCTCCCTATGGCATTGCCTCATCTTATAGTTCTCTTAATTTAGACCCCAATCTTGCAAACATTTAAGCATGTGAGTAACTTTACTTTAGGTACGTGTGCACTGCATTGAACTCAGCAGGACTAAACACAGGTGTAATGCTCCTGACACACATCTGCAGGATAGAATCATAGACTTTGAGGTCAGAAGGGACCATTATGATCGTCTAGTCTGACCTCCTGCAGAATGCAGGCCACAGAATCTCACCCACCCATTCCTGTAACAAACCCCTAACTGGTGTCTGAGCTATTGAAGTCCTCAAATTGTGGTTTAAAGATTTCAAGGTGCAGAGAATCCTCCAGCAAGTAACCCGTGCCCCACGCTGCAGAGAAAGGCAAAAAAACCCCAGGGCCTCTGCCAATCTGCCCTGGAGGAAAATTCCTTCCCCAAATACGGCGATCAGTTAAACCCTGAGCATGTGGGCAAGACTCACCAGCCAGACACCCAGGAAATAATTCTCTGTAGTAACTCAGATCCCACCCAATCTAACATCCCATCACAGGCCATTGGGTATATCTACCACTAATCGTTGAAGATCAATTGATTGCCAAAATTAGGCTATCCCATCATAACATCCCCTCCATAAACTTATCAAGCTTGGTCTTCAAGCCAGATATGTCTTTTGCCCCCACTGCTCCCCCTGGAAGTCTGTTCCAGAACATCACTCCTCTGATGGTTAGAAACCTTCGTCTAATTTCAAGTCTAAACTTCCCCATGGCCAGTTTATATCCATTTGTTCTTGTGTCCACATTGATACTGAGCTTAAATAATTCCTCTCCCTCCCTGGTATTTATCCCTCTGATATATTTAGAGAGAGCAATCATATCTCCCCTCAGCCTTCTTTTGGTTAGGCTAAACAAGCCAAGCTCCTTGAGGCTCCTTTCATAAGACAGGTTTTCCATTCCTCGGATCATCCTAGTAGCCCTTCTCTGTACCTGTTCAAGTTTGAATTCATCCTTCTTAAACATGGGAGACCAAAACTGCACACAGTATTCCGGATGAGGTCTCACCAGTGCCTTGTATAACGGTACTAACACCTCCTTATCTCTACTAGAAATACCTCTCTTGATGCATCCCAAGACCGCATTAGCTTTTTTCACCGCCATATCACATTGGCGGGTCATAGTGATCCTGTGATCAACCAATATTCCGAGGTCCTTCTCCTCCTCTGTTAGTTCCAAATAATGTGTCCCCAGTTTATAACAAAAATTCTTGTTATTAATCCCTAAAAGCATGACCTTGCACTTTTCACTATTAAATTTCATCCTATTACTATTAGTCCAGTTTACAAGATCATCCAGATCTTCCTGTATGATATCCCGGTCCTTCTCTGTATTGGCAATACCTCCCAGCTTTGTGTAATCCGCAAACTTTATTAGTACATTCCCACTTTTTGAGCCAAGGTCAGTAATAAAAAAATTAAATAAGATTGGTCCCCAAACCGATCCCTGAGGAATTTCACTAGTAACCTCCTTCCAGCCTGACAGTTCACCTTTCAGTGTGACCCATTGTAGTCTCCCCTTTAACCAGCTCCTTATCCACCTTTCAATTTTCATATTGATCCCCATCTTTTCCAATTTAGCTAATAATTACCGTATCAAGTGCCTTACTGAAGTCGAGGTAAATTAGATGCACTGCGTTTCCTTTGTCTAAAAAATCTGTTACCGTCTCAAAGGAGATCAGGTTGGTTTGGCATGATCTACCTTTTGTAAAACCATTTTGTATTTTGTCCCAATTACCATTGACCCCAATCTCCTTAACTACTTTCTCCTTCAAAAATTTTCCCAAGACCTTGCATACTACAGATGTCAAACTAACAGGCCTATAGTTACCCGGATCACATTTTTTCCCTTTCTTAAATATAGGAACTATGTTAGCAATTCTCCAGTCATCTGGTACAACCCCTGAGTTTACAAATTCATTAAAAATTCTTGCTAATGGACTTGCAATTTCATGTGCCAGTTCCTTTAATATTCCTGGATGAAGAATATTTGGGCCCCCCGATTTAGTCCCATTAAGCTGTTCGAGTTTGGCTTCTACTTCGGATGTGGTAATATCTGCCTTCATATCCTCATTCCCATTTGTCATCCTACCATCAAGGCTTTAGACTGTCCACTAGCCTAGGTAGTACTCTATCAGTCTTTGTTCTGAAAAGTGTGCATGTATGGAGCTATAAATAATAATTACCTAGGTTTACGATGTGCAATACCTACATTACTACAAATACTGAGGTCAAGTTATCTGAGGCAAGTGGCAGAGTCACACCATGAGGATGTGTATTTTTTTCTTTAACACTATAGCAGGAAGCCAATCAGTAAAGATCTTTTGTGCCCACTCGAGCAGGACAGAAACTGGCATTCCCATTTTGTGGGAAAGTCCGACATTTTTTTAAAAAGTGTTCTGCAACAAAATTTAAAATTTAAACATTCGCAACTGAATTGGAATTTCAAATATTTCATTTAAACCTTTTTTTAAGGTCCCAGAGTGACCCAGAAACCTGGGAGACCACGAGGCCGTGAGCCAGCCAGCTTGGACAGCCTGGGAGCTGGGGCTCCCAGAGCTTCCAGGCTGCTAAGAAGCCACAAAGCCTGGAAGTTTGGGCTCCTAAGATATGTCTACACTGCAATTAGACTCCCATGACTGGCCCATGCAGCTAATTTAGGCTTATGGAGCTTGGGCTAAGGGGCTGTTTAATTGTGGTGTAACTGTCCGGGTTCAGGCTGCAGACCAAGCGCTGGGACCCTCCCACCTCACAGGGAGCTAGAGCTAAGCCTGAAAGCCTACAGTGCAGTTCAACAGCCCCTTAGCCTGTGCCCCACCAGCCCAGGTCAACTGCATGGGCCAGGAGGGGAGTGTTTACTTGCAGTGTAAATATATCCCCCAGAGGCCTGCCAGGCAGTCTGCCAAGGAACAGGGATGCCAAAGAGCTGTGGGCAGTTTCCTGATGGGCAATTGAAATTTTTCCACAGAAAACTGATTTTGTAGAAAATGAATTTTCCATCAGAAGATCATTATGAAAATTTCCTACAAGCTCCAGTGACGACAACTTCTAAAGGCAAAATTAGCAGACTATTCTATCCCTGTGATGTACTTACATGCCCCGCCCCCCATTATCACATCACCCCATTAGGAGGGAAGCATTGTTAAGCCCGTGTCACAGATGGGAACTGAAAGAGCGAGACTGGTCAGCCCAAGGTGACACAGGAAGTCTGTGGTAGAGAAGGAACTCTGCCTGATTCAGAGCAGGGAGTTGAACTGCTGTCTTCTACAGTTTCGGTATGTACCCTATCTACTGGGCTATTCAAAATGCTGGTGCACTAGTCCCTCTGTCTCTCCTGTTGAAGCTGTTCCACTCTGTATAAAATATTTATTTGAGCAGGATCTAGAACCTAAGTCCATGCCCTAACCCCAACAGTCTCACTTTCTGGCCCAGTGAATATTTAAGTAGGTCATAAAAAGTGGAATAGCTTCAACAGGAGAGATTGAGAGCCCACCTCAGAGTACCCAATGGCCTGGTGGTTAGGGCACTCTCCTTGGTTGTGGAAGATCCAAGTTCAAGTTTCTCCCACATCCTAGGTAAGTGCCTTAAATGCTACTGGACATAAGGGAGGTGACAGGAGCTCTTCTATTTTGTGAACGGTGCTTAAGTCCCCTTGTGGATCTAGCCTGGAAGAAATGTGGCTGAAAGTATTCAGCAAATTCAACACAAATTCAGGAATAGTTTTGGGTCAACCAAATTGCATTTTTAGGTGAAAATATTAATCTGAAAAATGTCACCCACTCTAGTTGGTATACTAACTGTTAGTGCACTGCTGTCCAGAGTCTGCCATTCAGTTAGCTTTGGGGAACTAAAGTTACTCACTTGTATTGTGTTTCATTAAAACATATTTATGGGTGCAGCTTAGTGGCAAACTAGAAAAAAATAAACCGTATTGAATAGCCACTAATGCACACTTTATTGTACAGCAATATGTAATAGACAACACGTGGTTCTTTTTAAACATATGTAGAAAATTACACAGTGGTTGGAATGATCTGTAGTTTTGAGGAGAAACAACAAGCACAAACACCACAGTTCTTGCAGTCATATTTGTAAACAGAATAAATCAAAGTTTCAAAACAATTGTTTCACACTATAGGGCCTGTTTATTTTATTGCACACTTTTTTAACATATAGTCCGTAATTAAACTTGGCACATAAAACTGAAGTTCACTGAATCTGCTCGCTATACAAGTATGAAAATAAATCTCTATTTTAAATACTTTACTTTATATTCACTTAGAAGTCTGCACAGCATGGTTTATGCAAATGTTATTTGTTAGCCAATCATTTAACTACTAACTTCACATATATGCAGCTAGTGGGAAGTTAATTATAATCTGTATCTCTAAGGGCTGAAAATGTAAGTGACAGCGCACTCTTTACCACCTTCTGTGGCACAAACTGAACCTAAAATACAAGTGGTTTGAGTTTAAAAAAAAATGAAATGCCAGGTAATAGTTAAACAAAAACAAAAACCTTCAGGCTATGATGTCAGATCTAAGCTAAGCAGCATTATGCCTGTCCGTGCATGGATGGGACATCTTTACTCAAATACCGAGTGCTGCAGGAAGTGATGTTGATAGATTAGTAGTAAGAGGAAACTATCACCTACTGTCTCAACACCTTGGGACATGGTGGTAGGGGACACAAATTGCAGGAGAAATGTAAAATGAGGTCTTAATCACTAGTGATGATCCTAAATATCATGTTTTTTGCGGGGCAGAATAAGAGATATTAACCCTGTTGTCCTCATCAAATTCCAATGTGGATAAATACATTGTACCTACCTCAACATCCATCTGCTATCTGTCAGAGTTGATATTCTTCACTTCCTGTACTACAATGTTTAGTATTGCTGTGAGTGTTAAACAGGAACCATGTTTAACCCCAGAGGTGGCTACACTTCAGAATATATAGGCTGTATAGCCCCAGCCTGTCAAAAAGCTTTGTACAAGGATCTTCTTGTGAACAGACCTCTATGCTGGCAGAGAAGCCCACTGATGGAGTTCTCCACATGTGTGCAGGGGTCTGTCCACATGATGCTCCTTGCAGGATTGCCAAATTAGTTTTGTAATGCGCTTTGGGATCTTTTTGGATAAAGTGTGCTCTATGATCACAACAGTATTTGCTAAAATAAGAGGGAATTGTTCAATGAATATGAGAGAAGATATGTTTTAAATGTGGTTTCAAGCAGTTAGATCATAACTACACTCTTGAGTAAGGGAAATAATACAGCAAATTTTAATAAGCAAGCAACTAAATAGTGCTAAATACATGAGAGATCCCTAGAAAAAAATCATTTGATCACCTGGATATTTAACAGCATCCCACAAAAACTGCTGCCTCAAAATATGTTTAACATGTGACCATTAAAAAAGGGAAAGACAATGAAGGACGAAAATAATACTTGTGTGTCAAGTGCATAAAAAAATCTTATTTACAGATTCTGTTGGAAAAAAACGTGAAAAGACGTTCCTTTAAAAATAAATATAGGTATTAAGATAACATAGCCACTGACTAACAAAACGACTTTGTGCAATAAATGAACAGCTTTAAGTACTGAACAAAATCACAGAGGAACACAAACAAACACAATAGTGCAGACATGCCAGAACATAAATCTGCTGTTTGCTGCCATATGTTTTAGGCAGTAGGCAAGACAACTTTTCAAAGCAAAACAAAAGAAGGACCTTATATAAACACTAGCTTTGATTTTTTTTTTAAAGGCAGATATTTTAGCTTCTAAAATTAATAATTTCATTCCAAGCCCTCTTATTTTACCATGAATGCCATCTCATATTATGCTAATTGTCAGACTTAACAGGGGCCATCATTGCAGGATTTCTAAATAAGGCTTGATCCTGCAAAGTGATTCATGGGAGCAGACTTTTATGCCTGTGCACAGCCCCCACTGAAGTCAATGGAGCTCTGTATAGAAGCAGTCTCTGAATATGCATCATATTGCAGGAGCAGGGCCTGAACCCATGTGTTTCTAATAAATTGTGCATGCATACACACGCTCTCTCTAATATTTAGGCCCAAATCCTACAATTGGTTACAGTAGCACAGACCCTTATGCCTGTGTGGACAACCACTGAGTCAGAATGATCCCATCAGGACTTTAAAAAACTGCTCTAGTGAATCTAATTGCAAAAGGGTCTTATAAAATGTAACTATGACAAGAGCTCTTCACACTGCTATGGCCAATGAGCAAAATTCTGTCCAGAGCTGCACTCTCTGCAACTCCATTGCCTAGAACGAGTACAGAATTTGGCTCAGTGACACCAGATTTTCATTTCAAAGCCCTTTTTCTAAGAATTTATAAAAGTTGACCATAAAACACATTCCAGGATGAAACCTGGCTGACACTATTTTGACCATCATACTTTTTTTTAATTTTTAAAACAATTGTTTCAAAGTGTGTTTGCTTAGCTACAGCTCACACAAATGCAAAATAAAAAAGTCACATTGTTAAAAAAATAGATTCAATTTATAAATTTTGGAAAAATACCTAGACACACACGTCTGGTCATTAAAATCAACAAGAACTGCCCGAGATACCAGTCCCACAGAGAGAACTGGGTGATCAGGCAACTGACATTACTGACTTCAGCTGTACTCTGTACAGGCACAGGACTCCATTCGCATGGTTTTCTTTCCAGGATTCGGGCATATCACATTAAATACATTTGGAAAAGCATTTACTGCACATGCACACAAACTACTTTCCATATGGATTTCGAACCTACTTTTTTAAAAGAGTACATCCCACAAATGCCTGTTTACAGGACCCAGATCTACAATGCCAAGAAGAAAATTTCTATGGAGTACATAATGTCCTATTTTAAAACTGCCAAAATACTGTACATTTTGTACTTAATTGTACAACCCCAGGTTATTAAATCAGTAACACACTGGAATTTTAGATGTCTCAATAAAGAATCAATAAAATATACAAACTACATTTAAATAATATTAAGATGGTGAGTCATACTAATAAGAAAAGCTAATAAATTCAAAAGTTTGATGTGACTTGGTCCTTTCCTATCTTTGGGGAGAAAATATTAGCCATATGCCAGCCTTAGATTCCTAGCTCTTGGGCCCTGTCTTATACTTCTGTACACCTAAATCTCTCACAGAGGTCAATAGCATTCTTGGGTGCACACAAAGTGTCCCGTCCAGGGTTGTGCTGAACACCTTCAGCTTTCAAGCTCAGCATCTTCCAAAATCAGGCCCAACATACGAAAGGAGCCTCAGCTCAGGTTGAGTTACAGTCCTGTGGATCCATATTATTTCCCACAGAAGATGTGTGGAAAAGGCTCTACAGGACTGGGTCCTTAATATTAAATTGTAACTATTTAATATAGATGAAGACACTGTCTTCAAGACAGCTTCACCGCTGATGGGATTTCTCTTTTGAATACTAACATGACACAGTTTCATTACTTTAAAAAGTTCCTGCAGAATTTTCAAGGATAGCTTCTATTTCTCCTTCATTGTCAATGAAATCAAAGGTAACCTGTGATTGTTCTGACTTTTCTCTCGCCTATTTTTTAAACAGGAAAGACAGCTATTATTGGGAAAAAATCTGGAGTGGCAGTAAGAGTGAGCAGAAGTTATCAACACTGAATGAGCAATAACTTGAATTGAAATAAAGAGTTAATATGTTTCTAGCTTTCTTACTGGGAAGGTCAATTTCAAACAGATGAATGATTTGAAAGCCTATATATTGTCAGCATAGGCTTTTAGAAGCCAAAAGCTGGATTATGTTCCCTTTTGATCAAAGGAGCGGGCTTTGGAGGAGGAAATCTCCATGATACCCTTGCAGAGCTCCACTCAACTCACTCCTTTGGAGGGGGGAGGCAGAATTAAGCCCCCCCTCCCTTCCCACTCATTGAAGAAACCCTGGATTCCCAATGATCTGCATGGAGCTCTTCCTCTTGACAGCAAAGCCAAGCTCCCCCTGGCCATGACTGCCTCTGTAGAAAAATGGCTGCATTATCTTTTCTGCTTATATTCCATGGCCATATGCCTAGCTCGCCCACTCTTCTCCCAGCCTCTGTCACCTCCCCCACAACAGACTCAAACCCACGGAGAGATTTCTGCCAGGTGGGGTAGGGTGGTGCTGCAGAAGTAGGTTACTCCTTACCTCTTCCATGTGTGATAAGGTAGATCTGTGTCCAAAGGTTCCCCTCAGCTCATGGATACTGTGGGGCATGATCCGGTCCCAAGTACATTTTCTTTTATGAGGCCAAAATATATGGAAATAATGGATGTGCCCATTTTATTTGGCATTATAGTCTCTTTGCCTTGCTGGAAAATGCTCAGGATTAGTCGCTTGAGGACAAAATCTGAGAAAACATAGCTTTAAAAGAATACCTAAAAACACAGATCTTTTTACCTGAAAAGGCATTTTTTTAAAAAACCCAGGTGAGAAACTAGCCTACTCTAGGGAAGTCCATATTTTATAAACTTAATATCAGTCACTGGCTATACTCTGTTGAAATGTAGTGGCTCAGAAAATATCTAATGTTGCTACAGCTAGTATCCACTTTTTCACGGGTTTGAGGTAAGACCATAAAACTTCACTTAAGTCTGACACTAGGCAGACTGGTTGCAGCTTGAAACCTTTTTTAATATACACAAAAAAAAGGCTGAAATAGTTTGCTCAGCCACTAAGGGGCCTAATAGTGCTCCCATTGAAGTCAGTGGGAGCTGTGCCATTTACTTTAACAGGAGGAGGACTGGGCCCCAAGGTTCTGATCCTGCAAATATCTATCAACATGAACTGGTTTTAATGGGACTACCTGCAGGAAAAGTGTCACTCACATGCCTAAATATTTGCAGGTCTGGCCTTAAGTAAGGGAACAAAAGACTAAACAAAGTCACTAGGGTGTGATGCTTTTTTTGTACTCCTATTTTAATAATTATACTATAATAGTGTCATTTTTACATTAATGATTTTAGGCTTTGCGTTTAAAATATGTACTAAACTATGAGATTTTTAGAAAACTCAATAAAAACAATGTCTTGAATTTCAGAGAGAGATTGAGCATCCGCAGCTCCCACTGACTTCAAGGGGAGTTAGGAGTCCTCAGCCTTACCTTAATGAGAACAGTATTGTCTGATTTTTGGAAAGTGGCTCATGGTCATGCCAACTGATTCCTTTAATAAAAATTTAATATGGAGTCCTGTGCATGTAGAGCAGCAAACAAGTGGCTTAAGGCCTAAAGATTCACTAAGAAAACAGACGACGACAGACTCTTCTGTACTATTAGAGTCCATCACTTTAGCTGTCTGAATTGTCATATGTATCAATGGCAAACATTTGAAGAACAAGAGGGAAGGGACAATTCACATTCCCCTATATTAAAGTAACAGTCTCGTTTATAAACGGGCAGGAATTGCATCGTTAATTCATCCCAGTGTTCCTAAATCCTGCAGATACTGTGACCTCTCTTGAAGTTGGAGCAGTATATAATTTGTCTTTTTGCTTTGCAGGATTCATGCAAGTATTTCCTCCATGTGGGATCAGACTTGAGTTTTGCTTTTCAGATGCACCACCATATATTTGCGGAGGTTTGCTCAAAACTCAACTAGTTCACTTGAAAAAGTTCAAAAATTTGACAAGCCTTTTTGACAAAGCTCGCAGGTTTGTTATGAAACTAGGTAAGTTTCAAGTGGCAGGGTGGTTTGTTGTGAATATTTCATACAGACATAATTGGACCTGCATTTCCTGTCCTAGGCAAAATTAGATGAAGTAATGATGGAATTTCCCCCTGGGCTCTGAATATCCTGGGTTTAACATAAAATTATTACAGTGTCTTCTGTTTGTGAAACCTCTTTCACTTCATAAGGAAATATCTAGATGAATGAAATGAAAATACAGTACTGTATGTACTGACTATCATCAATTCCTGGCAAAAGTAAAAGCCTTGATTCTGATCTCAGACCATCTTTAAACCAATGTAACGTCTTTGATTTTACTGATATACACTGATATAAGTGAGATCAAACCACAGCCTGTGAGGCTAGGCAAGTGCACCAGTGCAGAGCAGCAGAAAGTAGGAACTGAATTTCTCAAGTTTTGCAACTACTATATACATATAAATCCATATTAAGGAGAACACATTATGTAAATCCTTCATTTTTCATTTTAAAAAGTCATAAAAATACAAAAGTAAAATTATTTAGGGCAGAAAGGGAGTTTGCTATTTATATATTACAGCAGTTCTTCATTAGCATCGATTTTTTGACAGTTGGCTCAGCCAGGTTGGTTACGGACCCCGTGTCTTCATTGTCACTTCTTTTCCGCACTTCACTGTAAGGCAGCAATGAAATAAATTACCAAGATACAGCTTGGGGAATGTATTTCTACTCAAAATATGTTACACAGAGCACTAAAAAGGAATGCACTGCCCACTGTCAGCCACTGCTTTGTAACGTAAATTCACAAACTGTCTAATAGGATAATTGTTTTTAGTTTATGAAATCAATGAAAGTATTGGGACTGAGTGAAATTCCCTACAGTTTCTGCTTTGGAATGGCAGCAATAATTCCATACAAAGTGCAAAATTAGCACAAGGAAATAAGTATAGTTATGTGAAAACTATTAATTATATAACTCCAATTTGAGGTCTAAACAATTAGTTATGTTTTCCATTCCTTTTTAGCCCATTTTTTCTTTTATTTGTTCCCCTCCTCATTTCACAGCAGAGGAAAGCATTAGGCCCTAGATATTCATATATTAAAAGAAAGAAACTATTATACAAATATAAATCTATTCTGAGAAATACAGCATATCGTTAGCCACTTTATTACAAAGATGCTTGTAATTGGTTTATCTGTACATATGATTTTCAATTTTGTACCAGTATTATTGTGTCTTGTAAAGCCCCAATTCTGCCATTCACTACTCAGACCAAGTAGTTCCACTGAAATCTGTTACTGACATCAATATGGTACTACTTAAAATGAGTAACTGTGGCAGAATCAAACCCTAAGTACAGGTAACATGGGTCTGGAAGTCTAACTTTCCCATTGAAATGTTAAGTTAGAGATGATTACTTCCAGAAAATGAGAAATATTAATCCCTGAGTAGAACCATCCTTCTCAGACCAAACTGTTAGACAGCATCTGGTGCATCTGCCATTGCTTTCAAATACAGCAAATATTAACAGATCCCTCAGAAATGAACTTTCACTAAGCCAATGAACAGACTGGTTAAAAATCATATATTCAAGCTACTGGAAAGCAGATAGGCAAGATGGGAAGAGCAGTTTGTCCCCTCACAAAATTGAACTATTGTAATCAAATGTTGCCTGAAACGTGTTTTTTCACCTGTGATTTAACATTATGTAACTGTGCTGTGTGGCTTCACTAGAAATTTCTAACAGCACAATGCACTGTTGCATTCATAGCCAGGTTCCTGGAAACGAGTCATACAAGTTAACAATTAACTTTGTATTGACATTTGAATATAAATGAATGACTATACCTCTGCTACACCTGTTCTCACTGGACGTATAGGTATTTTTCCATTTTCTGACTGAACAGACAGCATTACTTCTTTCCAACAATCCAATTTTTTATTTAAGCTATTACCATTAAAAATACTGTAGCATGAAATAGACAAATATTGACCTTTCAAGTCAAAAGATCTGATTCTCCTATCAAGCTACAGAATAAAAACAAATAAATATGGTGAGCAATTGACTCCAGTTTGGAGCTCCATGTAATACATATTGCTGATCCTTTAAAAATTATATATAATCATAATTAATACTAGTTTGGAAACTGTAGGAAAATTGCAATGTTTTAGTCAGAATTTATCAAGTATGTGCAAGCTTTGCTAGATGGGATTGTTTTATTTAATCCAGATGTCTGCATTTTAAATAGCTTTGGAAAAAATTTACATTCAGTAGACATCAAGGAAAACGTATGTGATTAAAATTGTCTGTAGCAAAATCATGTATAATGATACAAAACCAAACGTGTCTTCAGTGTATGAAAAGATTAAAAGAATAAATGCATGTATCTCATTAGAAAGTATAATTTATCAACCAGAGACATTTTTAAAAGAATGGGATCCATATTTGAGCTCCACTTTAACATAATTTTGTCTGTAAATTTGTTAATATTGTTTTAGTGTTTGTGGTGCAGATTCTTTAAAGTCTTTCTGGCCACTCAGTAGAAGACTTAAGAGTGGCAATTCTGCAACAGAAAGCTTCAAAAACAGACTCCAGTGAGAAACTGCTGAGCTTGAATTAATATGCAAACGAGATACCATTAACCTGGGTTTGAATAGAGACTGGGAGTAGCTCAGTTATTACACATATTGAATCTATTTCCCCATGTTAAGTATCCTCACACCTTCTTGTCAACTGTCTAAATGGGCCATCTTTATAATCACTACAAAAGTTTTTTTTCCTCCTGCTGATAATAGCTCATCTTAATTAATTAGCCTCTTACAGTCTGTACAGCAAATTCCACCTTCTCTGTACGTGTGTATATTTATATATTTTCTTACTATATGTTCCATTCAATGCATCCGATGAAGAGGGCTGTAGCCCACGAAAGCTTATGCTCTAATAAATTTGTTAGACTCTAAGGTGCCACAAGTACTCCTGGTTTTTTTTGCAGATATAGACTAACACGGCTGCTACTCTGAAACTTATTCAAGTATGAATCCTGTTTTACATTTATTTTTAAAGGTTTTACAAGGCACACATTTTATTTAAAGTCTCGTTTTGATCTTAGTTGATTCCAGTACAACAATTTTCAATGTCAAATATCTATATTCTATAGAGATATATTTATATACAGATACACACATAATTTAAGTGTTTAGAATATAGATATTTAACACTGAAAATTGTTGTACTGGAATCAACTAAGATCAAAATGGACTCTATAAATAAAATAAAATACATGCCATGTAAAACCTTAAGAATGAATCTTGTTTTACATTTATTTATAAAGTTACTATCATATATATTAACCAACAAAGCTAATATTTGATATTAGAAACGTGACTACATACCGAGCAAGATGAAGAACTGCTTCTACAATATTAGATCCATCTTTAGCACTTGTTTCACAAAATAGTGCATTGTAAGTCTGCCAGAAGAAAATAAAAGGATCAGATACATTGTCTATTGTACAATTAGGTCTAAATGTTTACTGCAAATTATTTCCTCGGAAAATTTAAGAACTACTGAAGAGCAGATTTAACAAATTAAAGTGAACAGGATTTTTTGGTCCTTTTTATACTTTGTAGATGTTAGTTTTAATACTACAGAAACAACATTTTATTTTTGGGTTTATAGCTTTTCAAACTTAAGAACTTTTAAGATATGTAACTGATTCAGGAACAAATCCTGGTCCCAAGGTCCAGTCTGAATAATCTTGTCTGCGAGGCTACAAACCAGCAACAGAAGCTTTGAAGCTGTTACTCGAGCTTACATTCTACCTATCATATTTCCAGAACCCCTAACACCTTGGTATTTAACTAGTACTAGCTACATCATCATCCACAGCTCTAGGCCCAGCACACCTTTGCACAGAGAATGGCCAAGGATTCTGCACTGTCACAGATGTAACAACTGAGCAAACTCTTGCTCCACTGCTGGCTAGCCAAAAAACCCTGCCCGCAGTGGTGTGGGGAATCCCATAAAGCACAGCTCCACAGCAACCAGCATGTGCAGATCCCCTGTACAAGTTCCCAGAATCTTTCTTTTGTTTTCCTATGCAACAAATAATGCCAAAACTGCTGCAGTCATGGCTAGAGAGTGGTGCAGAATTACTCTTAGGCCCAGATCCTCGAAGGTACTTAGATGTCCACATTCTACTGATTTCAAAGGGAGGTAGGCAGCTAAAACCTTAGATAATCTGGGCTTTGGAAACCAAAATACTTCAGCTTCAGAACACCTATGTACAAGAGAAGCAGAAGCTAGTTTCCTCACATCCTCTCACTAATGTGCCTCACACTTGTAGTAGAGTACAAAGATGAACTCATGCTGAGTGGGCAAGATCAGTCTCATACTTAGGGTAACCAGATGTCTTGATTTTACAGGGACAGTCCCGATATTCGGGACTTTGTTTTATGTAGGTACCTATTGCCCCCCACCCCGTCCTGATTTTTCATACTTGCTATCTGGTCACCCTACTCAGACTCATGAATTTCTTGACCAATTTTCTCAGAATGTCAACCATCTGCCAGTTTGTGATGACGACACTGGACTGAGACAGCTAACTCATTTCACAAAGACTAGCAAATAGCCATTATCTGGTGACATTTTTCAACCTCAGCAAGTATGTACTAACCATTCAAGGCCAAATTCCATCTTGGTGACCATAAAATGAAAGACTCTTTGCCTCACAATTATTTTTGTGAATTATCCAGACCTCATCTTAAAGTTTTTAAGGGCAGTTAAATTTGAAACAATTAGATATAGGTCTTACCATGGCCAATTTTTCTCCATAGTTGATTGGTACACATTTTTGTCCTTGTTCTGAAACTGTTTGGCGAAGATCTGCCTTGTTACCCACCATCATGATTGGAATATTCTCGTGAGTTGCATCCTGTAATAAATATATAGTTTATTTACCTTTGAAAAATTCTGAATACAAAAAAAGGTCAAATATATCAGCAGGTTATTGGAGCACACATCATATTAATTACTTCACCACCAAAACATCTAAAAATAATGTAATGCTAACACAAGAAATGGTAGATAGTTAAAATATGCTGAACACCAGTCATGCTGAACACTTTGCAGATAAAACAACCTACACTATGTCTTAAAATTGCCATCTTAATAGTGAGTCTACCAAGGAGCGAATGCATTTCCAACAAGAATTGTATTTGCTAGATAACTCTTATGGAAATTAACACTATGCCCATTATGGCTCAAAAAAGACACATTAGAATTGAAAAAGGTATAGATAAGGGCAACAAAACTGATTAGGAATATAGAACTGCTTCGATCAGAGGAGAGATTAAAAAGACTGGGACTGTTCAGTTTAGAAAAGAGAAGATAAGTGGGGGATATGATAGAGGTCTATAAAATCATGAATGGTGTGGAAAAAATAAATAAGGAAGTGTTATTTACCCTTTTGCATAACATCAGAACTAGGAGTCAACTGATAAAGTTAATTGGCAGTGGACTTAAAACAAACATAAGGAAATATTTTTTCACATAGCGCAGAGTCTACCTGTGGAACTCATTGCTATGGGATGCTGTGAAGGCCAAAAGTTTAACTGGGTTCAAAAAATAGATAAGTACATAGAGGACAGGTCCATCAATGGCTGTTAGCCAAGATGGTCAGGACTGTAACCCTAGGCTCCAAGGGTCCCTAAATCTCCAACTTCCAGAAGCTGGGACTGCACAACGGGACGGATCACTAGAAATTGCCCTGTTCTGTTCATTACCTCTGAAGCATCAGGCACCGGCAATTGTCAGAAGACAGGATGCTGGGCTAGATAGGCAACTGGTCTGAACCAGTATGACCATTCTTATGTTATTTTATATGACACAATTACCCCCAGAAACAGGGGCTAATTCAATTTCCATGATAAAAAAAAAAGCACTCTTTCTAAGAGGGAAATGAAATTTAATTCTAATCACCTTCCTTTCTATTAAACACCTTTGGGAGAAGGGGGGAAGCCCTTTTTATTAAATGCAAATGACTATTCAGGTAACACAAAAGGGTAATAATAAGATAAACCCAGAGGGGAAAACACTGCTGTGGATTATAGGAAAGATGATGGTTGTACAGGAAGAAACATACTGTACTGTGGCAGAGACCACAAGGAAAATTGAGCTTGCTCCTGTAAAGTATTTGAAATGGGTGAGTATTGCATTTTCAGATCAAAGGGAATTGAGATAGTCAGACAAGATGGGGGGGATAAGATGAGGGGAACAATATGAAATGGTTGATTATATGGTATTTTGTGATACCAAACACCACATTTCATCACATTTAATGGGAGCCCAGAAGCTTGTGTCAGGATTTAGTTTACTCTCTTGTGTCCTGACAGCTGTGCATTTAACTTGCATTACTAGTGGAAACTGCATGTTGGCCAATTCTGCAACACAACCACCTTAATGTAGATTTAAAAACAAATAAAACAAGTATCCCTAAAAGGATTCCATGGTTCTGACCCATACCAGAGTTCTCCCAATGGAAATGCCCATTTCCTAATTTAAAAAGTATTAAAAATGACTACACAGTAAGTGTACTTTGCAAATTTCATACACTTAAGTTCTTACCTCAATCATATCCACCCATTCTCGTACATTAAGAAAACTCTTTTCACATGTCACATCATACAACAGTAACACGCCATCTGCTCTTCTGAAGTATGACTTGGCAATACTTCGAAATCTTTTAGAAAAAATGATGTTTGAAACATTTTAAACACAGTTTTAGTATTACTATAATAATGAATCATTATTGTATTAGCTTAGTCTGATAATTACATGTCTCCCTCACAGCCTTCTTAAGAAAAATGTGACAAACTTGCATGCATTACTGAATTCATATAAAGGTTTCTCCAAATTATTTATGCATTTCTATAAACACTCCATTAAAACTTGCACTATCCTATACTGCACTCAGACAATACTTCACAGTAAACAGCTATGTACATGAAGGACACCTTCTTTACACTGGAGTTTCAATGATATGGTAGCATGTTTATGTTCCTGCACGAGAGGCAAAGTTCATGAACACAGTGGGCCAAATTCATTTCTCGTATAACATCTCTGAAGTCAATAAAATGGGTGTGGAATATAAAACCAATGGATTTACAACAGGGATGACTCCCTCAATTATAGACTCCCTCCTCCCTCTTTTCTGTAAACGTACAGTGGCCTGCTCCAAAACTAAGATTACTGACAAGGCTTTACATTGCACATTTGAGATTCTTCACATAACGATGAAGAATGAGTGGGCCAAATATATCTTTTAACTTCCTATTCCACAAAATACACTAACTTTACTTAATGCAGAAATAGATAGCATGCTCAATACAAATTCTACTGAAGTGAATGGAAAGATTATAACTGACTTCAGTGGAATTAGACCAGGCACCTTAATATACGCACAACTGTGTCAGCTAAAATGTATTGGCTCATTGCAGTCCAGGATCTCATGAGATTTTATAGGGTTTATAAAACTACACAGATAGTTTAAAAATTCATTTATGCGAGTTCAGCAATTTGTGCAAGTTTATCATGCTTCTCTTAAAAAGACTTTGGATACTACAGAAGAGACAACTGACTGTGCTCAATGGGAATCAAGGTCAAGGACCCTAATAGGAATTTAGGTCATTGAACACCTCATAAGACCGAGCCCTTACAAATAGCAAAAGTAAGGAAGGGACTGAAAGTAAAAATAGGAGAAATAATGTGGACAAGAAACTGTTACAATTTTTCTTACAACTAGGAAAAAAGCCAGATGCTAATACAAATTCTTCACTAAGAAACAAGTCAATTCACATCGACATCCTAATAATCTGTTGAGCATTACTAACCTCTCCTGTCCTGCTGTGTCCCATAGCTGGAGCACTGTAGGTTCTCCATCAACAACAAGCCTTTTCATTTGAAAATCAACTCCTTTAAAAAAAAAAAAAAGTGTACAAAACTAGTCAGTGGACATAATATTGGCTTGGATTTAAGAACTACATTCATACTATTACCAACATAATTACAAATGAATAGTAGTGTAAAATATTTCAAATAATAGGCTGTAACAGCCGTTTCAAATTAGATGCATTTAGTACATTGTAAGAGAGCTCAAAAAGTTCAGGCACCCCAAAAAAATGCTGTAACTCCTCCCCCCCCCATGTATTACGGTGCATAATCAATTGGTTCTTTTGGCTGGGGGGGAGGGGAGGGCAGCGGGGAAGAATTAAAATATGCTCTCATGAATTTACTCAGGAGTATTGATGCAAATTTCACATCATAAACAAAAAGCTCCACATATGTTACACTATAAAAGCCTTTTACAGAAGGACAGAAAATATTTTGTATAGTAGACCTTATTCCAGACAAGGAGCAAACAAAAACAAAAACAAAAAATCAGAACACACAAACATACAAGTGATTTGATGGGCAGACAAAAAAGTCAAGCTTTGAACTTAATAGAACTCCAGTAGTTCATGGATGCGATGATATAGATTGGACTGTTGAGACCTCCAAGCTTGTTAAAATCCCTCCAACTGCATTTGAATTAGAGCTATTCCAGGCTTCAAGAACACTTTGAAGACGAAGGGATGAAGACAAAATGATATGAAAAAGGATAGACACAAGGGTTGGGATCCTTAAGTGTCCCCCTTCTGCCTGTCTACTCGCAAGGCTGTTTTGGATTCTGGGAGGGTTTGATACATGCAAAGACCTAGATAATAAGAGGTATTGGTAGAGAGGAAGCAGTTCCGAGTATAAGTATTGTTTGGAGAAAATAAGTTACTGTTTGGAGAAAGTAAGTAAGAGTGGGTGTGGCAAGGCTCCCCTCTCACCTGACTAATTGGAGATGAGCTGGGAGAAGGGGACTAGCGTATGTGTTGCCTCCCCTGAAGGATGACATCAGAAGGAGAAAGTTTGCCTGCTGAACCCTCCTAGCATGAAGATCAAAGGACTAATTAGGGGAAGAGAGTCAGTTGGAGGAGAATCCGGCTGAGGCTCCACTGGTGACCTAAATGAGGATGTACTCCAGATGAGGGACTCCTGGCTTAAGGAGATAATAACTTCTGAATTATCCAGCTCTAGGGAGAAGGCTGGGGATCCTACTTTAAGGAGAGACAGAGTGACTTCTTGAAGTACACCCCGCTCCAGGAGGAGAGCTGGGGGTTCCACTCTTAAGCAGAGAGACCTGTAATTGCCTAAATTATAACCCTGCTCTAAGGCGGGAAGCTGAAGACTCCTGATTTGAGGAGGGTCAGAAAGTGACAATTTAAAGTCCAGTTCCAGAAAGGGGGCTGGGAGACCTCCTGAAGAGGAGCAAGAGACTCTCATATAGATTCAGAGTGGGCATAAACTGGAGCAACTAACAAAGGGAGTTAAACTTTGTAGAAAAAGTCTTAATAAAAATCAGACCCCAGGAAGAGGGTACGTGGTTTTGAACCAACCTAATTGACTGAAAGAATCCCAGCGGCCCTGAGTGCACTGCAACTGCACGGCCATGAGGGGCCACATGGGGGGTAGCAATCATAGCAGGAAAGAGAAAAGATAATGGAAAATTGAAAGAGGATTTTTTTGTAAAGTCGGTTCCAGGATCCTGATACTGCAGCGCCTCCACACCGATTTTAACAGGGGGGGTCTTTGTGCAGAGTGTGTTCAGGACATGTTTTATAAAGATAACTAAATGGTCCTGTTTCCCCCAACCTAATACATATTTAGGCACCCATATGCTTTAGATCTCAAATCCTTACCCAGAGTTGCACTGGTGTTTCCTCGAAATTCATTCTTGCAAAGTCTCATAAGGAAACTGGATTTCCCTACTGCTGCATCCCCAGCAAGAACTATCTTGTAAGCCTTCTCTGAATTAGGGTATTTCAGGTTACAGTCTATTGTGTCTGTCTAAAAGCAAAAAGAGCCCACCAAATCCATATTAAAAATGAAAACAAATTGCAGTATCGTTATGTATATCAAACTAAAATATAAAATTGCTCCGGACTGGTTACCTGTGGAGAGAGGGCAGGGAGACACCTCCTTGTTGAAGCACTAGAGCTGCTTCGACTGACTGGTTGTGAGGGTTTCCAATCTTCTGCTGTACTGCTGTTGTCAGGACTATGAGCCTCTTCATCCCTGATCTCTGGAACCTGCAAGTACCAGCAAATGTTATGTTACTATTTTTGTAATATCTCAATTCAGAAAAAGAATAGTGCTTTGAAGTGTTAGGTATCTTGGATTTTTTTCCCCAAAACAAATATCTTTCTCTACTCCAGTGTTCTCAAGAACAATCATTGCCAAATGCCCAGTACTCATAAACAACCCTACAACATCAATCTGATTTCCATATGTAATAGGAGTAAAAGATTTCAGTAAGGAAATGTTCAGATTCAAAGGGATTACAAGAAACAGTGCAAAAAAATTACTTCAAAAGTTATGAAATACTTCAACTAGTTTGAGCCACCAACTCCTTAATTAAACAAAGTCACAGCAGTTGACATTAATTGGTACCCTTAGTAGCATTCTCAACACAAAGTCCAGGGACTGAAGAGTCAGGGAGACTGAGCTACTTGGGAGTCAGGAGGCCAGTATTCTATACCCAGCTCTGTCACTGCCTCACAGTAAGTCAAGACATCTATCTCCATTTCAGTTTCCTCTTTAGTTAAATTAAGACAACAATGCTTTCCTACGTTGTAAAGTTTTTTGAGATCTCTGCATGTAAAATGTTGTAAGCGTTAATAAATACTATTATTATTATTCTCCTCTTTCCACATCACTGCCAAGGCACATTGGCAGGATGTATTCCCTGTATTGTATCTGTTTTGTTGATAAGAGGAGGACTTTAATCTTCAGGGCTAACAATTTATCAACTTTCACAAATATTAAATTCACTTTTACAAACTTACAAAAAGATATAGGGTCATTAATGAGCCTATACAATCAGTTAAAATAGGACTGTTTCTAAACCACAGAGTGTTCCCTTACGCATCCCACAAAAATATCCTATTAATTCTGTTTTAATGCTTATAACCCAGGTAAAGACAATTTAGGTTCCCTGACTTATGTGAAAAGATCAATTTCACTTTACAAACAGGGGGCTAATTTTGCCTCCAAACAAAGGTATCTCTTAGAAATGCAGTAAGACTGGAGCTTACATCTGTATCAGAAGCATCACCAACAGAACTGTCCTGCATACAGTGTGGCCTTTGAAAACTTCTTTGATGTCGCCATTCCATTTCTGAATCATATTCATTTGAGTCTCTCAAGGTAGACAAACCACTGTCAAAGCAGCTTTCAGACAAGCTATCAGCATCACAGTTTATCCTTTGCAGAGGGTCACAAAGGGCTAAACACTCATCTTCATCCACATAGGAAGAACGAGATGATCTGGTGACAAAAGTGGGGGGAAATATGCTTTTTACAGGACCCAACAAAAGACGACATTTCAGCTACACATTTTATTGCCCTTTACTGAAAGAAGGATCTCTATTTTTTTAATCTCCAATAAATGAATTCCTTAATTTAGGCCCTTAGAAGTGAGCACCCAAACAGTTCATCTAACATGCCATGGTGAGGATGTTGTAGTTATTCAAAGCCTGGCATAATGAGTTATTCTTAAATCCAAAAGGAAACGGTTGTTAAAAAAATTGAACATTGTACCAGGAACATATTAAAAACAGGGCAGTAGAGATGTTAGTCCATCCCAGGACCTGGAAGATGGTCTCGATATACTGAACCTGAATGTAAATGGATGCATCCAGGTTTTAGCTCATAATTTATTGGCCTGCAAATATCTGTGAATATGAAAAGGAGGCAGCAGAAATCACAAGCTCAGCAACAGTAGAAGAAGCAGTGCAGAAATGTGTTCAGTTCCAGTTTTGGTTGTCCTACACACAATCTTTAGCATAACAGCAGAAACAACTGGTTTCTCGTAAGTATGGGCTTGACTCTCCCCTCCTTTCCAAGCCAATGTTCCCCTTTGATTCTCTTTCCTTTTCCAAGGCCATCTTTGTTTTGCTTTGGGTACCATGACAGACAATAGGATACTCAAATGGCAGTAGTGCTTGAAGTAAAAGTGACTCACTGTCTTTGCTTTTTAAGTTAATTTGTACAAAAAGGGGAAAGGAAACTAGAGAGAGAAATGGAGGGAGGGAGGGAGGAGGGAGGACAACCTTCAAAAAAGGTATTACGGTCTCCAGCCCCTATCTGCATCAAGCAGGGACAGGAGCAAATAAAAGTAAAGTGGGGTGGAAGATGCCTGAAAGTAGTGCTCTATCTTATAGGAGTGGAGATGCAGGACATCACAGTTGCAGCTAATATAGCCAATGGCAGCATTGTTCCTTGCAGAGTTTTGTTGCCAGGTGATCGGAGCACTAGTGTGCAGCATGGAGATGCAGCCTTCTGTGGGGCTGGAGTTTCTATTCATTGGGATTCACAGGGTTGCCAACTCCCATATAATTCCTATCCACTACTGGCCAGCAAGGGCCATTACAGGGACTATTTTCTGTTGCAACAACTTCAGAACTGTCTATTTCCATGCTCCCAGGGTAATGAGTTTTCATTCAAATACTCATGATCTTGGTTTTGGAATACCACAGTAGTACAGTAATACTATTTGTATTTATGCACATAGCCTATAGAAAATCACTGATATACCTGTATGAACAAAGGGTGCAAACTGTAGCAAAGTTAAGAGCATTAAGCATAACAGGCAGAGGACTACATTAGTCAAATTTTCAAAATCAGTAAATCATGTATTCAGTGTTGGGAATTCCATACATGCTTAAGGCAACTTAATTTGAGAGACGTTATATGACCAGAGAAAAGAAAAATATATTTACTATTGCAAATGTCTTAAAAGCAACGTTAGAATCCAAACGAGCACCCAGATTTCTTAACACTGATCTGATGTTTCTTGTATGATACGAAGTGTTGTAAATGGACAAGCATTTTGGGAACAGAAGTTCGTCTCTCTCTAAATACTGCTAAACCATACCTGCCAGGAATGAGTTTTACCCCTGGCACATGTACTTCTGAAGAAGTAAATTTTTCCACTTTAGATTGGAATACACTAGATTGCACAGAATAGCAGGTTTGTTTTTTTTAAACGCTCTCAGAGAAGGACATCTCTAAGGCCCGCTAAATAGACTTCTTCCTTCCTTCACCTCAGAAAATTACTCCATTTAATGTGCAACTTAGTAAGGGACATCTCCTTTCAAATATACAGAGGATCCAACAAGAGGGAACCTATTTTTTCTGCGTTCAGCAGAAGGATAGTTTGTTGCAATCAGAATTTTATAGCCTGCAAACAAGTCTCCAATATGAAGACAGCAGATTCAATAACAGTATTGAATTAATGATATATTTGGATATCATTAGTGTAAAGTGAAAGCCACTTTAATGTTTACAAAGGATTGTCAACTCACTGCCAAAATATATATGTTAACCATATAAAGGCCCTAATATAGATCTATATGCAGTTTGAATACCAAAGGGGGGTGGGGGGGGGAGAAAAGGAAAAAATCTGTCATTTAAGAAAGAAAACACATTTTTCACTGCAGTTCTGGCTAACTCCAAAGAGAATGTGTCAAGCCAGTAAAATGGTATGACCTACAGCCTGATCCAAAGCCCAGTGAGGTCAATGGGAGTCTTTCCATTGATTTCAGTGGGTTTTGGATCTAGAACTTACAGCCAATAAAACAAAGTAGACAGTTAGTTGCTTTGACCATTTAATAGGTTAGCCCAAGAATTTTTGAAGCTGAAAATTAATTAAATGGTCTTATCCTCTCTAGACATCCCATTCTGCAAAGTGCTGAGCAAAAGTGCTGAGCACACTCACTTAACTGGGATTTCATTGAGAGATGAGGATCTTTAACCCCTTGAAGAACTAGGCCCTCATACACTGATAGAAGTTATTACACAGGGGACACCAGCTATACAGGTTAAAGATTTGGAAAAAACAGTGCTGTCTCTTTTAAGTACTGAAGGGACCACTTAAGAATGGTCTATACTAGAATCATGTTTTGTAAGGCTTGGTCTTGCTGAGTTTCTTGAGTTGGAGTTGAGAAAAGGCAGAACAGGCTGTTTAACTCTGTCATTTTGTATTAAGTATTTGGCTGTCTGAAGACATGTATAATTGTCCATCCTTATGCTATAATTTAAATAAAAATGTACCAGGCCTACCTGTCATATCGTGGATTTTGAGGAGACTGGCCACCACTACATTTGGGGCTGCTTCTAGTAATTGTATTCCCCGGGGAGATGTTTGTTAGACGCTGTAATAGATGAGTAGAAAGGTCTATAAATATCTTGTTGTACATGTGTGTTTGTCTTTTTGTACATGTGGGACTACAGCCATCACAACTAACCCTGCTGTATGTTATGATGTAAATCCAACCTTTTCTTTTCCTTATCCTTAAAACAGGACTGGATGTCAACATGTATATATGTCCAACATGCTACATTCAAATATGTAATGTTTGGGGTCCATAATGTCATCCTACTTCTGGAGTTATTGCCGCCTACTCAACTATCAAGCAGCAATGGGATTTCTGAGAGAGCGAAGTGGCTGGTATGTATAACAGTGTCATTTGAGCAAGTGACCTCATTCCATGAGCTATAATACAGTCTTCTAGAAAAGCAGTATTCTGGGGAATGATCTACGATTTCTCTCTCATTTTGGAAGAACCACCAGTTAGAATATGTAGGTGGTCAAGATGGAGAGAGTGAAATCTCCAGTGTGATTCAAATACCCTCAGGTCATAGACATTCAGGCTGCTGGAAGACATCATACCAAATTTTAAAGGCTCAATATCTATTTTACCAAAACATGCTGACCTTTCCAGCCAGGGTCCAGCTGTGATGGGGCTAGAAGCAGTGGGCTGGAGGGAGAGAATGGAGTTCCCGACTGGAAGCAGCTGAGACAGTATTTCACATACCCCCTCTCCTTTCCTCTCTTACCCTTCCCCCTTTGCTTTCAGCATATAAGGGCTGCTTTTCTCTTCCTTGTGTTGCAGAGTGTATGGGGGAGAGGGAGGAAGTCACCTGGTACATTTGAGCCTGGACTCAGGGGGCCTGGCCCACCCACCACTGCTGTCACGGGTGGTGGGAATAATGCTGGATCCAGGTGATTGGCTCCCATTTGGTAGGGGACGAGGGTTAATACAGTTTGCTATCTAGGCAGGGTAACCATTGTGGGCTTCCTGTTTCAGCCTCACCCTTCCTAACCCATCTAGTTGCTGGATCTCTGGTGAAGCCAGGGGCTTGGCTGACACCCAGTTTTAGGGTCTGGAAGTTTTAGGGTCTTTTCCTATATGGCAAAACTGGCAAACTGCTGGGTGTTTTTTTCACCCAGAATCAGAATGTTTGATTGAGGGGAGGCGGAGGGTTATGTTACAACTATTGCAATGTTGGATGGTACCAGTGCAGTTGGTGGGTTAGAAGGAGTCCAGTGCAGGTCCCTGTAGCTCAGTGGACTGCTTAGGCGCATATCTCCTCAGCACACAATGAGGGTGTTGCCTCTATATCTCAGCATGTAGCTCCTCTCATCTTATCTCATCTACCTCCAATGTTGAGGAGGGGAGCTGTTTGGGACTCTAGCTTCCGATCAAGATCCCTCGGCAGGCCAGACGGTATAGAGGGGGCCTGGCCTTCACAACCATCCTCAAATTTATAGTCCATTGGGACTATTGGGGCCAGTTGACATTCCCATAAGAAAAACCCTGCAGGGTAGTTTGGGGGAGCTACTCCAGCTAGGTAAGAGTTTTAAATGAATAACATTGTGTCCACTACATTTAACCATACTGTGTCTTGCTGTTTCCCTGTCCTCATCAAACCAGACTTCTCTCAGGGGTTGTTTACACTTTGAGCTGGAGGTGCAATTCCCAGCTTGAAGAGACATGCCCACAGTAGCTTGATCAGAGCTAGCATGTTAAAATTAGAGTAGCTGCACAAGCAGCGTGAGAGGCTAGCCGCCTCAAGCACATCCGAAGCATCTTGGACAGGTACATACTTGAGGCAGCTAACTCCTCACACTGCTACAGCTACACTCTATTTCTAACACACTGGTTCAATCAGAGCTCACACAACTATTTCTCCTTAAGCTGGAATTTACACCTTGCAGCTCAAAGTGTAGACATACCCTCCTTCAAATTACAGCAAACAGGGAGAATCCAGAGCACAGGAACTATGAGTGGCCTCATAGAGGTGGGGCAGTGGTATATCTGATATGTGTGTGTATAACCCAATATTTAATAGGAATTACCTACACACACAGAGACAGTAGACAACTTCAAAATGTAGTAACACTGCACCAAAATCTGCTCTCAGTTACATGAATGTAAACCCAGAATGACCCTACTGAAGTCAATGGAGTTTTCTCCGCTTACCCTGGTGTAAGAGAGAGCAGAATATGGCCCATTATATAAAACATATTAGTATAACTTATAATTTTATATTACATACCAGTGATCTGTTGCATTTGCTTAAACTGTTTTCTAGTGCACTCCTTAAACCATCATTGCTGTCATGTAGTTTTCTGTTAGCTGATCTAAGATGAAACAGGTAACAAAATTAAAGTTTTCTTGCACTCTACTGAAAAGTGTGGGTCCAGAGCCATTATTGTACTCAAAGTGTAATGTGAGCATTTTCTGATGAACAACTGTCAACTGCGGATGTTTACTCTCAAGGAAACTGTGAGCTAAGATTGGGCTCATCACTGCAACTGTAGACAGAGGGTCCTTAGTTGACTGGCCAGAAGACAAGGAGTTATTACTGCTTTAAAGGCTCTCTCTGCTGAAGAAGGGAAAGTTTACCTGGACAGAGCGTGAAAGAGCAGGTGGTCACTGGACCAGGTCAGGAGGGGCACTACCCTTCCAACTGATCTGCAATGGGGGGGAAGGAAGGACTTGACACCCTGACTAATGTGTCAACAAACCAATTAAGAAACAGCAAGGAGAGTCATACTTCTACAAGAGTGTGACAAGAACGGAATTTGCCCAAACAAAGCAGTACAGATTTTTTTAGTGTAGGTGCCTCTCTTTCTTTAGAGGGAAGGGAATTAGGGGTTCACCCATCCAACTGGGGAGTGGATATATTTTTGTCCAATATTAAGGAAGGAATTGGTAAATATCTGAGAACCCAGAGGTGGTAGAGAGAGGCAGCCAAGCTAATTGCTGGCACCTCCATGTGGCAGATGTCCACTGTAGGTACTCATTATGAAAGGGATACAGTTATCACATCAAATGAACTGTTGCACGGTGATCTAAGGGGATTTAGAAGGAAGCATCCCTTAAAGGAGCTGTGAAAGGAAGGCTTGGGGCTCCTATATCTAGTACAGAGGGGAACCAACCATCTCCTTTTCCTAGCCCCCTTAGCTCTCATACAAGGGTAGAGTGGCAGGGTCTCAGCAAAAGGATGGCTGGGACTAGGTTGGGGGATTATGTGGAAATGATTAAGGGAAGAATTATGACCTGAACTGTGAATTTAATGTTAGAAACTCCCAGTTATTTTAGATGAATAAATGTGTGGCCGAATTAAACCATATCCATTGCCTCGCGACTTTCTTCAAACGTGGCTGGACAATGTTAAAAACAGAATAGGTTATTTTAATCCTCCTGCTGGGAATTTGACTGCTTAGCAATCTTTACGGCACACTTCATTGTATTTCTTCTCTTTTGACTATTTTGTTTATCTTTATATGCAAACATATAGCTAGCCTTTGATGTACAAAGTTTTATGGTGGGAGGAATTCAGGAGGAAAAGCCCAGTAACTTGGTCCACTGTGAAATCATTAAAATATTACATATTGTATATATTACATTCTAAAAAAACCTACACTGAAATAAAATGACTACTCGTGGTAGTAAAGTTGACCACATGTATGTTTCCAAGATCAGGGCCTAAGGATGTAAAGTCAAGACCATTAAATAGGGGCATACCTGCAAAGTTAGAAAGTTACATATAAAGAACGTTATCTTGAATTCACAAAATGCTATACTTTTTTAAAAAATGAGTGCCTCTGAGTGCCACTGGGATAACTTTAAGGAGAGATTTGGTTCAATTACTTGGAAGAAAAATCGTGAGTATGATGAGGAAACTTGCTGAGGATATAAAACTATTTAGATTGGTTTCAGAGTAGCAGCAGATTGGTTTCAGAGTAGCAGTGTTAGTCTGTAGCTGCAAAAAGAAAAGGAGTACTTGTGGCACCTTAGAGACTAACTCATTTATTTGAGCATAAGCTTTCGTGAGCTACAGCATCCGATGAAGTGAGCTGTAGCTCACGAAAGCTTATGCTCAAATGAATTTGTTAGTCTCTAAGGTGCAACAAGTACTCCTTTTCTTTTTATTTACATTGGGTGATTCTTGAAGGCAGCGGTGTTTGTACGTCATACAGCACTGGACTCATTGTTGGTGCTTTAAAGATAATGATAAAAGAGGGAGTTACTGCAGAGGCAAAGTCAATAAAAAAGGAGCCAAGTGATAATATTTAGAACAACATGGATAGACAAGGATCTTATTCAGCTTATTATAGAGAAATGAAAGACAGTGAGGCTAAGAACAAAAATCCCACAAAGTATTAGAGACTCAGCAGTTTCACACACTACCAAATACTGAACTGAAGAAGCTGGCAGTTGTGGTGGTTAAATCTTTAATATTTTTGGCCCCTTTAAGTAAATAGGGAGCTCTGCTTATAAATCAGTGACATGATATGGTCCAGTATCTCTCTGCTCAACAGCATTACAGAAAAAAATGCAGACAGAACTGTAGGATGCATAAATAGAGACATCAGGGATAGGCTCTCAGAAACCATTCTAGTACTATATATAAAGGTAATAATGTTTGCAGTTATTCTGTGGTAAAATAAAAATGACGTCGTCAACCAGTACCAGTCCAAACATATCTGAGCCATTACAACTTAATTTTTGAGGAGTTGAGAAAGAATATGCTTTCATCTTTTGTGAAAGGACAAGATTATATAGGGATCACATGGAGGAATACAAACTTCAGATAGTATCTTTACACTGTGTTCCCAGGTTGCTGCATGTGATACTAGAACTATGCTTAAATAGTCCAGGTAGTAGAGTGAAGTCTACTGAAGTGAGCTGTAGCTCACGAAAGCTCATGCTCAAATAAATCGGTTAGTCTCTAAGGTGCCACAAGTACTCCTTTTCTTTCTACTACAACAGAAACAGTTTAAATTGCAGCTAAAAAAAAACATTTTCCCTTGATAATATTTTCTTCTCCAATTCCATCAAGATATCCCTACAACTAGAGAAATGTGTTTAACTGTGCACACTTCAGAATAAAGTTTGTAAATATAGAAAAGTGAACTATTAAAAACTTACTGAAGTATTTCAATTTGTCTTTCCAGGCTCTCTCTGTCTTCAGCGTATTCTCGGACCATTTCCAGGTCTCTGCAAAATATAAAGTTATACTTCTCTACATACCCTGCTCCATTGTCTAGAGTATTAACTCTTGCAGAAAACAAAATTCAACTGTAACAGATTTTGAATAAGTTAATTAGAAACCTAAGAAATATTTTTAGAGGGGTGCAAATTTATAGGGGGAGGGGAAAGCAATTGGTTTGAGTGTTTAAGTTACACCAGGTTTTGATTGTTTTGTTTGTTTATACTAAAAAAGAAATTTGTGCTAAAATATTTTAGCAGTTTGATAACAGACCAGGAGTTCTCAAACATTCATCATGTCTCAAAAGAGATTGTTTTGCAAATGCTTCCCATCCAATTCACAATCACATGGACCACTTCGTCTCCCAATCGTGGTCAACTTTGACAGCTGTGATAATTACTGATATGAAAAAAAACAGTATTAGTAAAGATTTTAATGCATCATTAACTTGTTCTAAATGTAATTCAGCAGCTGGAAACAAGAAGCCAGCACCTTGTGAACAGCCAGGGTCCCACCCACAAGGAAATTCCAAAAGGTACGGAAGTTTCAAAACTGGCTAGTGTGCATGGACATAGACAACCGGGGACTTGGGTGGCTTTTGCCAGTTCCCTCCTGATCCTCTTCACAACGCAGGGATTTCATTAATAATGGAAACACTGCGTTTGGAACAGAAGCTCATTTATCTCACTTTATTAAAAGTGGACAAATTTAGTCATGACACCAAACTATGCATTTAAGCAATAGCCAACAGCTATTATTTTATAATTTTGTAACTCTAGCTTCCCCAAAGATTAAAAATTGTCTATATCCCTGCTGTGTGTACAAAATACTTTGAATTCAACAAGTATTTTACAGGGGGATTTAGCACAAGAAATTAATGCCAATTTGACTCCGATGTTCTGTAAAGGTTAAAGGACCAATCCTACAATTGATAGCATATGGGTATATTCCTGCTCCCAGGAAGAGCCCCACTGCCTTTGATGGGGCTTTGACCACACATAAGAGTGTGCCACGGCAGAGCCATTTGAAGGACTGGGGCTTAAATTGCTACTCTATTTTAAACATGCTGTGTCTGGTGAGGGACAGAAGGGAGTCCCTATTCTCCCACCAGCAGCCAGCCATAATTTAGCTGCAGGTGCTTAGGAAAACAGGAAGTGGTGTTGATAGTCCAATGGGTACATCTCTGAGTGACATGCAAATGGGTTTATGGATCTTCCTCTTCCGTACTGGCTAACCCTGCTGAATAGGTGTAGCAAGACATGCTCATCACCCACTAGCCATTGTGCCTTTCAAATGCATAACACCTCTAGCACCATCACTGGAGCAATATGACTCCTTCTATCTCCAGTGTCGCTCAGCCTCATGAGAGGCATAATAGCCCTAACTTTTATTTCTTGTGAAAGGTCTCAAAATAGCCAGACTAGCTTTTGTTTTCACAGGTTCACCCTTGATTTGGAAGACTTCCATGGCCTTATTTACCATGACAGACAAGGGTATTTCACTGAAATAGAGTTTTAAAGAAAGGGCCCAACCCTGTAGTTCTTACTCACTACTGAGGTCCCAGTGAAGTCAGTGAACCTACTTGCATGAATAAGGGATTCCAAATCAGGCCCAAAATTCGCTCTATCAGAGCCATTCTAGCCAACTAAGTAAACACTAGATATGTGGCAATATATCAGTTTTAACCTATGTACTTGCCAATTATGATCTATTACAAATAACTGTTACTGACTAGTTATACAATATATACAAAACAACTTATTTTCCCCCCAAATAAAAATTTTATAATGTGAAGTATCTTACCTTTCTGAGCTCAAACTTTGATCTGCATAATCACTTTTCAAAGTATCTAATTCACTCTGAAGAAAAGCTATACTTGTCTGTGCTTCTAAAAGATCTTTTTTAAGTTTCTGATTTTCCTAAAGAAAAACAGAAAATGAAGTTTATGCAACAGAGTTGCCTTCACAAAATAATGAAGTGCTGTAGTACTAAAATATAAAAGAACATCAAAATCAAATCAAAAACAGTAACAATATAAAATCTCAATAGAGTTAAGAATATAACTGTTAAAAGTGCCGGTTATGAAAAGCTAATTTACGAAGGTAAACCTTTAAGACTGACACTCAAAATCTCTGATGTAGGCAAAAGCACTTAACTACGCACTTAACTTTAGAAATGTTGATTAGCTAACCCAATGGGACTGCTCACATGCTTAAAGTTTAGCACATTCCATAGATATCTGAGTGCAGATGGTCTCCATACCATGAGCCATATTGGAGTCATAGTTCTAACACTCAAAAACTCAATTTAATTTCAGATTTTTCAGTTTGTCATACACAAAAATGACACTGTTCTATTTCAAATGATTAATAAATGGTAGATCTAGAATTCATATCTAAACAGAATTATTTCTTCTTTATACAAGAATAAGCAATCGCACCACCTTAAATATTTTTACAAAAACAAAACAAAACCCACCATCTCTTAGCCTCATAATTCTAATACCAGTTCTGAAGTGGGAAAACAAATCGCTATTGAAGAAAGTACAAAGTGCAGGTTGAATCTATATCTTCTATATGTAAATTATAATCAACTCTTACCAACAACAATTCATGTATCCTTTTTTTTAATGCAGCCATATCTTCTCTGTGATTTATGTTCTTCGATTGTTCTTCCAGCTGAAAGAGCAAATAAAATGTGCAAATTTTAAAAAAACGTTCTTGACTGATCCAAAGCCCACTTAAGTCAATGAAAGTCATTTGGATCAAGGGCTATACTGAAAGACACCTATGTGCATTTTCCAGCTACGAAAGATATAACTATATATGAGTTCTCCGGGTGTAGGCATAAGAAACCACCTCTTCCAAATTATCCCGTTTATTTCATTTCATTTTTAGAAAAAATATTTTGAAAGTTTCTCGAAGTGTGTTCTACAGAATTTCGTATTGCTAGAAATGTTAACAGTCATTTTGCAACACAAGAAACCAACCAAGGGTCAGATCCTCTGCTGGTAACAAGAGTGGTAGCGCCCCTGATTTCAGTGGAGCTGTGCATATCTACCCAGCTCATCTAGCCCCAATTCTCTATAGAGTAAAAATGCAGTAGTTCTCTTATTTTTCATGAGAAACTTCCATTAATATCAGTGGAATTGTAACTGTGATTTAATGATAATAAAGAGGAAAATGGAGTGCAATTCACAGCCAGGATTCATATTGCTGAAAGACACATATAATGTTACTAACAGCTATAGAAAAGGCCAGCAACAAAAGCCTAAATCTGAATTTCAAACACTCAAAGTGAGCATTCAGTTCTGGGGTTCTGGTTTACCCCATCACAGAAATACGTATCAACTGCAAAATTCAGATTCTGGTCCATGCACGGGGAGTTTAGATTTGGGGTTCTCTGCAGTATTAGGAATGTTAATCGTAGAGATAGGAATATTAATAGTAGAGATAAACCGAATACTGCAGAGAACAGTTCCTGCAGTGCCAAGAGGACAGATATGACAACTTATGATACTAGGTCCTTTTCACCTTCCTATGATTCTGTTAATTACAAATATTTATAAATGATAAATTGGATTCTTTCCAATGTATAAAATTCCAGACTGCTACTGGGTAATCAAAATGCCAGTTTCTTGATAATCATAAGCAATCATTTGGTAATATTATTTGGCTAGCAGTTAGGTCCCTTGGCAAAGTATTTCGGTAAACTATACTAAATGGATTCAAGGACAACGACAATGGGTATTTTAGTCAACACAATTTTAAAAACTATTTTTAAGTTGCCATTTAGTGATGCACATTATCTGGAAAATTTTCACAGCAAAAGCCAGAGCACCCTTACCTCCCATTAGCTACCTCGGAAGAAGCACTCAGCATCTCCCCAGGTCAGGCCCTCTTATATCATCCACAGAATTCTGGGAACAAGTCCAAACTACCCACCTTTTTAAGTTTTTTTATGGTCACCTGAAGTTCACCAACTTCATTCTCATACTGACACCTGAGATCATTTAGTGCCTCTTCAGCTTTCCGCTTCTCCTATAACATTTGGAATTTTAACAACAGTCAAAACACAGATTTAAACATTTTCTTTAAAACCTCGGTCACCAAGGTATTAAACATTTCATTATTGTAAAGCCAAACAATTTCCTTTAAACTTGAAGTACGTATCTTTAGCTCTCCATTAAAGGTTTTACCCAACACTCAAAGTCAATAGGTGCCTTTCAATTGACTAAAATGGGCATTGAAACCATTACAGCCCCATTTATGAAGTATTTGTAGAAGAGAAAGGTTTAGCAGATTGGAGTAAAACTTCAGGTCAGTTCACCAATGGTACTTAATTCAAACATAACCCAATTGTGTGTACTCAGCTAGATTTCAGACAAGTGTGTGATTTGCACAGAAGACACAGACGGTCCCAGAGTAAATAATCTTTCTCCCCCCCTTCTCCCCTCAGAAAACATCACATGTCATACTTCCTTGTTTCAATGTTGCCAGTGTCCACAATGAAACTGAAAAGGAGAGCTCACCTGTTTTTTGTTGTTTTTTTTTAATATCACATATTCTGGGAAGAGATTATGCTTTTCAAATCAGCCTTCTACTACAAATGCACACTTCAGTACATAATGTAGTAGTATAGCATTGTTGTATAATACCTGGATATAAATATATATTTATATAGTTATAAAAATGCATCTATCCCAAGTGTCTCTAGATACAAGTAAAACAATACTATTATTATCCCATTTTGGAGGGGAGGAAAGTAGAGGTATGAGTATAAGAAAGGATGATGACAGTATCTTAATTTGTAGGGGACTCAGGAAGGTATTGAACATTGGTCCAAGTGGATTACGGGGGTGGGGGGGGGGGGTTGTTTGTTTAAATCAATAAGGTTTACACAGGCTCCCAGAGCTGTAGATGGGAGTGTTAAACTCACTGCAGGCCTCCTCTCTGACTTGAGCACTACAAACCAGAAAGTGTCACAAAAATCAGCATGAGCAAATGAAGATTTTGAGAGAGCTGCCAGATTTGTGGAAAGAAACAAAGACAAACTTTACTCAAGTACAATTCTTTTCATAAAAGAGCCTTTGGTATACGTGTGTTTTAATTATAGCAACATAGGTAATCACCTGTCCAGCTAGTTCAGGATTTTCCTACTGTTGACACCTGTACAGATTCCTAAAGTATGACTTGTACAGTAATTGCTTGCTTGCCTGGTGGAAACATGAAGGCAGGGAACACTAAAAATACAGATATCACATGGAGGAAGGTGTCACACTGGTGTGAGTCAGCACACTGTCTGAAACAATAGTGTGCTCACTGCAGCCATTAAGATTTTATGGCTTAGAACAATCCCATAAAATAAATATCTCGGCAGGTTACATTTGCTCTCAGGGCGTTTTACTTTTTGAAAATATGCGGAGCTATGAACTGAAAGAAACATGTAAAAGAAACTTAATTTAAAGAATGATAGGAGAAATAAGTTACAGCCCATCCTTGATATTGGTACATAGGTATCAAGGGTAAAATTCTGGCTCCATTGTGTATGCCTACACTGCAATTAAACACCCACAACTGGCCTGTGTCACCTGACTCAGGTTTGTGGGACTCAAGTTAGGGGGGTTCTTTAATTGCAGTGTGAACATTTGGGCTCAGGCAGGAGCCCAAGCTCTTGGACCCTCCCCCCTTGCAGGATCCCTGAGCACAAATGTCTGCACCACTGTTAAACAGCCCCTTACCTTGAGCCAAAGCCAGCTGACACAGGCCAGCCGCTAGTTTTTAATTGCAGTGTAGACATTCCCATTGACCTCAATGGGAGCTTTGCCATTAAGTTTGATGTTGCCAGGATTTTACCCTAGTGGTCCCAAAAGACTGTCATTTATCCGATTTTTAGTCCATCCATTCATATTTGTTAGAACTCTTTAGCCTGTGGTACAGACTGATTTGTATTAGGATAAAGATTGCAATCTACATTTGGAAATATGTAGCAGACAGAACAAGTGCACAACTTCAATGGCTTGTTGTGCCTGGCCTTTGATAACACAGATACATGTTTCCTGTTCATCTGTTGATCACATAATGGTTGTTGAGTGTTACATTTTATTACTGCGATTTATTGCTGTGTGCAAAGAGGAAATTCTTCCAGAAGTAATGTATTTGCTTCCTACGTATAAATATTCCATAATTTCCCAGCAGGAAATATAGTTGTGCCCATCCTCCACTTATTTTCCTGTGATTTACACTGTCATTTGCCAAACATATTATGACACACCATTTTACTGAATTCACACCTGAGACCTTTATGTCATCATGTGTGTTCTATCTACTCTAGGAAACTGATACATAAATCACTGATTATTATATTACAAAATGAGTATTTACTGTAAACATGTTACAGGAAAATGACATACACATATTTACCTGAATACCATTTACCGTCTCACCTACTAACCAATCAAATAACCATTAATGATGTAAGTGGTAATGCGTGTTTGGCAGTTTATTATAATAATGTGCTCTTAGGTGAAAGGGGCCATGTCTTCCAGTATGCAGACTGGTCCTAGTATATTGTGTAGGCGACACAAATTAATTAATTAATTAATTAAATAAAATAAATAAAAACTATTTGATGTATTTATTGTGCATGTGTTAGACCATCTTAACTTTATTTTTGTTCTTATATTATATTATACACTGAAATAGGTTTGCATTTGAATGTAATAGTGATTTAACATAACATGATGTTATATAGACAAAGATGAGTATGTAGTTTATTGTATTTTCTACCTTTTATTACATAGTTCATTTAGGATTTAATATATATTCACATAAATAATGAAGAGAAAAGGATTGTTCCAACAGTCAATCAAGGCTGCAACTGGATTAAGATAATGGGTGAAACCTGACATCTCTGAAGACAATGGCAAAATTCCCATTAACTACAATAAGGACAGGATTTCTCTCCCTCTTCTGGGAATCTCTAAAAATTAATTGTGGGACCAGTATGCATGAACAGGGGAAGGAAAGTCTAAGCAGATTAAACAGCCCAAATAATAATCAGTACATAACTCTGTAAAGATAGAAAAATTTAGGGCACCGGTACTACTGATTAGACCCTTTCCCCGGGGGATGTCATTCTTCCATTCTTTGTCACCTTCCGTGGCCAATCCCTTCCACTCCCTGCTCAACAACATAGGAGCACAGTATCTTGCAATTTGCTACTTCCACATAAGCAGCCAATCTGCTTTGTGAGGAAAATGAAAGAATGTCCTTTGGGAAGTTTTATCCTCTTCCTGGGCCCAATTCAAAGCCCACTAAAGTCAATGGGAGTCTTTCCATTGACTTCAGTGTGCTTTGCATCAGGCCTATGCAAGTCCAGAGAATCATTTAGCCCTCAATCCTTCCTTAAACTCAATGGGAGTTTTATCCAAGTATTTTTGTTAGGCCCAGCAAATGTAAATGGAGATGCAAACCCCCTACTTCTACAGGGGAAATGGATGGCTTTTAGAACATTCATGGTGCAAATCATTCCTTAAGAATTATATTCCTCATTAGCATCAAATGTATGCTTTTAAAAGAAAAGGATAAGGAAGGATCATTTAATTCAGTACAGGGGGCTGGACTAGATGACCTTTTGGGGTCCCTGGCAGTACTACATTTCTATGATATTCAGGCATTTGGTAACCTTAAGTCAGTCCTAAATTCTACAGCCCACACTCAAGCAAATGCCTTCAATGGAAATATTGCTCAGTTACAGCCTGTAGACCTTGACCCATCCATCAAAACCAAACAATAATACTTCCCTATAAGATGATTTGGAAAATGTGATACCATAAACTTTTAGACATTTGTAAATCAAGGTGAGAAACATTCTGTACTTGGGGCTTGAAGCCTGCACCTTCCATATTGACTTCAATATTGACTTCAATAGGAGCAGGAGTAACCTGATAATTATGAAATGCTGGTAATATCTAGTACTCACTTCCTTCTTGACCTGGTGTTCTGCAGCCTGTATCCGCTGTTCCATCTCGTCCTCCATTTCACTGAGCTGTATTGCTGCTTTATCCTGAGCTCTAAGATTTAAACACTCTAATGAGTCCTCCATTGACTTCAAAGAAAATTTGAGAAAAAATACATGACCTATCCAGTTCAAACATACACATGCAAATGTTGAAACCTGGGCCAAACATGAGAAGCAATTATGTGACAGTTTCATTAGTGGCTGAAAGACAGATACGGCAGTACTGACAGAAGGCTATGATGTTTATGCTCTGTTTAGAAGAAAGTTGGTTTCATATTTTTCCCTTTAAAATAAATCTTTAAAGTGAAATTCTCCTCTGAAAAATGATATGTAAGAAATACACCATCTTCTCAACAGATCTAAGCCCTATATACATTTAGTCATATTGACTTACTTAACTAATATTATCACGCCAGTACTGATAAGGCTTATTCAATTCCTTCTCACACATCAATACGTTAATTTAATTTAAAGTTTAACGTTCAGTGGTGGGACAAAATTCTGCCTTCATTTACTGCTGTGCCATCCCATTGACAATCTGAGGGCTTGTCTACACTTGCCGGAGGATCGATGCTGCGGCGATCGACCGCCGATAGCTCTCCCGTCAACTCCTGTACTCCACCGGATCGAGAAGAGTAAGGGGAGTCGACGGAGAGCGTCTCCCATCGATGTCACGTAGTGTGGACCCTGCAGTAAGTAGATCTAAGCTACGTTGATTTGAGTTATGCTATTCACGTAACTCAAATTGCGTAGCTTAGATCGACTTTTCCCTTTAGTATAGACAAGGCCTGAGATTACATAGCCAAAGAAGTCATTTGAAGATGACCATTCATACATACATTTGGACTGACATGTAGACTTGACTTGTAACACCTTTATTGGAGCCTTTACTGGAGAAAGTCCAGAGAAGAGCAACAAAAATTATTAAAGGTCTAGAAAACATAACCTATGAGGGAAGATTGAAAAAATTGGGTTTGTTTCATCTGGAGAAGAGAAGACTGAGAAGGGACACGATCACAGTTTTCAAGTACATAAAAGATTGTTACATTGAGGAGGGAGAAAAATTGTTCTCCTTAACCTCTGAAGCTAGGACAAGAAGCAAGGGGCTTAAATTGCAGCAAGGGTGGTTTAAGTTGGACATTAGGAAAAAATTCCTGTCAGCGTGGATAAATGTAACACACACCTCCTGAGTGCGGTGTTCTATCCCATGTAGTGGGGCACCAAGACCACTTAGCTAAGGCTGTAGCAAATTCATTAATCTCTAACAGTCATGTCGCTTTTAGCTCATGCAGTAGAGGCTCATGCACTAAACTTCCGGAGGTCCCAAGTTCGATCCTGCCTGCCAACGACCGGGGGTCTGTCGGTGCTACATAAGCACTGGAATCAGGGCCATGCCTACGGGGGTGCGGGGCCTGGAACAAATCAGCCCCCGTCGGCTTGGGGGCCCAGCTCTGCATTAGCGGCTGGGCAGTCAGGACCCTGGGCATGGGGTGGAGGCCAGGGGTGCTTCAGCACCCCCCCGCACTACTAGTTCCTGCGCCTATATCTTCCGGGACCGACAGTGCCAGCCAATTGCACTGGCCTGCAGCGGCCCCCAAAATGCGGGGCCCAGAGCGGTTGCCCTGATTCACGCTACCCAAGAGACAGCTCTGACTGGAATAAATTGCCCAGGGAGGTTGTCGAATCTCCATCATTGGAGATTTTTAAGGGCAGGTTAGAAAAACACCTGTCCGGTATGGTCTAGATAATATTTAGCCCTGCCATGAGCGCAGGGGACTGGACTAGATGACCTCTCAAAGTCCCTTCCAGTCCTAAGTTTCTATGATATTACTGGAGATGATGTACAAGAAGGAAAGAAATCAGCTTGACTCTCAAAGCCAAGGCTGAGTTTGCAAGACTGGCAATTAAAAGTTTCCGACTTGTAAACTGAGCAAATTTAGACTGGATAGATTGAGACACAATGAACTGGGAACATCATGATGACATTTGCACAGTCACTTTTTAGAATGGAATCATTTTTATTTCCCCCGACATATAGGAATTTTAATATGTAGTATAAAAATATGCCAATATGATATAGTTACAAAACAGGCAGTCCTCGGACTTATGACACAATTGGTTCCTGAAAATTGTATCGTAAGTCAAAACGTCATAACTCAGAACTGCAATCCACTCCATTGCGGGACAGAGTGTCGTAAAGTTGAAACCAAGTGTTGTAAGTTGAATCAGGGTGTCAATTCAGAAACATTGTAAGTGTCATTCATCAAAAGTCGAATGTCGTAAAGTAGAAGACTGCCTGTACAAAACCCAAATATGCTACCTAAATACTCTCTTTGAAGCTGGAGATACAAAAATAATATTTGTAAAAGCAAATGACAGTCATGTGTATTCAAAGTCATAGTTACAACCAAAAAAAGAAAGACCATTAAAATCTGGGATCTTAGCCTGCCTTTGGATCCAAGACTGGCCCCAGAATTTATCCAAAGTGTAAGTAATTACATACAGAGTCATTTGCAAATTGTCTGGTATTAAAAAAAACGCTTGGATTCTTTCAACTTGTCAGTTTAATATCTAAAAATGAAAATATTCTGTTCAGCATGTTTTGCCAATAGTACAAGGTAACTTTAACCAACACACTGTACTACAGGCGTAAGTGGTGAAGTTCACAGCTGCACACGTGTGACATTCAGAACTATCCACTGTACCTTTTTACAGCTATGGCCAAGCTTTCCATCTCTGTGCTTTGAAGTTTGATCTCTTGGATGAAGTTCTTAATAACATGTTCATAAGGCTGAATTAATCTTGGTTCCACTAAGCTGATGTTCGCATACAGAACACTGGCCTGCTCTTGTCTGGAAAAAAACAAAACCAAAAACACAATGAAGCATATTTCCTTACACAAAAACACTACATTTGGCTTCCAAAATTTATTCAAAATGTAAACAACCTGTGTCTCAGATTTTAAAATTTAACAAGGCAAATATATATTTGAAACATGCAGCACAGCATCTGCCCTTTTCTCAAGTGCCTAAATCCTTCCGGTCTCTTTACTGCACTATTCTTCTCCCAGAAAAAACCTTTTAGAAGTATTACTTGAATCATTTCATATTACTTATGTTAGTTGTGTAAAGTGCAGGGTAAAACTGGAGTATCACAATGGTAAATCGGGCGCACTGAGTGCTCTACTGCTAATCATACTATATAAGGAGATGATCACTGTTGGAGGCTGCTGCATAGAGTAAAAGAAGACACCACCTCAAGCACAAAGAAAAGGAGTACTTGTGGCACCTTAGAAACTAACCGATTTATTTGAGCATAAGCTTTCATGAGCTACAGCTCACTTCATCGGATGCATAAAGTGGAAAATACAGTAAGGAGATTTATATACACAGAGAACATGAAAAAATACACATTGTAAGGAGAGTGATCACTTAAGATGAGCTGTTACCAGCAGGAGAGTGGGGTGGGGGGAGAGAAAACCTTTTGAAGTGATAATCAAGGTGGGCCATTTCCAGGAGTTAACAAGAACTTCTGAGGAATAGTGGGGGCGGGGGGAGGAATAAACAAGGGGAAATAGTTTTACTTAGTATAATGACTCAACCACTCCCAGTCTCTATTCAAGCCTAAGTTAATTGTATCCAATTTGCAAATTAATTCCAATTCAGCAGTCTCTCGCTGGAGTCTGTTTTTGAAGTTTTTTTGTTGAAGGATAGACACTCTGATTTCAGAAATCGAGTGACCAGCGAGACTGAAGTGTTCTCCGACTGGTTTATGAATGTTATAATTCTTGACATCTGATTTGTGTCCATTTATTCTTTACGTAGAGACTGTCCAGTTTGACCAATGTACATGGCAGAGGGGCACTGCTGGCACATGATGGCATATATCACATTGGTAGATGTGCAGGTGAACGAGCCTCTGATAGTCTGGCTGATGTGATTAGGCCCTATGATGGTGTCCCCTGAATAGATATGTGAGCACAGTTGGCAACGGGCTTTGTTGCAAGGATAGATTCCTGGGTTAGTGGTTCTGTTGTGTGGTGTGTGGTTGCTGGTGAGTATTTGCTGCAGGTTGGGGGGCTCAAGCACGTAAGTTATAATGAAAGGTTAAGGAGTTGGGTATATTTTCTTGGAGAAAGAGGACAGAGATGACTCAATGAATAACACATTAGTAAACCAGAATCAGTAATTTCATTTGTCATAGTGATACATAAGGTAAATTCTGAGATATCTGGGGCCCAGACCATTTACAGCTTTATAGATTTTCTTTTATTTAACCAGGAAGTAAATTGTCAAGGAACACTGAGTAAAAAATCACTGGCATAAAACAATAATTTTACTCTTGGAACTTTGTCTGCTCTATTTGACAAAAAATAAAAAGAATCTTTCTAAGATGCCATTCCTACATACCATTCTCATGTGAAAAACAGTGGATGCTTAAGGAAAGCAAACAATCATGTGTGTGCGCGCGCACAATGGCTGAAAACTTTTACAAGAAAAAAAAACACTTATAAAAACTCTGGTATAGTGCAGAAAAACAACATGTTGATTTTTTTTTAAATGCAGACTACCTTAATAAACTAGAATACAAAAATTCCTGACTGCCTAATCAAACAATTTTGAAAAGAGCAAACACAAAAACAGCAACAAAACATGCAACATCTTAAGGAAGGAGGACAATATTACAGAGGTTACTACTGAAGAATTCTTCATTGAATTCTCTGACCTTATCAGGAAGTATAGTTGTGTAATGTATTTTGTTTCATGCTAGATCCTTCTGTTACTTGGATTATAAATCTGATTACTGGAAATACTATTATGGTAGGATCTAGAGGCCACAACTAAGATCAGAGCCAGATTATGTGAGGCACTGTACACACAAAGATGGGTGTGTGTAAACTGCCCTGAAGAGTTACAACCTAAATAGACAGAGAAAATGGAAAGGGAAACTGAGGCATGGGAAGGTGATGTGTTTTGCCCAAGGTCATCCAGTGGATCAGTGGCAGAAAATAGAATGAAACCAAAGTCTTCCGAGTCCTACACCAGTGCCATATCTAATATACCATGTATACATTTTCTCTTTTCCTTCTTACAGAAAAGTTTGAAGTTTTTTATATGAAAAGTTTCTAAGATTTTCCCCAAGATTATATACTTGACCCTTTCCCAATAATGAAATTATACTTGCAGTTCTCCAGTCATGAAGAATCTTCTACAAATACAACATTATTTAAAATATAACTTAAAAGGTTTGGCATCTCCTTGGACACTTGTTTATAGAATGAGGATTCGTGTTCTCTGTACCTAATACTTCATCTACTTTAAGCACCTCATACTGTATATCCATTGTGTAGGTTATCAACATACCTTCTCACGGTCTCCATATGATTTCCCACCAGCAGTATGCATTATTCTATTACAGCTGTACCATAACTGTTGCTATAGCTCACATACCATTTTAAACAACTGCAGAACTTCCAGGAGACTATAAAAATCTATAGGCTGAAACGCCGATGTACAAGTTGAATATATGGCAATGTACCAAGGGCACAAAGAAATACAGATTTACTGATGCTCATGGCATTTTTGTGCACCAAAAGTATCTTTCTCAGAAATCATGTCTTTTATACAGGCTAGTACTTTAGGTATATTAGGTATTTCTATAAGTTAAAATTTCAACACTTATATTAGATTTCAGAGTAGCAGCCGTGTTAGTCTGTATTCGCAAAAAGAAAAGGAGTACTTGTGGCACCTTAGAGACTAACAAATTTATCTGAGCATAAGCTTTTGTGAGCTACAGCTCACTTCATCGAAAGCTTATGCTCAAATAAATTCGTTAGTCTCTAAGGTGCCACAAGTACTCCTTTTCTTTTAACACTTATATTAGTCTTTGAAGATTCTCTCCCATATACGCACAGTTGCATGTTTCAGAACACAGTTTTAAAGTAATATCATGATGCATAGGCAATCATGGTACTAACCAGGTTTATCCACTCATGACTATGCATGAATAACCAGTAATTAAAAAACTCCCATAACACCATTCGGTCAATAACCCACATTTAAAATACAGATAAGGGCATTTTCATTTAACAATAAGTTAAAACCACTGACATTAAATACAAACTATCACCATGCTTAATTAATTTTTAAATGAGGGAAATTCAAAGGCTGAAATTCCATCCTCTTATTACTTTATTCTGTCTCGGTATTACAAGGGCTAGGCAAAGTTGAGATGATATGGTTTACATCGTATAGTATTCCTTAGGCAAAACAAGGAGAGTTTGGAATGGTTTAGATTTTGCCCTGCAAAAACAAATTGAGGGCCGGATCCTGCCAACGTTTACACAAGTAGGTATCAATTAATTAATGTAGTATTATTATTAGCTGTCACTTTTAACACAACAATACTACTCAGATGAGTAAGGACTACTTATTTAAGTCAGGATTGGGCCCTAAATAAAAGAAAATGTGTTCTTTGTATATCAAAATCCATCATAGTCAAATGAATCCTTCATCCCCCTAAGGTAGATACATTCAACATGATATGGATCAGCACTTTTGGGTCTTTGGGATGTGAACGTAAAATCTAAAGCTGAGCAAACAACTTGTAGTGACTACATTATTCAATGAGTTTTTCGTTTTTCTTTTTGTTAATTGTCAATAAGACATATCAATAAGACACATGGGAATGGGCGACAGGGGATGGATTACTTGATAATTACCTGTTCTGTTCATTCCCTCTGGGGCACCTGGCATTGGCCACTATCAGAAGACTTATGCTCAAATAAATTGGTTAGTCTCTAAGGTGCCACAAGTACTCCTTTTCTTTTTATCGGAAGACAGGATACTGGGCTAGATGGACGTTTGGTCTGACCCAGTAGGGTCATTCTTATTCATTAGTAGGTATTATTCACCCCCACAAAAATGAAAAATTCTTGGTCCATAGATGGTTTGTGATCAGTTTATTGAGAGCATTTGATATTCAAAACTCTAATTGCATTGGTTAGTTTTGACAGGATACACAGGTCACATGGCATGTTTCTGCCTCCTGAGATGGATGAGCACAACTCTTTAGAATCAGGTTTTTGGTGTGCACATACATCTGATTTCAAAGTTTGCATTTTGCAAATATTTTATATCTGTTCTAAATTTGCTGCTTCCATGATAATTCCTGACAATAAAACTCTAAAAAAATATTACTACTAAAGCATCTCTAGTTCACTGTCCAGTAGGTTCTTCCTTACGGTACAGCATATGCAGCTACAATGCCTCATGCTGACAAACTGAAAATTAACCAAGTACATTGGTCTCTCCCTACAACAAGCTCCTTGCGCCAATAGCTTCAGGAGCCTGTGGTGGAGCTTTGTTCTGTATTTTTACAATTTTGCATTTTTGTTCCTGTTCCAAGAATGTCACCGCCACTCCTCTCTCAGTTTTCTATTTTGACATCAAAGATTAAACAAATGAACAAACACAAAGAATGAAGGTTGAAAGCAATGCTTCACTACCACTGTGTCTGTCTGCGCACTGATGTGGGTAAGCTTTGTATTAAGAGGTTGATGTCAGAAACATAAGGTAGCTGTTATGGTACTTTACGCTAGCTATGTGATCCAAAAACCTCTCTATGCTCATTGTTCCTCATTGGCTCAATTACAGCAGTCAGAGCTAGATTCAGAACATCCTAGTGACATACTTTTATGCAGAGCCAGTTAGGTCTAAGAGGTAAAACAAAATCCACACAACCACAGTAGTGCAACACCCAACAGAAGCTGCAATAGCCACTGGGAGGTTTTTTTTAAAACTGAAACTGACAGTTGGGGATGTTGATGGCACTTATCTGAGCATGTCAGAGACAGCTTAGCATAAAATCTTAATTAAAAACATATCCCACAAAAGCAACAGAAAAACACAGAAGATATTAAAAATTTGTAACAAATTTGCTATAATTCCACTTGACCACTGGCATCTTGAGCAAGATGTAAAACATTTTCATAAATTATCAGTAGTGCCATTGACTTAATCACCTTAAGTATCTGAAAACTATATTTTGTAAATTGCAAGCTCACTGTAATACTTTATAAATTCACAGAATTTTAGAAGGATATGGCCTTGTGGAGTGAGTGTTTGACTGTTATGAAAATAATTTTTCTGAACTGCCTATTTGCATATTTTTCAACCACTGTTCTGCTTTCACATAGTTTGGAACACTTAACTGGCATAATTACAGCAAGACAGAGTCATTGTACAGTACTGAATAATCTAACTGATTAATGCGGTCTATTTTTTCCAACTCTCTATGAAGAGATCACTTTTCAAAAATGCGCTAATTATTCAAAATTATTTGCTGAATAAACTTTGAAAATAAGTTGTGGTCTGCAGCTTATTCCTGAGCAGTGCATTGTGAATATCTAATATTTGAAACTCAGATTGTTTTGATGGGACACAGAGGGAGACTAACAAGTTTGTATTTCAATGTCAGAAATTTCAGAAAATTCAGAACTTTCAATTTAAAAATTAGCCCAGTTTGAATTCTTTAAGACTGTTCAATGGTTTTTTTGGCCTCCTTCACTTCCAAATGCAAAGTTTTTAACTCTTAAAAATGTGTACACCCAGAGATGCACATAAATATTAATGCATGGGATGGATGTTTTAAAAATAATGTGAAAGAAATTATTGCTATTCATTGTCACTAGGGACTGAATCCCTGTTGTGCAATCTGCCAGCTGTTGTTCCCAAAAGGTATGTTCCCAAAGTAGAGCTTTGCAATAAATGTAGAATAGAAAAGCATTCTGGGTATTGATGTATACCTGCCCTGAATACACCTTGCTTCATCTTAAGGTCATGCCTGGACAGGTATTTACAACAGTGTTTAAGATAGAGACTGGCCTAAATCAAAACCCCAAATCCAAACACTCCAAATTTCAGATTCGTATTAGCTCAAACCCATCTCCATTTTATGCAGTTGTAGGAAAAGCATGCTCTACCATAGTTTGGCTAGCCACCATCGATGGAGCTAAAGCGCATTAGAGCGAGGCCAGGTAGAGATGACCTATGGTAGAGCTCTTGTTTTTGTTTGTTTTTTTTTAAAATGACTCTGCGGTGTGACTCCATGCACACTGACAAATCAAGGCACCTTGGAACCCAGTTCAGCCACAAACAAGTTTAAACTGTGTTTATGCACAATTGTCAAGTTCATTTGTAAAACCTGTATAAATAGGGCCTAGAAATTTTTAATCCTTACAGACATGGGAATTCTGAAGCCATTTAGGATGCTTGGAGTACTCATTTTCATATTAATATGCGACAGGCCTGATTCTGATCTCATGCTTCCTTCTAACTTTATCTTTCAGTTTTACATCTGTGTAACTGTGGAGTTACTCCTGATTTACATTGGTATTAGTGCAATCAGAATCAGGCCCAGAATGTTTTTCAGGCACACAGTTGTCTCATAATAGTGCTAGTGATTGAAGGTCTGGGAACAAATTGGAAGGTCGAGACAGTACCTGTTTATCTGTCTCAAGTGCTTTGAATGAGTGCACTGTGGAAGGTTTTGCCCTCTTTTAGCTATCACTCCTTTCTTGAGTGTTAGCCTGAAATGCAGCTTTTTATGCAGTAGACACTGAGACACATTTTTCAGTCTTGATTGTTTTGTAAATTTTGCTGGTTTGGTAGCTGTGTGCACTCCAATGTTATGCTGAGTTTATTACATTTTAAAGATCTACTGATATTTTATGGAAAATGAGTTACTTGTATAGTTCTATATAAGAATTATTATGAACAAAATTATTAGCTCCAACTTTATAGAGATGAAATAAAATTAAACTCTTGTCCTGAAGAGATGGTAGCCTACAATCAGGTAAACACAGGAAGCAGAATGAAGTAGGGCACAAAGAAAGGAACAGATAACAGAAGTGGAGCTTTGTGGTGAAGAGCAAGAAAAAAATGGTGGGATTTTCAGAGAGAGAGTATTTATAACCTGACATTTAATGACATTTCTACTTACGTAGCACCCACTTACTCACATCATTTTTAGTTTGTATTTACTTGGGTATATTTCAGACTGAACCTCAGAGTCCTGTAAGATGGGTGGGGAAAGAAATCAAATTTCTCCAGGTAGTGGGATTCAGGAGCTGGCCCTGAAAAGCTCTCTCTTCCCTACCCCTATCCCCTCCTTCCCCCACCCCACCAACTTCTTGTTAGGGACATGAAATCCCTGCCTGGGGGAGACAAAATCCAAAAGAAGCCACTATCCACAGTTCAGGTTTGGTGTCCACCATTTGCAGACATCAAGAACGGCTGGCACAATTGATGGTTCCATGATTTGCAAGCACTAGTTTTCTCGAGGTGTCAGTGGGCGTTGGATCATACCTTATTCTAATTTCAGGGAGGAAAAAGCTGCTGTCCTTTTTATATAGACTTAAAAAATACTCCGCTGTTTTCTTTTAATGTTGGCAATTGAAATTTCAATAGGTGTGAGGGTAAGTGTATACTCAGATAAAGTCAAATAGATTTTAGTTGTATAATCTGATGTGTGCCTCAGTTCTTAATAAAGGAGAACTCCGAAGGCTCATGCAACTATGCTCCAATAGGTAGTTCACTGCATATAAAATGAAATTACTGTCTTTTTGTGCTTAAATACCCATTGTATTTGATTTAATATAATAAAGGAAGAATGGTTATGTCTTGAATGAAAAGAAAGCAAAAAAAAAAAAGATTCAGTTAAAATCAGATGTCTTGCATTATACTAGTTACTAGTCTGGAAACACTTTCCACTTTTTGTGCTACTGGCACAATTGCTCACTGAGTATAAAGACTAACTGGCAAACAACACTTCGGCTCACAGTGAATGACTCACATAAGAACCTGACTAAACTACTCCCTGGAAATTTGTGGGAAGAAAATCTTTCTTTGGAGGAAAAAAAAGATAAATTTAGTTCTCCCATCTAATTTCAAAAGATAACAGAGGCAGCTATAACACACGCTTTGAAGGCACCCTGACAGCAAGCTAAATTAAATGAATTGGACAATCAATAAATCAAACTGCAGACAGGCAAGACACATCCCATAACATTTGTCTAAAAAATTAAGCCAGTTTCAAAATATGCATTATACAGCACATAGAAACAGAGTACTGCTCACAGATACTGTATATCTAACATCTACCACTATACTGAATGCAGATTTGATTGGGAGATGGATCATTAACAGTGAAAACAATTAAGGCTTATTTTGTGCCTTTTAGGGTTACGTTTACTGAAATAATTCCTGAGCCTTACTTATTGAAATCTCTTTGATTTTTGGGCACTGAATATGAGCCATAATCACCCTGAGAACACAGCAAATTATGATACAGTCTAGAAAATATTAATACCACCTGGTAATTAACCTTAAACTGTTTGAAGCAGGAGGCATGTCTTAAACCCCAATCCTGCAATTACCTACACATGTAACTTTACATGTGATCAGCCCTGCTGAACTCCTATATAATATATTATATAAGATATCAAAAACTTTCCTTACACCTTATCAACAGTTTGATAAGGCAGCAGTAAACAATATAACTTATTTTAAACTGGTGGAGACCACAGCTGTTCAGCAAGGATTTCTCCTTTAGCTGGTGTGATAGGATTTGTCATGACTAAGATTTAAAGGTGTATCATTAGACAGATGTTGTAAGTAGGCTTCATCTTGGCCAGCTGGCATATGTTAATAGTCTACATGGGCTTGTCTATGCTAGAGTGTTAGAATGTGCTAGTAAGAGTATGCTAGCTAACCTTCTAGCAACACACCTTTTATTTTAATCAAGACAAAACCCATAAGGCAATTTTAGAAAGTCAAAAGTAAGTACACAGAAAAATGTTAACTAGCTGGAATTTCTGATACCACAGGAATTGTGTATTGTCTCTACTAAAGTCAGTATTTAACTCTAGAAAATTATTTTTAAAACCTATATAATAATACTGTTGCTCCTGCATTATAGCTTTCTAAAAGAGTAACTGATTTTAGCATCTTTTGCATTAACCCTACATAAAGACAACATGACTGGAACTCTGTTAAAAACACTTTAATCTTTTGATTAAAAAAAGTGAATATGCCCAAATAAACGTTAGTCTTTAGGGTGCCACCAGACTCCTCGTTGTGATAAATTCCTGGAATATTTTAAACAAAATAAAAACTGAAAATGAAGGGCCTTAGCCACACCGATGCATTACAAACCTTATATAATTTAAATGTTAATAGCTAAGCAGCATGGCCTAGTGGATAGGATGCTGGACTGGGACAGGAGAACTGGGCTCAATCCCTGGCTCTGCCATTACATTGCTGGGTGTTCTTGGGCAAGTCATGTCCCTTTCTGTGCCTAAGTTTCCTCATCTGTAAAATGGGGATAATGATATTGATCTTCTTTGAGATACAAAAATACTTTGAGATCTGTGGATGAAAAGCACTACATAAGACCCAGGCATTCATCATTATTAAAACACAAGAGAAATTTCTAATCCAAGATTCAGATTTTTTAATGGTTTCATTCTATTTGTATCATATGGTGAAATTTTCTATCATTTCTTGTTTGTAGAATAAAAGGCAAATTGTTCCCTTTGATGCAACTGCAAATCCCAATGGCAATACAAGGAAGTAGAGAAAAGTTGTCCTTTCTATCTTACAGGGAAACAGGTCCCATTTCTGTCTTGTTACTCTGATCTTCTAGGGCTCACTCCTCCAAGCTGCTATGCATTTTTATGAGCAATCCAGCAAGGCACTTAATAAGCACATGCTCAAATGCTATGCTGGATTGGGGCCAATTACCAAGTACTCAACACCTTCCAGGTCCGAATGCTGAATTATTCCAGTTTACCTGTATAACTGAGGTCAGAATCCAGGCAGAGTCAAATTAGCGTCTCTATTGATGGTTCATATTTTAACTAATTACACATCTGAGATGGCCAGGGTTTGTTTGTTTGCTTGTTTTAAATTATTTTTCTTGTGGTTCTCAGTGCAAATATATACCAGAAAATACTGTATCAGAGAAATAAAGAACAATGCATGTGCGGGGACACAAAATGCCATTTTGAGAACAACAGTTACAAACTATTATGTAAAATTTCAGGTGCTAGTAAACGGCATACCTTAAAAACAGTTCTGTAATTATTATGATGAGAAGTTTGCCATTTTAAGATTTTTTTTTCCAGTTTTGATTTCAGAAGTATTTCAGCAGTCCTGCTTAACTTTTCCTTTAAGAAAAGTTTAGAAAATGTGGATTTATAAAAAAGTTAAATGTAAAACAATGTAATATTATAAAGTCATCTCAAACTTTACATTTTTTTTGTCCAAGGCCCATATCCTTCAAACACTTAAGTATCTGCATAACTTTGCTCATATAAGTAATCCTATTGATTTCAATAGGACTACCCAGAGGAGCAAAGATAAACACATGCTAAAACATTTGCCAGATCTGGGACCAGCATGGAGAAATTGAACTATAGCATATCTCGGCCTCCAGTGCTTGAAAACTGTAAACAGAAAGGAAAAATGAAAGAAAACAAAGGATGCCCTGAACTTGAATTGATACATGCCTAACAAATGAAGCGAAGGATTATACATTAGAGAGATTCAAAGTTATTTAGAAACCTAAAAAGGAAGAGGACTGGTTTGCATGAAGAAACAGTACAGAATTATTCATTTGATATGAGTCCACATGCACTTCAATCACCACCATTTCATTTTGAATGTCTTTCAGTTGGTAATTTGATGTATGAGAATTGCAACTCAATATAATCAGACCACATCATTTTATACCAAACAAAGCTATCCCCATTCCCTCCTACTACCCTCTTAGACAAGCAATGGGACAGCATTCAAATTGCTGCTGCAAACACAGTAACCAAGACACTGGGATACGTTTGTTAGTGAAAGGAGATGGATGCTTTCACAAAGCACCATGGCGCACAAGTAATATTTTTTGATCTCCTACCGAATGACTCCCACATCAGTAATCATGGTAGGCCCAAAGTGCATGAGAGAGATCCTTTTTATTGAGTGATGCCAGTTCCCAGCTGCCTCTGCATTACATAAGGTGGGCTTCTGCAGTTCCCTCTCCTCAGACTTCCTGTCTGGGAAGCGAAACCACTTAAAGGTACAATACCAATACCAGTCTTCCTTCCTCTGCCAGCCAAAACTTAAAAATAACATCCCTTAAATGTTTAGATAACACACAATTCCAAACACTTATAGCCAACCTGATTAAATTTACTAACAGTGTTTTCTATCAATCTCTGAAGAGCCTTCAACTGTCACTTGGACTTGCAGGTTTCCCTTGAACATGAGTAATGCTGTTGTCAGGAGGCAGTGACACTATTTTTTCTGGAAGTAGTATATCCTCGGGCTGGTTGTCTGGATCTGTTGTGGCTCAAACTGAGACCTTCTCAGGCAAGACAGCAAACTCAGTGCCCCTTACCCCTTTCCTTTCTCAAAGCTGGAGAAAGTGTCATTGTTTCCTCCTCAGTATATGTCCATTTGGAGTGACACCCTCCTAAGACAACATTGCTGTTTGCAACCGTTGATATCCATCAGAGACATTCACTGTGCCATATTCATAAAGCAGAATAGTTCCCAGAACCCCAAAACATATCAAGTTTTTTTATCTAGCTTTATCTGCTTCTTTAAATTTCTGCAAATCTCCAGTTCCTCTGACATCAGCATTTTCATGACAGGCATTCTAGTTCTCAGTTTTCTATTAAATAAAATGCTTACAGGTAACAAACCATGTTTCATTGGTGCCATTCTGTAATGTAAAGGTAAAGGTCTGTACTAAGGTATTGTTAAAGTACAGATCACCACCAATGATGCCGCAGCATTTTTCAATAGGCACTTCCTTATTTTAACATCATTTTCCACCAACCCATTGAATTGGGGTAATGGAGACTAGAGGTTACATTCCTAAATCCGAACTTCACTGCACTTAGCTAGTACTTCTGGCATATGAAACAAGCCTTGGCAGCTTCCTTAATGTCGCTGTTCTTTTGATGCCAATATAAAATGTCTCTAGCTCTCCTCTTAGATTTTTCAATCCCCACATGAGCATCATTTATCCCTTTTAACATATTTTTCTATTACAATTTAGGGATCTTCATTCTGATATCTTCAAACAAAATGCCACCTAGAACTCAGAGCTCCCCTCTTAATTGGTCACAGAAGCTGGGAACATGCTGTTCTGACTACCCTATGGAAATAGCCTTATTCACTTTCTGCAGCTTCTCATCCTGATCTGTTGCTCTGGCAATCACAGTCCATATTTTGTCTAAGACCAGAAAGGTTATTTTACCAAACTGACCTGCACAAAAATCTAGCTCTGGAATTTGCTCCCCCAGACAAATATTCTAGAAAGCGTGTCTGCAACTACCAAATCACCAGCAGCTCCCCACCCTGTGCCCGGCCCCAGCTCACCTCCACTCCGCCTCCTCCCCTGAACGCGCCGCCCCGCTCTGCTTCTCCGCCCCCCCCCCCCCCCCGGCTTCCCGCAAATCAGCTGTTCAGTGGGAAGCCGGGGAGGGCGGCGGCTTCCTGCTCAGGCTGAGGGTAGCGGAGGTGAGCTGGGGCGGGGAGCGGTTCCCCTGCGCCCCCCCCCCCCCAGGGTTACCTGCTACGGCGCGGGCGGCCCTCCCCCCACCCCAGCTCACCTCTGCCGCCTTGGGCCTGAGCTGGAAGCCACCACTTGCTTCTCAGCCTGCCCCAGCTTCCCACGCAAACAGCTGATTCGTGGGAAGCCTGGGGGGGGAGGGGGTGGAGAAGCAGAGCGGGGCGGTGTGTTCAGGGGAGGAGGCGGAGTGGAGGTGAGGTAAGCTGGGGCCGGGGAGCTGCCGGTGGGTACTCTGCACCCACCAAATTTTCCCCTTGGGTGCTCCAGGGCTGGAGCACCCGCGGAGTCGGCGCCTAAGGCACTTTTGGCCGGTTAAATTTAGAAGCCCTTTCAGAATCGGTTGTCCCTCCCAGAACAATCGGTTCTAAAAGGGCTTCTAAATTTAACAACCGGTTCTAGCGAACCGGTGCGAACCAGCTCCAGCTCACCACTGCAGATATGTACAATGTTTTCTAGAAATAGGTACCAGACTATGACACATCCAGCATGGAAAAATATCTGGCATCAGCCATATCCCTCAAAATTTCTCCCCTGGCAAGTAGTGGAAAATATTCTCTATTTATGTATTTATATATATTGTTTTAGGTCTATACATAAGTGAAGGAGTCCATCTTTTTTCCCCTTCAGTAATCAACAAGTGTACTCACTCTTTTGGTTTATCTTGTCATTCTGATAACCACAGCAATAAGCCTGTGCCTCTCTGCTTTAGGCCAAAGGAACTTTCCTAGGTGTGTGAACAGTGGGGCAATTAGGCTCTTTCAGCTATACTCTGTACTCCTTTGAGAGCCTCCCTATCCCCTGGAAGATGTCCTCAAAATCTCATCATAGATTCATAGATACTAAGGTCAGAAGGGACCATTATGATCATCTAGTCCGACCTCTTGCACAATGCAGGCCACAGAATCTCACCCACCCACCCCTGCGAAAAACCTCTCACCTATGTCTGAGCTATTGAAGTCCTCAAATCGTGGTTTAAAGACTTCAAGGAGTAGAGAATCATTTGTTCTGGTTCTCTGCCCCATCAAAGAGCGTACCTCATGATGAGACCAAGAGTTTTACACTTTTAACCCAATGGCAGGTGTTCTTTTCCCTGGCACTACTACAAACTTTATCTTTCCAATTTGTTATTTACCCATATATCTAGTTAATATTCTCCTTTAGTGGGATAAACTCACTACTGTAAGCCCTGGGTTTTACCATTTACCTTCACCACCCACGGCTTTTCTTTTAGTGCTAACGACACTGTTTCTGCCAACTCACTGGCTTGTCCACCAGTGTCCAAATGAAAATTAATAAATTACCGATTTGCTTTCTGGCAGTCAGCCCATTCATCTTCTGCTGCAATGTTGTCCATTGCTTCTATGAAAAATTCCACTGAGCTAGCAGTGATGTTGTCATCCTCTTTGTCCACAATATGCACAAGTTTTCTTAAGCAGGGTGCCCAAAACTCTCTCACACAAAATTAGTCTCCAAGCCTAGAAGATAAGCTACATGGATGGACCCTTGTGAACACACAGAGCCCTACTGAAGTCAGGGTCTCTGCATGAGCACAAGGGTCAATCTAGGCAAGCTAACATGCAACACTAAAGCCTAAACGTACACTTCTGAAAGTGTGGCTACAAGACAAAGACTCTGAACAAAGGTTTTGGCAGGTAAAAAACAGCTTTTATTCTTAATAATCCAAAATATTAAGACTACATCTCTTGAATGCTTTTTGGGGGGGATATTATGTAGATTTAAAAAAAGGATTTAAAGTAACTTTCTGGCCTCATTCCTACAAAGACTTACATACATATTTAATTTTATACACAAGTAATCCCACTGAATTACATGGAACGATTCACATATTTCAAATATTTCAAAGCACGTGCACAGGTTTTTGCAGAATCAGGGCCTTAAATAGAAGTTGTTAAACTTACATAAGGTATAACATTTAGATGTTTATTAAAACACTACAGATTATTCTATTTTATTAATATACAGACCTTTAAATCAAGTTAAATAGTTGGCCATCTTAATTTAAAATTATAACCCAATGAGTTGAGATTCATCATGTCTGACTTGATTTTTTTTTCATTTCTTTAATATTAAGTCCTGAGCCATTTACAATTGTTTCAATAAAATAGATCAAAGTATGATCTGGACTAAACGTTTAACAAAATGAAAAACTTGATGGTCTGGAAACATGCTGACATTTTCAACTATCTTTAACAGGTTCACTTGCACCAGAGGTTTTGCCTATTTCTTCTTCTGCAAAATCTCTTCCTTGTTTCTTTCTCAACGTTTCCAACTACAGCTTTGGCCTAGGAATGCTTATGCAGTGCTTCGCTGTTTACATAAAAGTTGTCTGTTTTAATTAGATTGCTTGTGAGTAAAGTTAAGCCTGTGCATATGTGTTTGCAGGACCGGGACCTTAACAAGCAAGCCAGGTTGTTACCTTTGCTGTCTAACATGAAGCTTTACTCTGAGGATGGCTGGGCAAAATTTTTTGCATAAAAAGTATTTCACCAAAAAATGGTCTTTTAAAAAACTCTTCACAAAAAAACTGTCAACGTCAAAATTTTCTGATTTTATAGAATGTATCAGTTTTAATGAAATTTTCTGCTAAAAATGATAAAAAGTCATAAAAAAATAGACAATGGATCCATTTTGAACCCTTCAAAATGGAAACAACTTTACAATTATAAAAGTATTTTTTAACAGTTTTCATTGTGAAGCAGGCTGCTGCCAGTCAACTTTCCCCATTATGGGACTGAATATATTCTCATTGACTTCAGTGGGAGCAGGATTGGGGCCCACACAGAAGGCTCAGAGCATGAAGAGAGAAGTGGGAGAATTTTTTGCAATGTAGTGAAGTCTCAGTTGAGATCACAGCACAGGAAGTATTGTCCAGAATGAGTTAATTACAGCCTCCTGGCTTATTTAAGGGGATTCAATCAGCTTACACTTTCAGACAGAAGAGAGATTTTTATCTTCTACTCTAATGACAGGTAACAACAGATTACTATACCTGAAAGAGATTAGAGGGGACTTTCCCCCCCATTTGTTAAATTGTGCATTTGACAATACTTTGCATATAGTCTGTTTCACTTGCACAGTCAGTCATTTCCCTGTTTGGGTCTTTTGCAGTTGCGGAGGAGAGGGAAAGCATTTTAAAAACTCAAAAAATGTGATTGTAAGGACCACAAAAACTGGCAGGGAGACTCAGGGGCAAAGTAGCACCTAAACCTACTTTTAACTCATAAGTGTCAAGATTTCAAGTTGGCAGTGTCCCATTAATGTGATTTTCTTTTACATCTGTTGCTTTGTTTGGTACTGAATCATTTGTCTCTTGTTCAAATGAAGTGTGGGTACTCAGCAGCTGAGGGACAGGATATTCACAACTGTCTTTGTAAGGGGAATGATGCAGGACTGGAGAGATGAAATACAGTCCATAATCATCTGCAACTCCAGAATATAGGGCCTGATCTAAAGCTGCCATTGATTTCAATGAGCTTTGGAGCAGGCCCATAGGTTGGAAAAGGGGGTGCTGGCATTCCAAGCCTCTCCCATACACATAGGTTTTGAGTCAACGCACCTACGTTACTGGCCCCTGTCCAGAACACACTATGCACAGCCTCTTCCTAGCAAACTGGGATCCCACCCTCTGTGTGGCCCCCGGGAGGCTCATCTCCCTCTGAGTCCAAGCAGGTGCTGTGCCCACTGGATAGCCTAAGTGGTTAGAAGTCCTTGCAGTACTCTACTCCACAGGTACATTTTACCTTACGTACAGAAGAGTGGGTGCAAGATCATGTCCTGCCCCACCGAAACAATGCAGAACTCCTCACCCTTTCCAGCAAGCATTGAAACTCTTTAAGCTGTGCTTCCATTGATGGGTCCCTGAGAATTAATCAGGTGGTGTCTCTTGAGCTCACAACATGCACAGGTGCTTACTCTGGCTAACCAGGATGCACCTTGGGATGGTTTCACCAGCATGGAAAACCCAAAAAACTAATTCTCATATAAGACCAGCATAAAAGTCAACAGTGTGCCCTTGTTGCCAAGAAGGCCAATGGCATTTTGGGATGTATACGTAGGGGCATTGCCAGCAGATCAAGGGACATGATCGTTCCCCTCTATTCGACACTGGTGAGGCCTCATCTGGAGTAGTGTGTCCAGTTTTGGGCCCCACACTACAAGAAGGATGTGGAAAAATTGGAAAAACGTCCAGTGGAGGGCAACAAAAATGATTAGGGGACTGGAACACATGACTTATGAGAGAGGCTGAGGGAACTGGGATTGTTTAGTCTGCGGAAGAGAAGAATGAGGGGGGATTTGATAGCTGCTTTCAACTACCTGAAAGGGGGTTCCAAAGAGGATGGATCTGGACTGTTCTCAGCGGTAGCAGATGACAGAACGAGGAGTAATGGTCTCAAGTTGCAGTGGGAGAGATTTAGGTTGGATATTAGGAAAAACTTTTTCACTAGGAGGGTGCTGAAACACTGGAATGTGTTACCTAGGGAGGTGGTGGAATCTCCTTCCTTAGAAGTTTTTAAGATCAGGCTTGACAAAGCCCTGGCTGGGATGATTTAATTGGGGATCGGTCCTGCTTTGAGCAGGGGGTTGGACTAGATGACCTCCTGAGGTCCCTTCCAACCCTGATATTCTATGAAAAGGGGGCAGTGGGGCAGATTGAGAAGGAAAGGAAAAGTGACCTTCCCCTATTTCACACAAACGATTATTATCCTGATTTTGCAGCTGGGACCACGCTCTCCAGCACGCACTGCTGTGCTTCCCAGGCGTGCTGTGACTGTGGCTTTTCATCCTGAGCCCTACTGTTCCCTTGTGACACCCCCCTGCTCTGGTCCCTGCCTCTTGTCGAGCGGTCCTTGGGCCATCACTTGGCGCAGCGCCTGGCACAGCTGACCCGACAGCGACGCAAACAGCGCCAAGGCTGCCTTGTGCGCACGGAGGGCCCCCCTAGAGCAGGCAGCAACCCCGTGCGGCTCCCGTGCGGGGCGGGCAGGCGCGGAGACGGGGCGGGTTAACTGCTGCGGCCACACAGCGGCCCGCTCTCTCCGCAGGTGCCAGCGGCGCCCGGGCGGGGGCGCAGCTCTTACCTGGGGATGTATCTGGCCTCGCCCCCGAGCCGCAGCTCGAAATCCCGCCAGGGCTGCGTCGGCCCTGCCGCCGCGCCCCACGCCTCCTCCTCGTCCTGCCCCAGCGGCCGCTGGCTGGCCCCGCGGAAGCCCCGGGCGAACTCCTGGAAGGTGATGGCCCCGTCGCGGTCCGTGTCGAGCCGCCGGAAGATCGCCTCGGCCTCGGCCGGCCGCACCCGCAGCTCGGCGCACAGCGAGCCGAACTCCGCCCGCTCGATGCGCCCGGAGCCCCTCACGTCGCAGGCCACGAAGAGGGAGCGGAGCCGGGCCAGCTCGTCCCCCTCCTCGAGCTCCATCGCCAGCGGCCCGGAAAGCGCCCTCCTGCCGGCCGCTCCGGGCCGGGGCGCGGGCTCCGCTCCCGTTCCGCCTGCCGCCAGCGCAGCGAACCGGCCGGCCGCACAGCTTTCCTTGCCGCCGCCGGCGGCGCCGCCCCTCCCTCCGCCCCGAGACGCGCCCCGCCGCCCCAGTCGCTCACTGGGCGGAGGAGCCCGAGCGAGGCGGGAGCCCGGGGGCCCGGCGGGCGGGGCGCAGGAACGTGCTGCTGCTGCGGCGGGAGGTGCAGCGTTCGGCGCGCCCGTGGGTGCAAGCCACTCTGACAGACTTGCCGGGTTCACCTTAGACAAGTGATGCGCTTACCTGCGCCGCTCTCTTCTATTTGCTAGAGGAAATCCCCGCAGAAAGTAATGCAAATAGTGGGGTAAAGTTACTCACTCAGTTATGGAAGCTATCCAGGAAGCTTTTAAGAGTGGACCCTTTTTGCATATGTTTGCATTATATTTTCTTTGGAAAAAAACGTTAAACGGTCTGTTAGAAATGTTTCCTTGCCAAGTGTTCAGGCCACGGGAACCCTGCCCACACACCTTATTTTATGTCCAGTGGTCCAATTGAATGTGGGATTCTCTTTAGGCTGTTAGTAAGCTGACACCATAGAAGTTGTTTATTCATTCTCTGCTTAGTCCCCATACCACAGTCCTCTTCTCTGCTGCAGCAGAAACTTTCCAGGTAACTGAAATTTCCCCATCCATTTTTAAGGCTCAGTATTTGAAGAAGGAAAAGGGGCATTAAGGAACTGGTCCAAAGTCCATTGAAGTCCGTGGAAGTATGTTTCTTATTAAAAGTGCTTCCTGTATTAATAAATAGTTGTCTTTAGAATATGTTAATTAAGAATGTCATAGTCCAGTGTATTGTGATCCAGATACAATGATACCGATGTAAGAGGATCCTATTAAAATGTCAAATAAACAGAAAATGACATCAGTGAAAGTTTATGGGGACCCTGTTGTAATATAAGATATTGTTGTTCCACAGCCTGACTTCTGAAGAGACTAACAGATCCAGGAACCATATTTCGCCCCCCAATCATCTTGTTTAATGTAGACCAGAAATGGCCAATCTCACCGAAGTGTAAACTCTATTAACTTCACTGAGGGTAAGTTACCCTTAAAACATAGATGGACATAGTGCTCAGTGGTGTGAAAAATTCTAACCCCTAGTGTAGATGCAGTTAGGTCAACAGATGAATGCTGTCAACCTAGCTGCCATCCCTTGGGGAGGTGGTGTTGCTACAGTTCTGAACTAACACTTTAACTCTGCAGCACAGGAAGTGCAAGAATGATCTGTAACTATGGGGTCTGTCAGAATTTGTGCTTTACCATAAATCTCATTTGGGAAGCCACTCTAGAGTGATCCAAAACACTATTATAGGTTGACTGATTTATTGTAGTATTATGCTCTGTAAAAGGATTCACTGTACCAATTTCAGTCTCTTCAGAAGAAGCTGACATGACCTCAGAAGTAGGTTGGAGGAACAAGTTGTGTGTTGTTTTTTTTCTCTGTCTCTACACAGGGTCAAGCCAGCATAGCTATGCTGCTGTAGTCCACATAATGTAGACATAGCCTAAGAATTAACCTTTTGTACTCCAGCAAAATCTTCCTAACTAGAACAAAAGAAATCCTGCTTCCTCCATGCTCTTATATGAAAGGTGGCCCACTAAGTATTGACCTGATGAGTAAACAGACCATATAAATAAAAAACACCCATGCTGACTAACATAGGAGAGCTTTAAAGCAGACTGCAGTTGTTCCCTCATCAAAATGAAACAAATTTATCTTGCTTATGCCTGCCAGCCCTTTGATAACAGGAATTTCTAGGCACTGGCTTTTGATGTTGACACCTGTTGAGCTGAAGTACTTTTATTTGTGGGTTGAGTTTGCCTCACCAGACCCTGATATCTCAAACTCATAATCAACATGTACATCCTATCTTGTTTCTTTGTTGCCATATGCTGTTCACTAGATTATACTTCTTGGTAATCTTGTATCTTGGGCATAGTCAGATTCACTCTTTCATGATTACATGTCTCCAGAGGCATGGTCTACCATGGATATGCTATCACATAGAGTATAGCTGGACATTACTTTGGTCCTTTATTAGTCCTGATTTTACACCTTGTTCTCAATCCTTCCATGTGTTGCCCTTTCCTATTCTTATCTTCCTTAGGTTTTAAACTTTTTAGACTAGGGCTTCGTACTTTCTTTGTTTTGTAAAGCACCCTGAACATCTAAGATGATATAAGTAATAAATAGCAATACAAGACATTCCCACCTCATTCCACAATGTTTCTGATCCAAAGCCCTGTGAAGTCAATGGAAGTCTTTCTACTGACTTCAGGAGGCTTTGGAGCAGGCCCTGTAAAAGCAATATTTGCAAGAGCCACATGTAACTTGTCACATTTTCTCCAAATTCTGCCTTTAGTTATTTGACTGCAACCCCCTCTGTAGTCAGTGGTTATAACTGAGTGCAGAATATGGTGTTTTGTGCCTTTCTTTCCTCCACTGCTACAGAAGTTTTAATTTGGCAGATTAAACTCAAGCAACAAGATGAAATATGCAATCATTTAGCACTGTCATGGAAGAGGTAAATCCTCCAAAACAGATGGTACCTACACTATTATACAATCAGCCAATTTCAACCTATCCTGCTTGGCACCCATGTTTCTAATCAGAGAGTTCAAACATGCCATTCAAACAAACTGACACAGATACAACAAAACAAAAGATGATTCATTTTATGAGTCCTATCAGTGGGTATTGAGGGCAGGATTCCCAGCAGGAAATGGCAAAACAAGGCTTTGTTCTGAAATTATGCACCTATTGTTAGACAGATGTGCTGCTTGAGTCCTGCGCTAGCCTAATTTAATATTCAAAAACAAAATATCACTTCTACAGCCCTGTAAGTGTAGCTTTTATCCTGGAGACAGAAAGAAGCAGTCATATGAATTCAATAGGTAGATACCAAGGTTACAACCATCTTAGAAATACCAGAGAGATAATTTTCGGTCCCTTTTTGTCTCACTATAAACAGGGGTGAAAATAGCATTCAACACTTGCTGGTACGGGGCCCAGCTCTGCCCCTCAGAAGGGGCGGGGCCTCAGGCAGAAGCAGCAGGGCTGGGGATAGCATCCCCCAGCCAGCCCATCTGCGCTGCCTGGCCTGCACCGCCTGGGGCTCCAGCAGCGATTTAAAGGGCCCAGAGCTCCAGCTACTGCTGCAGTCACAGCAGCTGGAGCCCCAGGCCCTTTTAAATCGCCAGCCCCAGGTCGGCGGCCCATGGTGGGGCAAAAGGGGCAGCGACATTAAAGCGCTGCCACAGCAAAAGACCCTGCTTAAAGTGTTACCACGGCAGCATTTTAACGTCAGCTGCATGCAGGCCGGTACCGGCCGCCACTTTTTACTGATATGCCGTACCAGCCCCTACTGGCTTACTTTCACCCCTGACTACAAAATATAACTCCAACCACACTTCAAAACCAGTTTCAGCACCAGAAAATGTATGGTTGAATAAGACACTAGCATGGTATGAAATCATGAGCCTGTGTGTGAATACAGAATACCTAACATAATATCAGAACCTAAAATATTCTGTTTGAACAGAACTTGAAGTGTACATATGACATAAAATCAGTTTCACTGGTGCTATGTTGGCCACAGTCTAAACTCAGTATAAAACAATATCACTCTGAAATGTTAAATTGTGCATTTTGCCACTACATATCAAATAAGTTAATCAGCTATATTATGGGGAGAAACAAGGACCGACTAATTTTGGCTACAGTTATGATGATATCAGGTGTCATATTACATTGTCTAACAGGAATGGGAAACAGGAGAAGAGATGTATTTAAACAGAGTTCCTGGGGCTAAATTCTCTTCTCAGTGGCATGCACAAGGGCATCCTAATTAAGGTTACCAGTCCCAGTCTTCCCCCAGCTTCCAGACCCAGTCTCTTTACCTAGCCAGTCTCCCAGCTCCAAGTCTTAGCCTCCCCTACTACTCCAGCATCCCGTCCCAGTTTCCCTTTCCACCCCACTGCCAGCCTCTGTTCCCGGCCCCTTGTTCCTCTCCCCCACCATTGATCCAACTTTTGTGATCTCTACTCTACCTTCGAATCAGGCAGCTTTCTCCTCCCCACTGCCTGGCCACAGCAGCAGGGTCATTTACAGCACAGGAGAGAGAATCTCCCTGATCTTGCCCCGTACTGGACGCAGCATAGCCCAGAGCAGCCAGGAACGGTGATAATTATTAATTGCACAGGCAACCTTAATTCTGGCATTTCCTAACTTTTGAGTACTTAGCTTTGCAATCTTAATAATGTTCTTTTAGTGTAGTTTTGTGTGTAATATATATATATATTCTGCCATTAAAACTTTGTGTGATCAGCATGTGACCAGTTACTACATGGCCACATTACCTGTTTGTTGTTCCCTATTTGTTTTGTCTTTTGACAGTTTAAGCTCTTTAGGCCAGAGTTGTGCCATTTGTTTGCAAAGCACCAAGCAGACTGCAGGTACAACAGGAAACAGTAACACGTACACAAAAAATCTTGTGAAACAATTAAATGTTTGTGCACACATAACATAGCCATCACAACTCCACAAAAACAAAGAAGTTAAAAGTTGAGCGGCAGTACATACCCTGTACTCCTTTTTTCATTGTTGATTTTGACCCACGTTTTTATTCTTTCCAATCAAATAGCAAGGATAATACATTTAGTAATATTTAGCATGTGGATTGTATTTCTCATCTTAAAAATGTATCACATGCATTATCTTCACAATACCCCTGTGAGGAAGGTAAGTGACTTGTGCAAAACTAGAAACTGAGTCAGTGTCAGGCTTACAGTTCAGGAGTTCATGGTTCCTAGTCCTGTGTTGAGATTACAGGTAAAAATATGTACAAGATTAACTGACATAGCATCTCTTTGCTGAAGCACTGTCATATTTACAAGCCAAGGTGTCCATAGCAATAGGCAGAGTTCCTCATTCAACTAAATGTTAGCAGGTGGGGGACAGAGGTTGTGATACACTTGCACTGTTTTATTGATTTTTTTAATGGACTCCAGATCAGGAGTGAAGCGGCAGCCATAGAGATGAAGCAACTTCAACCTGAAAGAGAGAAAGCAGACCATTAGGAACAGAATTAAACACAGATGGAAAAAGAATACTTGGCAGCAAAAGCAGAATGGGTTCCTGACACTGTACTGATCCCTTTTAAAGCCCCTCGACTATCTGATCAATCAGGAGTTTGTGAGCCTCTGGAATGACCAATAAAAGTTCATGGTCCTAACTAGGGAGCCCTTCTAGTCTGCCTCACGCCACTCAACCAAAAATATTCCAATGCCAGGAGGTGACAGGAGAAGGATATATTAAGGAGATGCTCTCAAGTAGTTTATTCCCAACATTTACATTATGTTTTGTTAATGTAAAACCTGAGTGGGAGGGCAGGGTTGCAAGCCCTGATATTAAAAGGCTCCCAATAAAATTTTCAGAATTTTATTTTAACATAACATTTTTATATTTTAAACAATGTTTTAAAAAGAATAATTCTCCCTCTCCCGTGCACTATTAGAAACCTAAACAAACACAATTTGTAGGGTACGAGAATCAGAAAATGAAATTGACCAGTCTGGGTTTATAAAATTACCAGTCAAGCTATATAAAATACAAAAAGTAAACATCAAGGCCCCAATTCTGCCCTCAGTTACACAAGTGCATCTCCCTAGGTAACTGAGGGCAGAGTGGGACCTATAATGATAAAAGTAAATTAGATTCATTATTTTCATTTTTAATAATGTAAGGAGTTAGTGGCAAAAGTCAAGATTGGATGTTTTCTAAAAGACATGCTCTAATTCCCACAGGAATTAATTCCAGGATGTCCTATGGCCTGTATTATACAGGAGGTCTGACTAGATGATCACAGCAATCCCGTCCATCTTTATAATTATGAATATGAAAAAAGCAAATGTTTTGTGTATTAACATACAATAGTGGGTACCATATATATCACAGTGCTCCTTTAAACAAGAGTAAAATGTTCATAGATTCATAAATATTAAGGTCAGAAGGGACCATTATGATCATCTAGTCTGACCTCCTGCACAATACAGGCCACCCACTCCTGCAATAAACCTCTCACCTATGTCTGAGCTATTGAAGTCCTCAAATCATGGCTTAAAGACTTCCATGGTCAAGACTAGACGCAATAAATCGATCCCCGCTGGACTGATTGCTGCCTGCTGATCCGGTGGGTAGTGAAGACATACCCTTTAAGGTTCCACCGGACTCCTTGTTGTTTTTGTGGATACAGACTAATACGGCTACCCCTCTGATACTTGGCTCCAAAATTTAGAGAGAATTAAAAAAAAAAAGAACAAGAAAGTACTGAGAGATATTTTATTAAATGCTTTTTAGATATAAAGGATACAAATTATATTCTCACAATGGTCTGAGAGAAGAATTTGTCCCAGAATGACAACAATTCTCAATTAAAAGGAATACCCTGTGAAGGGGATTGGAAATTCCAAGCTTCCACATGGGGCATTTCCTTTGAATTCTTCCATCAGTAATGAGTGTGTGCCCTTTTACCCCATTGAAGAACATAAGAATGGCCATACTGGGTCAGACAAATGGTCCATCTAGCTCAGTATCCTGTCTTCCGACAGTGGCCAATGCCGGATGCTTCAGAAGGAATGAACAGAAGAGGTAATCATCAAGTGATCCATCCCCTCTCAGCTTCTGCCAAACAGAGGCTAGGGACACTTCAGAGAATGGTTTTGCATTCCTGCTTATCCTGGCTAATAGTTATTGATGGACCTATCCTCCATGAACTTATCTAGCTCTTTTTGAACCCTGTTATAGTCTTGGTCTTCACAACATCCTCTGGCAAAGAGTTCCAGAGGTTGACTGTGCATTGTGTGAATGTAATTAAAATAAATACTTCCTTTTGTTTAAACCTGCAGCCTATTAATTTCATTTGGTGACCCTTAGTTCTTGTATTATGAGGAGTAAATAACACTTCCTTATTTACTTTCTCCATACCAGTCATGATTTTATAGACTGCTAGCATATCCCACCTTAGTCGTCTCTTTTCCAAGCTGAAAAGTCTCAGTCTTATTAATCTCTCCTTATATGGAAGCTGTTCCATGCCCTTAATCATTTTTGTTGCCCCTTTTCTGTACCTTTTCCAATGCCAATATATCTTTTTGAGATGAGGTAACCAGACCTGCAAGCAGTATTCAATATGTGGGTGTACCATGGATTTATATAGAGGCAATATGATATTTTCTGTCTTATCATCATTCCCTTTCCTATTGATTCCCAACATTGTTAGCTTTTTTGACTGCCGCTGCATATTGACATGGATAATGACTCCAAGATGTCTTTCTTGAGTTGTAACAGCTAATTTAGACCCCCATCATTTTATATGTATAGTTGGGATTATGTTTTCCCATGTGCATTACTTTGTATTTATCAACATTGAATTTAATCTGCCATTTTTTTAACTAGTCACCCAGTTTAGTGAGATCCCTTTGTAACTCTTCACAGTCTGCTTTGGACCTAACTATCTTGAGTAATTTTGTATCATCTGCAAATTTTGCCACCTCACTCTTTACCTCTTTTTCCAGATCATTTATGAATACATTGAACAGCACTGGTCCCAGTTCAGACCCCTGGGCGACACCACTGTTTACCTCTCTCCATTCTGAAAACTGAATATTTTTTCCTACTTTGTTTCCTATCTTTTAACCAGTTATCGATCCATGAGAGGACCTTCCCTATTATCCCATAATAGCTCACTTTGCTTAAGAGCCTTTTGTGAGGGACCTCGTCAAAGCCTTTCTGAAAATCTAAGTACGCTATATCCACTGGATCACCCTTGTCCATATGCTTGTTGACCCCCTCAAGGAATTCTAGTAGATTGGTAAGGCATGATTTCCTTTTACAAAAACCATTGACTCTTCCCCAACAAATCGTGTTCATCTATAGATCTGATAATTCTGTTCTTTAGTTTAAACCAATTTACCCGGTACTGAAGTCAGGCTTACTGGCCTGTAATTGCTGGGATCACCTCTGGAGCTTTTTTTAAAAATTGGCGTCACCTTAGCTATCCCCCAGTCATCATCTGGTACAGAAGCTGATTTAAATGATAGGTTACATTCCAGAGTTAGAAGTTCTGAAGGAATTCAAATGTGAAATTGCAGAACTCTTGGGTGAATACCATCTGGTCCTGGTGACTTATTGCTGTTTAATTTATCATTTTGTTCCAAAACGTCCTCTAATGACACCTCAATCTGGGACAGATCCTGAGATTTGTCACCTAAAAAGAATGGCTCAGGTTTGAGAATCCCCCTCACATCCTCAGCCATGAAGACCAATTCATTTAGTTTCTCCGCAATGGCCTTATCTTCCTTGAGTGCTCCCTTAGCATCTTGATCATCCAGTGGCCCCACTGGGGGTTTAGCAGGCTTCCTGCTTCTGATGTACTTAAAAAAAATGCTGTTAATTTTTGAGTCTTTGGCTAGCAGTTCTTCAAATTCTTTTCTGGCCTTTCTAAATATATTTTTAAACTTCACTTGCCAGAGTTTACGCTCCTTTCTATTTTTCTCAATACGATTTAACTTCCACTTTTTAAAGTTTATGCCTCTAACTATTTTTTACCTTGTTGTTTAGCCATGCTGGCACTTTTTTGGCCCTCTTACTGTGTTGTTGTTTTTTTATTTGGGTATATCTGTAGCTTTCACCCTCAAACTTGCAGAATTCAGAAAGATCTGCAGGAAATATATGCTTTTGCGAAGAGATCCTTTGTCTTTCCACTGTCATCTGGCCTGGCTGGCTTCTGGAAAACACACATCTAGGATTCAATCTGCCAAGACCTCTTATGGACCATACTGTGGATGTCATTGGATTGCCTCTCAAGAGAGTTCTGATCTGTGGAGAGAAAACTGAAAATAGGAGGACATTGCCTATTGACTTATCACCTACTATTTCCTCCTCCACAGGCAAAAATGAAACCTAAATTAAACCAAAATTCTCCTCTCCAATCTGAAGCCCATGAATCTCCTCCATGTTGTACACACATTCTTTCTGCTACCAAACCAAACTGCTACCAAACTCAGCAAAAGAACTACAAACAGAATGACTGCATAAAATACCAGGGAAAATAATTTAAGTTTGTCCTTTAGTGCACTTCCTTCTCTGTTACCAGCAAACACTTCTTCCTCATGACCTCAAAACCACACTGGAACGAAAACCAGCTGTACTGTGTTGTATTGGACTAACATACCTATGTAATTTAATCAGAATGATTAAGAACTGCATTTGAAACTGCTTCTGTATACAGCATTTGAAACTCACTGTACCTTAAAATAAGAGCAGAATGAGGATCTAGGTAAAATTCTTGCTGAGATTTTTACACTGAACATATACTATACTGAAAAAAGGACAGTTCCTTCTCAACAGGGCCATACTTTTGTTCTATATTAAAATGTACCCTAACAATTTCTACTATGTCCATATGCCTGGTTACATCTAAATGCTGCAAAATGGAGAATACAAGCAACTTGAGCACTCTAGGCCTAAACAATTATTTGGCACTCCCAATTCAGGACAGAAAAAGTTCCCTTCAAAACAGCAAATAATTATTTCCTTGTGTTTACAAGGAAAAAGTGTTGGTACAATATGGGCAGAAAAGGAAAGAACAGGAATGTGATTATGGTATCTCTCAAGAATCTTCTCAATGAGGAAGTGTTAAAGGAGGTTCATCTGTTCTTTTACACCAAAGAAGATTAAAGGTTACATGACTCAGAACAGCAAAGTAAGACAAACCAAATAAGATTTACAAAGCTGTAAAACTACACTAATTCTTCTGGAATGTAATATAGAACCACATACTCATGGCACGTAAATTAAGGCGTGAGATGCTCACACAGTTCTTTAACAAATGAGCTGGAAAAATCTTTCAGTATTTCTAACCATTTTAAGAGATCCTCCTTTCCCATCAAGACCCATAAAGGCCTTTTATATTTTTACACTATAAATGTTTTATAAATGGTAGAATAAAGAATGCATGTCATTGATAAAGGATTGGATAGAAAAAATAAAAATGTGAACTCTGTTGGGGGTGCCATTTCTTTTTAACAGACAGGTTTTATCTCAAAATGCAGTGAATTTCTTACTACTAGGTTCCTCCTGTACTCCCCTCCAATAATAACTATGAAATAAAGCTGGTGTTCTTGTGACCCCCCGCCATTCCATGAATGAAGTAAATATTCCCTCTAAAGTTTGTACATTAGCCGGGCAGATATAGATGTTGAGCATAATGTTCTAGAACTGGAGAACACGTAACTATTTTCAACTAATATTTGTTCAAATATTTACATATATTTGCTTAGACTTTGCACACACCCTGTTACCACAAATATTCTGGCAAAGATGATACTGATACTCGTGTTTGCTTAAACAGTGAATTTTAAGTGAATACTGGAGAATTTACACAGAAAGCAAATTTAGACTCTGTACACAGGAGTAGTTGGAATGGAAATATGATCCTATTCTACAAAAACAACTGAGTTTCAAGACCCAAATATAACAGTTCTCCACTGACTTGGTTACTATACAGTTAGAATTTTAATACAGACAGGAGCAGAGCCTAACCCAGTGTTTTAACGGGGTTGTGAAACTGTGCTAAGGCTTCTGGACATGTCCATATTGTAACCTCTGTTGTATTCTAACTACATGATATTTAACAAGTTATAGCCAGCTCTGCTTGTCCAGTTATTTTTGTAGTATAGACTGGCCATCATAATTACTCAGTCACAGAACTGAATCATAACAGGTGACCTTGTATGTCCAATCAAAACTAAGACAGCTCAAATTTCAAAAACTCACAATGGTCTCGTTTATATACACACTACAAACCAATGATTATTTGCAGTGACAACGTAGCAAATAATTCTGAATAATAATAAATTTAAGAACAATGAAAGTTCTTTGCAGACAATCCAAAAAACAAAAGCAGCTACATTTGTTAATTACACAATACACTGTGAACCAATCACAGAGCTGAGTTTGGTTTTTGTTTTTAATAAACCTTTTCTTTTAAACTTTGGCTATAATAAGAAAAGTGACGGTAAATGAGACTTGGAGACACATTTATTCTGTTCTCTATGGCTTCCACAGCAAAGCAATGGAGTTTTCAAGTCCAGGTTTTGTGAATGCCAGCTCTGAAAACTCACCACAGCATCTAAAAATTAACCTGTCCCTTCTCCTACCTCTTACATCAAATATTTTGCAATCAAAGTGCCACCCACCCACATCAACAGGTGGGGAACATTGATGGGGCAGGCGCTGAAAAGGGGACAGTCCTAATAGCAAGGAAGGGAGGCATTTGCCAAGGGACAATAGGTGACTCCTCTCCCTGGGACTTTCTGGCACCCATTGGCCAGCTGGGAGAGAGGGGTGCTGTTTGGCCAGCATTCCTCACTCCCAGGATTTGGCACAGTTCAGGGGCCATGTGGAGCCTGAGATCCTTGCAGGCACAAGTGCCTACCTGCGTATAACTCACTGCAGGATCAGGATCATGTTTTGATCATGGTTAGTAACTCAGGAAAGGTACAGGTTTTTAAGACAGAAGTCACTTACAACTGCAGCCCCACTTTAAAGATATACTAAAATTCTGAAGTGACTATCACCTCAGTTTCACCTCTCCAGGTGTGACACTTTCATTATACACTATAAACACAACATCAGAGCTTGCTTGCTTTCTTTCACCAGCGATGTAAAGATTAGTATCACTTTGTTCTGTATTTCTATGGTTAATTATATCAGCTCATATCTATAGTGAGAAAGCTGGGTCACTTGCACCTATTCTGAGGCCTGGTCTACACTATGAGTTTATATTGAATTTAGCAGCGTTAAATCAAATTAACCCTGCACCCGTCCACACAACTAAGCCATTTTTTCCAACATAAAGGGCTCTTAAAACCAATTTCTGTACTCCTCCCCGATGAGGGGATTAGCGCTGAAATCAACATCACCGTTTCGAATTAGGGTTAGTGTGGATGCAATTCGACAGTATTGGCCTCCGGCAGCTATTTAAAAGATAAAAGTGCACCATTGTGACCGCTCTGGACAGCACTCTGAACTTGGATGCACTGGCCAGGTGTACAGGAAAAGCCCCGGGAACTTTTGAATCTCATTTCCTGTTTGGCCAGGCGAGCTCATCAGCACAGGTGACCATGCAGTCCCAGAATCGAAAAAGAGCTCCAGCATGGACCGAACGGGAGGTACTGGATCTGATCGCTGTATGGGGAGACGAATCCGTGCTATCAGAACTACGTTCCAAAAGATGAAATGCCAAAACATTTCAAAAAATCTCCAAGGCCATGATGGACAGAGGCTACAGCAGGGATGCAACACAGTGCCACGTGAAACGTAAGGAGCTCAGACAAGCATACCAGAAAACCAAAGAATCAAACAGACGCTCCGGGACAGAGCCCCAGACATGCCGCTTCTATGCTGAGCTGCATACAATTCTGGGGAGGGGAGGCTGCCACCACTACCCCACCCCTGTCCGTGGACTCCGATGATGGGGTACTCTCTGCCATGCCTGAGGATTTTGCGGATGGGGAGGATGAGGAGGAGGACGAGCTTGAGGAGAACACACAGCACACCGTTCTTTCCGACAGCCAGGATCTTTTTATGACTCTGACTGGAATACCCTCCCAACCCAACCAAGCCGGAGAAGGGACTTTTGGTGAGTGTACCTTTTAAAATATAATACATGTTTTAAAAGCAAGCCTTTTTTAATGATTAATTTGCCCTGAGGATTTGGGATGCATTCGTGGCCAGTACAGCTACTGGAAAAGTCTGTTAACGTGTCTGGGGATGGAGCAGAAATCCTCCAGGAACATCTCCATGAAGCTCTCCTGGAGGTACTCTAAAAGCCTTTGTAGAAGGTTTCTGGGGAGAGCAGCCTTATTCCGTCCTCCATGGTAGAACACTTTACCACGCCATGCTAGTAGCAAGTAACCTGGTATCATTGCATGACAAAGCCTGGCAGCGTATGGTCCTGGTATTTTCTGGCATTCAAGCAACATCCGTTCTTTATCTCTCTGTGTTATCCTCAGGAGAGTGATATCGTTCATGGTAACCTGGTTGAAATACGGGAATTTAATTAAAGGGACATTCAGAGGTGGCCGTTCCTATTGGGCTGTTTGCCTGTGGCTGAAAATAAATCCTCCCCACAGTTAACCAAGCAGTGGGGGGTGGGGGGACTGGCGCTGAGCTGTTCATGTTTGGCTAGCAGTGATCTTCCCTGATACTAGCCACGCGGTGGGGGGAGGGGTAAAGCGATCATCCCAGAGAATTGGATGGGGGGGGCGTTAATTCGGTTTCTGCTGCTGCACGTTAACACGAAAAGCGCACCACTAAATGGCCAACTCAACGGGCTTTGCTTGGTATGGGAAAGGAGGGCGCTGCTGTTATGAAGGTCACAGAAGCCGAAAGACTATGGCTTACCATGGCCACCTGCAAGCTGAATTCTGTTGCCCGGCACTGCGTGTGTGATCTCTAACACCAAAGCTGCAGGCACTCAATATAAGATGCAAAATGCGACCTTGTACCGAAATCACATGTGCTATGTAATGTGAATAGTGTTGTTCACCGTGAAAGAGTATTGCCATTGTTCTGTAAAATGTATCTTTTTAAATACTTCACTCACTTTTTTCTCCTCCTGCAGCTGCAAATGTTTCAAGCCTCCCTCCTCCGTCCCAAAGGCTCTCAGATAAGGCAGCAAAAAAAAAAAAAAAAATGCATACGTGGTGAAATGTTCTCTGAGCTCATGCAGTCGTCCAGCACAGACAGAGCTCAGCAGAATGTGTGGAGGGACACAATAGCACAGTACAGGAAAGCGGCCAATGAACACGAGGACAGGAGGGACAATCAAAATGAGAGGTGGCGGCAGGAAGATCAGAGGAGGCAGGATGCAATGTTAGGGCTACTGAGGGATCAAACGGACATGCTCCGGCGTCTGGTGGAAGTTCAGGAACAGCAGCAGGATCACAGACTGCCGCCTCCTCACCCAGACGCCCAAGAACGCAGTGGGGAGAGGCTCCAGGAATCCAACCACTCCACCCCAGTGGACAGCCTAAGCAACAGAAGCCTGTCATTCAACAAGTTTTGAAGTGGCCTTTTCCTTCCTTCCTACCTCCTCCCATACCCCACCCAAGCTACCTTGTGAGTTATCTCCCTATTTTTATAATCAATTAATAAAGAATACATGGTTTTTAAACGATAGTGACTTTATTTCCTTTGCAAGCAAGCTGTGATCGAAGAGGAGAGGGCGGGTGGCTTACAGGGAATTAGAGTCAACCAAGGGGGTTGGTTTTCATCAAGGAGAAACAAACAGAAGTGTCACACAGTACCCTGGCCAGTCATGAAACTGGTTTTCAAAGCTTCTCTGATGCGCAGTGCTTCCTGCTGTGCTCTTCTAATTGTCTGGCTGCGCGTATTCAGTGGCCAGACAATTTGCCTCAACCTCCCACCCCGCCATAAACACCTCCCCTTACTCTCACAGAGATTGTGGAGCACACCGCAAGTAGCAATAATAATGGGAATATTGGTTTCGCTGAGGTCTGAGCGAGTCAGTAAACTGCGCCAGCAACCCTTTAAATGTCCAAATGCACAATCTACCACCATTCTGCACTTGCTCAGCCTATAGTTGAACAGCTCCTTACTACTGTCCAGGGTGCCTGTGTACGGCTTCATGAGCCAGGGCATTAAGGGGTAGGCTGGGTCCCCAAGGATAACTATAGGCATTTCAACATCCCCAGCAGTTATTTTCTGGTCTGGGAAGTAAATCCCCTCCTGCAGCCGTTTAAACAGACCAGAGTTCCTGAAGGCACAAGCGTCATGAACCTTTCCCGGCCATCCCACGTTGATGTTGGTGAAACGTCCCTTGTGATCCACCAGTGCTTGTAGCACCACTGAAAAATACCCCTTGTGGTTTATGTACTGGCTGCCCTGGTAGTCCAGTCCCAAGATAGGGATATGCGTTCTGTCTATAGCCCCACCACAGTTAGGGAATCCCACTGCAGCAAAGCCATCTACTATGACCTGCACATTTCCCAGCATCACTACCTTTGATAGCAGCAGCTCAATGATTGCGTTGGCTACTTGCATCACAGCAACCCCCAGAGTAGATTTGCCCACTCCAAATTGATTCCCGGCTGACCGGTAGTGGTCTGGCATTGCAAGCTTCCACGGCTATTGCCAATCGCTGCTCTCATCTTGGTATTCTTGCGCTTCAGGGCAGGAGAAAGCAAGTCACAAAGTTCCATGAAAGTGCCCTTACGCAAGCGAAAGTTTTGGAGCCACTGGGAGTCATCTCAAACCTGCAATACTATGCAGTCCCACCAGTCTGTGCTTGTTTCCCGGGCCCAGAATTGGCATTCCACGGCATGAGCCTGCCCCATTAACACCATGATCTCCAAATTGCCAGGGACCACTGTTTTAGAGAAATCTGTATCCATGTCCTCATCACTCTCGTCACAGCGCTGCCGTCGCCTCCTCGCCTGGTTTTTCAGGTTCTGGTTCTGCATAAACTGCACGATAATGTGTGAGGTGTTTACAATGGTCATAACTGCTGCGGTGAGGTGAACAGGCTCCATGCTTGCCGTGCTATGGCGTCTGCTCGGGCATCCAGGGAAAAGGGTGCAAAATGATTGTCTGCCATTGCTTTCACGGAGGGAGGGTTGACTGATGACATTTGCCCATAACCACCCACGACAAATTTTTGGCGCCATCAGGCATTGGGAGCTCAGCCCAGAATTCCAATGGGCAGCGGGGACTGCGGGATAGCTACCCACAGTGTACCACTCAGAATGTCGACACTTGCCACGGTACTGTGGACACACACCGCCAAATTAACATGCTTAGTGTGGACGCATGCACTCGACTTTGTACAATCTGTTCCCAAAAATCAACTTCTGTAAAATTGGAGTAATTTCGTAATGTAGACAAGGCCTGAGTGTTTTCAGATGTAACAATGTTGATTTAAAAAAATACAATACAGGCTTATGTTCTGCAGATTACATTTCTCTTATTAGTGTTAAAAACACGGTAAATAGAAGTAGACACCTGAAGTACTGTATGAAAAGTCACTGAGAGTTGCATCAGCCTCTGCAGTTTTTAAAAGCTATTTAAAAGGGCATGTAAAACATTTGAATACAGATATCTTAACAGCACCTATTATGAATGGAAAACATATATAAAAAAAACTTACTGTTGGCTGTAGATTCCCCATTAATTTATCAGGATCAAAGTCTGTCTGATAGAATAGCTTAGTATTTCAGCCAAGCACTGACAGGATAAATAAATAAATAAACAAACAAACAAACCCCTCAGCTGTGTAAAGCCGAAGCTCTTACCTTTTACAGTTTTTGCAGAGTTTTTTAACTGCCTCCAGAGTAACATCCTTGCAGAAACTGAGCTTCACACATTCCAAGCTGATATGGCAGAAGCTGGCCAACAAGCAGACCCTTAAACCCAAGAATAAAAAAAAAGAGATTAACTTCAAGTTCTGCGCAGGCTCTTGAAAAACACCTCTTTGTTCTCCACACAGAGACCTATAAATAAATCTCAGAAAAATGTGGTCTCACTGCTAGAAAAATATAAGTATATATTGCATAAAGAAATATAAAAACATACATTCAGATTTATATTTTATTTTCCCTGGTTTAGAAAAATAAAAGGCAGAAACATCCATACCTATAAAGCTGGTGGAGCTTAAAAGCTCTGTCAGGGAAGTTGACAGAGTTCTAACCTCCTTGAAGCCAAACTTCTGATTATAGCTCTCAGTATTAGCAAAGGATACTACTCCATACTCCCAGTTTAAACAACTTTGTTGTGGGTCTTTAAAAAAAAAAAAAAAGCATAGAGAGACTTGTGAGACCATCCACCAACATGAACATTTCAAATTGTAAAGTGCAGTCATTTATGAGTTTAAAATTTTACTCATGATTCATTCATTTTCTGAAAGATGCCCTGAACCCTGCTCTGCCAGGGGACCTGCAGATGGCCACTGTAACCTGAAAAGTGGGCTGCAGTGACCAAGGAAGGGCGGGGGGGGGGGTGTACTAGGGTACTTGGGATACACACAGATGGAGTTTGCTCTGTATTACACTAGTCATAATTGTCTCACTTTTACCTTGTGCTCCCCCAGTCAGTTTGCTCTATATGCGTGCTGTGTCTCCTCTAATATTTGGGCCCAAAACCTCCCTGCACCCACATGGTTTTCAGTGCAGGATGGGGTCTTACACTGCAAGATCTTCAGGGCACATACCATTTTTCATTGCATGTGTTTGTACACTGCATAGCACATCTGGTCCCCAAGTCCTAACTGTGGCCTCTAGGCGCTACAGCTATAAAAATAATAAATCCCTTAGCAGCATCCACCATCAGATTCCAATTGCAAATTAATGCTGCCCTCCGTTGGACGAGCCCTTGGAGAAGGCTGGCTGCACAAACACTGCCCTCCTCCACACTGGGTTGCAGGTATCCTTTCTGATACAGATGGGTGCCATTTGATCTATATATGCACACAATGCTGAAAAAGGATTGTTAAATGGCACATTCCTGGTGAAGAGCTGTTATGCATTCTAGAGACGTATAAATATACTGATCCCTGGGTGAAGATCAAGAAGTCACTTTTCCTTCCAAAACTCCCACTAAAATAGATTGAAACCTCAGAAGAATAAAAGTTTTGGGTGCTCTTAGCATCTCTACTCTCAGTAGCATTTAGTAACTGAGATTGTGCCAGTGTGTATGACTAGTGGAAGCAAGGGATAAAATCCTAGCCCACAGAAATCAATGGCAGTTTTGCCATTGAATTCAATGGAGCCAGGATTCTACCCCCAGAAACTAAACTTCACAATCTTGAGTAAAAGGATATTTTCCTCTTAGGAGACAAAAAATTGTCCATTAGATTCCACTAATTGATCTAAAAAGAGGCATTTCTGCTGCAGTTTTGAGCAACTTGTTAATTTATGACATCTACTTGTTCATTATTTTCCAAATGTAAGCATGAGAAGATTAAAATCTTGCATACTATACATTTAGGTTTGAAAGGAATAGGTTGGGGTTTTTTTGTTTGTTTTTTTTTAAATCGGTAAAGGTTGGTAAGATTTCACTTTATACTAACAAACCAATGAAAAATATTTCCATCAATAACCAAAATTATCAAAAGAGACAATGTAAAAAAAATGCTGCTCTATTAAACTTAGAGTTTGATTTAAGGATATTTACTTTGTATATTTTGACTTGTGATGACAATTTGTTCTATGCAAGATCTCACTCTTCATAGGCAACTTCTTGTCATAAGAGATCACTCTAAATATCACTAAACGAAGGCAAGATCATCATCTGTCCTTTGCATTTGTGCGGAAGAGTAAAGGGGCTGGTCACAGCAAAGGAAGAGATCAACCTCTGCAGGCCCACTATTCGCACTACATGAGTGGGCTGGCACAAATAGGGAAAAAGTGGAGTGGTGACTCAGTCTCTTCCCTTATGCACCAGCAAGTACAGCTGAGCTCGTTTGGAGGACAATGCCTGGTAAACAGACAGCATGGAATACTTCCCTCTGGAACAAGGTGGAAACCAGGGAACGAACTGTGACTTCAAAAGTCTTGGGAAGATTGTCACTGGTCTACTGCTAGACAGTGCAGCTACATGCCCCCTCTAACTCAGTCAGGGCAGATTGTTATGTCAAAAGCTAGTCCACAGACAGTACAATTCCATGTCACCTATATTAGGAGACTACTATCAAGCAAATGTGGTTTTTTGTAAGTCTCGAATGGTTACTTAAAACAGGTTTCACTGTAGGATAAAATATTGGAACGGCAACTTAAACCTATTTATAAATAACTAATGTTTTCTTTCATCCTCATTCAATATTAAAATAGCACAGACTAATATGATAAAACAAACTCTGTTAGTAATTAAGGGGTTGGGAATGTTCCGTCCATATAATTGATTGATGAGGCATAGCTAACTGACATGTACTCTTTGGGTCTGACGCTACTAGGTGTTGAGCTCTTCCTCAGAGTCAATGGATAGTAGGAGGACGACAACAGACAGTGGAGGGAACCCAGTGCTATGAAGTTGCATCAAAATTACTGCTATAATTTATACCACAGTAGCAAGCTACATATAATTACTAAAAGGCCAGCAACAAGGACAAAGGCACTGTAATCCTCTTGGATCACAGAAGAAAGAATACTAAAAATCTGAATCAACTGCACATTTTATTTAAAATATCAGAGTCATATATAAATGGACAAAAACAAACTAGATACTCCTGTAGAACTGAACTATATTAAAGAAACATAAAAGCCAACAAAATGGAGACATTGCTAGAAAACACAATGCAGAATCTTAATGCATTGAATCTATGATTCAGGACTGGAAATAGAAAATGTACTTAAAATATTTTTCAGTTCTTTAGCCTATTCTCCTCTCTGTTTTAATTAGCAGGCTTTTAACCTCTGAAAACATGGGGATGTGATGAAAAGAGAGCACCCACATTACACCTGCTGGCAACATATCTGTTATCATGGAGCTTTGTAGCCTCTGACGCACATCAACTCCATCAGTGAGGCCATCTTCTTTTTAAATGTAGATAATTTTCTAATTAAAAAATAGACCTGATTTGTTACAATCATATGAAAGTCTGTGTCTATAATACAGGAAATATGACCATAATGAGTCAGATGCCGCTCCTTGTTTCACTATAAATGTATAAACAAAAACAGAAATTTTTATAACTGAATCATACAAACCTAGTATTCATGTATGAGTTACATATTCTCAGTTGTTACAAAATGTAACTCCCCCACCGCCCCATCACACAGAGACACTTCATTTAAATTATTTTTCCTGAGTTTTCTAGCCACAGAATAACACAAAGATGTGTAATGGAAACATGGAAAACCAGCTGGAGAAAATAAATGTAATAACAAAAAGATGCCTTGTTCAAAATGTGCTATGTAAGTAAATTGTACTGTTATGTATGCTTATGTATGATTGGACCAGATCTTTTTCCTATGGTAAAGCATACGGGAATGGGCTGAGGGAAGGGAAAATCCACAGGAATCCTCTCACAAAGATTCCCCCATATCATACTATCAGGGAAGCTGGGTTTATTCCTCCTCTTCCTCCTGGTGTAAGGAGACATATGACCCACACAGTTAACCCTGTGGATCACCCCTGTTGAGGCTCTGTGCTTTTGTGGTTTGATGGCTCCCAACAACCTGGTCTCTGCCCTTGGTCTCTGCTAACCCAGTTATGCTCTGGGAGGGGAAATTCTGTCAATGGGTCTGGGGCCCAATCTCCTCCCTTATTATTTAAGATAGATTTGATGATTTGCACCCTCAGGTCTAGAATCAAGGGAATCAATGTGCCATGACTTCCCACCCCATAACACAAACTATGGAAAATCTTACAACATGGGCTGCCTTGCTAGGGTCAACTAGTTAGCTGAAAGGGTTTGTATATAGCTGTGATAAATGAAGCCAGCCAGTTAGCTATAAAGTCCCTCTTGGTGGCTGCTTGCTTTACTGTAAAGGGTTAAAAAGTCCCCCAAGTAAAGAAAAGGGAGTGGGCACCTGACCAAAAGAGCCAGTGGGAAGGCTAGAACTTTTTAAAATGGGAGAAAAGCTTTCCCTTTGTCTCTGTTGTTCTCTCTGGGCTGAAGAGATGGGGGCAGCTGGAATGCCGCGTAAAGTTTGGACCAGGTATGAAAATTCATCGTCCATACCTAGAAGGATTCATTTACCGTTTTTAAGAACAGGATTGGATTTTGTGTCCTTAAGAGGTTTGTGCATATGTTTAATTAGTTGGTGGCAACAGCTGATTTCCTTTTTTTTTTTTCCCCCTCAGCTCTTCCTAGGAAGTGGGGTGAAAGGGCTTGAAGGTACTCCACAGGAAGGAATTCCCAAGTGTTCCTTCCTGGGTTCTCAAAAGGGCGGTGGTTTTTTTGCACTTGGGTGGTGGCAGCATCTACCCATCCAAGGTCAGAGAGAAGCTGTGACCTTGGGAGTTTAATACCAGCCTGGAGTGGCCAGGCCAGTATTAATTTTTTTAGAATCCTTGCAGGCCGCCATCTTCTGCACTCAAAGTGCCAGAGTGGGGAATCAGCCTTGACAATAGCAAAACCCATTAATAACAAAAACCAAAAAAGCCCTTTTGTTTTAGGCAGTACAAAGACAGAGAAAGTTGAAGAGGGGACCTGAAAGGTCCATATCCTACAACACCCAATTCTCTGGCATTTTCAAAATCCTGTGTATGGCTGTGCAGTAGATTTAATAAGCATTAGAAAAAATTCCCTCTGCAACTGTGTATGAGGGAATGGCTCAGAGATCCAATTCCAGACAAACCTAAAGACTATGTATATAAATATTTTTAACATACTTGTTCATCCTGTTGGGGGCATCTCCTTTCTACCAGAATTAGGGGGCTTCATACTTTTTCAGTGACTTTTTTCTATGCCCCTCTTTTCTCAGGATATGTCTAGACTTCGAATTGGAGGTGTAATTTCCAATTTGAGAGGACACACCTACACTAGCTCTCATAGCCCCCAAGGCCTAAGCAACAGGAGGAGCTAGACGTCCCAAGTATGTATCCATCGGAGATGCAAGGCACATACCTGGGGCCGTTAGCTCCTCATGTGGCCATGGCTACACTCTATTTTTACCGCTAACACGGTCAGAGCTTGCATGGGTATGTCTCCTTGAGCTGGAATTTACACCTCCAGCTCAAAGTCTAGAGGTACCCTCAGAGATAGCTGGATTAAATCGCACAAAGAATAAAGATTAAGCCATTTGGGCTTAAAGTATAACTTGAATTTTTAACATTCTCTTTTTTAAATGGATCTTAGAGGTAATAAGTTATTCAGATTTTGCACATTTCCCCATATACTGAACTTCTCACTGAATTTAAAACAATGTAGTTTAGAAGAAAGAACAAAAGAAAGAAAAAACCCAAAGGTGGTGGATTCAAATCAGGAAATTTCTTAGACTGTAAGTTACATGAAGTAAGATAGCCACACAGCCAATGGCCAAATTCATTTCATGAAGAGCCCAAAGAGCCTAGAGTTGGAAGGCTCTGTTTCCCATTGCCACTTCCCTATGGCATCCAGGTCCTCTAACCCGGGGATTCCCAAACAATGGCTCACAGACTATGTAGCGAGGCGATGATTCACCAGTGCGGCGCCTCCTGCTGGTCGTCTCAGGAATTAGCTCTTTCCAGCCTCCGGAGCGCCCTCTGCAGGCCGGTGTCTCACCAGCCACTGGCCCTGTGTCCCTCCCAGACCCTAGTGCCTCCTACCCTGGGGTGCTGCCCCCTGGCAGTGTCTTCACACTCTGGGTCTCCCGTCCCAGGGGAACCCCCAACCCTCTAAACCCACCTTGCCTCAGTGGCTACTGCCAGTCATCATCTAGCCACTGCTCACTGGGGCAGACTGCAGTCTGTAATGGCCACTCATCACAGGCAAGGGGTTAGGACCTGCTGCCTTTGCCTATCTCTGGGCTGCCCCTCTGCAACCCCAATACCTGTGTAGGCCTTCACCAAGGCCTGCAGCCTGGGGTTTTACCAGGCGGGAGCTCCCCTTGCCCTTGCCCTTGCCCTTGCCCTTGCCCTTGCCCTTGCCCTTGCCCTTGCCCTTGCCTTGCCCTGCCCTGCCCTGCCCTGCTCTGCTCTGCTCAGGCACCTTCAGCTCCCAGGCAGCCAGCCCTTCTCCCTCTAGGGCTAGAGTAAGACTCCTCCAGCTTCTGGCCCACAGCCCTCTTATAAGGGCCAGCTGTGGCCTGATTGGGGCATGGCCCCAGCTGTGGCTGCTTCCCCCAAGCAGCTTAGCTGTTCCCAGCCACAGCCCTCTTCAGGGCTGCTTTTAACCCCTTCAGGGCCGGAGCGGGGTGGCCACCCCGCTACAGACTAGTCTGTGAAGAAGGGTTTGGTCATATGATTCTTTCTTCCCTCCTTGTTTCTGGCTGGAACATTACATTAAAAGAAACTAAACATACATAATCAATATCCTAATGCTTTCCATGTAAGCAGTTGCTGTAATTGCCACAAGGAAGTTGTGATTGTGATGAGGAGGGAAGAGGATTCTGCACAGTTGGGAATGGCACACTCTCTATTAAAATGTGTTCCACACTCTGTCTTTTAACAACATCAAAATAGATTAACATTAGCAATTTATAGTAGAGAGAAATTCTTCAGCTATTGACAGCTTAGGAAAATGAAATCGCCTACTCTAACACAATAATGAAATCCTTGACACTCTGGGACAAATGTTTAAAGAGTGCAGTTGCACATACCACTGTGTTGAAGCAAGAACATGTTTGCATGTATTTTTTTTTTTGCTCCTTTATAAAAAAAAAATGTCCTCTGTATGTAATCGCATCTCTCGTTCTCCTCACACACTACTCCCTGAAACAATATTTAACTGTCCCTAAAGTGATGACATTGAAAACCAGAGAAGGGAGCAGCAAAGAATTTCAAACCTTCACAGGAAATTAAAATGGGAGGGTACTTGTAATGAATGGCTGCAATAATTATCAAATGTCTCGTTTTGCTTAGGTGTTTAATCAACAGCAGCAAAGCTGGAGCAGACTTATGTTGAAGTGCTCTTGTTCCACTGGAATATCAGTACTTCAAAAGATGATATATGCAACACAAGCAGTAATACTGGAGACTTTTTTTTGACTGATGTACTAGATAGATAAGGCAGCAAAGAAGAGGTTAAATTTCAATTAGAAGAAACAAATACAAATCTAAGTGGGTCACAGGTTACAATTAATATCTAGCTTGTTCTAGCCATCTGTAATTAACTGTTGGTTATGCCTAAGTCAGGGTTCTATGCGCAAGGCAACTTAGGGTGACCAGACAGCAAATGTGAAAAATCGGGACAAGGGGTGGGGGGTAATAGGAGCCTATGTAAGAAAGACCCAAAATAGGGACTGTCCCTATAAAACTGGGACATCTGGTCACCCTCAGACAACTGTATAATGCAGTATCATTTAGCTCTGTTCTGATTTTCTCTCCTCAACAGGATACTAATACATACTCACATATATGGTAATTATGTGCCATTCCTCATACTTCTATCTAATCTATACATATTTACATTGTACTTATTATAATAGTACTTAGACAACAGAGAAAAATATATTATACACAAATATACCACTTTTCAAACCACACTCATTTCTTTTTAGTCCCCCACCCCCCAATTTATAGAAACCACAGACCCCTGATCTCCTGAGTTCCATGTGTGTACTGCAAAGCCAACACATGCACATGCCTATATACTGCAAGGCAACAACTGAAGGATGAAAACATATTGCTTTTGTGGAATTCATGGTTTGCCCCTCTGTTTTTCAATAAGTCACTAAAATTTGGCATTTTGTTAATGAAAAGAGTTGTAGGGAGACTTAATAATTCCAACACTTCCCACATGCAAAAGCTTTAAGTTGTCACAGCGTCTCTGTGCTGTGAGGATGTGCTTTAAAACCTCATCCAAGAACAGATTCAGAGTTAACCATACAATACACATTTTTTTAAAAATAAAAAAGATAGATGGTTGAGACAATGTTATTAATAGTTTTCCAGAAACATAATGATGCTGCTGGTAAACATTAAGGCAGTGGTTCTCAAACTTTTGTACTGGTGACCCCTTTCACATAGCAATCCTCTGAGTAACCCCCCTTATAAAATTAAAAACACTTTTAAATATATTTAACACTATTATAAATGCTGGAGGCAAACCGGGGTTTGGGGTGAAGGCTGACAGCTCGCGACACCCCCATGTAATAACCTCGTGACCCCCGGAGCGGTCCTGACCCCATTTGAGAACCCCTGCACTAAGGGGTTTATTCTGCTATCAATATCCGGATAGATCCCAGCAATAAGAAAATAAATATTGGACTTATGCCATCTGTATTTCAAGAAGCTATACTTCAATGTGTCTGACTACCACAAGACTTTTACAGTGGTGTCACTGCACTGTGTGAAAAGTCTGCTGCAGAATTTATACCAAAACCAAATCTACCATCCCTATGTTCAGAGTCTCTTGCCCTTCACGCGAGTCCTACAGGACATGGTCCAGACACAGTGTGTTCTTTCCCAGGAGCAAGTGCTCCTGCCAGGGCCCAAACTTTTTCTTTTAAACAGCCTAGATCCTTAAAAAGACATCACTGCCAGCCACTCTTGCCAAAAGTAACAGTTTGTCTGAAGTGTGGCAGGTACTTCTCCTTCTCAAGGAAACTTATTAACCCTTTCCTCTCTCCTGGAGTGGCATATTTTCACCCTTTCACAGACTGCCACACACTCAATGAGGAAATCTCTCACATTGACGGAAGTCTTTGTAAATAGAAGATACTGGAACAACATACCAGCACATGCAAACATATGCACAAGCATGTCACCCTTCCTCCTATATATCTGACACATATGTACAAACAGAGAAAACATATTTCTAAGAGTGACTGCCAAATTTATGTGTCTAGAAAGGAATCTCCAATGTGGGTTTGTATGTGGGCAATTTGTATATACAGATCTTTATCTGCCCTATAAAAAGAATATAAAACATATATAAGTATATACACGTAAATGAATATAAAAATATTTTGATTAATCTTAAAACCATTTGATACATGAAGAATTTCAGCAAGATGTTATGAAGCAGCTGGGGTTTTAATTCCAATTTTGAAACAAAAAATGTGGCTATCAATTTAATCAAGGCAATCACTTTAAACAATAAATTTTAAAATGTTCCCTATGCATCTGTAGTACTTAATACTTTGTTACCAACATAAGTAATGATGGGCATAAAATAGTTGAATGCCTGTATATCTCTGCACTGCAAATGCCATTACAATCTTAATGTTTGCAGCACCATGATATAGTATTTATCTTACACGTGGATTTGTGGTATTCCCTGCAATTACAGTGAAGAATATAACAAACACTGTGATAACTGCAAAGTGTGATTAGCATATGTCACTATTTTAGTGATGCCCAGTTATATATTCTTTACACAGAAGGGACTATACAGGTAACTAGCATGTTTGTTTTGATGATTAATGAATGATCATACTGAATATTGCAAATCCTACAAAAGAAGCAAAACGAGGTTGTTACACAGAAGACGGGGGGGGGGGGGAGAGAGAATACCAAGTATAAAGTGATATCTGCTGAAGTTATATCTTACCCTCTCTTGCTTATTCCTGTAGAGCTCAGATCGAGGTAATAAAGTTGGCGGCAGCTCCCTGCCAAAGCTTGAATTCCTATGTCAGTCACCCTTTTACAGCCACTGACATCGAGATACCTGTAGGTTTCAGAACAGATTACTACCAAGGAATATCTAACATTGGCACAGTAGTGTAAAGTGGTGAACAAGTTTCATTTTCAGGGATGATTTATAGAGCTTTACCCATTTATACTATTTTTAATAAATATACAGGTAACTCCAGAAAGCATAACAAAAAAACAGCTTGATTATTCAAAAAACTGCCCTTTCTAAATTCACTAATATTTCATTCCTTTTACTCCCAGGAAGCTCAAATTAAAAGAAAAGCGTTGTTACCTAAAAGGTTTTCTTTATTCCACCATGGCAGTTTTCCTCTGGATTCAAAAAAATATCACGTATTAATGTAATCCCCTCTCCCTACCCTCAACCTTTTTTTAATATATAAACACTTTTAGAAACACAAATGTAATGATTTCTAGAATATGAAATGACTTAGGTGTCACTGAGAGTTATATCTAACAAGCTATAAGCGTGTTGCCTCATTTGCATTCTAAGTGCAAGAACCACTCAGCTTGCTTGTGAGCTTCACGCCCATGAATGTCAATCTTATACCATAAGACCAAAACCTGATGGTGCGTATTCATTTATGAAATCTCACCAAGGATACATAATAAAACTGGGGGAGCTTTCAACTATGTCTCAGCTGAATGGGATTTTAGGCTACTAATTGACCAATTAGGAGGTAAAACTGTGGAATAATTACCAAGGCATGTCTTGTATTAGAATATATATGCTATGTCAGAATTAATTTAATACCAAATCACTATATCAAATAGTACCATGAAATCTTGTTGTTTGTAAAATGATTGTAGGAATATATTCTCCTTGTAGTTCAATCAACTGTCATTAACCATTTGGAGACTACAGACATATGTAGTATCTACATGTCCTACGATTTCATTTGACCAAGAGCCTGGACTATGTTAGTGTTATAAGAGATTAATATAAAAGTAACGTTTCCTTTCATCTTTGATGTCCACATTTATCAGTGATTTGTGTGTTCAGCCAACCCATTGAACAGCACGGTCAATAGGTCTGCAGAAGCAGTGCTTAGATACTTCATCAGTGAGCAGAATAGAGATACCCAAGATAGATGGATAGAAGCCACTTCCATTGTTTCATCTCTTTCATGGACCTGGCCTATGCCTGAGCCACTCAGAAGATTAAAGAGACCAGAGGTGAAATCCTGGCCTGACTGAAGTGAGGATTTCATGCCAGGGATGCAAGGTCTAATTCTGCAATCCACAATAATTCATTTTCTGGTATTACATTCACTCAATCAGGCCTTAAATAAATTCTATAAAATCCTTATCAAGGTTTGCACTTGTATTCATTTATTTAAGTTCTTTTCTGAAGTGTTAGAACAAGAATAAATGGACACAAATCAGATGTCAAGAATTATAACATTCAAAAACCAGTCGGAGAACACTTCAATCTCCCTGGTCACTCGATTACAAACCTAAAAGTCGCAATATTACAACAAAAAAACTTCAAAAACAGGCTCCAACGAGAAACTGCTGAATTGGAATTAATTTGCAAACTGGACACCATTAAATTAGGCTTGAATAAAGACTGGGAGTGGATGTGTCATTACACAAAGTAAAACTATTTCCCCATGTTTATTTTTCCCCCTACTGTTCCTCACACGTTCTTGTCAACTGCTGGAAATGGCCCATCTTGATTATCACTACAAAAGGTTTTTTGTTTTTCTCCCCCTCTCCTGCTGGTAATAGCTCACCTTAACTGATCACTCTCATTATAGTGTGTATGATAACACCCATTGTTTCATGTTCTCTGTGTATATATATATCTTCCTACTGTATTTTCCACTGCATGCATCCGATGAAGTGGGTTTTAGCCCACAAAAGCTTATGCTCAAATAAATGTTAGTCTCTAAGGTGCCACAAGTACTCCTTGTTCTTTTTTTGGAGAACAAGATGAGTATTCGGAGATATACAATATATAATTAAGATAAATTTCAAATTAACTGAATAACTTTTTAGCAATTCCACATTCACATACATTTTTTCTCTTATTGTAAAGTATTCCAGAATTCTACAGTATTGGTTCAAATGCTGCATATCTTGCCATAGGGGTACTACAGCACTATGATTAGTTACCGCAGAAAAGTGTACTCTCTTTTTAGTATAAGAGGTTACTCTTATTCTGACTCATGAGTTTTATACATTTGAAAAGCAAGTGACAACATCCTTCTGTAAATCAAAATCATGTAACGTGTGTATGTAGAAGTAATAGGTTTTTATTAAGCAATCTACTCTCAAAAGGCCACATATTTGCTTTGATCCACACCTGTAACATCTAATGGGAGCTGCACTGTAGATTCAGGGCAATTACAGTGTGGCTCACACAGCACCATTGCAATACTTTCTGTGAGCAAACCAAACAAAGCTTCTGTTAGCTGGAATATCAATGAACCCAAAATCATCCTTTTTGAATGACAGAAATGCTTTAACTTTCAAATGCTAATTCATTTGCAAAAAGTTTCCTTTTAGTTTTCAAACTTGTACCTGATTGTTTGTAGGTAGGTGCTAATTTCCACTAGGCTTATATCAGTCACTTGTGAGCAGGAGCTGAGAACCAGACACTCCAGTTTAGGACACTGGGTCACAATAAAGTGGACAACACTGTCTCTTACCTAGAACGCATCACACAAAGGGAAAAGAAATGCAAAAATTTCTTTCAGATATGAGCAACTGTCTGTCAAAAGCCCACAGAGATATTCGGTGGTAGCTAAAGAAATAAAATTCATTCTTTCAGTCATGTTATCAAACATTAGCGGTAAGCTAACAGAATTGGTGATGTTATTTACATTATTCTCCAAAATGTGCTAGGCACTGCAGACACTTAGGAAGACATAGTCTCTGCTCCTTGGAGAACTTGCAAAGAGGATACAATAATACAGGCACAGTGTTTGAGTCTGACGTTAAGCACATGTCTTGTTAGTTCCATTATATATATAATTTGAGTTTATAGAGATGATGTGCCTGTATAATGTATCTTCTTCTCACAACCTTTGTCTGTTATAGCTGTCTGGTGGTTCTATATATTGACATAACCCTCAACTGTTTCCTTCACTCTTCCCATTTATCTTTGTGCCCTAACCTGGCCCACTCTCTCCCTTGCTCCTCCACTGCCCCTAGTAAATACAGTAAGCTGCCCTCCTTCCACCAAATCCATCCTAGAACAGAGACATGGCCAAGCAAGAGAGACAAATAAACAACAGCCAATCAGAAGATGCCCACTTTAGTCTAAGTTTCAAGGGTGAGTGGGATCCTAGGCCTAGAGGCCCCAATAGCCAACTCCTGTCCCTGGAATCTGGGCTGGCTCTCAGTGCTCTCTCTCACCCATGTGGAGGAAGGAGACTGGAAACTCCTGTGGGGCATGGCCCTGATAGAACAAAGGAAATTAACAGTAAAACAACAGAAATAATAATAATAATGAAAATTTGTACAGATTCATGGGTTCTCCATCACACAGCTGGACCCATTTAACCACGTACATCTATGAAACCCGTGGTATGATAACTTTACAAGATTGGGGGAGGTTCATTTAGTAGTAGTAGTAATTTATTTGTCATTTGTGTTGTGGTAGCACCTAATGGCCTCACTCTGACCGGCTTCCCTTAGGGCAGCTAGGCACTGTATATACATAGAGCAAATTACAGTCCCTGCTCAAAGAGCATTTCTTTCCAAGCTGAAAGGTTCCAAGTGGGATTGAAGGGCTCTATCAATGTGAATGACCTAAATCCTCCAATGCTGAATGAGAAGATACAGAAAGTCTTGGATCTCAGCACTACAGCAGCTTTGGCCCACTTATGCAGGATGTTGTTAAATACTTTATTTATTTGGGGATCCAAGTAGCAAATAAAAGAAATGGGTGTTCTACATGGCCAGACACCATATTTCTTAATGAAAGTTTTTCCAACTCTAATTTCAGCTTGCTTTATTTACTTTATGATTTTTCTAATTTTGGTTTTCTTCAGTTTACTGCACTTGAATTTAACAGCTGCTCACTGAACTCTGTCCTTCCTCCCTCTTCTCACCATCCTGGTCATTGTTTAAAAATCTCTATATGTATTGATCTGGAATGGTTCTGTGGACTCTCAATAAGAGTTGCCCATTTTAGTGCCTCTCCTCAGCACCAATGTGATCCTGCTGACATGCCTTGTGACAAATTAAGTGTTATCGTTCTTAGCATAGGAATGTAGGAGATGTTGGACACTTTCCCAATACTTTTAAGGTTAGCTCCGTTATTAAGAAAAAAACTGAGTCAAATTCTGCTCAATTTTGTGTAGTCATGTAAAGCCAAACAGCAGCAGGCACCCACCGTATGCCACAGAGAGGAAATTGGGGACAGTGAACAACATCAGCTACACAGAACAATGTCAGCTACTCATCAGTTACACAGAGCCTAAACATGGGAAAGGAGGGTCATTGTAAGTGCAGACACTGCTGTAGCCTAAAGGCTATAGTAGTTGCTGTGGGTATTTTGAAAACAGACATGAGTTTTAGCAAGTGCAGTGTTCCCTTCTATGATTTTTTATTCCAGGCCAGGATGTAGGGAGACCTCTGGGACACTACTAGAGGGAGGATCTGTCCCTTCTAAACTCCAGCTAAGTAACCTGTGCAAAGCCCAGCTACTCAGGCTTTGTACAGGGGACAAGTGTGAGAAGCTACTGTCTCTCTTACTGTTTAACTAATTTTGAATTTGTATTATATTTGATAACAGGGGGAGGGGTAGTTTAGTGGTTTGAGCATTGGCCTGCTAAACCCAGGGTTGTGAGTTCAATCCTTGAGGGGGCCATTTAGGGATCTGGGGCAAACATTGGGGAATGGTCCTGCTTTGAGCAGGGGGTTGGACTAGATGACCTCCTGAGGTCCCTTCCAACTCTGATATTCTATGATTCTATGATTTTTTAACCAAAATAATTGGCTATTTGCATGTCTCACAACTAGGTGAAATGACCATAACATGTATAAAAAATGCTGTTTTCCTTCAATTACTTCACTTTGTCTAGAAAAGAACAGAGAATTTCACACATACCAGTGTGCATTTATTCATACAAATACCATAGACATCAATCAATCTGCTTCTAGTCGATTTAAAACCAATGAGAAAACAGTGAGAAATCAAAGTGTTCTTACCACATTGAGCCCAGATATATTGAGTATAGTTAGCTTTTTCAGACAATTCACTATCTTTGCCAAGCAGACATCAGTAACCTTGGGGACTCTGCCAATGTTCAGTTTCTGCAGATTTGGACACTCTCTAGCCATGGAACTCAGGCACTTGATAGTAAGAGCATGGCAGCCAAATATTTCTAGTTTACTGAGACTGGGGGAAGACAGATGAGATTAATGAAAAAGTTAGTCCAATATCAACAGTGCAACACATACAAAAACCACAGCTTTGCATAAACTTGCTTATAAGATGTTTCAGTTTTCCTTCTCCTAAACATAGTGGGCCTGATTCTGATCTCATTCCTGTGTAAATATTGGATAACTCTATTGAAGTAATTGGAATTAGACCTGTGTAAAAGTGAGATCTGAGATCTGAATCTGTTATATTTGAAAACTTTAAGAAGCAACTAGGAATGGCTATCACATAAATTGATAAATAAAATCACTGATAAAATGCTTAAAAAAACCCAGTAACAATGTTCATCTTCCCTACAAAATTGAGCAACAGATTGAAAATAATTCAGATAATCGTATATTACCCTAAAAGTAACCCACTTTCAACACTTAAACCTATAGCATTCACTCTGACTTTTCTAACTCCAGCTGAGCACATAGCATCCATTCAACAAAGTAGTGTAATACACAGGAATAACACAGGTGATCATGTCTCCCTCTTGTGGCTGATCCCAGCAAGGATAGGAGCCTGCTAATTAGCAAAAGCTAATTAAGAGAGATCCCTACTTTGTCAAGCACCATTAAACACAAGAGCCTTTCACTGTCTTATTGTTGATGATGACATGCCCTAGAAACCAGGAAACTCCAGTCTTCAGACATTTCAACCAATGACATAGAGGGACTGTTGACTCCCCATAATACAGTTCTGGTATGATTTGGGTAGAGACAAGCAAAACAGGAACCTCACATCTAAACCTAGATAAGGAATTGAATGTGAATCCCTTGATCTGAACCTACTTCTCTTTTGTTCAGCCCCCAGTGATGAAAATGTCATGAGAACAACTATCTCATGAGATTTTCATCATTCTCAGCCATAATCTCAGAAATAAAGATTGCAAGATTTTGGTGGATGCAAATTTCAACCGAAAATCCTAGCCTAAATCTAATCCAGAACATCATTTCCTCAGTCCACCTCCATTTTGTATTTGATTCTCCACTAAGAACTAGGTAGAAACTGTCAGAGTAGAGGCAGGGAACAGCTGAGGTCTGCAGCTCAGTGAGGGCACTAGTTAAGAGGAGGAGTGAAGATTTAAGAACACAAAAATCCTGCAGAGCCAAAGCATAAAATGAGAAATTCAAGAGGGAATGTCTTAGAAGAGGCTAATTACTGGAAAAGACCAAATTGCTTGAGACGCATTTCACTCTTTTCAGAGTAACAGCCGTGTTAGTCTGTATTCGCAAAAAAGAAAAGGAGTACTTGTGGCACCTTAGAGACTAACCAATTTATTTGAGCATGAGCTTTCGTGAGCTACAGTGAGCTGTAGCTCACGAAAGCTCATGCTCAAATAAATTGGTTAGTCTCTAAGGTGCCACAAGTACTCCTTTTCATTTCGCTCTTTGAAAGTAGTGAAAAAATAATTTATTTTCTGCTGTAGTAAATTTCAGAAGGTTCACATTCTGGTTTTGCTATTATCAATATTACATATTGTTCCTACCAGGTTTATAAATGTTACTGTATGTTTATGTATTATAAACAGATTATTTTGCAGGTTATTTTGCAATCATCATTATTCTGTATGCTGGTATTTAAATTCACTCTTTTATGATATGTTATTACATATGGTTAAAGGTTATAAAAGGGAATAAGTAGCCTACAAATCATACCATGTGTAAACAGAAGCACCAGAAGGACATGGTGCTCATCTGTATTCTGAAAATATATAAATGAGAAAAATGTTATCAAGAAATTATAATTATTACAAAAACCTTCTGAACAACACCTAATTACAGATTGATTTGGCACCTGAAGAAAAGTATCTATGTAACAAATGCTACTGACAGATTCATATCCATGAAAAGGGAAAGAAGACTGGGGTCTGTTCTGCTCTCACTTAAATCAGTATACATCAGAAGTAAACACCTCTGAAGGTTTACAGAGTTACTCCAGTATGTCAGTGTAGGTGAGATCAGAATTAGACTTCTTGAATCCACTGCAAATTTGGATCAAGGGTACAACTCAACTGAAGTTAACTGAATAAACTAGGGTTATTTTTCATCCATTAACTGCAATAAACACTGTATCATGAAAGATAAGTATCAACATTCAAGGCATACATTTTTTAAAAAAGGACGAGGAGGAACCACTTTAATTATCTTAAGGAAACAAAGTCTTCTTTTTTAAGTATTAAATATAAGAAATTAGTACATTGAAAACTGCATTAGGAAGGGCCTTTCATTTAAAGAAAAAAACTATTTTTCCACCCCAGCACACATTATTCAAGTGCTACGAAGCAAAATGCTGAAGTCCCATTTGGATGACAGCACTGAGTTAATCAATACAAATTAGACAAGGAGTGCTACAGCAATTCCCAGAGTTCTAGCTTCATTCATATGTGAAGCCCCTAAAATGAAGTGCACTGAACATTCAGTCCTACCTAATAAAAAGAAAAACAACAGAAGAGCCACTTTCATCAAAATGCTTTGTCTATGGTAGCTACAATGCAACGGATAATCAATGTTCCTCTTAACAGAACAGAGATGAGTTGACTTGCTAAGAACACAAATATACGTGGTATGAGATCATTCCGAACAACTGGAGAAAACAGGCATTATGCAGAGAGGTTTTATTACTCCAAAGGTGGAAAAAAATACATTTCACTCTACTCCAAATTTCTTTCACCTTGACAAGCTGAAATGTATTCCCTAGATTTTTAAAAAAGAAAGTAGTAATGGGCTTAAATTGCAGCAAGGGAGATTAAGGTTAGACATTAGGAAAACCTTCCTAACTGTAAAGGGAGTTAAGCACTGGAACAAATTACCTAAGGAGGTTGTGGAATCTCCATCATTGGAAGTTTTTAAGAAGAGGTTAGACAAACACCTGCCAGGGATTGTCTAGATAACACTTAGCCCTGTCTGAGTGCAAGGGACTGGACTAGATGACCTACTGAGGTCCCTTCCAGTCCTATATTTCTATTATTCTATGAGGAGGGTGAGGAACCCTTGTGGGCCAGTCTGTATTCCACTCTGGTTCCACAGCTCACCAGGAATGTTAGCTGGTGGCTCCTCCATGGATCTGTAAGCATGGGCGTGTACTTGGTGTGGTTCACGAATTTTCCTGACACCTCTTCTTTTTGTGGTATGAGGAGACTCTGCCACACATCTGTGTAGAGTGCATCAGGTTGCAGCCCTTCTTCGACTCTTCCAGAACCTCATCCTGAAATTCCACCTGAACTTGCCCCCTCACTTGTTTATCCTAGCACATCCTATCCACTGCCCCACAGAGTTGGCACAGCTCCTGCTTAACCTCCTCCTGGTGCTGGCCAACATGGCCATCCATCACACCAGAAGGAGGAGGCTGCACAGTGGGGGTGCTCTGCAACTGTGAGGCCTATTTCCAGCCTCTTGTCCACTCACGTCTCTGGACAGAGTTCTTCTGGGTGTTGTCCACTGACTGCTTGTACACCTTTGAGTCGTGGGTGCTGTTGCGGGGGGGGGGGGGTCTCTGCTCAGTGTCCCACTCTGGATTCCTGATTTTTAACCTTTGACCATCAACTCACACCCCTGCTTTTTCATTTATTTTCTTTAGTATTTACTTGTGACCTAGGCTTCTCTCCCTCATTTGAATGGGTGGGCCTTTAGCTTTAGGCAGGCCTAGGCCTGCCATCTCCCCGCAACCACAGTAGGTGCACACCTTCCAACTTCTGCAACTGCACAGAGATCCTACAGAAAACCACCTCATTCACTAGACAACCTGCTTCAGTCTCTGTGTACTGAATGGGGCTTGGGTCTTATGGAAACAATTATATGTGGTCTTAATTAATGGGGGCTGTGGGTGCACAGCCTCCCTAAAAAGCAGGCTCCAAAAATATGACTGTTTGAAACCTGCTGATGAGATTTTTGGCCACAGCATGGTGCCTATTTCATTCCTAAAGAAACTGCAGCATGCAGTCATTCTTCATAAAATCCAAAGGGGCCATGTAGACTGGATCAGGCATTTCATACTGTATAGGTATATTCACACAATAAAGTAATAGCTGGATTCTCTCAGTATGGGTCTGGGATACTGTAAAATGTTCAGCTGCTCAAGTCATTTGGGAATTTAGCTCCTCACTTGATCAGGCCCTATTCTTTTTCCCATAGTATTCTTTTTTTCACTTTATTTTTTGTTCCTACTTTCATTTTCATTCAGCATCTTTCCTTCTCTCTGGTACTTTTGAAATGTATTTTTGAGCTTCCTTTTGTACTACATTAATCCTCATTTTTGTTTTTTCTTGTCATGATATTTGGGGGGGGGAGCAGTTTCTTATTCTTTCTCTGCCTCTGATCCTGACCCTATAGGTTCATCCATAGGGTTCATCAAAATAGGTTCATCAAAATTCCCCCTCCTCTCTCTGTATGTTATACAACATGTTCCATCAGTTCTAAATGTCCAAAGAGACTGACATGTCTCCGATCAGTATTAAAATACAAATGTGTGTGGTTTGGATGAGATGGGGTTAACACTGAGAGGAGGGTTTATTGCGTGTTCTTTGGAAAGTGGTGAAGCAGCAGAGGGTGTGAGTAGGAGGGATTGCAAAGAAACTTTAATTACAGGATATAGATCCTGGCTGGCTTATAACTAAACATTTTGTTGCCCTAGGCAACCACCTGTTCGCAGTGTCTAAGACATCCAGCCTTAGATGTACAGGCACTGCACCTAGAATGCTGTAGACAAATATTCAGTGAGACAACTCCTGCTATGACTGTGAAAACTAGTTTGTTCTGTGAAATCAATGGGACCTGCAGAACTCTAGGCACTTACAAAAAGGGGTTTGGTTTTCAATGTGGATTTTAGGTGCAAAACTTTAGGCACCCAAATTCAAATATTTTGGCCAAGGATCCTCTTAAAACTATTATTAAAGATACTGCTGTCACTCTGCAAGTCTGAAAGAGACTATTATTGGGATTGTATGTTTACTCTTATTACAAATATTTGCCATTGGCATCTCCACCAACAGTTGGGCTAGAGGCTTTTGAAACTACATCAAAAAAATGTCTCTTAGCAGCTGGATTACACCTATTTCTTTAAAAACCCCAAAATTCTATATACCATGAGCTCAGTTCTTCCCTCAGAAATAGTCTGTAGAGCCAGAGCCTCATCAATGTAAATCAGGATAGTTCCACTGACTTCAGTCCACACAAGCTAAGGATATGGTCCATTATGCACAACTCCGACTGACTGCACTTATGTCCTGTGTTTTAATATGTGCTGTTTTAGTCTAATTGACAGGACTGTGAGATACCAAGAAAGAAAGGGTACATGAAGGCTTAACAATGTATTGTTTAAAGGCATTTTATATGTCATTCTAAGTATGAATGCAGTCAGACAGACTAAAATAACAGACAACATTTAGGCTTCCTGCTAGCTTTGAGACTGCATGATTTATTCATTGAAGGAAATCAAATAGATGGGCAAGGTTTTTTGTGTTTCCATAATTCTAATTCATGCTCATATACTTTGCAGAGCATGTTGAAGATCTCCTCTGTGGCCAATGTGGCAGACAATCACCACCATCTTTTGTTCTCAAAGAAAGCACTTTTTGAAGTCATCTCTCTGAAGACATGCAACATGGAGCACAATTCGTGAATAATGAAAAAAAATCAGTATTCACTGAAAATAGAAGCAGCACCGGCATTATGTCTCATCCAATGCTATTTCTTCAGAGTGTCATTTAGGTCATCCTTACTAATAAATAACCCATATGCTGTATTCTCACATGCCCAGTTAACACTGAGCTTCAAATTGCTAAAAACTGACGCAATGTGACCATTGCTGGCAATTCTTAGAAAAAGTCTCTACTCTGAGTGCAAATTGCCATAAACTTTTAAGAAATCATCTTTTGTGAGCTAAGGATCTTGTGCAATAGAAGATACCTTTACAGCCCTGCAAATCTGCAGATATCTGCTTTATATCCACAGATATCCGTGGATCATGTTTGCGGATCATTGATTGGATGCAGATACAAATTTTGTGTCTGCACAGTGCTTTAGATATCTCTTTTCTGGGTATGATTTTATATCATTTCCTTAAATTTAATGAGATTTACGAGGATCCACACAAAAAAACCAAAAAACCCAGTACCAGCAGATCTGTGTCAACTGGTTTTTGCATACTTGAAGCTATCTAAACTAACATTGATTTCATTATGTGGTTTCTTTTGCAAGCAAGCTCAGTGGTAAAGAATTGCAGAGCTGCACTCATTGTGGCCAAACTGTACAGTAGTTTTAGAACTAAACTTGACTTTAGTGGGACTATATACATTCTGAAAGTTAGGCATTTGCTTAATTAACTTCGAATACTCTCTTCATGTATTTGCAAAAAGAAAAGGAGTACTTGTGGCACCTTAGAGACTAACAAATTTATTTGAGCATAAGCTTTCGTGAGCTACAGCTCACTTCATGCATCCGATGAAAGCTTATGCTCAAATAAATTTGTTAGTCTCTAAGGTGCCACAAGTACTCCTTCTCTTTTTGAGAATACAGACTAACACGGCTGCTACTCTGAAACCTTCATGTATTCTGATTTCTTTTGACGAATGAACATGCCAAAGGCTTGACGTATAGGACAGCTTATAGTTACCCCCCTTATACTGTTCCATAGTAATAATACTGCTAGAAGTGTGCTCAGCACACAAAATGAAAACAGTCCTTGTCAATAAGAACTGACTATCTGAAAGACAAACACAGAAAAGATGGGATATTATGGGATGCTTGGAGGAAGGATCAGTTTTGACTTATTACACTGTAATAAGGCTGATCTTCTCCCCAGTTCCCAAAGGACACATTGCCACTTCCAGAGCTCATTGACTATTTCCTCTCTGGTAAACAGGGTATGTCTCTGGGAGATGTCCATGACAAACCCTCTCCCTAAAGATTTTCAACTCCATCTGAATTCTTTGGGTCAAAAATTAAAACATAGGTGCTTAGAACTCGACTTCTAAACTCACATTTAGAGTCCTAAATACTGTAAGTGACCTGACTTTCAGGGGCACTGAGTACCCACAATTCCCACTAATTTTAATGAGACTGTGCACTCAATATTTCTGGAACTCAGGACAATAAATTCCGGTGCCTCAACATGCCCAGATTTAGGCAGCTACATTTGAAAAGTTTGGCCTTTATTTCCACAGCTTCTCTCCTGCTGGTCCGACATGCTTCAATTCTATAACTGAGAAAAGCTTGATTGTGCCTTTTTCCTATGCAGCTAAACAGTGGAGTAAGGCTCCTCCTTCACCCTGCATGCCTGCATAGTACTCTCCCAGGTTGCCCCTTCAAGTGTGAGGGGATAGTAGAGGCTGTGAACCCAAATTCACAGAGGAGCCATGACTCTGTGCCCAAATTCTAGTCATTGTTGCATGAAGGAGCGAGTATGTTGCACCTCAGAAAGGAGTGAAGTAAATTACTCCCTGCCTGCAGGTGCAAGAGAGGAGTCTAGGGGGCCACTGAATCACAATTTCTTCATGAAAGCGGCAAAGAGTCCTGTGGCACCTTATAGACTAACAGACGTATTGGAGCATAAGCTTTCATGGGCGAATACCCACTTCATCGGATGCAATACGTCTGTTAGTCTATAAGGTGCCACAGGACTCTTTGCCGCTTTTACAGATCCAGACTAACACGGCTACCCCTCTGATACTTGATTTCTTCATGGCATTTCTCCTGGACACAGTGCTGCTATACAATGCCCAAAATTTAGGACTGAGGTTCAGCATAGCTCTTAGGTGGAAAACAATATCCACTTGACTTGCCATTTAATTTCTTCATGCAAATTCATACTCTAAAGAGCTAGGACTCAGTCTCAGGCCCCGGATCCAGCGGCTTTGCAAAAAATCAATCCATCAGATTTTCAGCCACTGCAGTTGCTGGTTACAGGTGGCATAGCATAGGCAGGTGGCATAGCATAAGGCAGCACTGAGACTGCTCTAAGTATGTCAGGGCCATTTGAGTGCCCAGGATCGGGGAGAAGAAAGTGACCATGGGGCTACCTTTCCACTCTTTCCTTCATCAAACTGCACATACTGTAAACTCACTTTTCACAGTTCAGGACTGAGCCCTTAGACTTCACCCAAAAAAATATGAGTGGCTGCCTGGGTTATTATGTTGTCTGCCTCCTGATTAGTCAAACCAAGTTTCTGCCTAAAAATCAGTTCCAACACAATTCAGCAGAAACCTACATAAACATCTCGGTTGACTTCATTCACCATGTTGTTTTCATTTCTTCCCTGAGCAAAACATCTGAGGAATTAGAACTACCCACAGATTGCAAACAAAACCATAGGTATCAGCTGGCTGGGTTTATTCATCCTCTGAGTCATGCTTGTTAGCAATAACAAATGGAATGTCAGAAACACAATAAAACTAGATTTTCATGTTTTATGATTCCATGTATTAGAAGGACGTCCAATAACAAGCGAGCAAGACCGTCTCAAAGTACCTCTTTGTCTGGGTAGGGAAAAAACTATCACAATTCATGCCCTGGATCTTTTTTATTTATTGCTTGCACAGCCAAGATTTGCTTTTATCGCTCGGCACATGTCTTATTATACCTTATTGCTGAAATAGGTAATGTAAAAAAATGATTTTTCATTAGCTGCAATGGGTTCCCAACAGATTTATTATCTATTCCTAACCTTTATTTTTAATTACAAATTTTTAGCAAAGAGTCTGTATTCAGAAAGTTATTTACAGAATTATCCCATTACCTCTCACTCCTTCACAAAATGATGTGCTACCTCCTACATACTTCATGTTCACTCCGATGCTTACTTAAAGCTTACTATGAAATCTCCTCTTATCTCCTTTCAATCTACTGCCATCAAAGGGCTTGAGCATGATGCCCAATACATATTCTCACACAACAAAACTTTGTTAGCTTTGAGTTAAGGTTGTTAGACTGTGTATAAACCAACACAAATTCTGTAAAGCACACAAAGAAGCAATTCCATCGTTCAGTCTCTCTTCCATGCTCCATTCATCAGCTCCCCTTCTCAACCCTAATTACCTCCCTTACATTCCATACAGCCCATAAATTTCCACCCTCATCCTGAACAAAAACCCCAAGCAGACCTATGTCTTAAATCTAAGAGTATGATTATTGGTTATATGTTCAGGTATTTTTACATATGTTGTAACTGGTATTGTGTTGGTGCATTGTGTTCAGGTGATTTGAACATATACCATATAAACATGGTCAGAGTTAAGGTTGCATTTTGATTTTTCAGGATGAGCATAGCAGGAAGTGCAAGGAGGGTAGGTGAGCCACTGTAGTGAATGGATACAAAGGAAATAACCATTCTTAACTCTGACCCATGTCAGGTGACTAGGACCAGTCTCTTTACTAGCACTCCTGTGTGTTGCATCTTTATTAAAACTATGTTGCCAGAAGAGAAACAACTGTTAGCCATTAACAAACCAAAGAATAATAGCATAACTACCACAAAATGCTAATATCTCAGTGCAGGATCATTGTGTGAATATAAATTACCTTTTCCCGTGCTTTTCAACCAAGGCATTTATAGCATCATCTGTCAGCTGGCATCCATTAGCAGAAAGGCCCTGGAGGCTGAAATGTAAAATGACAGTTATTTCTCTATATTTAAAAAAATCATCCCTAGTTTAAATCCATCAGCTTCAAAGAAGTTACACCACACTTGTATTTGTCCTGTTGCCCTTCTGACGCTTAGGAGACATAAAGGGGCTGGAAACTGGCTGCATCTGTCCAGCAGAAAAATTCCATCTCAGAGGAACTCCCAAGTTATACAAGTGTGCTGGCTCCAGCCCCTGTGCCTACTGTCTCCTCCCTCGCCCCCAAAGCAGTCAGGGACTTTTTGGAGCCAGGCAGGGAGGGGTCCATGGCAGAGCTCTGTTCTGTTACACCTATAGTGCCTGCATCAGTGGCACACGTTAGAGCTGCTAGGAAGAATCTCTAACTCTACCAAGGTTGTGGCTTGACCTGGGAACCAGAGCTGGAACCCACTCCTGGCCCCCTTCAATTCCTCCACACTGAGCAGAGCTTTGGCACAGAAGTGAATCATGCCCAATGAATACAATTGATCTTTTTCATTACTTTGCACAGATAAGCAGATCCACAGGAGGAATGTATACCTATTGCTGTAAAGCAAGCAGGTGGAAAAGTGGGGAGGTGTTAAGTGTTTTACCTTAAAGAAGCTTCTGCTAGAGCAATGACCCCTAAATCAGTAGCCCCTGTCCAGCTTATATCCACGGATATCAGCTGGCTGCAAAAGGTGCTTGCATGGAGAAGAATTGTGTCCCCTCGCAATCTAGGACCACTGCAGCTTGTTATGTTCAATTCCTGGGTGAACAAAGAATAAAATAACTGCAGTGCAGAACAACTTTAAATAATGACTACAGCTTGTAGAAGTTTGCCTTCCAAACGACGAACTGGGTACAGTCTCTGTCTTCTTTCATTGTTATTTTTCCATATACCTTCTCATTTTCATATATTTTTACACATACACACACACACTGACTTTATTATATTGAGGGCCAGGTTTTTAATGGGCCTCTAACAGAGCCCCTGCAATATACAAGGTGCATGCATTTGCAAACACAACTGTGGACTTTTGCAGGTGGGAATGGATGCCCCCAACATACTGTTGGTAAGTCTTTAGGGTCCACCTTGGCTACTCAGGGTTCAACTCCATAAGGTGTGGAGCACCCAAAATTTTAACTGACAGTGGTTTGCTTTCACTTTACTAACTTCATTGTGAGTTGAAGACATTCAGCATGTTACAGCAGACACTCAGCACTTTGCAGGGTTGGTCTCTTAGTGGCCACGGTCCATACCACTCATTTTTGATTGGCCTGATTTTTTTTAAACAGTGTCTTAAAGAAAAACTATTCCTTTTAAATTACATGCAGAAAAGATCAATTTTTTCTTTAAGTCACCGTTATTTAAGAAAAAGATAATGTTGCAGCCTCCCAAGGCATAGGTTTATGGATTTTGCTACATACCTTGAGTACTGTCAACCTGAAGTATTCAAAAATCAAGAATCAGGTCCCAAAATAACATGACTGGCTTTAAAATAATGAAATTTTAAAAATAATAAAGTTGGGATTCTTTATATTTGCCTTCTGGTTTCTGAGCCTTTAGTGTTCCCATTTTCAAGATTTTCTCAGCAACCAAGAGGGTGATAAACTTACTTTCTTTTTTACATGAGAGCTGACATCTCACATAATCAATGTACCCCAAGAGGGGGTTTTAAGAAAAACACCAAAAAATGCAAGATTGGAAATGAAAATTACAAAAATTGGCAACATTGTAGTGACAGATTATTGTATGTCTGCACATGTCTATATTGGTTGGCAACTCCATTTTGATTGTATATTGCACTGTGCCTTCACTTTTGCCTCTTAATCTCCATAATGGACTGGGATAACCAGGAGTTTTTAGCAGAGTCTCTGTGTGCCACTAGCTGTAGGTTAACAACGGCGAGCATCAAGATTTATTAATCTGGATGATCTTCCATTCAAAGGGAAGCACCTTAGACAAGTTTTTCCAATCTGGACTTCAGGTGGGCTGTCAACAAGCAACATATCACCTGAAAAGAGACTTGAAGCTGCTCTGGAAGGTCACCTCACAGAGGGGCACAGAATTTTATAGAAGGACAAGTTTTGGTTTTAGCAGGGGCACTCTCTCACTGTCTCAAACAAGAAGACAATACTGGGTAAGAGAAGGAAGAGAGGAGGATCCTGGGACCCTGAAAAAAAGGACCAAAACACAAAGGATCCTGGAGTTGTGAAGACACTGGAAGCAGGAATTTCCATGCAGGTTTTTGTTATTTTTCCATAGATCTGTATATCTGTTGTGCTTTGTCTATGAGTGAAGTGTTTAGGAATTGTTTTGTGATAGCTGTCTCTCCCTTAGTTTAACTGTCACATACTCTCTGAAGGATGAAACAGTAATCCAGAGAGTCCACGGTTTCAGTGGAACTCTGAGAAGCATGCAATTGCTAATGAGAAGGCTTGGGAGGGCAATATTAATTTTAGGACCTGTGCTGTTGGCCTGCAGAGTCCCATATGTGAGGAAGGAGTGCCAGACAGAGGATCTGCATCCCACAAATGTGTCTACAGAACTACAGAGTTTATGACAGTGACTGGACTCTGTCCCAAACTAGCCAGCCTAAACTCAGGCGAAATCCAAGGTTTGGGTCTAATATAGTGGTATAGTGCTGAGCATCCACAAGGGAGAGCTCTATTAGGATTGTAACAATTGTAACATATTCTAACCTAACATTTCTTTTTCTGAGATAAAGTACTGCTGCAGATTAAACAAATAATTTCAACACATGCTTAAAATTAAGTATGTGCTTAAGTGCTCTGCTGCACTGGGGCCTGGATTCTGCAAGGCTTACATGCATTGATCTCCCATTGACTTCAATGGGAGTGCAAAATCAGGTGTTAAATCTTTCTTTACTGCCATTACATCTCTGTAATCCTTACCAAGAGATATGAACTACATGAAGTTACTAATGTTCCTGCAATTACCTTTTGAGCTGTAATATGTGTAGTTGTCCTGGAAAATAGCACGGTTTTGCCTCTGTTTTATACAACATAAATTTTTTCCATCAACTAACAAATATTATTTAGATTTCCCATTGCAGTTGTTCTCCCCTTCACATTCTGTTCCCTTCGTAATTTATTTTTAGGCAGTCAACTTTGAAGTACAGTCACAGTAATAACTGAAAAATAATTGTAAATGCCAAGAGCTTCATGATAGTGGATGCATTGACTGAGTGCCACAAGTAATTCCTGTAGAACCTTCTGAAGTGAAAAGGAAAATCCACTTCTTGTCATGGGACCCCTGACTGTCATTTAGTTGCCCCTTTTTCGACCCAAGTGGCTTGTCAAATTTTGGGAGCTTTGTCTTCCAGTAGGGGGTAGAAACTGATGATCAAGTCTGGTATTTTCTTTGATGCAATTTTGTTTATTTACAAGGAATGTGCCAGTCTTTGCTTCTCTGAACACAGGAGGAACCAGAAACAAAAGAATATTATTTTAGTTTATAGCTCCAACTCTCTTTAGTCAACCCCAGACCCCAAATACACACTCTCTCTCTAGTGTTTTCCAGGGTCATACACCGTGCTCACAGACAGCTGCTTGGCTTTCTTGCATTTTGGCTATCTCTCTCAGTTTTTGTGTTTTCACCCCAGTTAGTATTTTTCACACATAGACAAACATGGAATGGTAGGAGTAGAGAGGTCATGGAAGGAGCACCCCTTAAGGCCACAACAGCAACAGCTGATAAAAACAGATAGATGTATCATTTTATCGTTCCAGTCACAGAGGAAAGGGAAAGACAAGTTTCAAAACTCCCTTCCCTTTGTCCCATAAAAATGTTAATAACACATGTTTATTGGCATTTCATCTTTGCAACACCTCAGCACAGCACCGCCCTCCAACCCAGCCATAGTGAATATGGCCCACCACGGGCAAGGAGTGGAAGGAATTTCAGTTTCATGAAGCAATACAATTTTGGTCCCTGGTCCACAAATACCAGTAGAGGGCAATGAATATTGGCACTGTTTTCCACAGGCAGTGGTGCTTTGGCAGATAACTCACTCCTGAGGGTAACAAAAGCACAGAGAGCGGCTACTGACATCCTGAAGCTGCCCAGGCCCATATCCTGCTAGCCTGTTTACTGCAATGGTACCTGCTGAACTCATCATGGAGTGGCATAGGAAAGTGTCCTACATGGAGGAAGACATAAGGCAGCCAACCCTAGAAACTGTTGGAAGAAAACTGCAGAGTATCTTCACAAAAGTTTTATTGAGATCCCTTAGGAGGATACACGGGATATCCCTATGTACATAAACAACCTGCCCACCTACACCCAACAGGGGAACAAAATGCACATGCAACCTCTGTTTTTGTACTACTACCTTTTCTCACATGAGTAAAATAATGACAAGTTAATACCTGTGTCTTGTTAACTTGGGGATGGGCTGGAGGCATCTTTAAATTTGAACATTGTAAGGAAAAACTGCATGCACACACTTACCCGAGTTTCCTTTCCTGTCATTGGGCTGGTCCATGCTTGGCTGCTGGAACTGGCTGCACTGTGGTGGAGTCTCACACAGGTCCTGGCTTCTGACATGGCTAGTGCCCCCCAACCTCCCAATCTTCTCCCCGCTCACTGCAGGAGTCTCTGTCTCGAGCTCCTCCAAGGTATCCACGGTGATAGGTGTTGCTGGGGGTCTCCATCAAGTATGGCAAGCAGTAGTAAAAGCGCAGGTCTGCGGCTCAACACCAGATAGTTTTTTGGCCTTCCTGACCTCGTCTTATGCCTAGCACATCCTTAGTTTGAGTGGCACTACTACTGATCACAGTTGCCAACTTTCATGCAGTAAATAGGCACCCAGACTTTCACAATATGCCAAAAATCAAGCTAATCTCATTTCAAAACAAGGCCAAAACAAGCCAATCCCTTAGAACCCCATCACTGTATGTGACTAGATCCCCCCGGCGTGCTGTCTGGGACTGTGGTGGGCCACTGTGCACCCCTGACTCTTCCCCCCCGTTGCCCCTGCTTGCCCTCGTTTGCCAGGAGCCAATCAAAAAAAAGCAGCAACAAGCTACAACAAGCAACAAGCCAAACAAGCAACAAGCTACACGCCAAAAACTAGCCAAAGAGCAACTCACAAGCCAATTAAGCCAAAAACAAGCCCAATTTCTGCATTTTTTTCACAGGTTTAGCATGTCTGCTGCTGATCTTTATCATACCCCTTTGCCTGCATTTCCCATTCAATGTTTTCATAGATGTCCATGTTTCTCCGGCTAGTCTGTAGCTGTGCTTGCACAACCTCTTCTCCTCACAGTCCCTGGAGAGCCCATAATTCATGTCTACTCCAGGCCGGAGCATGTCTAGTGCATGGAGCTGGCATGGTTGGTTGGGCAGTTGCACATAGCAAGGGAGAATTGCTAGATGTGCAAGTGGGCAATCAGTAAAAGGAATTTCAAAAATACACAGGAAGTTTTAACATGGGGAGAGACTTCCAGTCTCCATGACCCAAGGGCAGTTTAGTTTCCAACTGTGACCCAAGCAGTCACTGTTGCAGGGAATGGGGCATTGTGGGACAACTGCTGAAGGACCGTTAGAGTCAACATAGGTCATGCAGTGTCTACACTTGCACCTTATTGACCTCAGTAGATCAGCCATGGCTTCACGCCATTCCAGGAGGTGGTTTTACTACTTTGCTGTAACAAAGCCATTATGTTAGCCGGTGATAAATTTGAGCATAGACAAACACACAAGTAGGTCGATGCAAGGCAACCTATGTTCACCTATCTGTAGTGTACTCCAGGCCTAAGGGACAATCCATCTCCCCCGAAGTCAATAGGAGCCTTTCCATTCACTTCTATAGGAGCTGGATTGGGTCCTAAATGCAATTACATTAAATTGACAATAAGCAGAAGTTTCAGAAAACTAAAAAAAACTCATAGCCTAATTTCACAAAATTTAGATTTCTCAACAAAATGGCAATATTACTTATTATTGCCATTTTCTTGTACTTTAAAATAAATCAAAACCTTCTGAATGCAAATAAATATGTTCAGTGACTTGCTTTAGAAGAGTAGACTTGGTTCTGTTAATTAATCTTAAACTCGTGGGAAAGGGTATGTAATTAAATAACTATTACACTAAAGGTGAATTACTACAGAAATTAACTGAATTATTTCCAGCAGTCTCATCGAATGGCATAAAATATCAGAACACAATGTTTTCATTATGGAATACATGGCAGCAGTCCGGCAATAGTTCTGTCTCTGAAGAAGACTATTTATTTCATATCAGCTGACATTTTATTTACTAGTCGCTATTTTGGGAGAATAGTTTTATTTGTTTATATGTTTGTTTCTGAAGGATTTATTTATATTATTGAGATGGTGCATGGTACAGCGTATTTATTTTATGGATCCAAATTTTCCTGATTTTATATATATATAATTGAAATGATTGAGGAAATGTGTTCCTTCAGAATATATAGTATTATTGATAAACTGAAGTGGGAAGAATAAGTTGTATAGATCACTCTGAAACCATATCCTTAAGGGCCAAAATTTCAAAACTCAGAAGCTTGACACAAACATATATTCAAATTTTTCATGTGAGTATATAAACACTTGCCCATGTAGATATTCTGTATTCCCATTGGCATCAGGGCCAGGATTTCACCCCCTTTCCAAGTGCAAATGCCCTATGTGTACAAGAAAATATCGTACAAGGAAAGTGTACACTTTTGCAGGTTAAATCAGAGCTTATATTAGAAAGTCTGGCATGTGAGACAGCAATCCATACAAAAAGCAAAAATACATTCTGTGCACAGGCAAGTGACAGTTAATCATTCACAGATCCATAGAAAATGCCAGAAGGGACAATTGTGATCATCTAGTCTGACTTCCTGCATAACAGAGGCCATAGGACTTCTCTGAATCAACTTCTGTTTGACGGAGTAGTCTCCTTTAGAAAAGCATCCAATCTTATTTGAAAATGTCCAGTGATGGAGAATCCACCACCATCCTGGGTAAATTGTTCCAGTGGCTAAGACCCTCACTGTTAAAAATATGCATCTTATTTCCAGTCTGAATTCGTCTAGCTTCACCTTTCAGTCATTGGATCTTGTTATATCTGTGTCTGCTAAATTGAAGAGCCCATTACCAAAGTTTTATTCCCCAGGTAGGCCCTTATAGGATATGTCTACTCAGCATTTTGGAGCCAAGGGGAGTGAGCCTCCCAGCCTGGATCAACAGATTTGAGCTCGGGGGGCTCGCACTAGCACTCTAAAAATAGCCGTACAGACAGCACTTGAAAGTTGTGGCTCAGGCTAGAGCTCAGGCTCTAAAGCCGAAGGAGCGGGGTGGACTTAAGAGCCCAACTCCAGCCCAAACCACAACTTCAAAGTGCTGTCTACACAGCTATTTTTAGAGCACCAGTGTGAGCCCCACTAACCTGAGTTTGTCAACCTGGGCTGGAAGGTTCACTCCCATGGGCTTCAAAATGTTGTGTAGGTATCCACATAGACTGTGATCAAGTAATCCTTTAACCTTCTCTTTGCAAGCTTATCTGTAAAATTATCAGTAACAATTTCAGGGTTTCTTCCAGGTCATTGACAAATATGTTAACTAGAGTAGGGCCAAGAATCAATCCCTACAGGACCCCACTAAAACCACACCATTTGATGATTCTCCATTTAGAATTACATTTTGAGACCTGTCAGTTAGCCAGTTTTTAATCCAATCTTTTTAATCTAATGTGTGTCAAATTCCAAGATTTATTGAAAAATCAACATCAACATTCCAGATAGCTCCTAAGCCAGTGCTTTTAAAACTCTCAGATGCAAATTATTCAGACCTGCTGATTTAAAAATGTCTAACTTTAGTAGATGCTGTTTAACATCTTCCTGAGTTACTGTTGGAAAGGAATGTTTCATTATCATCTTATGATATGAATATATTTTCTGTCTTCTTCCCAAATACAGAATAGCATTGTTTATTGAACACGTCTGCCTCTTCCCTATTATTACTGACAATTTTACCATTTCCATCTTGTAAGGGACCAATACAATACCATGGTTAGAATGTTTTTTGTTTCTTTAGAACCATAGAACAGACCATTTATAACCAAGTGAAGGACTTTCCTCAGGTCTCCCTACACAAAAAATTGCTGTTTATGGTACAAAATATTTACATATTGTTATGTTTCATGGCATACAAACAGAGTAGTAAAATAAAAAACAAATTCTCTTGCTGGAAGGTTACAACATAACACTACTTTACTTCTGAGAATTCAGAACAATAACACACAAACCCAAAAACAGAGAAAAACAGGCTGCACCCTAAGGCAGAGAGGTGCAGCTCATGCCACCCAGCTTTAAGCTGGCTGTCTGCAAACTTCCTCTGCTTGTACGCTTTGCTCTAGAACCCTCTAGTCTGCAAGCAGGTCCAGGGAACATTTCCCTTCCCCCCTGCTCTTAAAGCAATAGCTTGCAATTCCAACATAGTCCTCAACACATCACACGTATAAACACTAAAATAAATCATGATGTATTAACAACTATGAGCCACAGTACATCACAATGCGTGGCGGGGGGGGACAACCATCCCCATATTAAGACTTTTGATGCATCAGAACCAACATGCCTAATATCTACCAGATCACACATTGGTGAATGTATTAAAATAATTATATGCATTGCTATGTGGATGTGAATACATTGTTACTACAAAAATAAGACACAACCTGTGCAAAACACTGCCCAGTAATGCGTTAGGTGTCCCAAAACATGGTTCTCTGTTCCCCCCTGCCCTTTTTTTTTTTTTTTTTTTTTTTTTTAGGAATGAGCTTTTTGTGCCATATTAAAACAGATCACCACAAAAATTAAGGCCTCTGTACAACAGTTAGGCACACGCTTAACTTCAAGCTCACCGTTCATTAAGTTCAACAGAACAGCAAAGACTACATGGCAGTCACTCTCCTTTCTTACTAGTCTGATGAATCCGTAGCAGCTAGGATACCGGTATATTCTTCAAAAAATGGATAAGTTTCCTAGGTGGAGATGAGCACTGAAATCTTTCAGTTGTGTCAATGGCAGCATTGGTGTAGTGCAGCACATAGCTTTGACGATCATAGGGTATGACAAATTCTACCTTTTAGCCATGCTGGTCACACAGAGTCATGGGTTTTGAGATCTTCTTGTGGCCCAGGGAATTTGAAGCAACATAAGTGAGAAGTTAAGGAGAGGCAGCGGGATGCTGCTAGCTTCAGGATCCCTGGGCCAGGACCCGGAGTAATGGGTGGGCCGCTCCCCCGCCCCCCGACCCACTCAGCTTTGGGGAAGTGGCTAGACTCTAGAACTGAGATCTTCCCACCATCCCTCCCTCCCCCAGGAAGGAGGAAAATATGGACAGTGACACGGCCAGAGGGCTGAGTGAAGGCGAAGATGCTGCAATACTGAGACTGAGTCAGGTTTGCAGGCGACGATGACAGGTTAGGTACCACCAGGAGGTAGGGTTGCCAACCCTTCAGGATTGTCCTGGAGTCATGTGATGAAACCTTCAGAAATACATCCAACCCAACTTGCCAACCTTACCTGGAAGGCACACCAGCTAGCACAGCGAAGCCCTGTGATGGCCAGCAGGAGGTGCCGCATTGGTGAGTGAACCCCATGACAGTGGCATGGTAACTAAAATGTTTCTCTGTTATCAAACATAGCCTCTATGTTAAAAAGCATAACAAGAACATACAACACTTGCATACACAATGCAAACCACTTCCATGACACTTAGGTGTGATTCTCATTCACACTAAGGCCCCTTTACATTGCTCTGGTCCCCTTTACACTGCGAAGTAGTGAATGAGAATCAAGTCCTCATTTTTTTAATCCACACTTCCATTTTTTCCTCTGGTTACCATGACTACCCTGAGACTTTAACTGGAAATTGTCATTCTATAAGAGCCCTAAGGATGATGATTGTCTAAATCATCAGTTTTATCAGTAATTTAGGATGGCCAAAGTATTGGCATTAGACACATTGGCCCTGATTATCCTCCCATTTACATTTGTGTAAAGCAAGAGTAATCCCATGAGATATTTAAAAGAAACTTATATATTACTCCATTCTCTACCTTATGCAACATCTTGCTACTCAGACAGCAGACCTAACTAGATTTTTGGTTTCCAAAAATATATTTATCTTTGACTTAAATTCATTTAACTATCTGCTTCCACATCACCATATGATAGAAAGTTCGAATCTAACAACTCCCTCAAAGAAGCAGCTTGCCCCTCATCTCTAGCCTGCACCTTTCCTTCTGGAAATACTAGTTGTTACACCTTTTTCTTGTAGGTACCATATAGGTACTCTTTGTGTGACCCTTGCAGATTCCTGAAAACCACAAAAAGTTCACATCGTCACCTTCTTTGTTAACTCCTGAAAACTCTTAAAAAATATTCAAGGCAAAAACTATACATTTTGTAGCCTGGTGGATAAAATGATTTCCTTGCATTTAAGACACTGAGAGTAAAATCCTGGTTCCTCTGAAGATGATGGCAAAATTTCCACAGACTTCATTGGAGATAGGATTTTACACTGTCCCAAACCTACTAGGGTTGCATTTTTATTCAATAAGTGTCTTCTCTTTGCTATGAGCATTCAAAAATATACTGCATCTGATTAAAAGTTTTCACTATCTCTGAAGAAAATTAAAATACATGGAATTATTAGGAATAATTTTCAAGAAGAACCACATACATTTGCATCTTGAAATAAAGATGGAATATCCTCTGCTATGCTTGTATAAAAAATATTATGTCATATTTATGGGGTAATATGGGCTCCCTCTGGTGGTTATTTTTCACTTGCATTTTTCGTTTTCCCTCTCAAAAATACTGAGCATCCTTTAGGAATAAGTGGACTCCCTTGGTAAAGACAATTATAGAATCAAATCCTAGCAAGATAGTGTTTTTTATTATAAAATATATTATTCAGATCTATTATTCCTTTATCTTTTATTTTTAAAAAATCATCATCAGAGCATTAATAATTAACAGGTGCAAAAACAGCCCAACTATATAAAGTTGTACTATATGATTTTTATATATAATCAGACATGTTAGAAAAACTTGACTCATTTAAACTAAAGTCAATAGGGTACATTAAATCTGTAAGTATAAGGCAGCTCCAAAAAAAGCTGTTTGATACTATTTTTCCTGCCTCATTCAATGCACAAGATGCATAGTCAATATTTTGTTTTGTCCTTGTTCAATGTGTGACTCCCAAGCCTTATTCACTGCACACTATCCAAACCCTGTTCTGAAGACAGAATTCATTTCCTTATGAACTTCTCTATGGTTCTCATCACTATAATATGAGTGCTTCACAAACATTAATTTATTTATTTTCACAACATCCCTATGAGGTGAGAAGTGATGTCAGGCGCTGCCTCCCAGTAATCAGGCCTAGTGGTTGGCGTGGCTGTTGAAGCTGGGTGTAGGGTCAGGACTAGGCCAACGATGCCATTGGAATTGAGATTCAGGGACAGGTCAGGGTCAAAACTGAGATCAGAGTCCATAGTCAAACCAGAATCAGTATCATAGCCAGAGTCCACATGCAAACCAGTGGTCGAAGCTGGGTGTTCAAAGTACAGGAACAAGCCAAGTCAATAGAGAGACAATGCAGAGACCATTGAGATTGAGATGGAAATAGGAGACAGACTTGTTGAAAGTCTCGAGTTAAGGATAAAAGAGGTAAAAAAAAAGGGTAATGTCATAATAGGGGTCTACTACAGACCACCTAACCACGGAGAAGAGGTGGATGAGGCTTTTTTTTTTTAAACAACTAACAATCATCCAAAGTACAGGACTTAGTGGTGATGGGGGACAACTATCCAGACATCTCTTGGGAAAATAACACAGCAGGGCACAGATTATCCAACAAGTTATTGGATGGTATTGGAGACCATTTTTTTCATTTCAGAAGGTGGAGAAAGCTACTAGGGAAAAGCCTGTTCTAGATTTGATTTTGACAAATAGGGAGGAACTAGTTGAGAATTTGAAAGTGGAAGGCAGCTTGGGTGAAAGTGATTATGAAATGGTAGAGTTCACAATTCTAAGGAATGATAGGAGGTAAAAGAGGAAAATAAACATAATGGATTTCAAGAAGGCAGTCTTTAGCAAACTCAGTGAGTTGATAGGCCAGATCCCATGGGAAGCAAGTCTAAGGGGCAAAAACAGTTCAAGAGAGTTGGCAGTTTTTCAAAGAGACATTATTAAGGCCACAAGAGCAAACTATCCCACTGCATAGGAAAGATAAGAAACATGGCAAGAGACCATCCTGGCTTAAGCAGGAGATCTTCAATGATCTGAAACTCAAAAAAAAAGTCCTACAAAAAGTGGGAATTGGTCAAATTACAAAGGATGACTATGAACAAATAACACAAGTATGTAGGGACAAAATTAGAAAGACCAAGCCACAAAATGAGATTAAACTAGCCAGAGACATAAAGGGTAACAAGAAAACGCTCTACAAACACATTAGAAGCAACAGGAAGACCAAAGACAGGGTAGGCCCATTACTCAGTAATGGCGGTGGTAGTGGGGAAACAATAACAGAAAATGTGGAAATGACACAAGTGCTAAATGACGTTTTTGTTTCAGTTTTCACCAAAAAGGTTAGTAGTGATTGGACACCTAACATAGTGAATGCCAGTGAAAATGAGGTAGGAGCAGAAGCTTAAATAGGGAAAGAACAAGTTAAAATTACTTAGACACGTTAGATGGCTTCAAGACACCAGGGCCTGATGAAATGCATCCCAGAATACTCAAGGAGCTGACTGAGGAGATATCTGAGCCATTTGCGATTATCTTTTAAAAGTCATGGAAGACGGGAGAGATTCCAGAGAACTAGAAAATGGCAAATATAGTGTCCATCTACACAAAAGGAAAATAAGGACAACCTGGGGAATTATAGATCAGTCAGCTTAACTTCAGGACCCAGAAAGATAATGGAGCAAATAACTAAGCAATCAATTTGCAAACACCTAGAAGATAATAAGGTGATAAGTAACAGTCAGCATGGATTTGTCAAGAACAAATCATGCCAAACAAACCTAATAGCCTTCTTTGACAGGGTAACAAGCCTTGTGGATAGGGGAGAAACGGTAGATGTGATATATCTTGACATTAGCTTTTTATACTGTCTCGCATAACCTTCTCATAAACAAACTAGGGAAATACAACCTAGATGGAGCTACTATAGGTGGGTACATAACTGGTTGGAAAACCATTCCGGAGAGAAGTTATCAGTGGTTCACAGTCAAGCTAGAAAGGCATAACGAGTGGGGTCCCACAGGGATCAGGTCTGGGTCTGGTTCTGTTCAATATCTTCATCAATGATTTATATAATGGCATAGAGAGTACACTTATAACATTTGCAGATGATACCAAGCTGGAAGGGGTTGCAAGTGCTTTGGAAGATAGGAGTAAAATTCAAAATGATCTGGACAAACTGGTCTAAAGTAATGATCTAAAGTAAACAGGATGAAATTCAATAAGGACAAATGCAAAGTACTCCACTTAAGAAGGAACAATCAGTTGCACTGCATAGGAAGAAGTACTGCAGAAAGTGATCTGGGGGTCATAGTGGATCACAAGCAGGAGCATTGTAAGCAAGACACAAGAAGTAGTTCTTCCACTCTACTCCGTGCTGATTAGGCCTCAGCTGGAGTATTGTGGCCAGCTCTATGTGCCACATTTCAGGAAAGATGTGGACAAACTGGAAAAAGTCCAGAGAAGAGCAACAAAAATGATTAAAGGTCTAGAAAACATGACCTATGAGGAAAGATTGGCAGAAGCTATAAAAGGCCCTGGAAGGCCCTCCATTTTGCCTCTTTCCTGGACTATGGACTTGTACTAATGGGAGCATTCTAACCAAGGGACTGAGGACCTTCCAATGATTTGGAAGCAACCAGAGACTTGACATAAACCAGCAGTTTATTCCATCACTGCTACAAGCCTGAACCAAGAACTTTGCAATTGTTGTATGTATTTGATTCCTTTAACCAATTTTAACTCTCACCTTTCTTTCTTTCTTTTTAGAACTAAACCTTTAGATATTAGATATTAAAGGATTGGCAACAGCATGATTATTGGGTAAGATATGAGTTATATATTGACCCCGGTATGTAGCTGGTCCTTTAGGATCAGAAGAACCTTTTGTTTGATGAATTGGTTTTAAATAACCACTCATCATTAAGTCTAGTGTCTAGGTACTGAATCCAGGACTGGAATCTCGAAGGAGGCTGCATGTCTGACTTCTTGTTAGCCAGTGTGATGAGACAGAAGTTTACTTCTGTTGCTGGTTTGGTTTATCTCATGAAAGAATAACCATCAGTTTTGGGTGTGTCTGCCCTATTTCTCAGCAGTTTGTCATGAATTTGGTATTCTCAGTTTTGACCCACAGAGGCATGGTGACACCTTGCCAAGCATAGTTCCAGGATGTGGGGTTTTTTCGAATTGTGTCGTTAAACATATCACTGTACGGAAACTTCAATAGAGGTATGTATTTTGTATTCTTTGATGACAACTGCAAAGTGACCTAGGCAGTACCTCAATACCAACATATTGAATAATTTGTAAATTGATGGACCAAAGTTTAAAAGGGGCTTCAATCCTGACACTAATTTTGTGAGAGTAATCAATTGCAAGTACTAATTATGGCATTCAAATGTGAAGTTATCTGACTGCACCAGCAAATCATGCAATTAGATGCCTAAAAGCCATAATTTGCACTCTCAATTATTTGCATTATCAACTGATTGCACTTGCAACATTGGAGATGGGTTTTTAAACTTTGGCCCCAAAGTTTTATTAATCTTCAGTGCAAATTATGGCATTTAGACATTAATTCCTGTAGATACCCATTTTTATTAGTCCCACTTCCAAGCATTTGGGACTTCGATGGGTCTTCAGACTAGGAGCCAAGTGAACCAGTGAACTCAGTGAGGGGGGTTTGGTTGCTAGCTCCCAGTACCAAAAGAAAGGGGAAGCATCGATGGGAAATCAGGAACCTCAGACTGACTGTCCCCAGGAACAATGGGGAGAGCCTAATCCTGGCTCTGCCACTCATTCTTTGAGTTTGATTCTCCTACCACTTACAGTGGTGTAAATTAGGAGTAACTCCACTGAAGTTGGTAGAGTTACACTCCACACTAAAGTCAATAGAATTACAATTGTGAGAAGAATCAGGACCACTGTTTGGCCTCATACAAGTCATTTTACCTCTATGTCTCCACTATAAAACTGAGATAATACTTTACAAGGACATTGTGTAGATTAATTGATGTTTGTAGACTGCTTTTACAATGTAAAGCACTATACAAATACTAAAAACGATCATTATTCCAATGTGTTAAAGATGGAGTATTACTAAACCAACAGAACAGAAATCTAACCAACTAGGACGTCAAACATTCCAACCTGAGGAAAGTAGATGTCAGATTCTTACTTTACAGAATGAATACAAATACTATAAGCCTATTACAGCTTCCTAGTATTTGAAGTAGTCGTCCCCTTTTAAAAGCCTATGTGACTCCTTTTGTACTACCACACATGGCTGTGGTAAATGTAAGCGAGGGAATGGTCCTGCTATTGTGGGGAACTTTCCTGGCTTCTGCACTACCCCGGTGAAATGGGCTAGCAGAAGGATCTGAGTCCTCGCTCCCACTTCTTTACCCAGAGGCCTGCCTGCCCTCGAGGACTCCCCTTCCACTCTCCTGTCTGGCAGAGTCCTCGTAACGCCAACAAGGCTGGGTCCAGGATTCCTGGGGGGCTCAACCCCCAACCTTGCTGTGGTCACCTAGGACAGGGGCTAGGGTGTCCCCACTCTGGGGTACTCTCTCTGCACTGGACACTTCCCTGACCCACTGATCATTTCGTACAATTTAAAGCAAATACAATTTATTTAATCAGCAATTAATTTAAAAAAGAATAAGGAAAAATGGGAAAGGTTAAAGGAAAACACATCACCCCGCTCTGCGGCAGGGAACATTACAAACAGTGTCTCTGGAACATCAGGGCAGTTCACAGTTTGTTCCTTGTAGGTCCCAGGCCTCCTTCTCAGGCCCTGGCTGTGCTGCAGGAATGCTGTGGGTTGGACACTTGCTCTGGTGGTGACCACACACCTCCAGGCTTTGGGTGGTGGGACCCTTCTGCCCAGCATCAGACCCCCGTCAGGTTAAGAACCCCCTCCCAGTCTGGCCTACAAGGACCCTTGGCTGGGGGTGTCTTTCTGCGCTGGGCCCTTTGCCCAGGGTCTCCCCTTGGCTGGCCCCAGTTGCTCACCGCACCCGGCTCCAGACTGCTCCAGCTCCAGCTCCAGCTCCAGCTCCACTGTTCTAGCTTCGGCTCCACTCTGCCTCAGCAGTGATGCTGCTGCTCTGCCTCCAGCCCCCTGGGCTGCTTCTTTGACCCCTCTGGCTCTGTGGCTCCAGCCCTCCTCTCAGCACAGGATCTGCTCTCCCTGGGCTATGTCTCTGGCTCTGTGGCTGCAGCTCTGCTCCCAGCACAGGATCTGCTCCTCAGCTCAGCTTGGGCCCCTTCTTTCTCCTTAGCTCAGCCCCACTCTGTCTGACTCAGGCAATTCCAGCTCACACGGAGGACAGGACTCATGCTGGCCTTCTGATTAGCCTGCCCGCCCTGTCAATCAGGCTGACCTGGAGCATTGGCCTCTCCCCATTGTTCCTGGGGACAGTCAGTCTGAGGTTCCTGATTTCCCATCGACCCTTCCCCTTTCTTTTGGTACTGGGAGCTAGCAACCAAACCCCCCTCACTGAGTTTTAGTAAGGGGACAACAGTCCCCTTACATAAAGCTGCTGTAATCTTGGCCATAAACCATTATGAATTAGAATTTAACTATTTATTGGCAAATCAAAATCTAATAAACATTTTCTTACTACCACTGATCTTATTGTCATTGATGAATATCAGAACCAGTATATTCTAGACTATGCAATTATGGTTTAATTTACAGGGCACAAAAGTAATGTAAAACTATCAGTACGGCAACTGTTGACCATTTGAGTCACATTCTTGTTTACAGGTTGGATACATACATACTTGATGTTTACAGGTTAAGTACTGTTAATTACATTGTAAATACATCTTATTTTGTGGTTCAAAGGTGAACTACAAAATAAAACAAACAGCAAACAAAAAGTTTGTACTCTCTACTTCTCCTTTTTTTCTCCTTTATAATGCATAATGTCAATCTTAGGCTGGAATTTTCAAAGGAACCTAAGAAAGTTAGCTGCCAAACTGCCATTGAATTCTAGTGGGATTTCAGCACCAAATACCCTTAAACTCCTTTGAAAATTCAAGTCTCAGGGCTTGTCTACACACACATTTAGTCTGCTGCAAGCAAGAGTGTAAATCCACCCCACACTAGCCTGCTGCAGACTAGCTGTCATGTAAATCATGCCGATATGCATTAACAATTCGTTAATGTGCAGTGATCTAGCCTGTTTCAAAGAGGACTAGATCAAAGAGCTTTCAACTAGATCAAAGAGCGTTAATGCATGTCAGAGGGATCCATATGGAGAGTTAGTCCTCCTCAGGCTAGTGAGGGTATATTCACATCTCAACTTGTCATGAACTAACTGTTCATGTAGACAAGCCCTTAGTGTTTTTCCAAACAAAAGGATTTTGTTCAGGGATTTGTTACAGCTTGTTTGTATAAACAGAAACATCAGACCTTGATTTTCCTGTTTTTCTGAAGGACCCTTTGTTCCTGAAGAACTGGAAAAGAACAGTGACATCACATTAGGTTGAAACCTGAGCTGCAGCTTTCCCATGACTTAGATGAGGGAAGGAGGGGACATTGAGTCAGACTTCTCTTAAAGTTTTGTTTTAATTAAAACTTCTTTAACTCTAGCTCCTAACATTAAACAGCTGGGATAAAAGCTGTCTCTGTGAGAACTCCAATCTCCCCTAAACTGAGGGTTGGGAAAGTTTCAACACATCTGGTGATATCACTATCCCACTTAATTCCCTAGTCTTCCAGAAGGTCCTTCAGCAAAACAAGTGACTCCAGCACATGATATTTCTAATATAAAAAACAAGCAGGAAAAAACCCAAGAACTTTCCTACAGAGTTCATCCTTAAACAAGGGCATACATTAAATGGCAATTAAATACAATTACCAGGTAATCTGTAGGGATATGCACTGTATTTACTCCATATTCCACAGATATTCCTGGGAATACATAAGTTTATCCATGCAGCTTATTCCACGGGGGGCACAACGCTTCCCATCCACACTGCACAGAACTGGATCACCAAGAATGCATCTTTGCAGAGATTTCCTCCCCCTGTCCAGTGAATACTGCTATGGGAAGAGATTATTTGGCCTAGGAAAATTCATTTGTACTGAAGGCACTGATAGATAGTGTTTACATAAGTGGGAAAAAATCAATGTAATGCTTTGGTTATTCTGGATTTGATATTGGTCACATGAATAAAAGCTGTTTCTCCCTCACCCCCAGTGTACTACACTTCCCCCTCTGTCATGTACCAGACAAATATTCTGTTGTCCAGCCAAAAACCCGTAACATCTAGGGGTTATTTAAATGGTAATGTCACATATGGTCTAATCCTTGAAGATGCTCAAAGTTGAGAGTGAGCTCAGAGTTACATAAGGAGCCACAATATTAGTGCCCTAAAAGGTAAGATGATTCCAATATAGTTAAGGGAAGTTGCACTTTAGGGCATGATTCACCACTGCAGCTCTTGAGAAAGTTAATGGACTAAACAATGAAACCTGCAACTTGTTTGTTAAATAAGTTGCTACGGACAAGTGGTAGACTTTCTAGTCAGAGTATTTTAAATGCGTAGTTAAAATGTTTTGAATTGAAAGGCTTTTATTCAGTTTGAATAGCTAGGCATGTGATACAGAACTGCGCAATTACATGCCATGATAGAAGGATATCACAAAGTGAGTTTTGCAAACAAAAGGCAGTCAAATAATCTGAAGTATTCAAAAGATATCCAACTAATCTACTTATTTCCTGAATCCTGTGACCCCGATGACTATTACAAGTTGCTCTTACAGGTGCTGGGAGAGGAAAGAGGGAAAGTTCAAAATATTGGGTCAAATTCTACTCAGTTACACTAGTGCAAAGCCATCAGTAGAGCGCCTAGGGATTTAGACTGGTGTAACTGAAAGCAGATTTTGATTCATTATGCTTAGGAGAACAGTACAGATGTTTATGAACTACAATAAGGATCAACAGGATGTGAAAGCACTGCACCTGGGGCTTTTTAATACCTTGATGATAACATTTGTTTTATTTTTTTTTTATTTCCACAGGCCTAGTATTCTATTTTTAAAATGAAAGTTCTCAAATACATTTCTGACAAAATTTGAAATCCACTATTTAACTGAATCTGTATACCAATACACACTGAACAATTAGATCACTAATGACAGCTAGAATGAGAGAAAACAACAAGCAGTCCTTGTGGCACCGTAGAGACTAACAAATTTATTTGGGCATAAGCTTTCGTGGGCTAGAACCCACTTCATCAGATGCATGGAGTGGAAAATACAGGCCATTTTTATGGCTGACTTAGAACAACGCTTCCTCAGCTCTCGTCCCCTAATGCCCCTACTCTACTTGCGCTACATTGATGACATCTTCATCATCTGGACCCATGGAAAAGAAGCCCTTGAGGAATTCCACCATGATTTCAACAATTTCCATCCCACCATCAACCTCAGCCTGGTCCAGTCCACACAAGAGATCCACTTCCTGGACACTACGGTGCTAATAAGCGATGGTCACATAAACACCACCCTATACCGGAAACCTACTGACCGCTATTCCTACCTACATGCCTCCAGCTTTCATCCAGACCACACCACACGATCCACTGTCTACAGCCAAGCTCTACAATACAACCGCATTTGCTCCAACCCCTCAGACAGAGACAAACACCTACAAGATCTCTATCAAGCATTCTTACAACTACAATACCCACCTGATGAAGTGAAGAAACAGATTGACAGAGCCAGAAGAGCACCCAGAAGTCACCTACTACAGGACAGGCCCAACAAAGAAAATAACAGAACGCCACTACCCGTCACCTTCAGCCCCCAACTAAAACCTCTCCAACGCATCATCAAGGATCTACAACCTATCCTGAAGGACGACCCATCACTCTCACAGATCTTGGGAGACAGGCCAGTCCTTGCTTACAGACAGGCCCCAACCTGAAGCAAATACTCACCAGCAAACACACACCACACAACAGAACCACTAACCCAGGAACCTATCCTTGCAACAAAGCCTGTTGCCAACTGTGTCCACATATCTATTCAGGGGACATCATCATAGCGCCTAATCACATCAGCCACACTATCAGAGGCTCTTCACCTGCACATCTACCAATGTGATATATGCCATCATGTGCCAGCAATGCCCCTCTGCCATGTACATTGGTCAAACTGGACAGTCTCTACTTAAAAGAATAAATGGACACAAATCAGACGTCAAGAATTATAACATTCAAAAACCGGTTGGAGAACACTTCAATCTCTTTGGTCACTCCATTACAGACCTAAAAGTTGCAATTCTTCAACAAAAAAACTTCAGAAACAGACTCCAACGAGAGACTGCTGAATTGGAATTAATTTGCAAACTGGATACAATTAACTTAGGCTTGAACAGAGACTGGGAGTGGATGGGTCATTACACAAAGTAAAATTATTTCCCCATGTTTATTCCCCCCCTCCACCCTACACTGTTCCTCAGACGTTCTTGTCAACTGCTGGAAATGGCCCACCTTGATTATCACTACAAAAGGTTCCCCCCACACACACACTCTCCTGCTGGTAATAGCTCACCTTAAGTGATCACTCTCTTGTTGCAGTGTGTATGGTAACACCCATTGTTTCATGTTCTCTATGTATATAAAGCTCCCACTGTATTTTCCACTGAATGCATCCGATGAAGTGAGCTATAGCTCACGAAAGCTTATGCTCAAATAAATTTGTTAGTCTCTAAGGTGCCACAAGTACTCCTTTTCTTTTTACGAATACAGACTAACATGGCTGCTACTCTGAAACTCCAGTTAGTGAGGTGCGTGCAAGGAGCTGAGAGTGAGAGGGCGTGCTGCTGGACGACTGAGGAGTACAAATGCTATCTGGCATCATGAGGAAGGTCCTGTGGTGAGGATACAGAAGGTGTTGGGAGGAGGCCATGGGGAAGTAGCCCAGGGAGTTGTAGCTGTCACACAGGTGTTACACAGAATACTATAGACAGCTGTGATCCACAGGGCCCTGGGCTGGAACCCAGAGTAGAGGGCGGGTCCAGGTTCCCCCCATCCCCCCAACTCCCTATTGGATACCGGAGGAGTTGACTTGGACTGTGGGTCCCACCAGAGGGGAAGGTCCCTGGCCTGTCCCCCGACCCACTAGGTGGACCAACAGAGACTGTGGGGATTGTTCTCCTTCCTTTTCCCCATGCTGGCCAGTGATGAGGTTATCTGAGTGAACGGCAGATTTGAGCCACGAAAGTGGCGAAACTGAGGGCTACTGTGAATCTCTGAGGCAAACAAAATCCGCCAATAAGCACAGGACCCACCAAGGTAGCGGAGGAACTTTGTCACAGTAAAAAAAGAAGAAATGAAATAAACTTGCTAATGTTTGTTTCCATTCACCACTTCTCACTTTGTTTACAGTCACTCACCTAGCAACAGTAACTAAGGATGTTACATCATGCGGCCTTTGTCAAATTTCATACCTAAGCGTCACACATCTTGTAAAAGAAGGGATTACAGGAATTAATTTGAAAGAAGACAGAGAAAAACAGCAAACAAAAAAAATTGAGCGAAATGACAAAATTAAGTGCTAGGCAGCAAGCAGAGCAGTATCCTAAAACATTCTATGAAAGTGAAGAAAAGTTGTTTTCTACATCATGCAATGTACATGTTGATTTTATAAGTAACACTAGCTGTGATAAGCATCTTGAAAGTGCAACTCATAAGCACAAATGAAAGGCATTAAAAATGAATGCAGATAGAAATTTTAAAAAGCGGAAAACAGTTACAGAGCGGTTTAATACCAACACAGAGGAGCAGCTTTACAGGAGAAATAAAGTGTTCAAATTAACACTCCCTGGTGTAAATATACCCCTGCATACCCTTGACAATCCAAAACTGAGATGGTTTTTAGAGACCAAGGTAGGTGTTATACCAAATGCAGATCACTTAGAAAATGTTACCTTCCAAAGTGTTTGACTGTTATATTGAAGAATTAAAGGAAAAGTTGCAGTCCTGTGAAGGAATTAGCATTGAGGCAGATGAAACTACCGATGCTGAAGACAAGGTATGTGCTTAACATTCTTGCCACCGCCGCCCCATCCCAACAAGCAGTGACAATGCAGGCACTTCTGATGCAAGTGAAACACAAGCTGGGGTTTTTTTGTTATACTGTGAAGTTTTGGAAGCTGTCAATTTTAAAACTGTCCACAAAGCTATATGGGAAACAGTTGAAAAATCTGCCCTACCATTTGACCGTAACACTGCATTTGTGACCAATAATGCCATGTACATGAGGAAAGCTTGGGATCGAGGTTTGAAAACTTTGTTTTTAAAAGCTGCACACCTTACATGCATGGCACATTTGCTTATCTTTGTGGGCAGTCTGTAGAGGAAGACACTTTTGAAAGTAAATGAATTCGTTGTGGCTGTAAAACGTGCTTTCGCTGCCTGCCCTGTATGTTTCTAACAGAAAGAGGGAACAGTCCTTCGATCCCAACAATAGTCCCCATAATAACCAGATGGAACACCTAGTTCAATGCAGCTCTTTATCACACTGAACACGCTGAGGATTACGTTTCATTTTTTACAAAAGAGAATGGTCATAGCAGTAGTTCAAGTGTTCAAGAGATTGTTGATCTTTGCCAATATGAAGCAGCTATTGAACTCGAGGCTCTAAAAGAGTTTGCACCCTGAATCGTGAACATATCCCCCCTTAGTCTCCTCTTTTCCAAGCTTAAAAGTCCTACCCTCTTTATTCTCTCCACATATGGGACCCGTTCCAAACCCCTAATCATTTTAGTTGCCCTTCTCTGAACCTTTTCTAATGCCAGTGTATCTTTTTTGAGATAAGGAGACCACATCTGTACGCAGTAATCAAGATGTGGGCGTACCATGGATTTATATAAGGGCAATAAGATATTCTCCATCTTATTCTCTATCCCTTTTTTAATGATTCCTAACATCCTGTTTGCTTTTTTGACTGCCGCTGCACACTGCATGAACGACTTCAGAGAACTATCCATGATGACTCCAAGATCTCTTTCCTGATTAGCAGTAGCTAAATTAGCCCCCCATCGTATTGTATGTATAATTGGGGTTATTTTTTCCAATGTGCATTACTTTACATTTATCCACATTACATTTCATTTGCCATTTTGTTGCCCAATCACTCAGTTTTGTGAGATCTTTTTGAAGTTCTTCACAGTCTGCTTTGGTCTTAACTATCTTGAGCAGTTTAGTATAATCTGCAAACTTTGCCACCTCACTGTTTACCCCTTTCTCCAGATCATGAATAAGTTGAATAGGATTGATCCTAGGACTGATCCTTGCAGCACACCAATAGTTACCCCTCTCCATTCTGAAAATTTGACATTTATTCCTACCCTTTGTTCCCTGTCTTTTAACCAGTTCTCAATCATGAAAGGATCTTCCCTCTTATCCCATGACAACTTAATTTACATAAGAGCCTTTGGTGAGGGACCTTGTCAAAGGCTTTCTGGAAATCTAAGTACACTATGTCCACTGGATTCCCCTTGTCCACATGTTTGTTGACCCTTTCAAAGAACTCTAATACATTAGTAAGACATGATTTCCCTTTATAGAAATCATGTTGACTTTTGCCCAACAATTTATGTTCTTCTATGTGTCATTTTTATTCTTTACTATTGTTTCAACTAATTTGCCCGGTACTGACGTTAGACTTACCGGTCTGTAATTGCCGGGATCACCACTAGAGCCCTTCTTAAATATTGGCGTGACATTACCTATCATCCAGTCATTGGGTACAGAAGCTGATTTATGTGGACAGGTTACAAACCATAGTTAATAGTTCCGCAATTTCACATTTGAGTTCTTTTAGAACTCTTGGGTGAATGCCATCTGGTCCCGGTGACTTGTTACTGTTAAGTTTCTCAATTAATTCCAAAACCTCCTCTAGAATTCTTTGCTTCAATCTGTGATAATTCCTCAGATTTGTCATCTACAAAAGATGGCTCAGGTTTGGGAATCTCCCTAACATCCTCAGCCGTGAAGACTGAAGCAAAGAATTCATTTAGTTTCTCCGCAATGACTTTATCGTCTTTAAGTGCTCCTTTTGTATCTCGATCGTCCAGGGGCCCCACTGGTTGTTTAGCAGGATTCAGGCTTCTTATGTACTTAAAAAACATTTTGTTATTACCTTTTGAGTTTTTGGCTAGCTGTTCTTCAAACTCCTTTTTGGCTTTTCTTATTACAGTTTTATACCTAATTTGGCAGTGTTTATGCTCCTTTCTATTTACCTCGCTAGGATTTGACTTCCACTTTTTAAAAGATGCCTTTTTATCTCTCACTGCTTTTTTACATGGTTGTTAAGCCACGGTGGCTCTTTTTTAGTTCTTTTACTGTGTTTTTTAATTTAATTTAAGTTGGGCCTCTATTATGGTGTCTTTTAAAAGTGTCCATGCAGCTTGCAGGGATTTCACTCTAGTCACTCTACCATTTTAGCAAAAGGGACTTTACTAAAAAGAATTAGTTACTTTTGTAGTTTTTCATTATTTTTGTTTGAAAAATTATTGCACAATATGCATATATAATTTTGAAACAGTTACTTTGACAAGGAAATGAAAAATATTGCATTAATGTTGTTTGTTTTTGTGTAAATGTTACACTGTAATATTTTATTATTAAATTGTTACATATTTTTGTTGTCGTGACCATTTTGTACATTTTTACCATGACTATTCCATAAATTTTGCCTAATTTTACCATGACAAAACTGTATCCATACTTATTATCTAACACTTTACTAATGATTTTTAACATTGTTAGCTTATTTAACTGCTGCAGCACACCAAGTGGATGTTTTCAGAGAACTGTCCATGATGACTCCAATCTCTTTCTTGAGTAGTAACATCTAATTTAGACCCGATCATTTTGTATGTATAGTTGGGATTATGGTTTCCAATGTGCACTACTTTCATCTGCCATTTTGTAACCCAGTCTCCCAGTTTTGTGAGATCCCTTAATTAAGTCCAAAATTGACTGCAAAGAGTTACAAACCTGAATAATTTTGTGTCAGCTGCAAATTTAGCCACCTCACTGTTTATCCCTTTTTCCAGAGCATTTAATGAATATGTTGAACAGAACTGGTTCCGGTACAGATCCTTGTCCATTGTGAAAACTGACCTTTTATTCCTACCCTTTGTTTCCTGACTTTTAACCAGTTACTTATCCATGAGAGGACCTTCCCTCTTATCCCATGACTGCTTTCTTTGCTGAAGAGCCTTTGGTGAGAGACCTTACAAATGAAGAATAAGATGAGAAATGAATGGTACAACAGACAGATGGGGGAAGCACAGAGAATCAAGGACACGCTACTGGTCATCATGATAAGCATGACATTTTAAAAATACTGTGAAAAGTTGGTAAGAAAAGCAGACAGTTGAATGAAATACTTCTTTACTGGGATGCTACTTTTATAGTTTTTGTGCATATGACAGAGCACATGTTTAGAAATCTGTGGACACGTTTAGAAATCTGAAATATATTAGTATTGCTTCATACTAAATGTCTCAGAAAGTAAAGCTGTATTCTAAACATAGGATGACATTACCTTAAGAGAGTCTCTGCAGTGCTGAAAGAACTTCATTAACCCCTTATGAGTAATGCTCTGTGTTTCATCATGGCAATGGTAAAGAGTGAAACACTGGGGATGGTGTAGTCCCAGCTGGATCAGCCACTCATCGTTCAAGCAATGGCAGTCTACAATCTGAATCTCCCTCCCTGGAAAAAGAGAGCCAGATTACCAAAATGATCAAACACAAAATACAAGCCCATATTCATTGTCTATTGTTTTGATTAACATGGTAGAATATAAATTATTGATTGATCTCATTTGGATAATTCAATTTCAGGGTATGTTTGCATAATGTTTTCACTAATGTATCCATCGTGAAAGTGCAGCTTTCAAAAAGCCATGATATGAACTGAAAATGCAAAATGTATTTTTATATCAAGTGATTACAAAGCCAGTGCTCTTCCAAATAAAGGAGATTCCATCATATATGCTTCCTGAATATTTTCTAGTGAAGAAAAAAAATCTGAAAACATTGCACTGACATTTAACATGGATTGTTTTGAAATATTCCTAGAAAAGCTTACTGTGGAGGTGTCAACATGTTTTTCCCTTGTGTGTATTTTCTATAAAAGCATTTAAATGTTACTATAACTTTCAGAGATTTATTTTGTCAGCATGAGATGTGGGAGCATTAGTAAATACTAGTCATAACCGTGATATTGACATAGCCCACACTTTCAGGTAGCTATGAAGTCAAAGAATAATCATTGCTAGCCTGGAGCCTTTCGTTTTTAAAATTTTAAAATTAAAAAATTTCATTTTTAAAATGGCATAATTGGCTTTTAAAATGCAGAGAAATAGGCTCAAATCCTGAAGTCACTGATAGTTTTGCCTGAGTAAAGACTGAGGTACAGATTCTCAGCTGATGTAAACTGGCATAGTTTTGTTGATGTCACTGGCTTCATTATACTCAATAGACGTAGGGCAGGTTCTACAGCAACTGAGAATCTGCTCCTAAATACGAAATCCTGGTCGTACCAGGTTTCCACCCTAAATCTTCCTGGATTTGGTATAGAAGGGCTGATTCTGCAAGGTACTGAGCATCTTGTCTGGGGTGCTAAGGGCACTCAGCACCTTGCAAGATATATCCAGTAATTAGTGCAGCTCACTAGCTATGAGCTATGTGATTATTAGACCACAACTGCATGAGCTGTAACTTTCAATTACTCTGCCAGGGCTATCCATTTTCTTATTTGAATTAACATACCTATATTGCTTTAATCTGTTCCAGTTTTCCAGGCTTTTTCTCCCCAACTCTAGTTAAAATCTAACGATTTCTAAGCACCCCGTGCTAGTGACAGCAGCAGATACTGCAAAACTTAACCAGAACTTCTTAAAATCTGTGCTAGGTATAAAGAATTCTCATCATCCTCTCTTAGAGGATCTGATGTAATCGACTAATGGTCGCGTGCAGAGTACATATCCCAGTGGCACCCACAGCACAGATATAAATAGCTGGGTTGCCGGTGAATCATGCCCTGCAGGGTGTGGGTATGTATGCGAGAATATACCCTTCGCTCTCGACACTCACTCAGACTATGCCTCCAGTCTACAGTGCTTAGCAGTGTAGTATCCTCTGCAGGAAAAGACTTCCCCAGCAAGGGAATGGTCCAGTCGGTGGGAGGCAGCAGAGAAAGGCTCTGCCAGCTGCTCACTGATGGACCCCTGCCCTACTGCAGGGAGAGGTTCTGGCAGCTGGGGAGGCAGCCAGGACAAGCTCCACCAGCTCCCAACTACTGGAGCTTTTCCCCTCCACATCACCCCCGGCCCTCCGCCCGAGCCTTTCCTCAAGCCAGGGAAAAGCTCCAGCAGCAAGCAGCCGTTGAAGCTTTTCCGTGCTTTCTCGCCACTGCCATATAGCTACACACCACAGTGTGGACACAGCAGGCTTTTCAATAGGCCTCATAGCCTAAGAGGGAAAACTGTCATGTTACAGACCATCACATCAAGCCAAAGGATGAGTTACCCTTTAAGCACTTATCTGTAAATGTGTGGGAAAAAATTGTGTTGTTATCGGAGACTTCAATTTGGGAGATGTATGATGGAGGACTCATGCAGCTACCAGTAAATCCTCATTAGATGTTCTAAAATTTATAGATAATTTTCTAACGCAGAAGGAGTGCACTTGACATGAGGTAACTATCTTGGACCTCATTATGACAGATAAACATGAATTAATGACTGGACTAGACATTGGTTGTTGCCTTGGGAAAGTCATCATGACCTGTGCAAACAGAAGACATGCCCAACCAGTCATTCATATATACTTTATGCTTCAAAAGGACTAATTTCCCAAAACTGAGAAAAATTATGAGCAAAATTGATTGGGAGGAAAGATTTAGACAGACAGAACAATGTGAATAAAAATTTAGAGTTATTTAAGAAGAGTTTATCAGATGGCCAGAAAGCCACAATCCCTCAGTCAAGAAAGAGGCCACTTTGACTAAAAGCCCATCCTGATTCAGTGGCAAAGGCAGCAATTAGAAATAAAAAAGTAATATATAACAAAAGGAAAAAGGAAGATATAAATAGCAACTGATATACATTGGAAGTTATGAGGTGCAGAAAGTTGCCAAGGGAAGCCAAAGACAACAGAGAAAAATCTATGGCTAGCAGCACTAAGGACATTAAGAAGTTTAACTTGGGTGCATCGAGAACTGCAAGTCACCTTGTTACCCTCTGCCTTAGCAAAAGCGAGATTTGCTGCTGCCAAACTGAGTGACAACTCCCTGCCACGCCAGTTTATTAGTCAGCCAAATAAACTCCTTAGACTCTGCCAGCCCTTACTCTGCTTTTCTTGGTGCAAACCAGTTCCCAAACCACCCGGAAGAGTGTTCTGCAGTATCCAGTGTCACTGGACACTCACAGAAATTACCAAGTCCACTATCTCCAGAGTATACACACTAGACTGTTAGCGCAGGCAAGGAGTCCCATTGTAATATAACAGCAATGGGATGAACTTATAGTAGAACCAAGAATAAGTTTATTACAAGTGAACAGATTTAAGTGATACTAAGTAAAGACAACAGAAACAGAAAATAGTTACAAATAAAACAGAAGTATAATATGCTTTCTAGTGACTAAAACGTAACAGGCTGCAATCCTTGCCTAAGGCATTTTCTCACCTAAAGCCACCTCTCAACATTACCAACCCACATGGCTGGAGATCCACCATTCATGGATACAAAAGGCACTGACCTCTTCGTTCCGTCAGTGATGGATAACAAAACGTCTTTTTGCTTCACCTTATATTTCCCCAAAACTCATTGTTTTGTCCCCCCACAGACAAGCCAACCCCCTGTAGCTTTAATCTCAGTCTTTCCATGCTGATTTCACATTCTTCAGTCAACCTGGCTTTTCCTGTTGACTTGCATGCCAATGCATCTTCCTTTGTGTTGGTTTCCCAATACCTAATTTACATGAGAGACAGGGAGATAACTACCTTCCTTCCTGTCTTGAAAACCTGTTTCTCTCTTTGTTTGGCTACAGATTTTAAAACATAACACCAATAAGTATCCATAATTCCTCAGGTAGTGTTAATATATAGGTTTCACAATGATATTAATGACCCAAGTTTTCCCAGCTTCCATTTGATACTTTACAAGAAACTCTTCATAAAAAAAATACTATGACAGCAACATGTTAGGTGTAGTGAGTTTGACAGGTCAGACAGGAGATAGGAGTTGCTGACATAGTGTAGTGAACTATGAATGAGCCCCTGTGTCATGAGAAATTCTAGCAATGGGATAGGCCCATTTCTAGATGGAGATGGTAAAACTATTATGATGATGCAGAAAAGAGATGTGTTCAATAAATATTTCTGTTTTGTATTTGGAAAAATAAAAGGTTAATTTATCAATATCATATAAGGATTACAAAATACTTTCCAGACCATTTGTAATGGAGAAGTATGTTAGACAATAGCTACTGGAAATAAACATTTTTAAATCAGCAGGACTGAATAACTTGTATCCAACAGTCCTATAACAGCTGGCTAAGGAGATCTCTGGCCCACTGATTTAAATTTTAAAAAACATTTTGGAATACCAGGGAAAGTCCAGAAGACTAGAAAAGTGCTAATTTTCAAAAAGGGCAAGTGGGATGCCCAAGCAAGTAAGGCTGGTTACGATGACATCAATCCCATGCAGAATAATGAAAGAATTAAGGGAAAGGAATATAATTAATACCAGTCAATATGGAAAACAGGTCTTGACTTCCTTCTTCGATGACAGTATAAGTTTGGTTGATAAAGGTAAGTGCATAGATGTAGTAGACTTTTGTAAGACTTTTGAGTTAGTACCACATGGTATTCTGATTTAAAAAACAGTACTATACAGTATCAATAGAGCACGCATTCACTGGATAAAGAATTGGCTAAGTGACAGATCTCAAAAACTAGTTGTCAGTGGGGACTCATCATCCAATGGGGAGGTTTCTAGTGTGTTCTGAAGGGATCAGTAATAGGCCTGATGCTATTCAACACTTTCATCAATGATCTGGAAATAAATATAGAATAACTGCGGATAACATTTGTGGATGACACAGAGTGGTGAGCTATCCTGTGTTGCTACACTGCAGTGTAAGAAGGATTAAGAAACCTTTCCTTGCTCCCCTGCTGCAGACTAATAGGGAGAACAGGGATTGTGCTTTCAATACTTCCTGCCCCCTCCCTTGTCCAGGTAGATGGGGGTGGAGAATGGGCAAAACTTTCCAACATGCCGACCAGATTTTAAAAATATGTGCTAGCTACTTATGCTAAACAATCTGTTCCATATTGTATTGAGCTGAGATTTTTTTTGAATATCTTTCCCAGACCCAAAGAGCTCTGTGTGACTCAAAAGCATGTCTCCCTCACTAACAGAAGTTGGTACAATAAAAGCTATTACCTCACCCACCCTGTCTCTCTAATATCCTGGGGCTGACATGGCTACAACTACACTGCATATAACACAGTATAGAGCAGTGGTTCTCAAACTTTTTTTTCGCCGACCACCTGAAAATTGCTGAGGGTCTCAGCGGACCACTTAATGATGTTTCCAGATGTTGTTTGTACCATTAGCTAACTATTGCAAAGTGCTTTGGATAAAAGCACTATATAAAAAAACCTTAATAATTAACATTTTTTGTTCTACAAATAAAAGCACACAACTCATATTTTAATATCAGTAGTTTTATCTTTCTAATTCGATGGATGTGCCCTCTCTCCCCCGCTGCGGTAGCGCCCGAGCTGGGGTTGGGAAGGAGTGGGGGGTCTCTCCCCTGCTGCGGCAGCCCCCAAGCTTGGGTGGGAAGGAGGGGGGGTCTCTCCCTGGCAGCCACAGCCCTGGAGCTGGGGAAAGTCACCTCTTTCTCTGGCCACCGCAGCCCTGCACATCCCAAATTCCCCCCACCCCCCTCTTTTCACCCCACTGCCCCCTCCCACCTACCTCCTATTCCCCCCGCAAGGCCACCACCTCACCTTACATGCGTCTTTTCCAGGGTCCAGGCACTTAATTAGTGGAGCCACGCCTGCGCAGCTCTACTAATTAAGTGGGTGGCCCTTCATTCTCTCGTGTGCGGCTGCCCAGGCACACACCTTAGAGGGAAGTATCTGCAGACCACCTGAATGGAGCTCGCGGACCACGGACTACAGTTTGAGAACTTCTGATATAGAGAGAGAAGGTGGGCGAAGTAATATATTTTATTGGACCAACTTCTTTTAATATCACCCACCTAGTCTCTATAATACCCTGGGACCAACATGGCTACAACAACACTGCATATAATATACAGAATTGTGGCTGCTTTTTGTCAATTTGCCGGAGTATCAGGACTTTTTCTCTTGTGTTGGGTACATATATATTATACCATCTCTATTTTGTAGGAAGGGGGGACATCTAAATTGTACTTATTCACAGAAATGGTGCACATAATCACCCAGGGACTCACTTTGAGATTGTGCTGCCAGGGAAATCAATAGGTGTTGAGAGCATTTAGTATCTTGCATAATGTAAGCATTTAATGTAAAACTAGTGGGAATGTCAATGATTTAACAATTTGTGGCTTAACCTGACCTCACCCAAATTTTACATCATTATAACTCCTTTTATTCAGTAGAGTTACTCCTGATTTGCAACAGTGTAAGTAAGAGAAGAATTAGACCCTTTTGGTTGACAGGAGGACAAACTTCTTTGTAGATAAAACTTTATGCATAAAAACATAGCTATATTTGCTATTGTTGTAAAGTTTCTAAGAACACTATGATAAAAGTAAGTCCAGCTAAAGCTTAAGGTAAATTATCAATTTCCTCTCGGATATGTCAGGCTTTGCGTAAAGAACAGTTCACCCTCAGTCATGCCCTGTTTAGTTCCCAGAATTAGATCATAATGTTCAGGTAGCTCATGTCATCTTTACCACTACCAAAGCAATGTCTTTGATGTCAGCTAATTAGTCCTGCACTGCTTGAGCCTGTTCAACAAGACACAGTTTATCTGGACTAATACAAAAGAGTGTATTAAAATCCCAATAATAAACTCATGATTTTAAATGTATTTTTTCTCAGATTATACCTGTAGCCTTGTTCAAATAGATTCCAACTTCTCTCCTGAACACGGCCTTGATAGAACCAAAGAATTTTATCTGAGCAGGGCCTTTCCTTGCTAAAAAGCGTTTAATACTTGTCTTTAAAAAATCGTGTTTCCCATGGTTTCACTTTATTTCTTTCCTTCCAGCTGAGACCCTTTCTTTTTCCTTGATCTCTTCTTTGTGTTTCAGGTTGCTGCTTAAACTGGTTCCATCAGGATATGTAGGATTTGAGTGATTGATTTGTGACCTGTGCATGTGACTTGGCCAAGGGAACATCTGAACAGAAAGCAAACCTTAGAGAACCTGAGCTGATTGTAGCATTCTAAACATGAAATAAAATCACCACCACCACCGGTAAGGCGTTTTAAAATTAAATTGCTTTATTACAATGAAGAGTAATTTGACTTCCACTGTCAGAAGAATTAGACTTACAGAGGTTCAAGACTCTTTAAATAACTGAGACTTATTTCCAAGAATGGGCCTCAAGGTTTAGCCCTTATTTGTGTTTGATACACCATTACATAGTAATGCCCATAGCAACGCAACAATGGAACTGAGCTGCTGAGTAAATTTTTATACAGCCCTAGCCACACAGCAGTGGGTGTGGCAAGAGAACAATATAGGTCACTGCAATTCCTTTCCCTTTTCACCAACTTTAAAAAACTGTTATTTTGGGTGTCACCTCAACAGTGAGAAGTTCTCTGCTGTAAACAGACATTTCAAATCCTAATCTAATTGGCTACTTTAACCTCAACTGTTCATAGATATATAAGCACTGTTTAGCACTTCTAAAATAAAAGAGAACTCAAACCCATGACCCCTTTGACATGTTCTGTATGCTGAGATGATCAATACATTATAGTCTGACTGATCACATATGACTTGACTCAAAGTGCACCACAGGATCCAGAGGAAACTGGACACAAGGGATCAAGATAAAGCCTTTTTTTTCTTTTTGTATGAGGGATAAGAGAAGATACAACTTTAAGTAAATAACATAGTTATTTAAATCTTTTGCAGACAGTGGCTTTAGCTGGTAAGACTGGCTCACTAGTCAAAGCTGAATGACATTCTGCTACAGAATCCAAAGAAATGGGATACAGGATAACAGTTGGATTACTTTACTGAATCAGGTGTTTTCTTCATCTCTTTGTCCCTACATAATCCTTTAGGGTTCATGAACACAGGTCTATTTTTCCTTATGATTTTTATGCAAAAGTATTCTTAAATCCTACCTGTATTACTAATGAGATTTCTTTTGAGCTGTCTAGGGGCAGCAGGTATGTCCCTTTCCTTTTCTTTTCTTTAGTAGTAGGCGCGGTTTTATGACAGAAATGCTGGCAGCCTGGACTTTTTTTTTTTTTTTAAACAGTCATCTGATATATGCCAAGCAAAGTCTTACTGATTTAACCCTTTGGCATTAAGATTCATTGATATAGTTTCCAATGCTTTTTCTAGTTGTTGTGCACTTAAATAACCACAGCTCAGGTTTATTAATAATTTCACAAAACCTCATTAGATTCTGAAGTCAACAGGAGCTGAGGGTGCTCAGTATTTCATGGGAGCGAGCCAAAAATGGGCATCTATTGTACTTTTTCCATCGTTATTGATTACACAGAAATAGAGATGTAAATAGCTGTCCTTAACAGTTAGCCTTTTTCTTTTAGTAGTTATAAGTGTTTAGTGTATAAGTTATAAGTGTCAGTGTTTGTGACATCACATTAGAAACACTTGCGATGTCACAAATCCTCAACTGTGTCATTAGTTAATGATGCAGGTAGGAGGAAGAGACTGTTTACAAAATGTAGAGCTTCTACTATGCATTTAAACAATTTTGTGACCACAGCAACAGCAGTGCAAGAATACAGAAAGTTTCTAAGCTTGATAGGAATATATTTAGGGCCAAATCCTGGAGTCCTTATTTAGTTTGTACTCAATCCAAACTCTGACATAACTCAATTGCCTAAACAGATCAAATGCAGAGACCTCCAGATTTGACATAATATATTTTAATGTATGCTTGAATGTTGAAGTAACTTAATGATAATTCTAACTGAACTACTGATGTGCATAAATTCAGCTGTCCACATTCATTCCCTGAAAACCCTTTGCTTAATATATGATTCCAATTAGACTGAAAAGATATCCTAGCAGGGTCTTCCCCATTACCCCCCACTTGTCTATAAAGTATGATGCACATCTCTGGTGCTGTATAAATAACAATCACAACCCCAATAAACAATTTAGAGCATACACTTCAAGAGTTAGTTCACAAAGGGTCAAGAACCTTCCATTTCAGACCAGGAATGCCAAGCTGCTTTCAGTGAAATAGCTCAGGATCTTTCTCTGTGTGCCAAAAGCCATCATTTAACTATCAAACTCCCCTAATCTATAGAGTCTGACTGAGATGACAGCAACACAACACTGAACCAAAATCTTTCACCTTTTTTAAATTAAACAGTGGTTGTTAAAACAAGAAAGGAAAGTCCAAATGGGATTCTATGTTAAGTATCAGAAGAGCCTTCATAGGATCGTTAGATTGATTTACTCCCTTTCATGTCTTGCGATACATGATGTACCTCATTCAAAACTGCACTAATATAAATGCCCTTTGACATATACGGTAGCTTCTCTAGCCTCTCCATCTGAGTCATACTTGTGAATATAGGGTCTGATCTCTCTCAGCACCAATTGCTTTCCTTGGAAGCTGGTGGAGCTCAGCACATTTGGCCCTGAGGGCTCCAACACAAGTAAAGGGGATACAAATATTATACAAATGAAATGTTCATGGTGAAAGATAATATTAATCCTGAGCAAATGCAAATCATGATACATCAATGCTAACTGAAAGATTCACTTACCAGTCTGCTAAGTCAAGGAAATATGCAATTGTTTTAATGTAATCAGAGGATGTGTAAGTATTATTATTACTTAACTCTTTATTTTCAGACATTTCTAACTCACAGATAAAGATTTATTCCTCATGAAATTTTACCCTCAGTATAAACAATGAGGAGTCCTTGTGGCACCTTAGAGACTAACCAATTTATCTGGGCATAAGCTTTCGTGGGCTAAAATCCACTTCATCAGACGCATGAAAAAATACAGTAAGCAGTATATATATTACAGTATATATATTACAGCACATGAAAAGATGGGAGTTGCCTTACCAAGTGGGGGGGTCAGTGCTAATGAGGCCAATTCAATTAAGGAGGAAGTGGCCTATTCTCAACAGTTGACAAGAAGGGGTGAGTATCAACAGAGGGAAGATTACTTTTTGTAGTGACCCATCCAGCCTCAGTATGTGCACATTGCAATTAGACACCTGCGGTTAGCCTGTGCCAGCTGGCTCGTGTGGCTCAGGCTAAGAGGCTGTTTAATTGTGAGGTAGACTTTCAGGCACAAGCTGCAGCCCAAACTCTTGGACCCTCCAAACTCGCAGGGCCGCAGGGCCAGCCGCAGGTTTTTAACTGCAGGGTAGAAATACCCTAAGAGCTCATGTGAAGCTCTTTATAAAAAATAAACAAAGTTTTCAAAGCTTTGTATCCAGTCGTTTTTCAACGAGTTCTAAAAAGAATCCAAGAGAAAAGATACAAGCACACTAAATGAATCTGCTTTTTTAATATTCAGTCAACAGTATATCAAATTCAGGCGCTCCAAGCAGCATCCTATCCCTCAGTAAAGTTGCTTAAATACACCAAAACTGACCCGTGTACACTCAAACATAATCCAAACTACACACCATATTGGCAGAACAAATACTCCACAGAGTGATATCCAAGATGACTATTACAGATAAAAATATGAAGATGGCACTGAGAACTGAAGCTAAGAGCAGGGCAGAATTTACAGCTTGCAGGGACCTAAGCTGTAGGGTTGGGAAGAAAAATTGGCTGGAGGGATGCTTCCCACTCTTGCTGCCAAAGGGAGACTGAGTCAGCCCATGATTGTGAAGTCCATAGAAAGCTACACATAGTTGTTTGCGCTTTGACTTCATTATTTCTGACGAGCCTGATTAGAAGGTATAACTATGCTTTTTAGGATATTGGATGAAAAACTCCTTATATGAGGCTTTTCTTATTTCTGTACTGAATAAGTCCTTAAATACAAGATGTTTGTTAGTAAAAGCAAGCAATCCCTTGGGCTGCACTAACGTATAGCAGCCTTACCTATAGACTGTAGAGCAGCTCAGAATCTCCATAGCACTGTGCTATAAGGGTACTACTCCTCTGATACACAGTATGCCCTTCCCCCCACCCCCGACTGGGATGGGGGTACTGAAGAAGGCCACCTCCCATGTTACTGTAAAACTGTTCTATCAATATCAGCTTGGCACCTGTGAACACTTACAAACAATTCTCTTAGGGCTGGTCTATGTACAGTTTTTGTTCTGCTATAACTGTGTTGGTTTAGTAACCGATAAAGTGGTACAATCCCCTTGTGTGAATGCAGTTACACCAGTGTAAAGGTGTTTATAGCCATACAGTTTATTTCTGTAAATGTATGGAAATAAGCATCTTTATGCAGGTATAATTGCATCTACAGTAGGGGGTTCTACCATGATATGATATCATTTTCTAAACCCATATAGTTAAGACTAGTGTAGACTAGGCCTCAAAAAGAAAATGCTTCTGCCTCGGAAAAACAACCTAATTCCTCTTGCTAAAGTCCCCAAAACAGACTGATAAAGGCCGACACTGCTTTAATATTTGTAAAACCATATGCTAGAGTATAGCTGAAATACATGGGCGTATGGAAATATACTGTACATCCTCTAAAACACTTTCTCACTTGTAAAAAGAAAAGGAGTACTTGTGGCACCTTAGAGACTAACAAATTTATTTGAGCAAAAGCTTTCATGAGTTACAGCTCACTTCATCGGATGCATTCAGTGGAAAATACAGTGGGGAGATTTATATACATAGAGAACAAGAAACAATGGGTGTTACCATACACACTGTAACAAGAGAGTGATCACTTAAAGTGAGCTATTACCAGCAGGAGAGCAGGGAGGTGGGGGGGAAACCTTTTGTAGTGATAATCAAGGTGGGCCATTTCCAGCAGTTGACAAGAACGTCTGAGGAACAGTGTAGGGTGGAGGGGGGGAATAAACATGGGGAAATAGTTTTACTTTGTGTAATGACCCATCCACTCCTAGTCTCTGTTCAAGCCTAAGTTAATTGTATCCAGTTTGCAAATTAATTCCAATTCAGCAGTCTCTCGTTGGAGTCTGTTTCTGAAGTTTTTTTGTTGAAGAATTGCAACTTTTAGGTCTGTAATGGAGTGACTAAAGAGATTGAAGTGTTCTCCAACTGGTTTTTGAATGTTATAATTCTTGACGTCTGATTTGTGTCCATTTATTCTTTTATGTAGAGACTGTCCAGTTTGACCAATGTACATGGCAGAGGGGCACTGCTGGCACATGATGGCATATATCACATTGGTAGATGTGCAGGTGAATGCGCCTCTGATAGTGTGGCTGATGTGATTAGGCCCTTTGATGATGTCCCCTGAATAGATATGTGGACACAGTTGGCAATGGGCTTTGTTGCAAGGATAGGTTCCTGGGTTAGTGGTTCTGTTGTGTGGTGTGTGTTTGCTGGTGAGTATTTGCTGCAGGTTGGGGGGCTGTCTGTAAGCAAGGACTGGCCTGTCTCCCAAGATCTGTGAGAGTGATGGGTCGTCCTTCAGGATAGATTGTAGATCCTAGATGATGCATTGGAGAGGTTTTAGTTGGGGGCTGAAGGTGATGGCTAGTGGCGTTCTGTTATTTTCTTTGTTGGTCCTGTCCTGTAGTAGGTGGCTTCTGGGTACTCTTCTGGCTCTGTCAATCTGTTTCTTCACTTCATCAGGTGGGTATTGTAGTTGTAAGAATGCTTGATAGAGATCTTGTAGGTGTTTGTCTCTGTCTGAGGGTTTGGAGCAAATGCAGTTGTATCGTAGAGCTTGGCTGTAGACAATGGATTGTGTGGTGTGGTCTGGATGAAAGCTGGAGGAATGTAGGTAGGAATAGTGGTCAGTAGGTGTAAGGGTCTGCGGAAGACTTTGTTACGGCCTAGCTAAGGAACTTCCGCTTTCTCGAGGCCGCCCGGTTACTGTAGGACATGGAGAACCAATTTAAACTGGTTTTAGGCCGACTTTGTCTGCCTTGCATGGCCCATTGCCAGGTAGCGGAAAGCCCCTTTAGGGAAGTACCTAATTATATATTCATGAGCTGTTTCTGTGTACTGCTTATTAGGGCTTGCTGTTTACCCCTTCATTGGACTCCGTCCCAGGCAAAGCTCCGGTGTGCTGGGTTCTCCGCCTCCGTGACAGCATCGCTTGGAGTCCCCGTTGCAGGTGTGTCACTAACTTTCAATAAAGCCAATAACTCGCTGCTTAGCTGCGTGTGGGTCTCGTTTTCTCAGAGTACCTCTGCCGGCCTGCGGTGCTCTGAACATCTTGGCCCAGAACAGTAGGTTTCCGGTATAGGGTGGTGTTTATGCGACCGTAGGTCCGTAGTGTCCAGGAAGTGGATCTCTTGTGTGGACTGGTCCAGGCTGAGGTTGATGGTGGGATGCAAATTGTTGAAATCATGGTGGAATTCCTCAAAGGCTTCTTTTCCATGGGTCTAGATGATGAAGATGTCATCAATGTAGCGCAAGTAGAGTAGGGGCATTAGGGGACGAGAGCTGAACTTGTGTTTGCCATGTGGAGTTGAAAAATCTTCCTAATAGGTTTTCCAACTTTCCTTTCTAGAGTTTAGTTCCTGATACTATACACCATATGCACAGCAGAGATAAGATAAAACAAACACACAAAGAAAAACCCTGAGTAGAAACTGAGCTGATTCATGGCTAGTTGGTTAGTTTAGTTACCTCATACATGAAATCCTACAATACAATTCAAAGATTTTACAGATAGCACTGCTGGCTTCATCTAGAAATGCAAGCCCCTATGGCTACACAACAGTTATAAACATCACAGCTTCTCCATCAAGTTGCAAAGACCATTCATGACAGCTGTTGCTTCTTTAAAAGAACAATACACTTAGTTCCTAGAACATTTGTTCAGCATCACTGAAACGCAACACTCAACTACGTCTAATGGCCCACCTTTGTTTGTTCAAGGTGTAAGTATTTGCCTTGGAGTTCACCGTGGGAATGTGACATAAGCCGAGACATAGGCGTCTACAGCAGGTGACCTACAGCTTTGTTTGCCTCCCCAGTCACGGCCTTGAGTTTGTTCTTTTTTTAGAAGTCTCTTTCTTTGTTAAATGTCTGGCATTTAGTTCATTCAGTGCTTTTTGTTGGTGTTGTTTTAACTATGTATCTATCTTTATGGTTAGCTTTTGGATAAAAGTATGCTGGATCAGTTATTTTACCTGAAGGAAATTCTGAGTGTGACTGGGATTCCTTTGTTTAAAGGATATAAAAATCCAGATATGAACTACTACTACTGATAACAGGATACAGAATTTTCCATGGCTATCCAGGTCACTGGTTCAAATTAGGCCCTAGTCAGCAGTGAATGAAATGTAATCATATTTCTGTGGGCACTTCTTTACAAAGATTAACTAATTAATGCACAAAACACCTTTGGAAGTGACACCTACATATTATCCCCTTTACTCAGATGGAAAAACAGAAACATGATGGATGGGATCCAAAAAAGGATTTAGGCATTGCAATGCTGAGCTTCATGGTGCTTAACTTTTAGGCAACCAAAAAAATCACAAGAACAACACTGTGATCCACAAAGCCAAGTTAGGTGCCTAGGCTCCCTATACAATGAACAGGGAGATATAGGCATCTAAGAATGCAATCCACAAAAGCCAGTGCATTGGGCGGGGAGCCTGTACCCAAAGGGAGGTGCTGAGGAGATGGGTGTGCGCACTAAGCCCTGCCCCTCTTTCAGAGATAGGCCCCTAAGTCTGGGCTGCAGGGAGGCACCTAGCTCTTCTTAACGATCCACAAATGGGAACCCATTTGGAGTCAGGCCGCTCAAGTGCTTAAGGTTTTTTTTGGGACTGAATTAGGCACTCCACCGCACAAAATGGTTGGAGACGGTGGTGGTGCTACCCACCTGATTACTTTTAGCCCAGTGGTTATACCTCACCTGGGAGGTAAAAGACCCTGTCCAGACCCCCTGTTTCAACCACTCATTCATTATTTATCCACAGGTCAACAGCTTCAGCAGGAAAGACTGAGGGAGCCCCATATCAGAACATGCCATAGCCCAGTAGTTAAAGCACTCTCTTGAGAGATAGGAGACCCCAAGTCAAATCATTTCTCCCCCTCTGGCAGAGAGCGAAATTGAACCTGGGTCTCCCACATTCCAGGTGAGTGCACTAACCACAGAGCTAAACGTTTTAAGGTGCATACCACTATCACCTTCTCGATTTTGAAAGGGACCTAATACTCCTACTCCTCCTGGAGTTTGAAATAAGACCCAATCCAGTAGCCATGCTCAGAGGCAGCCTACCAGATCAAGCCCCCAGGGCATGTGACTTTGGTGGCCAACTACCTGTCTTTCCCTGGTTTGTGGCACTTAGACAGCAGATAGTAATCCAGCTGCCTAGAGGGAGGCAGCACTGCAAATGCCTAGAGGCAGGAACTTAGGCTCCTAGGGAAAATTGAATTCTAAAAATTTAGGTGCCAAGTGCATTTAGGCTCCTACAGGGTTCAGTGAGAGTTTTGTGGCTCACAATGGAGTTAAAACTGGGACCTTCATAGATCCCAACCAAAGGAACTTCCCTAAAGTCACAAAAAGCTCATTTCACTCTGCAATCGTACAGGGTCAAATTCTACACTGAGGAAACGGGTGCAGCTCAACAGGCTTTAAAGGTACTGCACTCATTCGGCCATACCATTTATGGAGTAAGGGCCGTAGCAATTAGCCCAGAGACAGTATAATCTTACAAAATATATTGGTACTTAACTACCAGTATCTTCTTGTTTTCAGTGTGATCAGGTAATCAGAATCAGTGAGGCCACTTGGATACAAATATCCGTTATTAATGACATTTTGCTCAGGCTGTCTGTTCTTTTGAAACAATAGATGCCATTTCATCAATTTTTGTTCACACTGTTGTGTGAGCATAAACTCAACCACAATTTGCTTGGATCACTGAATGTAGGAATAATGATGGTATCTGGAGCAAGTACATGGACAGCATATCAAGGTGAACTTAGAAATAGAGAGGGCACCTTGCAGGAACTAAGTTATCAAAGATAAGCATGACAGAATTTTCCTTTACAGAAACACTTCTTGAGCACTTACCCTATTGAAAAATTCCAAGCAGGGTAATTTATAACCCAGACATGGACAAAGCACAAATAAAAGGCAATTATAATCCCAAAATTAAAAACATGTCATTTTTAAGTCAGAGAATTAAAATAAATTACAAAGATGCTGACATCAGGGATAATAATATGGTTTTGGAAAATCTTTGCCTTTTTTTTTCTTTTTTGTTATAACTTTTCAAAACATTTTAAAAACGTTTTTTAAAGTACAACAGTAATATATTTTAAAACAGCGACAAAAAGTATCATACAAAGTTTCCATCACAAACTATCATTGACTTGACCTACAATATTTTGTGAAGCTGAAAAATTTCCCCCAGTGTTTTTTATTGAGCAGCTTGTCTTGTAACATTATAGTTACCCCTCTGCTTGGAGAAATTCCAAATGGAATTATGGAATGATATTGTCTTTTTCACAGTGGTTAAGAACATCTGACAGGCCAAGGCTGAATTTAAATGTCCAAAATCAAAGCAGAGCATGTCAAAAGTCTCTTTTGTGTGTGATATATGGTTACTCTGCACACAAACTACTGAAATAAAAGGGATAACTGGTGCAAACAGGTAGGGCCACAATTACACGTCACAAATGAAATCATTACACTTTAACTACAAATTGCAAGTAAGGGTACAGAATCATAGAAGATAAGGGTTGGAAGAGACCTCAGGAGGTCATTCAGTCCAACCCTCTGCTCAAAGCAGGACCAACCCCAACTAAATCATCCCAGCCACGGTTTTGTCAAGCCAGACCTTAAAACCCGCTATGGATGGAGATTCTATCACCTCCCTAGGTAACCCATTCCAGTGCTTTACCACCCTCCTAGTGAAATAGTTTTCCCTAATATCCAATCTAGACCTCCCCCTCTGCAACTTGACACCATTGCTCCTTGTTCTGTCATCTACGACCACTGAGAACAGCCTAGCTCCATCCTCTTTGGAACCCCCCTTCAGGTAGTTGAAGGCTGCTATCAAATCCCCCCTCACTCTTCTCTTCTGCAGCATAATTAAGCCCAGTTCCCTCAGCCTCTCCTCGTAAGTCATGTGCCCCAGCCCCTAATCATTTCCACTGCCCTCTGCTGGACTCTCTCCAATTTGTCCACATCATTTCTGTAGTGGGGGCCCCAAAACTGGATGCAATACTCCAGATATGGCCTCACCAGCGTCGAATAAAGGGGAATAATCACTTCCCTAGATCTGCTGGCAATGCTCCTACTAATACAGCCCAATATGCCGTTGGCCTTCTTGGCAACAAGGGCACACTGTTAACTCATATCCAGCTTCTCGTCCACTGTAATCCCCAGGTCCTTTTCTGAAGAACTGCCACTTAGCCCGTCGGTCCCCAGCCTGTAGCAGTGCATGGGATTCTTTCGTCCTAAGTGCAGGACTCCGCACTTGTCCTTGTTGAACCTCATAAGATTTCTTTTGGCCAAATCCTCCAATTTATCTAGGTCACTCTGGACCCTATCCCTACCCTCCAGTGTATCTACCTCTCCCCCCAGCTTAGTGTCATCCGCAAACTTGCTAAGGGTACAATCCATCCCATCATCCAGATCATTAATGAAGATGTTGAAGAAAACCGGCCCCAGGATGGACCCCTGGGACACTCCACTTGATACCGACTGCCAACTAGATATCAAGCCGTTGATCACTACCCGTTGAGCCCGACAATCTAGCCAGCTTTCTATCCACCTTATAGTCCATTCATCCAATTCATACTTCTTTAACTTGCTGGCAAGAATTCTGTGGAAGACCGTACCAAAAGCTTTGCTAAAGTCAAGGTATAGCACATCCACCACTTTCCCCATATCCACAGAGCCAGTATCTCATCATAGAAGTCAATCAGGTTGGGCAGGCATGACTTGCCCTTGGTGAATCCATGTTAACTGTTCCTGATCACCTTCCTCTCCTCCAAGTGCTTCAAAATGGATTCCTTGAGGACCTGCTCCATGATTTTTCAAGGGACTGAGGTGAGACTGACCTGTCTGTAGTTCCCCGGATTCTCCTTCTTTTTTTAAAGATAGGTACCATATTTGCCTTGGAAAAAGGGGTCTTTTCCCTTCTCCTCTCCCCAATGTACATTATGGGATAAATTTTTTTTTGGCCTCCATACATGCAGACATCAGTAAAGAGAAGAAAATTGCTTGAAAAGTAGTACATCTCTACAAACAAGGGCCAGAGTTCCTATTTACATTAGTTTGGGAAACAGCTGAAACCCATCTGCACCTGTTCCTTACCATTGCTGAGCAGCAGAGAAAGGGAAAGCCTTGGCAAAAATAGATATATTACCTCCACCAGGCTCCTTCAGCACAAACCCTGCACAACTTATTCCATCTAGAAGATTGAATATGTCCATCCAGAAAACTAAACCTGCTTCTTTTCCCCTCCAACCTCACTACCAACTAGTAAGGTCCTGGCTGGTTTGGAGCAGTTCATTGGACTAAACATCTCATCATGATAGGGGCTGATCCAGCTCTCCTTGAAGTCTATGGAAAGACAATGAGAGTTGGATCTTCCCTTTAAATCGTGCTACAAGAATGTGAAATGCTTCCAGGAATTAACATTTTGTACCTTAAAACTTAATGGTATTTCTGTGGTAGTTGTATGAGGGAGAATATTCAAATGTTCACCATTTTGTCACTTTAGTACTAGTTTTTTTAATATACCAGAACAGATACTACACACTAAGTGCTAGTTACATGCCAAACTCAATGTGTAAGATTCAGCTGTTTTGAGTTATTTCACACACATACAAGTCACATACAAGTTATTTCAAACACATAGTGGAAACGTATTTTCTTTTCTCCTTTTCATAACTGAAAGGTCAAACGTCTTTTTGCTCATACTTGCCAAAATATTTACCTCTGTACAAAGATCAAAACATGGAAAATGTATGTCCCTAAGGTGAATATTTTAATTAGTTATGGCCTTTGAAAATGCTGAGCTAGCAAGGAAACAGTTTGCAACCTAAACTTTGACACTTACTTCCTTTCGTATTTAAAAAAAGTATATGCACCACAGTTCTTAGGAACACTTATACCTGTTTCTCTTTAGCAATGGGTTTGGGCCACAAAGTTTAGATCCGGCTCAGAACTTGTTTGGGTTGTTCCAGTTCAGGGTTTTGGTTCAGTATCCATCTCTAATTTCAGTATACATATTCAGTGAATTAGTCTGTTCTCTTTCAGGAAGAGATGCCATTTTGATGACACTTCAAAGCAAGGATTCAGTGTAATTCAAAGCACAGTAGGCTTGAGAGACAGCAGCCCCATTAGAAAGCAATTTGACTCAATTCTAAATTATCAAGTTTTTTAAACAATTTGTTTAATTTAGCATTTGATTTAATCATTGTTAAATCAACTATTTTCTTTTCAATCATAGATCTTAATTTATAATTCCAAAGCTTCATAATTTCCAGTGCCTTCACAGTTTTCTTTACACTTGTAAATGTATACTGTTTGCAAGGTAGCATGATGACCATCAGCTAACATTTTCAAATGCTGAAGGCAATTCTTTCAATTCAACTTTGTAGGAAACAGACATCTTCCAAACTGATTGGTAATTATCATTTTTATTTTATTTTAGACATTTTTATAAACAATTTTAGTGATTTACTCCTCTGTGTAGTTCAACACAGAAATCTCTGTTCCTGCTGCTATTGCCTATATCCTGGACCCTAGGATATTTTTGATATTACACTAGAGATTTCCTTTATACTGGCATTCTTAGTTACCTTGGAGGACCTTCCTGTCTTTCTGCTTACTGACCATTACTAGCTAGGTATTTTAAAGTACTTACAAAAGGACTCATCCCTCGCAAGCTGGTGGAAATGGTGGCAGACTTGGGCAACCTGAGAAAGCTCTTTATGGGAAAACAATGAGAAGATGCATAGCCACAGTTCATCAGGAAGAAGCAGCCACACTGAGAGGTCACTCTCACGTTTACTATCCTAAAAACAAAAATCAAAGTAACATGCTATTGCAAGGAACGGCGAACAAATACAATGCATTTTCTTGCGGACAGCTAACTCCCGTCCATGCCAAACAGTAAAATAAACAAATCAGATTCAGGTACCGAAGAGAAGAACATTTTCTTCTGTTTCACTGGCAAGCAAAGTGAGAGGAGACTTTAATGCAAGGTGACAGTCTATTTCTCCTCTTCCATTTCCAATCTGAGGCATCAGAACCATGTATTTTTTAATTTTACCCACCTGGATTTTGGGTTAGCTGGCCACAAAATCTGGGGCTTAGCCTGCTGGTCAGAAGGAATGGGGATCTAGCATTCTGATCAGCCACACCCTTACTAGCCGGCTCAGTTTATCAATACAACTCTCTGAATAATAATAATGATAACAATAATTCCAGATCTGGAATGTGTTGGTTCTGCTTAGCTCTCCCAAGTTGGAAACACAGCCTGGAACACACTTAAGCCACTTTGAGGACACATGAAGAAAATGACCAACCACCTCTCATTTTTTTAAGTGCTTCCTATGGTTTGCAGACATAGGGCCAGATTGGCCTCTACACAGGAAAAGTACAGGAGACAGGAAAACTCAATGTATAAAAACCTTATAACATTTGCACAGCATTGACCTGTATGGGCAGAGATTTGACTCCATATGCCCACAAATCCCCTGAACAACAGTGCTTTCTGGTACCACACCCTCCATGATGACAGAGTTTCTGAAGAACAATTTTTTCCCTTAGGAATGTACTAAACTTCACCGTGTTACTTTTATTTTATAAAACTTCACCAGAGCTGTCATTCAAGGTAGCCGTAGATGGGCTTCAATCCCCATCTCTTCTACAAAATTCTCCATCTGAATGCCAATAAGACTTTTTGTCTGCAGAATAGAGTGTCTTTTTATTACCTAACAACTCAATTTTAAGACAAGTCTCATAAAAGCTTTCCAGTTCTCTCTTTTTCAAAATATAGTTATAAAAATACCATTTTGCTGTTCATACAGCAGATACATCATTAATAGAAATTTGTTCACATTAGAAAACAGATTCAAATGACCAGATTAAATAAAGTACTACAAACTTTTCTAAAAAAGGTAAATAAATACATAAAGAAGTTACTGCTTTGATGAATTTGGCTTTGGGTTATTAAGGCCCAATCCAGAAGGTAGAATATTTTGGGCAGACAAGATCCTTTATTTGTAAAGACCGGATTTGTGGTTAGTATAAAAAATAGATTTCAAAATTCTGAAACACCAGCTAAGGAGCTGATGCAGACACTTACCCAATTTACTGTTTCCTCAAAACCTTGAAATGTACTTTTGCAAGGTTGCTTGGAGTCAGTGCCTGGGTGAAAGAGAAATTATTCTGGAATCCCAGAGCTACGTGAAAGTCTGTTTGTTTGGTAATAGAGAGCAACATATGAGGAAAAGATGAAGCAATATTTCCATTTGGCCATACTATAAATAATCAGAATTACAGAAATTAGAGATGAAAAAGACCTGGTAAGGTATTTAGTTTACCTCCTGTTAGGGCAGGATTCTTCCCACCTGCCTTTAATGTAAAACAAACAAACGCAGCAGCCCCAGAAAAATATATTTGGTGGTTCTACGTATCAGTATCTTGCCAGTAGCACCAGATTTTCAAAAGCTGGCCTCCATTTTTATGACTGCAAATTATGGGGGCAAGTAGTTGCAGGCATAATTTTGTGCCATAATTATGTGTGTGTGTAATTATTTGGGCACAAACATTGTCATACGTACGTCTGAGGAGCAATTTGATCGTTAGACATCCATGTAACCTTAACGTAACTATGCTGACAATTTTATAGGTGAAAAAAAAGAGGCTGATGAAGGCAGGAAGAAAATGCTGGTACTTAATCTCTAAAACTAACCTAAACACAGAACTAGATAATGATATTCCCATATTAGTAGGAGGATAGATTTCGTGGCTTTAACAGCTCTTTTCCATCTCTAATATATCAGGCATTCCAATGGAATAACGTATTTTGGCAAATATTCAAATCAAACTTTTTTCTGTCTTGGTGAGTGGTACAATTATTAATTGAATTACATTAATTTTTTCTGTCACTACAGCTGCTAACAGACCAGTTGCCTTATACTTACTATACATTAAAAAAATAATCAAACATTTGTCAGTACAAAGGCCACTCACTAGAAAGCCTTTTAATCTATGCAATGTCATACACCATTCTAAATACATTATTAGCATCTCTTAGAAAAGCAAAAATGGTTGAATGCCAAAACTGTAATGCCACTGCTGACACACTGATTGTCTTTGTACGTGGAACACCATATCATCAGATAGAGATTCAAATGGACCATAGCTGCAAGTATTCATTTCAAGAGACTATTAAGAGTGCAAATGTCTGCTATATTTCTATTTTAGACACAAGTTATGTAAATAGTTATGCAATCAACCAACACATAAATAGCTGCCTATCCTGATTACTAGGGAGCACCTTAATACTAGGCACTGATGCTCAACAGTGAGTTGCAGGACAAAGCTTTATGGATCATATCTACACTAAATAAACATTCACATAGCATTGAATACATTCCCAAACTCTTGTCCCATCATTCAATGTACCACTTCGGACAGATTTTTTGAAGGCAGACTCTTCTTTGACTGGTCAGGAACTGGAAGAAGCAACCCCCAGTGCATTATGAGTAGACAAAACAGATTTGATTTATTCAGATGTCCTCAACTGGCTAAAAATCAAATAAAAATACTTCACAAAAAGCACTCCTTATACTGTAATCATCTGCACAGATTAGTGCTGTGTTTGTTAAATAATGTTCACAGTAGAAAGAACATTCACCAAAACATGCAATTTTCTCTGCTACTTTGGATGAGCACAGGAAACTCCCTTACTCTCAATTTTGCAGTTATAAATCTGTGGAGCCATAAATATCCCCAGGATATTTCTGTTCTGCTTGCATGTAACATACCCTTGTTCAGTTTTATGGATCTCTTGACTGACCTATTTACATTTCACTTGCCTTTAATTGAGGTCCACGCTGTTAGGCTCAGAAAAGCCTTTTAATACTCCAAAGAAATGCTCTTTATGCAGCCAGTAAATTCATTCTCTTGTTTATTTTTAACATTTTAAAGGGTGTTTATTAAAGCCATTGTCATGGAATGGGTCTCTGAAGAGTGACCACTTATTTTTAAAGGAAGGTGATCTGTTTATCCACTGGAAGACATTGATTTCTATCTTGAATTTCCGAAATCATTTTGTTCATTTAGGATGTAATGTAACCATGTTATATCAGGCTGTGATGTTGTTAGAATTTCCATGGCAGAGTCAAGCCTGATGATATTTATTGGAGGTCTCCAAGGAAAGCCAAAGGTGCTGCAGGAAGTGGTACTGGCAATTTACAAGAAGCCATTTCCCTTCTAAATCAGGACTGTCCCAATGTCCAAACACACTGTAAAGAAGCATTGTGATGATAGCACTGATGTCTTGCAGATGAGATACAAACCCACGGTCCTGACTATTTCTGGTTATTAAAGATCTCAGCATTTTCACAAGAGACGGACTGCAATGAGAGTCAAGAGCTCTCAGTACCTCTCCAAAAGGTGTTTGTTACCTTCCAGAATCAGTCCTCACACTAGATCTGATCAGAGAACATACATATATTACATAAGACAAAAGAAACTGAGGAAGTAAGGATCTTACAAATTACAGTTGGGGAGTTAATTTTTTTAAAATATTTGTTTTTATCTTGCTGTTCTTCCCTACTGTTTAAATTATCCCTAATTTAAATTATTTTCAAATTCTCTAATCTGCATTGTTACAGTTTATTGACACTTCGAGCTACAGTTTCTTTTTAATTTTCAGGTCAGCATCTGTTGATTATCACTCAGCTTTAGTTCCCTGGACAGAGTAAGCACCTGGAGAATGCAAAAGGAAGGTAGGTAAATGGGAACGAAGGTCAAAAGTGATTAAAAGGAACATAGTGAATACATGAACACAAAAATTACATGAAACAATTTACACATCATTCCTGTGCATATCCTAATAAAAGCATTATGGACTGTTAACATGCTTAACAAATATGTGCATACATTTTTACTTACAAGCATTAGCAGTCTTCACAAAAGCTACTGATGTGGTTTGATAATTAGGTGGTTTCTGCTGAGCTTTTGCAGATGTGGTAGGTTTTGGGAGAGGATATGCCTTCATCTGTCTGGAATTGACACAACCTACAGAAAGGAGGAAAGTTTTGATAATACTATAGAAGTAAGAGGTAGAAATTAATTATAAGATTATGAAATCCCCAATCCTAGCGCTCTACATGCTACAGGGATGCTACAGCTACAGGGCAAAATTCTCTGGTGTAACTCCCTGTGACAGATATGGCAATTTCCTGCAATATCCTTGAAAACCTTATTTAATTAAGTTTAAGTATCTTTGGCTTCCATTGTATTAAATGCAAAGATTATGTATTATTGTGGACCTAGATGATCAAAGGACTATACTGAACAATGTGACAGACAAGAATGATCTTTTTGGGACAATACAGATGAAGTCGATTTCCTGTAAAATATTTAAGGGGTGATGCATGCAAATTCTCCACCCCAGGTTATGCAAACACCCAGCCTTTCTAAGCTATGCTCTGAGGAGTGGGCTTTTGTCTGCTGATTACCTGTCACATGAGGTCAAGATCAAGGGCCCAAGCTGTATAAAGGAGACTGATCTATTCCTGCAGGTGCTTGTTCTGAGCTAAGGCTGTTATGAACTGGTAACCACAAAAAAAAACCCTGTACGGAGTTTGAATGACTGACTCCTACCAGAGCCTTTGTGATCTCTGGTAAACTGTAGATTCTTTATTGTTTCAATATGTTTTCTCTGTAATGCTTTCACCTGAAGAATAAATGTGCTTGCTTATAACAAGCTGTGTGGTAACTCATAACTATTGGCAATTACATTGCTCATAGCCCTTTGAAGAGAAAGCAAAGCGCAGAACTTGCCTGTTTAGGCAGTCAGACTCGCTAAGAATATCAAAGTGTAGGCAGAGATCTGTGCCTGGAAAACCCTGGTTAGAAGGGAGAGAGATGTGGGTCTCTGCCCAAGAGAAGTGACATCTGAGGAGCTGGGAATCTAGAGTGGGATGAGTCCTTGCTTCAAATAAATTAGACCTTGATTAAGCAAAGTACTTGAACACATGCCTAATTTTAAGGAAACAAGTAGTCCTACTGAATTGAACCATGCTGCCTCAGGACCTTACATGACAATGCAAAGCACACCTCTTTGCACAGGCCATCCCCCAATAAAATAGCCTCAGCATGGCCTATCTGGCTTTCTTGGCTTCACTGGCTTTCTTTGCCCAAAGATGTCTTCCCTAAAGCATTCAAAAAGATGCAAACTAATGGAAGGAAAAAGGACAAATAATCAGCTACTCTTTATCTCTCCATCTAGATTCTCAGTTGCACCGATCTTCATAGCATCTGAGTGCATGGCTAGGGAGTAACTATCTCTAGTCTTTGCCCAGATACTTCTGCAGATTAAAAATATCTAGTTGATAGGCAAAGTAGAAATATATAGCTATATAGCTACTCAAAATAGGATGTGGGAGAATGGCAAACAAGAATGAGGGAATATAGACCTTTTGATCCCAAACCTGACAGCTTACTCCTCTATCACCTTAACTAAATCAGATAGGTATTAGTATCTTGTACGTTAGGTTATGATTTGCTAGGAAAGGAAGAAGCCAAATTTAAATATCAGTCATAAGAAACATAGATGAAGAGAAGCACCATATGAAACCAGATACTACAGCCAAAAAACAACAGAGGGACTAGGAGAAATACTACTGTATTTCTTTATGAAACTGCTATTACTGAATCACTGTATGATGAGCTAAGAAAGGCAAGCTGGCAACTGATTGCACTTCTTGAGCATTCATCCCCTCATTACCCTGAAACATTTCCAGTTAATATGGGATGGATTTCTAGCACCATACCAGCTTACGTAACAGATCTAAATTGAAAGTCTAATTTGTGCGCTTATCATGAGGCTATGTACTCTTATGTACCAAAGCAAATTTTACGCAGATATCTACTGATACGATCATGTCTCATAAATCAGTTTTCCTGCAGACCAAAAGTCAAGCAAGCAGAACAACAAGAAAGAAGTTTAACAACATATAAATCTGGGTATTATTTTCTCAGTGAGTCTTTCACTGAGCTATTGAGATAACAAGAAAATGATGCAAGACTATCATTCTACAGAAGGCTTGTGATCACCTACAATAGAAAATCAAATAATGTAAAAAGAGGTTGCTTAATGACAAAAACTCTTATTTTCAGAGTGCACTGCCTCTACAGAGGCGGGGCTTCCTCTACTAAGAGAGAAGGGTTAACCCCTGCTGTACCAGTGCATGGCTGATACACCCCATCATAGTCCTGCATCAGCCATTCCATTATCTTGCTTGGATTGATGTCAGACTGACAGGCCTATAACTGCCCATGTCAGCCCATTTGCCCTTTTTAAATATTGGCACTTTAGCTTTCTTCCAGTCTTCTGGAACTTCCCCATGTTGTAAGACTTAATGAATATCAGCAATAATGGTCCAGTGAGCTCCTCAGCCAGCTCTTTTAAAACTCTTGGGTGCAAGTTATCCAGACCTCCTGATTTTAAAATGTCTAACTTTAGTAGCTGATGTTTAACATTCTCCTGAGATACTAGTGGTATTAAAAAAGTGTTATCACATGATATTACTGCATCATTTTTTCCGCCCAAATACAGAACAGAAATATTTATGGAACACTTCTTCCCAGTTACATCTCTGTAAACTTTCCCTCTCCTACCCTCTGTCTCCTTTGTAGGGTGGGCCCTTAAAGGGGCAATAACCCCTTTTTCTTCTGGACCCACTCACTTCGGTGAAAGCATTTTATGAAAATTTGAGAGTGTAGATTAGATTAGTCCCTGCATTGATCAGACTGATTCACTTAAAACAGGGGTCGGCAACCTTTCAGAAGTGGTGTGCCGAGTCTTCATTTATTCACTTTAATTTAAGGTTTCGCGTGCCAATAATACATTTTAACGTTTTTTAGAAGGTCTCTCTCTATAAGTCTATATATTATATAACTAAACTATTGTCGTATGTAAAGTAAACAAGGTTTTCAAAATGTTTAATAAGCTTCATTTAAAATTAAATTAAAATGCTGACCTTACGCTGCCGGCCTACTTAGCCCGCTGCCAGCCAGGGGTTCCATTCACCTAGGCTGGCAGCAGGCTGAGCGGGGCCTGTGGCCAGGACCCTGGCTGGCAAGGGGCGGGCTGGCAGCCAGAACCCCAGACCAGCAGTGAGCTGAGCAGGGCCAGCAGCCGGGACCGCAGACTGGCAGTGCGCTGAGCGTCTCAGCCCGCTGCCACTCAGCCTGCTGCCGGTCTGGGGTTCAGTCCGCCGGCTCCTGCCAGCCAGGGTTCCAGCTGCCAGCCCCGCTCAGCCCGCCGCCGGTCTGGGATCCCAGCCCTGCCCACATAAAGTGGGTACCTACCTTCTCCCTGGTTCTAGCCCATTGTCTTCCTCTCTCTCTGCACTGACAGAGGGTGGGAGTGCACTGAGCACAGGGCTGGGGGTGAAGGAGCAGGCTGGAGGTTGGGGTGTAGGGTCTGGCCAGGAGCTAGCATGAGGGCGGGGGCTCAGGGTTGGGGTTTGGGTGTGGAGTGCTTACCTGGGGAGCTCCCATTTGGTGCGAGGGGTGCAGGTGGGAATGTGGGGGGTGAGAGGGGGTGCAGGAGCTCCCGTTTGGTGCTCAGGGTGGGGGTGAGAATGTGGGGGATGCAAGAGTCAGGACATGGCATATGAGGGGGCTGGGTATGTGTGGGAGGTGTAGGAGTCAGGGTATGGGGGGCTGGGTATGTGTGGGGGTACTGGAGTCAGGGTTGGGGTCGTGGGGGGGTGCAGGGGTCAGGGCAGGAGGCTGGGGGAGTGTGAGGGGGGTGCAGGGATCAGGGAAGAGAGCTGGGTGTGTGTGAGGGGGCTGCAGGGCTCAGGGCAGGGGGCTGGGTTGTGTGTGAGGGGTGCAGGGCTCAGGGGTGTGTGAGGGGGGGCGTAAGGGTCAGGGCAGAGGGCTGGGGGTGTGAGCTAGGGTCATGGGGGTGTTCCCAGCCTCCGCCCAGAGTGGCTCAAGACAGGGGGCTGGAGGGGATATGCCCTGATTCCACCCCCCTTCCCCAGGCCCCGTCCCCACCTCCTCCCCGGAGCAGCGAGCACGCTGCAGCTCCACTTCTCCCTCTCCCTCGCAAAGGCCATCAGCTGATCGACGGCGGGGAGGGAGAGGAGGAGAGGCAGGAAGCCAGCATGCTGGGAGAAGAGGCGGGGGAGGGGGAGAGCTTGCCTGCTCCGCAGCAGCAGCCAGCAGGACCAAGCTTCTTCATCCTGCCCCGGGGGAGGGGCGGGGGCACGGAGAAGAGTGGGCTGGGGCAGGCAGGATTTTTAATGGCACGCTGCTGCCTGCCGGGGTCCCGGCCTGGGTTCAGCAGCGGGCTGAGCGGGGCTGGTGGCTGGGACTTGGCAGGCAGCAGCGTGCCATTAAAAATCAGCTCACGTGCCATCTTTGGCACGTGTGCCAGAGGTTGCCGACCCCTGCTCTAAGGTGCCACAAGGACTCCTCATTATTGTACTGGAAATGTTTCAGGGTCATGAAGGGATGAATGCTCAAGAAGTGCAATCAGTTGCCAGCTTGCCTTTCTTAGCTCATCATACAATGATTCAGTAATAGCAGTTTCATAAAGAAGATGGAGTAAAAAGGTTATTTTACCTCTGTACTCGGCACTGGTGCAACCACTGATGGAATACTATGTCTAGTTCTGGTGTCCACAGTTCAAGAAGGCTCTTGATATATAGGAAAGGATTCAGAGAAGAGCCACAAGAAGGATTAAATGATTAGAACACATGCCTTATAGTGACAGACTCAAGGAGCTCAATCTATTTATCTTAACAAAGAGATGGTTAAGGGGGTAACTTGATTACAGTTTATAAATACCTACATAGGGAACAAATATTTAATAACGGGCTCTTCAATCTAGCAGAGAAAGCTGTAACACAATCAACTGGCTGCCCACCAGAGCTAGACAAATTTCGACTGGAAACAAGGCATAAATTTATAAAACAGAGTAATTAACTATTGGAACAATTTACCAAAGGTTGTGGAGGATTCTCCATCACTGACCATTTTTAGATACAGATCTGATATTTTTCTAAAAGATCTGCTCTAGGAATTATTTTGGAGAACTTCTATGGCTCGTGTTATATGGCAGGTCAGACTAGATGATCACAATGGTCCCTCTTATGACCTTGGAATCTATGAACCTAAGAAAGAGCAAGAAGCAGCTGGATGAGGTCAGCGGGAGAGGAACACTGCCCTTCTTGCTCACCAGAACTTATATATATATATATATATATATATATATATATATATATATATATATTTATAACTCGCCAATCAGCCCCAGAGATTGGGCTGGCACCACGCACCCATACACCCACCCATGAAATTTGCAAAAGGACCAGTTTTCCTCATGACCCACTCTGGGCTTTATGCTAGTCGCCCTTTTTTCCTTAGGGATTGCAGGGGAGTCGGCTTCCCCACAGTAAGTCTGGGACTCGGGGGTTAGGTTCTAACATTGTAACTTAGTACATAAAACCTATGGCAAATGTCCAATGCAGGTACTCCTTAGGAAGGTATAAAGGGTTATCAGAGAAAATGGACTGGAAAAGGATTTGAAAGAAAGCATCCCTTAAGGAGCTGAGGAACAGGAGGTAGGGACTTCTACATTTGGTACAGCAGGGAGCCAACTCCCTCCTTTTAGAGCCCCCTTCTAGCTCAGACAATGGGTGAGCAGTGGGGTATCAGCACTGGGATGGCTGGGACCAGGTTGCAGATCATGTAGAAATGATTAAGGAATGATGATGTCCTGCACTATAAAATTCGTTGCCAGATATTTTAAGAGAATAAACTTGCAGCCTAATTAAACTATATCCATTGCCTCCTGTCCTTCTTGCAGCAGTAGACAAGGCTCTACTTTGTATTCTTTGTTCATTTGTGCTCATCTCAGTGATGTACAGGATCCTTGCGTTGAGTGATCTCACTAATAAATGGGATAACAACAACATGTTTTTAATGTGAAATCTACAAACTGAAAAGCACAAATAAATCAGCTCAATGTGGATAGAGCCTTCAGCAAGAGCAAATGCTATACCAATGAAGGTGTCTCCAAGAAGATGGACAATGTGGGGGAGGGCAGAGAATCACTGGATAGATGACATGCAAGGTATTACAGTAAGATATCCACATTTTTATTTGCCTTCTAAATTATTCTTCTCAGGTGAAACTCACAATACCTAATACGGGGCCATGGAAAGCCCTGTGTGTGTGATTCCAAAAGAAAGAATAAGCAAGGAGGCTCTAGATATGGTCATGGATATATCAAAACTACCAAAAATATCACAAAGTCTGCTGCTGCCTCTGCACACCCTGGAGTCAAGATTCATGGGGCTCTCCCTATAGAAGTGCAGAGGGTAAAGTTTAGTAGGTGGTTGGGTAAGTGGTAGTGGTCAATGGACCCATTAACTGTGCAGATCCAACGTGCACAAATCCTGCAGAGTAAGGCTGTAGCAAGCTATGTCTGCTATTAGACCACAGAATACACTAATGGACACGGGCTGGCTGAGCAAGTGCTCCAAGTCCAGCCTCCTGGCAAGGAGAAGGGAAGATTCCATCTTTCTCAGTCTCCATATTCGTCCTCCCTGTGCAAAGCCTGTTTACTTGGGCTTTGGTGAGAGGTGTGGTGGCTACCCAAATTTCAGCCCTAGTGACTATTATCCATTTAACACATCACTTTTCTCACAAGGAAGAGAAGAGGAAAGATAAAAGATATGGCAGAGGGGCTCTTTAAATCCCCATAGCAGCAGATCATTTCTCCCTTTTTTCATCTGTGCTTTTAATTAAAATATTAAAAATTAGAAATAGATTTGATCCCTTAGAATACAGTTACATGTGCTATTTCAGAAGAAAGTTCAGATTCTGGAGTCTAGCTAAACTCCCCCTCCCTCTCCACTAGCAAAAGTTACATGCTATACATGCATCAAACCAGATATATATTTTCATGATATTTAAAATATTAATTTTCTTTGGCATATCATAGATCTGGTCATGTTTACTGGTTATTGATTCACATACCTGAAGGCTGAATATTTTGAGATATATAGACCATCTTCTTGCCCACATCAGCTGAGACTGGTCTCTGTACACACTGTGATCTAGATCAGGCAAACAAAAAATTGTTGGAATAGTATATTTATTTATTTCCACTTGCCCATCATCAGGGGCTAATAATATATTTAATACTATAGATTGACAAACATAGTGCGTAGCTTTGGCACTACAGCACCCGGTAAATGGAAGACAAACATGTAACTGAAATCATACCATTGCCATTTTATTAAACTTACTAGACATTTATTTAAATATATAATGTAAAACATATGTGGAGAGAATAAACATTTGATAAGATGCAGAGCTGAATCAAAGAACATGGAACCATGGTGACAGCCATGTGATAAATGCTATGAACCAATTAAATAGTTTGCAGAACCTATTACATATATCCAAGGAAGGTTCTAAAAAAATTCTTTCAGTTAACTTGTCTGGGTTTAGAAATTTTTTAGTGGCTCTTAAAAAGAACTGTATGCTGATTCCTCCCACTAAAGTATTATTAGGAGAATATCTGAATCTTGTCATGTGTGAATTCATCCCTTTCATTATCAGACATTTCCATCACAAATTATTAATCAGATCACTTCTAATAACAACAGCTTTCCTTTGGCTAATCTGGCAAATGAAGGCAGTGAGCTTGAGTCAGATGTTCACACCTCTCATGTGTGTGCACATGAACTCTGATAACATTAACTTTATTTCAAGAGGAGACTTTACTTAATTTTTCCTCATTAAGTTACTGTAGAGCAAATTACTCATATATATGGAATTATACTACAAGTGCTTATTGACTCATTATTCCTTCAGTGTTAGTATAAATTATTGCTGCTTGCCCTTGTTAAATAACTGGGAAAAATACAAGAGCCACAGTGTATAAATAGAGTTGTTTTAAAACGTTAATGTTCATTTAGAAGTCAATTAGGAAATACACATATACATATTAAAATGCAGATTTTAATAAAGCATTTGATATACTTTCTCATGACAGATTATACATAAAGTCCATTCAAATTTGTTTGGGTTTAGAGGAAAGTCACATGGAATGAAAACTGACTGAAGGAACAAAAACAAAGGGTAAAGATAAACAGCAAATTACTGAATGGAGGGAGGCATCAAGTGGGATACAACAGGGATCCAGTATTTTGTCCTGTCGTATTTAAAATACTCTCTTATGATACAGAAAAGGGAGTAAACTGAAATTAGTAAAATTCTTTCATTCAAGGAATTTGAATTTCTACAGGAACATGTAGGCACTTTGGGTGAAAAGAATTATGAACTTTATCATTTCATGATCACAGTGCATGATTCTGAGGAACGGTAGTAGGGAAAACAACAGAATAAAGATAATGGACTTCAAGAAGACAGACTTTAGCAAAATCAGAGAATTGTAGCTAAGATCCCATGGGAAGCAAGTCTGAGGGCTTGTCTACACTGGCGAAAGTTGCAGCGCTGCAACATTCTCGCTTATGGGCATGAAAGAACACCCCCCTGAGCGCAGCAAGTTTCAGCGCTGTAAAGCGCCAGTGTAGACAGTGCACCACCGTTGGGAGCCGCGTTGCAGTGATTAGACAACTAACATAGTGAACATCAGTATAAATGGGGTAGGATTTGAGGCTCAAACAGGAACGAACAAGTTAAGAATTACTCACACAAGTTAGATGTCTTACTAGACAGTGCACCACCGTTGGGAGCCACGTTGCAGTGATTGGACAACTAACATAGTGAACATCAGTATAAATGGGGTAGGATTTGAGGCTCAAACAGGAAAGAACAAGTTAAGAATTACTCACGCAAATTAGATGTCTTACTAGGCAGGGCCTGATTAAATATATCCTAGAATACTTAAGGAACTGGCTGAAGAGATACCTGAGCCATTAGTGATTATTTTGAGAATTTGTGGAGGACAGGGGAGATCCCAGAGGACTGGAAAGGGGTAAAATATAGCACCTATCTATAAAAAGGAGAATAAAGACAACCCAGGGAATTACAGACTAGTCAACTTAACCTCGCTACCTGGAAGCATAATGCAGCAAATAATCAATCAATTTGTAAGCACCTAGAAGATAAGAGTGATAAGTAACAGTCAACATGGATTTGTAAAGACCAAATCATTTCAGACCAACCTAATATCCTTCTTTGACAGGATAACAAGCCTTGCGGGTAATGGGGAATCAGTAGATGATATATATCTCAACTTTAGTAAGGATTTTGGTACTGTCTGACATGACCTTCTCATAAGCAAACTAGAGAAATATAGCCTAGAGACAAACCTACTTAAGATGGGTGTACAACGGATTGGAAAACCGCACTCAGGGAGTAGTTCTCAATGGTTCACAGTCAAGCTGGAAGGGCATATTGAGTGGGGTCCTGCTGGGATCTATCCTGGGTCTGGTTATATTCAATATTTTCATAAATGATTTGGATAATGGCATAGAGAGAACACTTATAAAGTTGGTGGATGACGCCAAGCTTAGTGGGGTTGCAAGCACTTTGGAGGACAGGATTCAATATGAGCTTGACAAACTGCAGAAATGGTCTGAAGTAAATAGGATGAAATTCAATAAGAACAAATGCAAAGTACTACACTTGGGAAGGAATACTAAATTGCACACATGCAAAATGGAAAATGACTGCTTAGGACAGAGTACTGCCGAAAAAGATCTGGAGGCTACTGTGGATCACAGATTAAATATGAGTCAACAATGTAAAAGTGTTGCTAAAAAAGCGAACATCATTCTGGGTTGTATTAAAAGGAGTGTTGTAAGCAAGACACAAGAAGTAATTCTTTCACTCTACTCAGCACTGATAAGACTTCAACTGGAGTACTGTGTCCACTTCTGGGCACCATACTTTGGGAAAGATGTGGACAAATTGGAGAACATCCAGATGAGAGAAACAAAAATGATTAAAGGTCTAGAAAACAGGACATACCAGGAAAGACTGAAAAAAATAGCTTTGGTTAGTCTGGGAAAGAGAAGACTTCGGGGGAGGGGAGGAAACATGATTGATAACAATCACTGAATACATAAAAGGATGTTACAACAAGGAGAGTGATCAGTTTTTTTCCTTAATCATTGAGGACAGGACAAGAAGTAATGGGCTTAAATTGTAGCAAGGGAGATTTAAGATAGACATTAGGACAAACTTTCTAACAGTAAGTGCTGTTCCAAGCACTGGAACAAATTACCTCCATCGCTGGAGGTTTTTAAGAACATGTTAGACAAACACCTTTCAGGGATGGTCTAGATAACACTTAGTGCTGCCTCAGTGCAGGGGACTAAACTAGATGACCTATCAAGGTCCCTTCCAGTCCTACTTTTCTATGATTCACAGCTTGGGGTGAACTCTCTTTAAATACTCTCTCATACACAATGGCTTGTTCATGAACCACCCGGGGACAGCACCAGCAATAGCAGCTGCCACCTGCTCCGTTACGCTCATGAATGAGCTACTTTGAAGAAATGTTTTAGAACTCCATTGGCCAACAAAGATTCACTGACAAAAGTGGGGGGTGGGGGTTGAAGAAGAACGCATCATACTGGCCCTGTTTTAAACAGTCAATTAGGGTCCAGTCCTTCTCCCATTGAAATCAATGGCTAAAGAAACAATGGGGCACATACTTCACCTCTGTTCAAATGCAGTGGAGTGAGGCCACTGCAGAATATTAGTTGCAGCTCCCTGATACTTAGCCATCCACCACCACCGCAAGTTAGAGCTTCACAGTAAGCGCCTCTACCTTTCACTACGGGTGTAAGGTCTACCAGGGATCACAAGCCAATGGCGAATAGGGCACAACAGAACTCCACTCTACCATACCCCATCTCCATCCCACCAATCTCCCTGAATCTCTCCAGTACACCCTCTGTTTCCCCTTAGAGCTGTGTGGCACAGGGGCGGCAGGCACAGGAGGTGGTGGAGAGTTCCTGTGTGTAAGGGGAGTTCTCTACTGTCCATTTCCAGCAACTTTAAGATTCCTTTGTGCAAAGTGGCTTTAGTAGACCACAGAATCCATCCCAATGGCTTCACAGGAAGCAGGGTCAGGGCCTTAACAAGGACAGAAATGAGGCAAAACATGACAGAGGACATGGGCAAGAGCACATGCACAGATTCTTACCGCCAAAGAACAAATCAATTGAAAACAAGAAAAGAGGCCAATAGTAACTGAATCTAGATTAAAACAATTCTCTTCTTTATTCGTCCCTAGTGCTAAGAAGTTTATTAATTATGGAAAAAGCACAAATAAATTTTTTACAAATAAAAAATGCCGTCCTACACAAACCAACCCAGAGCATCTGAATATTTACACAAAAACTTTTTCAGCTCTCTGCCATGAAATTATAAGAATTTAGCCCTCTTGAGTGTTTGGCCTGAATTCTCCCCAATTCTAAGTATACTTTGACTTTTTTCCACCGTTTAGATGTATGCTTTTTATAATATGCTCACACCAATTCTGATAAGCTGTGAGTACTTGGTGAACGCTTTCTTCAGATAATTAAACTAGATGTTTTATAAATCTTATTTTATTTCTCTAAAAAGAAAATAAATACAAAAATAACTTAAAGAAAATAAACTTTCAAAATAAATGATGCTTACTATAAGCTGGACTCCAAAAATGGGCCCAATCCTTTCAGGTACCCCACATGAACACAGAGGTTCACCCATGTGAAACCATGTCCAGGGTCAGGGAATATGAGATGTTAATGAGACTTTCCCAAGCTACGGTTTATCTAGTTACTACTGGTACTATCCATTGCAGGAAGCAATAAATCAGGTTAATGGTGTAATGGGTAAGAAACAGAATTTGTTAAAACTGGAAATTTCACAGAAATGGTAGGACAACTTTTTCAAACATAGGTGCCTAAATTTGGGTCCCTAAATTGGTACAATTATCATCTTTTAGACATACACAATACAACTAATAATTTGACTGACTAGATTGGAAATATGTAAATTTATCATCTTTTTGTTGCCGCTCTGATTTCTTTGTTATTAGCTCTATAACAGACAATGGTGCAAATCCAGTCCTGTGTTATTCTATTGAAGTCAATGCATTTACACCAGGGTGAATTTAGCGTAATAACAATAATGAAACAGTTTTGCATTTCTATAGTGCCTTTCAACCAGCAATTTAAAAGCGCTTTGCTAATTCTAATGAATTAATCCTCCTTTCTCCTGTGATGTAGGGAAATATTATTATCTCCAACTTAATTATGGGGAAAATATTGAGCCTCATGAACTTGGCCCTTTTCCACTGGGCTCCAAATCCAGGAAGCAATGTCATTGGAGTGAGCTGCATCAAAGCAGCTCCCACAGCAAACCAGCATCGCCTCCTGCGCTTGACCCTTGCTCCTGCCACTCTCTACCTGGCTTCTAGAAATTAAAATTGCTGGGCAGTCAGAGAGAGGATCCTCAAGCTCATTCCACTTGATATGGATGGTGCCACAATAAGAGCCAACCCCGCCCTCTCCCCCCACTCAATTCTCTGTTCCTGTCAGATGCCATCTGAAGGCTGCTGCCACCAGACTCCCTCTACCTGCTATGTAGATATCTTTTATGTGCCCCTTTTCCCCACTGCCTCTACTTATTCTTTTCTATTCAAAAGTATTCTGTAGTGTGTCCCCAGCACAGAGGCTGATTCTCACTTATGCTAAGGCTCCTTACCTTAAAGCAGGTGTAAATGTCATTTACACTGATTTTAAGCCCCTTTACACTGCTAAACTGGTTTAAAGGGGCCTAAGTATAAGGGATAATCAGACCATAATAAATAATGTTCTGCTTAAGAGACAATAAAAATATTATTTCCCATAACAGTTTTGTATTTTCCAACCCCTTTCTTTAACCATTTGCCATCTAATAGCTGACCTGAAGGAAGAGGGGAGCGCTATAAACAAATGTCTTGCCACAGACCTTATTGTGACTCCAGGGGATACTAACCATGTGGGGAGTAGACTTGTTCTTTTCCACTCAGCTGCCTTGAGAATCCCCACTGCTTGATTTGTTTCAGAAGCAATTAGAGTTGTATAATAAAAATCTTGACTTTAATTCTTTGCCAGTCTAGTGTCTCAATTCTGACTAACGTAGTTTGGCTAATTTGAGTTAAAATTAGAATGTTTCAAATTAAATTGTAACTTTAGAACAACATACCGCAGAGCTAGAAAAAAATTGGCAAGGTTGATAAGATTAAGGATGTTGATGTCGGTATTAAAGCCCTAACTGAAGCATTTATTACAGATAATTTTTAGTGGACTGTAAATTCAAAAAATTCAAAAAAAAGATAAGCAAACCTTGGCTTCAGTTCTCCATGTGTGTAAGATGACCATGCAATGCTGGATTTCTCCCAATACCTCTTAGAACCAGTCAGTTTTGTCCGAATGCTTTTGGTTTTTGAGAGTTTCCTATCTAAAAATATGTAACAACACTAAATGTTACCAAACATTTACATGTAATGAATTTATGATTTTTTTAAAATCATACGGAGTGATCTTACTTCACTATGAGTAAATTCTGACAATAAAGTATAGTACTGTAGTTCCACATTCTCCTGTATTCCTCAAGAAACATTTCCTAGAAAACATCTAACATCTTTACTCATTGAGTCCCAAGAACAGCCTAATCAGAGCTGTTTATTTACACGCAAGTGATAAAAAGGGGCTAATAAAAGCAATGAATTTCACAAACAGTTGTTATGTGTCATTACTTGACAGCTCTTTTTTAATGCAAAAACTAAGCATCTCAGAGCACATGAATCAATTTCAGTTAACAATGAATTAGGAACTGGAGAGATGGATGCTACTTTATCAGTGCTGAGCCATTATTATTATTATTATTATTTTTATATCAAAGGTCATAAAATTTTAGATTTACTTATAAACACCCAAAATAAATTATGATAATCAGAGAAGAATAATTATGACAGTCAGAGAAGAATAAACAACAGGATCATGCATATATTCAACAACAGAGGATTACCACATTTCTCCTTAAAGTAATCGTTAGAAATGGTTATATATTTTCCATAATTAAAAATGAACAACTTAGCAAATGTGAAAAAAAAATTTACCTATTGAAACGTGGCTTTTTTTCTGCTCTGTTTTACTGTTCAACTCAAGATTATCCAAAAGTTTCATAAAAGTAGATTCTCCTTCAGATGTGTCCTGTTCTTCAAGATAGCTGTTCTCTTGTTCTATGGCATCAGGATTTATGTCACTAACAGAGCTTAGTTCAGTAGCTCCACAACCACTGTGAGTTTCTTCAGTCTCCTCTTGCTCAGTCACCTTACCCTCAAGATGTTTGGCGATCTTTTCCTCTTTAGAGTATCCAAGGTATTCTTGGAAAGAATATGGCTGGTTTCTCTCTTTGGGATGAAGACATCTGGCCTTATTTAACTGATCCAAAACACTAATATCACAGTCTGAATATAACAGTGGCTTATCATCCCAGCATATCTTTTGGCAATCATCACTTCTTTCTCTGAGTTTGGGGAATTCCTCTGAGCTGCTTTCTGAAACATGTGAAGATTTGATGACTTGACTGAAAACATTCTTCTGCTTCTCAGTCACATCTCCTAGGAATACTTTGGATTTATGTTCCATATTGTCTTTACTAGACTGTGTTAATATACCTAATAAAACACAACCACATCCACTGCACCAAGTCATATCTGGATAACTGAGGCATGCAGAGTCAGGGCAAACTTTAAAAGTGTGTTCCGGAGGGTTCACTAATGAATTCAGCAAAGGATTGCTACTTTGCATGGCTGGATCTTTCTTAGAGCATTTTAGCTCTATTTCTTTTTGAGCTCTCTTGTAGTTATTTCCTTTACCCATAGTCTTGTCAAAACTTGTGCTACTGAAGATACTGTCTGTTTGCTTTTCTCCAATCCATTTTCTCACTTCAACAGTGTAATCTGAGTCTTCCATATCCTTGAATCTTGATTCATTTCTCTGATCTGTATCTCTCTTCAGAGGTGTAAAATCTACCACCAGATCTTCCAATTCATCATTTTCTACCTCAGATTCACTAGCGAAGGGGATACATCTGTTTTCAGCCTCTCCCTTGATTCTACCTGCAATAACCTTGCCTTCACTGCAGCCATGAGCCTTTAAGGCCAAATTGAAATCTTTGTGTTTATAATTTTCTTTGTTCTCTAATATGTGCTTTTCTCCCATGGACCGTTTTCCATTTTTGTACGTCTTCTTCATGGAGGCAATACTACCTCCCAGCACACCAGATCTCAAATATTTTATATTTTTTTCTTTAAATGAAAATATGCTGTGTGAAGATTTTTTGTTCTCCTTAATCTCAGCACCAGACCTATCTGATCTTTTTGTCTTCACAATTCTGTCTGTGAATTCCTCATCTGAACTATCAACTAGGGGAGCCCAAAAATAAGTACTAGGATCCTCACATGGAGCCTCTGCCATTTTACTTGAATAATTGTCAGTTTTACACACAACTTGAGGTTCTGGCTGGACACTATGTATCTCTGACCACATATCTTTCTCACCTATATTTTGAAAATTTGATTTTTCTTTGCTGTTCCAGGTTTCATCAGCAAGTGCAAGTTGGCCCAAAATACCCGGGGAGATCTCAGGGTCCCTTCTTTCTCTCTTGATCCTAATTATTGTCTTTCTCTTATTATTATTATTAGCCTGAATGTTATAAAAACATTTGTTTTCAGGGGATAATGTTTTATCTCTTAAAGGGTCAAGAGAAATGCACCTTTCTGTATGCTCTGAGTTAACTTCAGAGATTGAAGAAAAGCTGGAACTCTTGCAAATATTAGCATGTGCATTGAGGTTAAAACCATCTGTCGATTGTGACAAAGAACGATATGAGATTCTGGTTTCCCTACTTAGTGCTATTTCACTTTCATTGTCTTGAGACAAAGTAAGTCCTTGAGATAACTGTGAAAATTTCGGCATATGAGCTGCTTGCTGAGATTTACTAAGGAACAATTGTGCCCAACTCATAACATGCTGGAGTTTTTGTGTCTCGGGAACAGTCAGATCCTCAAGTAGTCTATGATCTAATTCTGAAATACAGGTCTGGCTCATACACTTGCTCTGTGTTTCTGGATTTCTGATAATTGTTTCTTGTTCTTTTCCTTGATGGCTTACTCCAGATGATCTCTGAATTAAAAGTTTTCTTCTATTTGTTGCATCATTAGGTTGCTGAGAGCTACTTAATGTGGAAGTCTGATTTTCTTCTTCTTTAGTGCTCACTGCAGAATGTAAAACTGCTCCTCTGGAAGCTGATGAACTTAGTTTATTATCCGTACCACAATAGCAAATCTTTGTCCTTCCACTCCTTCCATTGTAAGCTAAGCGCTTGGCCCGTAAGAGCTTGAGGTCGCGGGTGCGAGGTGTATCTGTTTCATTAATGATTTCAGCATGGAGCTGTTCAGCTGCTTTTTCAGATAAATGCTCCATCTGCAAAAAAATATATGTACACAAAAATGACATTTTTCAGCAAGAGTAGAACTACAAATATAACTCTTACAGATAAACTGAGGCATTCCATGAATATATTCAATGCAGCATTACAGGACTGAAGCAACTAATTATAGGCAAAAAGGTAAAAAAATCCATTCTGAGGCTAAAAACTTGATCCTGCATCGAATGACGTCAATGGAAAAATTCCCATTAATTTACATGGGTCCAGAATCAGCTGTAGGAGCACTAGCTCCAGCTGTGGGACCACTAGCTCCAGCTCAGCGAAGTACTTAGGCATGTCTAACTTTAAACATGTGAGTAGATCCATTAACTTCAATAGAATGGCTCATGAGTTTAAAAATTAGGCACAATCGTAAGTATCTTGCTGAATCAGGGCCTCAGTTCAGACTTTTTAAAGCTGCATGAGCTTATTGGCTTTAAGGCCAAACAGCTGCTTTAAGCACACAATTATCTTCTAAAGCAACAACATCAAAATACTCATCACATTACAAAGCTTCTTGCTAGAGTTTAGGGCAGGGGTGGCCAACCTGTGGCTCTGGAGCCACATGCGGCTCTTCAGAAACTAAAATGCAGCTCCTTGTATAGGACCAACTCTGGGGCTGGAGCTACAGGCACCAACTTTCCAATGTGCCGGGGGGTGGTCACTGCTCAACCCCTGGCTCTGCCACAAGCCCTGGCCCCACTCCATCCCTTCCCGCCCCCTCCCCTGAGCCTACCGTGCTCTCGCTCCTCCTCCCCTCAAACCTCCTGTATGCCACGAAACTGCTGATTGGGAGGCGCAGGGAGGGAGGGGGAGGCACTGACTGGCGGGGCTGCCAGTGGGTGGGAGGTGCTGGGAGCGGGGTGGGGGAGCTGATGGTGGGGAGCTGCTGACGTATTACTGTGGCTCTTTGGCAATGTACATTGGTAAATTCTGACTCCTTCTCAGGTTCAGGTTGGCCATCCCTGGTTTAGGGGAAGGAATATGTGACAGTAAATGGTACATAAGAATGGCCATACTGGGTCAGACCAATGGTCCATCTAGCCCAGTATCCTGTCTTCCACAAGTGGGCAATGCCAGGTGCCCTAGAGGGAATGAACAGAACAGGAAATCATCAAGTGATCCATCCCGTCACCCATTCCCAGCTTCTGGCAAACAGAAGCTAGGGACACTTCAGAGCATGGTTTCGCATCCCTAACCATCGTGGCTAGGAGCTACTGATGGATCTACCCTCCATGAACTTGTCTAGTTCTTTTTTGAACCCAGTTATATCTTGGCCTTCACCACATCCTCTGACAGAGTTCCACTGATTGACTGTGCATTGTGTGAAATACTTGGTTTTGTTTGTTTTAAACCTGCTGCCTATTAATTTCATTTGCTGACCCCTATTTCTTGTGTTATGAGAAAGAGTAAATAACACTTCCTTATTTATTTTCTCCACACCAGCCATGATTTACAGGCCTCAATCATATCCCCCTTTAGTCATCTCTTTTCCAAGCTGAAAAGTCCCAGTCTTATTAACCTCTCCTCATATGGAAGCCGTTCTATACCCCTAATCATTTTTGTTGCCCTTTTCTGAACCTTTTCCAATTCTAATATAGCTTTTTTCAGGTGAGGCAACCAGATCTGCACGCAGTATTCAAGATGTGAGTGTACCATGGATTTATATAGAGGCAATATGGTATTTTCTGTCTTATTATTTATCCCTTTCCTCATGATGCCCAACATTCTGCTCGCTTTTTTGAAAGCCCCTACACATTGAGTGGATGATTTCAGAAAACCATCCACAATGCCTCAAGGTCTCTTTCTTGAGAGGTAACAGCTAATTTAGACTCCATCATTTTGTATGTATAGTTGACATTATGTTTTCCAATGTGCATTACTTTACATTTATCAACATTGAATTTCATCTGCCATTTTGTTGCCCAGTTAGCCAGTTTTGTGACTTCCCTTTGTAACTCTTCACAATCTGCTTTGGACTTAACTATCTTGAGTAATTTTGTATCACCTGCAAATTTTGCCACCTTTGTTTATCTCTTTTTCCAGATTATTTATGAATATGTTGAACAGCACTGGTTCCAGTACAGAGCCCTGGGGGACACCATTATTTACCCCCTACATTCTAAAAACTGACCATTTATACCTATCCTTTGTTTCCTATATTTTAATCAGCTACTGATCCATGGGAGGACCTTCCCTCCTATCCCAGGAAAGCTTACTTTGTTTAAGAGCCTTTGTTGAGGGACCTGTCAAAGGCTTTCTGAACATCTAAATACACTATATCCATTGGATCATCCTTGTCCACATGCTTCTTGGATACTTTGTTGGATACTTTGAGAATACTCAAAGTAGATTGGTGAGGTATGATTTCCCTTTACAAAAATCATTTTGACTCTTCCCCAACAAATCGTGTTCATCTACGTGTCTGAAAATTCTTTTCTTTCCTATAATTTCAACCAATTTGCCTGGTACTGAAGTTAGGCTTACCGAGCTGTAATTGCCGGGATCGCCTCTGGGATCCTTTTTAAAAATTAGCGTCACATTAGCTATCCTCCAGTCACCTGGTACAGAAGCTGATTTCCATGATAGGTTACATATCACAATTAGTAAGTAGTTCTGCAATTTCACATTTGAGGAACTTTTCGGTGAATACCATCTGGTCCTGGTGACTTATTGCTGTTAAATTTATCAATTTGTTCCAAAACCTCCTCTTATGACACCTCAATCTGGGACAGTTCCTCAGATTTGTCATCTAAAGAGAATGGCTTTGGGATTGGAGAGGATTGGGAATCTCCCTCACATCCTCAGCCATGGAGATCAATGCAAAAAATTCATTTAGTTTCTCTACAATGGCCTTATCTTCCTTGAGTGCTCTTTTGCATCTCGTTGGGCCAGTGACCCTACTGGTTGTTTAGCAGGCTTCCTGCTTCCAATGTACTTACAATATATCGTATTTTGATACCAAAAGGAGTGTACAGGTTAAGGATGTAAATACTGTTTAGAAAGTTAACTGTTTAAACTAAATATTTGTAATTGTTTAAATGGTTAACTGTTTAAGTGGCTGGGGCCCATCCTGCCGGGGTGGCTGGGTGGCAGCTGGTCCTGCTCCAGCTGGCCGGCACTGCTCCAGCCGGGCTCTGCGGCTGGGCCCACTCCATCCGGGCAGTGCTGCTCCATCTGGGCGCTGTGGCTAGGCCTGCTCCGGCTGGCCAGCACTGCTGGGCCCACTCCAGCTGGCATGGGGCCACAGAAGCCGGTTGACTAGCCAGCCCAGGCGTTAACGGTTAAAGCAGTTAACCGGTAAGACATCTCTAGTACAGGTTTGATGAAATGGACAATCATTCCACTTTAATTATACCTATAATATACCCCAGTTTCATTTGAGATAACAGTAATTATACTCAAGAAGGAAAGAATCCAGATCCAGGTTTCTGCATTTGACAGATAAAAAAAATTGATCAAATTTCATATGAAATAACTGAAAGACAAACATGGATCCCACAATGTTCTTTCTGTAGAGTTACTTTCTGGATGACACAAAACATAAACAGTAGCAAAGGTTTAACCAAGATCAAAACAAAACAAGTGATCCTTCTACTACAGAGTGATCAGGTTGAGTGTTACTGAAGCTATGTGGAGTCCCCAAGTACTGGGAGTGAAATCTTGGCACAACTCAAGTGAATAATAACACTCCCATTGACTTTCATGGGGACAGTATTTCACCCAAAAGCAGTCAGTTGTTTTGTTTGTTCTTAAGGCCAGCTCTGGAAACTGCTCAAGAACTGCAAGAAATGCACACTATCTCAATTTACCAGAAGCATTATCTCAGGGCTCATAAGGGCTAGTGGGGCAGGACAGACTGGGGCAGGGGCTGAATGGGAGTGGAGGCACAGGGACCCGGGTGGAGGGAGGTGCAGAGACACATGGGGACAGGGGGAGGGGGACAGAGCTACATAGGGACAGGGAGTGGCTGAGTGAGGGCACAGAGACACATGGGGACGGGGTACAGGGCGACATAGGGACAGGGGATTGGCTGGTGAGGGCACAGAGACACATGGGGATGGGCAGATGTGCCTACCTGAATGGGAGAGGCTAGGGGTCATCCAGGGTCTGCATGGGGGAAGCTCCCTAACAATCCCTCCCTGCCCGCCCCCCCCCAAAAAAAACTGTTCCTTATGTGACGGGTTCGGTCACAGAGACACCCTTGACACTGTCACCTTATGTACTGGAATTATCTTTGAGCCCGTTTTCCCTGCCAGCTTGGGACTTCCAGAACCCTGCCTTGTTGAGCCAGGCAAGCTAGCCTGCTGCAACACAGACCCAGGTCTGGTCCACACCCCCAAAGCTGCAGGCTTTAAGTGAAAACAGCTCAGCAGGTTACTTACCTTCAGCACCCAGACACCCAGCTCCCAATGGGATCCAAACCCCAAATAAATCCGTTTTACTCAGTATAAAGCTTATACAGGATAAACTCATAAATTTTCTGCCCTCTATAACATTGATAAAGAGATATGCACAGCTGTTTGCTCCCCTATATATTAATCACTTACTCTGGGTTAATTAATAAACAAAAGTGATTTTATTAAGTATAAAAATAGAATTTAAGTGGTTTTAAGTAATAACAGACATAACAAAGTAAGTCACCAAGCAAAATAAAGCAAAAACACTCAAGTCTAAGACTAATACATTAAGAAACTGATTACAGGTAAAATCTCACCCTCAGAGATGTTCCAATAAGCTTCTTTCACAGACTAGACTCCTTCCTAGTCTGGGCCCAATCCTTTCCCCGGTACGGTCCTTGTTAGTTCCAGCAGACATCTTAGGTGGAAACTAGGAGTTTTCTCATGACTGGCAGCCTCCTTTGTACTGTTTCACCCCCTTTTATAGCTTTGGCACAAGGCAGGAATCTTTTGTCTCTCTGGGTCCCAACCCCTCCTTCTAAATGTAAAAGTACCAGATTTAAGATGGATTCCAGTCTCAGGTGACATGTCACTGTAAGACCTCATTCTTCATTACCCATGGGCTGGCCCACACGTACACAGAAAGGCTTACAGGTAAATAAACCCATTCACAACCAATTCAATGGAAGCCATCAAGATTCCAAGCCATTATTAATGGCCCACAGTTTGCATAATTACATTAGGACCTCAGAGTTATACTTCATATTTCTAGCTTGAGATACAAGCATGATACATACATACAAATAGGATGAACACACGCAGTAGATTATAAACTTTGTAATGATACCTTACAAGAGACCTTTTGCATAAATCATATTCCAGTTATATGATATTCACATTCATAAGCATATTTTCATAAAGCACATGGAATGCAATGTCATACCATACTTTTCCCACCCATACCCAACAGCCCTCCAAATTCATACCCAGGCTCCTTCCCAGCAATTTACTTCCCTCTTCCCCAACTCCTCCCTTACCCCTGACTCCCCCAAGCCTTTGCTCTGCTTCTGAGGGGTGCGGGAAACACGGTTCTGTATTGTAGTTTAAATGAATTATTACTCAGAGTTCTGTATTAATATGCCTAGTAAGGAAGCTAGTTGTCAAAAAACCTTTCCTGAATCTTTTTTGTTGTCTGTATTGTTACAGACATACTTGCTGACAGGTATTTTGAAATAAATGACCAAAAATAATTGAAACTGGTGTGATTATATTGTTATTTTGACAAATAAAATATGCAGAATTTTAAAATATTGTGTGCAGAGTTTTTTGTTGCAGAATTTTTAATTTTTTGGCACAGAATTCCAACAGGAGTAATCATTCGAAAGAATAGTAAATATGGCAGGCGACCAGCTTGGCTTAATGGTGAAATCCTAGCGGATCTTAAACATAAAAAAGAAGCTTACAAGAAGTGGAAGGTTGGACATATGACCAGGGAAGAGTATAAAAATATTGCTCGGGCATGTAGGAATGAAATCAGGAGGGCCAAATCGCACCTGGAGCTGCAGCTAGCAAGAGATGTCAAGAGTAACAAGAAGGGTTTCTTCAGGTATGTTGGCAACAAGAAGAAAGCCAAGGAAAGTGTGGGCCCCTTACTGAATGAGGGAGGCAACCTAGTGACAGAGGATGTGGAAAAAGCTAATGTGCTCAGTGCTTTTTTTGCCTCTGTCTTCACTAACAAGGACAGCTCCCAGACTGCTGCGCTGGGCATCGCAACATGGGGAGTAGATGGCCAGCCCTCTGTGGAGAAAGAGGTGGTTAGGGACTATTTAGAAAAGCTGGACGTGCACAAGTCCATGGGGCCGGACGAGTTGCATCCGAGAGTGCTAAAGGAATTGGCGGCTGTGATTGCAGAGCCATTGGCCATTATCTTTGAAAACTCGTGGCGAACGGGGGAAGTCCCAGATGACTGGAAAAAGGCTAATGTAGTGCCAATCTTTAAAAAAGGGAAGAAGGAGGATCCTGGGAACTACAGGTCAGTCAGCCTCACCTCAGTCCCTGGAAAAATCATGGAGCAGGTCCTCAAGGAATCAATCCTGAAGCACTTACACGAGAGTAAAGTGATCAGGAATAGTCAGCATGGATTCACCAAGGGAAGGTCATGCCTGACTAATCTAATCGCCTTCTATGATGAGATTACTGATTCTGTGGATGAAGGGAAAGCAGTGGATGTATTGTTTCTTGACTTTAGCAAAGCTTTTGACACGGTCTCCCACAGTATTCTTGTCAGCAAGTTAAAGAAGTATGGGCTGGATGAATGGACTATAAGGTGGGTAGAAAGTTGGCTAGATTGTCGGGCTCAACGGGTAGTGATCAATGGCTCCATGTCTAGTTGGCAGCCGGTGTCAAGTGGAGTGCCCAGGGGTCAGTCCTGGGGCCGGTTTTGTTCAATATCTTCATAAATGATCTGGAGGATGGTGTGGATTGCACTCTCAGCAAATTTGCGGATGATACTAAACTGGGAGGAGTGGTAGATACGTTGGAGGGCAGAGATAGGATACAGAGGGACCTAGACAAATTGGAGGATTGGGCCAAAAGAAACCTGATGAGGTTCAATAAGGATAAGTGCAGGGTCCTGCACTTAGGACGGAAGAACCCAATGCACAGCTACAGACTAGGGACCGAATGGCTAGGCAGCAGTTCTGCGGAAAAGGACCTAGGGGTGACAGTGGACGAGAAGCTGGATATGAGTCAGCAGTGTGCCCTTGTTGCCAAGAAGGCCAATGGCATTTTGGGATGTATAAGTAGGGGCATAGCGAGCAGATCGAGGGACGTGATCGTTCCCCTCTATTCGACATTGGTGAGGCCTCATCTGGAGTACTGTGTCCAGTTTTGGGCCCCACACTACAAGAAGGATGTGGAAAAATTGGAGAGAGTCCAGCGAAGGGCAACAAAAATGATTAGGGGTCTGGAACACATGACTTATGAGGAGAGGCTGAGGGAACTGGGATTGTTTAGTCTGCAGAAGAGGAGAATGAGGGGGGATTTGATAGCTGCTTTCAACTACCTGAGAGGTGGTTCCAAAGAGGATGGTTCCAGACTATTCTCAGTGGTAGAAGATGACAGGACAAGGAGTAATGGTCTCAAGTTGCAGTGGGGGAGGTTTAGGTTGGATATTAGGAAAAACTTTTTCACTAGGAGGGTGGTGAAACACTGGAATGCGTTACCTAGGAAGGTGGTAGAATCTCCTTCCTTAGAAGTTTTTAAGGTCAGGCTTGACAAAGCCCTGGCTGGGATGATTTAATTGGGGATTGGTCCTGCTTTGAGCGGGGGGTTGGACTGGATGGCCTCCTGAGGTCCCTTCCAGCCCTGATATTCTATGATTCTATGATTCTATGATTGTTCCGTAGCAAACTGGATACCACCAGATTAAACCCTTGAGAAAACAATGTGTTATCATATGATTCTCTAAAACAAATTACAGTCTGCAATTGCCACCTAGAGGTATAAATAAATTATACTTGTGTTTTAATAGTACAGTGTGAGAGACAGAATATTAGTTCATTTCAGTGACAATGCTGCAAATACAAGCTATGTCAAGTGGGGCAATTCAGCAGGGAAATAACTTGGTAAACAACATGGTGGGGAGGGGAGACTGAAAATTAGGAGGAGGCTGATGGATGGTAAGACTGGCAACAGAAGGAGGAGAGGAGAGAGAATGCAGAGAAAGGGTTTTTCTTCTTTCCCAACAGAGACGGGTGATATTTGAACATGGTTAGGCAAAACTAAAAGAAATGTTCATTGGTAATTTACAACATGAGTAACGATCATATTGAATGTAACTTAATAAAGTAGGCAAAGCCTACCCTGCTTTGTCTGGCCTGGCCTAGAGTTCTCATTCACAAATAGCCTATTTTAGCCCCATTTTGTCTCACCCCACAAGAAAATTATACAATAACAGCCCTCCTTTGGTTCAACAATATGACAATTCTGGATGCAGAAGAAGGGTTAAACATCCAAGTTTTCTAGAGATTGAGTTTTCTTTTGTTGATTTTACCAACACATATCTCTGATCTCTCCCCTGAGTTCTCTTCTATACAACTTTCTTTAATGTAGACCAGATTAATAATTAAAAATAATACTTTTCACTGCTACAGTACTTTCCCTTAAAGAACCTCAAAAGATTTTACAAACATTACTAGGTAAATATTATCCCAGTTGCCTCAGAGGAAGAAAAAGAAGAACAGGGTGATTGACTTGCCCAAAGGCGCACAGATAGGAATACAGCCCAGATCTTATCAACTTTTGCTAGAAAGCAACACAAATGAAGCAACATAAAACAAATAATATTTCTAAATGATTTCCAAATGATAAAAGGACAAATAAAATTTATCAGATACACAGAAGTCCATTTCAACTGAACACAATACTATCTAAAGTCAGAAGAGAATTCTTTAACACTTTAGCTCTCCAACAACTTTTGGTACATCCCTGTATACTCAATAATCTGGCCCTTCCAGTAATTAGTCTCTGGCCCTTAAATCAGGCTTCCTCAATCTTCATGTACCCAGGTGAGTCTCTACAGGAGTAGATCTCAAATACTGCTGCTTTAGTGCTCTCTTTAATATGAAGGTCAAACAAACGTCTCCGGCTCAGGTCAACCTCTCACTTCATTTTTAATAGTTTATCCTATCTCCAGCCCACTTCACCCTTTTTAGAAATCCGCTATCCAGAAGAAATGACCCAAGGGAGCTACCATAGTAACTCAGATATCTTTAGGACTTTAGAGATAAGTTATATCACACCAACAAACAATGCTGTTTTTTCACTGGAGTAGTCAGAATGTCCTCCCCCCCCCCCCCAGAACTGGCACTGCAGTGCTGCTGGCCCTCACAAGGAATAGCTAGACCCAGCAGAGCCCAGCTCACAAACAAAAGACATTGTCAGGGACGGGAGTAGGAGCTGGCGAGTTCCCGGCACCTCCTGAAGGAAGGAGGTGACTTGAAGGAAACTCCATACAAGCCCGGGACCCAGCATCAGGTTGTTTCTCCCCCTGCATTCATGGGCTCTAAGTGGGGAAGTGAGCAGTTGTATGGGCAGCTGGATGCCTCCTTGAACAGGTGCATGGAGAGGTAGATGACTGAGTGTGCAGGCGGGTGGCTGACCTAGTGGGTGGGTATGTGGATTAATAGATAGCTGTATGGATGAGTAGGCACATAGATGGTTGGGCAGTCATATGGCTGGGTGAGTGAACGGCTAGATGGATGGTTGGAAGGCTCGGTGGCTAGCATCTGTATGGCTGGGAGGGTGGCTGAGTAATTGGAAGGCAGAACAGGTAGCTGTGTGGGTGGATGGGTGGCTGGGCAATTGGAAGGCTGGGTGAGTGACTGCCTGACTGGGCAGGTGATAGGAAGGCTGGACAGCTGCATGGTTGGGCACGTGGCTGGCTGGTTGGAAGGCTGGATGATTGTACAGGTGCATGGCCAGGTGGCTACGTGCCTGGCTGCATAGTTGAACCTGCAGCAGTTCCACGGTGGGACAGGCGCATGGGCGATTGCGTGGGCAGTTGAATGGCTGGATGGGTAGCTGTAGAGCTGGAGAAGTGGCTGGCTGCCTAGTTAAACGGCAGGACTGGGGTGAGTGGGGGCAGTTCCATGACTGTTTGGCGGGAGGGGCGGCTGCATGGCGGGAGGCTGGCCAGGCGCTCGTGTGTGGGGGTGAAACGTTCAGCCCTGCGCCCAGCCCAGCCCGGGACTCCCCACCCACCTTGCCTGCAGTGCCCACGGCGCCGACCCGCTGACTCCCCGGGGCTTCGGGTTCTGCCTGCGGCGCGACCCCTGCGCCGGGCCACACGGGGGTTATTTATGCCAGAGCCGGAGGGTCCGGTCGGGCTGGGCGAGTCACCCCTGCCCACAGCCCAGCAGAGCGCGGGGCGAGAGCCCGGGAAGGGCCTTGGGAGCGGGTCTGGGACGGCGGCTAATACCTGCCGCCTGCGGGGCCGAGGCGAGCCAGGCTGGGGCTGGCGGCTGCCCGGCGCGGCTCCAGGCACTTGCACCCCACTGTCTCCGTGGAAACCGCCGCCAGGGCAGGGGGAGGAGCAGGCGGCCGCCCGCGCCCCGGAGCTGAGGCAGGGGCCGGTCCCCGCCCCGGCCTGCCCGGCTCCTCCCTCCCCCCGCCCCATCCCATAGCAACGTACAAGCTCCAAAGCCAGGGGCCGGCCTGTTCCCGGCCTTCCCGCCTCCGCTGACCCCAAGCCCGCCAGGCCCCGGCCTGCGCAGCGCTGCCCCCTCCGCCTCCACTGCCTGTCCCGCTCTGCGCCCCCGGCCGGGCGCCTCTGTGCGCACAGGCTCTCCGGGCTCTCCAACACCTTTTGGTACATCCTTGGCCCCCCGGGCTCGGAGAGCAGCGAGCGCGAGCAGCGGGCCTGGCCTGGCCACGGCTTCAGCCGCCACACGCGCGCGCCCCTCCTGCGCCCGGCCCCCCGGTTGGGCTGATGACCAGGCTTTGCTGGGCTTCAGGTTGCTGCCACCGTGGGGGGGAGGGATAGCTCAGTGGTTTGAGCATTGGCCTGCTAAACCAAAGGTTCAATCCTGGAGGGGGCATTTAGGGATCTGGGACAAAAATGGGGAATTGGTCCTGCTTTGAGCAGGGGATTGGACTAGATGACCTCCTGTGGTCCCTTCCAACCCTGTGACTATGGCATGAAGTTGATCAAACCAGGCCATGTCTCTTCCAGGTTGACCCCAGGGAGCCTTAAGGTACCCTTATGATTTCGGGCTGTCCTACAAAAACCAACCACTGTGCTATTCTGTTAGGAGCTGAATATGAGAAGGCCCTTCACGGGGGGAAATCCAACAATGTCCCCAAGAACTTACAAGCTAACTAAGAGCTCCAGAGCCAATAGGATGCACTGAGATGCCTGGGAGTGGGAACAACTAGGATGTTTGTGTTGTTCTCCTTAGATGAAAGTGCAGATCATACTTACCCTAGCCCTGCTTCTGTGAGCAGGTAAAATACTGATGGTTTTAAGAGAATCCAGAGCCCCTGGTTCTTCTGCTCTCCGATCTGTTCACAGCAGTGGGGCAAGCTGTATATGCTCACCAATGAGGGTTTGTCTGTATCTGTTTCTAACAAGCACAATATTTGCGTGATTTTCTCTCTTCCCCCCCCCCCCCATTTAAATTGCAACACAGGGAAATGGTGAACAACACTACACACAGCCAGCAGAGAGGTCCTGTGACACCAAACTACTTGAAGTCTTACGGTCAATGGTGACAACCTGTTAGCAGAAAGAATCCTTTGATGTGTCCCAGAGAGGCACGTGAATCATTGAACTGAGAAACCATTTATTTTCCTGTTAATTAGGGGGCATATTGTCATTTCACTCCAATACAAGTGTTGACAGTGATTACCATGAGTCATAGTAGAAGCTAAATGGCACCACTATTACCAAGCTACCCAAACTGAGAATAATCAATAAGAACTTAAGGGCCAAATTTTTAAAAATAGGCACCTAGTGCAATTTTCAAAAGCACCTACTCCCATTGAAATCAGAGTTAGGCACTTAAGCAACCTATCTGCATCTTCAGGTACTTAATACTTATATAAATCTGTTCTAATTAACTCCTTCAGATCACATGAGAAGAGTCATACTCAGTTATGTGAGTGACAAATTTTTGTAAATATCAGTTGTTTTTACTATTTTATTGCCAAAAAAAGCCTTCGGTTAAAGGAATCTTAAAGTTGCAAAGTGAAGCACTCAGAAAATGCCGGAATCTGGGTTCTCTGTGCCACCTTAGTGCCCACCCACACATCTATGCATGATTACGACAGATTTCAACCAGCATAACATAGGAAGCCTGTGGCAGAGTCAGCAATAGAACTGTGCTTTCTTGGGTCCCCAGGCAGTGCCTTAACATAAGAGAACATCTTTTCTCTTCAGTATTACTCTGCCTCATTTGCGGTCTATCCTGTACGCCGAATGATGCAATGGAGTGAAAGTTAGGGGGCAGAAGGAACAGGCTAAAAGAATGGTGACTGAAATGAAGATTTATGGGGGGGAGGGCAGAGAAGGCTGGACACTTACCTGGAGCCTTTTTATCCCTATTTTCCCCCCTTGATATCCTTTTCCTCTGGGAGATTAAAAGCTCACATGCCAGTTTAAATTTGACCAGACCTGTGGAACATACTTAACACAGACAGCACACCCAAACACACAGATTTGGCACATTGTGTCTGAAACGCAGCATAGCTATGGATGAGTTTGTGTCAGCTATTTTAGAGATTTGTGTTCTATTCCTAGCTCCATTAGAAATGACAGTGTGCAATCTCTCAGCTCCTCCAGAAATGCAGGAAATGATACTTGCCTGTCTCCTCAAGTAGGAGGGCTGAAGTAGACAGTATTAACACAAGTCAGTAGGGAAAAAAAACAACAGATTTGAAGGTTATGTCCAGGTTCCCAGTCCTGCACACCTTCCTTTAAGTCATACAATATTCTGCTGCTAATTATACCGCTTTGACTATGTCCCATCCAAGTCTTTAGCTCTGTACCTACTATGAAGCTCCTTGGGTCCTGAGAGCATGCTCAATGGAGATGGAATGTTTAGAGATTTTAGCAGCAAGCCTCTACCTCTAGTGAATACATGGAAATGGTGATTTTCAGTGGCTGATTTGTCCAAATCTGTTTAGATATTCAAAGGGGCAGCAAAAGACATCTCTTGCCCCAGACTGTTCCCCTGCCAAATTTCCAAGTTCCTGTTCAAAGTCTGAAGGTGCTAGAACTCCTCTAAAAATCAGAAATAAAATGTTTTGTTTTTTAACATGGGGGAAACTACATTTCCCCCCCCCATCCCATTATCAGAAACAGCTGGCCCATTTTTGCTAAACTTAAAAAAAAAAGGCTGTGGCAGAGAACCAGCATAGAAAATTTCAGCCCTAGTTGTTACAGTTTTGAAAAATCATAAGCAACTGAGAATGAGCCTTATAATGGAAAGTGTGAGGTATTATAGGTTTTGCTGTCGGATCAGTCCATAACTAGTGTAGTATAGACTTGTGATGGAGCTACTTGGATTATAGAAATGGGACAGTCTCTGTGTGCTCTTTGTGCTCAAGCTCAGTTTAAGAAATTTAAAGCAACCTCAGGGCTATTCTAAATTGTGCCATCTGTCCACAGCCCCCAGGACACATCTGGCAGCTAAGAATGACCAATGTGTAAGAAAATCCCTTTTCCTCAACACTGTCCACTACCCCAAGGGCTAGGAGAAGGAGGCTCTACACCATTTAGAATTCCTTAACATTGATAGAATCATCTACTGGCCAGCTATGCCAGCTTGAAAGCAGCTTTTCACCAGCAGAGAATCACAATGTTGCCACATAGCAGGGAAGAATCTAAGCCATTGTTTTAACAGAGTGAAACATTACAGAGATACTTCCATTCACAGATGTATTCTTTAACTTCCCAGTAACAGAATGGGAGACCTGCTCCAACAGGAAAGATTAAATACAATCAATCAAGCCTTCAAAATATCCAAATTAGATTAATTTCTGTTCTAGTTTTTAAAACTTCCAGGCAGTTAAAATGGATTTGGGATCATTTTATCAGTTGAAACCCAAAGCCAGAAACCCAGTTTATAAAGAAACATACTGATGGGAGCTCCCGGAAATATATCAACAGCTAATGAACTGTGGAACATATAGTTTAGAAGATGAGATGTATCTATCAACTAAGCTTTATGACTTGTGGGCAGAAATATACTCACCCTAAAAAATGACACTGTTGGCTCTGAAGCAATAAAAAGCAGATGAACAGATATTATACAAGTGTAACAGGTTTGCAAGGGAACCCAGAAGAAAAGCAGTTCTAAGCCCCTTCCCCTCCCAAAAGATGACAAAGATAACAAAACCTAAAACCACCATCAGGAATTCTTACCATGGTGAAGACTCAAAAGTATTATTGACTGCTCTCAGTTTATGGCTTGCTTGTTTACCTGGAGAATAAGATGACAAAATCTTTGATCCCAGGGCAATATCAAAGAATGAAGTGTAACCCTATACATTTCTGATTCAACCATGTTCTTTACTTTATAGAAAGACTTTCAACAGGTCTTAATCTCCCTCCCCCCCCCCCCAAAAAAAAAAAAAATTTGACCCTGGCAGATTTGGAATATCTTAGTCCATGGTAAGGAGTAGACCAACCTCTGAAATTACCGTGAAACTTCACTAGAGGGCAGTCTTTCACCATTCTCTTGCTTTATGAACAAATTGTGTGTGTAATTTCTTTCATAGAAGTGCAAGAGAGGACGACAAAAGTTCTTCAGACTGACCAAGAGAAAAGATCTAGCATCTCTCAAGATCAGAGTTCAAATGGTAAATATTTAATTAAAAGTACTTACCATTTTGGCTTCTGCTTATATGTCTGTTGGACTAATTATTTTTGCTGCTAGAACTGTGACCCCAGTCCAAGTGAGAACTGGAAACTGTGTCCTTCAATTCAAATTCTGTGTCCGATTCAGCTCTTCTTTTCCTTACACACTTCCATACACACTGTCGTAGCTCTTGCCTCCAAAATTTTTTTCTCAAGCTGTTTGGTTAATCTCCGAGTAGGTTTTTTCATTCTTAGTTCAATGAGTTATTCGGTCTCAATTAAGAATAACTTTTAGACATGTAGTGCTCAGTTTTGCTGGCAAGATACACACAAGAAATTCAGACACAACTAAAGCACGTACTCTGAGTATTTGAATTAATATAACCCAGTCAGTGTGACAGAACGGAAATACATATATAAAAGAGGTCTTGTTACTTTACAATGAAAGCTGATGTAGAGGTAGATGCTTTCAATTTTTAACAATTTGTCTAGACAGGAAAAATGGTGCTTTTTAAAATCAAGTTACTTAACATGATATTAAACACCACTTTGCATCTAATGTAGACACAGTTTAACTATGTTAGAATCATGTTAGTTGGTCCTGGTATACTCTAGACTATCCCTTAAGTTAGCTGGCCATGGTAGTTTTATTTGGGATAAACCATCTTAATAAATTGTAAAAATAAATCAAGCAAAATCAAAGAGATGAGAAGTGGGGCAGTCCTCAGAGCCTCAGTCATTATTTTTGACTGCTTGTAGGGTCTCCCACCCCACCCCACCCCTGTTGTATAAAGCACAATCCTTTCTCGCCCAAACCACACTCACAAATTGTTTGACTTGGTAGTGGTCAAGTGGGTGCAGATGAGGGCAGTTTCCCTCAGCTTGACTGCTGTGGACAGCTGATGTGTTTCTGGCAAATCTGTGCTGGCCTGTCAATAACTGATGAGGGCTGCTCTGATCACTGATGTTAGCTGTATCTGGTCTGGTACTATAGGACTGGGTCTTCCCTGTCCCACAGCTGCTAGCTCCTGTCTGGTGCACTTCTGCCATTCCACTAGGCTAGCTCTGATCCATTGTTACCATTCCACTAATTTGGCTTCAACACACCACACTTGACTCCAAAGGGATGCTGGAGTTCAAGACTCTGGATTGGAACCTCTCCCCAGAACAAAGTGAGACCTCAGAGTCCTCACTCTCACTTTATCCTTCCACATAAATGTGTTTTTATGTGAATGCATGTGTCAAGGTTCCTTCCCCACTCTGAACTCTAGGGTACAGATGTGGGGACCTGCATGAAAGACCCCCTAAGCTTATTCTTACCAGCTTAGGTTAAAAACTTCCTCAAGGTACAAACTTTGCCTTGTTCTTGAACCCTATGCTGCCACCACCAAGCGTGTTAAACAAAGAACAGGAAAAGAGCCCACTTGGAGACATCTTCCCCCAAAATATCCCCCCAAGCCCGACACGCCCTTTCCTGGGGAAGGCTTGATAAAAATCCTCAGGTGAATTTGTACAGGTGAACACAGACCCAAACCCTTGGATCTTAAGAACAATGAAAAAGCAATCAGGTTCTTAAAAGAAGAATTTTAATTAAAGAAAAGGTAAAAGAATCACCTCTGTAAAACCAGGATGGTAAATACCTTACAGGGTAATCAGATTCAAAACATAGAGAATCCCTCTATGCAAAACCTCAAGTTACAAAAAGACACAAAAACAGGAATATACATTCCATTCAGCACATCTTATTTTACCAGCCATTAAACAAAAGGAAATCTAACGCATTTCTAGCTAGATTACTTACTAACAGTTGTAAGGCTGCATTCCTGATCTGTTCCCGGCAAAAGCATCACAGACAGACAGACCCTTTGTTTCCCCCCCTCCAGCTTTGAAAGTATCTTGTCTCCTCATTGGTCATTTTGGTCAGGTGCCAGCAAGGTTATCTTAGCTTCTTAACCCTTTACAGGTGAAAGGGTTTTGCCTCTGGTCAAGAGGAGTTTTATGACAGGTTTCAGAGTAACAGCCGTGTTAGTCTGTATTCGCAAAAAGAAAAGGAGTACTTGTGGCACCTTAGAGACTAACCAATTTATTTGAGCACAAACTTTCGTGAGCTACAGCTCACTTCATCGGATGCATACTGTGGAAAGTGTAGAAGATCTTTTTATACACACAAAGCATGAAAAAATACCTCCCCCCACCCCACTCTCCTGCTAGTAATAGCTTATCTAAAGTGATCACTCTCCTATATTGAGCATGTCATCAATATAGTTAGAACAACGCTTCCTCAGCTCTCGTCCCCTAATGCCTCTACTCTACTTGCGCTATATTGATGACATCTTCATCATCTGGACCCAGGGAAAAGAAGCCCTTGAGGAATTCCACCATGATTTCAACAATTTCCATCCCACCATCAACCTCAGCCTGGTCCAGTCAACACAAGAGATCCACTTCCTGGACACTACGGTGCTAATAAACGATGGTCACATAAACACCACCCTATACCGGAAACCTACTGACCGCTATTCCTACCTACATGCCTCCAGCTTTCACCCTGACCACACCACACGATCCATTGTCTACAGTCAAGCTCTGCGATACAACCGCATTTGCTCCAACCCCTCAGACAGAGACAAACACCTGCAAGATCTCTATCAAGCATTCTTACAACTACAATACCCACCTGCGGAAGTGAAGAAACAGATTGATAGAGCCAGAAGAGTTCCCAGAAGTCACCTACTACAGGACAGGCCCAACAAAGAAAATAACAGAACGCCACTAGCCGTCACCTTCAGCCCCCAATTAAAACCCCTCCAACGCATTATTAAGGATCTACAACCTATCCTGAAGGATGACCCAACACTCTCACAAATCTTGGGAGACAGGCCGGTCCTTGCCAACAGACAGCCCCCCAATGTGAAGCAAATACTCACCAGCAACCACATACCACACAACAGAACCACTAACCCAGGAACCTATCCTTGCAACAAAGCCCGTTGCCAACTGTGCCCACATATCTATTCAGGGGACACCATCACAGGGCCTAATCACATCAGCCACACTATCAGAGGCTCGTTCACCTGCACATCCACCAATGTGATATATGCCATCATGTGCCAGCAATGCCCCTCTGCCATGTACATTGGTCAAACTGGACAGTCTCTACGTAAAAGAATAAATGGACACAAATCAGATGTCAAGAATTATAACATTCATAAACCAGTCGGAGAACACTTCAATCACTCTGGTCACGCGATTACAGACATGAAAGTTGCGATATTACAACAAAAAAACTTCAAATCCAGACTCCAGCGAGAGACTGAATTGGAATTCATTTGCAAATTGGATACAATTAACTTAGGCTTGAATAGAGACTGGGAGTGGCTAAGTCATTATGCAAGGTAACCTATTTCCCCTTGTTTTTTCCTACCCACCTCCACCCCCAGACGTTCTTGTTAAACCCTGGATTTGTGCTGGAAATGGCCCAACTTGATTACCATACACATTGTAAGGAGAGTGATCACTTTAGATAAGCTATTACCAGCAGGAGAGTGGGGTGGGGGGAGGTATTTTTTCATGCTTTGTGTGTATAAAAAGATTTTCTACACTTTCCACAGTATGCATCCGATGAAGTGAGCTATAGCTCACGAAAGCTTATGCTCAAATAAATTGGTTAGTCTCTAAGGTGCCACAAGTGCTCCTTTTCTTTTTGAGGAGTTTTATAGCACTGTATACAGAAAGGTGGTTACCCTTCCCTTTATTTTTATGGCAGCATGTAACACAATTCCTAAAAAGACAACGAAGAAACAAAATAAAACAACCTGATGCACTTTATAAAAAAGCACCACCTAAGCAGATGTAAATTATACCCTGCATCAGCATGAACCCCCTCAATTTTACCTTTTTTACTTCTGGGGGAGCCAGAGAGCTGAATATTCAAATAAACCTAGCAGCTGCTAGGAACACAACCTGAATTTTTCCTTTTCATTTTTAGGGAATCAGAAAGGCCATGCACTCTAAGCCTGGCTCCTATTTGTAATGTGATTTATTTCTACGTGAAAAGTGCTATGTAAATGCTGAGTAATAATTATTATTAAATTTCAAATTTGCAAACTTTTTATAGCCTTTTTTATCATCTCATTAGCCATGACTAGTCATGTTTGGAGAAACGTCTTTGGCTTTTGAAGTTTCTGATGATTGATTTTGTTGATGATTCTATTCGGATGGTGAGACCACAGGATAACCCTGCAATGACACATTTGCTATGCAGAGAAACAATCACCAGAAATTCCGTGGTGTAAAGTAATCCAGTCATTATCGACAAGCAGGAAAGAAGCCACACAAATCTCTGAAGTAGATGTTCCTAGCCTTTCTGCCAACCATAGTGAGTGCTGGACAGGCAAGGTAAGTTGAACATTCTCAATTGCCCAATTAACTATATACAAACTTTACAAATGAGCCAGTTTTAATCTATAAGATAATGTTTGCTGTAATTGGGCATTTTTAGGGTGTTCATAGGAATGGGGAGTATAAATGTAAGTAGATTTATAGAAAACCTTTTATATCCTACCAATGATACACAGAAAGGGCCAAAAACAGGTAAAAAGACATTTCACTGTCTATGCATTACCAAGTACTTAATCGGTCTCTGCCAGGGAGCTGCAATGCGACAGCTGCACAAAAAGTCAGTAACATGTATCCATGGCTCTTTAAAAAGGACCATTTCAAAAGATGAAGATCATTATGAGCTCAATTGGTTCGGAGGGAAAAAATAAAACAAACACTGAATGATGATTGGGAATTGTTTAACACCACTTTATTAGATAACAAAAAAGGCATAATTTGACCATCATGAAAGAAAGCTGCGTCCATTAAAAACCATCCTGGTGAAGAGGGGAAGATATAAAAAAAGGAGCAATATAATTTAAAAGCAGTTTTCTTATAGACTGAGCTGGTAGTGCAGCCTATAGTTAAGTTTGCCTGATACTTTCCATTTTATGACTCTATTTTCAGTTACTTAAAACTTTACCTATCCAGTTTGGGCTGAATGTTTTATGCTGGATGTCTGTCTCAGGCTGTAATTTTTTTGAAAGTATAAGATAAAATGGTTCTGCCATTTCTGAAAAGGGGAGTATGGAAAAATGTTTGCTACATTTAAAAAATTCTTACAACTATTTCACTGAGAAGCTGTAGTACCCCTGTGCTTTGGAACAATGAACTGAAATTTGCCAGGGGGATCAACCTGGTGTCAGGCATGTGACTTTTGCTGTCACTGTGAAAATTCACCCAAATTTGGCCAAGTGGTGAGCCATGAAAAATCAGATTGCATATGCTCAGCTGAGGTTTGTAGGTGGCTAAATTCTCCAAAGATTTCATCTGCATGGAGAAAGCTCCAATCTGCAGTTCCTATGTGCCAACTGGACTAAGTTTGTGTCCTCCCCAGTCACTGAACCTTCTCCACCCCGAGACTGCAGGTGCTGAGCGGCATTTACCCTGTTATTGCTGCTCCCTATAGGCTTAGGCACCAGAAATGTGAGCAGGAAGACTGTCTCTCCTGTTTTTTCAATGAATCCCCCTGCTGTCACCTAGACAGCCTGGAGGAGAAGGAATCCCCATGACTTGAATTCAAAGAGGTTGAGGAGATTGCCGGGGACAGAGGACAGCGCAGAGGGAGGGGATAGGATTAGAGGTGATTGGTGCTTATATTGGAGGGGGGGGACAGAAGCCAGGGATGGGGAGGTTGTATAGGTGCAGAAGGGAATGGGAGCCGGGGCTAGGGTATGGGGAGATTGGACAGACACAGAGAAGAGGGGGGCAAGAGCTGGGGTGGGAGTGGAGACTGGATCAGAGCAGAATGGGCGGGAGACAGGATCTGGGGAGTGGTTGCGGGTGTTGAATAGGAGCAAAGGGGGAAGGGGTCAGAAGTCAGAGTGGAGAAGTGGATAGGAGCAGAGTGGGAGGAAGTTAGGAGGTGCGTGTAGAGGAGTATATAGAAGCAGAGGGAGATGAGCACATGGGGCAGAAGTGTCTATAACCACTAGTTCACACTCCCCTCCAGAGCCTGAAATCAAACCCAGGAGTTCTGAGTCTTAAGATTCCTCTGACGTCAAACAGTCATGAAACCTGCTAAGAAAGTCTCTCTCATTCTTTCCTGGTGTTTGGTCCACAGAGAGGATAGCAAAGTACTACTACTACCAATTATTTCATTAGTTCAAGTGGCAGAGGTCTGTGGTACTGTAGTGCCTGGGAGTCCTAGTCATGGATTGCCCCTTCCTCCATGCACTATGCGCTGTACAAAGACAGAACATATTCACTATTTCATCCACAAATTATTGGAATCAACGGTGTTCATAGTAGAGAAAATAATTACTTCCTCTCTAGAAATGTCTGGTGAATGTATGGCCTGTGTTATGCAGGAAATCAGATAAGATTATCATAATGGCCCCTTCTGGCCTTAAAGTCTATGAATTTCCAATAGGTCACTGAGTAACTTACTAGACAGGCTTAAAGATGCAAAAAGTTAGCTACAACTTTTGATTTAAAAACCCTTGCCACATCGCTCGCAAGCATTGACTACAGTATTTAGCACAGGTGGATTTTATGCATTTTTCAGAACAAAGTGCAATTGTCCAGGAAGATGCCAAGACCATGATTATCTCAGTACTGGAAGTTGAATAACTTTGGCATGACAACCACGTTAACTAAATTTGAATTTGTTAAATTTTTTGGAGTGTGCAAAATTTTTAGGATTTAATAATTAGCAAAAGGATTGTTGCAAATACCTTTGCCAGGCCCCAGTTAAACTGACTGTAGCAAAAGCTGTTCTGAAATCATTTGTGGCCTCTATCTCCAGCAATCTATAATTATTAATAGAGAGGTTCTCAAACTGTGATGCATAGAACACTTGGTGGTGGGCAGCAGAGAACTACTAATTTTGTTGTGCTGATTTTTCCTTATTCCCAGTTGCTAAATTGAATTGAAAGCCAAAAATTCATCAACTACTTACCTTTTATCACATTATCTACATAGGCTATTGTAGTTGCCATTGTATTAAAAACAGGAAAAATATTTTTAAGTGATTGAAAAGCCTCTCAATTACATTGCCGTGTGCCCCATTTAGAATCTTTAATTAACAAGAGAAGTAGATTCTAAATAGGGCACATGGCAATGTAATTGAGAGGCTTTTCAATTTCTTCTGTTGATAGCTACCTCCAGTCATGTAGAATTATACACTCCTTCATGGAACACAATCAATAAAATTACATTTTTTTCTTTGGAAAATAATTATCTCATTTCAACTCAAACACTGGTCTGTTTAAACCAATCAGAACATAAAAAAAATCTTAAAACTGAAAATCAAGTACACTGTCTCTATCCAATGGGGGACACTGTCGGTGGGTCACAGTTTACTTCCTCTCTGCATTGTGTTATCTGTTATCTCTGTACAGCAGTAAGCATGGTAACCATAAAGGAACTCCGTCTAAAAAGCAAGTGAAAGCTTTTGAGAGGTAAAGTGAGAGATCATATGCCACAAATATGCAGCATGTCGTATTCAAGTTTTATTCTGAATTATTTTAATTAACCCCTAAATTGTGGACAGCGTTTTCATCCCTTCTCCCTGTCCTCTCCCCCTTCTTCTCCCCTTGAGCGAAAGCAAAGATCCCTTGTTCCTCTTTATTACGATGCAGTAGTATTGACACGTGATTGATTATGACAAGCTGACTGTATTATAAAAAAGAAGCCTTTTATTGTTAAAAATTATACCATAGTTTTAAATTCAGTTTTAAATTCATTCTATGTCTCTAAGAATCATTTAGCAAGACAGAGAGCAGCTTAAATCTCCAGGAGGGAGCTACCAGCATTTAGGTCAGATTGTGGCCCCTTACAATGGTGTATAATGGAATAATCCCACTGACTTCATCGGGCCAAGGTGATTGCCATTAAGATACTTAAAAAAAAAAAAAACTGAACACAAAGAAGCCTGCTTCAAAGACTCAGAAGGGTTTCCAAAAGGATCTGCAGATCCCGCTGAGGAATGACTGGACCTGTCACTGGCCTTTGTAGAGCTAAGGAATGAAAAGTTGCTAAACACAAGAATGTGGACCATTGTCTCTGCTCTCAAGAGTGCCTTTAACAGCTGCAGTGGCTGAGGTATGCACATTGAGATCACTCAGAGACCTTTCTTGAAAACTGACATGAAAAAATCCAAAGTACTCTGGTACAAATAAGACAGGCAGTGATGTTACTGGAATTACACAAAGCTGATGAAATCCTACAGCAGTTTCCCATATGTTTGAAAGCAGAGACCCACCTTAGGAAAACAATATCAGCCCTACTGTGTGTCGTTAAAAGTCTACACCTCTTAATTTATACCTATTTTGTGCTATCCTCCCTCAGCTAGCCCTTTGCATGGATTCATTCTAGAAAATGGTCATGCAGAACTACATGATACCATACTTTCTCTCCTTCATCCTTTGATGAGTAGTGGAATAGTAAACAATGTTGAAATTTAAAGTATCATCACTGGCATCTGAATTAGCACCCATTGCAAGGAATGGAGCAATTCACAACTCATTGATTCAGATTTTCTGCAAATTCAGGCAGATTCTGCACTAGTTGTTCTTGCCTTGTATTTTGAAAGTTCTTTGCAACCATAACAGCTTGAGACTTTTTTTAAAAATGAAAGCTGAGAATCTGGACACCATAGAATATCAGGGTTGGAAGGGACCTTAGGAGGTCATCTAGTCCAAACCCCTCCTCAAAGCAGGACCAATCCCCCATTTTTGCACCAGATCCTTAAATGGCCCCCTCAAGGATTGAATTCACAACCCTTGGTTTAACAGGCCAATGTTCAAACCACTGAGGTATCCCTCCCCCAGGCAAAAGCCCTAACTGTCAACCTCCAAGTAGTCCTTCATGGCTTCCAGTGATGTGACACACTGTACAGAGGGGCACATCTCTCTCTCCCCTGACAGGGCAGGAGGCCGCACCTCTGCTGTTTCTCAAGCAGGGTGCAGATCCCAGCTGGAGAATCCACCTGGTGGTCAGTCCAAAGTAGCAGTTAGTCCCCCTGTCCAATTTCTCAATCAGGGCATCAAGCCGTTAGCAGGCCTAGCCAACAATCAGCCCAGGCCTTAATTAGTCTCTCTGCCCAGTCCCTCAGTCAGGGCAGTTAGCAGCTTATAGTTCAGGCTGAGTCTCTGCAATACAGCCCAGCAGTTCAGGGTGAGGAATTAGCTCAACTGGGAGCGACAGCAAATGCACCTTGTGCCCTAGCGGGCGCCTGACCAATTCAGGCCTCCTGACTTCTGAGTGGAAAGGTGGCCACCTTCCACTGGTGGGGTGCCCAGGGTAGGGGGACACAGGCCCTCCCACTCCACTACGTCCCAGCCCAGGGCCCTATTCATGGCAGGGTAGTTCGCCACTAGGTCAGCAGGGATCTGCCCGCAACATGCTGGCCAGTTCACAATAATTCCACAGCCAAACCATAGTCGGCATTCCTGGGCTCCTTCCTACCCACCCAGTTTGGGGCACCTGGGTCATCCTCTGTCTCTCTGGGGTAAACAGCCAAATGCAGCCCCAGCAGTTCGTCAGCGTTGCTGGTCTCCGGCAATTCAGATAACTCCTCTGGTCGGGCAGCCGTCTCCTTCAGCTCCAGGCCCCAGCAACAAGGAAGACACATACTGCTCCTCGGGCAGCCCTTCCCCTACTGAGCTAGGAGGCTAGCCTTTTACAGTCTAGGTTCCTGTCCCACCCCTCTGCTTCCAGTGGGGTGGCCGCGGGTAGCCTGGTTCTGCCCACCAGAGGGCAGTCTCGGGTTATCCCCCTTCTGACAGGGCGGGAGGCCACGTCTCCTCACTACACACACATTTGGACAAACATCGTTGTTGTCTAATCATAACAATAAAATACAACAATCATTACTGATCTTAACTACAGCCTATTTCTTCAAATGTAGCCTGCACATCAAATTTCAATGAGTGTTAACCAAAGAATGTCTACAGAATCAGTTATTCCATATTAAGATCATTCTAGCCTAAGAAAGGACTGACAGCAAGTGCTAAATTTCTCCAAGTGCCCATTTTTAATTACTCAACTGAAACTAATAAATATATTTATTTGTTAACTTCCAGAAAATTCATTCAGCATTCAGAGTAAAAGCAATAATTTTGGGGAGGATACACTGTATTCTTCATACATTACAAAAAAGTTGAGCTCCTGCTTTTAAGTGCATAACTCAACACTATCTTAACTATGGAGTTACAAATAGCATCTCCAGAACTGGGTATGTAGTGGCTTTCTGTACAGAAAGCCAACAGTTAACTTATCCATGAGCAGACCTTCCCTCTTATCCCATGACTGCTTTCTTTGCTGAAGAGCCTTTGATGAGAGACCTTTCAAATGAAGAATAAGATGAGAAATGAATGGTACAACAGACGGATGGGGGAAGCACAAGGAATCAAGGAGACAATACTGGTCATCATGACAAGCATGACATTTTAAAAATACTGTGAAAAGTTGGTAAGAAAAGCAGACAGTTGAATACAATACTTCTTTACTGGGATGCTACTTTTATAGTTTTTGTGAATATGACAGAGCACATGTTTAGAAATCTGTGGACACATGTTTAGAAATCTGAAATATATTAGTATTGCTTCATACTAAATGTCTCAGAAAGTAAAGCTGTATTCTAAACATAGGCTGACATTACCTTAAGAGAGTCTCTACAGTGCTGAAAGAACTTCATTAACCCCTTATAAGTACTGCTCTGTTATTCATCATGGCACCGGTAAAGAGTGAAACGCTGGGGGTGATGTAGTCCTAGGTGGATCAGCCACTCATCATTCCAGCAATGGCAGTCTGCAATCCCTGGAAAAAGAGAGCCAGATTACCGAAATGATCAAACACAAAATACAAGCCCATATTCATTGTCTATTGTTTTGATTAACATGGTAGAATATAAATTATTGATTGATCTTATTTGGATAATTCAATTTCAGGGTATGTTTGCATAATGTTTTCACTAATGTATCCATCATGAAAGTGCAGCTTTCAAAAAGCCATGGTATGAACTGAAAATGCAAAATGTACTTTTATATCAAGTGATTACAAAGCCAGTGCTCTTTCAAACAAGATTGATTCCATCATATATGCTTCCTGAATATTTTCTAGTGAAGAAAAAAAATCTGGAAACATTGAATTGACATTTAACATGGATTGTTTTGAAATATTCCAAGAAAAGCTTACTATTAAGGTGTCAACACGTTTTTCCCTTGTATGTATTGTCTATAAAAGCATTTAAATGTTACTATAACTTTCAAAGATTTATTTTGTCAGCATGAGACGTGGGAGCATTAGTAAATACTAGTCATAACCGTGATATTGACATAGCCAACACTTTCAGGTAGGTATGAAGTCAAAGAATAATCATCGCTAGCCTGGAGCCTTTTGTTTCGTTTTAAAAATGGCATAATTGGCTTTTAAAATGCAGAGAAATAGGCCCATATCCTGAAGTCGCTGATAGTTTTGCCTGAGTAAAGACTGTGGCACAGATCCTCAGATGATGTAGAGGCAGACAAACACACACACACACACACACACACTATCTGTCTATATTTGGGGAGAAAAAAAGTGTGTTTTTAACTTTAACTAGTGTTAGCTAACTATAATTCCATGGGCTGCACCTCCAAAGTCCTAGCACCATCAATTCAACACTGCCACCCCAGTCTCATCTCTGCTCTTTCTGAGTTTTTTTCATCCACCTCCTTCCCGGCCTTGGATAGCTGGAAGGGTCTCCCCTTCCACACTGATCATGGGGAAGTTCACCCTTTTCCCCTGGCTTGGTGCAAGAGGGGAAGAGTGGGGAGGAGTTGTGCTATTGCTCATAGGTGGCGAAGGAAGGAAGGAAGCTCCTCCCCTCTTGTGAGAATGGCTTGGGGGTTGTCTGGAGAGTGTGTGAGAGAGTTCTTCCTGTAGCTCTGATTGGTTGCTCAGCCCAAGGATGCTGACCCCTCTCCCACAGACTCTAGCAAATTTGAAAGCTAGAGATTGTCCCATCATCATGAGACAGTCTCCAGCCCCTCACTTGCAAAACCTAAGACATGCCAATACACATAAATGTAAACTGCAGACAGCAGACCTATCACACTGGTTCAGCTTCACTGGGAAGACAGTGCTTCAAACCTCTTTTCTTCCATGCAAATCCGTCATTGTGTATATATTTTCCATCTGTGTCCTCTAGCAAGTTGTGTTGGACTAAAATGTTTTTTCCTTTAATCCCACCTCTCTTCCTTCAGCTTTTCATATAGCAGGTGGATGATGTATCACCTAATATTGGATTATGTGTTTTCTAAATTGCTTATTTTTGAATATTAAGTCATGGGGGTAGACTAGTAAAACAGAAGTGTCACCCTAACACATCCCATATATTTCAATAGAAAAAAAAGCATCTAGTGCAATATAAAAGAATTATCAAATAGCAAGGGGGAAAAAAGAAACTTTCTTGGTGAACAATGAATTAAAATTTTGATCACAGCATTAGAACAAGGTATGGATATTTAACATTTTTTCTCAAACTCTCTCACCCAAATGCAGTTTCTCATTGCTGTACAAAAACCTAAAGCATATTGAAAATGTAATATCATAAAATAAATTAATTTCTGAACATTAAGATAGGATTAATGTAGTATTAGTCCCCATATTTAATTTACTCGACCACTTTTGAATTTTCCTGTGCTGGAATGCTGCAGAAAATCGGGGGGCCTTGTCTGTTTTATCATATCATAACACTCTTATATAAAACAGGGGCCTCACATACCAAGTGTGCAGGAATTGGTCTCTGCTTCTGCAGAGCTCAGGAGATCCATAGGCGTAGAAAATCTACAGCTGACTAAAGGCCTGTGGACAGTAAACAAAGTGGCATGCAGGGAACAAATAAAGTCCCACTCATGTGTACCCCACACGCTCAAAAAAACTTTATGCATCAATGTAGTGAAAAGCTTTCCATCCTCATTTCAAGGTCCCACTGCAGTCTGCCAAAAAAAAAAAAAAGAGTGATCTCAGAAAGCAAGAGAAAAATGAAACTTGCACCATCACAGGTCAGCTAATTCCAAAGGCCAAGAAAATACGAAATAAAAATCACAATTAAATTAAAGAGAATTGTAGCAACTTTATTGGAATACAAAGACAGTCAGTTGAGACTAATCCTGAATTTATAAACTTTATTGGATAAGGAGTAACAGAAAGTAAAATAAAGCAAGATGGTTATGACAGCTGAAGTTAAATCTAAGAGTTTAACTGGAATATTTAAAGTTTTATCGAGTAGCAATAATCAAACCTTGTTAAATCATTTCACAAATTCTTATCACAAAATGGTGATTTTAACAAAATTATATTTTCAGTACAAAACAGAATTATTAAAATGAAGAATTTTTTAATACAAATCACAGTTCAATACCTAATTGACTGAACTGTTTTCTGCAATTATTACACTTTGCTCTTTTTAAAGGTCAAAGGATCCCTAAAGTGGAGATGCTCAACTCTTGAAGGTCCCTGTGAATATAAATTCTGCATATTCCTTGTCATCCCAGTTTGGAATTAGTCAAGAGATTAAGATCTGAGGTAACATGGTAGGCCCGGGTCCCTATTGCTCTTCAAATTTAAACTTTGCAACTTTCAAACACCCACCCTATGTTAACTTTCACACCATCCAAACAACTCCCCACATGCAACCTCAACTTGCCCTCTAAGCTACATCTAATAATGTACACATACAAAAACATCTCTAATTTTCAACAATTCGCACTCCTTTTTCATACCAGGCCTTAGAAAGAGTTATCACAAAACACTGCACTTCTACATCAACAATATTGATAGCTAACATTTTACAGAAATGCCTACATAAAATCTTCCACAACTTTCAACAGCTCACATTGTTCTTCATACCAGACCTCAAAAACAGTATTCACAAAACTGCGCTTCTACACTAACAATATTGACAGCTACCATTTGACAGAAAATCCTACATAACCTTCCACATCATCATCCCATAAGCTTTCCTTTAAAATAATATTTAAAAAACCCTGATAAACACTATTACCACCACTTATCTCAATATGCCCAACTATCAAACATACCTTAACACAGTGGGTGCAAAGTTAAAATTGAATATGCGGTGTAATTTGGTTGGTGTGTCAATTAAAGCAGAGTAGGTACCTGAAAGTTGCAAAATGGGGGTGGGGGGGTAATCCTACCTCCTAGTTTCCTAGTTTTGTATGCTTCTTTTTACAAGTAGGGTAGGGAGCTTTAAAAATATTAGCTGAGGTATTTTCTAGAGTAAGAGTTAACAACCCTTTCATCTTTAAATGATCTCAGAGGTTTTTTGTGTGGAACACAAATACAAGCCTTCCTTCTAGTTACATCTTTGCACTGCAAAGGGGAAACAGTTTTTTTATTAAGAATGGTGATCTGTGATCATACAGCATTGTAGTAAAGACCTTTGCTTCATGGAGTCACAATTGTTCCTCTATACCTAGTGAGAAACGTGTTAGCAAAACCAGAAGTACATATTATATAGATGGGCAACTAATGTTTTAAGTAACATATTCCGAAAACATTGTCTAAGAAGTGATTATTTGTTCCATCTAAAACAAGGTAGTCACTTATACAAAACATACATTTGAAATGTTTTGTTACTGATGAAGATGAAATCAACGTTTAAGTGGAAATTCTTCAGTTCTGTTGACTATTTTAAACTGGCTAGCACCTCAAAATAGGTAGAAACTTAGTTCAATTCTACATCACATAGCTGGCACTGTTCAGTATTAAAAGAGGGTTTTCTTAAGGGCTGAGAGAAGGGAGAAGTGTAAATAGTGTGCACAAGGGCAATACAGGTTTCTCAGTGGCCTCTTTAGGGTGGCCACAACGAATCTTGGTTCTTTCTTATATTCTTTCCAAATGGTTCTTCAGCTTTGAACAAGTTGCTGTAGCCCACAGATGAAGAATATCAAAGACTACTTGCTAAAAATAAAGCGCAAATTTCTAAATAACAACACTGAAATAGCTATGAAGGAATGACAACGGTAAAATTTCAAAAATTAAACCCAAAAGCCCTGTCCTTCTTTTTTGCCAGAATGTGAAAGTATGACCCACAAAGCATGCTTTACAGGCTGATTGCTAAGACCTTTTCTTGGGAGGACACACACAAGCTATTAGATATGATATATTATCAGTGTCCTCTCATATGACAAAACTAGTTATAGAAGCAGGAAACTCTTCAATCCTTGATGTCATGGTTCATCAACAATTTTCTTTTACTATTGCGAATTAATTGAGATTCAGTTTGCTTTATACTACTGCCTTTAAACAGCATTTAATAAGTGAGAGATGCTAGTCACTTCATTGAATTTCTCCTTACAATGCATTTAGATGTAACAGTAAAGGACATGGTTATGAACCTGAACAGAACAAAAAAAAAGGTTTCAAATTCAATATTTACAATGAGGGAAGACTAATTAAGTTTATTTAACTTTTATTCACTGTGTGAGAATACTGTATGATTAAGTGCCAACCTGAACCCTCATTACAGGGCGGTCAAAAGTTGAATGTCCCTCAGAACTCAGGGGGAGGCGACTTGCACCCTAATTACAGGGGAGTCACTCTCACTTGCCAATTAAAGGAGCATAATGCCAAGCGGCCAAAAGAGCACAGACCTGAACCCTAGTTACAGGGGAGGTCACACTGCTCAAGGTGTTAAAAGGCTCAATAGCCCCTGTGACCCGAGCCCTAATTATGGGGCGCGCACTCTGTCCAGAGTCCCTTTCCTTCTCCTCCACCTTCAGTGACTTGCTTTCTTTCTTCCTATTTGCTCGCCGTTTCTTAGAGGCTTCCTTCTTCTCTTCCTTGGAGGTACTGGAAACAGAGAGAGAGAGAGAGAGGGAGAGATGATAAGACAGCCTTAGGACAGAGCTCAGTCCACTCCACGTCCCCAGCGCAAAGTGAGCACAAACGAGCGAGGCGGCCTGGGATTCCACCGCCTCCCAAGCCTCCCCCGGGGTGACCGTGCTACCAAATAAATCCTATTCCTAAAAAAACACATCTCCGCATTTCCCCTCAACAGTTATTACACACTGTGCTTCAAGATTCTTAATACAAAGTCATCAGGAGTTAGGCGATTAAGGGTTGTGTGAAAGTGTGAAATTAATTGTCATCATTGACTTTGGAGTGCACAACCGCAGTCCCGGTTCTGTCCAATTTTCTTCCAAAGTGCCCAAGGAACCTCTCTTCTGGAACTTACCAGCAACTGCTGCACAACGTCTCGTCTCCAGCAGCGAAGCGGCGTAGAAGCCACCAGGTTTGGCCGCGGAATTCCAGGCAAGGAGTGAGATAGGCCAGGACTCTGGACAGAGTTTCTCGGGGGCATGCCAAAGAGTGACTCCTGAGACTTGTACCCTACTTACAGGGTGCTCGTGCTGACCAGCGGGCTACGGCAGCATAATGTCAAGAGACTAAAGGGCAGGGACTCGATCCCTAGTGACAGGGAGGTCACGCTGCCCAAATTCCCAAAATGCCCCTAATGCGTCGCGTAGCTCAAGGAGGGAGGCAACCTAAACCCTGACTTACAGGGTGGTCAGTCAAATTCACCAGCTAAAGGCGCCTTAATGCCAAATGAGAAGGGGCAGAGACCTTGCCCTCAGTTACAGGGAGGTCCCGCTGGTCAAGACAGCCAAAGCCTCCACATATCCCAGAAAAGGAGGAGGCTTGTGACATGCACCCTAATTACAGGGTTGTCACGCTGACTAGACCGCCCACAGAGACCTGAGCCCTCATTACAGGGAGGTCACACTGCTCCGGGCTCCAAAGAGCTCAATATCCCCCATAAGCCGTGGCCACGTGACTTGCACCCTCATTACAGGGGAGTCCCTTTCACTAGGCAGCCATATGAGCAAGAGGCCAAAAGGGCCGACCTGGACCCTCATTACTGGGCGGTCAAAAGTTGAATGTCCCTCAGAACTCAGGGGGAGGCGACATGCACCCTCATTACAGGGGAGTCGCTCTCCCTAGCCAGCCACAAGAGCATAATATTAAGAGGCCAAAAGGGCCGACCTGAACCCTCAGTACAGGGAGGTCACACAGTTCAAAGATACCTTCCCCTCCTAAGGAAGAGGATGGAGACTCTCTCTAATTACCGGCTGGTCACTCTGATGAGCCGAATGAGACAGCATTATTGTAAGAGACCGCAACCCTGGTTACAGGGTGGTCACCCAGGCCATGGTACAAAACGGGCTCTAAGTCCTCATTTCCGGGAGAGATGCCACCTACACCCTAGTTACAGGGGCCGGGGGTCACACCGGCTAGACGACCAACAGCCCCCAATGCCAAAAGGGCAAGAGGGTGGAGACCTGAACTCAAATTACAGGCAGGTCACAGTACCAATGGCACTACTAAGATAGCCCTAATCCCTTGTAAACGAGAGGGATTCGACCTGCACCTCAATTACAGGGCGGTCCGTTCACATTAGCCAGTTACAGGGGCCTAATGCCAAGGACCTAAAGGGCAGAGACCTTATCCTGAATTACAGGTAGGTCACGCTGCTCAGGGTTCCAAAGAGCTCAATCTGTCCCATAAAAGAGAGAAAGGCTCGTGACATGAACCCTCGTTACAGGGTTGTCAAACTGACTAGACTGCCAACAGGGCATAATGCCAAAAGGGCACAGACCTTACCTGAAATTACAGGGAGGTCACACTGCTCAGGGTTCCAAAGAGCTCCATATCCCCTGTAAGCGACAGGATCGTGACTTGCACCCTAATTACAGGGGAGTCACTCTCACTAGCCAATTAAAGGAGCATAATGCCAAGCGGCCAAAAGAGGACAGACCTGAACCCTAGTTACAGGGGAGGTCACACTGCTCAAGGTTTTAAAAGGCTCAATAGCCCCTGTGACCCGAGCCCTGATTATGGGGCGCGCACTCTGTCCAGAGTCCTTTTCCTTCTCCTCCACCTTCAGTGACTTGCTTTCTTTCTTCCTATTTGCTCGCCGTTTCTTAGAGGCTTCTTTCTTCTTCTCCTCCCTGGAGGTACTGGAAATAGAGAGATAGACAGAGACAGAGAGCAAGTTAAGACAGCCTTAGTGCACTCCATGTCCCCAATGCAAACTGAGTGAGGGATATTTCAATTATAGCTCGAAGAGAGTTCAGTGCTGTCCTCTTACTCTTCACAGGCATTCTAACACCTCCCAAGCTGCCCTTGTTACAAAACTGCCTCACAAAATTCGACATCAAAGACAAGACCTCTACGTCATTCTTTGAGATCTACTACATGCTTCTCTAAATTCTTAATACCAAATTAATTGAATTCAGTTGAGTGAGGTGTGTTTGAATTATCTGATACCTATACCAAAGTGAGTGACAAAAGCTATATTTATGCTGTTCTGCCTTCGCCCTGTCTCTTGCACTTCAGTGTTTTCTGCATTTCCCTGATTCCCCATTCCTCTCCCATGTCAGCATTTTCCTTTCTTAGCCCATGCTCCCCCATTTGCTGTTGTCTTTGCACTTCCAACCCCAACCAGAGGTCCCATCCCTCCCCCACCTTGGAACTTCCTGCCTCAGTTGTGACCTCTGTCCCTTTCCCTCCCACTTCACCACTTGCCCTGTTCCACCCTTCCTCAGTGTTAGCCCCATTCCCCCCAACCTAAATGTTAGCCCTGTACTCCCCCTCCCTCAGCGCTTCCCATCTCAGCCTGAGTCTACATCCAATCTGTCATCCTTGCCACCTGAGCACTTCCTGCCTCAGCCTGAACCCCCATTTCCCCTGCCTAAACATAAGCCCTATACCCTGCCACCTCAGTGCCTTACTTCCTGCTTCAGCCTCAGCCCCGCCGCCACAGCGCTTCCCACCACCTCAGCCTGAGCCCCCCACCTCAGCGCTTCCTGCCATCTCAGCCCCCCACCTCAGCACTTCCCGCCACTTCAGCGCTTCCCGCCACCTCAGCCTGAGTTCCCGAACCACTCACCACCCACCTCAGCGCTTCCCACCACCTCAGCCTGAGCCCGCACGCCCCTGGCTTAGCACTTCCCGCCACCTGAGCCTGATCCACCCACTGCTCACCCCCGGCCCCGTGTCAGTGCTTCCCACCTCATTCTTGTCCCTATCTCTCATCTCTTGCCTCAGCCTGAACCCCCCTGCCTCAGCTCTTCCAATCGCAACCTGAGCCCCCCGCCTCAGCACTTGTTGCTACCTCAGCCTGAGCCCCCCGCCTAGCACTTCCTGCCTCCTTCAGCCTGAGTCCCTAATGCTCATCCCCCCCGTATCAGCACTTCCCACCTCAGCCTTGTCCCTATCTCTAATTTCTTACCTCAGCCTGAGCCAACCCCCAGCACTTTCTGCCTCAGCCTGAGCCCCCACCCCTCAGCACTTCCCACCACCTCAGCCTGAGCCCTACCGCCACAGCACTTCTCGCCACCTCTGCCTGAGCCCCCGCACCCCACCACTTCCCACCACCTTAGCCTGAGTTCCCCACCGCTCAGCTCCCGCCTCAGCGCTTCCCACCACCTCAGCTTAGCCCCCCTGCCTAACCGCTTCCTGCCATCTTGGCCTGAGCCCCCGCACCTAAGCGCTTCCTGCCACCTCAGCCTGACCCTCCCGCCTCAATGCTTCCAACCACCTTGGCCTGAGTCCCATATTCCTGTCTCAGCCTGAGCTCATCTCTCACCTCTCATCTCAGCGCTTCCTACCTCAGCCTGAGCCCCTTACCTCAGCTTTTCCCACCATTTCAGCCAGAGCTCCCAGCCGCTCACTCATCCTGCGTCTGCGCTTCCTGCCTCAGCCTTGTCCCTATCTCTCATCTCTTGCCTCAGCCTGAGTTCCCCTGCTTCAGCTCTTCCAATCTCAGCCTGAGCCCCCCACCTCAGCGCTTCCCCCACCTCAGCGCTACCCACCACCTCAGCCTGAGCCCCGATGCCTCAGCGCTTCGCGTCACCTCAGCCTGAGTTCCCTCACCATTCAGCCCTGCCTCTGCACTTCCCACCACCTCAGCCCGACCCCCCCTGACTAAGTGCTTCCCGCCATCTCAGCCCGAGCCCCCCTGACTAAGTGCTTCCCGCCACCTCAGCCCGAGCCCCCCACCCTGCCTCAATGCTTCCCGCCACCTCGGCCTGAGCCCCCCACCTCAGCGCTTTCCTCCACCTCAGCCTGAGACCCCTGCCTAGGGCTTCCCACCACCTCAGCCTGAGCCCCCCCATCTCAGCCTGAGCCTCCCGCCTCAGTGCTTCCTGCCACCTCAGCCTGACTCCCCTCATCTCAGCAGTTTCTGCCTCAGCCTGACACCCCCACCTCAGCACTTCCTGCCACCTCAGCTTAGCCTCCCTGCCTAAGTGCTTCCTGCCACCTCAGCCTAACCCCCCCACCTCAGCTCTTCCTGCCACCTCAGCTTAGCCTCCCTGCCTAAGTGCTTCCTGCCACCTCGGCCGGAGCCCCATACTCCTGCCTCAGCAATAACCCCCATCTCTCACCTCTCATCTCAGCGCTTCCCGCCACCTCAGCCTGAGTTCCCGAACCACTCACCACCCACCTCAGCGCTTCCCGCCACCTCAGCCTGACCCCCCCCCGCACCTCAGCGCTTCCTGCCACTTCAGCCTGAGTTCCCGAACCACTCTCCACCCACCTCAGCACTTCCCGCCACCTCAGCCTGAGCCCCCCCGCCTAGCGCTTCCCACCACCTCAGCCTGAGCCCCCTCATCTCAGCGCTTCCCAGCACCTCCCCCGCCTAGCGCTTCCCAGCATCTCAGCGCTTCCCAGCACCTGCCTAACCGCTTCCTGCCATCTTGGCCTGAGCCCCATACTCCTGCCTCAGCAATAATCCCCATCTCTCACCTTTCATCTCAGCGCTTCCTACCTCAGCCTGATCCCCTTACCTCAGTGCTTCCCCCACCTCAGCCTGAGCCCCCCATCTAAGCACTTCCCACCACCTCAGCCTGAGCCCACCACCTCAGCGCTTCTTGCCACCTCAGCCTGAGTTCCCGAACTGCTCACCCCCCGCCTCAGCACTTCCCGCCATCTCAGCCTGAGCCCCCCACCTAGCGCTTCCCACCACTTCAGCCTGAGCCCCCCACCTCAGAGCTTTCCACCACCTCAGCCTGAGCCCCCCACCTCAGCACTTCCTGCCTCAGCCTTGCACTGCTCACCATGCCACTCAGCCTAAGGCTCCCCACTTCCTGCCTCAGCCCCCATCTCTCACCCCTCATCTCAGCACTTTCTGCCTCAGCCTGAGCCTCCCACATATCACTTCCTGCCACCTCAGTCTGAGCCCCCCCCGCTCACCCCATGCCTTACCCTGAGCCTCCTACCGCAGCCTGAGCCCCCTGACGCTCATCCTCAGCCTCAGCCCCTCTGCCACTCACCACCCCGCCTCAGCCTGAGCCCCCTGCTGCTGTCAGCCTTATCCCCATCTCTCATCTCTTGCCTCAGTCTGAGCTCCCACATCTCTCACCTTCTATCTCAGCACTTCCTTCCCCTCTCATTCGAGCTTCCCATTATTACCAGCTCCAAGAGACGAACAATTATAAGTGGGACCAAAAAACAAAAATCCCAACCCACAAGAATATTAAAAAAAACCAAACTAATGTGTTTGTTTTCCTGTGAGACAATTAGTGTTGCCAAGGCTCCCAAATTTATTGGGTAAAGTGATTTTTGACCCCTGCTTTAGGAGCTCTCACGTCTACATCTGCCTGTCCCCCACTCAGCAGTCATTTCCCCCATCAGTGCAGCCCCCTTCCCCACACAGTTCAGCCCCCTTCAGCCTCACCTCTGCTCCTCCTGCAACGCTTCATCTCCCCCACCCTGACCTGAGGGGCTGCAGCAGGGTCCCCTCTCCCCCTGCCAAGCTGTCAGGGTGGCTTCAAGGGACTTCTGCCCCTTCCCAGGCTGGGTGCTGCAGGGGAACAGTGGAGAGGAGCCAGACTGCTCACAAGTGGAGAGGGGAAGAGGGAGAAGAGTGCCCCTGAGCGGCAGGGCTTTTTAGCTCCCTCTGAGCCATGCACATGCCCCCCTCAGTGCCTCCTTCTGAGCGCTGCCCCCAGCATGTGCCCCCTCAGTGCCTTCCCGCTGAGCCCCTCCTTCTAATGGACAGGAGAGGTCAGAGAGCTGGAGGGGTGTGACTTTGCACAGGGAGCTCTATCCGCCCCCTCATGGGGATGAGTTGGTGGCTCCATGCCAGGGCCCTGTTGAGCTTGTGTCTATGTTTGTGATATGCTGATGTTTTGAAAATATTGGCTGAGCATTGGATAATAATGTCTACGAGAGATCAATAGACACCACAACATGACTGGGGTGAAATGATAGAGACATCCTTATCAATTATTATGGTGATAAGGTGACATAATTGTTAACAAGTTAAAGGGAAATAACAAGTTTGCCTATGAATAATGGGGCACCTGGAAAGTAGTGAGGTGTAGATGTTCAAATAAGGAAAAAGAGTTAAAACTTCATAAATATGTATGCACTCCAGTTGGTGTCAGCATAATACATTATAAAAGCTGTATCCTAACCTGCATGCCTTGGTCGGGGAAACATCATGACAATGACTATTGATGGTGCTGCTGCTGCTGAGGATAACAACAAACAGTTCAGGTTTTTCCGCAAGGCATGCTGTGAATAATGCAAATACAGTGGAATAGTGTTTATCCAATCTAATTGTGACAGGGGCCAGATCAGATAACCAAACGTTTGGATAATCCGCAGAATGGGCAAAGAGCTTATTTTAAGTTGTGGACTTGTTTTTAAACTAGCTGACCCATCCCGGGAGGCAGGGCTTGGGCTGAAGCATGTAACTTGCTTCAGGGCCCCCTTGGGTGCGGGGCCCTGGCTAGTTGCAACAAAAAGGTTGAGAAACACCGTTCCTGTGTGTGTGAACTAATGGTTTGGTTAATACAGAGAGTCGGATAATGGAGGCTCAGATAAATAGGGTTCTACTGTACTAAAATAAAAGGGATAACTGGTGCAAACACACACAGGTAGGGCCACAATAATTACACTTTCACCCCAAATTTCAAGTAAGGGCATGGAAAAGGGGTCTTTTCCCTTCTCCTCTCCCCAGTGTACATTATGGGATAAATTTTGTTTTGGCCTCCATACATGCAGACATTAATAAAGAGAAGAAAGTTGCTCCAAAAGTAGCACATCTCTACAAACATGGGCCAGTGGAGACTCATTCCTATTTACACTAGTATGGGAAACAGCTGAAACCCATCTGCACCTGTTCCTTACCAATGCTGAGCAGCAGAAAGAGAAAGGGAAAGCCTTGGCAAAAATAGATATATTACCTCCACCAGGCTCCTTCAGCACGAACCCTGCACAACTTATTCCATCTAGAAGGTTGAATGTGTCAGTCCAGAAAACTAAACCTGCTTCTTTTCCCCCTCCAATCTCAGTATCAGCTTGTAAGGCCCTGGCTGGTTTGGGGCAGTTCATTGGACTAAACATCCCATTATACAGATAGGGGCTGATCCAGCTCTCCTTGAAATCAATGGAAAGACAATGAGAGTTGGAGCTTATCTTTAAATAGTGCTACAAGAATGTGAAGCGCTTCCAGGAATTAACATTGTACCTTAAAACTTAATGGCATTTCTGTGGTATTTGTATGAGGGAGAATTTTCAAATGTTCACCATTTTGTCACTTTAGTACTATTATTTTAAATGCACCAGAACAGATACTACACAGTACTAGTCACATACCAAACTCCTTTTGTAAGATTCAGTTATTTTGAGTTATTTCAAACATAGAGAATTAAAAATAATGAACAGGAAATGTATTTTCTCCTTTTCATAACTGAAACTGCTCAAACTTCAAACATGGAAAATATATGCCCCAAACGTGAATATTTTAGTAAATTATAGCCTTTGAAAATGCTGTGTTAGCAAGGAAATGGTTTGCAACCTGAACTATGACACCTGCTTTCATATTTTAAAAAGGAGTATGCACCACAATTTTTAAGCACACTTTAACCTGTTTCTGTCTGGTCACAAAGTTTAGATCTGGATCAAAACTTTTTTGGGTTGTTCCAATTCAGGGTTTTGGTTCAGTATCAATTTCTAATTTCAGTATACATATTCTGTTCTCTTTCAGGAAGAGATGCCATTTTGATGACACTTCAAGGTAAGAATACAAAGTAATTCAAAGTACAGTAGGATTGAGACACAGCAGCACCATTAGAAAACAATTTCAATCAATTCTAAATTATTTAGCATTTGATTTAATCATAGAATATCAGGGTTGGAAGGGACCTCAGGAGATCATCTAGTCCAACCCCCTGCTCAAAGCAGGACCAATCCCCAACTAAATCGTCCCAGCCAGGGCTTTGTCAAGCCTGACCTTAAAAACCTCTAAGGAAGGAGATTCCACCAGCTCCCCAGGTAACCCATTCCAGTGCTTCACCACCCTCCTAGTGAAAAAGTTTTTCCTAATATCCAACCTAATCCTCCCCCACTGCAACTTGAGACCATTACTGCTTGTTCTGTCATCTGCTACCACTGAGAACAGTCTAGATCCATCCTCTTTGGAACCCCCTTTCAGGTAGTGGAAAGCAGCTCTCAAATCCCCCCTCATTCTTCTCTTCTGCAGACTAAATAATCCCAGTTCCCTCAGACTCTCTTCATAAATTATGTGCTCCAGCCCCCTAATCATTTTTGTTGCCCTCCACTGGACTCTTTCCAATTTTTCCACATCCTTCTTGTAGTGTGGGGCCCAAAACTGGACACAGTAGTCCAGATGAGGCCTCACCAATGCCGAATAGAGAGGAATGATCACGTCCCTCGATCTGCTGGCAATGCTCCTACTAATGCAGCCCAATATGCTGTTAGCCTTCTTGGCAACAAGGGCACACTGTTGACTCATACCAAGCGTTTCATCCACTGTAACCCCTAGGTCCTTTTCTGCAGAACTGCTGCCTAGCCACTCAGTCCCTAGTCTGTAGCAGTGCATGGGATTCTTCCATCCTAAGTGCAGGACTCTGCACTTGTCCTTGTTGAACCTCATCAGATTTCTTTTGGCCCAATCCTCTAATTTGTCTAGGTCCCTCTGTATCCTATACCTACCCTCCAGCATATCTACCCCTCCTCCCAGTTCAGTGTCATCTGCAAACTTGCTGAGGGTGCAATCCACGCCATCCTCCAGATCATTAATGAAGATACTGAACAAAACCGGCCCCAGGACTGATCCTTGGGGCACTCCACTTGACACCAGCTGCCAACTAGACATGGAGCCATTGCTTACTACCTGTTGAGCCTGATGATCTAGCCAGTTTTCTATCCACCTTATAGTCTATTCATCCAGCCCATACTTCTTTAACCTCTTTAATCCCTCCAGCCAGGACACAATCTTTAGCCCATTCCTTCCAGGGTCAGCTATCCAAACTAAAGTTCAAAACTATCTTAACAGAAATAAAAAGCTTCCACCCTCTCCACAGCTCTTCTTCAGCAAGGGCACATTCAGCCTGCAGCCCCCTCGCTGGGCTCAGCTACCCTTTTACACCACTTCCTTGGGGCTGGCAGGGGAATCCAGTCCCAACCCCAATTCTAGGTTACATTCCAGGGCCCAGTACTGCACAGCTAAATCAAATTCTCTACCCATATTGCAATTTTCCCTGCACTATTTCCTTCCTCACCTCTTTCCTTCCCTTCTAGGTCTCCCAATCTGTTCCCTGGTTATTCAGGGTGCCCCTCTTGTGACGTTAGTGACTTGAACTGGGACCGTATAGAACGTTGTTGCAATCAAGGTCCTGTAGTGGCACCAAATCTTGTATAAAGGGGGTCAAATAAGGTGACTAAGATGAGGTTATGGTTTGCTGGTTATGATTATGCTATCTGTTTGCATGTATCATTTTTGTATTTAAAGATATAAGTATTGGCTCTATACTGTCTGTATTTCAAACTTATGCTATGCTTCTGGATGACACCCCGGACGAGTTGGTGTCAGCTCTGCCTAGCCTGTTGGATAGCCCATTAAGGACCATCAGCTATACAACTGACCCATTGAGAGAAGGCAGACACGCCTTGTGACTCAGCAAGGTATGCAGGGACCTGCCTATGGACAGAACTCTGAGGTTTTTCCAGGCCATGTGATGGACAGCTTGTCTTTGGGACAAAGAAAGTAAGACCACATGGCAAGAGAATATAAAAAGCTGCTGCAGCTTTTCCATCTTGTCTTCAATCCTGCTTCTTACCTCTGGAGGAACTTTGCTACACTGAAGCTTTGAACAAAGGACTGATGACCCATCCCAGCTGTGGATGTACTCCAGAGACTTGATTTGAACCTGCAGTTTATTCTATCACTGCTGCAAGCCTGAATCAAGAACTTTGCCATTACTGTATGTAATTGATTCCATTTAACCAATTCTAGCTCTCATCTATATCTTTTTCCTTTTATGAATAAACCTTTAGATTTTAGATTCTAAAGGATTGGCAACAGCATGACTTGTGGGTAAGATCTGATTTGTACATTGACCTGGGTCTGGGGCTTGGTCCTTTGGGATCGAGAGAACCTTTTTTCTCTTACTGAGGTATTGGTTTTCATAACCATTTGTCCCCATAACGAGGGGCACTGGTGGTGATACTGGGAAACTGGAGTGTCTAAGGGAATTGCTTGTGTGACTTGTGGTTAGCCAGTGGGGTAAAACCAAAGTCTTCTCTGTTTGGCTGGTTTGGTTTGCCTTGGTGTGCATAGAAACCCCAGCCTTGGGCTGTAACTGCCCTGCTGTAAGCAATTTGTCCTGAACTGGCGCTCTCAGTTGGGTCCCACCAGAACCAGCATCCTTAGACCCCTGCTCACTCAAGACCCTGCAGGCACCTTTTGACTCCCTGCATTCTCTTTCCTCCAGCCCTTCCTCAGCTGGACCTATTCAGTAGTTAAACATATTAAAGAAGTTCTGTATTAAAATCACAAATGAGTTTGATTCCCCATAGTTTAAATTCCAGGATATTACTAATTAAGAGGTCTCTTGGTTTTTGGTATGGTTTCTCTCCCTCTCTGTGTGAAACTTGCAAGCTGCTAATTGTGTTAGTACATTCTAAGACAGAGTCTGTTCTCAAAGCAATTCTTTGTAACAACAATTACTCACACAGAGAGAGACTCAAAGCAATACTGTGTAACAACAGAAACAGCACCCAGAGACTCCCCACCCTTTTGTTGTATTCATCTCGCTTTGTTAACAATTGTAATTAAAATAGAGATAGAGGATGTATGTGGATGGATTCTTGGTGTGGATAATAAATGAATGATCAGGGAGGTGCCAGCCTAAGAATCCAGTGTCCATCGACTGAAAAAGCGTCAAGTGGAAATAACCAGAGGACCCCCCCGGAGGGCAGACTGGAATCCACCCAACAGCCTCAAGAATGGGAGAACCAAAGAACAAGATAACATCTGGCAGCACGGAGCCGTCAGGAATGTACCATCTGCTGATTGATTCAGCAACAGCATGATGAAGCAATTCCCATAGACTGGCATAGGAAGAAATTCCTATAAAAATGTACTCTAGAAAGTGAGAACTTTGGGGTCTGATTCTGCAAATCAACTTCCAGGAGCATCAGATGTGCATCTGACAAGGCCCTGCTCCCTCCTCATGTCCAGGCCACCTGGCCAGTGGCTTGGCATGAGAAACTCTAAGGCTGGTAACTATAACAACCTTGCAAAACCTGTGTGTATGTGTGTGTGTATGAATGAATGTGTGAATAAATATGAAATTGAATGGAATGTTATAGCTATAACTAACTGCTTACTATGATTCTTTCTGTATTCACAATAAATGTGGCATTTTGCCTTTTCCCCTTTAATAAGATCCTGCTGGTTTTTATTTTATTGGTATAACACCGCCAGAACCAGCATCGTTACACCCCTGCTCACTCAAGACCCTGCAGGCACCTTTTGACTCCCTGCATTCTCTTTTCTCCAGCCCTTCCTCAGCTGGACCTACTCAGTAGTTAAACCTGGAATCACCTAATTTCTCTCAGGTGGGGCCCATTCTGTAATCAGGGCTATTTAGTCAGGGGCTCTGGATGATCTCTGAGTGTTGATCTCTCTCTCTCATATATATATATATATATATATATGAATTTTATTGTCAGGCTCTGGCTCTGACCCTCTTACAACAATCACTGTAACTGACTTCTAGTCTGGGTTATCTGGATTCTTCTAATGATATTGGGCCAGCCAATGGTGCCATGCTGCATTCCATGAGCTGAGGATCTGGCCCATTGTTCTCATGTTGGGCCAGATTCTGCCACCCTTATGTTGATTAGTACAATACCCCACAAGAAAGCCCCATTGAAATCAGTGTTAGTAGAGTGAGGTATTACTCAGTATGAGTAGGGGTGGCAGAATCTTAGCTATTACGTCTAACTATTCTTTCTACACATATCAATGTAAATTAAAGGCTGTTTTCTAAATACTACACTTTTAAAAGTAGATTTTCTCCCTGCCTAATGCAGCTGCCATCTTGTCCTTAAGATGCAGCATGTTACTGTGTTTTCTCTGACATGGAAAATGTCTATTTGTTCAGTCTTTGGGCCCAATTCTGAGAAGTGCTGAGCACCCACTAGTTCAGTGGGAGTTCAGGGTGCTCAGTACCTTGCAGGAAGCGGTTAGTGCCTCTTAGGGTTAAGCCCTTTCTTTGATGTTTTTCCTTGACCTGAAATGAAAACAAATCTAGACTGAAGAGTATGTTTTACTCTGTGAGTATGAGCATGAAAAACATCATTCCTGTGACTTCGAATCATCTTTGCCATAGCCTGTGGAGATTCTTTACCTTGTGGAAGATTTTGTGTTTAGGTAACAACTGTAGCACCTCTGTCTTGTCTATTTATGTCCTTCTGCTTGTACGTCAGTCTGTGTTGTGATCCTGTGTGTCATATCAGTGCACTTTCATAGATTCATAGATACTAAGGTCAGAAGGGACCATTATGATCATCTAGTCCGACCTCCTGCACAACGCAGGCCACAGAATCTCACCCACCCACTCCTGCGAAAAACCTCTTACCTAAGTCTGAGCTATTGGAGTCCTCAAATCGTGGTTTAAAGACTTCAAGGAGCAGAGAATCCTCCAGCAAGTGACACTTGCCCCATGCTACAGAGGAAAACGAAAAACCTCCAGGGCCTCTTCCAATCTGCCCTGGAGGAAAATTCCTTCCCGGCCCCAAATATGGCGATCAGCTGAACCCTGAGCATATGGGCAAGATTCACCGGCCAGATACTACAGAAAATTCTTTCCTGGGTAACTCAGATCCCACCCTATCTAAATCCCATCACAGGCCATTGGGCCTATTTACCATGAATATTTAAAGATCAATTAATTACCAAAATCATGTTATCCCATCACAGCATCCCCATCATAAACTTATCGAGTTTAATCTTAAAGCAAGATAAATCTTTTGCCCCCACTACTTCCTTTGGAAGGTTATTCCAAAACTTCACTCCTCTGATGGTTAGAAAGCTTTGTCTAATTTCAAGTCTAAACTTCCCAATCACCAGTTTATATTCATTTGTTCTTGTGTCCACATTGGTACTAAGCTTAAATAATTCCTCTCCCTCCCCGGTATTTATCCCTCTGATACATTTATAGAGAGCAATCATATCTCCCCTCAACCTTCTTTTGGTTAGGCTAAACAAGCCAAGCTCCTTGAGTCTCCTTTCATAAGACAAGTTTTCCATTCCTTGGATCATCCTAGTAGCCCTTCTCTGTACCTGTTCCAGTTTGAATTCATCCTTCTTAAACATGGGAGACCAGAACTGCACACAGTATTCCAGGTGAGGTCTCACCAGTGCCTTGTATAATGTACTAAAACCTCCTTATCTCTACTGGAAATACCTTTCCTGATACATCCCAAGACTGCATTAGCTTTTTTCATGGCCATATCACATTGGTGGCTCATAGTCATCCTATGATCAACCAATACTCCAAGGTCCTTCTCCTCCTCCGTTACTTCTAATTGATGCGTCCCCAGCTTATAACTAAAATTCTTGTTATTAATCCCTAAATCCATAACCTTACACTTCTCACTATTAAATTTCATCCTATTACTATTACTCCAGTTTACAAGGTCATCCAGATCCTCCTGTATGATATCCCAGACCTTCTCTAAATGGGCAATACCTCCCAGCTTTGTATCATCCGCAAACTTTATTAGCACACTCCCACTTTTTGTGTCAAGGTCAGTAATAAAAAAGATTAAATAAGATTGGTCCCAAAACTGATCCTTGAGGAACTCCACTGGTAACCTCTCTCCAGCCTGACAGTTCACCTTTAAGTAGGACCCGTTGTAGTCTCCCCTTTAACCAATTCCTTATCCACCTTTCAATTTTCATATTGATCCCCATCTTTTCCAATTGAACTTATCATTCCCCATGTGGCACCGTATCAAATGCCTTACTGAAATCTAGGTAAATTAGATCCACTGCATTTCCTTTGTCTAAAAAGTCTGTTACTTTCTCAAAGAAGGAGATCAGGTTGGTTTGGCATGATCTACCTTTTGTAAAACCATGTTGTATTTTGTCCCATTTACCATTGACTTCAATGTCTTTAACTACTTTCTCCTTCAAAATTTTGTCCAAGACCTTGCATACTACAGATGTCAAGCTCACAGTTACCCAGATCACTTTTTTTCCCTTTCTTAAAAATAGGAACTATGTTAGCAATTCTCCAATCATACAGTACAACCCCTGAGTTTACAGATTCATTAAAAATTCTTGCTAATGGGCTTGCAATTTCGGGTGCCAATTCCTTTAATATTCTTGGATGAAGATTATCTGGGCCCCCCGATTTAGTCCCATTAAGCTGTTTGAGTTTCGCTTCTACCTCAGATGTGGTAATATCTGCCTCCATATCCTCATTCCCATTTGTCATGCTACCATTATCCCTAAGATCCTCTTTAGCCTTATTAAAGACTGAGGCAAAGTATTTGTTTCGATATTGGGCCATGCCTAGATTATCCTTGACCTCCACTCCATCCTCAGTGTTTAGTGGTCCCACTTCTTCTTTCTTTGTTTTCTTCTTATTTATATGGCTATAGAACCTTTTACTATTGGTTTTAATTCCCTTTGCTAGGTCCAACTCTACTTGACTTTTAGCCTGTCTCACCTTATCCCTACATGTTCTGACCTCAATAAGGTAGCTTTCCTTGCTGATCCCACCCATCTTCCACTCCCTGTATGCTTTCTGCTTTTTCTTAATCACCTCTCTGAGATGCTTGCTCATCCAGCTTGGTCTACAATTCCTGCCTATGAATTTTTTCCCTTTTCTTGGAATGCAGGCTTCCGATAGCTTCTGCAGCTTTGATTTAAAGTAATCCCAGGCCTCCTCTACCTTATGGATCTAAAGTTCTTCAGTCCAATCCACTTCCCTAACTAATTTTCTTAATTTTTGAAAGTCAGCCCTTTTGAAATCAAAAACCCCTGGTTGCAGATTTATTTTTGTTAATCCTTCCATTCAGTTTGAACTGAATTAGCTCATGATCACTTGAATCAAGATTATCCCCTACAACCATTTCTTCTATGAGGTCCTCACTACTCACCAAAACCAAATCTAAAATGGCATCCCCTCTTGTCAGTTCAGCAACTACTTGATGAAGGAATCCATCAGCTATCGCATCTAGGAAAATCTGAGCCCTATTATTATTACTAGCACTCATCCTCCAGTCTATATCTGGGAAGTTAAAGTCTCCCATGATCACGCAGTTTCCATTAGTATTTACTTTATTAAAAACATTAAAAAGGGCTCTATCCTTATCCAAATTAGAGCCCGGCGGTCTATAGCACGCCCCAAACACTATCCCAGGGGAGGCTCTAATAGTTTTCTCATACATTATACAAAGAAGTATCTGACAAACGTTCAAGGAGCAGATTTATACCACACAGATTTATACATTGGGAGAACTGATGCACTCTGACTTGTATATTTGGTATACGTTTTTGAAAGTCATAAAATTTCAACATAGAAGATAGTTAAACATTTTATTATTTTGCAAATGGCAGTTGCATACATGCTGCAATTATCTGTGCATTTGACCATCACGAGCATGAATACACAGTCAAGTAATTGAAAATAATCACCCCACTAGATATGAAATTGTTCTTTTGTGAAAGGAGTTGTGCTGAAGGATTGCCACGTTGTCAGAAGTTCAGAAGAATATTGGCCAAGATGAGCTTGTCTTTTCGCCAAAAAGCTCCCGAAGGTTGGAAAGCGGCTCAGGGGAAATTAGGATTAAAGGGATTTATTTGATGGCTCTTACTGGTTATCTAGCACAGTTTCAGTCTAACAGGGAGATGAAGTGGTCCATAAAAGGAAAAGTACAGGCAAGCTTGACACAGACCAAGAGAGAGGAAAAGGAGGAGAAATGATGTGGGAAATATGCCATGAATTATGTCGTGGTGCCATAATTGTTAGATGAACAGTAGGAGTAAGGGAAATATAGAAGATAATTATTTAGACCTAGTTGGAAGATCTATTATTTTCTAAAAGGTATTTATGGATTGGACAGCGCAACAGCGTTTGGCATTTTATAAAACCTCTAGCTTTGTGAAACAATTTTTATGATGGTGGCAGGACAGTAAACATAACAGTGTCTAGTAGAATGGAGAAAACATCCTCCCCAAAACAAAAATGGTGGAACAGTAAACTGGGTGCCTTGTATAAATATACAGGGATGAACATGAAGAAAAAAGACACTAAGAACTGTGAAAAGAAACCACCACAGGAAAAATATGTAGCTCACTTTCTGTGTTTTTTGACAGGTGGGATATGAATTTTCTCCACGGTTAAGAATCGAAAACAGATCCAAAAAGCAGAAGGTGTGCTTCTTCCAGGTCCAGTTATAAAGTAGCCAAAATCTCATGAGCGGGTCTAAAAATGGGATTTTTTTTTTTCATGGAAAGAGTAGGCACCAGCCCTGGCCTTGCTGACTTTCTTGGTTTCCTGTAGATGGCAACAGGCTGGGCAACAACTGTCTATTTGGATGATCTATATCTGCTTTTTCTACCCTATGCTTTTCCCAGGTTAGTCATTACTGATGGGAAGTTTTCATAAAGCCTCTGAAGATAGTATGTAAAAGTGAAGAGTTAAAATGGCCTGCTTGAAGAGAGGTTATATCAAGTTGCTTCTATGCTTTGGCTGGGCCAATATTTTTCTTGCCCATTCTGTCAAAGTAAAGTGTCTACAATTTATATGCTAACCTTTAGTGTTTTCATTAGAGCAATTTCCCCCTCAGCAGGTCATCCAACTTTGAAAAATATAGAAAAACCATGATGCTACTTGTTTGTATTATAGTGTAATATACCACCATTTTCAATTCTGTGTGGCACATTATCAAATGCAATAAAGTATGGGATCATATCTGGGTTAGCCTCACTCCATATCGGTTTTGCAATTTTGACATCAAACTGATTTACCTTGGTGCCTCAGAACAGCTAGCGTGCACGCTGCTTGATCTTTGCTTTAGAGTTTGGCAAGGAAAAGTGGTCGGACAAAAGGATAAAATAAGATGTCATGGATATGGAATTGACAATTTTGACATTAGTCAAACAAGCATCATTTTGTTCATGGCCATGCACATACATTGTACTTCTGTGCAGAAGATGACAATTATGTATTAGCAACTTGGAATGCACTAGCTGGTGCATAACTTTGCCCCCTTGTTAGTGAACCACATTTCCTTGGGCAATGTAGTAGCATGGGGTACCTGGACTGCACCTTTTAACACTATCTTGAGCACAAGATAGATACCCTGTACTTGGGGAAAGCAGCCCTGTATCTGCTTAGTCCTGAGAACTCCCAACTTATTGCTTTTTGTTAGGTGTAGCACTTGGTTTCCATTGCTATTAGTCATTAAACTACCCTAATTATCTAAGGATCCAGGATTGTTCATTCTAATCCAATGTGTTAAAATAAATTCGAAACATTTGGTAGAAGGTTGTAAATAAGGATTAAGAACAAATCAATACTCGGGCTTTTTTTTCCTTAAGCTTGAGGCTATGCTATACATTGTACATCTTAAGTTCATCTACTGCTGCTTATCTACCACATATCACCACTGCTTATGACATTAGAAACAACTTGCTATGGTCACAGAAAAGGGAAGATTATGGTATGCAAATATCCTTAGCAAGAAAATGAGGCAAGAAACAGCAAATGGTGCCACCTCTCATCAAAGCTCAAAAATCTGGCTTTGGGTGGAATATTTTGCCCCTTAACCTGCTGGGTTGGCATGGAATAGCTGCACTGGTGCTCTAGTGGGGTTCCTATATACCTCATACATTGGTTGTCACCTACTGCAGCACAGACCTGTCTAGTGGCTACACCCTCAGCCCTCTATTCTGTTGCAAAGAAAGGCATGAAAAGGGGTATATAGACTTCCCAGCACACACCCTGGTCTCAGCACAGTACAGCTATTCTGCTTGTATTCTGGTTTGGTATATAAACACAGGGTAGGGCAGCACGTGTGACTTAATATAGTGGTTGATTAGTTTCTAAAATGTTTGGGAGGTTTTCTACTCTAGGGGGTGCCGGCTTTCATTCTTTTACACAGCTAAACTGAGCAAAATTGAAGGACATGTAACCTGATCTTATGAGGTCTTGCCCAAAAAAAGCAAGTAATGTCTTAGACCACTTCACCTATTTACCTTGTAGAGACAGTCTCCCTTTGTACAGCTTATAGACTGTCTAGAGTATCTTATATCCTAAGATGCAGGACTGAAGGAGATAAACCTGGGAAATACTTCAGTCACCACAACACATTTTCAGTGTGTATATTTTCTTCACATAATGTGCTTGAACTGTTTTAAGCATTTTGCTCAATTTTACATAAGGTGGTTACATCTTTACAAAAGGAAATATGATCTTATGTATAATGTACATGTACTACGTAGCATGTGCAACATAAAGTGATGCTTCCTGGCCAATGCAATGTTATAACAAATATATACATGTGGGACTCAGTTATGGCTCTAAGAGTGGGAGAGGGCGCTGCACTGCCTGAGTGCTGGAGGTACAGAACATCACACCATGAAAATGTTATATTTCTTCTGGAAGGATTAGACCCTCAATAGCTGAACACATCTTTACCTTGCAACCAGAGTCAGCGCCGGCACAATGAGAGTCCATGAAAATGTTACATTTCATCTGGGAGGATTAGACCCTCAATAGCTGAACACATCTTTATGAAACCGTCGGCCAGAGTCAGCAGCAGCCCTGGCCCGGTGCCCAGAGTTGGCGCCGGCACAATGAGAGTCCATGAAAATGTTTCAGAGTAACAGCCGTGTTAGTCTGTATTCGCAAAAAGAAAAGGAGTACTTGTGGCACCTTAGAGACTAACCAATTTATTTGAGCATAAGCTTTCGTGAGCTACAGCTCACTTCATCGGATGCATACTGTGGAAAGTGTAGAAGATCTTATTATATACACACAAAGCATGAAAAAATACCTCCTCCCACCCCACTCTCCTGCTGGTAATAGCTTATCTAAAGTGACCACTCTCCTTACAATGTGTATGATAATCAAGTCGGGCCATTTCCAGCACAAATCCAGGTTTTCTCACCCCCCCCCCCCACCACACACAAACTCACTCTCCTGCTGGTAATAGCTTATCTAAAGTGACCACTCTCCTTACAATGTGTATGATAATCAAGGTGGGCCATTAATGTTACATTTCTTCTGGGAGGATTAGATCCTCAATAGCTGAACACATCTTTATGAAACTTGCAGCCAGAGGCAGCGCCAGTCTTAGCCTTGCAGCAAACAAAGTCAATATGTACAGCTTTCCTCTGGATGTCATCTTAGGGAAAGGACCCAGAATATCCATAGCTACATGCTGAAATGGAACCTCAATTATGGGGCGTGACTGGAGAGGAGCCTTGACCTGCGGTCATATGGCACTTGGCAGCCAAACAAACTCTTCCTCAAAGTCTAACTTCTTCATTACCCCTATAGTGAAGAGGAGAACCTCATGACAATCATTCCATCACATTGTTTTTAAGCTGTGCTACGTGGAAGAATCTTTTAATCTACTTAAGAGCTATTTGATGTTATCCATCATCTATGACTTCAGGTCTTCCTGTGGGAAAGCCAACCACAGGTTAGATAAAAAGGGAGGAAAACACCACTAATACATCCCCACCCTTATCATCCCACTCACAGGTAGGAGAAAATAGTTTGCCCCACTTTCATTGTAGAAATAGATGACCCGATGTCTTCTGCACAGAACACAAAATCTTTCCACACAGAGCGCCTAAGTGTCTGCATCACTTCTAGGGCTTTGTCAGACCTACCGTCTGGTCCCTATCAGTGTGCTTCCATTACAGCCACCCTGCCAGGGCTGCCCCAGGCTGGAACAATGAGTGCTAGGAGTGTGAAGCTTCAAGTAATAAGAGCAACCAAAAGAATGGTCTCATTCATATACTGGTGTCAAGGTTCCTTCCCCACTCTGAACTCTAGGGTACAGATGTGGGGACCTGCATGAAATACCCCCAAGCTTATTCTTACCAGCTTAGGTTAAAACTTCCCTAAGGCACAGATTTTTTTTCTTGCCTTGGGAACCAGCTTAGCTTAAAACCTGGTATGCTGCCACCACCAAGTGATTTAACAAAGAATCTGGGAAGAGACTACTTGGAGACGTCTTCCCCCAAAATATCCCCCCAAGCCCTTACACCCCCTTTCCTGGGGAGGTCTGAGAATAAACAAGATGAGCACAAACCAGCCTTGGATTTTTAAGACCCTAAAAACCCAATCAGATTCTTAAAAAACAGAACTTTATTAGAAGAACAAAACAAAGATAAAAGAAACACTCTGTAAGATTAGAATGGATGATAATCTCACAAGCAGTCAGATTCAAAACATAGAGAATCTCTCTAGGCAAAACCTTAAGTTACAAAAAGACACAAAAACAGGAATACACATTCCCTCCATCACAGCGAATTTACAAGCCAAAACAAAGAAAACCTAATGCATTTTCTAGCTAGATTACTTACAAATTTTACAGGATTTGAAGGGCTTGCACCCTTGATCTGTTCCCGGCAAAGGTATCACACAGACAGACAAAAGCCTTTCCCCCCCCCCCAGATTTGAAAGTATCTTGTCCCCTCATTGGTCATTTTGGGTCAGGTGCCAGCAAGATTATCTTAGCTTCTTCACCCTTTACAGGTGTAACGATTTTGGCTCTGGCCAGGAGGGATTTTATAGCACTGTATACAGAAAGGTGGTTACCCTTCCCTTTATATTTATGACAACTGGGTTTGTAGTTTTGTTATTTGCTTTTAGTACCCCGCAACATCTTCCCGTGGGATTTCACCCTGGTGTGGAATACAGATGCCTAACACCCTTGGAAGGTCATGGGAGAATGGGGAGCATAGCCCATGGCAATCTGGGGGCTCTGGTAAGTCTGCTTTCTTTGCTTTGCAGAGTGTCTTTCAAAAATTTGAAGCAAAAATCTCAAATTTCTTATAAAAGTGCAGGAAGACTTGGGAGACTCTAACCAAAATGTTTTCATGGTTTCTTCAAGTGATTTTTCTTTTTTAATTTCAGTGAAAATAGTTTTCTTGTTGAATTAAAACCCATTTCCCTGCATGATGGAAACTCCAGCACAACAGTCTCTGCTAGGGCTTGAGAACCAGAAAATGAAATATGACCACAGGAATTGAAGAAAATTAAACAAATTAGAAGAATTTCCCTGCCCAAGCTGAGGAGAAGGCAAATGTTAAGAGATGGAACCAGCAAAAATGGTGAACACTGAATTTGATTTTTTTTTTAATTATTTGAATTCTTTCATCCTAGGGACACAATTGGTAAAAAAAAATACATAATGTGATTTCTCTGCATAACCTCCTTCTGAACACATTGTAAATCATAGTCATCCATGTGGGTACCTCTCTAGCATGTGTTACAATACTAATTGCTCATCCTGTTTTATGAATTATTCTCAATTTTTCACTATTGTCAGTTACTTGGAGTTATCAACAGGACATGATATTCACGCCTTCCAACTTCATCTATTCCTCAGCTACAGTATGTATATAAAGACTTGGAAATAAACAATGAGTTAAGGTTTCATTTTCTCAGAGCATTCTATCTCCTGTGGTTTCACAGAAGGACGATACCAATGGTTTGTGCTGTCTACATTTTAAATGTGCCTTCTAAATTGGAAGAAATGGTTAAAGTTGAGATTTGCCAATATTTTTTCTGAGGCCTAACCCTTTCCTCCCACTTTTACTTCCTCCATGCCTAGCAAACTTTAAATATTTCTAAACTATTTCTGTCTCTCAGATGAAGGAGGTTATGAATGGGAAGCGCACTGGCTGATGAATTGGAGGTTTTTTCCATACCACTTTGGAATTGTAGATGATCTTCTTAAATTATGTAAATTAATGTATGATAAAAAGCCTGTATGTATGTGGATCCAACATGATTTAACAGGGTTGTGTATTGTCATGGCTGGTCACTTTCACCAAAAAGAAGAAGGAGAAAATGTGGTAAAAGAACTGGAAAACAGCAAGAAAAACAGAAAGAAAAACTCTGAAACCTCCAAGAAGGAAAATCTTGTAAATAGAAAATGATCAAAGAAACATTCTCCAACCAAATACTTAAATTCAGAGACATAAAGGAAAGACACAGCAGTCTACGTAGGACCCTCAACAAACTCCAGGCTCAAGGTTCCACACAAAGAAAAGGAGTGTATAAACATCATCATGACCACAGGTGTTTGCTGCATGTTTGCCTCATACTGCTCTTCTCCGCTAAAATCTCATCTTGGTTCTGTACTGTGCTTCATTTCTAGCAGAACAAAATGAACAAAGAGAATTTGGAGCTTATGCAGAAAATGAGCAGAAATTTCCCCTCACAATGCATAAATGAAAGGGCAGCTTTCAAGCCCACCCAGGATGTTGTCCAACTTTCAGTGTCCCAGAAGGAGAATGCCAAGGTGGCAATCCAAAAGATCCTTCAAGAGATCTTCAACATCTTTAGCAAAAACCTCACCCAAAGTGCCTGGGATGGGACTTCCATAGTCAGGTTCCAAAGTAGACTTTACCAGCAAATTCAGCAGCTGGAGGCATGTGTGAGAGCACAGATGGAGAAGGACTTAACCACCCCAGAAAGTGAGGACTTCCAGATTGCCAGTCGGAGAGTGAAAAAATACTTTCAAGGGATAGATGCTTTCCTGAAAGAAAAGCAATACAGCCTGTGTGCCTGAGAGATCATTCGCATGGAAATACCCAGATGTTTTGTACTGATTGACAAACTCACTAGAAGCCTGAGTAACTAAGGTACAGTACAAATCTTTTCTTTGGAGTAAATGAATTAATATTAGTGTCAATTATACAGCTGAACAGAGATAGCGGATATTTTATAACTGTTTATATAGGGCCTGATCCTCTTCTACAGGATCAGTGGCCAAATAGAAATTGATTTCCATGGCAGCAGCTTCAGGCTCTTCCTGTCCTGTGCTGGAAATGGATTTGCAATTACATGGATTTAGTTTTCTGTGTTTCTACTTTTATTTAGGTTTGCGATTCTTTAATCTCCCACATATCAGGTGATGTTGTTTATTACATAATTGGCATTCCACGCAACAAAGTACATATATTTGGAATCCTTAGCCACCTCACCAGTACTTTAGTCATCAAATAATGATACTTCCCCTACACCCCCAAAGTACTCTGACTTCTACATATGTAGTGTGTTTCTATTATGACCAGGGTTGCTATTTATTAATTTGTCCTCATCATATACCACAGCTTGAGAAGTTTCCTAGAGACATTTATAAAAAATATGAACATAGCATAAGACTTGTGAGATTATGAGGTGGAGAAAAGATATTTTCATTTAATTGATATTAATACAATGGAAAATTTATTTTTCCCTTTGTGTTTCAACCAAATCTTATTTCATTCCAGCTGAGGATGCAGCAACTACAGAGGTTAAAACAGTTGGATGAAATTATACCGTGCAGTGGATTCCCTCCTTTCTACTGATCCTTCTCACAGTAACTTCTAAGACTCCATAATGCTTGACCTTGTATTATGCAATACACTCACTCTATAACTAAATTCCAACTGCCTATATTACAATTTATGTGATAATACTTTGTTGATTTACTCAAAGTTTAAATTTCAAAATGAAGGATAGCGATGCAAAAAAGCTACAAGAAAATTAAGAAAGCGTTAGACCTTAAACATTGTTGACATTATGTGTTTCCTATATATTTCTGTGGTTCGACTTTTCTCTGATCAAATCTCATCTCTAAACTGTAGCATGCAGCTTAACCACAGTATAACAGCATAACAAATGTGAACCGAAAAAATTTTCAAACAAAAAAGATGTGCATAATTTTCCTCTAATGTCAGAACGAAGAGAGACGTTTCAGGTGGCCCCAAGAGGTTTTCAAGCCTCGAGTGTCCCTGAAGGGGAATGCCAAGGTGTCAATCCAGGAAATCTTCCAACATATTTCCTGCTGCTTTTGCAAAAATCTCTCCGAAACTACCTGAAGTGGCAGTTCCATTCCGAGATTCCAACATAGACTGATCAGCAAGTTGGGCATCTGGAGACATCTTTGGTTGCAGTGACAGAAAATGGGACTCTCTGACCAGGAAGAAAGGACCTACAGTTTCCCAGGATGAACTTGAAGAGATACCAATTATTTCATAAAAGACAAGCAGTTCAGCCTCAGTGCTAGCAGGAGAATCCATGTGGAATTATGAGGTTTTCAAATCTAGGACAAACTCACAAAGAAGTTTAGAAATTTAAATACCAACATTTTTAGAAGCATTAACAGAAATCAAGTAATATTTTATACATGATTTAAAATGAGATGCAGTGGAATTTTAAAAGCTGTTGTTACAATTTTTTCTGTGTACTGTGAAAATATTTTCAGATCATTTTACCATATTTGTAACAGGATATTTATGTCAGTTTATTATTTATGTATTGTTCTTATTTATGTATTTATCATAGATACTTGTTACTTATAAATAATTATTTTATATAAAATGGCAACCTATAGTAGTAATGATTTGAATTAAATACCTATTGAACCAAAAAGAAAAAAGGAGAATTAAAAAACAAACAAACCTGTAATTGTTCAGCCTTAAAACCCCAATTCCAGAGAGTACTTATGCATGTGGCTAACTTAAAGTATGTGAGCCATTCCACTGATGTTAGTGTTTCCAGTTAGGAACATGCTTAAATACATTGATGAATCAATTTCCCAGTTCGCAGTAATTCCATATTAAAAATAATCATTACAGAATGATAATTAGCCTTTCCATTCAAACAGACCACACACCACACCTGAACTCTGCCACCTTTTACTATTCTACTTTTTACCAGGCTACTTTTCCCCCAAAAAACTTGTCAATTTGGATGCTTGGTATACTAAAAGGTTGAGTTGGTAGAGGCTAGATTGGTGCCCTTTCCCCCCAGTAAGCAATATTGCATGCACCCCTTAACACACACCAATTGTTAATTTGTAATTAGCCTGCCCATACCCCATTAATCAAATTTATGTGCATTCACATACCCTCTCCCCGCACCAAAATCAAATCAGGTTTGTATGTATCCAGCACCAACCCACAATAGATTTACTAGCACTGCCCCAATATTAAGTCTGTGCTCACATACACTCTTATCAGGTTTGTGGCCCCACTGTCTGATCCCATTACCTCTGTGTGCACCCAGGCTAAATTCCCTTTTGGGCGTACACCACAAACAAAATTACATGTGAATAATGAGAGCAGGAATTGGCCATTTTGTATTAGGATTATCAAAGTTTCTCGTTGTCATCTCCAAAACGCAGCTCCCCATTTGGTGGAATATGTCAGTCAGTTACTATCCAGGAAAAATACGGAATTCTTAAAAAGTCTAACAACCCCAACCCTATTCAGCTCTGGGGGAAAACTATTCCCCTTCGTTCCATCACACCTTTAATAAAAAAGGGGGAATGCTGAACGCCGTGTTCAGTTGAGCTCTTTGACAATATCACCTGAATCATAAGGAGCAGCCATGCGTGTGGGGAATCCCAGCTCGCACTTCTTAAAAGAGAGGAAAATTTTGTAAATATCTCCCTCTGAGATTCTTCCACAGCCTTCCACTCATGGGCAGGAGGGACAGACTCATCCGTAGACTTTCTCATGGAAGTGGTTGTCGTTCCATCTCCAGACTCAGCAGATTCTGTAGTTTCTGCGCTGATCAAAAAGGTCTCACCAGACAGAGATCTGCAGTGTCTGTCTCAGCTCTGGTTCCAGTAGATTCTCTGCCCCCGTCCTTTCAGTGCCAAGTAGTATTTTCCAGGGCTGCTCCAGGCTACATGCAGTTGCCTCAGACAACCTTTTAAAGTGTCATTTTTGGGCAGCTGGGATTAGGGTGACCAGATGTCCCGATTTTATAGGGACAGTCCCTGATATTTGGGGCTTTGTCTTATATAGGCACCTATTACCCTCCACCCTCTGTCATGATTTTTCACACTTGCTGTCTGGTCACCCTAGCTGGGATATCAGCTGGGAAGTCTCTGAAGCTTGGGTTGGGCTTCCTCAACTAGGGGAAGTATGCAACCCATGCCTGGTTGGTGTGGTGCTCTGTCACCCTCTAGTCGCAGCTGAACCATCTAGAGATTGAGGAGTCTGCTACAACCTTGGCTTAAGAGGCATGTGGCTTTCAGCTTATACAGTTGAGGCTCATACACTAAGGTTCAAATGTCCCAGGTTTAATCCTGCCTGCTGACAATTGGGGTCTGTCGGTGTTACAAGTGGGGGCTTGTCCGAGATGTCAACTGGGAAGTCTTTGAAGCTCAGAATGTGCTTTAACGTGTCCTCTCCCAGAAGTACACCCATCGGTGTTTACCTCTTCCAGAGGCCATGTCGTAAATGTAGATTATAATACCCAGACACTTTGCACAGGATTCTAACACGCTATTGCTATTTACTTAATCACACAGAAAATACACAGATTGGAACAAAAATTGTAAACCCTATACACAATTCCCTGCCTCAGTTTTCTCAATACACCAGGCCATTCTATGGGCCTGGATCAAGGTCACTTGGGGTCATCCAACATCCTTCTGTTGCAATGCATCACTTATATGCAGAAAACCAGAGCCTTCTCCCCCAGCTTAGATAACCCTGACTTTGGCCAGTTCATCCCCTTCCTTCCTCTTGCCCAAATGTCCTGTAGGTCTCCCCCCAGTGATTTCTTTTAGAACCTTTTGGTTTTTGTCATCTGTCTCTTTGTCGACCTTCAGTAACTTTCCACTCCTAACCCCCATTCTCCTTAACACCAACTTGGCCAAACTGGCTTCCCAATTCGGGCATCCTACTTAGTGTAACAATGCTGTCATCAGAACATAGTTTTAAAGTTAAGTGTCCCGCACTGTCCTCTGCCTAGTGAGTACCTGCTGTAGGCCCTGTCCAACAGGATGGATACATATAGAAAGAGTTTTCCTATGTAGGAAATTTCATGACAACAACTTCATAATATCAACTAAAGTTCACAAGTCTTACAGACAGACCCCACACCGCCCCCTCCCCTCGCCCCAGCCGACACACACACAAACAAATCAGGCTTGTGTATACTCAAGTCAGCAATTCTCTCCCTCAGTTTTCTGACCAACTGGTGCCACCCCTCCACACCCTCCAAATCAGGCTTGTGTGGTCCTTGCCACCAACCACCAGTTTGGTGTACAGAATGTATTAAACTGTCAGTAATAACATGAACAATGCCTAAAAAATTACCTAAATCCAACATTCAAAATTATTAAACCTGCTGGTGGCATCAGACCTAGTGAGGATCCACCTCCCTACCAAGTTTTGTGTAGGTGGATAGTAGTTCTGAAAAACTACTTGGCTCTGAAAGGATGGGGGCGGGGAATCTAATGGGACCAGAGCTGAGACAGATGCTGCAGATCTCTGTGTCTGGAGAGACCTTTTTGATCAGTGGAGAAACCATAGAATCTGCTGAGTCTGGAGATGGAAGGACAGCCACTTCCATGAGGAAGTCAATGGATGAACCCACCCCTCCTTATTCCTGCCCACGAGTGGAAGGATGTAGGAGAATCTCAGAGGGAGATATTTACAAATTTTTCCTCTCTTTTAAGAAATGCAAGCTGGAATTCCCCACAGGCATGGCTGCTTCTTATGATATGGGTGATATTGTAAAAGAGCTCAACTGAATTCTCTGCTCAGCATTGCCCTTTTTTTTTTAATTAAAGATCTGACAGAATGAATAGAAATAGTTCTCCCCGCCCCTCCCCACCAGCACCGAATAGGTTTGGGGTAGCTAGACTTTTTCAGAAAAATTCAGTATTTTTCATGGGCAGTAACTGACTGACATAGTCCCTCAAACCAGGAGCTGCATTTTAGAGGTGGCAAAGTGAAACTTTGATAATCCTAATACAAAATGGCCTCTTCCTGCTCTGATTATTCACATGTAATTTTGTTTGTGGTGTACGCCCAAGAATGAATTTGGTCTGGGCGCACACAAAGGTAATGGGATCAGGTGGTAGGGACACAAACCTGATAAGAGTGCATGTGAGCACAGACTTAATATTGGGGGGCAGTGCTTGTAATATTGGGGGGCAGTGTGGGTCGGTGCTGGAAATACAGAAACCTGATTTGATTTTGGTGGGGGAAGAGGGTATGTGAATGCACACAAACCTGATTGATGGGTTATGGGCAGGCTAATTACAAACTTTCTTAATTGGTGTGTGTTAAGGAGTGCATGCAGTCTTGATTAGTGGGGAGGAGGGCACCAATCTAGCCTCTTCCAACACAACTGTCTATTACACCAAACAAGTTTTTGGGGGGACAAGTAACTGGGTAGAAGAGGAAAAGGAGTCAGAGTTCAGATGTGGTGCATGGTCTGGTAGAATGGAAAGACTAATTATCATTCAGTAACTATTTATTTTAATATGGAAGTACTGCAAACTGGAACACTGAGTCATAAACATATTTCAGTATGTTCCCAAACTGAAGCACTAGCATCGCTGGGATGGTTCACATACTTTGTTAGTCACGGGCATGAGTACTCTCTGCAGTTGGGGCTTTAAGGCTGAACAATTACAGGGTTTTTTTTATTCTCTTTCTTGTTTTTGTTTGTTTTGTTTTGGTTAAATAGGTATTTAATACAAACCACTACCACTATAGGTTGCCATTTTGTATAAAATAATACTTTATTCATAAATAATACAAAACTATGATAAATACATAAATAAGAGCAATAAATAAGTAGTAGATTTACATAAATATACTGTTACAAATCTTGTAAATATTTACAAATCTTAAAATATTTCCACAGTGCAAAAATGGAATAAATAGTAGCAACAGTTTTAAAAATTCCACTGCATCTCATTTTAAATCATGTATAAAATTTTAATTGATTTCACTTAGTATTTTTTAAAAGGTTGGTATTTTAATTTCTAAACTTCGTTGTGAGTTTATCCTATAGCTGAAAACTTTCTAATTCCACTTGGATTCTCTTGCCAGCACTGAGGCTGAACAGCTTCTCTGCTAGGAAATAATTGGTATCTCTTCACTTTCATCATCACAAGCTCTAGGTCCTTTCTTCGTGGTCACAGAGTCCTGTTTCGCATCACTGCAACCAAACATGTCTCCAGATGCCCAGCTGGCTGATGAGTCTATGTTGGACTCTCTGAATGGAACTCCCGCCTCAGCTAGCTTGGGAGAGATTTTTGCAAAAGCAGTAGGAAATACGTTGGAAGATTTCCTGGATTCTCACCTAGGCATTTTCCTTCAGAGACATTCATGGCTTGAGAACGTATTGAGGCCACCTGAAATCTCTCTCTTCATTCTGACATTACAGGAAAATTATCCACACCTCTTTGTTTGGAAGCTGTTCCAGTTCATATGTGTTATGCTGTTATAATGTGGTTATGCTGCATGTTAGGGTTCCAAGATTAGATTTGATTAGAGAAGTGTTGAACCACAGAAATATATACCAAACTCATAATGTCAACAATGTTTAAGGTCCCAACCCTTTCTTTTAAAATTACAATTGTCTGGTAAATGTTTTGCATCAACAGTCTTCATTTTGCATTTTAAACACTGAGTAAATGAACAGAATATAATCACATAAAATATAATTTGTGCAGTTGAAATTGTGTAATACAGAGCCAATTGCATAATTCAAGGTCAAGTGTTATGGGTGAATGCAAATTCTCCACACCCCAGGTTATGCAAACACCGTGCCTTTTTAAACTATGCTCTGAGGAGAAGGCCTTTGTTTGCTGATTACCTGTCACATGAAGTAAAGATCAAAGACCCAAACTGCATAAAGGAAAGACTGATCTATTCATGCATGTGCTTGGCTGAGCAAAGGCTGTTATGAACTGATAACCACAGAAAAAACCCTATGCGGGGTTTGAAGGACTGACTCTCCCACCAGAGCCTTTGTGATCTCTGGTAAATTGTAGGTTTTTTATTGTTTCAGTATGGTTTCTCTGTAATGCTTTCACCTTATGAATAAAGGTGTTTGCTTATAACAAGCTGTGTGGTTACTCATAACTATTGGCAATTACATTGTTCGTAGCCTTCTGAAGAGAAAGCAAAGTACAGATCTGACCTGTTTAGGCAGTCAGACTTGCTGGGAATATCACAGTGTAGGCAGGAATCTGTGCAACCTGGAAAACCCTGGTCAGAAGGGACAGAGACGTGGGTCTCTACCCAAGAGAGGTGACAGCTGAGGAACCAGGAGCCTAGAGTGGAAGCCCTTGGTAGACCTTGGAAGGGAAAACAGGTGCAGTTGCCCTGAACTGTGGTACTCCTTACCACCAGAAATAAGGATGAGCCCATGCTTCAAATCCATTAGACCTTGATTAAGCACGGTACTTGAACACATGCCTAATTTTAAGGAAACAAATAGTGCTACTGAATTGAGCATTCATCCCTTCATGACCCTGAAACATTTCCAGTAGGGACACATTTAAAGTAAATACAGAGGTTGATCGAGAAATGGGCCTGGTGGGCATTTTTAGCATATCACCAGCATATTTGCATTGTTAATATTGGATGGATGGATTTCTGGCACCATACCAACTTATGTAACAGATCTAAACTGAAAGTCTAATTTGTGCACTCATCCTGAGGCTTTGCACACTATGTTCCAAAGCAAATTTTATGCAGATATCTACTGATAGGATCATGTCTCATAATCAGTTTTCCTGCAGACCAAAAGCCATTCAAGCAGAACAACAGAAAAGAAGTTTAACAACATATAAATCTGTGAGTCAGTGAGTCTTTCACTGAGCTATTGAGATAACAAGAAATGATGTAAGATTATCATACTATAGAAGGCTCGTAAGCACATACAGTAGAAAATCATATATGTAAAAAGAGGTTGCTTTCTGATAAAAACTCCTATTTTCAGAGTGCAATGCCTCTACAGAGCCCTGCTGTAGAAATGGGATGTCTAGCCACATAGCTACAGAACCTTTCAAAGCAGTAGTTAGGGGCACACACAATTTCATTGAGCCAGACATTCCACGGAACAAGCTCCTTAGACCGCTCCTCAGTGCGGTCACTGCTAGCTAAACTCTTACAAGTGGACTCTATGGAAGCAATGTAATGACATATTACATACATGTTATGTAATATGTAACATACATGTTACACATCAGCAGTAATTCTTGTACTCTGAGTGTTTTGCCCCCACAAAACCACTCAGAATTCTCATGTAGTTATATTCGCAGGATAAAATCCTGGCTCCATTGAAGTTCACAGGAGCTTTGACATTGACTTCAATGGGGGCAGAATTTCATTCTCAGCCTATGGAATATTGGGCTCAAGGGACTTTCAGTTTGTTGAAAATCTTCTGACCGGTTCTACATCCCACCACAGACTCCATGGAGAGATAGACAACTGAGATATTTAAGGATATAAAGGGGATTTCAGACTGTAACTGCAATGACGATTCAAACATCCTACTCCTGGAAGAGCACTATAAAAACAACAAGATCTATAATTAATAATAGTATAGAGGCTATCAACATATAACTTGTGATCAACTTCTAATAAAAGCAGACTACTGAAAGGTATGAGCACACAGCAACAAAGACTCTTAGTCCATATTGACCACGGCTTGAGGATCCTTGTTGATAAATGAACCTGAATATACTGTACTGACACTAGGCCACTTGCCTGGTCCAATAAACACATTTATCTTCAATAGAGTGGAGAAATTAATTATTCTTACTGTTTAAATATAAACCCAGTAATGCTTCCATAGTTAATGCCAGTTGACATTATATGACACATAGATCCTAAGTGAATCAATCTGATCAACGCAGGGACTAATCTAATCTACTCTCTCAAATTTTCAGAAAATGTGCTCACCACAGTGAGTGGGTCTGGAAGAAAAAGGGGTTATTGTCCCTTTAAAGGCCCACCCTACAAAGGGGACAGAGAGGTAGGAGAGAGAAAGTTTCTAGGGAGGGAACAAGGAAAAAGTGTTCCATACATATTTCTGTTTTGGGGAAAAAAAACAAATGATGTAGTCATATCATATGATTACATGTTTCCCATTACACTAGTATCTCAGGAGAATGTTAAACAGCAGCTACTAAAGTTAGACATTTTTAAATCAGCAGGTCTGGATAACTTGAATCCAAGAGTTTTTAAAGAGCTGGCTGAGCTCCTCACTGGACCGTTAATGCTGATTTTCAATAAGTCTTGGAACACATGGAGTTCTAGAAGACTGGAAGAAAGCTAATGTGCCAATATGTAAAAATGGTAAATGGGCAGACCTGGATAGTTATAAACCTGTGAGTCTGACATCAATCCAGGAAAAATAATGGAAGATCTGATACAGAACTCTATTAATGCCAATCGGCATGGGTTTATGAAAAACAGATCCTGTCAAACTAATGTGATATCTTTTTTTGATGAGATTACAAGTTTGTTTGATAAAGGGAATTGTGTTGATGTAATATGTCTAAACTTCTGTAAGGCATTTGATTTGGTATTGCATGATACTTTGATTAAAAAACTAGAAAGCTATAAAATTAACATGGCACACATTAAATGGATTAAAAGCTGGCTAATTTACAGCCTCAAACTGTAATTGTAAACCGGGGATCCTCATCAAACAGATGTGTTTTAGTGGGATCCTAGAGGGAGCAGTTCTTGGCCATAACAACTTTTTTAATGACCTGGAAGAAACCATAAAATAATTAAGGCTAAAGTTTGCAGACACAAAAATTGGGGGAGTGGTAAATCATGAAATGGACAGGTCACCTATAAAAGTGATCTGGTGAACTGGGTGCAAACAAACAATATACATTTTAATATGGCTAAATGTAAATGTATACATCTAGGAACAAAGAATTTAGGCCATACTTACAGGATGGGGGACTCTATTATGGAAAGCAGTGTCTCTGAAAAAGATTTGGGGGTTGTGGTGGATAATCAGCTGACCATGCGCTCCCAGTATGATGCTGTCAAAAGGGCTCATGTGATCCTTGGATGCATTAACAGGCAAATCTCGAGAAGGAGTAAAGAGATTATTTTACCTCTGTTCTTGGCATTGGTACAACTATTGCTGGAATACTATGTCCACTTCTGGTATCCACAATTCAAAATGGATATTGATAAATTGAAAAGGATTCAGAGAAGAGCCACCATAAGGATTAAATTATTAGAACATATGCCTTATAGTGACAGACTCAAGGAGCGCAATCTATTTAGTTTAACAAAGAGAAGGTTTAGGAATTACTCGATTACAGTTTATAAATACCTACCTGGGGAACAAACGTTTAATAATGAGCTCTTCGATCTAGCAGAGAAAGGTGTAACACGATCAAATGGCTGGCCAATGAAGCTAGATAAGTTCTGGAAATAAGGCTTACATTTTTAATAGTGAGAGTAATTAAACATTGGAACAATTTACCAAGGGTTGTGAAGGATTCTCCATCACTGACAATTTTTAGATAGAGAGCCAATATTTTTCTAAAAGATCTGCTCTAGGAATTATTTTGGGAAAGTTCTATGGTCTGTGTTATACGGGAGGTTAGATTAGATGATCACAATGGTCCCTCATCTAGCCTTCGGATCTATGAACCTAGGAAAGAGCAGGAAGCAGCTGGATGAGGTCAAGGAAGAGGGAAGCACTGTATTTGCTGACCAAACGAGTGGAGGAGGTTATCATCCAGTCCCAGAGTTAAGTGGATAAGTAAGTCTTCCACATTTTTAATTGCCTTCTAAATTATTCTTCTCAGGTGAAACTCCCCATACCTAGTACAGGGTAATGGAAAGCCCTGTGTGTGTGATCCCAAAAGAAAGAATAAGCAGAGGGGCTCTAGATATGCTCGTGAATATATCAAAACTTTCAAAAATATCCAGAGTCTGCTGCAGGCCCCTAAACACAGTGGAGCCAAGCTTCATGGTGGCTCTCCATATAGAAGTGCAGAGGGTAAAGCACTGGAGGGGGCTCAGAAATTAGTACAGGTCAATGGGTCCATTAATTCTTCAGACCTAGTGGCCACAAATACTGCACAGTGAGGATGTAGCAAACTATGTCTGTTACTAGACCCCCAGGATATGGTAATGGACACAGGCTGACTGGGCAAGCACTCCGAATCCAGCCTCTGGGCTGAAAGAAGAGAGGATTCCATCTTTCTCAGCCTCCATATTTGTCCTCCCTATGCAAAGCCTATTTACTTGGGTTTTGAGGAGAGTCGTGGTGGGTACCAGAATTTCAGCCCTAGTGACTATTGTCCATCTAACACATCACTTTTCTCACAAGGAAGAGGAGAAGATGACAGAGAAAAAAAGATATGGCAGAGGGGCTCTTTAAATCCTGATAGTAGCAGATCATTTCTCCCTTTACTGAAAAGTAACCCTTTTCATCTGTGTTTTTAATTAAAAATATAAAAAAATTAGAAATATATTTGATCCCTTAAAATACAGTTACATGTGTTATTTCAGAAGAAAGTTCAGATTCTGGAGTCTGGCTAAAGTCCCCCTCCTTCTCCACTATCAAAAGTTACATGCCATACTTGCATCAAACCATTAATACATATTTTCATGATATTTAAAATATTAATTTACTTTGGCATATCGTAGATATATCTTCCCTGTAGAATCTGCAACACATTCAGTCTGAGAGATCTGGCCACATTTAGTGGTTACTGATTCACATACCGGAAGGCTGAATATTTTGAGATGTATAGACCATCTTCTTGCCTACATCAGCTGATACTAGTCTTTGTACACAGTGTGATCTAAATCAGGCAAACAAAAAATTGATGGAATAGTATATTTCTTTATTTGTACTTGCCCATCATCAGAGGCTAATAATATGTTATTTAATACTATGGATTGACAAATGTAGTGAGTAGGTTTGGCACTACAGCACCCACTAAATGGAAGACAAACGTAACTGAAATCATACCACTACTGTTTCATTAAATATATTAGGCACATTTATTTAAATACATAATGTACAACATATGTGGAGAGAATAAACATTTGATAAGCTGCAGAGCAGTATCAAAGAACATGGAACCATGGGGATAGCCATGTGATAAATGTTATGAACCAATTAAAAAGTCTACAAAACCTATTGCACATACCCAAGGAAGGTTCTAAAAAAAATCTTTTAGTTAACTTGTCTAGTTTAGAAATTTTAGTGGCTCTTAAAAAGAACTGCATGCAGATTCCTCCCACTAAAGTATTATTAGGAGACTATCTGAATTCAATCATGTGTGGAATCATCCCTTTCATTATCAGACATTATTACATCACAAATTATTAATCAGATCACCTCCAATATCACAGCATTCCTTTGGGCAATTTGACAAATGAAGGCAGAGAACTTGAGTCAGATGTTCACACCTCTCATATCTGCGCACAAGAACTCTGATAACATTAACTTTATTTCAAGAGGAGACTTTATTTAATTTCTCCTCATTAAGTTACTGTAGAGCAAATTAATACATGTACATGGAATTATACTACAAGTGCTTATTGAATCTTTCTTCCTTCAATGTTAGTACAAAGTATTGCTGCTTGCCCTTGTTAAACAACTGGGAAAAATACAGAGAGCCACAGTGTATAAATAGAGTTATTTTAAAGCATTAATGTTTATTTAGAAGTCAATTAGGAAATACACAAATACATATTAAAATGCAGATTTTAATAAAGCATTTGATATACTCTCTCATGACAGATTATACACAAAGTTCATTCAAATTTGTTTGGGTTTAGAGGAAAGTCACATGGAATAACTGAAGGAACAAAAGATAAATGACAAATTACTGAATGGAGGGAGGCATCAAGTGGGATACAGGAGGGATCCGGTAGTTTGTCCTGTCATAGGTAAAATATTCTCTAATGATGCAAAATAGGGAGTAAACTGATGTTAGTAAAATTCAAAGGTGATATGACGTTGGGAGATGTCAACATCAGTTAGGACAGAGGAATATAATAAGTTCTCAAGAAATGTTAAGAATGTGGGCCAAAAAGCCCCCCAAAAACAAATACAAAAAGATTCAACTTAGAAAGATACAAATTAATATAGCAGGGGTAAATTGATATGAAGCACATGTTAAATGGGAGAGAGCAATATCAATGGACGTAATGCCAAGTGATGTAGAGTTAGAATGTTTTGTTTGCTCTTAAGCCTACAATGTGACATGGCATCACAAAAAGACCAAGGCAATGTTGAGCTACCTACAAAGATGCAGTGTATCAGGAAACAGAGAACTACTAGTCTTTCTCAGTATTACTCTGGCAAGACCACACTGCAATATTATATTTACTTTGTGGTATCACAATATATGAAAGACATGGAATTCAAAGATTGAGTGACAGGAAATTCAGAAAAGATTAACCAGAATTAATAGGTGCCAATATGTATTGATTTATAAATTAAGCTGGATTTTAACGGTCGGTATCCTCCAAACAATCCTTTATAGGGAGCTAGACAGGTAGCATGTAGCTGTGCCCTTAGATAAGTTAGATGTCTTCACGTAGGCAAGGCCTGAGGAAATACATCCTAGAATACTTAAGGAACTGGCTGATATGATCTCTGAGCCATTAGCAATTATCTTTGAAATCTTTGGAGGACAGGAGAGATCCCACAGGACTGGAAAACGGCAAAAAACAGTACCTATCTATAAAAAGGGGAATAAGAACAACCAAGGGAATTACAGACCAGTCAGTTTAACTTCACTACCCAGAAAGATAATGGAGCAAATAATCAATATGTAAGCACCTGGAAGATAAGGTAAGTAACAGTCAACATGGATTAGTTAAGAACAAATCATTCCAAACCAACCTAATATCCTTCTTTGACAGGATAACGGGGAATCAGTAGATGATATATATCTCAACTTCAGTAAGGATTTTGATACTGTCTAACATGACCGTCTCATAAGCAAACTAGGGAAATATAGCCTAGATGAACCTACTGTAAGATGGGTGCACAACTGGTTAGAAAACCGCACTCAGAGAGAAGTTCTCAATGGTTCAGTCAAGCTGGAAGGGCATATTGAGTGGGATCTCACAGGGATCTGTCCTGGGTCTGGTTCTATTCAGTGTCTTCATAAATGATTTGGATAATGGCATAGAAAGTACACTTACAGAGTTTGTGGATGCTTTGGAGTACAGGATTAGAATTCAAAATGAGCTTGACAACCTGGAGAAATGGTCTGAAATCTGAAGGATAAAATTCAGTAAGAACAAATGTAAAGTACTACACTTGGGAAGGAATACTAAATTGCACACATACAAAATGGGAAATGACTGCCAAGGACACAGTACTGCAGAAAAGGTTCTTGGTGAATCCCAAACTAAATATGAGTCAACAATGTAATAGTGTTGCCAAAAAAATGAACATTTTGGGTTGTATTAGCAGGAGTGTTTTAAGTAAGTATAAGAAGGAATTCTTCCACTCCACTGAGCACTGATAAGGCTTCAACTAGAGCAGGGGTGGTCAAACCACGGCCGGCGGGATTGCCACCCCCATGGCACCACTCAAGGTAAGCGACGCTGGGCCGGAGCCCGCACCCTGAACCCATCTTGCACTCGGCACCCTACCCCCCTGCCCTGAGCCCCCTGCCGTACCCCGCAACCTTCCTGCACCCCAACTCCCTGCCCTGAGCCCCCTGCCGCACCCATCCTGCACCTCAACCCCTTGCCTTGAGCCCCCTGCTGCACCCTGCATCCCTCCTGCACCCCAACCCCCTGAGCCCCCTCATACACCCCACACCTCTCCTGCACCCCAACCCCTTGCCCTGAGCCCCTTCCTGCACCCAACCCCCCAGCCCCAGCCCTACATTCATGGCCTGCATGAAATTTCCCCACCCAGATGTAGCCCTCGGGCCAAAAAGTTTGCCCACCCCTGAACTAGAGTATTGCGTCCAGTTCTGAGCACCACACTTCAGGAAAAATGTGGACAAATTGGAGAAAGTCCAGAGAAGAGCAACAAAATTGACCAAAAGTCTAGAAAATATGATCTATAAGCAGAGGTGGATTATGCTTTTGTGGGGCCCTGGGCCAGAGCAAGTGGGCCCCCCCCCCGCCCATACTCCTGCCGGGAAAATGGGTTTGGGGCGCGGGTGCTTGTCTCATTCTGCCTGCCCAGCGCTCCTGCCGGGGATGGGGATCAGAGCATGGGGGCTTGCCCTGCTCCACCCTGCACTCCTGCCGGGGAGCTGGTTCTGGGTGCAGGGACTTCCCCTGTTCCCTGGCAGGAGTGCCAGGTGGCCAAAGCGGGGCAAGCTCCCATGCCCCAACCCCGCTCCCCGGCATAAGCGGTGGGTGGAGCGGGTCGGGGTGTTGGGGTGCCCATTTTTTCAGGGGCCGACAATTGGCTGGGGCCCCTGGGCATGGGCCCATTGGCCCAGTGGCTAATTCGCTACTGCCTCAAGGAAAGACTGAAAAAACTGGCGGTAGTTAGTCTGTGAAGGAGAAGACTGGGGAAGGGGAGGAAGGACACAACAGTTGTCAAACACATAAAAAGTTGTTATAACAAGGAGGGTGACAAATTTTTCTCCTGAACCACTGAGAACAAGACAAGAATGGACTTAAATTGCAGGAAGGGAGATTTAGGTTAGACTTTAGGAAAATCCTCCTAATTGTGTAAGTGTAGTTAAGCACTGGAACAAATTGCCTAGGGAGGTTGTGGAAAATCCATCACTGGAGGTTTTTAAGAACATGTTAGACAAACACCTTTCAGGGACGGTCTAGATAATACTTAGTGGTGCCTCCTTGCTGGGGACTGAAATAGATGACCTATTCAGGTCCCTTCCAGTCCTACTTTTCTATGATTCACAGCTTGGGGTGAATCAATCCGATGAAGTGAGCTGTAGCTCACGAAAGCTTTTATGCTCAAATAAATTTGTTAGTCTCTAAGGTGCCACAAGTACTCCTTTTCTTTTTGCGGATACAGACTAACATGGCTGCTACTCTGAAACCTCTCCTTAAATACTCTCTCATACACAATGGCTTGTTCATGAAACCACCCTGGGGCAGCACCAGCAATAGCAGCTGCCACCTGCTCCGTTACGCACATGAATGAGCTACTTTGAGGAAACATTTTAGAACTCCATTGGCCAACAAAGATTCAATGACAAAAGTGGTGGGAGTTTGAAGAAGAATGGCCCTGCTTTAAACAGTTAATTAGGGTGCAGTCCTTCTCCCACTGAAATCAATAGCTAAAGAAACAACGGAGCACAAACTTCACCCCACTCCACCAAACCTCTGTTCAGGTGCAGTGGAGTGAGGCTATTGAAGAATATTAGTTGCAGCTCCCTGATAGCCATCCACCACCACTGCAAATTAGCACTTCACAGGAGCACCTCTACCTTTCACCACTGTTGTAAGGTCCACCAGGGACCATAAGTCAACAGAGAACAGGGCACAGCAGAACTCCACTCGGCAGGCACAGGAGGTGGTGGAGCCAGGTTTGACAGCTGGCTGGCTGTGGAAAGTTCCTGTGTGCAAGGGGAGTTCTCCACTGTCTATTTCCAGCAACTTTAAGATTGCTTTGTGCAATCTTTGGCTTTAGTAGACCACAGAATCCATCCCAGTGGCTTCACAGGAAGCAGGGTCAGGCCCTTAACAAGGACAGAAATGACGCAAAACATGACAGAGGACGTGGGCAAGAGCACATGCACAGATTCTTATCACCAAGAACAAATCAACTGAAAATAAGAAAAGAGGCCATTAGTAACTGAATCCAGATTAAAACTTATTGGTCACTTAGTGCTAAGAAGTTTATTAATTATGGAAAAAGCACAACTGAATTTTTACAAATAAAAAATGCTGTCCTACATAAACCAACCCAGAGCATCTGAGTATTAACACAAAAAACTTTTTAAGTTCTCTGCTATCAAATCATAAAAATTTAGCCCTGTTGAGCAGATGGATGAAGAAAATTACTTTGTGTAACTTTAGTAAAAAGACCGAGATGTATTGGTTGATCACAGGATGATGGTGAGCCGCCAATGTGATGCGGCTGTGAAAATAGCTAATGCAATCCAAGGATGCATCAGGCAACATATTTCCAACAGAGATAATGGTACTAACACTTCCCTATACCAGGCACTGGTGAGACCTTGCATTTCTTCAGTCTCCTCTTGCACAACCACCTTACCCTCAAGATATTTGGTGATGTTTTTATCTTTAGAGAATCCACTGAATTCTCAGGAAGAAAATGGCTGGTGTCTCTCTTTTGGGATGAAGACGTCCTTCATCCATCTGGCCTTATTTAACTGATCCAAATAAAAATAATATTTATCCAAAACACTAATATTATGGTCTGACTATAACAGTGGTTTATCATCCCAGCATATCTTTTGGCAACCATCACTTCTTTCTCTACGTGCTTTTCTCCCACGGTCCATTTTCAATTGCTGTATGTCTTCCTCACGGAGGCAATACTACCTCCCAGCACAGCAGAACTCAAATATTTTATATTTTTCCTTTAAATGAAAATATGCTGTGTGAAGATTTTTTGTACTCCTTGATCTCACCACCAGACCTATTTGATCTCTTTGTGTTCACAATTCTTTCTGTACATTTCTCATCTGAGCTATCAACTAGGGCCCAAAAATAAGTACTAGGGTCTTCACATGGAGCCTCTGTGGTTTTACTTGAATAATTGTCAGTCTCACACAAACTGAGGTTGGGGCAGGACACTATGTATCTCTGACCACATATCTTTCTCACCTATATTTTGAAAATTTGATTTTTCTTTGCTGTTCCAGGTTTCATCAGCAAGTGCAAGTTGAGCCAAAATACCCGGGGAGATCTCAGGGTCCTGTCTTTGTCTCTTGTTCCTAATTATTGTCTCTCTCTTATCGTTATTAGCCTGAATGTTATAGAAACATTTGTCAGATCCTCAAGTAGTCTATGAACTAATTCTGAAATACAGGTCTGGCTCATACATTCTCTATGTGTTTCTGGATAATCGTTTCTTGTTCACTTCCTTGATCGTTTACTCCAGATGATCTCTAAATTAAAAGTTTTCTTCCATTGGTTGCATCATTAGGTTGCTGAGAGCCACTTAATGTGGAAATCTGATTTTCTTCTTCTTAGTGCTCACTACAGACTGTAAAACTGCTCCTCTGGAAGCTGATGAGCTTGGATTATTGTCAGCACCACAAGAGCAAATCTTTGTCCTTCCACTCCTTTCATAGTAAGCTAAGTGCCTGGCCCGAAGGAGTTTGAGGTTGCGGGTGCAAGGTATGTCTGTTTCATTAATGATTTCAGCATGGAGCCGTTCAGCTGCTTTTTCAGATAAATGCTCCATCTGCAAAAAATATATGTACACAAAAACGACATTTTTCAGCAAGAGTAGAACTACAAATATAATTCTTACAGATGAACTGAGGCATTCCATGAACATATTCAATGTACCATTACAGGACTGAAGCAACTAACCATAAGCAAAAAAGGTAAAAAATGCATATTGGTTTGGATTAATTAATTAAAACAAGATGCAATTTTATGTTTCCATTCTGAGACTAAAGTCTTGGTTCTGCATCCAATGACGTCAATGGCAAAATTCCAATAACTTATGTGGGTGCAGTCTCAGGCTGTAGGAGCTCTAGCCCCAACTGAGCAAAGTACTTAGGCATGTGTCCAACTTTAAGCATGTGAGTAGATCCATTAACTTCAGTGGAATGGCTCATGAGCTTAAAATTAGACACAATCTTAAGTATCTTGCTGAATCAGGGCCTTAGTTCAGACTTTTTGAAGCGGCGTGAGCTTATTGGCTTTAAGGCCAGACAGCTGCTTTAAGCACACAATTATCTTTTAAAGCAACACCAGCAAAATACTCATGCTGCTACAAAGACTCTGGCTAGAGTTCAGCTGAAGGAATATGTGATGAAAAAAGGTACATAAGAACGGCCCTACTGAGTCAGACCAATGGTCCATCTAGCCCAGTATCCTGTGGCCAATGACAGGTGCTTCAGAGGGAATGAACAGAACAGGTAACCCTGTTGCTCATTCCCATCTTCTGGCAAACTGAGATTAGGGATACTTCAGAGCATGATTTTGCATCCCCACCTATCCTGGCTAGTAGCCATTGACGGACCTATCCTCCATGAATTTGTCTAGTTCTTTTTTGAACCCTGTTATTTTTTCACACAACATCCTCTGGCAAAGAGTTCCACAGATTCACTGTGCACTGTGTAAAAAAATACTTACTTTTGTTTGTTTTAAACCTACTGCCTATTATTGGTGACCCCTAGTTCTTGTTATGAGAAGAAATAAATAACACTTATGTACATTCTCCACACCAGTCATGGTTTTATAGACCTCTATCATATCCCCCCTTAGTCATCACTTTTCCAACCTGAAAAGTCCCAGTCTTGTTAATCTCTCCTCATACGGAAGCCATTCCATACCCCTAATCATTTTTGTTCCCCTTTGTGAACCTTTTCCAATTCCAGTATACCTTTTCTGAGATGGGGTGAGCACATCTGCATGCAGTATTCAAGATGTGGGTGTACCACAGATTTTTATAGAGGTAATGTGATATTTAATGCAAAGCAGAGTAATAATTAAAAATAATACTTTTCACTTCTACAGTACCTTCCCTTAAAGAACCTCAGAAGACTTTACAAACATTACCAGTAGGATGGGTGAATATTATCCCAATTGCCACAGAGGGAGAAATTGAAGAACAGAGTGATTAAGTGACTTGCCCAAAGGCACACATCTGGCACAGATAGGAATACAGCCCAGATCTCATCTACTTTTGCTAGAAAGTAACACAAATGAAGCAACATTAAAAAACATTGTAAGTATTTACAAATAGTTTCAAATGATAAAAGGACAAATAAAATTTATCAGATACACAGAAGTCCATTTCAACTGAACAAAATACTATCTAAAGTCAGAAGAGAATTCTTCAACACTTTAGCTCTCCAACACTTTTTGGCACATACCTGTATACTCAATAACCTGGCCCTTCCGGTAATTAGACTCTGATCTTTAAACCAGGCTTCCTCAATCTTCATGTACCCAGGTTGGTCTCTACAGGAGTAGATCTCAAATACTGCTGCTTTAGAGCTCTCTTTCTAACATGAAGGTCAAATTAAAAAAAAGTGGATCAGGTCAACCTCTCATTTCACTTCTAATAGTTTATCCTATCTCCAGCCCACTTCCCACCCAGAAGGAATGACCCAAAGGAGTTACCATAAACACTTTAGAGATAAGTTATATCACATCAACAAACAATGCTGTATCTTCACTGGAGTGTCCAGACCAGGCTGCTCAAAATGGAATACTGCATTCCATGACAGGTAGTCTGCATGGACCTCTATTCTAGCCCCTCCCTGACTGCTCAAAGTGGAAGTTAGCATGGTATACTCCTCCCACCTCAGATTCTGTCTGAGTCCTTCTCCCCAGTGAATAGTGCTTCCTTTTACAACTGTTCAAAGCCTTCTCAAGAAGCAGAAGCAGAGTAAAATGGAACTTATTTCTGTCAATTACACAGCTCCCCGGAGTGTTCTGAATAGAAGCTAAACAAACTGACAAGACTGGTTAGTGTTTGCTGTGCTGCAGTTTTCACCTTGAGCAGCAGCATACTGGAAACATAAGATGTCTATCTGAAGATTACTCCTGGGGAATTCTGTGACACCACGCAATGCAGAATAGAATGTCCTTTTCCCCCCCACAGAACTGGCACTGCAGTGCTGCTGGCTGTCACAAGGAGTAGCTAGACCCAGCAGAGCCCAGCTCACAAACAAAAGACATTGTCAGGGGAGGGAGAAGGAGGTAGGAGCTGGCGAGTTCCCAGCACCTCCTGAAGGAAGGAGGTGGCATGCAGGAAACTCCATACAAGTCCGGGACTCAGCATCAGGCTTTCTCCCTCTGCATTCATGGGCTCTAGGAGGGGAAGCGAGCAGTTGTATGGGCAGCTGGATGCCTCCCTGAATGGGTGCATGGAGAGGTGGATGATTCATAGTTTCATAGATATTTAGGTCAGAAGGGACAATTATGATCATCTAGTCTGAACTCCTGCACAACGCAGGCCACAGAATTTCACCCACCACTCCTGCAAAAAACCTCACACCTATATCTGTGCTACTGAAGTCCTCAAATCGTAGTTTAAAGACTTCAAGGAGCAGAGAATCCTCCAGCAAGTGACCCGTGCCCCATGCTACAGAGGAAGGCGAAAAACCTCCAGGGCCTCTTCCAATCTGCCCTGGAGGAAAATTCCTTCCCGACCCCAAATATGGCGATCAGCTAAACCCTGAGCATATGGGCAAGATTCATCAGCCAGATACTACAGAAAATTCTTTCCTGGGTAACTCAGATCCCACCCCATCTAATATCCCATCACAGGCCATTGGGCCTATTTACCATGAATATTTAATTACCAAAACCATGTTATCCCATCATACCATCTCCTCCATAAACTTATCGAGTTTAATCTTAAAGCCAGATAGATCTTTTGCCCCCACTGCTTCCCTTGGAAGGCTATTCCAAAACTTCACTCCTCTGATGGTTAGAAACCTTCGTCTAATTTCTAGTCTAAATTTCCTGGTGGCCAGTTTATATCCATTTGTTCTTGTGTCCACATTGGTACTAAGCTTAAATAATTCCTCTCCCTCTCCGGTATTTATCCCTCTGATATATTTATAGAGAGCAATCATATCTTCCCTCAACCTTCTTTTAGTTGGGCTAAACAAGCCAAGCTCCTTGAGTCTCCTTTCATAAGACAAGTTTTCCATTCCTTGGATCATCCTCGTAGCCCTTCTCTGTACCTGTTCCAGTTTGAATTCATCCTTCTTAAACATGGGAGACCAGAACTGCACACAGTATTCCAGGTGAGGTCTCACTAGTGCCTTGTATAACGGTACTGAAACCTCCTTATCCCTACTGGAAATACCTCTCCTGATGCATCTCAACACCACATTAGCTTTTTTCATGGCCATATCACATTGGCAGCTCATAGTCGTCCTATGATCAACCAATACTCCAAGGTCCTTCTCCTCCTCCGTTACTTCTAATTGATGCGTCCCTAGCTTATAACTAAAATTCTTGTTATTAATCCCTAAATGCATGACCTCACACTTCTCACTATTAAATTTCATCCTATTACTATTACTCCAGTTTACAAGGTCATCCAGATCCTCCTGTAGGATATCCCTGTCCTTCTCTAAATTGGCAATACCTCCCAGCTTTGTATCATCCGCAAACTTTATTAGCACACTCCCACTTTTTGTGCCAAGGTCAGTAATAAAAAGATTAAATAAGATTGGTCCCAAAACCAATCCTTGAGGAACTCCACTGGTAACCTCCCTCCAGCCTGACAGTTCACCTTTCAGTAGGACCCTTTGTAGTCTCCCCTTTAACCAATTCCTTATCCACCTTTCAATTTTCCTATTGATCCCCATCCTATCCAATTTAACTAATAATTCCCCATGTGGCACAGTATCAAATGCCTTACTAAAATCTAGGTAAATTAGATCCACTGCGATTCCTTTGTCTAAAAAATCTGTTACTTTCTCAAAGAAGGAGATCAGGTTGGTTTGGCACGATCTACCTTTTGTAAAACCATGTTGTATTTTGTCCCATTTACCATTGACTTCAATGTCCTTAACTACCTTCTCCTTCAAAATTTTTTCCAAGACCTTGCATGCTACAGATGTCAAACTAACAGGCCTATAATTACCCAGATCACTTTTTTTCCCCTTTCTTAAAAATAGGAACTTTGTTAGCAATTCTCCAATCATACGGTACAACCCCTGAGTTTACAGATTCATTAAAAATTCTTGCTAATGGGCTTGCAATTTCGGGTGCCAATTCCTTTAATATTCTTGGATGAAGATTATCTGGGCCCCCCGATTTAGTCCCATTAAGCTGTTTGAGTTTCGCTTCTACCTCAAATATGATAATGTCTACCTCCATGTCCTCATTCCCATTTGCCATGCTACCATTATCCCTAAGATCCTCTTTAGTCTTATTAAAGACTGAGACAAAGTATTTGTTTCGATATTGGGCCATGCCTAGATTATCCTTGACCTCCACTCCATCCTCAGTGTTTAGCGGTCCCACTTCTTCTTTCTTTGTTTTCTTCTTATTTATATGGCTATAGAACCTTTTACTATTGGTTTTAATTCCCTTTGCAAGGTCCAACTCTACTTGACTTTTAGCCTGTCTCACTTTATCCCTACATGTTCTGACCTCAATAAGGTAGCTTTCCTTGCTGATCCCTCCCTTCTTCCACTCCTTGTATGCTTTCTGCTTTTTCTTAATCACCTCTCTGAGATGCTTGCTCATCCAGCTTGGTCTACAACTCCTGCCTATGAATTTTTTCTCCTTTCTTGGGATGCAGGCTTCCGATAGCTTCTGCAGCTTTGATTTAAAATAATCCCAGGCCTCCTCTAACCTTTAGATCTATAAATTCTTCAGTCCAATGATTGAGTGAGCAGGCGCTGGCTGAGTGGGAAAATGAGTGGTTGACCTAGTGGATGGGTATGTGGATTAATGGATAGCTGTATGGATGAGTAGGCAGATAGATGGTTGGGCGGTCATATGGCTGGGTGAGTGAACGGCTAGATGGGTGGTTGGAAGGCTCGGTGGCTAGCATCTGTATGGCTGGGAGGGTGGCTCAGTAATTGGAAGGCAGAACAGGTGGCTGTGTGGGTGCATGTGTAACCCTTCTGCCAGGCCAAGTTGATAGCAGCAAAGGCCGGGTTCAGTACACAGGGGTTCCCTCTCATCAAAGCAAATGCAAAACTGGCTCGAGCCCCCACCCAGTGACCTGGGAAAATCTTACACACCCCCTGGGCGCCTCAAAGAGGCAATACTTCCCCTCTCGCAAGCACAGAGTCTTGGTGTAGCAGAGAATCTTTAATAACATGAGGTAAACAACATCAGCATTAAGTTGGGGAAACACCACAACTAGTGTTCATTAACCAAACCATGAGCAAAGACCCACCCCAGCAAATTGGGCCACATCCTTTCCCTCGGGTTCTTGAGTCCCAGAACCCAAACATCTCTTGAGTCCAGCAATCCACAAATCACTCAAAGTCCAAAAAGTCCAGCCCCAGAGTTCAAAAGTTCATCTGCATAGTGTTACACCCCAGTCTGGCTAAAATGTGCCTGTCTGTGGGGGAAAGAGGTAAGGAGCACCTTACGTGTCCTGAAGCTGACTGCCCCACAGGGCTCTGCTCCGCTCCAGCACGACCGGCTCCGCTCTGCACAGCTCGCCGTCTCACGAACAGCTCTGCTCAGCTTGCCTCGCCATCTCACGAACACTCCGCTGTCTCACAAACGGCTCCACTCTGCGCAGCTCACCTCGCCGTCTCACGAACACTCCGCCAGCACCACGAACAGCACCACTGCACTCCAGATCTTCTGGCTCCCCACTATTTGACGCAGTGCTCAGTGATTCCAGCTCAGAGTAGTGGGAGCCTTAGTGCTGGTGCACCATAAGGCCAAAGTGAATTCAACACAGTACCTGAAGCAAGACTTTTAATAGACCCAAAATTAGCTCTGACATTCCACAGTGGAGAAAGACAGAGGTGCAATTGGTGTTTCAAGCCCCCACAAAGGGGCCCACACCACCAGGTACTAATACTTGTCTCAAGCCTCTCTCAATTCACAGAATTTTGGAACCCATGTCCCTTGCCTAGCGAGTGCTACTAAGGTGATGGTGAGTCCCTCCATCATAACAAAAGGCCAAGTATAGTTCCAAGCACAGTTCCCATAATCAGGGTAATAACAATTTATTCTTCCCACCCCAATAACAGAGACACTGGGGATCCCACAACAGCCAAAGTGACCATTTGGGCAGTTATGGCCTCATTCTAGGCAGGGTGGGTGTGCCTATGCAAATGAGATCAGCCCCTCAAGTTCTTTTCCACAACTTGCCACACCTCACCACCAGATGTCAGGGTGGAGCTCATCCTGACTCTGCTTACACATGGTTGGATGGGTGGCTGGGCAATTGGAAGGCAGAACAGGTAGCTGTGTGGGTGGATGGGTGGCTGGGCAATTGGAAGGCTGGGTGAGTGACTGCCTGACTGGGCAGGTGATAGGAAGGCTGGACAGCTGCATGGTTGGGCACGTGGCTGGCTGGTTGGAAGGCTGGATGATTGTACAGGTGCATGGCCAGGTGGCTACGTGCCTGGCTGCATAGTTGAACCTGCAGCAGTTCCACGGTGGGACAGGCGCATGGGCGATTGCGTGGGCAGTTGAATGGCTGGATGGGTAGCTGTAGAGCTGGAGAAGTGGCTGGCTGCCTAGTTAAACGGCAGGACTGGGGTGAGTGGGGGCAGTTCCTTGACTGTTTGGCGGGAGGGGCGGCTGCATGGCGGGAGGCTGGCCAGGCGCTCGTGTGTGGGGGTGAAACGTTCAGCCCTGCGCCCAGCCCAGCCCGGGACTCCCCACCCACCTTGCCTGCAGTGCCCACGGCGCCGACCCGCTGACTCCCCGGGGCTTCGGGTTCTGCCTGCGGCGCGACCCCTGCGCCGGGCCACACGGGGGTTATTTATGCCAGAGCCGGAGGGTCCGGTCGGACTGGGCGAGTCACCCCTGCCCACAGCCCAGCAGAGCGCGGGGCGAGAGCCCGGGAAGGGCCCCGGGAGCGGGTCTGGGGCGGCGGCTAACACCCGCCGCCTGCGGGGCCGAGGCGAGCCAGGCTGGGGCTGGCGGCTGCCCGGCGCGGCTCCAGGCACTTGCACCCCACTGTCTCCGTGGAAACCGCCGCCAGGGCAGGGGGAGGAGCAGGCTGCCGCCCGCGCCCCGGAGCTGAGGCAGGGCCCGGTCCCCGCCCCGGCCTGCCCGGCTCCTCCCTCACCCCCCGCCCCGTAGCAACGTACAAGCTCCAAAGCCAGGGGCCGGCCTTCCCGCCTCCGCTGACCCCGAGCCCGCCAGGCCCCAGCCTGCGCAGCGCTGCCCCCTCCGCCTCCACTGCCTGTCCCGCTCTGCGCCCCCGACCGGGCGCCCCCGCGCGCACAGGCTCCTTGGCCCCCCCCCCGGGCTCGGAGAGCAGCGAGCGCGAGCAGCGGGCCTGCCTGGCCACGGCTTCAGCCGCCAGGGTCCAGACGCGCGCCCCTCCTGCGCCTGGCCCCCGGTCTGGGCTGACGACAGGGCTTTGCTGGGCTTCATGCTGCTGCCACCGTGGGGTAGATGAGGACTATGGCATGAAGTTGATCAAACCCGGTCGCGTATCTTCCAGGTTGACCCCAAGGGGCCTTAACGTACCATTCAGATTTCCGGCTGTCCTACAAAAACCAACCACCATGCTATTCCGTTAGGAGTTGAACATGAGAAGGCCCTGAGCTCCTTAGCCGGGGAAAATACAACAATGTCCCAAAGAACATACAAGCTGCAGTGGCGTAGCTAGGTGGATCAAACAGAGGGAGCGGCTAACCAAGAGCGACAGAGCCAATAGGATGCACTGAGAAGCCCAGCAGAGGGAATAGCCAACAAAAACATCCTAGTTTTCTCCTTAGATGAAGGTGCAGATCGCAATTACCCTAGCCTGGTTCTGTGAGCAGGTAAAATACTAATGGTTACTTTTAGGAGAATCCTGCACAGATAGTTCTTCTGCTCTCCTAGCTGTTCACGAGAGTAAGGCAAGCATGTCTAGCGCCTGAAGTCTGATGTATATGTTCACCAAGGAAGGGTTTGTCTATAGCGGTTTCTAACAAGGACAGGATTTTGATGATTTTCACTCTTTCCAAACATTTTTCAGTCCCCGGAAAAATCATGGAGCAGGTCCTCAAGGAATCAATCCTGAAGCACTTACACGAGAGTAAAGTGATCAGGAACAGTCAGCATGGATTCACCAAGGGAAGGTCATGCCTGACTAATCTAATCGCCTTCTATGATGAGATTACTGATTCTGTGGATGAAGGGAAAGCAGTGGATGTATTGTTTCTTGACTTTAGCAAAGCTTTTGACACGGTCTCCCACAGTATTCTTGTCAGCAAGTTAAAGAAGTATGGGCTGGATGAATGGACTATAAGGTGGGTAGAAAGTTGGCTAGATTGTCGGGCTCAACGGGTAGTGATCAATGGCTCCATGTCTAGTTGGCAGCCGGTGTCAAGTGGAGTGCCCCAGAGGTCGGTCCTGGGGCCGGTTTTGTTCAATATCTTCATAAATGATCTGGAGGATGGTGTGGATTGCACTCTCAGCAAATTTGCGGATGATACTAAACTGGGAGGAGTGGTAGATACGTTGGAGGGCAGAGATAGGATACAGAGGGACCTAGACAAATTGGAGGATTGGGCCAAAAGAAACCTGATGAGGTTCAATAAGGATAAGTGCAGGGTCCTGCACTTAGGACGGAAGAACCCAATGCACAGCTACAGACTAGGGACCGAATGGCTAGGCAGCAGTTCTGCGGAAAAGGACCTAGGGATTACAGTGGACGAGAAGCTGGATATGAGTCAGCAGTGTGCCCTTGTTGCCAAGAAGGCTAATGGCATTTTGGGATGTATAAGTAGGGGCATAGCGAGCAGATCGAGGGACGTGATCGTTCCCCTCTATTCGACATTGGTGAGGCCTCATCTGGAGTACTGTGTCCAGTTTTGGGCCCCACACTACAAGAAGGATGTGGATAAATTGGAGAGAGTCCAGCGAAGGGCAACAAAAATGATTAGGGGTCTGGAACACATGACTTATGAGGAGAGGCTGAGGGAACTGGGATTGTTTAGTCTGCAGAAGAGAAGAATGAGGGGGAATTTGATAGCTGCTTTCAACTACCTGAGAGGTGGTTCCAAAGAGGATGGTTCTAGACTATTCTCAGTGGTAGAAGAGGACAGGACAAGGAGTAATGGTCTCAAGTTGCAGTGGGGGAGGTTTAGGTTGGATATTAGGAAAAACTTTTTCACTAAAAAAGGGTGGTGAAACACTGGAATGCGTTACCTAGGAAGGTGGTAGAATCTCCTTCCTTAGAAGTTTTTAAGGTCAGGCTTGACAAAGCCCTGGCTGGGATGATTTAATTGGGGATTGGTCCTGCTTTGAGCAGGGGGTTGGACTAGATGACCTCCTGAGGTCCCTTCCAACCCTGATATTCTATGATTCTAAAACTGCAATGCAGGGAAATAGTGAACACTACTACACACACCCAGCACAGAGGCGGTCTTGTGACACCAAACTACTTGAAGTTTTAATGTAATAGTAGTGCCATTTAGCTTCTACTCTGATTCATGGTAATCACTATCACCACTTGTACTGGAGTGCAATGATAATATGCACCCTAATTATCAGGGGGATAAATGGTTTCTCATCTTACTTCAATGAGCCACAGGCCTCTGGAGGACACATTATATTATGCAGCCAATGGGAGCTGCGGGGGTGGTGCCCTGTGTGGAGGAAGCATGCGGAGCTGCCCGGCCATGCCTCTGCCTAGCAGCTAAGCAAGGGGGATGTCGCTGTTTCTGGGGAGCCGCCCAGGTAAGCGCCACCCAGAGCCCGCCTCACCCTGTCCTGTGCCCGTGCCCCTGCCCCTGCCCACACCCAAACTTTTCTGCTGAGGGGGTGGGGTTGAGGGGAGGCTTTGGGGGGCTAAAAGAATGGTGCCTCATGTGAAGATTTATTGGGGGAGGGAAGAGAAGGCTGTCAACTTACCTGGAACCTTTTTATCCCCATTCTTTCCCCCCTTGATATCCTTTTCTTCGAGGGAAATTAACAGCTCACACACTGATTTCAATTTGATCAGACCAGACCTGTGGAAAAACTTAACACAGACAGCACACCCAATCCCACAGATTTGGCATGTTGTGTCTGAAAAGCACCACAGCTATAGATGAGTTTTGTATCTGGTATTTTAGAGACCTGAGTTCTATTCTTAGCTCCATTAGAAATGACCATGTGCAATCTCTCAGCTCCTCCAGCAATGCAGGGAATGATACTTGCCTGTCTCCCAAGGTAGGAGGGTTGAAGTACACCGAATTATTAACACAAGTCAGTAGAAAAGCTACAACTTGAAGATTATTTCCAGGTTCCCAATCCTGCACACCTTCCTCTAAGTCATACAATATTTTGCTGCTGATTGTGCTACTGTGTCCCACCAAGTCTTTAGCTCTGTACCTACTGTGACGAGTTGGTTCACAGAGACCCCCTTGGGACTGTCACCTGATGTGCTGAGGCTACCTCTGAGCCCTTTTTCGCCTCCAGAACCCTTTCTTGTTGAGCCAGATATGCTAATCTGCTGCAACATAGACCCAGGGTCTGACCCATGCCCCCAAAGCTGCAGACTTAACTGAAAATGGCTTAGGAAGTGCTCCTGTCTCTAGCACCCAGACACCCAGCTCCCAATGGGATCCAAACCCCAAATAAATTCATTTTACTCTGTATAAAGCTTATACAGGGTAAACTCATAAATTGTGCACCCTCTATAACACTGATAGAGAGATATGCCCAGCTCTTTGCTCCCCCAGGTATTAATTACTTACTCTGGGTTCAATAATAAACAAAAGTGATATTATTAAGTATAAAAAGTAGGATTTAAGTGGTTCCAAGTAATAACAGACAGAACAAAGTAAGTTACCAAGCAGAATAAAACACGCAAATCTAAGCCGAATACAGTAGGAAACTGAATACAGGTAAATCTCACCCTCTGAGATGTTCCTATAAGCTTCTTTCACAGACTAGACTCCTTCCTAGTCTGGGACCAATCCTTTTCAGACCAACATTGTGGCTTATGGCCTGGGTCCAGCAATCACTCACATGCCCATAGTTACAGTCCTTTGTCTCAGTTTCTTTCAGGCATCTCTCTGGGGTGGAGAGGCCACTTCTTGAGCCAGCTGAAGACAAAATGGAGAGGCTTCCAAGCCCTTTTATATTCTCTCTCTCTCGTGGGCGGAAACCCCTTTGTTCTTCTGTGCAAAGTCTCAGCAACAAGATGGAATTTGTAGCTTCCTGGGCAAGTCACATGTCCATGAATGATTCAGCTTTTTGCAGGCCGATGCCATTGTTTACATGTTAGTTTGAACATTCCCAGGAAAGCTCAGATGTAGATTGGCATCTCCCAAAGTCCATTGTCAGTTAAATATTTCTTGATTGGGTGCTTACAGAGAATGGTCCTTTCTCAAGAAGCTGGCCAAATGCTTCACTGAGGCTACTTAGAATCAAACACATTGAGATATAAGTACATAGCCCAGAGGTGGGCAAACTACAGCCTGCGGGCCACATCAGGCCTGTGGGACCCTCCTGCCCGGCCCCTGAGCTCTTGACCTGGGAGGCTAGCCCCCCTGCTGTTTCCCCCACCCCCTGCAGTCTCAGCTCACTGCGCCGCTGGTGCAATGCTCTGGGCGGTGGGGCTGTGAGCTCCTGGGGCAGCGCAGCTGCAGAGCCTGGCCTGACCTGGTGCTCTGTGCTGCGCTGCGCGGTTGCCTGTCCTGGTGCAGCCGTCAGTGCTCCAGGCAGCGTGGTAAGGGGGCAGGGAGCAGGGGGGGTTGGATAGAGGGCAGGGGAGTTCGGGGTGGTGGTTCGGGACCGGGGGGTAGATAGTGGTTGGGGTGGTCAGAGGGCCGGGAACAGGGGGGTTGAATGAGGGCAGGGGTCCTGGGTGGGCAGTCAGGAATGAGAGGAGGGGTTGGATGGGACAGCGGGGGGTGGTCAGGGGACAGGGAGAAGAGGTGGTTGCATGGGGCAGGGGTCCTGGGGGGGAGGGGCAGTCAGGAAGGAGAGGGGTTTGATGGGGCGGTGGGGGGCAGTTAGGGGTGGGGGGTCCGGAGGTGGTCAGGGAGAAGGAGTGGTTGGATGGGGTAGGGGTCCTGGTGGGGGCTGTCAGGAATGAGAGGAGGGGTTGGATGGGGCGGCAGGGCACAGTTAGGGGCAGAGAGTCTAGGGGTGGTCAGGGGACAGAGAGCGGGGGGGGGGTGGATGGGGCAGGGGTCCCAGGGGGCCATCAGGGAACAGGGGGTTTGGATGGGGCAGGAGTCCTGGGGAAGGGCCGGGGGGGGGGGGTGAGAAGCAGGGGGGTCGGATGGGGGCAGGGGCCATGCCACACCTGGCTGTTTGCGGAGGCACAGCCTCCCCTAACTGGTCCTCCATACAATTTTGGAAACCCAATGCGGCCCTCAGGCCAAAAAGTTTGCCCACCCCTGACGTAGCCAATATTCATAACTTCAAATACAAAAATGATACACTCATACAGACCGCATAATCATAACCAGCAAATTACAACCTTTCTACAACCTTGACTTCCTTTGTACAAGATTTGGTGCACCTATAGGACCTTGGTTGCGACAATAATCTGTACGGTCACAGTTCATGTCAATAACTTCACACCTACCATGCAGGAAGCTCCTTGGAGCCTGAGGGCATATTTCATGGAGATAGAATGTTTAAAGATTTTAGCAGCAAGCCTCTAACAAACTCCAGTGAATATGTAGAAATGGTGATTTTCAGTGTCTGATGACTTGGCCAAATCTGTGTAGATTATTCACGGGGCAGCAGAAGACATCTCTCTTGCCCCAAGACTGTTCCCCTGCCAAATTTCCAAGTTCCTGTTCCAAAGTCTGAAGGTGCTAAAACACAGAAATAAAGGTTTTGGTTTAACATTGGGAAAACTACATTTCCCCCCAATCCCATTCTCAGAAACAACTGAACCATTTTTTATTTTTATTTTTTAAGTTTAGCAAAATCAGGCTGTGGCAGGGAAGCAGCATGGAAAATTTCAGCCCAAGTTGTTACAGTTTGGAATAATTATAAGCAACTAAGAACGGGCCTTAAAATGGAAAGTATTATGTACTATAGGTTTTGCTGTCAGCTCAGTCCATAATTAATGTAGTATAGATTTAAGATGGACCTACCTGGATTACAGAAATGGGACAGGACCCTTAAGTCTGTGTGCTTTTTGTGCTCAAACTCAGTTTAAGCAATTTAAAGCAACCTCAGGGCTATTCTAAATTGTGCCGTCTATCCACAGGCCCCAGGAGATGTTCTAACAGCTAAGAATGACCAATGTGTAGGAAAATCCCAGTCATACCTCCTTTTCATCAACCTTGTCCACTACCCAGAGGTGAAAGTAAGCCGGTCCGGTACGCCATGCCAGACCGGACCGGCTTCCCCAGCAGTGATTTAAAGGCCCGGGGCTCCAGCCACTGTGGGGAGCCCTGGGCCCTTTAAATCACCACCAGAGCCCAGCTGCTGGAGCCCTGGAGCTCTGGCAGCCGGGCTTGGGAGGGGATTTAAAGGTCCTGGTGCACTGGGCACTGCGGGGAGCCCCGGGCCCTTTAAATCACTACCGGAGCCCTGCCACCGCTAACCCGAGCAGCCACAGGGCTCTGGCGGAGCCCTGGGGTAGCGATAGCAAGATTGTGCAGTGATTTAAGGGCCCTGAGCTCCCAGCCACCTCTGCAGCTGGTAGCTCCAGGGTGATTTAAAGGCCCTGGGGCTCCCAGCCACAGCCGGAGCCCGGGGGCCTTTAAATCTTGATTTAAAGCCCCCACCTCTTCCGGTTGAGGCCACACCCCCACTCAGGACTCCGGCGTACCGGTAAGTCCTTTAAGTTACTTTTACTCCCGCCACTAGTCCAAGGGCGAGGAGGAGACGGCTCTACACTAGTTAGAATTTCCTAATGTAGGGAGAATCATCTACTGGCTGGCTATGCCAGCTTGAAAACAGCTTTTCACCAGCAGAGAATCACAGTGTTGCCACATGGCAGGGAAGAATCTAAGTCATTGGCTTAGAGTAAAATAACATTACAGAGATCCTTCCATTCACAGATGTATTATTTAATTTCCCAGTAAGAGACTGGGAGATCTGCTCCAACAGGAAAGATGAAATACAATCAATTAATAAAACCTTCAAAATATTCAAATTTGATTTATTTCTATACTTGTTTTTAGAACTGCCAAGCAGTTAAAATAGTGTTGCCGGCAACCAGTGCCCAGAGACAAAACAACAGCAGGGGTTTGTTGCCCGATGTGCGTTACTTAATAAACACAACGGAGTGGAGAAGCATAAAAGTTTATTTGGAATTTTAAAGAAAGGTACAGGGAGAGAAATCTCAAATCCTGCACACCAGAGCAGGTTATTATATACACTTTTATATTTTTCAATGCTACTGCACTACATATTAGTTAAAGCTTTGCACAAATACTTTGGTTTTTTTTTATATGGGTTACAACAATGTTTATTTTTTGCAATTTTTAATAAACATTTTTAGCAACTTAAACAACTAGCACATTTTGTCTGGCTTTGTAGCTGTTTTTTTAAATTATTTTTAACTTGGCGTTAGCAAACTTTATATTATGAGACATTATTTACAACTGCAACATTGTTTTAAGAGCAAAAGAGCTTACTTAAACCAGCCAGGCCTGAGTTTTATTAAGGGGGGTTGAAAAGAAGCTCTTAGGCATACAGTAGGGAGACTTTTTTTACTTTTATGGCCTTTTATTTTTTTGACTTAATTAGTGGCTATGCCCTGGGGTTTTTAACAATTTTTTTTTTTGAGAATACTTATTTTTGTTGCTTGAGTTTTTTTTTTTTATTTGCTTACTAGCATAAAATTAAAATTTTTAAAGCTATGTAAAATAAGCATTTTTATATAGGACTACATATAATACAGTAAACATAACATGATTAATACTGGAAAAAAAACTTAAATAATAGGCTAAACAACCCACTTAGCCACGGGGAAAGGCCCCAACCAGAAAATTAAGAGCCTAGCCAATCCTCCCCAGTTTGTTGGTGAATGCTTTTTGCCAGCTGCTGTAAGCGTTGTAAATTAGCTTTTACGGATGGCCCTGCTAATCAACTGTGGAACATATCATTAGAAGATGAGATATATCTACCAACTAAGCTTTATGACTTGTGGGCAGAAATATACTCACCCTAAAAAGTGGCATTGTGTTGGGTCTGTAGCAGTAAAAGGCCGATGAACAAATATTATACAGGTGTAACAGGTTTCGAGGGGAACCGAGAAGAAAAGCAATTCTAAGCCCCTTCTCCCAAGAAACAACAAAAAAACAACCATCAGGAATTCTTACCATGGAGAAGACTCATAAGTATTATTGATTGCCCTCCGTTTATGGCTTGCTTGTTTACCTGGAGCCACAGAAGACAAAATCTAATTTGATTCCAGGGAATTTCAAAGAATTATGAGTAAACCTATACATTTCTGATTCAACCATGTTCCCAAGTCTTTCGTTACTTTTGAGGAAGATTTTCAAAATGTCTTAATCCAAAAAAAAAAAAAAAAAAAATCCAACCCTGACAGATCTGAAATATCTTGGTCCTTGTTAAGGAGTAGACCAACCTCTGAAAGATTACTGTCAAGTGTCACTAGAGGGCAGTCTTTCACTGTTTGCTTGCTTTATGAACAAATTTTATGTGTAATTTCTTTCATAGCATTAGTGCAAGAGATGAGGACAAAGTTCTTCAGACTGACCAAGAGAAAAGATCAGAGTTCAAATGGTAACTATTTAATAAAAAGTATTTACCATTTTGACTTCTGCTTATATACCTGTTGAGCTAATTATTTTAGCTGCTAGAACTGTGACCCCAGTCCAAGTGAGAACTGGAAACTGTGTCCTTCCGTTCAAATTCTGTGTCAGATTCAGCTCTTCTTTCCTGACATACTTATTTATATACTGCCGTAACTCCTGCCTCCAAGTGTTTTTCCTCAAACTGTTAGGTTAGTTTCCTTGAGTAGGTTTTTCTTTTTTAGTTCAATTGAGTTATTCAATCTCAATTAATAATTACTTTTAGACATTTAGGGCAAAATTTGCTAGCAGGATACAAACAAGAAATTCACAGACATACTTTTTGAGTATGTGCTTTAGTTATTTGAATTAATATAACCCAGTGTGACAGAACAGAAATACAAACATAAGAAAAGGTCTTCTTACTTTACAATGAAAGCTGATGAAGAGGTGGATGCTTTCAATTATTTTCAACCATTTGTAATGGCTTCCCTGGCCTAGTCTAGACAGGAAAAATGCTGCCTTTCAAAATCAAGTTACTAAATGGGATATGAAAAACCATTTTGCATCTAATGTAGACACAGTTTAACTACCTTAGAATCATGTTAGTTGGTCCTGGTGTACTGTAGACTGTCCCTTCAGATAGCTGGCCATGGTAATTTTATTTGGAATAAATTATTTTAATAAATTTTAAAATGAAATTAAGCAAAAATCACAAAATAGATAAATGGGACAGTCATCAGAGCCTCAGTCATTATTCTTGGCTGGTTGTTAGATCTCCCACCTCACCCCACTTCACATCCTTATTTGCCCATACCACATTCCCAAATTGTTTGACTTGGTAGTAGTCAAGTGGATGCAGATAAGGGCAGTCCTCCTCAGCTTGACTGCTGTGGACAACTCTGATGTCTTTCTGCCAAACTCATTTAGATAATTGCATAGTTTTACAACAGGCTACATAAAAAACACTAGCAAAGTCAGTACAAACTAAAATTGCATTTAATGACTTGTTTATACTACTATATATACTATACTCTGAAATTTAAGTACAATATTTATATTCCAATTTTATAATTATATGGTAAAAAGGAAAAAGTAAGCCATTTTTCAGTAATAGTGTGCTCTGATACTTTTGTATTGTTATGTCTGATTTTGAAAGCAAGTAGTTTAAGTGAGGTGAAACTTGGGGGCATGCAAGACAAATCAGAGTCCTGAAAGGGATACAGTAGTCTGGAAAGGTTGGGAGCTACTGCACTAGGCTAGCTCTGATCCATTGTCACCATTCCACTAGTTTGGCTTCAGCTCATCACAGCTGGCTCCAAATGGATGCTGGAGTTAAAGACTCTGGATTGGCACCTCTCCCCAGAACAAAGTGAGACCTCAGAGTTCTCACTCTTACTTTATCTTTCCACATACATGCATTCACACAAAATATGTTTAACACAGTTCCTACCAGACAAAAAGAAATACAAAATCAAATAACCGGATGCACCATAAAAAAATAAATTAAATTTAAAAAGCACCACTTTAGTAGATATAAATTATACCCTGCATCAGTAGGAAACCCCCTCAATTTTACCATTTTACCCCTCAGATGAGCCAAAGAGCTGAATATACAAATTCACCTGGCAGCTGCTAAGAACACACCCAGAATTTTCCCTTTTCATTTTGAGGGAGCCAAAAAAGCCATGCACTCCCAGCCTGGCTTCCATTTGTAATGTGATTTATTTCTGTGAAAGGTGCTATGTAAATGCTGAGTAATAATTATTATTAAATTTCAAATTTGCAAACTTTTTATACCCTTTTTTTCATCTCATTAGCCATGATTAGCTCTCATGTTTTGAGAACTGTCTTTTGAAGTTTCTGATGATTGATTTTGTTGATCATTCTACTCAGATGGTGAGGCCAGAGGGGGTCTGATGACTCTGCAATGACACATTTCTATGCAGAGCAACATAACCACCAAAAATTCAGCAGCGTAAAGTAATCCAGTCATTACTGAGAAGCAGGAAAGAAGCCACATCAGCGGACACAAATCTTTGAAGCAGATGTTCCTAGTCTTTCTGCCAACCCTGGTGGGTGCTGGATGGGCAAGGTAAGTTAAACCTTCTCAATTATCTAGCCATATGTACAAACTTCAAAAATGAGCCTATTATAATCTATAAAATCATGTTTGCTATAATTGGGCATTTTTAGGGTGTTCATAGGAATGGTGAGTATAAATGTAAGTAGATTTATAGAAAACAACATTTTATATCCTACCAATGACACACAGGAAATGATTGAACATGTTTTACTAACCTGGGTGACTTACTGGTTCAGTCACAGTAGTTCAGAGAAAAGGGTTTAGAGGTACAGTTAATTTTAGTGCAAGCAGTATGCTTTCAAAATTGGCTGTTTCAATGTAAGGGCTGCTTTTCAGAATGTGACAAAAGAGGTAAAAATATTTCACTGTGTATGAATTATCAAGCACTTAACCTGCCTCTGCCAGGGAGCTGCAATAATGCAGCTGAACAAAAATATGTATCCATGGCTCTTTAAAAGGACCATTTCAAAAGATGAAGATAATTATGAGCTCATAATTATGATGATTGGGAATTGTTTAAGAACACTTTATTAGATAACAAAAAAGGCATAATTTGACAGTCATGAAAGAAAGTGACCACCGTTAAAAACCATCCTGGTGAAGAGAGGAAAAGAAACCAGCACCAAAAATAATTATAAACTTTTATTATAGACAGAGCTGTTAGTGTCACCTATAGTTAAGGTTTCCATAATAAGACGCTGTTTTCAGTTACTTAGAATTTTGTCTATCTTTAGCAGTTTGGGCTGGAATTTTCTTTCCTGGGTGACTGTCAGGCTGTATTTTTTGGGAAGTTTAAGATAAAATGGTTCTGCCATTTCTGAAAAAGGGATTTGGGAAAATTATGTGTTTAAAAAATTCTTAAAATTGTTTAACTGAAAGCTGTAGCACACCTTTGCTTTGGAGCAATGAATTGAAATTCGCCAGAGGGATCAGTCTGGTGTCAGGCATGTGCCTTTTGCTGTCACTGTGAAAATTCACTCACATTTGACCAAGTTATGAGCCATGAAAAATCAAATTGCACATGCTCAGAAGATTTGTGGGTGGCTAAGTTCTCCAAAGCTTTCATCTGCACTGAGAATGCTCCAATCTGTGAAGCTCCTATGTGCCAACTGGACTAAGTTTTTGTCCTCTGCACAGTCATTGAATCTTCTCCATCCCAAGACTACAGGTGCTGAGCAGGATTTACCGTTATTGCTGTTCCAGATTGCTATGGGCCTGGGCACCAGAACTGAGAGCAGGAAGACTGTGTCTCCTATGCTCTCAATGTACCCCTCTGCTGGCACTGAGACAGCCTGGAGGAGGAATCCTCATGACTTGAATGCAGAGAGGGTGAGGAACTGGGGCAGGAGGAAGAGATTGCAGGGGGAAGAGGACAGCAGAGAGTGAGGGGTATAAGATTAGAGGGGTTTGAAAGCCACTAGGAAAATGTGTGTCTCATTCTTTTCTGATGTTTTGGTCCACATAGAGGATAACAACCTACTACTGCTACCAATGACTGCATTACTTCAAGTGGCAGAGGTCAGTGCTACTTTAGTGCTTAGGAGCCCTAGCCCTAATCTCCCCACCCCCACCCCTGCACTAGGCGCTGTACAAACACAGAACATATTCACTATTTCATCAACAAGTTATTGGACTCAATATTCATTTATATAGTAGAGAATAATAATTTTTTCCACTGTAGAAATGTCTAGTGAAACTATATGGCCTGTGTTATGCAGGAAATCAGATAAGATTATCATAATGGCCTTAAAATCTATGAATTTCCAATAGGTCACTGAATAACTTACTAGCCAGCAAAAAAAACAAGAAGTCCTTGTAGCACCTTAGAGACTAACAAATTTATTTGGGCATAAGCTTTCGTGGGCTAGAACCCACTTCATCAGATGTATGAAGTAAAAGATACAGGAGCAGGTATAAATACATGAAAGAGGATGTGGGTTGCTTTACCGAGTTTTAGGTCAGTCTAAAGAGATAAATCAGTTAACAGCAGGATACCAAGGGAGGATAAATAACTTTTGAAGTGGTAAGAGAGTGGCCTATTACAGACAGTTGACAAGAAGGTGTGAGTAACAGTAGGGAGAAATTACTATTGGGGAAATTAAGTTTAGGTTTTGTCATGACCCAACTACTCCCAGCCTTTATTCAGGCCTAATCTGATGGTATCTAGTTTGCACTTGGTAAAGCAACCCACATCCTTTCATATATTTACACCTGCTCCTTTATCTTTTACTTCATACATCTGATGATTTGGGTTCTAGCCCACAAAAGCTTATGCCCAAATAAATGTGTTAGTGTCCAAGGTGCCACAAGGACTCCTCGTTTTTTCTGCTGATACAGACTAACATGGCTACCACTGAAACCTGTTACTAGCCAGCCTTAAAGAAGAAAAGTTAGTTACAACTTTTGATTAAAAAACCTTGTCACAAATATTGCTTGCGAATGATAACTGTTGAACTCTGCTACAATATTGAATATGGGTGGATTTTATGCTTTTTTCAGAACCAAGGAAAAACAGCTTTGTTTTTCCTTTTGTGTGATTGTCTAGGAAGATGCAAAGACCATGATTACCTACAAGTTGAATAACTTTGGCATGACAAATTTGAATTTGTTCAATTTTTTGGTGTGCACAAAATGTTTAGGATTTAATAATTACAAAAGGATTGTTGAAAGGACCTTTGCCAGGTCCAAAATAAACTGACAGTAGTAAAAGCTGTTCTGAAATAATTCATGGCCTCCAGCAACCATTGATAATTAATTTGGGGGTTCTCAAACTGTGATGTGTAGAATACTTGGTGGTGGTGAGCTGCAGAGAATCATAGCTTTGTGGGGCTCACTTTTTTTCCTTATTTCCAGTTGCTAGATTGCATTAAAAGAGCCAAAAATGAATCAACCTCTTCCCATTTATCACGTTTTTTACATAAGCTATTGAAGTTGCATTGTATTAAAAACAACAGGAAAAATATTTAAGTGATTAAAAAAGTCCCTTTTTCAACATACATTTCATAAGCTAATTCTTCTTGTTAATTAAAGATTCTAAATAGGGCACACGGCAATGTAATTGAGAGGCTTTTCAATTTCTTTCTATTGACAGTTACCTCCAGTCATGTATAATTATACACTCCCTCCTGGAACACAATCAATAATGTTAATTATTTTCCAAAATAAGAAATTCACCTCATCTCACCTCAAACATTGCTCTAATTAAACCAATCAGAACATAAAAAACCATAAGACTGAACTTCAAGAACACAGTCTCTATCCAATGGGACACAATGCCCAAGTTTTCTTAGGTCACTGTTTACTTCCTTTCTGCATTGTATTATCTGCTGTATAGAAATAAGATAAAGGACCTCTCTCTACATAGAAAATGAAAGCTAAAGTGAGAGAGATCAGAATGCCACAAATATACAGTGTGTCTTATTCATGTTTTATTTTGGAGTATTTTAATTAGCCCATAAATTATGGACAGTGTTTTCATCCCTTCTCCCTGTCCTCTCCCCCCAAGTGAAAGCAGAGATCCCTTGTTCTCCTTTATTATGATGCAGTAGTATTGACAGGATTGATTATGACAAGCTGACTGTATGTTACAAAAAAAAGACTTTTATTGTTAAAAATTACACCATAGTTTTAAATTCAGGTCATTCTACGTCTCTATGCATCATTTGAAAGGACAGAGAGCAGCTTAATTCTCCGTGAGGGAGCTGTGCAGCATTTAGGACAGATTGTGGCCCCTTACAGTGGTGTACAATGGAATAATCCCACTGACTTTATCTGGCCAAGGTGATTGCCATTAAGCTATCTTGAAAAAAATCAAACACAAAGGAGACTGCTTCAAAGACTAAGATGGGGTTCCTATAAGGATCTGCAGGAGAGGGGTAAATCCCGCTGAGGAATGACTGGACCAGTCACTGGCCTTTGTAGAGCTAAGGAATGAAAAATTGCTAAACACAAGAATGTGGACCATTGTCTCTGCTGTCAACAGGGCCATTAACAGCTGCAATGGCTGAAGTAGACACAGGGAGATCACTCAGACATTTCTTGAAAGCTGACATGAGAAAGTCCAAATACGCTGGTGCAAACAGGACAGGCAGTGACGTTCCTGGAGTCACACAAAGCTGATGAGATCCTCCAAATCCTACTGCAGTTTCCCGTACTTTTGAAAGCAGAGACTCGCTTTACCAATCCTACCATGTGTCTTTAAAGGTCTACACATCTTAGTTTATACAGAGTTTGTGCTATTTCCGCCCCCCAGTTAGTCCTTTACACACATTTATTTTGGGAAATGGTTGTGCAGAACTTCATAATACAATACTTTGTCCCCTTCATGCTTTGATGAGTAGTAAACAATTTTGAAATTTAAAGTACTGTATCCTCATTCTCATTGGCATTTGAGTTAGCTCCTATTACCAGGAATGGGCCAATTCACAACTTAGAATTATTGTTTCAGACTCTCTGTAAACTCATTTTTAACTGGAACTAATAAAATATATTTGTTAACTTCCAGAAAATTTGTTCAGCATTCAGAGTAAAAGCAATAATTTTGGGGAGGATACACTGTATTCTTCATATGTTACAAAAAAGTTGAGTCCCTGCTTAAGTGCATAACTCAACACTACCTTAGCTGCAGAGTTGCAACTAGCAGCTCCATAACTGGGTATGTAGTGGCTTTCTATACAGAATACAAACATACATATGTAGAAATACGGTATAAGTCAACCGAACCTGGTTGGGTTTAGTGTGTGGATGCTGGGTGTTATATGTGGCCTGTGACCTAGAGGACCTCAAACTAGATGATGTGGTGTTCCCTTCCTGCCTCGAACTGCGTGACTTTATAACACTCTTCGAATGTTCAGAAATACAACAAAAGTCCAAACTAAATATGAAAATTGTTTTACATCAAAAATATCTTCTTTTAAAGACTGAGACATACTGTATACAACAGTTACTAAAACATAGATAGAAAACATCAATTTCAAACAGTCCCACATTCTGTACCATTTCATAGGACAGCACAGTCCCGAAAAAGTACATTGTGAACACTACATTTTGTTTGTACAGGATTAATATGAATTTAGGTTGATATCCAACACTAAGAAACATTCCTTTATCATAAGAAGTGCCATCATTGCGGAGTGCTTTTTTTCCCAGTGTATTTTTATTAGGGATTCCTGCCATCATATCAACATACAAAACAATCAGGATATTGACAGAGAAATGTGAAATGCACTATACAAAGATAAGGCTTGAGTTACAGGTACATTTTCCCCCCCAGGTCTTTTGTATTTCAATGAAATAAACCCATTTTTAATTCTTCCCAGAGTAGCATTTATAAATATTAGACAAACCACAAAATAGATTTCAAGTACATAACATTTTACCATATATCCAAGCACAGACAAATACACAATACTGTACCTACAAATTCTTCATAATCCAACTCTGTCATAGTCAGCACTAAATACAAGATTGTTTCTACGTGTGCGGATATGTATATGCCATACTGTGTGTTTGTGTATTACACACAGTGTGTGTATATTATACAAAGTTCCAGCCCTTTAAAGTCCCAAGTCTTATGTCGTAAAATGGTATGTTACAGGAACTCTATGTTTCTCAGTGGAATTCAGTTTATAGACCAGAAAAGCTCCTGCATGGTGGGAGGAACTTTAAAGGCCAGGGCTGTATACGCATACAGTAAAATATACACACACAGTCTCTCTCTTGCATTTAATCTACATATCTCCTTATTGCATTATCAGTTCTCTGAGGTAATCTTTTCCTCATGCAACTTAACCATTTTCTGATAGAGTTAAATCAAACAAAACAACTGCTCCTGTTTCTGGAGCTCTATGAATTTACATAGATAAAACTACACTTTAGAACACAGCGCCTAACTTTTTATAATAAAAGGACTTAATTAATAGGATCCAGCATGGAACCCTGCCCCTGTATTCTAGCAGACTGCCAGCTTTCATAACTATTACCACCTAGAATCCCTCAGCTGACATCTTTGTGTAGGAAATCATTTGTATGAATAATATCCTGTTAAGGGCAAATGTCTACTTTAGTTCACTCTCAAAAGTTCTATTAGGCTGGATAATTCTTGTTTAAGGGGAACAGATCGTTTAGCTGGATGTTACGCAAGATGAAATACACACAAGACGACTAATCAATAGTGATTGTCATTGGGACCAAGCTAGTGACGAAAGAGAGTTAGAAGAGAGGGGACTAAATGGTTCTATGTAGTCTTTGTTCGTTGGGAAATGGGGAAACAACCCAAATGGTCACAATGGAGAAGAACAATTCCTAAGAGCTATGATTGTTTTATCCTTTTAGAGGTGTCAAAAAAGAAAAAGGAGGAAAAATTCCCCTGTTGGAAATTTCATACTGATCATTTGCAAAGCTTTAGAGGAAACAGCGTTGCAATTCCCATTGTCAAGCATAAATGATTCTGAAGTATATGAATTACAGTTACAATATGTATGTACAATATGACAGAGACTCAAATATATCTCTTATTGAAAAAAATCTCTTTATAAAGTACACAGACATTATGAGGTGAAGTTGCAGCCAGTACATAGGCAAAACTTCCACTGGCTTTAATGGGAGTGTTATGGCTGAAGGATCACGCCTAATGATTTTGATTTAAAAAACAATCCTCTAAGATGATGTTCCAGTGTACAAAATACAATTTCCTTTTTTCTGCAGCATTTGGATTGGGATGGGGGTATCCTACTGATCTTTTTAAATGCTTATGAGGTTTTATGTATATTCTCTACACAATATTGGGAGCAAATCCTTAGCACACTAAAGTAACAATGAACCTCATTGACTGGAGTCCTATCAATAGGGAAATAGTACGGGTACAATGCCACACATACATGGTAAAACAATCAGCATGCACAGGAAGTAAAAACACATTAAATGATGATTCTCCGGGATGCGTTTCACAGAATAGTGACAAAAGGAATAAAGAACCAAGATATTTCTCTTAAAAATATTTTGACCTTTTATTATGATTCAGTAGAATATCTGCATGTCAACTGTACAATCTAACACCTTGATTTTTAAAGTATTGTATACTGTTTATTCTCTAGCCATTTAAAAAAGTAGGTTACTTATCTACCAATATAGCTAGACATTTCTGATACTTACTATCTCTTCATCTTTCCATGTTATGTACAATAATCTACATTTAGTCCAAAGATCCATCACCTTCTAGCAAAACTTACTTACACTGTCTTGTAAAAATTTACCTCTGATTGAAGTGTAAGATGACAAGACACAGATGAAGGTGGATTATCATTGTCTCAATGATATTCCCCACCTTTAGCTTTAGAACTGTGTCATTAAAAACTTGAGGATTTTGTGTCATTTCATCTCCCCTCACCAGTCCCCCCGCACTTGAATAAACTTTCTGTATGTTCTACAAACTGCAGGCCATCTTTTATAGAGTTATAATAAACGCATTGTCCATCCAAAATATTTTAAAAACAAACCATTGGTAAAACATTAAAAAATCCCCTACATGCCTTTGTGCATTAATTTTACCAATCTGTACACTTAAATAACTTCAGAAGTCATCTTTTGCTAAAAATTTACCAAAATATTTTAAACACATAAAAATATTTAAAAAAAACAAAAACAAAAAACAAACCAAGAAACAAAAACCCAGAATAATAAACATTGCTTGTATAGGCATTGGTTAGAAAAGATTGTTACACCACTAAGGAGTATATTCAAAAACATTTCCCTCTCGATTTTACTATCATTGAGATTCAGAATGTCATGGCTTGTAATGTTACAGATAATGAACTCTAGTACTATCCAGTCTTGTCTGATACAACAGATGATCAGGAAGTCAACACTGAAATAAAAATAAGACCTCTTCTTGGTTATTTAAAGGCCACCGGATAAGCCTATAACTAAAGCAACTGTTTATGAAAAGCAAATGTTAGATCTTGAACAGTCTGTAATGGATTGAAAATGAAGATAGCTACCTGCTGATGGCCCCATGGGCATTATGAGAAGCTAATGCTAACTAAAATTTTGAATATAGCCCTTAGTTGTATCATATTTCTTTAACATTTAAGAGTTTCCCAGCATGTCACGAATGAAGTTTATTTTACAAGCTATCCACTGCCTAAGAGGACAGTAATATTCAATGTGAAATTGCTGAAACTCTGGCGTCTGACGGATTTCATGAAGAAAGGAGATATCAAGGTCCGACTCCAAGAGGACAAGGAGGAGTGGAAACACAAACAACAACAGTCCAAGACCTACAAAAAGAAGCCTGGAGAAACTCTTCACGAAGGCATTTACCTGTATGTTGCCCATTACAAAGTCATAACTGCACCTAAGTGCTCTACGGGCTTCTTTCAGCTCCTCTTCCTCAGCAACCAGAAATGCATTTTCATCCGCTTCCAGTTCCTCAAATGAATCTGTATCTTCTTTCTCATTCTCTGCTCTTGATGGGGTGTCAAAGAGCATGTCAATCTCATCATCATCAACTGGGGTGGGCAGCAAGCTGGCACTTGGGTTGTACACCAGTTCTGAGATGGTTAGAGGTTCCTCTTTGATCTTCTCTTCCTCTTCAATGGTGAGATCTACACTCTCCCCAGCATCCTTAGCAGGGGAATTAGATACCACAGGTACGGAGATTTCATCTTCCTTAGGCAGCTGGATACCTAAAGAAGGGAGATAAAAAGGACTCAATTTCTGATGTCGGACAAATTCATCCTTTCAGTAGGATCTTGTATAAGAGATTGTACAAACGAAATGTTCTTTCAGAACACGGCGGCACGAGGATTCCACAATCACTTGCTTATAACTTGATTACTGAAATCAGTAAAGTTTTAGTACTGTATAGTTGTGGCTGGCTTAGATTAAACATGACATTCCCTTTTTAAATTCCACCTATTCTGCAGAAGAGGAGGAGTGTCTTTTACAGGAACTCAATCCTCTGAAACTTGAGACCTGGATTACCTTTTCATCTTAGCATACAATTAAGGCCATTAATATTTGTGGTTAACTGCAGCATATGGCAAGCGAAAGAGATAATTTTCTACTAGAAGGCAGACTTCCAATCATCCAGCTCCTGTTTTTACTATACAAACAGGTGTTACTAGGATGCAGCTAGGAAAATGTAGCTTCACCCTTCATTTGAAATGAGAGAGACAGGAAAGTGATAGGATAACGCCTAGAGGTTGGGAAATTTAATCCCTACCATTCAACCACAGGTATCATGACATCAAGACAGGTTATTATAAATTCTTGTCAAGAGGAGACCATGTGAAAGGAGAAGAGGGACTACACAGTAGGAGATATGGATGGAAGTGAATGGATACCCTGGGTCCTGATAGGAATCTCTCTCTCCCATGTCTGTCTCCTTCCTTTGTCGTCCCTCACTCGCCTACACTCCCTCCTTGTTATTGGTCTCATTTCCCTCTCCTTGATGCTTCTCTCTTTTCCAGCCCTCCTCCCTCACACTAAATCTTCCTTATTCTCATCACTCTGTGCCTTTTTCTTCCTTCCTTTTGTTCTCGAGTTTTCCATCTCCCCAATGCCCTGAAGTCTCTCCCTTCACTTTCTTCTCTGCTCCTAACCCACTAGGTTTCCTCCAATATGACACTATATTCTCTTTAGTTGGCACTGACAAGGATTCCTGCTTCTGATGTACTTAAAACATTTTTTGCTGTTAGTTTTTGTGTCTTTTGCTAGTTGATATTCATATTCTTTTTTGGCCTGCCTAATTATACTTTTACACTTGCCTTACCAGAGTTTATGCTCCTTTCTATTTTCCTTACGAGGATCAGACTTACAATTTTTAAAGGATGTCTTTTGGCCTCTGATTGCCCCTTTTACTCGGTTTAGCCATGGTGGCTTTTTTATTTTTGTGGTCCTCTATTTTTTTTTAAATTTTAATTTTGAGTACACATTTAGTTTGAGCCTGTATTATGGTCTTCTTAAAAAGTTTCCAAACAGTTTGCAGGCACTTCACTCTTATGAGTGTTCCTTTTAATTTCTGTTTAACTAGCTTCCTAATTTTTGTGTAGTTCCTGTTTGAAGTTAAATGCTACTGTTTTGAGTTTGTTTGGTTCCCCCACATCCCAGTGATGTTAAATTTAACTACATTATGTTGCTAATACCGAGCAGTTCAGGTACATTCACCTGTTGTACAATATCCTGTGGTCCACTTAGGACTAGATCAAGAATTACCTTTTTGGGTTCCAGGACTAGCTGCTCCAAGAAGCAGTCATTTATGGTGGCTGTAAATTTTATTTCTGCATCCCATCCTGAAGTGTCATGTACCCAATCAATATGGGGGTACCTGAAATCCCCCCATTACTGGGTTTTCTGTTTCTGTAGTCTCTCTAACCTTCCTGAGCATTTCAAAATCACCATCTCCATCCTACTCATAAATACTTATATTGTCAATGGGTGAAAGAAACATTGATTCCCCCATGCAAGTTAGACAGCTGAACGTCTATCTTTCCCTGGTTTGTGAATCGCTCTGGGGCTTAGGTGGGAAATACGTGTCCAGATGCCTAGAGTGAGGTGGCAGTGCACATGCCCTGAGGCCAGAATTTAGGCACCTACAGGGTTCAGTGGGGGTTTTGTGCTTTGCAGTGGTCCTGAAACTGAAACAGGGACTTAGACACTTAACTCCTTTTGTGCATCCAGGCCTTAGAGCTTTACAAATGATTAATAGAGCCTTGCAACAACCCTGGGAGGTACACAGGTGCATCCATCTTCGGAGGACAAAACCAAACACAAAGAGATTAAGTGACTTGCCCAAAGTAACCCCAGAACCTCATGTCAGAGCTGTAATTAGAATCCAGATCAGCTGACTCCCAGTACTTTGCTTAAAGCAAAAGCCTAGGTACCAATAGAAACAAAGGCCGTAAGCCACCATTACAGTTTTAATATAAAATGAGAGTAATGCCATGGAGGATCACAGTCAGATGCTACATGACAAAAGTGAGGTATAAAATAATAAGATGCATGGCCATTAATTACTGGATAATGAGAAATAAAATGAAAGCTGTTTCTCCAGTGCCACGTGTACTAGACCTGCAAAGTCTTTCAGTGTTAACAAAAGTGGCGATCAAAGTAGAGCTCCTTCATAGGACAACAGATATAAAACCAAATGTAAAATGAATACACATGAGCCCTTGCTTAACCTTGTATAGGAAAGATGTGAAACTCTGGGTTCTGCCACAGAGATGTGTGACTGCTTTGTAACCATATAAAACAGGGCAAGGACTGAAAAACAATAATCTTAGTTAAAAAGACAGCCACAGTACAGCCAGTTGTGCAGACGAGATCATTCTGAATAGGTGTTCACTACTTCAGTTTTAAAATGTAGCTGCATTATTGCTCAAATGACCAATTATATTAAAAATGATTTGACTCAGAAATCAGGGGCCTTCTCACTTTTTTTGAGGGGGCGGGAGGTCAGTACACATTTTTCTTGTAGTTACACTGTAAAGCATTACTAAACCAGCTTATGGAGACTGCTGGTGTAAACATATACATTATGTTTTCTCTAGTTGACTAGCTAGCTAAAGAAGACCACTATCATTCCATTTGTCTATGATCATTAAGACACCACCCAACATGCACAGTCTATCAAGGACTGTTGCACCAGCCAGAGTGGCCATGGCTGATGGCTTCACACCAGGCTTCGTGTAGTAAAGTTCCCAGATTCAGTCAAACCTAGGTCATGAGCCGTGTAATTGATTTTTGACCATCTCAGCACAGATGTCCTTACACTGGTATGAGAACACTAATACCTTCTTAACATAATTCCTATAACACAGGGGACAACTGCAACTGCTCCAAAGCAAGGTCACCCTCATTTGTGCCTCTGAGCCATCTCCCCCTCCCCATGGTGAATTCCAGTGTGCATAATACGCATAGAGAACACATACAAGGAAGATCATATTAGTATGATTAACATTGTTCTCATCTCAGACATCTAGCAAACTTCATTTGGCTTGCTGGTAACATGCAGGAAGAAGGCAGCGGAGTAAATTCCTTCAGCTCATGATTTTCTGAGAGGTAGCGTGAAGCGTTAAGACATGAGAATGGAATGGCAGGTCCCAATTACACAGCGCTATTATTTAGTTTGAGCTAATTATTTAGGAGAAAGGCTATCAAGGGGACCACTCATGAAAAAGCCAAACCAATTAGGGCTATCAATTTACATTATCCACAGTCATTCACCAATATGGTACTTAAAATATTATACATTATCCTCAACTTCAGCAAAAGAAAAATAGGGCATTCGCATGTTGGCAGTGGGCAGAAGATTTTTCTGAACGTCAAACAGGAATTCTGAATAAAACAGCTACAGCATAATCCAATGCTGCATGTCATGAGTAAATGTCCTATGTTGAGTTCTCACCATAAATATAAGCTTCAGCAGTTATCCCCTGTAAATGTGGGATTATGGCTAGAAAAGTGATCTTGTAAACATGTCAGTGTTCTACATTTATTCTCTGTATCAAGTGCCCTTAGTTTGCAAGTCAAAAGTGGGCTATTTTTTCCACTACCTTGCATATCATGTTGTCCTTTATAGTGGTGTAAAAGCCTATCAAATCAGAAAGGTAGTGTTATACACCTGCTTGGGACAAGTGTAAATTACTGCAGGTGGTGTCTGGCAATGAAGAATACAGGCCAGTGTTTCTAACTGCCAGGTCGATCTGAAAAATAAAAAACTAAAACAATCTCTTCTCTTCTTTCCTTCACACTCAGCACTTACAAGAACTTTTGTGGAATCAAGGATTCTGGAAACTTGCATTGTCCACTTATTTCAAGTTAAATTTCCAGTCCTAGTAAAGTAGAGTAGTATATATTTTGGGGTTCATTACAGTTTGATAGAGTCATGTCATGACATGGCATCATATCATAAGTGCCATGCCATTATGGCAGAACATGATTCAAAATGTTGAGATTTTATAAAATTATATGAGAACACACAGTCAAGAAACAGCAATGCAAACATTATGACATTATGCCACAACAAATTTTCCAGCAGAGTTTACATCATCTTAGAAGTTGGCCCCTTTGTTAGTGTTTGGATATATTTCAAGAGCATTTGATTGAAGGTTAACTAAAATGATGAGCCCATGTTAAAAGAAAATCCCTAAGACTTTGAGATCCTGGTGAAAGAGAGATGAAAAACCCGAAAGTAATCTTGGAGACAATTTTATTTAATTTAGTCTGTCACACTTGGGAATCTTTTGCACTTACGCGTGTCTGAACCCTATTTTCTGTTCAACCCTATTCAGTCAGGGAGGATACATTATTTAATAAAGTTTTCTGGGAGGTTTACAGTCTACTGTTTTTTCAATACTAGTTAAGGTGGGTTTTTTTTTTTTTTTTTACTGTGAGTATTTGGACTAAAAAAAGAATCTCTGGGTTGAATATTAAATTACATTCTGAAAGCACTGCTTCTTTCATTCATGCTTTGTGTACTTTATAGGCACTTACAGTCCATAGATAAAGATCCTTTCATACATATTATTTGCATCAGATCACTTTAGAATGGCATCTCTTTTATCTTCTATATTGTATCTCTATACCAAAGGTTTGCAACAGTTTGGGGCAATTGTACCAGTTTCACAGAATAAAATCTTACTGAACCAGTCAGGACCCAATTCCTCCCTTCAGCTATGTACTCTATACTCCAAAACAAGTTGGGATGGCTCTAAACCTCATTTCCACAACTGCAGATTAAAACATGAACAGTTGTATAAGAGGCAAGTAAACACTACAGCAGGAGTACACTGTGCACCAGGACCAAGCTGGTCCCCTGGCATAACTTTCACCAGCTATTATTAATGGCCCAAGACCATCAGCTGAAGATTAAGTAGGATCTAGAGGAGCCCCAGCTCCATTATATTTCCAGCTAATATAGATTCTTTATAGTGACCTAGAAAAATGTAGTGCATCTTAGTGAAACTTCTGCTTTAGGTGACTGGATATATTGTACAGCTTTACATACCAACTGGGGGGAAAAAATGGTGGGTGGGTGGGTAGTAGTAAAAAAAATTACATGAGGAGGAATGTTAGTTCTGACAATACGCTCAAAAGTAAAACTAAATCACGCAGAAATTTCAAAATGACACAAAGTAAAACAATTAAACCTGAGATAAGGCAGTTTCTTCTCCCCATCTCCTTTCTTCATCCTGCAAGTTTTTAGATAGGAAGGGAGATACTTCCTTGTGCATACATTATTAGTGCAGAGGAGTTATCAGCTACAAGTAATAACATCCACTCAAATATTGACTAACGTAGAAATACAGGGCATTTGCATGTTGTTTTCAGTAAGAATGAAATTCACCTGTGCAAGCCCACCATAGCACTTAAGCCTCAGAGCAATACTGTGTTGAGATAGTGAATACAATTATCATAGAGTGGGGGCCTTCACAATCCCGTGTGGGGGAGGAGTTGTCTGGCTTGCTTAGACCATAGTGAAGCATGGCAGTATGGGTGAGTTGGGCGATTACTGGGATCCCTTATCTCAAACTTCCTTTACAATTGGTTGGAGTAGCATAGCAGCCGCATGGGAACTCCACCACTGCCCCTGTGTTGTGGTCTCAGGGTTGAAAGTGAGTGGACTTCATCTCAAGCCTGCATTAATTTTGTACTTGGGGTTTATGTGCACTCTGGTTTTATGCAAGTGAAATGAATTTCACTCTGAAGAAGAGCTCAAGCTTTCATATCTACCTTGCATAATTAGCCAGCTGCCTGCTTTCCTGCTGGTAATTCCAATTTGTTTTAGTTGTACTATAAAGCTAACTAAAATACCATTGCAGTTGCCAACTTTCACAGCAATAATAAAACTAGCCTCTGACCAGAAGTGCAGGCAGGCAGGCAGGGATTTCTGCCTGACTATAACTGATGCTGCAGTTCTCACTGCAGCCACCGGAGGCTGCTGCAGGCTTTGGACAGAGGCCCAGGGCTCTGCTTTGTGTGTCCTGCAGAGACACCCTTTTGCTCCACTGATGGTGCTGCTGCCTGTGCCCAGGAGGGAACCAAAAGAAGCAGGGAGTTGTGGTTGGGTCAGCAGAGGCCGTTCTCACTCATCCTCCCCGTCTGTCCAGCATTAAGTGGGGTGAGGGAAGAAAAGCAGAGCAAGCCATAGAAAAGGGATCCCAGGAGTATGTTTCTCCCCTCCCTCCAGCCTCTAGGAATTCAGCTCCTGCCTAGCTGCCGTGTCCCAGAATTGGGCATAGGCCAGGGAGAGGGGAAGGAAGAGCTGTTCAGGAGAGCCAGGGGCAGTGTCCTGGGAGGAGGTACATAGCATAGGATAGAGTGTGCACTTGGCAGGGCCAGCACCCAGGGCGTTGGGATGACTGGAGCAGCAGGCTGTCTCCAGCATTAAAAGCTGGACAGGAGCTGTGCCCTGCAGAAGTAGAAAGAGCAAGACAGGAGGCTGCAAAGAGCAGGGCACAGAGGTGGCAGCAAAGATCAGTGCCTGGGGAAGGGACATGTGGGACACCATCTATCAGAAGTAAAAGGGAGGAAGGTCCCCAATTTCTGTGTGGCTTTTTTGAACATTTTAGGATGAAATTCCTGAAACACACTCACTCAAAACAAGACACTTTCCTCCAAAGTGTTCAAAAACCAGAACACACACCCAAAAGCATCAAGTTTGTCTTTTTTAAACATGATTTTTAAGTCAATCCAAGTATTTTGGGAGATTTCTCTCAAGATGTTTGTGAGGTTGCAATGCTGTAGCCTGAATATGAATAGGTTCCCTATCCAAGGCCGTTTTCACATGGGTTCACTTGCATCCACAGAAATCATGACAGCAAGGGTTTAAAACCAGGCAAACATACATTTCTCCTGGCCTTGTGTGGAGTGGAGGTCCCACAGCAGCAGCTCCTGCCCTGCAGGGCTGGGCCCAGCTCGTCACTCCGGATGTTGCAACCTGGTACACGGGGTCACAGCACCACTCAGTTTTGGCCCAGCCAGTCCAAACCTGAGTGGTGTTGTGACCCCATGCATTAGGCTGCAACACCACCCATTTATATTTGGCCCAGCTGCCTCCTGTCATGACAGAAAGGCAGCCCGGCCAAACATGAGTTATGCTGTGATCCTATGCACTAGGTTGCAATGCCCAAGTGAAGAACTAGGCACAGGGCTGCAGGACCGGAGCCACTGTGCAAGGCTGGCTCATTCGCCAGCCCGCCCCCCCCCCCCCCCCCCGAACCTCCACTCTGCACCAGGCCAAGATTAGGTTTGCAGTGCTAGGGCACAGGGTGCTGCTGCAGGTGGCCAGTGCCCCCTTGGCAGTTTAATATAATGCAGCCATTGCATCAGGAGGCCACATCCACCCCTGTTCCCACTTTTCTGTTTTAATCGGTATAGGGATTTTGTATAAGTTTACCAATAAGGATGAAAGCCATACAAGTAGCATTGTTTTCAATCCACATTATCAGAAACTAATTTATGTCCCAACGTCCAGATTAATCACTGCACTGGCTGTAGGTCCAGCAGGAGAGGTGATTTGCATGTACTCAGAGACTGCGTTTGGGCCACTGCAGGGATGCTGAATTTCTGGAGTGTAACACCACCCAGGCCATTCTCTCCCCCTGCCATCCGCCCTGGAATGCCCCCAATGCTGGGGCATCCTGTTGGGAAAGGTGGAGGTGGGGGCACACCCCAAAAGCCCTGCTGCACTGGGGGGGTCTTATGATACCTTTGTAACCCCTTTGTACCCACTACAGCAGCACCAAGGCATGGGGTGATGCAGTGAATTCTCTTGGAAATTTAGGTTTTGGTCAAAGAGAGAAGGGGTTTAAAATCTTAATATTAATAGGGATGTAGTTTAAAAGAAAATTAGACAAAAAACACATTGTTCTAAGTGCATGGAAACCAAAAAATTAAACTGACTGAAAAGAAAGTTAAACTGACCAGTCAATGTACATAGCCCTGGCTGACTGAAGTGCAATAAGTAAACAATCAGTATCACAAAAAGAGATATTATATAAAACTGGACTTGAGTCTGACTACATCTATTTTACGGTTAAAATTTTTTACTTCCATGGAATTAGTCCTGATGTACATCAATATCAAGCCCATTATTTTTCAACTGCACCCCATTAATTAACACATTGAATAAACCTTCAATTATTGCAAAATAAAGAAATCCAAAAAAACACTGGGGTTCAATTACATGAAAAAAATGGCATGGATTGGCAGTTCAACCTGGTCAGTTGTAATTAGTGAAATATCAGAGATAAGCTAAGAATAGTCATTATTGTATTTCAGCTATCATTCAAAAGGTCCCTAACTACTCTTTCTAGGGCTGTTTTGTTGTTTCTAAACTTATCATAGGTTTATATCTTTTTTTCTTTCCTGAAAGGCTGCAGGAGTAAAATTCCACTTGCTAGCAAAAATGAATAATTCACACTTAAATATACAGCATGTTAAATAATTTATCCAGTGGATCTCATTCATCTTTTGATCTTATCCTTTTTCTAGCTCTCAGTAGTTCCTCCTTCTCTCTACCCCATTAAAGTAGTATTCTGTTAACAACAATATATTTTGCTTCCCTCAAAATGATCTATTTTTAGTATGACAAACTACAAAGAAAATCTGGACACCAGACTTCTCTGAAAAGAGTCCAACAAGCAGCTGAGTATATTAGAATGAAACTTACCAGCACTTCTAGCTATGATCCTTGACCCATGCCTCAGCAAGCGAATACACACATCTTTGCTACAGTGGTTAACCATATGCAAATGAATACTTTTCCTGGTTTGGATTTTTACCAGACATTTCACCATACTGACTATTATATTTTCTATCACAGCCTTGTTAAACTACCACCCATACCGGCTCTGACCTTTCACTAAGTTTCCACTGTGTTTAAAGGACTAAAGCCAGTTGCTCAGAACGAATCAAATGACAGGCTTCTAACATGGCCAATAAAAATATCCCACTAGGGAACAGAAGAGGAGGTTATTTTTAAATATTTCCAACTGTCTCATAATGTATAATGCAATATCTTCAATACCATCTTTCTCACTTAGCAGTTGCTAATAAAACAGCTGAATTACACACAAATATAAAAATATGTAAAACATTACAACATAGCAAGGTGAAACAACAGGCCATAACAAAGACACACAAAGTATCTGGACAAAATGACACTATGATCCTTATTTTAAAAAAAATTAAATTCAGCCGTCAGAGTTCCACAACCAATGTTATCTGTGGGTGCATTTGTAATTATCTAGGGCTAGATCCCTAGCCGATGCATGGGACTTAAAGCTGCTCTCACCAGGAAGCTGGGTATTCCTCTTGCATGGGGAGGAAGGTTATAAAGGTATTCTACATTTCAAGGTTTGGGACTTAGATTCCTCAGCTAAGGGCAAAGTCTGACCTGTCCTGTGCCCTGGAATAGGTGGGAGAAGAACAGAAAAGTGCAACTGTGAAAGTGCATCTCCCTTTAGAGATGTGCTCCAGTTCTCGATGGTGGACAAAACCAGAGGATGTTCACATCCATCAGAAAGGTGTTGCTCTAGGAAGCACATTGCATTCACCGGTTAGCAAAAGATATGCTGGGTCACTAAACAGACTTAACCCATATGTGCTTATAGTTCATAACTAGTTCCAATTGGAAAATGGAATAAAACAGCATACATAGTGCCATCCTGACAGTTGTACTGGCAGTCCTTGCTGGTGCCAATGAAGCCACATGTCTCTTTCTACTCTAAATACACCAGAGCAAACCTTTTGTCTTTATTCATAAACAGGACAGCATCCCAAACTGACAGCATGCTTATCTCATGAAAGGAGAGTCCCAGGCCAGCCTGGCTGTAAAGTGCTTCAAGGATGTTGGGTGAGCAATACACTACAAGACATGAGAGCATCCTGTTAATTAAGTCTAGGCTCTAGAATGCATGTCATGATTTTATTTTATATGTATACATTTGTTTCCAGTACTTCTACTTGCTATTACTTGAATTCTGTGCTTTGTTAAATAAATTTATACTGGATTTCACTGTAAACATATGTAAGTGCTGTGTGTTAAGCGGAACAGTGATCTGAGGTGGAACTGGTAAGCTGAGACGTACTGTTTCTTTAGAAGCAGAGGATCTGTGAATACTGCTATTGTTCAGTGGACCAGGGCCTGGACACTCCAGGAGATGCTCAGAAGGTTCACGGGTTGGCATGTGCCAATTGCTACCTGTAGAGTGGCAGCAGGGCCTGCGAGGCTAGAGGGGAGCGCTTGTGTTGCCCGTGACCAGTGCAGCTGGGGAGCTGACCCAAAGCAGGCACAAAGTTTCCTCACATGAAGGGCAGGCGGTAGCAAGGTGCCTCACAACCCTGGGTATCCCGGGAAACATAACAATATGATGTTCAAACAAATGCAGAGAATATCTTAAAGGTCAGAATTCACAATTGTGTTCTGAGGGAATCCTGGCACAGCTGCTAATTGCCTCTAAAGGACATTAATCAGTATATTTTTGTAGGTTTTTCAGAGGGAATGTGGGGGAACATTTGTTATTTTTGCATTGACAGAACAATTTATGCTTGCAGAACTGGATGTTTCTGTCATGGGTGATTAAACCTCCAGTTTTGTTTGATTTGAAGTTAGAGGACTGTAAATTTGAAAAGCTCATGAAAAACAAATTATGCATTCTATTACATGTAGATCCACTAGGGGACTTCAGAAAGAAATATTTAAGATTCAGTACCAAGATAAGTAAAGGCAGACACTTCAAGTCACACACTATGGACTTGGCTCCACAAATGAGAGAAATTTCTCAACATCCAAAAATAACTGAGCAATAAGCAAGAAATTAAATTACAGGTAAATTGAGTAAAAGATGTCTATTATGTTTACAGGAATTTGCAAGAAAACTAGAAAACCTGCCTCCAATCTGTAGCAATCTCAAAATGGAATTATTTAATTTTAAAAAGCCACGGAGCCTTGATGCCCTGCTGCCTGCTCGACCCTGTTTTGTACAGCAGGTATAATCAGCACTCAGAAGTACTATTCTGCTAATTTTAAGATCAAAGGCAGTTTGTTTCTACAATGCAAGATATTTAACATTTTTCTCACCATCTGATATACAGAAATCTGTGTTGTATTTTATATTCAACTGGAATGATTTTAAGAATGCAAATGCATAATTGTACATATGTTTAATGGGTGATGTGCAGTTCTAACCTGAAGTAATGATTTATCAATAAAAATATTTTTTAAAAATAAAATTGTGTGATATAACACTGTTCCGTGCACTGAAAAAAGAAAAGTGGACTAGGTTATAAGTAGTACAGAATCCTTACTGCACAAAGGATCTTTCTGAACTTTAAAGATTGCATTAAACCCCCATACTAAAGGCCACGGACTGTTATTTTGTGTTTTTATTAACCTGTTTTAAAACATCAAAATTGTTATGCAAAAGTGGCCAAATATTTAAAGTTGTGTGCCTAAGATTATGCATAAGATTTCCACGTGTACCTGCTGCATGCATGACGTTCATATTTTGACATACAAACTTGGATTGGCAAATGTAAAAGGGGTAACAACTGTAAGCACCTGAGTGTGTGTATAGTTATATATATATGGGTGTGCAAGTGTAGGTTTCAAGTGAAATATCAACAAAGAAAGAATTACAGGTAAAGCATACCATCTGTACAGGTTTCTCACTCAAAGACTGAGCTGCTTGAAGGATTTGTCAAAATAAAGTAAAGCAATAGCACACAAATCTAGGCCAATGCCCAACGTTACTAAGCATTACTAAGAGAGGTAGCCGTGTTAGTCTGCATCCACAAAAACAATGAGGAGTCTGGTGACACCTTAAAGACTAAAAAAAATGTATTTGGGCATAAGCTTTCTAAGCTATTATTAAGTAAAAATGTATATCCAATTGTATACTCACTATATATCTATCTTTTAATTAGATAGGTAAAGGTACGTACAGAGAGCAGGATAAGATATCTCCAAACACAAAAAGAGGCACATACACAGACCCTGTCAGTCCCAGAGGATATATTCTCAGAAAAAATATGTCCCAAATGTGGCCAACTCAAATAGAACAAAGGTAAAAAAGTACAGAACTCTCTGTGGAGGAAGAGCTTGGGAAGCTGACTTTGGGAATTAGTTCTGCAGTGCCAAGAATCAGAAGGGCTCTTTCCTGGAGCCAACTCTCAATACTAAGACATAGTAAAAGTGTGCAGAGATTCATGCATAAATCTTCAATTGAAAAGGACTTGAAGCTAACAATTAAAGCTACTCTGCTTCAGACTGTTTGACATATGATCTGCAGCCCTCCATAGGTCAGAGCAGTAATTAATACAATGTCTTAAAATAGTCCCTCAGTCATTTAGACGTGGATTTTAAAACAGTGCCGACTGAATTAGTGTCAATTAAAACAAAAAGTTGGGTGGACTTCCTAAAGTCTTAGTCTACTCCAAATAAAGTATGACGGACCTTTGGCTGTCGAGCTAGTGGAAAAGGACCTCAAGGGGATGGGCATGAGAGCAAGAAAATGTTCAGAAGTGGCAGACTGAAGTGGAGATCCATCACCAACTTTAGAAGGAATTCCGGGTGAGACTAGAGCACCATCCTTTTTTGTTGTAAAACTTGGCATAAGGTAGAAAGTCACTAAAAAGACTCAAGGTTGCTCACTCAATTGGCGAACTAAAGTCACTGCTATCAGCAGAATAACCTTCCATGTAAGAAACTTGAGCTTACATGTATCAAGTGGCTTAAATGGCACTTTCATCAGTTTGTCAGAACCACATTCATATCCCATGACTCAGGGGGCTTTCAAATGCGTCAAGCCCTGCTTAACGGGGTGACTAAGGGATCCAGAGACACTGGTCTACTTCTGCTAGTTCCCGACAGGCAAAATAACAGCTGAATAAACACAAAGAGAATTAGGCTTTATTACAGACACAGAAAAAGAGAGCAACCTAGCAGGTTTTGTGGGGGTACTATGCTGATGTTCACTTGGGTCCAGCAGGCCGAGAGAGCAGGACATGGCTTAACAGTCTCATAACATTAGGATGGCCCTGCCAGGCAATCTGAGGGGCTGGTGGCCGAGTTAGTGTCCACCATCCCCTGGTACTTCCTGGGATCCTCCAGTGTCGGGGGGCATAGAAACGAGTGGGGGAACTGGGCCCTCCCTTTCCACCAGTCCCAACCCAGGGCCAAATAGGGAACAGGTTAAGAAAGTCTCAGTCCCCACTTGCTGGTACAAAAGACCAGCCTCCGCGGGGCCACTGCCTAACTCCCCTGTTCTCTCTTCATGTTTGTGGCATGTCCCAGCACTCATTTTCCCTCCCAGTTTCAGTAATTCAGACAGTCAGTTGTCCAGCTCAGTGCCCAGTTGCTCTCTCATCAGGAAGAACAGGGGTAGAAAGAGGACCCAGGCCCCTGGCGTCCCAGCTGGGTCTTACCCACAGTCCAGATCCTTCCCAGGTAGATCCCTCTGTTCCAGAAGCTAAAGCCTGGCTGCCTTCCTGCAGAAAGTCTCAGAGTCCCCTTTTAAGCAGGTCCTCCATTTGGAGCGTGCTCTGCTGCTGCTGTGGGGAAAGGCCTTCTTGGCCTAATAGTGCTCCACAATTCCCTTAGCCTCAGTGTGGGTCTGTAAACCCCATCACAGGCACCTAAAGAGATCCACATGGGCCCATTTGCCCCACACTGAAAATCTTTTTCGTGGTCCATAATACAGGGAGTCAACTTAGGCTTCTGCTTCAAGGATCAATTGTTTTAAGTACTCCAATTCAGCTTATTGTATGGACAGGTGTTTCTGAGGAGTGCCTCTAGAAATGTCCTTGAGCACTCCTCTCAGAGTTTCATGGCTCTGGATGACATCTCCAAGCATATCTGACACTCACGCCTGTAATGCTCATCTCCATAGAGAGGTCACGCTCACCTACGAGGGACATCTTGTACTTATAGTCACACTTTTTGAAATTACTGTGCTCCCTTCCTCCTTCTGCCTCATAGCCAGGGAAAACAACATTGCCGTATGTTGCATTTGTAGAAAGCAAGACTCCGGATCCATGCTGAGAACTGTACAAATCTAAGAGCGCTTTAGGCAGAGTCAATATGGATCGGGGGATTAATCGATCTGGAAAACCTGGAACATGACAAGTATTAATTATTTTTCTTCAGAAAAATACTCCAAAGCTGGCACTGAATTTTTTTTTTCAGAGTTCCTAACACACTGGAGTCTTGAGAACGCTGATCGCTAAGGCTTTGTCTACACTACCACTTTTGTTGGTAAAACTTCTGTCGGCCAGAGGTGTGGGGGAAAAAAAAAAAAAAAACCACTCCTGAAGACACAAGTTTCATTGGCAAAAGCACCGGTGTGGACAGCGCTATGTTGGCAGGAGAGGCTCTCGTGCCAACATAGCTAATGCCGCTTGTTGGGGGTGGTTTCATTATTCCGGCAAGAGAGCTTTCTCCTGCCGGCAAAGAGCGGCTACACAGGACACGTTACTGCAGCACAGCCGTAGCGCTACAGCTGTGTGGTTCGTAGGGTAGCCATAGCCTAAGAAATGCACCAAAGTGACACATAACTTGTGACAGACTCCAAGTGTTAAGGCTACGATGCTAAAGCATTAAAAAAGGTGCTCTGAGGATACCAATGAAGCATACCAGATCAGCCCAGAGGCAGTAGGAGGTCATGGATTCTGAAAAGGATTCTACTTCTGTGATCACCAAGCCAATAGTGCAGAAGAACAGACAGGCCAGTAAAAACTGAACATTTATTCAAGCAAAGATACCTGAGATGCTGTCATTGGACGAGTCGGACACCTGCAGAGAGCTCCTTCCCTGACCAGGGTTGAGAAAGAACCTGCTAGGAGGTTCCAGGAACTAAGACAGCGGAAGCTGGAGTGTGACTGGGAGGGTGTGAAAGGTTTAATTGTCTCACGTTTAACTCCCATGGCCTCAGAGAATAAAAACTGGGAGTTAGGGGAGTTCTGCACTATCGTGCACTGGGAGTTGGAGACTCAACATTGAGACTCCTGAGAGGACAGTATCTTTAAAGAAAAATATTTTCCATTAACTGTAAATAGAAAGACATTGACCTTCATTTCTATCATATCACCAGGGAAACTGTCCTGATAATTAGTGCCATCTCCCAGCACATTTCTTAAACAAATCTACTCGTTTCTCTAGGGGTCTGCATTCCTCTCTCTCATCTTGTCAGACTTTTCAAAGTTTCAGGTTGCTCAGCAATATAAACAGGCACCTGTTACTAGTCTGAAAAATGCAGGAGTACTGTCATTTTAAAAACTTTCAGGGGGGGGGGGGGAAGGACATAATTAAGGTATAATGTTGAAATGAGAGTGTGGCCTGCCCAGGACACATTGGGACAGGCTGGGTGGGAGAGGTGCTGACAACGTGCCTCTCAAGGCAGTGCTCCTGTGAAGACTAGGCCAGATTTTAAAGCTGTCCTCCCTAAACTGTGAATGTGACCTAGTAGTTTTGTTAAAATGTTTTAATGGTATGAAGACAAAGATGTAGAGCTTCAGAAAAGGGTGTTTCCCACTCTCCCTCTTAGCAGAACCATTGCTTTTAATTATAGCTGTTGACCACTTAGACTGTGTCTGTATGAATCAGCACTCTGTCCAGTGGTTCTCACGCACTTGTTGTTACAATGCATTGATTGAGAATGATCTTTTGAATGCTCAAGACACATGGGAGTGCAAAATCTGACACCTGGCACAGGAAGGGGCAAGGAGGTCCTTGCCAACATAAAAAAAATTAAACAAAGTATTAGAGATACATTTCCATCTCAATTCTGTTACTCATAGGCAGAGTTTTATCATTTTCCCTGAAGACATTCTAGTCAGTGTGACTAAGTACGAAGAATATTATCCTTATACTTGTAGCTCTTCCAGCACTGATCTGGTAAACCATCCACAAGAAAAAATGGTTACCTACCTTACATAACTGTTGTTCTTTGAGATGTGTTGCTCATATCCGTTCCATTCCAGGTGTGCTCGTGCCCATGTGCACGGCCGGAGATTTTTGCCTTAGCGGTATCAGGTCAGCTGTGGCGCCCTCTTAAGTGCCGCGCTCATGCATCAGTATATCAGGGGCGCTGGCCCTACGCCCTCTCAGTCCCTTCTTGCTGGCAACTCTGACAGGGCAGGAGGGCAGGTAATGGAATGGACATGAGCAACACATCTCAAAGAACAACAGTTACTAAAGGTAGGTAACTGTTTTTTCTTCTTTGAGTGCTTGCTCGTGTCGTTTCCATTCTAGGTGACTCACAAGCAGTATCCCTGGAGGTTGGCTCAGAGTTCACGGTTGTGCGGCTTGCAACACTGCTCTACTGAAGCGAGCATTGTCTTGGGCTTGCTGGGTAAGTGCATAATGAGACGTAAACATGTGGACAGATGACCAGGTAGTGGCCCTGCAGATATCCTGAATCGACACCTGGGCCAGGTAGGCTGCCAACAAAGCCTGATCGCTAGTCAAGTGGGCGGTCACAGTTGCTGGTGGAGGCACTTGTGATGAGATCCCCCTGGGGTGCCACCTGCAACTGCGGTACCACTGAGCCCCCTGACCCACCAGCCTGGGCTCCCTCTCACACTGTACTGCTGTGGAAAGCTTCAAAGCCCTCCAGCCTGTACTTTTACCAGAATTCATACAGGTAGGGACACACCCAGCTGCAGTTACACGCAGGCTCTCTAGCAGCTTCCCAGCCTGGGACCCCAGAGCAGTACCATCCTGCCCTGGTCAAATCTGGTCAGTATATGGGTTTAATACCCAGTCCGCCTCTCCCTCAATGTGAAGAAAACAATGCACACTTGAGTGAACCAAGCAGAGATATTCCGCAAGCACTCCGGTCAAAGCTCACTAGTTCAGATTAAAACATAAAATAACTAACTACTAACTAACTACTGTAAACAAACTATTTACAAGGCCTTAAGGCTTGAAGACTGAAGTAGAAGAACTGCTAACCCTTGGAAGGAAAGGGAAAGGCGCTCCGACTACCCACCACGGGCAGTAAGAAGGAACTGAGAGGGCGTAGAGCTGGCAGTGCCTAATATACCGATGGATGAGCGCGGCACTCAAGAGGGTGCCACAACCAACCCTACAGATACCGCTAAGGCAAAGATATACAATGGCTCCGCACGTGGGCACGCACCCCTACAATGGAATCGACATGAGCAAGCACTCGAAGAAGAATATAATTTTGAAACTTTGGGGCTTAAGATAGAGCAACCAGTTCTGCATGTGGGTGTTCAAACTGGCATCACGTCATCTCAACCTGATATTTGAGTGATTACTTGCAAATTTAAGTGCCCACATGACGAACCGGGCACCAAACTTTGAAAATTCAGATCTGCTTGTTTGTTCTAAACAGAAATGTTTTTTTATTATTCACTTTTAAAACTTCTCTAACTGACAGAACAGTAATTTTTTATGCCATCATCAAAGTCTATTGGCTTTTGCCTGCACTGCCATGACCTCTTGTCCAGTCAGAACACCTTTCCTTCTGTACTATTCATGCTTTGGCCTCGGAGAAAACTAGCAATACCACACAGCATTGCTGAACAACTTGTGTATTTATGGAAGAGAATTTCATTTTACAGGCAAGTCTACACAACGTGCTTAGATTTTTAGGAATGACATTAGATAGGTTAGAATGATGGGGATTTATTTTTAGTCCCTACATTCTGTTTGTTTTCTCTTCTGAAACAATTCTCCTACGCACAAACAAATAGGATATTTTGAACAACTTCAGACCTACACAAGGTTTCTTGTGCTGGAGTTCACTCTGATGTCTTTGTTACCTAGCAACTTTCAAATAATTGGCATGAAATCTACCTCATTACTTGACAGAAACTGCCAGGCAATTTAGTTTCATACTTCTCATAGACTTGACCAACTTGTGAATTAATCTCTCGGGCAATTTTAGGAAGCAAAGGGATATTTTCAAGGAGCTCATTAAAATGGCAACACGAAACCACCAAGTCACTGCATATTGGGCAACTCATTCAGCTACCATGTATAAGGTTGATTGAAATTCAGGGACAAGCAAGAGGTGCTAGGCTAACAGGTTAAATATTGACAGTGCTAACACTGGTCTGGGAGTCAAGAAACCTGGTTTTTACTGCTGGCTCTGCTACCAGTTAACCATGTGAACACAGACAAGTCATGTAACTGCTCTGGGACTCTGTTCCCCATCTGTGTAAAGAAACTACTAATGCTTACTCCTGTTCATAAGACTGACACAAGCACCTCTGTAGTCACACCCTACACACTATTGTAATAATCTTTGTACAAAATATGCTTTGTGAGGTATCATCTGAAAACTAATAACTCACTAATAATTAATATTTTTGCATGATGTAAGCACACAGTGGGTATTAAGAGTTATGAATATATGCTCAAAATTATGACTAACGTGTGTTTAAAGTAGGCATGCAGGGAGAGTTGGTAAATAGGTTTGCCTTAGAAAAAGAAACATGTATTTGATTCTCTGACCACCCCAGTCTTCAGACAAAGACAACGAAGGTCCATTTTTACATATTAAGTAAACAAACCTATTAAGCTAACAAGTGGAGGAAGAAAGAGCATAGAGCTTCCTTCTCCACCGGAGAACATAGGAATGGCCATCCTGGATCAGACCAAAAGTTCATCTAGCCCAGTATCCTGTCTTTCGACAGTGGCCAATGCCAGGTGCTCCAGGGGGAATGAACAGAATAGGTAATCAAGTGATCCATCCCCTATTGCCCATTCCCAGCTTCTAGCAAACAGAGGCTAGGGACACCATCCCTGCTCATCCTGGCTATCCTCCCTGAATTTATCCCGTTCTTTTGAACCCTGTTATAGTCTTGGCTTTCACAACATCCTCTGGCAAAGAGTTCCACCCGTTAACTGTGCATTGTGTGAAGAAATACCTCTTTTTGTTTGTTTTAAATCTGCTGCCTAGTAATTTCATTCGCTGACCCCTAGTTCTTGTCTTATAAGGAGTAAATAATACTTCCTTATTTACTTTCTTCACACCAGTCACGATTTTATAGACCTGCGGTTCTCAAACTGTGGGTCAGGACCCCAAAGTGGGTCGTAACCCCATTTTAATGGGGTTTCCAGGGCCAGCATTAGACTTGCTGGGACCCAGGGCTGAAGCTGAAGCCCAAACTCTACCCACACCTGGGCTGGCGGGGCTCAGGCTGCAGCCCCCTCTCCCTCCACCCGAGGCAGCGGGACTTAGTCTCCACCTCCCTCCTGGGGTCATGTAGTAACTTTGTTGTCAGAAGGGGGTTGCAGTGCAATGAAGATTGCGAACTCCTGTTATAGACCTCTGTCATATCCCCCTTTAGTCATCTCTTTTCCAAGCTGAAAAATCCCAATCTTATTAATCTCTCCTCATGAGGTTGCCTTCCTCACAGCTTAAATGAACTTTACTTTGAGGGGTAACTCTCAGAAGAATCCATATAAAGATGGGAGGGCTGAACCTTAAGTGAATTGAATTACCTGAATATATACAATATTAAATGAAATGTTTATATACAATATTACTGTATTATAAAAAAGTGTACTGAATGAGATCTTTTCTGAAAGCTGATAGCACACTGTTAATTAATATAATTGTGAAATGCCTGTATTAACACTAGATGAGGATATATGGATACTTAATGATACTATTTATTAAAGTATGTGGCCAAACAGGGAGAAATGGGTTCCCTGCCAGACAGGAGAGAAGGCAGCTATTTACCTGTCTCCTGTGTAAAGTAAGCATGGTGGAAGCAAAACAATAGAAGCCCCATTTACACAGAAATGAGCAAAGGACTGGGAAGTTCACAAGAAGAGAAGAAAAGCATGAGGTCATCCTGACTCTTGAAAAGAAGTCACTGAATGTTGGAAGATATAAGAAAAGACAGAAGCCATCTTTGGCCTCCATCACGAGACAGAAACAAGGGAGTGGAGTTTGTACAAGCCGAGAAAGATGGGTCCTTCAATTTGGGGTGTGGGGTGAGGGTCTAAAATCTCTGGAAACTGAATATGGTTGAGAAACCTGTCTAGGCAAAGATCTTTCACCTAGGAAGACAAGGAAAGACAGCACCTTGTACTTCTGTGGAAGGTCCTGACTGAGGGAAAGTCAGCCATGGCTGGGAAGAAGGAAGATTCGTGAGAGAAACCATCTTGAACAGTCCGTACCTTGCCAGATTAAGGTTTAGACTTTTAAATGCATGTTTTCACTTTTATTTGCTTGCAACCCTTTCTACCTTTATTCCTTTTACTTGGCATCACAACTTATGTCCTATTCATAAATTTGTTTTATTTTAACTATAAGCTAATTCAGTGTGGGTTTACCAGGAAGAATGTATTTACCCCAGTTAATAAGCTGTGATGTGCTTGTGTGTCTTTAGAGGAACAAACTAACCTTATTATTTCTCTGAGTGGTCCACAAGAGGGCTGGACATTACAGAGCATATGGTTTTGGGAAAATTCAGGACTGGCAGTGTGGTGGGATCACCTTGCTGGATGTGACCAAGGCTGGTGGTGTAAGCCAGAGCGGAGCTGTAGACAGGCTGCTGGGGTCACAGCCACTGAACTAGGGCTGTCTAGCACACAGAAACTTCAGAGTGTGACCTGTATGCTTGCAGGCTAGTTGTGAATATCCCAGGCTGGGAGCTACAACAGCAAAGCTGTTGAGAGGCATCCAGGGTTGCAGAGGAAGTGGTGACATAGCCCCTCTCTGTGCTGGATTGCACCCCAAACCCCATAACAAAGTCACTTTAAGATCTATGGAGGAAAATACTATACAAGTGCTAAGTATTATTACTAGCAGTCATAGTAATTTAATTAGAAAAAAGAAAAGGAGTACTTGTGGCACCTTAGAGACTAACCAGTTTATTTGAGCATGAGCTTTCGTGAGCTACAGCTCACTTCATCGGATGCATCCGATGAAGTGAGCTGTAGCTCACGAAAGCTCATGCTCAAATAAACTGGTTAGTCTCTAAGGTGCCACAAGTACTCCTTTTCTTTTTTCTTTTTACGAATACAGACTAACACGGCTGTTACTCTGAAACCAGTAATTTAATTATGCATATGGTACCTCCTAGGAGACAATCCATAGACAAACATTCACATTAGGTCTTACAACTTTACCTCTAGAGTAACTATATCAATATCTATTTGAAAGTCAAGGTGGCTACTGAACTGTACACGTTATTTATTTGAAGTGTATCAACATTATTCAGTGAGCACTACCCTTGACAGTTTTCAAAATTGGATTTCACTACTGCATACTTTTCATCATAACCAACAGTAAATTCAGCTGCTCCAGCTATATATACTTCTGCAGCTAGGAAACCCTAGATGGGACATTAGCTGATTTTGCAAAAAAGACTGTTTTTTACAAGTAACAAGGTGGATTATTCTGTAATTGTGGTAACTGTCTTCTAGTAACACAGTATTTGGTGGTTATCTGGGAACCAGATAAAGAAGTCACCATAAATACACACCTTTCAAAGCTGTAGCTAACAAGTAATTTATTGTAAATTAACACTAATTACATAGTTATCTACAGTAATGGGTGAATGACCAGATGTTTAGCTAAGTACCCAAACATTCAAATGCTTAGCCAATCATCATCCAACCCCTTTGGATGAAATCCTGACCCCACTGAAGTAACAGGCAAAATTCCCATTGACATCAATACAGCCAAGATTTCACTTTTGGGGTCTGTTAAAGGAAGGTAGAACTCTTATGAAAAAACAGACACACTTGTGAGATTTCTAGTACTTCCTGCTGCAGCAACGTGAAACCACAAATTATTTGATCTCCAGCCCAATGAAATCTAATTCACTGGTGAAATACCATTGGCTTTCCATATTTCTATTGAATCTACAGGGGGGAATTTTTAGGTAGAAATAATGTATTTATGTATGTTGAAATTAAGCCAAGATGTTAAGATTCATACCCTTACTTTTAAAAACCATGCTATGGGATCTTTAATGAACACTTTATCTGAGAGTAAGGTGCAGAATGTGGAGAAAAAGCAGTGAATAAACAAACATGTAGACATCCTCTTTACATAAATAATATGCTCAAATGTTCAGAGTCTCCTCAGAATAATGTCCACAGGAGCCAATGGAGTTACATTAGCAGAGAATTTGGGCTGGTATTCTTCACTATGTCCTTAAATTCTATGTAGTTTTGCAGTGCAATCTCAAACAGCTGCCACATTCCATCACAGAGTTCGTTGCATGTCATTATTTAGTGGAATGATCCCCATACTTCTTACCTATTTTGCAGGTATGTTGTGAGGCTATGTGTGTTTGTTTTTGAGTGCCTTTCACCTGAGGATCTCCAAACTGTTATCCCCATTAATTCCTCACCAAGACAATTATTCTTAAGTCATGCTACTTGCATGGAGCTTTCATACCACACAGCTCTCAGAATTAGTAATAATTTTTCAATACGGTGCACTGAGGAGTTAATGGTGTAATTCCTAGTGGTAACTGTACAGCTATTTCCACACTTACTAAGTTGATATTGCACCTTTAATTAATCTTTCCATGTGCACAGGAATGTTTTAATAACAGTTTATAACAGTTATGATTTCGAGTATGAACCAGTGAGGTAATTGACTCACCTTCATCTAAAGGAACCTCTTCTTCCTCACTTGGAGAAGGAAGGAGGGGCTGCAGTGGTTCCATATTGATTATGAGTTGTTTATTCAAGGAATGAGAGCTACAACTCTGAGGAATGCTGGTTCTAAAAGCAAAGATAAACAGCATCAGTTTGTTCACAAGAAATCATTACAAAATAAATACAACTGCCTTTACCCTTGCCTCAAAATAATTTTGAATAAGTTATAATGGGCCCCCAAGGAGAACATGCCACTTATGTTATGTTAGTGAATATGCTTTGACTCCTCCCCTATTAGGTCACACCCTTGGCTGAATGGTGGCTCTGCATCTGAAGTGCTGCAGAGGGGCCAGTAGTGGCTCTGCAGTAGGGGGGCTTCCTGCTTCATTTAGCCTCACATTTTCTCATTTTATACCGCATTTCAGCTTTACTGCTCCACTCTACGCTGCACTGCAGTGAGGAGAATACGGCCCCTTAGAGAGAGAATGCTAATCATTTTGCTGAAGAACCATGCTCCACTGTCTTTGGGACTGGGTCAAGGATCTTCTGTGGTTTTGGAAGTGTAGACTTAAGAATAAACCATGAGTGTTTCTGCCACTCTTGTCACTACATGAGGAACAGCTCTCACTCCAGACACTGTCTCTACAACATGCCTTCAATCTGTTTTTATTAGTTGTTTATTATTATTATTAGCTCTTTGGTACAGCCTTCCCTGTTAGCAAGTGTTGATCTTGTTAGGGAAGGTAAAGAAGGTTCTAACTGACTCACTCAGCCACTTGGCTCACTATCTTAGTCACGTGTTAAGAAGACAAGGACGTTAACTCACCTGTGCAGTAACTGACATTTCTTCGAGATGCGTGTCCTTGTGGGTGCTCCACTCCAAGCGTTGATGCATCCCTGCCCCTTCGCTCGGAGATTTTTACAGCAGTACCTGCAAGGGCCGCACATGTGCGGTGCCTGCCTCACGTGCTGACAGTGCCTCAATATGGTGCGCGCGGCCCAAGCTCCTCAGTTCCTTCTCTACAATGGCGACCACTCCACACTCCGAAGTGGAGGGGAGGAGGGTGGGTAGTGGAGCGCCCACAGTGCTCAAAGAACGTCAGTTATTGCATAGGCAAGTAACCTCCTCCTCCTCCTCCTCCTCCTCTTCAAGAGACGTCCCTGTGGGTGCTCCACTCCAGGTGACTGAAAAGCAGTCTCTCTTAAGGAGGTAGGGACTTCAGATCTGGTAAGAAAGCTGTAGACAGCACACCTCGGCCCATTCAAGTGTCGGTCAGGGGCTTCTGAGTTAGAGCATAATGTTTAGTAAAGGTATGCGCTGAAGCCCAGGTGGCAGCTTTGCAAATATCTGTGAGGGGAATGTTACGTAAGAATGCCACAGATGTTGACACAGATCTGACGGAGTGTGCCCTAACAGAAGTTGGAGGATTCATCTTCTTTAGTTGGTAGCATAGGCGGATGCAGTCTGTTATCCAGTTGGATAGTCTCCGGGTAGAGGTGGTATTTGCCTCTGGATCATTCTGCGATTGAAATAAAAAGTTTTGGGGAAGCCCTAAATGGCTTAGTCCTATCCAAGTCAAAAAACAAGGCTCTACGCACGTCGAGTGTGTGCATTTTTGATTCAAAAGAATTTGTGTGCAGTTTAGGGAAAAAGGTTGGTAAGTGGATAGGTTCGTTGATGTGGAAGGACGAGTGGACCTTGGGAATAAATTTGGGATGCATTTGGAGCATGACTTTGTCCTTAAAAAAATATATAGTGTACGGGGGTCAGCCATGAGTGCTCCAACACGTCTGGTGGATGTAATCACAACTAAAAACTAAGTTCTCATGGACAGATGTAGGAGGAAGCATGTTGCTAGCGGCTCAAATGGTTGGTGCATCAAGCATGTGAGAACCAAGAGCAGGTCCCAGGGTTGAGCGAGCGGTCTAATGTCCATTGCAGATTGCTCCTGTCCGTCCGCTGCAAAAGTGTGCACAGGTTCAGGAGCAGATCTTCGTGGGCTGTGTTGGTTACTGTGGTCCCTGCTGTAGAAAACCCAAGGGCTCCAGTAATGCCATTGTCTGGGGAAGGTTGCCATCCATGGGTGTCCATACCAGGGTGGTAAGTCCCTGGAATATGAGGACCTTGATCTCCTTGGTCCCATGCTAGCAGGAGTCAGAAGTGGGGAGGAATGGTATGGTTAAAAAACTCCCTCCAGTTTGTCGTCCTCATCACTAGAAAAGTGAGAGGGAATAGGGGATAGTTGTCAGTGCCATGCAGACAGTTCCAGCGAGAGACCGGTACCAAGTAATGGGGGTTGGTGAGACTAGCAAATCGCTCGAATGAATAAACTGCAGTGCCGAGGTAGAAGGAGCCAGAATATACTGCGCTGGGTGCAGCGGCGGTGCCATAGGGTCGGCCAGCGCAGATTGGTGCGGCACCGTATGCGTCTGCATAGGTGGTTCAGGTGTGGGTGCCACAACAGCAACTGTAGTTGTGTGGCCTGGGCAGACTCAGCTGAGTTGGCACCGAGTCCTTTGCAGTGCTGAGCAGTGGCGTATTAGAAGAGGCAGGCAACTTTAAGCCTGTAGCATAGACACTGGAGCAGTGCATGCTGGCAGCAGCTGGGGTACGCATGGTACCGGAGGTGCCCAGAGTGTCATATGTGCTGAGCAGGAGACTTGCTCGGAGACCATTTGGAGGCCGACTGGTTTCTGTGAGGTGATGAAGCCGGCCATTTTTAATCCTTCGTGGACTTAGGCGGGCTTTGTCTTGAGTAGGACTCCTGACCTGGATCAGAGACAGGTCTGAGGGACTTCTCCATTAGAATTAACTTGAGCCTCAAGTCTCCGTCCTTTCATGCCCTAGCCTTCAGCTTACTGCAGTGGGCACACTTTTGGGGGACGTAGGAATCCCCCAAACAACAAACACATTGAGAATGGCCATCAGAGATAGGGATGGCCTCTCTGCATGTAGTGCATCTCTTAAAACCTGGCAAGCCAGGCATAATATAAACTGTCTCAGTGAGTGACAGAAAAAAACTGGGAACGGGGGGGGGGGGGTAGTTAAGAGAAAAAGGGGAGAGAGGAAATAAAACTTATTGGACTAAAATACTAGATAAACTGTATAAACAACTGACTGACTGTCTAAAAGTGAAAATCCTTGAGTGAGACGGCTGAGCTCTGTCTCAGGCCGGGGACAGTAGAGAAGGAACTGAGGAGCCCGGGCCACGAGCGCACAATATTGAGGCACTGTCAGCGCGTGAGGCAGGCACCATGCATGGGCAGCCCGCAAAGGTACTGCTGTAAAAATCTCTAAGCAAAGGCACACACCAACACCTGGAGTGGGCACCCACAGGGACATCTCTCAAAGAAGAATGGAGTAGTTCTTTCAAGAGAATATTTTGGGTTGTTGTGGTAATTGGGCCCACATATTTACTGTAGTTGTGTGTTAACTATAAGAAGTGAGTGAAAGTTCGTAAGAGGTCACAGTAACTTAGAACAACAAATGTTGATGGGAAAAAGTATGAAAGGGAGTCAGACAGACCGAATTAGTCCAAACAAAAAGGCTACTGATATAAATCAATGACTCTGTTCAGATCATACTTGGTAAACAAGAAAAGCGTGGAACCAGAAATCAGTGAACCAAAATTGGTGTATCAAAAACTACGTCTTATGGGTGGACAAAATAATGAGGGGATAGGCTATTCCACCAATCACTCCCTTTGTGGGTCCTTACACAAAAGGACTTTCAGGAACAAAATTGGCTAGTGGAGGAGGCTTCACCACCCAAGCTGCTATCCCCACTGTCTCCTGTGACCCCGGACCTTCTTTGTCCTACTCCTTAGAGATGTTCTGACCAGAGAGAGAGAGAGACACACACACACACCATCACCACCTCAAATGTTTCCAGATGAATCCCAACCACCACCTGGGATGAAACAGGATCAGACAGGCACTGGCTTCCTATGGACCCCGGGATGCTCAACCCCCACCCCGCCCCAGGTCCCACTCCTTCCCTCATGCCCCCACCCCTGTCCCGCCTCTTCCTGCCCTGCCCCAGGCCATGCCCCCACCCCACTTCCCAAGTCCCCCGCCCGCCTCTTCCAGCCCTGCCTCTTCCCACCCAGTTCCACCCCCTCCCCTAAGCATGCCCCATCCCAGCTTTGCCCCCTTCCCCCCAGCGCCTCCTGCATGCTGTGAAACAGCTGATTGCGGTGGGCAGGAGGCACTGGGAGGGAGGGGGAGCAGTTGATCGGCAGGGCTGCCAGCGGGTAGGAGGCGCTGGGGGGGGGGGAGCTGGCTGCCAGTGGGTGCTAAGCACCCACTAATGTTTTTCCTGGAGCACCCACAGAGTCGGTGCCTATGGGATCAGACCTTAACAGCAACAGTAGCAGCTCCAAGCCGTCTCAACTAGCTTCTCTTTTCCCCCAAAGGACAGTCATTACCATCTCATCTACCATACTATCTAAGAGACTGTCAAACAAGGTGGCTTTTCCTTCTCAAAAACTCACTCCAGCTAAAGGGAAATGGAAAGTGAAAAGGGATGTTGTTAAAATGAAGGCCTCACTTAATACTTTACATTTCAAATGCTTCAACGGTTTTTCCTTCTTTTCTTCATCTTTAATAAAAGGGTAAAATAATTTTTATTAATGGTGTGTTTGCCATGGTGCTAAGCCGGCTGAGGTCTCCGTATACCAAACCCCAAACCTTGTTTAAACACTGGACAGTGAGTGGGTTATACTAACATCTTTGGGCTATATATTCTATTTAAATTAATAGAACAGGTTGTAGGCAGGAGCCCCAGTAGTATGCTGTAAAGGTTTTTGTTAAAAGAGCCAAACACTCGAATGAGGGCAAGTTTCCGATTCCACATAGTGTGTGGACCTTGTTTCAGTATAGGGTGAGAAGGGTACTTGCCCACATTCTACTAAAGCAATATTCTTCTCATCACAAAATGACACACTACTTAAAATAGTTATCAAAAGAAAAGGCAGTTAAGTTCATGCAGCAATTTTGTGCCATGTAGAGTAAACCCTCAGCGTAGGCAACAGAAGTTATGTATTTTGTCACCATTCACTTATATTATTTTTGCAATGCTTTAAAACACAGAAAAGCCAAATGCAAAAGAAATCTTTAACAAAAAAAATCAAAATCATATTTATCCCTCAGAAAGGACTGATAGAAAATGGACAGCAAAGAGTAAATCAAGACAACTTGGACAATCATATGGATCTCCTATGTTAATGTGCACTTGCACACTTAAATAGTGCATTCAATCTCAATGGAAGACCTGCCCACTTATTTTTGTATACTCTTATTTAGACACCTAATTTTTAGACCCTCCATTTGGTGCATCATTTAAATGTAACCTGGTTAATGTTATTCAATAACCATGTATACCCATGTTAAGGGCAACACAACTGAATCTTTATGAAGATTACCTTTTAGACATTATTAAGAGCCTAACTTAGGGCAATGCTCCATGCTTCACCAAGGGACAGCTGGTATTTCAGGACACAACGAAAAAAAAGTCACACAAACTCCACACACAAAAGTAATGGAAAATTAACTTTACACTGGCTGTGGCTGCAAATATTCAAAAAACTAAGCAATCACTCTGGTCTCTGACACAATAAATATGTTTTCAAGCTTTCTAATGTGTTTCTTTTCCTCCTGGCATTTCTTTCCTTTCTTCTGCTTAGTCTCTAATCATGGAGTTTGTGCAAGTTTTCCATTTCCATTTGTTTTGATCAGGGTCTGATCAACTCCTGCTGGCTGTACAATGAGTGACATGTCTCAGGAAGACACCTGTCTATTTTCAAAGGTCCAACAGTATAGCTTTAGAAAAAGCAAACCAGAGAACTTTTTCCCAGATGAGATAAGAACTATTCTCCTCTCTCTTTAAACTGGTTTTTAAGTCAGTGGATAAGTTGCTACATAAATCCCTCCTCCTAAAAAATTAAAAACAGGTCAATGACTGGGGCTGAAATGCAGGTGATTTTTTTTTCCCCAGGATCATACTTCCTACCTGGTGATACGGAGGCCAGTGAACTATTTTACTGATTGATTGAAAGGAATTTCAGGTCAATACTGATTCAACTCCCTTACCTAGGACAGAAAAAGTGATACAGAGACACTTGTATTATACTAACTTAGCATCTTCCATTAGGATTGATTGTCTCAAATGGCTGCTCAGAATGATGGTTCCTTTGTCCCATAGTAACCAAAGTGACTTTTTCTGTGTAAAGCAGACTCATCTTCTTTGGTCCTTAAAGTATCAAAACATACCTGTGCACTTCAGGAGGCTCTCTCTGGATTTTAGAGCTTGCTTCCACAACCTCTTTGGCGACCTTTCCACTGTAAGGAAACATGAATTCGAATGGTTTCAGAGTAACAGCCGTGTTAGTCTGTATTCGCAAAAAGAAAAGGAGTACTTGTGACACCTTAGAGACTAACCAATTTATTTGAGCTTAAGCTTTCGTGAGCTACAGCTCACTTCATCGGATGCAAGGTGAGCTGTAGCTCACAAAAGCTCATGCTCAAATAAATTGGTTAGTCTCTAAGGTGCCACAAGTCCTCCTTTTCTTTTTATGAATTCGAATATTCAAGCAACTTTTGAGGGATTTTTTTAATTTATGTTAACATTAATACGTAGCTGTAACATGAACTATTAAAATGGCCACAAAGAAAAGCAACACATTTTTAGAAGACAGGATACCAGAGTACTTTTATTTTTTAATTTATCAGAAATCAATGTAGTGCTCCCCCTGAAAATACGGGAGATCATTTATCTGCAGAACAAGTACAGAAGAGCTGTGTCAGCATGAGTATCACCCCGCTGTCTCACCAGTGTATGTCTACCCTGATTCTAGAAGCATCTGGTGAGAGCAGTTCAATCTCTATGCTATCCAAGTTTTGTCTTGTCTTGAGACTGCAACAAAGGATATTGTGGCTTTTTTTCTTATGTGAAACACTGTTCACTAGGATCTAAATGAAACCACCAACTAATTTCATAAAAGACAGTGAAGAGCAATCAGGCTTTGAATCCCTACTGACCTGCATTGGGTACCCTAGAGGTAAAGGCTCAATTTCCCATTAATAATTTTCCAAGCTCTCTTCCACCCTCGGAATGGTTAATCTTAAAAAAAAACATAAGGACAAGAAAGTGCATACCTATATCGAAATCTACTGCCTTTAAAAAATATTTTGCTGCTGGACATCGTCTTGATCTGACTTGATTTTGCATACCTTCCAGAAAAAGAAGAGTACATGGTTGTCACATTTTCAGAAAGTGTAAAAAGCAACTTAATATACAGAAATGAGCAAGACAAATGACCAACTGTGTTATTCTTCTACTATACCATAATATTCTATAATTGGCAGTTTAAAACTTTTGTAGTGGTATGTGTAATAATTTCAACATAAAATTACATGTGAAACATAACAGAGTTATCTCACAATTTAGATAGTATGGAAAGACTGCATACCAATGAGTGATTATCTGGATAACAGAGCAAGAAAGTAAAACATGTGCCTACAGGGCCCGTAGAAGTTTATATATACACCATGTGAATCAAGCACCATAGAACCCAGCAAGGGTTCTTACAATATCCTGTACATGGGAGGATTAGGACAGAGATGTAGTTACCTCCACACTGCCTAGCCATGCCAGAAGGACAGGAGGTAATGGATGTGGTTTAATTAGGCCACATCTTTATTCACCTAAAAATCTGGAAGAACCTGGCAATAAGTGGTACAGTGCAGATCATCATAATTTGCTTAATCATTTCCATAGAATCCTCACCTGGTCCCAGCCAGCCCATTACTGGGATCCTGCCAGTCTCCCCCTGTTTGAAGTGAACGGGGGCTATAAAAGGAGGGGGGGAATCGTCTCCCTGCTGTGAGACACAATAGCCCCAAAATCCCCCTCCCTCAGCTTCCTTAAGGGATGCTTTCCTTCAAATCCTTTTCCAGTCCATTTTATCTGATAACTGTATCCCTTCCATTATGGACATCTGCCATAAGTTTTATGTACTACATTGTGACATTATAGCCTAATCACCCCTCACACATGAATACACACCCGTCCCACCAGGTCCCAGACCTGCTATGGGCAAGACAAGTACCCTGCACAACCTCGGCCATTTGGTGGTGAGGGAAAAACTATTTCCCAGCCCCCAAAGAAAAGGGCAACTAGCATAGTGAGTAATGAGGAAACCTGGCCCTTTTACAAATTCATGGGTGCAAATGCCAGCCTGATCTGGGTAAGAGAAGGCTTTTTTGGGACTGCCTGGGATATAAATACCCAGCCCTCACACTCTCAGTCAGCAGGAAGGGCAGTGCCCTCCCCAGACCTGTCCCAACTGCATCTTGCTCCTCTCCCCTTTCCTGATCCATGTTGGTAAACTTTCCCTCCCTCCCCTTCTACTACCCATTGTAAGGGGAGGGCCCCTTAAAGTGGCACGAACCCTTTTTCCTCCAGCAAGCCACACAAGGACTCCCCACACGGATGCTGCAGTGAGCATGCTGGTATCACTGAAACAAATATGAAACAAAAGAACAGGAGTTCCTCACTCAGAAAACAGCCAGAAAACATATTTTCTGTGTCTTCACACAGTCTATGTAGGTGTAGAGTCTACCTAGTCCAGTCACTTTGAATCAGCATGCAACAGCCTTTGGCTACATTAATCAGAGCTTGGGGGAGGGAGGGGGTCTGGCTTATGAACATCAAGGAACAATATGGCTCCAGATATGCCAACCTCTCTGCTATTTTGTAGTTTTGAAATGTCAGGTGGATTTCATATTTCTTCCCCAACCTTGAAGAAACTCTTATTTATAACTGTGTGCAAATAATCACACAAATATTTTAATACAAGGCAGGATTAAGGGATAGGCATGTCTAGGTCCCTAGCTCCTAGAGTCACATGAAGAGAACAGAATCTCAGCCTTCATTTTTAAAAGAGTTAAGTTTCTACTTGTTATGGTTGAAAAGAAAGCTTGAAACCATGATTCAAATTTAACCAAGGGAATGTCTCACCAGCAGGAATTGCATGCAAGTCTGTTTGGTTTTTTTTAAATGAAATTATTTTTTGGGTAGCAAATTGATTGTAAGTAATTTTGTGTAGCCAGCCTACAGGATTTGTACTGTATGTAATGTTCCAAAGCAGAACTATTCATAGAGTCCAATTTTATCTTGGTTAGACTTTCAGCAGGGCTGCACAAATATTATGCTGTTGTATCACTTAGAATCATAGAATATCAGGGTTGGAAGGGACCTCAGGAGGTCGTCTAGTCCAACCCCCTGCTCAAAGCAGGACCAAGCCTGACCTTAAAAACCTCTAAGGAAGGAGATTCCACCACCTCCCTAGGTAAGTTTATGCACTTACAGTGCAGTTTATGTACTGTTTGGCAAGGTGGTCCGGTGCCAAGATAGGGATATGGGTTCTGACTATCGCCCCACCACAGTTAGGGAACCCCATTGCAGCAAAGCTATCCACTATGAGCTGTACATTTCCAAGAGTCACTACCTTTGTTAGCAGGTTATTGATTGCCCTGGCTACTTGGATCCAGCAGCCCCCACTGTAGATTTTCCCACTCCGAATTGATTCCGGACTGACCGGTAGCAGTCAGGTGTTGCAAGCTTCCACGGGGCTATTGCCACTCAGGACAGTTCTCATCTTGGTATTCCTGTGCTTCAGGGCGGGGGAAAGCAACTCACAAAGTTCCATGAAAGTGGCCTTACACATATGAAAGTTTTGCGGCCGCTGGGAATCATCCCATACCTGCAACACTATGCAGTCCCACCAGTCTATGCTTGTTTGCCAGGCCCAGAATTGCGTTCCACTACTTAATTGGCAACGTCCAATTTCATAAAGAACTTTATGTTCAGAAACACCAGCAATTTTTTAAAATTCCCCAATTCTGGGTGAAAAGGTGGGAGGTTTCTCTGAATCCCAAATCTGTCTTTGCTGGTTCTATACTATTATCCTAGGCTTTGGTTCACAGTTTTCTTTGGTCCCTCCAGGCTTCTTTTTGACTCTTTCCTATGAGCCATTGGGCCAGCTTTCTTTACTGTCTATGGCCCCCTTGTGCTCCTCTCATCTCCCTGACTTTGAGGTCTTCTGGCTCTACTGGCTCTTTTCTGGTCTCCTCAGCTCTGTTATCAATTTTATAACGTCTTCATGAATCTTCACATTCTCCCACATTACCCATTAATGAAACAGCCAGAAAAATCCCTCAACTTCCTCCAGCAGGCTAAGGAAATACTTCCTTCTTTCTTGTAGCACGTTAGTAGGTTTTGAGTGTAGATGGTTTGCAATGCTATGCAACCTATCTTCATTTCACTTTAACTCTGTAGACTGTTGATTTATAGCAACCACTAATCTAATCTACCAGTATACTCCTGTCCATGGAATGCTACTTCCAATCCTCACTCTACTCAATTAGTAACATACTTCCATTCTGTCTACAGACACTGAAATGAAACAGGAGAGTATATTTTCAAAAGCTTGACGAAACAACCTCACAGGGTTGTATGGAAGCCACATGGAGAGTGTGGCAAGGAAAAGAGTAGATGGGGTAATGATGCCTGAGACCCACATTATGAATATTGCTACTTGGACAGCAAAATGTCAGATGATATTTTATACCAGTCCACATTGGACATTCATACTTTGACAGCTCCTACTGTCTAATGTTCTTAAGTACATCTAATGTTCTTAAGTAGAACCTCTGTAATGATTCAGCTTCAAACATAGTTTTCAAATGGAATATAACTAAATTAATGGCTGTATTGTAACAGGCCTATATTTTATGCCTTTCATTCAATACACTGTTGCATCCGTGTTAAACTGAAAGAAAGAATCTGCTTCAACATAAAACAGATAATTAACAACCTTGTTAAGACACAAATTCTATCTCCCCAGTCACAAGTCATTCCCCCTCCCCTCAGTGTTGGCTACTTTGCAAGCACCAAAGACACAGCATTTTTACAAAACAAAGTATGCCAGATGCTGTAAAGAAACTCAAAGTAGCAGGAATAAAAGGAACATGCCCAAAGGGAAATGTTAGTATACAAGGCGAAAGATCTAATTAAGAAAACTGGGGAAAGGAAAAAAAATGAATGAGTACTTTGATGATTTATCTGCACGGTATCTTTTGAGGTGTAAGAGAGGGGATAGTTTCTGGACTTCTTCCTTCTCTTGCAACTGATTTATAGCCATTTACTTTTTGAACTAGATGAGTGGCAACTTTCCCAAATGCATCCAACAGCAGGTCCACCTTTTTGAAGTGTATTAACCCATGCTGTGGAATTCCTAGTCACCAGTTACCAGCCCTTGTGGCTTCACTGGAAAATAATGTTTATTCAAAAATGCCCGTAAGAATAATACTTACGGCTCAGCACTCTCCTAGCATAGATCTCAAAGCACTTAACAGAGGTAAGTAGAATTATTCTCACCATGTTACTCAGAGGAGAAACAGATACAGAACAGTTAAGTGCCTTGCTCAAGTTTGCAGAGGTGGTCAACAGCTGAACCAAGAGTAATATCCATGTTCCCTGACTCCTGGTCTGTCATCCTGTTCACTTAGCTACACATTGCTGCTACAATATTAGCTAATACAGGCTACTTGGAAGAAAGTTCTTGATCCTCCACCCTAAAAAACACCAAATGCCTCCTCAACTATTATCCTCGTTTGTAATGAAGTACTACCTCACCTCCTAGTATACCAATTTGCATATTTATCCAAATATGCTTTTTTGGCATCTACATTTAATGATGCAGCAATACTATTTTTGTCTTCCATCCTGTTAAAGACACACAGAAGATTTCACATGGAACCATCTTCTACCCTAGTTCACACGCTTTCCTTTTACGATGATGAACTGATGTAGATTTACTTACTTATAAAAAGCCTGGTTCTCCACCCCACACTTCCAAAGATGCTTGCAGGCTGCTGGTGTAGAGGTATGAAATGACAACATAGCCTTTTTCTAAGTGTAGAAAAAAGAAATAAGAAAAAACATAAAAGTTGAATTCTTTAAGACTGTGGAACTGATAGAAACTCTGTCCACTAGAAACATTTAGGACCAAATTTTCCTAAGTGACATCAATCCACACTTCATTGCAACCCATTTGCACTTGATTTTCCCCTCTATCTGTGAAAATGGATTTTTCACATAACCAAGCTACTTTTGTGGGGGAGAAGGAGATGGCTGAGTGATTTGTTAAGAGAGAAATGGACTCAAGGTCATACTCATTTTAGCTGTAGGTAGAGAAAGCTGAGTTTTATGCAAATGAAGCAACATCCCAATTTTCATATTTAATGAATATGCACTACCTCAACTCCCCTGTCAAATCCTTGAATTTTTTGCTTCTTCTGCATATAAAGACAATAAATTCTCTCCCTCAAAGCCATCACTTCCTTCTTGAGTTCCCCCCACCCTCTGACCTGGCTCCCCCTTGACTTTCCACTATGTTCTCCTCTCTTGTTCTTGTTCTCCACATAGCCGTCCCCCCACCCCCGTCCTCCTTCCCTCTCTCTGGCTACCCGTTCTCCCTGCTGACCGGCTCTCTTCCTCACTACTATGTCCATCCCTATCTTTGACTCTTTATCCACTACTTCAAGCTTCCCCCACCCCCAACCAGCTTTCTCATTTAAGTCTCCCTATTTCCCTGGACTGACTCCCCCCATACCATGGCTCATTCTATATCCCCCCTCTAGTTTCTGGTTCCCTGTCTCTAGCTTCTTTCTTCCATCCTCCCTCCCCCGTCTAGACTGTGGTCCTCAACATGGCCATAGCCTTAGAGACAGCGATGCCCAACATCACTCTGACCTGCATTACTCTACCATCCTGAAGGTCATGGGCAGGTTAAGAGGTATGCTCTAGGCAGAGCCTTGGTGGTCAGAACACCAGAGAATGAACAAATACTAGAAGAAACTAACTATACAGACACTAGATAGTGAGCTTTTCCCACAAGTCTGCAGTTCTCCCATTCAGCTGCTTGGGAGTCCAGCAGGATGCACCTCAAATCAGAAGGCTCCCAAACAATCAAGAGACTTTAAAATTCGAGTCTGATTTAAGGCCCATGTAACAGGGTCAGCTGCCTCCTGAGTGCTTCTTGTGTCTGGGGTGACTCTATAGCACCCTGCTTCAGTTTGCCTTTCTGGACTCAACTCCCAGAAGGTTTCACAAGTCAAACAGCAGCAGCCTTTCTTGGGTTCTGGCTTATTAACATAAAAGTCAAAATAATTCAAACTGTCCTCAAAGTCCCAACATAATTCAAGCAATCACACCAAGGCTCCTCTTAACTCAAGTCTTCCACTGATCCATGTCTGCTTTGTCCAACTCTCTCTGGCTCTGAGGGTATATCTATATAGCAGTTAAACACCCACGGCTGGCCCCAGTCAGCTAACTCAGGCTCACAGGGCTTCAGCTCTGAGACTGTAAAATTGCTGTGTAGACATCTGGATTCAGGCTGGAGCCCAAGCTCTGGGACCCAACGAGGGGGTAGGATCCCAGAGCCTGGGCTCCAGCCCAAGACTGAGCATCTATACAGCTATCTTTAGGCCCACAGCCTGAGCCCCAGCAAGCCCCAGTCAGTGGACCCTGAGCCAGCCATGGCCAGGCCACGGGTTTTTTATTCTAGTGTAGACATCAGCAGGCAAACCCCCTTTGCTGGTCCCCTGGTTTCTCAGAGTCACTGCAGGAGCCTTCTGCTCACTGCAGCTCTTTTACAGTAACAACCACAGCATCCTCTCCCTGGTTCCCCCTCTCTCTAGAAACCCGTTGCCCTCTGTCAGGCCCCATAGTTAGACTGTTAATTAGGCTCAAGTGGCCTGCCAGTTCCCTCTTAAAAATCCCAGTCCACCCTGTAACAGCTGTAGCAAGGTGAGCACCCACTCCAGCCCTGAAAGGATTGGAAAAGCCCTGCAGAGGGCTGGGGCTGGGGCAGAAAGTAAAAACCTGGCTGATTGGGGGAAATGGCGGCAGGTGAGGGCCGTGCCCCAATCAGCGCCCAGCTGGCTCTATAAAGGCTTTGAGCCAGAACTTTCAGGAGAGTCTCCCTCTACAGGCACAGGGAGAAGGGCCTGGCTACAAGGTGCTGAGCAGGACACACAGGGCCGGAGGAGCTAGGAACTCCAGCCTGGAAAGGCCCCATTAGGTATGGGGGTTGTAGAGGCAGCAGGTCCAAACCCCCTTGCCTCTAATGAGTGGCTTATACTGCAGTCTGCCCCAGGGAGCAGAGGGGCTAGTTGGTGACTGGCAGTAGTCTAAGATGGAGGTGAGGTGGAGACAGTGGGTGGGGGTTCACATGGGAGGGGGAGACCCAGAACTGTGGGGGTACTGCCAGGGGGCAGCACCCAAAACAAGGGCACCAGGGTCCAGGAGGGACATGGGGGCCAGGGGCTGCAAGACACTGGCCTGAAGGAGGTGCTCTGGATGCTAATTCCCTGATGATGACCAGCAGGAGGTGCTGCTGGGTGAGTCTGCACCCTGTGACATAGCCCACTTGAAAATTTAACCATAGGGGTCAGGGGCTCCTATTTTATGCTGGTGCAATTCCCACATTTAGATCATTTGACCCTTAAAACTAGACTAGGTAAACACTAGGGAACAAATTATAAGGAAAAATCCCTGCACTGCATGGTTGGATTAGATTAACCTAATAGGTGTTGTAAGATCTAATCCCTTTGTCAACTTAGATACCTTTTTCTCAAACAATAAACAACCACAAGTTTATTTTTATTTTACATGTAATCTACAATATATGAAATACAATTTGTCAAACCATCTGTTAAAAAAAACCTGTTTTAAAATTAAAATACACTAGTGACTTTTTAAAACTAAATCTAAATTACTCATACAAATTTAGTATAAAACTAATATCCAACCTCTTTCTGAGCTCCAAGCACATAAAATGTCTTCCCTTCAAATTTCAATTTACAGACATCAGCCCTAAAAAGAAAACAGCTTTTAAGTAAAGGAAAAAATTGCAGTGAACAAAAGTGATGTGCATTTTCATGCAAATTTAACTGATTCACAAATGTAGAGCAGGCTGTTATTATCTCATCAACAGTGCACTCTTGGTAAATAATGTAAAATCCATAGTGCTAGAGCAAATAATATACTAATTTTCTTCAGAGTAGAGAATATAGACTTGGGGTGTTATGCTTTCCACATTGTTGTGAGCCTTTAAAGAGTTCCTTTGGACCAGGGAGGAAAGAGAAACTTATATATATTTGAGCATGGGCGTCCACCTGGTGCGGTTCACCCCTACACCTGAGGCCTGCCCCTTTTGCAGCATGAGGGAGAACCTGGCGCACGCCTATCTTGAATGCGCCAGGTTGCAGCCCCTATTCCAGCTCCTCCAGAACCTCTTGTTGAGGTTCTGGCTACACCTTTCCCCACACTTGTTCCTCTTTGCACACCCTATCGGTGGCCCCACGAAGTCGCGAGACCTCCTTGTCAACCTCCTCCTAGCTCTGGCCAAAGTCTCTAATCTACAATACCAGGAGGAGGATGTTGGACGAGGGGGTGCTCTGCGACTGCGGGGCCTATTTCCGTTCCTCCCTAGTTTCACGCATCCGGGCAGAGTTCCACTGGGCAGCGTCCGCTGGCTCCCTCGACAGCTTTGAGGAGCAGTGGGCGCTGTCTGGGGTTCTCTGCTCGGTGTCCTCATCCGGTATCCTCATTTTGAACCTCTGACCCTCACTCCAGTCCCTGTTTTTCATTAGTTGTCCCCCGTAATCAGTTGGTCCCTGGGTCCAGTGGTTCCTCCCGCTAGGCTGGGGGAGGGGCCTTTAGCAGTGGGTGGGCTTGCGCCCACCCACTTCCCGGGTTTTTCAATAAGAACTTATATTTATGCTTCAGAATTTTTCTTATCTTTAAAATCTTGGAACCCATTTGGTACTTAAAATGACGAACAGGTAAAACCTTTAGGAGCCAGATGCTGCACAGAAAGGTCTGGAAGTTTCCATACAGAATGCTGCAAATGCATCTTATTTCTCACCAGCAATATCCCATCTATTTGCATATCTGCTTATTTATGCATTGATGTCACTCATCATTGTATCTGAACACTTACAAACAGCTCATAATATGCCAAAATGCATGGGTTTTTATGATGCTTAGTATCTCCAATATTGGGTACAATGAGATAAAACATATTTTACTGTGTGTCCTAATCAAGATTTAAACCACTAAAAGAGGACATATCAGTAGTGCAATAACCTCCTTCCCCTCCTAGTTTATGTATTTTCATTTAATTGCATGATAAATTATTAAATGAATAAAACTATTAAAATTACTGTAGTTTCTAAAACATTTCTAAGACTTTAGCAAGCAAATGGTTGGCACTGAAGAGATTCTAGATGCAAAGAGGAATGTGCTACAAAGAAAAAACTTTCTAACAGGTACTGCATTTTAATCATAAATGTACCGTATCAATGAAAGGACTGAGGATTACTCAGACATTTTAATTGAGCCTCTGTGATAAGCCTAATATTTTGCTGCTTTTTTCTTTTTTGACTGACCCATTTATTTGAGATGAGCATGTTTTGCCAGTACACAATGAAAGGTTTGAACCCAAGGGAAGATGCCTGAAGGTTGCAGATCACCAGAGCACCATGTGCTCCAACCACATTTCAACCAGACCCCTAGCCCCGCCCCCAAGAATGCTTTCATTTGACTGCAGTTTAGAGAAATAGATAGAGGTGGCTACTCTGACTTTAGGCAAGTGGGGGATTCCAGACTGGCCAACTTTATGGGTTTTTAGATGTTTCTGTACATCTGCAGGAAAAAAAAAATCTACAGAGAAATCCCCATCTGTACGGCTGCTCTTCCCTATTCCCCCACCTCTTGGGGAATGGCAATCAATGACAGCTCAGTTCCATCCCCTTCTAAGATGATGCTCTGGGAATATTTTGTGTGAAGAGCCATCTAGGAGGCAGTTGCTCCTGTCATCTGTTCAGCAATTTCTCTGATTACTTGAACTTCCCACTTAAACCTTTGGAAGGCTGAGGCGTCAATGAAAACTCTCCCAGTGCTCCCCACAATACTTTCAGTATGTGTGTGGGGATGTTTTGCAATTAAATTGGCATGGAGTGTTGGTTTTTGGAGCGGCGTTTGGTTTTATCTTGCAATGAAGGTGGTTATTTTGAATGGGGCTGCTTTTATTAGCAATTAGCAAAATTAAACTGATTTGGAAGAAGGGGTTATTTTGCAACGTAGATGATTGGGGAGCTGGAATTAAATCCTGGTAATAGGATGAGACGAATAAAACAATTTGCCAGGAAACAAATGGCAAAGAATATGAAATTCTGAAGACTTTTGCATTTCTTCTTTCCTCTATCCTTCTTTCTCTTAGTCTTGGTATGTATCTACAGAATTATTCAAAATTGTACACATTTATGAAGACTTGAAAGTACTAAGGTTTGCTCCAAGAATGTTGGAAGGTATGGGATTAGGCTATGACAAGAGAATCCCCCTCTGGGGCAGCAGTAATTCTCTTGTACCAATGGAGTCATGTAAAGGGAAATTAGCCTGTGCCAAAGACCTGGCTGTATGCCACACCAAATACAACTATAACTGCCAATAATTCTAATCAAAGCAGTGGCCTATTCTAGAACTTGACCATTGACCTTCTGCATAATCCATTTTGCTCATCAGAGCTATTTAAGATGAAAATAAGTGGAGTACACCATAATTTCTAAGTTATTCCATCAACCTCCGAAAAGCCGGAGATTTTACGAAAGACTGGCAATGCTGGCAAGAGAGCTTCAATCTGCCTTCACTAATGTTGTCATAGCTTCAGATGTGCCCTATAACAGTGAAATCCTTGAGATATGAAGCAAGTTGCCTTAAGAAAGAAAAAACATTAGGACCAAATCTACTTATATTTAGAAATCTGCAAGGGAATGATCATTTATAAACATATAAAATCCCACCTCCTCTCCCACCTTAAGTCCTTCTTTAAAAAATCCTATTTTTATTCATATTTGAATGAGAAATTGACAGCACATTCAAGAGCCAAGCATAATGTAGTAGGAATTGTGAAACCTTCCTAGGTACCCCTGCCATTATACCTCCAACGTCATAGCTATTCAATTTTTGAGCATCTCTGTCAATTAGTTTGACTTATTCAAGTTTATCATGTAGACTAATTTCCAGTAAGAAGTAGAATGAGACCAATTTCTTTTTCATATGTGATCTAAAAATCCTTGGAAAAATAAAATGTGAAAGGGAGAAGTGAATCTTCAATATTCCACCTCTAGTTTCCTTAAAGGAATTAGGGGGGAAAACACAAATAAAAGAATATTTAATAATCTAATTAGTTGATATGCTTACCATTTTAACAAATGAATTCTTTTATTTCCCTGGAAAACTACAAAGCCCGTTGCTGTGAATCCTAAAAAGGTAGTGGTCCCGGTTGAATCCTTAAAATAAGAGAAAAAACACAAATTAAAGCTATTTGTTTGTTTGGTTCCCCCCTCTCTGCCCCCCAATATATAACATTCATGGTTGATGGTGTAAAGTCTTAGTCCATTGCAGTCACAGATATGGTATCTGTGTCTTTCTTAGGACTAAGCCTTAACGGTCAACTAATTTTTTTTCTCAACATCTAAGTTCCCAGCTATAAAAAGTCTTGTTTGTTTCTTACTATTTGACTGGATAAAACGGTCTTATGCTTTTTCTTCACATGTAGATTTTGGCACAATGGTAGCACTTAAAGGCTTATTCTTTTCTACAAATACATACACAAATAGTCCCATTTCATATCAGAATGCCCACCAATACAAGCAAGGGATTCAGTTTTGCCCAGACGTGGTATTCTCATCTTATGTCCTTTCAGCCTTGAAATTCATAGGAACAAACTCTCTCATGTGATTTCCAATACTTCACAACATCGTCTGTGCTGGAAATACTGACACAAGACAGTCTTTCTTGCTGTATTTAGATATTTCCAATTTTGGTGGAAACCAGAAGTGCAAAGATAAGTGGTTTTCTTTTAAATTAGTACACCAAACTTTTTTGAATTCCACAAAGAAAAGGTGGGATTCAATTTTTTTGAGCAAAAGTTTAAGTCCGTTTGTTTTACACTAACCAGCTTTCCTATGGCTATTTCCAAACTCTCATTTGCCTGGCATAATCTGCTTCACTATTCTAGAAGCTTTATTTCAAATCATTATGCAGTCAAAGAATATTAGGGTTTTTTTAAGCTTCCTGTGGAAGGTAAAAGCAAAAACACAGAGGGACACAGTTTCAAATGTAAGTACCCTATTGTGATTACTATTAAAAAGTCTATAATAACCATACAATGACATCTAAAATAATGCAGAATGGTTCTCATCCAAAGCTGACTGAGGTAAAGGGAAGTCTCTTCATTGACTTCAGTGGGCTTTGGATCAGGCCCCATATCTAATTTAGAATAGAAATACCTGCAATAATGCAGATACTGCTTTGGATAAGGGTTGACTGTTTAATGGTGAGCACTGTAAACTGCTACATGTGTGCGTGGGATCTATAGGTCACTTAGTTTGCCCCATAAACCATGCAGTATTGTTGAAATATAACAATGCAAAGTAACAATTAGAGCATCATAAAAACGGGCAACCTTAAAAGCAAATTATACAGGCAATGCACCATCACTCAAAAATGCAGATGTATGGTGGCTTCATTTGTACATGAGACAACTAGTGGTTATAACCAAAGACACCTTTGTAAAAGAAACACAGAATAGTAAAGTAGTGGACTGTGAAGTTGAATACATAAGTACATGTCCAATTCACCCTTTTGTATATGCAATTTCCTGTTTGTGTTATGGTTTGTATATTTGGCTGCTGCAACTGAAACACGTGTGTTTGAAATGTCAGCCTAGAAGTCCTAGCAATTGGTGGTGGCTTCTGGACAACAGTAACACTGTTACTGAAATTCTCGGGAAAATGTCAAGTATTTCCCCTCTAGAGTATTTGTTTAACTCTAATATACTGTTTCTCAAGAATTGCATGTGCTATATAAGATTGAAACTTAGTAAACCCCTCCATAAGATGGCATTAAGAGTGTTTTGAATGGCAAAGAAATTATCAGTTATCAAAACTTTTCCCACAGTACACTTGGCAAAATATACTCTACTTAGTATGTTTAATTAGGCTATTTTCTGTTGGCTAGAAACAGTTTGAGCAATAACTGTTGTAAGAGGACAGCACAGAACTACAGGTTGTTCACATGGTTGGGATGGAATTATAATACTTGTGACCTGCCAGGACCCCCCAAAAATCTCCTCATACTGACACAGCATGCTAGAGTGTCATACTATGAAATACTGCCTATGCAAGGCAGTATTTCTGGGACTGACACATAGGTGTTTGTCAACCAACATTTTACAAAGCTGCAACATCTCTCACTTTCTGGGGAGGCACTTTTAGAAATGTTTTAGTACACATGGCTGGATAAAAATGGGACTAATTCATTGAATCTGATGGTTTTATTAACCAGTAAGATAATTTAGTTTAAAAACCCTGAACTATTACCTTGCAAGGATGGGGATCAACACCATAAGTTTCCAAAGAATGTGCTTTCAGTAGTAAATTAAATTCAGCAACAGCTGGGCTCTGTCCTCTGAAATTACACAATGCAAATGTAGCAGTTTAACAAAAACAAGGAAAAATGTATAATTCGGTTCAGTTCAGTAGGCCACAGTCATCAAAACCAGACAAAGAAAGAAAAGACCTACCAACACGTACACAATTTCAACCATATAACATTTACAAAGAGGGAACTAGGAGATCTTTCATGTGACTTCTACTGGTGCTCTGCCCTAATGCCTAGTCTTTTCAGATTAAGTTTTGATGTTTTTTGCATACTGCCAGGACTCCAGTGATCTGTGCAGTTAATCAGGGTTATCAAGTATCCATGAAATGTTCTCGTATACGCACAAGTCGAGTCTTACCATGAAATAAATCTCAGCATCTGTTTTTTCCACACACAACCTCCCAAACTAATTTAAAAGGATTGTCCAGATTAAGATACATTCCTTCCAGCTCAGGGTACTGACAAGGCAATCATATTACACAGACTACTGAGACACATGCCTAATTATAGCAAACCCCACTACCACCACCGTAGTTTAAAATCTGTCAGCATTTCTATTATATGGCCTTATTTTTAGGAAGCGCTCCATAAAATCAACCACAAATATTCACTAAAGCCTAAAACCTGGAATGCAAAGTCAACCCTGAAGCAAATTTTACTGGTTTTAACTCCTTCATTGCCAGCTTCCATTATAAACCATTGCAAGATTATTTTTTTAAGATGCTGTGGAATGCCAATATTTTCAAAGAGAGGTATTGGTGATTTGAGAGACAACTCTTTGTGGTATCCTGATATCTAGTTTGCTTTGACCACAGCTGCACACTGAAGCAAGGACTTCACTGAGCTGCCCAGATCCCTGTCCTGAGGTGATACAATCAGTTTAGTACCCTGTAAGGCATCAGAGTAGTTCAAATGCTTTCTTCCAATGTGCATGATTTTGCATTTACAAAACATTGAACTACATCTGCCACTGTGCTGCCTGCAGTGTTATCCTAGCTTGCTTAGGTCCTCTCTGGCATTCCTCAGTCTCCCTGGGGGTGACTAACCTAAGCACCTTTGTCATCTACAAATTTGGCTATGTCACAGCTCACCCCTCTTTTCAAATAATTAGTAAATATATTAATCAACATCAGATCTAGTACACAATCTTGCAGCACCCCGCTGTTCTCTTGCCATAAAGAAAATTCACATTCGTTTCTATGCTTTGACTTCTGTCTCTTTGCCAGTTTTTTATTCAGGAAAGTCTAAGTTATGTTGGTTCTCTACTAAAAGACCATAGATGAGAGATCCAGGAACAAAGCCCAAGTCTCCTGAGTCCCAGTCTAGTGCTCTCTATCCCCTGAAGAACAGTGCCTCACTGACTCACTATTTACTTTGGCATGTCTGTTCCTTATAATCTACATCAGAGCAATGTAAAACATTAACTCAGAGAATAAGAGAAGAGCTAGTCAAAAATTTTTCATTGAATTTTTTCATGATAAAATTTTTTTGGAAAGAAATGAGTTTTCACAAATTTTGGTTTCCTTCTAAACTGATTATTATTAAACTGAAAAAAAGTGCATTTTCTTTCAAATCAAAATTTTCATTTCACTTCAAGGTGAGGGTTTTTTGGGGGGGTAGAGATTGGGACGAACAAAGCATTTCTTCGCTTTTCCTCAACTTTTTCCAGTAGGAAACAAAAGGGTAAAGTATGAAAACAAAGCCATCTGAAATGAACATGTTTAGCCACACTGAAAAAATTCCATGAAAAATTTTAAAACTAAAAATGTTCATTTTGTTCAGAAATTTTTGCAGAAGAGGAAACCCACGTACCTCTTTTTGACCAACCCTACTGAAGTGTAAATCAAGTAGAAATAATGAGCCGGACCAATATAAATGAATATTATAAATTCTACAAGATTTTGCCTCATACTTGTAGATTACAGAGCACAAATTGACCGAAATAACTTCAGTTGTTGAAGTCACACAAATGGGGGGAAACTGGAGGCTCCGGTTGCTCATTCAGAACTGGTCCTTTTAGTAGAGACCGACCTCAAAAAATCCACGGATTTTCTGTCTCCCTTTGCTGGAAGGAAAGTACGCACTTTTATGGAGTAGCAGAAATTTTGGAAGCTAGCTTTTTTAAATTTCTAAAAGACAGGTTATATTTAAAAAATTATATCAAAAAACACAATTAATGTCCTTCATGCCCAACATAATGGGAAGAGCTCTCCAAATTCAATAATCTTTGTGCATGTCACATCGCATGCTGTACTCAAAACACAGCAGGGTGAGAGGTTTGGTCTTAATTAATTACAGACATAACTCAAAATAGCTATTGCACAAAGTATTAAAATAAGAAAACAAAAGTGCAAAATAGAGATGTTTTTAAAGTCAAGCACAGTATCAAAAATTTAAAAATGATATGCCCTCTATCAGGGGAATTATAGCCAACCATTGGTAATCAACTGCATTTGCAAGCAACCTAATGCACAACTGTGATAAATGAAGTGGGTGGGGGGAGCTTCCTTTGATGGACAGCCAGCCAGTTCGCTGTAAAATCCCTCTTGGTAGCTGTTCTTTACTTGCTTTACCTGTAAAGGGTTAAAAAGTCCACCAGATAAAGGGGAAAAAAAGTGGGCACCTGAACAAGAGAGCCAATGGGAAGGACAGAACTTTTAAAATTGGGAAAGAAACTTGCCCTTTGTCTGTTGCTTTCTCTGGGCTGAAGAGATGGGCAGCAGGAATGCTGTGTGAAGTTTGAACTGGATATGAAAATGATCAGATCATATCTAGAACGACTTTTAACAACCCAAATATGTAAGTAAATTAGAAATGTTTAGGAAGACACGATTAGGTTTATTTCTGGTTGTTTTTTTTAAGGCTTGTGAACTCCTCTGTGCTAACCTCAGATGCTTCTGGTTGCCTGTAACCTTTAAGCTAATCCCCAAGAAAGCTATTTTGGGTTCTTAATTTTTGAAATTGCTCTTTTAAAATCTAGCAAAAGCCAAAGTTCCAGATGTATTTTTTACTTTTTGTTTTTAATAAAATTTACCTTTTTTAAGAACAGGATTGGATTTTTGGTGTTTGATTAGCTGGTTTTCTTTCTCAGGTCTTTCTTTGCTTTCCTTCTCAAGTCTTCCCCAGAGGGGGTGGGGGTGTGTGTGAGAAAGGGCTTGAGGGTACCCCACAGGGAGGAATTCCCAAGTGCTCCTTCCTGGGTCCAAGCATTTTTTTGCATTTGGGTGGTGGCAGCATTTACCAAGCCAAGGTCAGAGAAAAGCTGTAACCTTGGGGGTTTAATACAAGCCTGGAGTGGCAAGTATTATTTTTTAAAAATCCTTGCAGGCCCCCACCTTCTGTACTCAAAAGTGACAGAGTGGGGATTTAGCCTTGACATGGTGTCAGAGTGGTGGGATTATTTTAAACCAGAAGGACAGACCTCAGGATTTTAAAAGGACACATTTTTCATTTTGGTTGCTTGAAAGCCAAGGAGTTCTTTTTCTTTTCTTTGCTGCCTGAGTGGGAACAGGCACCAAAGGATTAGATTGCAAAGCCAGGGAGTACAAGAAGCGTTTTGTTTTGTTTTCCCTAGCTTCGTGGCAACGAAATAGTTAGGCTAGAGATGGGATGAGGTTGAGGTCAGGCAGCATTACTCTTCTATCCATCCAGAGGAAAGTTTTTGCTTCTGTCTTATTGGCCTGACCCTCAGATATCTTCAGAAAAAAGACCATAAATTGGCTTCACTCCCAGCCATTCCACAACAGAGCAAATCTTCAGTGTGCCAGCTTATTGAGAAGGCATGAGAATTCAAGCATCCCATTCACACTGCATCTGTTATTTCACAACCGCTTTTCACTATTAACAGGGAATTGCTTTGACTGATTTTGAAACTTGCAGGCTTCCTTGACAAACTCTGTAGAATGTTCCATCTCTTATATGATGGCTCCTCAAGCTGCATTCTTGTAAATGGGAAAATAACTGCCTTCTTCTGAATTACATCAGGTGTTCGACAAGGATGCATTGCATCCCCAGAACTCTTCAATGCAGTCAAAGACTAAGTGCTTGACCAGACACTAAGTAAATGTATTTTAGGCATACCCTTTGATAAGAACCTTACCAACATCGATTTTCCCAATGGCATAGTGCTAGTTGTTGAACTAGTGGATGAGCTGGTTGTGGCACTGAAAGCCCTGGAAAGCTCAGCCTGAAAATTAATCGGAGAAAAACCAAAAGTCTTCCAGTTGGTGGTTTTGAACATGCTGTGGGCTCTAGAATCTTAGTGGGCAACCACCCAGTCAAGATTGTCAGTGATTTCATCTACCTTGTCTCTGTCAATAACATGGTCAGCAACAAGAAAGCACTTGAAGCCCACATTGCAAAGTTGTTATAAATAAGAGGGTACCTCATCAAGAACTTCTTTCACAAATCAAAGACCTTGATAAGCAGAGAGATGAAGCTAAGGATATATGCTGCTTTGGTTAATATGTGACTTGTGGCTGATCACTATAAAGAGGTTTGACACCACTCAAATGAAGTATCTACAAATGATCAAAAACATCAAACAGTATGAATTCAAGTTGAATGAAGAGAGCTTCTTCCTAACTAGGCAGATCATGCTCTCTCAAATGGATGTCCAGCACTCTCTAAGGTAGTACAGTCATCTATTCTGCCTGAGCTTTCCTGTGAGAAGTATCTTTGACTTTGACCCAATGAAAGCAGGATGGAAAAGACCCCACAGAAGTCCTAAAACATGATGGCTAGATGGCATCAACAGACATGTCCCTCACAGCCATCCTACTGCATAACATGGCAAAATTGTCTCAGGACAGATCATCATGGAGGCACAGAACATGTTTGACCTCTATGCTGTACAAGCAACATCATGAGAATGAACCAAAGCTTACCTTAATAATCTAATTGGCCCTTTTCATAGTGAGGAGATCATTTCTTTTTCTAAATAAATGTACCTATGTCAAATCCTAACATCAGGGCGAGCTGCAAATTGATCACTGTCTTAACATTAGATGCTACTTTTGATCAGAGTCAGGAGCCTTTAAACTTTCTGTTTAAGATGGCCTCACACAGACAAAATCCTTTCATCTGGGGGAAATCCTCTAATTACTGCCCTTAACCTGCAAACTAGGAAGGAAACTGTTCCCTTATCTCTGTGGCTTATATTTCACTTCAATCAGGAAAGCTAGGTATGCTTTCCTGATTGAAATTATTGTATTTCCAGTAGGCTTCACATGTGCACAGATATATAATTCAGCATGAAAGAGAATCCTATTACATCTTCAGAAATTTTACATGATCAGTTTCCAGGTCAGAAAGCCCAGAACCATGCACTCAGGAAAAAGGACTGGTTTTTTGGGGGGCAGAAAAGCTTGGCAGCCTACAGTACAAAATGAAAAAATGCATTTCTGATTTGAATTCAGAGCTCTACAACTGGGATAAGCTATGTATTAATGCCTCATCCTGTGTGCACTCTGCAACTATCCCATAGGAATCTATCCATTTCAAAGCTCCAGCTAAAACTCTGAAGAAGAGATACTCCAACTGTAGAACTGAGCAGCTCACAATGTGTTCTGCTATTTTCTTTTAAGCTAATGAGGTGTACATTAGCGGATGCACAAACTCTCACTATTTACTTCCATATGCACCTCTGGCTCTGATGCACTTTGAAGGCCAGGGAGTTATGTAACTCAATGGGAAATGCTTTCCAGGGATGTGGATTAAGGGAGATGTACTGGTTTCCCCCCCCCCCACTTGCACAAATTCACTTCTAAAATACTTTTTTCTTTCATTCCCTATCATTTGGGGCCTGATGAGAAGCAGAGCACATCCTTTGCTGCAGTCAGAGTTGAGGGTGCACTTTAAAGGATTATTGGTCTTGTTTCTTTAAATAGCTTGATATATATGTTTTTTTTAGGGAACCATGGAATAGTGAATCAAAAAAATGGTCAGATTTATTTCCTGCCACTGGCCTGCTGAATGACATTGGGCAAGTCACTTCTGCTCTCTGTACTTCAGTTTCCCCATCTGTGAAACGGGGTAATGACACGTATTTCTAAAATGCTTTGAGAGACTTACCAGTGCAAAGCATTATTTAAGAGGAGTTGTTGTTCATGATTTCGTAATCACTTCTGTATCACTTGGAGCGACCTGCTGCTGAATATTTATACTGTGTCCCTTCCAGAAGTCATTGCTCAACATTTAAGATCTAAACTGTGGACAGGTTAAAAGCAATTCAAAGACTTACGAAGTATGCACGTAATCTAATATTCGTAAGTGTTCAGCATCCTCACTTTCCACTGAAACCAATGTAAGCTGTAAGCCCTCCACTCCTCTAAGGTTATACAGGTTTAAACAACATAGAACAAAGTCCCTTTTGAGATTCCACTCAGGGTTGTTGATGCTGATCATCCTGTACTGCAAGATAGATCACAGGGACTTTCTATGAAGGCCCTCCATCTCTGAAATGTTCTCCACCTCATTATATGAGATCACGTGTGGCATCTTTTAGAAGAACTCAAGACATTCAAGTTTTCTTAAGTTTATGTAGATTTGCCTGTGTCCTATAAAGGATTCTCTGGGTGATTCATTTCTTACTTGTCAGGGGCAGCTACCAGATTGTGTGGGGTTGCTGGTTTTTTTAATCTTTTTTATCCATAGTAGTTGAGAATTCTACAAAGCTATGTGTCTAGTATGCTGACGTCCTTACATAGTTTTTAGTTTGCCCTTATTCAGACAAACTTCCTATGTGCTCAAGAACAGTTTTGATTGCAGGCTACATTAAAACCCAAGTAAAGACTTCAGGACTTGGTATTAGGTTTTCAGTTTTTGGTGCGGAGACGAGGAGGATTAAGCACCTAAAACTCTATCAGAATGAGGCACCATTTAAATACAAATATATTAATTACTAACAGTGCCTTTTTTACTTCTGGGCTAAACTCAGTTAGTATACCATTTTTGACTACATTGCTTTGCAGTAGTTACAATGAAATTACTATGCAGATAACTTTATAGAGAAGTGTAGAATGAGAAATCTTCTAAACTACTTACTTTCTAACCCTGTTCCGTAGTTTGTCAATGAGTCTTTTAAATTAAAAATAGCAAGACAAAACTTTGCAAATTATCTAAGCAATGGCACTGCTGCTCTTGGAATTCCCCTGGCAACGGGGATCACAACAGAGCAAAAGCTTTAAATTATTCTGTATGTGAAAAAGAAGAAACACTAGCAACTAGTTAACAGCCTAATTGCTGAAATCCTAGTGGAAAATTTGAAAGCCAGGAAAAAACAAACACAAACATCAAGTCCATCCAGATATCAGAATCCTTTGTGTTCTTTATGTAAATTTCCCATTCCTGATCATAAAATTTTGAAGATCATTCATTTAAAACAAATATTTACAGTATTTGATTTAATACCACAACAGTAATAACACAACTTCAGTTCCTTATCAGATTTCAAAGCACTTAACTAAGATTTCTGAAGTCACACTATCTCAAACTGTGTTTAAGCAAACCACCTTTTAGATACTTGTATCTCAACATAATGACATTCCATCATAACAAAGCAGTGATGAAAACAACTTTGTGCTCCAGGAGCTTATCCTAGGAAATGGACAGCAGTGAGACTGGCCTCTGCCCAAATTGAAAGCCCTAGTAAACCTACTTCCTAGGACACAGTTCTCAGTGTGAAGGAGAAGGGGAAGGAAAAAAGCTGGCCACTTCCCCTTTATTGGATAACCCAAAAAAACCCTGCACTCAAGAAACCCTTAACTGGAATGCAGAGAGGCATCTGGATTCTTTCAGCTTTGTGATGAACAGCAGAACCCAATCCCCAAAGTCTATATCAGCTAGAGGATGATAAACATGGAGAAGACAACAAATGCCTTCTATATTCATGGTTCCAACTACCTTTTCTAGAAGAGAACTTTGCTGGGAAAGCAGCAGTCTCTGGGCAGCTCTAACAAATGGCACAGCATGAGATGACCATATTTTTCCACTTTAGCAAGTCATTCCTACTACTGAACAGCATGTGCTCCTGACTCTCAAGAGATTCCTAGTAAAATCATGCAAACCAATCTAAATTTTGTTTCTTGTTATTCACAGTAGAAGTATGGGGTGGATTTTTTTTTTTTTTTTTTTTTTTTTTTTTAAAGACACAGAGGGTTTCTCCAGACGTTCCACTGCTGCTCTAGTCACCATTTCTGAGACACATCAGCTGGTTTCATATGGAGATTGCTCCCTAACTCAATGCCTCCAAAAACTCTCTCCCGGCTTACTGTGTAAATGTTAGTTCTGGTCTGATTCACTCTCTCCACCCTCCATTATTCACACACAATTACAGATTGAACTTGTTTTTTAAAATTTCTTTGAAATGTTTTTTCCTATGAAAAACAGCTTGTTTTCCCCCCATGGAAGTTTCCGTTTTTTTCTGAATATTTTTTGGGGAGTTGACATCAAAAATCCAAACCCAAAACTTTTCTTTCATTTTTCGCAACCAAAATCTGCAAAATTTCAACCTATCTGTTTTGCCAAAATGAGTGAAATGTTTCAGCTTTTGTTGCTGAAATATTCCATTTTCTGGTTGTCAGTAAAAAATATTGTAGAAAAAAATACGACAATGTATATAATTTTTGTCAAAATATTTTATGGACAAAAGAAACACTTTCTGACCAACTAGTTACAGGGCTTACAAAGCTTGAAAGGGTGCAGATATTTTGTGCTGGACTGGGTCCTTATTCTGCTTAATCTCTATTCCCATCCTACAATGTGTCTCCTCTGATGTTAACCCACATTGGCTCCTTAGCTGTAGAGAAGGCGTTCAAAGAAGGCAGACTAAAGAAGTAATGTTAGTGGACAAATGACTGCCTCCTTTAAAATTGGACAAGACAAAGCCATTAGACTGAGGTTTGTCTGCTGAAGGGATCTGCTCACAACCTCTTGACAGGAAAAATCTCTCAATTCAAATAGACTCATTTGCCTACGTACTGAGACCAACGCAGCTACCACAGCAAACAAACAATCTGCCTATGTCAGTCAAGACTGAAATGGAAGTCCATTAATCCAGACCGGTGGTTATGTTTGTTTTTTAAAAATATTCCATGTATTTACAATAGCCATTTAAATACATGCTGAAGATATTGAGGGTTTTACTGACTTCTGAAAAGCGCAAAGTGAATTGTGGCTGATGCTTGTTCCCCCAAATGCAGTTTATACTAGAATGGGCATGTTGAGTACAATGATCATAAGAATGTAAATTCATTCTCTATCAGACATTTCTGATAACTGTCTGGTATTACTATGGCAACACAGGCTGGGCAGTAGCTATACAGCTTGGATACCTCTAATGCCAGCAATAGAAAGAATTTTCACTGTTAAAGGGCAAGATCTTTACTTTGATGTAGTTATTTTCATCCCCAATGATACGAACATGCTTTACAAACAAAATGAAACTAAATATTAAGATCACTTCATTCACCACTGAAATGCAGCCATCTCTAAATATGAGCCACTTGTTTCAACAGCTTTCAGATTTAATTCAGTGTCCCCACATAAAACAAAACAAACCACTATCAAAATAGCTGTTTTTATAAGACATGCCAACATTAAGCATAGAAATGTCTGGGACTCCTGGAGTTAGAGGTATCTGCCCTGCAAAATCAGGATGAATGTACACGATGATATTTAGTAGTAAAGTAACAGCCAGTTGAAATTGCAGGAATAAGTCAGACAGGCAGAATGCAATTTTTGGTAATGAATACATTTTATTTAAATTATGAAAACAAAAGATATATGACTATATTTAAACTGACTGTACTTAAATATTTTCCATATTAAGATGGTCCTAACGCTTCAATGTCATTTTCTTCTCAAAAGAAAGATACCCCACAATGATCACTGATTTCTTATTTGTCTGCAACCAGATTGAAAAGTCTTTTTTTAACTGTAATACATCTTAAGTACAACTATGCATATATCAGTGTAAACAGAGGTGCGATATAGTTGAAAGTTTATTATAATAATTACCTAGTTTCCCCTAAACAATAACCAGGAAGTAAAACCAAAACTAAAAGGTTAACCAATTATTTGTTTTTTCTATAAAATGAAATGGCCTATTCAATCTACATCCTCAAAATCTAAAAGGTAAGGTGTAGAAGCTACTACAGTAGCTGAGAACTGAATTAGATTCACAGCCTTTTCAAGCATTTGCTTTTGATGTCTTTTAAGGACATTCAGTCTTCTCTACCAAATGCAGCTCTACCTTTGCTGGGAGATTAAGTTATTGAAGAGAAAACTGGAGAAAAGCAAATGTTCTTCAACGAGCAAATTGAACTGAGTCGCTAGAGAGGTATCCGTTTCCTTAAGAATTTCAGTTCCCATCAGAACAGTCTCTCAAAGACCATTAAGATGATGTTGGAGCATTTCACTGCAAATTCTCTCATCTCTAAAACATACAATGGCACAATTATGTTAATTATTTGTTCTCTATAAGTCATCAGGCAGTTATTGATCAGTGTTAAAGAAGAAAAAGCCTCAAAACATTTGTGCGAAAACTTACATCCAGCACAGACAGTTATTTAAAAGTTTCTTTTTTTTTTTTCAGGGAGATACTTTAGTAAAGTATTTTTGACTTTTCCACTAAAGTATCATTTGAAAAGAATGTCTTTACTTGAGACTGCCATTTACTAATGGAAAGGGATCATTTCCAGCCTCTCCACTTGCTGCATCAAAAATGTTTGCTGTCATGTTAAGATGAATTATCCTCCTGCAAAACCTCCTTAAAACTCTCCTCTGCCATATTGCATAGAAAAAATGTAAGTTATGTTGCTAGCATGCTGATACTTCTGCTATCATGCTGACCAACATTGTCTCATTGTTTCCTTGTACTTCCCCATCTGCATCCATCTGTTATCTCTTGTCTTACACTTTGACTGCAAGCTTTTGGGGGCAGGAGCGGTCATTTTCTTCTGTTTATATAGCACCTAGCACTATGGTCCATGAGTAGATGCTCTGGTAATATAAATAAATAAATAATAAGATATTTATTTTCAGTGTGAGAAATATAAAAACAGATTATTAATCAACGCTTGGTGTAACAGAGCCTTCGTTTTCAGTTGTTGACATTCATGCTAGTGTACTTTCCAGTCAAACTGGCAAAAAATATGCCAGACCACTATAGTCTTGAAAAGGAAATTTGAGTATCACAACCCTAGCAGTCTTAGTTCGTCTCATATGTCTCATCTCAGGGAATCCTGGCTGTCAGCCAGCTGTCAACAGCTGTTGGACTGTTATCAAAATGGTAAATCCTCCATTAGAAAGTCATATGATTCCTTGTAAACCATACAGTGTATTTGTGTCTTTGAACAAAGAGCAATCATTTTGATTCCAGTAAAAACATTTGTGATGTTCAGCATTATTGTTCTGTCCTTTAAAGTGAATGCAGATATTGTATCAGCAATAGGGAAACCATTTGGAAATGGCATATTTCCTTTCCTCTGTAAAAGGAGTTGCATAAAGTCATACACTAAGAGCTGCATCTCTAGTTGGACCAATAATTATTATGACTTAGTAGCCGAAGGAAGCAGAGTCAGTTATGTAATAGAAAACATACAGTCTGGTGAAGGAACTACAGTAATAGAGACTAATTACTGTGGATGTTTTTCTACATTTTCAAATATATTTTAATTACAACACAGAATACAGTGAACAGTGCTCACTTTATATTTTTATTACAAATATTTGCATTGTAAAATGATAAATAAAAACTATTTTAATTCAGCTCATACAAGTACTGTAGTGCAATCTCTATCACTGAAGTGCAACTTACAAATGTAGATTTTTTTGTTGCATAACTGCACTCAAATACAATGTAAAACTTTAGAGCCTACAAGTCCACTCAGTCGTATTTCTTGTTCAGCCGATTGCTAAGACAAACAAGTTTGTTTACATTTATGGGAGATAATGCTGCCCGCTTCTTATTTACAATGTCACCTGACAGTGAGACTAGGCAGTTGCATGGCACTTTTGTAGTCAGCATTGCAAGGTACTGAGTGCCTTTCTTAAAGAGACAGTGCACAGCTTCTGAGATTTGCCCAGCAGCCAGCTCACACTGTCTGTCTGTCTCTCTCCCCCTCCCCATCTCCACAGAGCAGGTGAGAGAAGACAACAGGACTCATGACAGAGCAGGAGAACTTTCAGTGAGTGCCTTAAAGAGACAACGCACGGCGTCTCAAACTTCCCCAGCACATACATAGTCTCTGTGTCACACACACAGTCTGTTTCACAGTCACCTCACAACACATACTTGTATCATCATTGTTGTTGTTACTTTCTTGGTACTTCCTAAAATGCACGCACATTCTCTAATTTTATTTTTCAAAGTGTGCTATTTTAGTGTTTTGATCAATCTATGCATTTCATAATTTGTATTTCTCGTATACTTGAATTTAATTCTTTGAGTAGTGAGTTCTAAAATGCCTAACCTGCCCTGGCTGGAGTAATTATCCCTATTGTAACTTCTTAAATATATATATAGGTCTTTTGTTTCTACTGGTGGTGCACATCCACACTTACCTTGGTGCACATAAAATTTATTCCACACATGCATGGAAAATACTAGAGGGAACATTGCATGCCGGATATGCTAAACATTCATATGCCCCTTCATGCTTCAGCCACCATTCCAGAGGACATGCTTCTATGCTGCCAATGCTCATTAAAAAAATAATGCATTAATTAAATTTGTGACTGAACTTCTCCGTTATTCTCAGTACTTCTCAGATACTTCTCGGTACTTCTCAGAATTATAGGTCTCCTGCTCTGTTTTACCCACATTCTGTCATACTTCTTGCCATCCTATACTTCATGTTATATCAGTCTTGGATGATGACCCAGCACATGTTGTTCGTTTTTAAGAACACTTTTCACTGCAGATTTCACAAAACACAAAAGATATCAATGTGAGATTTCTAAAGATAGCTACAGCACTTAACCCAAGGTTTAAAAAGCTGAAGTGCCTTCCAAAATCTGAGAGGGATGAGGTGTGGAGCATGCTTTCAGAAGTCTTTAAAAGAGCAACACCCCAATGCAGAAACTACAGGACCTGAACCACCAAAAAAGAAAATCAACCTTCTGCTGGTGGCATCTGACTCAGAAGATGGAAAATGAACATGCGTTGGTCCGCACAGCTTTGGATAGTTATCGAGCAGAACCTGTCATATGGTGGTTGAAGCATGAAGGGACATATTTACGGTATCTGCCACATAACTATCTTGTGACACCAGCTACAACAGTGCCATGCAAATGCCTGTTCTCACTTTCAGGTGACACTGTAAACAAGAAGAGGAAAACATTATCTCCTGCAAATGTAAACAAACTTTTGTCTTGTTCAGCAATTGGCTGAACAAGAAGTAGGACTGAGTGGACTTGTAGGCTCTAAAATTTAACATTGTTTTTGAGTGCAGTTATGTAACAATCTACATTTGTAAGTTGCACTTTCATGATAGAGATTGCACTACAGCACTTGTATGAGCTGAATTGAAAAATCTTTTTTACAGTGCAAATATTTATAATAAAAAATAAATATAAAGTGAGTGCTATACACTTTGTATTCTGTGTAACTAAAATCAATATTTGAAAATGTAGAAAACATCCCAAATATTTAAATAAAAGATATTATTGTTAATAGCATGATTAATCGTGATTAATTTTTTTTAATTGCTTGACAGCCCTATTTAAAATGTTACTAGACTTTTTTAACCTGGGCAGAACCAATGTTCTTTTCCCTCCTAGCCTTATTCTCTCAAATGGCTGGGCCAGTTTGGCTGAAGTTCTCCAAAATAAATGCAGTCTTAGGCAGACACTCAGCACGGAAAATTTGAGCCCAAATGGTTAAAGTCTGGCACAGATATAAGATTCTGTTTTCAGTTGCTGTAACAGGAATTGTCAAGCAACAGTGCTACAAGGCCTGCCTATGAGAGATAGATATATATTAACTAAGGGCTTGTCTTCACTGGCAATTTACAGCATTGCAACTCGCTGTACTCAGGGGGTGTGTTTTTTCACACCCCTGAGCAAGAAAGTTTCACCACTGTAAAGCACCAGTGTAGACAGTGCTCCCAGCGCTGGTAGCTACGCCCCTCGTGGAGGTGTGTTTTTTTTTTTTTAAAGAGCGCTGGGTTTTTTAGTGTGCCACGACCACACAAGGCATGTTAAAGCGCTGCCCGCTTTAGCGTTGCCAGTGTAGACTAGCCCAAAGTCAGGGATGCCTTTTGTTTCAGCAAGGAAATACATCTGTTTCTCCCTTATAACAGCTGGCATATTGTATTGTCTTAAATACCAGGGCTGCTTGTTGAAGGTAATATTGAAATTATAAACTGTTGCTATTTGTACATAAAAATAATGAAAGTAATAAAAATTATTAAATGACACCTTATATGAGTCATAATACAGAATTTGTGAACTTCAACTGTTATCCACAGACCATATCTGAGCTGAGAAATGGCTTGATCTTGCAAGCCTCATGAGTAGCCCTTGCTTCGTGCATAAGCAATGCCAGCTAGCTTGACTAAGGATTTGCAGAATCAAGTCCTTAGAATTATCTCCAAGTTTACATCCTATCACATTGTACAAGTACAGCATTTTAATTAAAAAATAATCTTTCCATAGTTATTTTTATTCCTTTTCAACAGCATATATAATAGAACTTTACAAAGGTACGTTAAATTATTCAATTGTGTTTAACAAAAAATAATCACGGGTTGAAAATAGAGCACTGCAATTATGTTTCATTAAAATATTGTTAGATTTATAAACTTGATACCATTTCTTCTTTCAGGCCCTGATTCAAGAGGATATCCCTATTCAAGACAGCACTTAAACATGTACTCAGAGTTAAGCATTTCCTTACATATTGTACTGAACAGGGGGTGGACTTAAGCACATTTAAGTGCTTTCCTGAATCAGAAATGTCTATATGCATTTATTGGCCCTGCTCCTCCTCCTATATTCCTTCACTGTGCAGTGCAGTGCAGCCAGCCCCACAAGTTGTCCTTTTGCTTTATTGGTTTATCAGTCATAATTTGCTCCTAAGGACATAGACCTCATCTTCCAATTGTCAATTTGTATATTTCTACTACTGGCAAGAGTGTGTATCTCTATGGTGCTATATAAATAATAAATAGCTGTAGCTGAGCTCTGGTAAAATTTGACTGCAGTGATTCCAAACCCTAATGGTATAGCCATTTTAATTACAAAAAGCTATGTTAAAGCTAGGTTTTAATTGCACAAAAATAGGCAATTTCTTAGCTGAGTTTCTCTCTGCAATCTTAAATCTGCCCCTTTTGTGAATGTGATTAAAACACCCTACTGTAATATGTACAATCAGCAAAATTTTACTCATGTACTGGGGCAAGGTTTTGGGGGTTTTTTTTATTGTTACTGGTATAAAAATATTATTCATGTTTTCACTTACAATCATCATTGTATCACTGTAAAGGCGAAAACAAGCTCTGGAGAAGGAGAAGCCAGAAATCCCAAAGGCTTTGAAACAAAAAGCAAGGGGGGTGGGAGGTTTGTTTTTAAAAAACGATGTGCAACTGTTAGCTTGACATTAATGGTAGGAGCTCCAGTTTTAAGAGGGCTAGAAAGACGTTGTTTCTATGCAAAATGTTCACCCTCTTCAGATTCGTTTTCAAGCAGCAGCAAATTATACGCTGGAGCATGTCCCCAGGCTCACCAAGCCCAGTTGATACGAGTCCAGGAAGACCAGAAGTCACATTTATCAGTATCTCTACTCCCCCGCACTCTGCCAGTCAGGCCAAAATTTAAAGGTCAGGCTCAACCCTCCAAAAAGCTGAGCACCCTCAATTCCCATAAACTTCAGCAGGAGTTGAGGATACTGAACACCTTGCATGGGTGCTCAGAATCCTACAGAATCCAACCCTAAGAGGCAGTCCTGAGTCCTTAAGTCACAAGGCTCCTAAGGGTTATCCCTGTTTGCTTCTCCTCGGCCGTGTAAGGTGCATGCGCAGAAATATGACAGGACTCCATATTCAAGTCAGACAGCTGGAGATCAAACAGCTTTGATTTATTTAAAGAACCATTCACAAAGTCCTGCTAATGCATCTTAAATCTTCCAACATCTACTTTGCTTCTAGTATCCAGTTACAAAAACTGCTTCTTCTCATAGGTAAGCTGCATTTCTAAAGAGCCTTTATTTGTGATGACATGAAAACCAGAATATCTGTTATGAGGACAGGCCTGCATTTAGCCCCTGGTAAGGTTTGATTCGATTGTTACAGTACCCCTCCCCTACTTTACTGAGGTGGACAACCATTAATTAAAATTCACAAGACAATTAATCACAGCTCTATAAAGCTGTCATGTGTCTCTGCCTGTCACAACCTCTGTATCAGATTAAATTTGTTCAGTCAGGTTCAAAGAATGGTCACATGAAAGGTCACAATTTGATAAAAACCTAACAATGTATTCACTACCACATAAAGAGAGAGAGAAGCAGCATATTGTACATCTGTTTAATTAATTAGAACAAGCCTTCTCATTGAGTCACCAAGTCATTTGTAGCTGTCACTGTGCACTATCAGCTACTTTCCAGGCATTTCTTTCACTGTTTTCATGTTGACATCAGGAGACAAACACTTCCATCATGCACTGGGATAGTAGAAAAGATGTGCCCACTTAATGGGCCATGAGAATAATGAGATAGGATTCAGTGAGGAAGCAGATTATTCCAAGCTACAGGGGCCTGGATGATGGAACAACATTCTGCAAAAGTGAGAAATCCTGATTTGTATTAACTCATTTAGCCCTGGTCTACACTAGGAGTTGAGGTCGAATTTAGTAGCATTAAATCTATTTAACCCTGCACCTGTCCACACAACGAAGACCTTTTTTTTGACTTAAAGGGCTCTTAAAATTGATTTCCTTACTTCACCCCCGACAAGGGGATTAGTGCTGAAATCGACCTTGCCAGGTCAAATTTGGGGTACTGTGGATGCAATTAGATGGTATTCGCCTCCAGGAGCTATCCCAGAGTGCTCCATTGTGACCGCTCTGGACAGCGCTCTCAACTCAGATGCACTGGCCAGGTAGACAGGAAAAGGCCCGTGAACTTTTGAATTTCATTTCCTGTTTGGTCAGCATGGCAAGCTGCAGGTGAGTGCGGAGCTCATCAGCAGAGGTGACCATGATGGAGTCCCAGAATTGCAAAAGAGCTCCAGCATGGACTGAACAGGAGGTACAGGATCTGATCACTGTGTGGGGAGAGAAATCCCTGCTATCAGAACTCCATTCCAGTTTTCGAAATGCCAAAACTTTTGTCAAAATCTCCCAGGGCATGAAGGACAGAGGCCATAACAGGACCCAAAGCAGTGCCGCATGAAACTTAAGGAGCTGAGGCAAGCCTACCAGAAAACCAGAGAGGCAAACGGTCACTCCGAGTCAGAGCCCCAAACATGCCGCTTCTATGATGAGCTGCATGCCATTTTAGGGGGTTCAGCCACCATGTTGTTTGACTCCTTCAGTGGAGACGGAGGCAACACTGAAGCAGGTTTTGGGGACAAGGAAAATAGCTCACAGCAAGCAAGCAGAGAAACCGGTTTTCCCAACAGCCAGGAACTGTTTCTCACCCTGGACCTGGAGCCAGTACCCCCCAAACCCACCCAAGGCTGCCTCCCGGACCCGCCAGGTGGAGAAGAGACCTCTGGTGAGTGTACCTTTTAAAATAGTATACATGGTTTAAAAGCAAGCGTGTTTAATGATTAATTTGCCCTGGCATTCGCGGCCAGTACAGCTACTGGAAAAGTCTGTTAACGTGTCTGGGGATAGAGCGGAAATCCTCCAGGGACATCTCCATAAAGCTCTCCTGGATGTACTCCCAAAGCCTTTGCAAAAGGTTTCTGGGGAGGGCAACCTTATTCTGTCCACCATGGTAGGACACTTTACCACTCCAGGCCAGTAGCACGTAGTCGGGAATCACTGTAGAACAAAGCATTGCAATGTATGTTTGCTGGCGTTCAAACAACATCTGTTCTTTATCTCTCTGTGTTATCCTCAGGAGAGTGATATTATTCATGGTCACCTGGTTGAAATAGTGTGCTTTTCTTAAGGGGACATTCAGAGGTGCCCGTTCCTGCTGGGCTGTTTGCCTCTGGCTGAACAGAAATGTTCCCCACTGTTAGCCAAGGGGAGGGAGGAGGGGCTAGCCACGTGGTGGGGGGAGGCAAAATGCGACCTTGTAACGAAAGCGCATGTGCTATGTATGTAATGTTAACAGCAAGGTTTACCGTGAAAGAGTGTACTCATTGTTCTATAAAATGTGTTTTTTTTAAATACGACTGTCCCTTTTTTTTTCCTCCACCAGCTGCATGTGTTTCAAGGATCACAGGATCTTCTCCTTACCAGAGGCTAGCGAAGATTAGCAGGTGAAAAAAATGCACTCGCGATGAAATGTTCTCTGAACTCATGCTGTCCTCCTACACTGACAGAGCACAGACAAATGCATGGAGGCAGACAATGTCAGAATGCAGGAAAGCACAAAATGACCAGGAGGAGAGGTGGTGGGCTGAAGCGTGATGAGAGGAGGCAGGAATCAATGCTGAGGTTGCTGGAGGATCAAACTAATATGCTCCAGCATATGGCTGAGCTGCAGGAAAGGCAGCAGGAGCACAGACCGCCGCTACAGCCCCTGTGTAACAAACCGCCCTCCTCCCCAAGTTCCATAGCCTCCCTCACCCAGACACCCAAGAATGGGGTGGGGGGCCTCTGGCTACCCAGCCACTCCACCCCAGAGGATTGCCCAAGCAACAGAAGGCTGGCATTCAATAAGTTTTAAAGTTTTAAACTTTTAAAGTGCTGTGTGACCTTGTCCTTCCCTCCTCCACCACCCCTCCCAGGCTACTTTGGCAGTTATCCCCCTATTTGTGTGATGAATTAATAAAGAATGCATGAATGTGAAGCAACAATGACTTTATTGCCTCTGCAAGCGGTGATCGAAAGGAGGAGGGGAGGGTGGTTAGCTTACAGGGACGTAGAGTGAACCAAGGGGCAGGGGGTTTCAGCAAGGAGAAACAAACAGAACTGTCACACCGTCGCCTAGCCAGTCATGAAACTGGTTTTCAAAGTTTCTCTGATGCGCACCGTGCCCTCCTGTGCTCTTCTAATTGCCCTGGTGTCTGGCTGTGTGTAACCAGCGGCCAGGCGATTTGCCTCAACCTCCTACCCCTCCATAAACATCTCCCCCTTACTCTCACAGATATTGTGGAGTGCACAGCAAGCAGTAATAACAGTGGGAATATTGGTTTCGCTGAGGTCTAACCGAGTCAGTAAACTGCGCCAGTGCGCTTTCAAACATCCAAATGCACATTCGACCACCATTCGCAACTTGCTCGGCCTGTAGTTGAACAGCTCCTGACTACTGTCCAGGCTGCCTGTGTATGGCTTCATAAGCCATGGCGTTAAGGGGTAGTCTAGGTCCCCAAGGATAACAATAGGCATTTCAACATCCCCAATGGTTATTTTCTAGTCTGGAAAGTAAGTCCCTTGCTATAGCTGTTCATACAGACCAGAATTCCTGAAGATGTGAGTGTCATGTACCTTTCCCTGCCATCCCATGTTGATGTTGGTGAAACGTCCCTTGTGATCCACCAGTGCTTGCAGCACTATTGAAAAGTACCCCTTGCAGTTTATGTACTCACCGGCTTGGTGCTCCGGTGCCAAGATAGGGATATGGGTTCCGTCTATGGCCCCACTACAGTTAGGGAATCCCATTGCAACAAAGCCATCCACCATGACCTGCACATTTCCCAGGGTCACTACCCTTGATATCAGCAGATCTTTGATTGTGTTGGCTACTTGCATTACAGCAGCCCCCACTGTAGATTTCCCCACTCCAAATTGATTCCCGACTGACCGGTAGCTGTCTGGCATTGCAAGCTTCCACAGAACTATCGCTACTCGCTTCTCAACTGTGAGGGCTGCTCTCATCTTGGTATTCTTGCGCTTCAGGGCAGGGGAAAGCAAGTCACAAAGTTCCATGAAAGTGCCCTTACGCATGCGAAAGTTTCGCAGCCACTGGGAATCATCCCAGACCTGCAACACTATGCAGTCCCACCAGTCTGTGCTTGTTGCCTGGGCCCAGAATCGGCGTTCCACCGCATGAACCTGCCCCATTAGCACCATGATGCCCACATTGCCAGGGCCCGTGCTTTGAGAGAAGTCTGTGTCCATGTCCTCATCGCTGACATCGCTTACTCACCCGGTTTTGCTTTGCCAGGTTCTGGTGCTGCATATACTGCTGGATAATGCGCGTGGTGTTTAATGTGCTCCTAATTGCCAAAGTGATCTGAGGGGGCTCCATGCTTTCCGTGGTATGGCGTCTGCACAGAAAAAAGGTGCGGAACAATTGTTTGCTGTTGCTCTGACAAAGGGAGGGGCGACTGACGACCTGGCTTACAGGGTTGGCTTACATGGAATTAAAATCAACAAAGGGGGTGGCTTTACATCAAGGAGAAACAAAAACAACTGTCACAGAGAATGGCCCCCTCAAGGATTGAACTCAAAACCCTGGGTTTAGCAGGCCAATGCTCAACCCACTGAGGGGAAAAATTAGCATGGGGAAATAGTTTTTAGTTTGTGTAATGACTCATCCACTCCCAGAATTCAAGCCTAATTTAATGGTGTCCAGTTTGCAAATTAATCCCAGTTCTGCAGTTTCTCGTTGGAGTCTGTTTTTGAAGTTTTTTTGTTGAAGAATTGCAACTTTTAGGCCTGTAATTGAGTGTCCAGCGAGGTTGAAGGGTTCTCCTACTGGTTTTTGAATGTTATAATTCTTGACGTCCGATTTCTGTCCATTTATTCTTTTGCATAGAGACTGTCCGGTTTGGCCCATGTACATGGCAGAGGGGCATTGCTGGCACATGATGGCATATATCACATTGGTAGATGTGCAGGTGAACGAGCCTCTGATAGTGTGGCTGATGTGATTAATTACATTGATCATAGGACCTAATCACATCAGCCACACTATCAAAGGGTCATTCTAATTTTTCCCCTACTGTTACTCACACCTTCTTGTCAACTGTTTGAAATGAGGCATCCTGATTATCACTACAAAAGTGTTCAGTTTTTTTGTTTTTTTTTCTCCTGCTGATAACAGCCCACCTTAATCTATGAGTCTCCTTAGAGTTGATATGGCAACACCCATTTGTTCATGTTTTCTGTACATATATATCTTCCTACTGTATTTTCCACTGAATGCATCTGATGAAGTGAGCTGTAGCTCACAAAAGCTTATGCTCAAATAAATTTGTTAGTCTCTAAGGTGCCACAAATACTCCTTTTCTTTTTGCTGATACAGACTAACACGGCTACCACTCTGAAACCTCTGAAGTCAGTAGAACAACACAGGTTAAAATCAGTGAGAACAGAATCAGGGCCAATCGCCTGCCCTTTACATCAACAAATACATCACTCAAATGCCTTTGTTACAAAACCTTGGTAACCTATTCTCAGATTTTTTTTTACGCACTGGCTGATTGACAAACTCCTGATTCACAGGTTATCTGCCTATTTTTCTTATTGGAGGAAAAAATCAGGAATCTGAATTTTATAGCACCTATCAAGTGAAAGACATGCTAATAAAATACATCAACAACATATAAAAACTGATAAGATTAATGCCTTTTCTGATTATTTGTCATAGTATACAAGTTTTTATTCTACCATTACTGAGAATGTGATATCACAAAAATAGAATGCTGCACTTTCCCAATTACAATCAAGTTTCAACGTATTCTCAATGTCCACTATGCGCAACAAAAGTAAGGACTTGTTTTCTTGACCTTAGCCTCCACTTGTGCACATACGCACGCCTGTGCATTTATTTTTCCAGCACTGGAACTTGAATGGAATAGGTTAGATCAGACAGACAAACATGCCAGTGACATGTTTCAAGAATCTGTGCACACACATGATGGAATCTATCACCTCTGTGTGCAGGCATTAGTGCTGAGAAAATGCATGCATGCATTTTGTGTGCGTGCACACAAGATTGTACATGTATAAATGGAGGCCAAGCTGAGGTCCCAGTGGAAGTCAGGGCCTAAAACAAATGTAAAACAATTTTGGTAAACAAGTTTACAGAAGAATGTTTGAGTACAAGATGTATTGAATAAATAAATCCTCCTTCCCTCATTATTTTTCTGCAATCTGTTTAAGGGAGTAGTCTGTTCTTGCACAAGAGTTTTGACTAAATTCTCTTCTCTAACACACACACTTTGTCATTGAAATCAATGAAAGTCCTGTGCCTTTGGGAATCTAGAAGACATGGTTTGGAAGAGGTTTTAAAATCAAAATAATATTTATTGAAAAATAGAGTGTTTTTGGCTTCTCTTTGGAAATTGTTTTAGTTTAAAAGTTTAACGTGGTTCTAGATACTTCACTCATGAGATATTATCTTTATGTCACTTAAGGTATGATCCTGGCAAAAGAGATACAAAACAAATACATAGGCTTTGGAAAGGGAAAAAAGGAAGGGAAACAGGATAATGCTGGCACAGTTCCTTGCACTGAGGTATAATGGCATGTTCAGGACATCTAGTAAAAAACTAACTATTGCTGTGACTGTCACGGAGGTTGTGTTCAAGTGTATAAAAAATACTTGATACACTTTAGCTGTTTATCACACAGGCAATATTTAAAGCTTTAACTACATAAAATCTGAAAACTTTCAGTTTCAAAGTTGTTCGGGTTTTTGTTTTTTCCATTCCCCACCCCTTTATGGTAAAAGTGATACTTCTGCATAGAAAGAGACCATCTATCTACCCAGCTAAATACAGTCATTATTTAATATAAGAAATACAATACAAAAGCAAGTAGAGCTAGTTGAAGTCTTAATTCCTGAATCCTTAAATAACAATCATTCTCCCTCCTCTGCGTAAACAAAGAGTTACAGTGAAAATTACAGAAATAGCATGCAGATCACGTTCTGTTCAGGTCACTACATTGCCTTTCACTGCAGTTTGTAGAAACAACGTTTTTTAAAGTTATGAAATTTCACCGGTACACCTCACTGTTACTGTCATGTCATGTCACATCAGCGTGAACAAATTCCTATTAGTTCCTGACAACTTCAAGCATATACAATGCACTGTGGATTATAAACATTATGTAATGCAATCAATCTATTTTTCTTTACTTTTTTCCATGTCACATTCATCTTCCACTTCTCCAACAACTGCTCCTTTCCTCTAAGCAGGCTGACAAGAGCACAGTTGCCTTTATTACTACTGTCCATGTTATTCTTATATGCGATGTTGCTGTAGCTGTGTTGGTCCCAGGAGATTAGGTGGATGAGGTAATATCTTTCATTGGACCAACTTCTATTGGTGACAGAGAGACATGCTTTTGAGCCACACAGAGTTCTTCTTCAGCTCGAAAACATCTCTCTGTCACCAACAGAAGCTGGTCCAATAAAATATATTACCTCACCCACCCTGTGTCTGGTTATTCTTAGGCAGTCCTGAAGGGAGTATACATGCACAAAGCAGTGATTGTTCTCCATAGAAACACAGGGTGCTTCATCTCAGGATCATGGTTAGCTTCTATTAGACTAAGAAGTATTTTAATTTTTGTCTACTCTGGTCCCATATTTAAAGATCAGAGAAGAAGAGGGAAAGGGTCCTGAATCTAATCCCCCTCAGCTTTCCAAAAAGCTTTATACAGAAATCACCATCCTGGCTATTGCTCTGTTTTTGTATGTGCGTGCATGCACACATATCCATAAATGCAAAACACACACACACACTCACACAAAATCATAGCATTACAGCAAGTGAATAGTTCCAGCTAAAGATACAAACAAGATGACAATATGTGCAATTTAATACACAATGCAAGTGATCAAGTATCATAAATCTCACTGTAAAAAGCTCTGCATGGCTACCAAGTTTTCATTTGAAAATCAGATTCACGTGAAAGACACAACTAGGGTGACCAGATGTCCCGATTTTATAGGGACAGTCCCGATTTTTGGGTCTTTTTCTTATATAGGCTCCTATTACCCCCACCCGCTGTCCCAATTTTTCACATTTGCTGTCTGGTCACCCTAGACACAACTCTGTACATAAACAGCAGCAGCCCTCATAGTGTAAGCCATGCCCACTTATGAGAGCCATACATTTCATGCTCACCACATACCATGGTAACCGTTGGCAGCACACACGCAGCAGTCAGTTGTGATTTATAGTGGGTTTTGCATTCCTGTTAATATTTTTAAGCTGACATTGCATTGTCAAATAATGCACCTTCGACAGCATGGATGTATAGAATGCGTGTGGGAGAGAACCTGTATCTTTATGTATATTTAGGGCCCTTCATTTTCGGTTTTTACTGAAAACCCCTTAAAAATTCCCATGTTTTGAAAAACCCAGTATTTGGATTTTTCTAATTTCTACCCAGATTTTGTACCTGCTTGAACTTCCCGGACCCGGTGCCATGGCCACTCTTAGATTCCCCACTGACCTCCTCAGCATGCCTGTGTCAGGGAGGGTAAATGCTGGTTAGTGGCCGCTGCCACAGCTGTCCAGTGAAGGAGCAAAAGAGGCAGGGACACTGCTGAGACCACCAAACACTGTAGTGACAGGCTGCAGGGAGAGGAAGGCTGTACCCTGTAAGTCCTGGCCCTCTTCTGGCCCCGGCCTTACCCCTGTCCAGCACCCCCTTCTACGCCACCCACTGCCAGTGTATCAGGCACCCCCTTGCTCTCACTGGATGCCCCCATGAGTTCCAGGAGCATCCTCCCCACCACACGTGCTGCCACCATGAGTACTGGACATGCCCCTCCTCCCCATCCCCTTCATAGCCACTGCGAGCAGCTGGGTCCAGAGATCTGTCACTGCCTGGCGAGGAACCCCAGGGCACAGAATCCCCTCCTGCTCCCAGGACGGGAACAATGAAGAGGGTGGAGCTGAGGAGCACCGAGACACACTGGAAAAACTGTTGCAAGCCTGTACCTTCAGGCTTTTAGAATTCACACACTGAAGATCCTTATATCAAGTGTAACTGCACAAGTCACCAACAGTGAACTGACTTAGTTTTAAATGCAGTTTTATTTTTGTACTGGGAATTAGATATACACAATAAATTTTTACCGTTCTCTATTTGTTGTTTTTGTTCTGATCTCCCATCCCCAATATTAAACCTGATATTCACCTAGAAAACTTCTAAATTAATTTTCTGTACTTATTTTCACCCATTTTTCATTTTTGAAATAACTATCAACACATTCCTCAGAATTTAAAAAGAAATAACCAGAAACCAAAAGGCTTATGCATATTGTATAGAAACAGACACACAATAATTTACAACTGCCTCTTTCACAAGCAGCCCTTTAAATTACCTGAATTCATTTTGATGTATTTCAGCAATTTTCTTTTCCAGCTTCTGTGACTGTTTGGGAAAAATCTTGAAGTCACTAATGTAATTGTCTGGGTGTTCATCAGGATCATAATCACCGAGCTCAGCTGGACAGGTTAAAAAACAAAACAAAGCAGCAGAATGAGTTAAATTAAAGAGTAAGTTAATGATGGAAAATAGAGATAGTGAATGAATGTGTCCTCCTGTAGATCAACCTCCATGTGTCATTCAGAAAGTTGCCAATTTTAGTAAGAGTTCAATAAACTGCATTTCCAAAGGAAAGCACGCTTGTTGCATTCATAATTAAACTAAGGCTACAAAATATCTGGAGAGATATCTAGTCTTTGAGGAATGTGCATTACCACTTTGGGAGCACAAACTCCTCCCCATCCAATAAATGAATTTCAAAGTACAGTTTGCAGGTAATTGATTATAAAGGTAATTGAAAACCATTATTTGGTGATAACATGCTCTGAAAAATATATATAGTTAAACCAAACATCTGCCCTTCATCACTCGGTAGACAAGCAATTTAATAAAACAGACCAAAACACTCTGAACTAGATTCTCCTCTCATCTATTCCAGTGTAACAACACTGAAGAAAATAAGTTTAATCCTACCCTAGTATATAAGCACAAAAGCTGTGCTCACTAACATTAGTCAATTTGCACCAGTTTATGCCAACGGTGAATTTGGTCAACTGACTTCGATGGGAGCTGTTGGGTGTTCAGCTCTTTAGAAAATCAGGCCACTTATTTAAGTGCCTAAATATGGATTTAGAAGCCTAGTATTAGGCACATATTTTTAGCCTTGTTGGCCTTTGCTATCCAGCTCTGGGCCTCAGTCTGGCTTTGGATATACTGTACATGAGGGACAATGCTCCCTAATGCAGCAAAAGCTGCATGTACGAATCTGGAAGCAGAATATACAGCCTCTTTTTCCAAACCTTTATACACTCCTGCTGATCATGCTAATAAGGTTGCCAACCCTCCCAGTTTGGCCGGGAGTCTCCCGGTATCGAGCTCTACCTCCTAGAGGCGACCGAAGCCAACCCGGGAGATTTTAGGATGCTAAAAGTCCGGCGGCACAGTGGGGCTAAGGCGGGCTCCCTACCTGCCCTGGCTCTGCACCGCTCCCAGAAGTGGCAACATGTCCGGCAGCAGCTCCTAGGAGGAGGCGTGGCCAGGGAGTCTCTGTGCGCTGCCCCCGCCCCGAGCGCTGACTCTGCAGCTCCCATTGGCCGGGAACAGGGAACCGTGGCCAATGGGAACTGTGGGGGTGGTGCTTGCAGGCAGGGGCAGCGCAAAGAGCCACCTGGGAGCCTAGGAACCGCTGCTGGACATTACACCACTTCCAGGAGCCACCGGAGGTAAGTGCCGCCCAGTCAGAGCCTGCCCCCAGAACCTCCTCCCACACCCCAACTCCATGCCCCCTACAGCCCGCACCCGCTGTGACACCCCAACCCCCTGCCCCAGGCTCAGCCCGAAGCCCCCTCCCCCACACTCCAAACCTCTTGGCCCCACTGCCCTGACCAGAGCCCGCACCGCATCCCCCTGTCCCAGCCCAGTGAAAGTGAGTGAGGTGGGGGAGAGCGAGCGACAGAGGGAGGGGGGCTGGAGTGAGCAGGTGCAGAGCCTTGGAGAAGAGGCAGGGCAGGGGCATGGCCTTGGGGAAAGGGTGGATCAAGTGTGTTTGGGTTTGTGAAATTACACCGTTGGCAACCCTTTATGCTAATCACTTAGAAATTATTGTGAAGGACATTATTAAAAACACTAAGATAAATAATAAACAAAACTGTAAATAAATTGAGGTATTTACTAGGAACAACATAAAGGATAAGAGAAAGAAATGTCACTTCTAAAAATATTACAAAGATTTTAAAAAGATTATTTCAAAAGAGAAATCAACTGAGCTCTTTTTCCTCATACACTATTTCACCACTCATTCATGTGGGCAAAAAATTGGCATTTACATCACAGTACTACCCCTCTTTCTATAAAGGCCTATCCCCTTTCAGGGGTTTGGTCACTTCTTGGCATATGCAACAGGCACTAGGGCAAATGTAATTATCAAAGTCTCCCAATCTGATGGTAGAATTTGGTGATATACTTCCAACACATTATTGCTGCCAAATTACTACAGCACAATGTATGCCTACACATTGGGTATCTGTGCACACAAATTTCCAGATAGACATCTAACTAGCAATCTGTGTGTGCAATCATAGAATTGCCTGCACCAGTATAAGGATCCAGTTACATATCCAAGTTTTGCATGTGCACCTCCAGTTTTTCCTCAAAATTTGGCCCTAAAAGTCAGGCCAGTACAGAACAGCCAGGGAGAACCTATTCCCACATTTTTAAGTTGGTGTCAGGAATCTCCAGCATCTTCAATATTTCCGGAATGTCACTGTCATACTCTGTTATCCTCATGCCCAGTCCTCAGTTAACACAGACACAAACAGGCTACATCTTATAGTGCTCATTAGCTTTTCTAAAACTGACTTAGTACAGCCTTTGATTGGCCACCAAACAGTAAAGGAAATGAGGATGGTACTCCAATCACCTAGAGACTGAGACCCCATAACCATGATAATCTACTTGTCTCCCTCTGCCCTGGGGTCCAACTATCATTCAGCTCTCCTTTGTTTCAAGGTGGAAAATGCAATCTGAACCACTGCCTCTGAATCAATTAACTTTTATCTTTTGTTTAGTTCATACGGAATTGAATATGTTTATATTCAGAAATATAAAGGTACAGAACCTCGATTTCTTTTATAGCTAGAGCTGAGTACCATACACAAAATACTGTATATTCTCATATAAAAACCTAACAGGATTAGTTTGTTTTTTTACAATGTCCTAATTTGTTGCTGGTTTCTTACACTTCTGAACCCCCTCCATTTTTGAAGCACATGTTCAAGTTTAGAGAGAGGATGGCATAAGGACAAAGGGCTCACTATTTCTTTTCACCTTATTCTGAAATACACTTCTAAACCCTTTGCTGTTTATATTGAATACCACTCTCAAGGTGCTGAAATAATTCACAATGTGCTGTGGGTTGTACTTACCTTGGACAATACAGGCACCGAGGTAGGCAGCATCAGAAAAAGAGCACAGCAAACGACCATGGAAAATGTCCCTTTTTATTTGTAGATACAAAAGATATCTGCAATATAGTTTAAAAAAAGCACTTTAGAGTAAGAGTGAGGCCCTGTTGTGAGAGCTTTTCATGTTGTATTTACTTTACCACCAAGACCATCATTGGGTCAACTATTCTGGGTCTTTCACTTGCTGCATGAAAGGCAGTGAAGGGGAATGGGAAGGAAGGTATGACCTGCAAAAAAACTAGACTACTGACAAGAAGAGAGCTGTTGATTTCCCTCTGGAAAAATATAATTGGGAAAACAAGAGTGACAGTACTTTACTGAGAGAATGACGAAGAGCACAACATAAGGTGAACCCTATTGTAAATTTAATGTCAAAAATCTATGTTAGCTCAGAGAAAGGGTGTTTGGGGGTATGTCATCCCCTTTCAGAATGTTCATCTGAGCAAACTCAAACTTCTGAAAACCAGGAAATGAAATGTAAAAATTGCCCATGTAACCTTAACTCTGCCCTTTTTCAGCAATGCCCCAATATGCCCAGTTTATTAAAAAATACCTTTATTCTGGCAACCCCACAGTTACTGAAATATACATGCTCTTCACCTCCTTTTACAAGCCATTCACTTTCACCCACAGGATTCTAACTAACACTATTTAAAGGACAAAGCAGGGGGAGGGAGATTGCCCATGCCGTGTTCACCAGAACATCTGGTAGGTCACCACCTCTTAAGTCACCAGTTAGACTCTGCAAAGTGGGCAAAACATGATGCCAATGCAGGCCACCCCAAATCAGACTGTAGTCAGCAACCCCTATATAGTCAGTTTACTCCTTGCTCTCCCGCAAACTACTGCAACCTCCTGGTCCAAGAATCACCCAGTATCCACACACTGGCAACCCCGGCAGCATACACATTTATTTTCCATCAGCGGTCAAGCTACTGTGTGCTGTCGATTCCAAATATCCACACTGTGCATCTTGGGAAACACCACATTAATCTGCCCCGAGATCAGGAAGTAGCCACTTGGGTCCACTCCCAAGGCTAGTAAAATACAGATTTTCTCAAACCACCAATCTAAGGTTTGTCTACCACCCATCCTCATGTCCCATCCCCTCCACAGCCAGAACTCCTCTCCCTGTTCCTGTCCCCACCACCTGACACAATATCAGTCTCCAGCTCCTCTCCCAATATAAGAAAAATTTTCGTTAGACCACCTGCTGATTATTCTGCTGTGTTCACAGTAAACCTCCCCATAAAATAAATATATTATAACAGACACCACTTGTAGCAAGCAACATGAATTATTAGATCTTCATTCACAGGGTTACAAAAGTTCCAAATAGAAACATCAGTGATGGGGTATTCACAAGGGGAAACGGCGTTGGCACGTTCCCTCAAACTATCCAGGTAACCAAAAAGCAGCTGCCTAAAAACCTTTTTTTTTTTTAAATTGGTGCAAGCACAATTACAATCCTTCCACACTACACATCTACCCACGTGAACATGTTCTTAAATACTGATCTCAGTGTTGATCCCCCAGGGATTTAGTGAGTTCCAAGCACTACCTTGGATAACGCTTGACAGATTGAGACCATTTTGACCCATATCACATCAATAGTTTGATCTGTAGCTCCGCACAAAAAATCCCCACCTAGAAACTTTTTGAAAAATAATTTTTTTTCCAGGGCTTACATCTCCACAACCCCTACCTCAAACAATTCCAAGTTTGGCTTACTAACCTTATCCTCCAACCTCCTGAGGCACACCAAATTTCAAAGGAATCTAACAAAGCATCTATATTTTAGAGGACTTGGAAAAGTTGACTGTGACGGGTTAGACTACCCTTCTGGGATGCCACCTGATGTACTGGGATTTCACTGAGCCTGCCTGCTCCATTAGCCTGGGCTCCCTCTCCCTGTTTTGCTGAATTATGCTATCCGGCCTCTGGCAGCACACATACACACAGGTAGGAACACAACAGCCGTGGAATCACAGAGTCTGCAAAACAGTTCTCTCTGAGAAGACTCAGCTAGGAAATCACCCAGCACTCAAGTACAGCTCCCCTCTGGAAAGTACCCCCAAAATAATATTGTTTTGTGCTGTAGAGAAATCTATACAATGTAAGCTCATAAATTTGCCCCGTACCTCAATGTGGAGGAAGATACACACAAGTTCTTGCCCCCCCCCCAGTTAGTAATTGCACAAACTGGGTTTAATAATAAACAAAAACGTTTATTAACTATAAAAGGCAGATTTTAAGTGATTATAAGGGATAGCAAACAGAACAAAGCAGATTATACCAAGCAAATAAAACAAAACATGCATACTAAGCTTAAGATTTTAAAGAGACTGGCTTCAACAAGTAATTTCTCATACTTAATGTTGTTTTGGGCAGGATGCAGAATTTCTGTAGCTTAGAGTTCCAGTTATTTCTCTTTACAGACTAGACTCCTCTGTCTCAGTCTGGATTCAGCCCTTACCTTTCTCACTGCTCAGCTCCTTTGTCTCTTCAGGTACTTTCAGCAGTCTTTCTTCTTGGGCAGGAAGGCAATGGAGAAGAGTCCTGATTGCCTAACTTCCCAGCCTTAAATAAGATTTACAGAAGTGGGAATCTTTTGTTTCCCAGACTTGACTTCCCCCTCCTTTCAGTGGTTAATTACTAGAAGTCCAAGGTGGTGTTTAGTACCAGGTGACAGGACCACCTGACCTAGTAGTGTCACAGCTACATCCCAGGACACCTCTCAGGAAGGAGAGAGATTAGTATCTTTAAAGTCTTATTGTTTCTTCCTAATGGCCCATCAAAGCCAATGGCCTGTTGTTTGGTGGGTGTCTCCCAAATACACCCCCAGTTATAATTGTTACATAGTCAATATTCCTAACTTTAGATACAGAAATGATACATGCATACAAATTGGATAATCTCATTCAGTAAATCATAACCTTTCCGATGATACCTTACAAGACTCATCTTACATAAAATATACCTTAGGCCATATTCATATTATAACCATATTTCTATGAAGAACATGAGGTGTAATCTGACATTGACCTTTAAACAGAAGTTTAACAGCACCACCTTAACAGCACCACTACACTATACACTGGTTAGAATACTCACTTGTTATCTGAAATGCCATAGTAAATTGTTAGTTTGTGTGGACCAACCCACTCATTTAAACACTGGCTGCACTATGGAATCTCTCTCTCATAATACTACAGATAATAGAAACAATATCCACGACGAACGCACTGGCTCCTGCTGAAATTCTCTCCTTTAGCTCTATAGAATCTGAGACAAGCTTCCAAACAAAGCTGAGAGGCCTTGGGGCAGAAGTGGGCACTGGGGCACAGGACACCTGGCTGGGAGAGTCCCACCCCACCAGAGCTGCTCACATTAGAACAGAACTGATGAAAAGGCAACAGTCACCTTCTGTTGGCTACACTACAGAGCAGCATTGAACACCAGAAGCAAGAAGAGAGGCATTTCTTTAGAGATATTTCTCTAAGGGACAGCTGCCCAGGAACTCAAGTACAGTACCACCAACAGCAACAGATCATCTTGGAGCTCAGGTGCCAGCGCTGAGCTCCCTTGTGAGCCAGCTGGCTCCTTGCAGCTCCACCATGCAGCTTCCTAACCCCTTGTGGGAAAACAAGCCATTTGAGCACAGCCGCAGGAAGGAAATCAGCCGGGAGGGATTTTTGGAAGGTCTGTGTACTACTGGAATCCTTCAAGACTTGCATTCACCATGCTCGGTCCACTCTCATCTTCACCTGCATGGACAGCTTATGGAAATGAACCTCCTGGGCCCCTAAGGCAGCATTGTCAACAGACATCCTGGCCGGGGTCTCGGTTTACATGTCTAGGTTATCTGGCTATGTATTTACCGCATACATCCTGTGCCAAGCAATCTTGCCTGTAAATCTGTAATGAACTCCAGAATGGAGCATGACTCAAAAGCGTTAAGTCTTCCACCAGTGTGCCTCCTCCTTCCCCCAGAACAGACTATTGCTAAATATTAAATCAATAGAACATTATATCCCTCTTCAAGCAAGTAAAAAGGTCACTTTTCAGGAATTGCCTTTAGTGTCTTACAGTGTTGGATGTTTCCGTAGGAATCTTGTCCCTGAGAGGCTTCATTTACTCTCACACTGCTCTCTACTATTTATTTTTTTCTGTCTGACTAATGTAATCTTTGTCCAGTCACAGTTCACTAATCCATTTTAAACTTGACATTATTGGATCACAGGTGGTCCCCATGAGGAAAAAATGTGCTCCACCTTAGTAAACTGAAGGCCTTGGTGATACGAAAAATCCTTAATCTGCAATGATAATGTGCTAAAAGAGGTTGCGGTAGCACTGCATCGGGGCAAACCAGCAGTCTCAAAGCTTGTTTTAATCATCCTCTCCAGTATTTAAATCAGTCTGCACAGCCCTGGGAAAAACCAAAACTCTGGGAACAAACTTGAGAAAGCATGTTCACTGTCTAGTGAGTAACAAAACAAATCCTATGAAAAGGCAGCTCATGGGTTCATCACAGCACTTCCTAGCCAATTCTGAGGCAAACAGGTCTGCTCTAACACTGCAGGTTGATGGTTTCCGAGTCTGAAGGTGGGGTAAAGTGAGATAATATTAACCAGCAAATGGTGAACAGAACTGAGGAGAAGCGACATTAATCATTTAGTCCTGGCCTGCACTAGGCATACTTCTGATTGAGAACAAAAGGTACACACACTTTCAGAATACAGCACAGGAACAGAGATCATTAAAACAACCATCTTCTCTTGTAGTATCAACTGCAGTTGACACACTGACAACAGTTGACCCCATTAAATTACATTACTGCACACGATGGTCAATAATATGTGCTATACACAGAAATCATCCCAAACTGCAAATTCCTTAGCCAACCACTTACACCTAATGGCGTCCTGTAGCATTTCTCAGGCAAATAACAAAGAAATGGTAGAAGTGTTATGTTTAAGAAAGTTAATATACACCGGATTATTTGGTATTGACTTAGAATTGTATTAATGGAACCAACTGTTATTAAAATAGGAATGTTTTTGCTAATTACATCACTTTTAATGCAAATGGGAAGAGGGAAAAGGCTTGCACTGTAAAGGAAAGAAAAACACAGTATATTCTGCCTTTACTGCTCCATTATGGGGTGCAAAACGCTGACTGTCTAGGCTCTTCCATGTTGTTAGGCACCCTCATCCAGAAAAACAACCCCAAACACATACATGTACATTTATTAGCACCCAAAAATAGACCTACAAATGAGTGAGAACTATTTTGCCACATCAGTGACAACATTCTGCACCTAGTGGATAAGATATTACTGTGCCACTTTAGGTCAGCAGCAGCATTTCTAGGGCAGCTGGAAAGCTAACCTAATTTTTCATATGCATTCCTGTAGATCTACATACAGGGAAAGGGAGTGGACGAGTGCAGTATTTCTAAGCAAACAGTCTGGGCAATTTTAATCTCATGAATAGCACTGTCTTTATTCTACTTGTTTGCCTACAACAAATTAAAACAAAAACAAGCCTGTGCTCTCTACTCTCCCAAAATAAAATCCAGACAGTTTTAAAATCATAGGTCTTAAGTGTGGAAGACTGTGATCAGTAACTCCAATGAACTCTGTATTCAAAGATTTCCTGTTAGAAAATTATAGCTGTATAGCCAGCATTAATCAACAACTCTGGTCTCTAGTCCTATTTAAGGTTCGGGGGGCAATCTTCAGAGCATCCGTGACAGCAAATGTCTGATTTTCTGTTAACATTACCAAAAACAAATAATGAATGAACTATACAATAAAACAGAACCCTTATTTTAATGAATTAATTGGGTATTGAGGAGTTCATAAAATTGAACATTTCAAAATTACAATAGGTATGGTGCATAAATTGCACTATGGCGCACTTCATCGCTTTCTTCTTGTGCTTTAAACCGCTGCAATTGCGATGCATTGAAGGCACTGGAATACGAAGAGATGTCAACTTGTTCTTATCGCTGTTATGACGCGGGTATTTTTTTCCATGTTAGGAAAAAATGGTTCATATGACAGGCTGCTCATAAGACTGGTGTTCATAAAAATCAAGGTTCTACTGTACCCCCATTTTATTACTATAACCCTAGTTGCAATAAAAAATACTAATATTAATTAAAATCTTTTCTGGCTCCAAATTAAGTCATTACCATGACTCCTATAAACAAAAGATGTTGGAGCAGTGTGGGGCTTTTTGTCTGCCTGTTGCTTTTTTGTTGATTTGTTTGGTTGGTTTGGTTTTTTACTTTTTCTGTAGTAAGACAATGTTGTTAATTTAGTTTATAATGATCATAAAAGAAAACAGAGCAAATATTTGAAAACTTCTGAAAGGGCAAAAGTTGTACATAAAGACCAAATAAGTATCTCTAATAACTAGTGTGTGTCTATTTCTTTCTGTTTCATTTAAGTCTTGCGAGTTGTTGGCCCTAACATGGGCTGCTTTAAAATATAACTTTTATTGAAGCACCTAATGAGTAAAAGCTTTTGTCAAGCCACTTTACAGAATGTACACTGCCTCAGATGCAAAAATAATTACTGGATGGGGTGTGCAGAATATAAGATCACAAGAACATACAACAATTGATATTTATCAAATCTAGCATTTGCATCTCAAGATCTGCACAGTATTTTTCCTGATGTATACATTACAGATACTGAGGTAACAAGAAGCAACATCTAAGGTCAGTAGCACAGTCGACTGTTTCTCTCTACTAACAGATTTCCCCTAATCTCAGTCTCTCCAAACATCTCTCTCTATGCATATAAAGTACAGTGTGTTACAGTTCCCATGAGCAGATAGCTTTTAGATTCCTCTTAAAAATTTGAAGTTTTGATATCTTGGGAGCCAGTTTGTAAATTGCCCCTCCTTTATGCTTTCTATCTGAATGATGAGTAAGTACATTATTTTGTCTGATACAGAATTGGTAAAAAAATTGTCAACATTTTGTAAGACGGTTGAAAAATAGCAAAACCAATTTTTTGAAATTTTGAAAAACCATCTTTGCAAAAAAATTTCTAAAAATTTCCACCAGTTTTATTTTCATATCACATCTTCCCTTTTCTTCTCATCTGCTTACAAAACCAGACCAATTTCTTCTTCTTTTGGAACTTCAACAAAAAAAACAACACATTAGTATTAGGATTTTTTTTTTTTAAATCTAAAAGTAGTTAATTTCCTCCCTCCCCCAGTCCTGGGTATACATAACCTGAACTCATTATAGAACGTCATAATTTTGCAGATCTCTAAATCTCCCCCTGTTGTAGGAGAGAGACTAATTAATCTAAATGTTTGCTTTTTAATGCAGAGAAGCGTTTCTTTTAATTGAAGCGAACAACAAATACCATGCTCTATCATTAATTTTGGAATGAATGATCATTTGTACTAAATTTCATTAAACTTTCAGGAACTTTCACAAATAAACCAGCAGTCGTCACAATACTCTCAGTTACCACGATTACTCATAAAAATATTCATAAGGGGTCCAGCCTACACAGAGACTTGAAGGAATAGGGCCCCGTCTGCCCCTCAGCTCCCTCATGGCATCCTTGGACCTTGGTCTGGGGGGCTCAGAAGCATTGTTTGCCCACTATTCCTCACCTACCCCAAAGCAAGTGAGGTGGGTGTAGATAGAACCTTGGCTCTGGCCCACCCCCCCACACTCCCCCCAAAGCACCAGCCAACATAGCTGAGCTACTATGGGGTGGAGGGTTACTACCCTTCGGAGCAAGGGGGAGCAGGTCAGGAATCATACCTGAGAGCTATGATTCTCTTTGTGTTGGACTTTGAACGACAGAGTCCTTACACCGAGTCGATCACATCCGTGCACTCTAGCCATTCGTGTGCTATTTGATTAGCTCTACTTTTAACTATTTATATCAGCAGCAGCATTTTAAATTCTCAGCAGGCAATTCTATTTGTTCCCCCTCCCCCTTAGACTTAGAGGAATTTTCTTATTTTATTCCAACTTTTGAAGTGCTCTCTTAGTAATTTAGAAGCCCTCTTTTGTCTTCACTGAGGTTCTACTCAACCTCACAAATTTGCTGGATTTGTTTGACTGCAAGATCCCATTCTTGAAATCAGGATTGGTTCACAGATTCAAGAATTACAAGGTCAGAAGGGATCACTGTGATCATCTAGTCTGACCTCTTGTACACCACAGGCCATAGAACACCCCCAAAATAATTCGAGCATTTCTAAAGAAAAACATCCAATCTTGATTTAAAAATGGTCACTGATGGAGAATCCACCACACACTTGGTAAATTGTTCCAGTGGCTAATTACACTCTTAAAAAATTACATCTTATTGCCAGCCTAAATTTGTCTAGCTTCATTTTCAGCCATTGGATCATGTTATACCTTTCCCTGCTAAATTGAAGAGCCTATTATTAAACATTTGTTCCCCAGATAGGTACTTATAGAAGGTCATCAAGTCACCCCTTAACCTTCTCTTTGTTAAACTGCATAGCAAAATGCTCAAAGAGCTCAATCTATAAGACATTTCTAATCTTTCAGTCATTCTAGTGGCTGTTCTCTGAACCCTCTACAATTCATCAACATCCGTCTTGAACTGTGAATGCCAGAACTGGACACAGGATTCCAGAAGCAGTCGCAGCAGTGCCAAATACAGAGGTAAAATAATCTTCATACTCCTACTTGGGATTCCTTTGTTTATGCATAAGCCCTTTTGGTCACAGTGTTGCACTGGGAGCTCATGTTCAAATGATTATCCACTGCAACCCCTACATCTTTCTTAGAGCTTGTCTACACTACCAAGTTTTGTTGACAAAACTAATGTTGACACCCGAAAGTCGACAAAACAAAAATCGCTAAAGGGTGTTCACACTTGCTCCCTCGGTGGACAGATCATGTCCACATTGGGGACACCATCATCGAGAGGGTGAGCAATGCTCTGTGGGTATGTATCCCACTGTGCAGTGTTGTGGGAAGGAAGAGCTGATCTCTGCGCATCTTGGGATTCTCTCCGAGTTCTCCCACAGCCCCCTCAGCTGCCGAGAGCAGCATCATGAGTAGCTCTGTGAGCACTAGGTGCTGAGAAACGGCAAAGCAGCACAGCAGTCTGTCCCCCTCCCGCTATGGCTGTGTTCTTCGGGCAGAACAGGAGCATTCCAATGATTTGCTCTTTGTTTGTTCCCCAAAGGGAGCAGCACACAGATACTTCCCAGCGCTTTGAAAGGGGAGGGGCGCATGCCTGCAGGGCAGCAGAGATCAAAACACTGAGCAGAGCAATCAGGGCAGGCATTGTGGGATACTGGCAGGAGCCAGTTCTGTCGACAAAACAATCAGCAGTGTCTACGCTGGCTCTTTGTCGACAAAGGGAGGGGAAAAGAAAAGTATCTCATAGGGGTGGAAGTTTTTTGTTGCCAAAACAGGATGTTTTTCGTGACAAAAATCCCATTGTAGTGTGTCCGCTCTTGCTGTTTTGTCACCAAAAGGCAGTTTTTGGTGACAAAACTTGGTAGTGTAGACAAGGCCTCAGAGTCACTAATTCCCGGGATGGAGTCTTCCATCTTGTAAGTAGGGCCTACAGTCTTTGTTCCTAGATGTACACATTTACATTTGCATCCGATGAAGTGAGCTGTAGCTCACGAAAGCTCATGCTCAAATAAACTGGTTAGTCTCTAAGGTGCCACAAGTACTCCTTTTCTTTTTGCTTTTTACATTTACATTTAGTTGTATTAAAACTCACAGTGCTTGCTTGCACGCAGTTTATCAAGCGAACCTGCCCTCTGTAGTGACCTGCCCTCTTCATTATTTACCACTCCTAGGTTGTGTGTCATCAAACTTTAACAGGGATGATTTCATGTTTTCTTCCAGGTCATTAATAAAAATGTTAAATAGCATAGGATCCAAACCACACCCATTTGATGATGATTCTCTATTTACAATTACATTTTAGATCTACCAATTAGCCAGCTTTTAATCCAATATATAATGTTAATTTTACATCTTTCTAGTTATTTTTAATCAAAATGCTATGCAGTCCCAAGTTCAATGCCTTCCATAAGTTTAAGTATATTACATCAGCACTATTACCTTTATCAAGCAAACTTCTAGTCTCATCAAAAAAAGTTATCAAATTACTTTGACATGATCTATTTTCCATAAACCCATATTGATCATCATTAATTATATTACCCTCCCATAATTCTTTATTAATCAAGCCCCATATCAGTTGCTCCATTTTCTCGACGTCAGACTGATAGGCCTATAACATCCTGTTTACCCTTTTTAAATGTTGAAACAACATTAGCTTGCTTCTAGTCTACTGAACTTCCCTGGTATTCCACGACTTATTGAAAAAATCAACATTAATTGTCAGTGAGCTCCTCAGCCAGCTCTTTCAAAACTCTTGGGTGCAAGTTATCCAGACCTGCTGATTCAAAAAATGGATGTGCAACTTTAGTATCTGCTGTTTTGTATCTTCCTGAGGAATCAGTGGAATGGAAAGTGTGTTATCATATGATACAACCACATCATCTTGTTGCTTTTAACTACCTAACACAGGGGTACGCAAACTTTTTGGCCTGAGGGCCACATCTGGGTATAGAAATTGTAGGCGGGCCATGAATGCTCAGAAAATTGGGTTTGGTATGGGAGAGGGTGAGGGCTCTGGCTGGGGGTGCACCTCCAGAGTGGGGCCAGAAATGAGGAGTTCAGGATGCAGGAGGGGACTCCAGGCTGGGGGGGGGAGGGGTAAGGGCTCTGGTGTGAGGCTGAGGATGAGGAGTTTGGGTGTAGGAGAGTACTCCGGGATGGGACTGAGGGCTTCAGAGGGCGGGGGGGGGGCAGGGCTGGGGCAGGGGGTTGAGGCACGGGGAGAGGCTCAGGGATGGAGGCTCCAGGCGGTGCTTACCTCAAGCAGCTCCCAGAAGCAGCGGCATGCTCCCTTCTCTGGCTCCTATGTGAAGGCATGGCCAGACAGCTCTACTGCACGCTGTCCTGTCCGCAGGCGCCGTCCCTTCAGCTCCCATTGGTCATGGTTCCTGGCCAATGGGAGCTGCAGGGGCAGCGTTTGGGGCAGGGGCAGCATGTGGAGCCCCCAGGCTTCCCCTACACGTAGGAGCAGGAGGGGAGACATGCCACTGCTTCCAGGAGCCGCGCAGAGCAGCCCCCTACCCTGCACCCCAGCTGGAGTGCTGGAGCGGGGCAAGCCCCAGACCCCACTCCCCAGTGGCAGCTCAAGGGCTGGATTAAAACGGCTGGCGGGCCGGATCCAGCCCACAGGCCGTAGTTTGCCCACCTCTGACCTAGTACAATAGGGCCCTAAACCGGCTGAGGCCTTTGGGAACTAACTCATCATAAATGTTAGATAATAATACCACCACCATAGGAATAGAATCATAGAATCATAAGAATATCAGGGTTGGAAGGGACCTCAGGAGGTCGTCTAGTCTAACCCCCTGCTCAAAGCAGGGCCAATCCCCAATTAAATCATCCCAGCCAGGGCTTTGTCAAGCCTGACCTTAAAAACTTTTAAGGAAGGAGATTCTACCACCTCCCTAGGTAACGCATTCCAGTGTTTCACCACCCTCCTAGTGAAAAAGTTTTTCCTAATATCCAACCTAAACCTCCCCCACTGCAACTTGAGACCATTACTCCTTGTCCTGTCCTCTTCTACCACTGAGAATAGTCTAGAACCATCCTCTCTGGAACCACCTCTCAGGTAGCTGAAAGCAACTATCAAATCCCCCCTCATTATTCTCTTCTGCAGACTAAACAATCCCAGTTCCCTCAGCCTCTCCTCATAAGTCATGTGTTCCAGACCCCTAATCATTTTTGTTGCCCTTCGCTGGACTCTCTCCAATATATCCACATCCTTCTTGTAGTGTGGGGCCCAAAACTGGACACAGTACTCCAGATGAGGCCTCACCAATGTCGAATAGAGGGGAACGATCACGTCCCTCGATCTGCTCGCTATGCCCCTACTTATACATCCCAAAATGCCATTGGCCTTCTTGGCAACAAGGGCACACTGCTGACTCATATCCAGCTTCTCGTCCACTGTCACCCCTAGGTCCTTTTCTGCAGAACTGCTGCCTAGCCATTCGGTCCCTAGTCTGTAGCTGTGCATTGGGTTCTTCCGTCCTAAGTGCAGGACCCTGCACTTATCCTTATTGAACCTCATCAGATTTCTTTTGGCCCAATCCTCCAATTTGTCTAGGGCCCTCTGTATCCTATCCCTGCCCTCCAGCGTATCTACCTCTCCTCCCAGTTTAGTATCATCCGCAAATTTGCTGAGAGTGCAATCCACACCATCCTCCAGATCATTTATGAAGATATTGAACAAAACCGGCCCCAGGACCGACCCCTGAGGCACTCCACTTGACACCGGCTGCCAACTAGACATGGAGCCATTGATCACTACCCGTTGAGCCCAACAATCTAGCCAACTTTCTACCCACCTTATAGTGCATTCATCCAGCCCATACTTCTTTAACTTGCTGACAAGAATACTGTGGGAGACCGTGTCAAAAGCTTTGCTAAAGTCAAGAAACAATACATCCACTGCTTTCCCTTCATCCACAGAACCAGTAATCTCATCATAGAAGGCGATTAGATTAGTCAGGCATGACCTACCCTTGGTGAATCCATGCTGACTGTTCCTGATCACTTTCCTCTCATGTAAGTGCTTCAGGATTGATTCTTTGAGGACCTGCTCCATGATTTTTCCGGGGACTGAGGTGAGGCTGACTGGCCTGTAGTTCCCAGGATCCTCCTTCTTCCCTTTTTTAAAGATTGGCACTACATTAGCCTTTTTCCAGTCATCTGGGACTTCCCCCGTTCGCCACGAGTTTTCAAAGATAATGGCCAATGGCTCTGCAATCACAGCCGCCAATTCCTTTAGCACTCTCAGATGCAACTCGTCCGGCCCCATGGACTTGTGTACGTCCAGCTTTTCTAAATAGTCCCTAACCACCTCTTTCTCCACAGAGGGCTGGCCATCTACTCCCCATGTTGTGATGCCCAGCGCAGCAGTCTGGGAGCTGTCCTTGTTAGTGAAGACAGAGGCAAAAAAAACATTTCAATTAAGGGCAAAACTCACCTATATGATCACATCTTTAATGCATATACTGCAGCTATTTGGCACACAGAGCCCCCACTGAGATCAGTAGATGCCCATGCGCAGAATATGTAAGAGACTATCTTCATTGTGGTTGCAGATCACAAAGAGGATTTTAATCTCAACAACCATTTTCTTCTATTTTATGTCCAACTAAGCAAATAAAATAATTTTCTAGTAAACCTTGTGCTGTTTTACACTTAATGGATTTTTGTAATTTAGTCTGCAAAATAATTCATCTGCTTCTTTAGACTACAGATCACATCTCCCTGTAAAATTTCAAGTAATCTTGTCACAAATATCATACCTGATCCTACAAGTGGCTCCCCATGGGTGGACCCCACATGAAGTTCACCACAGGACTGGGTTCTACATTCACAAAATTGCAGGGAAAAATACAGCTGACCACTTCAACCTTCTTTTATATAGGTTCTTCGTCCACGCTGTCAACCTCCCAGGGGCAATTTGGGTTTATTGTCCAGAGCGCATGGAATAGTGCATGGGAGTATACATTTCTAAATCAGCCATGAAGTGGAAAGGGGAGCATGAAAAGCAGTGAAAATGCTACAGTCCTCTGCAGATGTCCTGAGGCCCACGGGATCTCCCATATACACATATATCAAGATGTGTGAGTATTTGGAGGATCATACCCCCTGCTCACTCTGCAAGCAGCAAAACACCCCTTATCCCCCACAGAAATCTCAAAAGTTGGAACAGAGTTTCTGGCTCTTATCCAAACTTTTCCTGCTACAGAGATGATTTGGCTCTCAATTTTTCATTGAAAATATGGAAGGTCAGGGAAAAATGGCTGAATATCCAGCAACTACTATTTATATTGGCCAAGATATTTCAACCTGAGTGCCTAAAATTAGGCTCTTAAATCCAAATTTGTGTACCAAATCAACTGGCCTTATTTTTCAAAAGTACTAAAGACTAATCACCAAATACTGACCTGCTGAGTACGCCGCATGTTTGAAAATCAGACCACTAAATGTTAGCCCTTATATGATATTCACAAAATTAAATGCTAATCTGACCATAAATAATGTTTTTATTTTATCTACTTTGCTTGCACAGAAATATTTTATAGTGCTTTTTTTTTACAACAACCAAATGATTCAAAATCTGTTTCTAAAACATGATTTAGAAAATAACACGAGGGTTTGCTGAAAGAATCCACCTTTAACATTGGTGTGTTTTATTTCCCCTGTAGGGATATTGGTTTCAGCTGCAGATAATCACGGATTATGGCTGATTCAATATTATCTTTTAGACCTTAAAGGGACTTCGGATGCTCTAATTTTAACAACACAATTATAGACAAGACACACTTCTAGTCTTTTAATAGGACTATGTAGGGATTAAGAGTTAGGAGTGCATGAGGCCCTTGGGTTTGAATTAATGGCACAAAAATAAGTAACACTTTTTTTTTTTAACCAAAGAAAAGTGAAATGAACTGACATTTTTAAAAAAATAAAAGTTTGTGCCAAAGTAGATCTGAGAAACCTACAGATCTATTTGTCTTGCTCCTGTCACGGACCCATTCTTCCCATGCACAATCCTACATACTTCCATAGAGCAAGCTGATACACAGCCCATCTATAGGACAAACAGGGGTTTTGGAGACCCTCTCTAAGGCTTCTCTACAGGCTGCTCTGAGCCCCTTGCTTTTTCTCTCCACACAATACAGTTACAGCAGTTTAAGCAACCCTAAATTTCAAACTAAATAAATAAAATAAATCACCACTAGTACAGCTAATTAAAGTGGATGTTACTCTCCCCAGAGCAAACTAGATTAGATGTTTATGTAACATGCTGGCTAAGTGCATTGTTTCCCTTTCTAGTGTCTGGTCTATCAAGAGATTAAAAGCCTACTTATACTAATAACAAGCAGTTGCACCGTTAGCTCCAGTGGTAAATATGCTTTGGAGCAGAAGATACTGAATTCTATCCCTGCTGATGACCGTGGTGATGGGGTTGTTACACTTGTATCTCTCTGCACATACACACCCACGCTGCTAACCCTGTCAAGTCTGTGATGCTTATGTGACACAGGTTTGTGGAGGATTAGTCAGTTGAAATGTGACAAAATAAGGCAAGATGGTTTCAAAAAGAAACTTGGAAGAACACTGAAAATATGTATGCTTTCAAGCTCTCTATCACAGTCCTGCAGAGTCTGTGCCCCGAAATCTGGCTGCAAGAAGGGGGTTGAGTCAATGAAAAGAGAAACTAAACTGTGTTTGTACAGGGACAAACAAGCAGATGAAAAACACAGGATGTTGACTACTTAATTACTGTAGGTTAAAAATTAGTAGTTACTGTTGTGGTCTGGGATGTTCAATAAAGTCAGACACTTTTTACAAGCAGAGTTCATTACTCTATTAGAGACAGGCTGCTGCCAACATCAGACCTCCAGATATCTTGTATTTCCTGTATCAGGCTATGTCATGCAGAGAGACACACACACACACACACAACGGACATAGTATCTGAGGCCAAAATCACACAGACTACAGACACTCCTAGTGAAATTATAATGCCTGCTCTACAAATACCAGCTCCTTTCCCCACAGTTCCTCCCCATGGCTGCTTCATCAGGTGAGGGGGTGGGGGAGGGGGTACGGCTCACAGGTCCCCTTCCCTCTATTGCTCCCTGATCAGCTGAAAGAACTAAGAACTCCTGAATTAATCTGTAAGAGTAGAGTGCTAGTTTGTGCATTATGGGTAAGGCTGCAAGTTTGTCACAGAGGTCATGGATTCCATGACTTCTGCAGCAGCTGGTGCACCTGGCTCAGGGGCAGCTTGGGCAGCCCCTGCACCAGGCGCACCGACTGCTGCTGGGGCAGTCTCGGGCCACCGTGCCCACCCCCCAGCAGCATAGTTTGGGCATGGGAGGGGGCAGGGGCACAGGACGGGGTGAGACAGGCTCTGGGCGGCACTTACCTGGGGTGCTCCCCAGAAGCAGCAACATCCCCCTTGCTCAGCTGCTAGGTGGAGGTGTGGCCAGGCAGCTCTGCGGGCTGCCTCCGCCCAGAGCTCTGGCTTCGCAGCTCCCATTGGCCGGGAACCGCGGGCAGTAGTAAGGTAGTGTTGCATTTCCTGATTTTCAGACATTAAAGTTCGTATTTCCTTACCTCTACCTTTCCTGGTTTTCAGAGGTCTGAGTGTAGCTGAACTAAATGTTCTGGAAGGGCATCAGGCATCACTGGGCAATCTTAACTTTGCCTTAAGAAGTTTTCATGCAGTTAATTACAGTGTGTTTATCCTTCAGTCTATATAGGCACCAGGTTCTCTCAGGCCTCTGTTTAAAATTTGATTTCTCTGTTATCTAGTCTAATCCTAAGAGAACATAAAATAACCTAATAATAAGAATTAAATGGAAAAAAATCAATATTTTGTTTGTTTTAGTTTGGTTTTGGCTGCAGCTGTTAGCCCTTAGGTCACTTTCTACATTGATTTGCTCTAACACAAGCATTACTTGGCTAAAACCAAAAAGATCCCATGATATCTTTCACAAGTCAACAGCTGAAGTGGAATGCCACATGAAAAGTTTCCAACTGAATCCTTCTGCTTCTAGTTTGCTCTGTTTCAAAACCTAATGCCAAAGGTGTGTTAGGCTGCTGAATCCTGAAGCTACCTGGTCCCACAGTACAAAAAAACAACAGATTAGCTAAAGGAGTCTAGTGGAGTCTACTGGAATTGCCATTAAGGAGCAGGGGCTGACCTTAAATAATCTAGCATCCAGATCTGTCAACTTCTAAAAGGGCAAATCTGTAATATGTTGGGTCTGACGACCCAGCTACCCCTTCCCACCGCTGTGCTAATTTATTGGTCCCTGAGCACTGTGGTTTTCAACAAGGGGTACGTGTACCCCTGAGGGTACACAGAGGTCTTCCGGGGGGTACATCAACTCATCTAGATATTTGTCTAGTTTTACAACAGGCTACATAAAAAGAACTCGCAAAGTCAGCAGAAACTAAAAATTTCATACTACTTGTTTACATTGCTCTATATACTACTATACACTGAAACGTAAGTATAATATTTATATTCCCTTTGATTTATTTTAGAATTATATGGTAAAAATGAGGAAGTAAGCAACTCTTCAGTAATAGCATGATGTTTTATATTTTTATGTCTGATTTTGTAAGCAAGTAATTTTTAAGTGAGGTGAAACTTGGGGTATACAAGACAAATCAGACTCCTGAAAGGGGTACAATATGGAAAGGTTGAGAGCCACTGCATTAGCAATTTGAAACACTTTACACAATTAAAGCTACCTGCAGCTTCACAGTTAAATTTACACACAGGTCCTTTATCATTTCAACATGTGTAGCCACCGTTTAAACGGACATCTAACAAGAGACCCGTTAGCTTCACTGTTGGTGGCACCCACCAGGCCTTTTAACTCCTACTTAAATTCTACACCCGTTACCACTTCTCTCATTTTTTTCAATAAGCAAAAAAAAGTCAGCAATCTGATACGACTTTTTTAAACACTGGCATTGAAAAGCAAGGGAAATGAGACCACCTCTTGTGAAAGATCTTCCCCTTTCCATCTATCTATATATCCATCTCTCTTTGATGATTATATTCCATTAAAAGTTATTTCTATAAAGCTCTGTAAAGACTACAATGTACAGTAGTTCATATTGTATATTTAGAGAGGGTCAGCATATGTCAGATTTAGCCTTGTGTATCAAACAATGCAAGAGATGTGATACAATAAATACCACTCTATATACAGCATAGGGAGTACAAAGCTAAGTACGGTCAAAGAGAAATGCTCAGAGAACTATAGCTAGGATTCGTAATTTGTGCACTACAGCAGTGGTGGATTAGCCACTGGGCCAATGGGGCCTGTGCCCAGGGGTCCCGGCCAATTGGAGCTCCCCCGCATCCCAACCCGCCCAGCACTCCTGCCGGGGAGTGGGGTCAGGGCATGGGGGTTTGCTGCACTCCTGCAGGGAAGCCCCTGCACCCTGACCCCGCCCCCCCAGCAGGCGGGGCAGGGCAAGACTCCGCTCCTCAGCAGGAGCACTGGGGGACTGCAGGCAGAAGGGGTGAGGAAGGGCCCCCACTTGCTCTGGCCCAGGGCCCCACAAACCCCTAATCCGCCTCTGCACTATGGGACCTCACCCATTTTTTCCTTGTCATATAGCTGTAATCTGTGCCTATAAACCGACTTGCTTTTGGGCCTAGCGATTAGAACAGGAGATTAGGAGAAAAGAGACCAGATTTTATTCCTGAGTCTTCCACTGACTTCATGTATGGCCTTGGGCAAGCTACTTCACCTTGCTGTGTCTCCGTTTCCATATTTAAGCAAGATACACTTATCTTGCTTGAATATGCGTGAGAATAACTTCAGTGAAGTGCTTTGATCTTTGCAGACTCCAGGTGCAATCAGGAGTGCAGCATACTATCATGCTGACTCCACCACTTTTCAGGAGAGAGGTACACTCCTGTGGAGCACAACTGGTGCAGAGGTCAAGGTCCCAGAATGTCCTTAATTTTTTTTCCCAGTGAAGTATCTGAAAACATCCACGGCAGGAGATGTAACTCGTCAGCAAGGAAAGGTACAATGTGTGTGTGGAGGTGTCCTACTGAAAAAGGAAGCCAGGGCCAAGAGGAAATAACTGTTTGCACACTGCTAAATACTGACACCTTTTATATCTTTTTAAATCCATGGTCATTTTGATAGAAGAAAATGAATTAACTTAATTTAGTTTATAGAGGGGGTTTTACCTCCCATTTGTAATCCCACACACTGCCTCCTGTTTTAGCTGCTGCAGCAAACTCTCAGAGCCTGTGTGATTATACAATTACATTTTCCTGTTTTTAGAAATGTTTCCTATTCCCTGTCTCTACGTGAAAGACCCATACAAGCAACAAAAAAACCTGCCAAAATGACAATATAGGGGAATGAGTGAAACGGACTATACATAAAATGCTGTCAAATGAAAAAGTTAAAATGAAAAAGAAATTAATCTTCCTATAGTATTGCTTCTTAGCTTTTTGGCTAAAATTAGAGTATGTTGCCTTTAGCGTCTTTCAATTTATAGTTATATTAATTTATACTTATAAAAACAGTAGTTAAAAAAAATTTGGACAGCAACGTGATTTTAAAATGACAACTTTTTTTAAATTAACCAGAATCCCTCCCAAAAAGCCTACAGCTATGCTATTTTGCTTCTCTAGGCCCTGTACAGTGCATAGTTCCTAAAAGAAAGCAACATAAAAACAAGAGAAGGCTTTGATCAATTCAAAAGTTTTATAAATAGCAAAATACATAGAGTAGCATTACTTATATACCATAGCTGTTTTATACCTATAATACACGTTAAAAGAATGCATTCTGTGTAATAATTTATATGGATGACATAAGAATGGCCATACTGGGTCAGACCAAAGGTCTCAAGCCAGTATCCTGTCCTCTGACAGTGGCCAAAGGCCGGTGCCCCAAGGGGAATGAACAGACAGGTTTTCATCAAGTGATCCATGCCCTGTCACCCAATCCCAGCTTCTGGCAAACACAGGCTAGGGACACCATTCCTGCCCATTCTGGCTAATAGCCACTGATGTACTTATCTTCCATGAATCTATCTAGCTCCCTCTTGAACCCCGTTATAGTATTGGCCTTCACAACACCCTCTGGCAAGGAGTTCCAGAGGTTGACAGTATGTTGCGTGAAAAAATACTTTCTTGTGTTTGTTTTAAACATACTACCCATTATTTTTATTTGGTGCCCCCTTGTTCTTGTATTATGAGAAGTAGTAAATAACACTTCCTTATTTACTTTCTCTATACCACTCATGATACCATCGTATCCCCCCTTACTCATCTCTTTTCCAAGCTGAAAAGTCCCAGTCTTATTACTCTCTCCTCATACGGAAGCCATTCTATACCCCTAATCAATTTTGTTGCCCTTTTCTGAACCTTTTCCAATTCCAATATATCTTTTTTGAGGTGGGGCAACCACATCGGCACGCAGTATTCAAGGTGTGGATGTACCATGGATTTATATAGAGGCAATATGATATTTTCTGTCTTATTATCGATCCCTTTCTTGATGATTCCCAACATTCTGTTCGCTTTTTTGACTGCCGCTGCACATTGAGGGGATGATTTCAGAGAACTATCCACAATGACTTTGCACTTATACAAAAACTTTCATTATATGGCCTCAAAATATTTTACAAAGATTAATTAAAGAAGCCTTGCAGCAAGTTTGTTGCATGGCCCATGGTTAAACCAAGTTTACACAGAGACACACAAAGAGATTTGTCCAAGGAAAGATACTAATGATTATCCCAAATATCCTAACTCACAGGCCTGTTCCCTATCCAGTAAACCACTTAGTTCTAATATTTATCAAAGGAAAATAAATGTAATATGAACACCATTCTATGTCGGTTGTATAAATACATACATATCCAGAAAAACAGCATTTAGCAGAATGCAAGCTCCATCTTTCAGTACAATATTCAGTAGTAATGGGACCATCCTGACGCATCAAGATAGTCACTTGTATAAGAATCTGCAGGATTGGGGAGAATGCTATTGAAGTGCTTTGAGAATTTCCACAACATAGGACTTATTTCATTGCACTCCCAGCTGTGAGGCATACATGCACTCCTGAAAAACAAAACTGGTGCAGAGGTCAAGAGGGCCACTACCAGACTCAATTTTTTTCCAGTACATTTTTTGAAAATATCCATGGCAACAGAACACATGTGTTAAACAAGTGAGGGCTACTTTAAATAAATAAATAAAATAAACGATAGATAGCAAGCCTTATCCCCCATCCATCGAACATGACTGTTCTGCTGCCACGGGCATCTTCAAACAATTTATTGGAAAAAATTCAGCCCTCGACCTCCATACCTGCTGTGCTCTGCAGGAGTGCATGCATGCTTCACAACTGAAAGTATAATCAGCTGAGTAATAATAATAAAAGTATGCAGCAATTCTATAGCACCTTCCTAAGGAAGGTCTCCAAGTTCTTTACAAAAACAATGTACCTAGTCCTGCAAACATGTGCACATGTCAGTAAATTCAGTGGGACTACTCATGTTTATATTTGAAGCATCAGGGTCATTACTGAATTAAGCTTTTCTACCACAATGGTATTATCCTCCTTATTTTCAGATGAGGAATCTGAGGCAAACTTACCCAAGGCCATACTGCTAGTCAGCGGCAGAGCCCACAATAAATCCTAATTCCAAGTCCCCTATTCTAACCACTGCCTCAATCTATGGTGCATTCCGTTGGAACCCACACTCTGTCACCGCTCGTTTATGTTAATCAGTTAAGCTCCCAAAGAGTGCTTGGAAAAGTGAAAGATAAATATATGTTAAATAAATGCTAGCAACAGCTCAAATGTTTAGCACAGCATATGTGACTTTACATTTTGCTGTGAACCAAGGGAGACCAATCCTGTAACTAAATGTATGATTTCTTGACTTGGTAAAGATTTACATTAAATGCACAGACAGAAAAAATACCTGGTGAGCTCTTCTTTAATCTTCAAGGGTTCATGTGGGTAGAATTTCACTCTAAAGCACATGGTATATGGTGGATGAGCTGAAACATTATTAAAAAAAAAAAAAAAGCATAAGAACAGCAGCAAAGAACATCACCTCAATCACACTCCAGGAGAAGCTTTCAACAGTCTTACCAAATAGCCTGTGAGATGATTTGCTCTGCAACATCAGGCAGCACACCAAACAAAAACAAAAAATAAAAATATTCTATGGAACTTATTACAGGAAAGCCCAAAGCATATGCAGGATCCAGCCAAACTACGCAAATCAATTATTACATGGTTTTGCCTCTCACAGTATTTATTGCTCAACACATGCAGTGGAAAAAAATGTAGTTGTTTTTCATGTCAATTAACATAGTAAATCAGAAGCTTTAATCTCCTCTCTTGTTGCAGTGAAGTGCAAATATGTCCTGTATAACTGTTTTTCCTGGTGATGGTAATGCCTAGATTACAAAATGGAACAAGCCATTCACTGAATTTCATTTGTGTCTGCAAACAACTTACCTGTATCTGAACCAACTGTTTTGTAATTAGAGATCATCATCACTTTCAGATAATCAGATCTCAAACTGAAGTACTGTTTCAGCAGTGGGGTTTGATTAAGTTTAATGTTTTAACCTTTCCAAAGAGGACATATGCAGTGCTTAATTACTCCAGTAAAATTACAGTAACACAATCTATATCTATTTCACTGATCTGATATTTCAGCTGTCATTCTAGTGTTTGCCTATTATACACACACATTTTTGAGAGGGAGACAGCACACGAGAGAGAGAGCGCGCGTATATTAATGAACACAGCATTACACTTTCTTACTTCATGCCTTAACATGGCAGCAGGGAGATTCTGTAGTTCTATTCCAATAATGTAGTTTCCAGTGAGCACTTAAGTGTAACTGCAGCCCCGGGAGGCCTAATATCTAGTAATCATGCTAGGGTGAGAGAACCATGAGCATAGAGCAGTACTAATGTGAAAGTAAGAGACCATGATCTATTCAGTTAGGAGGAATCACCACAGATTACTTTTATATATATATTTATATTATATATATATAGGCCGTCAAACAATTAAAAAATTAATCATGCTGTTAAACAATAATAGAATACCATTTAAATATTTTGGGATGTTTCCTACATTTTCAAATATATTGATTTCAATTACAACACACAATACAGAATGTACAGTGCTTACTTTATATTTATTTTTGATTTAATATTTGCACTGTAAAATACAAAAGAAATAGTATTTTTCAATTCACCTAATACAAGTACTGTAGTGCAATCTCTTTATCATGAAAGTGCAACTTACAAATATAGAATTATGTACAAAAAACCAGCATTCAAAAATAAAACAATGTAAAACTTTAGAGCCTACAAGTCCACTCAGTCCTACTTCTTGTTCAGCCAATCGCTGAGACAAAGAAGTTTGTTTACATTTGCAGAAGATAATGCTGCCTGCTTCTCGTTTACAATGTCATCTGAAAGTGAGAACAGGAGTTTGCATGTCGCAAGATATTTTGATGCCAGATGCGCTAAAGATTCATACGTCCCTTGATGATTCAACCACCATTACAGAGGACATGCATCCATGCTGATGACTGGTTCGGCTCGATAACGATCCAAAGCAGTGCAGACCAACACATGTTCATTTTCATCCTCTGAATCAGATGCCATGAGCAGAAGGTTGATTTTCTTTTTTGGTGGTTTGGGTTCTGTAGTTTCCATATCAGAGGGTTGCTCTTTTAAGACTTCTGAAAGCATGTGCCACACCTTATTCCTCTCAGATTTTGGAAGGCACTCCAGATTCTTTAGCCTGGGGTTGAGAGCTGTAGCTATCTATAGACATTTCACATTGGTATCTTCTTTGCATTTTGTCAAATTTGCAGTGAAAGTGTTCTTCAAACGAACATGTTCTCGGTCATCATCCGAGACTGCTATAACATGAAATATATGGCAGAATGCAGGTAAAACAGAGCAGGAGACACACAAATCTCCCCCAAGGAGTTCAGTCACAAGTTTAATTAACACATTTTTTTTTAACGAGTGTCATCAGCATGGAAACATGTCCTCTGGAATGATGGCCGAAGCATGAAGAGGTATACAAATCTTTAGCGCATCTGGCACGTAAATATCTTGCGATGCCAGCTAAAACACTGCCATGCGAACGCCTGTTCTCACTTTCAGTTGACACTGGAATTAAGAAGTGGGCAGCATTATCTCCCGTAAATGTAAACAAATTTGTTTCTCTTAGAGATTGGCTGAACATGAAGTAGGACTGAGTGCACTTGTAGGCACTAAAGTTTTACATTGTTTTGTTTTTGAGTGCAGTTATGTCACAAAAAAACCTACATTTGTAAGTTGCACTTTCATGATAAAGAGATTGTACTTCAGTACTTGTATGAGATGAATTGAAAAATACTATTTCTTTTGTTTATCATTTTTACAGTGCAAATATTTGCAAAATATAGAGTGAGCACTGTACAATTTGCATTCTGTGTTGTAATTGAAATCGATATATTTGAAAAATGTAGAATACCAATTGAAATTTAACAGTGTGATTAATTGCGATAAATTTTTTTTAATCAAGATTAATTTATTTGAGTTAATCACGTGACTTAACTGCAATTAATTGACAGCCCTAATATATATATAATTTCAGTTTTTAGATTTAAATAAAAATTAACCTTATTTTATAAGAAAATACTGTTTATTAGGAAAGCAGACATTTGTGGACAAATGTCAATATTCTATAAACCACCACCACAGCTTTGCCAGAAGAGAGACAAGTGATGGAATGAGCACAGAGACTGCACTTTCCTCTCAACAACTCAATTCTTTGTACACTTACCAATATGAACACCTTTTTTTTTTTCATGGCTACCACTAAGCTGCCACAGGCCAGAGGCCTTTAATTTTAATGAATATTCATGCTGGCACGTATCAACACTAACCTCCCTAATATGCCTGGGGGCATTGCTTTTTCTGAATGCCTAATCAGCTTGGGAAAGAGAAGAGTTTTAAAAGAAATAAGAGAAAACAGACAAAACAGGCAAAGAGAAATTACCGAGGAGGAAAAAAAAAAAAGTTGGAATGGATGTAAGACATATAGACATTTGAGTGAATACGATCCCATAAATCAGAACATAAGAATGGCCATACTGGGTCAGACCAAAGGTCCATCTAGCCCAGTATCCTGTCTTCTGACAGTGGCCAATGCCAGGTGCCCCAGAGGGAATGAACAGAACAGGTAATCATCGAGTGATCCATCCCGTCTCCCATTTAAACCTGCTGCCTACTAATTTCATTTGGTGGCCCCTAGTTCTTGTGTTATGAGAAGGAGTAAACGCTTATTTACTTTCTCCACACCAGTCACAATTTTATAGACCGCTATCATAGCCCTCCTTAGTCGTCTCTTTTCCAAGCTCAAGAAGTCCCAGTTTTATTACTCTCTCCTCATATGGCAGCCGTTCCATACCCCTAATCATGTTTGTTGCCCTTTTCTCAACTCCAATTCCAATTGTATTCCAATTCCAAAACATCGTTTTTGAGATGGGGCGACCGCATCTGCATGCAGTATTCAAGATGTGGGTGCACCATGGATTTATATAGATGCAATATGATATTTTATGTCTTATTATCTATTCCTTTCTTAATGATTACCATTCTGATTACCATTCAGATTACATTCTGTTTGCTTTTTTGACTGCCACTGCACATTGAGTGGATGTTTTCAGAGATCTATCTACTTTGACACCAAGATCTCTTTCTTGAGTGGTAACAGCTAATTTAGACCCCATCATTTTACATGTATAGTTGGGATTATGTTTTCCAATGAGCATTACTTTGCATTTATCAACACTGAATTTCATCTGCCATTTTGTTGCCCAGTCACCCAGTTTTGAGAGATCCTTCTGTAGCACTTCACAGTCTGCTGGGACTTAACTATCTTGAGTAGTTTTATATCATCTGCAAATTTTGCCACCTCAATGTTTACCCCTTTTTCCAGATCATTTATGAATATGTTGAATCGGACTGGGCCCAGTACAGACCTCTGGGGGACACCACTATTTACGTCTCCTCGTTCTGAAAACTGACTATTTATTCCTACCCTTTGTTTCCTATCTTTTAACCAGTTACCAGTCCATGAGAGAACCTTCCACTTATCCCATCACTGCTTACTTTGCTTAAGAGCCTTTGGTGAGGGACCTTGTCAAAGGCTTTCTGAACATCTAAGTACACTATATCCACTGGATCCCCTTGGCCCACATGCTTGTTGATCCCCTCAACGATTTCTAGTAGATTGATGAGGCATGATTTCCCTTTACAAAGACCATGTTGACTATTCCCCGACAAATTATTTTCATCTATGTATTTGACAATTTTGTTCTTTATTATAGTTTCAACCAGTTTGGCCGGCACTGAAGTCAGATTTACCAGCCTGTAATTGCCAGGGTCACCTCTGGAGCCCTTTTTAAAAATTGGTGTCACATTAGCTATCCTCCAGTCATTTGGTACAGAATCGGATTTAAATGATAGGTTACAGACTACAGTTAGTAGTCCTGCAATTTCACATTTGAGTTCCTTCAGAATTCTTGGACGAATACCATCTGACCCTGGTGACTTATTACTGTTTAATTTATCAATTTGTTCCAAAATCTCCTCTAACACCACCTTAATCTGGGACAGTTCCTCAGATTTGTCATCTAAAAAAAGAATGGCTCGGGTTTGGAAATCCCCTTCACAACCTCAGCCGTGAAGACCAATACAAAGAATTCATTTAGTTTCTCCACAATGGCCTTATCATCCTTGAGTGCTCCTTTAGCATCTCGATCGTCCAGTGGCCCCACTGGTTGTTTAGCAGGCTTCCTGCTTCTGATATACTTTAAAAAAATTGCTATTACTTTTGGAGTCTTTGGCTAGCTGTTCTTCAAGTTCTTTTTTGGCCTTCCTAATTATATTTTTACACTTCATTTGCCAGAGTTTATGCTCCTTTCTATTTTCCTCACTAGGATTTAACTTCCACTTTCTAAAGGATGCTTTTTTGCCTCTCACTGCTTCTTTTACTGTTTAGCTATGGTGGCTCTTTTTTGGTTCTCTTACTATGTTTTTTAATTTGGGGTATACATTTAAGTTGAGCCTCTATTATGGTGTCTTTAAAAAGTTCCCATGCAGCTTGCAGGGATTTTACTTTTGATGCTGTACCTTTTGATTTCTGTTTAACTAACCACCTCATTTTTGTGTCATTCTCCTTTCTGAAATTGAACACTACAGTGTTGGGCCACTGGGGTGTTTTCACCACCACCACAGGGATGTTAAATTTAATTATATTATGGTCACTATTACCAAGCGGTCCAGCTATATTCAACCTCTTGGACCTGATCCTGTGCTCCATATAGGACTAAATCAAGAATTGCCTCTCCTCTTGTTGGTTCCAGGACTACCTGCTCCAAGAAGCTCTCTCTGCATCCCTTGCTGAGGTGATATATACCCAGTCAATATGGGGATAGTTGAAATTCCCCATTATTACTGAGTTTTTTAGTTTAATAGCCTCTCTGATCTCCCTGAGCATTTCACAGTCACTATCACTATCCTGGTCAGGTGGTCGGTAGTATATCCCTACTGCTATATTCTTATTATTTGAGCATGGAAATACTGTCCATAGAGACTCCATGGTACAGTTTGGTTCATTTAAGATTTTTACTTCATTTGATTTATGCTTTCTTTCACATATAGTGCCATTCTCCCACCAGCACGACCTGTTCTGTCCTACAATATATTTTGTATCCTGGTATTACTGTGTTCCATTGATTATTCTCATTCCACCAAGTTTCTGTGATGCTTATTAGATCAATAACCTCATTTAATACAAGTCACTCTAGTTCACCCATCTTATTATTTAGACGTCTAGAATTGGTATATAAGCAGTTTAAAAACTTGTCACTTTTTAGCGGTCTCCCATTACATGATGTAATTGAATAAGACATTTTTCATTTGACTGTTTCTCATCAGATCCTACCTGTATTTTATCTTCCATCCTCTCCTCCTTACTAGGTCATGGAGAATCTCCATTACTAGATCCTCCCCTAAGGGATGCCTCTGTCCAAACCACATACTCCTCCGTACCTGTCAGCTTTCCCCCAGCTTTTAGTTTTAAAACTGCTCTACAACCTTTTTAATGTTAAGTGCCAGCAATCTGGTTCCATTTTGGTTTAGGTGGAGCCCATCCTTCCTGTATAGGCTCCCCCTTTCTCAAAAGTTCCCCCAGTTCCTAATAAATCTAAACCCCTCCTCTGTACACCATCGTCTCATCCATGCATTGAGACCCTGCAGTTGTGCCTGTGTAACTGGCCCTGCACGTGGAACTGGGAGCATCTCAGAGAATGCTACCATGGAGGTCCTGGATTTCAATCTCTTACCTAGCAGCCTAAATTTGGCCTCCAGGACCTCTCTCCTATCCTTCCCTGTGTCATTGGTACCTGCATGTACCATGACCACCGGCTCCTCCCCAGCACTACATGTAAGTCTATCTAGACGTCTCGAGAGATCCGCAACCTTCGCACCGGGCAGGCAAGTCACCATGTGGTTCTCCCGGTCATCACAAACCCAGCAATCTATGTTTCTAATGATCAAGTCACCATGTGGTTCTCCCGGTCATCACAAACCCAGCAATCTATGTTTCTAATGATCAAATCACCCATTACTAATACTTGTCTCTTCCTATGGAGTTCCCTCCCCCAGAGAGATATCCTCAATGCGAGAGGATACCACATCATCATCTGGGAGGAGGGTCCAATCTATGGGATCGTTTCCCTCTGTTCCAGATGGATGTTCTCCTTCCCTGAGACTTTCATCCTCCTCAATAGCACAGAGGCTGTCAGACCGCGAGTGGGATTGTTCCACTGTGTCCCGGAAAGTCTCATCTGTGTACTTCTCTGTCTCCCTTAGCTCCTCCAGCTCAGGCACCCTGGTCTCCAAAGCCCGTACTTGGTCTCTGAGGGCCAGGAGCTCCTTGCACCGAATGCACACATATGCCACCTGCCCATAGGGCAGGTAATCATAAACTGGGTCACCCCCACTCTGTTGCTGGAGGTCTCCTGCATTTTCTTTTTACTCCTGCAGCTGGTTCCTTTGTTGCTGTTTTTATCAGGTGGTGTTTCTTGGCTTAAGTTTAAAGAAGTTTAAGGAATGTTAAGTGTATGTAGCCCCTCCTCACACTCCCATTGTAAACTCCCTTGCAAAACTCCCGTTAGCCGCTCCTGTCCCCTAGCTCCTCTGGTTGCTTAGCAGCGGGCTTTTTAAAGCCCTGGTCTTCCTGAGTAGCCCCGCCCTCTGGTTAAGGGTTGCTGGGTGCTAAAGGGCTTAGGGATCAAAGCCTCGTTAAGAAGCTCTCAGCCTTGCCTAGCAGGCCGCTAGGCTCAGCACCTACGCAGTCCCCCAAACAAACAGATCACACAGTATATTTCAGTCCAGCAGCAAGCACACCACAACACAAACACACACAACAGACAACAAACTTACCCCAAGGGTCACATAATCGCTTCTCCTTCACCTGGAGAAGTCCCTCACAAAGCTCCCATTAGACTTATTCGATATCTGGATACACATATATAGCAGCTTCCCAGACTTATTAACTCATGTGCTAGTTATAATGCCTTGTGAATTGTGAAGTCATTTTCATATCATGTACGGAAGTGATAGGAAACAAACATTTGTTTCCTTCTTTGTTATGGTTGGATTTTTAGGTTTATTTGTTTTTTGTTTGTTTGTATTTTGTTTTTTTTTTTAAGGTGGTGGTTGTTATACTTGTTTTCAGGAGGAATATATTTTACAAGATTTCATATTTGTATATATGGCTAACCACTACAGAATGTATATTGCACTTTTTAAAATAAATAAATAAATATAGTCAAAAGAAACATTGGGAGGAGTGCAAAAAAAGAAAAATATGAGTGCAATAAAAGACAAAAATAAAGAAAGGGAAAGGACACAAGTAGAAGGTGTTAGTGGAGAAGAGAATACATAAGTAAATGGAGACAGAGCAATGAGTTTGGTTCAACTCACAATGGCACAGAGTTTTCTATCTTTTCTCTGTATATTTCTGTTACTCCACAATGTACAATACAGTGACTATGCCATGGTCAGTGTTTGAATACTGAAGCTAATTGATCATAGGCCTGACCCAAAGCCAACTGAAGTCTAAAGAAAGACTCACATTGGCTTTGCCTTCTGTGGACTTTGGATCTGGTTCCTTGTTATCAAACACAATGCCAACGTCTTCCGAATACAATTGCAATCCAGCAGTAAAACAGAGAAGGGAGTAAACTTCTGGAGGTTTACTGTATACTCATCAGGTGCGCTGTGAGGGGGCAAAGTGGAAGGTCAAGTGAACCCCCCCCCCAAATGAAAAGAGCTGCTGTCAGATTCAGAGCTAGCCATGTATGAAATCACCACATAAAGAGCTAGTACATGCTATAGGCTAGTGCAGGGCCCTAACGCATAGTGGGCCTGATCCAAAGACCACTGAAGTCAATGAAAAGACTCCCATGGGTTTCAGTGGGGGCTTTGGTTCAAGACATTGTTTTTCACACAGGGAAAAACACATCTAAAGAGATAAAGAAAGGTCAAATTCTGGCCCCCATGCTGGCGATGTGCGGCGGACATAAAGGAGCCATAACAGCCCCAGGGAGAATTCCCCAGGAGCAAGAACAGCATTGGGCCAGCACTGGGTCTTGGATGAAGAGTAACCATAGGTATAGTGCCTTGTGCTGTGGCTATTTTGGGCTTCAGAGTAGCCCATAGGCAGACATGGATCATGAATCTAGCCCAAAATCTTCAATATTTTTCCCCTTAGCATGTGACATTTCATGGACATTTTGAAAAGAAAGATGACAACATCACTAACAAGTTCTGTCCTATGATCCTAATTACAGTGTTGTTCAGAACAAATGTGGCCCTGTCATAAAAATAAAGGGAAGGGTAACCACCTTTCTGTATACAGTGCTATAAAATCCCTCCTGGCCAGAGGCAAAACCCTTTCACCTGTAAAGAGTTAAGAAGCTAAGATAACCTCGCTGGCACCTGACCAAAATGACCAATGAGGAGACAAGATACTTTCAAATCTGGAGGGGTGGGGGGAAAACAAAGGGTTTGTCTGTCTGTGGAATGCTTTTGCCGGGAACAGATCAGGAATGCAGTCTCAGAACTTCTGTTAGTTAGTAAGTAATCTAGTTAGAAATGCGTTAGATTTCCTTTTGTTTAATGGCTGGTAAAATACTCTGTGCTGGATGGAATGTATATTCCTGTTTTTGTGTCTTTTTGTAACTTAAGGTTTTGCCTAGAGGGATTCTCTATGTTTTGAATCTGATTACCCTGTAAGGTATTTACCATGCTGATTTTACAGAGGTGATTCTTTTATCTTTTAATTAAAATTCTTCTTTTAAGAACCCGATTGATTTTTCATTGTTCTTAAGATCCAAGGGTTTGGGTCTGTGTTCCCCTGTACAAATTCGTGAGGATTTTTATCAAGCCTTCCCCAGGAAAGGGGGTGTAAGGCTTGGCGGGATATTTTGGGGGAAGACGTCTCCAAGTGGGCTCTTTCCCTGTTCTTTATTTAACATGCTTGGTGGTGGCAGCATACAGTTCAAGGACAAGGCAGAGTTTGTACCTTGGGAAAGTTTTTAACCTAAGCTTGTAAAAATAAGCTTGGGGGGGTCTTTCATGCAGGTCCCCACATCTGTACCCTAGAGTTCAGAGTGGGGAAGGAACCTTGACAGACCCTATCTATCCAATCCCAGGAAAGTGACTACAAGATATCCTATATTTCTTTGAATTGAAGGTTATTAGGTACAGTATTCTCCTTCCCCCCCCCCATTGATAAATGAGGCAGATCAACCAACATGGGGGGGGAACTCATACAATTTCTTTCCCCCATTTTACTTTTAAAATAATCATAAGCCTAATGGAATCCTAGTAATCAATCTTTTCAGTGTAAGTGACCAGCAAGTAAAGTCCTTATTTTGTGCATATTACAGCACTGAAGTCAACAGCAAGAAAAAATAATCATCTCTCTCACACATTCCTATACATTTTATGACAGCAGGCATGACCACAAGAACAGCAACAAACACTACTGGTTCAGGGGAAACATGATTATCAAGCTTGCCAGTCACTTTCCTAAGACAGAATTACGTTCAACCAATCACTCAGACATTAAAAGTGGAAACGGTGACAAATAAAACAGAACTTCATTTTCAAAAGAAAATTTCTCCACCAAAAAACAAAAATAAATACAAAAATAAACAAAAATAAAACCCCAAGGAGAATATAATTGGGTTTATAATAGCTATAAGGCTTTTCTGTCAGAGAAGTCCTTTATCTGTCAGATAAGGACCAGCTGCTGTAGAAAAAATGCCCTAAGGCTTTGTCATGATTTCCTCCTGTGAGGCTTTGCCATATTGCTTAAATATATTCATAATTATAATTATTTCAAAGGATTGTAGGACAGAGAATTGCACTGGCTGCAACTTCCTCACAATTAGGTTATTAATTCAGCAGTTTATATACTAACAGAACTCGGGAGGTGAAGGAAGTAAATGGAATAAAATCCACTTGAATTATATCCTACATTGAAACTGTCAGCTGCAGTAAATCAAGACACAAATTCCATGTGAAGGAACTTTACACATAACATGGCATGTTTCCAGGCAATTAATTGTAATGTTTGTATTTATACCCAGTTGCAGAAAGCAACACTTAATTGTAAGAAGTTCTTAGTTGAAACTAGGCATCAACAATGATTTCTAGAATAATGAGGGCCTTGTGTCCTTTCACTACACACACTGGTGTACGAGTATCTGTCTCATAAATGTTTCAAAGCAAACCCACCTGAACAGCTCTGCTCTTCAAATACAAGGCAAGGAGAGTTGACTAGACAATTTCAGGAGAATGATATGCCTAAGAAAAACTATACACTCACTTCTTCCGTCACTTCGTTCACAGAGTGATCATCATCAAAAGCAACCCTATTCTGGAGAACAGCTATTTATATCAGAAAAATCCTCTTGAAACAAAAACTCGTGAAAAGCAGGTGTAAAACATAATCCAGAAACTTCAGGTGGATGGGTGGCAAGTAGAGAGGCATGCCAACTGGTAGGATTTCTTAAACAAGCTGCCTTTGCATGAGGACAGAGTGACAGGGCTCCATATATACCCCCAATAACACTGTTACTTTCAACCAACAACATGGAAGAGAGGCAGTCACTGAAGTCCAAAAGCAGATGTTTAAGCTATTTCTGTATTTCTGAGAGTGCAAGTATGCAGAAAACTTTCTGCCTACCTCAGTGATGTTCCATGTTGCCTGGGCAGTGTTAACCTTAAAAGCTAGCAGGCTTTTTAAAAAAAAAAAAAAATCTAGTATCCAAATATTTCCTATTGTTCATCAGCTCTGCAGAAAAATCTCTGGAGAACCCTGAGGATATGCCATTATTCTGCTTCCCCTCTTGGCAAGTACATCAAATGTTTATGCAATCCACTTGCTGAACACCTGTAAGTGAGCCTGAGAGAATGCTAGTCTGTATGTGGTGGGGATTTTTGGTTTTTGTTTTGGGGGAAGGGGAGGAGAGGGATACCAAATGCACCATAAAATTCCATATCACAGGTTCTTCCTCAATTACTGCACAACACAGGTAGGAAGAGAACACAGCCTGTTGACAAACCTAATGATTCAAAGTATTTTAACAAGACTTTGTTAAAGGGAAGTGATCATATGGGAAGGAATATATGATTTAACAAAACTACTTAAACAGGGATTCATGCAAACCCTTTCTACCCACTTTGCTTTGCATGGAGTCACATCTATTGAATTTTTCTCTCAGTGTCTGTTTCTAATAGGTTGCAGAAAAGTCAGAACCAAACTCAATTAAAATCAAGTTTCAGACAGTTTTTAAAACTCAGAATGCTTAGGGTATGTCTACACTTTATTTAGAGACCCACAGCTGGCCCATGCCAGCTGACTTGGGTTCATGGGGCTCAGGCTAAGGGGCTGTTTAATTGTGGTATACATGTTTGGGCTCAGGCTGCAGCCCGAGCTCGCAGACCCCCAACCCTGCAAGGTCCTAGAGCCCAGGCTCCAGCCCGAGCCCAAACATCTACACTGCAATTAAACAGCCCCTTACAGCCCAAACCCCATTCAGGTGGCATAGGCCAGCTGCAGGGTTTAATTGCAATGTCAATGTACCCTTAGACCAGTGGTTCCCAAACTGGGGTTCGTGAACCCCTCGGGGTTCATGAAATGTTACAGGGGGTTCTCAGGAAAAAATTCCCTAATGGCAGACAGAATTGTCCATAGGGACCCTGGGCAGCATGGTGCCAGGAGCCTGGAGCCCCTGGACTTCCAAGAGCTAAGCAGATCAAAGCAAGCATATCTATCACACTGATGAGCTTCAAGACTCCTTATAAGAAATGGAAAGGTGGATATTTTTTGCTGTTTTTAAAATTAAATAGGAAGCTAGTATTGTTTTTAAAATTATTATGAAGAATAAGTTTAAGCTTTGTTGTAACGTGTGGTGTTTGCTCAAGACTTGAATGCTTGTGCAGGAGGAACTCTTTGAGTTGGCTTCTTAAATACCTTCATGCCGTTTCACATCTGATACTCCTTGATGAAACACAGGAGCCTTGTCTTAGAACAGGATTATTCAAAGTGATACAAGCTACGAAAGTGAGATCTTGGAAGAGTGTTGCTGTTTTCGTAATGCAGTAAAAATACTGTAATGATAAATAATAATTAATAATAGTGTGTAATAAGCATGGCATAAAAACAAATTTTATATTTCCAAGATCACTGCTTTTATAATTTATACTCAGGTAAAGGAGAAAATCCCTGGAAATATTCATTTTTAGGAGGGGGTTCACAAGACTTGACATTTTAGTGAAAGGGGTTCACTGGTTGTTAAAGTTTGGGAACCACTGCCTTAGACAAACCTGGCCTTTGGTTTAGGTTTCACTGCAACAATGAAAGTCAGGTGAGCTTTGCTTGATTTAATATTTTGTTATGAAGTTCTGAACGGGTCTAATTTCTGCATCTCTCTTCATTCTGGACTACCTAACTTCACCTCTTCTCGGGAGCATCGGGTGCGCGTGTTCTGAGAGCGCTGCTGCCCGAACCCTTTTGGCTAGCATAGCAAACAAATTACACTACTCCCAGATAGCAATGTCATTAGGAGTGGAGGTGGTGAGAGATTAACAAATTGCAATGGCCTCGTGCCAAGAATATCATCCCAGCTCATCCTAGGAGCCAGGCTGCTGAAGCCTAATACAAACTCTGATTTTGTGGATTGTAGAGCAATGTGTTACCAATCAAGCCACAGAACTGATCTTCACAGATTTTATTCCTTCTACCATATCATTTCCTTCCATAACAATTATAAAGGCCAGTCGGGAACTAGACCCCATAGGACTGAATGTTTCTCCCCAATGAGCCAAGTTTACAGAATGGCTACAGTACGTAGTACACACACAATTTACTTTTTTTAAAAAAAAGGGGTGGACAAATTGCACCCTTGAATACACTCAGCACTGCTGTTGAGGGAGCCATTCTGGCATAACCAAGGGCAGAATTTGCCTCAAGAAACTTGAGGGTGATGGAGGGAGAAGGAAACTTTATAGATCAACATTTTGGGAGGAGAGAGGAAGGAGTGTTGCTTTGTCTTTATGACTCTTAATATAGCAAATTCACCCCAAGGACAGATGTGTACAGAAGAGAAAAAAAATGTAATTCCTAGTTCTACAAAGACATCTACCCTACTTACCAAAGGGGCACCTTTGTGAATTTTCTAATAATACATTAGTGTAAGTTGATCCCACTGACAAGAAGTCTGAAGCGTGCAGGACAAATCTATTGATTGCTAGCCCTGGACAGATTTTTGACCTGTAAAAAATGAAACTGGCAGTAGTTCAACAAATGGGAGACCCTTGAGAGCATGTTTCCTTTCACAGGCAGAACTAAGGGCAGTAAAAATGGCCAGGGGGTATACTTAGAACTTGTGTACCAAATGTTCTGATGCACTCAACTTACTAATGAAGGTAGAAAACTAAAAGTAAAGTGCTAGGAGAAAGGCTGGATGCTGTGGCAGCACTCATACTGTGTTGTCCCAAAGCAGGCTAATGTATTAGTACATGACAAAATAGAGCAGAGATTCCTCTCCACTTCCAGGTATTCTTACTAAATATAAACAACACTCTTACCATAGTTAAAGAGGAGGAAATTGCAGAGCATCATATAAAAAAAAATCAATATAACTTATCCAGTGTACCTTAAAACTTTCTTACAAGAATTATTATGACCTATTGAATGTATGGCTGCTGAAATACGATAGCTTTGTAACATGATTAAATACAGGGATTATGTTTGAATTGTTTTATGTATTATTCAACACCAAGAAATCTAGTCCCTGATAAAATATGCATAAGAAAACTATTCCCATCCGTTCCTGTCTGCTCATCAATGCTGCACTCTCTGTGAATACAATATATAGAAAGCTTGGTACTGTGCTGGAGGAAAATTAAATCCCCGCATATGCCAGCTGAGATCAAGTAAACAGTCTGGTTACAGACACAAATGGGTTTTTTCCATGCTTTTCTGTACTTTTGCTCTATCTAACCAAGAGCTTCGTAATCCTGTCTAAATCTCACTGGTCAATTACGTTTAGAACATTTTAAATCATTAGTAGTAAGAACAGCCTATTTTTGCACCGTAAGGGAACGGATGTCCCCCATGACAGCGTATCACTGTTTTCTGAATTCTCTATATTATGCTTACTATTATTCCTAACTTTTTACATAAAGTCCCTATCTAAGACACTCCATGTAAAATACTCCCTACCATCCCTCTCCTACTCCTTCTCCAGTCCCCCACACAGAAGTTTTTAACTGAAGGCTGTCCTATTTGATCTGTTTACCAATCACTTCCTCGTTCTTGTTTTCATACTCCTTATCCTCTACTGATCTCAGGTTTTCCTTTGGCCCACCTGGAATCATGATTTCATTTTTTATTTTTTAATATATTTATTTATTAGTGAATACCCTTAAGTTATAAAAATGGCTTTTGAATCTGAACCTCTGAGATATATTAGATATTTTTGATTTATACAAGAAAAAATGCTTTTTGCTGGATAAAATGAACATTCATTTTGGGTATTTTTTAAAAGTGCTTATTAGTTATCATTGGTATGATGACTTAGGTGTGTATGGCCTTTGACAAATAAACTTGCAGGTCCCTGCTGTGAGAACAGGGCAATTTTGAGTGATCCATTCCCTGTCATCCAGTCCCAACTTCTGGCAGCTGGAAGTTCTTGAAGGATGCTCTATCTTCCAATCAATACATTTGTTTACGAACTACCCTCTTTTTTTTTGCATAGTAGATAAAAGCAAACATTAAATTTCACCTCTTCAGTCTCACCACATTTTAAAATAATGAAATAGCCTCATATGTAAGTAATGTGAACTCTGCCACCCAGTGGAATCAAACTCTATACTGAAGCATTCATGTTTTTTTCAAAAAGATTATGCCTTCAATGGCATGTGAGCAAAATTCTCCCTCCAGTCATAAATAAAGCAGGTTGACAACACTCTTTAGTAAATCAAGCAGCAGACCCCAATGACTGATTTCAAGTCTCCATAGACTATGAAGCGAACACTCTCCTCAGCTCCTGGAAGGAAAGCATTGACAAGCAAAGTAGTTTTGCTTACTGAACTTTTGCTTACTTTGTTATTGGTCCATTTATGAAAAAATAATCCAGGCCATAACATTTCCAAAGCAACTTGGCTGATCTGACCGCTAAAGAGCAGGCAAGGTTTTGGAAAACAGGAAGCTCAGACAAATGTGAAAAGATTTAGTCTAACTTTTTAGAAATCTTTGATTAATTCCTAGTGAATAGAAACCAAAACGTCCAGTTAAATATGAGTGAGCAGTGTAACGCCATTGCAAAAAAAGCAAACATCATTCTGGGATGTATTATCACCAGGATTGTTGTAAGCAAGACATGAGAAGTAATTTTTCTGCTCTACTCTGCACAGATTAGGCTTCATCTGGAGTACTGTGTCCAATTCTGGGCGCCACATTTCAGGGAAGATATGGACAAATTGGAGAAAGTCCAGAGAAGAGCAACAAAAATGATTATAGTCTAGAAAACATGATCTATGAGAGAAGATTGAAAAAATTGGGTTTGTTTAGATTGTAGAAGAGAAGATTGAGAAGGGACAGAATAGTTTTCAAGTACATAAAAGGTTGTTATGAGGAAAAGGGAGAAAAATTATTCTCCTTAACCTCTGAGGGTAGGACAAGAAGCAATAGGCTTAAATTGCAGCAAGGGAGGTTTAGATTGGACATTAGGAAGAACTTCCTGTCAGGGTGGTTAAGCACTGGAATAAATTGCCTAGGAAGGTTGCGGAATTTCCATCATTGGAGATTTTAAAGAACAGGTTAGACAAACACCTGTCAGGGATGGTCTAGATAATAGTTAGTCCTGCCACAATTGCAGGGGACTGGACTAGATGACCTCTCAAGGTCCCTTCCAGTTCTACGATTCTATGTCACTCTCCTTTTCTCTCCCACCTCACTCCTTTTCTCTCCCTTCTGGGGTGGGAAAGGAAGGGGGAACAGGGGAGGGGAGGGGGAAAAATAAAAAAAATAAAAATTTAAAATAAGACTACCCTTAAATTAATTGATAGCCAAATGTCATGTGTTGTAATTTTCTGCTTGACTGTTCCTGGTATTTAGCAGCCCACTGAAACTATCTAGCATTTGAGATTAGTGGACTGAACTGATGGTATAGGGCTGTGTCTACACATAAAACACTAAAGCAGTACAGACGCAGCAATGCAGCTGCACCGCTGTAGAATTTCAGTGTAGACACTTACTTACAGCAATGGGAGGGAGTACTCCCGTCACTGCAGGTAATCCACCTCCCCGAGAGGTGGTAGCTAGGTCGATGGAATAATTCTTTTGCTGACCTAGTGCTATTTACACAAGGGGTTAGTTCAATTTTAACTCTTGTGGGGAGGAGATGGATTTTTCATATCCGAGAGACATTCTATGCTTACGTAACTTTTCAGGGTGAACCAGCCTTCACACTCTGCATTGCCACAAGGCAGAAGACTCCAGTTTGATTGCCACTGTGTCTTGTTTCTATAGTCTGAAAAGGACTGGGTGCACAACAGAGCCAGAGCACTCAGTTCTTTTCATGAGGGAAGGATGCACTGAATCACTCCAGAGATGTTGCCAGGCATCTGGTTATAGTCTTAACCCAGAAAGTCTGTAGTCATAATGAAGGGCCTTGATGGTAAGTGCTGTACAATATCAGAAGTAGTGAGGAGAGTATAGAGTTCACAGGGCTTCAGCAAGAACACCAGGAAACAAACAAAACACACTGTAAATGACTGCAGAGAAACACAACACAACTCATGGGCATTTCAAAACAGAGTACCAAGACAAAGTGGGCTGTTAGCACTTACATTTCATTTGCTTGGAGATGGACTTGTTGGGCTCAAGCCAGTGCTGAAAAGAAAGAGCAGAGGTCAGCAGTTAACGTGTTGTACAGTACAGCATATACTTAAAATTAAGAGGCTGTGATAAACTGACACACAATATTTTCATTTTCCAGTAAAAGCTAGTTTATAGGGGGCACCTCAAAGGTAGAGAAAACAACTCCATTGTGTTACAGTATAACCATAGTATATAGAGAGAGTATGGCACAATTATATACACAAATGATGCTCTAATAATAGAGTAAGAATTGCTATTTATTGTCTCTATTTAGCATGATACAACAAGCATTCCAAAGAGATCCATTCAATCAGAGTAGCGCCACTGATCAGTCCCCAGCAGTGATTTAGACCTTATTTTTTCCTCCTCTATTCCAAAGGAGATGTTCATGTTTGTGAAATAAGGAGAGAGACCATTCAGAATCTAAAACCTATATTTGCTAATCCCATTAATGAATTGGATACATAGTATAGTCTTTACAACTGCTGCATATACTAAGTTTTACACTCTCAACCCATATCAGCATAAAAGTTCCTATCCTTTTCCAGCAAGAACTGGAAACCTGATCAAAAACAAAAATGGGAAAGGACAAAATACATTTTAAATTGAATGGTGTCGCTATTAGGATCATACAATGCACAATGGGTGATTATGGACATGTTTTGGTCTCTTCACAGCCCACGGGGGACAGGGTAATAATAGCTAACATTAGTAAATTTTTGTCTTCTTTGGAACAACAAACAGTATGAGGTTGGGAGAGATTTTCAGTCCTGCAAGATGGACTCATACCTATACAAATATCTTGGACTCGGATCTCAGCAGTAGATGGACTAGGGCACTTAACTAGCAATTGCAACAACATTGAGCTGAGCCACCGAGGCAGCTGTTTTGACCGATGTATGGATGGGTTGATACTCATTTGTCACTTTTGAAGCAGCCTTTCCACTGAGATTTTTCATGTACGTGAAAAATCTCCACATTAAAATGAGATTTGTTCTGCAGCAACAGTTGGTCAGCAAGTGTGCTGTTCAACTTCACAAAGCATAATCAACACTGTGGGGCCTCGTACATGCTAGCTCAAAATCAACCTTTAAAAGTTGTATAGGGGCACTAAGCAATGTAAAAAAATACCAGGAGAAAGGGGCTTTTTCAGTGCCTACAATGTCTGTAGTATTGCCTGTCATAGCTATTGTAATGGTACCAACATGCAGAACAAGCTCAAGGTAATTTACAGTACTTGTTAATGGGGTGGTACAGTAATTTAATTTAGAAACAAACTGGTGACTGCCTGAAGAAACAGCTAAATTCAGCTGTAATTAGTGGTGTAGTGGGTTGCTCATGTACAATTGAGAATGAAAGACAAATGCCTCTAAAAAACACATTTCTGAAGGTGTGCAACTCACAATTTAGGGCTGTTAAGCATCAGTATTAATGGCAGTATTCTGGGTGGCAAGCACTGCTCCATAGTTATTTTAGGTTGATTTTAAAGCCCATCCCTAACTGCCTCAAAAAGAAACCCATTCCTCCTCCCTGACATATCCCACACCACATTTCATCCTTGGGCGGAGAAAGTTGGAGAAAAAAATTAAGACTGGAATAAATTTAAAAACCAGAAAAGCAGTTTTTAAACTAGGGTGTTTAAAAAGCATGACCGTCACGAACTTACTGGAAAATGTACTAGCACTTATTTGATGATCTCCCCCCCCCCCCCCCAAATCTACAAAACAGCTTGGATTACACGTGATAAAATGTTGTTCACCTTGCACTGGAATAATGCATTTTAGAGAATTTCTTGGTGGGAAGTAGGCGATTATTGAGGAAACTACAGATATATATTCTAAAGAGTTTGCAGTAGGATCTACATAACCCATGCTAAGTGAGTAGGGAAGGGATTAACACGGAGCTCATTAGAGTAGGGATATAAGGAATTTGCACTCTCTCCCATCTCCGTTCAGGCAGGGCCAGGAAGCTCCTGGGCCCAGATTCAGGTAGGAAGGAGACACTTGGAAAGTGATGACCCTGCTGACTTGGTATGCAGGAGAATTTGAGAGTTAAGAAATGTTCCTTTTATCCCTGACTGAAGCAAGCTGTTTTTGTTTGCCATTTTCTTTTTAAAAGGCCAGGCTGAAGTAAGTGTCTCTGCTGTTTCCCATACACTATGCCAGGACTGAAAAACACTGTACATAGCTGTGTGTGCCTTAAAATGCTAGGATGCAGATTTATTTCATGTGTCACAAACACCAAAAGAAAAAAACTGTTTTGCTCAGAGTTGAATTTCAGTTAAACATTGCAGCTTCTATTATTTACCAAGCAAAATTGAGGCTAATTCATCAGATTAGATTTTTTGCTTCAAGGTTAAAGAGGGATCAAAACAGTGCTTAAAAGATCAAGTTTCTGTGATGACCTTCCATCAGTGGGGATCAGGGGAATTTAAGGATAGCTTGTTTGAATACACATGCGGAGGAAGCATTCAGCTGGGTATCTGAGACATCTGAGCAGTTACATCAGCTTTTTCCTGTAGTGTATTGGTGGAGATTGTCAAAGGCACAGACAACCTAACTGTTGTTTGTGCCTTTGAAAGGCTCCACCACTGTACATTTTTTGAATGTTCTATGTAGAGTTTTGAAAGATTCTCTCTTAATATCTCTCTTCTACCTTTGCAGAAATAGATATTAACCTAGACTACACCTCACAGAGTATTAATGTTATATTTAGTCTCAGACTATGAAATAGTGTTTATATTTAGGACCAAATTAAGGCTTCTACATGTGAGGAAGGGGAGATGTATTTCTCAGCAAAGGGTCCCTGCAGACTACAGCTGTTTGGGAATTCTCACAATGGTTTTTGCTACAGAAAGTCTTTATGCAAAATCAAAATCTTCTTTGGGAAATTTTCAAATTGTACTGACATTTTTCAAATTTCTCCTGGAAAACTGAAACAAAATGTTTTATTTAAAATGTGTGTGTGGGGGGGGGGGGGTTAAGCCAAATTAAACAATGTTTTCAGGTCAGTTTGACATTAAACTCTGCTCACCTGTGTTGCTGCACTCCCTCATGAAAAAAGACAGTTTGGGTGCCTCATGTCCCTATTTTTCTCTATGGACTGGACTCCCTGGCTGGACTGCATCTCCTTTGATACACTGTGGTCTCCCCTCTGGCTGACCCACCATGATGCATCATGGGTAAGGTTAAGATTTTTTGTCACAGGTATTTTTAGTAAAAGTCACCGACAGGTCATGGGCATTAAACAAAAATTCACAGAAGCCCATGACCTGTCCCTGACTTTTACTAAAAATACCGGGGGGGCGGGGGGACGGGGGGGGACGGGACACAGGACGACTAACAATTGGACCCCTGCCACAGGCTGACCACCAGCCACTGCTCCAGTCCCGCCGCTCTTTCTGCAGCATTGACTCAGACCGGCCGCTGCTCCAGCCCCAGCTGCTGCTCCTGCAGCGGGGGCTAACCACCAGCCCAACCAGCTACTGTTCTGGCCCCAGGCCACTACTCCAACCCCACCACTGCTCCTGGGTGTGGGCTGACAGCTGCTCCAGCCCCACCATCGTGGCTGGCTAAAGACGAAGAAGTCACGGGGGGTCTGTTGAAATCATGGAATCCGTGACAGAATCAGATCCTTAATCATGGGAAACCCATTGCCATAGTGCAATACAGGAGATGGACTCCTACCAGGGAGCCTGGCCCACAGAAAAGAATGGGAGTATGGGGCATCTGAATTATAACTCTCGTGTGGCAACTCAGCCACTCTCGTGCTCAGCAGCTCAGGCAGACACAATTTAATATCAACCCTAGCCAACATTAAATATTTTGATTCAGGAGTGTTGAAATACCTAGTTTCTAGCAAAAACGTTGATATGGGATATTCTGACATTTATAAATTGAATTTTTTCCTAAACTTTCCATTAAAAAAAAAAATCAGTATTTTGACCTTTTGTCCCAATTTGGGGCAAAAACAAAAGGCCAAAATATCAGAATTTCGTGTACAATAGAAATTCCAATTTTTAAACAGCATTACTGGAGACATTCAGAGGCCACTGATGGTCCCTGTGACACTTACAGAACAATTAGAATGATCTGATCTTATTCAGACCAACTCCTTTTATTCACTCTAGTTGTCAGGCAAGTATAATAACTGAACAAGTTAGTAACAACAGGATCTCTGAATGTTAAAGCAATTTGACTCCTATTTCCCTCCCCTAGGATGCACCTGTAACTGCAGTGCTTCTCATTATGTGCTGCATTTTTAACTAAATGGGGCTTTACTTTGTAATGGCATGTTGACACTTAAAAGGCTGCAAAAGTGCAGCTGCACCAAGGCAGCTGCGCAGCTGGAGCGCTTCCGTGAAGACACTACCTACGCCAATGGGAGAGCTTGTCCTGTTGGCGTAGGTAATCCACCTTTCTGAGAGACAGTAGCTATGTTGACAGGAGAAGCCCTCCCATCAACATCATGCTGTTGCTGACTACACCGCGAGTTAGGTCAGCACGCCGTCACTCAGGGGTGTGGATTTTCCACAGCCCTGAGCGATGCAGTTATACTGACATAAATTGGTAGTGTAGACTAAGCCTAAAAGTATTCACCTCTGATCAGCAGAAAAGTGACACTGAGTAGCTATTTACGACGCCAGGTGTCCTCTTATTGACCCACAATGCTGATGTGTTATGCATGCTTCCACAGCAAAAAATTTACAGTTAGAAAGGACACCACAGGGCGAAAAACAATTTAAAAATACATAATATTTAACCCAGAAAGCACCAGAGCTTTTCCACATAAGTATATTTAACAAACTGATTATTTCATTTAATGTAATTAACTGACATACAGGGCCAGATTATGCGTAGGATTTATTTATATATCTGAGAGATTGAGAACAGTGGGGTAAGGAGAGTGCAAGGAGCCTCCCAACCCTCCTCTCAGGGACAGTGTAAGGGTATGTCTACACTACGGAATAAGGTAGAATTTGTAGAAGTCGGTTTTTTAGAAATCGGTTTTATATATTCGAGTGTGTGTGTCCCCACAGAAGTGCATTAACTCGGCGGAGTGCTTCCACAGTACCGAGGCTAGAGTCGACTTCCGGAGCGTTGCACTGTGGGTAGCTATCCCACAGTTCCCGCAGTCTCCGCTGCCCATTGGAATTCTGGGTTGAGATCCCAATGCCTGATGGGGCTGAAACATTGTCGCGGGTGGTTCTGGGTACATATCGTCAGTCCCCCCCTTCCCTCCCTCCCTCCGTGAAAGCAAGGGCAGACAATTGTTTCGCGCCTTTTTTCCTGAGTTACCTGTGCGGACGCCATACCACCGCAAGCATGGAGCCCACTCAGGTAACCGTCACCGTATGTCTCCTGGGTGCTGGCAGACGCGGCACGGCATTGCTACACAGTAGCAGCAACCCATTGCCTTGTGGCAGCAGACGGTACAATACGACTGGTAGCCGTCCTCGTCATGTCCGAGGTACTCCTGGTCGCCTGTGTGAGGTCGATCAGGAGCGCCTGGGCAGACATGGGCGCAGGGACTAAATTTTTAGTGACTTGACCAGGTCATTCTCTTTAGTCCGGCAGTCAGTCCTATTGAACCGTCTTATGGTGAGCAGGCAGGCAATATGTCCTTCTGCACCGTCTGCTGCCAGCCAAAGATGTAAAAGATAGATGGAGTGGATCAAAACAAGAAATAGACCAGATTTGTTTTGTACTCATTTGCCTCCTCCCCTATCTAGAGGAATCATTCCTCTAGGTCACACTGCAGTCACTCACAGAGAAGGTGCAGCGAGGTAGATCTAGCCATGTATCAATCAGAGGCCAGGCTAACCTCCTTGTTCCAATAAGAACAATAACTTAGGTGCACCATTTCTTATTGGAACCCTCCGTGAAGTCAACCCTGTAAGCCGTGTCCTCAGTCGCCCCTCCCTGCGTCAGAGCAACGGCAAACAATCGTGCATCTGAGTTGAGAGTGCTGTCCAGAGCAGCCCAATGGAGCACTCTGATTGGGCTAAAACATTGTCGCGGGTGGTTCTGGGTACATATTGTCCGGCCCCCATTCCCTCCCTCCCTCTGTGAAGGCAAGGGCAGACAATCGTTTCGCGCCTTTTTTCCTGAGTTACCTGTGCGGACGCCATACCACCGCAAGCATGGAGCCCGCTCAGGTAACCGTCACCGTATGTCTCCTGGGTGCTGGCAGACGCGGTACGGCATTGCTACACAGTAGCAGCAACCCATTGCCTTCTGGCAGCAGACGGTGCAGTATGACTGGTAGCCGTCCTCGTCATGTCCGAGGTGCTCCTGGCCACGTCGGCTGGGAGCGCCTGGGCAGACATGGGCGCAGGGACTAAATTTTTGGTGACTTGACCAGGTCATTCTCTTTAGTCCTGCAGTCAGTCGTATTGAACCATCTAATGGTGAGCAGGCAGGCAATACGGATTGCTAGTAGTCGTATTGTACCATCTTCTGCCGGGCAGGCAAGAGATGACGATGGCTAGCAATCGTATTGTACCATCTTCTGCCGGGCAGGCAAGAGATGACGATGGCTAGCAATCGTACTGTGCCATCTTCTGCCAGGCAGGCAAGAGATGAGGATGGCTAGCAGTCGTACTGTGCCATCTTCTGCCGAGCAGCCATGAGATGTGGATGGCTTGCAGTCCTTCTGCACCCTCTGCTGCCAGCCAAAGATGTAAAAGATAGATGGAGTGGATCAAAACAAGAAATAGACCAGATTTGTTTTGTACTCATTTGCCTCCTCCCCTGTCTAGGGGACTCATTCCTCTAGGTCACACTGCAGTCACTCACAGAGAAGGTGCTGCGAGGTAGATCTAGCCATGTATCAATCAGAGGCCAGGCTAACCTCCTTGTTCCAATAAGAACAATAACTTAGGTGCACCATTTCTTATTGGAACCCTCCGTGAAGTCCTGCCTGAACTACTCCTTGATGTAAAGCCACCCCCTTTGTGGATTTTAGCCTCCTGAAGCCAACCCTGTAAGCCGTGTCGTCAGTCGCCCCTCCCTCCGTCAGAGCAACGGCAGACAATCATTCCGCGCCTTTTTTCTGTGCGGACGCCATACCAAGGCAAGCATGGAGTCCGCTCAGCTCACTTTGGCAATTAGGAGCACATTAAACACCACACGCATTATCCAGCAGTATATGCAGCACCAGAACCTGGCAAAGCGCTACCGGGCGAGGAGGCGACGTCAGCGCGGTCACGTGAGTGATCAGGACATGGACACAGATTTCTCTGAAAGCATGGGCCCTGCCTATGCATGCATAATGGTGCTAATGGGGCAGGTTCATGCTGTGGAACGCCAATTCTGGGCTCGGGAAACAAGCACAGACTGGTGGGACCGCATAGTGTTGCAGGTCTGGGACGATTCCCAGTGGCTGCGAAACTTTCGCATGCGTAAGGGCACTTTCATGGAACTTTGTGACTTGCTTTCCCCTGCCCTGAAGCGCATGAATACCAAGATGAGAGCAGCCCTCACAGTTGAGAAGCGAGTGGCGATAGCCCTGTGGAAGCTTGCAACGCCAGACAGCTACCGGTCAGTTCGGAATCAATTTGGAGTGGGCAAATCTACTGTGGGGGCTGCTGTGATGCAAGTAGCCCACGCAATCAAAGATCTGCTGATATCCAGGGTAGTGACCTTGGGAAATGTGCAGGTCATAGTGGATGGCTTTGCTGCAATGGGATTCCCTAACTGTGGTGGGGCCATAGACGGAACCCATATCCCTATCTTGGCACCGGAGCACCAAGCCGGCGAGTACATAAACCGCAAGGGGTACTTTTCAATAGTGCTGCAAGCTCTGGTGGATCACAAGGGACGTTTCACCAACATCAACGTGGGATGGCCGGGAAAGGTACATGACGCTTGCATCTTCAGGAACTCTGGTCTGTTTCAAAAGCTTCAAGAAGGGACTTTATTCCCAGACCAGAAAATAACTGTTGGTGATGTTGAAATGCCTATATGTATCCTTGGGGACCCAGCCTACCCCTTAATGCCATGGCTCATGAAGCCGTACACAGGCAGCCTGGACAGCAGTCAGGAGCTGTTCAACTACAGGCTGAGCAAGTGCAGAATGGTGGTAGAATGTGCATTTGGACGTTTAAAGGTGCGCTGGCGCAGTTTACTGACTCGGTTAGACCTCAGCGAAACCAATATTCCCACTGTTATTACTGCTTGCTGTGTGCTCCACAATATCTGTGAGAGTAAGGGGGAGACGTTTATGGCGGGGTGGGAGGTTGAGGCAAATCGCCTGGCTGCTGGTTATGCGCAGCCAGACACCAGGGCGGTTAGAAGAGCACAGGAGGGTGCGGTACGCATCAGAGAGGCTTTGAAAACCAGTTTCATGACTGGCCAGGCTACGGTGTGAAAGTTCTGTTTGTTTCTCCTTGATGAAACCCCCCGCCCCTTGGTTCACTCTACTTCCTTGTAAGCTAACCACCCTCCCCTCCTCCCTTTGATCACCTCTTGCAGAGGCAATAAAGTCATTGTTGCTTCACATTCATGCATTCTTTATTCATTCATCACACAAATAGAGGGATGACTACCAAGGTAGCCCAGGAGGGGTGGTGGAGGAGGGAAGGAAAATGCCACACAGCACTTTAAAAGTTTACAATTTTAAAATTTATTGAATGACAGCCTTCTTTTTTTGGGGCAATCCTCTGTGGTGGAGTGGCTGGTTGGCCGCTGGCCACCCCACCGCGTTCTTGGGCGTCTGGGTGTGGAGGCTATGGAACTTGGGGAGGAGGGCGGTTGGTTACACAGGGGCTGTAGTGGCAGTCTGTGCTCCAGCTGCCTTTGCTGCAGCTCAACCATACACTGGAGCATACTGGTTTGGTCCTCCAGCAGCCTCAGCATTGAATCCTGCCTCCTCATCACGCTGTCGCCACATTCGAGCTTCAGCCCTCTCTTCAGCCCGCCACCTCTCCTCCTGGTCATTTTGTGCTTTCCTGCAGTCTGACATTATTTGCCTCCACGCATTCGTCTGTGCTCTGTCAGTGTGGGAGGACAGCATGAGCTCGGAGAACATTTCATCTCGAGTGTGTTTTTTTTTCTTTCTAATCTTCACTAGCCTCTGGGAAGGAGAAGATCCTGTGATCATTGAAACACATGCAGCTGGTGGAGAAAAGAAAAGGGACAGCGGTATTTAAAAAGACACATTTTATAAAACACTGGCTACACTCTTTCAGGGTAAACCTTGCTGTTAACATTACATACATAGCACATGTGCTTTCGTTACAAGGTCGCATTTTGCCTCCCCCCACCGCGTGGCTACCCCCTCAACCCTCCCCCCTCCCTGTGGCTAACAGCGGGGAACATTTCTGTTCAGCCGCAGGCAAACAGCCCAGCAGGAATGGGCTCCTCTGAGTGTCCCCTGAAGAAAAGCACCCTATTTCAACCAGGTGACCATGGATTATATCTCACTCTCCTGAGGATAACACACGAACGGATGTTGCTTGAACGCCAGCAAACATACACTGCAATGCTTTGTTGTACAATGATTCCCGAGTACGTGTTACTGGCCTGGAGTGGTAAAGTGTCCTACCATGAAGGACGCAATAAGTCTGCCCTCCCCAGAAACCTTTTGCAAAGGCTTTGGGAGTATATCCAGGAGAGCCGCGAATGCCAGGGCAAAGTAATCCTTTCACATGCTTGCTTTTAAACCATGTATAGTATTTTAAAAGGTACACTCACCGGAGGTCCCTTCTCCGCCTGCTGGGTCCAGGAGGCAGCCTTGGGTGGGTTCAGGGGGTACTGGCTCCAGGTCCAGGGTGAGAAACAGTTCCTGGCTGTCGGGAAAACCGGTTTCTCCGCTTGCTTGCTGTGAGCTATCTACAACCTCGTCATCATCATCATCTTCTTCGTCCCCAAAACCTGCTTCCGTATTGCCTCCATCTCCATTGAAGGAGTCAAACAACACGGCTGGGGTAGTGGTGGCTGAACCCCCTAAAATGGCATGCAGCTCATCATAGAAGCGGCATGTTTGGGGCTCTGACCCGGAGCGGCCATTCGCCTCTCTGGTTTTCTGGTAGGCTTGCCTCAGCTCCTTCAGTTTCACGTGGCACTGCTTCGGGTCCCTGTTATGGCCTCTGTCCTTCATGCCCTGGGAGATCTTGACAAAGGTTTTGGCATTTCGAAAACTGGAACGGAGTTCTGATAGCACGGATTCCTCTCCCCATACAGCGATCAGATCCCGTACCTCCCGTTCAGTCCATGCTGGAGCTCTTTTGCGATTCTGAGACTCCATCATGGTCACCTCTGCTGATGAGCTCTGCATGGTCACCTGCAGCTTGCCACGCTGGCCAAACAGGAAATGAGATTCAAAAGTTCGCGGTTCTTTTCCTGTCTACCTGGCCAGTGCATCTGAGTTGAGAGTGCTGTCCAGAGCGGTCAAAATGGAGCACTCTGGGATAGCTCCCGGAGGCCAATACCGTCGAATTGTGTCCACAGTACCCCAAATTCGACCCGGCAAGGCCGATTTAAGCGCTAATCCACTTGTCAGGGGTGGAGTAAGGAAATCGATTTTAAGAGCCCTTTAAGTCGAAATAAAGGGCTTCATCGTGTGGACGGGTGCAGGTTTACATCGATTTAATGCTGCTAAATTCGACCTAAAGTCCTAGTGTAGACCAGGGCTAAGGGTCAGATGATATACTTGCAGGCCCCATAGCTCCCAGCACCACCTCACACTGCTCCAAGACCATGGCCCAGCAACACTCCACAGCAGCCCACAGAATAGGAAAACAGCGTAGAGTCCAATGTTGCAATCCCCTGCTACTCTCCCTGGAAACTCCACACAATACAGGGATTATTATCTTAAAAAGCTAAATTAAACCCATGAAGATTTATTGATGAACAAATCATGGACCAACACTGGGAACCTGGGGCCTGACCATAGGGAAGACTCCCATTGACTGCAGTGCACTTTGGATCAGGCCCCTGTTTGGCAAGGATGTGGGAAGGGGGAAGTTTGCCAAATAGTATGAATATTGGTCATATTCAGAAGACAGTGTTCAATCACATACTCAGGAGTGCATGTGGCTGAATGGGATTACAAGGAGAATGCCAGATTTCATAAGTGCATTCCAACCAACCTGTATTTAGCGCTAAAGATGCCCATTCATGCAACAGTCATTTTACTATAATTTTGTATGCTATAGGGAAGCAGTTTCCTGGACTTTTCAAAGTGGAAGCAGTTTGCTTCTGTTCATGGAAGAGGTAACAAGAATTATCTGAAGAAGGAACAGTAAAACAAAAACAAAAAAACCCAAAAGCCTCTGTTATAAATTAGAGCCTCATACGGAGTTTTGGGATAGAAGCAGAAACTGAAAGATTGTTATAAAGATGTGACAAAGAGAAGTACAGTAAGACCCTGAGTTTTATTTCCTGATCCCAGTTATATGATTTGAGTCAGGAATGCAAAAGTTTGGGTCTGTCACATAACAGAGGTCAGTAGTCACTGTACAGTTGTATCATCTTGTTGTGTGCCTAAGAAACCAAGTTTGTCCATTTTAAACAGGACAACCAGATGCAAAGAGCACAAGAACATATAGAAGATACATTGCAATATTATTGAAAAACTACTGGAGATGGAACAAAATTAAAGTCTTTTATCCAAACTTCAATCCAAAGCTAAACTTTAAGATAAATACCATCCTGCACCCCTTCTTTGAAAAAACAAAACAAGAAACAACCCCTTTTTAGTCACAATGCAGTTCCTTTCTTCAGGTCATTGCCAAGAACAGACACAGAGAAGGACAAACAACAGTAACAGCAGCTATAGCTAGTACAGGACATCCAGGCACAGACAGGAATTCATGGGTGACCACTTTATGCTGGTAGAGCTGATGCAAAGTTGTCAACACCAGCTCCAAGTGTCCCACAAGCAATATCCACAGTGTAAGGGGACTACCCAGCAGGTCTGGAGCCTTGCCACTAGCTCTGCATCCCCAGCAGGAGCTCCTAATATAGGAAGCATGACAGGGGCTTTCCACAGCAGGAACGAGCTCTAGGGAGAGAGGAGTGTGCTGTTACAACCTGGCTATTCTGCATTGATATAATAGCTCACAGGGCATCCTACAGGGACACTCATTTGGGCAGCACCCAGGAGACCCCAGAATAGGGGCGGCACAAGCAAACACCTCTCAGTCCCTGCATTGGTTTCTTCACCAGTACAGGGATGAATCTGCTCTAGAAGAACAGCTACGAGAACAAGACCACCAGCGTTGGTGGCCTTCAGCTGCATTGTTGTGGGCTGAAAACCAGTAGTGTGGCCTGGCAGATATTTCAGCTTCGTACAACGAATATCACACAAGCTGTATGAACATACAGTAATGTGACATGGGAGAAACCCACAGTCGAATCCTCTCCAAAACCACATACTCCTATTTAATTCATGATGAGCACCACTTGGTGCAGCAAAAGAAGCCGCTTGTGTGGCCCAAGCCTAGTCCCCTGCTGCCTATTTCCCTATGCCAGCACATATTCTGAATCACTTCCCGAGGAAAACAACATTGTGACACAATCTCTCTTCCCCCCTCCTACTCCTCCATGTCATCCAGTTTGCATACTGCTGGCACTCCCACCTCTAGGATTGCAGACTGCTGGTATTTTTCTTCAAGAGGAAAAACGCTGAATGATCCATAGCCATCAAGCAGAGCACATAGTTAACCTACGGAATCATGTGTTCTTATTCCTACTTCCCTCATCCTTCCTCCCCCAGGCCCTCCTACGATTTGACAAACCCACTTGTGGTTGCCTTGTCTTAAATTAGACTAAGTTCTTTGGGCAAGGGACTGTCTCTTCCAATGAGTATGATCAGCATCTAGAATAATGAGTCCTGACTTCACTCCCGGGTGCTACTATAATTATAGAGGTGCTGTTCGCATTACCATATGTAAGATCGTAGTAAGAGAGGAGCAGCTGTGACCTTGGCTATATTAGTGCCCCTCAGCAGAAATGACAGTCTGGCAGTGCCAGTAGCAGCACCATCCATGAATGGACAGAGGTTCAGCATTTCCCTGATTGATGTATAGTTGGCAAGGACTGAGATGCACTTTCAGCTGAAGATTTATTTCAGATTTACACTGATGAGGCCATCCAGCCAACCCTCTGGGCTAGTGAGCTCAAAGGCAACACTCAGAGTCACAGAGTTTAAGGCCAGAATAGACCACTCGATCGTCTAGTCTGACCTCCTGTGTATCACAGGCCGCCACCACCACCACCCACCACCTGCACACTAAGCCCAACAGTGGAAAGGAGACCAAAATAAATGAGTCCCACCAAAGACTAGACTATTATGTGCCACAGGCAGAGAATAGGAGGGAGTGTGGTACACCAGTGCCTGAAGCCCCTGCAATGGCAGGGAAATTATTTAATGTGATATACCCACATAATACTGACTAGTGACCCTCACCCACATGCTGCAGAGGAACGGGGGGGAAAAAAACCAAGGTCACTGCCAAACTGACTTGGGAGAAAATTCCTTCCCAATCCGACATATGGCGATCAGTTAGATCTGTGCAGGTGAGCGTTAAGCGCCTGAGAATGTTCACTGCCCCCTCAAAGCACTGACTCTCCCCTGTCCAGTGACCCATCTCCAGCCCTGGCCATCCCTGATACTTCAGAGGAAGGAGATTTTTAAAATGCCCAGACTATATTGGGGGAGGAAAACAATGCCTTCCTGATCCCTGCAGGTGGCCAGCTGAAACCCTGAAGCATGAGCCTTAGAAATACAAGACCTAAACAGGAAGTGAGCCCCAGGGCAGTTGACCCCTTCTTCCCACGTCACAAGCAACTGAGTCAGACAGTTGCGCTCATAAATTTGGTCAGCTCTCTCTTAAAACTAATTGTTTGGCCCCGCAATTCTGTGATCGAATGTACCCCTGTATTCACACCCTACACACCACTGTAATAATAATGTACAAAGTAAGCCTTGTGAGGTATCATTTTAAAATTCATAATTTGCTGATCAGTATGGTCCTGATAAAATGTGTGTCAACATTGTATGTGAAGTTATAAGATAACTCTATATGGTGTTTTTAATGCATGTTCCTAATGGAGGTCTGTCTTAAGCAAAGAAAAGTGTTCTATGCTTAATTTGCATTAAAGCAGTAAACAGAGTCATCAAGCAGGAAGGGAAAGAAAGGAAGCTCAAGTAGGTGAGTAAAAAGTAGCAGGGGACATCCTTCCCCATAGACTTGTCATCTCCTGGTATCCAGCTGGAAATGTATTTTTCTTGTAACCACTGCTGACTTTTATGCCTCATTACTTGTACTCACTTAAAATCTCTTTGTGGTTAATAAACTTGTTTTATTGTTGTATCTAATCCAGTGTGTTGCAATTGAAGTGTCTAAGTGGAAACTCCATTTGGGGTGGTAAATTTGTGCATATTATTTCTATTAAAGAAATAATAGACTTTATATAATTTGTATTGTCCAGGAGAAGACCCAAGGCTGCAGGACAAAGGTGCCACAGCTGCTCATTAGTCTAGATTGTTCCCTGGTATGTCACGAACTCTGACTAGGAGGCTGTTCCAGAACCTCATCCCTCTGGTGATTAAAAACCTTCTTCTAATTTCCAGCCTGAATTTGTTCATAGCCGTTTAGAGCCATTTGTTTTTGTGCCAGCTTTATCCTTTAAATTTAAACAGTCTTTACTCTTCCTGGTATTTACCCCCCTAATGTATTTATAGAGAGCAATCATCTCCCCTCTCAGCTTTCTTTTGCTAGACAAAACAAGTCAATCTCTTCCAGTCTCCTCTCATAAAAGAGGCCCTCCATCATCATAGTAGCTCATTCCTGCACCTGTTCCAGTTTAAGTTGACCTTTCTTGAACATGGGTGACCAGAATTGTAAACAGTATTTAAAGTGAGTTCTTACCAGTGCCTTGTACAATGGCATTAATACTTCTCAATCTCCACTGGAAATTCCTCGCCTAATACATCCTAGGGTTGCAGTTGCCTTTTCCCCAGTCATATCACATTGGTGGCTCAGTCATCATCCTGTGATTGACCCATGCACCCAGGTCTCTCTCCTCCTCTGTCACTTCCATCTGATGAGCCCCCAGCTTGAAGGAGAAATTCTTATTAGACCCTACATGCATGACCTGCTGTGCACTGTCCACCCAGTACCACCTACGTCGGTCTTCAACTGCTGCCAGGACTATTGCATAAGGTCAGAAAAATATCCAGAGTGCTTCTCTCCAGGCTATTTTGATACTGCCATAGCCCTCACTCTGCTGCTCATCATACTTTATACTTTACCCCTCTTAGCTGGAAACCCAGCTATTCCAAAATAACGTTTAAACAGGACTTCTGAATCCAAATATCAGTTCCTTTCCAAAATCTGATTTCAATATTAAAGTAACATTCAGAGAACCAGACCCGCTACTGAAATAAATCAGCACAATTCTACTGAAGGCAACAGAGCTACAGTGATTTATACCACGTAAGGCCCTAATCTGCATTCATCAGCATACAGCCAGTAGGCCACACTTTTCAGTAGACAGTGATGTACGTGTGCTATTGATGGAAACTGGCTGATTTGTTTTAGTTTTGTTTGCATTCATATTAAATTGTTTAGCCATCTGTTTGGTTTGTGAAATCATCATTTAAAAGATATTAATTTTCACAAATTATTTCAATTGGTGATACTATTGCAGAATATTGTGTTTACAGTTACACTATTGATTTTGATTATTTATTACAAAATTTTAGTTATTAGAGGAGTACTGGAGAGATTCCCACCACACTTACACACAAACTATCATCTAACCCTAATCTATAGGTCTAAGACACAATCTCTTCCTGGCGCTATACATCAATCCCTTCTACGAGTCTGTGGCCTAAAAACCACAATCTAGCCCTCATATATAGCTGAGCTTTATAACATGCTACATGTAGGTGTAGTAAACAACTCTTCTACCACAGCTGGCAATTGTCTAATTTCTCTCCCTTCCTTCTATTTTAAACCATAACCATCACCTGGGACCTAGTGCAGATTCTAGAGAGCAAGTGTAATATGTTCTCCTTAGCCAGCATGGCTCCGTAAGACAGCAGCTGCACCCTGCACTTGCTGAAGCTGCCAAAAGGTCTTAGTGATGCAGGATGTTGTTTTGGATACTCTGTGTTAAACATTGTGTGGCTTCACAAAACTACCTGGGGGTTTTCCTCCTGAAATAAACCTACCTGCCAGTAATACAAATAATTCTGTGCACTTCTTAAAGACTCTACAATTAAGCTGTATCAACTGACAGAATGAGTCTCTATTATCCTTAGCTCAGAATAGGCTCAGTGCAGTATTTGAGTAATATCAGCTGATGCATGAAAACCAGCTAGCTGAAGCTGAACCGTGACAAGCCAAAAGCTGGTGGGCAGAAAAAAGCATTTTCAAGAGTTTGCAGCCACAGTGCAGCTTTCTTTGGTTGAAAGTCCACACCCACAACTGTCAATTCAGCCAGTAGTTCAGGAGCATTCTTTGATTCCTAGCTTGTGCTAAGTTCTTGAATAGCAACAGCCACAAGTAATGCCTTCCATCATATCCAGCTGGCCACGAGACTCCATCCCATCTTGGAGAACAATGACCTGGCCTCAGTTATTCGTGCCTTTGTCATTTTACAGCAATGCGATATACCTGAGCATGAAGCCTTCAGCACTTACGAAACTCCAGTGCTACAGAATACTGCAGCACATCTCTTCAGCAACACAAACTACCATGAGAGCACATCTATCATCTGCCCTCTAAACTTTCTGAGGGGCCAGTCTGTGTCTGTGCAATGAACGCCCCCAAGACTCAAGGACCAACACAAACCTCATCACATTCCACTCTAAGAGCAAGGCACGTCTGTGACCATGCCTTCTCTAATATATGCACACATAGCAACAGGTATATTTAAAGAAACAAAACAAAAAAATACCAAAACAAGATACTCCTCCGCACATACTTCTCCCCCTATGGAGAGCATGAGACAACAAACACATGACAGATATTAGTCAGATACCACAGTAATGACTGCAGTGTAAAAATCTATATAGAAGTGTTCTCCTATGGAAGTGATGGATGCATTCTCAATGTCAGTCACCCTCAGTGCTACACCCTCTGTCTGGGAGGATTGCTGGGTTTCATACTTCTTACAGAGAGTTTGGGAATTTGTCCAAATCCTATTTAGAAGAAAGTCTCTAGACACTGCATCACTGCTAACTTGAGAGTCTGCAGACTCTCCCTTCACTCATTCTTTTCCCTTGCCTACACTGTGATAGGACAGTGGATTCCAACTTCTTCCAAGTGTCTAACAGTTAACTGGCTGAACCTGCAGAATTCCGCTGTCCCTCACTTATTTCTGCCCATATGTAATGCAAACTAATCTTGGGATTGCAAGACAGGATATGGCAGCAACCCAAGATCCACTGTGGGAAAAACTATGCACAACTGAATGGGAAGCAAGTAGCAGTGGCATTCTCGAGACCAGCTCAGAGGCTCATCATTAAAGGACTTTGGAAGGATTTTTAGGGGAATCCTACAGCACCTGTTAAAATACTGGTACCTGAAGTACCCAGTGTTGGTACATGTACTGGACCAGTAACTGGGATCAACTCTGTCAGAAGTAGGCAAACAGCAAAAAGCACCAACCTTTAATCTCAAATATTTACAGCCCCATGGCTGGGGAAGACTGTTTATTAAGTCTACAGTTTATTCTTAGGCATGCTGAATCATATCCAGACTGAAGCAATTGTCACATTTACAGAGAAAGTAACTATGCAGTTGGGCATATGTGAAACTCTAGCAGCAGAATTCACAACTCCAGAGAAACAATTCTACAGCAGCAAGAACTTTACTTTTTAGGTATCAGATTTTTCTGATTCAAATTCAGATTTTTCAGATTCAAAAAACGTTCTGTGCATTATTTGCTACCCACCTCAACAACACTATTTTCATATGGGATCTGTGCTTGTTTTGGCTTTGCTACTAGAATAAAATGCAATGTTAAGGTTGAACAAATGTAAATGGTAAGGCTTTGCTATGGCAATTGTGCAAGTTAGTCTTCATTTATTGTCTAAAGTTACACCCCTTTGTTGGCATATGGGACACTGAAGCATATTGTCAAACATAATGCTAAATAATTTATACACTGCAATGGTTTATCATAAATCAAGTTCTGAAGAGCTCTTAGTCAAACCACCAGACTCCACAGCTTTAAAAAGAAGAAAATCTTATTTTAATAATGCAAGAACACCACCTTAATTTCACATAATGGACCTGATACACTCTGTTTATGGACTTTGTTTGAATTCATTCATTCCTGTTTTATTATAAGCAAGATCAAATTAATCAGTCAGCAGGTATTATGAAAAATAGGGACTTTCTTCTTCCTTGCAGAGGCTGTGAGAACAGTGTGACACTTGGGAAGCCTCTTCCAAAGAGTACAGTTGCTTGCCGGTGGCAGTCTCTGAGCAGTACTTGTGCTGCTACCACCGGCGCTAACCTCTGTGCTGAGGACCAACTGTGATTTCATGCTTTCCACAACCTTTCTGTATCTCTACAGCTTCATCTCTCACAATTCACCTCATCTGCTGGGACCTCACTTTTTATTAGCACAAGTGACTAACCTCAGGAAGCTGAATCATACAAATGAAAGTATGGAAAATGGTATGTGTAAAGCTATGACTCCGACGTCACTTCAAATTTACTGTTCCAGCTATTTTTTGTTGAGCTGCATATTTCTGAACTTCATCCAGTATTTTCAAGACAAGTTAACAATGTTTGGGCCCCAGCAGGTTACGTGATACGTGGCCGACCATTTCACAGTAGTAGGAACCCAGGGGGAAGAATGTGCATCAGGATCTGGAGAGAGTCTCCTATTCACTCATTTACAATGGACAGTGAAATTGCACAGATTTTCCTCACAAGCTCCAGCTACATGTGACACTTATGCCTGTGTCCGAGGTAGAGGTAAAACTCAGATAAGTGAACTCAATCAAGATCATGAGTAAGGGGAATACAGAATAAACAACGTTGCTTCCTTGGAACAAAGGTATTATATTTTTAATCCATATTCATCACTCGATATGCATTGTCTGAAGTCAAGACAGTAAGGGACTCAAATATTTGTTTAAAACCATAAGCAGCATTGGTAGCAGCAGTACCCAATATTTATATTATGGTATTGTCCAAAGGCCCTCATCTGGACTGGGGCTCAGCTGTGCTGTGCGCAGTACACACGAGATAGCATCCCTGCCCTGAAGGGTATACAGTATAGTCCCTCAAAGAACACAATCAAGGTATGTATCACTGGCTTCCATGAATTCAGCGTCCAGGCAGCAATCCTGCAACTCCTAAGAAAGGCCAAAACAGAATCTACAACTAGCATAAAAGTGCATATTCCTGACAGCGAGTAGTCAGTGACTGCATTGGTGTATTGACTGCACCTTTTGACTTCTCACTTCTTAAACAAATTTGTACTGGGGGATAATTTCATGTGCTTGCTTAAGACTACGCACTGCTTAAGGGAGGGTGGCCCTTAATTTCCCATATAATTCCACAGCATTAACATATTTACCCATGAGAGGTTTAGGATCACACAAAAAAGCCAGAACTGTTGTCTAATTAGAAACAGATATCCCTCTATTTATGCTGGTGTTTAAAAATTAAAATATATAATTGTTTCTGCTCATTCTAATTTGGGGTAAATATCTTTAGTTTTACTGCTTATGAAGGATTAACTACATTGATCTGAGCTATTGCTAACTGAGACTCTTCTAATAAGGCAGGTGACGTGCAAGTGGCCCAAACATAGCTTAGCAATGCAACTTCTACAGTATTCCAATTCTATAGGTCCGAGCAGAGGGTGCTAATCATCCTGATTTTTGCCAAATTTATTTTATTTGTGGTGCTGACAAGTATCCAATGGGAGCTACACTGAGATGATCAAACTCGTTTACATTTTTGACCCATATCCAATTTCAGCCTATTGTAGGTCCCCAGAGAGAAAAGGCTTGTGTGCTTGCCACTGTGCCATTTAATTCCCCAGCTAAACCTTATCTGTGCAACAGAACTATACGGCGCTGAAGCTGTTCTCAATTCACTGTCCAAAGGCTTCAGTTTCTAATGCTGATTATCGCTTACCACTCGCAACCAACAATATTCATTCAAAACCACACAGAGAGAAAATAAGGATACACAGACATACAAAAAACTGTGACAGAGGACAAAGTGCAAGGCCACCTTCCCCTAGAGGAAAATGTGCTCATTGCTGTGCAAATGACTGCACACAACATTGGCATTAATACACTTTGCAAAGTATATCACCTGATAATAATGCAAAGATGCTAATGGTGAATGCTAATTGGAAAATTTCATCTGACGAGCTGTTTTCTATATTTACAGCTCTCCAAGCTCATGCACCCTGTAAAAAGTGAACTGGGATAGCGGACTGCCTTTTGCTGTTAAACTGAATGTTCTTTCTGCGAGCAACTTCAGAGAAGCAGTCCCTGCATAAAATGTACTGCTACAGAATCCACTGCACTGTCAGAGCCTGGAGCTAGAACCCTTTAGCACAGCCGCTGCTCCTCATGAGTCATGACTCAATCTTGCCCCCCTTCACTAGCAACTAAGACAACGGCAAGGTGCAGTGCGCAATTTAAAATACACCAATTATCCTCACGTCTATAGACCTACCTTTATTGGTTCATTTGAATCATATGAAGTGAGGGAAATGAATTTAATAAGTGAATTTAGAATGAATTATGGATTAGGGTCTGAGAGCACTTCAACAGTAATACTGTAGCTTTGCATTAGAGCTTGCCTGCTTGTTACCCATATCAATACAATGTAACTTAGAAATAAATGTAGTGAGTGTTCCTCTACATACCCGCTGTTTCTCAGGGTCGACATATCGAATGCCAAAATAGTCTTTTTCCAGTAAGCTGTAATAGTTGCAGATATGATCTATGAGAAACTGACCTTTGGTCTCCTTCTGGAAAAGAAAAAAAATAGTAACCTTATATTGTATTACTCTAAATATACTCAGCACACATTCTAAACCCATTATTTATGAACTTTTAGAAGTCTAATAAAGAGAGTTACAGAAGGCGGGAATAAGAGCTTTTATGGCAATCAGGTGAGGACAAAAGCAATGAATAACCACTTCCCTTGAAGCAATACAAAAAATAAAATGTGTTCTAAAAATGCTCTTGTATTCATCTCTGTCTCTTCACAGATTGCTACATCAGAACAAAGGGTGGCGTTTCCTCAGGTATACTCCTGATTACTTCTAAAATTGCACATTTAGAAAATCCAGTTACAGCTTTCCAAGCTCATGCACTCTGTAAAAAGTGAACTGGGTAGCAGACTGCCTTTTGCTGTTAAACTCAATGTGCTTTCTACGAGCAACTTCAGAGAAGCAGTCCCTGCATAAAATGTACTGCTACAGAATCCACTGCACTGTCAGAGCCTGGAGCTAGAACCCTTTAGCATAGCCGCTGCTTCTCATATATATACTGTTAACCACGTTTCTATGGGATGTTAGTCTGTCCACTTAACCTTCTGCCCACACCTTATCCATCCTTCTCTGCAGACATAAGCATTTTGCATAATGGCACTATGGGCCATTTATTTAGCCACAGAATTTCAAACCATTCACATGTTTTTTGCAGTCATAAGACTTATGTGTTGGACCTGATTTTGCACTTCTAAGATCTGTTTGCAGAGGCACACCCACTCTGTGTGCACCACTCCAGATACACTCATTTGTTCTACCCATCCACTCATATGTGCATGCAATTTATGGATTTGAGTGCTCACACAGATGTGGATAAATCAGTTATAGAGATGCCCAGGTATCTTGGGGCTGAAGATCAAATTCCTTACTATGCACCAACACCCTAAAGACTTATCAGGGATTTCTCATTTAAAAAAACAACAACAAAAAAAACCTAGCCACAGACAAATCACTTGAGAATTTTCATCTCTAGTCAGACAATTCTGGAGATGATTCCCTGATATTACAGACAGAAGTAGTATTTATAGCATTTATTATATACCATACCTACCAATAGTTTAAAGCTACAAATACCAAAGGGACATTTGTGGATAAAGATATGAATATACTTTTTAGCACTACTAAGATACATAGGATTAGGATAGTTTTGTGAGTTTTTAAAAGTGACATGGGGGCAGGGAATATTAAACAATTTACTTGAAAAATAAATATAATTGATAGATATGCAGTACTTCTCATTGTTGCGCACAGTGACCCTCAGTGGAAAGAACTCCCCACCTACTAAGGAAAACCGTGAAAGTCAGAGAGCCAGGGAATAAGAGCCTATGCTAAAGGTCTAGCACTAAGTATCACCTGTCTTTCTTGGGACCTTTTTGTGGATAAGGGATTCCCAGTGCCTCTATCCTCACAGCACAGGTTGTAGGGGGGACTTAACTGCCACATCCATACAGATCATTTAGTCCAGTATCCCCTCTGATAATTGCCAATACCAGTAATTCCAGAGGAAACTCTGGGGAACCCCATCTAGAAAGATACGGAGAAGCTATCCATGAGGTTAAACGATTACTTACGCTCTGAAGCATGAGGGTATTTAACCCCACCCAACTACATACATTTTGTTTTAATTTAGCCAATGTAAACTAATCCTTTCCTGAATCCTGTAAATTTTGGCTTCAATGGTATTTTCTAGCAATAAGTTCCACTGGTTAATTAGGTGTTGCATAAAAAAGAACCCAGAATATAAACTACCTAAGGAAACCTTTTTAATTTTTCATTCTGAAAGGAGTAAGATCATTTATACAAGCCTTAACACTGATTCACTCCAGCAGGTTTAAAAAAAAAAAAAAAAAAAAACAATTAAGCAGGTTTTGAGAATGTCACAATAAATTTAGCTACCTTGAAAAGCTTTCATCACACAGAGGACACATTCAATTGTTTGAAATTAAACCTACGTCTTGCACAACAATGCTGGTATCCAGCCAGGCATAAGAGGCCTTTGGTACAGAATACATCATACTGAATAAGTTATTCCTTTGTTTCCTTGTTATCAGCATGAATCTAATGATGATCAAGCTATAAGGGAATATGGGATTCAGAGCAAGCAATACTTTCCAAGTGAAACACACGCATCACCACACCTCCAAAATGCACAGGTCAAAGGTTAAGAAATTAAGAAATTAAGAAAGCAGAGCATGCTTTTTTCCCCAAAGCGTATGTTGAATTGCAGAAGTTTACTTTCGGAACACATTTCAATCCTTCCATGACAACTGGAGTTCCAAGCTGCTTGTTGTTGCACTGTTTCTCATGATAGTCATACACGAAAATTTCACTTGTATTGCAAATACTGAGATTTCAGATTACTTATTCCAAGAATTGTATTCTCAGTACTATACACCCTGATACTATGGGTGCACAGAAATATCTGTTGGTCTCATCCCCTGCATCTTGTCGGTACCTAGACTGTGAGCTCTTTGGGGCAGGGACTGTCTTTTTCCTGTATGCCTGTGCAGTCCTCACCACAATAGGGCCCTGATTCTTGATTGGTGCTCCTAGGCACTATTGCAACACAAATTATAAACAAACAAACAAATAAAATAGACTGGGATTAGACAGACATTAAAGTACATAAAAATAGCTCCCTTTCACCCCTCAGACAACAATGTCCTTAAGAGACTTTAATTAAACTGCACTACACATGCTGTAGTTACCAACAAGATCCAATATCTGGAAGTTGAAGTAGACAAATTCAGACTGGAATTAAGGTGTAAATTTTTAACACTGAGAACGATATACCCACTGGAACAGAGGTTCTTGATCTGAGGGTTGTGATGCAGGGGGTCATGAGGTGTCAGCCGTAGGCCTGGTGTGGGGCTCCAGCTGACAGCCCAATCCCCACCAGGTGCAGGGTTGACAGCCCAAGCCCCTGTTAAATTAAATTAACACGCACACATGTTTTTAATTCATGGGGCAGTGTCACACTCAGGGGCTTGCTGTATGAAAGGAGTCGCCAGTAAAAAAAAGTTTGAGAACCACTGGACTAGATGATCACAATGTTCCCTCGGCCTTGGAACTTATAAATCTATGAACTTCCTTCCTTCCTCCTGCTGCCCTTAGCCTCAATGCAGCCTTCAATATTGTGTATCGTCACCCACTCTTCCTGGACTATCATGTCTCTCTCTCTCTCTCTCTCTCTCTCTCTACTCTGCATAAAGACGCTTCTTCTGTGGAACCCAGAGGTATCACACTTTTTGAGCCTCTGTCCTTTTCTATTTTCCCTCTTTTGACCATCTCTTTCTCACAGTCTCTGCCTTCAAACCCAGCTACCACTTATGCACTGATAGTCCTCACTTGAATCTGCCTTTTGTTTAAAATCATGTTCCCTTTGCATCTTCTGTTTCTCCACAATGCATGTACTTAAACCACTCCATTTTTTCTCCTAGTCCATTCCCTGAAAACTAACATCCTATATTTCAATTTTTAAATGGATCGTTAAATTACAAGCTGTATGGGTAGGCAAAAAACTAACAATTAGCTCTCCCGCCATGCTTGCTATAAATAGATCGCATAGCACTTTACAAATGAGGGTGAGTATTATCATCAGCGTTTTATACAAGACGTAGCTGAGGCTCAGAGAGAGAGATGGAGCGACTTGCCCAAGGTCATACACTAAGTCACTGCAGAGGCCAGGTCTTCTGACTCATCAATAGTCCAGTGTACCTGACTGCTTTCCACAGGTAAAAATTTTGTACATCATGATTATGCAAAGTGTTACACAGATAACTATGTAAGCAATAACTATTGCAGAGCTTTGTTATTTGTATAATTACCATTTTACAGGCAAGTTTTGGTACGTGCATACACTTTTGGTATGGATACAGTTGCTCTTCCCTGAATCCTCTTCATTGTTCAAAAACTTTTCAGATTCTCTCTAGGGTCCCAATCCGGAGTGGTGCTGAACAGCTTTTACATGGAGTTGTGACTCCTTAGCCCCTTCCAGGATTGCTCTCTCCCTCCCTTCTGCGTTACAATGATATACTGAATCTTCTCTCTTCCTCTCAGCCCATCTCTAGCTCATACTCTAGTTATTCAGACTTTTGTCTCTGTGTTGTTAAATTCATTTCTAGATTTCTTTTTTGCTGTATGTGGGAGCATCTGCCATTTCCGCCCTCCCCCCAACACAAGCTTCTCCTGTTGTGTTCTCCCTTCCTCTCATTCCTCTCCACCTCCCATTTCCTATGTATTTAGTCTTCACTGTATGTCCCCTACTCTTCCAATCAAAACCCTGCTTCTTCATGCCCAGGAGATACTACTGCCTTCATTGATCTGCCCTTTATTTCCCTGTCATTAATAACTTTCCGCACTTCCAAATGATGTTAAGCCAGTTTGTCTTTTGTCTCCTTGTATGTCATCCTCCTAGTGACAGAGGATGTGGAAAAAGCTAATGTACTCAATGCTTTTTTTGCCTCTGTCTTCACGAGCAAGGTCAGCTCCCAGACTGCTGCACTGGGCAGCACAGCATGGGGAGGAGGTGACCAGCCCTCTATGGAGAAAGAAGTGGTTCGGGACTATTTAGAAAAGCTGGACGAGCACAAGTCCATGGGACCGGATGCGCTGCATCCGAGAGTGCTAAAGGAGTTGGCAGATGTGATTGCAGAGCCATTGGCCATTATCTTGGAAAACTCATGGCAATTGGGGGAAGTCCCGGACGACTGGAAAAAGGCTAATGTAGTGCCCATCTTTAAAAAAGGGAAGAAGGAGGATCCTGGGAACTACAGGCCAGTCAGCCTCACCTCAGTCCCTGGAAAAATCATGGAGCAGGTCCTCAAGGAATCAATTCTGAAGCACTCAGAGGAGAGGAAAGTGATCAGGCACAGTCAGCATAGATTCACCAAGGGAAAGTCATGCCTGACTAATCTAATTGCCTTCTATGACGAGATAACTGGCTCTGTGGATGAGGGGAAAGCGGTGGATGTGTTGTTCCTTGACTTTAGCAAAGCTTTTGACATGGTCTCCCACAGTATTCTTGCCAGCAAGTTAAAGAAATATGGGCTGGATGAATGGACTATAAGGTGGATAGAAAGTTGGCTATATTGTCGGGCTCAACGGGTACTGATCAATGACTCCATGTCTAGTTGGCAGCCGGTATCAAGTGGAGTGCCCCAAGGGTCGGTCCTCGGGCTGGTTTTGTTCAATATCTTCATAAATGATCTGGAGGATGGTGTGGATTGCACCCTCAGCAAGTTTGCGGATGACACTAAACTGGGAGGAGAGGTAGATACGCTGGAGAGTAGGGATAGGATACAGAGGGACCTAGACAAATTGGAGGATTGGGCCAAAAGAAATCTGATGAGGTTCAACAAAGACAAGTGCAGAGTCCTGCACTTAGGATGGAAGAATCCCATGCACCGCTACGGACTAGGGACCGAATGACTGAGCAGCAGTTTTGCAGAAAAGGACCTAGGGGTTACAGTGGATGAAATGCTGGATATGAGTCAACAGTGTGCCCTCGTTGCCAAGAAGGCCAATGGAATTTTGGGATGTATATGTAGGGGCATTGCCAGCAGATCGAGGGACGTGATCATTTCCCTCTATTCGACATTGGTGAGGCCTCATCTGGAGTACTGTGTCCAGTTTTGGGCCCCACACTACAAGAAGGATGAGGAAAAATTGGAAAGAGTCCAGCAGAGGGCAACAAAAATGGTTAGGGGACTGGAACACATAAGTTATGAGGAGAGGCTGAGGGAACTGGGATTGTTTAGTCTGCGGAAGAGAAGAATGAGGGGGGATTTGATAGCTGCTTTCAAGTACCTGAAAGGGGGGTTCCAAAGAGGATGGATCTAGACTGTTCTCAGTGGTAGCTGATGACAGAACAAGGAGTAATGGTCTCAAGTTGCAGTGGGGGAGGTTTAGGTTGGATATTAGGAAAAACTTTTTCACTAGGAGGGTGGTGAAACACTGGAATGCATTACCTAGGGAGGTGGTGGAATCTCCTTCCTTAGAAGTTTTTAAGGTCAGGCTTGACAAAGCCCTGGCTGGGATGATTTATTTGGGGATTAGTCCTGCTTTGAGCAGGGGGTTGAACTAGATGACCTCCTGAGGTCCCTTACAACCCTGATATTCTATGATTCTATATGCTCACTCCCTGACTCTCTCTCTCCACCCCTCTCCCACTAAGAGTGCTACAAAATATCTGCTTCTATAATTAGCTCTGTATAGCCTCCAGGCATTTACAGAATGACTTGGTACTGGAATAGTTTACACGGTGGCTTGTTAAACTATATGTTTATCACTATGGACACACTAATGAAGGCAGAGTGAAGTGTTGGCTCAAAAGGAAGATGTCTGTACCAAAAAACACAAAATGTGAAAAGGGAAGGTGTCTACTGGATGTCTCTCTGATTGACCAAGAGAGGTGGTGTACTCATCAGACTTAGCTCTGTGACAGCAAAATCTAAAAGAAACATCTCTCTGATGCAAATTTTAGGGGTCACTGCTACATATGCACTTCATGTTTGTAAATATGCTACAGAAAGAAAAGCAAAGAGACTAAAACAAGAACAGTGATGCCTTATTACACAGGCAATCAACAAATCTAAAACACAAATTGTTGAAATTCAAGATGTATTTAGTTATAAAATAAGCATGCAATAATCAGATTAACTAGATTTTAGGAATAAAAGCCATTTTGGTGAATCACAAAAGGAAGCAACAAGACGTGAATTTTTCTAACAAAATACATAAAGGAATTCCATTTTTAAACTAACAGTTAAAAAAAAAACAGACCTAAAATGACATTTTCATTTTACAAAAGTTATACAGAGGCAGGAAGAACAGTCAATGAATGCACTCACTTTTATAGATGTACTTTCTAAACCATTCATTTTAATGAGTCTGTTGCATCACCCAAATCACCACACGTGGTATTTGAGCTCATTAGTGTGTTATCATCAAAGGCTGGAGCAATCATCCTGTTTTTCAAAACAACAAAGCTCTCCTTCTGAAATCAACTGCTGCACTAACTCTATTGCATGGAAGATTGGTGGATCAAAAAAACTGAATTGAATAGAATGGAATTTTGTTTTATATATGACTTTCATATTCCAGGTATCCTTAAACTCTTTATAAAGGAGAATGCAAAGATAACCATGTAGGTAAATACAACATTTCTTATACACTCAACAATAGCTCACGTATAACCTCAGGATTTCATCCTGCAAAGATTTAACACATGCTTAGTGAGCAGGCCTACTAAAGTTAATGGGTTTTAAATTCCACCTGGACTCTGACCAGGTTTAAGAAAAAATTCTACATTAATAAACACACACAAAGTTACATTTCTCAAAGTTGCAAAATTTTGCCCCTTCCCACAAACACTGTTTTAAATATTAGTTTAAAACGTTTTAAACTAGAAAAAAGTAAGGAAAGTCTCAGTTATGGATTTTTTTCCTCATTAGCTTATAATGAAATCAGAGGTTCTGAAATCTGGGGGCTGGTCCCCCTGGAGAGGGGTATGGAATGTATTCTGGGGGAGGGAGCAAGAGAAGCTTTAGGGGAAAAAACTCAGGGGGGGGGTGGATAGCGGTTGGGGCAGTCAGGGGACAGGGAGCGGGGGGGGTTGATGAGCTGGGGGTTCTGAGGGGGGCAGTCAGGGGGCGGGAAGTGGGAGGGGGCGGGGACCAGGCTGTTTGGGGAGGCACAGCCTTCCCTACACGGCCCTCCGTACATTTTTGCAACCCCGATGTGGCCCTCGGGCCAAAAAGTGTGTCCATCCCTGCATTAGGGGATGAGTTGGACCTTAATCTTTCATGACAGACCGTTTGCTTCAGTGTTACAAGGCAGTGGGTGGGTCTTAAAAATCATCAAAATATGTGCTGTGTAACTTATGGACAGCTCCTAAGCATGAGTAGTTTTATTTGTGTGAGTAGTCCCTTTGACTTCTATTGGGCTACTTCTATTAATACAGTTACATGCACTGCTTAAATATTCGGGAGATTAGGCCCTACAGCTGCATACTTTTAGTCCCATTTTAAAACGGGTTTTAATTGAATTTGCTTGTGTTCAGAAAATACCATTTGAATGAAAACAAACAAGGTTATTCTGTGTAATATTGTAGCAGAGATAGATTACAATATTAATGGGACACCATTAGTTTGAAATCTAGCCAAAGTTAAAGTGAGTGTGAAATAGAAGCACCTGCTTCTCTGAGTCCCCCTGTCAATTTTGGTGGTTTTGCAATGCTTTTCCCTCTCCTGTGAAATATGCGGAAGGCCCACAAAAGCAACAGGGGAAACTGACTGAACTGATTATATGCAAGTGATCTCAAATGCACAAATTAAATAAACTGGAAAGAGGGGCAATTTCCTTTTCCTCTCATTTTTTTAAATTATAGTTAATGCTAGGTGTTCCTTGTAACAATGGTAGAAACTAGGAAATTTTAGTAGGTAACAGTTTTTCAGGCAAAGAAGTGATATTTCAGTATGAAGAATTTATATGTCATAAAGGATTTATATATGGAAAGAAATACCTGAAGCAGCACATGATGCCACTGAAGCCTGAGATCATAATGAATGATTTAACAAAACAGAGAGTGGTGTAATGCTTCGTCCATCCATGCACTGCAGAAACCATAAACAGCTGCTTTCATGATTATTGTAACATTGCTGAAAACCCTCTTGAGCTTTGACAACTTAGTGATATCAGTCTTTTCTTAACTATATGTTTGGTACACTTGTCACGTATGGTAAAAAAATGGATATGTTAAATACAGTTCAAAAACTATTCTTATTTGCAAAGGAATATGGACAAATTCAGTGAAAAACTGCCAATCACACACAACAGAGCATGGGAATCAATCTGGATCTTAGAATAATGAATATCAAATCCATCCTGAAACTCAACAAGCACCCAATAATAGAGCCAGGTTTCAAATTAAACACAATCCTTACCTAAAATGCCATATTAAGAAGCATGTCAATGCATGAAAATAATGTATATGTTGGAGTGTAACATTCTTGTAAGAAGATGACAAAAAGGCTTTACCAAAGTACATTACTTGAAACTCCACACACATACGAAAGTGTCAAAGCCAGGCTGGGTCAATACAGAAATTGAAACAGCTGCAGGGGCATGAGGGCAGCACTCAAGCCAGATTTCTAAAACCTGCCAGCTAGAAATCTCAGAGAATAATGTTAAGATCTAGCCTGGTGACCATCAAATGTTTCTCAAGCATATGATGCAAGACAGCTGGAGAGGAACACAGCAAAAGTCACAAAAGCATACAAAATGGAAGAGCTGAAATATTCTGGAATGTTAATCAACAAAGTGTCCTTGAAATACTGAATAAGAATGCCAAACAATTAAACCATTTAAACTTTTTTAAAAAAGCAGTACCATGTAATTCAAATCTAACATGTGACCTACATCAAAGCTGATGTGGAGTATCTAAAGGGAAATGTCATCCATATTCCGAGGAACATCTTCAAAATGGCTTTAAATCAAATCCCAAAACAGCACAAGCTGTGCACAAAGAGAGGCATTTGCACTTACACGTTGAGTAGTCAGAGGCAGCATTATCTGACTTAAAAACAACAAGGAGTCCTTGTGGCACCATAGAGACTAACAAATTTATTTGGGCATAAGCTTTCATGGGCTAGAACCCACTTCATCAGATGCATGGAGTGGAAAATACAGGAGCAGGTATAAATACATGAAAAGATGTGAGTTGCCTTACCAAGCATGAGGTCAGTCTAACGAGACAAATCAATTAACAGCAGGACACCAAGGGGGGAAAAAATAACTTTTGAAGTAGTAATGAGAGTGGCCCATTTCAGACAGTTGACAAGAAGGTGTGAGTAACAGTAGGGGGAAATTAGTATTGGGTAAATTAGGTTTAGGTTTTGTAATGACCCAATCACTCCCAGTCTTTATTCAGGCCTAATCTGATGGTGTCCAGTTTGCAAATTAATTCCAGTTCTACAGTTTCAAATTGGAGTCTGTTTTTGAAGTTTTTTTTGTTTAAGAATTGCTTCTTTTAGGTCTGTTATTGAGTGACCGGGCAGATTGAAGTGTTCTCCTACTGGTTTTTGAATGTTATGATTCCTGATGTCAGATTTGTGTCCATTTATTCTTTTGCGTAGAGACTGTCCGGTTTGGCCAATGTACATGGCGGAGGGGCATTGCTGGCACATGATGGCATATATCACATTGGTAGATGTGCAGGTGAACGAGTCACTGATGTGGTTAGGTCCTATGATGGTGTCACCTGAATAGATATGTGGACAGAGTTGGCACTGGGGTTGGTTGCAGGGGTTGGTTCCTGGGTTGGTGTTTTTGTTGTGTGGTGTGTAGTTGCTGGCGAGTATTTGCTTCAGGTTGGGGGGCTGTCTGTAAGTGAGGACTGGCCCCCCCACCTGAAGTATAACAAGGTCAACCTTTTTGTTGCAAACATCTGTTAAAATCCACTCTACCAGTAGGATCAGAGTTTTGTTTTCTATTCACTGCTGAAGCTTCAAGTATGCATCAAATAGATGAGAAGAGTAACAAAGAAGAAAAAAAAATGTAAAAGCAAAAACAATGGACACCTCTCAAACCCAGGGCCTGATTTTGTAAAGTCCTCCAACTTCTCACAAAAGGCACTCAGCAACTCTGAGGATCAGACCCTTTTTTCCTGATTGTTGTTGTTTTCAGATTTGGCTATAACACAGCACAGACATGACACTTAGTACATACAAGCCACTGAATGCCATTATAGTGAAGTTTTATATAACTGCAACCTGGCAAATTTACAGCTGCATATCTGTACCTATTAGGCCATATCCTTCAAGGCTGGCACTTAGTCAATAAAAAGATCATGCTGACTATTGTGCATTTAAAATCTCATACCATAATAATGCAGCAATATAGCTTTCTTCTTCTTGGCATTTAATTTGCCTAGTTTCTCTATTTACGAGAGAGAGAGAAAAAACTGTAATTGTTCTCACATTCAGAGAGAGACAGTGAGTCTGATTCTCCTCCCACGTAGAGAAGATTTACGCTGACAGAGTTGCACCTAGTTTACATTTATGTGAGAGGAGAATCAGGACTACTATATGCATTTATTGGAGTCCCTAATTTTATATTAAAATTAAGTGGCTAGTCTACGTGCATTTATTTGAATGTGAAATGTGAGAATCAAATAAGTGATCCGAGCCTATTTATTTGAATGCTGTCACAGATATAAGGCATCAACATAAGCAGAGACAATATATGCATGTGCCCTGATCCTGCAAATGTTTTTATACATGTGAGAAGTCTTCACAGCTGTAATTGTGCTTGCAAAAGATGTTTGCAAGAGATTAACTTGCAGAATAATCCATCAACTGCCCAAGAGAGTTAACAATTCAAAATTGTCCAGAGACCTAGGATTAGAGGACACATTTTTTGGACAAAACTTTTTTTTAAATGAAGATTTCAGTCAATCAAAACATTTCATGAATTTATGCCAAATTTGCCGAATTTTGTTCAAAAATCCAAAATAGTTTTTAAAAAAATTTCAAAAATCTCATTTTTACATTTTTAAAAATGAAACATTTCATATTTTATTTTAAAAAAGATAAACTAGAAAATTAAATATTTCATTTTGGGTCGAACAAAACATTTAGTTCAAACTAACAAAAAAAAATGTAATCGTTTTGGTTCAGCCAGCAAACCGAAAAATCAGTTATTTACACAAATCTGCTGGGGATACTCCCTGACCATCACCTCCTTCATTCCCCAGCTCTTATATCACCATGTCCAGTCATTCATTTCAAGCAGCAAGAGCCTTTTCTTTCTATATCTTTGTATAATGAACTTGTGTTTTCATCCTAGCAAGAATAGAAAGTCCGTGCTATTGACATTTAGTCTGCAACCAAAGACAGAGGACTTGCACTTTTACCCAGAAATGTAGCTTTAAAAAGGACATCTGGGAACAATCCTCTGTTCATTTGTGGTTTGGAACAGTCAACATTATGTTTGTTTTCATTTGCACTGGTGTAGCAATAAAGCTCACTGAGTAGCACTGCCAGATAGGGCCACGTGCTGTGAGAATTGGACAGATTTTAAAACAACATTGTAGAGACGTCTTTTGCTGCTTTTGTGGGGGATGGGAGGGAGGAAAGGGGAGAGAGAACATGAGTGAGTGAGAGCGCACGCCTGCATTTTCCAATAAGGAAAAGCTTTTTAAAAACTAAATTCTGAAAGTTCAAGTCCTGCACTAGCAAACAAGATCCAGCCAGTGACAGGATGGCAATAACTGGTGGTAGCAAGCTCATGTGTTGAAGCTGAATCCCAACCCCACCCTTGCACCCACTCACTGAGAGGCTCTGGACAAGTGTTTCATGACTTGGTGAGCTCAATGGGATTACTCATGGGAGTAACTGCTCATCAGTGTGAATAAACTGGCCCTCAACCTCTCTGCCTTTTTTTTTTTTTTTTTTTTTTTACACATGAGAGAAATAAAGAGGCAGTGTTAGCCTGTTAGGTGCCCTGCGCAGGAATACTGAGGGGCGCTTAACCTTCAAAAAATACTAATTGCATTATTTACACAGATCCAAAAATATACCAACACAACACACACTAATACAGATGTTAAAAAGTCCATGTTAAATAAGGTGAATGGTATTTTGGAAATACTACTAAATCAGGTGCCCTGTAAAGGTTCGGACCCTGCGGCGCCTCCTGCTGGTAGTCGTTGGGAATTAGCTCGTCCAGCCCCAGAGCGCCCTCTGCAGGCTGATGATCCGCCTTACCGCTGGCCCCTGTGTCCCTCCCAGGACCCGGTGCCCCTTTCTCTGGGGTGCTGCCCCCCTGGCAGTACCCCCACACCCTTGGGTTCTGGGTCTCCCCACCCAGGGGAACCCCCACCCTCTAACCCCACCTCACCTCAGTTTGGGCTACTGCCAGTCCCCACTTACCCCCTTATTCAGGGGAAGACTGCAGTGTATACGCCACTCATCACCGGCAAGGGGGTTTTGGACCTGCTGCCTCTGCCTACCCGTGGGCTGCCCCTCTGCAACCCTGCACCTATTCAGCCTGTAGTCAGGCCTGCAGCCTGAGGCTTTCCAGGCTGGAGCTCCCAGCTCCTCTGGCCCTTCTCCAGCCCTGCTCCACTCTAGGTGTCCTGCTCAGCACCTTGCAGCCAGGCCCTTCTCCCTCTACAGGCAGACTGACTGGACTCCTGACTTATAGCCTCTTATAGGGGCAGCTGGGCCTGACTGAGCTGGCCACAGCTGCGGCTGCTCCCTTAATCCAGCTGGGCTTTTCCCCAGCACCCCAGCCCTCTCCCCAGGCTGGCCTCAGCCCTGTCAGGGCCGGAGAGAGTAACCACCCCGCTACAGGCCCCTTGAGTTGCTTCTGGCCCTAAGCAATTGCTACGCTATTGCTTCTGACCCTAAGCAATTGCCTGGGCTATACTGGGCGGGGTTCGAACTAAGATACGCAACTTCAGCTACGAAGTTTGCTAGTTTGATTTACCTGGCTGTCCTCACGGGAGCGAGTCAATCGCATTGGCTCCCCCGTCAACTCCACTTACTCCTCCTGACGAGGTGGAGTACAGGCGTCGATTTGGGGATCGATCTGGCGGGTAGTGAAGATGTACCCTAAAGTCTGCTTATGCCTAGCCCCACCACTGTGTATAATGGAGATAGTAATAATCACCCTACATCATAGGAGTTTTGTGAAACTAGATGTTTAGATTAAGAGTGCTTTGAAAATACAAAGCACAGTAGAAACGCTGTGACCTATCAATGACATTCTCCTTTTCCTCTCACAACTAGCTCCCTCCAATACGTTGCAAGTAACAAGTTATTATTATTCACTTCTAAGTTGCAAAATTTGTGGAATACCAGGAAGACCCAAATGTTATTTTCAAGTTAAACAAACAAAACGAAAAACAATGTAAAAGAGGCATTTGGAGCTGAGCAAAGCCCAGCTTGGAACTGGAACATTTTATGCCAGGAACAAAACAATTATGCCAAAAAAATTGTCTTTGCTATGGAAAAGTTCACACAAACGTCTACACGTCTGAATCATCATCAATATCAACCCCTCTAGGATAGCTCAAAAGCAAATACTGCAAACAAGCACATTTACCAGCTGGTCAGTCAATTAGAAAAGCCCTCTCCCCTAGACTATCTTCGCATGAATAAGGTCTTGCACATGGTATACTTTACTGTGTATATTCAAACATCTAAGTATGTTTTGTATAACCATTTCCAACATTAAAACATGCAGGTTGTTGGAAGTTTTTTTTACTAGTGGTTAGTAATGCATTTTGTAACTCACTCATAAAGCTCACTCATTATACTGTGCTCTAAATTTAGATTTTGTAGAAACTAGGTGTTTTCCAAACCCCATTCATCTGTGCTTCCGCAGCAATTCCATCACTGTATATAGGCATATCTAACAAACAAATTAATAAACATCCATTTTTTAATAAATGATTTTTTAAAATTTATTTTATTTTAAAAACATTCCTCTGCAACATTGGAAACAGAACCACATCATCGCCACACACCTGTAAACCAGAAGGTGAAACTATATATAATCTGAAAGTCAGCTAACTGATTGGTCTTGATTCACAGGCCACATTGATTGAGTGAAATGAGGGGAAACAAACAAAGCAATTACATGAATATAGAAAAGTACTGTCAAAGGTCGGGAAGTGACAATCTAATCCAAAACAATATCACTTATTAGAAAAAGTAACTACTTGCGAAATGCATACACAAACACACAGAGAGAACGAAGCTCAGAGAAGATATAGTTTTATTTACAGTAAAGCTGCTAAGGACATGCAATTAGATTACATGCTTAATTCACTCACCGTCCTTTCATAACATTATACAAACCTCAGTGAAGGGCTTTTCTCATTGTTTTAGTGAAGGGGTGAAGAATGGTATAATTCATAGGGTGGTGTCAACGAATAACCCAAAACTGAGAGGTTAATCATCAAAAGTAAAGCTTTCTCTCTTTATTGATCCATTATCTTAGACCAATTTAAAGTGGTAGAGGCTTTCAGAGAAAGGAATGTGTGACTACACAAAACAAAAGCACAGTGGAGCTACAAGGATATGAGCCCGTTTAATTAGGAGTGTGGCAGTCTCTAGTGATGACTTGGCATGCAAAAATACATCACATTTAGTACCAGTGTGAGCTTTGAACTATATAAAACAAGCACCTCTGGCTTAAGAAGGCAAGAGTATACAGAACTGTAGGTATTATAATTATACTGTACAAGAGAGTCTTCTATCTTGAACATGCAGAGCTGATCTTTATTTATAGAATATGTAAGCCTATGTTTTGTTAAACCAAAGTCTCAGACCTCAAATTCCACGGTTCCCTCTCAATGCCACCTGGTGACTATGCTTTCTGTACATGAACAATACATGGCTGCACAGTGCATTACATAAAAAGATATGTATTTCCAAACATCTTTATTAATTTTCCTTTCCCTCAGAAAAAAACAACAACAACATCATCAAACTGCAAAAGCATCTGAATTGCCTTTGTCAATGCCTACATCTTACCCAGGATTATGTGATCAAGTCTTATTTCTCCCACAGGCAATGGAAAGGATTAGCTTAAAAGGAGAAAAAACACTGCAATCTCCAATGTGCCATAACTCAGGAGACAAATTCAAGAACTGTATGAAAGACACACCACAGTGTAGTTTTCTTACATAAAATTTATTAGCTGATGGATTTACTTCTGCAGAAGGGCCGGGATTGAACAACAACATGTCTCCCATATGGGCAGGGGTACTACAATGCTGTTTGCAAACCTGATTCATGGATTTGCAAATGGGATCTGAAAACATTTTTAGAATGACATTGCTATCTCCAGGGCCAGGTTTCTGAGCCCTTAATTATTACTCAAACCCCAAGTGTTAATTAATAATTACTGAAGTGGAATAAAATCCTTTCCCTCTATTCCCTTTGGACCGTGAGGAACAAATGACTAAGGCTTTGTCTACACTGGATTTTCGTCAGTAAAACTTTTGTTGTTCACGGGTGTGAACAAAACACACACACCCCCAAACGACAAAAGTTTTACCAATGAAAAGCACCGGTGTGAACACCGCTTTGTTGGCAGGAGAGCTCTCCTGCCAACAAAGCTATCACCTCTTGTTGTGGGAGGAATTTTTTTTTGTCGGCAGGAAAGCTCTCGCCCATCAATAAAGAGCAGCTACACTGCGCACCTTTTAGCGGCATGGCTGTAGGGGCACAGCTGTGTCGCTAAAAGGTGCATAGTAGAGACATAGCCTAAGAAAAAGGAGACATAGTCCAAAGACAAAAGGGAGGCAAGAGAAAAACCTTTTTAAAAAATTCCATGCATGTTAAAGAGTGTAAAATTTCAGGGTTGCATGTGTACATTTAGCTTTGTAAGTCCCATTGCTGTTAAATGGAACCGTACACCTAAACCCGAGCCCACTGAAAATTTAGTCTGTCAAAGCATATGCTGAAGTGAGCTCAGAAAGAGATAGCTTTTTAAAAAGTTCAATTTCATCTGTTCCACCTATTATCTCAGATGTTACATGAGAAGGGTAAATTGGAGTTACCTATTTTTCTTTACTTTCAGATTCTGAGTTTGCAAACAGCTGATAATACTGTCCAAATAACCAAATTTAATGAGGTATTCTCATCCTCTAGCAAATAAGAATAATTATAGGGCAATATTGGTCAAATAATAGATTATGGAAGAGAAACTAAAGGATACAATTATACAATAAAAATAAAGTGAACAATATGCCATTTGCCAACCCACACTATCTTTGCAAAGCCATCATCAATCCATAATTATACAGGAAGATGGGGGTTGTATATTGCTGATTGTACAACAAAAAGGGATAGCAGGAGTAGATTATAAAAATAGTGGGTAAAGAGACTTCCCCAGATAATTTGCTTTCTATTGATCAGCTATTGACCTGACTTCTATCCAGCCAGTAAATTAGCCTGACCTGGGAGTAAATTACAAATATTTCTTTTACATACTGAGGCTCTCAAAGCCCCCATCAACACACAGAACAGCCAAATGTACTGCACACTGAATGCTCAGCTGGAGAGTTCATTATCATTACTATCGAGTCATGTTCCTCTCAGTATGGGCAACACTTGGCCATTTAGGTTTCAATGGCCCTGAAGTGCTAGCCTTACAGAATGCCCTCCAGCACTAATTGCTTGGTTCTGCTAGTTGTTTCCATTAGTGCAGTAGTCACAATGCTATCTGAAGGCACAACTGATTTTCTTAAAAGGAACGTGCTTCCATCAGGAAATCTTCATGACATTTTCTTCAGTTTTCAGCTTAATTCAAAGGTATCTGAAATAATCCCTTCCTGCTCTCCTGTTATGTATTCTGAGTTAAATCTAACTTGCAGAAGACTGACACTACATAGAACCACAGTAGACCAACACACCAGAATTGACACAGCAGATGAAGTCGACATTAATTGGGTATGACACTGATGCGAGGGCAAGGATATAGACTTCAGACCTGCTCACTGTGACAAAGTGGGAATGTTCTTAATGTTCTCTCTGAATACTGTGTGGGTGCCTCAGTTTCCCCATGGCATTTCTTAAGTATCTAGGTGGTGGGATAAGGGTGTGAGATTGTTGCAGAGCCCTACAGGGCCAGTGTGATGGTGTCTGCACAGAGAATGGCCGAGACCCTATCTCCTGGCAACTGATGGCCTGGGGCCCTCCTCTGCAAAGGTGCCAACTGAAGGTGTTGGAGAACAAAGAGATCAGGTGCTCTCCTGGCCCAGGAAAGAGACAGAGGCCAGAGGAGGGGCGGGAGAGTTTCAGTTTGGAGCTGGCTGGGGAAATGAAGGGAGGCTCATTTGCGGCTCTGGGTTCCCTGGCCCCCAAGATGGACCTGACTGAAGGGTCCTGTTTCCTGTACCTACAAGCTCTGTTTTAGACCATGTTCCTGTCATCTAATAAACCTTCTGTTTTATTGGCTGGCTGGGAGTCATGTCTGACTGAGGAACTGGGGTGCAGGGCCCTCTGGCTTCCCCAGGAGCCCTGCCTGTGCGGACTTGCTGGGGGAAGCACACGGTGTGAGAAAGGGATGCTGAATGCCCCAAGGTCAGACCCAGGAAGGTGGAAGTTGTGTAAGCTTCTTGCCCTGGAGACAGTCTGCTCAGGGGTCAGAGTCCTGACTGGCTTTGTATAGAGCAGTGCCAGAGCATCGCCCGGTGACTCCGTGACACCCACAAACTGAGATGCCTAACTGTACATTTGTATTTCAGCATAATTGATCAGGGCAGCCAATTTTACATGCAAGAAGAGGGCATTCTGCCATATTTGTACTGTAATTATGAAGTTAAATTATCAGAAATTATTAAGAAAATGATACTTCAGTTGAAACTTAAAAGTTAGATACTATCACTCTAATGCAAACTAACAAACAACTATATAACTAGAAGTAATAGTGATTATAGTAGGGCATAGTTAAGGTTGCACCAGGATTTCCATTTTAACAGGAATGGAAATAAGAAGTCTGTGTTTTGATCTAAAAGATCAATTCCAAATACATATTGCAGTGTTTGAACTTTCTTGAACATTGCAGTTTATGAACTTTCTATAACAGTTTGTGGAGAAAAAAGTTAGTTATGACTGTTTTTTAAAATGCCATGTAATGAATTATTCTCATGTCCAGTGTTTTCTTCTGATCCCTTATTTCCTACAGCAGTCTGAAGTAGGAAATTAAATGTATGTGAATGTTTGCTATTAGTATAATGAAAAATGTTTAACCTTGCAACATGTTTTGAATAGTTAAGTTTTAAAAAAAATATCAGTGTTAGGATTGATAGAAGGTTACTGCTCAGGGTTGATATTTTTCTACATTCAGCTATTTTTTTTTTAAAGGAACCTTGGAATAGCTATTGATTTTGAACTAAAATGCTTCATACAGAGTTCCCACTGAAGTAAAAAACGACTATATTCAAGGGCAGAATTTCGTCTATTGTTTATAACGTCTGCTGGGAAGAGGGAGCTGTCAGATTTTACATATAGAACATTAAGTATACCCATATATGTCCAAACATGTCCAAAATCAAATGTTTATATCTATATACATCACACATACAGAAGTGATTCATATAATAAATTTATCATGAACTGTTGAACACCTTGCCTACACTCTACCCTATGTTGTGATGAGAACCAGACAAGCACCTGGATAGAAAAAATCCATTTCCCCTAGGACTTATTCTAACATTCCAACTCCAAGAGCAACTTCAAAGAGCCAGCATTTTATTTTTCCATTTGACCTACCAGAAATGTTTCTCCTTCTCCTCCCACCTTGGATAGAATTTCCTTCACAAATTAACCCCTCCCAAAGCCCAGGATGAATAAAATTCAATCTGGGACCAGCAAAAATGTTTCTGCATATAAAAATGCTATGATTTTCAGCCTGTTATTTTTGCGTTTCCACTGGGAGAGCCCAACACTCTCCTAATAGCTGTCCCTGAATCAGCCTCTTGGTTAATAGAGTACTCTAAGGGTGCAGCAGTGTCTTTGGATCAAGACTGGACAGAGTGATGACATAAGGCTGTTCCTAGAGTAGATCCAGTCTTTAAAGGGGAAAGCAGTCTTATAAAGCTTACCAAGCTTACCCGGGTCCAATATTTCACATAGTTTTTGGAAAGAAGAGGAGCTTATGAGAAGCTAGTATTTACAGTCTCTTATTTTGAAATAAAAATTAATATCCAAGCCTAATTCTGATATTTTCATATTGTGTGCCTCATCCCCCTGCTTTTCCCAAAAACATTGTTCATAAACTGTACACTTTTTTAAAATGTGAAAGTTCCAAAAACAGTGGAAGAACAGATACGCAGCACTCAACACACCCTTTGCTCTTAGGAATAGGATTCTTGCAAGTACTTGAGAAAAGAATGGATGAGCAGCCAGTCTTGTGTCTGAATACAGCATTAATTAATTAGCTGCAGCACAGGAAAAACCAATCAGCTAATAAAATATTCAACAATCCACCTCCTCTTCCCATCCATTTCACAAATAATTCCAAAAGCGTGCACTCAGATGTGCTTGTTGTTTTCCTTATATCTCCACTGAAGTCAAAAGCAATTATGTCTAAGAAACTTACTCTATGTAGCTGAGTAGACAGCCATCAGCAGTAAATAGTACACTATCATTTTCATATGACACACAGTCAGATTCATCACTGAGTGTTGTGTGGGTTTGATTCAGCAGCAGAGACTCAACCTTGTAATCAGTGTGATGGTAATAGCAAGTTTGAAACAAAATCTCTTGGAGTGCTATAAACTGGAGACAGATTCTGCTATGGCAAGGTCAACAGCTGCAAGTAACTTGGCTAAGAGTGTAACAAATACAAGTGTAATAAAGACCCAGATAAACTCTTAGGGATGGACAATAGGGAGGCCTTCCCTATCATGTATTAGTTGGAATAACTGAAATCTGTACATTATTACATGGAATGGAAGATGGTAAAGAAGCCCAGCTAGCTCCACTACCTCATGATGAATTAGCAAGATTAACAAATAGTTTTTCTTCCACATACTCCTCCTTGGCACTGCTGACAAGTAGAAACCACATTTTATTTTAGCTACAGCCAGAACACAAAGTGAAGACAGTCCTTTTTGTGTTAACATTACATTGTCCTCAAAAGACATCAAATGGTATTTCCAACAATCAGTTAGATTTAATCCAGATTAAATAAACTCAAAGACGTATTTATTTCAAAATACAGAAGCAAACACAAAATAAAGACTTTAGACAAATGTCCGGCAGGAAAACTACAAGAAGATTCTGCAAGCTGTTTTCAAATAAGTTATTTAGTTACAAAGCAAAGACTGTAAAAGTAATAAACTTTACAACTCTCGTAAGAGATAAATTGTTGCTTCTCCAAAGATAAGAAATGTTTAATTAAAATGGGTATCAAGACTGCAATCAGAGGAAAAGGTGATCCTCAGAAAGCCACTTTGGGACTGGTAAGCCATCAAGTGCTTCTTGGGCACATATCATAAATCACGTATCATGTCTCAAGACATCAACGGGAGCTGCATCTACTTACACCAGAACTGAATTTCACCCATCCATTATCCCTAATGGAACAAACTCTGAAGTTGCACAGATGCTACGCTTTCAGACAGAAGGCGCTTTCAGGCATTTTCACTGCCAATGGAAAGTTGCTGTGAGTGTACAAAGGACTAGTCTGCATAGAATCTAGCATCACAAGGAATATCGCTGAACTATGGAAAAGAAAAGTCACTTATTCTCCCAGGGCAATCAGAGTCTCTTACACAGTGTGCAGCATTTGAAAGACCTAGAACACATTCAGAACAGATTCACATAAAAAAGTACTGGACTCGTGTCATTTACAAATGAATGCTGTCTGAGATTCCAAACTCTTGAAGTCCTACCAGTACCAAATGACAGTGATACGGCTCACACTCAGGTGACTCCATTCTGGATGGGTTTCAACCACTAGCTTGCAATAAAGAAAAGCACATGCACAGCAATTGCATATGTACCTATTGTGGATGCCACACCAGCTGACATGGCCACAGGCTGTACTACAAAGTTGAAATGTAAGGAAACGTCAGCAGCTCTGGGACAGCAGCAGGCCATTCAGATCATGGATCAGCAGCTGTATGCTATTGCTCAGCAACCGAAATACACTCTCTCAAATGAATCCTGGTACCGATGTGATTTGTCTGTGTGGTTTTCACACCCGGTGCTATTTTACTGCATGTATTAGGAAATTTTGGGGAGGTGCAGGATTGCCTGACCTTCTAGTGGATTCTGATGTGTATGCGGCATGTACTGCAGATCAAAGGCTTGCTGTTTATCAATTCAGTCATGCTATATGGGGCTTGACTCTAGCATTTGAGGCCCTGAGTGCTCTGAAATTTTATTCATATGTTAAATGGTGTGAGCCGGGAGGAGATACTCATGTTGTTCCAGCATTTGTCTGGCAGATGTTGGCTGATACACAAAAGGTGCAAGGATTCAGTGTGTTAGGACTCAAACATGTCATTAAAGAGCTTGATGATACTGTAATTCAGCATATGTTACCACCACTGGAGGAATTTCAGACATGGGAGTATGCTGAGTCTCCTAGATTAAAGTTATGGGATCATTTTCTCCAGATTATGCAGATACTACTTCTAAATGTCCATGCAGAGTAAGACTGTGGTTGGAAACTTCACCTGCATGCGTGTGCGTGCACGCATGCGCGCACACACACGCACACACACACCCCATGCCATGCTTCCATACTTCTTTACAGCAAACAGGCCCAATTATAGGCCTGGTGGATACTTTCAAAGTGGATATTTCAAAGTGGTCATTTTAATGTATTGATGGTGTCATTGTTTATCTCTGTTTCTATGGCTCGACAGCACCACATCATACCTCACATTGAAATACACATAATAAGCTTTCAAATGATGTATATTGTGTTTGTGTGTGTGTGTGTGCGCGCGCGCGCGCGCATGCACACAGAGAGGGTGCATTAAGTTGACCAAATCAATCGTGTCTGCCTCTCACCTACAAGAATAGTGGGAGGTGATCAGGCAATTTCACTCAGGTTGAAATATCCCAGAGAAGGACTACCATCTGGAGAGGCTCCGTGCACCCGTTCACACTGGATTCTCCAGAGACCAACAGACAAAGAAGGAAGTTTTGGATAAACAGACTGAGTTAGGACCTTCTTTCTGATCCAGCAAACAGAAAGGACCTTCGGTCCTGGGGGGCCCCCAATCAATCCTGGGAGGGGTTGGAAGGACTTTGGCTCACTGAGGCCCCAAAAGACTGATGGGTGACCTCTGGTAAGCTTTTAGCATGTGTATAAGAACATTAATTGTTTTCAACATGTCTTCTCTGTAATGCTTTCACCTTAATAATAAATGTTCTTGCTTATAAAAAGCTGTGTGGTAATGTGTAACAGCTAGCAATTACTCTGTTCATAGCCTCTGGAGAGGAAGCAAAGCACAGATGCTGGCCTGTTTAGGCAGCCTGATTTGCTAGGAATATCATAGTCTAGGCAGGAAACTGTGCAGCCTGGAAGATCCCCATAAGGAAGGAGACAGAGACATTGGTCTCTTCCCAAGAGAAGTAATAGCTGAGGAGCCAAGAGCCTAGAGTGGAGGACTTCAAGGGAACACGGAGGAGAGTGGGAAGAGGGAATAAAAGGGGAGTTGCCCTTAACTTTGACACTTTTTTAATACATTAAAACTACCGCTACTACTTTGTTCTAGAACGAAGATATAAACGCTATTCACTTCTCTGAGTGGAATGCAAAATCTCATTAAAAAATAAAAAATACAGGGTCAAGGCCTGCATTCTGTCTTCCACAGAAAAAGTACTCCGGAAACCTTTCAGCATTTGGTCCTTATGGCAGGATGGGTTTGCCACAAGACTAGGGGGTACCTGGAGGCTTTCAAGAAGCACAGAGCCTAAGGATCCACAAACGAGTCTAGGCCCATCCTTCTGGATCTCAGAGCCTCCAGGCCCCTCAATGAGACCTTTTGTCCCCGGCACAAAAACTCCTTCAGGAATTATACTGACAATGTTTTCCCAGCATAGCTGTACACTAACACCATCCTCTGAGGGCAACTGTCACAGGGCATGCTGGCCTTTTCAAGGGGGTTCTGGGTCCAAGCTGTAATTGGTTTCTGCTTTCCACCCAGAACAGAGTGATTCTGAGACCCAAGACCAGAGGGAACATAGCAGTTGGAGGCTGTCAAGGGTTACTGGGAAGGGGGCTGGCAAGCTATATGCTCCTTTCCCCCAGCACAGGTTTGGAGAGGGAACCACTTGTGGGGCTCTCCTGTTCTTGCATAACCAAGCTGTGGATCTCTCCAGTGAGAGGGATCTTGGGTGGCTGTTGGATGAACGAAAAAGAGTCAGATGGAGAGAGAGAGAAAACCAGGAGAGGAAAGTTTATATTTTGAAACAACTTATGGAAGGGCACCCCAGAGAAGGCAGAACGCTGGCAGCAAGCAGAGAAAATGGCCCCTGGGGGCACCAGACACTTGCTTCCTCTTCTCAGCTCTTCTCCAGAGCTGAAGCTCCCTCCCCTCCACGCTATTGGACTAAGGGGAAGAAAGCACATCAAAGGAGGGAAGGACTGGATTTTCATTGGACTTGCTGTCCCATTTATTTCTGAACATTTGTTGCCGGGGCCAGAGTTTTCATTTTAGCCATGTGCTAAACTACCCAGCCAGCAAGAGGCTGCATTTGTACAGCAGACCAGGCAACAGTTGCACTGCACAGGGACCAAAGCCACTAAGCAGGAGTTAATGCCACGTGGGCTTTCCTTGGAGAGAAGCAGGCTTCCTAGCCTAGTTGTTCTTCCCTCCAAATACTCCCTTCTGCACCACATGTTGTAACATGCTACCCAGGCTGTTTCTCCTCTTTCCATGCTCTTTTTCCTCTGCTTGGCTCCTCACTGTATGTCACAGCAGAGGAGAGAACAATAACTGACAAAGGAAGCTAAAACTGGGGTCTCTCACATTTGCATCCTTAGTGCAGGAAGCAGAAACAATCCTGGTCCATATGCACCTAGAGCACGAGGATCCAGAGAGCTTTAGCACTGCCAGAGAGGCTAGCTTGCAGACTGAAATCAGATAGGGAAGTGACAGTCACATGCTACACCTCCAAGATGTAGGTATAGAAACCACCTCTGAGTTCCCCCCACTCCCAATGCCCCAGAAGCATGCACCTGCCTGTAGGCTTGAGAAGTCAAATGCCTTAGATGGCTGGGCTATTGCACTGAGCCTTGGAACACCCAGGTCTCATTGTAGCTGAGCTATGAAAAAGCCCTGAAAAACACTAAAGGAACAAAATAGAAACAATGGAGGGAAAAGGAATGCAAGACAAAAGCAAGATAAATGAGTCACATCTTGTGAGCTCCAAAAAGTTGTTGTTTTTTAAAAGCAGTATTTGTAATGCAGGCTGAATTATGAGGCAAGGCATGAAAGCAGGGGGTGTTAGTAGTAGAAAACTACCAGAAAGAAGCGAGTTTCTGAAGGACTTAAGGGAAGAAAACAAGTTTCCTTGGGCCTAGTCTACACTAGAAAAGGGTTGCTGATATAGTTATACTGGTGTACTGGCAATCCTCCATATAGATGTCACTTATACCGCAAAAGAGTGCTTTTGCTGGTATAGCATATTCAGGCTCCCCGAGTGAATTAAGCTATACCAGCAAAAGCACTTTTATGCTGGAATATAACTGCATCTACACTAGAGTTTCTGTTGGTATAGGAATGTCAAAAAAAAAAAAAAATCGCACCCCTAACCAACCTGACTATACCAACGAAAATTGCTTGTATAGACCTGGCTGTGGTGTGGTAGAGAAGGGAGGCTTCATTAATTACATGTGAAAATAGATACATGCATCAGTACAGTTACCTATTTGTGCATATCTTGTACAACTACAGGTGCACAACTGCACATGAATTTTGGGGTTTCGTAGATCTTTATTTTTGATAATTTGGCTTCTAAGTCCTCTAGCACATATATCAAAAATATGTATAAGGCTGATCAATATACCCATTTTTAAAAGTTCCACTTACAACTGATAAAATACATTTGCATGCCTGGCTTATTAGGATGCATTTTTGGTATCACTTCTTTATGCATTTTTGCTTGGTTTTATGTATCTATTCACTATACATGTGAGTGTGTGTTACAGAAAGAAAGAATTAATAAATTCATAGATTTAAAAACCAGAAGGGACCATTAGATCATCTAGTCTGACCTTGTTTATAACAAAAGCCATAAAATTTCAGGCAGTTGCTTCTGTATTGAGCCCTATAAACTTGTGTTTGATTAAAGTATCCCCCAGAACGGCATTCATTCTTGATCTGAAGGCTTCAAGAGATGGAGAATCTACCCTCCCTTGGTAGTTTGTTTTACTGCATGAGGTTAGAGCTTTTTTAAAAAAAGCCTGAAAAATCTATTTTACTAACTGGTGGCACAGTATTCAGTGAACATCAGATTAAGATTCAAACTTCTGAGATTTTTTTTTCTAAAGATTGATCCATCCAGCACGTACTCCTGCAATCAAATCGGTTTAATGAAGGACAAGAATCTATTTGACAACATTCAAAAGTTGTTAGTTTTTTTTTTAAATACATGCTGTCACATTTAATAATATCCACTTGGGGAGCTATTTTGGTAAAACAGAAACCTTGAGTATAAGTATTCATATAAAAATTCTGAAAAATAGCCTCATCTTTTACAGAGTTCCCAAGATAGCTATGAACAGCCCAGCACTACACTTCATGAAATAATCATTTTTTCCCCAAGCCAAACAAACTCTATATCTACATACATACTAAATTTCACATTTCCCATGTTGGTCATCAACATCATAATTTAAAGAGTTGATGTAATTTTTTGTTTTTCACAGAAAATCATGAAATTGTGAATAATTCTGAAGATTAAATATTCCTCCCCAAAAGTGTAAATTGAACAAAATGTTCGAACATATCCAAAGAACAAACATATAATAACTAGTCATTTCAATTGCTAATTTTATGTTAAAAATAATTAACATTCCACAGGGAGTTTGTGGTAACATTTACTAAATGATGTGTAATTTCTAACAATTTCTCTGAAAATGGCTGCATCCCTTGCACACAAGGCAAAACTCTCTCCTAGCATAAACAGACAACTCCATTGACTTGCAGTTTTGCTTGTTTTCTCCATTAGAGAATTTGGCCCCTTATATGTCAGGGGTTTTGCCCACTGAATCCTCAGCCACAGAGCAGTTGCCATGCTAGCACTCCTCCCCAAGATTGGAGGAAGAAAGGAAAGCAGCAGAATACGGACCCTGGACTTCAGAAAAGCAGACTTTGACTCCCTCAGGGAACTGATGGGCAAGATCCCCTGGGAGAATAACATGAGGGGGAAAGGAGTCCAGGAGAGCTGGCTGTATTTTAAAGAATCCTTATTGAGGTTACAGGGACAAACCATCCTGATGTGTAGAAAGAATAGTAAATAGGGCAGGCGACCAGCTTGGCTTAACAGTGAAATCCTTGCTGATCTTAAACACAAAAAAGAGGCTTACAAGAAGTGGAAGATTGGACAAATGTCCAGGGATGAGTATATAAATATTGCTCGGGCATGTAGGAATGGAATCAGGAAGGCTAAATCACACCTGGAGTTACTCTTAACATCTCTCGCTAGCTGCAACAAGAAGGGTTTCTTCAGGTATGTTGGCAATAAAAAGAAAGCCAAGGAAAGCGTGGGCCCCTTACTAAATGAGGGAGGCAACCTAGTGACAGAGGATGTGGAAAAAGCTAACGTACTCAATGCCTTTTTTGCCTCTGTCTTCACGAACAAGGTCAGCTCCCAGACTACTGCACTGGGCAGCACAGCATGGGGAGGAGGTGGCCAGCCCTCTGTGGAGAAAGAAGTGGTTTGGGACTATTTAGAAAAACTGGACGTGCACAAGTCCATGGAGCCGGATGTGTTGCATCCGAGAGCGCTAAAGGAATTGGCGGATGTGATTGCAGAGCCATTGGCCATTATCTTGGAAAACTCATGGCAATCGGGGGAAGTCCCGGAAGATTGGAAAAAAGCTAATGTAGTGCCAGTCTTTAAAAAAGGGAAGAAGGAGGATCCTGGGAACTAAAGGCCGGTCAGCCTCACCTCAGTCCCCGGAAAAATCATGGAGCAGGTCCTCAAGGAATCAATTCTGAAGCACTTAGACGAGAGGAAAGTGATCAGGAACAGTCAGCATGGATTCACCAAGGGAAAGTCATGCCTGACTAATCTAACTGCCTTCTATGATGAGATAACTGGTTCTGTGGATGAAGGGAAAGCAGTGGACGTGTTATTCCTTGACTTTAGCAAAGCTTTTGACGCGGTCTCCCACAGCATTCTTGTCAGCAAGTTAAAGAAATATGGGCTGGATGGATGCACTACAAGGTGGGTAGAAAGTTGGCTAGATTGTCGGGCTCAACGGGTACTGATCAATGGCTCCATGTCTAGTAGGCAGCCGGTATCTAGCGGAGTGCCCCAAGGGTCAGTCCTGGGGCCGGTTTTGTTCAATATCTTCATAAATGATCTGGAGGACGGTGTGGATTGCACCCTCAGCAAGTTTGCGGATGACACTAAACTGGGAGGAGTGGTAGATACGCTGGAGGGCAGGGATAGGATACAGAGGGACCTAGACAAATTGGAGGATTGGGCCAAAAGAAATCTGATGAGGTTCAACAAGGACAAGTGCAGAGTCCTGCACTTTGGACAGAAGAATCCAATGCACCGCTACAGACTAGGGACCGAATGGCTAGGCAGCAGTTCTGCAGAGAAGGACCTAGGGGTGACAGTGGACGAGAAGCTGGATATGAGTCAACAGTGTGCCCTTGTTGCCAAGAAGGCCAATGGCATTTTGGGGCATTGCCAGCAGATGGAGGGACGTGATCGTTCCCCTCTATTCGACATTGGTGAGGCCTCATCTGGAGTACTGTGTCCAGTTTTGGGCCCCACACTACAAGAAGGATGTGGAGAAATTGGAGAGAGTCCAGCGAAGGGAAACAAAAATGATTAGGGGACTGGAACACATGAGTTATGAGGAGAGGCTGAGGGAACTGGGATTGTTTAGTCTACGGAAGAGAAGAATGAGGGGGGATTTGATAGCTGCTTTTAACTACCTGAAAGGTGGATCCAAAGAGGATGGATCTAGACTATTCTCCGTGATAGCAGATGACAGGACAAGGAGTAATGGTCTCAAGTTGCAGTGGGGGAGGTTTAGGTTGGATATTAGGAAAAACTTTTTCACTAGGAGGGTGGTGAAACACTGGAATGCATTACCTAGGGAGGTGATGGAATCCCCTTCCTTAGAAGTTTTTAAGGCCAGGCTTGACAAAGCCCTGGCTGGGATGATTTAGTTGGGATTGGTCCTGCTCTGGGCAGGGGGTTAGACTAGATGGCCTCCAGAGGTCCCTTCCAATTCTGTTATTCTATGATTCTATGATTCCCTTCATGTTGGCCTTACATGGAGCTGGCACAAAGCCCAGGTCTACTGCCCCACAGAGCCATGCAGTCTCCTCCAGCCTGCATCCACTCTGCAACCATTCACCCAGACATAGGGAAAATGCAGTTCTGCTGGGTCAGAGCAGTTGAATCTCACTCAAGGGACGTTATGAATAATTGATATAAAGGCTTAGTAAAAATATGTTGTGCATACTTATTCTTGTTATTTCTGAGATGAAAACTTCTTTGTTGTTTCAAAACAGTTTATGATAGGTTAGCAGAGAGATGGCTACTCTAACAATTCCCATAAGAAGGTAGGAAGTCTCTTCTCTTGACCCACCCTGCCAGTACATCTTCAAACTCTGACTGGGGATACGGTTTCCCGCTGACTTATTGTGGCAATACACGTTATTAACTCCACCCTACACATAATGAAACGAGTGTGGCTCTTCAAGCACGAAAGTCTTAGGAACAGTGCACAGAAAACTTAGGCTGAAGTTTACATCTGATGAGTTGCCAACAAAGTTAAACTCCAGGACAGGGTGACCAGATGTCCCAATTTTACAGGGACAGTCCTGATTTTGGGGTCTTTTTCTTATATAGGCTCCTATTACCACCCACCCCCGTTCCGATTTTTCACACTTGCTGTCTGGTCACCCTAGACAGGGGTAAAATTTTGGACTAAATACAGAGAGTAGATTCTGTTTAGGGCAGGATGAAAATTCCACCCACTTATGCATCTTTACTATAATATAGCCTTTTCAGACTCTTTTGCTTTACTCTAATTGGAATATATCCCCAATTCATTTCAACTACGATCACATGCTACCTAGTGACTAGGGCTCTGTCTTCAACAAAATTGGGAAAGCCTCAAAATATGAAGTTAATGCATTTAATTACAGTTTTACAAAAAAAAGTCAGATTTCACCCACATGTAAAACCCTGACATTTTAAGGGATTTTTGCTCAGAAATGGTTCTCATTTTAAAATGAAAAAACTTGAATGCCTTCAATATTTAAAATTATTAATTTTGAATTACAAAATATCTGGCTCAAGAACAATTTTTGCATCAAAATGTATGTTAAATCTGAAATTCACATTTTGATGTGAAAAAAATCTCATTTTGTATATCTTTATAGTAAAAGTAAATTTGGGGCCAGGGGTTCAAAGATGCTCAAAATAATTATCAACATTTTTGTTCAATGGTAAACATTTTTTGCATGTGCCTATTGACTATCTTGTAATTAGATTATTAAAGGACACCATAAATAATAAGAAGCACAACATTTTAACTCATTTTAAATTTCATATTGTAATTTTATTTTAACCTCCTAATACTGAGAAAATGCACCTGCTCTCCGAAACAAGGGCTGCAACAAGGGTTGCAATTTCTCAGCTTCTTCATTGAGCAACCAGTCAATATCCACCCCACCTCTCCATAACAGGGGACATCTACTGCATTCCAGAACACTGCCCTCTCTTAAGGAAGCAACAGACAGGCAGAGTAAACACTGTTGTCAACTCTTAGGATTCTATTGCAAAATGATGTGATATTTGCTGTTTTTCTGAAAGCCCCAGCTCCTAGGGTCATGCAAGTAGGTGAGAATCTCAGATTTAATTTAAAAAAGTAAGTTGTAGAGAAAATATGAAACCTAAATTTTCAAAAATTAGAAGGGAAATACAAGGAATTATTTTTAAAATTCATATTTTAATATAATTCATAATTTGGGGGGGCTGACTCCATTTTTTTTATTCTTGTGATTGGCACACTTGTGGTGTGCAGAACAGCCTGCACACTAGTATCACATGCAGCAGGCATACTGGTAAAACCAAAACTCAGCCAGTAGACCTGTTAGTCTCGACATTGTCCCTTTAAGACTGTGCAAGTTAGACAAAACAGATCTCTGCCTTAGAACTGAAAGATAATTAATCCATATCAAGGACTAACTGCAAGAGATTCTGCTTTCCTAAAACTATGCTTTTCTGTCTTATATAGTGGAAAAGATAAAACTCTTAACACCTGCAGATTTCAAGTTTTAAAAAGGAAAAAATATATATATATATAAATGTTTTTTGAATTAGAAACCATCATTTGATTTAGCTCAATGGCTTGAAATAACTGCACTATAAACACCTGAAAACTGGCATAATAATAGAAATACTGACAGTGCTTTAACTAGAGTGGCACTGACCAAGTCTAGTAAAATAACTTGTGTTAAGACACTATACCAAGTGCATATATATTTTTTACATTTATAACATCTGTTTTTTTCTTCACCTCATGAACTCTAAGTTCAGCCAAGAGTTCAGTATGGAATTTTCTAGCTTTAATGGGCATATTTTATAGCTTCCTGCTTTAATCCCCTGTGAACTTTTTTTTGTTGGGGGGGGGGGGGTATGTACAAAACTGTTTCTGCATTCCCTGATATTTCACAGCCTGCTCTGATAAACCACGGGACAAGAGACTATGGGTCTCCAAATCCTTTTCTACTATATTTTTCTTGCACTGGAAACACAGAGACACACTCACAATGTGAAAAGAATGCAACTGTCCAAATTCTGGTTTCATGAAGACAATATACTGAATATCCAATCCATTCCATCCTTTGGTGCAGTAACATTTGTGCCAGTGTTTCAGTTAAGAGAGAAGTCTTAACCCCAAAGTTAAGTGCAATAACTGAATCAGCCTCCACAATAAGACACAGCAAGCAAATTCAAATGGCTTTTTAATTAATAGCATCACAGTGGTCTCATCATGGGCATCTAGACCGTTAGTAACTAATGTATTTATACAACCTAATTTCTGCACTGCACTGGTGGAGGCCCAGGAATATGGTCCAGCATAGTAATGTCACAGACTATTTTGTATATAGAATATGACTAGCCAATTTATTTAAAGTCACATATTTTTCTCTGCAAAGCAGTGTTTCTTTTACAGATCTTTAAAAATCATTCTGTAATAAGGTGTTTGAGTGCACGAATACAAAATGATGCAGAGCGTCTCCTCAGCAACCAGGACTACGGAGACCATATCAGACCTGTCCTCTGCTCTCTACACTGACTTGCCATAGAACATCGGGTCAAGTTCAAGGATTCAGTCCTTATCCTCAAAGAGCTCAATGGCCTGGGCTCAGGATATCTTACGGTAGCTCTACACTGAAGAAAAAACCCTGCAGCAATGAGTCTCAGAGCCTGAGTCCATTGACTCAGGTGCGCAGTATGGGGCTAAAAGTAGCAGCACAGACATGACTGCTTGGGCTGAAGCCCAGGCTCCGAGGCCTCCTCTCTCACCGGGTCTCAGACCCTGGGCTCTAGCTTGAGCAGAAATATCTATGCTGCTGCTTTTATTCCCATAGCACAAGCCTGAGTCAGTTGACTGGAGTTATTTTTGCAGGTAGACATACCCAAAAAGATCATCTGAAGCTCTGGAATAAGGACAATGCTCCTCAGGCACAACGAACCTGTCCACCACAAGGGTAAAGCTAATCTGAGCAAGGTAGAGCGCTTTCTCACACAGGAATGAAGGACCATCACAAACCTCATCACTTTCTGCTCCGAGCACAAGGCGCTCTTCTTCCATCTCGCCTTCTTTGGCGAACACATCGCAGCATGCGCATATAAAAAGAACCTACTAAAACAAAGTACAACACTGCACACACAATTTTCCCCATATTGAGAAGATAAGAGTAAAAACCAACCATACATATCCTATATTAGTCACAGCGCTTAATGCACTACTAAAAGGCATTTGAATATTATGGTGGTGAGGGACATATAAGAACTTGAATAGAATAATGTTCCTATATCACTGATATTAGCAATCTTTAAAAGGAAGGGGTAAATGAATGCTGTCTGCCACTGACTGCAGTCCACAACCATACATACATACATTCCTTTGACTATAACACATTCTCAGACAACAGGTCACTTTTGTAAAGTTTCAACAAAATGTATTAAACCATTTTAATCAGAGTGTGTTTTTAAATATGAAATATTTTATTAAAATATGTCAAAGGGTAACTTTTTAGGTCCTGCATACTTATAAGCAGTGTGTTTTAAATAATATATTATTTATTTTTATACACCAACTATGCTTCCTTGCGCAAGTTGCTGGGATACCAGTCAACAGAATAAAACTAAAAATAAACATCCATAGAAATTAATGAATAGAATCCAATTTAGAAGAAAAAAAAAAAAGAACGAACCACGTGTGCACAGACTCCTCTTAAATATATATTTTTAAAAATTCAATAATCATCCCCAAGCAGTCAAGTACCCTCATCTTTCACTGGTTTATGGAGTTTGAGTACATTCAGAATTTTGCAGTCTGAGTTATTAGCATTCTGAATAAGTACTGAGTGCTTCCCCATCTGGATACAAATGTGTGCCATTCCCAGAGGGAGGAACCTGACTTTCAGCGTTTCCAATGCAGAGTCGCATGCCAAAAATTTGCCAGGTGAGCAAGCTATTTGTGTATCACAGAAGGACTTCTGTGCTACATTTTATTTGCAGAAGCTTTCATACAGTAGTTAAATCCGCACAACGCACTTCAGGACTTCAAGTTCTCAACACTGAAAGAGTTCAGTACCGTGGCTAGTTCTTTGTGGTATATGACACATACCAACTCTCCCCCAAGCTCACCTCTGCTTTGTCCTCTGTGTTTATCTCACCCTTACGCTCCTTATCTACTTTCTGTTCTCTCAAATTAAAATTTCATTCAATATTTTCAGTGTGTTGACATCATGAAATGCAGATTTGTAAATCATACACACCTTCGAGGATTTGAAATGTATACAAGTATACGTACATTGCCATAAGCATTACAACATGTATTTTGGTACATTCCCAGTATGTAGGTCAGGGTTCAATGATATCAGCCAGAAGCTGGTGGTGAGGGAAGGCTGCAGAGAGTGTCTTCCCCACAAAAGGAATGAAGCAGAATGTTAGGCCTCGCATCGCCTTAGTGCAGGATGGGGATGGCTAGCAAAGCCAGCAGCCTCAAGAGGCCACAGCAATGGCCCACAGGGATCTATCTGCAGGAGCAAGAGGGAGCACATGCCACACCTTTCACCAGCAGGTGAATAAAAATTGCAACTCAGCACCCTTCCCTGCCTCAAGCTTTCCAGGATGCATTCTGCCTGCCTCGGTCCTCCACAGATGGAATACTTCCAGCCATCTCCTCTTGTCCGTTACTGCTCTTCGGAGGTGAGCAAGGGCCCAACATGCCCTTTGTTAGGCTGCCAGTTTCTTGTTGTTAGAGCTCCTGCTGCTCTTCTAGGGGCAGTTTTCTCACTCAGTGACCAGCAGAAGTTGGCGCTTCTAGAAGTTCCAACTTACTGCGGCAAGGAAAAGAAATATTTTAAGATGACCAGAAAGCCTACAGGTAATATACAGATGTTTCATTACTTCCTGAGTGGGAGGTGTACTCTCTCAGTCTAAATGTGTTGTGTCCCCCTCTAGTACATGGCCCACAAGAAGGATAACAGCCTACTACTGCCACTAGCAAAGGGAATAATTCCTTTAGCTCAAGTAACAGGAGTTTATGTTTCTTGTTGAATGAAGGTAAGTAAGCAACTAAGACACCTAATATTCTAACTTAAACAAGTTCTTCTCACAGGTTCACCAAACCACAGAAAAGCAAGTTTTGCTTTCACTGAGATTTCTAGGTTGCTGGTTGATTTTTTTTTTTTTTTTTTTAAGCGTAACGTGATGTATAGCATGGCCACTTTCCACGTCTTCATGCTTTATTATTGTAAAGACATGGACTAATGAATTGACAATCCTGATGCTTGTAAAAGCAGAAGATGAGAAGTATGATAAATTCTGAGTCTATTATTCCCTTGATATGTACTTGCAGGTCCCACTGATGCAAATAGGAGAAGGAGGAGACATCAGTGAAAGTTTGGAACAAAGACAGAAGGCAGACTATAGCCCAAAAATGATCAAAATGAATAATGGCTGACTTGTCTGAATTTTTAAAATCAAGTCTGTCCAAGGAATATTACTTTGGATTAACATAAGATAATAGTAATGTTAAGCAGAGTCTCAAAAATAATGTGAAATGTATTCTTGAGAGATTAAAAAAAGAAGGCATCTATAAAGCTTCCTGCAAACTGTGCATTAGTTTTCCCATTATGGTCATCTTATTTAATTCAGTATTTCCCTTTGTCCTCTCAAAAGGTGAGTTTGGGAGTAATTTTCTTTAAGCAGTGAGTATTTTTAATTTTATTAAGCTCTCACGCCTCCTCATTCACCCACATCCAGCAAGAAGTGGAATTAAATCCAGCATTTGGTTCACTGTGGATCAAGTGACCGGCATAGGAAATACCTTGGGCCCTGATCTTCCAAAGTAACCTATGGGAGCAAATGCTTATGCCAGCATGGAATTCCACTGGCTGCAGAGGAATCCACATGGCATAATGATCTGCTCCTGTAGATCCTTTGCAGGATCATATTTGGTGTGCACTTCAGCTTCATGTCCAAACTTTGTAGCGTAAGCCCATCTCTGTGTACAGTTTGGAAGTTCACAGCATAGATTTAAAGTACTTTTTAAGTGCCCAGTCCAACTCCAGTTGAAGTTGATGAGGGACTTTCAAGCCCAAAAAGGAGTACTAGCATTCACAACTGCTGGTAAAAGTTAAGAGATTACATTTAATGTCCTAGTTTGCTTTGTAGTTTCCTTTAACTGTTTTGGTTCACAAGTTAAGTTAAACTTAAAAAAGAAAGAGACCTAATATTCTCTCTGTCCAGTCTGAACTGTTTCAACAAAGCTTACCTGAATTAAATCCCTTATTAGTAATTAAGAATGGTTAATTTTCTGAATCATCCACTATGCTTAAAGAGAAATTCAGACTGAGGTGCCTCAGACAGCAGAACTAGGATAGTTCTGCTGCCCAAGGTGGGAGATGCTAGGAATTCGGAACAAGAACGCGGGAGAAGATGGGCACCCCCTGTCCAGTGTGGTGATCTGTTCTGAAAGGGGGTCCTCCCGCACAGCAAAGGGAGGTGTCAGAGCATAACAGAACTAAGGGAATCTGCTGCTGCACAGATCCTCCAGTCTTCCATCCTACAGGGAACCATAAAGCCTAGGCCTATTCCAGGCATTTAACTCCATAGAGCAACACTGCAGCTGCTCCACAGCCTAAGTATGAGGGTTCTTCTCCTTCTCACCCAGTGCATCACGGTGATAATTAATGTAGAAGCCTTATACTGGGAGCTGGGGAGGGGCAGGCTTCATATTACAATTCTATTCCTCCTGCTTCCTAAAATTGAATTCAAAGATTATTTAATAGTGTAACAATTTTTTTTTAAGTTTACAGGAGATACTGCTGCCTGCTTCTTATTTACAACATCACCTGAAAGTGAGAACAGTTGTTCACATGGCACTTTTGTAGCCAGTGTTGCAAGGTATTTACATGCCAGATGCGCTAAAGATTTGTATGCCTCTTCATCCTTCGGCCACCATTCCAGAGGACGTGCTTCCATGCTGATGATGCTCGTTTAAAAAAAAAAAGTGTTAATTAAATTTGTCACTGTACTCCTTGGGGGAGAATTGTATGTCTCCTACTCAGCTTTACCCTTCTTCTGCCATATATTTCATGTTATAGCAGTCTTGGATGATGATCCAGCACATGTTCGTTTTAAGAACACTTTCACAGCAGATTTGACAAAACGCAAAGAAGGTACCAATGTGAGATTTCTAAAAATAGCTACAGCACTCGACCCAACATTTAAGAATCTGGAGTGCCGTCCAAAATCTGAGAGGTGTGGAGCATGCTTTTAGAAGTCTTAAAAGAGCAACACTCATATGTGGAAACTACAGAACCTGAATCACAAAAAAAGAAAATCAACCGTCTGCTGGTGGTATCTTACTCAGATGATGAAAATGAACATGCATTGGTCTGCTCTGCTTTGGATTGTTATTGAGCAGAACCCATCATAAGCATGAACGCATGTCCTCTGGAATGGTGGTTGAAGCATGAAGGGACATATGAATCTTTAGTGCATCTGGCACGTAAATATCTGGTGACGCTGGCTACAACAGTGCCAAGTGAATGCCTGTTCTCACTTTCAGGTGACATTGTAAACAAGAAGCGGGCAGCATTAGCTCCTGCAAATTGTAACTAAACTTGTTTATCTGAGCAATTGGCTGAAATAGGACTGAGTGGACTTGTTGGCTCTAAAGTTTTACATTGTTTTATTTTTGAATGCAGTTATTTTTTGTACATAATTCTACATTTTTAAGTTCAACTGTCATGATAAAGAGACTAGTATTTTTCAATTCACCTAATACATTTATTTTGTATTTTATAGTGCAAATAATTGTAATAAAAATAAATATAAAGTGAGCACTGTATCCCTTGCATTCTGTGTTGTAAATGAAATCAATATATTTGAAAATGTAGAAAACATCCAAGAATACCATTTATTTAAATATTTTATTATTGTATAGCAGCACGATTAATCACGATTAATCTTTTTAATTGCTTGACAGCCCTAATTCAAACTTAACAGAAATAGCAGGGATATTTATAACTCAGGTCCTCCTGATCCAAAAGCCAAGGCCCTTACCATATGAGCTAACAGGGAACCTCCTTTAAGTGTAAACGTTACAGAGTCAGTGACAGGCAATTAACCATTCTGATTGTATCCAAAAGAGGTAAAAGGGTGCATGCTAGCCAGTCCATTACAAAGTATGGGTTTCATAACACTATCATCTTCTTCCATTAGGGCTCCAGATAAGGACCAACAAGTGATGCCAGTCCAATTTTACAGATGACTTCTTAAGTCTATTTTCAGTCTGTTTAGAGAATAAAATGCAATATTTGGGGATTTTAGTAAGGCTAAAAGAAAATGCACGGCAGCCACTCAGGCTCTTGAAGGGAAATATTATCAAGTTCATGGACAGCTAGGGTTGTCAAGTAATGAGTTTATTTAGATCCAAACGTTAAGGGTTTCCTTGCAGTTTCTCATTATTTAACCAAATACAGTTGTTGTTTTTAATGTCTGAAAAAGGCTAAGGGCTAAAAAAAAATTCAAACTTTCCTTAATAGAAATGCAATGTTTTGGGCATATTTTCAATATCACGTGTAAATTAGACCCAACAACAGGGGAAGATAGGCTGCAAATTTTGTGTTTTTTAGCCTACTCATTAAAGAGCTGTCTCTTGGGTACAGAAATAATTCTTCACCACTCAATTAGTCTCTACATCAGTTTTTTCAGCCTCATAACAGGGATGTATCAATGGGAATATTGTGGTACTGAATATGAAGGAAATGCTGGCATGACTCACTACGCTCTGGGCCAATACTCAAAAAGTTGCAGTTGTCATGGGAATGGAGCAAAAGCTTGAAGCAACACAAATGAAAGGAAAGGGGAAAACCTTCTGTGACTACTCCCTTAAGGGAACAAGATGAACAGGGGGAAAATAAAATGAAGTGCCATGCTGATTTGCTCAAGATAATGAGATTTAAAAGCTTCTGTACTAGAAAATGTTTTTTTCCCCACCCCTTTTACTTCTCAAGATTCAATTCCTTAAACTTTTATCCCCAACAATGAGAATTAATACTATTTTCTGCAATAAAAGGTAAAATTAACAATTGATTTCCTAGCTACAAACTACTGTATGCAAGGTCCCTGAAGTTTTGCTCTACAGCTGGAGGGTGTACAGGTGAATGAAAGCAGGTAATGTTGGCTGAGTGAACAACCATTGCTGCCAATTGCTGGAACAGCCACATGTCTCCAAAGAAAAGGCAAAGGGGAATGGAATTTAGCTTTCCTATATAAGGATTTTTTCTATAGATAGTAGTTATGAACGTGCAGTGACTTATATTCACAAACAACATTAAAAATAAGTATTCTACAAGAGTCTGAAAAGAAAGGGGTTGCTTCACCAACAATGAATTTGGTTCCATATCCCTTTTCTGTTGGAAAGACAATGGAGTATGTATTCAGTTTCAGTTGATCACAATGAGAACTTCCTGAGAAAACTTGATCCATATATAAGGCTCCAAACTACAGCCTTTATTCAGGAAAAACTCCCACTGAAGGATTTGCCTGAGTAAGAACTGCAGGATCTAGCCCTAAGTGAAGCACTTGCAATTACAGCTTTTAATCCCTTTTAAAAACCCTTCTATGATGCTCTAAAGTTCGACATGGCAGTTCTAAACCCAATAATGTATCCTTGAATTAAAAATAACTCTCAAAAATGGTTATAAAAAAGTGAGGTGTTCAACTATTTTAAGACCACCTCTACAGTAGCTAGAGAGCAGATTTAAAAGCAGAGATGTTGCTTCCATTTCGACCTTCATTTGGGCAGATGCTTGTAAGTTTTCTTTTGAATGTAAATTGACAAGATTTATTAAGTCACTGTCTGATGGGTGTTCACCCCACACACAATGGGAAAGGGTTAATATTGGCCTGGAGAGCCAGGCCTAATTAGAGAAGGTCCAGCTAGGAAAGAGCAGGGCTTTTTTCCTTGAAGAGCTGGTGAGGGGAGGCCAGAGGAGAGGAGGTCGATATTTCCCTCTCTCTGGGAAGCAGCCTGAAAGAAGGCTGAGAACCAGAGCCACAGACAGTCAGGGATGTTGGAGCAGCAACTTTCCCATATGCTTATTTGAAATATAGCTGTTGTAAACGACTGTACTAATAACATTAGCTAGTGTGTGAATGGCAACAGCTAAAAAGTTGGTAAATGGTAATGACTGTATTCCAACCCAACATGGATGCCATCAGAACGTGCAGAGATATGGAACATGCAAGACCTGATGCGATTATAAAGGAAGCGTCTCAGAGACTGCAGACGGGGAAAATTAGTATCTTCACCATTGTATATAGACATGTTTAGGATCTCAAAGGAAGAACTGTAATGGGGCTAAAGAAGCCTCAGATCCACAACAAAGACAACAGGAAAAGTTTGCTTCTAAAGGGCCTGACACTGAAGCGCAGAGCATCACCTGGGAAGTGCACAGTACCCTCAACTCACCAGACTTGGGAGCTGATGCACAACCTGCTAAGTACTTCTCAGGATCAGACCCAAGGTGTGGTGCCTATACCGGTTGCCACAGTGGGATATATGTTTGCTGACGGGCTGAAGAACTCCAGAAGAAGCACATTTAGTCTTGCAATGCACAGAATTCCTTGTGTCACTGTGCAGTGACAGTTCTAGTTATCTTCCTAATGAGTTGCGGGGGAAGTGACTCAGGAAAATAAAAAGAAAAGGAGTACTTGTGGCACAATTTGTTAGTCTCTAAGATGCCACAAGTACTCATTTTCTTTTTGCAAATACAGACTAACACAGCTGCTACTCTGAAACAGGAAAATAAAAGGAATTCCCAAGTCTTCAAAGATCCTAGCTCTGGAATAAAAGAAAAAGGAAGTTAAACAAAAAACCAACAGAAGTATAACATTATAGTTGAGACAAACTGGAAGTTTTCAGAAATTCATGATGTGCCTTAGTACTGCATGCGTCTGAAGCTAATGTGCACTATCACCACGTTTCCTACATACAATGCTGGTGAGAGTCAAGGGAAGAAGACGAGGTATAATGTCCCTGCTTTCTGTGTTTGTTTTCTCCTGACTTCAAGACCCAGATTTTCAAAACTAACAGCCAATGGTCACACACAAAAATGCATGTGTAATTGAATGCCTAAATTTTATAAATACAGTCACCAGGTTTGCACACACAAATTGTTAGTTAGGTGCCTAACTAGATGTCTGCATGCGCCATCGCCCAATTGGCCATATACACCATGACTGCAAAATGTTTGCAGAAATTCTGTCTGTTTGTATAGATACTGATACAGGACCCCAACCCAGCACTTCATAGACTTTTAGTCAGAAGGGACCATCATGATTATCTAGTCTGACCTCCTGCACATTGCAGGCCAGAGAACCTCACCCTCCCACCCTATAATAGACCCCTAACCTCTGACTGAGCTACTAAAGTCCTCAAATCATTGTTTAAAGACTTCAAGTTACAGAGAATTCACCATTTACACCAGTTTAAACCTGCAAGCGTTCTAGGCCCCAAGCTGCAGAGGAAGGCCAAAAAAAACCCCAGGGTCTCTGCCAGTCTGACCAAGAAGAAAATTCCTTCCTGCCTCCAAATATGGTGATCAGTTAGACCCTAACCATGTGGACAAGGCCCACCAGGGAGCTATCTGGGAAAGAATTATCTGTAGTAACTTAAAGCGCTCCCCATCTAGTGTCCCGTCTCCGGCCGTTGGGGATTTTTTTCTCGTAGCAGTCGCTGATGGGCCAAATGCCATTGTAAGCAGTCCCATCATACCACCCCCTCCACAAATTAATGGATTTATCCTTGCAGCATCCTTGATGTAAATTAGCAATGTTACACCCATTTTACAAATGGGAAACCGAGATGCAGAACATTAAGTGATTGGTCCTAGGTCACATAGGACATCTGTGGCAGTCATGTGAAGAAAAACCAGATCTCCCAAGTCCAAATCCATTGGCTTTCATCTAGATCTCAGGGCCTCCAGTTTTAAGAACGAGAGCTAAAATGTAAATTTTTTTGTAGTTTTCCGATGTTGAATTTAGATTTACTTCATTAGTCAGAATCCCCCCTTTACCCAGAATCATTCCTTCCTACCCTCCACCACTACCACCGCAGATGAGGACCAACAGAACTACACAGACTTCAGGCAACTTGCAAGGAAACTAGTACATGCATACGCAGACTTTTCTCACTTGGCACTATGATGTTATATTTACTATCTGTATACTGCACCACTTTTTCTCAATCTCCTACCATTTTTGGGACCTCTTGTGATGGCTGGATCTGGCTAGTACAGGACTCAATCCCCACCGTGGAATAACATTTTCCCCAGTTGATGTGTTCTCTGGATTCACAGCTGGCTTGTCTGGCAGCTACATAACAGGGCTGGTGCAGGGTCAGCTGCACTTGATTCATCTGTGTGTCATTCTTCTTCATGAGCTTGCATGAACAGAGTCTACTCACTGTTGAAAATATGGCAGAGGTTAAGACCTATGGAAATGCAACATGAGCATAATGACCTTGTAGAGCGGTAAGAACGGAATGTGTCCCCACGCACTTTTACAAGTTCTGCCAAACATCTGTGGGGGCCTCACATTCTACTGAACATCCCACTTGCATACCAAAATGTGTGTGAATCACAAGTTAACCCTGGAGCTTCTGCTGTGCAGTGAAGCCATTCAATGAAAAAAAATCAAACAATTCCTTTCCAAAGCATCTGTAAATTTTCTATTCAGCTTTTTAATTTTAAGCATGTGTTGTTACATTACTATATTTTAATGTTATACTTAATGCACCAAGCACCACAGCACAAAGAGAATTTGCTTTATAAATAAAAGTGCTTATTACAAATCATTAGAAATTAATTTTTCCCTAAAATTTTCATTAAAAAAAATCAGAAAGCATGGGGAATGTGACAGTATATTAATGCTCTAGAGGGAAAATTATACTGAAGTCCATAACTCCCATTGATTTTTAATGGGAGTTAGGGCACCAACTGCCATTTATGCCGATGAATATCTCTCTGCTTGCCCTCCATCTATGCCATGGAGACTTGGGTTTAAATTCACATGGTCACAAGCGAAAACATATCTGGTGATCTCAAACTATGGTCTATTGGACACAAATCCACATCATAAAGGGGCCGATTCTATCACTGTTTTTCCATGTTGAGTAGCACCTTACTCAGTAAATAATCCTGGTGATTTCAATGAGACTATTCAGAGAGTAAGGAACTAGTCTACAGGAGTAAGGGTGGCACAATGGGCCCAAATTTGGTAACTTTAGTAGTATCTACACAGGAGCATGGCCAAAAGGTAAATGAGTAGCAAACCTGTGCCCAAAAAAGTACAAATAATCTCTCTCCTTACCCACGTGATTTTAAAGATTTTTACGGAATATACATTAGGAATTCTTGAAAGACAGAGCAACAGCACTTGCCCCAAAACACACACTTCTAAAAAGACATCACCAAGACAGGAACTCTGTGAGGATCTCTACTGGGATTAAGATGCACCGAGCTGTGTTGGGGAGTGTACACAAAACTAATCCACATTATGCCTGGTTGAAGCCAGATCAGTTTTAACAGAGAACAGATTCCTTCAAAAATGAGAAGAAGAAAAAAAACCAAAAAACCTGATACTCCCTGCTTCTTGAGGAAAGTATGTGTTTTCAGGTAGAAATACAAGAAAGCAGCCCTCCAGAAAACTGAAAACAAAACTGCCTGTAATTATTGCCAGAGCTTCGCCAACAAGAGGGTGTCACCACCACCAAACAACTTTTTGCAAAAGTTTTTATAAAAACAGTAGGTGTTCCAAGATTCCATTTTACTGGTTAATGTCACTCTAACGCAGGGGCGGGCAAACTTTTTGGCTTGAAGGCCGCATCAGGTTTCGAAAATTGTATGGAGGGCTAGTTAGGGGAGGCTGTGCCTCCCCAAACAGCCAGGTGTGGCCTGGCCCCCGCCTCTCCCTGCTTCTCGCCCCCTGATGGCCCCCCCAGGACTCCTGCCCCATCCAACCCCCTCTGTTCCCTGACGGCCCTCCCAGGACCTCTGCCCCATCCAACCACCCCTTCTCCCTGTCCCCTGACCGCCCCCAGAACCCCCACCCTGACTGCCCCCCACCGCCTGATCCAACCCCCCTCCTTCATGACTGCCCCCCGGGACCCCTGCCCCCATTCATGTGTGTTACCATACACACTGTAACAAGGGAGTGGTCACTTAAAGTGAGCTATTACCAGCAGGAGAGTGGGGGGGGGGGGGCCGGGAAGGACCTTTTGTAGTGATAATCAAGGTGGGCCATTTCCAGCAGTTGACAAGAACATCTGAGGAACAGTGGGGGGTGGGGAAATAGTTTTACTTTGTGTAATGACCCATCCACTCCCAGTCTCTATTCAAGCCTAAGTTAATTGTATCCAGTTTGCAAATTAATTCCAATTCAGCAGTCTCTCGTTGGAGTCTGTTTTTGAAGTTTTTTTGTTGAAGAATTGCAACTTTTAGGTCTGTAATCGAGTGACCAAAGAGATTGAAGTGTTCTCCAACTGGTTTTTGAATGTTATAATTCTTGACGTCTGATTTGTGTCCATTTATTCTTTTACGTAGAGACTGTCCAGTTTGACCAATTTACATGGCAGAGGGGCATTGCTGGCACACGATGGCATATATCACATTGGTAGATGTGCAGGTGAACGAGCCTCTGATAGTGTGGCTGATGTGATTAGGCTCTATGATGGTATCCCCTGAATAGATAGGTGGACACAGTTGGCAACAGGCTTTGTTGCAAGGATAGGTTCCTGGGTTAGTGGTTCTGTTGTGTGGTTGCTGGTATTTGCTTCAGGTTGGGGGGGGGCTGTCTGTAAGCAAGGACTGTCCTGTCTCCCAAGATCTGTGAGAGTGATGGGTCGTCCTTCAGGATAGGTTGTAGATCCTTGATGATGCGTTGGAGAGGTTTTCATTGGGGGCTGAAGGTGATGGCTAGTGGCGTTCTGTTATTTTCTTTGTTGGGCCTGTCCTGTAGTAGGTAACTTCTGGGTACTCTTCTGGCTCTGTCAATCTGTTTCTTCACTTCAGCAGGTGGGTATTGTAGTTGTAAGAATGCTTGATAGAGATCTTTAGGTGTTTGTCTCTGTCTGAGGGGTTGGAGCAAATGCGGTTGTATCGTAGAGCTTGGCTGTAGACAATGGATCGTGTGGTGTGGTTTGGATGAAAGCTGGAGGCATGTAGGTAGGGATAGTGGTCAGTAGGTTTCCGGTATAGGGTGGTGTTTATGTGACCATCGCTTATTAGCACCGTAGTGTCCAGGAAGTGGATCTCTTGTGTGGACTGGTCCAGGCTGAGGTTGATGGTGGGATGGAAATTGTTGAAGTCATGGTGGAATTCCTCAAGGGCTTCTTTTCCAAAGTAAAACTATTTCCCCATGTTTATTCCCACCCCACCCCCCACACTGTTCCTCAGACGTTCTTGTCAGCTGCTGGAAATGGCCCACCTTGATTATTACTACAAAAGGTTTTTCCCCCACCCTGCTCTCCTGCTGGTAATAGCTCACCTTAAGTGATCACTCTCGTTACATGTGTATGGTAACACCCATTGTTTCATGTTCTCTATGTATATAAATCTCCCCACTGTATTTTCCATTGAATGCATCTGATGAAGTGAGCTGTAGCTCACGAAAGCTTATGCTCAAATAAATTTGTTCGTCTCTAAAGGTGCCACAAGTCCTCCTGTTCTTTTTGCTGAAAAGATGTTTCACTTCTGTTTATTCCCAAGACCAAGTTATACCTCCCACACATTGGCTGTTCAGCAGCTACATGCAGACTTCTGTAGGAGGCATAATGTGACAGTAGTACAGTCTAAAAATGTCTGGTAAATTATTACTACTAAGCACACGACAGTAGAGGCTTGACTAGAGGAAGCATTTTCCTGTGTTTTCCTCATGGAGAATGAGGGAGAAAAACACAATATAGTGTTTTTACTCATTTAGGAGTAACAAAGAAGAGGGAACTAAATACTGTAAAGTAACTGCAACTGTTGAAATAATGAACATGGTACAAAGCTTAATAGAAACTCTGTAACTGTTTACTGAAAATATTTCTAATCAGATATGTCCTTCCTCAAGATTCTCAACTCCACTAATAATCAGAGCTTTTTTCTAATAAATAATACTTGAGCAAATTTGGGACAAAATTTACATTGGGCCAGATGCTTAGCTGGTAAAAATCAGCATAGCCCCACTGAAGTCAATCTGGGGATTTGGCCCATTGTTTGTAAAAATCTTCATTAGATTAATACATTTTACTCTGAATAAGGGACAGGATTAAGGCCTCCTGCCTTGTAAATCATGTATTAAAAATAATATGTATTGTGCCTTTCAATCCCAAATATTCCACATTGTTTGTAAACTACATATATAGATTACCACTGAAAAGCAGGCACACAGCAAGCCACACAACTGGGAAGAGAAGGCAGGAGGGAAAATTTTCCACTAGGCCTCCAGAGTAAACTCTTGTTCTTACTAAAAGTGCATAGGAATCTTTGAGAGCCTCTCTGCTTTGTGTAGCTATTAAGTTTGAGATCTTTTGGGTGATCTTATACAAACTGCTCAGGACTCTATTTTTCTACCTCAGAAAGATAAAGGGCCAAGAGCAACCCATTTCAATTAATTAAATATACAAGTTCAGTACATTACATTACATTACAAAGAAAAGACTAAAAATGAAACCTGACTGCTTCAAGCTGAGCAGCATTAATGCAGAAAGCAAGTTTGACAAAATAAAAGCCTTTGCTGAGTTGGCCCCAGCAGAGAAATACAGAATGCAAGAATTTGGGACAACAGCCCTGACAAGCAACAGTATGTACACATTCTTCCTTTAAAAAACTGTAATTGACCAGAAAACATATGAGTTTGTTATTCAAGTGGAAAAATGCATTACTGAAGAACATCACATGCACAAGCAGGACATTTCTTTTTTTCTCCTTTGTGCAAACACACACTGGAAGAGAATCATTGCCCTAGCGAGCTTGCAGGCTAGATGGATACAGAGAGAGAGGAAGAGAGAGACCTGCACAGCATCACGCAGTAGGCAGTGGCAGAGGTGGGTAGCTTGGTGTCCAGATTCCCAATTCAGTGCCCTGTTCACTAAGCCACACTCCCTGTTTTGTGCTGGTTGCTGTATACACCTGCATTACGACAGTCACTCTCCTGAAGATCTTACAGTTTGCTGCATAATGTCCTAGTGACTGTTCCGTGGCATGTTTAGTTTAAGAGGCACATGAGGTACTGGTATGGAGAGATTTTGCCCAACTGTTGCCTATACTGTTAAAATCATTACAGAGAAGAAGGGAGAGGTAGCTGCTTGTGTGTCTGTAGATTAGCATGATTCTCTTATAATACATAGCACTTGCATGTTCACCTTCAAAGGAACTGAAAGGAGTTAGGTGTCCAATGGGGCTTGACACCTATTTCTAGACTCCTTTGAAAACTTCTAGTCTTAGATGGCAACAAAGTCATCCGTTCTCCATATTTACTGACTGGGGACGGGGGAGGACATGAGACACATGACAACGTACCCAAGAAGTCAGTGGCAGAGCCAGAATTATACCTCAGACTTCCTATTTCCCAGCCCTGCATTCTGATTGCTACGCATTGCCTCTTTGAACATTTCAATGCCACAATCTCTATAGCCATGGAGAGGATGGAAATGTATTTAAATCAGAGCTAGTGTTAAAAAGGTTACTTGGGAACAAGATCTTATTTTAAGATTAATGCAAGAAAAGGTTGAGATAATTTGATCACAGCCTTCAAGTACCTAAATGGGAAAGCGATTTCTGACAGACACCTCTTTAATCTAGCAAAAGAGAGTTGAATCAGATCCAATGGTTGCAAGCTAAAGATAGATTCAGACTGGAAACAAAGGTGCACATTTTTAATAATGAAAGTGATTAATCATTGGAACAACTTACCTAAGGACATCAGGCTTCTTCCATCAATTGAAGCTCTTAAATCAAGAGCCAAGATTTTTCCAAAAGTATGATCTAGCTGACCCAGATGTTAAGGGTTTGATGCAGATATTGGTCAGTGAGGTTTTTTGGCCTGTGTTATACAGTAGATCAGGCCAGATGATCATAATGGTCCCTGCTGCCCTTAAAATGTAGGAATCCATGAAATGCATTAATTGGGGATCAGTTGCAGTTTCTCTCCAAGGCAGGCAGTCCATGCTGCAAACTACACCAAGGAATATTTGTTAATGGAAAGAGACATATTTCCTCCCTAGTATTCAGGCTGAATGTAATTGGTATGTGGCCTTTGTTCACTAATGCTGGGAGAATCGATCAGTAATAACTCAATACTGGAGCACCCCCTTATTAACAACATGCTTTTTCCCATGCATCCTGGATGAAACAAGAGTTGTAATCGGTCCCTTTATGGGGTCAATTACATTTAAATACTTTAAGAAAATGTTGTGGATACAGATTTTATTGTTCCATCTTTTTGGAGAAAGGATTACATACTTTGAGAAATAGACTGATTGGTTTTTACAGAAGCTACACTGAAATTAGACAACCTATGTATCCTATTCTTTTTGTAACTTCAGAAGTATTCCTTAATAAATCATAAGATCTATCCATACGTCTACTCTACCTATAAGACTCATGGAACTACATTTTTTCTTCTCCAGTAGTAGAATACATCTTAGATCAAAAAATTGTGCCAAATCAGGACAGTGGCCAGTCCTGCACTGTCTCTAGTAGGTCCTATTCTTAGATTCATACTGTGACAAAGCTCTGTCCTTGTCTCTGTGGGTCCCACGTTTCCTGGCGGATTTCGCTAGTCTCAGAGGCTCCCTGTGACCCTCCACGTAACCCTTCTCTCTCTAGAGACAAGGGTCACAGTCTACTGAGCCATTTTCATCATAAGCCAGTGAGGGAGGTGAGGAGAAGCTATCCTCCCTTGCACAGTCTCTGTTGTCTCCCGGTCTCAGTGATTAATCGGGGGGGGGGGGCGGCGAGGGGCAAAAAGGGGAGCCCAGGCCTGCCTTCTACTCCGGGCTCCAGCCAGGGACCTTAATAGTATCAGCTATGGTAGCTGACCTTTTAGAAACATGACACATACAATTCCCTGGGCTACTTCCCCACAGCAGCCCCACTTCACCCTTACCTCAGGGCCCCCTTCCTTGTGCCTGATATGGTGTGTACTACTCAGTCTCTCCAACAGCGCAACTTCCTCCCTCAGCTCCTGACATCCGCACCCACCTGACTAACTGGGAGGCTTTTAACTAGTTTCAGACAGTCCCTGATTGGTTCAGGTGTCCCAATCAACGTAGCAGTCTCCCTGCCTTCTGGAAAGTTCTTAATTGGCCCCAGGTGTCTTAACTGACCTGGAGCAGCTGCCATTTAACTTATCCTGGTACCAGGGATTTGTTTAGCCTGGAGCTAATATAGCTATCTCCCACTACTCTTCCGTAGCCATCTGGCCTTGCCCCGTCACAATACCTAAAACAGAAATGGACTTCATCTCATTAGAGATACTGATAGAACAGTCGCAGAAAAACTGATTGGAGCCACACTTGGCCAATAAATTGCTAATGTGTAATTAAGCATGTCATATGAACACTACACATAGTAGCAATGAGCTTAAGATTCAAAGGATTAAAACACTGTCCCTCAACAAGACTATCACCTGAAAAAGAAGAAAAATCCACACGGGGAGAAGTTACAGTTCAGTCATAAGGGTGAATATTTGTCACCTACTAGCAATATCAAGAGTTTCAATGAGGTGTACAATTAGGTTAAAGGCAATTGAATGTCAAAAGTCTCAATCTATTAAATAAACTTTAAAGTTCAATTTTATGTCAATTTGTGCTTTTATCCTGCTTGCTCTCTCTACACAGAACATCAACAGAAGGAATTTATTTTAATTTGGTATTTTTAAGAAACTATAGTCTATCTGCTCAGATCAAGATGGAGTATTGCTTACTGGGACCACTGCTGTCCTGAAATACACCTCTGAACTGAAGACGAATGCAGCTGCAAATCTGCTGCATTGTTACACAAGGCCAGCCTGAGAAGCTCTTTTAGCCATGCAGGGTTTTCACACCCTTAAAATAGAATGAACTGGATATGACAATTCATGATAAATATCTCAACACTATCAAACTTTTCAAAAGAGTAAATAAAACCTATGACACTCAAAACACCAGCTGATCGAGAAACATAACATAACAAGTCTTTAAAGACACAAAGGAGTGTAAACAAATGAGAGAATATTTTTAATACATTAAACTGATTACATTAAATTTAAAAAGGTTTCCATCCTTCACAGACTGCAGCTGCAGCTTCACTGCCAGGAAATCCTCTGCAATACGCACAACTGTATTAACCAATCTGAAGCCAACTACCACTAATACTATAAGAAGCTGCTGCCCTCAATTTAATGTTTGATTTACATTGTTTGTTTTTCCAGCAGATGTTTGACCAGTAGCAGAATCCACACAAGCAGCCTTCTTTACCAGGTTTTCCAAACAACTCTATTAAACAAAGAATTTAATCCTGTTACTGGATTCTTTGAGGAAAGAAATGTGTTTTATAAGATAATACCTTATGCTCAATTGTTTGTGTGCCTGCCTGAATTGATCTGTACAGTAACTCCTCACTTAATGTCGTCCTGGTTAACGTTGTTTCGTTGTTACATTGTTATGTCGCTGATCTATTGGAGAACATACTAATTTAACGTTGCACAATGTTTGCTTATAACGTTGTTTCGCCACAGGGGCTTGAAACTAGGGTGGGCCAGCAGCCCCCCATCAGCTCCCCCCACCTGACCAGCACCTCCCACTCGCCAGCAGCCCCACAGATCAGCAACTCCCCCCCATCTCCCCGCACCTCCCACCCGCAGCAATCAGCTGTTTCGCAGCATTCAGGAGGCTCTGGGGGGTGCGAGGGAGACTGGGGAGAGCGACGATGCAGCATGCAGCTTCCCACCTCCCTCCCTGTGCCTCCCACCCACAGCAATGGTATTCAGGAGGCTGGGAGGAGCAAAGATGTGGCACATTCGGGGGAGAGGGGGAGCGTGGGCGGGAAGAGGCAGGTCAGGGGAAGGGGTGGAGTGAGGGCAGGCCTGGGACAGAGCCAAGGATTGAGCAATCTCCAGCACTTTGGAAAGAACAGCAAGAGGAGCAGCCAGATGATCCACCCTCTTTCACCCTCTGACTCCACCACCTCAACCAAGCTTCACAATCATCATCATCGAGTACAGTATTACACTGCTTAAAATTGTTTAAAACTTATACTGTGTATGTATATGATGCCTTTTGTCTGGTGGAAAAAAATTCCCTGGAACCTAACTCTCCTATTTACATTAATTCTTATGGGGAAATTGGATTCGCTTAAGCGAACATCGTTTCACTTAAAGTTGCATTTTTTCAAGAACATAACTACAATGTTAAGCGAGGAGTTACTGTATGTCTCTATTGCTCCATCATACCAGGGTGATAATGTGTTTCATATAAGATGTGTTTGAATCTATCCCAGGACAGGAAGAAACCCATTGTAAATAAGCTGTCCAACTTCACTGGGTTCATCTGTGGAAATATCTTTGAAGAAATATATCGTAAGTGTCAAAACTAGAATTCCAGATCAACCGATAAAATTAAAAATACATCAAAACAGAAGTTCAAAATGTAATTAGATCAAAGAGGCATCTTCTTGTTTTCATTTATATTCACAGAGGGTGTTCCAAATGAGTATAAAGAGCCCTGTATAAGTATGAAGGTAATGAATATTTATTTCTTGTGAACATGAAAATGAACCCTGTATGTATATAAGCCCTAAGGCATAAACAAAACCTCTGAGAAGCACAGTCACTTCAGAGTTCCCCTGATGTGCACAGTTAACAGACTCACAGAGAAGCAGGAATATATATGACTATAGCACACATTCTGCAACACTAAAAATACAACTTCCAGAGGACTGGATGAGGTCTAGCCATGAAAAGCAACAACAACATTACTCTCCATGAAAAACTGGAGTGCGGTATCTTATTTAAGTTGGAAAGAAGTCAACCTTTATCATTGGTGATTCTCAATAAAGAAAATTTACCACAAAATAGAGAATTATCAAACTGCTTCTTGCTCTTGCACTGTTGCTGATAAAAGCCAGGCACAGTGAACTGTGCAAGTTTGCAGATGACACTAAACTGGGAGGAGTTGTAGATACGCTGGAGGGTAGGGATAGGATACAGAGGGACCTAGACAAATTAGAGGATTGGGCCAAAAGAAATCTGATGAGGCTCAACAAAGACAAGTGCAGAGTCCTGCACTTAGGATGGAAGAATCCCATGCACCGCTACGGACTAGGGACCGAATGACTGAGCAGCAGTTTTGCAGAAAAGGACCTAGGGGTTACAGTGGATGAAACGCTGGATATGAGTCAACAGTGTGCCCTCGTTGCCAAGACGGCTAACGGCACTTTGGGCTGTATAAGTAGGGGTATTACCAGCAGATCAAGGGACATGATCATTCCCCTCTATTCGACATTGATGAGGCCTCATCTGGAGTGCTGTGTCCAGTTTTTGGCCCCACACTACAAGAAGAATGTGGAAAAATTGGAAAGCGTCCAGCGGAGGGCAACAAAAATGATTAGGAGTCTGGAACACATGAGTTATGAGGAGAGGCTGAGGGAACTGGGATTGTTTAGTCTGCACAGAAGAGAAGAATGAGGGGGGATTTGATAGCTGCTTTCCACTACCTGAAAGGGGGTTCCAAAGAGGATGGATCTAGACTGTTCTCAGTGGTAGCAGATGACAGAACAAGGAGTAATGGTCTCAAGTTGCAGTGGGGGAGGTTTAGGTTGGATATTAGGAAAAACTTTTTCACGAGGAGGATGGTGAAGCACTGGAATGAGTTACCTAAGGAGGTGGTGGAATCTCCTTCCTTAGAAGTTTTTAAGGTCAGGCTTGACAAAGCCCTGTCTGGGATGATTTAGTTGGGGATTGGTCCTGCTTTGAGCAGGGGGTTGGACTAGATGGCCTCCTGAGGTCCCTTCCAACCCTGATATTCTATGATTGCTATCTGTGATATCATGCTAGAATAGTGAGATTTTAATGAATTGTTTTATATGGAGTCAATCAAACCTCCAGGACTGAAGAAATAATAAAGCCGGGTGCCTACTCTTAAAATAATTATAAGAACACATTTCAATAATGGGTTTGATACTTTTCTTCTAGCCTACAACATGGGCAAGACTCTAGCCTCCTACAATTCTGTTTTTTGGTTTGCTTTTGTAGAATGCTACCTGTTGCCCAAAGAAATCTCTTTGCCTAATGCCAGTTTTGCCTTTCAGAACACTTTCAAAGATAACTATTGCCAAAGCATGTACATAGCACACATAAGGAACGAATACAAATAAGACTGCCACATTTTTGTGAGCTTTGTGCAGTGAAGAAAAACTGCATTTTAAAAACCATTCGAGTAGAAATTAATCATAATAATACTCAGGACCTTTTACTTTTTCTTCCTTTCAAAGGGCTGTACAAATTGTATAATCTAATAAATCCTCATAAGTTACCTGTGAATTGGTCATTCGCTCCATTTTACAAAGAAGGACAAAGATGCATAGAGGGGTAAAAGGACTTGCCCAAGACCATGCAGTGAGTCAATGGTAGAGCTGGATAAGAATTTAGGAGTTCCCACCTCCCGGCCTTGTGTTCAACCCACTAGATTGCATTGCTTTATAAAATGGAGTCACATGTAAGAGTGAGGTCCTGTTTCTCACAATGAGCTATCAGACAGAGCAGCTAATTGTCTCTATGAAACAAAAATAAGATTTGTGGGAGAAGATCTTTCGAATGGCTCTCGAACAGAAAATAATCTGTAGTCTTGCCTTACAGGCCAGCGAAACAAAAACCCTCACTTTAACAAAGATAGAGGATAAAAATCTGGCCCCAACTTACACCTCATGCAACCATCATGAAGTGCACAGTTTCTCAGGAGGGCAGAATTTTGCCCACAATGTAACTGTTAAGGTGCTGTTAAGAACTGTGGAACATTTTTTCCATCAAAACATTTTTGGACAAAATGGATTTTCAACAAAAATTTTAATTGAAGTCAAAATATTCTAGTTTTTCAATGAAAAACTGGACACTGAAAAAAATGGTAAAAAATAAAAATCATTCTGGGTCTGGTTTTCAGTAAAAATGGTCAGAGCTTGGTTTTATTTAACCCAAAAAATGTAACCAAAACCCCAAATATTTTCACCAAATGTTTTTTTGAAAATCGAGAAGTTTTCAGGCTTTGTTTTATTTTTAATGGAAATTTTATTTAAAATGTTTTCCATAAAAAAGACAAAGGCATTTTTCAACCCCCTGTAGTACTGATACTGCTGTGCCAAAGTAAGGTCTGAATTTCAACGGCTCAACGACAGCCACTGTTTCAGGTTGTTTGTATAAAAATAATTTTTAAAAGGTGGAGGAGTTTAAGAGACACTCGTTTTCTCACACCTACTTATTTGTAGACATGAATAAACGTTATACAAGAGTAATCTAAACGAGACAATGAGAGTGATTAAGTAAGCAAGCAAGTACTGTGGCCAGAAAATAGTGCAAAATATGGATTCTCAGCTTGCTATGATGCCTGTACAGCTTATTATTCTCCCCTTTTGCTTCACAACTCAAACATTGGAGCCAGAGTCAAAAAGCATCACCTACAGTTTCCTATAATCATTATCTGTGTGGATCAGGTATAAGGCAGTTTTGCTGTAGCTCACGAAGAAGAGAATCCCAGTTTCCTGACAGAGCTTTTGAAGAAGATCCTACCTTTGGATAAACTCTGCACCATGTCACAGAGCCACATAATCTCCAGCTTTTAAACAGTCTCTTGAAGGAACCCCTTCAATGTTGCAAACCCCAAAGCAATGCCAGTCTTCCTTCATGGGAGGCCCTGGAGCCTCACTGCCTCCTAGACTGGAGCATCTGGGTTTCAGCACTCCTGTTTCACATTGTGAGCTCTGCCAGCAAGTCCAACTGAAATTGACTCCTGTTAGAAAACTGTACACTCTTCAGAGACTAATGAACCTCAGCAAATATTTGCTGTGATGTTTCATTCCATATGTTTTATAGAAATATGCTAATGAGTGTGAATATGACATAACTGGAATATGCTTCATGCAAAAGTTATCTTGTAAGGTATCATTACAAAGCTTATAATCTACTAAGTGTGTTCATCCTATTTGTATGTATGTATCATTCTTGTATCTGAAGCTAAAAATATTAAGTATAGCTCCAAGGTCCTATTGTAATTATGGAAAGTGTGGACCATTGATGGTGGTTTAGAATCTTGATGGCTCCCATTGACTTAGAAAATTGTTTTTCAATGGCTCTGTTTACTTGCAAGCCTTCCTGTGAGCCAGCCCTGGTAGAATGGAAGATGGGGGCTCACAGGACATGGTACTTTTCCATTTAGAAGGAGGGGTGGGGACCCAGAGAGACAAAAGATTCCTGCCTTGTGCCAAAGATGTAAAAGGGGGTGGAACAGAACAAAAGGGGCTGCCAGTCATGAGAAATCCCCGAGTTACCACCTGTGCTGGAACTAACAAGGACTGTACCGGGGAAGGGATTGGGCCCAGACTAGAAAGGAGTCTAGTCTGTGAAAGAAGCTTATTGGAACATTTCTGAAGGTGAGACATTATCTGTAATCAGTTTCTTAATGTATTAGGCTTAGACTTGCATGTTTTTGCTTTATTTTGCTTGGTAACTTACTTTGTTCTGTCTGTTATTACTTGAAACCACTTGAATCCTACTTTTTATACTTAATAAAATCACTTTTGTTTATTAACAGATCCAGAGAAGTGATCAATACCTGTGGGAGCAAACAGCTGTGCATCTCTCTCTCTATCAGCGTTAGAGAGGCCGGACAATTCATGAGTTTACCCTGTGTAAGCTTTACACAGAGTAAAATGGATTTATTTGGAGTTTGGATCCCAATGGGAACTCGTTGTCTGGGTGCTGGAGATAGGTGACATGCTGAACAGTTTTTGGTTAAAAAGTCTGCAGCTTTGGGGGCATGGTTCAGACCTGGGTCTGTGTTGCAGCAGGCTAGCATGTCTGGCTCAACAAGGCAGGGTTCTGGACTCCCAAACCATCAGGGAAAACGGGCTCAGAGGTAATTTCAGCAGTCCCAGGTGACAGTCCCAAGGGGGTCTCTCTGACCAAACCCGTCGCATTTGCACTGAGACCTCAACACAAAGTAGGATTTATTAGTAAACTGGAACACAGCATTAGAAGTCCTTAGGTTAACACAGAGAAATAAAGGTTAAAGCTTAGTCCATTCTCGTCAAGCCAGAGCAATTCAACAGCCAAGCTGTAGTGAACTCCATTGTCAGACTCTGTCTCTCTCTGACCTCCTTACACTTACAGTTCTGCAGCAGCACAGCTGCACCGGTGCAGCTGCATGACTGTAGTGCTTCGGTGACGATGCTATTTATGCCAACGGGAGAGCCTCTCCCTTCGGCAGAGATACTCCACCTCCCCAAGAGGCGGTAACTATGGTGGTGAGAGAAGCCTTCCTGTCAACATAGTGATGTCTACATCAAACGTTAGGTTGATATAAGTGCATTGCTCAGAAGGGTAGAGTTTCCACCCCCCTTAAGTGATGTAGTTATACCGACATAAGATCCTAATATTACCCCCGAGGGAATTCTGCACCACTGCGCATGTGTGGAATTCATGTCCCCCACAGATTTCTTTGATTCCCTGCAGAAAAATGACATTCTGAAGGGGAAGTCATAGAATCATAGAATATCAGGGTTGGAAGGGACCTCAGGAGGTCATCTAGTCCAACCCCCTGCTCAAAGCAGGACCAATCCCCAATTAAATCATCCCAGCCAGGGCTTTGTCAAGCCTGACCTTAAAAAACTTCTAAGGAAGGAGATTCTACCACCTCCCTAGGTAACGCATTCCAGTGTTTCACCACCCTCCGAGTGAAAAAGTTTTTCCTAATATCCAACCTAAACCTCCCCCACTGCAACTTGAGACCATTACTCCTTGTCCTGTCCTCTTCTACCACTGAGAATAGTCTAGAACCATCCTCTCTGGAACCACCTCTCAGGTAGTTGAAAGCAGCTATCAAATCCCCCCTCATTCTTCTCTTCTGCAGACTAAACAATCCCAGTCCCCTCAGCCTCTCCTCATAAGTCATGTGTTCCAGACCCCTAATCATTTTTGTTGCCCTTTGCTGGACTCTTTCCAATTTCTCCACATCCTTCTTGTAGTGTGGGGCCCAAAACTGGACACAGTACTCCAGATGAGGCCTCACCAATGTCGAATAGAGGGGAACGATCACGTCCCTCCATCTGCTGGCAATGCCCCTACTTATACACCCCAAAAAGCCATTGGCCTTCTTGGCAACAAGGGCACACTGCTGACTCATATCCAGCTTCTCGTCCACTGTCACCCCAGGTCCTTTTCCGCAGAACTGCTGCCTAGCCATTCAGTCCCTAGTCTGTAGCGGTGCATTGGGTTCTTCCGTCCTAAGTGCAGGACCCTGCACTTATCCTTATTGAACCTCATCAGATTTCTTTTGGCCCAATCCTCCAATTTGTCTAGGTCCCTCTGTATCCTATCCCTGCCCTCCAGCGTATCTACCACTCCTCCTAGTTTAGTATCATCCGCAAATTTGCTGAGAGTGCAATCCACACCATCCTCCAGATCATTTATGAAGATATTGAACAAAACCGGCCCCAGGACAGACCCCTGGGGCACTCCACTTGACACCGGCTGCCAACTAGACATGGAGCCATTGATCACTACCCGTTGAGCCCAACAATCTAGCCAACTTTCTACCCACCTTATAGTGCATTCATCTTTACCTTGCTGACAAGAATACTGTGGGAGACCGTGTCAAAAGCTTTGCTAAAGTCAAGAAACAATACATCCACTGCTTTCCCTTCATCCACAGAACCAGCTATCTCATCATAGAAGGCGATTAGATTAGTCAGGCATGACCTTCCCTTGGTGAATCCATGCTGACTGTTCCTGATCACTTTCCTCTTATGTAAGTGCTTCAGGATTGATTTCACTAACTTTTAAAACTTAGCACATCTGAAAATCAAGCTCACTATATTTATTTGGGCATTATTTTATATTATGCATTCTGACCGGACCACATCCTCTCATACGACCTATAGACACACATGAAAATATACTGAAATAATTTTAAAAATGAAATGTAACTGAAGATATGTTGATTTACATTTTCTGAAGTCTGGTACTCAAGGATAGCACTAAAAAGAATACTTATATACACACCTTACATTCATTTCTGACATGATCAGTCTTTGCATAATATCACAGAATAATTTATGAATAATAGAATAAAGCATGCAACCAATTCTTTTTTACATTTTTTGGTCTCCAGGAATTCAGAATCCTTTCAGTCTAGTAACGTTCTCCTCCTTTCCACAGTCCTTAAGCACACTAAACAATCCTTTAAAAACCAACTGTGAAAAATTCATTAAAAAGTATTTAAGCTCTTCAGCTCATTAAGTTTCTAACAACAGACTCTTTCCAAATTACACCAAAAGTATTAGTTTTTCTTGTAGATCCCAGACTGTCACTGGTTCCCTAACTCCTGGAATTTGTTACCTAGTCTAATTTTGGAAATTAGTTTTATTTTACAAAAAAGTTTTCCACGTATATTGTGATTTTTCTTATTCTTTCCTCACACTCTCACGCGCGCACACACCCCCACACCCCCCTCCTCTTTTCCCTCTTCAAGATACATCTGTAGACTGTTCAACGGTAACATTCATCAGCATTGACATCCTTCTGCAATGTTCCCTACCGGAGAGTTCAAATCAACCGCTAAGCCAGGGGAGACCAACGTGTGGCTCCAGAGCCACATGCTGCTCCTTGTATAGGCACCGACTCCGGGGCTGGAGCTACAGGTGCCAACTTTCCAATGTGCCGGGGGGTGTTCACTGCTCAACCCCTGGCTCTGCCACAGGCCCTGCCCCCACTCCACCCCTTCCCGCCCCCTCCCCTGAGCCTGCCATGCCCTCGCTCCTCCCCCTCCTCCTGCACACCATGATCGGGAGGTGTGGGGAGGGGAGGGACGGGCAGGTGCTGATGGGTGGAGCTGCCGGTGGGCGGGAGGCGCTGGGAGCCGGGGGGAGGGTGGGGCTGATGGGGGGCTGCTGGCGTATTACTGTGGCTTTTTGGCAACGTACATTGGTAAATTCTGGCTCTCTCTCAGGCTCCGGTTGGCCACCCCTGCACTAATCCAACAAGCTAAGTAGCAGCCAATCATCATGTGTTCCTTTTTCCCCCAGAAGCAAATATGCTCAGTTTTCTTGCCCTAGGCATTCATAAACGTGAACACTGTCCAATCCAAACATTAAGAATCATATTGTGACCTTTACAAGCAAGATATTTGAGAAAGTGGCAAAGAGTCCTGTGGCACCTTATAGACTAACAGATGTATTGGAGCATGAGCTTTCATGGGTGAATACCAGCTCTCCCTCTTCCTACAGTTCAATCAGAACTTTAACAACAAAAGCATTAGTAGTGTTCCTATGTTGAGTTATTTAAAGAGTATAGCTAGAATTATATTTTTTCAGTTCAAGCAGGTTTCAAAATCCCTTTAAGCATGAAAAACCATCTATCATATTAAGTTACACTACTCACTCACAGACTACTGTCTATTTTCTGGAAAATTACAGATAAGTCCACTTAGTAGCTGAAAATAACTAAAAACAGGTCCTTTATTAAATGTTATAGCTAGGAGCCAACTTGATCAGATTCCTCTAAGATACAAGTGGCTTTGTTTAAACATTTCTAACTTCAGGCAGATTTAGATCTCAAAAAGTAAACACAGACAGAGGCTGGTTTTTAAAAAAAACAAAAAAAAAACAAAAAGTGTTTTGGGTTTTTTTTTTTAAATGGGGAATGCAAAGAAGATACAAATTTTGCCACATACCAAAGAGTGTGTCTACACTGCAACCAGAAGTATGACTGTAGCACGGGCTTGCATAACAGTGCTAGTTTTAATCTAGCTAGAACTGCTGAAAATAGCAAGGAAGACAGTGGCAACAGGGGCTTCAGTGTGGTGTGGGCTGAACAAACAAGAGACCTATGTACCTAGTCACAATGTTAGCCCTCACTGAAGCCTGTCATCATGGCTTCACTGCTGGTTTTAGCTATGCTAGCTAGATTAAAGCTAGCACCGTTATGCCAGCCTGTGCTGTCAATCACACCTCCGACTGCGTAGACATACCTGAAGTGTAATATTGTACACATCCAAACTACAGAATATAAAGTTTTAGATGCCAGCACTTTTGAGAGAAACAAAACATGACTATCCAGTGGAACTTAAGCTCAGTGGAAGCAGGGAACTTTTGAGGCTCTGCTAAGTAGGTAGCTTCCACAGCAGTGTCTCCCCCAGAGCGTACAAGGGAGGGAGGGAGGGAGAACCCCGAGCGGCAGCACACTCGGGGGAGGCGGCGGCGGCGAATCAGAGGCGAGCTGGGGCAGGGAGCGGTTCCTCTACCCCCCCTTACTTTCTTCACTCCCTCCCCCCCCCCCCCGCTCACCTCCGCTCCGCCTGCTCCCCTGAACGAGCTGCCTCTCCCTTGCCTGAGAAGGAGGGGGAGAAGTGGAGCAGCGGCGTGTTCAGGGGAGCAGGCAGAGCGGAGGTGAGCTAGGGTGGGGAGTTGCGGGGCAGGGGGGGGAGCTGCAGGAAGCAATCGGGGGGGGGGGGAAATGCGGCACGCCTGGGGGAGCAGGCGGGGCTGGGGATTTGGGGAAGGGGTTGGGAAGGGGCGGGGGAGACACGAAAAAAAGGGGGGGGGGCCAAAAATTTTTTTGCTCGTGGCAGCAAAAATCCGAGAGCCAGCCCTGACAGTAGATGCGTTGCCTTGTTGTGGTCCCTAGGAGATGGGCATGCAGTAGCAGAGCCTCTTACTAAAAGGATTTTAGGACACCTCTGGCACTGCAGCTCCTTTCCTAACACGTCTCCACACCTTAGGTGGTGCATAGGAAGGCACAGCCAGCAATGATTGAATATTAGGCCATCTGCCCAAATTCAGAACAGAAAGGTATGCAAGGTCCCACACCTTCCTGGGGGATTCCAGTAGTACACAGCATACCCAATCCCTCTCTTGGGGGCATTTTTAAAGCTCCTGCCTCATCCAATGAACATTTTTAAATATATCAGACCTGATATTCCTTTAAACATATGTTGTATCCTGTGCAGTAAGGATATGATTTTAAAAAACAATAGCTTTTATGTTGCAATTCCCACAAAGTAAACAAAAATGTGTTAAAAAGTACCAAGACATTAATACATCTATGGAAATAAATGAATCCGTATGTTCAGTTCTCTGTGTAGTTTCAATTTACATTTTGCCCTAAGCTGGTTATTTTAATTTGATACACCTAAATGGTTGGAGCAACCGAGATATTTAAAATAGAAATGAAATTGTGTACATCGGATTGCACAGCCAAAGAAAAAATAATTGTCTTCAAAACTCAGAAATATAGTCTATCATTTAAAATAGCAAATCAGGTAAAATAAAAAATATAGTATGACAAAGGAAAGCAGAAATAAACTCATAGCACTGCAGAACATTTAATAGTAAAGTCCCGCTGAGCAGATCTAGACAACATGGGAGGAATCCAGTGTGAAGAGAAACGTTAGCATAGCTAAAGCCATTGAAAGGCAATGGCTTTGAGTAACCCAAAGAAAACTCTAAAGCTCATAATTTGGTCAAGCTCACAAAGTCATGCACTAAATATCTGCCGTAGATTGTTGTGCAAAACAAAAACAAAAAGTGCACAGCTCAGGAGGGATTCAATGCACATGCACGCATGGTTAACTTGTGAGGAGCAGAGTCAAATATGTTGCTATGCACTGGTAGGAGTACCTGAGGCTGAGGGGAAAGACCTGCTGTGGCATAAGCCCTTGCCTCAGCTCCTGTTTCGCACGTGGCAAGCCTGGGAGGGAGGGGGGAGAGAAGTGGAGTGGCGGCGGCGGCAGCATGCTCACGGGAGCGGGCGGAGGCGGAGTGGAGGGAGCGGAGGCGAGCTGGGGGCACGTTTCTAGGGGAGGCATGGCGGAACACCACCCCTAGAAATGTGCCGCCCCAAGCACCTGCTTGTTTTGCTGGTGCCTAGAGCTGGCCCTGTCTACTGTGGACAACCTAAAGTCATCAGGGGAGGAACTCCCATCTTGTACACTAAAAAACAACACGGAGTCCTTGTGGCACCTTAGAGATGAAAATTTATTTGAAAGCATAAGCTTTCATGGTCTATAACCCACTTCATCAGATGCATGGAGTGAAAAGAAAGTAGGCAGGTATAAATATACAGCACATGGAAAGATGGGAGTTGCCTTACTAAGTGCTAACAAGGCCAACTCCCTTCTTTTCATGTGCTGTATATTTACCCTGCACACTTTTTTTTTTTTACTCCCTGCATCTGATGAAGTGGGTTCTAGCCCACGAAAGCTTATGCCCAAATAAATGTGTTAGTCTCTAAGGTGCCACAAGGACTCCTGGTTGTTTTTGCTGATACAGACTAACATGGCTACCCCTCTGAAATATCTCCTAAGATATATCAGAAAAGAAGCTCTCTTCTAGACCTCCAAAGGTGAACGGAACAGAGCACTCTAGTATCAGACCAAATAGTTCCACCTGATGGAATTTACAGATCTATTGCCAAATTTTTTGCAGGCCAGCAGAACTTCAAAGTTCTGGACAGTGCAGCCCCTTCCTTGAATGCCTGCCCTGTCACTATGTATCTTTAACCCCCTCCCTACCACATATAGGAAACCCTGTAGAGAACACTGGAAATAGACCTGTAAGTATCAACAGTTAAGCACAAGAAAATAGTCATGGAACATATGAGGGCAGAGTTAGTGTTCTGTTTGCATGAACTATTTATTCCCTGGAAAGATTATGACCTCAAAGTCACAAAAGCCAGCTCCACTCTTTTGTATGTGATTCTGACTGTGACTGGGTTTTCTATACCCTACACTTCTTTCAATATCTGGTGGTCACTGTATACATAAGTCTAGCACAGGATCACTATTGGAATGTTTTGGTCTCACATTTAATTATGTTTAGCTAAAACGAGACATGATTCTTAGTCACTCTTTACCATTTATAAATAACTGGCCACAATAAATGACATTATGTTACAAATAGAAAATCTTTGGCCAAAACTGCAGATCCCAACCTGTTTAGTCAATGCTCAGAATGCAATGTAAATAGACTGCCTGATGTTTGCCACCACCATTTTTCATATTCTCTTTGGAACAGCTGCAGTCACGAACTGCATACTGCTCAACAAAATAATGCATCTTATCAGTAGATGTTGCAACATTGTGTGACTTGCCTCTTCATGGGAAAGGCATTTCAGAATCTGGCTTGCCAGATTCCACCTTAGTTGTGGAATACCCCAATGGACAAACTGGGTTGTAAAATATATTTCTCTTCACGGAGAAACATGTTACATATTAATATTGAAATCTCCCTCCCCCACATTTTTATAAACAATTTCTATCCATTTGTGCTCTTCCTACATAAAGACTATAACTAACGTTACTAACGTGCTGAATTATTTTTGGATGATTAAATGAAGATAGTTATCAGTATTATAGCAGATACTTCACCAATTAAAGAGCATCTACATATATGGAAGAGTAATCATGCTTTATGGACTCACTTTTTCTCCGGAGTGTCACAAATCCCCAAAATGCCCTTAGTGCTGGCATTTGTTTTTGATCTCTGATTAGCTGAAAGATGTGTAAAACCAGGCACAGCAAACTCATAGAATCATAGAATATCAGGGTTGGAAGGGATCTCAGGAGGTCATCTAGTCCAACCCCCTGCTCAAAGCAGGACCAATCCCCAATCAAATCATCCCAGCCAAGGCTTTGTCTAGCCTGACCTTAAAAACTTCCAAGGAAGGAGATTCCACCACCTCCCTAGGTAACGCATTCCAGTGTTTCACCACCCTCCGAGTGAAAAAGTTTTTCCTAATATCCAACCTAAACCTCCCCCACTGCAACTTGAGACCATTACTCCTTGTCCTGTTCTCTTCTACCACTGAGAATAGTCTAGAACCATCCTCTCTGGAACCACCTCTCAGGTAGTTGAAAGCAGCTATCAAATCCCCCCTCATTCTTCTCTTCCGCAGACTAAACAATCCCAGTTCCCTCAGCCTCTCCTCATAAGTCATGTGTTCCAGACCCCTAATCATTTTTGTTGCCCTACTCCATTGAGTAGGCTTCTGAGGCAACCCGCAGGGTGTTATTTTTTCCAGAGAGTGCATGAAATATCTTGCAGTTGTAGGTCACAGACTAGTGATACTTGTTTTAAACAGGAGGGTACAATTCATTGGTTCATAAAGCAGAAACCTTTCACTTTGGGCAAGCCACATCTTTTATTCTGAGATATTTTTTCACAGAAATCCTCAGATATCAACACAGGTAACCGAATGCACACAATCTTTTACTTTAAAGAGCCTTTTTGAGCAAATGTTTAGCTGTTTGACTTTGGTAGTGTGCAAAGGTGCCAACTTTTGTCAGCGATGGTCGGTGCTCGCGCCCATCCCGCCCCCGGCCCCGCCCCAACTCCACCCCTCCCTGCCCCTATTGGATCCCTCCCCAAATACCCACCTCGGCCCCGCCTCCTCCCCCAAGCATGCCGCGTTCCCCCTCCTCCTTCCCAGGCTTGCCGCGTAAAACAGCTGGGAGGGAGGAGAAGCAGGACCCAGCAGTGCGCTCAGGAGAGGAGGCAGAGGTGAGCTGGGGCGGAGGGAGAAGCTGCTGGTGGGTGCAGAGCATCCACCAATTTTTCCCTGTGAGTGCTCCAGCCCTGGAGCACCCATGGAGTCAGCGCCTATGGTAGTGCGACAGGTTGAGTCACAGAAACCCTCTTGGGAACTGCCACCTGATGTGCTGAGACTACCTCTGAGCCCGTTTTCCCTGGCAGCTTGAGACTTCAGTGCCCTGCCTGGTTGTGCCCGACACGCCAGCCTGCTACAAACACAGACCCAGGTCTGAACCACATCCTCCAAAAGCTGCAAGCTTAACTGAAAACAGCTTAAGAAGTGCTCCTGTCTCCAACACCCAGATACCCAGTTCCCAATGGGATCCAATCCCCAAATAAATCCGTTTTACTCTGTACAAAGCTTATACAGGATAAACTCATAAATTGTTCACCCTCTATAGAACTGATAGATATGCACAGCTGTTTTGCTCCCCCAGGAATTCATTACTTGCTCTGGGTTCATTAATAAGTAAAAAGTGATTTTATTAAATATAAAAAGTAGAATTTAAGTGGTTCCAAGTAATAACAGAGAGAACAACGTGAATTACCAAGCAAAATAAAATAAAACACGCAAGTCCAAGCCTAATACAGTAGGCAACTAAATGCAGGTACATCTCACCCTCAGAGATGTTTCAATAAGCTTCTTTGACAGACTAGACTTCCTCCTAGTATGGGTCCAGCAATCACTCACACCCCTGTAGTTACTGTCCTTTGTTCCGGTTTCTTTCAGGCATCAGTTTGGGGTGGAGAGGCTCTCTTTTGTGCCAGCTGAAGATAAAATGGTGGGATTTCCAGGGGCTTATATAGCCTCTCTCTTGTGGGTGGAAACCCCTCTCTCCCCCTGTGTAGAATCACAGCTACAAGATGGAGTTCTGGAGTCACATAGGCAAGTCACATGTCCATGCATGACTCAGTTCTCTACAAGCCGAGCCATTGCCCACATGTTAGCCCGAACATTCCCAGGAAAGCTCAGATGTGGATAGGTGGCCTAACAAGGTCCATTATTAGCCAAGGACTTCCATTTACCTGAATAACCCCTTTCCACTATGTTGACCAAATCTGCCTTAGGTGCTATCTACAGCAAACACTTTAAATACAAGCATAGAGCCAACGCTCATAACTTCAGATATAAAAATGATACATGCACATGAATAGGATGAATACATTCAGTAGAACATAACCTTTGCAAAGATATGTTACATGGCATATCTAGCATAAAACATATTCCAGTTTGTCATACTTACAATCATAAGCATATTTCTATAAAGCATTATGGGGTACAACGTCACAGGTAATATGTGGGGAAAGGGAGGAGGTGTGGCTATCCCGGTCAAAAGGAAGGAAGAGTATTTTGTAAGGGCTGATTGTATGAAAACAACATGAAAAGAGAATTCATGAGATTCTTATTTTCCCTGGATTCATAACCTCTCTCCATCATACAACCAGAGGGGATAAAGCATTCTGAGAACCTTCTCCTTGTAAATATTTCGTGTTCTGCATGAGTAATAAATCCTCAAGAAGCAGAACAAGCAGAAGGAGTTAGGAAATGCAATGCCTTCGGTACCTCACATGGAAAGAGGCCAAAAACATGATTTAAGGCACAAACCTGCTCTGCAGGTTTGTGATGATCAAGGTTCTTCTTACCGTCTGTTGGCACTGTCAAGTCATCAAATTAGTAGTTTAAATTATTGTTTACACCCTGCCATGCCTGATGATCACAGTACGAAAACAGACCAGGAAAAAGAAAAAACTTCTGACCCAGTGAACAGAAGCAAGGTATTTTATTTACCCCTACCAAGAGAGAGTTGATTGCATTGCCAATTTTAGATTTGATGGGGGTCGAGGGGAATAACTCCACAACAGACCACAGTTATTTCTATGTTTATGGGGAAGCAGGAAAGTCCTCCAATCATATCATTTCACATCTCAAATGCTTTCCAGAGCGATCAGCTGAAAAGATGTCATATGCAACAAAACCCTCCAATCCTCAACATATTGGTTAATTGGGGAGTGTGGGGTGGAGAGGAGGAGGAAGAGGAAATCCAATTTCCTGACTATTCTTTTGGATATCCATTTGAAAAAGAAAATTCTAATCAGAGAGCAAAAGCATAAAAGCAACACACTCCAGAGAACAGGCATTGGGGCTGCAAATCCAAGATTAAGTTTGTATTTATTTTTGCATACCACAATTTATCAACTGAACACTGGTTAGGAATTTTAATGTATGAGAGTCCAGAGGCCCTGGGCACCTTAACCAAAAAATGAAATACATATCTAAATTTCCTATAAACAAAGTAACATGTCCAGACAAATCCCAGCATATAAGCAAAGAATGGAAAGTCTAACATGCACACAGAACACAAGTCTAAAAATTTTTTAAAAAGTGTTTAGACAGATTTAACAGTAAATTTCCTTGAACACAAATCATTTTTAAAATGTAATTATTAAATGAAAACACATCTAGGGTCTCTTTAAAAAATTGTAAAGTTTTTGAAGGTCACAGAAACTTTTCTAGTAATCTTTGATCCCTTCCCCAGTATTTAACATATCGTTCAATTTTAATGTACTGATGCAAATGTTAAACAATTAACATAAACCTGCACTAGAAAGAATGTTCAGGACACTAAATTACGGTGACCAGACATCCTGTTTTTAAAGGGAGAGTCCCGCATTTAAGGCCTTCTGCAGGTATCCCGACTTTTTTTTAAAACAGGCAACTTGGCCCGTATTTTCTGTCTCTGTCCCCCTCCCATCAGTACTGGCAGGACCTGTTGCTGGCTGGATCCCTGCTCCCCAGCCACCCGTCCACCAGCGATGAGTTGGGGGGGTCCAGGGGCTGACGATGGGGGTAGGTGTGCAAGGCTGGTTGTAGGGTGAAGCTGCAGCACACAGATATATCTGCAGCACACAGGGCCTGGACATTCCCCCTGTCAGTCCATCATCATCAGTCTCATTTCCAGCTGGCCTTGGCTGCGTGATGCAGTGGCTGGTGTGCGGGGGCAGGCGCCAAGCAGCGGCTGGTTACATGTCGCCTCTGCTGTTCACCCATCGGCCCTTTACGTGCTCTCCCTCTCACTGTCCTCTCCTTGCTTTGCCCCTTCCCCCCAACCTCACTGCTCCTCCATGGGAAAAGCAATATGCATATTCAATCTGAATAGCTCATAAGGAAAACTGTTATAAACTACTGCATAGATGGCATTTGATTCCAGTTAAGATCCATCATGTTTTTGCTACTAGGAAGGCCCTCTGTTAGAGGATGTGCAGGGAAGGGGGGAACATATTTGCACAAGGTGGTTGTGTCCAGGAATTAAATAGTTTTAGGAGGAAATTATTAAAGAGATTCATTTTATGACAAAATGCTGGCTTCTTAGAGATCCCTTGACCTGCTTACTGAATGTTCCAGTAAATAATCTACATTTTAAACAATGGGTTTCAGAGTAACAGCCGTGTTAGTCTGTATTCGCAAAAAGAAAAGGAGTACTTGTGGCACCTTAGAAACTAACCAATTTATTTGAGCATGAGCTTTCGTGAGCTACAGCTCACTTCATCTAAATTGGTTAGTCTCTAAGGTGCCACAAGTACTCCATTTTAAACAATGAGTTTATTTTTTATTGTTAGCACTTTGTATTGCATATTAACAGAAAAACGTGACTTCTCACCCACGGGATAGTGGTACTGGATAATAAAATATAGACTATCCTTATAATGAAAAAGCTTTCAAATCAAGTACATACACAAGAGAAGCACCAAAAAGATAAGCACTTAGAAATGTGGTCACCCTTCTTAGCATATTCAGCCAGCCAGCAAGTCAGAATCTTTAGCCAGGTTATTAGAATATTAACTCGATCCTGAGTAAGTAACATATTATGTAGCATGTTAAAAAGTTTTATTGTAACTTTGCCTTGATAAAGTTTAAAAAAAACCCTACAAACATCTAGAGAATAGCAGAAGCATAAGTCATGATTAGCATAGGTTTATAAAAAACAAACCTGATCACTCTTTATATAAATACAAAACCAGTGGACCAAGGGAATAAAATACATGCAATATTTGTAGACTTTTGTAAAAGCACTTTGCACAGTGTCTCACCATCATCATATTTGAACATTTCAGAATTGGCTTGTGCACATTGTATTGTCACAAGGACTGACAACGGGCTGAACATCAGAAGACAAAGGGTAACAAGAAACAGCGGCGTATTGAGTCATATGACGGTCTCAGTGGCATGTTGCAAGGATCTGCGTTAGGCCTGGTGTTAACATAGTCATCTAATATATGGAAATGAACAATGTTAATAAAGACTGAAAAGCAATAGTGGAAAGGAAAGCAAACATATCTGCAATGCAGGATCATCATGCCATGGTCCAGGGAGGTGGGAGTCCCTCTATATGCAGCACTGACAAGATTCTACCTGAAATACTGAGTTCATTTTTTGAAAACAAGATAAAAAAAGATCATCAAGTTGGAAGGAATTCAGGTTACGGTAACAGATGTCACTAAGTAGCTGATGGGACCGGGAAATATTAGAAGAATTATACTTCAATTAAAACAGTAGCTAAAGCGAAGAACAAGATAAACCAGCTATAGAAATTTGAAGGCATGAACACATGGCCTGTAACCTTGGAATCTTTGTTGACACCTCCATCTCTCCCCCCGTCTCACATAGGCTGCCTCCAAATCTTGCCTCTTCCTCGTCCACAGCATTTATTTTTCTCTGCCCACCCAGCCAGAATACTCTCCCAAGCCCTTAGCTTGGTCTCAGTTACCGTAACCCCCTCGTCTCTTCCCTTTTGATACCCACATTGCTCCTCTTCAGCCCACACAAAATGAAGCTGGCTAAGATCATCCTTCTTGTCTGCTGCTCTATGCACACACTCCCTCCCTCTCCCACCTTGAAATCCACTGATGCAGTGGAAATAGGGAGAATCAAGTTTAACCTTCCTGTCCTCACCTTCAGGACCCTTTACAACTGTGTCCCTCCCTACTCACATTCTTTATCACATCGCCCAGAGGTAGATTAGGGGTTTGTGGGGCTCTGGGCCAGAGCAAGTGGGGGCACCTCTCTGCCCTTCCATCTGCAGTCTCCCCTGCCCCTCCCCCCAGCACTCCTACCAGGGAGCAGGATTGCAGTGCAGGGGCTTTCCCTGCCCCAACCTGCCTGGTGCTACTGTCAGGGATTGGGGTCGGGGCACAGGGGCTTCCCATGCTCCGGCAGGAGCACTGGGCGGGCAGAGTGGTTCTGGGCACCCATTTTTCCAGGGGCTCCCCAGTTGGCTGCGGACCCTCGCATGGCCCCATTGGCCCAGTACTTAGTAAGTCACTGATCCTGCTCTACCAGTCTTAAGCCCTTTGTTTGCTTCTCCCACAATCATCTTCATGCTTTTTTACATCGCCCTTACACACAGAAAACCCACCCCAAACTAACCTATAAGGCTATTCCCCCTCTTCAGAGTCCTCCCCCGCAAGGCTGCTATGTCCATATCTCCCTTTATATGCAAGGTGTAAACCAATTATTTCAAAGTGTGAAGCTCTGAGCTTGCATCCAATGAAGTGAGCTGTAGCTCACGAAAGCTTATGCTCAAATAAATCTGTTAGCCTCTAAGGTGCCACAAGTACTCCTTTTCTTTTTGTGGATACAGACTAAACGCGGCTGCTACTCTGAAACCTTTTCTTTTTGTGAATTATAAAAAAGTTTCCTAAACAAAATAAACATGTTTTTTTTAAAAAAAGGCCATTTTTGAAGTAACACCTACAGAAAATGCCAGCAAACGATAGCTAGGCTGAGCAGCAGTCTGAGATAGTAGATTTTATTTATTTTTAAATTAGATTATGTGAAGCCACTGAATTGTGCACACAGGTAACCTATATAGCCATGCAACTTTATTTCCCCCATCTTCCCTCCTGCCCTTGTCTCATATAGTCCCTTGTTATATCTTGTTTCAAAATTAGATCATAGACACGGGAAGAGTTTACTTGTACATTTGTACAGTGAGAACTATTAGACGATGGCACAAACTCCCAAGAAAAATACTAAATTTCATCAGAGATTATTTTAGACTTGGACTAGGTAAGGCCCTGAAAAATATGCTGTAGGAACAAACCTGCATCTTCAGGTTAATGAGTTTAAGGACTATAAAGGAGGTGTTAGATCTTAGGGTTTTTTCATCAGTCTCTGATTTCTACATTTCTCTGGTTAGCCAGCTAAACATAGAACTAGAATGTCTTGAGACTGTGTAGATTACTGTTCACATTTCACTTAGCTGTGCCATTATTATTAATGCTCGGTTGGAAGGATTTTGATTACATCCTTCCTTTAAACCTCCCCAGTTCCTATGGCTGTTTCTGAGGTACAAACTGTGAGACAACGTAGGAAAATGAATTCAAGGATCCTAGCAACGTGAGTGGATTCTCCAGTCAAAACAAAACAGGATTTCTCTAGTGACTGATTCAAGTATAGTTGGTTGTTTCATTAGCTTTATGTTAATGGACAAGTCTGCATAATGACTCACATCAAGCACTATCTGTCATAGTCTCTCTTATTTCTGTTCATTTTCCAGGATGAAGCTAAAGAAAATTCACACAGATGGAGTGAGCAAGAGAAACTGGCATCCGTACGTTTGATGGTGTACCACATATTGGCTCACTACATTTTCCAGTGTAAGTCCCAGAGGTGGCTCATGTTCAGAATGGTACTATATAATTTAAGCTCTCATCCACAGCTCTGATTCACTCTCTCATGCTACATTCTAAGAACCAGTGAAGGATAAGATTCTCTGATGCATCTGTCAGTACAAAAATAATATACAAGTATTACAGTGAGAGTAAGAAATGTGTCATATTTGTAACACATGATCTCAGTGTAACTAAACATGGCAGGAAGCAGAAGTGCTGATCATTTCTCTATGTACAAAAGCAACATTTGAAGCTGCCATTTACTTCATTAAACAGAAACACAACACTTTTACACAGAAAAGCCTAAGGAGACAACTAGAACCTGGATCTCCTCACATTTCCATGCACCCACTGCATCAGTTAGAATTATTTTCTAAGTATGTATTTAGCTCTGTGGAAGAAAATTATAAGATTCCCGATGAGAGATGTATATAATCTAAGGTTATGTTTTCACTGACAGAGATGTGTTTTTACAGTGAGATAGCTAACGTGCATTAGCTATCTCTCTGTAAAAACACAGTAGAGACAAGGCACTTTAGTTTTACTGTGAGGCAAACTATGCACGGTCAAATCACAGGTGGGTAGGGTATAGTACCAACCTTGTGGGAAGCACTGCAAATGTCTTGTTTGTGATTTGGATTTTACAGCAAAATACGGTAACCTGTGAAGGATAGTTAACACTTGTTTTGTTAAAACGGAACACATGGTGTCAAAGAAAAACCCTACAGCCCTGTTCCTGTAAACTGATCCCATTGAAGTCAGTGTGGCTCCCCAAAAACACAGGTGTCTATCCACATAGAACCAGTTGCATAATCAACGTCTCAGTGTAAATTAAGGCCTGGATTCTATAAATACCTTGTGCATATAAGGACTCCCAATGAAATCAGTACTTTCACTAGTTCAAACCAGCAGTGATGGTTTACAATATTACCCACACTCTTAAAAAGTTTCCATTGACAAGGATAACAGTAATGTTATGCACATAAAGCTTTCACCATTTTATACTTCCTTCATTTTAGAGTGCCTCACATATACGACATGAGTCTTTCTTATGCAGCTATTAGGATTGCATCTTTGTACATATATACACTCTACAAACCCGATCTAAATCATATGTACTAGTTTTCCTAAAGAGTGACCATCAATGTGAAACTGCTTTCAATTATTTAACAAAAAAAACCACACCCCCGCACACTAGATTGGAGGTACTACACCTCACCTGTAGGTTCTGCTGCTCATTTCTGTTTTATCATTTTCCTGTGTTGTTGTGGGGACAGGGGCGTTTAGTTGGTTGGTTGCTTTTTGTTGTTTTTTTATAGTACACACACACCCCTGTATGAAAGACCTACACAGATAAGTGTGCATACAGATTTTTTTTAGAGGAAATAGTGAAACTAGGTGCAAAATGTTGTCAAATGCACAAAGTAAATGAGCTAGGGGGGAAAAACTCGGGGGGGGGGGAAATCTATTCTTCCTCTAGTCTCTCATTGTATCACCTATGGTTACTACAGCAGGCCAATAATTTCCAGATAAGAGCAGCTTTTTACCTTTGAAATGCATGGATTTCTCAAACTAGATTGCTTTTAGTTTAAGCTAAGGAAATCAATAAACAAGGAACAAATATAAAGTCTCCACAACAAAAAGAAAGATACATGGAGTCATTTTAGCATTCTGCATCTTCAGTGAAACACAGAACAGCAGCCACTTCACAGCTGTTGCTACTGTCAGAGAATAGGCCTCTGTACTTAAAGGTGTGCTACAAAAAACAAAGTGAAAACATTCCCTTCTGCCAGTTACATCGCTACATACACAACACTAAATGACATTGGGGGTTCCAGATTTATTCCTGCTATGTGACTTCCATATCAAATATACTTTGTTTATAAGAAAAAGGATAGAATTGCTTATTATCAATACTGCAAACTACTGAGCGCCCCGGTAATTCCACATCACTAGTAATAAGACTGAAGTCAGAATTTAAACAGTTCTGTGAATGATGTTCAAGCCTCAATGCCTCAATCCCCACTCCTGCATAGTGTAGGAAATTTCAAAGAAATAAAAAGCTAATAATTAACAAAATACTTTATGTAACACTTTCAATTCTAAGCTCTCAAAGAAATTTACAGGAGTATTATTTTTGCCCCTTTTTACAGAGGAAGAAACTGAGATGAAGTGAGATCAAGCAATTTACCCCAAGTCATATAGCAAGTCAGTGGCACAGTTGACAACAGGAGTCAAAATACAGATTCCTCATGCTGTGCTTTAAACATTAGACCATGTGTCTCCTATTTTTACATTCTGATTGGTTAATAGGCTCCAATAGAATATACACATACAGTATTTTTATTACGTTAACAGCAGTATTATGTAAAAGGATTAATTCCTTACTGGTTAAGAAGATTATTTTGAATAAACCACACAGTGCTAGAATTAATTTATTTTACTATCCTGTCTGCAACAGTTTAAGTCTCTTTTAGAGTAATGCTAACAGATTTTCAGCACTGAAATATATGCAAAGAGAAGCAAAGGGGGAAATGAAGGTTTTGGGGGTTTTTTAAGCAAATGATCATTACCTCTTCTACAGGAATCATTCATTTTTGTTTTATGGTCATACTGCACTGTTTCCAAGGTAAGTAGAGAGTATAAAAAGACCCATTAAGTGTTCTGTTTTATCTCAAGTTTCCAGGGTCACTTTCAATGACATAGCGAGTTTTCCTTTTCCTCTAAAGTAAATGTTACCAGAATATGGATTTCCTTATAACAATAAAGTAATACTTTGTACTTCATGTTTTTCATCCCTCAACCTTTCTTAAGTAAGCTTCACAATACCCTGTGAGGTCAGTAACGATTATACATATTTGCAAGGCTCATTTCACTCACTACTGAAATGCAGCCAACTCTGGGGTTGGAATGCAACAGCTGTTTAACAGTATACACAAACACCAAGATTTTGTTATCAGCTGATGTTTATACAAAATAAAAATAAAGTAAAAAAAGGAAACAACAAGATTTGCATGGGCAAAGAGAATGGAACAAGACTGGATATCATAAACAAAGGAGGGGATGTAGGAGAGATGGGTCATGTAAAGATTTGAAGAAAAGGACCACAATATTAAACTTGATTTAATAGGCATGGGATTAGAACAGGAGCAGAATGTGGTCTAATATGCAGGCATGGAAAATTATTTTAGCTGCTCAATTCCGGATGAACTGGAGAGAAGCAATGGAAAACGAGGAAGCCAGAGAGAAATAGGCTGTAGTATTTAAGACATCAACTAAACAAAGCATAGACATGCAGTGTTGGGATTAGTAGGAAGTGATGTATTTTCACTATGTGATAGAGAAAGGAACAGCAGGGTTCATTTGGCGACAGCTTGGATGTGACAGGAAAGAGAGAGAGAGAAAGGAGTCCGAGATGACCTCGAGGTTATGAACCTTGGTAACAAGAAGGATGGCAATAATTGTCTGCACCAGGAGAGAAGAGAGGAAAGGGCTTAGAAGGCAATGGGAGGAGACAGAACTTATCTACAGTATGTTTAAATTTGATAAACCAGGACACCCAAGAGATAGCAATGCCACAAAAGTGCAAGTATATTTCTACATCCACAGGAATCATAAATAAAAGAATATATCAGATACCAACTTTGCTCATTATCTGGCCTGAATGATTGAGCCGTCGTCAGCTATGTACAGACTGTCAGATGGTGACAATCTAAATCTGTAGGGAGAAAACGCAGAGATCTTATTCCCTCTTCTCAGAGGGATTCAAATCCCATTTTTTTGTGAAAGATAACTTACTTGGCCTCCATCATATTATGGAAAGATGATTTCAAAGAAATATAAAAGTTTGGATTCAAGTGAATGCAACAAAAGATCCTAAATAGGATGTTTCCACACTGCTGATTTGTTCTGGCTCTAACCTTGAGTGCATTATTCCTGTTAAATGATCTCCCAGTTACATCAAGTGGTTGATTATATCTAGACAGAACTGAGCATCTCAGAATGCCAGAAGTCCCTATCTTGTGAGGTACACAGTACCTGCAGTTCTCTTGCAAGACAGGGGAATCCATTAAGTCATTAGGAGTGGGAGATGCTCTATACCTCACAGGAGTCACTCAGCACATAACAGGATCAAATCCATTATTTGAGGAAATTTCAGTTGTGCTGGACTGTGTCTTATTTATGTTGCTATTTTTTTTCTCCACTGGCTTTGAGGGGTTTTTTTATTTGTATTACAATAGTACCCATAAAGTGCTAGGATTTGTCCAAACATATAAGATGACACAGGCTGCACCTCTAAAAGCTTATGTTCTTGGAAGACAAACAACTAATGGAGGATGGGTAGAAATCAAAACATTAATATATATTATCATATGTATAATTATTATTTTAAATTAGTATCAGCTACTCCCAACTTCCCCTCTAACTAATAATTATTAACTGGCTAATTTTGTGTAGTGAGAAGTGCATTTTTATCTCTTTCCTTCTTCACATAATTCGTAGCAATGATAAGTCAAAATTTTTAGTACATAAGTGTATTTCAATGTGCAGGCAATTTGGAAAAAAAAAAAAAAGACTCAAAAGGTTATTATGTGAGTCTACCGGCATAAACAGAGATCAATTCCTATTCAGGCAGGTACATTTACTTCTAAATTTCACACTAGCGAGAGAGAGAGAGACACACACACACACACTGGTATTGAACAACAAGACAGCTTTGTGATATTAATAAATATCTTCAAACCCTATGAAGGTAAGAGTCAAGATTTTTTATAAATAGGAACTGCTAATATATGTTTTTTGGTTTATATACCTAGCTAATAACAGTCACTGTTTTTTGTTTTTTTTTTTTATAATGGGATTATTCAGTTCTTAAAAGGGCACACAATACATCTACAAGTGTACAAGAGTACATCATTGTAAGCCTGTGCAATTGTATGAAAGGACAACAGAAATCTAGTTTAATACATGCAGGCACAGTCTCAAATTGATCAATGGGGCTTTTGACATCCAGCTCCTGTCAAGTGCACTACTAATAATTGCACAGCTACCAACTCAGACATGTAGTTGAGAATACAGACCATAGTATCACACCTTTAAATGTATCAATAAAATGTGACATGAAACACATTATAATTTGCATCCCCTACCTACATCTTCTATCTCCATTTCCTAATTGCTGAATTGTTACAGCACTATCAAGCAGCTCAAGGCATTTGCAGGTTATGGCTCTGACATCACTTACAGGATAAATATAAATTCACTAAATCTCCTGCCTGCTGCCTACATAATCCCTTAACCTTTCCCTTTCCACAGCTAAGGTTCATTTCGTCATCTTCATCCCTGGCTTCTTAGCTCTCTGATTTCTCTTGTTCCCCTCTCCTTCCCATTTACTTTCCAAGTTGTCAACATCTCACACATCTTCACAGTGGGCGTCATCTCCCAATGGACACTGGTCCTTCATCGCAAAAGCTTGCTTCAGCCTACTCTATTGTTCTTCACATTTCACCGAGCGATGAGAATTTTAAAGAGAACCCTTTAGTTAAAGTTTATTTTGTAAATTGATATATTTCTGTAAGACGCAACAAGAGAATATATTAAATTTATTCAAGAAGATGGGTCCACAATTATTAATAGAAAGATACAGGAGACTGCGAATGTCACATTAAAGAATAAATACCAACATGTTAATCGACTCCTTAAATTACAGCAGTGAACATGTGTGCTTAAGAGAAAAGGTAAAAGAAAAAACGTGTTCATAAATAATTTATCAGTTTCACAATCTAAAATAACTCAGAAATATTTTCTGCAAGGGCTGTAGAAAATTGATATAGAAAGGTCAATGTTAAATTGATGGAGCATTCACAACAGATTGTCATGACCACTCTCAGATTTGGTCTTCCCCATTCTTTTTTTAAGTCATGCACCAAGAGGTGTAAGACCTATGAGCAGATCATAACCAAAGCAGAAGAAAGTTTGTTGTTTTCCTTTTTGAACTGAAAACAATTTTTCCATACCCTTTTTCCCCCCTAGATATGACACCAAGATATGTTTTAATGATAACTAAATCATCATTTATGTACCAAAATAGTAATGTAATGAAACTATAAGCAAATATATACATTTCTATTCAGGAAAGATCAACTCAACTGCAGCATCTTTTGTTGAGAAGGTCCTGTTATTGGAGTTTTACAGCTCAGCTGACTGAAGCATAAGGAGATCAAGTAACTTGCCCCAGGTCATTCAATATTTTTACAAATAGTCACAAAGAAAGTAAAAAGAAAAGGAGGACTTGTGGCACCTTAGAGATTAACAAATATATTTGAGCATTCGTGAGCTACAGCTCACTTCATCGGATACATTCACTACCAGCTTTAATGTCTCAATAATAAAGTATGATTTGGAGGTGGGGAGCTCTTTCACACCAACTTTACAGAGTCTCTTAGCAGAGTCAGAGCAGCTGGAGTTGAAAGACCTGAAATGCCAGAAGCTGTTAAAGGCTATCAGATTGCAGTGTAATTTAAATTAGAAACATGTTACATTTACTAGCCTTTCTGGAGATGAGGGTTAAAATTCTACTTTTGGTCATCTATGAAAATTAATTTAATAGTTTCACAATGGTTCATGACAGACATTTGTTCACATAAAAAACCCACTATACAATTTGATAGTCCAACATAACACTCTCTACTCAAGAAAGATCAGATACTGGAATTAGCACGTGTATATCAGGATTAAAAGTATATTGGACTAATTAAGGCTCCAATTCAACACAGTATACATAAACCCATACTTAATTTTAAGCATGTCAGTTAGTCCCATTGAAGTCAATGTTTGTACAGAACCTAGCACAGTGGAGCCTTTGGGCACTATTGCAATATAAACAACCATAATAATAAATATTGAAGAACAGACCCACTAGTACTTAAAATACATAGTCTCTAAGAACATGTGAGTCATAAAGCATCCTATCATCTACTCATTAAGGTATTTAGGTTATGGTGACAAAGTTTAAACCAGGATACTTTGATATTTTAACATAATATTGGCAAAACCAAGAACAGAATCCCTGTTTGCTTTGCACAACTCTTCTCTGGGTTTCACGGTTCCTCAACAAATTCTTACTGTTCTGAATCTGATTACAGGAAAAGGTTCTAAATCCTATTTCTACCATTATCCTCTCCTAAACCTTTACTGAAATCCCTTTAGTATTGTGCTCAGTCAGGCAGGTCAACTGCCTTTTGCAAATGGAAAAAGACAGTGACCACCGTACCTTTAGGTTATTTTCCATTCTGTCTACCTTTTAGCTATGCAACTACAGCTTTACCCTATCACTGTTGTAAGACTGTCAAATGTGCAGGTCCCAGAATGGCTTAACCCATAAATTAAAAAAAGCGGGAAACAAATGTCATTGCAAGAATTAGTTAAGCCTCAGTCCCCAACCATTTCCTGTGTCACTCCTCACTTTATCTAATTTGCACTCATGAAGCTAAAGAAAGCAATATATTGAATTCTGACCTTTGAGCTACATACCTAGCCCTAAGCTACTTGATGACCTACATGACAATAGTTCTACAGCCTAGTTGGCTAGAATCTGCAAATGCATGATTCATATTAGTCTCTCCCCAACCCATTCCATAGTATTTCACAAAAAAGAATTATTTCCAGCAGTAGACACTATTAGCCTCTTGAGTGACCAAAGTGCCACTGGAAAGAACCTTAATGCTAAAACGCAAATGCTGTTCTTATTTTTCCTTGAATCCCATTACATTTACACAAAGAAAATTAAGCCACTTTTTTAAATACAGTTAACCCCGAGTGCCCTTATGGTTTGGCTGAAGAATGTGCAATTCCGGTTGCACCTTTTGTTGGGCCAAATTCTGCAATGAAGCTGCGAACAGGTATACAAATGAGTATATTTGTTTAGCTTTATGTTGAAGTGCCTATTGTGAGCTCTAAAATAACTCCACACCTGTAACCTAGCTGTGGTCAAGGGTATATATTCAAATAGGATTTGGCAGTGTAGAAGTTTTGAGACGGCGCGTTACAAACTACATATAGCTGCATTTCTCACCCACACCCCCAAAAAAGCACAAACAGAACGTGGGCCCCTCTCTATTTCCTACTACGTCCATACTGCCAGTGCTCAGATTCCATATTTGAGGAATTAGGCTCTACTGTTCTGTTAATGATCAAAACATTACCGTCCAGTGTTTTCCAGCTGTCACAACTCTAGTGTTACTGCTGTTACCCCACAGCACACAACATGGGCTGCTCTCTCCCTTATGAATATGCAGCATTTGGATAACATAGCTAACATGCAAAAAAATTTTGTCCAAACAAGTTTTTCTCAGTGATTCTGGGAAGGCATGCAGGAGTTTTGTGAAAGTGTGAGGATGTCTACTATGGTGCATGGAAATTTTGAAGTGTGTGCGTGCGTGCTCGTGTTTGTGTGTACCACTGAAGAATCGGCTGAGTTGGATTTTCCTTTTCTCATGCCCTATGTTGAACAAAATACACTTCATTCTCCTGCTACAAACACATCTTTTTGCCCTCTGAAAGCAAGTGGCGTTGCATCTGTTCTGCATATCCACTGAACGCCCTATTGGGACAAGTCAGCTTACTTTGATTTCTATATCTACCTTCTATTCATCTTGCATACAAAGATGAACTTAGAGTGTCATGTAGGTTCCTGAAGAATTTTGTCCATTCAATTAAGTCCACACACGATGCAGAAGCTGAAGCTTGGATTTTGTTCATTTGTTCAATAATGGAGTTAAGTTAAGAAAGGCCTAACAAAAGGAAATGTGTTTTAAGCAAGGCCCTCTATGTTCCACAGTGAAGTACCTGGATTTTTGACAGGCTGGAAATTGTGTGGCAGATTCGTTTAAAATTTTAAACTAGAGATATTTTAAATGTTAATATTAAAATACGATCAGTACAGTAGCTATATTCTAACAATTCAAATTTTATATTGTCTCTCCATATTCAGTTTTTGATACACTAAAGATTTTTGCATTGACAAAGTATAATTGCACTGTATATGTTACTGGGGGGAAGGTGGAGGCTTTGCCAGCTAAGCAGGAAACAGTTTGGACTTTTGGCAGATGGAAGAGAATGGAAGGCAGTTTGGGATTGTGAAACATACATTGGCTGGACTTTTTGGCTAAAGTGCTCAGCAGTGAAACAAACAATGTTGACATTTACACAGTCATCCTTAGGTTTCAGAGTCCACAACCCATATAGGAAAATGAAGATCTTCACATCTCTTAGATCTATTGTTTTGGGCTGTTTGCAGACTCCGGAAGACATCATTTATAATCAGTTTAAGTTTTCAGGATTGTCTTCATAACTATGACAGTTAAAAAGACTTTAAAATGTTGTTGTTTTTCTACATATATCGTTTTAATACCACAAATGCAACATTTTTACAGAATAACCTGACTGGTTCCATTACCATAATAAGCTAATCACCTGGCACTCACTCTGCCAAGTCCCTAGAGGACTGCACCTTTTAGCCTTCCAGGCCAGAGGCCAGATTCTCAGCTGGTGTAACTGTAGCTCCAGTAAGTATATTGAACTAATCTGATTGCAGTAGCTGAGAATCTCAACCTAAGTTCTTTGTTATATAGAGATACTCTTTTTTTCCACTGATGTCGGAGATGTGCAGCTTTTTGCAGTATTAAGCTCACACAAGTGCCATTCTGAAGGACATCCAGGTTCACGCACTCATTAAATCTATGATCTCATAACTACACTGTTCAATTACCAAATAATTTAGTAATGCATGTATACGATGTCAGTAATTCCCTGATACTTCTAGGCATTTTACAAGATCAAGAATCAAATTCTACACTGATTTACACCCTGAACAATCCCATTATGTGACAGTCAATGTAGCTGCCCAGGAAATAAACCAGAACAGAATTTGGTTCAAGCAAAAAAAGTTGCAAAATTCATGGGTCCTGATTTTCAGAGGTGATGTGCACTCACAAATCCTAATGACTATAATTCAAGTTGTGGGTGATCAGTATCTCTGGAAATCAGGCCTGTGGTGACCTATGGCCTAGCAAAGGAAAAGAAGCACTCTCTTCTGACATGAAGGGCCAAATTAGTGAAGTCAGTATGGTTACTACGGTTACACAGGGAAGAATTTGGCCTCAAATGCTTACAGAATTCTCTGCATTCCTCATGAGAGGACCATATCCGAGTTTGGGTTTTATTAGGAATAGTCCCATTTCACCCAAACCGGTCTGTCAAAAATATTACCACAGGCAGACAACAAACTCTGCTCCATTAGAAATTTCACAGGCTTTTCTACATTGTGTGGTTCTCTCAAATGTGGTTCTCTCTTTTTTCATGCTGGTCAGAGCAAGGAAAGGTGAGCACAATTAAATCACCCTGATTTTAACTGTTCAGCGGTGTTAAATTTGATTAAAAATCCTCATGTGAGGAACTATTCTCTACCTTAAATCATGGGAAAATACCAAGAAGTTCACTTCATTCCTTCAGATACGGTTCACTTTGAATGCTATGAACTTTCTCAATGCCCAGTATTGCCTAAGCGCAAACACTTTTGGATCCTGCTTTCAAAATAATGTTTTGCTGACAATTGTAATGAGGTCCATCCATCACACACCATCATAATGAGGAACAGGTCAAACACTTCATTAGTGCATGCTGTTGTACTGGAGCTTCTTTTATCCTAGGAAACTTTAAGTACAAGGAATACTGCCGGCTTTATACATATTAATAACATTTTTTGTCCAATAGATCCAACAACACTTGTAATTCATGAAGCTTCTCATATAACTTTCAATAGGAAATCAAGATTACTTCATGAGAATATTGAACAGAATCAGATGCCAGGCACTTCAAAATAAATGGGGGGGGGGGTTAATAAATTCTCACATGGTTGTTGGTCACTTTGCCAGGACAGAGTGGAATTTAAAAAAAAACAAAAACAAAAAAAACGCAGCACATCAGTCCATAGTGTATTTCAGATGTAAATTAGCATATCTGCTCTTCTGTTAAACACACCCTGAATATATTTCCTTCATCGTACACAGCAGGAGCAGCAACAAGGCTGCCAGAGGGCACAGCATCTGCTCATTCACATAGGAGGTGCTCTCCAGTCCTAGACAGCAAAAATAAAGGACAGGTGGAAAGGGCATCCCATAGGAACTGCCTACCACTTTGCCATTAACAAATGATGTAGAGCCTAACGATAAGTAGGCCCTTTGGAGGTGAAAGAGGGTCTGGCTGTGACCGAATTACCTACACAGATCAAAGCACTAGGAAGCACTTATTTCCTGTGCAACAGGGCAGCAGCCCAGCTGTTCCCAACAGCAGGGTGAGGTCTGCTGCTGCAAAAGCCTGCAACGTACAACAGCGCACACACCCCAACTCAATGGATTTTGTTACTGCCGAAAACCAAACAAACAAAAAAAAACCACACAAATCTTTCAGTGTGAAGAAGGAGATGGAACACACAAGAAAAACTCCAGGATCCACCACTATCAGAAAACAGAAATGCAATTTACATTCATAATCAATAGCTAATTGCTCTCAGGCAGATTTAGCATTGCAGTACCAACTGTAAACCGTGTTATACTTTGTTTCTTTTTTCCATTACAATGTTTTACAAGGAAATAAATATTTTCCAGTATGTCATGGAGACACAAACATTACACACACACACACGGACCAGATTTGTCCCTGGCATCACTCCTGCTAAGTCAACAGAGTTACAACAGAACAACTACTACAGCCAGCATTTCCGTTAGTGAGTTCCTAGGTGCTGGAACTGGGGTGATGCTGCACCCCCCTGGTTTGAAGGGGTTTCCATCAGACACAGGGTTTACAGTTTGGTTCAATGGCTCTCAGCACCCCCACTATACAAATTGTTTGTTATTCCAGTGAAGTTCGTTTATTTGCAGTACAGTACTGTCCTTTCACAGCAATTCTCTAACAATTTTTCTTCTGGCAGTTTTCCCCAATCACTCTCTCTCCCGTAACCACTCTGTTTATTTGGCCTTTGCTTTCCCTGTCTGCTTCTCTAGAGGCTCTCACTCCCCACGTATATAACTTCTCCATACACCCGTAGTGAACACACCAGGCAGTGTGCGTGTGTGAGAGAGAACAGAACTGGATGGAATGACACGCCGGGTGTAAATGTCAATGCACGATTATGTGCTGAAAAGCACATGGACTAAAAGGAAAGAGGGGACGGGGGTATGTTACCAGGGAAGGAAGAATATATTAAGGGGGCCAGACCTGTAAGTGCCCCCTGGCGTGGCTGATCTTGCAGAGGGACCTGAGGGGCCAGAGGGTTGGAGTATTGTGTTTTACAGCCCTGGGGCTGCCTGTGATTTAGACCAGGGAAATCCTTCCCACTCGCCCATCTTAGGGCACTCCCCACCCCATACCCCCGCACCCCGGCAGGCACCTGGATATGGCAGGAGATCTCAGAGTCGTCCAGCAGCCGGATGGTGCATTTCATCTCCTGGCTCAGGGACCTGATGCTCGAGCTCCGGAACCGGATCATTTTCATGGTCCTCCTGCCGCCTCTCCTCATGCACTCGCAGGGGGCGAACATGCACCAAAGCCCCCGTGGGGAGCGAGCCCAGCCGCCCGGGCACCTGGAGCCACCCACCCCGGGCCGCGCAGTGCAGCTAGAGCAGAGCTCGGCGGCCGCTCAACCCCGAGGCGGCGGCTCCAGCCGCGGAGCGGACACCATCCTGCCGCCCTTGCCTCTGCCTGCGCCGCCCGAGCCCGGGCTCTTCCCCGCAGCCAGCCCCGGGGAGGGGGGCCGCGCGCCGGAACCACAAGCCCCGCCGGCGTGTGAAGAGACTGGGAGCCCGGGGTCTGCGCCAGGGGTTGGGACCGCTGCTGCTGCTGCTGCGTCAGGCTCTGCTCGCCTCTCTCCAGCCCAGCCTCAGCATCCCTCCACCCCTCCCTGCCTCGCAGCCCGCCGTTGCCCCTCCCTACGCCTCCTCCCCCTTCTCTCTCTCTGGCTCACCTCTTTTCTCTCGCGCCCAGTCGCCACCTCTTGCCTGTCGCTCTCCTTTCCCCTCTTCCCTCTCACATTCTCTTCCTCTCCTCCCTCCATTTCTTTCTTCTCTTCCCTGCCTGCCTGCCTGGCTTCCTCCTCCCATTTTCTCACCCCTGTTCCCATACACTCAGTGTCTGCTGGGGCACAAGTGGGGTTAAACTAAGGGCTTGGTCTCAAAGCACCCCCAGGAGAAGGGGGTCCTTGCTGCAGATTTGGAAAAGACAGCATCTTCCACCTTTGCAAGGAAAATTATGAAAGTGCTAAGGGTGCAACTGCTCTGCTTATTTTAGCATGGCATTTGGCAAATAAACACAAGTTCCTTGACCTAAGGAGTTTATAGTACAAAGCCTCACCCGAACGTCCCCTGCACCTGAGTAACTCAATTTTGGGTTTCCAGGAGTTGGGCCCTGCTCAGAACAAAAACAGTGGGTGGTGGTGGACACGGATGGAGTAAGAAGATGGAAAGGTATAGAATGCTGTAATTACAACCCATTATCACTATATCCTATTTAAGAATGTGTGTCTTGGAGCCACGTGACTCCAGTGAGAGCTAGTCCGTTATATGGGATATCTTCTCATCCCATTAGCTGGTCCCTACCTATCTATGATTCGAAAGGAGAGAAAATGAAATCATCAGGTCACCAGGAAGCCACTATCTTGGCTGCTGCACCATCAAGAGGGTGCAACTCAATGTGCCACCAAACTACAAACAGGGTTGCCAGGGATCCGGTTTTCAACCAGAATGCCCAGTCGAAAAGGGACCCTGGCGGCTCCAGTCAGCAGCACCAACGGGGCTGTTAAAAGTGCGGTTAGCAGCGCAGCAGGGGCCTAAGGCTAAGGCAGGCAGTGAATGAGAGTGGGGGATAGGGTGACCAGATGTCCCAATTTTATAGGGAGAGTCCTGATATTTGGGGCTTTTTTTTTTAATATAGGCTCCTATTACCCCCCCCCATCCTATTTTTCACACTTGCTATCTGGTCACCCTAGTGGGGGAGAGCAAGTGACATAAGGAGGGAGGATGGAGCAAGGGGGGGCAGAGCCTCAGATGAGGGTCGGGGCAGGGGTGTTTGGTTTTGTTCAATTAGAAAGGTGGCAACCCTAGCTACAAAGGCTTTGGCATGTAGTGTAAGCACTAAGAACAGGTATGGTATAGACAGCAGTGGTTCTCAACCTATACAGACTCTTGCACCCCTTTCAGGAGTCTGATTTGTCTTGCATACCCCCACGTTTCTCCTCACTTAAAAACTACTTGCTTACAAAATCAGACAAAAATACAAAAGCATCACAACACACTATTACTGAAAAATTGCTTACTTTCTCATTTTTACTATCTAATTATAAAATAGATCAATTACAATATAACTATTCCACTTACATTTCAGTATATAGAGCAGTATAAACAAATCATTGGTCAGTATGAAAATTTTAGTTTGTATTGACTTCCCTACTGCTTTTTACATACCCTGTTGTAAGACTAGGCAAATATCTAGGTGAGTTGATGTACTCCCTGGAAGACCTCTGCGTACCTCCAGGGGTACATGTACCCTGGTTAAGAACCACTAGTATAGAGGCCTCAACAAGGCTTTTAACAGTCCCAGAACACATTCTCATAAACCAGCTAGGGAAATGTGATCAGATTAAAGTACAATTGGTTGAAAGACCATACTCAAAAGGGTAGTTATCAATATTTCACCATCAGATTGGCAAGGCGTATCTAGTGGGGACCTACCAGGGGTGAGTTCTGGGTCAGGTTCTATTCAATATTTTCATTAATGACTTAGATAACTGAATGGAGGGTATGCTTCTAAAGTTTGCGGACGAAGAAGCTGGGAGGGGTTACAAGCACCTTTGACGACAGGATTAGAATTCAGAATAACCTCGACAAATTGGAGAATTGTTCTGAAATCAACAAGATGAAATTCAATAAAAACAAAGTACAAAGTACTTCACTTAGGAAGGAAAAGTCAAATGCGCAGCTACAAAATGGGGAATTACTGAGTAGGTGATAGTGCTGTTAAAAAGGATCTAGGTGTTATAGTGGATCTCAAAATTGAATGGGTCAATACTGTGATGCAGTTGTGAAAAAGGCTAACATTCTGGGGTGTACAACAGAATTGTATGTAAGATATAGAAGGTAATAGTTCCGTTCTATTCGGCCCTGGTGAGGCCTCAGTTGGAGTACTGCGTCCAATTCCGGGCACTACACTTTTGGAAAGGTATGGACAAACTGGAGCAAGTCCAAAGGGGAGTGCCAAAAATGATAAAAGGTTTAGAAAATGTGACCTGTGAAGAAAAGATTAAGAAAAAAAAAAAAAAGGCTGTTTTTCAACCTGAGCGTGGTTGGCGCATGAACCGCTGGCTAGGGAAGGCTAGTCCCCCAGAACCCCTTTCTGCCTGAGGCCCCGCCCCTTCCGTGACTTCCTGCCAGAACACCACCACCCCCGCCCCAGCCACTGGCCCCTGCCCTGGCTAGTGCCTCCAGCCCCGGCTAGTGCCTCCAGCCCCGGAAGGGCGGGTGGTGTGGCCTGAGCTGGGACCACCCCACAGGGAGACTGGAGCTGCATCTAGCAGGAAGGGCAAGCCTAGGGGCAGAGCATGGGTGGGGCTACGCCTGGCTGTTTGGGGAGGTACGGCCTCTTCCAGCCTACAATACCCACCACCCATGATCTTGAGAAAACAAGACTGAGAGGGGACCGAATAACAGTCCTCAGATATGTTAAGGGCTGTTTGAAGGAGGACTGATCAATTGTCCCCACTATCCACTGAAGGTAGGACAAGAAATAATAGGCTTAGTCTGCAAGGAGATTTAGGTTAGATATTAGGAAAAACTTTCTACAAAGGTAGGTAAGCTCTAGAATAGGCTCACAAGAGAGGCTATGGGTATGTCTACACTACTTGCCAGATCGGCGGGCAGCGATCGATCCAGCAGGGGTCGATTTACCGCATCTCAACTAGATGTGATAAGTCGACCCGCACGCGCTCTCCCATCAACTCACGTACTCCACTGCCGCGAGAGGCGCAGGTGGAGTCAACGGGGGAGCAGCAGCAGTCGACTTACCACAGTGAAGACACCATGGTAAGTAAGTCTACTTCAGCTACATTATTCATGTAGCTGAAGTTGCGTAACTCAGATAGATCCCCCTAGTGCAGACCAGGCCTATGAAATCCCTATCATTGGAGTTTTTTTAAGAACAGTTTACAGAAACTGTCAGGGATGGTCTATGTTTACCTGTATAAGGAATAGTGATAAACTGTTTTCATGTATCCTGAAATGGGAAAGAGTTCTCCCTCTCTCTGAGAGCTCCATCAGTATTTCAAATACTGTGTATGAAAAATATATATTTGTGAGCACTTTCATAGTACTTACCACTGCAGTAACTGAAAAATCTCACAGGACCAAAGATACATAATTTAATTCAAGTGGTAAAACTCCTATTGACTTCAATGAGAACAGAATTGGGCCAACACTGAGTGTTTTGAAATGTGCTTTTATTCATATCCTGGAGCAGCTATATGAAAGTTTGAGTTTTTGGAGTTTGATTTTTAATCTTTTATCCTTTATTAAAAAGTTATAGATTCATTGAATTTAAGGAGAATGCCATGAAGAATAAATAGAAGCCTATAAAGTATCATAACAATGCCACACACAATACAAAAGTGAAACATGATTTCCATGTTTGTATTTATGTGCAGATTTACTGAGTCACATACATTCTTAGTATAATGCCACTGAAGCCAAGGGAGTTACATGAGCGATATTTCTGTCCCATTCTTATCCTTAAAGAGAGAGAGCTAGAGTCCTGTAATTAAATCCTATCACTGGGAGTTTTGCATAAAATGTATGCCCAAAATTTGTCCTCAGAAACTTTGTGTGCACACACACCTGGGATGTGAGCATGGAGGTACATGTTACACTGCATCTGCTCTGTCAATTATTTTGGGGGGGGAACTGGCAGAATATTTGCCTAGTCACATAAGTGGAAGGTGGAGTAAAGTTAACGGCCTGGTGGTGCATGCTTGCAACAAGAGCTCAAAGTCTGATAACAAAATGGATTTCTTTAATAAGACCCCTATTCAGGAAAACATGATTCAGGATCTTAAGGAGAGGAGAAAAAGGAACCTTCCCCTTGAGCAGCCTGTGTCATTTGAGTCCCACTCATGTCAAGTCAATGTCCACAAACCAAACAATTCTACCACCTAGCATGTGTTATCACAATATAGTCAAACACAGAAGCTGAGCTTTTAAACACTCTTGCAGCCAACAATTTGTAGCTGACAGCTACGTTTGTGGCAGGAGATATTAAAGAATATATAAGAGGCATTTAGACTTGCAAACCTTGACAGTGTCTGATCTGTATCCAGAGAATTTTATAAGAGTTACTATCAGCTTGAATTTTTTTTAAATTAATACATTATAAATATATAATTGTATGCTCCAATTGTATATTCTGATGAATTTTTAAAAATTCATTTAAAAATTGTATAAGGGTTTTTCCTGCACTCATGTTGCTATTTATCAGGGTCTTTTATACAGCTAAAGGCCAGAAGGCACCATCATCTAGTCTGACCACCTGTTTTCACAGGCAATTACATGTCACCCAGATACCCTATAATGAGCCCACTGACTTTAGTTGGGCCAAAGTATTTCAGTCCTCAGAAAAGCTAAACTGTTGTGTGCAACAGGCAGACAACAGAAGACACCACATTTCTCTCTTGCTGAACTTTTTATGCATGTGCGTAACCCAAATGGAGTCAAAGATAAGCATATGCAGAATCAGGGTCTGACTATGCAGGGAAAATAGGATGTGACCAGACACAAAATGCTGTCAAATGCCTCAAGCAAGCAGACTTTAAACATAATTTTTGCTAACTTTTCAGTAGTAATAATCTTCGATGTTACTTTCAGGTCCAACATTTTAAAATATAGATCTCCCCTCCCCATTGCTGGTCTCTACCACAGAGATAGCTACATTTCACTAGGGCTTTGAAAGCCTGTGACAGGGAAAAGTCCTGCCCGTCCTCTACTCGGTCTACACAGACTGTTTGAAGACCTTCATTTGTTAACCACCACCATGTAGTTTATTTACATTGCCATTTCCACCATACATCTCATTTATAGCACCAGTTTCTCCTCTCAATAGAGGGCTGAGGAAAGATCTCTCCACTCAGAGATTCTTCTTGTTTCTGGCTCCACAAGCCTGCCTCTCCCCTAGCACTTCTTTCCTATGCCTTGTTTTACCCTCTGCATTAATGGGATAATCGGCTCTTTAGTCCTTACCAGCCCATTCTAATCCACTAATTGGGAAGAGTCAGGTATGTGGGAAGAAAGGGGAATTAATTGGTGTTTAATTTATCAGAGTGCTGGCTCAGCTACTGGTTCCCAGTGCTCTGCCACAGAGCCTTCAAAATGGGTGGTGTTATATCAATGTAAACTATTATTATACTAAGTAATGCTGAAATACATCATTGCATAAGTTCTCAGGCATGGCTGTTAGGAGGAAAAACAAAAGAGAAAAGATTAAACAACAACTTTGTTGCAGAACCTGTATTACAGTTGGAGGAAAGACTTTTAAAAATGAAAAAGTAACCTCTTTGAGGCTGATCTCACGTATATTGTGGTTACGTCAGTAAAAAACCCCATTGGCCTCATCCTCAGCTGCACTCAGTATCTGCTGGATGCAGCTGAAGCATCACATTAGTTTGCAGCTCCCTGAGCTTAGGACCTGATTTAGCCCCTGCTATATTTTTAAAGTAGCTTAGACATTGCTCTAAATTACACAACTGGCTGCGGCACCCGCAAAGGGCCAGCCACAAGTTGCCAGAGTGCAGCATATTCTAGGCATGTCTCCCTGTCCCCCCACCACAACCCTTATACTGGCAGCTGCAGAGGACGCAGGCCATACCAGGGGAATCCCCAAGTAGAGTGAGCTAGATGCTCACCAGCCCCTTTGCCTGACAGACTAGCTCTGATCTTGTGCTGTTTCTGAGACTGACTTCAGAGTCACTTCTAAATTGGCTGATTCAGCAGAGATCAAAATCATGCCCTTTATCACTATTCAGTTATTGTTCTCATGTTTCGATTTATTCTGTTAGAGATTGTGTTGTCTTTTTATCCCAGCACAGTGAGAAGCAGGAAATTATGTTACATGACCAGGAGCTCTGATAAAGATTTGTATTTTGTACAACTTCTGGTAGAAATTACTTATGAGGGTTCTTATACAAATGCCAGGTTTCAGAGTAGCAGCTGTGTTAGTCTGTATCCGCAAAAAGAAAAGGAGTACTTGTGGCACCTTAGAGACTAACAAATTTATTTGAGCATAAGCTCACGAAAGCTTATGCTCAAATAAATTTGTTAGTCTCTAAGGTGCCATAAGTACTCCTTTTCTTTATACAAAAGGGTTTACTTTAATCAGTTCACATGGAGGAACTTTTCCTAGGCCGATACAAATTTTGATTTCTTATGTTAATCACTTTTGGCCAGATTCTGTTATTAGTAACATTGATCTATAACTAACTTGACTAACATATGCGTAAGATTCCACTGCTCTATACAATTAGACTCAATTCTAAATATAAAAGCCACTTTATTTTTAAATTCTGAGCAAGATAGTTGATCAGGTATTGAGAGAGTGTAGATACATTCAGAATATTAGCTTTCCCGGACACTGAAAAACATCTAAGCTTTATGGACCAGATTCTGCTGTATTGAACTGGTGTAAATCCAGAGTAATTGCATAGATGCTAACATAGTTATCCAGATTTAAATCAATCTGGGGTATGATCTGATTTGTGCTCCTCACCTTTAATGGGATTCAGTTACATAACTTACTTTCAGTTCTTAAACTTCAAGATCAAACTATGATTATGCTTTATATCATCAGCAAGAAACAGCATTTATTGTTGTCACTCCTGTTTTTGTGACTAGTGGGCTGGAAAAAGAATAGCATAGGACTACAGGTGGCTAAGAGCTCATGTTTCAGTTTTTATTTGGATTGCCACATACAGTGTGCCCTGGAGGAATATACTACACTAAGAAAAATTGGATAAGGTAAAAACAAAGATATCAAATCTGAATCTCACATCTATTCAAGCAGTTTTAATTTGGTCTATTGGCACAAGGCTGCCCTAAGCCTAGCAGATCCAACAGGGGGAGGGATTCCCTCTGCATAGGGAAATCCTCCACTGGGGTAGAGCTGCCATAAAGGGTCCTACATTGCCCTGCTTCTCCCACCCCCACCCCAGTGATAGTATGGCCAAGGGAAAGAACTGTAGGCAGGGTATCCCTATGATCAGCAGTCCCTGAAGACAGACTGGAGCACCCATGGGGAAAAATTAGAGTATGGAGCTTTTCTTCCCTTTTTACTCAAATGAGGCTTTAGAAGAAAGTCAGTAAATAAACTGCTTGATTAATGTGAAATTCAGCCACTTTAGACAAGAATTGTGTGAAGTCAAAGGAAAACCTGGTCCCTAAAAATTTTATAGGGAAGCTCTGATACTAAAGCTTGCAGATCCCCTACTCACCTGGCCAAGGTGACAACAACCATGACAGCCACTTTCATAGAAGGTGTAACAGAGAACAAGGTGCTAGTGACTCAAAGGGGCAACTCATCAACTTTGCTAGAACTAAGTTTAAATGCACTGTGGAAGCAGGCTATGACCCTATGGGTATAATCTGAGCAGACCCTTTAGCAATCTGATGGGCATAGGGTTGGAAAAAATTGATTGGTTATCCACAGGAGGGTGGAAAGCAGCCAAATGGACTCTGATGGAACTAAGATAGTCCAAGATACAGCAAATTGGAGTTTGAGCTGGGGAGACCTCTTTATAATGGATCAACTGGAGAATATCTTCCATTTAGCAAGGTAATTAGATTTACTTGAAGGCTTCCTACTTAGCAGCACTTCCTGCACTCCCTTAAAGCAAACATTTTCCCAGGTTGTTGCCATGAAGCATCCATGCTGTCAGGTGGAGGTCCCGAAAGCTGGGATGAAGGACGTGGCCATGGTCCTTGGATATCACTGCAACATCTCTTGGGAATAGCAGCAGAGGTCTGACCGATTGGTTTTTGACTCCACTAACCCCTGTGTGGATAGGGCCATGCTGGGGCTATTAGAATAAGGTGAGTAGAATCTTGCTTGACTTTGGGAAGGAGCAGAACTGGAGGGAAAGCATACAGCAAGCCTTTTGATCAGGCTAGGAGGAAAGCGTCTGTCTGTGAACCTAGGCGGTGATCTGCTTGGGAACAAAAAGGATGACATTTTTTGTTTTGTTGCAAACAGGTCTATTTGGGGAGTCCCCCACTACTAGAAAATGGACCTCAACACATCCGTCTGAAGAGATTATTCATGGTGACCTGGAAACGACCTGCTCAGGTGGTCTGCCAGAGTGTTTTGCAGTCCTAGAAGGTAAGCAGTTTTCAGGTTGATGGAATTGGGGATGCAGAAATTCTAAAGGAGGATTGACTCCTGGCATAAGTGCCCCCCACCCCTGCATACACACACTTGTTTGCTTACCTAGAACATGGCTGCTGTGTTATCAGATTACCAAAAAATTCCACCCTTTGATATGTGGAAAGAACACCATTCAAGCTAAATGGATGGCCCAAAGCACCCTGATATTGGTATGGAGACTTAGATCCTGAGAAGACCAAAGGCCCTGAGTCTGAAGGGGACCTGAGTGAGCTCTCCAACCTAGATCTGATGCATCTGTGACTAAACTGAGTGACTGTTGTGGAGGGGCAAAGGGGATGCCCTCAAACATCTGTAGGTTCTACCCCCCAGTCCAGGGAGGAGGAGACCTGAGCAGGTACTTGAACCACCAGGGCCGGCTCGAGCAAAAACAAAACAAAAAAACGCTGTCCGGACTGCCGAAACACCAAAAAAAAAAAAAAAAAAAAAGGCAGACGGAGTGTCGCTGAAACACTGCCCCAAGAATGGACGAAATGCCACCCCTTCACAGGAGCCACCCCAGGCATGTGCTTCCTTAGCTGGTGCCTGGAGCCAGCCCTGTGAACCACCATGTCCTTATGACGATGGACTGGTGAGTACACTAAGGCCAGCCCACACTGTACTTCTGAGGTGCAGCCTGGCATGCTGCACCATATAAGTGCACACCGCTATGTGTCCTAGAAATTTGAGGCAATTCCAAAACATAGTGACAGGGTGTGCCTTTAGATCTAGAGCAGTGACCCGCTTGTTTGAATCCTCAGGTCCAGCAGGAAAGCCATGGTCTTTATAGAGTCCAGGACTAACCCCAATGAATTCTATCTTTGGGCAGGCATCACGACAAATTTTTCAGTATTAAGAGCCCCTGTGTGTTGAAAGTGGACTGAATAGAGGCTATGCTGGAAAATACCTGAGACTTGGACCGGCCTCTCACTAGAGAGTCATGCAGGTAAGGGAACAGACTCCTGACCTTTTGCAGGAATGCCACTACTACAACCATGCATTTCATGAATACACAAGGGGCTGCTGACAGGCCAAAAGGCAGTACTGCAAATTGGTAAAGGGATCTATTGACTATGAATCTGAGAAATTTTCTGTGGTTCTGGTGAACAGCCACATGAAAATAAGACTTCTTCTGGCGCTGGTGGGTGGTTGGCCCCTCCCCGACTCCACCCCTGCTCCCTCCTCCCCCATTCCAACCCCTTCCCTGAAGTCCCCACCCCAACTCCACCCCCTCCCTGCCCCTATTAAACTCCTTCCCCAAATCCCTGCCTATTCCTCGCCTCCTCCCCTGAGCGCGCCACATTCCAGCTCCTCCCCACTACCTCCCAGAGCTTGCTACAGCTGTTTGGTGGCAACAAGCACTGGGAGGGAGGGAAGAGTGGAGACACAGTGCGCTGGGAGGAGGCAGAGGTGAGGCAGGGGGAGCTTGACTGCTGCATGGTGCAGAGCAGCCACTAATTTTTCCCTGTAGTTGCTCCAGCCCCGGAGCCGGTGCCTATGAATAAGCATCCTTTAAGTTGAGAGCAGCATACCAGTCCCCAGGATCTGAAGGAAAGAAGAGACAATATAGTAACCATCTGGCATTTTGTTTTCTTTAAGAACTTGTTTAAGATCTAAAATAGGCCTGAGACACCTCCCCCTTTGCCTTCAGGATCAGGAAGTAAAAGAAATAAAACCTTTTCCCTCTCAATGACATGGGAACTTCCTGTATGACCCCCACGAGGAGGAGCGACTTGACCTCCTGAAGTAGCACGCTGTCATGAGAGTGGTCCCTTAAGAGAGACAGGGAAGGGGGTATAAATTGGGGATAGAATTAAATTGAAGGGGTATCCAAGTTCCACCATGCTTAAGACCCACTGATCCATGGTGATGTGGGTCCAAGCACTTAGAAAGTGGAACGGATGGTTGGCAAAAATTGGGGTGGGGGAAAGATGGTACTCTGGTAAGTGGTAGACTGCTCTTGACCAACTGGTCAAAATGATCTTTTAGGCAAACTGGGTCCTCTAAACTAACTGGTAGCTGCACAAGAGATAGGAGGAGGAAGATATTACTTGTAACCCCTGCCCCTCTTTTTGGGCAGGTTCTGGGCACAGCAAAAAAGGCTGAAACCATTGGGACTGCTGTGGGCAGAACAGCTCTCTTATTGCTGCTCATGTATAAATCCCCAGAGATTTAAGGATTATCCTTAAGACTATGAACCTGCTCATCTAGCTTATTGGAAAAGAGCGAGTGGCCTTCAAATGGGAGTCTTGAATGGTTTATTGCACATCGAGGGGAAGACCTGATGACTACAGCCAAGATGAACACCGCATAGTCATAGCAGAAGTCTTAACTTGAGCCACAGAGTCTGCTGCATCCAGGCATGCTTGCAATGCTGTTTTGGCAATTAATTTGCCCTCCTCCACCATAGCAGCAAATTCTTGTTTGCCTCAACAGGAAGCTTGTCTTTGAACTTCAGGATATTATCCCATAGGCTGAACTCATATCGACCCACAGAGCCTGCTGCTTCATGATCCTCAGCTGTAAACCTCCTGTGGAATAAAGTTTCCTGCCAAACAAGTCTAGCTTTTTTGCTTCTTTTCTTTTGGGGTAGAGGCCTGAAGTTTAAGTCCCTCTTTTTCATTAGCAGCAGCAACTACCAGGGAGTCTGGAAGAAGGTGGTTATAGAAGTGCTCAAATCCCTGTGAAGTGACAGAATGTCTTCTCCCCATCCTTTTAGCAGTGGAGACAGACATATCAAGGTACAATTCAGACTGAGGGGCTGTGTCACTCATGCCCTTCAACCTTGGGTGCCTTTCAATGCCTTGCTGAAGTAGCTCCCACCTGGGTTGCTCATAAACACCCTTCCAGCATGCAAGCCACTCCCTGAGTGTCTCTGTATAATAGAAGCCTGCCAGTTACACTCTGGCTCTCATCAGCCTTGGTTACACTGCAGAATGACCCCAATGCATTCCCAGTCCTGGATTTTCCCCTGGAAATGTATGTTCTGTACTACCCAGCCCTCTCCTCGACAATACAAATATATTAAGTGTTATTCCTTAAAGAGAATATGCCATTTTATTACCTTAAAAGGTAATAACCCAGACATTCACTTAAGCACACTGGATTAGATTAAACAAGTTTATAACTACAAAAAGATAAATTTAAGAGAGTACAAGATTTTAAATGGGTACAAGTAATGAGTAATAAAAGTCAGGGATGGTTACAAGAAAAGTTAAGATAAAATGTATACTAGTACCTAACAAACTATGTTAGATTCAAGAAAAATTTCTCACCACATGCATCCAGCAACATTCCTGACCTGAAGAGTTTGGTCAGTAGTCCCCATCCTTTCCCTCCCCCCCCCCCAAAGTCCAATGGCTCTTTTCCTTTGTCTGCCTGTCTCCAGCGTCACACCTAAGAAGAGAGGAGATCCCTTGGGGGTGTTTGTCCCCTCTTTTTATAGTTTCAGTCCCCCTCTTGAAAAAGATTTCCAACTGAGAACCAGGAGACAGTATATGTGGAAGGATATTCCCTGCTGAGTTATTTTATCTGTTTGAACTTCCTTTGTTTTCCCTTCATGCTCGATGACTCTGTTTACTGCTTAAATGATAATTAAGGGAAACATATACCCCTTCGTTCAAGGCAGACCTGTCTTCTGCCTAGGCAAGGTTGTGGCATTTGGAACATGTGTTAAAATATCCTACAAGAATATCTTGTAACTTCACATACAGTGTTGCCACTCATTTTATCAAGACAATACTGACAAGCAAATTATGAGTTTTCAAATGATACTTTACAAGATTATTACAGTAGTGTTCAGGGTATGAATACAGGGGTGTATTCAGTCAGAGGCAGGGAAGATAAAGTTTTCCATAACACTTTGACAGGTTCAAGGATAGCTCACTAGTAGGGAGAATTATCCTAGAGGATCCTGCAGGGGCTAGAATGTACACAAGCCTGTGTGACCTTTCCTGCATCTCTTCTGGGTTGGATACCCAGAGCTGCAGCCACCTTCCTCAACAAGTCTTGAGCTCTGAAATCATCAGGAGGGGGAAAAAGTAGGCTCAGGCCTGGTCTACATGAGAAAATTAAGTTGGTTTAACTACATCACTCAGGGGAGTGAAAAATCCAAACCCTTGAGAGTCATAGTAAAGCCTACCTAAGCCCCAGTGTCGACAGCGCTGCCTATTGGGGAGGTGGATTAATGTGCCAATGGAAGCAGTGCAGCTGTGCCGCTGCAGCATTTTAAGTGTAGACAAGCCCTCAGTCACTACTGCATCATCAGGGGAAGAAGAAGAAGAGACTATGAATTGTAGAGGAGGACCCTCCTCTAGTTCCTCCACAGGAGAGTCCTGAGCACACAGTTTCCTCTGCACTGTAACAGTACTGGTACTGGAGGAGAGAAGACACTGACCTTGCTGTGGATGCTCCTGGTGTTGAGCTAATGTCAAAAGAGCGGGAAGGGAGCAGAGAGGTTCTAGAATGTGGAGGGAAACCCCAAGGGGTCCAAAAGACCCACTGATATGGAGGCAGGACCCAGCTACGTGAAGAGCATTGGTCCTTAGAGTGCTGTGGCCGTTATCACAGTGGGCAGGCATCCCACTGGGTCTTCTGGGCAGGACTGGGTTGAGACACATATGGTCCTATCTCAGAATTTGATGAGGAATCCGCTTCCTCAGACCAGGGGGGAGCTGACCCCCAACAATACCCTCCATTAAGTCTGGAGCTGGGGGTACCAGCAAGATCATCACTGGCTTCCCTCTAGATGGAACTATAGAAGCCACTGGTACAGAACAGTGCTCTAGGGCTGGAGCCAGGACTCTGGGAGCATACACTTCCAATCCTGGTACCAGGCAAGATTCCTGAACAGCACAGGAAGCTGGCACTGACTGGTTAAGCAACTCTCTGGTTGCCTCAAAATCCTCAGGTCCAGACAGCACTGAAAAGGGCTCCTGAGTATGAGGTATCAACAGGTGTGCCAGTCCTTCAGTGATTGGTCTCAGACCCTTCTTGGGCTTCCGAATCACTCCTGGCTTACAGACTGTGTCTGAGGGTGTCTTTTGTTTGAGCACACTTCTGAGTCCTGGCCTTTGCTCAGTGCCTTCACCGTAGACTTCAAAGGTCCCAGTACCGAGTCCTTGGGAGACTTATGTTGTCTCTTTTTAGGGACTGGCAACAAGGATCTGCCTCGGGACCCAGTCAGAACAGGGGGAATGTTCCTAACTTATTTGGACATGCTTGGTACCTGTTCTGAGTGGAAAGGGTCTAATGGCAGGGGAAGTGCAGACCCCCTAAGCTGGTACCCTGTCTTTTCAAATGGGGTTTGAACCGTCTACGAAGGACATTTGTCACTCACATTTGCCTCTCCCAGACACTTAAGGCAGCTGGGGTTTGGGTTGCTCACTGGCATAGTCTTGTTACATGAGTCCCAGGCCTTGAAGCCAGGAGAATGAAGCATTAGTCCAGTAACGAGCCCAGTATCCCACCAGGACCCAGAAACCCAATTCTAGAAAATTACTTATTCTTATATCTAAACACACTACACTAGACTAAGAACTAACTCTACAGCTACTATACACACTAAACGAGGGAAAACTGGCAGATAAAGACCGGAGCTCCGACAGCTGCACTGGAAGTGAGCAGGGACGAGGGCAGTGCAGCCAGTTATAGCTGCATGCAGTGGTGCGAGGCACCAGAGGGCACTCACACTGTACTCTGTGGGAGAAAGTTTGACAATGTGCACTGGCTGCACACACACACACACACACCCCTACCATGGAATGGACATGTGCAATCACTTGGAGGAGAACTAGTAAGTCAAGTTAAGAAACTTGTTAGTGCCTCAGCTCATAGGAGCTGACTTCCTCATAGATGCTCGACACCCACTCCACCCCTTCCCCCAAGCTCCCACCTTGCCTCTTCCCACCCCTGCTCATCCCCCTTTCCCCCCCAGCACCTCCTGCATGCCACTAAACAGTGGACTGCAATGCACAGGAACTGCTGGGAGGGAGCAGGAGAAGTTGATTAGCAGGGCCACTGGCATGCAGGAGGTGCTGGAGGGCAAGGGGGAGGCACTGATCCACAGGGCTGCTGAGCATCCACCGTTTTTTCCCTGTGGGTGCTCCAGCCCCAGAGATCCCATGGAGTCAGTGTCTATGCCTCAGCTCATCTACCTTCTGCATGCTACCTATTTCTTTTCCGTCACATTCCTATAACAGAAGATTTCTCTGTCTAAGCAAAGGCTGTAGAGTAATTGCAACACGCTCCGTGGGCCTGCACTTTCAAAACACTTGGATATTGCAGCTAGTGCAGAATAAAGTGGCCAGCATATTAAGTAGTATATCTTGCAAAGAGCATATCATGGTAGTGCTCCATAATTTGGATTTGCTGTCAATAAATTTCCAGGCATTGGGTTTGACCTTTAAAGTGGTTTGGGACCTTTCTCTCCTTTTGAAACTGAAGCAGATCAGATTATCCAATGTGCTTGAACTATCAGCTCCCTAGTTTGTGTAAGAAGGAAGCAGATGGCAGCAGAGTATTATTGGTGAGGGGTCCTTTTTATTATTATTCATATGGTGGTAGGACCCAGTCAGGAATCAAAGCTCACAGTGCTAGGTACTGTACATTCTCTTCCTTTCTGGGCTTGCCAAAGCCCAAATTTGGTGGCGCTCAGGGCACACTTTAAAACTCACCCTTTTTCAGGCCTTTCCTAGTGTGTGGTGGGGAGGGAACAAATCTGGTGACAGTGAATATAAATGGAGGCCACTTCAGGTTTTGGTCAGGAGGTCTGCTTTAAAGTTTGATAGGATTATCTACAAAGTTATAGTGATGTGTAGCTTTCATATTCCTAGAGCTTAGGACAGATACCACTGGAAAGGCGGCAGTTTCTATACATCTAAAAAATGTGTATTACTTCCAAAGAACTCAGGTGAGTGAATTTGATTAGTTCATCTTTTTTGGTGTGTGAGAGCGCCACAGCATCACCAAACAAATACATGCTGCATGCTATTTTACATGATTATCTCACCTGCCCTTAGAGAGCATGCCCTTCTTCAGTAGGGTCATAGACAACTGGAAACCCTATTGGAACCATATAACTAAATTTGCATGCCTCAACATGGCAAAATCCTTATGCTAAAAATAGATTTAAAAAAAGAGACAACTGGTCCTTCAAAAACAGCTATCTAAAGAAATTATATAGCTGGCCTAGCCTCTACTGGACATATTCTTACATTTAAAGCTTTGCAGGTAAAATATAACATTCCTAGTAGTCTGATTATCAGATATTGACAATTCAGGGAACGTATCCAATCCCCAGTCAATAATTTTAATACTAACCAGGCTCACAGATATAAAATGATGTATACAATGCCAATTTGGGCACTTGACTCTTTTAGTCGCCTTTGAAAATCCCAGCCTTAATCAGCAGCCCTTCTTACACCCTCAATCCCCTAAAGAAGTAGTCGCTGTTGGTCATCATCATATAATAACAAAACTCAGTTAAACCATTTTAAGGGTAAAAAATTATTTGGGAAATGCTTGCTGTCATTTCCCCCCCCATCATCTAGTGGGCAGAGAAAAGTTTGGAAGAATATTCACAGTACATATACATCAGTGTCTGTCAGTCAGTCTTGTTATTTCTTGCTTCTCAAAGTGGTGTAGACAGTAGTTAAAATACTGAAACAGGGCTATTGCTGATGTGTCAGGCAGCATAAGGAACATTTGCTAATACACACCTTAATTGCTCCATCACTTATTTGTTATAAAATAAAGTTATAATCATTCTTCCAAACAAGTCTGTCATACAATTCACTCACCCATAGTGGCACCTCCTACTGGCCATCCTCAAAATTAGCTCCACCAGGCTTGTATTTTCCCTGTGGTGGTGTCTTCCCCTATCTTGTCTCACTCTGCAGCCTTATTCACTCTCAGATCTACAGTCTCTTCTTGGTGGCTCAGTTCTCTAGCCAGGTCACTAAGGTCCTCCCCTTCCAATAACTTCAAAGTCCTTCCAGACCCACTGGCTAGCATTGCCAATTCCTTTGCCATTTGCCAGTGGCTGGCAGGGGAACCCAGGCCTTCCCTCTATGCTGGGTAACAGGTTCTGGCCCAGGGACCCTATAACAAGCAGCCATGGTCCCTGTGCAATCTTACCTCTTGCTGCTGTTTCCCTAGGCTTCTTCTATACATCACTAGCTCCCACACTCTCTAGGTTTAGGAGGGTCTCTAACTCCTTCCACTCAGGTAGGAGCTGCAGCCTTTCCCAGCACGAGCCCATGTCTGCAGCCAGACAAGTCTGGCTTTATACAGGCCCCACCTGCTCCTGCACTGCTGAACCTGTTTCTAATTATCTGCCTCCAGCCTAAAGCGGCCCAGCTTGCAGCCTAATTAGCTGATTGGTCCCATCTGGCCTCATCCAGCTCTTGCTGGGCTAGTATGGGGAGTCCATCCCATCACAAAGTCATAAAAACCTAAAACAAAATAATTATCCTTTTCCTTTAAGGCCCAAACATACTTACAACAGGGCTCCTCTGGGTTAAATTCCACAATAAATGTCTAAATTGAGGCTCTTTTCAGTCAAACCTCACAGGTAGACAGGAAAGCCCTGATTCTCTTCTCATTTCCAGGCTTCTCTCTTGCAACACATTCCTTTTGGGTCTATATGCCCCTCCACATCAACTCAAAGCGGCACCAGACAAAGCAGCCAGAACAACGGATGCAAAACTTGCAGACATATCTCACTGTTACAATGATCAGCACCCTCCACAACACACATTTCAAGATCCATGAATCCTACCCTGCCTATCACAACCGGTGGTGTGCCTCATCCAGTGCCAATAACAACTATGTGGGTGAAACCAGCCAATCACTATGCTCTCAAATGAACTCACACAGAAAAATGATAAAAGACAAAATCACCCTATCACCTGTGAGTGAACACTTTTCACAAAGTGGTCACCTCATATCTGACTTATCAGTCCTCATCCTCAAAGGAAACCTGCATAACACTTTCAAAAGACGAGCCTTGGAGCTTAAATTCCTAACTTTGCTAGACACTAAAAATCACGGTCCTAATAAAGACACTCGATTTATGGTTTATTACAACAATCTGTAACCCCTAACCCCCCTTTTTATCCTATGAGCCCCTTCACCGTGAATGATGCCTTAGAATATGTGCTTAGAATACTTATGGTAAACTATCTGTTCACCTTTGTATTTAGCTGTTTGTGACATTCTATACCTTGGGGGAGTGTGCTGTAACCCCCATATTCCTCATTTTCATATAATTGTGATCTTACAGATAAAACATGCCTTGTAAGGTATCAGGAGAAAGGTTATAATCTGCTGAAAGTCATTTCTCTATCCATATATGTGTATCATTAATGCATATGAAGTTATGAGAATTGTGTACTATGGTTGTCACTAAAACATGCTGTAAGTTAGGGGAATCAGCCAGATATTAGCTCCCCAGAGGCAACAGCAAGAAAAGTAACCAACGCCCAGGCGGGGTGTCAAACAACCCATCAACAGCCATTGTCCAGCAAGGGAGCTACAATGCAATGACTCATCTGCATGAGGCCACAGCAGGGGAATTGCTCATCCTTGCTTGGAGAGACCCAGTGATGCTCACCTGACACTGAAGTGGGGGGCAAAGCCAAGGGGAAGGAAAAGTCATGATAAAAGGAAGAGACATTTGCCATATTCTTCCACCTACATCTACAGACATCACCACCAAGCAACTGAAGCACTGATTAAAGGAGAGAGCCTGGCTGAAGAGCAACCAGCCAGCCTGTGGTGAGAAGCATCTAAGTTTGTAAGGGCACTGAAAGTGTTAAGATCAGCTTAAAATGCATTTTGTTTTTATTTCATTTGACCAAATCTGACTTCTTATGCTTTGACTTATAATCACTTAAAATCTATCTTTATAGTTAATAAATCTGTTTGTTTATTCTACCCGAAGCAGTGTGTTTGGTCTGAAGTGTGTCAGAGGCTCCCCTTTGGAGAACAAGCCTGGTACATATCAAGTTCTTTGTTAAATTGACAAACTCATATAAACTTGCAGCATCCAGTGGGCATAACTGGACACTGCAAGATGGAGGTTCCTTGGGCTGTGTCTGGGACCGGAGATATTGGCTAGTGTCATTCGCTTGCAAGTAGCTGGGAGCAGCGTACATGCCAGAGGCTGTGTGTGAACAGCCCAGGAGTGGGGGTTCTCACAGCAGAGCAGGGTAAGGCTGGCTCCCAGAGTCAGGGATTGGAGTGTCCTAGCAGATCACCAGTCCGGATCACACCAGAGGGGAACGTCACACTGACACTCTGAGTACCTTTCTCAGACCTGAATAAGAAGTCTGTATCACTTGAAATCTTCTCTCTCTTATTAACCAACTTCTGTTGATTAAAGATATTACCTCACCCACCTTGTCTCTCAAGGAATCATTTGTCTGTTATGAATGATGCTATCACTTTCATGGAAAATGTTATTGTTGTTTTGTTGTTTGTTTCACAGTAGCAAAACTGGAGCTGGACTCAAAGGCCCCTTCCCTCTCCCTAGGCCTAATTATTTTGCATAGATATATCCTGTAAACAGCAGTTAGACCTAAGAGTTAAGTCAGAAACTATGCTGGATCATATTAAAGAAGTTCTGTATTAAAATCACAAATGACTTTGATTCCCCATAGTTTAAATTCCAGGGTATTATTAATTAAGAGGTCTCTTGGTTTTTGGTACTGTTTCTCTCCCTCTATGTGTGAAACTTGCAAGCTGCTAATTGCGTTAGTACATGCTAAGACAGAGTCTGTTCTCAAAGCAATTCTTTGTAACAACAACTACTGACACAGAGAGAGACTCAAAGCAATACTCTGTAACAACAGAAACAGCACCCAGAGACTCCCTGCCCTTTTGTTGTATTCATCTCGCTTTGTTAACAATTGTGATTAAAATAGAGATTGAGGATGTTTGTGGATGGATGCTTGGTGTGGATAATAACTGAATGATCAGGGAGGTGCCAGCCTAAGAATCCAGTGTCCATCGGCTGAAGAAGGCGTCAAGTGGAAATAACCAGAGTACCCCCGGAGGGCAGACTGGAATCCACCCAACAGCCTCAAGAATGGGAGAACCAAAGAACAAGATAACATCTGGCAGCACGGAGCCGTCAGGAATGTGCCATCTGCTGATTGATTCAGCAACAGCATGATGAAGCAATTCCCACAGACTGGCATAGGAAGAAATTCCAATAAAAATGGAATCTAGAAAGTGAGAACTTTGGGGTCTGATTCTGCAAACCAACTTCCAGGAGCATCAGATGTGCATCTGACAAGGCCCTGCTCCCTCCTCATGTCCAGGCCACTTGGCCAGTGGCCTGGCATGAGCAACTCTAAGGCTGGTAACTATGATAACAACCTTGCAGAACCTGTTTGTGTGTGTGTGAATAAATATGAGATTGAATGGAATGTTATAGCTATAACTAACTGCTTACTATGCTTCTTTCTGTATTCACAATAAATGTGGTATTTTGCCTTTTCCCCTTTAATAAGATCCTGCTGGTTTTTATTTTATTGGTATAACAACACTGAGGCCCCAAATCCTGCAAGTGGCTTCACGCAGGCAGATTCCTATAATGTAATTGTGGCTCTGTGTAGGTACAGAGATCTGCTCACAAGAGGCCAGTGGCGGGATCAAGGGCTTAAGGCTTACCATTGGTATGCTCAGCTGCTTTAAAAACAAAAAACATCCTGCATCACAATTAACTATAAACACTTCTCCAAGATCTAATTGCCTACACATTAAACCAAACAGAATTGTAGGACTCCAAAAGGATTAGCTGGCAATTTCTAATGTTATAGCAGCCACCATCTCCACATTCAAATCACTCTAAGACATTTATATGAAGCCTGTCAAAGTTAATTTTGAGTGACAGGTTTGAGATATATCTAAGAGATATCCAGCACTATTTTGAGTTTTGACCAATCACCTGGCCATCCACACATTGTGTGTATAAATGTGTATTTGTCTACTTCAGAGCTCATCAGCTCCTGTGAACATAATAGACTCACATATGTGTTTCATATAGGAAAGGGCATAAGCCATTTATAGGATTATCACCCTTTTGAATTTGTCATTTAAAGAGCAAGCGTCACAAGCCAGGGACCTCTATATTTTATACATAGGCTTGGAAGGATTAGAATTTTAATGTGGGCAAATGTCAATTTCACCAGACCAACAAACTGATAATCAGAATTGAAAGTGAAGCAAAGTGAGAAAACTGTTGCTTGAGAACTTATTAGAGTTTGACGTAAGGGTATTTATTTTGTTGTGAGGTTGCCAATTTGTGTTTTAACGGTTATAAAGCTTTAACTTATTGAATCTCAACAACCACTGTAATTAAATAATTGTCTGATCCCCACCCATAATTTCCTGCTATTGTGAAATTTTAAATTGACTAAAATGGAAAAAATGCTTAAAAATAAACACGGCTGTTAGCTGTCAAAATGATAAAATAAACATTGACTTCCGCCAAGCCTATTTACAAGCATCAAATACAAGCAACAACTCAGGCCTGAAGGACCCTTGGAGGCAGAAGCCCAAACAGAAATTCCCCTGTGAAAAAAAAAAAAAGTAATAGCACATTTTTTTTTAAGTATATCAGACACAGGAAGCCTGCTAAACAACCAGTGGGGCTACTGGACGATTGAGGTGCTAAAGGAGCACTCAAGGACGAGAAGGCCATTGCGGAGAAACTAAATGAATTCTTTGCATTGGTCTTCACAGCTGAGAATGTGACAGATTTCCAAACCTAAGCCATTCTTTTTAGGTGACAGAGCTGAGGAACTGTCCCAGATTGAGGTATCATTAGAGGAGGTTTTGGAACAAACTGATCAATTAAATAGCAATAAGTCACCAGGATCAGATGGTATTCACCCAAGAATTCTGAAGGAACTCAAATGTGAAATTGCAAAACTACTAACTGTAGTCTGTAACATATCATTTAAATCAGCTTCTGTACCAGATGACTGGAGGATAGCTAATGTGACGCCAATTTTTAAAAAGGGCTCCAGAGGTGATCCCGGCAATTATAGGCCTGTAAACTTGACTTCAGTACCAGGCAAACTGGTTGAAATTATAATAAAAACAATATTGTCAGACATATAGATAAACATAATTTGTTGAGGAAGAGTCAACATGGTTTTAGTAAAGGGAAATCGTGCCTTCTCAATCTACTAGAATTCTTTGAGGGGGTCAACAAGCATATGGACAAGGGGGATCCAGTGGATATAGTGTACTTAGATTTTCAGAAAGCCTTTGACAAGTTCCCTCACCAAAGGCTCTTACGCAAAGTAAGCTGCCACCAGATAAGAGGGAAGTATTTTTCATACAATGCACGGTCAACCTGTAGAACTCCTTGCCAGAGGATGTTATGAAGGCCAAGACCATAACAACGGTTAAAAAAAAGAACTAGATAAATTCATGGAGGAAAGATCCATCAATGGCTATTAGCCAGGATGGGCAGGGATGATGTCCCTATCCTCTGTTTGCCAGAAGATGGGAATGGTCAACAGAAGATGGATCACTTGATGTTGACCTGTTCTGTTATCCCCTCTGGGGCACCTGGCACTTGCCACTGTCACAAGACAGGATAGGGAGCTAGAGGGACCCTTGATCTGACGCAGTAGGGCTGTTCTTATGTTCTTAGGGCAGGAAAAGGGAGGGAAGGGAAGCCTGTGCACCGCGCAAGCTAGCCTGGCCCCACGCTCGCACGGAGCAGCACCGCACAAACCTCCTCGGCAGAGAAAGGCCGCTGTGCCTGTCCAGGGGCAGAGCCGGAGGCGCGGCAGGGGGAGGGGCAGAGCAGAGAGACCGAGGAGGCGGGGACGCGGCAGGGGCTGGCCACAGAGAAGGAGCAGGCAGGGCGAGAGGCTGCTGCGGCTGGGCTCGGCATGGTGCTGCTGGTGGTGATGGGAGTGAGCGGCTCGGGGAAGTAGGTGCTTTCCCCTCCCCGGGGGCGTGCGCGGACCGCCGCAGGCACCGGAGCCCGCCGCGGGGGAAGCTCCTCGCCTGGACGGCTCCTTCCGGGTCTCCCCCTGCGGGCGCTGGGCGGGCTCGGCTCCCCCGCGTGTCTGTCCCCGGCCCCGCGGAGGGCGCGCTGCCCCGGGCTTGTCCTGAGGAAAGCGGGTGGCGGCAGCTGCCCCAGTGCGGAGTCTCAGCCTGCCCCCTCCTGGGCCAGGGGCTGCCGGATAGACCACTCGGGGCCCGAGCCCAAGCCGCGGCCCCTTCAGGCTGCAGCTCCAGGGCTCCCAGCATTGCCCTGGCTGAGAGGAAATTAGCTGTGAAGTAACCAGGACAGGAGAGCGGTTCCTTTGCCCCTCAGCACCACGCGTCTTTCAAAGGGGGGAAGGGGCATTTCCTCCTGTCTGTAAAGGGGAAAAGTCTTCTGAAACCTGCGCTGTCGCAGGGGCAACGGAAGACTTAACCCAAAGGCTGCTCTGTGGCCCATACTACTTGCCTGCGCTGTGGTCCATCTCCTGCAAGGGCACTTTTCAGTAGTTGGTGGGTCATTCTTCGGGGGGGACACAAAACCACGCCTGCACTAAGGAGACTTTGGTGTTTTACACCCACACAAGGATGGAGGGTGAGTCAGGCACCTCATTACAGTCAGAAGGTACATTTCCTTGAGCCCAAGGAGCCTACAAACCAGACTAGCTTTGTGTAATTTTCACACTGTTCCTGTGCTAGGCTGTGGTACACCTTGCACACACCATTAGTGGATTTTGTTTAATTTAGTAAAGAGTTGTCACTGACGGAAGGATGGCTTTATTTTTATTTCTGTACTTCGAACAATATTCAGTTTCTTCTGTTTCATTGCTATAGAAACAATTTTAAAATGAATTATAAATGGACACAAGTGAGGAGTTAAGGCTAAAAGTTTCCCTTTTGTTTCCTGATATTTCAGCACACATCAGCAACTGTTCTGGTAGCTACCCATTATGCACTGTGGGGCTTATTAGGGATAACTTCGGCCTTAATTTCATTTAATTGCTCTTGTTGGGTTAGAATAGACCTTTGACTGTTTAACATGACTTGTATCTACTTTGCTTTGGAGATGACACCAGTGACACTGTGGTTAGGGTGACCAGATGTCCCAATTTTATAAGGACAGTCCCGATATTTGTGGCTTTGTCTTATATAGGTGCCAATTACCCCCCACCCTGTCCCGATTTTTCACCCTTCCTATCTGGTCACCCTAACTGTGGTAGAGGGGATCTCAGCTCAAGGGGCAAAGGGGGAAATCAGGTTTAGAGGGTTGAGCAGGGCCTGCCTGACCACTGTCCTCACTGCAGGAGTTCCTGAATTAGTATTATCCTAATGCTGAATTAGTATTATCCTATGCAGTGTACCTCAAAGCATAGAGACACCCCTGTGTAGCTGTGGTTTCCCCCACTAAAGGGTTTGGAGGATGACAACAGATATGAAGCATTGGCAGCAAAGCTTCTGATTTAGTGATTGGGAAGCTTTTCCCTGGACTTGTAACTAAGTAAAAAGGACCAGATAACGTGGAACTCACGGCTGTGCCTGCTCCCGTCCACCTTCTTTTATTTTTTCAAATGGCCCTGAGAAGAATTTTCAAGGATGGACTTCCTCACACAAGATTTCACACTACTCTGACCCTTGTTAGCTTGAAAAGAGCTTGGAGAAGACTTCTTTCAGAACTGAGCAGGATTTGTCTTGACTGGGATAAAAGGTGTGTTGTTAGAACATGTTAGCTCAGGAGTTCTCAAACTATGGGTTGGCACCCCTCAGGGGGTCGTGAGATTATTACACGGGGGGTCGCGAGCTGTCAGCCTCCACCCCAAACCCTTCTTTGCCTCCAGCATTGATAATGGTGTTAAACTATTAAAGAAGGGTTTTTAATTTACGAGGGGGGTCACGCTCACAGGCTTGCTGTGTGAAAGGGGTCACCAGTACAAAAGTTTGAGAACTACTGTTTTAGCTAGCATCTTAGGAACTTTTGAAGAATTGGAAGAGAGACAAGAGTGTAACTTACATGATAAATTCTCATTAGTTCTATGTAGAGGTTAAAAAGAGCAGAAAGGAATCAAAAGGAGAAAACTAAGGTATATGATTAAAAGTGGTGCAAAGAACGTGAATATCACAAACCAGTATATGACAGATTTACGAACATCAAACAAAGCAGAGAAAGGGCAAGTAAGAAACAGGAGAAAAAACATTTTTAGCTGAGAATAATTAATGCTTGGAATGGACTAGTAAAGGCAGCAACGGAAACAGCTATCATTAACACACCCCCAAAAAAGTTACTTTAAAAAAAATCAGTGCTATATTAGTGGTCTCCAAACTTTTTACCTCGAAACCCCCTTAACTCTGTCTGCACCCCTGCCCAAGCTGGGGCTGGGAGCAGGGCTGTGGCTCCGGGGGGGTCACACAGACAGGGTTAAGGAGGCTGAGGCTGGGGCCACAGCTGGGGATGGGCGTGGCAGCCAGGGCTTGGGAAGCGGAGCCTCAGGACAGGGTTCTGGGCCCATCAGCCGGGGCACGGGGCCAGCAGCTGGGGCCCTGGACTGGCAGCCGGGGTCCCAGACTGGCAGCTGGGGCTGGGGCCAGGGATGTACTGGCCGCTGCTTCCCACCACTGCTTCCCACAGCTCCCATTTGTCGGGAATGCCAAACCGCAGCCACTGGGAGCTGCGGGTGGCCGTGCCCGTGGACGGTCAATGTTTCGCAGCCCCTCAGTGGACTACCCTGATGGGCCACGGGTTGCCCACCACTGGATTAGACCATCTGGTATTCCCAGGCCTCTATCCAACATCTCTTAGAATTATAAAAAGATAGAGATTAAAGAGATTGGGTTATCTCACTCTGGAAGTTATCATGAAAATTTATCAGCCCAGGGAGCCTTCCATCTTTTACCATGAAGTAAGAAAATGACTAATATTTCATCCACACATCAAAATTACTTTCCCAAGCCAAGGGCAAGTAATGAGTTTATTTGGTCCACCCCCCTTTGAAGTGCACAATTATTTCCTCTAGTGCTTTATCCAGTTTAGTTAGTTCCACACAAATAAAGTTATCAATGAGGTTTCCACCACAGCCTTTAGGAGGTTATTCCATAGTCTGATTTCTTCCTCCAGGATGAAAGTGTTTCCGATTCCAAGGTAAATTTCTTCATGCTCAGTTTCATCTTAGTACTCCTAATTATATACTCTTGAATTATTTCCCTTATATTTAATGTGGATGCATATGTTTCACAATATGGTTGGCATTGAATTCATCAATAATCCAACTCTGCATAGATACAATCACCCAATCATTTAGAATGAGGCTGTCAGCGTATGACCACGGTCAAAAAATAATCATGTCTTTACATGTTGCAGCTTCTGTTGATCTAAAAGTTAAAAGCGTCTTGTGATGGGTAAAACATTGCTGGAAGTCACTACCAGGCTGATGTAACCAAAGACGACAACTGGCTGCTTTTCAAATAAAACAAGCGTGGCTGCAACTTTCAAAGTTTTACCAGCAGCCCTGCTTTTTCTAAAATCTTAATTTAGAATAACTTTTAAAAACTTCCAATAGTGAGTCGAATTCTTTTTAGTAACTTGAATGATAATAGCTGTGTTGCGTTAAACTTAATGTGTCAGATATTATTCTTCTTTCCAATAGTACCCAAAATGTGCTAGGTGCTAGGTTTGCAAACAAAAAGGCTAAACTCCTGCCCTAAAGAGCTAGAGTATGTCACGTTGTTATATTCTGAATATAAAGAAAATTCATTATTAGCCTAGGCTACCACATGACCAGCTAAAATTGAGCTAAAAGATGTTACCTTGGATCTACTCTAGGAAAAGGGTCAAGTTTAGATCAGGCCTAGCTAGCATGTGTTAGCTAAGCCCTACCCGGACTTGACTATTTTTCCTAGTCAAGACAAAGACTTAGGTGCCAGACAAGATACGTAAGTGTTCTATTACGTGCTAGGCAGGGGGCATGACTGATGCCTTCAATAGCACTTTTCAGCTCCCATGGGACACTGGGAGGCCTGTGCATCCACTGCACATGACTGAAATCAAGCAATGGATATAGTGCATACTGCTTGTTTCTGGACGATCTGTCATTTGTTCTGTTTGTTCAGCACCTAGCACAATAGGGTCTGGTCCATGACTGGAGTTCCTACGTGCTATGGTAATACAGGTAATAAATAAAATAATCATACCACCTACAATTCTTTAAAAAAAATTCATTTAATAATATTGGGTGTGGGGTGAGTTAAGAGGTGATAGTTGTACTTGTGTGTTAAAGTGAAGCACTCATCAGTTTGGTCTCATGCCACAGAATACTTAACTGTATGCTATTATGTACTATATCTTTGCTAAAATTCAGGTATAACTAAGGCCAGTCTAATTTATTCACTAAAGATTACTTACAGATGATGTTGCTGGTAGATGCCATGTTTGCATATCCTCAGCCTTTTAAATATTACCAGACCAGAACATTATCAAGTAATCCTAACTGAATTTCTGGTTTGCTCACTTACTGTTGAATAATTCCCACTCTCTCGTCCCCTTTCCTTTCTCTCCCCGACACAGTGACTAAAGTTTTATTGGGATTTTTTTAGTTCAAAGGTTTTTTTTAAAGGTACAGCTAACCATACATATTGGGGAAGAGGAGGAAAAAAGTATGTAGGCAGCTTTTGCCTCTTCAATTTACAGTCCTGATAGGATCTCTGGGTTGATTTTATATGTTTAAGGATTTATCCTCATAGGAGATTATACTTATTCTTTCTATTTGTTGATGTGGTAATTGAGTGTTTGTGAACATCCACCCTGTGCTGATGTTATCATCTCTGACCACTTATGATTTGGGAACATCAGGATTATTGGGGCAGAAGGGGACTTATACTTTACTCTGAAGCATATGATTCTGGCTAAAGCTAGAGACCGGATGAGGAACTAGATGGACGATTTGTTTGAGGTACTATGGCAATTACTACATTCCTATGACCAGTTCCATCCCAAGGAGGAAAGACAACACCTCACTTCATTTTAAGGGGAAGTTAAAATTAGGAAGTAATGTTTATATAGTGCTCTCCCTGTGTTCTCTTACAGATCCACTGTTGGGTCACATCTGGCAGCTAAGGTATGGTATTTTCTAACTATACTGGTTTTATTGTAATTTTACATAGGATTTTTTCCACTTCTAGCAAGTCATTGTTAGTTAAATTATAAATCTTATGTCATATGTAAATATTACCAATTTGTGAATAGTTGAATCTGTCCTGACTGAGTCAGGCATGGATAAATATCATTATATAGTGCAGTGTGAATTTGACTTATAAACAAACATGGTATATTGACTTGCTATTTTCTTCCTCTTGATTATACCTTGTATTTCTGGGAAGTGTCATTATGTAGCTGGTGAGATTCATATTGTGGTGCAGAAGTCCTACGTGTATCCCACAACTGTACTTGTCAAAGTGTTCTTGATAAACAAGTGAGTTACTGTGAGCTAGTTTGTTTATGCTAAAATTATACAGTTATAATTTTTTCTTAGCTGGGATGGAAATTCTATGATGCTGATGACTATCATCCTACAGAGAACACAAAGAAAATGGCACAAGGAATACCACTAAATGACCAGGTAGTTATACTGTATATAATCCTAAAGGCAGAGAAGTCAACGTTTGTTTACCTTTCTAACCATTGACATATCATTTTATAGTGAGTTATGCTTTATATAGATTAGCATTACTGCTTCCCTTGACTCTGAACGCAGGCTGAGTTTGCAGGGCTGGTGATAAGGTAGGGGAATTATTTTTTTACTTGTAAACTATTAGTTATATAAAACTATTTTAGAATCCCCAAAATATTCCTAGTGCCTCACAAAACCAGAAGACACACTATAATTTTCCCTCTGTTGATACTCTCACCTTCTTGTCAACTGTTGGGAATGGGCCACATCCACCCTAATTGAATTGGCCTCATTAGCACTGACCCCCCCACCCCCACACGCACTTGGTAAGGCAACTCCCATCTTTTCATGTGCTGTATATTTATACCTGCCTACTTCTTTTCACTTCATGCATCTGATGATGTGGGTCATAGCCCACAAAAGCTTATGCCCAAATAAATGTGTTAGTCTCTAAGGTGCCACAAGGACTTCTTGTTTTTTTTGCTGATACAGACTAACATGGCTATCCCTCTGAAACCTATAAGATGGTGGTCTGTCCCCAGTCCCCAAAAGACCTCTGTCACAGCCCGATTCTCTTTCTAGGCACAGTTTTATTTCCCAAACATAGGTTAAAAAAACCCACAACAAAAATAGTTCTTCAGCCCTTCCTAAGCTGTAACTCCCAGGGCTTTTTCCCCCTTTGCCTCTGTCAGTCCCTGCTGCTTCAGGGCCTACTGCAGAATTATTTCTTACCCTTTATGCAGGGCACCACCACCCACGGCTTTCTCCCTGGAGGCCCTCTTCCCACAGGTTTCTACTGCCTCACCTTGGAGATGGGGTGGGGTAACAAATTCCTCCCTCCTCCTGCTGCTTATCCCTTTCATTACTGAAAGCCTGACTCTTTATAGTCCCAGATGCTGTCCCACCCTCCTAACTGGCCAAACTGGAAGCACTTGTTCTGGCACTGGGACCTGCTACATTTAAAGGGGCCAGACACCTATGGCAGAGACACTCTGTGATCATAAGAGTGTACATAACTGGTATTTGACATGATAAATGAGGGTCTTAAACAGACAAAAAAAGGAGCAAGGGAAGAGGAAGAACAAGGGTGACAATAGGATCAATTACTCAGTAAGGGACACACATGCCTCGATGGCTGTTATTGGTTCAGGATGGGATTATGAAATGGACTCAGCACTGGCCAAATTTTTCTCCCATCAAGGCATTTAGTTCAGTCCCACCCTTACATTATCTTTCCCCTCTCAGAGGAGATGGCAAGAGCAGCTTGCAGGAGGGATTTGAACGGGGCAGAAGACATGGCTTGGATAATAATTTGGGGGAAGGCAGCATGAAAGGAGGCCTGGAAACATGTGAGAGGAGACAAGAAGGTTATCAAGGCTGGCATCATTCATCATTAGCAAAGCAAAGGGTTGGTGGTTGCTCCGCAGGGGCAACTACTCAAAGGGGATTTAAGATGGATATAGCCACAGTTTGTTGAACTCCTTAGATTCCATAGCAAAGCTGCGTCCATCAACACAGCCACATCTTTCACACCCGGTGTGTAAGGTGTACCAGGTGGAAGGTTGGTAGTGATTAATGCAGAATTAAGATTACATAGCTGATTTTGCTGTGTAATGACAATTTGTATTTTCTAGGAAAGTTAGTGTTCCTAAATGTTTTCCCCCATCTCTGCCCTACATGATAAACATTTACAACCTTAGCTCCAGTTTAAAAAGCTTGTTGGTGGTAGTTTATTTGGTTTTGGGGGTTTTTCCCCTGTGGAATTTTATCGCATTTGTCCCAGAGAAAGATAAACACTCATCCATGCAAACAAGACACACACCCAAATGGGAGGCATCTGAGGGAAAAACAGGATCAGCAGAAATTCACTCTACCTGCCTACACACACATACAAACAGTTTGTTACCTACTCCTAAGCATACACAGGCTCTTAAGCCCCATTCTGCAAGTTGAGCCACTTGAATGGACCCCAGCACCTGTGAAGAGCTTTACAGAGTTCATTGGAAGTCTGCCCATATGAATCAGCTTGTAGGATTAGGGCCTTAGGCCTGGATCCACAAAAGTAGTTAGGTGCCTAAACCCCAGATTTAGGTGACTAAGTCCCAGTTTTGGTTCCACTTCAATCCACAAAACTCCTGCCAAACCTTGCAGGTGCCTAAGCTCACTTGGTGCCTACATTTTTAAGGTAAAAAATGCCAAGTTTCTGCCTCTGAGCATGTGCACTCTCGGCTTGACTCTAGGCATCCAGACACCTATCTCCTGCCTAAGTCCCAAAGATTCACAGATCGGGGGGAGATAGCTGTTTGTCCACCTAAGTTGCTTGTGGGGTCTCCCTTTTTGTGTGGAGTGAGGCAGGCCCCAAATGTATTCCCTCAAAAAATGCCTTAGGTGCCTAAGCCACATTGCTTCAGGCAGCAGGTTCCCATTCACAGATCGTTTAGCAGAGCTAAGTGTCTCCCTGCAGCCTTGTCTTAGGAATCAGTCTCAGAAGGTATAGGGCTTAGCATACACCCCTCTGATTGGCATCTCCCCTGGACTAGTTTATGTAGTTCCTCACCTACTATGCTGTAAAGCAGTGCTACTCAAAGTGGTGGTCCATGGACCGAGCCATCGGCTGCCAGTCTGCGCACACATTGGAAAAAAAAATTGCCAGTCGCCCACACCAGATAGTTTGAGAAGCACCACTGTAAAGCACTTATCTCTCCCCTTCCATTGTATAGGGAGTCTAGATGCCTAATTCAGGCTTTGTGGATTGCAATATTGTTGGACCGACTTCCGTTGGTTTCAAGCTGCTTCTTCTGTGGGAAAAAGAGCTCCGTGTGGCTCAAAAGCTTGTCTCTCTCAACAACAGAAGTTGGTCCAATAAAAAATATTACCTCACCCACATTGTCTCTCTTGTGAGTTGGAAGTCCATTACCCACCACCTGCTAAAACAATTGCTCTATAAACTCTTATTCTATACATTCCTCCTTAAAACTATGGTTCCTTGCTCTGACCTATCTGTACACCACAAATAGATCATTAATTTGATAACAATGCTTAACTAGCTTAATTTGACTGAGGTTTCAACATATGAGACTATTGGCACCCAATACTTACCATACTTTGAACACACCAATCCCTTACCATATTTTAAAACTCAAATCTGCTAAGTACAGTAATACACAGAAATCCTTAGTGTATTACTGTGATCATATAATGAAGTTGCTAACAGTTTCATCACAAGTATTACATCATAATAATTCACTTTGTATTTTTGAAGTGTACCAATATCTGAATGTTTTTCTTTTCAAATTTACTTTATATTACTTAGGGGTCTAGGGATAAGCAGATAACAATATTAGTCTTTTCATGATGATAGAATCTTGGAAATAAGCTACTTTGACACTTGAACAATTGAACTAATTCTTAACAGTCCATTATTGTCACTACAAACTCTCTCCTTTTGAGAAAGAGCCTGAACAAGTGAACTGAACTGCTTTCTGGAATGTACATTTATATACATCACATACTCTTATGATAATGGCTTTACCTCACTCCACACAAGAGGTGTTTTAAATCAGTGTTCTGGTGTGTCTTATTGCACTGTGGAACAAAGACAAGCCAAAACACAAAACATTTCAGCTGCAGGAAAAATCAAATTGAAACAGAAAAAGATCTTTGATATGATTAGGGCCCTACCATTTTGGTCAATTTCACGGTCATAGGATTTTAAAAATGGCAAATTTCATGATTTCAGCTATTTAAATCTGAAATTTCATGGTGTTGTAACTGTGGGGGTCCTGACTCAAAAGGGGGTAGTGGTGGTGGTGAGGGTTTGCAAGATTATTGTAGGGGTGTCACAGTATTGTCACCCTTCCTTCTGCCTTCAGAGCTGGGCCCTTGGCCAGCAGCCGCTGCTCTCCAGCTGCCCAGCTCTGAAGGCAGTACAGAAGGAAGGGTGGCAAAACTGCCGACACCCGTCTCCCCTTTACAGCCCCTTTTTGGGTTGGGACCCCCAGTTTGAGAAACTCTGGTCTCCCACGTTAAATCTGTATAGTATAGGGTAAAAGTATACAAAAGACCAGATTTCACAGTCCGTGATGCGTTTTTCACGGCCGCGAATTTGGTAGGGCCTTAGGTATGATAGTTAATGCCTATGAAACAGAAAAGATGGGAATTTAGGAAATTACAACTCAGTTCTTTAAGAAGGAGATTCATAACCCCTTCTGACACTGCTGCAGGCAGACTTCTTCATGGTTATTTGCATAGAACAGCCAGAAATTGTTACGATTATTTTTGCACAAGGCAGAATTGTGATACTCTTGAAAGGAAGCATGGGGGCTGAAAAATGTTTCTAGACCTATTTTTAAAAACTTGAGTTAATGCTATAAAATTCACAGGGGTTTGTATCTAGAGTTTTTCAGATGAAAGGCCTATACAGGGGCCTATAAATTCACTAGACAGATCAAACTACAACATACTGCATTGACAGCTAATGCCATGCAGGTGGTGTGTAGCTTTCCTGCACTATACCAGTGATGTGAAATTGTAGAGAAGCCTGCTTGAAGGCACACAGGAAGGAAAGTGTTTTGCAATGGACGAACTAGCTCCTTCATTGTTCCCATGCTCCCATTTATTAAAATTACTTGTCCAACATGAGTTGGATGGACATCCATTTAATACTGAGCAGTTATGATAGAAGTAGCAGGAATCTTAAAGTTTAAATTGGATTATATTAAGAAAGCTGATCAGTCATTTTTATTGTATTTGCCAAGCTCATTTGAGCCAAGTGTAGTCAGAGGGCATTCCTTCAGTGAGCAAAGCTGTTGCATAAATGTGGTTATGAGTTTGTTTGTGATTGCCATAGATGTAAATATGATGTAATTAACTTATCTGTGATAACTGAATTTAGGTCTGTTTTTGACTCTATGGGATAGTTCCTAAGAGCCTTATGAGTACATGTATCTGATCCAAAGCATTACACATGTACTAAGCTGTTAGGAGAAATGGGGGGGATCAGAGTTCCAGCTATTTTAGAAGTGAAAACAGCTATGTGAGAATAGATTTGCTGTTTAAATTGTCAAATAAAACAAGAGCTAATTTGGTTCTTCAAAAGGTTCACAATATGCCATATCAAACCTAAAACATACATTACTACTACATACAACTTCCACTGATTTTCCTTTTCCATTCTGTATATAAAAATTCAAAGCACTTAAAATTTTCAGTGTAGATAAAAAATCTCCCCTCTCCATCCTCCATGAAGTGGTAGCAGTTCTGGATTAGAAAGGAAAAGGGGAGAAGTTGAAAATCTGTTTGCGTGGTGCAATGTTACATTATTTATAAACTACATACTGAAGGAAGTAGGGGTCTTCTAGAAGAAAGCTTATGTGATCATATCATTAGAGATGGGATCATAATGCATAGACACAAGGGTAAGAATTAAGATTGCACAAGCAACCTCTCTGGTGTTTCTTAACTTTCAGTTGCTGGACTTTGCAACCTAAACAATTAGGGTTTTTTGTTTATATGTAAAATATAGTATATATACATACTGACAGGCATAAAATCATGGATCTATAGCAGAATAGTATAGACTGAAATTTTCAATTTATTCAGTTTTCAGTTAATGGAAACAAATGTTAATAATTCATATTCATTTGCTGTTTTATTCTGTTCTGCTCCAGTACTTTATTTTTGCAAGTAATGGGTTTACACAATTTAGATATGCTTTTGTTTCTGTAAATTTAAATGAAAAGTTTTATAGGTTAACCTTGAATGTAGAAACAGATACTGGATCAGTTTGCTAATGTGACTAAAAAAGTTGGTCTTTTTGCCTCCCACACCAAAGAAGGATTGAAAAAGATTCACCCAGTTTTGTATTGCAAGTTAACTGCTATGTAGATTTCAGAGTAACAGCCGTGTTAGTCTGTATTCGCAAAAAGAAAAGGAGTACTTGTGGCACCTTAGAGACTAACCAATTTATTTGAGCATAAGCTTTCGTGAGCTACAGCTCACTTCATCGGATGAAGTGAGCTGCAGCTCACGAAAGCTTATGCTCAAATAAATTAGTTAGTCTCTAAGGTGCCACAAGTACTCCTTTTCTTTTTGCTATGTAGATGGTAGACAATTTAAATACATACATTCAGCTAACTTGTTTTGTTTCTAGGACAGGATTCCATGGCTTTGCAAATTACATGACATATTAATGAGGTAAGAGAACCTCTGACTTGCAGAGTGATTGCATCTGTAATGATTATTGGCTAAAGACTAAAGCAAGAGGTTTTTTTCAGTTGCATTAGTGGGGATAAGTATTGTAAAAATATTCTGCAGTCAGTAAAACCATTCTGTATTCATTAGTCTGTGAAATACTTTAATACTTACAATAACAGTAAGGAAACACCTAAATACTACTACTTGATGGAACTGTTTGGGGATGAGAGTTCTTTCTTCATTGTCTATACAAAGATTTTTACATTTCAAGGATCCAGTTCCGTAATAAGTTTGACACCAGTTGGCTCTAGAGGGCACACTGTATAAACTTAAGGCATTTTAGAAATTTTGCCCAAGTGACTGAAGCATAAGTTCCATTGACTTTCAATGAGATTTAGGCTCGTAAGTACCTAAGTCACTTCTGAACATATGATTAGGCTCCTAAGTTACTTACGTGTTTTTGAAAATTTTATCCTTAGTCTCTTACCCCGGTGACTCACTTGCCATTGAACTTTGCAGGATGTACCCTTCCTAAATAGTGATCCTAGCTCAAATATTTAGATGTTAAAAAAAAATGGGACAAATAATGCACAAGTGATTTCATGAGGCTTGGGGGAGAGAAGAGTCAAACCTGGAACTTTAAATTTCTACATTTTAAATTTGCATGGATTTATTCACAATGGCAATCACCCTCCTCTTCTCCCACAGACAATTACATACATTACAGTAACAAGTTGATGATCCTCATCAGTAAAGATGGGTCTGAACCAAATCTGGATTTGGGTTTTACAGCAATTACCCTTCTCTGCTTCTCAGTTGCATACTCAATATATTCTCCATCCTGATGATTCATTTACGTATCTCGATGAGATAGAGACAGGAAAAAGGAGCTTTCACATTCCACACATGTGCTGCTTCTCAGAGGGGCAGGAGGCTGCTGAGCTCCCTGGATTAAGTGAGGGATATAGTTTCTTTTAAGAAGGGTCAGGGAAGACATGGAATTCAGAAATAATGGGATAACCTTGAAAGGGCTAGCCCTGCCTTAACCAAGAGTCAATGACTCTTTATGCACCCTGCAAGTAACAGGGTCCAAACTGGCTATTTGCCTTTGGAATTTAAGTCACAGAATTGCTTGTGTATAATAGAGGGCAGTAACATTCGTTTACTACTACGTATAATGTGTTCACAAATTTGACTGCAGAATATGAGTTTATTTTTTTCTTTTGCACATCTCAGTCATCAAACCTGTATGTTCATTTATGGTGTCTAATGCCAAAACTAACTAGAAGGCAGGATTGAGATTTCCAGTGTAACAAGCGCCAATGTTGTCTGATTACCTGAAGCTTTAAAGGACTCTTGCCAGAGTAAAATGAAAGAATTATGCAAGTTTATTTATGTTAATTTCACTAAATCCAACCCTCCAGAGTAACTATTAAAAGAGCCAGGATATATATAGAGTTCCCATTATTGTTAACAGTAGTAGAATGGCTAATCCAAACAATTTAGTTCAAAATCTTCAAAAACTGAAAATGGAACTGGTTAAGAAAAGTACGTATTGTTCAGGATAGAACTGTAATCTAGACAGACCCTTATAGTCAGCTTGTAGGTGGGGCAGGAGAGTGCCTCATGCTGTCCAACAATCATACTTCTCAGCAATTAAGGAGCAGTGCTGATGGCTCTCTCTTTGGAATCTAATTACGCTTCCACATTTGGGAAGATGGTGGCCATTATGAAGGCTCCAGATGATGGAGATGTTAAAGGAACACTGGGTGAAATCACATTTTTAAAAAGCGAGCGTCCTTACCTGTGTTAGAGATTTGACTTCAGAGTCCTGTTAAAATGAGGACAAAATCCTTACACCTCTTCTTTGTGAGGCCGTGTTTGGTTGCCCACCTTACCATCTATTGAGAACAGTCAGTCAGTGTTTAATACACCAAATATGGGCATGATATTATTAAGTTATTGCTATTGAAATTTTCTTCTCTTGATAGAGAAGAGTCAGCTGGACAAAGTGTGATTCTGGCCTGTTCGGCTCTGAAGAAAATGTATAGACGCATATTAGTAAGTGGACGGGATGTTGTGTATTCTAAGGGTGATCAGCTAGAGGAACAAGGAGACTCTGCCACAGGGAAGGTCCTTTTTATCCATTTGGATGGATCTATGGAACTCATCGCCAGCCGCCTGGAGAAGAGGAGAGGACACTTTATGGCACCCGAACTACTACAGTCTCAGTTTGATACACTAGAGCCTCCGTCAGCACCAGAAAACTTTATCACTGTGAGTCTGGAAAAGTCTGTTTCTGAAATAGTGTCTGAAATTGAGAAGTCTCTTCACTTAAAGAAATGCTTTTCCAGAGCAGTCTCTGAATTAGATGCACATTAATACTTTTAACCATGTCATATTTGTGGAACAGCATTTTGCTTGCTTTCTCAAGTTAACCAGCACGGTTTGCAGTATTAACTTCATTGGCTTGACATACTTTAAAGGGACTGGAACACTACTATTACTGATGTTTTCATTAAGACCTGTTCAAATCTGGAGATACAATTTTCAGAAGTGAATGGTCTTTGCCTAACTCTTTGTTCATTTAAATCACAGGCGAAACTCCCATTGGCTTTGATAGAAACAGGAGCAGCTCAACACCGAGTGCTTCTGACAAACCCACCCTAGGGATTTAGACAGAACATGAAAATCTCAACAAATGTAGCTTTCATTTTTTTCCTGCCAAAACACAGAAATTGACCACAATCATCACTACTGATATTTAAGTGTTGAATAGACACTTGAAAGGTGAACATCCTTTTAAAAGGAGGCAGAGTTCTCTAATAGTGCAGAGGGGCAGGAGCTGGGACAGCAGAGTTCAGGTCCTGACTCCACCATTAGCTCCATGCCTGATCTGGAACAAGTCACAACCTCTCTGTCTGTGTCCTCATCTGTGAAAATAATTGCCGACCTCACGGGTATTGTGCGACTTCATTGATTCTGACTTAAACACCATGAACTACTGTGGGAAAGAGAGGGCTATGTAACTGCAAAGTATTATTCTACCTAAATCTTTAACAATAAACTAAGTAGCACTGTATTGACTGTGATTTAGTCTTTCATATGCCAAATATACACACAATGAAACAGGAGAGAGAATGACTCAGCCAGTGAGGTAAGATTTATGTACCACTGGGTTCATCAGTTCAGAACTGATGGATGTTCCCTCCCTTCAGCTTGACTGGCAGGCAGCTGTTCAACATGACTTTTTCTGGCACCCTCCACCTGCTACTGTAATAGCCTCACTCTAGCCTCTAATGCTCAAGCTGTATCACAAAGCCTGACTTTCGCTGTAATAAAAATTCAGAGCTGGTGTGAGGAAGAGCCATGGCGAAACTCCCCTAAAAAGGGAGAATCCCACTTCAAGTAGATGGCTTGCACATTGCTCCCCACAGACAGTCTTTGGATTTCATAGATACACACAAGCAATTAATCATATTATTTTCAGTGTCCCTCTGCAACTGAGCCAGTGAATTAAGGTTCTTTGTTAGTCATTTAAAAATGTACACACCAAAGGCCGCGCTCCCTATTAGAGTACTTAGATTCAGATGTAACTGTTCTTAAAAACTTGTTTACTTTCTCTTCAATTTGTAACGCTTTGTAGGTGTTAAAGTCCTTATTAAAGTTAAGACTATACAACTACGGCCTTGAGTAGTCTTAGTGGAGACAATGGACTCCTCCTGTGTAAAGATATACTCATACATATGTGTTTGCAGGATAAGGGCCTAGGACAGCTACATACAATCATTACTCTCAATCCAGTATATTCATAACAAAACTATTAAACAACAACAAAAACCCTCATTAGAACAATAAGATAAAAAAATTTACATATACTTGGAAAGTTTTGCATAAAAAGTCACTTACATAATGCACAGAATTTAAAGAATATGCAAGTGTGTTTAATTTATATATATGTTTAAAATACCCTTTAACCATAGCTCAGTGAATACTGGTCTGGACTTCCCATACTACCTGAAACCAGCCCTCCACCCTGGTATCTACCTCTTTGTTTTAACCTTGTAAGTCATCATAGGATACATTTTCTATGAGAGATGCTCTTCAAGAGAAGTAATATTGTGAAGAACCTTTCTGATATATTGCTGTGTATATATTACCCCCATTAGTACTCTCATCCCAACTTAGGACCTTGATTAACGCGACTAGCTCACTCCTTTTCAGGCAAGGATGGTGGTGTTCAAAGACATCTTTGGGGAAATTAATCCAATCATTAGCTGGGTTACCAGTTAAAAATGTGTTTATAGCTTTTTCTAATAGAAGTTAGATTTGCTCTTGTGGTACACCAAAGAAATACCAACACTGCCTCCTTGGCACAATGCTATGAATGAGCTTAGGGGACAGCAGTGAGAGAGAACTCCTCTTTACCAGACAAATCAAAAACTGATAACTATCTGGTGGGTATTTTCCCTATAAGTGACACAGCCAAAAATCAGACTGCAACAGACTGATCCATTTCTTTCTGTACTACTGTCTTGTATAAAATGCCCTTAAACCTACTTAATCCAACATCTGTATTCAAACTGTTTGCTTCAGTGTGAGAGTGTCCTGGACTAATAGCCAATTCATTTCAGATTACTTTTTGCACATCCTTCTTGTTTGTTATAAGAGAAACAAATTAGAAGTGGGCCCCAATTATAAGATTATGGTTCAGTGCATCACATTGAAATGGCCAAATGCAACATTCCCAACACATACTCAGGTATTGTTGAGACCTAGAGTCTGGTTCATGCCAACATTAAATTCAGGTAAATGGCACCCTCTTGTGGTGATTCCACTAGGTCAGATCTACATTTAATAAAGTCACCGTTCTCCCAATACATGTACCCAGTGCAGTTCTACAGGCAAAAGGCTTACTCTACCTACTACTGCACAGTGTTGAAGTTGTGCTTGGGTTTTATCAAGTGTGGGCCAAAAAAACCCACCCCAATCACACAATTCAGGACATGTATCTGACATACTACTTGGAAACCAGTTACATCACATCACATAGTATATGATCAAAAGTGAAAATTAACCCTCAGCCCTTCCCACCCAAAAACTATATTGGCTAAAAGATTTTTAAATGAATACCTAAAGTTAGATTCCTAAGCATATACATAGGCACCTAGATATAAGTGGCCTGATTTCCAGAAGTGCTGAGCACCCACAGATTCCACTGAAGTCTTGGATTCTCAGCACCTTTGAAAATCAGTCCTCTTTTGTTTAACCCTATATTTAGGCACCCGCATTTGAAAGTCTGAACAGCTGTCATTATTCCAACAAAATGTTCTTTTTAATTACAGTCCAGCTCAACCCCCGAGGTCCGAGGCCTTTTTTCTGTAGCTATATTAGGAGAGCAGCAGCCATTAGCCAAGAAGCAGAAAGTCACATCCTCATATTCCATCTAAATTACATCAAAACAACGTAATATTGGGCTGTTATGAAGGGGTGCCTCCTAATAGTATCCACCATCACAAAATAAGCTGGGAATCTGTTAAAATGGTTAAAGAAAACTTTGTTTGATGGCATGCTGTCTGGCAAGGAATCACTGATCAACAGTTAGGGTGTGAAATCTCTGCTTCTTTATTGTTTTGCCTTTATGGTCCCTACCTCTCTGTTGTTTATCTGAATGGTCTCTGTCTGGTTCTTTGATTGTTTCTGTCTGTTGCATAACTAATTTTGTAAGATTTAAATCAACTAAGGTGGTGGGGTATGTTTGGGTAAAGAATTGTTTTACAATATATTAGAAAATCGTTTAGTAAGCTAAGCAGGACTCAAGTTTCAGTATATAAACTGGGGTCCAAAAGGAAGTTACTTGGAACCAACTCCAGGACACAGCCCCAAGATCAGAGCTGCCAGACCTCAACACCCTGCCAATCACACCATGCAGAAGCTGGAGTCCCCCGATGACCTGATCCTGACTGGCCATCAGGAAAAGTTCATCTGCCTTATTAAGAGTGGTGAGCATTGTATGCTTAGCGTGTGCATTCTGTTTTGGTGACTGTTAATAAATAGAGGTTAAGGATATTACCGTGTCAGGCTCTTTCACTAATAAAAGACCCAGCAAACCTGCAGAAGATTACGCCCTGAGCCTAAATGCCTAAATCAACCAGGTTACGCCTTGAGCCCTAGGAACGGGGTAAAGGTGGGTGCCCTAGACTGCATGGGTAACACACACCCCTGTTTAAAATTAGCTTTCTTTGATTGTTTATAGTTTAGTTCCTATTTATGGAAACTAGATTCTAACAGGTTTCTCACTTGCCTGAGGGGAGTAAGGCTAACCCCTCCCACACTGATTTATCTGTCACATTACTTCAGATTAAAGCAAACAAGACTTCTGTTTCCAGTTCAAACAGCTATCAAGAGGAAAAACATCAAACCCAGCTATGTAAGTAATTCTGCAATAACCATTGTAACTGACAAGTGCAGATTCTGCTACTGTAGCTCTCTCTGCACTTTGGTCCATTTTGTCCTATTTGTTCCAAGCTGAAGGTCATGTATATTCCCAGCTACATACTTAAAGAACAACAAAATACCTCAGTGGCTTAATTATACCAACCTCCACAATGGCCAGCAATTCCCGGTACATCTAGTTTGTACCCCAGACCTCAAACAATTTACATTACCTTGTAGGGTTGCTGTGTCCACCAGCCTCACTGTTCAGAGAAGTGAGGTTCGCAGTAAAGGACCAGTCTGGGTCAGATCTTTAAAAACATGCTTAGGTCGTTTGGAGCATCAGCAGCAGGAATGGGAGCCAGCAGCATCTGTCTGTCATAACAGGAGGAGCAGGGAGGAGTCTGTCCCATCAAAATTATTAAAAAATTCTACCAAGCCTAGTTATAGTGTAGATTTCCTGTCACAAGTTAGATTAGGCTCATTTAATAACATTGTCAGGGAGCTTTGACATAAGGTCATTTTGTATGGGTGAAAACGGCAATATATATTGAAAATTCTAAATCACAACAAAAAAGTTTGTTCTTTTTTAAAGTCAGGAGAATATTTGCATTCAAACAGACTTCCCTGTGAAGTATTTACAGCACCTGACAGTCTGCCTTTAAGCTTTATTAAGAAGTTTTGGACATTCAGCGTGGCCCCACTTAATGGAGAGAAACTGGAGTTACTGATTCTCATGCCTGCTCTGGCATTAACTTTCTGTGACTGAACGTCTATACCTCAGTTTCCCCATCTGTAACAGAAAGGCATACACCTCAATAGACTGTGCCAGGATTAGTTTGTACAATGGTAGAAGTACTGAGTTACATGAGAGACAGTATCTCCTTTGTAAACATTTTATTAAGCAAAATATGGATCTGACATCCCTGGGAATTAAGGAGGCTAAATACTTTTGTGGATCTGGGCTTAACGACTTGGTCTGCAGAACAGGTAGCAGTTGAAAGTGCAAGCTTCGCAACTGCCCCATTATAAAGCAGCCTTGACTTGCAGGGAGCATCTCCAAGGGGCAAGGAATCAGGCCAGTCTCCATGATGCTCAGTGCTTGGCTTCTCCAAAAAAGCCAAGTGTGGGGGTAGTTTTATTGTGTGGGCACCCGTTCACCAGAAACTGGACTGAGCTCGCCAGATCACTTTACAAAGTCAGCAGCCAGCCGATAACAACTTGAAGACACTACTGACCTGGACTGAATTTGAATTAGCAACTTTGAAGCAATAGGTTACTAATGGCTTACTAATGGCATGGGACAGGTTAAGTCCCCCATGACTGAGGCTTTTGCCATTATTCACTGTGCCTGCTCTAGCACCTTTGGGGTTGACATGTTTTCTTACAAAACCAGGTTCCTTCCAACACATGTACTAAATGGTCAAGTGTTGCAGCACCGTTCATGAGCAAGAGACTGCTAGGACTGTACCTTGAAAGCTAGGCCAAGTTTGATATTTGAGCCGTCACATAAATATATAGGTTTTAAGTTATGTCCAAGGAGAGCTCATACAATTTGAACGTAATGCTTTAGACTTCTTTCAGTGAATTTGGAATAGAGTTCACTTTCCTCTCGCCTACTCTTTAATAATTTTAACTGTCAATAGACTAGAGATATTTTAACAGCTCATGATTCTCCATTCAAGTCCTCTGAACGTACCTACTTTTTTTTTTTTTTTTTTTTTTTTTAAAGACCACTGAAATCAAGGAATGAAAGTCCAGAATCACTAGTCACGTGAAAATCTTGGCTAAGAGTAACTGACAAAGTGGGGTGGTTATATAGGCAATTTGCTATATCTTCGCTAACTCCCTCTGAATTGTACCTGAAGAGATGCCTTTTCCACAGATTGAGTAAAAGATTCAAGTTGAAGATTCCCAAAGATTCAGATTAAATTATGGGAAGAAAACCCCGTAGTTGTCTATCTTCTAAAATGGAACAGTCCCAGTCTTTTTACTCTCTCCTCATATGGAAGCTGTTGCATACCCCTCATCATTTTTGTGGCTTCTTTCTATACCTTTTCCAATTCTAATGTATCTTTGAGATAGGACAACCAGAACTGCATGCAGTATTCAAAGTGTAGGTGTACCATGCCTTTATAATAATTGTTTTATTATCCACCCTTTCCTAATGGTTCCTAACACTGTTAGGTTTTTTATTCCCACTGACATTGAGCAGATGTTGTGAGCAAAGAGGTTTTCTTGAGCTTTTCCCAGCACTGTGCATAAGCTGTAATTCAGCAATTTACTTATTAGTGCCAAAATTCAGCTAAAATGTTTACCATCCAGGAAAGGTGCAAATCAGAATAGCACATTCTCTTGAGATTTGCTCTAACAGACGTTAGAAGATTTCAGTTTTATAACCAACGTAAGTGATTTAAATACAGAGTACCTGATCTCATTTTGTTGTTTATATTTCAAAATTCTTTTCGTTCATCTAACTTATGTATGGAAGGATAAGTTTAACCTGTTTCCCATCACCTTTTGAAGTAAATCACATTTATACTCAACACCAAAGGAAGTGATTGTTTACATGATTTGATAAAATACAATGCTGAGATTAAAGTATAAATAGTACAAGTGAATAATCTTCAACATTTAAACTTGACATAACAGGCCCCAGAAGGGATGAATCATCCAAACCAAACCCAGTTTGCTAAACAGGATAAAGACAGTCTAGTATGCTTTATCTCATCAAGTGTTACATTTTACCTATTTTCAAAGGGTAGTCCTCATACTTTTGATTTCCCTTACTTTCCCTCTCTCCTTTATAATCCAAACATTGTTTATTAATCCTGGTCAAAGGATAAACATTTGTATGGTGTTCCAAAAGTCTCCCTTAATGGCCAAACATCAAGAGGTTTCATTTTTCTGAAAGTTAAAGAATCAGCAATTGTGCAAAAACACTTGAGACAAATTGCTCAAAGAATTTTTAATTCATTTATTACCTGTGCACAAGAGAAATAACTACCAATAAAAACTCAAAAGATATACAGTATTTTTACATGGTGGTTAAAAGTAATTAGAATATCACATGACACTGTCAGTGAAAGTAATTCTTCCAATTACAAATCATAATGCATGTTAGAATCTCAATGAGAGAAGCCAAAAAGCTTTAGAAGCAGTTTCAGAGCATACAGTAGTGCTCCTTCAATCTGCAAAAAGATTAAGATAATTTACAGTCAATCCTTGTGAATACTGAGACAATGTTACAATGCAGCTTTCTGTACAGTTAGATGTAGACTTAGAGATAATTAGATCAATAATTCTAGCATATTTTAAATGAACTTGCCTAAACTCTTTTGCTGAGAGATGTTCACCAAAGATGCTCAAAGTTTCTCCACTAGAAATGTGTCAGTTTTATTTGTTCTGGATTTTTTTAGTTACATAGATTCATTCTATTGCAGTGTTTAAGTTCCTAGATGTGAGCTGTTTCCAACATGTATATTGTGTGTATATTTTATACAAATAAAAGCAAAAATGATAGATAAATCAAGTGGTATAAATCTTACAGCATTTTGCTAGCAAAAAATACATGCTGAAGTCACAAAAAGCAGTATTGGTACCCACAAATTATAGCTTCATTTAATTTGTTTCCTTTTTAATAATTTGTATTCTACATAAATTACTACCCAAAGCTAATGTTTAAGTAGTAAATAAATTGGACAATTGTAGGTCTGACAAAACCTGTTGATTCAATTGTGAAAGATATTTGTTTCAACAAAATCACAATAAATGCTGAACAAAGAGAAGTGTTTGATGCATGCAACAACTGTGAATGAAAAAACATTGATTCCCACTGTTCAAAGAAAACTACTGCACTCCACCTTAAAATGCATCAGACTGGGTGTAGTTATAACAAGACAATCTCAAGAGTCAGAATGAAATAAAGCAAGTATTTTAAAGATTTAAGAGCTGTTATCAAAAATAAATTACATTTTTCAAGTTAAAGAAATGTTGCTATGATGGTTGGGAGCCCAGTAGCCTTTCAATAGCTGCATTGATATCTCCTCCTGTTGCTATTAGAGCTTGTAAATTTGCTTCACGGTTCAAAAAGCCCATTGCACTGAGCTGCTCCAGTTGTTGCTGAAATCTGACTTCTGGATTTTGTAACTGCTAAAAAGAGGACAATTTATTTCAAGCTGTAGAAACAGGCTTAATACAAATACTGTGTACAAACTGTACTAGATTAAATACATTTGATTCTATTCCATACTTTGTCTTGGCGTATTTCTGCAACTAAAGTTTCCTTTAAGTCTCCAAAAGGAGACAGCAAAATTGAAATGCTCGAACAACTGCAACTGAATAGCATCTTTCTCCAAGGATCGTCTGCTGACTGGTTTAAGAACACCTGTACCTGTACTGATTGTTTTTGAAGTGACTACAGGAAGTGCTGCATGTTTGATGCGATGTAAGGGAGCAAAGCAAGATAATCTGATTGAGAATCATTTCCTCAAAATAGTTCCTTCAACGGGTCATTAACAGATTGTTCTTGTAAATGAAATGAAGAGTTAAATCCAATGATGCTATGCTTTGGAGATTTTTAATAAACTCATTGATGGTTACTGAACTGATGAGGCAAAGTAAAGTTATTCTCGTTATTGGCATATTACTTTTTATAATTTCTAAAGGCTTTAAAAAAGTCAAGAAGTATTTGAAGTTGCAAAAGTTTTATAAAAGTTTAGAACTTCCAAATGGGAAACTGAACAGCTGTGCTTTTATGGTCTGATCCCGCTCCCACACAATTAGTGGCAGAAATACTGGCTTCGATAGTACAGGATTGAGCCCTTACAAACTTCTGACGGTTAGAAGCATTCTTTGAAACCGTTTTAGTTATAAGTGACAATATGTTTAACATAGGTATTTTAAACCAAGAAAGCCAAAGAAACTACACTTCTTGCTGTTTCCAGAAGTTGCCATTCCAAGAGTTCTTTAACTCCAGTTTGACAGATAAGCAACAAAGGGGAAACTGTTTTTCAAATACTAGATTTTAAAGAGTGAACAGTTACAAGAGTTAGTGACCAACCTATAAAAATACAAAAAACTTTTTTTGTTCATCAAGTCTTCCATTCTAGCTTGATTCCAGCTATTAAGCCCATGTTCAAGTATTACAGCACAGATGGTATGGCTGTTCTGAACTCCCTACATTACCCAAGCAGTAAGGGAATATTAAATGGACACCAAAAAATTCTCTTAGCCAACATCTTTACCTACTATTTGTTACTTGGAACTCTCAGTTTAACAGATTAAACAAAAACATTTTGCTCTGATTTCTAGTTTGTGTGCATTTCGCAGAATGTTACCTATAGTGAGTGTCCTTTGTCTGTATAGGTCCTTGATATAGCAATTAGGCTGACAAATATTTTTAAGATAAAACGTTACTGTACAAACAAGAGTTAGCAGAAATCTTAGGGGCTATTGCATACCTGAAACAACTTGCTTTTTGAAATCGAGTTCATCTCAAGTTTGCAATAAAGTCAGTACCCAAATTAAGAATTTTATAGCTTTTGTCAGTCTAAGTTTGCTCTTTGTACTACTAAGGACATTTTGAACATTGTGAGAAACTTCTACCACCATATCAGTCTTTCAGATCGATACAAGACAAATGACACCTACACAGAATTGAAATAGCTTTAAAAAACCAAAACTGACTGGGCAGAGGCATAAGTGAAAGGCTCAACATCGACACTGAATCTGCGCATTTCTCTGTGCACGTGAACAACTCAAGGGCAAATGGTCCCCAGGACAGAAGTATTAAAATTTCAATTTTTCCAGCATTTATTTTCACATCTGGGAAAACAAGAGTTTTCTAGCCTGGTCTGCTCATCCATCCATTAGCCACCAGCATTAAGCATGTGTTTTTTCAAGTACTCCCTAACTGCCCCTTTCAGCCTACATTGATAAATCAAATAATAGATACATCTTAAAGTTCTAGGATTTAGCCATCTGCTACCTTACCTGAGCATTTGCACCAGCAAGTGCCTGCAACATTTGCTGAACAAATTGTTGGTGACTAGATTCAGCAACTCCTGAGGCTGGACTTGTATTTTCACTGGGGATGGAGCTAGGTATGGTTGTCCCTGTTGGACCTCCAGTGCTTCCTAATCCCCCTACACCAGGATTAAATCTGCAGAGACGAGGAACAGCAATGCTAACATTCACTTTTGTATTAAAGTTGATCATCACATACTATTACTCCTCCCCCCGCACCAACTGTCACACTGGAATTCTGTGGATATCAGTGGGAATGGAGAATGTGAATTTAATGTAAGTAAAGCATCCAAACATAGTAAGATCCATTATAAATAGGGCCCTACCAAGTTCATGGTCCATTTTGGTCAATTTCATGATCATAGGTTTTTAAAAATCGTAAGTTTCATGATTTCAGGTATTTAACTCTGAAATTTTACTCTGTTGTAATTGTAGGGGTCCTGACCCAAAAAGGAGTTGTGTGGTGGTGGTGGGGGGCTTCCGGGGGGTGTGGGGGAGGGGAGAGAAAGGGTGTCACAAGGTTATAGTGAGAAGCGTAAGGTTATGCATTTAGGGATTAATAACAAGAATTTTAGTTTTAAGCTGGGGACGCATCAATTAGAAGTAATGGAGGAGGAGAAGGACCTTGGAGTATTGGTTGACCACAGGACGACTATGAGCCGCCAATGTGATATGGCCGTGAAAAAAGCTAATGCGGTCTTGGGATGCATCAGACGAGGTATTTCCAGTAGAGATAAGGAGGTGTTAGTACCGTTATACAAGGCACTGGTGAGACCTCATCTGGAATACTGTGTGCAGTTCTGGTCTCCCATGTTTAAGAAGGATGAATTCAAACTGGAACAGGTACAGAGAAGGGCTACTAGGATGATCCGAGGCATGGAAAACCTGTCTTATGAAAGGAGACTCAGGGAGCTTGTTTAGCCTAACCAAAAGAAGGCTGACGGGAGATATGATTGCTCTCTGTAAATATATCAGAGGGATAAATACCAGAGAGGGAGAGGAATTATTTAAGCTCAGTACCAATGTGGACAAAAGAACAAATGGATATAAACTGGCCATCAGGAAGTTTAGACTTGAAATTAGACGATGGTTTCTAACAGTCAGAGGAGTGAAGTTCTGGAACAGCCTTCCAAGGGAAGCAGTGGGGGCAAAAGACCTATCTGGCTTCAAGATTAAAACTCGATAAGTTTATGGAGGAGATGGTATGATGGGATAACATGATTTTGACAATTAACTGATCTTTAACTATTCATGGTAAATAGGCCCAATGGCCTGTAGTGGGATGTTAGATGGGGTGGGATCTGAGTTACTACAGAGAATTCTTTCCTGGGTATCTGGCTTGTGAATCTTGCCCACATGCTCAGGGTTTAGCTGATTGCCATATTTGGTGTCGGGAAGGAATTTTCCTCCAGGGCAGATTGGAAGAGGCCCTGGGGGTTTTTCACCTTGCTCTGCAGCACGGGGCACGGGTCACTTGCTGGAGGATTCTCTGCACCTTGGAAGTCTTTAAACCATGATTTGAGGACTTTAATAGCTCAGACATAGGAGAGAGGTTTATTGCAGGAGTGGGTGGCTGAAATTCTGTGGCCTGCATTGTGCAGGTCAGACTAGATGATCAGAATGGTCCCTTCTGACCTTAATATCTATGAATCTATTGTGGGGGAGGGGTTGTGGTACTGCTACCCTTACTTCTGCAGTGCTCCTGGCGGCGCTGCCTTCAGATCTGGAGAGCAGCAGCTGCTGGCCAGGAGCCCAGCTCTGAAGGCAGAGCCATTGCCAGCAGCAGCATAGAAGTAATGATGGCATGCTATGGTATTGCCACCCTTACTTCTGCACTGCTGCATGCAGAGCCGGGCCCTCAGTCAGCAGCCACCACTCTCCGGCCACCCAGCTCTGAAGGCAGCAGCACAGAAGTAAGGGTGGCATGGTATGGGGTATTGCCACCCTTACTTCTGCCCTGTTGCTGGTGGGGTGCTGCCTTCAGAGCTGGGTGCCCAGCCACTAGCCTCCGCTCTCCAGCCACCACTCTCCGGCCACCCAGCTCTGAAGGCAGCGCAGAAGTAAGGGTGGCAATACCATGCACCCCCCCCCCCCAAATAACCTTGAAAACCCTCCCCCCCCCGCAACTCCCTTTTCTGTCAGAACCCCCAATTTGAGAAATGCTGGTCTCCTCCGTTAAATCTGTAGTATAGGGTAAAAGCACACAAAAGACCAGATTTCATGGTCTGTGACGCATTTTTCACAGCCGTGAATTTGGTAGGGCCCTAATTATAAACATTAGCATTTTAACATTTTTTAAGGGGAAAAAGGTAGGAGATGCCTGAAATGAAGATATTTAGTAAACTGAAGATGGTGTTTGTGTGGAACAACTTGTGCAACTGGACAAGCTTCTAAATTTAAAGCAGCAAGACAAAAAGCTGACAAATAAACCAAAGAGATTTAAAATAAATAAGTGAAGAAATGTACAAGTTCGTTGGGCCAACTCTTACCCTGGTATAAGCCCTGGTGCTTCTGTTGCTAGTGTCTGCAAGCCCTGTTGAATTTGTAGCAAAGCTTGCATTGCTCTAGGGTTTGCCATTGCCGACAGCGTGTCCGGGTTCTGCATCTAAGAAAAGGAAAAACTTGTAATATAACTGAAACATGTACCAAGTTAATCTTCATCACTGTTTGTTTCTTGTAGTGAACCCACTCCCTCAAAACCTGTTATTGCTCATCTTTTTATTCTAATATCTCTCTGCACAGTTCTTGTGATGGTTCCCTCTTTTGCAGTTGCAGCTCCACCAAGACCTTTTAAGTATGGGGAACAGTGACAGATAAGGCAATATCCTCAAAAAAAAAAATCTTACTGTACTAAATGCAAAGCTTACATATTATTGTGGGCTAGGATTTCAGGTAACCTCTTGGGGGATGTGATGTAAGACCTGGAAGTTCAAAGGCATAATCTCAGTATAGTCTAGACAAGAATGGGTTTTCTGGGACAATAAAGGTGAAGTGAATTACCTAGGGAAATGTTAACACAAATTATTCACTTCCGGTGATGCAAAAACCCTGAGGAGAGGGTAACTGTCTTCTGATTACCTGGTCCTGAAGGCTAATGGCCTGAGCTGTATAGAAACAAGATGACTTCCCCAATCTTAGTTCTGAGACAACTATAAACTTGTAACCAGGGGAAAACCCAAATGTGGGTTTTGAAGGACTGACATCTATCAGAGCCTGAAGTTGGAGTGATCTCTGGTAACTTTTTAGCATGCATGTCAGTTCTTCTATTGTTTTTAAACATTTTTTCTGCAATGCTTTTACCTTAAGAATAAATGTGCTTCCTTATAAGGAGCTGTGTGGTCATTTATAACAGAGGCAGTATATTGGGCATAGCCTTTGGAGAAAAAACAAAGCACAGATGCTGGCTTTAGGCAGTCTGGCTTGCTAGGTGTAAATCATCACAGTGTAAATTAGGGAGCTGTGCAGCTGTAACACCCCAGGACAGGAGGGAAAGAGATGTGGATCTCTGCCCAGGAGAGTTGACAGCTGAGGAGTTGGGAGCCTAGAGGAAGTGCCTTTGGTGGACCACCAGGGGATGGGGGTAGGGGAGAGGGGAGGAGGATAAAGGTGCAATTGGCCTACATTGTGACAAACTACTCTAGAAGCACTTTCTCACTAGTCGTCCAGCGAAATGTATCGTATGACATACCTGCTCTTCAGACTAGGACTGCTATTAAGTTTAGACTTTGCAAGTGTATGCCCAATACCCCCTCTCTGCATTATCTATAGTGCCATATCAGCCTACTTATGTACACGAATGCTATCTAGATGATACATACAGTCTGATGTATACACTTAAGATGGCTGGATCAAGTTCCTCTTCACCTGCTGGAACATCTGAACCTGTAGCTTTCACAACTATTGATGAGCCCAAGCCAAATCCTGAGATCTGAAAATCTCTAGACACTGCGAAGTTTCAAATATGAAACTGAAGTTCATGGCTTCGGCCCATCTCTTATCAGAACTACATAAACAAAAGGTGAAATCTTGCAATGACTTTTGAGTGACAAGATTGGTCTAAGATTCAAACTCTTGGGGGATACAACAAAGACAGCACTCTCATTTACCATTTGGAGAATCACCTAATGGATTCTAAAATGAGGCTGGCTTAGTGTTTGGTTGTGCTATTTATCATCTTGTCTTCAAAGTTACAATGGACCATTACCAGATTTTTGACAAACACTGTGCCTCAAAGGGAAGTGGCTGAAAATTAGGACATGCCAAGAACTAACTATTTCCTTCTGTGTTTTGAGATTGTGGCACTCCTTTCCTCTTAGGGAAAGGGGACTAGTTTCAAGATCCACACTTGAAGACTAACAAAAGCAAAGTGTTTCAAGAAGGCCCTGCCAGAAGTGGCTGCTCCTCTAACAACCATTCTTACTGGGTGTTTTAGTATAGGATAAAAATTATAAAAATCCTACCATGTTAGGCTCCTAACCACCCTGTTCTCCAGTTTTTCCCTTAGGCTATGTCTACACTACACCAAAACACCCAAGGCAGCTGACTCAGGCTCATGGGGCTCGGGCTGTGGAGCTATAAAATTGCCGTGTAGATGTTTGGGCTCAGGCTGGAGTCTGGGCTCTAGGCCCCTTACATGGATCAGGCCAAGTTGTCAGCTTCCACAAATGCAGAACAGGATCTGGAGAAAAATTCTAAACCTTCTCTGATTAAGTTTAGGCCAGTAATGCTCAGTGAGATATGAGAAGTATTGTGGGCCCTTCATGCACACAATACGTCTTTTAGATAGGTTGAGGAAGGTCAGAGGGAAAGAGCTAGATCCACAGCTGGTGAAATTTGTCAACGTCTCTGAGGAAAGACCCAGTGCCAACTTCTGTAAAGTATGCTGCTATGCACTCTTTGCTTAGCAAAACATAATGTTGACAACTTGTCTATCATCTAGTGTCCAACAGTTTGAGTTTTATTATAATAGAAAAGACTGACAATTCAGAGCACCTAGATGTCTTAGATTTCCTTATTCCTGTTAATCTGGTACAGACGTGAGTATAGATCAGAAACTATATTGATGGATGAGGCTCTCTCCCAGGAGCGGTAGGGCTGCACACAGCTGTGCGTGTTCTTCCTTGCCGAGCACTCCCACAGAGTAGTACTATGCAACTGCTCATTATCCCAAATGACACAGTCACAACAATTGCCATGGGATTCCGTCTCACCTTCCCTCACCTAGAGGATTAGTGCAAAGGGATTGGCTGCAGTGCTTTTAGCTCTGCATCTCCATCTCACCCTACGCAGTCAGTGGTTTGAACACCTGACCCAGCCTCTGTGGAGGCTGAAAAAATGGATGAGAGTGAGGTGGCTAAAGTTCAACCCAGATAAAACTAAGGTTATTTTATTTGACGTATGCAATCTGGCCAAGCCACAGCGCTCTTATCAAGAAGGTTCAAGACCTCCAGGAAGTTGAGTCATCATGCAGTTCTCAACAACATGCATCATGGTTTGTGGCTGCCCACACTGACATAGTGGACTTTCTCATTCAGGGCACACTATCAGGCCTCTACCTTTCGGGGAGGGAAAGGCAAACCAAGAGCTCATGTTAGTGGTGGAGGAAAAGGGGTTTGGGTTAGTATTTGCAAGTATTTAAATCACTAAAAGCCCAACTCCCAACTGAAGCTAGTGTTTGCAGTAGAATCATAGACCAGGCCTTTATGCTTTCAACCACAACAAAGCAAGACCTTATGTTTGCAGTTCGGCTAACACTACACGCAAGATGTTTGCTGACAACAGTTAGCCTCTCTTTTACTCACTTGTTGAAGGAAAGTTGGGAGTTGTTGTCTCATTTGTTCCTGAAGCTGAGGATTTCCAGCAAATAAGGGATTATTCAGCATCATCTATGAGGCAAATGTTCAATTTTAGCTGCAAACACTAAAGACAGTAAATAAAGCTGCTCCCCTCTCCATCTCCCCCCCCCCCCAAAAGGTGATTTAGTGCAACTTATATATTCAGTACATTTATAATTAACCGTTTAATATGACAGTTAGGATCTTCTTTGAAAAACAGAAATCTTTTAAATGACCATGTTGTCTTCCTTCACTTACTGTCCAAAACTGATTTCTCCTAGACATCCAGTCATCTAACAATGGACAACTAGGTGGGTGGGTGGTTTTTTGTAATTTTTTTTTTTTTTTTTAAAGTTTTTATCCAGATGGAAGTGCCATTATTTGCATAAACATCCCCTTGCAGATGAGATAGACTGAAGAGGATGAACAGGATAAGACTTGCATACTACAGAGTTAAGGACTGTTCCTCTATGCACACATTGAATGTGTGCAAAAAGCCAGTGAAGCTCCCCTGCTAAGTGTTTTTTGTTTTTTTTTAAAAGCATGAGATACTTTCCATTCCACTCCACGTGGCACACATCCAACCTGTGCTGACCCTTTAGAAGCTGAACCCACAGGCATATTTGCACTATAAGTGATATTAGGAAAAGACTATGCCGCCATTCATAAAGCTGTAATAATATTTGCACTTATACAGCAAATGAAAGCCATACAGGAAGGTCACAGCTGAAGACTGAAGATACAAGTGCCATGTATCTGACAGCCTGAACAACTAACTCCTAAAATCAGTTTGGGGCTACATAGACCAGTGGCCCTGCCTACAAGTTTGAGACTAACTTTTCAAGTGGTTCCTATATGAAGTCACAAGTTTATGGTTGTTAAGACGTTTCACACTGAAGTACACACAAAAAATTTCAGCTCCCGTGGTTGTTCTGTCCATCTAACTTAGTACTACCTGGCCCCTTCGGTTCACCCACGGTTCTGAGCCAAGAGTTTTTGCAGTTTGCTTTACAGTCTTGCCAGTGCTCACTGTTTAGCTCTATCCTGCAGTTAGACTCAGGAGGTTGACTGTCAAGATGTCTAACTAGGAACTGGAGAAGCATATTAATAGGCTAGTAGGTGTTGGTGTTAGCACATAAAATTGTTACTTTGTTGTGACAGTAGTTATTGCATGAATTTGCAATACCTCTCTTTTCATTCAGTACATACAATACATAGGTGCCTTTACCTGTGCTGCAAGATCAGGGTTCTGGCTTAGTGACTGCATCATGCTTCTCATATAGGGTGCAGACAACATGTTCTGCATAAGCTGTGGATTTTCTGTTATCTGCTGCAACAAACTCTGCATTCCTGGAGTGTTGAACATACCAGCTTAAAAAGTAGAAAATGGTCACTTTAGCAATTCATAAGCATGAAAATAGTGACAGATGCACTTTCATTTAATTATAATTAAATATGGTGATGAGTGCATAACACTTCCATGATTTAACATGAGAGAGTAATTACTGTCTATAATGGACATCAGCCACCACTCATCTCAAGAAGCTTCTCCACTTTTAACCCATAATCCAGGGGTAGGGAACCTATGGCCCGTGGGCCAGATTCGGCATCCTGCTTAATTTCATCTGGCCCATGGCAAATCTCGGCGCTGCAGGCCAGAAGCACCAAGCCTCTGCGCCATCCCACGGGGGACTCGCCCCGCTGTGGAGTGAAGCTGGGGTTGCCAGGCCCTTAAAAGTCCAGTTGGCAGCGCAGCAGGCTTAAGGCAGGCTCCTTGCCTGACCTAGCTCCGTGCAACTCCCAGAAGCAGCTGGCATGTCCCTGTGGCCCCTAGGAACAGGGGTGACCAGGGAAGCTCCACATGTTGCCCCCAGCGCCAGCTCCGTAGCTCCCATTGGCCAGGAACCACGGCCAATGGGAGCTATGGGGGTGGCACCTGTGGGCATGGGCAGCGTGCACCGTGCAAAGCTGTCTGGTCGCGCCTCCACCTAGGGGCCGGACATGCCGGGTGTTTCCTGGAGCTGCACGGAGCCAGGAAGCCTGCCTTAGCCCCGCTGCACTGCCAACCAGGAGCTGCCTGCCCAGAGCCTGCACCTCGAACTCCCTCCCGCACCCCAACCCCCTGCCACAGGTCAGAACTCCCTCCTGCACCCTAACTCCCTCCCGGACCCTGCACGCCCACCTGCACCCCAAGCCCCTGCCCCAGCCCTGAGCCCCCTCCCACACCCCAACCCTCTGGCTCAGCCCCAAGCCTGCTCCAAATTCCTGGCTGCAGCCCGGAGCCCCCTCTTGCAACCCAAACCCCTTATCCCCAGCCCTACCCCAGAGCCCCAGCTGGAGCCCTCACCCCCCCCCGCACCCCAACCCTCTGCCCCAGCCCAGTGAAAGTGAGTGAGGGTGGGGGAGAGCAAGCGACTGAGGGAGGGGGGCTGGAGCGTTTGATTTCGTGCAATTAGAAAGTTGGCAACCCTAGGGGAAGCATGTGCACGGTAGCCAAAAGATTAAGAAGGAACTGAGGGGGTGGTGGGTCAGCAGGGCTCTATATTGAGTGTCATGAAGGCGAGACTCTAGGGGGCACCCAGGCCGACCCGACGGATGCTGCTAGGGAAAAGTCTTCCATGCATATGCACACACCTGACAGGAATTGACATGAACAAGCACTCGAAGAACACGCTGTTAAACTAATAAGGGCACTTCTCAAATTTCTTTTAAACCATTCAGAAAACCTGATTATCCTACCACAAATGGTACCGACACTTCTAGAAGTGTGTCCAGTCACACCCTTCCATTCCTACATAAGCTTCCTGCACACAGTTTTGGAGCTGTCTTCAAATGTTAATTTACATCTCTTCAGTTACTCAGTCTAGTCATTCCTTCACCATTTGACCATGTGCTATCACTACAAAGTCAGATCCAGCAGACCACTTCCCACATCTTGTACAGAAAGAATGCGTTGTGCTTTTTGGGTAACCTGAATAATCTACCAACATTAGTAAGCTTGCAAACAGCTCCGAAGAGAAGTCAACTTCCAAAGCTGTGCAAGAGTACTGCGAACAAGTTCTTCCTTAACCTGTGAAACTTCAGTTTGTAACTAATAGCTTTATGAGAGTCTGGAGTTGACACTGAAACCAAGATATTCTACTTTTCATTTTGTACGCTTATTAAAAAATGTTACAAAATAACTTTAAAAATTAGGTAAATTATTCTCTGGCAAAAAAAAGGTTTATATGCCAAATTTTTGCCTGACTTAAATTTTCACATCCAAGTTTAATACCCGTATCCAAAGACTTAGAAGTCATACTGAAAGATATGTACTAGTTACATCAGTATGAACTGAAATGAATTTGAAAAACTTTCACAATTAAAAAAACAAACAAACGACTATCTTGGATATCAAAACTCTATAGACATTTGAGTTACATTACTAAATCCTGATTTAAGATAATTCCATATCATCAAATAATCCTAGACTTTTGGGGGTTTTTTGCTTCTTGTTATATGTTTTGCAGTACTTTGGGGTGGAACACAGCAGCTGGTTTAACACAGAAGTGGCTGCCAACAGATCTTTCTGTACCTCTCCCTCTGCTCCTGTGCCTGTCTGTCTCCCTCCCCTTAACATGCACCTTTCTACACTAACCAGTCTGTCCCAGCCTTCCTCCTCTCTGCACTGGAGCAAGTCAGGCTGTTTCCCCCCACCATGCAACCTGAGAAGCAGCAGGGGGATCACTTACAGCACAAGAGTCTCCCTGCTCTCCTCTGGTGAATGGAGCCATGCAAAATGGCCCTTGGCCTACAGCACAGAGTAATTAGTGGCAATGTCAGCCCCTGCAACCTGGGGATGCTGCATGTTTAGTAGCTCTGTGGGATGGGGCATGCTCAGTGAAATCTTCTGTGAATACTGCTGCCGGCCACTAACAGATTTATGAGCACGAGCGAAGTACTACTTGTAAAGACTTGTAATTTGGAAAAATTATGCTATGTTTTCACAGGAATCACAAAAAGACCCATCCCTTAAAATAGGGTGATCGCTTTCATCTCTGCTCCAAAGCACAGAAATACTAGGGCTTCAAGGAAGAGAATAAAATATTTTATTTTTAACATGCGTTAACCATGTTTTCCCTGGCTCGTTCTCAGAAATGGAGAATAATTTTTGGTGAAAAACTTTAAAAAAATTTAGTGTTAGACTGAAAATGTCTATGCTGGTGTCTGACTAAATTGTTAGTGTGGCAAAGTTATAGGCAACTGAAAACAAGGTTTTATAATGTGAAATGTTCAACAACCTTCATTATAAGCCTTGAGACCAGCACCACTGATAATATAATTTTATCTAAACAAGTACTTTCTCTTATTTTCCCTTCTTATTACGATGTATCTTTTGCCTTTATATTGCAGCAAATCCTATTTTCCTCCAAATCTATACCAAAGTAGTTGATACCTTGATTCTGACCTCCACTCTGGCAGAGATGTCAACCTGCATCGACTACTTATTAAATTTTCAAACAAGCACCTTTGTGCTCTCTTCCATGGTGTCTTTCGCACACGGGACATCCACTAAACTGCCTCATTGTCCTTAAACTCTTGTTTGCTGTGTTGCCTGCAGAAAACTTGATACCAATAAGTAGCTGCGCTGCTGAGACTAATGTGCACCATGGTGATCATGTTTTCTTGCTTCCATAGGCTCTTCCTGTCTGTTGTGTTCACCCTTTGTTTCTTGACTTAGGTTTAGACTGTAAGCTCTTTGAAGCACAGACAATATTTTTTGTTATGTGTTTGTGCAGTGCTTGGCACAATGAAGCTGTGGGTCCATGACTGGGGCTCCTACGTAGCATGACAATACAACTGACTTTGAAGTCGGGGCACTATTACAATTTCTAATATTGGTTTATTTAATACATTCACATTTCATTCCTCTGTTTACATGGTAAAATTTCAGTTTGTTTCAGATCTCACATGAACTCTATATGTCCTTTCAGGTAAGTGGGAAAGACTGAGAGGCTGTATCTAACAATATCTCATTCACTACCTACTTTACTGGACTTTTGCACTCTGTCCAGTGTCCAGTGTGCAGAATGTTTTTCATTTGTCTAGCGAGTCTCTACTTTTACTGTTATTTTAGCAGATCTGTGGCTCCTCTTAGTGTTCTTGAGATAAGTTTACTTTGCATGTTTGTTTTCCTACATAGGACTTTGATACTAGTAAAGAGAGCTATGCAAGTAAATATTAGTAACACTAAATCAAGTCATTTAAACACAGCTTTGTCCAACACAAGAATGTCTGTCATTTCAGCAATTACTTGCACCTGTGCAAGTAAATACAATTCTATCATAATGAACATACCTCCTACTCCGGGTCCCAAATTAGGCATGGTTGAGCCTGGTCCTGTACTGGTGGTGGTGCTATTTCCAACACTACTACTGCCCCCACTTTCGCCACTGTTGCTGCTACTGGTTGTGGAACTCTGAGAACTGGACTGAGGAGCCCAAGGATTTGGTAAAGGGTCTCTATTTTCTGTACGAGACGGCTGACTTTCCCCACCTGAAGATGCATTGCTTACTAAGGAAGCAAATGGGTTACCTCCAAACTACAAAGGAGGAAAAACAAGGAATACCATCTATTAAAACCATCAATTTTATCTCTGCTAGAAATGACAGGTTTTGAGACGTATGCAAAATTACAAACTTGAAGACTACTGATTCTGAGAACAGTCTTTAATTATATTCACCAAGCTAAAACCAGTTTCATGGTAGAATAATCAGCTGTTTTGAGATGCTAATCTTAAAAAGGGACATTACAAAAAATAAAATAAATCACATCTCTCAAAATGTTGTACCTTACTATAGCAGCAACACCCAGGATTTCAGGCTGAAAGTAGTAAGGGAAAAATCTATTTTCTATTTTGTTAACTTGGTGCATTTGTCAACACTTTTCTTAAAATGAAACTGACTATATCTCGTCAGGATATTGAGTTTCTCTCTTGTTGAAAAGACTTAAGAAAAGCAACAAAAAAGACTTCAGAAACTGTGCATAAGGAATCTAAGATAGAATTTCCTGAACCTATTTAAAGAGTACTTTTAAAAACTTTTAGGAATTTAAGTCAATTTCAGAAACTTCAAGTTAAGTGTTCCTTTATGAAAAGCACATGCCATAATCACTGACTTTCAGACTGTGTCACAAAACCAAGAAACACAAACTTTACTCTTTCAAGGTTGAGAGTTTGGGATTTCTGCAGTCCTACTTCTACAAATGGAAACAGAAGGTGCAGTGACTTCTAGCACCAAATTACATTTTCTTGAATGCTTGTTTAAACAGTGCATAATTTCCTTCACTCCTGAGAAACTGATTTAATATTAGGTTGTATGTACCCATTTCTCACCTGCTCTTGGGCTGCATTCAACATTGGCTCCTGAATATCTGTGTACATGCGTCGCAAGGCATTGTATCCACCTGGTATACTCTCAAGATTGCTCAAGGCTCGGTCTTGGTTTCTCATCATTTCCTGCATCATTGCAGGGTTTCTCGCAAGTTCTAGGGTCTAAGGAACATTTAATCTGTATTAGTAAAAAAATTCATTCTAAAGTGAAAACAACATCTGAAGCAGTGTCTCCATTATAACAGCTATTTATAGATTATCTAACCCACTGCAGTTAGTTTGAACTGCTGTTAGAACTAGAGCAAGAATTTTTCTTGTTGGAATCATTAGAAAGTTAAGACAACTGAATTTTCATCTGCCATTTTGTCAAAATTGTAAAATGTTGAAACATTTTAGTTATATAGTACTGATACAAACAGTATGAATGTTTTGTACTGGGCAAGAGAGAGGAAGGAGGACACAGAAAGTTACGTCCAAGTTCATTTCTATTCAAACAGAATTAGTGAATTTACTAAATATTGTTTCAACTCAGAAATACAGTATGCTGCTTCCAAATAAGAACCATTTGAAATAAATACCCGGTTTCTCAAATCCACAGTATCCATCAGTTTGTGTCTTAAAAGCCTCTACAGCGTAGAAGTATGCCAGCAGCTTTCAACTGCATTTAAAATCTGACTGAAGTACTAAAATTTATATTAAAGAGTGTTGGTTTTTTTTGGCAAGTACATTATTGGCTGTATAACAACCCTCTTTTCTCAACGAAAATAGGAGATCTGAAGTGCACAAAAGTTCTGTCCTAATTTAACTTCAAAAAATTTAGTTATGTAATCCTGAAATACTCTCCAGGGAATGTTATAGATTATTTAACATTAAAGACAACACATTGAACTATTTCAGACATTAGTGACTAGAAAAAAAAAATCAATAGTATTTGCCTAGAGTAGCATTCTATGAGTTTTCCTATATGATCCTAAATTTCTCAGCAATACTTCAAACACTCAAGTCAGCACATTTAATTTCATTAAAGAATTTTAAAGTTTATTAATTTACAGAGAACTTTCAACATACTTGTCTCATTATATCTGGATTATTAAGCATGTGACTGATCTCTGGATTTCGCTGTATCAATTGCTGCATTTGAGGATTGGCCATAATTAACTGCCTCATCAGGTCGGGATTTGAAAGCATGCTCTGAACAAAGGGATTTTCCATTATCTGAACCATCATTTCCGGGTTGGACATGAGCTGTCGCTGCATCTGACTTTGTAACTCTGAAAAGTTAGATGTATTCAGGCCCAGGCTACTCAGACCTGCAAGTCCTCCGAGGCCACCTTAAGGGGAGAGAGAAAAAAAACTGAACTTTCTGCTTTTAGTACATTTCTAAATCAATTTCATCTGGACAACTTTTCTTAAATACAAAATACTTTAATGTATCACCCAAATTTCCAGACAATGCAAAACAGTGGGAATTCCATCCTTCCCAGACACTAAAGAGTCCTTCCTCCAATGTCTGTTGTTTTAATAATGAAGACATTTAGCTGACAACCAATACTTTGGATAAGACATACATGTTATTACCACTCTAGTAATGTTGATGTCTGTGTCCTTCAGATTTCAAAAATTTCTCCCTTGTAAACCATGCAGTATATACATGCATGTCTGCAAGAGTCTATTTGCAGGAGTCATTTAAAATTTAACAGAGTAAGTATGATAGCATTACAATACAGTATATTTTCCTTTTATTTTGATAAAGCAGAACTCTTTCCAGTTCCTAATGCATCAGGTACTAAAAATAAGGTAACAGTTTTCTACAATCTTCACGCTGTCTAAATTGCAAAACTTCAAACTGACCCCAAAATTGTGGCAACCAAAATCACTCATGAAAATCTGAGCCACTTTAAACTCATAACAGCAAATGCTTACTAATTTTAACTTTTTTATTCTATTCATTTTTCGAAAATGAAACAAGAGATAGAGGGCCTGAATCACCAGTGTTAAGTTTGGTGCGGGTAGCAGGAGAAAACCACTTTTCAGCTGCAGAACAGGAGCCTGTCTGTGCTTGGGAAATGTATGCTCCGGAAGAGAAGGTAAGATAGAGCTATTAGGCCCAGTGATTTGATTTGGTCAGAGAAATATGCTTGTAGGTGGGGTAACAGTTTTGTCACTGTTGTTCACAATCTGGGTGACACTAGGGGCACAATTTCTGCAGTGCCCTCCACTCCTTGGATCAATCCAGATACATTGTAGAGCAGGGGTGGCCAACCTGAGCCTGAGAAGGAGCCAGAATTTACCAATTACATTGCCAAAGAGCCACAGTAATATGTCAGCAGCCCATCCCCCCTCAGCTCCCACCCTCCAGCCCCCAGCCCCTCCCTCCGTGGCCCCACCAGTCAGCACCTCCTGCCTGCCACAATCAGCTGTTTCGCATGTGCAGGAGGCTCTGTGGGGGAGGGGGAGGAGCAAGGGCATGGCAGGCTTGGGGGAAGGGGCAGAGTGGGGGCAGGGCCTGGGGCAGAGCAGGGGGTTGAGCAGTGAGCACCCCTCCGGCACAATGGAAAGTTCACACCTGTAGCTCCAGCCCCAGAGTCAGCGCCTATGCAAGGAGCTGCATATTAACCTCTGAAGAGCCGCATGCGGCTCCGGAGCCACAGGTTGGCCACCCCTGTTGTAGAGCATGCACAGCTCACAGGGAGCTCTATAATTTTCACACTACCAGTAATGCGGGAATGAAACACCAGCTGCACCTTGCTATTTGTTGATGTGCTATATGAAGCAGCAGCATAGGAGTATTCCATGTATGCAAGATTTTCCACAGAGGAAGATTTCAAGGAAATAAGATTCCTACAATCAAATGCTGAAATTAAACCCTTTTCTCTAAATGGGCTATAACAACTAAGTGAAGGGCAGCGTTCTTAACCCACAAAGTTAGCAGATAAAGATTGTACCCAAACCAAAAGGGCTGCTGTTTGTTGAGGCGGGTGTGGAGGTACTACTGCTTGATGTCGATGTGGTAGAAGTATTCCCTGTGGTGTTCGTTTGCTGTACAGGATGATCTTGTGATCTGAAAAATAAAGTTAAAACTATAAACCACTTTATTGAGGCAATTTAAAAGATTTCTGGAAGGATCCAGAGACAATTTAGCATGAAATAACCAGAATATAAATTATGACCATTCTCATATATTGTGTCAATATTGTGTCAAGACCGTTATTTAAACATGGACAGCAAGTAATCTGGCTTGAGTGATTTAGAACATGCTTTGGGTATTTCTATCTTCTGCCCAACTGGATATTAAACTCATATCCCCAGCCCAGACAAAAACCAGAATCTCAAGATTCTCCATGACAATCTCTAAAAGGAAAGATTTAAACGCAAATAGGGTTAAAAAGGTGATTGTGCATGTTTTATCATTCCAAATTGATGTTTTCACTGAGATCCCAAACTCCACCCCTCACTGCAGCTGGAACCATGAGCAGGACTTCAGCCAGTCACTGAAGCACTTAACACAGTACCACAGCCATTATTTCTGGTAAGCTTCAGCTGTTTTCTGAACAATAGCAGGTACCAATCCATTTCCCTTCCCATTGTTTTCTGCTCAAACATTGCAAATAAATTGAGAGAAGCAAAACCATCCAGACATCTAAATTAGCTGACAGTGCAAAGTAAAAGCCTGTCTTACCGAACCATTTCTAGTTGGGACACTGTGGCAATTCTAATCTGAAGGCCAATTGTGGATACAACTATAAACAGTCTACAGCCAATACAAACAAAACTGAGTCATTTCAGGCTGCAAGTGTTGTAACATGTACTGCACGCTACTGTCTATTCAGAGTTAGAACTCTTCAGAAAATGGGAGCACAATTATGTAAACCTGGCTACTGATTTATGACCAAGTCTGTTCCCAAACTTGGTCATGGCAGATTTCTCATTTTCAGTGTCAGGATAGCAGTCCTGCACTTGACGGATCAGCTCAGCTTTGGACAGGTCAATCTGTCCTTTGCTGAAACGATCTGGACCAATCCCAAAAATGTGAACATCCCCTCAGCTGCTTCTGGTGCAGTTCGCTGTTGCAGAAGGTAAGGAACATTCCTGGAGCACCGCTTACACACGCCCTAGACAACTGCAATGGAACTGCCCTTCCTTGCACAAAAGGCCTGTAAAAGCAGCCATATGTTTGTATGAATAGACAACATTAAATTGTCTTGGCTAAAGAAAACAGATGATTTGCAGTTCGTAGGAAGTGTAGGTGGTTAGCAGTTGTGGGAAGGCCTTGAAAAATGGTATGTTTAATTGAACATACTGGGCTTGGAATGTGGCTTAACTGGAAAAACTGGACCTGGAAGGTAACTGATAAAACAGGTGAAAAGTCTTGAAGAAGAAGCCCGAATCATCAGGGGTGGTTCTACATGGCTTTAACCAAAAAAGGGTTTCAGAGTAGCAGCCGTGTTAGTCTGTATCTGCAAAAAGAAAAGGAGTACTTGTGGCACCTTAGAGACTAACAAATTTATTTGAGCATAAGCTTTTATGAGCTACAGCTCTCTTCATCGGATGCTGTAGCTCACGAAAGCTTATGCTCAAATAAATTTGTTAGTCTCTAAGGTGCCACAAGTACTCCTTTTCTTTTAACAAAAAAAGAAATTCATAAAGCAGTGACTATAGTCACATAGGTTCTGATACATAAAGTATAAAAGGGTAAACTCAAAAGGATCATTACTAGTACCTGCTGTCCAGCTGAAGCCAGCCAATGTGGGTTTGAGTGTCCTCAGTCTAATCCTGCAGTAAGTACTTGAACAATGCTTATAACTGCATGTTACTGAATGGGCATATGATTGCTTAGGCATTTAAGGCACATTTGGAGCAGCTGTATAAATGGCATTCAGCCTTTGAATTTAATAAAGGATTTTAAGATTAAACTGGTGTCCTGGTGATGCCTGGATTATCAATAAAAATAATTCCAATAGGGCTTCTGCTCTACACCTGGAGATTGACTTAAAGGTAAACACAGTTGATGTGTTCATCTTTTGCAGATATTTTTCTTCCAGCTGGGCATGGTTTGAAGTTGCTGAACAGGCTGCCTTCATCCTGGAGAGATGAAAACTGAAACACCTAAGATGCTTATAGGGCAACAAATAATGCTGGTGTTCAGCACTCAAGTGCCAGAATTGAGTGCCCAAAGAACAGAAAGTTTGTTTTTTTATTATTAGCAACCTAAACCCATCTAGAAGGGAGGAACATGGCAAGCAATACTCATGAAAAGAGCACTGTGACTGTAGAGGCTCAGCTCCTACAAGGAGTTTTCACTGACTGAAGTCAGGAAAGCGCTGACTGGAAAGTTTTAAGTGCAGTGGTGAAGTTCAGAAGGTGGCACATGACTGCCAAGGGAGGAGGCTGACACTCACACTATCCTGCTATTGCAGCATTTAGGGAACAAAAAACTTCAAGAGTTCGGAGATTTCCACCTATGCTTTCGCAAGGGACCTCAGGACCAGGAGTAAGAATATTGCTTTTTTTTTAGATCTAGTAATTGCACAATAAGATCTAACTGGGAAAGGAGAATATTTATTTGGTTTCTTACAGCTAAAAAAATAGAAGACAGCTTATCAGCAAGGTTACCTGTTTTGTGTTTTGATGACAAGGTGAACAGTGAGTCCATCGTGAATCCCATGCTGGGTCAGAGTATCTTGATCTTTTAAAATTTTTCCAGCAAATATTAATACAAGTTGATCTGTGTGGGACTTGAAACGCTTAGAGATTTCTTCCTTAAACTAGATATTAGAAAGAAAAAGTTAATGTGATTATGTGTAAATCAGTGCATTAACTATTCTATTTTAAAAAACTTTTGAGATTTGGTGAAGTTATTTTGCATGTTTACTATTTTCAAGTTTATACAATATACGCCCCCTTTATTAAATGCTCCCTCAGTTTTTTATTTTTGACAATGACTATGAAGTCAGATCATTCCCATTTGTACATTCAAAATAATTAAACAGTATGTCAATCAACAGTGTTAGAAAGTGATTAACTTTAAATCCTTTCCTGCACCAGCCACATATACAATAAAAGCTTAAATGTCAAGGAATGAGAAAAAAAAAATCTTGGTTATCTTTTTCAATTACAGCTTCTCTCATATAATTTTGTATAAGTGTATATGTAAGAGGTGTAACTCTTATTAACACCTGTAACAGATATAAGTATTTGAAAACAGCATTTTCACATTAAGTAAAACCCATTTTTGACAATGTAGTATTAACATAATGTTAGGCTTGTTACAACTTCACAAAAGGAAGCATTTCCAGTGTTCTTATATTATCGCCATGTACTGAAATGGGCTCAAATTCCTGTGGTCAAAGCACATATAACAGAACCATAGCTAAGCTGAGCAAATGCGACCATGGTCATCTAACTCAATTTTCTTGCTCTTATGGGGGTTATACAGCAACACTATTTTGTAATACTTCTGTGTAGTCTATCATTTCACCACTTAACTTCTGTACATGGTAGTATGCATTAGCTTTACAATGCTGGTGTGATATTTACAAAGTTATGGAAAGCAGTTGTTGTGACAGATACAGGAATTTCTTGCATATCCTTGGGAGACCTTAAGTTTAGGTATATTTGAGGTCCATTGTATGAAATGCAAAGTTTATATATTATTGTGGGACAGGATTGAATGTAACCTGGGGAAAAGGGACAGGAGGATGTGATGTGATGCCTGGGATTTCAAAAGACTATGCCAGACAAGAATGGACTTTTGCATTAATAAGTGTTAAATGGATTTCCTGGGGAATACCTAGGGAGAGGTTAATGCAAATTCCCCACCTCTGTTTAGAAAAGTCTGGCTTGCTGGGAATATCACAGTGTTGGCTGTGGAGATCAAGGAAGAAGGAGGCACGCCTCGGGGCCCTATTTCACCCAGGGGTGTTCGCTACTTCCCACCACCCAACACAGATGTAATGAGGTTAAGTGGTGTCTGTATAAAATAAGTAAGAACTATTAATTATTCCTCAAGAAAGGCTTTTAATGATTTTCAACTATAATAACAGCATAAACAAAACAAGAAAAGGAAAACCAAAGGCCAACACTGAATAAGAATTAATACAAAAGGCAGATTATACTGAAGACAAGCGCAAGTACAAGTAATATTGTGGACCATTTGCGAGTTCCTGAACAGTGACTCTACATATGCTGGTCCTGGCAGGTTATAATAAAAGCCCCGAAGACAAGCATAGGTAAAACTATTGTTCACCAGCCCTATATTCCTGGTGTTTTTAAAGGCAACATAAAGCTGACGAACGACAGCACTACATGCGTTTGCTAGGACTATGTAAAAGACAAGCAATAACACATGCAAAGCTATTATGCATCAGCCGTCTACTATTGATTTTATACTATGGTATCGATACAACTCTTGGCAAGGAACAGGAGGGAGAGAAACGTAGGTATCTGCCCAAGAGAGGTGACAACTGAAGGGCCTGGAGCCCAGAGTGGGTGCTCTTGGTGGACTACGGGAGGGGGGGGGGGGGGGGGGGGAGGACTACAGGTGCAATTGCCCTGAACTGTGACAGCTGTTGCATATGCTTTTACTTGTCTTAAGTTTCTATTCTTATCACCAGAAAAAAAATTATAGAACACATTTAAAGAAATCAGGCAAAAGAACGGGAATGACTCAGTGTAACGGATAGTGATATGCAACATTTTCAACATCCAGATCACTAGTTCTAATTAGCAATGACCAAAGTTTGTTTGCACCCTAGGACTATGTTGTGGCTTCAGCCTAGTTATATTGAATATACCTCCACACCACAAAACAAACAAAAAAACAATACAACCAATGGCACCAAAGCCATCTTTTGTTGGCAGTCTCAGAAAACAGAATGACAAGGCAAGCTAACTATTTTGCTCTCTGCCCTCTAGCAGTGATCCTTGCAGGCCCTGGTTGCAGCATGCTGGGGCTACATAAGCAAGCTTGGATTGCCACCTGTCTGTGCTTTATCTATTCTGTGGATAGGTGCTATACTGACACCACCTCACAAAAGTAATAAATGCATTTAATTTTAAAGAGAAAAGGAAGATATTTTGACAGGCTGATGACATATTGTGAAAAAAAAATCAAACATTTCAATTTATTTCTTGATTTAAGGACTAAGATTGTAAGCTAAATTGCTTGGAAGATTTTAGGCTTTTAAAAATCTTTCAGAAGCTTGCCTTTTTTTTTTTATTATTGATATGATCAATTTAATTTTTAAAGAAATCATGCTCTAACTGGAGATAGAAGTGAATTCTCATTCCATGCAAGACCCCAAGATATTGATCCAGAAATGAGTTATTCATTTATACTGCAGTAGCACCTACGGACCAACCAAGTCAGGTCCCATTGAGCTAGACACTGTATAAACATAGAAAGTGACAGTCCCTACTCCAAAGAGTTTGCAATCTGACAAAAAAGATAAGACAACAGATGGATGAGACAAACAAGAAGGTAGTGTTGTGGCAGTGAAGGCAAGAAAACTCTGTACCTACACAAAGCTTTATTAAGTCAATAGAGCTCTTCACACATGGAACTCATCTCAGGATGAGGGTCTAAAATAAATTATGGCTCAGAATTTTTAGGGGGCTTTTTAACCTTAACTGACCTTGATGGCTACTTCCTGGTCAAAAGACACATTTTAGATACTGCTATTTACACGTGCTGATTTGTCATAAAAACAGTAGTGACTGGTAAAACACTGTTTAGTGACAGCTTTAAAGCTGAAGAAAAAATTATTAAAGTTGCAATAAATGAACATTAGTATTAACTTTAAATTTAATCTTAAATCAAGTCTAATTAGCTATGACCCAATTTCTAGAAGGAACTACTCATTCAAGAGGTCAGGACATTGAACAATTTGTGGGAGATTATATAACCACACGCTATCCAGTGCCATCAATATACTGGCATCAAAAGCAGCACCACCACTCTCTTCTCTCTGCCCAGACATATCTATGGTTTTCAGATAACCCACAAAAGAAACACAAAAGATGGGAGACTATGCCAGTGGTGAAAATGCTAACAGCCCCTGACAAGCTAGGGCACAAACAATTCCTACATGACATACCTAGGCCATGGAATTGGTCAAGCAATCTCTTCTGCCTAGGTAGTAAAACTATTCTGAACTGTGAGACATTTTGGGAACCTAGCAGGTTGCATCAAGCAGCTCACTACACAAAGATCATCTGCATTTGCAATAGCCGCAATTATATGGTTATACACAATAGAGATACAGTATCCCTCTTTTTAGAATTTAATCTGTTCACACAATGGGAAGCCCTAGAAACACTGAAGAAAATCCAAGCCATTACTTGTGATTTTCAGCAATAGTTTTTCTGGATGGCGAACGGAAGCCAAGAATACCCAAGCCAACAGCTAACAGATTGCCAGTTTACAATGCACTTGAAAGCCCAACCAACCCACCCACCCACCGAAACAGAACACAAGTTGAACAATGGGTACCCCAGAAACCAATTTTTAGTACAGGTGACTTCTAAACTATTGCCAGCAGCTAATCTCCCATTCCTGGACAAAGTTATTGTTTTTCATTAGCTTCTCAATCTGAAACGCAACTGCCAATATAATAAACCCTTCTCAAACAGGTTCTACACTAGAATTTGGCACAGAGGAGCTGCTGGTTGCACCTTTTAACCAGGCACAATGGACAAACAATCAAATTCATTCTTCTGAATTTCAGTATGTGAAACGATACATTACGAGTTACTTTTCACAGTAGGGTTGTGAGGGAGGACATTTAAAAAAAATAAATCAGAAAAAACATTATTCTAGGGAAAATTAAAAAATGAGAACCTGAGCTGCCTTTCCACAGCCCCACATGGTAAGCCAAACACTGTCTGCTGACTCACAGTAAGCAATAAAAAACAGCAATTGTGAATGCATTGATGCCCATTCATGTGCCTGACTGAAGACAAAGAGAGTTGTGAAATAAAAGGAATAAAACCAAGGGAATAAAAATATCCAGAAAGACCACTCCCCATTCCAACCAATCGTGGCCTAGCATGAGAGATACCTATACAACTATTAACTATTATAGCAAGGATTTTCAAAGAGGCCGAGAGAATTAGACACCCAACTCCCATGAAAACTGGGCACCAAACACCTTTTGGCCTGTTGAAAATTCCAGCCTGCAACTTTATATATCTAAACAAGAAAGTGAAAGCTGTTTGCTCTTCCAAGCACAGGACTTTTGTTTTGAACAGTGAAATACATGCAGTCCCGCACTACAGGAGAGACTGTCCAGACATTGTAGCTGGGTGAAAGAGTTACAACAAGATTTATGTTCCTAAAAGTCGTTTAAAGTGCAGTTCTATTTCAAAGATTGACATCACCTTACTCAGAGCAGCTCCCTGTTACGTTCCAAGTGTCATCTGTAATGACAAATAAGTTTTTACTATTATTTATTCCTATTAAAAATAGAGGCAACGCAGCTAAAAGAATTAGCTGGATTCCATTCAGGTCTGGCCTACACTACAGCATTAGGCTGACCTAATTATGTCAGTGTACATACCACAGCCTTGCTCCAGCTGAGGTAAATGCCCTAGTATACTGACATAACTCCACCTCCAGGAGAGACCCAGGGCTTATTTCAGTGTATTTAGGGTGACACAATGTTTCTGTAGACATTCTGTTACTTACAAGTACTGGTTGTCATTCTTGTCAATTTCACTACTCCGCTGGCACCAAGCTTCTCAGGACCCCGCCAGGAACAGGGCAGCCACACCAGGCTTCTCAGCTCCCTGCTGGGAATGGTGCAACCAACTGGACACTGGAGGCAGATCTCCCCTAGCCTGGCTTCCCCACAAGGCTCTCAGCTCCCCAGTGGAGCATGGCTGTACCCGACAGGGAGCTCCATGCCCAGAGTCTGGTCAGCTGCCACGCTCTGGGTGGAGAGCCAAGAGCCCAGCGGGGAGCCGAGAAGCCAGGTGTGGCTGCCCTGTTCCCCGCAGGGAGCCAAGGAGGAGGTAAGCCCAGCTTCTGGCAGGGAGCTGCGTGCGGAACTGAAAGCCCCGGCTGTCAGCCCCCACATTGCCCCTCTTAAATCGGTGGAAGCACTCCAAGTGAAGAGACACACCACCAATAGAAGAAGGGTTATGCGGACATGAACCACTGGCTGTAAATCAACCTAACATAGATCAACTTAAGTTTATAGTGTAGACATGCCCTCTGTCTTACACAAAGGAATCAATATTCTACTTGACAGTCCAAATACCTAAATTAAATCTGGGCAACCCCATAAAATCTGCAGAATTGTATTTTCTTGTGATTAGAGAGAGAAGGAAAGAATTTTTATTTCAGTTCCTTGGCTGATTTGTAAGGTTGTCAGTTTAAAAAAAAGTTACTAGTGAGGCAATGTAGCCTGGTGGACAGAGCACTGGACTGGGACCCAGGAGAGTCTAATCCCAATTCTACTGCTGAGTACTATTGGGCAAATCACTTCAACTCTGTGCCTCAATTTCACCATCTGTAAAATAGGGATAATTGATCTCAAACCACTTTACAAAGGAGGTGAGGATAAGTGACAAAGAGCATGATATTCCTGTAAACTGAGCAAAATGATCTGGAACTAACAGATTACTAGAAAGGCATAATGGGATTCCATGTTAACTATCACTTTTTGAAGGAGAACAACACTTTGAGAACCCGGCCAAGTATCCTTTTTTAGCATACGAGTGCTACAAAGGTGTTAAATTTAAAACTTACCAGAGCTAGACAATTTAGTGGCATTCTTACTGAGAAAACTAAATGACTTCAAGTTCTAATGCTCATAAAATGGCAAGTGTTTGCTTGAGAAAAAATACATACACTGCATCCACAGGTTAGTTTTTCCACCTAATTATAAATTAGGCATTACAGAACCAAAAACATAGTAACCTTCAAAGAAAAGCTAATAGATTTATTTTAGGCAACACCAGAGCTATCTTAAAAGGGATTTTATTAAAGTTCAAGTAACCTTATCTTAAAGTCTGACATAACTTTATATTAGACTGCTTTGTTTCGGCTACTGAAAGTAATATTTCTTTGGCATGGAAAATTTTAGTGCTAAGGAACATAAGTTACCAACCCCATCAACAAGGGCAGATCCAAACAAAAAAATTCTTCCTCCTCCTCAGCACACAATCCTTAGTACTTTAGAATGTGGTCCAAGATCTCACCTAACCAAATCAAGCATCTGATCACCCACTGCCATTCTGTCAGTGATTCCTCTGCAACAAAGTATTTCATTGATTAGTTTTTCTTTGTGGACTGCATTCATAACAGTATTTAGAGCAGCCTTTCAAAGTTCTGCTTTCCCAACAGACCGAGGGTGAATGATTATTTTTAAAAAACCCCATCAAGATAGGGCAGAAAATTAGATTTTGTGCTTTGGTTTATAAACTTTCATGACAATTCTGATTTACAGAAAAAAAGTGATGAAGCATAGGCAATTTACTTAATTCAGAATTATCACTCAAAAATCATATTTGATTACAAGAAACTTCAGACCCTTATTCTTACAGCTGTTTGATGCTTAACTATTTTGTTTGTCAATCATTTCTCAGAAAAATGTTGGTAAAATTCTTGATTGTATAACATTTTTTGGTTTTGTTTTTTAAATATGGCACTTTCTACGTGATCCAGGTTTTGGAGGAAAGTAAATACATATTTTAAAAAAAAGTCACCATTACCAAACCAAGCAGTACCTTTTTGTTGTTCTTGAACAGCTTTTAAATCAAGTTTCCAGAATGTGGGAGAAAGAATTTAAGTTATGAAGTGCCGAGTAATTCATCCCAGCAGTGGTTTTTTGTGTTTGTTTGTTTGTAAGAAAAAGAAATGCATAAAGACGAGTTGATGATTTGCAAGAATGAGTCAGTTCACATGAGTTGGCTGTGAGTTTGATGGGTTTTACCGTGTAGTTTAGGGAATAGAAGTGTATGCAAAAGAAAAAAAGTCAAATATTTACTCCATTTTTGAAACTTATGCACTCAGCTGCTTAACTAGAAGAAAGCAATCAGACAGATCACACTATCAATAGCTGGAGAGAGCAATAACTGACTATTATGTCAGGTTTCAGAGTAACAGCCGTGTTAGTCTGTATTCGCAAAAAGAAAAGGAGTACTTGTGGCACCTTAGAGACTAACCAATTTATTTGAGCATGAGCTTTCGTGAGCTACAGCTCGCTTCATCGGATGCATACTGTGGAAACTGCAGAAGACATATACACAGAGACCATGAAACAATACCACCTCCCACCCCACTCTCCTGCTGGTAAGGGAGGTGGGGTGGGAGGAGGTATTGTTTCATAGTCTCTGTGTATATAATGTCTTCTGCAGTTTCCACAGTATGCATCCGATGAAGCGAGCTGTAGCTCACGAAAGCTCATGCTCAAATAAATTGGTTAGTCTCTAAGGTGCCACAAGTACTCCTTTTCTTTTGACTATTATGTGACTTCAGTAGTTTTGAGAGTGAACCTAGGTTGATGAAAGCCACATCTATGTTATATCATTCATCAATCTGTGGACTGCTAGAAAACCACTGAGAAAGGATTGATTTACACTAGTTTACAGAAACTGAAAGCAAATTGCACATATCAGGAATATGAAAATATGGTGCCAACATTCTGTTCCCTTTCATATATATAGTTTTATAATTACGTTAACACTGTTCAACATCAGGCCTTAATATGTGGAAATGTGGCTAAGCTGTAATTGTGGGAACCAATAACAATTTTGAATTGCATGATTTATGCATTTAAACATTCAACCATAGTGTTCCATGAATAGCTTTTTTCCTTTGGGTGTTTTAAAGATAAAGAGAACACTAATGCACAAATAGCCATCTTTTTATCATGCAGAACTCCAGAATACGAGATACATGTGCATGTATGCTTGTAAAAAGGCATTCCAGCATTTTAAAATTGAGTACAGTGTAGTGTGCACAGCACATTATTTTAAAATACGTGGCATCTTATTTTTAAACTATTGGAAATCACTCCAAACATCTCAAACACACTTCAAAGAGGACAAGAAACACTGTATGGCAAAGATGAAATTTAAAAAAGGAATCATGAGAGCACAGAAACACTTGAAATTTTCTCTAGGGTTCGATAATTTAAGTTGCATTGTACTAACCTTACCAAGAGAAGATTTACTATGTGAGCTTAGGACAAATGAAAAATTTCAGGCCTGAGGGTAATTTTTTGCAAGAGTTATAAGCACTTCAATACAGGATCCTAAAATAATAGTGCCTTGACTACTTCAAACAATCTATAGAATATTTCTATGTATGTTTTGGAGCATTTTAATATGCAAGTAGACTGTTTGCATACAAGTTAAAAAGATAAAGCAGGCTGCATTTTTCTGCCAGGACTCTAGCATTTACAAAATAATGCATGACTTGACATTTGGGGATTTTTGTGTATGTGTAGGTGGATGGAAACAGTGAACTCCCTACACTCAGAACCTTGAAAATTGCCAACTTCAGCCGTGGATTGCATGAAAGGTTAACAGAGAGCATGAGCTCAGGAACACAAAGAAGCACACCAGTGAATGCCCAGTGAGCTTTAACTCCTCCAAGGTAAACTGCCTAAAAATGAAGAGTAAGGTTGTTTAAGGTGGCTGATTCTAACATCTTTTACCATTCAAACACAGTTTAAGTCATACTATAAATAGGAGGAGAGATTATTTAAGGAACAAGAGGCCCTTAAAATGACTTCCTCTCCCCCACCCCCCACTTTTGCCTTCTTCCCTATGACCTCTCCTAAAACTTCTCTTCTTAAAACAATCCAACTGAAAAAGAACTAACAAAATCATTCCCTTGAATACAAGAACGTTCTGGAATGTGCATCTTCTGGAAGAGCAGTCAGCATGCTCCTATATCTGTGATTGATTCTTCAAACAAAAGATGAAAGACCTAGCCAAATAATGTACCTAGTCTGGAGTCAGCAGGTTTACAGCTATTCCTTATCCCTCAATATACTACAAATCTTTGTATAGTTGTGCAAGTTTAGTAGCAGACCCATTTCAAAAACAGTGAAGCTATAAGCTCCAGTCCTTGGGTCAAGCCCAGCTGCATTTAGCACAGAAACAGAAGGTGCTGGGAAAGAGAGACGTGGCAATATTCCACCTTTATGGTCAACTGGGCTACCTACAGCTTATTTGGGTTTTGATGCAAGTTAGAGCAATCTAAGCGCTGCTCTAATCTGCGCATGGCTGTAATGGTCCCCCAAAAAGCTGTTGTGGCATCCGGAAACACCAGAGCACCACAACACTCGAGACACATTCCCTCCTGGCTTAAATACACCCTACACTGGGGCTTTGTCTACACTGGAAATTGAACGACAAAACTTTTGTCTTTTAGAAGTGTTAAAAAATAAAACACACCTCCAAAAGACAAAAGTTTTGCCAACAACAAGCGCCGGTGTGAACAGTGCTCTTGCCGACAAAGCACTCTCGTCGGGGGTGGAAGTTTTTTGTCAGCAGAAGAGAAGACAAACGGTGGCTACACTGCACGACTTTTAGCAGCATGGCTGTAGCGATACAGCCATGTCACTAAAAGCTGTGTAGTGTAGACATAGAATGTACATGCAAGATCCAGACTAATTCACCAAACAGTGTCACGTGAGGTCTCATAAAAACTGGTGTCACACTGGTTGTCACAATCATTGTGAAATACATGTATGAATGCTGTGTAAGGAGTTATTTATACATAAGGCTACGTTTTTGTTATTGATATTTTTAGTGAAAGTCAGGGACAGGCCATGGTCAATAAACAAAAATTAATGGAAGCTCGTGGCCCGTCCCTGACTTTCACTAAAAATATCCTTGACAAAATAGGGAGGCGAGTCCCCACCACCTGCCCTGACTGGGCAGCTGCAGGACCCACCTGCTGCCCCCAGCTGGACAGCTGCAGGGTGCCCCCATCAGTGTGGGGGCTGGGAGCTCCAGCCCCAGGGCAGAAAATGTCACAGAGGTCAATGGAAGTCACTGATTCTGTGACATAATCGTAGCTGTATTTATATACACGGAAAATTATGTTCTGAAACATTTGTTGTCCAGGGACTGGTTACCAGTAAAAATGAAAAACAGGTTTTCTGTCAGAAAAGAAATGCTTATGTAGTTGACTGTTCACATGTAAATTAAGTATTGTACGTTTCACAATGCTAATGAAGGACTAGGGAAAAACTTGAGAGAGAAAAGTAATAGGAAGAAGCAAACAGAGGAGGAAAGGCAGGAATATCAAAGGTTTCTGTGCTGTAATTGGGGGACAAAGACTACACCCTGTTATCCCTCACTTAAGAAGTAAGTGGACAGCGAATTTGCTTCATGAAAGTGGGATCTCAACCAGGCTTGGCTGAAAACACTGGAGAGAACTTCAGGTGAGACAAGCTTCTTCAGATGAGAAGATAACTTGCTAGTTAAGTTTAGTTTTTAAAAAGCATGTTATGATTTTGTTTTCTGTGTAACCATCTGCATTCTTATCATGGTAACCTGAATCTCTGTTCTTTGATTATGAACTTATTCTTGTTTTCACTATAGATATATCTAAGTATTGTGATGCTAAGCACAGTGGTGATCCAGAGTTGAAGCTTACAAGCTGGTCTGTACTGTTTCTTTGGGAACAGCAGACCTGGTAATTCGATGAGTGTTCAGTGGATAAGGGGCTGGACACTGCAGAAATGCTCCGAGGATGGGGGTTAGTGTTTGCCTATTGCTTGCTACCTGTACAGACAGAGCAAGGCCTGTGGAGGCCTGGAAGTCAATGCTTTTGTGCTGCCAGAGGCTGGTGGTTTCAGGGAACTAATCCACCACACCGCAAGCACAAACAAGACTTCCTCACACTAAGGGCAGTTGATGGTGAGGTGTCTCACAACCCTGGGTACTGTCACACTGTTCTATTCCGGAACTCACTGTGCAGTACACTTTTCTTAAAATGAACTTCAAAAATAAAGTCTCAAATGACTAAGGGATTATTATGCTGGTTACAGTTATACAGTTTAAGGTGAACTGAAAGGCTATTGAATCTGCCCACACAAGTTCAGACCCTCACCTAATTTCTATGTTTTTCCTGCAGCTATGGAGCACATCATTGTCCCTGCCGACACTAGCAAAAGGACCCACTGCTGACTATGTGTCAGCAACAGATGCAGCTGAACTGGTGATCAAAACTATTTGGTCATGTCTACACTTGAAATTAATCCATTTTTAGCACTGGTTCAACTGCATCCATTGCAGACAGTGAGCAACTACAACGGGTTAATGTGATTGTATAGCAAGAGCTGCTAATATCTAAATATTACAGGAGTTGTAGACCTTACATCCTCTCAGATGTTAGCAGGGCCATCAACTATTGCAGAGATGAAATCCTGGCCCCACTGACGTCTATGGTAGCTTTTGCCACTGATTTCAATGGGGCTAGCATTTCACTCAAGGTCTTATCAGGTAAAAAGTATGATCTAATTTTAACTAATTTGCTTAAGTATTTGCAATTTAAGTAGGTATATATAGTCTGTAAATCACCTGATGACCAAAACTTGTGTTTATTTTGGGAAAATATTTCATTACTCCATTAACTACTTTATAACTATTCCAATTTTTAGACAGCTGTCTACTAGCAAAGACAGGTTTCAGAGTAGCAGCCGTGTTAGTCTGTATCCACAAAAAGAACAGGAGTACTTGTAGCACTGCCACAAGTACTCCTGTTCTTTTTACTAGCAAAGAGTGCATCTACATTAAAATATCACATTTTTAAAAAGTAGTCAGAATTTGTAGATCTACTGTAGATGTATTTCATATATAGATCCAAGGAATAATATTTAATGATAAAAAGTCACACACAAGTACATTGGTCTACCCAGATACTTATAATGAACTCATTACTATACTAACTAAGCAGAGCTTGGAAAATCCATTGGCAAGTGTAAAGCTTTTCATGGCAAGTGAGAGTCCTAAACTAGTTCCTATACAGAATATAAGAACTCTGAAAAACAAATTTCCAGATGTAAAATGATGCAGAGTTGTTATTTGTAGCCCACAAACAGCTCTGGGCTAAATGCTCAAGGCCACCTAGGAGAAAAGTGACATATTGCCTATTAATTTCAACTAAAGATTTGTCTACATCCCTGAAATAGCTTTGAATATCTCAGCTCTAATGTCGAAAGTTGCAAAGTTTTGACAAAAGAGTGAAAATAAGACTAATCAGTTTCACTACTGCTATTCAGAACTCTCAGGTCAAGGGGGAAAATGAAAAAACTTGTCAGTTTCACCCAGCTGCTGCTTAGGAAAGCAGTCAGAAGTATCAAAGCACTCTGGAATTTTGACTAGGCAAGAAGAGTCCAAAAATGAAGCTTGCAGGCAGCATAGCAGAGAGCCTACCCCACTCCAGCAGTCAGGAGGCTCTGGAAAAGCTAAGGGTATGTCTACACTGGATATGCTTCAGCAGCATAGCTGCAGCTGTGCTCCTGCAGCATAGACAAATATTTCAGAGATGGAAGGGGTTCTTCCACTGCTGTTGCCACTGCTGTAGTAAATCCAACTCTGACAGGCAGTAGTTAAGTTAGTAGTTAGCAGTTTCTACACCAGGGCTTAAGTCATCTTAATTACATTGAACAGGGAATGAAATTTTTCACAACTCAAAGATGTAGTTAAGCTGACCTAACTCTGTAGCACAGACCATCCCTAACAGGCAAAGCAGCCAAGAGGAAGACTGTGATGAAACTTCTGGCCTAGTAGCCAGAAACTGATCTAAAAAAAAAACCAAAATCAAATTCCTGAGCAGGGCCCAAAGGGAATGCCTTGGTAGAAATTTCAACATCTTACCCCTTCCTAGTAGCAGCAAGGGGCTGGCTGTGCTTTTAACCAGATTGTTGATCTTAAGTCTTGCTACTGGAGCTCCCATCTTGTCCTTTATAGCCTTATCTGGCTAAGAAGTTATGACCTTCGGCCAGTAGGCAGCTGGTGCAATTTTTTACACACTGGGCATGTTCCAAAACACCTAGTTGCAAAGGCTTAGAAAAGAAGGCTACCACTTTGGTTGAAGTCATTATGGAGTTAAATTTAAGCTGCATACATTGAATGCTCCAGTGATGTGCAAAAATTAACACTTTTTAATAAAAGCATGAAATAAGCTCTCATGGGTAACATCTCTTTGGTTTTTGCAGCTCTGTTAGTGTGGCAAAGTCTGTATCCTTCATTAGTAGGAAAACATCTACTCTACAGCTAGCTGCTTTACAATTTAACTGTTAATATCCTAGGACCTGCAGCCACAGAACTTCAGGGTTCTCCTAAGCTAAATAGAATCAGGCCTGGTCCATATTTGGATGGAAGGTCTCTAAAGAAAGACTTAAGTATCACAGGAAATGGTGCTGATTCAAGAATGGCATTCTTCCCTATGAACCCAAGGTACAAAGGAATGAATTAATTTTCATTAGAACACAGAAAAAGATCCTAACAGCTCATGATCGATAGACAATACCATTGGAGAAACTACTGTGTAATGGCACCAGCACATTCCCACACAGCTGTGGCTGCATTTCACTGGAAGCATCCTTATCAATATAATTTTAAGTGGTAATACTCTTTTTGGGTAAAAAGATCATGTGCACACACCCTAACTAAACTACACGCTGCACCCCTTTCTTTAGCCACGAGGACTGTCAGGTGAAGGCTGTAACTATCCTTTCTCATCATCAACCTCTGCCTAACTGGTAACCCATGCAATATGCGTGTCAGGTTGAGGCCCAGCCTCCCGCTGTTAGCGCCGCTCAGCTGCCTGGGCTTAGGCTCAGCTCACAGTAGGAGAGCTAAAGCCACTCATCTCCTCTCGCCGACGGGACTACAGAGACAGGAGCTGAGGACTCGCTGCCAGTGGGCGAGCCGGCCCCGGCGGCTCGCAGCAGCGCTAGCCGTACTAGAGCAGGCCATACTCAGGGCCAGGGCAGGCAGCGACGGCGCACAGGGTGACACAGCGGGGCGCTGCTTCGTCACCCGGCAGGGCTCCGGCTTGGCTTGGCTAGGAGGCCCCCGCACTGCGGCTGGGCTCGGCTACGGGAGAGTGCTGCCAACCTCAGCCTCTCCCCACGGGAGCAGGAAACTCCCCATGGCTCGGAAACTCAGTCGGGGGCAGGAAGCTGCGCGGCCTCGCCCACCTCCCCACCGGCGCTGCTACCGGCACGGCCTCCCGGGCCCGCCCCCCTCACCTGCCGCACGTTGCTGGTCTCGGACACCGCGAACTCCTCCTTCTCTTTGGGGGTTTTCACGGTGACTTTGATGATCCGCGGCTCCGAGGAGGCGGCTCCTCCCGGGGCGGGGGAATCCGGGGGGCTGCGGCCCCCGGGGGGGCTCTCTCCGCTCTCGGCCATGGTGGGGGAGGGGGCCGCTTACTCGAGGTCTCGCTCGCTCTGGCCGCGCGGGGCACGCTACGTGAACCCAGCCCCTCACCGCCGCTGCCTCGCGCGCCGACACCAGGAAACACTCGCGACACTCTCACTCCCGGAGAGTTAAACGGAAACAACCCATCTCAGGCGCGGCGCGCACTGATGACGTTCCGAATGAGGGAAGTTACTAGAAAGGGATGTTGTCTCGCCTGGCGTGGGGCACACAGGTCAGCCTATTGCGCATGTGCAACGAGTGTTGCGCAGTCTCAACTTGATAGCAGTGCGCAACCCTATCCACCGAAGGCTCTAGGTTAGCCGCTGTGAGACTCCTTCCGGTTCGCATGCATAACCAGTGCGCCTGCGCATGTCACCTGACCGGGCTAGAGCGATGGTGCGTTGCGTTCGCTTTGCGTAGTGCGCATGTGCGGCCTTTTGCCTTCCGCTTGAGCGTTGGAGGGTGAGTGGTTCCTGACTGTCTGGGTTGGAAGCTAGGAGAGTCCCGCCTCCCTCTCTCGGTGCTCCGCTGTCTCCAGGTGGAGATGAGGGTCCGTGGCACTCCCAGCGCAGCACACGCGGCGTGCACGGTGCCCGGGACTTGCTCATTGCTGGGGCTTCTGAAGCAGCCAGGCCCCCTGGTTTCACTCTGCAACATGCATGGTGCACAGCAAGGGGCCTGGAGATAGCTGCGCTCCAGGCCGTGTGGGCGGCCGTCATGCCCGACTCTGGCACAAGTAAGGTAAAGCACCAGGTACAGCCCACCCGCCCCAATGAGTGAAAATCTGCGTCCCCTTTATGCAGAGCTGCTAGGGCATGGTGTCATGCATCTCACCTGACGCATGTGGCAGCTTCGTCACATCACTCGACCCACTCCCCCCATAATTGGTAAATTGTCAGGTGTGTGTGAGACAGCCAGGGTCTCATAGCCTAGGGGGTGTAAGTAGTGCTATTCTCACCCCATTCCCACTGCCATAGATCAGTGGTTTTCAACCGTTTTTCATTTGCAGACCCCTAAAAAACTTCAAATAGAAGAATGTACCCCTTGGGAAACCTTAGACCTAGTCTGTGGACCCCCAGTTGAAAACCACTGTTCTATCATAACCACCTTTCGCAGACCCCGTAGATATAATCCATGGACCCCCAGGGTCCATGGACCACAGGTTGAAAACCATTGTTCTAGTGATACTTGAGAGGTTGCAAAAGATCCAGGCGGATCTGCTTAGTATAGGGCGTAGATTTCCACTCTGGCCCTATCATATCTACTTTGCCACAGTGCTTTCCAGAACACCTGCCAAGTTATCGGCTTGGTTGTGCTGGCTGTAAGCCCTAGCCTCCACTCTGCTCCCAGCCCCAGGAATAGAATCCTGGGAAATTGTTACCCACCATTCCACTGCTGACTTACAGTCAAACAGCTGTATAACCCATTGGTAAAGTGCCACATTCCCTCTTCCAGTTGGCCTGTATACAATATAATACCCTGGTTTTGCTACCAGTTACCCCTACTAGAAGAGATGCGCAACATATAGATGAAAATTCTGGGTTCAAACCTTGTTAATGACCCAGGTAGAGCTGTCAATCGGGAAGAATTTGCTGGATGGTAAAACTAGACAAATAATAGTATGGCCAGATTATGGAATTTACATCACTACGCTCCCACAAATTAGTCACATACCCAGAAAAAGATCAGAGTGAAAGGCAAATCCTTTTCCCTGCCTCCACTCCTGTGGTGTCTTGCCAGCAAAATTGGTGCAGGCCTGCATATCAGAGCAGAATTACAGGGTGCTTGTTCCTTGTGTGGTATGGAGTGGCAGTGGCTCCCTATGCTCTAATGCAAAGGAACAGGGCAAGAGGAGGATCTGCTGCTATATAGAAAATTCTATACTCTATACTTCTATACACATTTAAAGTGGGCTAAAGCCATAGGATTAATGCGGTCTCAGCTCCCCAACCACTCCAAGGCTGGCAGTGAAGACTGTTTCACCCCCTTCCTCATGGGGATTTCCTTAGAGCTCAACTACTTTGTCGGCCGCAGCCAATCCTGGAATCTTTACTCAGGATCTTGCTGTCATAAACATTCACCATTTGAAAGGCTGCAGAATTATAACAGAAGCATCCACAGCAATACCATTGTTAAAGTATAGGAGGAACTGTGTGGTAATGTATCTATAGCACCTCCTCTGTTACCAGTCTCTGAAAAGAAAGCAAGCAGGTCTGTTTAGGCAGACTGTGCTAGAAAATACATAGTAAAGGCAGTGAACTGTGCAGCCTGGAAATATGGTCAGATGGCAGAGAGATGTGGATCTCCACCCAAGAGAGGCAACAGCTAGGGAGCTGACAGCCTGAGAATGGGTGCCCTTGCTGGAGGGTGGGGGTGGAAATATAGGTGCAGTTGCCCTGAACTGTAACAGTTCCAGCAGTGCAGAGCAGTGGAAATTGTCTTGAAATAGCATTTTATACAGAAATCAAGTATCAGATTGGGGATCAGAATTTCATTTGCAGTCCACAGGTTAGAGATAGACTAGCTCCTAGGTTACCCCAACTCGTATATGTTTTACATATATTTGAATTCCACCTACAAAGCAGTTGTACAATTGGGGATGTCACAAAATAATGTATTCTTACAAATATTAAGAATTACACAGTTCCACATTGTTTGGAACAGCCCTTTTATAAATTTTCAGTTTGAATGAGGCAGATTACTAATGCCTTGATTCAATGAGAACATTTAAGAAAATGGGAACAAGTAATTTACTGCAGCCTGGTTGTGGAGAATGACTTACTAATGCACTAAAGAGGGTCCTCATCATAGAATTAGTCAAGTGTGGGGGGAAAGTTCATCAAGAAATTAAAGGTTTCTTGATCCACCTACTCCTTTCAGTCCAGACGATAAGGAAGAGTCAGTTTGTCGAGTTTCAACGTCTTTTTTTCTTGCCATTTTCTCAGGGGACAAAAAAACCCAATGCATTTGTTCAGAGACATTAAACTACAATGGTGTGAACCCATCTTACACCTTTTAGCCAGCAGCATATGAGAACCAGAAAGTGAAACTAACCCTAAATATAGGATTTTTACAACTGTTCTAGTTTCTTCCCTCTACAGGCTATGTACGCACTGTAGATGGGAGGTATAATTGCCAAGTTGGGTACACACACTAGCTTTGCTCAAGCTGACATGCTAAAAATAGCAATGTAGTCATGGCAGCACTGTCTAGCCCAGGGGTGGCCAACCTGAGCTTGAGGAGCTGCCTGAATGTACCAGTGTACACTTCCAAAGAGCCACAGTGATACGTCAGCAGCCCCCCCACCCTGCTCCCCATGCCTTCCACCCACCAACAGCCCCACCGATTAGCACCTCTCCCTCCCCACACCTCCCGATCAGCTGTTTCATGGCATGCAGGAAGCTGGGGGGGGGGGGGGCGAGCGAGGGCACTGCAGGCTCAGGGGAGGGGCCAGGAAGGGGTGGAGTTGAGGATAGGGCCTGTGCCACGGGTTGAGCAGTGGGCACCCCCCAGCACATTGGAAAGTTGGCGCCTGTAGTTCCAGCCCCGGAGTCAGTGCCTATACAAGGAGCTGCACATTAACTTCTGAAGAGCTGCATGTGGCTCCAGAGCCACTGGTTGGCCACCCCTGGTCTAGCCTTCTGAGCACATAACCAGGATCTCAAAACAGGATTGTATTTGGGTGGCAGGTGTGAGCTGTTGTGGCACACTGCTATTTTCAGTATGTCAGATTGAGCAGAGCTAGCATGTGTTCAACTACCCAAACTGAGAATTACACCTCCCAGCTGCAGTATAGATATTTGTAAGGGGAAGTAAAGAGTATCTTGACAATGTTCTTTCAACTCGTACTCCTTCTCCACTTCACTCTTTTTCTTCTTGCCCTGCTCCTTGTCCTTTCCCTTTTCTCAGCTAGTTTTGCTGCATCAATTTCTGACTACAAGTGCTATGTCATTTGGTATAAAAAAGTTCTTTGGTGCAGGGAGTTAACTTTTTTCTTTTGTCATTTTCCTATTGCTACAGTTAGAACATAGGAAAGCTGAAGTTTTGCAGTTAGAGGGGCAGATTCTGGCATAATTCTGGAACTAGTTTGGGGCATTTACATCTGTGTGGCATCAAAGTCCCTGGCCAGCCAAACCTTGCACAATTCTGCTTCCATAGGAGAAACAAAACGTTTGATGGGAACAGACTCAGCTATTATGATAATATAAATGAAAAGCTTCTGATATAACTGAATGTTTGTGCAAAGATTTTAAATAGTTTTTGTTAATAAACTGATTTTAATATAGTTTTATTTAACCCAACAAGGTACATCGTTTGCATTGTGCTAGGATATTGCTGCTCTTTGGTCACACTGGTAACTACCAGGCTGATGGCTGAGTATTCCAGCCACCCAAGAAACAGTGATACACTCCCTAAAGTGTCCTGTCTGTGATTATAAAATAGCTAACCCTTAGGAGAAAAGGGATTGTTAAAATTGTATATAAAATGCATTACATCACTTATAAATAGTCCCAAAAGAAAAACAAAACATAACTAAAAATTACTTCTAACTTATTTTAATTAAAAGGATTTTTCAGATAGCAAGCGTTTTACCCATTTCTCCACCTGCTCCTCTTTCTTTTCTGTCTTTCTCTTTCTGATTAAGACTTTTGAACTTAAATTTAATTTTAAAGTTGAATCAGAAGTTCTAAACTATGTTAAATTCCCAGCTCTGCCTAGTAAATGATAGGTATATTCAGAATTACCCCAGTTTAACTTTAAATCAGTTTGAAAGCCAGTTTAGTTGAACAGATACAAAACTCCTGTGTAGACACTCTGAATTCAATTTACCAAGTGTCGGTTTAGTTTAACTGGGTAAGAACTGAAAGTATCCACATAGGGTTTTGAACCAGTTTAACTACATTTAAAAATCACACCTGATGCAATTTTGACAAGATCTCAGCAAGTATAATTACATTGGGCTGAAAGATGATGTAAAGTTGCAGCAATTTAAGATCCACTCAGACATTTGACTGCAGTCCACATCTAAGACCTCCAAGGAGTGCTCCAGCAAAACCAAGAAAAACCACTAAACATTCCTAGTGTTTCTAAGATTAAAAAAAAACCACTAGAAAACAACCTCCTCCCCTACCACCCCGCCACACACACCCATCCACCCCTTTATGGCCTTGTTTATACATAATGGAGCAACAGAGGGTCAAAACCAATTTTCCCTTTGTAGGTCACCTTTTAGGGATTCCACTTATCACATATGGTTTACCTGTTGCTAAATGACAAGAGCAGTGTTTAAGACTCTTGCTGTTGACAAAGAATGCAGCCCTATCTTGAAGGATACTGTAGAATCTGTTAAAGAGGTTAAGCTGAAAACAATAAACTAATATGCTAACTGGATAGCAACTATCATGTGTTATTATTGCTGAGATGAGGCTCAATGCTGCACAATGTGGAGCACTGTGGCCCTAACCCAGTAAGGCACATAAGCATGGTGCTTTGCTGCATCAGGGCTAGAATGCTTCACACAGTGCAGCATTGAGCCCATGATAAAGATTAGTTGGTCGTGAAGTAAGAATACTGCATTTTGATTAAGTAGGATCTGACTTTTCTTTTAAGGAAACTGTGACATTATTGACATGAACTGTGACCGTATAGATCATTGTTGCAACCAGGGTCCTATGGGTGCACCAGGTCTTGTACAGAGGAGGTCAAGTGCGGTGTCTGTGGAAAGGTTGCAATTTGCTGGTTATGGATTATGCTGTCTGTATGTGTGTATCATGTTTGTATTTCATCTGAGCTTTCCTGGGAACTTTCAAACTAACATGTAAACAATTGTGTCAGCCTGCAAAGAGCTGAATCATTCATGGACATGTGACTTGCCCAGGTGGCTACAAACTCCATCTCATTGCTGTGATTTTTCACAGAAGAACAAAGGGGCCTCCACCCACAAGAGGAAGTCTATTTAAACTCCTGGGAGACCCTTCCATTTTGTCTTCAGCTGGCTAAAGAGAGCCTCTTCACCCCCAAGGATACCTTTGAAATAAACTGGAACAAAGGACAGTAACTATGGGGGTGTGAGTGATTGCTGGACCCAGACTCGGAAAGAGTCCAGTCTGTGAAAGAAGCTTATTGGAACATCTCTGGGGGTGAGATTTTATCTGCAATCAGTTTCTTAATATATTAGGCTTAGACTTGCGTGTTTTGTTTCATTTTGCTTGGTAACTTACTTTGGTCTGTTATTACTTGGAACCACTTAAATCCTACTTTTTATACTTAATAAAATCACTTTTTGCTTATTAACCCAGAGTAAGTAATTAATACCCCGGGGGAGCAAACAGCTGTGCATATCTCTCTATCAGTGTTATAGAGGGTAAACAGTTTATGAGTTTACTCTGTATAAGCTTTATACGGAATAAAACAGATTTATTTGGGGTTTGGATCCCGTTGGGTGTCTGGGTGCTGGAGACAGGAACTCTTGCTAAGCCATTTTCAGTTAAGTCTGCAGCTTTGGGGCAAATGGTTCAGACCCTAGGTCTGTGTTGGAGCAGACTGGCATGTCTGGCTCAACAAGGCAGGGTTCTGGAGGCCCAAACTGGTAGAGAAAACAGGCTCAGAGGTAGTCTCAGCACATCAGGTAACAGTCCCAACTGGGTCTCTGTGACCGAACCCATCACAGAAACCATTAATGGACTCCTACCAGGAGTTTCAGATAATGAATGAAAATCTCACTTAAATTTTGTCCAACATTTTACTTGACATTTCTAGTCTTTCTGCATAAAGTGGGCACCTTTCCAGTGCTCTGCATGATCTCTCCTTCTCCTTAGCATCTTAGTTTGTTTTTGCTTATTTATTTCTCCTTGGTATCTAAAGCCTCTTAAGGCTATATGCAACTTTATCCTAACAGGTATCTCAGTTTGTCTCCTTTCACTACCTATGGTATGTTCCATGCTCTGGTCTATCCTTAATGTGCTCTTCTTTCTCTTCTCACTCACAAACCTGGTCCTTTCTTCATACCAACTTTATATTTAGACCAGCTTCTTTCTTCCTTGAGCCAAATGACCTTCTTTTGTCCTTCAAATTCCTCCTCAAATTAGTTTTCTCTATATAATCTCAATTTCGTTACCCCTTCCTGCTCACACCTGATCATGTATTTTTTAAATTTTTTTATTTATTTTTTAGATGTGATCTAAAATGTCCCGAATAATCTCTCAAGAGCAGCCCCTTCTTACTTCATTCCCAGTCTGTTGTAATTTCTCCTTTGGGTATCTATTTTAGATCGTAAGGCCTTTAGGACATGGTCCTTGTCTTCTTACCAGCTTGTATAGTGCTATATACACCAATTTACTGTTGAGTATGTAGTACTTCAGAGTTAATGCTATAATGTATTTGTATATCTATGCTATTTGCTTTTAAATGTGTTAATTTTCAACAAAACCCTTTAAAGAGTGGAAGGCGTGACTTATATTTCTACACATAAGGAGCAAAATAGATCCATCCAGGTCAGTCCTCCCTTACTGATCTAAATTACCATAGGAACTGCAAATTCTGCAACTGTTGTGTTAGTTAATGAACATTCTTGATAGGACGCTCAACTTTTATGTTAACCAATTACTTCACTTGTTATTAATTACTCCAGGACCAGTTGACTTTTTCCTCACACACCAGTCCTGTGCAACCACTGATTTCAAAAAGACTTTGAGTCAAATTAAAGTCAAGCTTGCAAAGAAAAATGTGTGTCTATAGGACCCCACCAGTGCAATAGCTGAATGATTCTTAAACAATGAACTTGTCCTTGCAACACCCTTGTGAGGTAGGGAAGTATCTTTCTGAGCTACAGAGATTAAGTGACTTGCCCAAGATTGGAGTTGGGAGCTAAACCCAGACCAGAGTCCCAGTCCAGTGCTTTAGGTCCCTAGCTTCTATTGAAAAGGCAATGGGAGTTAGGGACCTGTCATTTATATTTCTGAAAATCTCTCATGTAATGACACAGTCTATTTACAGAGTTTAAACCAATAAGCATTTACAGCTACAAGCTGTAGTTGTGCATGTTTGTTTGGGGGATTGTGGGGAATGGGAATGAAGGGAATTTCATGGCACTAGAATAAATTACTACTGTAGATTTGGTCCCATTGTGATGCAGGGTACGCAAAGCCCTGGTTATACTCCAACATGCTGGCCTTACTAAAGGCTTGGTTTAAGTACTGTAAAATCAAATATGTACTATGCTTTTTTATTGCAAATAAATTTCCAGCAGCCATGTTCTTGGTTTCAATAAGAGTCTCTCACTGACATTTACAGACAGATGAATGGTATTATGGAGACACTTTCCCCAGGGCACTCGTATCCTAACAAGAGCTAAATATTGATAATTAAATGGTAAAAGAAAAAAACAACCTACATAAATGTGGAGTTAAGGTTGCTTGGTGTTATGTTGTTCCTCTTGCAGAATGCTGAACTGATCAAAACTCAAACTTCTGAAACCCAGGAAATACACAGTTAAGGTTACCTATGCAACCTTAATGTTGCCCTCTTTCAGCAAGGCCCCAATACGCTCCATTGACACACATGCTTTTACTCTGCCAACCTGAGAGTTACTGAAATGTACAAGCTATTCACCTTTTAAAATCATTCACTCTCCCCCACAGGATTCCATCTAACATTAATAAGGGACACAAACAAAAAATTGAGGACTACATTAATGTGAACTAGGAACCTTTCAGTTCGTTACCACAGTGTCCACATGGGAAAGTTACAGCACAGCACTTCGGTGCACACTGCTATTCATACCCCTGTAGTCTGAACAAACCCCTCAGTCTTTAGTACCTCTGACTCAGTTTTACAGTACAATGCAGCAAAAGAAAACCAAGCGGGGCTGTAACTTGAGAAGCCCTCAGTCAAATGATCCCAAATTGGGATCACTAATGCTACTCCTCGCACTCTTATGGGGCGCATCAAATTTCAAAGCAATTGGATTAACTGTTCAAAGTTTAGAGAACTTACAAGAATACAGCTTTAAAACATAAAATGGCAGGAATGGAAACTGTCAAGTCATCTTTTTGTACTGGGGCACGCAGAGTGTTAAATTGTACATTTTCTTAAATACCATTCTGGATCACCCAAAGATTTAGTGAGTGCCAAGCGCTATCTTGGATAAAACTTGACAGACTATTTTTACCCTAGCTCATCAACCATTTGATCACTAGCTTTGGACAAAAACCCCACCTAGAAATCTTTTTTAAATGCCTTTTTATTTTCTGGGGGCTTATATTTGTGAAAATCATGGCTCAAACTCCTCCAAATTTGGGTCACTAATCCTATACTGCACCCTTCTAAAACACACTTAATTTCAAAAGAAATCCAACTAAGCTTTCTAATTTTAGAGGAATTAGAAAGGTTGACCTTTAAATAGATGTAATAATGCAACCTATTCTAAAAAGCAAGAGTTTAGACATACAAATGAAAGAGTAAATTTTATTGACTGATAAACTAATTATGGCATTAACAGCAACAATGTTTGAGCTCTGCTAGAACAGTTCTCTACTTTTTTCTTTAAACTAACAGAAAGTGCAACAAATTAACTATTTAGAATGTCAGTCAAATTAGTAATGGTTAGCTTCTTTCCAAAAAACTGCATAGCTTTGCAGTGTACAACAAATATATACATTTCTGCAAAACCCTGAAGAACAAGATTTGATTTTTTGCTTTCAATTTGATGGCTAGTACGATCATCTGCATTGGTCAGATTCTGAGTTTCTTTTCCCTTTTCTCCCACCCTGTAGAAGAAAAGTGAAATGGTAAACTAAAAAAATACATTTGACATATTTGAATATTTAGTAAGAGATACATATGGGTATAAAGACATGCACGTCAGTTAAGCCAATGATTTTTTGATTGTTTAAATCTTGAATTGAATAGCATTTTACATATACAACTCAACCATTATCATCTGAGCACCAAATGTGCTGTACAAAATAGGTGAATAGTTCTTGCCTCAGGGAACTCACAAATGAAGAGAATGATTGACAACATATGATAAAGCAAAGAATTTTAAAAAACACTTTTGGTAGAACTATTGAAAGGATTCATAGACAAAGTGTGTTTTAGGGCAATACTCAGATTAAGAAGTGGTGTGCAGTGTGGGGCTCAGGTCACTGCTGGTGTGAACTAAAGTAAATGGTGGAGGCTCTGTAACAAAGTCTTTAAATCAAGAACTGAGGACTTCAATAACTCAGCCAGAGGTTATGGGCCTATTACGGGAGAGGCTGGGTGATGTTCTGTGGACTACAATATACAAGAGGTCAGACTAGATGATCATGATGCTCTCTTCGGGCCATAAAAATCTATGAGTCTTTTGGTGCACAAATGAGAGAAGCTCAAAACAGGTGAGGGAGGTCATGGAAGACAGTGCAAAGACAAAAGTGGGAGAAGGGGTCCTTTGATAGGCAACCTAAGAGAATTATAGGAAGGAATAAAAGTAGAAATTGTGATGGTGTAATTGTGCAGTGCCCTTAAAACAGACGGCAAGCTTGAACTTCGCACAAAAAGAAAGGCAGCAAAGGGGATTAAATGAGGAAGGAGATAATAGGAGTGGAGAAGAAGGAACATTTTAAAAGCAGAATTTGAATACAGAGGGAGGGAAGAGAAGAGACAATCAAGACAAAGATGAGGATTTTTGTAGGAATAAAAGATGGATTTTGGAGATCTGGAGGAAGAAATGAGAGAAATTAGCAACAGCATGGATATTAGAGAAAAGTTAAATGCAGCAGTAAAGTTGTAAGTCTGAGTGACAGGGAATATGATGGAGTTTGATGGTAATAGGAGGGTTTGTTTTTGTTTTGCTTGGTTGGTTTTTAAGTATTAGTGGTGTGGCATGCTGGATGTGTGAGAGTGAACAGAGAGCGAGAGGTCAAGGTATGCTTGTACACATTTGGGAATTACTGTAAAAATAATTTACACTTTGAGTGTATGAGATCATTCCTGGGAGATGCACAGGGAAAAGCAGGTGAAATTGAGGATAGAGCATCATGGAATATCAGAGAGGGAAGATGTTAAAGCAATGAGAGGTTGAATCTGTTGCTTTATCAGAAAGAATAATTAGATTCTAATGCAATAATGAGGTATTGTCGTGGGATGAACACGCAGTACTCCAGCATAAACAAACAGGTTATAGCTCGAAACAAGAGAGCTTCCTGTTTACACCCAAGTCTATGCAGCTACTTGAAAACTTTCTATTTTAACTTACAAGTGATGAGCTTTCCCTATAACTAAGGATAGGATTAAGTTATGGATTCCGTGATTTTAATAAAACTCTGGGACTCCTTCAGCTTCAATCCCCCATGGTGATCAGCCCTCCCGCTCCCCGGGTTATTTTTAGTGAAAGTCATGGACAGGTCGTGGGCTTCTGTTAATTTTTGTTTATTGACTGCAATCTGTCCATGACTTTTACTAAAAATAACTGACAAAATCTTAACCTTACCTATAACTGAAGCAATATTTTCTTTCAGCATTGTTTTAAGTCTTTTTCCAAAGGAAATACTACCATACAGAAATAAGCACAGCATCTTATTGCTGTGAAATCAAATAATTTCACTATTTTGAAGGTGCTCATAATTGAAGAAGTATAAAAGCATGCAAGTGTGAAAATTCAGCTTACATGAAAACAATTTCAAACATTTTTTCATGTCTTATATTTCATTAACAAAAATTGCTCTATTGCTGAGCCAAGTAGAAAATGCCACATTAAAAAGCACAGATCATTAAATGCACTCTTCTATATATTAAAAGCAAAATGAAAATCTATTTCATTTATCTCATTTTAAAGGTTTGCCATGGGTGGAGAAAAAGCCATTATTCAATCTACTAAGACTTGCACTTGGCTTCAGGTTACCTGTCCCAGATAAGAAAAATATACAAGATCAAAATTTAGATGTAGTCTTATATTCAGAATGTTAAGAGTATATAGAAGCAACAAAGATGTGTAATCTTGTTTACCTGTATAATTCAAGTAGGTTTTGAGGCACAAAATGGAAGACTAAATCCATTCAGCCACCCAAGTAAATGTGTAACTATGCTTCAGTTTTGTTACTCTTTTTCTAAAAAAAGTCCATTTTTTAAAATCGCCTAGGTAGCACCAACTTTAGCAACTACACAGATACATTACTTTCAAAGGAACTATTCAAAAGTCAAGATTCTCCTGTATCAATGTTTCCACAGACCATTAGAATTATACTAAACATTGGTGAATTTCTAGAGACAATTTAAAAAAATACCTGATATTTTGTTAGTTCTGCTTGTAATAATTTCACTTTAGATCTTTCTTGTTCTAATGCAGCATGAAGTGTAGTCACCTACAACAATTTTTTTAAAATGTTACAGAATGATCTTAATCTCCAAACACACACACACACACACCCTGAACATTTCTGCTGCAGTTCAACAGCCTAAATATTTTTTTATATAAATAAAATTTTTAAAAAAAGTGTTGATTGGAAGAGATATTTAGTTTATTCAAGAAAGTGATTATTCTCAAAATGATCAAAATTTGATGTACCACACAAAGTACAAGTAGTATTCCCTAAGTCTCTATTAGTTCCCAAGTGCCTCTTTGTGTTTGCCTGAATAATGTGATACGAAAAGTGACAGTTTTCTTTCAGATTTTATTTTATGTCAGTGTACTGTAACTGATGTAATTTAATGCAACACAATTGATTCAATTACCTCACGCTTAAGAGGTGATTATCTCAGCATTCACAATTAATGGAAACTGAATTATACTATTTCGTGTCATTCTATGACACTGCACAAATGGAATACTGGATCAAGTTTAATATTTTAATTAAAAACCACTGCAAAGCCAAAACAAATACAGAAATATGGTGTGTACTCCCTATACTATGTTCATATAATAAATGTTAATGCTTCGTTTTGGAAATCTGCTGACTCTTCTGCAGTAGAAATCTCTGAATGCACAAATGCCATTTAAAAAAGGGTAGCTGGATCTTATATACTCTGTCCATTAACACACAGAATCTGGATAGAGAGGAATTCTGCACTTATTTCTGTGCTTATACCCATTTTCAGTTTGGCTTTGCTGTTTGCCTTCATATACTATTTTTAAAAATATTCACAAGGTTTAATTTTTATAAAAAAAAAAAAACTTACCTGTAAGGTCAACTCATTCTTGATACTCTGAGATTCATCAACCTGTAGAAGTATTTCTGCTTTGTCTTTCACTTAAAAAACAAAACAAGAACATTAGGCTGTCTCTGTCTTTAGAAGTATTTATATATATATCCGTAGTTGGGGTTTTGCTTGATCCATTTTTTTGCTACCCTTAGGATATTTCCTCAGTCATCATTGAAGGCAGGACCAACCATAGGAGTTGCCTGGAGCCTACAGTCTATTACCATTTCCAGTAGCAGCAGCCTGTGAATATAGGAAGCTTTTTAGGCCTTTTAGGAAACTTTCACTGCCTGCACCTGTATGGGATCCCACAGACTTCACAGAGACTTACTATGGACACAGGTCCACCTGCATGGTTCTCTGGGTATGGATGGAGCTTGAGATGGTAAGCTTTCCAAAGCCATGCCTTAAATCAATGTGAAAACCTTGGTTAAAGTTTTAAATACATAGCAAAATTAAGGTGTGCTGAACCTACATACTTGGTTACTTTCTTTGAAGGTTGTGGATAATTCAGAATAGTGCTATCATTATAAACCCCTACTGTACATGTGAAAATTGGGATTTTCAAGGCTCAATCTACCACATTCAAGCTAGTTTTTACCAAAAGACAAATTAATTTTTCCTCAGTAAGTGTTCCATCAAATTAATCTTTTTCCCTCAGCTATTTCAGCAAGAAATTAGTAAAAGAGGTGGTAAGATTATTATTTTGTAATAGGACATTGTTTCCACATAGGGTTGCCAATTTTATACTCTCACAAAATGGAACACCCTTGCCCCGCCCCTCCTCTGAGGCCCCGTCCCCGTTCACTTTATTCCCCTTCCACTGTCACTCGCTATCCCCCCCATAACTCACTCTCTCATTGTCACTGGGCTGGCTCAGGGGGTTGGGATGAGGGATCCAGCTGGGGATGCGGCCAGAAGAGAGGAGTTTAGGGTGCGGGAGGGGGCTCCAGGCTGAGGTAGGGGGCTGTGGTGTAGGTTATTGGGTGGGGCCAGAAATGAGGGGTTCAGAGTGCGGGATGGGGCTCGGGGATCTGAGAGTTCCGGCTGAGTGTGCAGACTCTCGGGTGGGGCTGGGGATGAGGGGTTTGGGGTATAGGAGAGCGCTCCGGGCTGGGACCAAGGGGTTTGGAGGGCAGGAGGGGGATCAGGGCTGGGGCACAGAAGGGTGTCACGGGTGCAAGCTCTGGGTGGCACTTACCTTAAGCAGCTCCCAGAAGCAGCAGCACGTCCCTCCCTCCGGCTCCTATGCAGAGGTGTGGCCATGCTCTGTGCGCAGCCCCATCTCCGGGCACTGCCGCCGCAGCTCCCATTATCCGTGGTTCCTGGCCAATGAGAGCTGCAGAGCCAACGTTTGGGGCGGGGGCAGTGTGCCAAGCCTTCTGGCCGCCTCGCTGCTGCTTCTGGGAGCCTTGTGGAGCCACAACAGGCAGGGAGCCTGCCTTAGCCCTGCTGCACCACCGACTGGACTTTTAACAGCCCGGTCAGCAGTGCTGACCAGAGCCTCCCACGGTCCCTTTTTGACAGGGCATCCTGGTCGTAAACCAGACACTGGACAACCTTGTTTCCACACTCCTCCAAAACTGGCTGAACCAATTATTTTTTTCCCAAAAATATTTCACCCTAAGACATCAGAAATTTTCAGTAAATTATGAGTGACTAAGAACTGGGGGTTGGAATGGAAACACATGGGCAACTTTAACTATAGTGTCACTAGTGAGCCTGTTATAGTGTAGCATCCCCAATACTGGTAAAATTACAAAATTTCTTCTGAGTTACCCTCCTCTCTCATATTGTTTTACAATGTGTGATGCACTATAGTTTACATACTGCACCTGATGTCATGGAACCAACTTTAACATGCATGACCCAGCAGTATTAAAAAGTCTAACACAATCACATGATTCTTATATTCATATTAGGAGGTTGCTTATAAAGACAATTTTACTGAAATAGTAACTAATGAAATTGAACGCTAGTCACTAATTCATTTTCAGTCTGAGTGACTAGCAAAGGCAATTGTCAGATTAAATCATTCCACTATTACAATTTACAGTTGCCACTCATTACTCTTATCAATTTATCTTTAAAAACTGTTTTTCAAAGTCATTTAAGTAATTTTTAAAACAACTTTGTACGCTTTAAAATTCACATCTTAGAGAATAAATTTTACTCACTTTCACCTTCCTGCAACATTTTCAACAGCTGTGCATTTCTTGCTTTTACTTCTTTATACTTCACCTAATATTAAGAGATTTAAATAAAATCACCTTTTACTATATGGCAAAAGGGACCTTCTTTAAATTGGTATTTGTTATTTTTAAACATCAAATTTGAAAGCCATGATTTTACGGTTAATTTAAGAAGCACAAGGGTTCTAGACTCATCTATTTAAATGCATAGGAGTCAAGGATGAGAGAATACAAGAGTGGTAGTTTAAATCAATTAGAGGCCACAGTCAAAGGAGCTCAAGCAGGCCCTGGCACTACAGAAGATTCAAAATCAACTACACATGGTGTGAATGGAGAAAGAGAAGAACAAACTGCTAAACAGAAACACAGAACTTTCTGGAAGATTTTAGCTCCATGCCTGACAGAGGTTTTGTGGGTTCCTTGAAAAAAAATTAAGGCCACATGAAAGAATTCTAATGCCAAAAGAAGTGACATTTATACTATGGTGGTAGCCAAAGAGCACATTTAGGATTGAGTCCTCATTGCCCTAGGTGCTATACAAGGACACATAGGGAAAACATGATCACTGCCCCCCAAAGACCTTACAGGCAAGGAAATTCTCTTTTGGACTCTTCATCTTTCAGTTTTTCTGACCTTACTGATCTCTCCTGTCCATCTGATGCCTGAATTGCCTCTTCTAAGGTAGCACTTCTCATGACTGGTCACTGGTGCCAATTCTGGCAGTTTGGTTTCTGTGTCTTTTCTTAATTCTACACCTGTGTTTTATATTTTCCTCACTCTCTTTTCTCCCCATTTCGGTGTCCCTATATTGCTCTCTCTGGCCTTGAAGAAAATTATTTTTTATAGGATATCTTGAACCTGGTGGCAAGCTACAATGCTCCACTTACACACCAATCACATCCCTCATGTTAACGCCATAATGCTTCATACAACAGGGTCAGCTGGTTTATAAACAAAGTTAGCACAGTGTTCCTTCTAACAGGATGCTGATTCAATTGCATGGGAGCAGTATGAGGAACAGCAAATGCCAATATTGAAAAGGGGTGGGTAGATAATTCTACAGGAGAGTACCTTCAACCTCTCCAAGAAAGTATACTCGAATGCCACACCATCCCTTCTATAGCGCCATGCTTTAGAGCCATATTTATTGAGCCCAATGCCAATAAAAGTGAATTTAAATTGTCATAGTAATGCATTCTTCCAGACTCACAGCTAGCTAAAGCTTTCTATACCCTTCAATGCCCAATAAACATAAAAGAGTTTCTGCTTGATAGTCTTAACAGGTTACATCACATGAAATGAAGCACTTAAGAAGAGTTCTTGTGCACTGCATTATTCTGCCAACTGTACTCTAGGAGAAATATCAAATAGAAATGGTTTTCCATTTCAATTAATTTCATCTGTGAGCCCAACCCTGACACATGACAACAGCTGTTAACCAAAAAACTTGTTTCCTGTTTTGCAGCAGATTGAAATCATATTCAACATTTCAGCTAAGTTCCGATTAGAAAATCACTATTGTCAACAATTTAATGCTGTTTATTCAGAGTTCAACTGTTCAGTACCCAAGGCTAAGTTATGCAGTTGACATATCTATCTGTTTTTATTTACATAAACCAACTATTCCTCCTTGTATTCCTGTTCACCACTCCCAAGCAAAGATAAACAAAAGCTGATTTAATGTGACCAATAAGAAGTTGGTCCTGGTGCTTCAGTGCATTTACCCTTGCCTTTTGACATAACGGTAATTTCTCATAAAAAAGTTCCATCCTTGCTGCTTTGTATTCATTTTCAACCCGTGTCAGCTAGAGTCAGGACAGGTATTAATATGGTGTTCCAGGGCAGCAATTCTGGGAATTTTCCTATCTAATTGAGCATCCAGCAACACCAGAGGATTTAGTGAGGGGTCAACCTTTGTACTGAATATTGTTTTGAAATCTTCCTCATAGGTTGGGAGAAGGGGCACAGCAGATGCAAAGCTCCATTTCAATGCTACAGGGCTACAGCTCTAAATGGTTTCTCTTGTACCTGGGGAAGTATGCACTGGTTTCCTTTTTTAGGCATTGCAGATTGGTCTACAGTCTTGACAGCTAACAAAACGGCAACATCTGGGAAACAAATGGTACTTGGGTACGCCAAAACTGATAAATATTTACTCCTTGATGGGTGACCTTCTTACAGTAGTCAGTTTATTTATAGATACCTGTCTTACTTGCCAAGAAAGGTCAATCCATCTGGTACTGCAGGAACAACTTTGGAGAAAGATGCTCTGGAAAGGTAATATTTTGGTGGCCAACACAAAGTTCCCTTTCAGACTAACCATGTTTTGGCTTAATCAAATGGGTAAAAAAAGAAGTTAGATTTTGTTCAATACTTGGAAACATCATCAACTACATACCTCCCATTGAGTAATGATGCTTTTCAGTTGCTGAATTTCGGTATCTTTCTTTTCAAGTTCCAACTTTAATCGTTCTGTTTTTCCATCTTTCAAAATAACCTCCTACAAAAAATAAGCAACCATACAATTTTAGGACTAACTCTAAAAGTTTGCATTAGAATTTCACTCCTGCAAAAGGCAGAATTCAGCTGCCCTTGACTGTGTCCAAACAAAGAAAAAAAAACAACCCACTATCAGCCTGGTTGCTTCAAAGTAGCTCTTGTGCAAAAAAGTGTTGGTTTTCCATATCTGCTCAACCATTAAAATATGGTATATGTAAATCAGTAACAAAGTGTTTAAGTTTTAACAAATACTTGCATGCTTCACGTTATGTTTTGAAGGACCAAGCCATAAAACATTTAAAGACTGGGTATCTGGCAGAATCATGTGACAGAGCTTCAGAATCATGTTAAAAATATAGCTTTAAAAATATTTTAGAAGCTTTTATGGATGGATACACAAGCAGGATTTTTTTAAAATCTTTTTCAACTTCAAAAAACATTAGACTTGAAGCAGCACATTCGGTGGAAGTGCAAGCAAAATGGGAGAAGCTCTCTAAGCCTTGACTATTGGATTTTATTCTTATTGCTAGAGAACCAGATCTAAGTGTGACAAACTATTTAAGTGTTTTCGAATATTAGTGTACACGCTTTAACCCCACCTGAATAGAAGCTGTTAGAAAAAAATGCTTGTACCCAGCATATGAGACAACTTTGCCCTTTGTTTTTACAACTGTGGAAGTCCTAGTTTACTAAACCATGCTAGAAGATTTTAGGAGCTAGGCAACTTTTTGATGCTTTAGATGTATGAGAGGAGGAGGGGGAATGGAAGTAGTTTTGGGCAAAAAAGCGCTCTGTATTTTTTTTTTTTTTTTTTTAAGATTAAACGTGCTACAAAGAGCTGGGAGCAAAAGTACACACAAACCAGATTAAATGCTAACGCTGTTTCAAGTTCACGCTCAAAATGACTGAATCCTGCACACTGTGTTTAGCTGGAGCATATGCAATGCTAACAGTCATCTTTTCTCCAAAAAAAGATTGTTTTTTTAAGAAGATTAGAACTAAAGAGAATATCAGATTTTTTTTTCCTGAAGGAGTATAGCAAGGTTTGTGAAGGTTGTGAATAGTAAAGTCACAACAAGACTGTAACCTCAGCTCAGCTCTCTCAACTGAGTAGAGAAGGAAAGGATACCAAGTCGGGGGGAAAAAAAAAACTAGGACAAACCAGAACACATAATTAAATCTTAAAAGTACAGTCGTAACTGAATTACTTCAGCTTTTAACAGTCAGATCAAGATGAAACTTGTTCTCAAACATTAAAGTTATATTCTTAAAAATCAGCATTTGCTCTCCCTTCTGACTTTATTTTCTCACTGTAGGGAAGAAATATCCCACTCAACAACATGGAAGTCATAGGAAATATCCCCATTATGGCTTTCTGCAAGGACATTCAGTCACCATTGCAGCAAGGGGCACAGAGCAGAAGTAGTATTTTCTGAAGAAAAAAAAAAATTGCTAATGCCAGACTACTACTACAATAATAATAGCCCTAGAAATATCTACAGGTAGTCAAAGGACCTGACGACTGCTCCATGAGAACTGCAACCAGACTGTAGGGACCAAGGTGTTAGAACTACCACCTCAGGAGCCAATTTTGTAATTCTCCCTTCTCCAAAGATATTTATGCTACTGGAAAGAGATCAAAGAGGAGTGGGTCTTTGTCATTCCTTCCTCTTGACCTTCTTCTCAGGAGGAGAAGATTTGGCAGTCCCATTTCAGTTGTTTGCATTTTGTTTTTCCTAAAGCGATACACTGACCTATAAACCATTTTTACATGAACTAGTCAAAAAAGTTATCCATAAATTGTGTTTTCAGCATATAACTGAAGTTGTGAGAGCATAAGCAGTCAGATATTTTTTGGTAAGAAAAATTATTGCAGAAGCTTCACGTTCTATTTCGGTTATCCATCAAGCAAACACATGCACTTGAAAATAGCTGCCATTGTACATGCCTGACTATATTCATGAGATGTACAGTTATCCACTCCATTGTAATCTGTGAGTTGGTCTCTCCTTTTTTCTCTAATAAGTATTTTATGAACATCATCTTCCAGTCTATTGAAGAATCCTCCATCATGCAATAAAGTCTGGGAAGAGCTCAGTTCCTGTCAAGAATTAATGTCATGATTTATCTCCATTTAAATAAAAGTCAGTATCCAGCTAAACAATTAAATATAGTTGAGTTTTAAAGAAGTCTGTGTTTAAAGTCACAAAAATGAACAAAATATAGGTATCCTCTTCTTTAATATATAGAGACACATCATGAGAAAACGGAGTACTAAATTAAACCTAGTGCATATTTTCCTGCCAACCATAAAACTCTGAAAAATAAGAACATTTCACAGAAGTGGTATCAGGCGAGAAAAAAAAATATTCCCATTGATTTAATACTTTTGTGCAATGCCTACCTAGATTTTTGAATTATAAATCACTTTGACGTTAAATATTTCTTTTTCTACCTAAAAGGGTCATAATATTAGGAATGTTCCACTGCACGATATTTGCCATTAATATTTTCTTATCTACTCTGCTTCTAATAGTTATTTAACTTCTTGTACCCTGCCTAGAGAACTTTTAGGGCCAGGCTTTCAAATCTGTTTTAACTGCACCAACAAAATATGCAAGCCTGTAACTGATGGCACAAAACTGGAAAAGGCATATATAAAGTTCTCATTCATGGACTTTTATCTTTGCATTTGCTCACACGAGTTTTATGGACATACTTTAGGGACCCGATTTGAAAAATTAATTCCTGTCATTACAGAAAGTGATTAGGCCTCTTTGTTTAAATACTTATCTTCTGCACACAAAACCTCATTATTTAAGCTGGTCTTTGGTGTTGTGTTAGTTTTTATTAAACTAATGAACATAAGTCGTACCTCGTGCTTTTTAGCAAGGGGATCTGAAAAAGAACACAGGAAAAATAAATATTACTTTAAAAAAAATACTACATTGATTTAATCATACCAAAAATTATCAAAGTGAAATAATTCAAATGAGGCTGAAAAATCCATTTTGGTTCTTCAGCATTAACTCTCATTCTTTTCCCAAAATTACACTAAAGAATTAAAGAGGACTGTCTACACCAGTGATACTCAGACCTCAGTGGTTCAGAAGCCAAATTAGCGATAAATATTACTCAAAAGACCAACAGTAGTGTGAATTCATTGTTTCATTTACTATAGTACTATATTTTATATATATTATTCTCACAGCAAATAAGTTAAATCAGTGCAAGTTGATAACTTAGTTAATAAAAGTATCTTGATTGGTTAATAATTACATCACACAGTGTTTTAAAATCATGTGCTGCAAAGAGTTGCAGGAGACACACTAAAGATCCACTTGCAGCTTGTGAGCCTCAGGGCTTCACTACCAGGGAGATCAACGCTGCTGCAATCAATGCAGTGGATGTCGAATTAGCGACTTAAGTATTCCAGCTCTCCAAGAAGAGTAAGGTAAGTTGACTGGAGAGGGTCTCCCATTGACAGAGCGCAGGGAAGACACCAGGGGAAGTCGACCCCAGGGACGTGAATAATGTAGCTGGAGTCACGTAACTTAGGTCGACTTACGCCGGTAGTGAAGACAAGCCTCAGTCTGAGTATCATTGGTCTATGTTGTATTTTAAACCCCATCCCTTAAAATAACGTAACAGAAAGCAGACCCTAATTTGTTAAATGCAGTGAGAATTCATAACTGGCAAACAACATTTTTGCAATAAACAGACTGCAGACTGTATTTAATTCTATTCTGGTTCTTATATTGCCCTTATCACCTTAGAATCTCAGTGCCTTCCAGTAGCATATTAGGGGACAAGATCAACATCTATAATTTGTTCAGACTGTCATCCTTTGCGGATGTTTTACTGGTTTTTTTGTTTTTGTTTCTTGGTTTGTTTTTAAAATCAACACACATTTAATAGAATACTGGTAACTTAGATAAGTGCTTAGAATACTTTTTTTTTAAATAGACTTTTGATTCAATAGTATTTTTTCTCTTTCCAGATCCTACCATTGTTTCCCTGCTAAAGGCAGGACCACTGCTCTGAAGACAACAGGAACAAACCAGCACCCAAAGAGTGTAAAAGGTGCTGTGGTAAGCAATATTCCCCTCCCTTAATTCTTCCTCCCCAAAAGACCCAGCTTTGGGTGCAAAGGGCAACTAGTGTCCTACCACTGTCTGGAAAGTAGAGGGAACTCACTAGTGTGGGGAAGAGCAAGTCAGCAAGTACAACCAAGCTGGGAGCAAAGAGTTTTTCCTCTGGAGTGAGCTTGGACCATTGCCCGATACTGGTCACCGAAACAAGTTCAGTACTTCTCCACACCTCAGCAGTTAAATACTTCTCTCATTTGCTCCTCTCCTTAGCTAAACTGATTAGTCCACATTAAAAATAAGAAGATCCAGGATACCTAAAGTTAGATTTAGAGCCATTAGAACACAGTGTTTAGTTTATTTGTTTCTAACACTGTTCAGTGAATATATTTAAATACAGTGTTCCTGAACTGAGACTTTGGAAATGCAGAGTTTCAGTCCAGAGAGTATTTTGTTATTAAAAGTATATGTCATAGTAATTCCAAAGAATTAAACACTTGGTTTGTAAATAAATATTTAAACATAAAAATGCATACCTATATTAATGTCTGACTGAAAGTCTTTCAGAGACACTGTGAGAGGTTTGTCTTTTCCCTGCTGGTTCTTTCTTTTCTCTTTCTTATTCACTGACTTTGAGGGAGGTGAAGCATTTTCAGCATTTTCATAGTCCTGAAAGGAATAAAACCCTACTGATTGCACTATTTTACTCTAATGAATAAACCAATTAGTAATTTAATTGCTCTAAAGCGGAGGTCCCCAAACTGTGGGACATGCCACCTTAGGGGGCGCAGAGGAACATTAGCAGGCCCAGGCCAGCCCCGGGGGGGGCAGGGAGGGAGGGCCGCCCAGTCCCACCAGGCCCCCAGCTTTGCTTTGGCCCCACCCCCAGCCACGGCTCCCGGCCCTGTACCTGGCCCTATCCCCAGACTCAGCATGGCTTCACATGCAGCCGGGGGCCAGCTGCTGACCCCACCACAGCCCAGCTGCGGCTTCACTCCCAGCCCTGCCCTCAGCCCCTGGCTGTGACTCCGTTCCCAGCCTGAGCCAGAGACTTGGGGGGGAGCTGCACCTGGACAGGGGCTGAGCAGCCAGCCCCCAGCCTCTGCTCCATTCCTAGCCCTGCTCTCAGACCCACCTCCAGCCCCTTACTCCTGTCCACGTCATGCCCCACCCCCACTCCCAGCCCCAGGAGGGTCAGGGGGGCACGCAACCCTAAAATGTTTGGGGACCACTGCTCTAAAGTTTTGTGTTCTTAAGAAAAATGACAGTACACAGACAAAGCTCTTGGTCTAAAATAATTTGAAGGCTTTTGGTAGACATCTTTCTTGCTCTGTACTCTGATTAGCCTAAAGAAACAACTGTGTTCTTTAAACCAGAGTATAGCTATTCACAAACAGTACAGCGAATGGTCAGCCTACTACCCCAACACCTAGATAAAATGGTATCTAAAAATCAATTATTTAGTATAATATAATAAAAAAGCACTGTAATACAGTAGTGTCACAATCAATTATACTTGCTTTAAAAACAAAAATCTGCTTGACATTTACTCTCAATATCCCTAGTCATTCATATAGCAGTAGATCACCAATATTCTGCGGCCATGCTCTAGCCAACTGACATTACTTCTTAAATGAAATTAGACAAAGAGTTTTAATGAGTTCTTTTTAAGCCTGAGGTTCTGTTTTATTAAATGTGCCATTACACTGAAAATAGTAAAGTGTGATTTGAAGGTTTTACTTAAAGAGAAAAAGTAGTGATATAGAAAATAAATAAAGCAGGGAAAAAAAGATAAAACAGTCTCTGATGTTCTATACCAGCCGCTCTCAACTGGGGGTCCACTGCCCCGCAACTGGTTTCAGGGGGTCTGCGAAGCAGGCCAGTTTTAGACTGGCTGGGGCCCAGGACAGGAAGTTCAGAGCCCCCCAGTACTCCACAGGGCAAGAGTTCCAACCCCTGCCCCCAGCCTGGTGGCTGAAGCCTGGACCGACCCCCTCACCGCCTGCGGCTGAAGCCCAGAGCCATGCCTCTCCCTCAGCTGGAGTTTTTAATAGCCGGGGGGGCTCAGAAAGAAAAAGGTTTCGAAATCCTGTCCTATACTATGAGACTACAATATAAACAGCTACTAGATTTTAAATTTACTAGCATATACAAAGTTCTCCCAAACTGCTAGAGAGTTGGCTTCTTTACTTGAAATCCATGCAGATGCCATTTGGACTCAAGAGCAAATCCCCAACAGCTATGCTTAAAGACTAAGTCTTTGCTTGCCTGTACTTAAGCATGCATTTTAAAATGAAGTTAAAATTGGAAGTTAAATTACAGTTTAGTTTTAAGAACTTTAACTTAATTGTGGGGATTCCCTTCAAACAAACAAAAAACCTCTGCAAAGTCTTAGTTTGTCCAATAGAAGTACAAGACACTACTAAAGCTGACACTCAGAGCAAAAAAATGGATGTGTGCCATTTTTGCTTTTTTATTCTGTATAATTTAAGGTTTTTGTTTTTCTTAAAGTTTCCTACTTGTTTTTCCAAACTAGAAATTCAGGACTTATCAGCACTTTCTCTCCTGGAACACTATGCAGATGACTGGAGAACTAGCAAGACAACACCACAAGCACCAAAGAAGGTAAATCTAACCAGCTGAGAAGGAATTTTTAGTCAGCCTGTTCAAAACTGTTATCTATTTAAGTCAAATAACTGAAACAATTGGGAGGAAAGATGTTAAAGATTCAACATGCCTACCACTTCAATTCAGACCTAAAAAAGCTCCCCCTCCCCTTCAGTTCTATGATCCTCTAGGAAGGCCTCTCCAGAACCCCCACCAAGACCAATAAATAAAACAAAACACACCCACCCACCCCTACATGGAACAAGGTTTAGCAGTCTTATTTTTAAGGTGAAAACAAATGTCTTTATATATCAAAGAAGCAAAGAGGGTACAAACTCATTTTCCCCCTTGGCAGGTCATCTTTAACATTCTCAAACTGTAATATGGCTGTTTGTGGTTTCCCTCAACTCTCTAATGGTTCTCTCAATTCTTAGTAAATCTTTGGGTATTAAAAACTAAACAGTTAGCTTACACAAAATTTTGTGGAAACCAAATTAGACTCCTTTCTCCAGAACTCAATAAAGGTCAAAAAATTGCACAATTTTCAGATCACGATGAAGCCAGCAAATACCTTTTTGTGCTCTTCATATTCCAGTTTGCTTAGCAGTAATGCCTTTTCAAGATCTGCTTCAAACATTTCAGATGTCAGCTGAAGAAATAAGATTAAGACAAAAACTCATGACAGATTTTTGTTTTTGTTTTTATTAATAAAAAGCAAAAAGGTGAGCAATTGACAGCTGGTTAAAAGGTTAAAACTTAATTTTAGCCTATGGAATGTTACAGCTACTGTCAACATACTCTTGGTAATATGATGAAATGCACGAGTAAGAACGACTAAATACGTTTGTACAACAGTTGGAAGAATACCTTATTGGTTGAAACACATTTTGTTAAATAAAAGTCTGACTGAAACCATGCACTACTAAGTCACTATAGGGAAAGTGAAGTTCTCTCTCTCTTTTTTTTTTTTTTTAATTGCTTTTGTTCAAAATGCTTGCTTGTAACTTAGATCTTGAAGTTTTGCATGCAGAAGCTTGTTGATTTTAAAGCCTAAAATATCAACAAGTAGAACAGGGGAAAGAAGAGCCTCTCAAAAGCATAGAAAAGACCAGGCCACCTCTGCTGCCATTAACAAAAAGTAACTTCTGCTGAATGGCAGGGATGGCAAGAGACTCCAGGACATCATGTCTGAAAGAAACAAAAGTTTGTCTGGGATGCCATATGAGGAGGATGTGCAGTGCAAGAGTTGTTTCAGAGAAGTGTAAGGGATCAAGAGCAGTCTTAGATTAAGGAGAGATGGAGGGAAGCTTTAGTCTTGATGGAGTTTCTTGGGACGTGGGATAAAAGGGGAATTGAAATTTTATATCTGGGGACTGAAAAGGAAAGAAAGAACTAAGTGTTGCTTAGCAGAGATAGAGGGGTAACATCTGATTTTATAGTGTGGTGGTATGGCAGAGGGGTAGCTGAGTTTTGTTTAGAGCACTATATTAATCTCCATGGGAAAAGGTAAGCCAAAAAAAAATACACCAAAGCCAATACAAACTTACTGAATGGGGGACACAGATGGGCTGAAGGTAAGCAGAGGAAGGGATTCACCTGGATTCAGGGTATTGCTGGATCAGAAGGAAGTGGCTGCTCTTCAGGGGGTTGGAAAAACTGCAGTGTGCATACAGCAGTAATATAAACAAACATGCACACTTCAGATATAACTGATTATAATACATCTCTAAAAACGTAGTAGTTTGTTTGCATCAGATATTATTCCTTTAAATGGTTCCCAAATTATCAAAGCAATCCCAGTGTGACAAATAAGCAAATATCATGTTTCCTAGTTTGTCTTTGTCCGTTCATTCCGCTACTCTTCTCTTTCATCTGTCATTTGTCTGTTCTTTGAGTTGCAATTAGGATGTTTTCAATCATTAGAGATTAAACTTGAAGTCTCTGTAAATTGAAGTCTCTAACTCATGATTTGAGGACTTAGGAATCTCAGCCAGAGATTATGGGTCTGTTGCAGGAGTGGGCGGATGAGGTTCTGTGGCCTGCAATGTGAAGGATGTCAGACTAGATGATCACGATGGTCTCTTTGGCCTTAAAGTCTACGAGTCTTTGCACATTCTCAGCTCAATTTGATCAAATTAAAAATGGCTCAACTAGCTTTTATAAGTTTTAGTGATACCATATAACTTTCCTGCCTGTGATAACTGTGCCCTTAAAGAACTTACAGGGTTTCAGGAGACACAGATTAAAATACATGGTTTATTAAATCCTCCAAAGATCTAGACCAGTGGTTCTCAATCTATTTACCACTGTGGGACGCATTGCTCACAGCTCTCTTTGTGTTATGTGAGCCGCATCCACACATTATATATACTACCTGTATGGTCCTGAGGATGTCACATGGGCCACAGCTGTGTGCAGATTAGGCCGTGGGATGAGAACCACTGATCTAAACATTCTTTGCAGTCACTAATCAGACAAAACTCCCACAATGAGTTTTGCATGAATAAAGACCAGTGTCCTTAGTTTTACAATAGTGAGCCAGGAGTCTCTCCTTTTGACTTAGGTCCTTCAACACAATCATATAAATACCCTCTCAACAGGAGGCAAGGACATGTGAGAGACTGCCAGTATGCAGGTATCTGTTTGGTGTAATAGCGCATAATTTATTCATTCTGTGGCTACAATTTAGTATCAGCTGTAGAACAGAATCTGAGCCTGAGCAAGAAGGATGTCTACCAAAAAAATCAAGGCACAACGATTGTCCTGAAAAATTAAAGTAATGAAAAAAAGGAAGAGATGGGTGGGGGGGGAGGAGTAAAGTCATAAAAAGGCAATGTTTAACATGAATACTGTAAGTTCCTCAGGACAAAGACTGTCTCCTTAAATGTTTGTACAGAGTCTAGCACAAAAGAGCCCAAACAGTTACTGGAGCTAAGTACTACTGCAATACGAATGCCATCACTAAGATGAACAGAAATCCTTTACCAGCTTTAGGACCTTGTTCTGTTCTATTAATAGTTAAATATTTTCCAAATACTGTAGGAGCAGTATTTTAAACAAAATTTACAATTTAAACATTTACATTGCAGTTGAGATTTAAACTGGAAGACTAATGGCTATATCCTCTACTGCAGGGGTCCCCAACGCAGTGCCTGTGGTGCAATGGCGCCCGCCAGGGCAGTTGTATGGGCCCGCAGGACACTGCGCCGCCGAAATGCCACCACCAAGCGTGGCCACCTGAGAACCGTCCGCTGAAATCCGTCGAGAAACGTTGCCATTTCTTGGCGGCATTTCGGCGGCGAGGCTTCTTTCCGCTGCCGGTTCTCGGAGGCATTTCGGCGGTGAGGTGTATGGCGCCTGCCACAGTCTGTTGGGAACAGGAATGTGCTAGTCCCACAGAAAGGTTTGGGACCACTGCTCAACTGTAAAATAACTTTAGCAAATTTACTGAAAATATTTAGGTTTTCTTGTTGTTAGTCTCAAAATTCACACGACAGAGTATAAACAAACTAAAGTCTCTCCTTCAGCATTGCTGTAGCTCATGAAAGCTTATGCTCAAATAAATTTGTTAGCCTCTAAGGTGCCACAAGTACTCCTTTTCTTTTTGGTCCAGTATCCCTTTTTCTCACAATCTTCCCCATCCCTCATTCTAATTGGCTACCTCCAAAAAGTCAATTGAATATATTGCAGCACTGGCAGACGTTATTGGCAGCAGCTACAAATAGTGATTACGTTTATAAATTAAGGAATAGTTTTAAAGACAGAAAGTTTTTATTATTAAACATGTACTTATCAGACAGAGAATATGGAATTTACCTATACTTGTTAAGGGTACTCACCCCATGTACACCTTGCAGCAATACTCAAAATTCTCTCCAAGGTTCAATTTTAGATAGTATGCAGTGTTATACAGTACAAACACATTCCTGGTGGTGCCCCCCCCCCCCCCGTCAGTCTCTGGAGAAACTAATATTTCATTCCAAGAAATTGGGTTTCTGGGTGGAGTTTTCAGAAGTGCTTAAGTCTAAATCCCGTAGACTTTGGCTCCTAAGTGACTTAGGTGAATTGGAAAGTTTTACCCGCTAGCTCTTGTAGTAACCAAGAAAAAACTACAAGATATAAACCACCAGACAGCACAGTGACAGAAGTAAACTACTTCATTTTTTTAATGGGATGTTAACTCTGCAGCCTAATGAGGATGATGTTACATTTTTAGTTATTTCATTACTGATCAGCTTAGAAAAAACATCTAGTTATTCAGGAATTGTGGGCAGAGCATGTGCCAGGAGTATCACAACTCCCCATCCTCTACTGTGATCCTTGAACAATTGCTTAAAATTGACAGTGTGCTCAATACTATACTACATACACAAACAGTCCATGCTCTGATCGCAAAAGCTACAATAGCCTCAATCTAGTTATGCTATTCTCTACTACCCACTAGTGAAAAAGTGTCTTATCATGGCACCAAAGTCAGAGTGGTATATTTCAGGACAATAGCAAAGCCATGAAATTACTTTTAAAAGTGAAAGGAAAACCTGAGACAACTTTATAACTTATGGGCCTCGAGAATGCAAATGAATTAAGAATCAACTGTATGACCACCATCCAGTCCCACTGTTCAATAATACATTCATAAATACTTAAACCAGGGTTTAGTGTTTCTCCTCTTTTATAATAAGGAGGGCAGAGACATGCAGCTTGTAAGCTTCATGCAATTCTCTAAAGCACTTTACGGTCACTACTACATTGCTTGATATACCAACCACCTAATCAGAAGGCACAGGAAGGCTGAAAAAAAATTGATACCTCCCCCTCCAAAAGTCTCCTGACATCACAGTATTAACAATCTTCAACAATTTATTATGCCCCAAATGTTGCTCACTTAACACTTGATCATCTTCCAAAATGGGATTTCTGAAATTCTTCCTCTTTGTTGAGCCACAGATTGAAAATCTCTCTACATGTCAATGAAGTCCAGGTAGCTGTCAATATAGGTGTTTAACATCCTCAAATATCATTTTCAGAACTCTGACCTAGCTCCTGAATTTCACACAGACCTTTTAAAGACATGTCACCATCAATACTGGCCCCTTAAGTGGACCTTACAAGTGTACAGGGGTATCTCAAAATGCATAATTCATAGAGAATTGTGATGTCACCAACTCTGCATGAATCAGTTTTCTTATAAAAGGAGAAAAAACAAATCAGATATCCGGATACCCAGTAACCAATGACACCAGATCATCACGTATCTATTAGTAAATGTTGTAAAGAGCTTCATATAGCTCTCACTATTCTAGAACAAGGAAAAATGTAAAAACACACACCTAAAACAAGATGTAAAAACAGAATGGCATTGCACTAAATGGTAAAATAAACTGACATTCTATAAGTCAACAAAATATTTAGGTGAAGTACTGAACTACTGTAAACAAAGGAACATCAGTTTTAATTATAAATGTTTCTCCTACTGACATCATTGGGCGGAAAGGCACTGTTACATCAATCAGTTTAAGAAAATGTATGGTTTTTCAAATGGTCTTTTCTCAAGGCTAAAAGTTTTAACATTTTGAAGCCATCACAATTTTTAGTGTAATTTCTGCCTTTAGTAGTTCTACCAAGAGGAATCATGGTAAAAAGGTTTCAATGGCACTCACTACACGCACACACACTACAGTGGCCTCTGCTTTATTACATTTTAAATGTTGGTGACCCCTAGCTCTATACAGAATACTTACTTTTGGTAAATATATCAACTAAAAAAATAGGGGTATCTATTGCAATTAATAAGTATACTGACAGATGTGACTGTCCTCGTAGCCTTATGGCTTGTTGTGTGCGCTGCTCTTGGAGAGATCTGGATTTGAGAGTGAACTCAGCACATCAGAGGACCAAGAATAAGCCAACTGAAATGCTCTTTTGATAATAAGGGTGATGGCAAAGATGCTTCAAAAGATTTTTACAGCAGAGAAAAATCTTTAAAATAAGAGATTTAAGTGTAAAGATCGAGCAAAGCAGGAGATTCTGTCTCATGTCTTCCATTAGACATTATTAAGAGACATTAAGGGCACAAGAGCAAACTATCCCATTGCATAGAGGGAAGTATGGCAAGAGACTATCCTGGCTTAACCAGGAGATCTTCAATGATCTAAAAATCAAAAAAAGAGTCCTACAAAAAGTGGAAACTAGGTCACATTACAAAGGATGAATATAAAACAACAAGTATGTAGGGCCAAAATTAGAAAGGCCAAGGAACAAGATGAGATCAAACTAGCTAGAGAGACAAAGGGTAACAAGAAAACATTCTACAAATACATTAGAAGCAAGAGAAAGACCAAGGACAGGGTAGGCCCATAACTCAATGAGCAGGAGAAAACAATAACAAAAAATGTGGAAATGATGGAAATGCTTAATGACTTCTTTGTTTCAGTTTTCACCAAGAAGGATGGTGGTGATTGGACATCTAACATCGTGAATGCCAGTGAAAATGAGGTAGGATTAGAGGCTAAAATAGGGAAAGAACAAGTTAAAAATTACTTAGACAAGTTAGAGGTCTTCAAGTCACCAGGGTCTGATGAAATATATCCTAGAATACTCAAGGAGCTGATTGAGGAGATATCTGAGCCACTAGCGATTATCTTTGAAAAGTCATGGAAGATGGGAGAGATTCCAGAAGACTGGAAAAGGGCAAATAGAGTGCCAATCTATAAAAAGGGAAATAAGGACAACCCAAGGAATTACAGACCAGTCAGCTTAACTTCTGTGCCCAGAAAGATAATGGAGCAAATAATTAAGCAATCAATTTGCAAACATTTAGAAGGTGATAAGTAAACAGTCTGCATGGATTTGTCAAGAACAAATTGTGTCAAACCAACCTGATAGCTTTCTTCAACAAGGTAACAAGCCTTGTGAATGGGGGGGGAAGCGGTAGACGTGGTATATCTTGACTTTAGTAAAGCTTTTGATACTGTCTCGCATGACCTTCTCATAAACAAACTAGGGAAATGTAACCTAGATGGAGCTACTATAAGGTGGGTGCATAACTGGTTGGAAAACCACTCCCAGAGAGTAGTTATTAGTGGTTCACAGTCATGCTGGAAGGGCATAACGAGTGGGGTCCTGCAAGAATCAGTTCTGGGTCCGGTTCTGGTCAATATCTTCATCAATAATTTAGATAATGGCATAGAGAGTACACTTACAAAGTTTGCGAACGATACCAACCTGGGAGGGGTTGCAAGTGCTTTGGAGGATAGGATTATATTCAAAATGATCTGGACAAACTGGAGAAATGGTCTGAAGTAAATAGCACGAAGTTCAATAAGGACAAATACAAAGTATTCCACTTAGGAAGGAACAATCAGTTGCACACATACAAAATGGGAAAAGACTGCCTAGGAAGGAGTACTGCGGAATGGGATCTGGGGGTCATAGTGGACCACATGCTAAATATGAGTCCACAGTGTAATGCTGTTGCAAAAAAAGCGAACATCATTCTGGAATGTATTAGCAGGAGTGTTGTAAACAAGACATGAGAAATAATTCTTCCGCTCTACTCCACACTGATTAGGCCTCAGCTGGAGTATTGTGTCCAGTTCTGGGAACCACATTTCAGGAAAGATGTGGACAAATTGGAGAAAGTCCAGGGAAGAGCAACAAAAGTTATTAAAGGTCTAGAAAACATGGCCTATGAGGGCAGATTGAAGAAAAAAAAAAAAAAGGGTTTGTTTAGTCTGGAAAAGAGAAGACAGAGGGGACAAGATAACAGTTTTCAAGTACATAAAAGACTGTTACAAGGAGGAGGGAGAAAAATTATTCTTAACCTCTGAGGATGGGACAAGCAGCAATGAGCTTAAATTGCAGCAAGGGAGGTTTAGGTTGGACATTAGGAAAAACTTTGTAACTGTTAGGGTGGTTAAGCACTGGAATAAAATTGCCTAGGGAGGTTGTGGAATCTCCATCATTGGTGATTTTTAAGAGAAGGTTAGAAAAACACCTGTCAGAGATGGTCTAGTTAATACTTAGTCCTGCCATGAGTGCAAGGGACTAGACTAGATGACCTCTCGAGGTCCCTTCCAGTCCTATGATTAAATTTTATTTGTTTGCACTGTTGTAGCTACATTGACTCAGGATATTAGAAAGAGAAGGTTGGTGAGGTAATATCTTTTATGGGACCAACTTCTGTTGGTGAAAGAGAATCTTTTGATCTACACAGAGCTTTTCCCTGAGTATCCAGAAGAACACTGTGTAACTCAAAAGCTTGTCTCTTTCACCAACAGAAGTTTGTCCAATAAAAGATATTACATTACCCACCCTGTCTCATTAAAATTTTTGGAAGATGAATGAAAGTCCTCCAAGCTGCTTTGAAAAATCTCAGCCATAGCTATTTCTCTCACACATTTACCTTTGAAGTTCGTATTACATTACTCTGCAAGACAACCAAGTAAAATAATTTGATATAGCAAGCTTTACCTGTTCATCTCTTTGTCTCCACTCTTGCCAATTTTCTTCCTGAGAGTCTTTCGCCACTGGGCTGTGCAATATTTGTTCATGTTGAGACAGACAGCCTCCATGAGAGGATTTCTGAGGAATCTTTTTAAAAGCAAGATTTCGGAGCTGCAAAGCAAGAGCCAGGAATATAAATCAATGGTGCTGCTATTTACTAGAATATTAGTGATTATACAGAAACAATATGCCAATTGGGCTATCTTAGACATTTAGGTGATGTCTACACTACTCCTTATAGTCGCCAAAACTTATGTTGCTCACGGGTGTGGAAAATCACACCCCGAGCAACATAGTTTCGCCAGCATAAGTGGTACTGTGCACAGCACTATGTTGGTGGGAGAGCTTCTCACACCAACATAGCTACTGCCGCTTTTAGGGGGTGGCTTATGTTGACGAGAGAGCTCTCTCCCTTCGGTATAGGGCAGCTACAAAAGAGACCTTACTGCAGTGCAGCTGCATGGGTACAGCTGTGCCGCTGCAAGGTCTCTAGCGTAGACATAGCCTTAGGGGATCTGCCTATAACTTACATTCATTTCACCAATTAAACCAATACAGCCAAAGTAGTTTTAATAGCTGATATTTACAACAGTTTAATGTTTGCAGTGTCAGACCCAGGATATTAGAAAGACAAGGAGGGTAAGGTAATACCTTTTATTGGACCAACTTCTGTTGGTGAAAAAGACAAGCTTTCCAATACACAGCACATGCTTGACTTAAGAGCTAAGTACTACATCAATCTGTGAGCAGTTACTTTTATAATTGTTTTCTGGCATGTGAATACTATAGTGATAGACACCTTAGAAGTACCTTAGGACTTGTCTACACTGACAAGTTTTCTCACCAAGAACTGCCTTTTGGCGACAAAGCAGCAAGAGCATACATACTACAATGGGACTTTTGTAGTGAAAAACGCCCTGTTTTGGTGAAAAAATACTTCCACCCCTACAAGAGACTTGTCTTTTCCCCTCCCTTTATTGTCGACAAAGAGACAGTGCAGACACTGCTGATTGTTTTGTCGACAGAACTGGCTTCTGCCAGTATCTCACAATGCCTGCCCTGATTGCTCTGCTGAGTGTTTTGATCTGTGCTGCCCTGCAGGCATGCTCCCCTCCCCTTTCAAAGCTCTGGGAAGTATCTGTGTGCTGCTCCCTTTGGGGGAACAAAGAGCAAATCATTGGAATGCTCCTGTTCTGCCCTAAGAACACAGCCATAGCGGGAGGGGGACAGACTGCTGTGCTGCTTTGCCATTCCTCAGCACCTAGAGCTCACAGAGCTACTCATAAAAAGAAAAGGAGTACTTGTGGCACCTTAGAGACTAACCAATTTATTTGAGCATGAGCTTTCGTGAGCTACAGCTCACTTCATGCTCAAATAAATTGGTTAGTCTCTAAGGTGCCACAAGTACTCCTTTTCTTTTTGCGAATACAGACTAACATGGCTGTTACTCTGAAACCTGTCAGAGCTACTCATGATGCTGCTCTCGGCAGGTGAGGGGGCTGTGGGAGAACTCGGAGAGAATCCCAAGATGCGCAGAGATCAGCTCTTCCTTCCCACAACACTGCACGGTGGGATACATACCCACAGAGCATTGCTCACCCTGTCGATGATGGTGTCCCCAATGTGGACATGATCTGTCCTCAGAGGGAGCAAGTGTGAACACCCTTTGGCGATTTTTGTTTTGTCGACTGTTGGGTGTCAACATAAAGTTTTGTCAACAAAACTTGGAAGTGTAGACAAGCCCTTAGATAACTACAAAATAATATGTTGAAAAGTAACATTAAAGACTCTCCAACTCAAAAGCAAGGAATTTCACGGTTCACGTTTAAAGTGCATAGCTGACCTCCCAGCCCTAACTTCACTCTAAGTTTTATTAGACTCTCCTGTGTTTATTTTACAGAAAGTGCTCAGACATAGGAAATACCATAACAAAAAGACTACCTGTCCACTCAGTTGTGTATTTTCATGAACAGAAGTCAATTCCAGATGTTTCAAAGACAGACTTAAGACCCTCCACAATGCAACTAATTCTGAAAGACTGTTTCACTGGAAGATGGGGAAATACGATTTTTCTGGACCCCAGATGGCATACATTAAACTCTGAAGCTTACAATTTTATCTTAGGTAGTGTAACATTAGATGTTATTTTCACTCGAATAATTCTTAAATATAAAGATGGTGTTGATAATGTTGGAGCAGCAAGGCTAGGCACTTTACAAAAAAAAATCAGAAAATGTTCGAATTAAAATTGCATGTGCAACATTGAAAACCACAGTTTAAAAAACACATTTGTCCAAAATTGTTTTACCTATTATTGTTACAAATAGGTATTAAGCTTAATTCCAAAAGGATTAGTCCAATTTTTTTAAAATAAATATTTCTAAATTTTCCCTACTTTTTCAATTTGACAATGTGTCAAAGAGGGAACTGTTCTAGACAGGCGACACTAACAAGAAGCCTGAGTAGGTGGACCAGATGTTGCTGCACCAGAAGGAGCAGTTTGAGGCTGCCAAGCATTGCACTTCTATACCCATCCTTGGATCTTTGATTCTATTTAATCTTGGGCTCAGAGGCCCTCTATACCAGGGATAACAAAGCTTCAGAAAAAAGATTGTGGGTATAACAGACTCGGGGCTTGGATCCAAGGAGACTCCAGGGATATTTCTCTTTGCAAGGCCTGTATAGACAGTACCAGGGAAGCCAGTTTTGAAGACTCCTCAGACACAGCCAATGGTTCTAGCCATCTTATGAATATTCAGAAGGACTTTCAGATCTCCTTGAATCACAGGATGCTATCAATGTCATGGGACAATCAGAACTCAACTCCTGCACAAGGTACCTGACACAAATGAAAGATTGTTGCTTCCCACTGGATCCCTGCACATCTGTGCTTTTTTCCTGGTAAATGGAGGAGCTGAGAGACCTCAGATGCCTGGAGAACTCTGTTGCTCTACTTGAGGAAATTGTACCCTAATAGCTAGGTCTGAAAAATGTAAAGCTCTTGAATCTGGACAAGCCAGATTCTTCTTTGCCAAGAGGACTTTTTTTGAGAAGAGATAGTGAATATCATTCCAAGAGCTGAACAACCTGAATCTGCAGCACTTCCCACAGGAGAGTGTCTGAAATGCAAAGGTTTCCATAAGGACTACAATTGTTTTCCCTACGTGCTGGTGTGAAGACAAGTAAACAAATAGGACATCCCATCCTCAAATGACCTTCTGGGCATTATAGACACAGGATGCCTTGGTTCATGTCCAACATTACATCAGCACAAGACCATTTCATGAACACTGGCTTCTTTCCCCCCAGATCTGCCATGGCTGGGTGCGGTGACAGTTTCACTATAGGAAGCTTTGTTTACATTTGTAAGATTTTTTTCCAAGTGAATATTTTCAACAACTTAACCATCAAAAAGTTTAACTAAGAAAACTGTCCCAATGCAGAGAAAGGGGATGGGTTCCAAGTTCACTGAAGCTAGAGGAAAGAGAAACTGAGGGATGGTCGGGATATGGGGCTGTTTATTTGATCAACATAAGACATAAGATCCAAAGCGTTCTTTTAAAGAGTTCCATTACTCATTTGGTATGCAAGTCCTACAAGTTGAATCTGCAGTTTAGAAACATCTATTCCAGGTCAAAGAAAATCTGCCACATCCCTCATTACTAGCCCCACAACCTATGATTCTACCAACTTGTTCCAAGACCTCTCCATCCCTTTCTGGATATAAAGGAAAAAATCCTATAGGAACTACAAGATACCAGCTCCCACTTCCTAAGATGAATGTTTCCCTGTCTGTCCTATATCTCCAGCTCAATAAGGTCTGCGACCAGGAAATGGGGATATGTAAGAAACCAAATTATTTTCACTTAAATGTATAAATCTAATTGTTTGATTAGTCAAGAGCCTCCCACATTTAAAGAAGTGTAGTTGTGACTGAACTCTAACAAAGTTTTGAGGAAAAAATTTATTTTTTAAAATAATACCTTTTAATGACTATAAACTGACATTCTTTTGTTTTACAAAGTAACATGTCAAAAGCAACAAAAATAGCCACATTACTCAGCTAACAGATGAACAATTTACCCAAGGCATATGGGTATCTGGCATAACTGCACACCTTGTATGTTACTGAAAATATAACAGCCTCTCTACCTCATTAGCCTCGCTCTGCTGCTGTTCCTTCTTTTTTCTCCTCTTTTCTTTCTTCTTCTCATTTGTAGTTGATTTTCCCCCTGAAGCTTGAGACTTCCCAGCACCTCGACCACTTCTTCCCTTTCCAGTCTCTGAATCAGAACCACTACCACTATCCACTTGTAATAGAGCAAAGCGAGATGCAGTAGTGGGAACTGAACTGATTACAGCTGAGGCCATTGTATGGTTTGAGATTATTTTGAGGATGACTTCTTATTCAAAGAAAATGCTTCCTGGGAATGTAGCAACAAAAGAAAGAATAAAGGAATCACACTATTCTGCTGTACAAAAACTTTTTGCAATAGCACATGCCTTCACATCAACAATTCAGACCTGTCAATTATACAAGCTTTATGTAATTTTGGGGCAAAAGGCTTCAGGATAAAATAGTGGCTCATTTTACTTTTGAATTAACTATTTCGATAGTTTAATAATTATAATGTAATGTTTTAGTATTAATATATGAACAAGAACAATGAAAGTGAAGGTTGCTTACCAGTAACTGGAGTTCTTTGAGATAAGCCTTTACGCACATTTACACTTTTAGAAGATGTAGCAATGATGCAGCAAACAGAATCTTCTAGAAGCAGTGCCCATTGTGGCACCTGCCTGCTTCTCTCACTGGTCCTAATGGTCTGGGAGCCAGAGTATAAAAGTGGTTGAGGCACCCCTACAGCCTCATCTCCTAGGACCTGAACCTAAGAGTTCAGCAAAGAGACATGATGCCAGGGAAGGAAAGTGGGCGGCCAGGTAGTATGAATTTGTAGAGGCAAGCTCATCTCAAAGAGCTCCAGTTATTGGTAAATAACCTCTATTTCTTCTTCAAGGAGCTGCTGTATATTCTCACTTCTTAGAAGTTTAGCAAGCAGTATTCTCCCCCACAAAAAGCTTAGCTGAGGAGTTCTAGCTGAACAAAGATTGTAATACTGTTCTCCCAAACTTTGCACCAGATCTTGAGGCTAAATGTAAGGAGTAAAGTTTTGTTAAGTGTGCGTTATGAGCTTTAAGTTGCAGTCGTACAGATTTCTGTTATGTGAATGCATCTAAGGCATACCATCAAAGTCACATTTATCCCAGTGAAGAGGCTCCTTGAAGAAGAAATAGAGGTTATTTACCAATAACTGGAAGGGTGTGTGTGGGTGGGTGGGGGGGGGGCACAATGAGGTAATCAGGTGGCAGGAGGACCTGGTGAAGGCCCAGGGTCAGGAGGGGGCTCTGTTTGACAAATGAAGCAAATGGGCTCTGTGCAGGTCTCAGTCAGTGAGACCCAGGCTCCCCAACTGCCACAGCTGCAGCAGCCACCAACCAGCAGTTACCCTCCTCTTTTGGGGAGGCCGGTAGGGACTCTGCAACTGGAAAGCAGAAGGCTGCATCCCAGGAGTACTAGCCTCCCTGTTGGAGGGGTCCCAATCTTGCTCCCAGCCCTTAGCACTGTGTGATGCTTCCCAAAGGTACCCAGGGTTGTGAGGCCCTTCGCTACCACCTGCCCTTAGCACGAGGGGGTTTTGTCTGTGCCTGCTGTGGATCAGCTCCCTGACTCCACCAACCTCTGGCAAACACAAGCACTGCCTTCAACATCTCCGCAGGCCTCACTGTCTCTGTCTAGGTTAGCGATAGGCACACGCCACCCCCAGTCCTCCAAGTGTCCCTCTGGAGCGCTCAGCCCCTGTTCCACCGAACATTGAGATGCCCTGCTCTCAAAGAACCCAGCTTACAAGGAAACTCAGGATCAGCACTCTGCTTAACACATAGCCCTTAGATATATTTATAGTGAAAACAAGAATAAGTTTATTATCAAAGTAGAGAGATTCAAATGATTGTAAGTAAGATTATTGGAAACAAATGGTTACATATAAAACAGACATAACACACTATTTTCCACTGAATGCATCTGATGAAGTGAGCTGTAGCTCACGAAAGCTTATGCTCAAATAAATTTGTTAGTCTCTAAGGTGCCACAAGTACTCCTTTTCTTTTTTACTTTCTAGAGTGTGAATTTAATTCAGAGGACATTCCTGTATCTCCTACAGGATAGTTTACCTCAAGTCTTTTTCCCCAGTGTTTTCAACCAGGATGGCTGAGATCTCTCTTGCACAAGATCAAGCCTGCAGGCAGCTTGTCTTCACAAGTATGCCAGTCTCTCTCTCTCTGCACCCGGAGATGTACAGCAGACCAGGCCTTTGATCTTCACCTGAAAACAGGATTCTCTCTCCCTCCCGCCCTGCCCCTTTTTACTTCTTCCTGTTAATCTCCCTTCTGAAAAATCTACAGACTCTTCACTTCATTACCATTTGACTCACTATGCTAATACACCTCTGTTGTAAGACACTCAGTGGTCCACCAGGGAGACAAGAGTCTCTCACTTCCATCTGGAGAAGGTTGTCTCACAACACAGTACCTTTTAGTACTTTAACTATAAGACCTAGAGAACATAATTTTCATCATGAATACATAACTCTTCATATACAGTACTTCCTGTATATACAGCTCCCAATGATTATGACCACCAGTGTGACACATGCTTTTAGTGAAGACCTGACATGACTCCTTTTTGGTGTACCCCTTTGTACCCCTCTGTGAGCTGGCATCAAGAGGTCCTTGAGACATACACAGGCCCAGGGCACAGAGCTCCCCTCCCCCATGCTGGACACAGCCAGGCTGAAGGCCGGAGGTTAGCAAGAGGCTATATCTAGCAGGGGTGCCAGTCCTCCCAGGGTGCAGCCTTCTTCTCCCCTCTTGACCTTTGCCTCTTCAGCACAGCCCCATTTGCTTTCCCTTTGCAGGAGGGGGATCTGGATGGGCAAGGTGCTGGGTCCCAGCAGTTGAAACCGACTGCTGCAGCGAGCAGGTTTGCTTCCTCAGCTGCTCCATAGGGATTACCTCTCCCCACTCCTGTTGGTCCTGGGCTCCCCTCTCCCATGCATATCAGTGCTTGAGTTATGGGCGGGGGAGGGGGGAGAGAGTAAAAGGGCACTTAAGGATGCAGACGGTCCTGAAGGCAGGATGGGGTGAGGTGCCAACATATATCTTGGGTGGCTCCTGTGCTGACATGCTCTGCACTGCCAAGCCAAGCCCAGCTGCAGCAAGACTGTCTTCTCCCTTCCGCCCTGCCTCCTTCTTCCTCACCTGTTAACCTCCACCTTCTGCCCATCTAATCACCTACCTCTAACTCTCCCTGCCTGCCCCCACTGCTTAACCCTCTTCCCCTGCCTCCCCTATCCTTAATTGCCTCTGCTGCCCTACCCCTAACTCCATCTCCCATTACCCGACCTTCTCCTCCACTCAGTAAGTCCCCTTCTGCCTGCCACTATCCCTTCCTTACATCCTTAACTGCCTTTTGCCCCATCCCCACCTACTGCCTCTGCCTTTAACCTTTCCCTGATTTCTGCACCCAACCAACATCCCTAGCTCCCCTGCTCCTCTCCACCTACACTAAATTGTGCCATCCCCATCTCTTCCACTGATTCCCCTCCCCAACCCACCTCCCCCAGGACTGGGCTTTTACCCCCTAATTCCCTTGGTTCCCTTTGGTGACAGCTCCCATTCTCTGACTTCTCTCCCCCTTTTAGGTCCCCCAGACTTTCACTCCACCCCCTGGTCCCCACCTCCCAGCTCACCCAGTCCCAAACCTCCCTCAGCCCCCAGCTCACCAGGTCCTCACTACACGGAGGGCCAGCGCTGGGACCCTTGATCACTCCAGCAGACTCTGCTCTCTCCACAGACCACCCTCAAATGCATTCTAACTCCCCCCGCCAAGGGACGACATGTTTTCCTTGTAGCTCTTGGCCTTGCTGCTGGCCAAGCAGGAAGTAGTAAGGAGGCCAAAACATCCCCCACCCCCACATGCATTTGAATAAGTCAGAAGTGGAGTAGCCCCTTAAAGTAGAAAGCAGGCCTGGACTCCCCAAATTAACCCTTAATTTGAGCACTGCCACCTGCTGTGCTTCATTTATTTACTAGCCACAAAAGTGATACCAAAAGAATCTGCCAACTCCTTGAGGAGTGCCTGTTATGTTTTTGATCAACTCTGAATCACCACTTCCAGGTTCTACTGGATTATTTGACCAACGTATCTGACAAGCTCAATGAATTTAACCATTCTTTGCAAGATAAGAACTGTAATGAACATCTGAATTATGCACAAAAAAAGTATATAGCTTTGTCAAAAACTTTTGCTCTTTGGAGTAGCTATGTGCTGCAAGACAATTTAGTTATGTTCCTGACACTGTCTTCTGCCATTATGAACTGTGAAATGTTGGTCCTAGACGTTGAAGATATAATTCTGGAACATTTGTATCAGTTTTTCCACACAATTCAGAAATACTTTCCCAAAAGAGAGGCAAATGAATTGCAAGATATCATAGAAACGTAGGGATGGAATGGACCTCAATGGGTCCTCAAGTCCAGCCCCCTGTGCTGAGGCAGGACCAAACCTGCACCATCCCTGACAAGTGTTCATCCAACCTGTTCTTAAAAAACCTCCAGTGATGGGGATTCTATTCCCTTCTTTGGAAGCCTATTCTACTGTTTATCTACCCTTACAGTTAGAAGGGTTTTCCTAATATATAACCAAAATCTTCCTTGTTCCAGATTAAGGCCATTACTTCTTGTTCTCCACGTCCACTGAAGATAGGTAGAACAACTGATCACAGTCCTCTTTATAACCGCCCTTTTATTTTAAGACTTATCAAGTCTTCTTTTCTCAAGACTAAATATGCCCATTTTTTAACCTCTCCTCACGTCAGATTTTCTAACGTTTATATAATTTTTATTGCGGTCTTTCTGGACTCTCTCCAATTTGTCCATGTCTTTCTGAAAATGTGGCACCCAGAACTAGACACAGTACTCCAGCTGAGGCCTCACATGTGCTGAGTAGAGAAGGACAATTACCTTCCTTGTGTTACATGTGACACCCCTGTTAATATACTCCCAGGATATTAGCCTTTTGCAACTGCATCACATTGTTGACCATGGGTAGTGGGTGAAACTTTCCTTGGGGGGAGGCTAGCTCCTTGTCCTGCCTCTTCCACCCACAGCCCCACCCACACTCCACCGCAGGTCCCACCCCTGTCCTCTGCTAACTTGCGGCTCGCCCCTTCACACACACCCCGCAAGGTCTCCCCCTCCACCCACCTGCTGCTCGCCTCCTCACCCTACCTCACCAAACTCCTCCCAGCCTGCCCTGAGACCACCCCCATCTGCCATGCAGCTGACTCGCCACTCACCTCCCTATCCTGCTGCTACCCCCACCCCCCCGACCCTCCTTCCTTTTCACCTTAAAGCACTAACAACATTCCTCAAGGGAACTGAATAAGCAACAGCTATAGATCAATTGCCAGATGGATTCTCCTCTGTGTGGCAGGGAGTTCGGTATATACTATACAGCAGGGGTGGCCAACCTGAGCCTGAGAAGGAGCCAGAATTTACCAATGTACATTGCCAAAGAGCAATAGTAATAAGTCAGCAGTCCCCCATCAGCTCCCCCCTAGCTCCCAGTGCCTCCCACCCACCAGCAGCCCCGCCAATCAGCGCCTCCCGCTCCCTCCCCAGACCTCCCGATCCGCTGTTTCGTGGCATGCAGGAGGCGCGGGGGGGGGGGGGGGGGAGAATGGGGAGAAGCAAGGGCACTGCAGGCTCAGGGGAGGGGGCAGTAAGGGTTGGAGTGTGGGTAGGGCCTGGGGCAGAGCCAGGGGTTGAGTGGTGAGCACCCCCCGGCACATTGGAAAGTTGGCGCCTGTAGCTCCAGCCCTGGAGTTAGTGCCTATACAAGGAGCCGCATATTAACTTCTGAAGAGCCGCATGTGGCTCTGGAGCCAAAGGCTGGCCACCCCTGCTGTACAGAGATGAAAAGCCAGACAACCTGCACCAAACTGAAGCCTAATCTCTCCTTTTAAAAAAAGTGTTTGTCATTGACAGCCTGCATTAAGGCAATAGTTTAATAACCCTTCTTACACAGAATTCCCTGCCAGACTCGTTTACTTAAACTGCGTTTGAATAAAACAATCAGATCAAGAAATAAACTCACTGGCTATGCCAGCTCCTCCTTGAAGGAAGTTAGTCAAAAATACTTCTGCTGGATACAGAGAATAAATGACTGGTCATTTGGAAACTGTTTTAAACCCCAATAACACATTTTCCTACAATATAAAAGCCAGCTGAATGTGGCCAAAAGGCTTCCTGGGCATTGGCAACTACCTGTTAAATGACCTCATTACCACTTTAATGGCCCTTTAACAGTTTCAGTGATCGCTACTAGGGACTTGTCTACACTGGCAATTTACAGCCCTGCAACTTTCTCACTCAAGGGTGGGAAAAAACACCCCCGAGTGCAGCAAGTTTCAGCACTGTAAAGTGCCAGTGTAGACAGTGCACCAGCGCTGGCAGCTACGCCCCTCATGGAGGTGGTTTTTTTAGAGCGCTGGGAGCACTAGGGTTTTTTTTTTTTTTTTTTTTTTTTAAGAGCGCTGCACCGCGACCACACAAGCCACATTAAAGCACTGCCACGGCAGCGCTTTAGCGTTCCCAGTGGAAACTAGCCTACGTCTCTGGAAGGCTTTTTCACTTGTGTAAAGTTACTCAGGGATCCCCTCCCCTCCTCACTCCCCCACCTGCTGCTAGCTTCTGTGTGCATGCCCCCCCCCCACCTCCCCCCTGTAGCAGGCCATGAGAGCCTCAAGGAGAAGAAGCGGGAGGGGGTTGAAGGGGGGGGGCGTGTACCACGGCCTCCCTGTTGGGCAGCTGCGCTAGTGGCGGCTGTCTGACCATGTTGTTAACTCATTCAGTTTGTGATCCACTATAACCCCCTAGATCAGTGGTTCTCAAACTTTTGTACTGGTGACACCTTTCACATAGCAAGCCTCTAAATTAAACCCCCCTTATAAATTAAAAACACTTTTTTATATATTTAACATCCTTATAAATGCTGGAGGCAAAGTGCAGCTTTGGGTGGAGGCTGACAGCTTGCAACTCCCCATGTAATAACCTCACAACCCCCTGAGGGGTCCCGAGCCCCAGTGTGAGAACCCCTGCCCTAGATTCTTTCCAGCAGTACTACCACCTAACCAGTTATTCCCCATTTTGTAGTTGTGCATTTGATTTTTCCTTCCTAAGTATAGCATTTTGCACTTACCTTTATTTAAATTTATCTTATTGATTTCAGAACAATTATCCCAATTAGTCAGGGTCATTTTGAATTCTAATCCTGATTCAAAGCCTGCTTCAAAAGCCATTTTCAGAACACTTAATAGCAAAGGCCAAGATTATCATGACTATAAAGGAGAATCTGACTGACATTGCTGTTAACTCTGTTTTGAGAAATGATTTTGAAGTCATGCCTCTTGATCTGTTCCGGCTCTTAATTCAAAAAGAATTCCATGAATTGTCCTAAACAGCCATCAAAATACGCGTTCACTTTGCATATCTGAGTGAAATGAGTTTTTCTTTCCCTATTTGCATCAAAAAGTAAGTATAAAAGCTGCTTGAACATAGAGACTGATCTGCAGTTGAAACTCTCAGAAATCAGACTGAAACTGCACAGACTGTGCACTAGCAAACAGGCTAATCCTACTCACTGAGACAAAAAGGTGGGTCATCAAATATTCTTTTATGTTCAAGGTTATTTAGCAGTAGAGTAGTAATATTGTGCTATCTTAAGCAATACGTTATTAGCCAAGATAAAATCCTCCTGCACTATGGAAAAATAGTGTTTCTTAGAAAGGGGGGGCTCCATACTGGACTTGAATCTCTTAATCGGAGGGTTCAGCAAAAAAAGTTTGGGAATCTATCTCCTAATGGAATAGGCCTCAAGTCTTGGTAGCACATTTTTGCTAAATTTTAACACTCCACTCTATCGAGCCTGGTCTGTTTGGACAGGCTTTGGGAAGTGATGGCATTATGGTTCTCTTGCTAAGCAATTAAAAGCCTAGATGTTTTGATATACTACTGAGCTATTTTGGCAAACAGGTAATACCCTCATAACATTTAAGATGTATAACTTGACCTCTCTTAATATGGAAGTGAGGTCTTGGAAAGAATAGTAGATTGTCTGATTAAGGTAGTCCTCCATCAACATCCTGGGAAAGGATGCAGGGTGAGGACAAAAAGATCACTTTCTTTATGGAAGATTGTAAGGGAAGGATCAGCTACAAGAGCCTGAAGCTCACTGACCCTTCTCCAGAAAATGGAGATACGAAATGTGAACTTCTCAGAGAGAGTGAAATGAGTTCTGACTCCCAGAGGGTAAAAAAAAAAAAGGGGGGGGCTTTATCAGTCCTGGGAGAATTAAATATAGTTTGGAGGAATGTGTATGGTGTTTTACTCAGTGGAAAGATGTTCACATCTTTCATAAAACCTTTTTCTAAAGTAGGACTAACATGTTAATACCATTATAGGAAATCGTAACTAAGTGCTTTTTCACTGAAGACACTGGAACTGTGGTTGGAGAGGGTGGGGTTTTTTTTGTTTGTTTTTTGTGCACAACAAAAATACCTTCACTACTATATGTACGAGAGAAGCACACTAGAAAGGCTACGTCTACACTAGAAACTTCAAAGCGCTCCCGCAGCAGCGCTTTGAAATGTGAGTGTGTCACGTGCGAGCACTGGAAGAGAGCTCCCAGCTCTCAGAGCCTGTCCACACTCGCACTTTAAAGCGCTCAAACTTGCTGTGCTCAGGGGGGTGATTTTTCACACTCTTGAGCCAGAAAGTTAGAGCGCTATAAAATGTAAAAGTGTAGACAAGCTCCTAGATTGTCACAGCTCGTGACAGAATTCTAGAAACATGGGGAAGGATGCTTGCTATTAGAGGGAACTGGGGAAAATGCATAGAAAACATTGGTTCTTCACTCCAGAAGAACATCTGCTGTTCACTATCTATTCCTGCTCTGAAGAACTTTTTGCATCTGGCGGAAAAGAAATCTCTCTCTGAATGCCCTGATTTTTGAAAAAAATCCAGCCTGCCACTGTTTTAGAGATCACTTGTCTTGATCCTGGAGGACTGGACTGATCTGATCAGCTAAAACAGTGGTCCCCAATTTTTTTTCCCCTCACATCGCCTCCTTACCCCTGTCTGCGCTCCATCATGGAGCCAGGCCGAGCAGGGCTGCAGCTCTGGGAGGCGGGGATGCACATGGTGTAAGGAGGCGAAGGCTGGGGCCAAAGCTGGGGGCAGGAGTGGAGGCCTACAGCCATGCGCGAAGCCCTGGGCGCAGGGCCGGCAGCTGGGTGGCGCTCCCTCCCTGCCCCCTGTGGGGGCTGGTCCAGGCCCCAACCGTGCCTTCCCGATCATTACTCCACGCACTCTCTCCCCCCCGGGACTGCGCCCTACAGATCAAACACCTCTGTGCTCAAATATTGGAGATGTCTGAGATGATCACTGAAAGAGGCTGGAATATTCTCATCTGAATAATGTTCCTATGATTCCATCACTTGAGGCAAGTGAGCACCTTTTTAGGTATTGTTAACAAGAATAATTTCTTCCATATTTAGACCATAATGATGAGCTACCCAGTGTCACAGAGGTTTCATCCTCAATCAAGCATAAGGAGTACCATAAATGGCTGAAGTCTCAAGGCCCAACGGACCAAGATAAGAGATCATTTGCTGATCAGAGTTCTCAGACAGTACGTACATGGTTCTGCATATATTTAGGTACCTATGTTCTGTTAGGAATACTTTCCCTTGTGCCAAATCCAACATAGATACGCAATCCTTTTCCATACTAGGCTGCCTCCCAACCCCTCTTCAGGGATCCTTCTCATGAGACTATATGAAGGGCATAAATGCATTCTCTTCTGGGGCTGGGAACAACAGAAGAATAATATGAGGGGGAAAGGGTTTCTATTGAGGAATCAAAAAGCATTTCTAAGAGAGTCAGAGGTTATTTTGGATCTCAAATTTAAATTCCTTAATCAGAGAGCTCAAGTTTCAGATTGTTGCCCTGGACTTGAGTGTTCTCAAAATGTCAGACATTGGTATGGCAGCCGACTTAAGATGGCAGAACATACATGTCTACCTATACTTGGATGACTTGTTACTTTAGGTCTCATCTTAACAACCTCTAACAGAGTCCACACAGAGGATCTGCCATCTGTTTCACCCTGCCGTCTGCATTACCCTGACTCAGACTGCCTTTCCACAAAGTTCAAAACTATTCAGTATCTGAGTGAAGTGCTTATTTACATCAAAAGTAAGTACAGAAGCCGCTGTCTACTTTGGGATAAAAAAAATTTCTCATAGAAGCCTTTCCCTCCCTCATATTCTTCTTCTATTGTTCCTAGCTCCAGAAGAGAATGCATTTATGCCCTTTACACGGTCGCATTAGAAGGGTCCCTGAATAGAGATTAGGAGGCAGCATAGTGTGGAAAAGGGCTGCCTATATATGTTGGCTACTTCAAATTGCCATGGATATGATCTAGTGTTAGTAGAATACTTTTACATTTCTAAAGGTCAGCACAGTAGCCAATAGGAAAGCACCACATTTACAATCTGTTTCAAGGAGACAATATTAGCAGATCCAAAATATAGCCCATTTCCCTTCTTATTCATTTGCAAAGTCAGTAAATTTCATTATGTATGAACACACTTTCCATTAAAAGTAGCAGCATCTGAAAACTCCTGAACAACAGTACTGTAACAATCCATCTTGTGACAAAAACGTTATGGCAACAGATTTAAATGTCAAACATCCAAGGAGCTATGAGCAGAAAGCATTTAAAACTTTATGAAAAATACCATGGCAGTCTCCTTTTAGATTGTTGTATAATGTATATCCAGTAGGCTGACAGTAAGTTTGTAACCATCATCGTTAGAATTGTTTTATTTACTAAAAGTATATTATAAATGTAAGGCACTTGATCCTGGTGGTCAGTCTTATTTATTCCTTCCTAAAATATTTTTAAGGTTTTGTTTTTGTTTTTTTTTTTTTTTTTTTTTTTTACAGCAAACAACAATGTATCAATGCAAGAACAGAAACTGCCATTTAAAAACTGCTTATTTTTGATCCAACCAAACTGAATCTACCCATTTTGGTCAAGATTTTCTAAAAAGTAACAAGTGATTTTGGATGCTCTACCTGAAATACCTTAAATGGGCCTAACTTTAATATAGTGCACAGCAGCTTCTTAACGTCAAGTTCCATTAAGGTGTCATATCTGGGCAGCAAAAAAAAAAAAATAAATAAATAAAAAAAAAATAAGACACTCAAAAATACTATTACTTTTGAAAAGTAGGTTTGTTTATTTTAAAGGTTGCAGGGTTAAATAATGCAAACTCACATTTCCAAGCTCTCAAAATATTTTTTAGCATCATGACATACTATTTCTGCCATACAGCGTAGCAGTTTTTACAACTGGAAATACACATGAGCAGCTATGATCATGTGTGATAAGCTCAAATGCATACGTGCAAAAGGGTGGTTACAACCTTAACTTTCACATTTCCTGTCTTAGGTACTTTGTGCAACTGTAACAGTCCATTAACTTAGTTTTTTTACATTTAGTTTCCAGTGTGTGTATATGTAGGGCATTTTTGTTTTGTTTCAAAAGGAAAGTCCCCAATTCTCTAACACATACCAGTCAAAGATTAACAGGCATTGATCATCATCATTAGTAAACTCTGCACTAAGAAGCACCAAACAGCCAAAGTTCAATGTGTCTTATTACTGAGACCTTATGCATATTCCCTTTTCTCTGCATTCATATAACTATGAGTGCAATCAAGAAAAACACCTCCTGCCACTTGACCAGTGCTCTTCTCCCTGTAAATCCTCCCTTTTCCGTAGTTTTAACATAGGCCTTAAATCTGCATTAAGTAGCTTAAACCACTCTAAATCTTTAGAGCGGCTGAAACAGATTAAACCTATAAGGTCTTAGACCCCAATTCTGCGATGAGCTCCATGCAGGTGAACCCATGCACCCACACACAGCTGTGCCGAAGCCAAAGGAGTCTGGCTCAAAGATCCACCTATGCAGAGCTTGTTGCAGGATTGGAGCCTCAGTCTTAAAAAGTTTAAACTCATCTAAGGTTTTAGGTTTAAACCGGAAAAAAGTGCCAGGAGATACCATGTAAGTGGTCAAAAAGGTCGTAGGAGAACCAAGTGATGTAGTTGGGCAAGGGATGATATAATACAAGTAGGATTTGGTTAAGCTTTTCTTAGTTCAGGATTCTGATCACTAAGTAGTCATATATATCCTAAATAGTCATAACTTTACAACCACCAGACAAGTATTCCCTAACCCAGGATTTGTTTTGGGATACGTCAATGAGACTTAAACTCAACCCAAGATTAAGAAAATCAATTTGCTAAATTTTAAAGTTACAGATGTTTAGGTAAACAAATTTTGAAAGGTCACACTCAACATACCATGCATCCATGCACCACTCCTTTACCAAAAACATACTCATACATATAAACATTTAAGAGTTCTAGCTCTTGTAAATCCAAGTCTGACTCCACACCTAGAGCGCTCCCGCTACTCCCTAGTGCACATTTTTGCCAGCCAAGCAGAGGTATTAGTGCTCATTGTCTGCTATGACCAAGCAAAATCTCAAGCTTCAAACGTTAGCAGTTTTTCTTGTATTCTTCTCTAAAAAGGGTTAGATTTGTTTCAAGAAAAAAAGTCAGAAGTATTTTTCTGCAGTGACCCAGTCCCAGAGCACATCTAAAGGGATTTGGCTCAAGCTTGGGGAAGGTCCTCAAACAGGAGAAGTTTCTATTACACAGAAAAAGAAAAGGAGTACTTGTGGCACCTTAGAGACTCATGAAAACTTATGCTCTAATACATTTGTTAGTCTCTAAGGTGTCACAAGTCCTTTTCTTTTTGCGGATACAGACTAACACGGCTGCTACTCTGAAACCTATTACACACCGTGAACGTTCCAAACCCGTGAATACCAGGGGCTTATTTTACATATACTGGGGCCCAGCGCTAACAGGCAGAGCTTGGCCAAGCAGTGATCAGGCGGCGGAGAACGAGCTGCTGTGTGTATCAAAAAGGCCAAATGCTAGACAAAGTCACTGTTTCCAAGAGAGGGGAACTAGAGGCAGCAGGAGGGCCAGCAGCGGCCGAACCCCAGGGCGCTGGCCGACGGGATTCCCCACGCGGATGCGGGATGGTTAGTTACCAAGACACCCGCGCTAGCGCCGGCAGGATTTAGCTGCGGAGCGAACAAAGCCCTGCACGTCTCAAGGAAGGGCGGGCGGGCTGGCCCCAGAGGGGAACAGGCTCGACGTGACCCAGCAGGGCTCTCCCGGCTGCAGCCGCCCTCAGCGCTTGGAGCAGCTGGAGACCGCAGCCCCCACCCGAGAGGCAGCAGCAGAGCGGCGCAAGAGGGCGCGCGGCGGGGCCCGTGCCTGACACTCCCTCGGGCCTGGCGAGAGAGCAGCGGCGAGTGCCGCGGACGCAAACGGCTTCTTCGCCAGTAACACCTCCGCCCCTAACAGGCCCCACTCCGGCAGGGGCAGCGTCCCGCCGAGCCCGTCCCTCCTCCTCCTCCTCGGGGGAGGCCGCGGCTTGCGAGGGAGCGGCGGGATACTCATCTTCTGCGCGGAATAATCGGAGCCAGGGGGCGGGGTGGGGACGCGATGGGGCAGCTTGAGGAGCCCCGGGGCCCGCGGAGGCAGGCGGAGAGACATACTGTGTAGCCGCCGCACTCACTCCTTCTCCGGGGCGGGGAGGCTCCGGCTCTGTCCCCAGCAGCGGAGGGGCTATCAGCGTCACTACTGTCTGCTAACAGGCGGTTACAACGGGCCTTGAGGGACCGGGCTGGGCAGTTGCGGAGAAGCTCGCGCCGCGGTAGCGAAGGGAGGGGGTGCCTTGTTCGCTCGCGGGTTTGTTTATTTACCTCGTTCGCTGGTTGGCTGGAGTGGCGGTACCAGCGCGTGCGCAATAAAAAGGACGTGTGACGCACAGTTGCGAGCGGAAGGCAACCATTCAGGGCGGGTACGGATACGGATACCAGGCTGGCTCAAAATGCCTAATGAGCCGGCCGCGGGGCAGAGGCGGCTTGGAGAACACGTCGTAGCGAGGGAAGAAAGCTAGGGGCGCGCGCAGCCCCTCTCTGATGAAGCACCATGTCCCTTCGTGTACGGGGGTAGCCACCTACTGAGGCACGTGCCACTTCCCCCCTCCCATCCATGATAAAGGACGATGGCGGCAGGGGGCTGGGTGGGAAAGGGAAGCCAAGCCGCGCCATGGGCCTCGACCTCTCCCCGCTTCCCACCCAGCTCTGCTGCCAGGGAGGGAGCTGGTGCTGGGCCGCAGCAGCCAGGCTTGGTGGCGGGGGCCGGCTCTGCAGTGTCTGTCAGCGCCCTGCGCAGCAGCGCCGTCAGCAGGACGGGGGCGCAGTTTGCCTTCACGTCAGGCCTGCTCTTGCAGAATCCTGCATCGCTAGCCGCAGCCTTGCTGTGAAACCAGGAATGGTTTCCCAGCTCGGCCTCTGCTGGGGCGGGGGAAGAGAGTCGCCCCAGTTGCGGCTTAAACTAATACATTGTTCAAGTTTCAGTGAGGTTGATCTACAAGCGATTCTTATCCCCGACTGAAAGCACAGACCCTATAGTTGAGCTGGGTCCTGTTAGGTTTTTTTGCCCTGGTTTCCCGTTTTAATTTTTGTTTACTCAATTTATAGCTGTTACTTTCAGATCATTGTGTTGTCTGTGTTATTGTTATGACATTAGTGGCCCTATTAGCATTAGGGCCACTACTTTGTAGCACCACTACAAAGTAAGGACAATCCCTATCCCAAAAAGTTTAAATTCAGAAGAGACAAGTTAGACAAGGGGTAAGTAAGAGAGCATATTATTTTACAGATGAGGAACCACTGCACACAGAGAGTGTAATCTGCCTAAGGTCATGCACAAATTTCTGACAAAGCTAGGAACTGATCTGCTACCCAACCCCCTGAAGTGCTTTGGACCACAAAAATCATTCTTCCTTGGAAAAGCCCCACCCTACATTCCTTAGCGCATTAAAGGAGCCCTAGGTGCCCTAGCTCACTACCCGTCCACACTGGCAAGACACTTAGAGCGCTCTGACTCCATGGCTAGAGCACTCCTGGTACTCCACCTCAGCGAGAAGATTAACACTTGCTGCATCTTGGCTGAAATGCCTGGGCATCAGTGTGAACGAGGTGTTGCATTACTGCACTCTGATCGACCTCCGGAAACGTCTCATCATCCCCTTAAGTGGCCACTCTTGTCATTGTTTTTGGATCACTGGAGGAATGCGGATATGCCCTTTGAAAGCTCTGTTTCTGACAGCCAGCTGCTTATCAGCTCCGGACAGCATTCCACAGTAATGGTTGCTTTGTGTGTGAGAGAGGGAAGTGGGTGGGGGGAGGAGGGTCTGCTACTGTCTGAACTTACAAGACAGCATGGTGACATGCTCTCAGTCCCCCAAAAACCAACTCTCTCTCCTCGCACATACACACAACATACTCCCTGTCACACTCCACCCACCCCCCATTTGAAAAGCACATTGCAGTCACTTGCATGCTGGGATAGCTGTCCATAATGCACCTTTCCCAATACCGCTGCAAGTGCCTCAAATGTGGCCACACCAGTGCGCTTGAAGCTGTAGGTGTGGACAACCTGCAGTGCTTTCCCTACTGCGCTCTCCGAAGGCTGGTTTAACTCAAAGCGCTCTACATCTGCAAGTGTAGCCATGTCTTTAACCAAGATTCAGGATGTTACTTTGGGTTTTACATTACATAATGTATCTCAACTAGAGTTATGTTAACTGGAAAATGGAGAGACAATAAAAGCAAATAAAAAATACTCAGCTATGATTTCATACTGCTAAACAACCTAGCCCTACTGTAAAAATCTTGTAGGTCTAGTGATTTAAGCCAAGGAATGTTTACATCTTAAGCATTTTGTCAAGCTGTTCCCTCTGAACATCTCTGACATCAAGACTATTTCCCTAGTGCACATCTCTCCCTCTGATATGGGGCAAGTATCTTGCCTGGATTGCACTACATCATCTTTTGGGAATGATGCATTGTCAAGTTTAGCACTTACAAATTTACCACGATCCCATCTCTAGTAAAATTCTTTTCATCCAATATTTACTGAAACTTCAATTTTCTGGCTTTTACCAGTCTCCATACTTATGTGACCTAAAGCATTTCAAAAGGAGTTGCATGTTGCTTGGTTAAAATGCCATTTATTTATACAGCTCTCGCTCCAGATAAAAGTTTTTGTATTGCCTCTTACCCCAAAAGTGAAATAATCTCTGAACTCAAAACTTATTTACATTTTCAATAAGGTGTTTTTTATACCACATTTCACATTTTTTTAAATTATATTTTAATAACATTTTAGCATGGTTTTGGACTAACTTTTTCCTGAATAATATTGGTTTTGTACCCATATTTCCTTCTGATCATGGGCACCACTAGAGAGGCCTATGCCTTCCATAATATTTTCCTGTATAATTGAAAATGTAAAGATTTGTTTACCCTACAGTTTACCCTACCTTTACAGTTTTCAAAGAGTTAAGTGAACTGTTGGATCTTGTAATTATGAAATGCATCCAACATGGCTAGCATAAACTCACATCATTTCCTTTAATCATTGCAGTTTCTGTGCATGAGAGGTACCTGTCCCATAGATCCTAGCACAGTTCCCCAAACCTAAAGGTTTGTGTTAACAATTCACTTCGATAGGTGAGGTACTTCTATTTTTTTTTAAATGCAAACCAGCTATTACCATTTTTTGTTGTATTTAGAAAAGTTAAATGGCATTGGTATTGCATCAAAATATGTTCTGAAACAAAAAATACCTTGCATGCATCAATTTCATATAAACCTTAGAAAACTCACAAGCATAAGATTACAGAAGCATCGCCAGCTCAAAACAAAGGAGTACAGGAAACTGCACGTTGCATAGAGTAGGAACTAAGGTAGTATAAAAGCACTATGGGACTTTGCTGAGAGGACTAATTGTAACATTATAGCTGCAGAACTGGTATTTTCAGTCTGTATTAGGCCTAGATTAGTACAGGGTGACCCAATGCAGTGGTGAGCCTTGCTAGGAGTAAGTGCAGTTGTAATGGTTTAGCAACAATTGGGCTTTGTTGCAAGTACTTGTTTGTAGTCTAGAGGTGTGCTACACGTGCCAGCAATCCTGAGTTTTTATAATATAGACAAAGGTTAATATTATTCATGTAGAGCTAGCTGTGTTCCTTAGCTGTTCTCAGTGGGAGATTTTCTTTAGGGTTCCATCCTGAATTAGAGATCCTATGCTCATCTTTAACATGGCAATGAAGGAATTATAAATCTTGAAAGGTCTGGAAAGCCTGAATGGTATTCACATTTCTAGATTTAATAACTTGTCTTAAGTTAAAACGAGGAAAAAAGGCACCACAAAGAAGTGCCTAACCATTTATTTATTAAATTCAGAAGTTTAGTGCTGAGAGTCTGAAAATAAGAATATCAAACTTACTCTGAAACCAGTACAGAATAATCCTCATCAAATAAGAACCGATGTAAGCCATTTTCCACCTAATAAAATTGCCTTTGTGCAGAATTTGTATACCAAATGTCATCCCAATATGACTAAAAATGATTCGTGCATGGTGAAACTCATTGTAATGCAGAGATGTATATGAAGTCTTATGTGCCTCTTAAATCTCACCTTAAGTTCCTAAAACCAAATCCTTGTCCTATTATAGACAGCAGCAAAACTCCCACTGGTTTATGGGACTGGGCTTTAACCCTTAATATATTAAGTGGGTGCACAGAGCCTGTTGCAGAACATATGCATGAGATGAATTTCACTATGGTCTATACCAGGAGTGGGCAAACTACAGCCTGTGGGCCGGATGCGGCCCATGAGCCACACCACCCGGCTTGGCCCCGCTCCGGCCGTGGCACTGGCTCAGGGGCCACACCACGTGGCTTGCCCTGCTCCAGTGCTCTAGCCAGGGCGCTGGGTCAGGGCCGAACCATGCGGCTCGGCCCCACTCCATCTGGGGCACTGGGTCGGGGGCCGCACCACGTGGCTCCCAGAAGCCGCAGCCTGGCCCCTCTCTGGCTCCTATGCACTCCAATGGCTCCCTCCGGTGCACCAATGGGAGCTGCAGGGGCGGTGCCTGTGGATGGGGCAGCGTGCAGAGCCGCCTGGCCGTGCCTCTGCATAGGAGCCACAGAAGGGACATGCCACTGCTTCCAGGAGCCACTTGAGGTAAGCGCTGCTTGGAACCTGCACCCCTGAGCCTCTCCCCATGCCGCAATCCCCTTCCCCAGCCCTGGTTGCCCTCCCTCTCTCCAAACCCCTCGATCCCAGCCCGGAGCACCTTCCTGCACCCCAAAGATCTCATCTCCAGCTCCACTCCAGAGCCTGCACCCCCAACTGGAACCTGCACCCCTTCCTGCACCCCTGCCCCAGCCCTGATCCCCCTCCCACCCTCCAAACCCCTCAGTCCCAGCCCAGAGCACCCTCCTACACCCCAAACTCCTCATCCCAAGCCCCACCCCAGAGCTGCACCCCCTCCCGCACCCCAACCCCAATTTTGTGGGCGCTCATGACCCACCATACAATTTCTATTCCTCAATGTGGCCCTTAGGCCAAAAAGTTTGCCCACCCCTTGTCTGTACTCCTAAAAAAGAGGGTCTATAATGGAAAAAGCAATAGACCTCCAGCACCCACTATTGTGTTTAGATATTGTAATAAATATAGAATTTGGATTGGAAATCAGCTTAACTTAACTTCAAATGTACAATGCTACCCAAGCAGCCAAACAGTTTTTAAAGGGCTTTCTCTTTTCTGCAGTTAAGTTTTAGCATTGACATATAACAGCTGAAGCAACTGTCAGAAGAATGATGGCCAGGTAGATCACTGTAAATTAACGCCTTACATTCTTTTTACTCCCAGACTGCACATTAGTGAAACATAGGCCATAAATGCCAATTAGTGAATAACATCAAGACAACCAATAAATGACAGGTTTCAGAGTAACAGCCGTGTTAGTCTGTATTCTCAAAAAGAAAAGGAGTACTTGTGGCACCTTAGAGACTAACCAATTTATTTGAGCACGAGCTTTCGTGAGCTACAGCTCATGGTTAGTCTCTAAGGTGCCACAAGTACTCCTTTTCTTTTAACCAATAAATCGCTTCTTTGTGGGACTTAAAGAAAGTCTTGTAGTCCCGCTTATATTTACCAATAAAAACCAGGACTATCTCATGTAGTGGGAGAGGAAAAGTTAAGAATGTTTTATTCACCCCAGCTCTATTTTCACTCAAATATTTATACTAATCAGAATTTAATCATTCATTTAGCATATTTGTTTTTTCCTCCCTGTATCACTGCTACCCTTCCCTCAGGCTGTCTTTATTCTGTTTTCATATCTAGACTGGCAGAACCCATTCAAAGCTCACAATTCTTCCATATCTCTACTGAGTGGTTCCAAATCTTCCATTCAATACATCTAAAAGTCAGAGGGACAAATGCAATTTCTACTATATGGGGAAATATATATACCAATGTGCCGTGGAACCAAATCTGATATAAAGTAGGTAAAACATCTTTTAAAATTTGCAACAGGTTTTAAAGATCATTTAAGTAAATGCCCATTATGCTTGGATAAGTAAATAAACCTCCCACCCAATCCTACAGAAATTCACAGAGCATCCAGTGACACTTAGTAGTGAATCATTCTATCCTACATTTTAGTTTTTTGAGCCCATATGGACACATTTTTGGTTGGTTTTTTGTGTGTAAAATACAAAGCAAAATCAACCCAGATCTATTTAAATGCAGGCTAATAGACAAGATAGTTTGAGGTATATGATAAAGGCTCAGTATAGGTCTTTAACAGTTGTGTTTCATACAGCTGGTACGGTGATGTAGAAAACTGAAATTAAGCTTTTTAATACATTTACTGTATTTCCATGTATTGCTTTAGCATACCTGTATTAAGATATGAATATTAAATACATTTATATAAAATTTAACATGACAAAGCCTCAATTATTTAGACTTACAGCACAGTAAAAACTCCTAACCAAAACCACCAACCAGTTTAAAAAAACCCCAGAAACCTCCAACTCCCTTATATCACAATTCTACAGAACAATATGTAATAAGTCCAGTTTTCAAGGATACAATTATATAGGCCTTTACAGGGCTGCAAAATGGTTCATCAATATGGTTATAATACAGTTTTGTGCAATCTATACAGAAAAGACCAACAATTGTGTTATAAGACAGTCAGAGCACTACCATGTTACAACATGATCTCCTGACATGGTAAAATTTGCTCTGTAGAGAGGCCTTTGATGGCGTGAAGCATGGGAAAATGAAATTCTCTCTCTCTCAGTGGCTGTGTACTGGAGGCTTCAATCCAAGTATATCAGCAAATAATCTCAGTTCAGACTGGAAGGATTTGCTGTTGCTAAGTGCAGCAAATAATTCAGGACAAAGTTTTCAAATATGGGTGCTTAAAGTTATGTCCCTACATAAAAATGGCCTGGTTTTCAAAACTGCTGAGCTCAGAGGTGCTAATCACCTTTGAAAATCAGGTCACTTTTACTTAGGAGCCTAAATATGAATGTAGGTGCCTAACCTATAGCACTCAAATTCAAAAATCTTGGCTTCTTCCTTCAAGTCAGCTCAGCTAACTAGCTTCTTGTGAATGATAACTGCTCTCTTATAAAACACTATTCAACTTATTATTCAGAACTAAACAAACTAGTTGTAAACCAATGGATCTGTGTACTGTCTGCTCTGAAGTACATTTGGATTTTAAAAGAATGATTCACATTTCCTTCTAAATTAAAAGTTGTGAACCATTATTACTAATAACAATGTATTACACTGTACTGCTGGATTACCTTAAGATGCTGAATTTTTGGTCCCATATTTACCATTTCAATAGTACACAAACATCACACTTCAAATCTAGATACGTCGAATGTAAGAACGAAAGAAAGAAAGAACCCACAAACAAAAAACACAAAAAGTAAAGTGAAATAAGTAATTGCATCAATTTCACAAATAAGGCATAATACTTGTTTCGCACAGAGCTTAAAAAAGTTTATATAAACATGTAAAGAAAAAGACTGAACAGTTTTTAAGGCATGTTTGGCTCATGCAATATAACTCTTACATAAGAGTAAGTAATTAAATACTGAGGAAAAATTAAAAATTATTTGAAATATTTACATATGTGCCTTTCGAGGAACAAACTTAGTTTTAGATCCTGATATCAAGCATATGCTACGTAAGATATGTAGTATGAGTGATGGGAATTCAGTCACTGCCAATTACTAGGTGAAGGTCCAGCAGCCAAGCTTTTAAACTATGTATTTTGCAAATTACCAGGGACCTTAATGTGTTTTTAAACCATGAAAGTGAAATTACCTTAGTCTCAGAATATTCTTGTACACTTCAATAGTCTTCAATCTTCACTAATGTTAACTTTTGAAAAATGCACCAGAACTTTTAGAGTGATTTGAAAAACCAAGGAGTATAAAGATTTTTTTTTTTCTCTCAGGAATAAAAAGCTTTTTAATCATGTGCCTGTTTGTGGTCATGCCAATAAGAAAGTGTCTCAGATTCTTTGAAACTGCATAAGCGCAAGAGACACATATGATCTCTGGTGTTCTGAATATCAACAGTTACAGAACAATGTGGCTGCTAGTTTACTAGTGCATGAATAAAGGAAATGTAATACAGTGATTCCAGTAGCATGTGCTGCTAAAAATGTGTCAAAGAATAACTATATCTTGAAGTCATTAGATTTTCTGGACATTTCAATGGAATCTGCAGCAACAGAATTGACACCGACTCCAAGGCTGGAGCGCCTCAGTGATAGTTCGGACGCAGGAATATGCCGTAATTCTCGGCGAGACAGTTTTACTGGAGTTACTCCTTGAAGCTGTGTTATGATCTCTTTTGTCTGAGAATGAGAAAAGAGTTGAGGATGAGATTTTGAAGGGTGTACTTCATCTGGTCCTGGTTGGTCTTCCGTACTACTTGATAAACACCCTCTATTGTGTACTAGCTCTGAAACATCTTCTTCAAGCCTGTATGAATTCTGCCACCACCTTAAACCACTTGCTGGGCTGTCTGTTTCTCTTAATTTTCCTGATAGTTTGTTACTTTCAGGTTTGGACGTCAATCTGAATTCTTCTGAAGAAACTCCTGCTTCTTGGCTGAGTATCCTGTTAGCAGCATCATTATCTAAAAGGAAGTTTTCCGGGAAGCAAATGTTAGGATACAATTCATATGAGAATCCTCCCAGTCAAGGAAACATTGTTTTACAGAACATTAACTAGGAAATACAGTCTTAGGGCATTAACAAGATTAAATGTGAAAGCTGTCCCCAATAATGATGATTCAACAGTGGTGTATGCAGTGTAGTTGTAGCTATGTCAGTCCCAGGATATCAGAGAGAAGGTGGGTACGGTAATATCTTTTGTTGGACCAACTTTTGTTGGCAAGAGAGACAAGCTTTCGCGCAACATTGGTGGCATTTTTTTCAGTCTGCTAAACAAACATCTCATGTATAATGACAGAAGGTAACTAGCTGTTACTTCCATCAACCTAGGCCAGCAATTCTCAAACTTCATTGCATCATGACCCCCTTCTGACAACAAAAATTACTACACGACCCCAGGAGGGGGGACCAAAGACCGAGCCTGCCCGAGCTCCACTGCCCCGGGGGTGGGGGGCAAAGCTGAAGCCCAAAGGCTTCTGACCTGGCCAGGGGGCATGTAACCTTAGCCCTCGGTGGTGGGGCTTGGGCTTCAGACTTGCTGTGGCCCAGGGCCGACACCAGCCTTGGGGTCCCGACCCACAGTTTGAGAACCCCTGGGTCTGGGCATTTATACCTATCTCTTCACTATTTTAACTTGTAAGTGTACCTGACCTAATGGGCTGATGCATAATGGGTCAAGCTTTCAAAAGCAGCACCTAAAATTACACCTGTAGTTATGCAATCAAATGCACAATTCTGTAAGTTCAATTTTAATGTGCATGTTCATTTCTTAGACTTCTTTGAAAATCTGGCTAATAAATTTAAATCAGCAGAAAAAATAGATTTTATTCTCTTGCATGAACACATACAACAACAAATCCAAGAATAAACGAAAGGCAAGGTGAGATGTTTAATGGTAATATTATAAGAAAACTGAACCACTATTGGATTTTGTATCATTCCCATCAAAAATGTATTTGGGAAAATTAGATTGTTCCAGAGCTCACACATTTTTCTTTGATTAAATGACCAGGACTAGTTTTTGGAGAAATTCACTTGTCCTAAAAAATGTGCTTACCTGACAATTAAAAATCTCTATTGTAGTCTTTCCCACATTCAATTAGAATCAGATCTCCTGTAGTACTAGAGTTTGTGGTTTATGTTCTATAGTGTAATGAACTTGTTGGCTCATTACACCACCTCAAATGAGCTAGAGGGAAAGGATTCGTCCATAAGACACTTCAGGGATGAGTGGGGAGACAGGGACCCAGATCAGCATACAGCCAAAAGGAGGCACTAGGTTACCCAGAATGGCCCAGAAAAGGTGACATTTTGGAAGCAGAACTGATCGAGCTCAGGGAGAAACAGAGGACCAGTGAGCAGCAGGCCAGAATCAGTGATCTGGTTCTCTGAAGGGATGGTCAGGGGGAGTAGCCTGTAACCAGAAGACATGAGGCCAGCAACCACTTAAACAGGATTACAAAAAGACAACATGAAGAGGGTCCCCAACTAGGCACGCTATAGGACTGAACACTGGTCAGTGGGATACATAGGCCAATACTTAATTGCCCTCTAATGGTAGGATGGACTAGAAAGGGCACTCTAGGTAATAGGCCTGAGAAGCTCCTCCACTGTACAGTTGCCTTTGGTTCCCCCTCTCCTAGGCTGTACTCTAGAGCCGAGTTAGGAACTAATGTGTTTATCTTTTTATTGTATTTGTCTAATTCACGATACCTAGAGTATCTACATCCTTTCTACTAGACCTAGTAAAGGTTCCTTTTTTACTTACTAGAAGTCTCTGAGTATTCAATGAGAACCCACCAAGAGTTAAGTAATGTCTGTGTAGCATAATACTTGAAGCAGCTACAGTGCTTGCCTCAGAGTCAGCGGTATGCATCCCATGCTACCACATATCTAAAAAAGGGACTGCTGTACCTCAAAGTTTACAGTGACATCCTACAGTGGGGTCAACTACAGTACCATTTGAAAGCTTTCAGTTAATAAAAATCCTTTGTTTTTAACTCTATTTGAGACAGTGAATACTGAAATGTTAGAATCCAGAAAAGCAAGATAATAATCTGATGCAATTTTAAAGGTACAACATATTGCAGACTGTTGAGACTAGAAACAAATGACTTCTTTCACTTGAAAGCAACGGAAGCAATAAATCATCCTGGACAGATATCACTATTAAAAATTAAACTAAGGAAAAACTGCTTTGCTCAAGTCTGCTCAAATGTAAAAAGTTCAAAGCTTGAGACTCTCTGCATTAACTATTTTTGAAATGTTACTATTAAAAGTTGTATATTGTTTCTATTGTGACTACAAAACACATACATTTAGTTGATGCCACCAGCTGATAAAATGACTCTCCCACCAGCTCCTTCAGTTTCTTCTTTAGTTCTCTGCTGGTTTTCTTATAGAAGAACAAGTCTTTTTCCAATTGTTCGACTTTAGCTTCATACAGTTTAAGGGTTTCTGCAATACTTTCACCATCTTGTTCTAAGATGACAACATTAATTTTAGCTTCAAAATGTTTATTTCATTTTTACAGATGCAAATAATAATGCAGAATACGAAATTACAGACTACATCCTACAGCCCACTGCTGGTTTCCTCCCAAAAGTTTAGAATTAGCATTGTAAAAGTTATAATTTACTTCTTAACAGGATTCCCCTGCACAGCACCAGAAAATGGGAGAATCCAGGTGTCTTCTGGGAGTTGAAGGTACCCAGCGAGGAAACACTTAGCATCTTAAAAGATTGGACTCAAAGCCCGTCTCCATAGTTTGAAGATTTTGCCCCAAGATCTGCTCACTTTACTCACACAAGTAGTTCTGCACAAGTGACCACTGATTATGGATGTCCAACAGGAGACACCTGGGACTTGACTATTTACAAATGTAACTGAAATCAAGAATTGTTGATATGCGATATGTCTGGCAAGACAAAAAAAAGAAAAACCAAGGTGTCTCAAGCTGTGTACCCAAAAATCAGCACCTACTTTTGACCACTGACTTTTTAGGGAGTAATTGTGAAAGTAACACATGAAAAATATGGTCTTTAATTCTCATTTACATCAACAAGTTCCAGTTTTTAAAAAGGTCATTCCATTTCCTGTGTTTAGTGTAAAAACTTTAAAAACTGAGTTTTCCTTTCATACCAGAACTTATATTGTGACTGTGTCCCAGCACTGTATCATGCAATAGAACTAGGGCTTGTCTACATTTACAGTGGTGCAATGGCGCAGGTACACCAGTGCGGCTGTAGCACTTAGTGAAGACACTGCCTACGCTGATGGGAGAGCTTTTTCCGTCAGCATAGGTATGCCACCTCCCTGAGCGGCGGTAGCTATGTTGACTGGAGAAGCCCTTCTGTTGACATAGCGCTGTCTGCACCAGGAGTTAGGTCAGTATAATTGCGTTGCTCAGGGGTGTGGAAAATCCACACCCCTGAGCAACGTCATTATTCTGACATAAGTTTGTAGTCTAGACCAGGGCTTATTAATAATACAACTGTATGTTGTGGCTACACATGTATGAAGTTTCAACTGAAAAGCAGTATTTTTTTTATAGTGAATAAATAGTGTTTGCCAATAGAGACCCTAAGAAGCAAATACCTTTGAAATGATGCAATATTAACTGTATCTTTTGTTCATGTTCTTTCTGCTGGAGGGTCAGTCGCCTGTCACACTGTAGCGTGAGGTGTTCGAGTGCCGATTCCAGTTCGCGTATTATGTTTTCCTGTTCTATGACTCTCATTTCCAGCTCTTCAGTCTGCAGCTGTAATTTACGTTCTGCCTCACGTAGGCTAACAACCTAATAAAGAAATATACTTATTTTGACTAACAAATAATTCCCTTTTTGAATAAAAGGGGAGAAAATCTTGACGGAATGTACTTTTTTTTTTTAATAAAACATTTTATTGTACTTACTGGAAAGTAGTAGCTTAATGCATATAATATTCATTAACCCATGGGGAATAACCCTTTATAAGCCACACACACATTGACTGGAAAAAGAATGGTCTAGAGTAGACTGCACATCCACAGCAAGACTATGAAAGGCTTATTATAGAGAAGGGTCCCCCCTGTTCCTGGTGGATTCCACAACCATGAAAATTGCTGCAGAATTGCACTTTTTTTTAAATTATGTGTCTAGCCCATGTGGTTATGAAGAACCTTAACAATATGAATCAAGTGTAAATTAATGTTGTGTTGTCTTCCTCATTTTGGAAATGCCTGTAACAATAGCTCTGTGAGGTGTGACCTGTCTATCCAGTTCAATGGATTGTTTACTCTGAAACTTAAAAACAACAACAATTTAAATGTCAACGTGATTTGGCATTTCACTGCTATTAATCTTAACAAAAATATCTAGCTAATGTACTTATCTCGTAATCTCAAACTGCCTCCCACACCTCAGGTAGCAAAAGCCCCAGTTGTCACCTACTAAGCTGCCAAAACCTCCAGCTTGTTTTATGAAAACTTGTGATGCAGTTATATGTTGTGAATAAAAAAATCTGTAGTATACTGTAAACTGAAAATACAGAGCCAGCATAAAATAAATTGAATGTAATATCAAAATAAATACAAGTGCTAAATGTAATAACTGCATTAATTGTCATATTTAATTCATTTTAAAACATTTAAATTAAAAAGTGAACTGCCACAGAATTTGCAGTGTCACACCAACATGCTGCAGTATCCAGGTGTCTTTCCACAAAATCAAATCAACCAGAGAACAGGATGAGTTATTTCTTGGACACCTGTCTGTAATGTATGGAAAGAAAAATTGTGTTCTTATGGGGAACTTCAATTTAGGAGATGTATGCTGGAGGTGTCATGCAGCCAGTAATAAATCCTCATGGAGTTTCTAAATATTATAAATTTTCTAACATAAAAGGAATTGCTGCCAACATGAAGTAACTGTTTTGGACCTCATGACTGATAAAGATGAATGAATTACTGGACAGGAAGTTGGTGGTTGCCTAGGGACCTGATTATATTCCATATGTACAAACAGCCTCAAAAAAGGGCTGATTTCCCAAAGCTGAGGAAAATTATGAGCAAAATTGACTGGGAGGAAAAATTTAGAAAAAAAAGTGAATGAAAATTGGGAATTTTCTAAGAAGAGTTTATTAGGTGGCCAAGAGAGTTTAACAGAACAATATTGGCTAAAATAAAATCCTGATTCAGTGGCAAAAGTGAAGGAAACAATTAGAAATAAAAAGCTGTAAATAACAAACGGGGAAAAAAGTGGGAAATACATAGCATAGCAATTGATATAAGTTAGGAGTTATGAAGTGCAGAAAATTGATATCGAGGCTAAAGATATCAGGGAAGAATCCATTGCTGGTAGGGCCAAGGACAATAAAAAGTGTTTTAAGTATATTAAAAACAAAAGAAATCCTAGCAATGATATAGACTCATTACTAGATGGAGATAGTAAAATTGTTAATAACTATACAGAAAAGAGAAGTGTTCAATAAATATTTCTGTTCTGTATTTTGTAAGATGCAGGATGCACTCATCTCAAATGAGGATGATTAAGTATTCTCAAGTCCATTAGTAACTGAAGGTTGTTTGACAACATTTAGGGATAAACATTTTAAAATCAGTAACTCAGATCATTTGCAGCCCAGAGCCTTAACAGAGTTGGTTGAGAAGGTCTCTGGCCCACTGAAGTTAATTTTTAATAAATCTTGCAATACCATGTTAATTCTAAAAGACTGGAAGAGTGCTAACATTGAGCCAATATTCAAAATGTCAAATGGGATGACCAGGACAGCTATCAGCCAGTTAGTCTGACATCAATCCCAGACAAAATAATGGAAAAAACAGTCATTAAAGAGTCAATCTTTCTCTCTCTCTCTCTCTGGCCCAATGAATATTTAATATTTATGCACAGTAGAACAACTTCAAAAGGAGAGTGAGAGCCTCATCCCAGAATAATCTATAGCCCAGTGGTTAGGGAACTCTCCTGGGAGGTAGGAGACTCAAATCCCTACTCCACATTAGGCAGAGGGGTGAACTGAACTTCTCTCACAACTGAACTTCTCTCCCAAGTAGAAATAGGCACCTATGGTCTCTTTCAGGAGTTGGGTTTAGGCCACACCCCTCTCCTTAGCACTGGCTAGTTTAGTCTGTTCCCAACTCAGTGTGCATGCCTTTGTGATTTCCATTTTCTAGGCACCTAACTCTGCCCATGCACTGTATAGGGAGGCTGGATGCCTAACTTGTGGTTGTGAATTCCATTATGTGCCAGGGCACCTAAAGGAAGTTAGGCACTGCAACCCCCAGTGCTGCAACACCTAAATCATCTAGTTCCTTGCTACTAGAAGGATCAGGACCACATTGGGGAAAGGTGGGAACCCTTACCTCCACATCTGAAAGTAAACACTACGTAGGCTGGCAACATCTGAAAGGAGCTTGACAAACCTGACATGTAAAAGTTCAAAACTATTTACAGAAGTGAGAAACACTGCACAGTATCTGGCTCAATACAGGGAGACAGAGCCTAACTTCAGCAATCGTCACTGAAAACACAACTTTTAAAATGAAGTTTTCTTCTTTTTTCGGGGAGAGGGCTAATCCTAAGATTGAACTGTTTCATTTTATTACCTGCGACACAAGTGAAAAATAAAATTCAGTTTAATATTATTCATCAGCCAAAACACACCTTGTTGAAGTACTTGAAGAGAATAGCTCTAAGCTCAGTAGCAGACAGGGAAACTAGTTTTCCCATTACATTGGCCTCGCTCTGTGTAAGGATTTGAGATGAGCCTCTAAGTGAGTGCTGGCGATTCTGAATATTTTCATTCTTGTAGTCAATGGCGGCCTCCAAAGCTTCAATCCCTTCTTCCAGTTGGAAAAGGACATGTTCTTCCTACAAATAAAAGCAGAAATGAGGTGCCACTCTCCATTTCAATTAAAAAGCTACGCAAGAGTCAGGATACCCTAACGTTAATATGTTAATTTATTTTATTATATAGACTCTGACTGTTCTGAGAGAAAATGCAATAACATACTACAAATTGAGGAAAATATTTTAAAAAAATAAATGACCTTCTTCTTTTTCACGGTGGGTTAAATACAGTACATTACTGAGTGGAGGACTCACGAAATAGTCTATACCCTGTAAGTGGGACTTACTTCACTTTAATTTAAGTTAATTATGCTGATTAGCAGGATTTCTACCTCACACTGTGCTGGAGTCTGGGAATATCCTTAGCAACACACCTTATTGTCACAATGGAAATTTGGGGATATTTCAGGTGAGGTTTCCTTCTCGCAAAACCCAGTGAAAAGTCAAGTGGAGCCCTTATTAGTGGATAAATCACCTCAAGCAATATCCGAACATAATAAGAACCAGCTGCGAAAAACTGATAATCATCCACTGAAGTTTTTCTAAACAGTACGAATTTTTAATTATATGGTTATTTGGAAAACTGGTAGGTGTGGGTATTCCAAGAAAGCAGCACATAAAAAAATAACTTTAAAAGATCTTGATCTTCTTAATAGAAAGTACATTTATAGTAGTAGTCACTATAAATATGCATAGCTCTGTGCGTACATTATATACATAATCTTAATAGAAGATCATGGGAGCTATAATTTTCTACTTTTAATTCCCTGTTTTAAGTAGAAAGGAACTTAGTAGCTACTTTATTAGGATCCTGAAATCGAGGGTCAATCTGCAAATGTGTATCTTTTTAGCATAGTGAAGATGAAGCTATGCCAGGAGAAGGAAAATGAAACACAAAAAGACAGAACAATGCTTTTTATTAGTTTTGTTTTTTTAGTGTGTGGATGGTGGGAAAGGAAGTGGAATGTGCCTAGGTGTCTCAGAAGTTTTAATTGGCTGTGTCCTGCAGCAAGACACATAAGTTTGGAGACAGTTTTGTCTCTTGTTTCCCATGACAGATGTCAGACCACTGTGTCATGAAGGTGATGTATTTTTAATTCCCTTGAGAGGAAAGGAACTTGTTGCATAAGCGTTTCCTGCTGGCCAATCCAGAACAGTACTGATGTAAGTTTCAGTGGCAGCTATTAGACAGCTGTCTCTAAGGCCTAATCTATACAAGAAAGTTACACTGATTTAACTAAAGATTTAAGTCATGCAGGTTTGAAAGTCCTATTTCAGTTTAAAGACAGAATTGTGATGGTTATCTGGAAAGGAGAAGCACTTGGAGTTCAAGGAAGAAAAACAGTATGCCACAGACAAAAGAACAAGGGAGGATTGTCAAGACACCAGCTGGAACAGATCTCCAAACCTAAACTTTCTTATTTAGCAAACCAGGCCACTACTGTTGTACTTACTTTAATTCCTTTGAATTTCCTATTTAAAATTTTAATATTTTAACAAAAACGGTTCAAATTTCTCAATTCTAGTTATCTGATATTTAGAAACATGTTTAGATCATGATTAGTGTGTTATATTATAAAATAGTAACTAACTAATAGCTATTTTTACTTACTTCAGGGGACAACACTTTACCATCTTTAAGTTTCTCATCCACACTATTTCTTCTTCTGAGCAGCTGGTCCCTTTCTTTCTGAAGAACCTGAACTTCTTCCACAATCTGTCTCTTCTCTTCACTGGCACTGGTCTGGAGCTGCACACTTTTATCACACAATTCCTTGTCCAGCATACTCAGGCGGGTAGATAATTTCAAGCTATCTTTGTTTAAAGCCTAAAAAACCCCAAATCCACAAATGATACAAAAACACTACCCATAATTAACCAAACTGTACATAGTTTAGATTGCAAGCCCTTCGGGGTAGGGACTGTCTCTTTTCCATGTTTGTACAGCACCTAGCACAATGGGGCCCCAATGCTATTTGGGCACTATCATAATATAAATATTTACTACTAACTATAAAATACTCAACTTCAGCTTTCTACATACACAAAGTTAAACCATAATTTAGTCATCACCCGTTATAAAGACACCTGCTATTAAGAAATCTGTGTTTAAATTTCTATTCATTTTTGCTTTTAAAGCCAAATATCCAAAAAATATATTTTGTTTTCAAATTGCAAAGGGATCTACCAAATTTTACAAAGTATAAGACTTTACACTTACATAAAGGAAGTTATCTCCAGAACTCAAAAAAGTGTTTTACAGAAGGTGAAGAAATCTCTTTGTTCTACATTATCCCCAATTTAAAAAGTCAGAGAAACTGAGGTACAGAAAAACAGATTGGCTTGCTTGAGATTACAGGGATAGAAATCAGATTACATGAGACCCGTACTGCTGCTTCTCTTTCTAATATGTTTTATCTGGACTCTCAAATAATGGTACTGTAATAATAGTTACACAGTATTATATAGAGCACCTGGCTAGATCTTAGTTTCTTGATTTCCAAATGGCTTTTCTCTTGTAACAACGCTTCTTTCTTGTTTATGATATCTTCTCTTTTCTTTAAGTCTTCTTCCAGTTCTGCTAATTCTTGACGTTGATGCAGAACCTTCTCTAGTTCTTCATCTAACCATTTCCTTTGCTCTTCCTGTTTCTACGTTTTAAAAAATAATAGCAAGATATATAGTATTAGTCAGGGCTCAGAAGTACAGCACAGCATTCTCAGAAGAATGCACAGCATTTTTTAAGTACAGTATTTTCTCATCTAGAATAATAATTCTATCAATTTCAGATTTCTATAACTTAATCCAAAATTGACATTCTTAGTGTTAACAACAATAACTCTACAACAGAATCTTGATTTGGAACTCAGGATAATGAAGTTATTTGGTTGGAGAAATTTGAAAAAACACAGCAGTATTACATTGCAAAGTCTGCTATGCACATGTTTGTATAAAACAGCCCTTGCTGAAATACATGTTATTTTCCTAAGAACATTTCTATAGCTCAGGTACAGGGTGTTACATTACATTTCATCAAGACTATTTACTTGTCAGAAAACAGCAATTGAAAAGAAAATGAGAAGTTAAAAGCTACATTAACAACTGAAGTCAGAAAACTAGTGCACTGGTCCTACATCAAGGTCTGCTAGCTTGGATATTATGCCCAAGTGAAGTCCTACTGAAGGCTTGTTTTGAACAGGTTTAATCAATGTCAGGGGACTGGAGAGCTCCCATACAGGCCACCCTTTAGATGCTCCTGTGTCCCCAGGGTGAGGCACCTTTGTCCTTCTTATTTTAATGTTTATCTTCTTAGCATGTATTTCACATTTTCTGGCAGTAGAGGGAACCGTGATTGGGCATGTCTGGACATGCTGTAAATGTGACATAAGAACACAAGAGCGACCATACTGGCTCAGACCAAAATGTCCATCTAGCCCAGTACCCTGTTTTTCGACAGGGGCCAATGCCAGGTGCTTCAAGTGATGCATCCCCGGTCGCCCATTCCCAGCTTCTGGCAAACAGAGGCTAAGGACACTATTCTGACTAATAGCCATTGATGGACCTATCCTCCATGAATTTATCTAGTTCTTTTTTTAACCTTGTTACAGTCTTGGCCTTCACAACATCCTCTGGCAAAGAGTTCCACAGATTCACTGTGTGAAGAAATACTTCCTTTTTTGCTTGTTTTAAACCTGCTGCCTATTAAAGTCTCATACATTATTTCCTGGAGCCCCCGATGTCACCCCCAACATGCTATAAAAACTCCAGAACCCAGCAGGGGTAGGGGAAGATTTGGGGCTCTGGGTGTCAGCTGCTAAGCTGAGGGGGGGAGAGGGAGCTCAGGGCTTCTGCCTTATGGCGGGGTGGTGGGGCTAGGGGCTTCTGCCCTGTGTGGTAGCAGTGCTCCAGGCAATCCAGAGCCTGTAAGCAAGTACAGCAGAAACCTTGTACCCCTGTGCCAACCAGAAACTAAGTTCGTTGTACCACAATAAAGCCAAACTAAAACCATCACTGAGAGCGAGGGCAGGCAGGCAGAAGTTATTCCTGCTCCCTGCTGGAGGATTACCTTTCTCTTTACCTTTGGTGGCCAATTTATCCCTGCTTCAAAGAAAGAAGGGCATCTAACAATTGATTTGAGTACAATTCTGCCAATCAGCAAACAGAATCTTCCCTCCTCCCACACAAGGCTAATCAAGAGGTGGGGTGGGGGATAATGAGTTTTGTCTCCCCTCCCCTTGCTTCTCAAGGCCCATCAAATTTGGAATAAATTAGCTACCTGTAACTGCTGTGAAGTTTCTGCCAAGTTTTTCTTCTTTTTAAAAGCAGCAATCTCTTCATTTTTAAGTTTGAGAATTTTCTGCTGTTGCTCTGTCTTTAACTGAAGTTCCTGTAAGTAAGAAAGATAAAACTATTTTCCTAGCCTCCTTGAGTCTATTGTCATCACATTTAGTTTTTTTCTGAAGGAGCCCATGTCAGTATATAAGATATAAGATTTTCATTCCACTAATGGAAGCTGTATTGTAATGGTAGGAGATGGACAGTAAAATAAAAAAAGCATGAAGAAGAAGAAAGTAATTTGTAAAAATTGTAGGTGAAAAGATTTTGTATGCATTTTCATTTTTCCTACCTTGAACGGCATTCCTTATATTTATGGGAAGCCTTACAGTTATGCATCATGATCTATGAGAAAGTAATGGGGTGAAACTGTACTATATGCTTATCCGTTATACAGAAAAGAAAGCCTCTTACTTTGATTTGCTGTTGGTCCCTTGCAATCTCTGCCTCAAGAATTTTCTTTTTTTCACTCTCCTCTCGCAGTCTTTTCTGTAGCTGGGCCTGCTGCTGCCTCATATGATTCACAGTCTGCTCAAGTTCTGTAGCCCGTTTCTCATTTTGGGTGGATAATGATGCCAACTTCTTAGTGTCCTGCTGCTTCTTCTGTAAGACCTGAATTCACATGGCATATTTCAGTCTAACAGCATGAACACTTAAAGAAACAAAAAACACATCTTAGGACAAATACCAGTAAACAAGTCCACTGATATTTGCACAGATTTAGGATTTAGTGTGGTATTTTGATAGAAGACTTGTGCTACAAAGCAGATAGTTTGCAAAACAATTTAAAGCATTCTCCCTAAGTTCTTACCAACTGCCAAACACCATGGTATGTGAGCACATCCATGCTATCCAATAATCTCTTTTTTGTGCACCTTTCTAGTAAGAAAATACACTTCTCACATAAGGATATTGTTTGATACATGCAAGTACCAACTATTGGTACATTGAGGGCCTGATTATCTACTGTAATTACACTGACTTCAATGGAGTCACATTGGCATAAAACTTGTGTAACAGAGCAGATGATTAGGCCCCAAGTGTTCTATGGGATAGAGCAGTAATTCATAACTCCTAACGACAAAAATCAAAAACTACCTGCACTTTTAATTTAGCTGTATCCATTTTCTTCCGAAACTCTTTTTGTAACTTGGCTTTCTCAGCAATGTCTCTCAGCTCCTTGTTCTCCAGCTCCTGAAGCTGCTTTTGTGTTTCAGCTAATTCTATCTTGGCTTGCTCACCTTCATGTTCCAGTTTAGTTATTTTCAAAGAGTACTGCCTGCTTACAGACTGAGCATCATTGCCTTAAAAACAAAATATTACAAAATTGTTTGAAAAATTGCGTTATTGAAAAAAAAAACCCGCTATTTCCAAATTCCATATGAAAATCTAATCCTTAATTATACATCTAAAGAATTTATTACTACTTAGCATTTATTTCTGGTAACACCCACAGCGTACCAGACACGTTCCAATCAGAAAAAAAGGCATAGTTCTTTCCCTAAGAATTCACAATCGAATACCCTAACAAACAGGCACAAGGCAGGGGAAGGCGTACAATATACAGATAAGATGCCAGATGTTGATAGGCCTCACCTGGATAGTACAAAGTATTTATAGCCCAGTTACCAAAAATAGACAGACTATTCTCAGTAACACTCTTATTATTGGCAGCTAGTTTCTGGCAAGCGTCAAAGTAGAAGTAAAAAGAACGAGGAGTACTTGTGGCAACTTAGAGACTAACAAATTTATTTGAGCATAAGTTTTTGTGGGCTAAAACCCACTTCATCGGATGCATGCAGTGGAAAATACAGTAGGAAGAGATAGATAGACAGACAGATAGACACAGAGAACATGAAAAAATGGGTGTTGCCATACAAGTATAATGAGAGTAATCAGTTAAGGTGAGCTACTATCAGCAGGAGAAAAAAAAAAACAAAAAAAAAACTTTTGTAGCATGGGGAAATAGTTTTACTTTGTGTAATGACCCATCCACTCCCAGTCTTTATTCAAGCCTAATTTAATGGTGTCCAGTTTGAAAATTAATTCCAATTCAGCAGTTTCTTGTTGGAGTCTGTTTTTGAAGTTTTTTTTGTTGTAGTATTGCGACTTTTAGGTCTGTAATCAAGTGACCACGGAGATTGAAGTGTTCTCCGACTGGTTTTTGAATGTTATAATTCTTGACGTCTGATGTGTGTCCATTTATTCTTTTACGTAGAGACTGTCCGGTTTGGCCAATGTACATGGCAGAGGGGCATTGCTGGCACATGATGGCATATATCACATTGGTGGATGTGCAGGTGAATGAACCTCTGATAGTGTGGCTGATGTGTCCCCATGCTACAAAAGTTTTTTTTTCCTCCTGCTGATAATAGCTCACCTTAAGTGATTACTCTCATTATACTTGGTATGATAACACCCATTTTTTAATGTTCTCTGTGTATGTGTGTGTGTATATATATATATATACACACACACACACACACACACACACACCCTCTACTGTATTTTCCACTGCATGCATCTGATGAAGTGGGTTTTAGCCCATGAAAGCTTATGCTCAAATAAATTTGTTGTTAGTCTCTAAGGTGCCACAAGTACTCCTCGTTCTTTTTGCTGATACAGACTAACACGGCTACCACTCTGAAAGTAGAAGTAGATCTTCAAGAGGAATTTGAATGCAGCCAAGTTCAAGAAGGCCATTCCCTCTGTAGGACATGACATGGAAAAAATACAGAGATATTTATGGAACAAAAAATCATTAGGAAAGCACACCAAATATTTAATTAAGGTATTTAATGAATGTATGGTGGGGCCCCAACCCACATCTGGGGCCCCAGGTGTCACGATAATACAATTAGTAAACAATTATTAAAAAAAGTGACAAAAACTTAATGATTTTATAATAGCCCCCACTGATTAAGATTAATGACATATTAATTACCAACAACTAGGACAATTAAATAGCTAATCCTTACTTTCTTTCGTACAGTAGAACCTCAGAGTTACGAACTGAGTGGTCAACCACTCACCTCATTTGGAACTGGAAGTACACAATCAGGCAGCAGAGACAAAAAGAAAAAAAGCAAATACTGTACAGTACAGTACTGTGTTAAATGTAAACTACTAAAAAATAAAGGGAAAGTTTAAAAAAACTGACAAGGTAAGGAAACTTTCTGTGCTTGTTTCATTTTAATTAAGATGGTTAAAAGCAGCATTTTTCTTCTGCACAGTAAAGTTTCAAAGCTGTATTAAGTCAATGTTCAATTGTACACTTTGGAAAGATCATAACATTTAGTTCAGAGTTATGAACATTTCAGAGTTACGAACAACCTCCATTCCTGAGGTGTTCATAACTCTGAGGTTCTACTGTATATGTTTTGAATTAAAATGTGCTTTACACAAGTCAGTTACCTGTTTTTACTATTTCTTTAATGAGTTCCTCCTTCATTTTGATGTTAAGTGCAAGTTCTCTCATCTTTTGCTTGGCCTCGGTGAGTCTCAGCTCTGAATTCTTTAATTTCTGCATGTTTATTACACGACTCTTACGGTGGCATTCAATCTCTTCACCTTGAAAGAAAGGGGCAATGCTGAGAAGAAAGATCTGGAACATGCTATATATCCAGAGGACAAAATCCTGGCCTATTCTCTGCATATACACTGGGGAGGGAATCAGAAAGACAGGATACAGGGAGTCTCTTCCTCACCACCTGCCATCTGCACAAAATCAGGACAGGATACAGAGTAGGAGCACTAAGTTGGGAAAGAAAGGTCCTTGGCTAACATACCCACTGATGCTCCATGACCCAAAGGGGAGCGAATAATGTACTTACAGCCACATGTGGCCTTCTACAAGTTGCTTCGCTTTTCTGTCTCACTTTATCTGTGAAATAGGGATAATACAACTTACCTCCATCACTTACAAAGGTGTTGTGAGGATTAATTAAATATCTATACAATGCTCTGGATATGTGGCACACTATATAAATGCTAAATATTATTTTTAAAGCACCAACCAGTAAGAACATGAATGTACTTCACAAAAAAAGTATTTAAAAACAATTCCAGATGAGGACATCAAAAGTATTTTTATTTTAAAGTCCATGTTTGAATGGAAAAGATTAACAACACTAAAAATGTACGTTTTCATGGTGTGACACAAGCATATGTTAGTATCTCATAATTTCCATTTGTAATTGTTACCTGTGACAGTGTCAGTCTGCAGTATGGTTTCATTTGATAAATTGGACTTGTGCATTTGGAACTGTAGATCAGTCAGTTGAAGGGGAGAACAAAGAAGAGTCTGTTTTCGTGTCCATGTGCGGTTTATGGAACGCCTAAAAAGAAATTAAAAACCAATCCATATTCCAAATTTATGATTTTTTTAAAATTTCATACCAGATTATATAATCCTAATGCACTAGGTCCCGAATCTACAAAGACTTGCACGTGTGTCGTAAATCTACTTTTACCACCACCTGCTCCCTTCAGGTCCTGCAAGTAGATCCTTGGATCAAGACATACTTATTAAAGTGAAGAGGTGTTCAATCTAAAGCTATGTTAAATGGAATAGAGTAGGTCATTAGCAATACCTATTGTGTTCACTTATTTTGTGATGTCAGGAGGTTCTACAAATTTACATAAAATGACACTGTAAACTGGCTTCATGATATGCCAGTATTTGGCAGTAATATAGCTCTTTCTGAGTGAAGGCTTTAAAGACTGAATAAAACAACAACAAAAAGATTACCTAAATGCTGATTTCTTTTTGCTGTCTGCGTTCCTTTCTTCTTCATCACTATGATCAGAGAAGTGGCAGTGAAGGACTTCATCTTGGTCTTCTATATGACCCAATATCATTTGCCTGCGAGTCTGAAATCCAGCCATTACTCGGGCCAGTGAGTAAGGAGGAGGGCTGGTGTGTACCTTCCAAGAGACCCCAAAAATAAAACCGGGGGTAAAGTCATTTGCAGAAAGCTAGGAATATTTAGGGCTGATTTTTCAAATGGACTTCTGTGACGTTATTGACATAATCTGGAACCGTATAGATCATCGTTGCAACCAAGGTCCTGTAGTGGCACCAAATCTTACATAAAGGGGGTCAAATGAGGTGTCTAAGACAAGGTTATGGTTTGCTGATTATGATTATGCTGTCTATATGTGTGTATCATTTTTGTAGTTGAAGTTATGAATATTGGCTCTATACTGTCTGTATTTCAAATTTATGCTATGCTTCTGGGTGACACCCCAGACGAGTTGGTGTCAGCTCTGCCTAGCCTGCTTGATGACCCATTAAGGACCATCAGCTATACAACTGACCCACTGAGAGAAGGCAGACACGCCTTGTGACTCAGCAAGGTATGCAGGGACATGCCTATGGACAGAACTCCGAGGTTTTTCCATGCCATGTGATGGACAGCTTGTCTTTGGCACAAAGAAAGAAAGACCACATGGCAAGAGACTATAAAAAGCTGCTGCAGCTCCTCCATCTTGTCTTCAGTCCTGCTTCTTACCTCTGGAGGAACTTTGCTACTCTGAAGCTTTGAACCAAGGACTGAAAGACCCATCCCAGCTGTGGATGTTCTCCAGAGACTTGATTTGAACCTGCAGTTTATTCTATCACTGCTGCAAGCCTGAACCAAGAACTTTGCCATTATTGTATATAATTGATTCCATTTAACCAATTCTAGCTCTCATCTATATCTTTTTCCTTTTATGAATAAACCTTTAGATTTTAGATTCTAAAGGATTGGGAACAGCGTGATTTGTGGATAAGATCTAACTTGTATATTGACCTGGGTCTGGGCCTTGGTCCTTTGGGATCGAGACAACCTTTTTTCTTTTACTGGGGTATTGGTTTTCATAACCATCTGTCCCCATAATGAGTGGCACTGGTGGTGATACTGGGAAACTGGAGTGTCTAAGGAATTGCTTGTGTGACTTGTGGTTAGCCAGTGGGGTAAAACCAAAGTCCTCTCTGTCTGGCTGGTTTGGTTTGCCTTAGAGGTGGAAAAACCCCAGCCTTGGGCTGTAACTGCCCTGCTTTAAGCAGTTTGTCCTGAATTGGCACTCTCAGTTGGGTCCCACCAGAACCAGCCTCGTTACAACTTCATACACAAATCTGCTAACACCTGCACTTGCATGCGAACAATGAGGAGGGTTGTGCAAGTTTTCTGGATTTCTTTTTGGAAAAATCTATGGAGATACTTTTGAGAATTTGGTTTCAACTGTTACAGAATAGGATACTGGCAAGTCAGTACATAGCACTCTTTTCTTGGAATTAGTACAGAATAAATATATCATTATTAGTAATTATTTGTATTTTACTAGCACCTAAAGGCCCACTCAGGAGTGCAGCCCCTTTGTACTGGAGGTTGTACAAATACATTTGCACCGGATAAATTGGTGCTGTGTACGTTGCCACAGATCAGAAATTAATGTTTCACACTCTTTAAATTTGATATAAACAGAAAATGTCAATGCAACTGTTAGTATCTCCTTTCAACTCTTGTACCAAAATCAGAATAATTACAAAATGAAGGAGAAAAATAAAAAATGTGTTTAGTCATTACCTTTCGGGACTCCAGTCCCGTAGCCATATGAATGGAATGTACTAAACTATTAGTGAGTGGCACACTATATGGTCTTCTTGCAGATGTCACAGCAGCTGGCCCATCTCCACAAGCACCTCTGGATACTGAAGCTGTAGTCACAGTAAGCTTCTCTAACTTATCTTTCAGCTGATCAATAAGGAGTTGCTGTTCCACCATTTTCTCATTCTCAAAAAACAAAAACAAAAAAACCCTGTTAGGTGCCAGCTCTACATTATATTTCACATTACTCTAACCACAAACACATTGGTTTGAATGGTAAAGCTATTAGCAGGGTGCTGTGTTTGGTGTAGCACACTGAACCTAAATTCTCTTGCAAGGCATAAGTTTATGCAATGCACCAGTGCTAACCTGAAATAGAAAATTTGATGGAAGTGCAAAATCTTTGAATTCTAAAACATATAATTTTAATTAAATTAATCTAAAAATATGCACCGCATAATGAACAAACTTCAAGAAGGTTTGTTAAAAACATCATTAACCTTTTCAAACAGGCCCATCTCAGGTATGTTATACAAGAAGATTAAAAGAGCTGGAAGGGATACTTATGAGTCCATATTTGCTTTATTAATGCATAATTGGAAAAGAACAAAATATGAGTCAGCCAAAATTGATATTCAAAATGGAACTTACAGCCTTGGAGCCTGATCCTAAAGCACGATGTGTATGTTTGCTCAACAAGTAGTTCCATTCAAGTAAGTGAACTCATATAAATAAATGTACATAAACATTTGCAGGATCAGGACTTTGGTTTGATCTTGCCTGCCCCACACAACTCTGCCAATGATGCTAGTCTGGAGAACCTACTTATCTGCCTTTCCCACAACAGTCTTTGTGCATTGTTCAAAACTGCCCCTTATTCAGAAGGCATCATCTCTGAACTGATCCATAAAGTAATTATCTGATCTTTCTTCAAATCCCTCACCAAGATCCACATCTTTCATAACACCTACAAAAACTGGGTAACTAACAGTGGAGAAGTTAATATGACAGTCAATAAAAGACAGTCAATATGAAGATATTTAATTATAAAACATATATAATATTGTCCTATTTTGATTGTTTTCTTTCTTACTCATCTGAGTCTGAGCCTTTCCCTGCTGCCTGTCCTTTGCCAGAGACTTTCCCTGCTGTCGGAGTCTTTCCCTGCTGTGGGGAACGGCTCTAGCAGTGGGGAGCTGCTTTCCCCGCCTGCCAGAACCTTTCCTTACTGCCAGTCTTTTCCTGTAGTGGGAAAATGCTCCAGCAGTGGGGAGGCAGCAGGACACTGCACAGCTCAAAATAGGAATGTAGACAGGAAGGCCTGGCTTGGGCGAGCAGAGAACCGTGTAGGCTATGTAGCTGGGTACATATCCACACCCTTCACGCAGATCTGTACTCTCCTTTCCTGTCATATCTCAGTCTACACTGCTACTTAAACCCATACTGGATGGGGGTACACGTCACCGAAAAAAAAGCATGCAGCGTAGACGTAGCCATAGACAAGCTGTGTCCTCCTGATGCTGCCTGCGTATGAACAGGGGGATCACAATGAAGACAGTCTCCCTGCTCTTACTTCTGGTGCCTGGCACCACACTGGCTCATAGCAACCAGGAGAAGCCACTGCAGGGGAAGTCTTCCTCAGACCCTGATTCCCCAGGATGGAGCAGTCTCAGTATACATGGAATCTTTGAGAAATTTAGCTGCAAAATGCTTAACAAGTCTCTACTGATCATGTGCAAACTTACAATTTTCAAAGGATTAAAACTTGGCCAGATTTGAATGTTTTTTCCATGGGAACAACAGGGCAATCCCCTGCCAAATTTCACGTCCGTGCTCCAAAACACAGTAGCAGTAGAACTTATCAGCTAAATGTTTGTAAGAATTTCTTTTTAACACAGAAAAATAATTTATTTTCCCCTAACTTCATTCTCAAAAATGACTGAAATGTTTCTGCTGAAATGAAAATAACTAAATAAATCAGACACACACAACATGGAAAATTTTAGTCCAAATGGTTTAAGTTTGGAAAGTTTATAAGCTGTTGAAAATAGGGTCTTATAATGGGAAGTGTCAGGCAACATTCAGTTGCTTAAGATATGATATTTGCACATAATACCATGTGTATGTACTGCAATTTACTTTTACAGTTCTGATCCAATTTGAAGTGCCAATCAAATCACATATTCCTGTGAATGCTATTAAAAACTATTTGATTCATAGAGTTGATTTTTATTTTTATTTTAAATAGAAAGGGATGGTTTAGTGACCTTACAAGTTAGCCAGGAACTCCAAAATTCTAATCCTGGGTCTGCCACTGTCTTGATGTGTGACTTAGGCAAATCTCTTAACCTCTGTATCTTCACTGAAAACAGATGTGTTTTTACATCAAAATGGATTTTACGCTGAGAAAGCTATCTCAGCATAAAATCTCAGTGGAGACAAGGCACAGGTAGTTTTTACCTCAGTGTAGCTAGTCAAGGTAAAAACGACCTGTGCCTCACCAGAAATTGCAGAAAAGGAAGAGAAGGAGCAAGAGAAGAAGAAGGTGATAATTGGCTTACTCGCCTTTTATGTCACATTACTCAGTGACCTGCTCATAAGGCATCAACAGAGGGAGGAGGAGAAGGGAAGATAAGATGGGATAAAGACAGAAAAAGGAGAATGAGGAGAATAGCACTGATTCTCCCATACTTGGAATATTTACAACTTATTTTCTTCATAAGTTTTAGGGGATTTGTGGATCTTATGAGATCGTCAATTTTAGGAGAAATATATTGAATATTCCATTTGTAATCTGATGGTCCTCTGGCTACCAGACAATTGACTAAACCCATCATAATTATTTTATTGAGAAATGCTCCAAATGGAGGGGCAAGTAGTGTCTCCACTATGCTACCCTGATTCCTGTGTTAGCAAATCTTCCTATATATTTAGGCTGAAATCCTGTCCCATTGACAAAGCTCCCATTAACTTCAATTAATTTAGTGGTGCCAAGATTTCACCTCTAAACTTTTTAGTATTATAATACAACGGACATTTCTATAACCCCTTCCATCCAAAGATCTCAAAAAGCTTTACAAATATTGAAGAATTAAGAGACACTACTCTCCAGTACTATTGGTAAATATTACTGTTCTTATTTTACGGATGGGACAGGGAACAAGTGACATTAAGTGATTCACCTAAGGTCATGCAGTAAGTCTGCAGTAGACTAGAATACAGATCTCCTGAGTCTCAGTCCTGTATTTTAGCCACTAGACAAAGATAATTTTCTCATAAATGGTCACAGTTATGCAATCTAAGGAATAAATAGTACAGCCTGAGACAAAATTCTCATTGATAAGAAAATAATTTGCTTGAGGGCTGCAAAATATGGCCCAAATTTTAATAACTATAGTAATTACTGCATTCTAATATGCATCTTATTTGAACCAAACTTACACAGTAAAATGTGCAAGAGGAAAACCTACCTGTAATTTATTTGTTTCTTGTGCCTCTTTAAGAGATTCCAGATGTTCTTGGTTTTCCTGTATCAATGTCAGTATTTGATCCTGTAATACCTTCAGCTCAAGCTCCTTTTGACTGAATACTTCTTCGTCTGTAGCTAAAGCCTGCTAGATAACAAAAAGGAGATGGGGTGAGGATAGGAAAGGTGTTATTCTGACAACAGAATAATGAAGAGATTCTTCAGATGGTGTTAAGAAAAGCAGATCTGAACTGCAAAATTTCCCAAGGTATACCATTGGTAGATTTTCCATAAATGATGTGCTGATTCTAGTAGATCTTGACGATGCAGTATCTCTAATTATTCCCTCAGTATTATTCATCATCTACTTACTTTTTTTTTGATAAGTTCCTTTCTCCATATGGCGGGGTGGAATAGGCCAAGAGGCCCCCAGCTGGAGGCCTCAGGGTCCTGCCACACCTTTCCCAGAAAAAGAGCAGTAGAGAGGTCCTCTAAGCTTCTTAGACAGATTGAGTGGGACATGGTGAATCTGGGGACGCTGCAAGGGGCTAGCCAACCAGTATAAAAGGAGCTGTAGTGCAGACCAGAGTCAGTTCCTTGCTGGAGCTAGAGGAGTTCAACTGGTGCTCTTGACTGGTCAAAGAGAACTGCAGCACCATGGACAGCTCAGTGCTGGCAGGGACTGGGGGGAGCAAAAAGGAGCTCCTGGCTGGCTGCTGGGCCTGAACATAGAAGAGCCCTAAGGTAAGGTTGAAGGATTGGTGAAGGCTGGGGCCATGTGGAAGTGGCCCAGGGAACTGAAAACACTTTTGTTAAAGGGACACGGTGGCGTGTGGCTGCTATTCTTAGGGTCCCTGGGCTGGGACTTGGAGTAGTGGGTGGGCCCGGGTTCCCTCCCCCACCACCATAGGCCACTGGGGAAATGGCCTAGAATTGGACAGTGATAAACCCCAAGAAGGGGATCTGAATTACTTAGGGGCCCAGCTAGGTCAAAATCATTGCCTCCAGGGAAGAAGCCCTGGGAGTACGGCCTGGTCCTAGGGCTAGGACTGTTTAAAGACTGCAGTCACACCCACCTGAAGGGGACGCTTGCAAGAGGTAGGTGCATGCCATTACACTCCCTAAGAGAAATGTCAGTAACCAGAACTACTGTATGCAGTGGTATATTAATACAATGCTGCTTTCAGCATGCATTAAAATTCAGTCACAAGATCCAAGCATTTTAACTGCAAGAGTAGTGCAAATCTCTCATAAAATAGTTAAGAAACTAACACTGCCTTCCTTGTTCTACAGCTGTGATGATAACCACATGAATAAAGTCAGAATAGGCCTGAAAATTTCTTTTGATGTCTTTACAGGTGTATGAGCCAATGTTGGTCTAAGCAACTTCCAGAGTGCAGACGCTGCAGTAGCTGCATAGTGTACTTGAGCTCTGCACCCATGGATGCTTGGTAGATCCTGAGGGGGGAAAAAAAAAGTCTCTCTCTGATGAGGCTATTACACCTAACGGGCTCCCAAAACCATTCTTTTCTCAGAGCAGATTCATAGAGAGTAACTCCACCCCAATTATCACATATTGCAATTGAGCACTGGTGAATGACTCCAGGAAAGCACAGAGCATGTTCAGTGCCTCAGCTGCAATTACAACAAAGACTAGGTACCTCTCCAGCTAAATGACAATTAGCCAAAGGACCCTTAAAAAGGAACAGCTTCAAAACAGAAATACCATCCAAGAAAAGAGATTGTGGGTGGAAAGGGGTCTGAGAATGTCCCACCTAGTAATTATGGGGATTGATGATTCACAGCTCAGATCGAACCACGAACAGAGGCGTACACAACCTCCCAATAAAAAAACCAAAACAAAAGTATGCCCCTTCCATTGAACTGATGAGGGATTCCCCAGGACTACAGCAGAGAGAAGGGCGTTAGATAGGGCATGTACGAGGCTGATTAGGGGCCAGAGGTTTGTTGAGCTCTACATCTAAAAAGCAACTCTATCACCCACATGCAAAACAGGCCTGAGTCATCTGGATGATCCAGGACTGGTTAGCCTGGTTACAGCTGTTCTACCTACCTCTTCCTGCCAAATACACTGAGATGGGCCAATTGTTAACATTATTTAAACTGATCATCCAAGCGATTTATGAACCATTACAAGATAGAACTTTATTCTGACTGTGTGCATCAAAGCACTGAAGTGTCTCTATCACTTCAAAAGTTAACTGACACTTCAATTTCCTGGCCCACATTGGACCTGTAACTTCATTCAGATTCCAGGCAATCACTGAAAACCAAGAATTCTCCACTTCATATTCTGACCTGACTTAATTAATAGTAGAGAAAATAACAGCTAATAATAAAGATAAATATGCATGTTGTGGGCGAGATGTGAGAATAAGTAGTATGTTGTCCATTTACTTCCTTTTTGATTTTACATTCAAATACCAGAAAGCTGCACTCTTATGTATATGAAAGAAAATACAGCTACATCAAGAAACTGTTACAATAAACTATGCTTCACTGAGGAAGCATATTTTGACAAATTGAGCTAGAAATCTTAGAACATTTTTCCCTGCTCTACTATATTCTTGTTTATGTTGTATAAATATAGTTTAGCCACTGCTAAAGAGGCAAAACAGGATAATTCTCCGTGCTTGAAACACAGCAACAAGAAGGAGGAGTGGTTTGCCTGGCAACCTTACCTGTAAGCAATTAAACATGCAGCCTAGACTCTCCAGAGAAGTAGGAGGTTTAAAATAATCCAGAGGGGGAAATCACAAGCAAAGAGAAAGATCATTCAGAGTTAAAGGAAACAAGAGTAGACGCATATGTTTCCTTTTAAACAAATTATAAGAAAGCAATTGGAAGACATAATTTATATAGGCATTTCCCAAGAGAGTCTATAAACCGCATCAGAATTCATGTGCAAACCTCAAAGTAGGTTTCCCCAACAAAACATGCATTTTGTTGCACTATTTATAACACATAGGAGCACAGATTCCTTCAATCACAAGATATAGACTCAGATTAGATTATTGTTGTTGACCTATTATTAATATTCTTATTCTTTTAATGCCACTTTCAGTCAGTTTTCAACTCTTGATTCTTAAGTTACACCATTAACTTTTGATTTGGTTAAAGCTGCATGGTTTAGTGTACTTTTTATTATCCATACAAAGCGTGTTAACATAACATTGTTTCCAAAAGTTCCACCTGCTAAGAGGCTGTCCCCCAAAAAGTTATGTATGTTTATCATGTAATATTTTTGGGGGGAGGAGGGGGAAGTCATGATTGAGATGGCAAAGAGCTCGTCTCTCTCAGCAGGTCATTGTCTAGCACTATTATGAGCTGAAAGGCTGCAACCTTATGTCTGCCTCTGAGAAAGAGCTGTTCAAAGTTGCCAGCACAAGAGTTCCTCTCTCTCACCTCCTCCTAGATAGCAGTCCTGCTGGGAATCTCATACCTTCTTCAAAATTCTCACCTCAGCAGGAGAATTGAAAAGAAATGTTATGGCACCAAAAAGCAGAAGGCTGATATGTAACATAGAAGTACATGTCCAAGGAGTGCTATGATAAGAAAACCTGTGAATAATGGATAACAAGAAAAAAAAACTGCAGTTTTGAGAAACACTATTTTTTTTCTTGAGTGTTACAGCTCTCAGTCAACTAAGGATTTGACAATTAAAAGAAAAACAGCTTTTTGTCAGGTATTTTTATTTTTGAAGTAGGCCTGTTAAGCAATTAAAAATTAATTGTGATTAATCGTGCTGTTAAACAATAGAATACCATTTATTTTAAATATATTTGGATGTTTACTACATTTTCAAATATATTAATTTCAATTACAACAGAGAATACAGAGTGTAAAGTGCTCACTTTATATTAATTTTTATTACAAATATTTGCACTGTAAAAAACAAAAAAAAATTTTTAATTCACCTCGTAAGTACTGCAGTGCAATCTCTTTATCATGAAAATTGAACTTACAAATGTAGAATTATGTAGAAAAAAACTGCATTCAAAAAGTAAAACAATGTAAAACTTTAGGGCCTACTACAGTCCTACTTCTTGGTCAGCCAATTACTCAGACAAACAAGGTTGGTTACAATTTTCAGAAGATAATGCTGCCTGCTTCTTGTTTACAATGTCACCTGAAAGTGAGAACAGGTGTTTGCATGGCACTGTTGTAGCTGATGTTGCAAGATATTTATGTGCCAGATGCGCTAAAGATTCACATGTCCTTTCAGGCTTCAACCACCATTCCAAAGGACATGCTTCCATACTGATGATGGGTTCTGCTTGATAATGATCCAAAGCAGTGCGGACTGACGCATGTTCATTTTCATCGTCTGTCAGATGCCACCAGCAGAAGGTTGATTTTCTTTTTTGATGGTTCAGGTTCTGTAGTTTCCGCATTGGAGTATTGCTTTTTTAAGACTTCTAAAAGCATGCTCCACACCTCATCCCTCTCAGATTTTGGATGGCACTTCAGATTCTTAAACCTTGGGTCAAGTGCTGTAGCTGTTTTTAGAAATCTCACAGAGGTACCTTTTTTGCGTTTTGTCAAATCTGCTGTGAAAGTGTTTTTAAAATGAACATGTGCTGGGTCATCATCCGAGACTGCTCTAACATGAAATATATGCAAAATGCGGATAAAACAGAGCAGGAAACATACAATTCTCCCCTCCAAGGAGTACAATCACGAACTTAACTGATGCATTTTTTTTTTAAATGATCATCATCAGCATGGAAGCATGTCCTCTGGAATGGTGGCCGAAACATGAAGGGGCATACAAACGTTTAGCATATCTGGCATGTAAATACCTTGCAACGCCAGCTACAAAAGTGCCATATGAACGCCTGTTCTCACATTCAGGTGACACTGTAAATAAGAAGCAGGCAGCAGTATCTCCCGTCAATGTAAACAAACTTGTTTGTCTTAGCAATTGGCAGAATAAGAAGTAGGACTGAGTGGACTTGTAGGCTCTAAAGTTTTACACTGCTTTGTTTTTGACTGCAGTTATGTAACAAAAAAAGGTCTACACTTGTAAGTTACACTTTCACGATAAAGAGATTGCACTTCAGTACTTGTATGAAGTGAACTGAAAAATACTGTTTCTTTTATCATTTTTACAGTGCAAATATTTGTAAAAAAATTATATAAAGTGAGCACTGAGCACTTAGTATTCTGTGTTGTAATTGAAATCAATATTGAAAATGTAGAAAAACCTCCAAAAATATTTAATAAATTTCAATTGTTATAAGTGTGATTAATTTTTTTAATCATGATTAATTTTTTTGAGTTAATCACGTGAGTTAACTGCAATTAATTGACATCCCTATTTTGAAGGATAGCTTTTATTATTCTTGCGAAGGACTGGCTTAATAATAAGTACTAGGTTAGACACTGATACTTGACACTACAGTGTTGAGGCCAAGTAAGTAGGTAGAGTGGATACAACTTGGCATCAGATGATCTATGTTGTCAACTTGTCTAGGGCTTTGATACATTGAGTTATATTGGTGGGATATAAAATGAGATTTCTCAGTTAACTTGACAGCTTCAGTTATCACTGTAAAGGAAAGAACTAACGGATGAGAGGTCATCATACTGTTATTCAAGCTCTTTAAAGCTGTAATGAAAACTCATTAGCCCGAGCATAAAATCTATTTGCCCACCTCTAACACAATGATGATTAATGTTTTAAATCACCTATCAAAATGAATAACTCACCCAGGTGAGCAGGCAAACAGAATTTTGCAATGCTGCTATTATTTAACTAGATCAAACGCTAGATAAAATGCAGATGATAGGGTTAAGTATTTTAAAACTTTTGAAGTCTAATGTGAATTCTACTAGTGGGCTACCCTTTCATGTAACAATACTTAAATTAATAAGTTATAGTTTAATACCTGGCATTTTTTTAGTTCCCTCTTCAGTTGAAGAATTGTAATATGATGTGGCTCCTCTTGGTCGCTTCCAATTCCACTATCAGTTCGTGGCACGACGAGAGCTACCTTCCTTAGCTCCTGTGCCATGTTGATCCAATCCTGCAGCTTCTCTTGTTGACGCCTTGTTAGGCTGGCAAAGTCATTTAGTTCAACTAGAAAGGGAAACGCTTCGTCTATGCAATTTCTGTAGTTGAAACATTCCACCTGAAGCTGGGAAAGCTGCTCCTCAAGAGAATGAATTCGAGTCCTATCTTCACTCATATCCTGTGATCCCTGGCTAGCATGGCTCATTACACTAACCTGCTGATTCTGCAAAGCTTCCCGGAGCAACTTGATCTCAAGTTCCATTTCATCAATCCGGTCCCGCTCAGGGTTGTAGTTTACAACTGGTTTATTTCTAATATTCTTGGCTCTGTTGGCATATTTGAGGGAATTTAAAGACTCATCAAAGTCAGATGAGGACGGATTTATACATGTTATCATGACCGTCTTGGCGTTTCCTCCTAAGGAGTCTTTCAGAATACGAGTAATTTTAGCATCCCTGTATGGGATATGTACACTTTTTCTCTTTGGGTCTCCAAGAGCACTTATCACATTTCCCAAAGCCAACAAGCCACTGTTGATCTGAATTGATTCCTTGAACCGTTCACCAGTGTTCCCTGTTTTTGTCACCCTTTCTGATCCTGCCAAGTCCACGAAGTGAAACTTAGAAGCAATGATCTGGCCTGATCTCAGAGATAAATCTTGCGCAGCAGCTACATTTTTCAGAGACTGTGTAGGTCGTTGCTGACAAATATTGATGGTAAAAATAGCATGAGATCGGCTGGAGTGCTCATTCATTTGTGTCGTACCTGTGTGGCGAGCTGCATTCCCACTTTCTAAAAGGCTCATCACTTCATCCACGCTTTCCACTTGGAAATCCTTGGCACCAACAATCACTACAAACATCAAGCCCAAGAAAGCATGAATAATGTGTTAACACTAAGTTCTCAGCAGAAGTTTACAGAAAAACAGTTTTTAGATAAAGTCATGAATAGTCAAACTAATCCACAAAAAAAAACACACTAAAAATCCAGCAAATAAAATTAGCTATAATAATGTGTACAAGTTCACATTAGCATATGAGCTCACAGCAAATACCTACAAGAAAAAGTTATATTAATGGAAGCACTACATACAGTATATTAAACCTGTAGCACATGTATAAAATATATATGTACTATTAAAAAAATGCATTTTTACCTTTTTACAAAAAAGCTTGTTGAGACTTTATTTAAATCAATTCAAAAAACAACAAATGCAAGGTTACAGTGAAGACTTTAAACAAACAAAAGATAGAAAATTCAAAGTTATGGTTCTCACAACTTTGTCACTTTATACCTATATATTTGTATTATTGTCTATCAGCCTAATACAACAAACGCTTACATTTGTGAGTAATTTTACTCATGTGAGTAGTCCCACTGAAGTCAATGAACTATTCAGAGGCTAATTTGCAGGATTGGACCAGAGGGTATTAATGTTTATACTTCATTACATCTAGGAAATATGACCAAGTAACACTTACTTCAAGCAATTAATTTGAATTTCCTGACTACTGAGCTCTTCAAATGTCTACATGCAGGTCTGTGCATACACAAAAGAACTGAGTGCAAAACTGGAGGACAAGATGATGCCATACTGAAAAATTGGGCCCCATATGCAAGGGAGCATTGTGCCATGTTGCCTTATGAGAAATTAGGAAAAAAACAGTGTATCCCAGTGGTTCTCAACCAGGGGTACACATACCCCAGGGGGTAGATCAACTCATCTAGATATTTGCCTAGTTTTATAACAGGTTACATAAAAAGCACTAGCAAAGTCAGTACAAACTAAAATTTCATACAATGACTTGTTTATACTGCTCTATATACTATACACTGAAATGTTAGTACAATATTTATATCCCAATTGATTTATTTTATAATTATATGGTAAAAATGGGAAATTAAGCAATTTTTCAGTAATTATGTGCTGTGACACTTTTTTTATGTTTTTTTTTTTTGTTTTGTATTTTTATGTCAGATTTTGTAAGCAAGTAGTTTTTAAGTGAGGTGAAACTTGGGGGTATGCAAGACAAATCAGACTTCTGAAAGGGGTTGTCAAGGTTCTTCCCCACTCTGAACTCTAGGGTACAGATGTGGAGACCTGCATGAAAACCCCCTAAGCTTATTTTTACCAGCTTAGGTTAAACCTTCCCCAAGGTACAAACTATTTTACCTTTTGCCCTTGGACTTTATTGCTGCCACCACCAAGTGTCTAACAAATATATAACAGGGAAAGAGCCCGCTTGGAAACGTCTTTCCCCCCAAAATCCTCCCAAACCCTACACCCCCTTTCCTGGGGAAGGCTTGATAAAAATCCTCACCAGTTTGCATCGGTGAACACAGACCCAAACCCTTGGATCTTAAGAACAAGGAAAAAGCAATCAGGTTCTTAAAAGAAGAATTTTAATTGAAGAAAAAGTAAAAGAATCACCCCTGTAAAATCAGGATGGTAAATACCTTACAGGGTAATCAGATTCAAAACATAGAGAATCCCTCTAGGCAAAACCTTAAGTTACAAAAAGACACAAAAACAGGAATATACATTCCATTCAGCACAGCTTATTTTATCAGCCGTTTAAACAAAACAGAATCTAACGCATATCTAGTTAGCTTACTTACTAAGTTCTAAGACTCCATTCCTTTTCTGTTCCCGGCAAAAGCATCACAGAGAGAGAGAGCACCTTTGTTTCTCCCCCCCCCTCCAGCTTTGAAAGTATCTTGTCTCCTCATTGGTCATGTGCCAGCGAGGTTATCCTAGCTTCTTAACCCTTTACAGGTGAAAGGGTTTTTCCTCTGGCCAGGAGGGATTTAAAGGTGTTTACCCTTCCCTTTATATTTATGACAGGGGTACAGTAGCCTGGAAAGGTTGAGAGCCACTGGTGTATCCCATGTATACCACAGAATTTTACTTCATTTGAAAACATTTCTACAGTCAATACATTTGCTATCTTTGAGGATGCTGTCATAGCAAGCTCAGAATAATTAACTACAAAGAAGCTATGTTTAATTCATCAGGGCAAAACAAACAAACAAAAATCCAAAATGTATAAAAAAATTATCTTAATGGTGATAAAGGTTTCATGCTTGAATAACTTAAACACAGCTATATGGAATTTTACAAACTTGACCTGGTCTAAGAACAAGAATGAGAAATCTCATTTCAAAAGGATAATTCCCCCCCACCCCAGTTAAAACGGACTGAAAATAGATGCTTATAATGGAAATTGCTTCTCAGCCATAACTAGAACACTGTGGTAGCGATTCTATAATATGCTGCCTAAGGACCAAGGATTTTCTGAACAGCTTCCATACCTCATAGGTCTCTGTTTAATTGGATAGTTGAAAATACAGAAGTAATAAAGAATATTACTGTCTGAGATAGATTTTCCCCAGGATTTTACTGATGAATGGAAAGAGCTTGTCATAGAAGGATATGTGGTCAACTGAGGCTGATTAGAAATTTACGTGCTTAAATGTTTGTACTAAAGAAGAGTAACTGATCCCTGCACAATAGTTTAAAATTTACTGATGGATTATTATTCAAAAACCCGTGCTCCACCAAGAGCATTCTGGCATTCATCCATTTCAAAGCCACGAAGACCAGCAGTTTATCTCAGTATCACACCATTCAAGATGAACTTTACATTTATCAATAAAATGTATCCCTACAATAGACCTCCCCTCTTGTTTCATAATATCTGTAATTAATAAGTGCTTTTTCTTTTAAGAGAAGACAAGAACATTTGCATTTGCTTTCATAAACTTGCACTTAGAACGAAATATTCTACAGGAGCAATTTAATAAATTTTTGAGCTCAAATAGGCTTCTCTACCTGTGTTTCCCTTTTCATCTTCTCTGATGTGTAAATCTTTCATAGAAGTCTCTAACTCCAGCAGATCTCTGAGTTCTTCCTTGTAGACCTCTATATAAGATACTTTCACACTGAAGTCAATATTATGGTTTTCAGAGATGCTCTGAAATAGTTCCTGTATAGCACGGGGAATGATACCTTTTTCATCCTCTCCAACCGATGCTAAAATATAAACAGAAACGTCACCAGACTTGCAGTGAATATATCTTTAGTATAAACTATAAAGTTTAAACTTCTGAAACATGAACAAAAGTCTGTGGCCAGTAGCGCTAAGCCACCCATGAATCTGAAGAATTTAGTCCTGTCAAAAAGTCACAATATATCAATACTATTGAATGGCTGAATATTTGTTTACAATCCTTAACATAATCAAGCTCCAATAAATTACTTGTTAATATAAACCGGAGGGCAACATGATGGGTGGTTCAGTAGTCAAATGCATCACTATTATAAGCCTATATTTCTCATGAGCCACATTTTACACTCAGTGATTACTGATGGCCAGGACATTGCACAATTTTACGACAACCTCAATTTTCAGTAGATACCTCTTGCTCCAATAAGGGCACAACAGTAGTTCAGTAAGTTCCCATGTGCCGGAAATAGGAGACAATATTTAGGAGCACTTCTTGTTCTTTCAACCAACATATGGCTCACCAATGCCATGTCAAACTCCTGCTTTTAAATATCAGAAAGGATCTCAGATGTTACTTATTCCACAGTATGGAAATTGGTTGGGCGTTGATGAGAGGCTTCTGAGTGGCTCACACCTTCTAACCAAGAAAATTAGAAATTGTCCCATCTAATCAGTGACTCAATAGGTATATATGAAAAAAATTGCTAAGCTTTGAACAGCTTTGTACTGTGGCACCTGCTATTTAATGCTTCTAGGTAACTCAGGCTTAATATTCAATAACCATGGTTAGTCAAAAGATGACAAGAAATTAAAAGAATTAAGAATAAAGAGGATTTTAATTTTTAAACAGCAGGAGTCTAATCTGGAATCTTGAACCACAAAGACATTGAAATAAGAAATGTCTTACCATCTTATTTTCTATTATAAAATTCTACAGCAGCAGCATGCTCTAACAGGAATAGAATTCCAATAATAAAATAATAATAATAATAAGTCTGATAACTCAGAATGATGATGGTTAAGAGAGTTGTCATTACTGGCAAAATTACCCCAGAAAAGATCAGATGTTTGCCATTTTAAGCCAAAATTCTGATCTCTATGATACTGATCTCATACTAAAAGTGTATCCTTTTTTAGGCCATCAGATGAAGACAGAGGGCCAAATTCATAGGTGAGTCTAAAAGGAATCTAAGGTGGTGTACTTCCTACCTCCTGACATCCTCAACATGTAAATGACAATAACTTCAAACTTCATTACACTCAGTTTGAGTCTAAGGAGAGGCTACATTTGTGTAATTTTCATGCTGAGGGAACCAAAAGAAAGTGTATATTACAATGGCCTAGACTCACTCATATTCACTGATATACTAATGCTAAAATAATATTTTCTCAACTCTTACTTTAGATAAAGATGTAAGCAGACTCTACATTGTTCAGAACGTAGTATTCAGACTCTCATGGTGCTCAAATGAATTATTTGAAGAGCATAAAAATATTCTGGGCACTCAAGTACTATAGCGATGGATATGCTAGAAATACCTAAAGTAGATTAGATAGATTTGCTCACCATTGCTTTTTTTAGTTAATACCTAATAAAGTTAAGAGCAAACAGGTTAAAATAAATGAGATCTTGATGCTCAAGCACAGGCTGGGATTAAATTTGGAAGATGAGAGCAAATAGTTGCACATCTAAAACAATCCTATTTTAAATGTGGGTCAAATCCAGAAGCTCCAACCAACCTCATATCAGTGGCTGGCACTGACAATGTTGGGGGTGTGTGGAGGAGGAAAAGCACTTCATATGACATTTCTCAGGGTTCTTGAGTACAGTCTAATTTAAGGTAAACCCCTGTTCTGGATAGCTCATCTCACTGATGTTTAGTCAGAAGAGTATATTAGTTTATAGCCGTGTTCTCTATTAGCCTTTTAACTGTTTTCTGTCAGTAGCACAGAGCTTAGATACTGTGGCAATGAACACTGTAGAAACTTCTCAGATATAGATAGACTGTAGTGCTCTCTATGCTGCATAGACACATTTGTTGGAATTATTTATTGCAAGTGGAGCCAGCCCAGTGTTCTAATAGGAAAAGTCAATCAAGCAGCAAAAAACAAACAAAAAACCCCACACACAAACAAAAACCCAACAGCCAGCCTGAACAACTATTCGCCTCAGGTGTTTAAAAATACACCTGTAAAATATAGTTATTTCACAACTATCACATAGCCTTCCATGTATTATTTATTTGGTTTAGGCAAGTACACTAGTCACAAATCACAAAAACAAATTAAACTTTCCAAAACATACCAATGTGACCTCCACCAATGGTGTACGTCTTCCCAGACCCTGTCTGTCCATAAGCAAAAACTGTAGCATTATATCCTTCAATCAAAGACACCACTAAAGGCTTAATGCAAGTTGTATAAACTTCATCTTGGGTTGAATTTTTGCCAAATACAAAATCAAACGTGAAGACGCGGTCTTTCCCAATGATAACTTGTTGTGTGTTTGGGACCAGTCTCATGCATACTTGATGGTTGTGAAGAATCTCTTTGGAAAGCAGAGGTCTTATTCTTATGGCAACTTTAACTGGAATCTCTTCCATGACAGCCTCCAATTTTAACACTTAACCTGAAAAATTTTCTTATGGTTCTTGTCTTCACAGCATTCTCAATCTTCTGCATCTAAGAAACAAAGTTTTCTGAAATACACAGTGAACAGAAGTTCATTTCCCAGTGACTTAGTTAACTAAACTGAGTGAGTTTCTGTCCTGTAAAAATGGCATAGAAGGCTCCAGTCCCATATTGCTTCAGTTTATAGGTAATTTTTCCCCCCTCTTAATTACCAGACCAGCAAATTCGACCTGGAATCTGAAAGTCAAGTGATCTTCTTTCTGGACATGGCATGATTACATTAAGTCAGCTGTTCTCAAACAAGGGGCATTCCCCCCTAGGGAGGCTTGCTAAACTTTCTATGCGGGTACAGCGAGCCTTCCCGTTCACTCACAGGGTTACAACACCACTCAGTGAAATTTAGCCCATCTGCCACACCATCTGGCAGTGGGGTGGCTAGGACAAATTTCACCGAGTGGTATTGCGACATAGCGCAATGCCCACTAGCACTCTTCAATGCTGAAATTGAGAAATACTGCCCTGAAAACTTTGTGGATACTAAGGCATGTGCTTTTAAAAGGTTTCCTAGCCTATGCACAGTTACCATGATTAAAGGACTGATTTATTTCTAGTAGAATTCCCTTTATTGGAATCAATGTATTAATAGCCCCAATTCCACCTAGATTACACTGGAAAGTCCCATTTTGTAAGGATGGGGAGGGGAGGAATGGGGCTCCAAGTTAAAAAAAAAAAAAAGTTGTGCGGGAGGATGGCATAATTTCAGAAAGGTTGAGAACCTGTACATTAAGTAATAGAGACAGCACCATGAGAGCTTACTTATCAATTCTGTTGATGAAGCACGTGCTCAGAATTAATCCAACTCACTCTCCAACAGCTATATTAGCTCTGTAGGGGAAACAGAAATAAAAGCACATTAAAAATGTCTTCCACTTACATAAGATAAGTAGACAGGACTTGAAAAGCACACGGGAAACAGATTAGTTGCATATGACAAGAAGGTGTAATTTTAAATACTTCTCTGATTATTATATTTTAAGAAGCCTGATGCAGAAGTCAGGCCTTTTTAATCAGTGTTAAGTACCTACCTAATTAAAATGACAGTTTTGTTTTTTGTTTTCATTTGTTTTTTGAAAACAGGTAACTTATAGCAATTGTGGTTCCTTGTGTTGCCCTCTGCATATTCACTCTTATGGGATGTTCCTCCTCCCACAGCTACTTTCAAGAACCTTCTGGAAAGCTGAGTTTGTCAGGCATGGATGGACACCCTCTCAGGACACCAAAGGTTCAGAGTTTAAGTTATGGAAAGGCTGCGTGACCACAACCACTTCAGTTCCAAGAGTCCCATGAGAGCAGAAATGAGGGGAAGAAGTAGTTCTTGTGGGTTGCATTGTTTGCTAGACTTCCATATATAGGAATACGTAAAGGCTAGCTTGTCATATAAATAGTAAGTATGGATTTCCTGCCTTTTAATACTTTAGAATCAAAGCCTAAATAAAAGGTTTTATAACTAGCTTTTTCTTGAGGTTTGGTGTAACCTCAAATTTAGTATCACTTTAGTATTGGATATGTTCACTGTCATGATCACTTTTCACGAACTATATTCTGCAGTTGCAGAGAGATGGATCCAAAGGTCTAAAAGATGTTTTCACTATTTTATAAACTGAACCCCTATTTAAGTATTTAATTCTTTTTTAATTGACAATAGTGAGTGGAAATGAGTGCCCCAGGAATCAAACTGAAAGCAGAACATGTAGTGGATTCCAAGTGGCATTGTACTGTAGCTACTATATATGGGAGGGATGAGGAAGAAGGATTTGTTTGTTATTTAAATGGTGCCTGTTTATAGAAAGAGAGATGATTCCCCTATATAAGGAACTTACTAGGGTCTCATAACAATATTATGTACACTGTTGGTTACTGAACTTTTTTTAATTAAAAAAAAAGCACACAAAACTCTCAAACATAAGAGAGTTCAGAGTTGGGGCAACAGGGGTATTAGATGAAATATCTTACAAGATCACTTCTGAACATTTTCAGCATAGACAAAAAAGTCTTTAAAGAAACCTGATTGTGGTTTACAAATACACAGAATAGAGTCTCTCTACAAGCATAGAGCACAGGTACAACCGTTTGTAGTATGCAGAGTAGAAAGAATTCTATTGTCTGATGGCTCAGCACAAGCAAACCCCAGTCCACACAAATAAAATATTTTGTTTTTTTTAATTATTTCTACACAGAATTGTTTTTAGTCTGAATGAAAATATCATGAGCTCTTTAGAAACCACTAACTGAAATATAAATCAGTATTTACACCTGCCAAATGTATTAGCTTTTACATTATTAAACAAACAAACAAACAAAACTACCTCCACGGACCATTACCTTGTTACCACAAAGAATTTTGGAAAGTTGTGGAAAACACGAGTGCAGAGCCTTTAATGAATAGGGGATCAGGTCTCTAAAATGAGAATCAGGAGATCTGCCTTTTGGGTTCATACAGCTTTCATGTTAATATCTAGCAGCTGAAATATTTAATGCAAGAATATGGCTAAAAGTTCTTCCTTTGTTCACCTAGTGCCAATATTATGCACATGTATTATGCTAATATATTTACTTATTATCTGAAATATTGTATTCCCCCATCCTCCCCCAGACACACACCACAATCCGAAAGACAGACTGGCACAGAGATGTAACATAAATATATAATTTTAAGAAGTCTATTATGAATTACTCATATAACCAGTCATAATACACATGCAGATGTCACAGTTTGTGTCTCTGCTCAATCATTATAATTAATTATTATTAAAATCAGGTGCAGAAATCCTCCTCAGACTAAACCTGGGTTCAGCTAACAACAAAGCCGCTTTGCTGCACTGTGTTTGGAAAGGGGTCCCCAGCATAGCAGACCCCGCGTGGTGTGGTGCCAGAAAACCCTTGGGAATGCCATTGTAGCTCCCTAACCCAGTGCTCGAGAACCACCTGCTAAGACAGGGCGCAGGCCTGGGGGGACCCAGGAGACTTGGCTCCCAGACCTGGGTCTGCCACTGGCCTTGGGCACGTTGCTTAACTTCTCCATCCTTCTTCAGCGCCCGGCCTGTGACACGGGGATCAGGCTGCTCCTCCCGGGCGCGGCCCCTCGGCTGAGCAGCGTTACTACTCCGGGCCATGCCCGAGCGGGACGGGCAGCGTGTGGCTCCTACCGGGCCGAGGGGTGTCCAGCTTTTCTCCCTTTTCCTCTCCCCTTGGGGAAGGCCCCCGCGCCGGCCCGTCTGCTGGCGGGGCCGGTGCCAGGCACAGGAGAAGCTGCAGCGTCTCGGAGGGCTGGGAAGAGAAGCACCGACCCGCGGGGCTGCGGCAAACCCACCTGCTGCTGCTGGGCACGGGTGGAGATTGATGCAGGCCGCTCCCCGCCACCCCCCTTCTGTTTACACGCGGTCACCAGGCAACAGCAGAACCTTCCGGCCCGGCGGCGGTCAGCGAGTCCGACGCCTCTGCCGCCCCCAAGAGCGGCGCCTCCCGCCCCGCCCGGCGCAGTGCCCCCTACAGGACCCTGCGAGCGCCGCTGCCCGGCCGCGCCGCTCCCGTGGGTGGGTGGCCCCGCAGGTGGCCGCCCCCGCCGCCGGCTTCAAGCCCCAGACCCGAGCGACTGGCTGCGGGGCTTCACCTTCCGTCCCACTTGGGCCCATGTGAGGAAGTTGGACCTCAGTTTGCACGCTCCTCAGTCTGGCTCAGCTCAGGCCTCAGGACCTCCCTCCCCGCCACAGGGCTCCCTCCCCGCCACCAGTTCCGGGCGGGGGGGCTCCACATTTTAATTTAATTTTAAATAAAGCTTCTTCAACATTTTAAAAACCTAATTTACTTTACATACAATAGTGTAGTTATATGTTATAGACGTATAGAAAGAGACCTTCTAAAAACGTTAAAATATATTGACTGGCACGCGAAACCTTACATTAGAGTGACTAAATGAAGACACAGCCCACCACTTCTGAAAGGTTGCCGACCCCTGAGCTGGAGCCACTCACCCCAGGCTAGGTCTCCAGTGGCCATGTCCGTGCAACATGTTCAAAAATCAGGCCTCAAAATATCATGAGACAAGAGTGGTTGTTTTTTTCAGTCTTTAAAAAAAAAATGCCTTGGCACATCTGCTTTCTGAGCTGCTAGACAGGGGTAGATGGAGGGACAAGCCTAGGGCCATCCTGATCGAGCTGCTCTCTGCACACTTCCCCCTCCCCGGGGTTAGAATTGTACTTTAAGAACAAAAAATAAAGTTGAGATTCTCAATCATTGGCTCCAGAAACTGTGGCTTTAAATAAACCACCAAATATTGCAAGACTTGTGATAAAATCATTAAGAGTTGGTAAGATGGCATCTATCTCCCCTCATCAGTTGCCACTTGCTACAGGTTATGCTGCTGCCTATCTCCATTTCACCTAGCAGGTGTTACACTGCCACCAGGCCCGTCATCATAACTTACATATTACCCCACCCCATCACAGTCAACCGTCATGTTATACAGCCATGTCATGGGTTGCGCAGCAACTCAGCTGGTATTTTGCCACCAGATCACATTACAGCACCAGGTGTCTTACACTGTTGTGCTTAAGGTGCTCTACCATAATTATAACTAAATGTACCAGCCTGAGGTTTTTCCAATTAATTTCAAGCCTTCCCCCCCCCCCCCCCCACCAAAAAACCAAAGCTATCTCTGGTTAATTAATTGAAGTGATGACAATGTTCTCAGTGCTGCAGAAGACACACAAATTACAAAAGAGCCATCTTATGACCAAAAGAAAACAGACAGAATATCAGAGGTGTAGCCATGTTAGTCTATATCCACAAAAACAACAAGGAGTCCGGTGGCACCTTAAAGACTAATAGATTTATTTGGGCATAAGGTTTCAGGGGTAAAAAACCCAATTCTTTAGATGCATGGGGGAGTGGAGGTGTGGGAGAAGTAGACCTGATGTATCTTGATTTAAATAAGACTTTTGATGCAGTCACATGACATTCTCATAAGCAAGTAAACTAGGAAAATGTGATCTAGATTAAATTACTATAAAGTGAGTGCACCACTGGTTGAAAGACTGTACTCAAAGAATAATTATCAATGGTTCACTGTTGAGCTGGGAAGGCATACATAGTGGGATATTGCAGGGGTCCTGTACTATTCAGTATTTTCATCAATAAACTTGGATAATGGGGTGGAGAGTATGCTTACAAAATCTGCAGATGACAAGGTTGGAGGGGTTACAAGTACCTTAGAGGACAGGATTAGAATCCAAAATGACCTTGACAAATTAAAGAACTGGTTTGAAATCAACAAGATGTAATTCAATAAAGATAAAAGTGCAAAATACTACCCTTAAGAAGGAAAAAAAAAAATCAAATGCACAACTACAAAATAGGAAATAATTGGCTAAGCCGTAGTACTGCTGAAAAGAATCCAGTGGTTATAGTGTATCACAACTGCATAAGTCAAGAAAGTTTGCCAACATCTGCTTGGGCAGGGCTGTGGGGTTTGGGGCATGTGTTAACACCACCAGAGGGGGAATCTTATAACTTCGCATCAATACTCCCACACATCTTACCAGGCCAATACTAACCAGCAACTTATGAGTTTTCAAATGATACCTTACAAGGCACACTTTGTAGAAATATTACAGTAGTGTGCGGGGTGTAAATACAGGGGAGTATGCCCTATGAGGAAAGGTTAAAAAAACTGGGCATGTTTAGTCTTGAGAAAAGAAGGCTGAGGGAGAACCAGATAAAGTCTTCAAATATGTTAAGGGCTGTTATAAAGAGGATGGTGATCAATTGTCCTCCATGTGAGCTGAAGGTTGGATAAGAAGCAGTGGTCTAAAACTGAAGCAAGGGAGATTTAGGAAGAGCTTTCTATGTATAAGGATAATTAAGCTCTGTAGCAGGCTTCCAAGGGAGGTTGCAGAATTTCCATCATTGGAGCTTATTAAGAACAGGTTGGACAAACTCCTGTCAGGACTGGTCTAGGTTTACCTGGTCCTGCCTGAGTGCAGGGGGCTGGACTTGATGACCTCTCAACATCTCTTCCAGCCCTGTGTGCCTATGAAAATGCAGTGATGTTTAAAATTTACAATACAAAATTAGATAAATTAACTGAATATTTACTGAATCAAGTGATTCAACTCAATGGCGGATTAATGATTTTGCCGCCCCCAAGCCTTGAAATAATTGCCACCCTCCCCCCCGAGCAGCTCCCAGCCCCCCCGCCACAGCTCACCTCCGCCTCCTCCCCCGAGCGTGCCGCCAGGTCCTGCTTCTCCCTGCCAGTGCTTGTGCGTGAAACAGCTTCACGAAGGAGGGGGGAAAGGGGAGGAAAACACGGCGCACACTCAGGAGAGGCGGCGGGGCTGGGCCAGGGGCGGAGGGCACGAACCAGCACCAGGGGAAGCAGTGTCCGTCTGCTATTATAAATTTGCCGCCCCTGCAAATTTGCAGCCCTTAGGCCTAGGCCTTGTCGGCCTAGGCGTTAATACACCGCTGATTCAACTTTAATAAAGTTTGATTATATAAATCCAGATCTCTTGGTTTTATTTCAAGCACAATTATTTACTGAATACAAAAAATAGGCCTTCCCTGAATGTAAACTCTATGGAGTACTACTACACAACTGCAGTGATGGACAAAGTGTTAATATATCAGAGAATAGGTATTTAACTTTCTGCTGAATGCTTCAAATCAGTATATAAAAAGCTACAAATTAAGTAACAAATCTGCAGGATGCTTTAGTGAGAGATCTATAAAATTGGTGTTGTTAGTAGTATATACAACGTACACGATGAATTGGAATGTCTTTCATATCTTCTCTGTGATCCCGGGCATAGTCCCATAGATAATAATCAAGAAGAACTGCATTGATTCTTTCACTCATGTTTTGTCCTTTCTTCTTATAAAGTTCCAGCAGGTGATCACAAATCAATCCACAACACCAAATAGAACAACCTCGGATCTCCACTTCTTGTTGATCTCCAGAATGGAACATTACTCCTATAGAACAGAGTAGAGAGCACTTCAATTAATGTTCAGTGGAACAGAAGACAGGAGTCACAGAATGGTACACACTTTCTCTTTAAGCTACATATAGTTAAATATAAACCAGAGTTTCAGATTTAATATACTGCACTAAAAAAATCAAGAAAATTCAGCCTGTGCATTTTCTAGGGATTTCGTTTTGTTTTTCTGTGTATATTTATGAGTTGCTGCATTGTTAAACTCCCATCTATTGAGATGTCCTATATATTGTAGTTTTTTCTAAAATACAGCACTAGGTGGCCACGGATGAGGGAAGGGTTGATATACAAGCAAATCCAAATACTACAGCACTATTCAAAGTCAGGAATGCTGCAGGCAGGTGCTATGCAAGCTGCATACATTTATGAATACACCTTATTCCTGTTCTTGCAATTCCAGTCTATCTTTTTCTGACAAGAGATTGACAATTATGTATCCACCACTGTATAGCAACAGAATCTGAATATCACCCAGCACTAGAAGACCACAGACTCAATAAATAAAATAAATAAAAACACAATAAGGAAGCTGTATTTGCTGGATATAAAAGTGTGCTATCATGTACTGACAAAACACATTACAGATTAGAATAGAAGCAGCTGTCAGTGGACATGACTAAAGGACTGCCAGATGTAAAGGGACCCATTTATTCTAATGACTACAATAGCTATGCCTTTACTATGATTCCAGAGAGAATTTGCTTATATGGTCTTCAGAATTTCACTTTACATTGATAGGTTTACATAATAACTAACAAAATACCTTTATGTTTCTATATTACTGTTCTTTTCACACACACACACACACACACACACACACACACACACACACCACACACAGAGTAGCTGTTAGCAGGTCGAGGTAAATGACTGTCCCCACCCTTTTGTTTTTTCAAGTTCAGGAAGGGACTCACTAAGTGTATGTTTACACTAGAATTAAAAACCTGTGGCTGGCGCATGCCAGCTGACTTCGACTCACGGAGCTTGGGCTAAGAGGCTGTTTAATTACAGTATAGACATTCAAGCTTGGGCTGGAGCTCCAACCTGAGCTTGAATGTCTACACCACAATTTAACAGCTTCTTAGCCCAAGCCATGTGAGTCAGTCAGCTGGCATGGGCCAGCTGCAGGTTTCTAACTGCAATGTAGACATGCTCTAAGCCAGTGCTACTCAAAGTGGTGGTCCGCGGACCGGTGCCGGTCTGCGCGCACATTGGAAAAAAAAATTGCCGGTCCCCCACATCAGATAGCTTGAGAAACACTGCTCTAAGCCACAAACTGGAGTGGCAGCTATAACCTTGTTGAAAATGGCACCAGCCCTACAGATGCTCAGTGTTCAACTGGTATACATCCTTTTAAATCCAGACTTAGTAGTGTTTAATCCAAATAAATTTACAGTTTAATATTTATATAAGGATGACAGGGGCGGTCTTCTCATCCCAGATCTTTAGAGAATGTACTTTCCCACTCTCCCCTCATCATTGGAGGATAACTCTGCATACCAAAAGGAAAAAACCTCATATACACCTCTTTCATAGATGCTAATCATCTCTATGCTACAAAATTAATATTCATAAACGCTGATGAACCACAAACACACTTGATGCAATAAAGGAGTTGCAAACCTTCACGAAGTTTCCTCATCAGTTCATCAGAATATCTCATTGCTCCCAGGTGAACAAGGACTTGAGGGATCCTATAGTCAGCAAATATAGTCAGACTAGAAATGTCACTGAAGCAGCCATCTCCTTTCCCTTCCAATGAGCTCCAGGTATCAGCCACTAGTATTTGTGCCCGTTTATAAAAAGACACCTTTTTACCCTGACAGAAAACAAGAATACAACTGTTTAGGCACCTGAAAGACGTAGGTATTCAGAGACTTCATTTTGTTAAAGGAAACGATTATTATGCTTACTCAACTAAGGATAGCTAGTTAAACAGAATACAGTATCCTCCTATACATTCCAATAAAAACATTGTAGAACCAAATGCAGATTTTATATGCAAAAACCCCTTAAACAGGAAATACACCTGAACTTACTGAAGTGGAACTCATATACTGTGATATCAGGTTATTGAATAATATTGCAAAAAGAGAAGGAGTACTTTTGGCACCTTAGAAACTAACACATTTATTAGAGCATAAGCTTTTGTGAGCTACAGCATTTGATGCATCCGATGAAGCGAGCTGTAGCTCACGAAAGCTTATGCTCTAATAAATGTGTTAGTTTCTAAGGTGCCACAAGTACTCCTTTTCTTTTTGCGGATACAGACTAACATGGCTGCTACTCTGAAACCTGAATAATATTGGTTTATTGTCCATGGGAATTACTGTAATATCAGGTTATTGAGTGACAATGGTTTATTGTCCATAAGTTACACTACTTGAAGCCCAGTTAATACAAAGTTTCTTTCAGAGGCCCTAGAGTTCACCCAAGACTTTATCCGGAGGAAAGGAACATAGGAACATTTTTAAAGAAATACTCATCTTAGAATCTTATCGTGTTTCACTTAAATGCTACTCAAAGTATATGTAAGGTTCTATGTAAGGAAATAATACTTTGTATATAAACAACAATTTCCAGCACTTCTCTTTTCAAAAGAAAGAAATTAAAGCACAGCTAGACTGTGATAGTAGTTTTCATGCCCTGGCATGCATGCACTTTTATCCTTCCCAAAATGCTACCACAGTGACCCCATCTCCCTCTAAGCCTTCATAACTTGTCAGCTGGACAGAGCAGAATTAGCTAGGGTTGTTGGTGGCAGTTAGTCCCGGAAGAAGCATATATCTTTAGGGAAATAGTGTTACCATTTGAACTGCTTTCTCAGATTGTTTCAGAGGGAAGTTGGGCCAACTATCAGTTTTGGCAGTGGAAGTCCATTGAGGGATTGGATGGTAATCCCTACTCCCCAATGAAAAGAGGAAAAACAGCTGGAACCATCAGAACCCTTAGTAATTCTGACCTACCAACAGATGTAATCTTGAGTCAGACAGAGGCCTTAAATACCATGTTACCAATGCTAGTTGCTGCTAACAAAGCAGTGTATTGAGCATTTAAGATATGATAACGCTTATAGCACCAAATCAGAGAAAAGGTAGATTGTTAGGGAGTGAGGATTTTACAGTTCCAGAATGTTGGACGCGAGGGATATGTATATGCATCATTCATGGGTCACTGCTTTGAAAGGATTCCATGGTTTAACTGGCAGGCATGAGACTCCTCCAGTGCGAATCTCAAAAATCTGGGACACATTTCACATACAGCAATGATTTTGAGTACAACAGTGATTCACAAGTAATATGGCTCTGGCTCCCAGTTCAGCAAAGCACTTAAGTTCTTGCTTAATTGTGGTCTATAACAGCAACTGTTTTTTTGTTTGTTTGTTTTTTTGGGCCAGGAGGTGGAAGAGAGGGAGGGCAGTCTATTAATATTATTAAGGGCACAAACAAAACCAAAAAAAGGACATACTTTTTTGGTTTGTAGTTTGCCTTTAAGAACATAAGGACAATAGGGACTCTGATGTCTGTAATTTTAGCAACGAAGTGTCTTGTATGTAGTACATTTTGTGAAACTTGTGCCCATCGAATTGGGGACATATTGTCTTAGTTTTAAAAATTCCCCTAGAAAATCAGAGCATGACTGAGTAATGCTGAAGTCTATTTTAGTTATACTTTTTAATACGAACGTGAGACACTAATGCACATTACATTTTTGTTCTTAAGTGTTATTAGGGAAATTTGATTTGCTTTCAGATTCCTCCCCCACCCAACTTCATTCTCTGCTACTTCCTGATCCTGTATCACAGTCATGGTCCTGCCTTGTGACACCTCAGTCTTCTGCCATGGAAACAATGTTGATAATGTGAAAACTAGGACTGTCTCTCAACTGGTAGCACTGATTTTGTTACAATCAGGGTATAAATTTGGGCAGCAGTGTTTCATCCACCTTCAGAGCTGCCTGGTGAAAAAAACAGACAGTTTATTGCACTAATGCAAAGCCTTTGATCGTGTAAATGTTTATGGTGCAATGGCAGCGTTTGTGACTGATTTTCATTCTGCAGTTTGTTTGCAGCTGCTATTTATAATGCAAGACTCATTAAGCATTCAGACTCTTGCGAAGGTTACATAAACATATTTTGTCATTACATAGATAAGAAGCATATTCTGCTGATCACTTTCCAGTAAAGTGTTTATCCTTTAATCAGAAATATATCTGATGGAAGGAGAAAGAATATGCTTTGAACTGTTTAAAGTGAACAGCACAGTAAGTTTGGAAACTAGTTAGGGTGGACCTCTTGTAGAATATAGGCCCACATTAGATTTGGATGAACTATGATTTTAAATTGAGTTGGGATATTAGCAACAGATCCAACACAAATGACCAAAAAGAATAAGACCATGAGAAAGAAGAGTTGTTGTGAAACGTGTAGTAACTCTTGTGTGGCAACACTATGTCATGACCCCATTCTGGCCTATCTTGGAGTGAAGCTGGATCACACACTAACCTTCCATAACCATCTGAAGAAGGTAATTGCCAAGACAAAGACAAGGGTCAACCTGGTCCATAAACTCGCAAGTACAAGCGGGCGAGCATCACCATCAGTGTTAGGGACAACAGTCCTTGTGTACTCTGTAGCGGAGTAGTGTGTGCTGGTATGGACCAGAAGTAGCAATATTCAACTTGTTGCTGTCCAACTGAACATTGCAATGCGGTGCATCACTGCAATCCTCAAGTGAACCCCAACACCTTGGCTGCCAGTACTGTTGCATGTTGCAGCAAATGGATGGGGAAGCAATGCCACAACACTTTGGGAATTCCAGAGGACCACGGAAAATGAAGTCTTTCCATTCACCAGGACCTTAACACCGTCCCTCACCACCTCTTGAGGTCATGTAAGCACTTTTGGACCCACGCATTTAAGCTTCAAAAATGTGACTTCAACCCTGATGATGGTTGGAAAGCAGAAAGGAATTCATAAAAAAGGTCACAAATAAATGCCCTGTGAAAGACCCAATGCAGAAGATCCCTGGTTTTGATCTTCCACGAAGCTCATGGGAAACTCAAAACACATCCGCACAAATCATGGCAGATGCAGATACTTGCTGTACAAATGGAAAATTAAAGACTCTCCACCGTGCAACTGGGGTCACCCAGACCAGACCATGGAACATATAACAACTCAATGCCCGATTCACAATACACTCTGCTAGTCCAGATGCAATTATCTGGCTTAACCATCTAAATGTAAAAAAAGATAGAGTTGTTGCTCTTCTTTGTATGGCTGATGTAAATGTAGAAGAAATAGTGACCCTTCAAATACCAGTGTTATCTTATTTAAGATTCAGGCTAAATAACAGAAATAAAACAGTTAATTGGGTACCAGGTGCAGTAAATAATTGGCTATAAAAGAAACTCCGTCTGGCCTTAGCAAAGGTCCAATAGTTGGCAATGACATCACTTATTTGTTAAAAAGGTATAAAAAAGGGAAACTCTTAAAGCATTCGTTGCTAATACCATTCTGACCGTGCTAGAGCTAACAATAGCCCGTTTGTAAGTGTAACCCTTCTGCCCATCAGAGTTGGCAGCAACAAGGGCTGGGTTCAGTATCTAGGGGTTCCATTCCAATAACACAATGCAAAACCGGCTCGAGCCGCCCCCCAGTGACCTGGGACAAATATATACCACCCCCGCTGAGCGCCTCCAAGAGGCAATACTTCCCCTCTCGCAAGCACGGAGTCTGAGTGTAGCAAAAAAAGCCTTTTAATAACAGAGAGAAACAATGTGGCATTATGTTGGGGAAACACCACCAACAGGATTCATAACACAACCCATGAGCAAAAACCCACTCCAAGCAAATTGGGGCGTGTCCTTTCCCTTGGGTTCTTGAGTCCAGCAACCTGAAATCACCCGAAGTCCCAAAAGTCCAATGGCCCAAAAGTCTCTGTCCCTGGTCAAGGCAGCCCCAGAGTTCGAAAGTTTATCTGCAGAGTTTTACCTCCCAACCTGGGTGGAAATGGGGGGGGGGGGGGGGGGGGGGGGGGGGGGAGAGGTAAGGGGCACCTTATATGATCTGAAGCTGACTGCCCCACAGCTCCATAGGGCTCCGCTCCACCAGCCGGTCCACAAGCCGCTCCTGCCGTCCCACAAACTGCTCCACCAGCCGGTCCACAAGCCGCTCCTGCCGTCCCACAAACTGCTCCACCAGCCGGTCCACAAGCCGCTCCTGCCGTCCCACAAACTGCTCCACCAGCCGGTCCACAAGCCGCTCCTGCTGTCCCACAAACTGCTCCACCAGCCGGTCCACAAGCCGCTCCAGCTGTCCCACAAACTGCTCCACAATATATCTTCAGGCTCCACCACTACTTAACACAACACTCAGTGATTTCAGCTCTTAGTCAGTTTTTAGCTCTCTTGTGATTTCAGCTTGTAGTAGGGGAGCCTCAGTGCTGGTGCACCATTAGCCCAAAGTGAATTCAGCTCAGCAGCCTATAACTAGACTCCTAATGGAATCAACATTAGCTCTGATATTCCACAGTGGAGAGAGGAGGAAGTGCAATTAGCTTGCAAGGCCCTCACCAAGGGGCCCATGCCACCAAGTCTAAATACCTGTCCCCAGCCTCTCTCAAGTCACAGAGTTTTAGAACCCAGGTCCCTTGCCTAGCGAGTGCTACTTAGTTGATGGCGAGTCCCTCCATCATAACAAAAGGCCCAGCACAGTTCCAAGCACAGTTCCCATAATCAGGGTAATAACAATTTATTCTTCCTGCCCCAATAACAGAGACATTGGGGATCCCACAGCAGCCGAAGTGACCATTTGGGCAGCTATGGGCTCATGCTAGGCGGGGTGGGTGTGCCTATGCAAATGAGATCAGCCCCTGCAGTTCTTTTCCACAACTTGCCACATCTCACCACCAGATGTCAGGGTGGAGCTCATCCTGACTCTGCTTACATCAGTATCTTGATCAAATGCTTATCAAATGTTTTGTTACTGTTTGGATGTAGTAAATTGCTTATTATTTAGGTTTTTTAGACATATTTAGAGCATCTGTATAAATACCATCTGGTTTTGGATTTAATACAGAAATTTATGATTAAATTAATATCATGGTAATACCCTGCATAAATAATCATTCAAACTCATCTCAACTGTTTCCCATACAGAAGACACCTCATTTCTCAGTAGGAAGCCACAAAAAGAAATAAAACATCACTTACTGAAGGCCAGCTAGAGAAAAAAAAAAATCAGTTATAAAATACCATTCTGCACTTTATTGGCCTGCTTCCTCTTTGCATGTTGTCCGTATGCTTTAGGTTCCAGTTAAGGTGATCAAAAAAAGGTATCTTGAAAAGACTGCACCTATTATCACAAATGCTCATGCAGGTCTTCACATGTGGTGTTCAAGCCGAATACTAGTAGAGAGAGGACTAAACACAGTGCAGCTCACCTGCTCTGACACCTGGGACAGAACACGCTAGCACAGACCAAGCTCCAGTATAGACAGGAGATGCCAACAAATGAACAAAATTGACCAGACCCAGTTTCCTGTACAGCAGCCCTTTCCTTTTATGAGACTGTGTTTCATTCTGCTCCATCCCTGTAGAGATGAGCTACTGAGCAGAAGTATAACATTATGGGTCAATTCTATTTTATATTCATCTATGCAACACCCACTGAAATCAACAGGAGTCAAGGGGCAGATCCCCAGCTGGGGTCAATTGTTATACTCCATTAAAATAAAAATTTTTTCAGTGGCTGTTGAAATCCTTAAAAAATGGGGAGAAAGGGAAGAAAAAAAAACCTGGAGTCTCAGTCCTGGTCTACACTATGGGGTTAGGTCGAATTTAGCTGTGTTAGGTCAATTTTAAAATGACTGCGTCTACACAACTAACCCCGTTCCGTCGACCTAAAGGGCTCTTAAAATCGACTTCTGTACTCTCCCCCAACAAAGGGGAGTAGCGCTAAAATCAACCTTGCTGGGTCGAAGTGCAGACGCAATTCGATGGTATTGGCCTCCGAGAGCTACCCCAGAGTGCTCCAATGTGACCGCTCTGGACAGCGCTTTGAACTCCAATGCGCTAGCCAGGTACACAGGAAAAGCCCCAGGAAATTTTTGAATTTCATTTCCTGTTTGGTCAGCGTGGTGAGCTCAGCAGCACGTAATCATGCAGTCCCCCCAGAATCGCAAACAAGCTCCAGCATGGACTGAAAGGGAGACACTGGATCTGATTGCTGTATGGGGAGAAGAATCTGTGCAGGCCGAACTCCGATCAAAAAGAAGAAATGATAATATATATGCCAAAATTGCACAGGGACACACAGCAATGCCGCATGGAAGTCAAGGAGCTCAGGCAAGCCTACCAAAAGACAAAGGAGGCAAACGGTCACTCCAGGTCAGAGCCCCATACATGCCACTTCTACGATCAGCTGCATGGCATTCTAGGGGGGGACCCTACCACTACCCCATCACTGTCCGTGGACACCTGCAAGAGGGGAGTCTCATGCAACAAGGAGGAGGATTTTGTGGATGAGGAGAATGCTCAGCAGGCAAGTGGTGAATCCGTTCTCCCCAGCAGCCAGGACCTTTTCATCACCCTGGAGCCAATACCCTCCCAAGGCGGGATCCCCGACCCTGAAGCTGGAGAAGGCAGCTCTGGTGAGAGTGCACATTTGTAACTACAGTACAGGGTTTAAAAGAAATAGTGTTTAATGTTTCAATTCTTCAGGGCAAATGGGATGCATTTGCAGCCAGTACAGCTACTGGAAAAGTCTGTTAACGTGTCTGGGGGTGGAGCAGGAATCCTCCAGGGACATCTCCATGAAGCTCTCCTGGAGGTTCGCTGAAAGTCTTTGCAGATGATTTCTGGGGAGGGCTCTCTTATTTCGTCCTCCATGGTAGGACACTTTACCACGCCAAGACAGTGGCAAGTAGTCTGGAATCATTGCAGCACAAAGCATGGCAGTGAATGGTCCTGGGTTTTGGTCGCATTCAAGCGACATTCGGTCTTTATCTTTCTGTAGTAGCCTCAGGAGAGTGATATCATTCATGGCCACCTGGCTGAAATAGGGGAATTTTTGTAAGGGAACAGTAAAAGGACACTATTCATGCTGGGTTGTTTGCGTTTGGCTAGAAGGGATCATCCCAGAGAATAGTGGCGGGGCGAGGGGTGAAGGGATCATCCCAGAGAATAAACGATGCAGCAGGGTGGGAGGAGTTGTGTGCTGCACATCCACCCAAAAACCGCAGACCCTTCTCCTAAATGTGTAGCCCAACCGGCATTGCTTGCTATGGGAAAGGATGGCACTGCAGTTTGAAACCATTCCCACATGTTATGAAGGTGTAAGAAGCCAACCCCACGTACCAAAAGGCTTACCATGGCTGCCTGGAAACTGAATTCTGTTGCCCGGCCATTTATGATATGTCACCATACCGGCAGGTGCTCAATACAAAAGGCAAAATGTGACCTTGTACCTAAAGCACATATGCTGTCTGCTGTGAATCGCTTCATTCATGTGAAAGTCTCCCTTTTGTTCTCAGAAATTATCCCCCTCTCATCTCCGTCCCTGAGGTTATTGCAGATTAGAAGGCGAAAAAAACCAAACTCGCGCTGACATGTTTTCCGAGCTCATGCAGTCCTCCTGCACCGATAGGGCACAGCTTAATGCATGGAGGCAATCAGTGGCAGAGGCCAGGAAAGCATTAAGTGAGCACAAAGAACAGAGACAGGAGGCGATGCTGAGGCTAATGGGGGAAGCAAACGGACATGATGAAATGTCTGTTGGAGCTGCAGGAAAGCCAACAGGAGCACAGACCCCCGCTGCATCCACTGTATAACTGCCTGCCCTCCTTGCCAAGTTCCATACCCTCCTCACCCAGATGCCCAAGAACACGGGGGGGGGGGGGGGGGGGGAGGAGCTCCAGGCACCTGGCCACTCCACTCCAGAGGATGGCCCAAGCAACAGAAGGCTGTCATTCAAACAAAACAGTTTTGATTTGTAGTGTTGTGGCTACAATAAGCAATGTGGTCTTGTCCTTCCCTCCTCCCGCACCCCACTTGGGCTACCTTGTCAGTTATCTCCCCCTTTTTTTTTTTAAATTAATAAAGAATGCATGGTTTCAAAATAATAGTTACTTCATTTCCTTTGCCAGCTGTGATCGAAGGGGTCGGGGGTTGGCTTACAGGGACTTAAAATCAACAAAGGGGGCAGGTTTGCAGCAAGGAGAAAAACACAGCTGTCACACCGTAGCCTGGCCAGTCATGAAACTGGTTTTCAAAGCCTCTCTGATGTGCAACGTGCCTAGCTGTGCTCTTCTAATCGTTCTGGTATCTGGCTGCTCAAAAATCGGACGCCAGACAATTTGCCTCAACCTCCCACCCTGCCATAAACGTCTCCCCCTTACTCTCACAGATATTATGGAGCGCACAGTAAGCAGCAATAACAATGGGAATGTTGGTTGCGCTGAGGTCTGACCTAGTCAGCAAACAGCACCACTGAGCTTTTAAATGTCCAAAGGCACATTCTACCACCATTCTGCACTTGCTCAGCCTATAGTTGAGCTGCTCCTTACTACTGTCCAGGCTGTCTGTGTACGGCTTCATGAACCATGGGAGCAAGGGGTAGGCTGGGTCCCCAAGGATAACTATTGGCATTTCAACATTCCCAATGGTAATTTTCTGGTCTGGGAAGTAAGATCCTTCTTGCAACTGCTCGAACAGCCCAGAGTTCCTCAAGATGAGAGCGTCATGCACCTTTCCCGGCCATCCCACGTTGATGTCGGTGAAATGTCCCTTGTGACCCACCAGTGCTTGCAGCACCATTGAGAAGTACCCCTTGAGGTTTACGTACTGGTTGGCAAGGTGGTCCGGTGCCAAGATAGGGATACGTGTTCCATCTATCGCCCCACCACAGTTAGGGAACCCCATTGCAGCAAAGCCATTCAGTATGACCTGCACATTTCCCAGAGTCACCACCCTTGATAGCAGAACATCAGTGATCGCACTGGCTACTTGGATCACAGCAGTCCCCACAGTAGACTTGCCCACTCCAAATTGATTCCCGACTGACCGGTAGCAGTCCGGCGTTGCAAGCTTCCACAGGGCTATCACCACTTGGTTCTCAACTGTCAGGGCAGCTCTCATCTTGGCATTTCTGCACTTCAGGGTGGGGGAAAGCAACTCACAAAGTTCAAGGAAAGTGGCCTTATGCATGCGGAAGTTTCGCAGGCACTGTGAATCATCCCATACCTGCAACGCTATGCGGTCTCACCAATCTGTGCTTGTTTGCTGGGCCCAGAATCGGCATTCCACTGTATCAACCAGCCCCACTGCCACCATGATGTCCCACTTGCCACAGCCTATGCTTTCAGGAACATCTGTGTCCATGTCCTCATCACAATCGTCCTTGTGCTGTCGTCTCTTAGCCCGGTTCTGCACATACTCAAGGATCATGCGCAAGGTGTTAACAATGCTCACATCAGCAGCGGTGAGCTGAGCGGGCTGCATGCTTGCCATGGTATGGTGTCTGCATGGGTAACCCAGGAAAAACGGCGCGAAACAATTGTCTGTCATTGCTTTCACGGAGGGAAGGAGGGAGGGAGGGGCGACTGACGACATGTACCCAAAACCACCCTCAACAATATTTTTGCCCCATCAGGCATTGGGAGCTTAACCCAGAATTCCAATGGGCAGCGGAGACTGCGGGAACTGTGGGATAGCTACCCACAGTGCACTGCTCTGTAAGTCGATGCTAGCCACGGTATTGAGGACATACTCCGCTGACTTAATGTGCTTAGTGGGCACATACACAAATCAACTGTATAAAATCGCCTTCTATAAAACCAACCTAATTTGGTAGCGTAGACATACCCTCAGATAAAAGGAAAAATAGAGTTAGTGGAAGCAGAATATGAACTTTCAGGGGCTGGAATCATCTCTTCCTATGTGTTTATATAGACCCTGGCACAATGGGACCCTGATTTGATTGGGAACCCTGTCACTCCTACAATACAAAAACAAACAACAGCAAGAACGGTGAAGAAGGAAAATAAACTGTGTGCTTTTACTCAGAAAAGTGTGCATCATCCATAAGGAATGCATCACTGACTAGTACAGGAGTTATTTATCAGTGCAAGTAATTAAGGCAGTCCCTATTGCAGGGGTGGCCAACCTGAGCCTGAGAAGGAGCCAGAATTTACCAGTTACATTGCCAAAGAGCCACAGTAATACATCAGCAGCTCTCCCCACCCCCCGCCATCAGTTCCCCCTTCCAGCGCCTCCCACCCACTGGCAGCCCTGCCAATCAGCACTTCCCCCTCCCTCCTGATCAGCTGTTTCGCTGCATGCAGGAGGCTTGGGGGGGAGGAGGGGGAAGGAGTGGAAGCACGGCAGGCTCAGGGTAGGGATGGGAAGGGGTGGAGTGGGCACAGGGCCTGTGGCAGAGCCAGGGGTTGAGCAGTGAGCTCCCCTGGCACATTGGAAAGTTGGCGACTGTAGCTGCAGCCCCGGAGTTGATGACTATACAAGGAGCCACATATAAAACTTCTGAAGAGCTGCACGTGGTCCGGAGCCACGGGTTGGCCACCCCGGCCTACTGGGTTTCAAGGAGCACAAAGGCTTTAGTTAAGCAAGTGAGTTTTAAGTAATTCTTGTAATTTTATCTATTGTTAGCTGTATAGATAAAAACAATTTTACCACATCTTAAAATTAATTTCTTAAAAAAAAATTTCCCTTTATTACTAATGATTAAATATTATTAAAAACCCATTAAAATATCAGATTTGCTTTTCACTACATGCTGTTTGCTTTTTACAGGAGAGAAACATCAGCAAAAATTGGTCAGTCAATTTCACTTTCAGGTTCTCCAGCACTAGCACCATGCTATAATGTTTGGATTGCAAACACAGCAAAAGAATTGTTACCATTGAAATTCAAAAATAAAAAGATTTTACAGCAGCATTTCTATTAGTCTTTGATTTTATGGAAGCTTGTTTTCACAAGACCTCAATTCTGACAAAATTTGACCTGTTGTCATTTAAAAAAAAAAAAAAAAAGTTTTCATGGACAGCTTAACAATAGTTTTGGGGTACGCTCAGTAATAAGTGATCTCTTTTGAAGTTCAAAATTCCCCAGCAGAACTAACTTACCTTAAATGTAGCCTCATCTCTGTAAGAAGGAAAATTTTCGACTACTATACGCAGTAGTTTCTGAGCACTTTTCTCACTCATTTTAACACAGGTGACGAAAGAGCCTCCAAACTTCTCAAGCAGAATTGTCCCAGTTTCTTTCAGAATATGATGTCTCTCTTCAATCAAAGGCATGGGGACATCTGTGTCAGAGCGAAATACATGTCTAACCTGCTCAAGTGTCATAGTGGCATAGTATGCCGCACTGGTAATAGGTATTCCTTCAGAAAAAGGAAAACAAAACCTTTTAGAACGTCATGTTATATAGGCATTTGCAAAATAATAATACACTAAGGATTGGAGTGGTTATATTACACTTGTACACTAGAAAGTAATGTTTACAAATTAAGATGAATCAAGTATTCAGATAACTGTTAAGTTTGGTTTTAAATGGAGACAGTGCTTTATTAGGTCTGTAGACTCCTATACATAACAGCTCCCAATAGCAGGTCATCATAGTACATTTCTTCTCTTTCTTCTCTGTCTTTCCCCATTTCTACTAGTCTTCAACACTTGATTTGAGGTTTAAATAATATTCCCATGCAAATATCAGCACCTGATTCTTACTCATATTTTTACACCAGTCATTGTGAATCCACATAAAATACTCTTACAGCTTTCCCCTTATTTGTATGCACTCATTGTGGTTTCTTCATTATGACATTTAACTAGACCCACACTGAGAATTTTTCGCCATACCTTCACCACTGGGCTAGCACTCCTTCAGTGATAGCAACTGTGGAAGCACCAGCCGACACCAGGCACTGTGTCAAGTATCAGAGGGGTAGCCGTGCTAGTCTGGATCTGTAAAAAGTGGCAAAGAGTCCTGTGGCACCTTACAGGCTAACAGACGTATTGGAGCATAAGCTTTTGTGGGTGAATATGCAAGCAAGAACCAGGCTAGGGATAACGAGGTTAGTTCAATCAGGGAGGATGAGGCCCTCTTCTAGCCTGATTCTTGCTTGCATATTTATACCTGCCTCTGGAAATTTCCACTACATACATCCGACAAAGTGGGTATTCACCCACGAAAGCTTATGCTCCAATGTGTCTGTTAGTCTATAAGGTGCCACAGGACTCTTTGTCTCTATTACTGCGGTTTCTAGACTTGCTAGAGCTGCATTGGTGTTAGATTAACAGGAGAGAATTCCCTAAAAGCCTCAGTGTAGACAAGATTTACTTGTTAATCACAAAAATATAAAATTAATTTTACAAAGTATGTATCTGAAATAACAGGAGTCACATATGCATAACTACATAATTGTCAAAAGTATAATTAATAGGAAAAAATATAACCCAAGACAGAAATTGTTTTGCATATACATGATTGAATAGTTTACTTTAATTTCTGTAAGAATAAGTATTATTAGAGCTCTTCTATTTCATCTCACGTGAACTTAATGGGACTACCCATGTATACTAAGCTGCTCACCTCCATGTATTTGCAGGATAAAGGAGTAACTTTGAAACTGACTCTGAGACAGTCTTGAATTTCCTCCTTCCCCCATCATAATGATAACTGGTATGTAGATTTTTAGTTAAATAAGCAACTCAACCATACAGCAGCCATGCTGCTCCACCACAATTCAGAGTACTTATGCACTAACCATCATCAAGTGCTCTGTTGATTGCAGCACAAAGAGACCAGTAACCACTGTACATCTTGCCTCTGTACTTCACCAGACACTTACAGTCTTCGTGTTCAGACCAAAAGGAAAAGTTAAGGGTATCTACAAGAAACACCCAGTTCACTGCATCATCACTCACTGCTTGAGGGTTCAGTTCGTGAAGAGATTTCCAGCCAGCCAAACTGAACTCTTTTGCTGAGACTTTGTCAAACAGAGCCTCTGCAACTTTCCTCACTCCCTCTTCTTCAACAAGCACGTCTTGGCTGCTCTCGGCTATGAACCTGGCAGACTCTTTAGGGGACAGGAACGCTTCCATGGCTCTCCTTCTGGCGACGGAGAAAGAGAAACACCCAGAGTCACCCAGGGGCGTGACGGGGCCCAGCACGAACAGGGCCATGATTAGCATCGCCCAGGTCTCGCGGTAGGTTGGCCCCGCCCCTTGCACGTGGTTAGCTACAGGCCGCCAGAGCACTTCTCCCCGCGGAACGTACCAGAAAGGAAGGAGAACTAACGCCCGGGGCCGGGCCCCCCGCCCACGCTTAACACCCCAGGCGGGCGCTGCTGCAGCGGGGACGAGCGCCCCCAGCCAGCTCCCTGCTTACCTGGGCAGACGCGCGGGCGCTTCGCGAGGAGAGTTCCGCACAGCGAGCGACAAAGCAAGGACGCTACCCCACAGAACGAGAAACAGCGGCACACGGCCCGCCCCTTCCGCCTTTCCTCCAGCCGTCGCACCTTCAGCCGCCAATGAGCACTTGCCTGATGCGCATGATAGCGGCGAGAGGACAAGACGCGGGGCGCCCCTTCAGAGCTAATACACAGGCTGCAAGAAAGAGCCGATTAACGGAGCGGATTAATGGAGCGGGGGCTCGGCCTGGCCTTTACAGCAGTTTGTATCAGAGGGCGGTGAGGCGCTAACTCCGCCTTACGGACTCTTTATGGAGCTTCTGCCAAACGCTTTCCCTCTCTGTAACTCCTGGTGCAATGAGAGGGGCTAGCTGCTGATTTGGGGGTAAAGGAGAATGCGGGGAAGGCAGAAAAAGGCAGTTTTGAGGGAATTATATTGCAGCACGGATAATCAGTTGCTCGCAGGGCGATTTGAACACAGAAAGCACCGTGCTTTATTTTAAAGCGTTATATGCCTACAACAGGCTTAAGGAAAGTGAACAAAATACCGCGTCATGTTCCCCCAAAGAAACCGTTTGTTAGCCTCTGGTAGTCAGAAAGACACAAGACACTATGCTCTCTATAACTCAAAGCCTTTAGATCATGATTTGAGACAGAAGTTATGGGTCTATTTCAGGAAAAGATAGATGAGATTCTGTAGCCTGCAATGTGCAAGTCACTCTAACCCAAGAGTTCTTAAAGCTCATTGCATTGTGACCCCTTTCAGACAATAAGTTACTACATGGGGCAGGGGGAGGGAAGAAGGGCTAGAGCTCAAGCTTTAGCTTCAGCCCTGGGTTCCAGCAAGTCTAATGCTGGCCCTGGCAACCACATTAAAATGAAGTCACAACCCACTTTTGAGAATCACTGGTCTACCTGACAACAGGCCCATCTGCCTGCAAAGGCTAACAATTGTAACACCAGTTTCAGGCTCATTTACACTGTATTGTGAAATAGTCCACATTTAATAAAATATAGTTGGACACTACCATTTCCTGCACAGAAAATACCAGCAACCCCATCTCTGCTATTCAGTGGAATAACTACTTACAGCATTAACCCCAATCCCCGCTTTGCCTCCAGCATTTATAAAGGTGTTAAATATATACACAAGTGTTTTTAATTTACATGGGGAGGGGAGTGTCACACTCAAGAGGCTTGCTGTGTGCAAGGGGTCCACCAGTACAATAGTTTGAGAACCACTGCTTTATATTGATTTTAATGAGGAAGCTGACAATTTCTTGTTTTCTCTATAAAAATTGCTCTAGTTTAAGCAGGATTGAGTAAAGCATGTGTAAGAACAGCTACACACAATAACCAGCTTTCTAGTATCTACATCTTTGCCACAAGTGGTGTTGATAGCTGTTTGGGATGGTGGCTGAAGTGAAATGTCTCAGTAATGAAAACAAGCATCCACACAAACTAGATTTATCAGATCCAGCCATGTGTAAGGTGGATAGGGGTTTTTTTTTTCCTTCATTTATTTTTTTATTTAGGAAGTGAAATTAAAACTTGTAAACTATCACTACAAATGCCAAGGTACATGAGATATCCAGAGGTACTTTTATCATTTTTTGAATTTCTCACGTTTCCTACATAATCCAACATTTAACAGGGAAACAATACAAGTGTTTCATGTAAGCCTGTACACAATGAAAAACCAGGATATTTTTACAAGTTACAGAGTATCTATCAAACTCCCAATTCTTTAGAAGCGTCTACCTCATACAATTGAAAGATGTGAAAACAAATCAAAATGAATTTATTAGAGGTACACCATCTTTCATCTCTATAACAGTGTTATTTGATTCAGTAAGGCCATCAATGACCAGGCTTCAGGTGGAATCTAACATTGTAACTCAGATATCACAAAGTTTTAAAGGTTTTATTCACATACAGTCAGTAATATAGACAAATGTGCTGCAAATCAGATAAGTAGGGACAAACACTTGCAACAAACCCAACCCAACTTTTGCATATGTTGCAATTTATTCCCAAGCAGCAAAGCTTTGAATCATGGTATTTTCACCAATACACTTTAATTTGCCAAAACACAAGTCTGTATCAGAAGCAGAAGAACTTAACATCAATTTTCAATTACAATTTCTTGCAGGGGTGGGGGGGTGGGGAGAAGAGCATCAATTTTAGATATTACCTTCATGAATATCTAAAAAAATGACCACCAAGTATAGATTCACTAAATTTATTTTAAAAATCATAAAACATTTCTTACAAAAGAGCATTACATTCTGCACACTGCTCTGAATGGATGCCAGAAACATGGACTACTAATATTCTCCCCCTTCAAAAAAAAAAAAAAAAAAAAAAAATACAGTGTACATAAAGCAGGGTGTTCACAATAGTTACAGAAAAACATTACAGATTATCACCAACTAACAAAAATAAAAACCACTCTCTCTGCTGCTGTTTCAAAATTCCAATGTTAGTCTCGCGCACCACCCTGTTTCCCCCCCAAATATTTGTAAGGAACTAAAACATTACATCTGGTGGACAGCAAAGCTTTCACTACACCTCAAATGCAGAACACCTATGAAGCAGAGGAATGTTGGCTTTTTAAACAGAAGCAGATAAAAAAAAAAGATGCAGGACTCCTTCAGTTCTTCACTAGTCTTAGAAAAACTTTCCAGAATACTGCTTCACACTATAAAAAAGAAAAAATATCTTGCATTAGAATCCTTCAACATCTGCATACTGCTTCACACTATAAAAGAAAAAGAAAAAAAGCATGTATTAGAATGGTTGAACATACATTTTGCATCAATATTTACACACATTTTTTTTAAAAAAATCAAAATTACAAGTTCTCAAAACACTTGCATATTTTTAAAGACTAAAGGTTTAATTCACATTTAAGCATTAGTACTCTGAAGTTCAACATTCAAATCTATTATTACAAAATATTTACTAGTTAGCCAACATGTTAATACAGAAAAATTAAGCAAATTAAGCAAATTAAATCTAAAGCTGTTAATATTTGGCAGAAAAGACAAGGTAATGCCAGTAAGGTGTGAAATGCTGCATTAACAGCACCAATCGTTTTCAACTTGTCCTGTAGAGGGATGGCCTGTGCCATATGGCAGACTGCGATTTGTTGTCGATTTAGTTATCTAAAAACAACAAAATCACTAGTCTTCCACACAGAACTAGACCAACATCCACTGAAATCTTCTATATTTTCTACAGGCTCTATATAATTTATTAGAAGTAGTTTTTGCAGCAGTTTTCACCAGAGAAATGAGAGGACTGCTTGGTTAAGGCGTCTTCCAGCAAGATTAGTTTTGAGGGCGTCTTCATTTTAGTAAGAATGGAGAACAAAAGAGAATAAAAGGCAAAACTACCAAGTGTAGAAGTCAGGTCCTTATATAGATATTTTTAAAACCCTGCCTTCTAAAAGCTACATCATATAAATAGAGAAGAAGAGCTTTAGAATTTAGTGGGAGTGCAACATTAAAACTTCAACTTGCCTGTTCTGCAGTAAATACTGTGCATTCTGTATCTGATCCTGTGTGCCTGTAATAGTTATTATCCGGTCTTCTGAGCCTTCTAAAGGTTCATCAATTTTGATCGAAGCCCCTGATTCATGACGTATTTGTTTGATCCTCTGACCTCCTTTCCCAATAATAGATCCAGCCAACTAGAAAAAAAGCCAGTAATTTAATATAAAATTTCCCTGTAAAAGCAGTTACAGAATTCAAGGTGTTACTCTCAGTAGTTTCTATGATTTTTTAGAGTGCCAATGGAAATTGCTCCCTTGTGGCCACCATTTGTTTGCAGCATTTTTGAGAAATAGTCAAATTGACTAAGCAAAAAAATCAAGTTGACAAGTTTATTTTGATTGCTCAAGATCAGTAAAATACTAAGTTTTACTATTAATTATTTTTGTAAAATGAAACGACAAAATGAACATCAAATAATCGAAGAGTGGCAGTTTGGAAAAATGTATACAGCATAGAAAGAAAAAGGGTGAGCATCTGAAATATTTCTGGTTCATTTGTACAATCTGGGCAAGATGTTTTAGAGAGCTATTACAAAAAGAATAAAATACTTACATCTTTGGGAATCGTTACTTGTGTTGTGATGATGGGTCCACCGAGATCACCGTATGATCCACGACCCCCTGCATAAGAATAGTCTGATTTAAACGTATGCATCAAGTCCTTATAATACTAAGCAGTAAACCATGCGTAAAATGTATAAATATAAACTTACCATATCCAGACCCACCCTCAAACTATAGGAAAAAAGAAAAAGGTTTAGTGTTCTTATTTAATGAATCAAACATTTAGACGAGAAACGTTTGTAGCAAATGTACTTAGCACTCATTAAAGGCGCTGATTTGTTAACTCTGGGTATATCCACACAGCAAAGAAAAACCTGTGGCTGGCCCATGCCAGATGACTCAGGCTCAGGCTGTGCAGCTGTTTCATTGTTCTGTAGACTTCCAGGCTTGGGCTGGAGCCTAGAAGTCTACAGAACAATAAAATAGCCCCACAGCACAAGCCTGAGTCAGCTGGCCCGGGCCAGCCGTGATTTTTTGTGTAGACATACCATCTGAAGACTAACCCCATTTTGCACAAAGAAAAACACCACAGTGCCATAAAAGCATATGCAGAAAGAAAACGACTGCTCTGCATGATCTTTCCAGCCTATGTACCTCAGCCCTATTCTGGAAGAAACATCTGGGACTGAGATTGCAATGACACCAAGGATCTGGATATGTATGTTAACAAAAGAATGTGAATTAATAATGTTATTTAGATATGATACCAAATGGACATCTCACAATAGTGACGTACTGATCCAAGATCAGAACTTATGACTCAGAAGTGAAAAGCCCAGCATTTCAAAGCCACTTAAACTACTTGGTATGACGACAGCTCTTGTGCTCTACAACGTTTTTCTGAGCCCAAATATGTGACTTTTATTGAATCTGCAGATCGTATCAGCCCTCCTCTCACTCTGCCTAGGTCTAAGCCAATGGTTCTCATCCTGCGGCCTGCTTGCAGCCCAATCGGCACATAGCTGTAACTCGTGTGACTCCATGTGAGCCCATATAACCCACAGAGAACTGCATATGAGAACCACTGGTCTAGGCAAAAATCAAGTGGCAACTGTAAGGCAGTGCTTTAAGAAGATTAGCCCCAGTACATAGCCCCAATATAACATGCCCCCCCATAGCCATAGCACCCTCCTCCCCTCCAATCCAGGACAGAAGAGTGCTAAAAAGAATCAGAGCACATGATCAGTGCAGAAACCTGTCACTAATTCTATGGAACTTCACTTGATGTCTACAGTGCTTCACTTCATGCACTTAGTTCTCCAATCTTCCTGATTAAACACATTTTAACTGATTCCTCTAATTTATCACTTGTAACCTCTTAACTCCTTTTTTAAAGTGCAAAAACTAACTAGATTTGGATACTTATTAAAATTCAAATTATAATTCAGCAAATTAGTCAGAAATACGGGAACATGCAGAATTGTTATTTGTTTGCAGAATTTCTAATTGAGCTGCTTCTTACAATAATCTCGCATTTATTTACCTGCTACCTCTGGTCCTTTTTGAGAACTATGCCAAAAAGGAAACTATTTAGAACCAAGTGTTCAGTTAATCATTTGTTCCTAAGCAACAAATATGGTATAATCATGTTACTTAGCAACAGAGTTATCAATGCAGTATATTAGAACTTACAGTGGAACACAAAAAAAGAAGAGAATGAAAGCCACTGTACAGGGCTTCATTCAAAGTTATGATTTTATATTTTATCTGTACACTCAAATAGTGCAAAGACCAAACAATGCATACCTGATAAGATGCTTATCCATAAGTGTATGTTATAACCCAATTTTAACATTTTCATAATTAAAATTTAGCATGATAAACCAAATAGAATATTTAGCTTCTTACCAATAACTGGTTAGAGTACACTGCCTCAGCAGATCCATAGTGGGATACAAGCACAAACAGTGCTGTTGTAATAGAAATTTCTGCAAAGCAGCAAGTGATGTGATGGTAGAGTAATAGCACCTCATGGATCAAATGTTAGGACTAAAAAAAGGGGCAAAAGGGGAGAGTGGATCTAAAGAGGCAAGATATTGAAACAACAATAGTTAGAGGCTCTTTACCATTTTCTTCTTTGAGAAAGTTTCTGCATATTTGTACTCTGGGATATTAATTGGTAGTACAATCCCCAAGAGAAAGCTTAGCAACTGCCGCATTTGCTCTCAAGAAATGGACAAGTGAAAGATGCCAAATGAAGAGTATACCTGCATGAATCTGTAGCCAGAGCACTAAATGGAAGGTTTCTATAACTTCATAGTACTACATAAGCCTGTCATGGGCTATACCTAAACTGAAGAATTGCCTGATGTCCTTCTCATTGTCTGAGGAGAACATCCTTAACCAGCTAAAAAGACACTCCCTCTGAAGCAGTAATTATAGCAGATCAAATTAAAAGGAAAGAAGAAGCTCACTCACCAATTCTGGTGGTTGTATGTCATCACAGGCGTCCACGTGACACTGCATCATCTTGCGAGAGAGAGCATGGTAAAGGGAGAGAATGGGGACAAGAGAAATGTATCTGAGTCCATGTCCTCAATCAGAACTATAGCTAACGAAGTGAAAGTGTGCATGTACAAACACACACACACACACACAGAGGATGGAGATGTGTAGGGGAATACCCGTGTGCTCCCAACCACCTTCCCCAGTATAGAGTACCAAAAAGGGAGAAGGAACCAACTGGCCACCCTGTTTCCTCTAGATTCTGGCCAGTGGCAGGGCTTTTGGAGGGGGGAGCCTGAAATGGCTCATCACTCCTTCTCTGCCCCTTTGGATGGGACAGATTTTCCTGTTAAGGATGCAACAAATATGGCACTCTGAGTTAGCTTTACCACCTATTGGCAGATGTTACCCCGCAAGCACCAAACCCTCACGCTTTTACTTCAAATTCTTCTGCCTGATGAACCCTCATTTCAATAGTGAGTGAAGAATAATGAAGAGTGGGAAACGAAGGCTCTCTCTCCTTTTTGCAAGAGCGGTAACTGTACTTCCTCCTTACTTTAGTATCCCTACTAACGGGGACAAGCTGTGTGAGGTAATATTTTATTGGGCCAGCTTCTGTTGGTGAAAGAGACAAGCTTTCCATCTTACACAGAGTTCTTCAGGACCTGCTAGTTCACCATCAAAAGGTGGTCGAGTTAAAGATATTATCTCGCCCACCTTCTCTCTCCATTATTCTGGACCAACATGGCTACAACACTGCAAACAACGGAAGATATCCATCCTCAGAACTGTTTCACTTTTGCTGAAGGTGCAACCTACTCTCCCTTCTCCCCACTTATGGACTATGTTCCTGACCTTGAGATTCACATAAAATCATCTATTGTCAAAAGATTCAGTTATCTCTGAGTTGTGTTTTACACACAAGTTCTGCTTATGGCTCCATAGCTAAGTCTGAGTACTTAAAGTAGGGCTAATACCACTGTGTTACATCCTTACAGCACAACCTTCCTGAAATTACAGCACTCTTTGGGCACAGAATAAACTTCCTAAAATGCTGGAAATAAACCCGTTAGTTAGTTTGAGTTAATGGGTTCTCTAAGATGTCCAGTACTCAAGAGTTACATCACATATGCCCCAAGTGATCTTAACTGAACATACAGACCCATCAACAGTTACAAATAACTGAAGTCTCATATACTGTTTACACTTTAAAAAAAAAATTTTTTTAATGGAATAGTAATACATTTTTGCCATTATTTTTCAACTTGAAAAGTTCCTCCTTCAGCAAAGCCTCACCAATAATTTTCCACATGCAACTTGTTTTTGCCCTAAAACACAGGGTAAAGAGTAAACATCTGTAGCATGGAATGATTATCCAGAGGGTGGCTACACTAATGTTTAACATGTTACAACTTGACTTAGTTGGCAATTAACTCACTCAAGGTTAAATAAATCTGGTGTAGATAAAATCTATTGAAAGTGAAGCTGCAATCAACAAAATGACTTATTTGAAAATGACCTCCACCATTCCCCATGGAATTGGTGGCACCCTACAATGGCCGTCAGGGGCCATCATCGTCCCCTAGGGCAGCTTGACTTCATCCACACTAGGAGCAATGGAAGGCTGTGACCATTCTGAAAGTGGGCACTTACTCACTGAAAGCAATAGAAGATGGCAGTCATTTTGTCATTTGCTATTCCACCTTTATGAAAATCTCTGTAGTAGATTTAGAGTAACATTTATCAAGCTCTGCTGAAGGAGAAAGGTTCAATAATGGGGGGTGCGGGGAGAGAAAAGCTACCTGTTGTACCAGGTCTACTCATCAGCAATGGCAGGTGGACATTTGGGGGAGGTCTCAAAGAAAATTTGAGGTACTGGAGGGAGGAGGTAACTGGTGTTCATGTATGGAGGTAGGAGAAAATTACAGGATATGCACAGGGAAATGTGGAGATCAGGAGTGGCGGTATCTGACCAATATACGCAGGCTGCTTTGCGTTCATCTAGACGAATGCAAAGCAGACCAATCATGATAGTGAATACTGCTTTAAAAAACATTTCACATATCTTATCTTCAAATGATTAGAAATATCACATGGTAATAAAATGGTCAAACTGGGGTTAAGGTTTGAGTACAAATCAATAATGTAACAGAACCAATAACTTCAAAAAAAAAATCCAAACGTGTTATACTATGCAGCAAAAGCGTCCCAAAATAACCTTAATTCCATCCTGTAGTGACACCATTCAACCACAGTAAATTTATTACTGTGTGTTTGCAGTCCCAGATTGAATTAAACCGATTTTTAAATGTTCAGGGATGCTTCCCCCCTCTTCTCCTGCTGTCACTGAAGGACAGAATACAGCTGGCCTGTATTCAGTAAGGGCCTGGAAAAGCAGTTAAGGTTAACAAATTTGGATTTCTTTTGAGTTTAACTGTGAATTTCCTGGATTTGTAACATTTGGATTTGGGATAATCACAACACCCTTGTGATGCTTTCACCATTATGATAATGATATGTACTCAACTTTAACTACAGTTTAATAGAGTTTTTATTTGGAAATATACACTTACGGAAAAAAATTGAATCTGTGTTTAGAGATTAGCTATTAGGAAACTGGTACTTTTATCAAAATGCTAGAAATGTTCTCTTCCCCGCCACCTGCGTTTGTGGAAATCTGCACGCTGCCCATTTTAGGAACCCCCGCCCCCTTCCTCCTATTATAGATAAATTACACCATGTTAAATATAATGAAATAAATCTTCTCTTTTCCTTTCTTTGATATGTCTCCTAAGAGAGATTTAAAGAATAAGGAAGATAAAGAAAACTACATGTTATCAGCACTTTTATGTCTACTACAAGGCCAGCTGCAAGGAAGTAATGTCTTTTTAATCAATCCCTTTCCATTCCTCTCATGTAGCTACTGTCCAAGTTGCCACTCTATTGGTACCTCTAGGTTTGTTTGAATTATCCCAGTAAATTAAGTAGTAAGACTGCTTATTATTTTAGGATTTTATTTATTTATTTAAAGCACAATTATTCTGTGGAACTCATTGCTATAAATCATTATCAAGGCCAAAAAATTAGCAGGATTAAAGAATTACAGATTTCTATGAACAAGAGTATCTAGAGTAATAGTAAACATATTAAAAAACCAAAAGCACCATTCCCTCGACCCTCATAAATCCTTATGTTTTAGGGCTTAAAACCGGCCTCTAACTACCGGGGACAGAAGGAAACTTTCCCTGGGGCAGGTTATCCCCTAATTGCAGCACCTTCCTTGCTGGCAAGAGGCTAGAAGACCATATGGACCACTAGCCTCATCCAATAAGGTAATTCCTATATTTCTAATAAGCTACCCATTAAGTGTGTTTATAATTATTTTAATTACAACATTGCACTTTTTACAGCTTAAAGTGAGCAACGTGGAAGTGGAAAAAACTCATTTATTGTCCAGAAAGACAACAACTTCAGTATTTATATCAGATTTCCTTAGAAGTTTTTTGTTTTTCTTTTAGTAAATGAATTTAATTGTGTATAACCTTCAATATCAACCATCCATTTGTGTAGATATTGCTAACATTTATGTATGAAACATTATGTGCCAACAGTGGTTTTTTCTTTTTAAACATCAGAAGTCTTTGCCTGATATAGCTTAAAGATTTAATATTACAGTGAATTTTGATTTTTTTTTTGGTATGTGCTTCAATCTGGTTGATAATTAACTAAATATTTTCTAAAATCTAACAAACTGTTAAGATGTACCATGACACAGCTTTTGAATGAGCAGAACAGAAACAGCAGCTAAATTATAAATCTGGAAACATGGTTCACTTTGAAATGGAGACTGACTTCTTAGGTTTGTAATTCCTAGCTGTACATAATTCATGTAAGCTATTTCATAAAATTTTTTTGGGAAAAAATGATTTAAATAAAAACCATTTTAGATGAGGATGTACCACCACTTTATACGTTCAAAAGCCTGTGAAAGGAGGAATTCTTGCAGCTCATTCAGGTCGTCTTATGTAATATCCAAGCTATCAGAGCAGTCTTTAAAGCCAGTTAAAAGAAAGTCTCTCTCAATAGGCTTGAAAGTCAACTCTATTTATCTAGTCTGGACTAGATTCAAATCCAATGTCTATGGTGGTTCTGTAACTAGAGATACAGGACGAATCAATCCTTTATAGCCTTCCTTGTGAAGAAATTTCTTAAACAGAATGGCCTGCACATCTAGCAATATATAGTTATAGCTCTTAACTGAGAAAACAGACTTGAATATTCCAATTTAGTGGATTAAGTGAGAGGAACCAAAAAAATTATTTTTAAAAAAACTGCAACAACTTTTCCTTTTCAAAGCATGTTTTCCTTTTTCAGCATCTGGAAGATTTGTAAAGATTCTTAACTGTCAAAGTTCATAACCGAAACTAAAAAGGTCTCAAACTAGCAAATCTATTTACCTTCAGTCTGGATAGAAAATCTAATAGTTTTAAGACAAAAGAGCTGGGACCAGTGTAGGAAATGCTCACACCAGAAGTGCTGAGCACAAGTTGGGGATAAGAGAATAATGTGACTCATGCTGGTCACTGGAAAAAAGTGGCAGAGAAAAACAAGCACTCCCATGTACTTCACTTCCATCCAGCCACATGGTATCTGAATGTTGGATCTTTTCCTGTCTTATCAGGATAATGTTGCGCTGTCTTTTGAGTCATTAGATTTATATAAACATGATCTGACTTTCTGAAGATGGCCTTTACTCCAAAGAGAAACTGCTGAGCTTGAATTAATATGCAAAGTAGATACCACTAACTTGGGTTTGAACAGAGACTGGGAGTGGCTGGGTCATTACACATATTGAATCTATTTCCCCATGTTAAGTATTCTCACATCTTCTTGTCAACTGTCTAAATGGGCCATCTTGATCATCACAAGTTTTTTTCTCCTGCTGATAATAGCTCATCTTAATTAATTAGGGGCTTACAGTTTATATGGCAACTTCCACCTTCTCTGTATGTATATATCTTTTTACTATATGTTCCTGTATATGCATTCGGTGAAGTAGGCTGTAGCCCACGAAAGCTTATGCTCTAATACATTTGTTAGTCTCTAAGGCACCATAAGTACTCCTGTTCTCTTTACTATAAAGTCCTTCAGAGGCTATATTCATATTGGTTCAGCGGAGACTCAGACATTCTGCCAGAGAATTGTCCTTTCTTGTTAAGTGAAGGCAACTGGGAAGATCTTACACTTTACGTATCACTACTCCTACAGGCTCTGTCTCCAATCAGGAGCAGCATCTTTATATTTCACATACAACCATACTTCCCAAACACACATGTACAGCTGAGGTTGCTGGGACATTACATTTTTTCTGGCCCTGAGAACAGCAAATGGATTCATTCAATCTGTTTTGAGGAAGTAGCAGTTCTAAGAAGAGTGTACATGATCATAAAAGTCAATTAAGCTTGTAATACGACGGGATGGAAAAAAGTGAACTGATAGGTTCACAGGAAGATGCATTTTCAAGTCTTGAGACTTCTGTTCTGAGAGGAGCTCTTAGGTCACCAAACAACCAAAGGACACCCAATAAAAGTTGGCTTGATTGGGACAAAGTGGACTTTCTAGGTTTATTCCATGTTTGAGTCCATAATAAAGAATATTACTACATGAAGAGAGTATTTTGAAGACATTGTGCTTTGATCAGTCATCCAAGTAAACACATCACTCCAGAAGTCTTTTCAGACACACAGATCAAAATATGAAAATCGGTCTTGAGAACACGAGGTTGGAGGTTGTCAAATGGAAGTCAGTATCACCTGATTTTGCATCTATTGATTAGTTCAGTTTCTGAAGATGCAGGATAGAGTAGAAACTCAATAATAAGTGGAAACTCTTCCCTTCAATACTTCTGAGAAATTTCTACTTCTCTGTTATATAAGAATAGTAACTTCCTGCCATAGCAGGTTGTGAAATATCGAAGAGTTGAATAAGGATGGAGTGCAACTGAATCACATAGCTTTCTTGAACTCTAACATCACAGATCAGTATGTTCAACTTTGTGTTACATGGAAAAGCTAGATAGAAGAAAAGGCATGTCTCGTCAAACTTACTGCATTCTTTGAGGTTCCAGACTGAACCAACAGAGTATAGAGAACAATACCTTAGATTAGTCTTACCTCAGCGATTCATCTCCCTGATGCCCAAAATGAGCCTTGATATACACTTTCCACACCGGCTCAACAAGTCTCCAGAAGAGGAAACCTGAAATTTGCTGTGACAGTGGATGACTACTGTGAATGTTTCTTTCTGAATCAAGACTGACAGCCCTGAACAGCTAGGCTATGTTAGTGTGGTTTTGTTTTAGTGAAGGGGTTCAACCTTCAATGGACATATTTTCATATCAACTAGGAGCCCTGAGTACTCCACTTGCGCATGTCTATGCAGATTTAACAGGTAGCCACAGCCTTTGCAGCTATGATCACTTAACACTGTCGATGAATATGCACTGAAATTTTGCAAGAGGATATTTAGCTTTCTTAAAAAATCAAACAGAAGATATTTCAGATATAAATTTTCTCCCAGACAATTATAAGAAAAGAATGGCCTGAAAAAATGACAAAACTTAATGCCTAGTAGCCAAAGACTAAGCCTTTCTTCCTAATTTCCCTTGCTCCAGATTTTTCTGCAGATATGGAGACCAGAGAACCAGGAATGGGACAGAAAAAGGAATATGCAAAAGCCTTGACAGAGGATTTGATGAAGATTATTCAGATTCTTCACCACAGGTGTTATGGATGTAGGGTTAAACCAAAAACGTAGCAGATTCCAGTAATCTGTCACTAAGACGCAAAGACAGCACTGTTCTGACAAGATTCCAAAATGGTCTGTCCATTTAAGTCTTTTCTTGAGTTTAAGACACTTCCAACTCCACAGTTTCTGACATCCTGATCAAGTCATCACCACCTAATGTTGAAGTAATGTAAAGCAACACTCAGAGACCGACAGTTGATGCTCAACCTTGCCTTATAATCACTAATCCAGTGACTGGACATCTTGAATAGGTCAATTCTAATCTTAATACAAGAAAAGATGACCTAATAAGGGAAAGAATCAGTATCACAGAGTTTCTAGTAGAGAGAAAATATCGCAGGCTTCTCAGTGAACTCTTCAATCCTCACTCTCTAGAAAAGATCTTAACTTTTGTTGGGGTAGACAAACTAGGAATCTCTCAATGGACTTCTCTTGTCCCCTAGAGTTCACCAGGCTCCTTGTGATCATGAAACAAATGGGCTGTATCGACAGAATCTGACAAACGGCGAAGGACGAGAAGTTCATGGAAAACGGCTGCGAGAGCACATACTTAGTAACAAAATTCAAAATCACTGGTAAAAGTCTAGTTTTTCCTAATATAAACAAGGGTCTAGGCCAGGGGTTCTCACAACACATTTTTTGGTGGCCTCAGAGTGTGGCCACTCTGACAATTTTTCCTAAAACACTTAACTTTAGGAAAAAAAAAACAAAACAAAAAACAAATATGCACATATACATGTCCAAATCATTATAATTTATCTATGTAGGGTTTTTTGTTGCAGACTCAATAATACAAATACTGTACAGTTATCTCTACTCTTTACTGGATCAAAAGAGAACAGAAACATAAATAAGGTGCTTTGAACATTCTTGTTTTTTTTCTCGTTTCTTTTGCTTTTTTGGGTTGTTGGTTTGGGTTTTTTTAAGACTTGCTAGCTATAAGTAAGTCTGCGGTGAAAAGTGGTATTTGTATGTTTGTATGTATCACTTTTCACTGCAGACTTACTCAGCCCCAGCAAGCCTGGGGACAAATTAAGCCCTGGATGGGTAGGTGGGTTCAGAGACAGCAGAGGCCAGGGGTGTTGGGGCAGGCAGTGGGGGCCAGAGGTGATAGGGAAGGTGGGGGTAAGCTTGGGGACAGAGCCCGCCACCACACAGCCAAAGAAGGGAGCCCAAAGCCCCACATCCAGGGGACAGGGCCTGGGGACAGAGCCCGAAGCCGTGTGGTGGGAGCCTGCTATCCACCACCCCAGGTCTGAAGCGTAACCCCACCACTCCCAGGAAGGTGGAGAACTCACTAACTGCCTGCTCCTCCAGCTTGTCTCTCCCCAGAAGGAGGTGGGGCGGCTTTGCCTCCCGCTCCCTCAAACCACTGCCCAGGAGGCTGTGCCTGCAAGAAAAGCTGCTGTGGCCATATTTGAGAACGTTGATCTAGATGTTTGTAGGTACATTTAGAGACAGAAAATATGGAAAAGCCATCATGAAACATCAAATTTATAAATTCTGATTGGAGTATATATTGAGTTGAAATCCAGGTACCTCTGGAATTTACCTGAGCTCTCAATCTAGAGGAAAAAAGAATCAAGTGAAGAACATGAGTGATAAGATATTCAAGATAACCTGGGGCAGGTGACAATCTGCAGAAAAGTGGCAACTGACAACCGAGACTTGAACTGGGGGCCAAATGGGCAGTACCTGCAGCAGGACCCGACAACGCTAGAATGGAAAGCAGCAAGCCATCTGAATGCTCATATTTGGCTTGCCTTGCCTTTTAACTTAAAAAATCATTCTTGGACCAATGGCATCTCTCAGACGATGGCCCCAAACTTAAGTCAGAGTAGCACTCCATCACTTTTTTCTGAAGCCATGATGAGCAAGTCCCAGAAGCTTCAGAATACATGAAGCCACAAAGATCCAAGAGCTTTAAATCCTAACATTTTTGATACTTTTCTGAGAAGCACTTTTAGGCAAGATGTGCACTGCACAATGGGGGCAGTAGAGCTTCTCCTGCGGACATAGCCACCACTGTTCGTTTATGTGGGTTTATTATATTGACAAGTCTGCATAGTGGCTACATGAGTGATCTTGCAGCTGTACTGCTGTAAGCTTGCTAGTGTAGACATGGTCTAACAGTGTCACAGCTATCTACAAGATCTAACACAAAGTTTAGCATGGGTAGTTAGCACATATTCTAAAAAGAAAAGGAGTACTTGCGGCACCTTAGAAACTAACAAATTTATTTGAGCATAAGCTTTCGTGAGCTACAGCATTTGATGCATCCGATGAAGTGAGCTGTAGCTCACGAAAGCTTATGCTCAAATAAATTTGTTAGTTTCTAAGGTGCCACAAGTACTCCTTTTCTTTTTGCGAATACAGACTAACATGGCTGCTACTCTGAAACCTGTCACATATTCTAAGGGACCATTCAAGATGAAGTGGCCTATTAGAACCCATGTGGTCATAGGACTAAAAGGCGAGTTAGTGGAGACAAACTGACAGAGCACCATGGCTGATAACAGGAAAACAAGCTGACTCAGGCAGTGGTGTATGCCCCTTCTAGCTTCAGTCCTAAATATCCCTTTCCATGAGGGAGCTGTGAAGTGTACCTTTTGCACTGTTCTGATGGGTCCCTGCTTTCTAGAACTTTGAGAAACAAAACCACATATCCTAGACCAGGTACTTGAAGAGGCAATTCTTGAAGGAGAACAAACAAGTAAGGTTTTTTGGTGAATACATGGTAAATTACAATACAAATTAAAATCCTTACCATTCCATCGTAACGGTCTCCAGGTCTGCCCCTCCGGTCATAAGACATAAGATCTCTACAATGAAGGAAAAAAACCAAAACTGGTGTATAACTTAAGTATTTTTACTTATGTAAGGTCACATTTTAGTTCAAAATTGCTAACTCAATTTGATAATCTGCAACGAACACAGGAAGCACAAATAGGAATCAACAAATTCTACTCTTTAGAATTATTTTGTACGTCCTTGCGCAACAACTCACCCGCCACGAGGAGGCGGAGGAGGAGGAAGAGGAAGATTACGTGCTCTGCTACCACCTCTGCCACCACGACCTGGAGGAGGGGGAGGGGGTCCTCTGCGAGGGCTCATGTCATCATAATCTCGTCTTGATGGAGGCATGGGACGCCCACCACGACCAGGAGGCATTCGATCAAAGCCTCCCCTTCCACGCATTGGAAATCCTACAGGACGTCCCCTTCTATCATCAAACATCATTGTGAAGCCACCATAGTCATATGTTTCATCATAGAAATTGGGGTCATACGGCTGTGCCCGTCCTTTGATTGGAGACTAATTAAAAAGTAGAGAGAGTTCGCATTTGACTGTTAAAATTAACAGACCTCAGTATAATACATAAAAGTATAAAACAATACTTTAAACCACCAATTTAAAGAGTTTGAAAATTATCCCTGTACATTTTCATAAGTATCATGCTTGTGAAGAATACATCTAGCAACCCTGGCATGTCCTCAGTTTATCCACAGAATAGGAACAGAAGAGGCAGAACGAGCATGAACTTTCCTATTAGGCTACGTCTACACTACCACGTATGTCAGAAAAACTTTAATGTCGCTCGGGGGTGTGAATATTCCACCCCACTGAACAACATAAATTATGCCAGCGTAAGTGCTAATGTGCACAGCATCATATCGGCGGGAGACCTTCTCCTGCTGCTTATTGAGAATGGATTAATTATGTCAACAGAAGAGGTCTCTTCTGTTGGCATAGAGCAGCTACATGAGAGCTTTTACAGCAGCACAGCTGCACTGCAATGCTGCGCTGCCGTAACCTCTTAGGTGTAGACAATAGCTTTGATATGCTTCCTATGAAGTTCAACTCTGCTGGAGACACCACTCAAGGATCAGAGAGTAATTCAGTTTCTGTGAACATTCTTTTCTGATTTCATTCCGTCCCGGACTCCCTTTATATCATTCAGTATACAAGAGAAAGTGAACGATGCCTTTTTTGTAGAAATACTGCATTTTTTTTAAATGTAAAAAGAAAACGTTTTCTAGAATTGGCCTGAAACTTATTTAACACAGGGCACCAATAGCCAAATTGTAACTTTTGGTTATAATTGCCATATGCTAGAATAGAAATGGAACCCAGAAGACTAAAGTGTCATGTCCCTATCTTGAAAACATCTAGGCCCGTTATAACAAAATACTGATCTTTAAATAAGTGAATCTAAAAACATGTTACCTCTGATATAAGATCCAGGATGATCTTGATGCATTCCACAACTCTATCAGGCTTTCCACCAATAAGTACCACTCTGTCCGTGGAATGAGGACAGCACTCTTGAAAAAGTTTAATGGTGGTCTGAGTGTTCTGTTAAAAAAAAAGAAACATTTCAACTACAAGTATTTAAGCATGACTAATAGCTCATCAAGAAAACTAACAAAAAAGCCAGCAATATTTGTGTGCATGTATATGTGTGTGTGTGTATATGTATAAATAAATAAATAAAAAAGAGACACAGTCAACTTAACCTAGGCAATTAAAATTCTTAATAGTTTCGGTAGATTTGGTTCCTGAGCTCCCCTACAAAATCTGAAACAAATTCTACACCGCATTGTCAAATGCACAAACTGAAGGAGAAAATTTTTTCCTCTCATCTTTCGGTTACAGTAACCCAAGATTAATTTTAATGATAGGATAAAAAAAAGCACAGACCTGTATTTTTAAATTTTCAGCATCCTTTCAAAACCAATAACTCTATAACCCCAGGATTTAACTTGTAATGTAGGTCACTGTCTATTGTGGTACAGAAATAATATCAAAGATCTTCTTAGGCTGCTTATTTGGTTTTACAGTTGAAATAGTCAATATTTAACTATTTTATACAATAAAAAACCAAAGTAATTAAATTATACCAATCTGTTTTGAAGAGCTAATGATGCATCTAAATTATTAATGGTTTAAAATGAAAGACTAAATATTAAATAATTGATCAATTTTATCCACATATAAATTTAAAATGAGTGCACAAGAAAAATGTAATTTTTTTTTTTGTATATAAAAACCATTACACGAATCAGAGAAGTCAGGGATTTAAGTATTATTGGTAAAAATTTGTTACCGAGTAGCAGGGTGTGAAAAATATTAGAATCTTCTAAGCAACTATAATTTTACAATTTGTAGGACTAGCTCTATCAGTACCAGGCTATTTTTCATATCCTTCCAAAAGCTACATAAATATTTACTAAATTATTTGACCAGACACAGCCTAAATTTTTTTTGTATTGGTGTCCATGCCATGCAACACCAAATAGAATGGTTATATTGTATATTTATAAAAAAACAAAAATGTTAAGGAACTCTTCATAGGTTTCTAAGATGTTTTTAGAAAAAAGGGTGATCCAATTAGACTTAAATACAATACACTTTAGTGGACAGGACGGACCAAAAGTCATAGGCTTTATCACCATCTGTCCTGGGCTCACTGTACAACTGTAGCAAATCCTACAATAAACTATGTACAAGCACACCCCTTTGCCAGCATGGAAATCCGACGTGAAGTCAGTTCTGAGTAAGTCACATTGCCAGTGTTAAAAATAAAGCAGTCACTGAATGCACCCCGCAATGCTGGAACCCACCTATAAATACAAAACTAGTAAATAGCTTATAAAACAAATCTGGATAATGGGGAAAAATTATGATACCTCTCGGAGTTCTTTGATTTTAGCACCCTTGACGCCAATAATTCCTCCTGCCAGACTCTGGTGAATCAACAGCCTTAGCTCGCAGTCAAAGTCACTTCCTTTGTAGTGCTGGTACTGTCGTAAAAGTACATAGAAAAATTTGTACACAATGAAGATCACCCAAATATAGCACAAATTTGTCTTGAATAAATATTTAGCATAGTGCTATTTCGATTTTTTCAGATCGTACAAAGTTCTAACCAGATCTATAGCTGGCCAAAAACGGCTGAAATTTGTTTCTGTATTTCCTATGCTTTGACTACATAACCACTGAAGAACCATGCAGCACTGCGTGGGGTCAAGATAGCATGGTGCAACATCGGAGCCGGAGCAAGTAAAATGAAGAGTTTAGGATGGAATGTTCCCAATGTCCATTTTTGCCTGATTATTGGAAGCATTTTAGTAATTGTGAAGTACCAAATTCTTGTATGTTTAACCTTAAGACAATTTTTTCTGCTGTATCAGAATGCAATTTGTGATAAACTGAATCCAAAAATTGATCTCTTAAATTATTGATTCTTATTGTCTAAGAGTTTGTAACACTTCCCTCCACTAAAAGAAGCTTAATTTACATAGAAAGAATAGCACGGACAGAATTGTCATTTGATGTTTTACATTTCTGAAAATGCAAGTAGAGAAAAAAGGCATACCTCTTCTAAGGTAGGGATAATTTTCTTCAAAATTTCTCCAATTGTTTCAATATCTGCACTTATACTCAATATGCTGTCAAAGGCCACAAGTGCCAGATAATAAAGAGAAGGTGAAAAAAAAAAGCACAAGTAAGTTTTGCATTCATAATCACAGAACTCAAAACAACTTACTACAGAGTAGAATTTACAGTATTCCCCATTTAAAGTAAACCTGTTTACTGAATTTACAACACATGCATCTTTGTTTATGCCCAATATATACACACGATAAATTTAAGATTAGATCTTGCAGAGGCAGAGAGAGCAAGAGACAGAGCAAAAGACAGAGCAAGAGAGAAAATGGGATTTTGGAAGGGCTCAGATTAAGTGGGCAAGAAACTGATGCAGAACTGAAAGTTGGAGTGAATATTTGTGTTCCCCACCACCACTAATTTAGGATACCCTCGCTATTACATCAGTAAAACTGGCACACCTTCTCATAGGAAAAGTAGGGATATGCAAGTGGTGAACATTATATTCGGAGTAAGGTTATGAGACCAGTTAGAAATTACTAATGGGGCTCTGCAAGAAAACAAATACAAAGCAAGACCAAAAAAACCCCAAAAACCAACAAAAAACCCCAAAAAAACCAACCCCCCCCCCAAATAAATAAAAAGACAACACAAATGAGAAGTGAAGGAAAGCGAACCAGAGAGTTAGCATTTCATCAGAAAAAATTATGAACAGGCAATGTTGGGGGAGCAAGGTGGGCCACAAAGACAGAGCGAGAGATTATTTTGAAACAATTTGATTTACAATGCAGCAAATATGCAACACTTGAAGCTGTGCTCCTTCCATTGAAATAAAATTAGTGGATTGTTTGGGTGGGCAACTCACGTAAAAGTTCAGTGACAAAAAGACTTAATGGGGAAAATAAGACAGAAAACTTGAAAAAACAATACACCGTCTATAAGGGGATACTATTTAATTATATAAAAGGCAGGTAATAAAATACATTTCTCTCTTTCTAATCAGGCAGTGAGGCATAAACTGTTGGGACATACCGCTCGGGGCCACTGCTGTCTGGGACTGAAACACTGGCATTGTACTGCATTGGTCATTGGCGTTCGTGGATGTTGGCATTGGGCATGGGCATTCAATCGGAAGTTGTCAAGTATGGCACCCGTTTGGCAACGAGCACATTTTTGGGCATAGCCAACCAGGGTTTTCACATGGGCGTTCAGGGGCGGATGGGCCAACGTCATGATGGGCAACGCAGGGGCAAGTCGATCCAGTACATGGGCAACGGAGATATATGGCCAAAAAAACAAGGAGAGGGAAAAGGGGGAAAAGCAATAAATTTTAATTTAATACAAACTATACTCATTACTCTCAATTAATGAAACAAGCTTAAGTTGTTCTGAAGACTAACACAATAACGGATTGCTACATTGACTGTGGCTTAACATTTATGGACCTTAAAATGAGTTACTTGATCTAACTATACTACTTTTTACTTTTAGCATACGATGTTTCAGTAGTAGGCTGGCTCATGAGGGTAGACACAAAACCTGTTGAGATTCAGATTACTGAAATCCTGGGCAAACCGGGAAAGTTAATATTCTAGATAATTATATATGATATCTGGATTTTTTCCCTCTTTAATAAAAGAACACTAACTGCCAAAGAAGTCAGTTAGTTAATGTGCATATGGTTCCTGACCATTTTCAATTCTAGTTGCTAATGTTTAGGAACTTCCAAGCACAATTTTTACAAGGAGTTCAGTTTACATATTTAAAATTTAAATAATCTAATGAAAAATGTAGACAAATCTGATACCAACTGTGAAATGATATACTACCAAATATGGTGTTTAACGAAGTGTCTTTCAAGAGAGAAAAACTGCCGAAATCATAGCTGATGTCAAGTACAAGAGGATAAACTAATGAAATTTCTTTTTAAGTGTTGCCAAGTTTTATAAACAAACATTTATGTTGAACATGTGTCTAATCACAAGAGTCAACCCACTATAAAACGTGAATAGTAGATAAATCATGATCATTTAAAATCTTCCAAGTTACAGAATAAAATGTTTCTATGCTGTTCTATACCCATATTTAAATCATGCAATCTTCTTAACATTAATGTCTTTGTGCTTCATGTGCAAGCTGTTAAAGTAAGAACAGATGGACAGTTTTAAAAAAAGGAAGTCTAAAAAATATTCATCTATCACTGGGTTAAGCCAGCCACCTGCAATGGTTTTCAGTAATACTATAATTGATTCACACATATGGGAAATGGTGCAATTAAGGGTTTTAAGCTCTGTCAATATTTCTAATTAGATTGTTAACTCACTTGAAGTGTATAATTTAGTGGAATCCTGTTAATACGCAAAGAGGTTTAATACAAACCTCCTCCCACATAACTCAATCTGGGTTTTAATTACAATATAAACTCAAAAACCTTGAGGTTATCTATTCTAACAGTCATTACAAATGGCTTGTAACTCGACTATTAAGGTCTAAAACCGATTTTCTCAATTTCTAGAAATGCATGTAATCAGGTTTAAATGCAGTGTTCTGAAAGAATCGATAAATTAGTTCAAACTCTCAAATACTCACGTCTGTACGAAGTGCCTTAATATTTTTGCCACCTTTTCCAATCACTGCTCCAGCATTCTGAAAAAATATTCAAAAATTACACAATGCCAATGCAAAATTTACTTTTTTCCAAAGGGAAATAAGTTTAAAAATGACATTTATTTTTGCACCAGGTTGATTTTAGCATGCCTTTAAAGACAGTTTTCTTTAAAAGGGTTCAAATTAAATGATGGTGAAGAAATTGAGACAAGCTATGCAAACTGAAAAAAAGGCTGACAGATCTGTTACTGCTCAATTAAGAAAAAGCAAAATTTTGCAATCTAATAAAATTTCCATATTAACTTTAAATTTCTGGGTGTTTCAGTCTGCATCACTACAATATCAAGATATAGTTCACCTCTGAAAAGTGACATTGGCATTATGAGGTTCCACATTTATTGTGCAGGTCAATGGCTTTTAGATTAAATCTTTCAGTTTATAAGAAGGTTATCATCTTAATTGCCAGCACTATAAAACTTGACTTTTAGATTGCATAATGCTCCTTGACAACTACTTGTAATAAAGGGTCTACAGTCCAAGTGTTGCCCTTGATTACACCTATGCAACTCTACTGCCTTCTTGCAAGGTACAACCCAAGTTATGATATGAAGACAATGGAGTTGAAGTGGCTCTGCAATTTGGATTTATCCGATTTATTTACAAGCCAAAAAACAATCCAGTTCACATTCAGAATCCACCATGTTGTGAAAAATTAAGAGCGGTAAAAAACCTTACTTCAACTAAATAAAGTAGGTATAACTCAATACATATAGAGAGGATTGTTGAGTAAGGTGATGCCAATTTAGAATGTCACTTTCCTGAGTAAGTCTACATTTCACATTTTTGATTAGTAGACTAAATTTGCAACAGTCTATAACATTGGTAGATGTTCAACAATGGCAAATAAATGTATCAAACTAGGCTGTTATATTGACTGGTGTACTAAAATCACCTGCTTACTATGCTGCAGGTTCTTCAAATACTATACTGAGTATGTCAAACTTGTTCTGCAACAATTTATGTAATCCATCTTCTAGAAATACCACATACAGTCAAAGAAACATAAATCCTAACAATAAAACCCCAACTATAGATTACTTTACTTCAGCAAAATAGAAAACCAAGCTGTGCCCATATTTTGATGACTGCATGGCAATTTCTGAGAGAACCAAGGAATTAGCCATAGCAAGATTATCACCTTCTGTCTCGGTGTCGCAGATAAACACAGTGGGGGTAAATGCTAAACTAGAGTAAACTGACATATAAAAATGTATATCCACTGAGGAGCTACCCATGTATTCTTCCACACTGCTCTTTTGTTTACTATGAGGGTGACTAACAATTGCACTGTTGAAAATAAAGTTATTAAAATTCACAGGCATAATTTCCTCCCCCATATTTAAGTTGATGATCCCAATTGAACAATGTTCTCCTTACAGCCTTATTATCGGAGGTTAATTTTTAGTCCAAGCCCAGGAAATAACCTGCACTTTAACTGTTATTGCTTAACTTCCTGGTTACTGGCTTAAAATGTAAGACCTTAAAAATTACTAAGGACTAATCCTGGTAAAATTGCATTGAAAAAAAAGAAAAGGAGTACTTGTGACACCTTAGAGACTAACAAATGCCACAAGTACTCCTCTTCTTTTTGCGAATACAGACTAACACGGCTGCTACTCTGAAACCTATCATAAAAAAAATCACTTTTTATCTGCAACATCCCATCACCACATTCAATATTCCAAACAATAAAGTTTCATTTGACTATTTTAAAAGATGAACTACACAGTGTTGCTATTTCTGCTACAACACTGTACGTTAGTTCTCTCAGCAGAGTGAAAAATAAAGTTTTATTTTACATTTTTGTTTATAAACCTTCAACTAGAAACTCAAGCACCAAGATTATATGCTTTGCTATGACTGCCTGCATAATTGCTACTACACACTTTAAAGGGGTAACATATTTCAAGTATATTACTTTGCTCTGAAGCAGGATGCGCAGTTCTACCATTTCATCAGTGTTGCGAGATCTTTTGAAAGCCTGTTCTTCTTCCATATCTTCTGCAGGACGTTTTCCTATAGTTTCATAGGGAAGGAATGCAAACACTCATTTAGCTTTTGCTATGCCATATTCAAAACGTGTGCACTTCGATACCAATGTTCCTGATTAAACTTTGTTCGATTAAGCGGATACCAATGTCAAATCCAAAAGCTAAATATACTGAACATTTGTAACCAAAATAATTCACAATTCCAATGCAAAAACTGTGGTAATTAACATTCTTACAGAATGGTGATCTTAATATTGCATACTTAATCTATGAAGTATAGTTTAAACCAAGATGTCGGGGGTTTGTCGCTTTTATGAAATTTAGGTCTACACCATTTATTAAGATATACTTATGATGACAGTAGTGCCGTTTTACAATTTCCAAAATTCTCAAAAGATTAACACGAACATATCCAAAAGGCTGAAAATAGTTTACCCCATTGCTGAGTACTACTGGAATAATTTGCAATGCAACAATTCAAATACTCTCTTTACAAGCTGGCACCAATTACTATGAAAACTGAATTACTGCTGCTTTTTGAATTTTGCCACTGATTATAAGATCCTGAGTAAGCAATGCATACTATCTGTAGTTCTTTTGTGCAAAATACTAAGTAAATAAAAGCTGCAATAATGACGCTGACTAGTACTTGCTTCTGTTGACCAGAAATACGAGCTAAATAATGGATAGATGATAAAACAATTTTTAAATCCTTAGTTTTTACACTTATTTGATTAGCATCTGTGTATACACATACACACATGCTAAACAAGAACACGCAGTAATGCACTGACAAGATAGCCAAACTCATAGCACTGAATCAAAATTCAAAACGTAATGTTTTTTGACCATTAAGAAATTTTCAGAAGTGTCACAGTCAATGCATAAGAGGTACTGCGACCTACTGTCTTGAAAACATTCAGTACATCTAAGTTATTGAATTTGTGAATGCAATTAGTATTTTAACAATTTAAGCCTTCTAAAGTATTTAAAAGCATATAGCCTTTATAGAAATGCTTAAAATTGTCTCAAGGCTAAACATACAAGAATTTGGTACTCACAATTACTAAAATGCTTCCAATAATCAAGCAAAAATGGACATTGGGAACATTCCTTCCTAAACTGTTCATTTTACTCGCTATATATACTTGCATATAGCTTTTATAGAACTTACCATTTGTCTCTGTGTTGGTAAAGGTCTCCTCTTGCTGCTCAGTCTCCATCACTACCTTTTATTTTTAGACTAGTAAATGGAACCTGTCAAAGAATAAAAAGGCTAGCACAAGTACTCTTTATAGAAAAAATCAAACTGCATCTTGCTAAAACAAACAATCAAAGAGACAACTGCTTCTAGAACTTACGATTATATATCCTTGTAGAGCAAAACTGAAGTGTTCTGGGCGGGATCAAAACCAACAGCCTATTGCTTCAATAGCCTATGAAAACCAACATACATTAATTTTAGTCTTGTTCAAGACTGTGTAACTGTAAATGAACAAGAGTACATTGAAGCTGATGCATTGAGAGCTTTCCACTGTAAACGCTATTCTACAGTTTTTCTTTAGAACTCAGACAGCATGAGGCCTTAACATAAAAAGGCCAACAACTGATTTTTCCCCACTTCCAGTCAAGATGTAGTTATTGAAATAGTTTTGCATTTGTTCATAATTTTCAGATTACGTTTAGCAACATTTCAGTATTCACCTTTCACTCAACAAATGGGAACTTCAAATTCTAAAATTAAATGAGACAAATCAATCCTTATTACACACAGTACACTAACACTTTAGACTTATGCACACCTTATTTTGAGGGGTTTCCACAGTCTACCTGTAAACAGGAGAGACTACTCAAGTTAAAGCACAATTACAAAAGCCAGTAACAATTTATTAGCCACATCAACTTGTTTTTAATAGGGCTTTTAACTCCAACATCAGCTGTGAGTCTTTAGAATGATAAAAGACGTACCTGTAAGTTTAGGAAAACTTTACTAAAAGCACTGCACAAGCATATTTTACCCTCATGTATACACATACAACTGCTATCACACATTAAAAGCAGTTAAATATATTCAAGTGTAAACTATACATTTGCCTGCTTGTGTAAGTCTGCGTAAGAATGTTCAGAAATTGCATTGTCTGAAATCCTATTAAGTATAGATTTGCACAGTATTCTTTAAACCCACATTTCAACAACTAAATACATCAAAAAATAGGTTTCCTAGGCTAACAAAAACTCCATGCTGGTTTAGAATTCTTGGTATTCTCTACCTGAAGTTTGACTTAATACTGTTGATTAATTCAGGATATTTAACGGGTTTATGCAGACAAGTGGGCAATATCCATAGTATTGTTATAAATCACTGCATTATTCTAGAAACATATATTTGGGGAGCGCCCAAACTAGCCTTTGTAAATGTATTAACTCTCTGAAATTAACTATTAACTCGGGGATAAAAAAAAAAAGATTAGTGCAAACATATTTTCAAGTCTATATTTCTGCCACAATTGAGGAAAAAAGTGAACTCGAAAAAGTTCAAATCGATTGTGAATATATGGCCTGGGGATGTAACCGTGACATTTCCGAGCCGCATTTCCATTGCTGCTAACGCCATCAGGAAAGCCCATAAACCTAGGCATTGGTATGCCCCATATTTACTGAGCTGCTTACAGGCGGCTCTAATGCTCCCAAGTGGGAGTGGTGTGTGGCTAATTCACGCTGGCTATAGTGCTAGGCTAGAAAGTGCCAGTCCAAAAGCATTACACGAATAACGTAGCAGCAAGCCATAAACACTGTACAAGAACCGATACTCAGTAGGGCAGTGGAAGGGAGATTACAGTGCCTACAACTTGCCCTGTGCTGGTGTAACCCTTTTGCGCATCGGGACGGGAGGAGCTTAGCCGAGATTGGCCACAACGATGAGAACTGGGGCAGGGTCGGCCGCCACCCCAACCCACTCGCCCAACAAGCGGGATACTCGCTGCCTGAGAAGCGAGCAGCCGCGCCTCCGGACTCGGCCGCTCCCGGTGTCGGCTCTGATAGAGCTGTCCCGCTCCCGGAGGTGGTGGGGGGGAGAGAGGGAGAAAGAAGCCGACTAGCCGAGTTATATAATCTCCTCTTCTCCCCCCGAGATGACTCCGGAGCTTCTCTCTTTCCCGGCGGCAGGTCAGGGAAAAGAAATGGCGGCCGCTGTAATGGCGCCTACGCGCTGCTAGGCGGAGCCGGGAGCGGAAAAGCCACCACCACGCGGTCACACCAAGGCCTACCCCTTGGCTGCCCGGGCCGACACAAAAGAGGCGCCTAGGAGCCCTCGCACCACGGCCTGCCCGGGCGGATAAAGGCCTCCCAGCAAGAAAGGAGCCCCCCCCGCCGCCATGATCGCCCTGCGGGAACCGAGACCCAACCCGGATCCCGCAGATATCGACACAGGCCCCGCAAGGGCCACCGCGCACGCTAGACGCCTCTCCCCGATTGCGCGCGCCATGATCCCCCAACAGCCAGTCCCCCACACCGAGTTAGCAAAACAAGCCCGCAGAGATCACCCTTCCCCCGCCCCCCAACCCGCCACGTCCGACTGCAGGAGGGAAGGGGGGAGAGACTCAGCGTATGCGGGAACCGACCGACTGGGGGGGGTGGGGGCCCTACAATCCCTCAGGGCACGGATCTGCTCAACCCACTCCCGCAAACGGGGAAGACTTCTGCCCTCGGGCAAAGGAGGCAGTGCCCTGGTGAGGAAAGGGAGCTAGCAGCGTGACGGTGTAGGCTGATGCACAGTTACAACCAGGCCGCCCGCATCACTGTGTCTCGAGACGGAGACGGATTGGCGCAAACGGGTCCCGACTTCATTTATAGCGGGAGGAAGAATCCCACGCGCTGCATTGCCCCCCTTTCTCCTCAGGGCCGGCCTCTCCAGGCTACGTCTTACCGCGCTGCGCGCTCTCTGGTCCCAAGCAGCGACGCACCAGTCGCCTGCCCTACCGACTCGAGTGTGAGAAAGAAAGGGGTGTGGAAAGGAACAGCCCCCACCACCAACGCGCACACACAGAGCACTTTCAGCCCATTGGCTCAGCCTACAACCGAAGATGGCACGCCACAGCTCTATTGGCTAACAGAGCTGCCCATCACGCCTCAGGCGGTTCCCACTTAGCCCCGCCCTCCGTGGTAGCTACGCAAATCTATTTGGGCCCGAAAACCGTAAAAAGGTGCCCGGCTTTATTCTCCGGTCGCTCTGCATCGCACTGGCATGTCGGACACCCTTTACCTGACAGGCAGGAGTCACGATAAAAGCTACGACAGCAACAAGAACCAGCGGGCGGTGTAAGGGAAGCAAGAGCGACCTCCGTCGTATGGCGAGAAAATGGCGTTTGTGAAAACTCCGCCTCCCTCGTCAGTCTCCGAGATGGGCGAAACTCTCGCGAGGTTCAAAGTCGCGCGCACTTGGCCGGGCACTTCCCGGCTCTAAATGATCGTTAGATTTTAGGCTCGTGTCGTGCGGACAGTGCGGAGCACGGCTGGCTCTGCGCATCCATACCGTGCGCGCGCGTGTTATGAGGGGCGGGAGGAGTGGTGTCTGTTGCCTTTTCCTGGCCGCTTGGCTCGCTGCCCCGCCCCGGGTGCGGGTAAGTGGGGCCGCTCCCCGCGAGCCGGGGTTGGTGGGGGCTGGTACCTAGCACGCTCTCCTCTAATTCCGCCAGCCCCACTGCCCGTGGGTCGTGACATTCACAGCACCGTGCAGCCGGGCTCCGTCCCCAGCGCTCTGCCTAGAGCCTAGCGGCCATGGCGCCTGCGCTCTGAACCGGTTCGAGCGCCGCAGCGAGGTGGTGAGGGTGTTCACGATGGTTTCCTAGATCCGCTTTCAGAACGCTCTCAGCCGCATGCCTGGGCGGCACCAGTGGCCTCTCTTGGTTGGAAAGCCGCTAAAGCCACTGCTTTTGGGGCAGGGCCTGCGTTGCCCTCTGTCTGCGGGGCACCTACTGCACTGCAGAGGACACTGCAAGACAAATGACAAAAACAGTTTGCAAATGCAAAGCCGGAGGCAGCAAAACTGATAGCAAAACGGTCCGTCTCATTGTAATCATACTGAAGTCAGTAGCTCCTACTTGCACAGGATGACCAGGCCCATAAATGTGTGAACACACTGCTTTCTTTTCACGTGGGGGAGAAAGTCTGCTTGCCTTGCAACGTGACTGATTCAGGCAGAAGTTTAGGCCAGGGTGGCTTTTGCCACAGACTAATACATAATTTAGAATTTCATGGAGGAGAAAGGTCTTATCAACCTCTGCTCTTATAATGCTTCTATAGCTCCTTTAAAAATAAAAAACAGAAATAATAAAACTTTAAGCTTTCTGATTATATAATAATGAAGTAAAAAAGGATACAACCCAGCTGTGTATGTTTTATTGAATTTCTTGTTTCTTTTGTTGATCAATTTTTAAGACCATATAACCCTCAAAGAGCTTTTATTAGTAATATGGGTGTTCCTCAAGGCCTCACTGCTACAATTTGGGACCACCTCTACCTGGAATTTCAGTTTAGTCAAGGTGCCTGGTTGTATGATTTCACATCTTTAAAAGTACTCTACAACTGGATTCAAGACTTGGACATAGCTAGATACTACTTTAGTTCTAACGCTTTCATCCAGTTACAGCACTTTTAAGGTCCCCTCTGTGCCATAATTGTACACAAATCCCCTGAGTTGCTCATAGAATAGATGGGTCCTGTCACTTCTACACATGAGCTTATTAGTAGCAGTGAAAATAAGGACCATGTTCCTGTCAAAAGTAGAGAAGGTACTAGAGCCATTCCTGGAGGAAGAAAGCAAACATAAACTGAGGCTGAGGAGGACCTCCCAGCCTGCTTTCCACTATTTAATCTGGCGGGGTGGGAGGGAGATGAGACAATGACAGCAAGCATTCTTTCTGCCAGCAAGAAGAAAGATTTTTGAGTCACAGGCTTGTCAGAAGTCTGTACAAAAGATGGAGTCACCAAGATGGGTTTAGGGAGAGCAGCCTAGTAAAAATCTCAACACTCTCAGTTCTTTCTGGTGACCAGCTGGATACTTAGGCCTTGTCTACACTGAGACTTACAGCGTTGAAACTTTATTCGCTCAGGGGTGTGAAAAAACACCTCCCTGAGCAATGCAAGTTTCAGTGCTGTAAAATGGCAGTGTAGATAGTGCTACAGCGCCTGGACCCTCCCCTCATGGAGGTGGTTTTATTACAGCACCAGGAGAGCTCTGTCTCCCAGCGCTGGAGCTATGACTACACAACCACATTAAAGCGCTGCTATGGTAAGTGGCCCAAGAATAAACTTTTTTTGTTTCTTTTCAGGGGATTCATGCATTTTTCCTATAACGTAAAAGAAAATGAGTGGATCTAGTGTTGCAGGAAAAGTGGAAACCTGGCTTTCTTCTACGTGGCATGTTAAAGTTCCTCTGACGTGGCTAGAAGCTTGTATTAACTGGATCCAACAAGAAAATGGTTGTAATTTAACTCAAGCTCAGATTAACAAACAGGTATTTGAGCAGTGGCTTCTTACAGATCTGAGAGATTTGGACTATCCTGTTTTGCCTGATTGTATCTTAGATGGTCCAAAAGGAGAACTGAATGGCTTTTATTCCATACAGATTGATTCACTGGTGGATGTTAGCCAGCCTGCATATTCCCAGTTGCAAAAGATTAGAGGAAAAAATACTGTAAATGAAGAAGTAACAGCCAACACTCAGGCACCCCAAAAGTCCTGGGAATCAAAGCCTACCCGAATGCTGATGCTGCAGCTAACTGATGGAATACATCAAATTCAGGGTATGGAATACCAACCCATTCCTGTCCTCCATAGTAATCTTCCTCCAGGTACAAAAATTACAATACAGGGTAACATTGCATATCGTCTTGGAGTTCTTTTGCTAAAATCAGAAAATGTGAAATTGTTGGGGGGCGAAGTAGATGCTCTTCTGGAGGACTATGCTCAGGAAAGAGTCCTTGCCAGGTTAATTGGAGAAGCTGAGAACCCTAATCCTGTCAAGCAGCATGATCATGAACAAGGCATTTTAGGAGCTGTTGATGAACTAGGACAAACTCTAGGACCTTCAGATGAAGAGCTTCTAGCAAGTCTTGATGAAAATGATGAATTTACCATAAATCATGAAGTTCCTTTAGAAAGTGGATATTGTAGCAGAAGTAACAACTCAAATACAGCCACACATTTGCTCCTTTCAAGCAATGAAAACTACTCACAACAGGAATTTGGGATCCTCTTGCCTGGGGCAAATGAAGAACAAAGTGTTCCAGCTATGGAGGATGTTGATGGAGATTTAGATGACTTCTCATTGGAAGATGACTTGTTTTTAGAAGAAGAGATCCAAGAAGAAATTCAGACAATGCAGCCACCGGTCATAAACAAAACCATAGATATCATTACACAAAGATTTTCACATATGCCAAGATCTTCACTAAGTTACACATCTGAAAAAGATGACAGAGGTCAGTTGGATTCAGTTAGCAAAGAAAAATCCTGTGGGAGAGAACTGTCTGTTGGTGATGAAAGTAGTACAAGTAATTTTTCACTACACCATAATGTACAACACTCCAAGAGCTTTACCAACGATTTCTCCTTGGAAAATGTTCTTGAGCAGAAGTGTAATAAGATAGATGTAGTTAAGAGCAGTCAAAAAAATTGTAGTTTTTCTGGCAGTAGATTGTTAAACAAAAGACTAGTTAATTTTTCAAAAACTGATTCAGAGATAAACAAACAAAGTTACTGTGTACAAACCTTTTCTTACAGAACAACAGAGAAATGCAAAAGTCTTGAGTTAGATTCCCCACCTTTTACATATATTTCTGTTCTACTTGCAAATACCGCAGAAACTGTTACAACAGTGAAAGTTAAAGCCTTTATTGTAACCCTTACTGGAAATCTCACAAGCAGCAGTGGCTTCTGGAATATAATGGCAAAAATCTCTGATGGTACCGCTTATCTAGAGGTAGACATTGCTGATGAAATTCTAACCAGCTTAATTGGATTTTCAGTGTCTGAAATGAAACAGTTAAGGAAAGATCCCATTCTACATCAGAAGCTTAAGGATGGTTTGCAGAAATGCCAAAGAGAACTGATAGATCTTTGTTGTTTGATGACTATTGAATTTAATCCCTTTCAATCTAAAGCAACAGTACTAATTTTACAAGATGTTGATGCAGTAGATCTAGAAAACTTGAAGAAACGTTTAGATAAATAGTTGGAGGAAAAATCTATAGAAAGTAGTCCCAGGAAATATGTAATTCAAGGCATAGCAAAGTAAGTGTTGAGAACTTAAGAAGTCCAGTGGTTTGTGTTTGTTTTTCTTAATGGCAGTGAGGGAAGGTGGGGGAAATATCCATTCTTTAAGGGGAAAATATTTGAATAAAAATTACAAATAAATTTGTTTTGATAAAATGTTCATGTATCTAATTATTTTTACAAAAGCCACCTTGCTCCTAATCAGGGAGCTGAGGAATACCCGTTTCCTATCTGAAAGTTTGTTACCGAGTGCTGATCATGATCCTTACATTTTTTCAGTGGAGTTACCATTAGCACTAGGGTCACTGCTCAGAAATTTTTACAAGGGAGTACTATGCAGTTCCAGAAGAAATCAGGGGATGTGACGGGGCAAGGCCAGATGGCTATAGAAAAGTAGTGGGAGATACATATATTAGCTCCAGGCTAAACAAATCCCTGGTACCAGGTTAAGTGAAATGGCAGCTGCTCCAGGTCAATTAAGACATTTGGGGCCAATTAAGAACTTTCCAGAAGGCAGGGAGAATGCTAGGTTGATTGGGACACCTGAAGCCAATCAGGGGCTGGCTGAAACTAGTTAAAAGCCTCCCAGTTAGTCAGGTGGGTGTGCATGTCAGGAGCTGTGGGAGGAAGTTGCGCTGTTGGAGAGACTGAGTAGTACACACCATATCAGGCACAAGGAAGGGGGCCCTGAGGTAAGGGGGAAGTGAGGGCTGCTGTGGGGGAAATAGCCCAGGGAATTGTATGTGTCATGTTTCTAAAAGGTCAGCTACCATAGCTGATACTGTTAAGGTCCCTGGGCTGGAGCCCAGAGTGGGGGGGGGGGGAACCTGGGCCCACCCTCTAATCTTTGCCCCCTGATTAATCACTGAGACTTGAAGACAACAGAGACTGTGCAAGGAAGGATAACTTCTCCTCACCTCCCTTGCTGGCTTATGATGAAAATGGCTCAGTAGACTGTGACCTTTGTCTTTAGAGAGAGAAGGGTTATGTGGAGGGTCACAGTGAGCCTCTGAGGCTAGCGAAATCCGCCAGGAAACACGGGACCCATGGAGGCAAGGACAGAGCTTTGTCACAGGGAGTAAATCTAATCCAATTATTTGCTTTCATCACAAGGCACTGAACCTTTGTAAAATACAGAAGTTACCTATATTAAGACATACTATCAGGACAAACCCTAGGGGATTTGTAACTCAAATATGTGTGTAGTGCATGAGAAGCTGAAAGTGAATAGAAATGGTTTATGATCAAAAGTCAAACAGGCTATTTTATTCTTATTGTCCAGTATGAGAAACAAAGACTAACCAACTTTTGAAAATCTCAGTGTTTTTCAAAATTATTTCATTTAACAGAGGGTGGTGTCTATCATATAAGTAAGCATATTTGTTTATTTTAACCCGACAATGCCACTGATCAATATAGTAGTACAACAAGATTGAACCCCATTAACATAAATTTTTTCTCTCCAAATTAGTAATGTAGCTTAACAACAGTTGCTTTTCTAGTCTTTGTGCTATTTAGTCAAATGTTTTTCATGTTCCTGAAATGTTTCATGTCAATGTGGTTATTATATTTATTAAAATCTCACTTTGTACTGTCTTAAGACTCACAGAAAGGTCCAGTTTGGAAATTGATAGAGTGAATGGATCCAGAGATGAACATTTTTAATATTACTGGATCATACATAAAAATTAACATATCAGATGACTAAGTATGATTTGGGTTTTTTGTGAGAAGTCTTAAAGGTGACCTTTAAAAAAATGGGTGTATGTTTTTGGTGGTGGTTTTTGTTATCCTTTATGAAATGTGCAGAAGGTCTGAAAGCATTTGTTTTTGTTTGTTTTTTCCCTTGCACCTTTTTTTACAGTAGAAATTTGAATCCTCTCTAAGCTACAGGATGGATGACTGGAGAACCAGCGCACTGCTGACTTCTACTAAGAGTGTAAATTAAGAAGGGAATGAATTTTTAATCAGACCCTCAACCTACAGTTTTGCTTGTTCTGGTAGCCTCTCTTACTGTCTAGTAGCTAACATTCTGGAAAAAGGAAGTGTGTGTTATAGATTCAACACCACTGCCCCATAAGTTGTGAGACCTAACAATCCTAACAATATGCATCCTCTGTGATTCCAGCAAAAGTAGGGAAACCCCGAGCTGATGTTTCTGTTAAATAAGCAATGTTAGCAATGCTAATTTCATTAGACTTCCTTTGTGACCTTGGGCAAATCACTTAATCTGTGAATCAGTTTCCCATCTGTAAAATGGAGATAATACTTTTTCTTCCACCTTTATATAGTCTATTTAGGTTGTAAATTCTTTGGAATGTCTCTTTATATGTTTTTACACTGTAATATAAACTACAATAAACAATGGTCTTAAACCATTACAGAGTAAAAACATACACCAATCACACTATAATACAAACAACAACAACGATTTAACTCTTTTGACACCAATGTGGTTACTGCTGATGAGAGCAGAATCAGACCTGTTGCCTTTATTGGGCAGTACTACTTAAAACTCAATAGCAAAATATGACCTTTTGTTTTCTGGAAAATTAACACAAAGGCTGATTTTTTTGTGCTCCTTAGCCAGACAAAATCTCCCTTGATTTCAGGGAAGTTCTGTGTGCACAAAAAGTGAACTGATAATTATTTCTATATTGAGGAAATGCTTTCTTTGGCAACACTGATGATAAGCACAGAACAAGTGTGGGGAAAATTGCAATGTAATTGGTATTAAATATGGCAGATGAATAACTGATTTTAGTTGACAGCACCAGCATTCACAACACATTTCTAAATTGAATAATAGATTTTAAAAGATTAATGTGAAAAATGTGTATATGTGCAAAGGATTCTTGGTAGAAAGAAAGCCTGATTTATGATAATAAAATGGTGGTAATCTATACTACTAACAACATTTAAGTAGGTTTCAGAGTAACAGCCGTGTTAGTCTGTATTCGCAAAAAGAAAAGGAATACTTGTGGCACCTTAGAGACTAACCAATGTATTTGAGCATAAGCTTTCGTGAGCTACAGCTCACTTCATCGGATGCTCAAATAAATTGGTTAGTCTCTAAGGTGCCACAAGTACTCCTTTTCTTTTAACATTTAAGTAATAACTTTTAGTTGGTAATTACATTTATTTATGACTTTTCTGACTTTAAGACAGTTTAATATTTACAAGTACATTGCAGTCAACATTTAACAAATGTATATGCAGAAAAGCATTGTCAATATTAAACCCTGAAACTTGCCTTAGTCATACAGAAGAAATGTGCTTATGGGCCTCAGCCCAGACAAGTACTTAAGAATGTGCTTCGGAGCGAGGAAGAGCGCTTACTTCCTGGATCCAGCTACTAGTATAGTGCCAGGCCTCATGCAGGTGCAATTTGCTACAAATTGAAGGATTCAGTGCATTTAAGAAATGCATTAGAATGTGGGAGGAAACTTCGGTAACTTTAAAACGCTTAGTTTTTCTCAATGTGTAGACATTTTATGAATGCACATGGGTGATACTGGCTGGATCCCTTTATTTACAGATTAAGAGGGTCTTCTCTTCTGTTCTTTGGGTACAAGAACTTCACAAAATATTCTTGATCTGCAGAAACCAGGACTGACATAACACATACAGTGGATGTACAGCTGAGGCTGATTTAAACTAATAGGGTTAGATTTTTTTAAAATACACAAATGTTCATGAGCTGTTGTATGCACCAGACTTGCATGTGCTCAGATCATGATGTGGGTGTACAAGTTGGGAGCACACATATATCAGAATTGGCTGGAATAGCGGCTCACTCTTCTCTCCATATGATGTTTCTGAGCCACCAGATCTGTGCAAGCCTGATACCAATGGCATCACTCTGAGCAAACCCTCAAGTCTCCCTTACACACCAGCCTATTTGGCTTGCACAGAGTACCTCTCTGAAATGCACCAAGCATGTAGAGATTTCTTTGTAGGGCTATGCAGTTTGTGCAACTCTGGATTTTCTTTCAGGGCTTAAGTAGTGCAGAGGTCCTCCAATGAGATGAATTTCACCCAGATAATACAAACACTGCAGAACCACAAAGAGTGTGACTACACTATGAAAAGAGGTTTTTTGTTTTTTTCCCCAGGGAAGTTGGCTCAATTGAGTTAACATGCTAAGAAAGTCTCCTTAACACCCATGGATCCACTGGGCCAATATAGTTGTAAAGGTGTCAGTTGGAAAACCCATGTAGACATAGTTTATGTCAAACTAACTCAATGGGGCTAATTCAGTTGAAAAAACCCTACCTTTGTTTGCTATGTAGACATGGCCTATGACTGCAAAAATAAGCAAGTCTTATTCTTGTTGGTACCATCTCTTCTTCTGTGTTTGTACAGAGCCTAGCACAATGGGGTCCTGGTCCATGAAGGGGGTATTCTGAATAATAATTCCATTGTATCCCATGTAGCATAAGACTCTAATTTCTAACTAAACACTAAGGCCCAAATCATCAAATGTATCTAAGCACCTAAATGCCTTTGACAATCTGAGCCAAAATATAAAATTTATTTATGTACTGGTGATGGCTGGTAAAGTGTGAAGCAGAAAGAACCCAGTTTGTTTTACAGGGATATCAAATGGATTACTACTCCTTCCCCATTGACATTTGGAACTTTTGTTGCAGTCCTTCCCTATTTCTACTTGAATATTAGATTCAGCACAAAATTGGAATTCATGAGTTCTAAGCCTCACTGATACTGACCCTCTCTGTGACATTGAGTAAGGCTGATCTACACTACAAATTTAGGTTGATGAAAGATGACTTGCATTGACCTAGTGCTGCATGCATCTACTTTTAAACATGTCTCCCACTGAAAGCTCTCCAAGATGCCAACATATAAATACCACCTCCCCAAGCGCTATGGAGCAATGACTGATGTATTGAAGACAATGCAGCATGAAGGTAGACACTGCATTACGTACATCAACCCTAACAGTCCTCCAGCGACTGTCCAACACTATCCAATACTGACTATTCTTGTCAGAATTGTGAACTCTACTGCCCAATGGTGACAGAGATTGGAAGGCCACACCACTCTTTAAAGCCTTTCAAGTTTTTGAAATGCCTTTTCTTGGTTGTCCAGCTTGGAGAGCACACCTACCAGCTCTTGACTGTTGTGCACAACTGCCCAGTTGACCATGCCAGCTACATGATCCAGATGTGCTCCTGCTTGGAGTAGACAGTTACTGGATCTCCTGGATGTGTGGAGAGAAGAGACTGTGCAAGCACAGCTATGGACTAGCTATAGAAACATAGATATCTACAAGTAGATTGCACGGGGGATGCAGGAGAAGGGGTACAACAGGGATCAGCAGCAGCAGTATGGCCTGAAACCAAAGGAATTGTAGCAGGAATACCAGGCGGCCAGGGAGGCCAACAGTTGATCGGGTGCCAAGCTGCAGACCTACCCCTTTTATAAAGAGCTTTGCATGCCATACTTGGCAAAGAAGCCACCACCAGCCCGCATGCCGCTGTGGATACCTCCAAAAAGCCCGAGTCATGGCCCCTGGCATGAACAGTCAGGAGGAGGAAGAGGAGGAGAATGGAGGACATGCAACCGGGGGGTTCAGCTATGCCATGAGCGAGGACTAATTTGAAACTCCACCACAATCCAGTCAGTCCCAGCAGTCAAGCACAGATGAGCCCATTGCAGGGAAAGAAACCTTGGGTAAGTGTGTACATTTATTTCCCATTACAGTGATGGCATCCCCAACTTAGCAGGATCCAGCTATCAACTTTTCATTAACTTACTTATACTAGAAGAGGTAGCAGTACAACAAAGAGAGGGAGAGTTGTTACCGGCTTTTCATTCCCCTTTAAGAGGGGCAGAGCGCTGATCAGTTTGTTTATGTACACAGCGATGTCCCTTTAATCCTCCTGAGAGATCTTGATGAAACTTTCATGGAGGTACTGTGCAATCCTCTCCTCAAGTTTTCTGGGAATGGCAGCCTTATTTCTTCCTCTGCAGTAGGACCCTTTCCTGCACCAATCAGCAATAAGTCACAGTCCTGTGTAGCAGGAGACTATTAACAGCCCTGCACGCTTGCATGACAGTAGCCCCCAAGGTGGATTTTCCAAACTCCAAAATGAATTTCCACTGACAGGTAGCAAGCAAGTGTTGCAAGTTTCCACAGTTTGATTGCTGCTTGCTGCTCCACTGTCAGTGCAGTTCTCATTTTGGTGTCCCTGCACTGGAGGGCTGGGATGAGCTTGGCACATAGATCCAGGAGCATGGCCTTGTGCATCCAAAAGCTCTGCAGCTACTGCTCATCATCCTAAACGTGTATTATGTTGTGATCCCATCAGTCAGTGCTCATTTATCGGGGCCCAGAAACAGTGCTCCATGAACGGCACTAACAATCTTCAATTGGTTCTCGTTATGTCCCACATGCTTCTGTCAGAGATTATGTACAGTTACAAGTCCCGCATGGGTTTGTGGGATTTTCAAAATAGGAACAAAATTATGGGACAGAGATGGCATTATGGGGTGGAGAAAGTTGCACGATGGGAACTTGCTCCCTTGCTCCCAGTCAATATTGCATGATTCGTTTCAGCCCCACTGTACATGTCCATAACTTCCCAAAAGACAGTGTGCTGTATGGTGGCAAGTTGCATTCTGGGATACCTATCCATGGTGCACCACATCATGCACTGACATGAGCACTCCTAGTGAGCAGAGATTACCTGTGACTGCTGATAGTGGGGTGGCAGAGTGAGGGCAGCTGGCTTCAGCAGTGTTACTGGTGTGCTCAGTCTGTGTGAGCATGCTCAGTACAAGCCAAGCATCAAATCTGGAGGATGGCACATGAACCTGCATGTCCCCTCACACAGTCACCTCTGCTAGTGAGCATGCGCTGTACCAACCTATGGCATCAATTATGCATACACACAAGCTATATGCCAACTACAGCAGCTTTATGCCGATATAATGTGCTGCATCAAAAGTTTGTAGTTAGACATGCCATAAGTCATTTAGGCCACTGATTTTGAGTACCTCAGTTTTGGGTGTGGTATTTTATAGGCATGCTGGACATGATTTTTAGACATACAGCATAACCACCATGGGAGCTTTGGGGTCAAATTTAATAAAGTTGGGTATCCAAAAACAGCCTCAAACATGAATGGACACCTTTGAAAATTGTTGCTTTAACCTCAGTCTCAATTTCTCCATCTTTAAAATAGGTATAATACTTTGACCCACCTGTCAGGGTTTTTGTGAAGGTTAACTGCAAAGCATTGCAGAAAATTCTTGGTCTGCTTACATCTCTCCTCCTGATCCAACTTCTATCCTCCTCCTGCAGAGACTAAATGATGCATTCCCCATACCACACCAGAAAAGCTAACTGATGTTCTAATATTGACTCTTGGGGTTCAATAATCAGTGCTTGCATGTGCAAAAATGCATGCACAATTGCAACCCTATTTTGCCTATGCAATTACTACAAGTGCCCATACAAAGAGCTAAGTAAGGGGTATTAATTTTCATGTGCAGTTACTTAGTTTATATTGGGTGTTGCAGCAATTGTACAAAAATACATGCATGAAACTGCACAGACAAGTGAGTTTTTTTTCATGAAATTTGTCCACATATGTGCTGTCGTTCAAATGACTTTTTGTCATTTCTGTATCATTGGCAGCTGCACAAATCACTAGTATGATATACTATGAGGGAACTAATTTTTTTTTAAATGTCTGATTTGCAGACAAAGGTGAAATATTGTTATCTCTTCCATTTATGATTCTGTGTAAAGAAGATATTTTTCATCTGCGTGTATATGCCCATGTGAATCAGAACGAAATAGCTTCATTTTTAGTATTCTATTTTATCTTTCTCACACACTATTACAATAACTGTACCAGTCTGTACAGGGCAGCAATGCAAAATAGATATATTGCACTTGATTTTTCCAGATGAATGCCTTTAAATCAGTGGTGGACAACCTGCGGTCTGAAGGCCGCACGCGGCCCTTCAGGTTAATCCACTGGCGGGCCGCAAGACAGTTTGTTTACATTGACCATCCACAGACACGGTCGCCCGCAGCTCTCATTGGCTGGGAACAGCGAACCGTGGCCACTGGGAGCTGCGAGCGGCCGTGCCTGCGGATGGTCAATGTAAACAAACTGTCTCACAGCCTGCCAGCGTATTACCCTCCGGGTCGCAGGTTGCCCACTACTGCTTTAAATGAATAAAACAAACTGAAAAAACAAGAACACTGCTTTTGTGTCCTCGATAACCTTGTTGTCCTTACCATAGATAATGCTGAACAATATGGACTAGTATAGTGTTTATCATTTATCTGTGAAGGACATCAGGGTTCTTTCTGATCTTTCATAATCCAAGAGAAAGATATGTTCTATTAAAGGAACAGGTGTCCAACAGACATGGATGTTGATGTTGCTCAGTTAAGGTTTTGCATTACTGTGATTATGAGGTATGTGACATACTCTTTTGTCATTATGTGTGCTAGAGGTATAAAGGTTTTATTAATAGAGGTGTGTAGTCTGTCAGTGAAATGAAGATGTGATGGAGGTTAAGGTATTATAAAGAAGGATATTTCAACTGGAGATTCCCTTGCTTTTAAGGGATTATGTAGGAGAGCATTCTCCTTAACTAATTTTTAACAAAGTTTTGTCTTTGTGGAAATATATATTTAAACTAAGGCGGCTGTATTAGGTAAGAAAACAATGGCCCTTACATACCCTGGCCCTAGGTATCCATATTGTGTTGCTAGCATTACACCGTGAAACCCTAGCCATGCTGAAATCAACAGCAAAACTTCAGTTGACTTCAGTGTGGTCAGCATTTTACCCACAGTGAATGCCTTCCAGTATTTCTGCACTGCTCACAGATTTTCAATAGGAAAACGGTAGACTGCTGAGCTTGACAATAGTGCCACGTCCAGCATATCATAGGGACTAACAGCTTTGATGGCTACTTCAGGGAAAAGACCTGTAAAAAGCTCAAAGTTCTTGGCATACCTGTGGCATCATCCTACTAAGATTTTTGCCAGTGTAGTTACACTGGCATAGTTAAATTGGCAAAACCCATGGATGTTGTTATATCAGTGTAAACGTACTTATACTGGTCTAGTTTATGCCAGTTCCTTGAATTGGCATAAAGATAGACTGGTATAAGCATAGCTGTACTGATATAACTGCCTCCAGAATAGGGCTTCTGCCACTATAGCTAAGGCTCAGATTTGATCACAATATTTTTAGTAAAAATCACGGACAAGTCATGGACAATAAACAAAAATTCATGGAAGCCCATGACTTGTCCGTGATTTTTACTAAAAATATCCCTGATAAAATGGGGAGGGAGGAGGGTCCAGCACTCACAGCGGCTGGGCTGCTGCAGGCACCAATCCCAGCTGTGGTGGTTGGGCAGATGCAGGGGGCTCCCGCCGCCCCCAGGGCAGGGCTGCTGTGGGGGGGCTCCTGCCGCCCACCGTGGCTGGACTGCTGCGGGGTCACCCGGCCCTCCTCCTGCTGCGGCTGGCTGCTGGGGCAGGGGGGGCTCCTGCTGCCTGCTGCGGCTGAGCTGCTGGGGAGACCCCAGGCATCTGTGGCGAGTGGGAGCTCTGGGAGATCCCCAAGGAGCTCCAAGGCCCCCTGCCCTCTCAGCAGCGGCTAAGAGCCAGAGCCAGGGCAGAAAATGTCACAAGGCCTCTGGGAGTCACAGATGCCATGACTTCCGTGACCTCCATGACATAATCGTAGCCCTAACTATACCTATGTCCATAAAAAGACACCCTAACTAACATAGCTATAACAGTCTAATTTTTAAATTTAGACCAGACGTGAGACAGAAGTGGAAAAACAGCAAGGAGTAGATCATTTTGGACACAATACAGTTTCTAATGAATTGGGATGATGACAGAATGGTTGTCTTTTTGAATTGGCAGGAGGAAAGGAGGAAAAAGATATAGTTAAAGGTGAATAAAGAAGGCAAAATAGGAAAGCTGAGATGGATTCAATTGTTTGAGTATAGCTAGAGAAACAGCTGGTCAAACCCTTTCTTTTTGTCTGTTTTTGTCTGTTTCTGTCCACCCAGTTAGGAGCAGAAAGGGAAACAAACAAGGGGGAAAAATCAAAGATATAAAACAAGTGATAACTAGACTGAAACACTGAAAAAAGTCAATAGCTGTAGAGAGCCAGACTTGAGTGCAGGAGACAGTAGAAATGGGAAAACAAAACAAAAAAAGGTTTCAGAGTAACAGCCGTGTTAGTCTGTATTCGCAAAAAGAAAAGGAGTACTTGTGGCACCTTAGAAACTAACCAATTCATTTGAGCATAAGCTTTTGTGAGCTACAGCATTTGGTGCATCCGATGAAGTGAGCTGTAGCTCACGAAAGCTTATGCTCAAATAAATTGGTTAGTCTCTAAGGTGCCACAAGTACTCCTTTTCTTAAAACAAAAAAACACACAGCCAAGAAAAGAAAATAATCCAAATACACTTATATGAGTAAGGATGTCAGAACCCTGATATGCTGGGAAAGGTTACTTAAATTAATAGGATTTACCATCCCCAAGGTGTTATCTGCTTGAATTTTCATTTTTTTTTTTTTAAAGTTAGGTACAGTGACAAAATATTTGTTCCATAAGAAATGAAAGTTGAATAGAATACTAAAGTCTAAAATCCCTGTAAGTCTGTTTCTTCCCCCAACCAGAACGTATGCTTCAGCGTAATTTAGGGCCCAGTTCTGCTACCTATATGTTAAGTAGTACATTACTCTGTCAATAGACCTACCGAGCTCAACTTAGTGTGAGTAAGGACTCAATTCTACCATTGCCTTCATTAGTAATTAGAACACGTTCCCTCATGCTCACTGCCATACTCACCCCGTAAGAAATATGTTTTCATATGAAAAGAATCAGACACAGCCAGTTCCATTATGTAGGCTACTTAAGCCATTAGAAGAGAGCCCTGTATGGTGATATTGTAATATTATTTAAGCATGGGAATAGTAGTTAGGAAAAAAAGAGAAAGGATTATGCTCAGTGCTAAGTTTTCCCCTGCTGCTTTTTAAACAATGCATTTATCTGTTCTACATTTTTCTAAGTATCTTCTCCAGCTGTGCAGTTCTAATTTAGCAGTAGTATGTACTGTCACTTCTGCATTAGTAAATACCCAGGACCTGCTGAGTAATTACTGAATAACCTCATAATGAAATGCAGCAAAGAGTTCTAATTAAAATTTAAAGTTGCTTAACAACTACTCTACTTAAAATGAAAATTTTCCAGCTATGTACCCTAATGAGTTTTCAGAATACATTACTAAAAATTTGTAAATGATAGGTAAATATAGACTATTTCCTCCTGTGTGTGAAGAATATTTGCAAACAAAATAAACACAATATACCCAAAATATGAAAATGCTAAACAATATTAAAATGCTGGGACAGATACATGAAATGATTTGTGAACTCCTATATTACAAGTCAGGAAAATGCAAGGATAAGGCTAGGTCTACAATATAAACTTTTTTTCCGGCATACAAGGGGTGTGATTCTTTGACATTTTTAAACTGGAGTCCTATTGTAGACACAGTTATAATGGCAAAAATGTCCCTTTCTCAGCATGACGATTCTCGGGGCACCCAGGACTGAGGGTCACCTTGTTACCCCCTGCCTCCAGCGTGACAGTCTTGCTTGTGCCTAGCAGGGTGTCAGCTCCCTAATGCTACTAGCCTGTTAGCCACTCAAGCACTCTCCTTTGGGCTATGACAGCCCTGTCTCCACCTTGTAGGTTAACAATAGGTGCATCTCAGTCCCCAAATCCCTTTGAATTGTTCCCCTGTGATATCCAGCCCCTGACATTGGCTACTCACAGAAATTCCATCCTTGGCCCAAGCGGACTCGACCCGTAATAAGCAGGGGGCAAATCGGTCGTTTTGAGGGTGCGCCCAAGGGCAACCTACCAGACTGTTCCCCAGATCCATCTTTCCCAGTGTTCTCCGACCGTGTTTCCCCTTTCCTCCCAGGGTGGACTGCTATAACTTAGGACCGCTGGGTCCTCAGCACAGTGGAACTAGGTTATACCCTCCAGTTCCTTTCTACCCCCACTTCCCACCTCCCTTCCCCGTCCCTCTTCAGGGACCCCTCTCACGAGAGTCTCCTTGAGGAGGTAAAGGGGTTACTACAGCTGGGTGCAGTGGAAGAAGTTCCTCTTGAGTACAGGAACAAGGGGTTCTATTCCTGGTACTTTTTAATTCCAAAGGCCAAGGGTGGTCTATGGTCCATCCTGGACCTGCAAGACCTTAACAAGTAGCTACAGAAGCTAAAGTTCCACATGATCTCTCTGGCTTCTATTCTCCCCGCCCTGGATCCAGGAGACTGGTATGCCATCCTCGACTTGAAGGACACATACTTCCACATGGTGATCTTTCGAGGACACAGACGCTTCCTCTGGTTTATGGTGGGGCCCCACCACTACCAGTTTGCGGTCTTCCCATTCGGCCTGGAGACAGCGAGGGTGTTTACCAAGTGTATGTCAGTGGTAGCAGCTTTCCTCAGCGCCAGGGTATCCAAATCTACCCATAGCTCAACGATTGGCTCATCAAGGGCAGCTCCAGGTCTCAAGTCCGAAGGGATGTTGTGATGCTTCAAGTCACGTGCCGCTCTCTGGGCCTACTGGAGAACGACAAAAAGTCAACGTTAGTGCCAGGGCAAAGGATAGAGTTCATTGGAGTGGTCCTTGACTCTACCTATGCCAGAGTGTTCCTGCCGCTGGAAAGGTTGCACATGATTGCATACCTCATTGCGGAAGTTTCTGTGTTCCCTCTGACTACAGCTAGGGTCTGTCTGCGCCTGCTGGGCCACATGACAGCATGCACTTATGTGGTCCGCCATGCCAGGCTCCAGATGCAGCCCCTGCAACAGTGGCTGGTGACAGTCTATTCCCAGTCCCGAGACCCCCTGGAGAAGATCATTACCATTCCCCAGGCAATACTTACCTCGCTGAGATCGTGGACCAACCGCAGGACAGTCCTTGAATGGGTTCCGTTCGACAACCGTCCTCACTCCATCGAGTTGGTGTTGGGCACCTCGGACCTCAGCTGGGGGGCACATCTCAGCAACCTCCAGACACAGGGGATGTGGTCCGCGGAGGAGGCGCTGTTACACAAATGTCAAAGAGCTCCGAGCAGTCTGTCTGGCATGCAGTCTTCTTGCTCCACCTTTCGGGCAAAGTGATACAAGTGCTGACAGACAACACAGCCTCAATATTCTACATCAACAGGGGGAGCATGCTTGTCAGCTCTTGGTCAGGAGGTGCTCCATCTGCCCTGACTGTAAAACTTCTAAGCCCAGTTCTGACTTCACATTGGTTTTCTACCGAGCTCTCCACTGACTTCAGTGCCTGAAGGATACTGTGGTACTAATTGTTTAAAATTGATTGTGTAATCACCAGAGGGCCTCCCAGTGGAATGGATCTCTTACATGGTTCAAACTCAGTCTGAGTTTGCATGCTCAGAGACTAGCATCTGTAGGAGCCATCTTGTTACAGAACTAATAAAGGGCATGGCTACACTGGAAACTTCAAAACGCTGTCGCAGGAGCGCTCCTGTGGCAGTGCTTTGAAGTGCGAGTGTGGTCTTAGCTCCGAGGGGATTAGCTCCCAGTGCTCGGAGCCTGTTTACACTAGCGCTTTAAAGTGCTCTGACTTGCTGCGCTCAGGGGGGATGATTTTTCACACCCCATAGCCAGCAAGTTAGAGCGCTACAAAATGTAAGTGTAGCCAGTCCAAAGAGAGTTCAAGCTTAAAGTTTATACCCCTGGTCTCACTCTGGGTTGCTGAAGTACAGAGGGTGTGGCATACTCACAAGGAAGATACTCTCTGTCTCATTGCATTAGAAAGATTGCAGTAGCCTTGTTTAGAGTTGGGGAAAAGGTATTTTAAAAAATGCATTAACACATTTTCAAACACCATCTAACACCTACTGTAGAAAAGGGTTTAAAAATGTGCTAGATGGTCGAGGTCAAGAGGTTGACCAGGACGAACTAATTTTTTTTTTTCAAGGTGCTAACACTTTTTAAAAGTCTTAAATCATGTCTATACATGTATCTAAAATGTGTTAATTAAAACATGTTAGCTAATACATTTTTAAAGACATCTTGCTTGAACAGGCTATAGTTCTTGCTGAATGTACTCTTATTTTACACTCTGTGGTAAGGCATAGAAAATATTTTGAAATAATAATGTAATAATATCTTGTACTTATATAGTATCTTTCATCAGAGGAACTGAAAGTGCTGCATAAAAGTAATTCACTTCTTAAGGAGAACTTGTATATCACAATCTGATACTGTGAGGATTTGGGTTTTTTTGATAACCAGAAAATTTAGTTCAAACAAATTTTTTTTTTTTTAAATTACTTTTGTTTTCTTCCTAGATGTTTTATGGCACTAATGAAGCACTTTGAGATCTACTGATAGAAAGTGCTATATGAGAGTTAAGTATTTTTATAATTATGATTAATATAATTGGGACTCAAATATTCTTAAGGAAGAGACTCTGAAGCATTGTACACCGGAGCCAATCCTGCAAGCCCCTGCTTCCCTGAGAGTTCTTATTCTTGTTATTTTTTCATTGAAATGAATGAAAATTTATTCGGTGACTATGACTTCAAGAATGGATTTGGAATACTGTATCTATTGTTGTAATCCCTGATGATATGTACTATGATTTGCTATAATGGGCAGTATTAAGGATAATGTACAACAGTCTCTTTCTAAGCGTATGTTTACACTGCACTTCAACACCCGCATCTGGTCCATGTCAGCTGACTTTGACTTGTAGGGCTCAAGCTACAGGACTGTTTCATTGTGTTGTTGATGTTCTGGCTTTGGCTGGGCCCAGAGCCTGGGCTTCAGCCCAAACCTGAACATCTACACCACAATTAAACAGCCCCAGCCCCGTGAGCCTGAGTCAGCTGACATGGGCCAGCCACAGGTGTTTAACTGCAGTGAAAACATACCCTAACTGTTGTCTTTTCTGTTTTATCTATTTTCATATAAGAACTAGAAATAAGTAAATGTGTGCTGATTTCATGAAGATCTCTGTCCATTTCAATCTATCCATTTCCTGTTACAAAAAGTTTCTGAAAGCAGTTTCGCAGTAGGTGGGGCAAGTAGCCAGATGAGAATAGTCACTAGGTTTTTGTGCTGGAAGAGATGGAATGGTATTTTCTATTCTTGAAGATGTGGTCTTATTAAACCTTTTCTCAAATAATTTGGTTTCACAATACATTTCCGGGAATTAGTGAGATTGGTTATGTTCCTAATTATGTTTTTTTAAAAATGTCCTTAGTCTACTTTGAAAAATTTTAAAGTGGACCTTTATTATAGTTACAGAATTGTATAAAAGAGCATTGCCCTCATAAAATGAGGGTCACAGGTGGAATGTAGCAGTGCTAATATGAAGGGTAATGGAAAAATCCACTACATGTGTTCACTACTTAAATGACATGGTTGGGTAAATGGATTTCTCTCCTTCCTAGGAGTGCGCTTCTACATTAGTCTAGCAGCAATTAGAGAGAAGAGGTTGCTCTGCAAATTGGCTCTGCGAACCATGTAGTTCATCTTTTTATTGTGTAAAACATAAAAAATTGCTGCTAATCAATCCACTTCAACTTTCTGTCTAAAAATTATTTACCATCCCTTTCAGCCTAGAGCACTTTCAGAATGTTTTCCTTAAATTAACTAAAAGCAGGAGGTATTTGTATCAGTAAGCAGATTATGGTTATGTGGGTTAAATCTTACCATGGTAGCAGTAAAGAAACTGCATTATTACTCAAGAGTTCTTAACAAATTGATTAATGCTTTTAGAATAATTAGTCCATATTTCAGATGTAATAGTGCTATCTTATTTATTAAATCAGAGATGCAGCACTTGATGACCATAATGCTAAAACAGTTTCTGTTTTTTTTTCTTAAATAGGAAAGAAATTGTTTTGAACTTTTCTTTGTCAACAGACAGTAAGTCACTTATTAAGAACAATTTGGCTTTCACAGTAACATTTGTCTCTTTTTTTTTTTTTTTTTTTCAGGCCTACAGTGGGACTTGGACTTTTCTAAACAATGACAGTAATTGAAGTTGTGGCTTAACTTTAGTCAATAGTTTCCACACCTTGAAAGAGTAATCTGTGATCAGTCCATGGGACTAGGAGTCAGGAAATATGATTTCTACAGCAGGCTTTACCATTCACTATGGACAAGTTACTTGACCACTGTGCCATATTTTCCCCATCTGTAATAAGGGAATCATACTTACGTGACAGGGGTGTTCTGAGGCTTAACTATTTGCACTTTGAAATTCTTGGAGGAAAGATGCTCTAAAAAGAAAAAAGTATTATTATCCAGATGGACATTTTTAATCCAGTCGACCAATTGAGACCAATCATGTAGTCCTCACTAATGCAAAGTATCTTCACTGATTATTACAGCTGACTGGAGAATTACAGTTCAGTTTCATGAAAACTTTTTTCAGAGTAACAGCCGTGTTAGTCTGTATTCGTAAAAAGAAAAAAGAAAAGGAGTACTTGTGGCACCTTAGAGACTAACCAGTTTATTTGAGCATGAGCTTTCGTGAGCTACAGCTCACTTCATCGGATGCATAGCATATCGTGGAAACTGCAGAAGACATTATATACACACAGAGACCATGAAACAAAACTTCCTCCCACCCCACTGTCCTGCTGGTAACAGCTTATCTAAAGTGATCATCAAGGAGGGCCATTTCCAGCACAAATCCAGGTTTTCTCACCCTCCCCTCTCCCCCCCACAGACACACATACAAACTCACTCTCCTGCTGGTAATAGCCCATCCCTCTTTGAAACCTCTCTTTATAATGCGCATGATAATCAAGGTGGGTCATTTCCAGCACTAATCCAGGTTTTCTCACCCCCCCACCCCCCCCCCAAAAACCACACACACAAACTCACTCTCCAGTAGGAGAGTGAGTTTGTGTGTGTGGTTTTTGGAGGGGGGTGTGTGTGGGGGGGGGGGGGTGGTGAGAAAACCTGGATTAGTGCTGGAAATGACCCACCTTGATTATCATGCGCATTATAAAGAGAGGTTTCAAAGAGGGATGGGCTATTACCAGCAGGAGAGTGAGTTTGTATGTGTGTCTGGGGGGGGGGGAGGGTGAGAAAACCTGGATTTGTGCTGGAAATGGCCCTCCTTGATGATCACTTTAGATAAGCTGTTACCAGCAGGACAGTGGGGTGGGAGGAAGTTTTGTTTCATGGTCTCTGTGTGTATATAATGTCTTCTGCAGTTTCCACGATATGCTATGCATCCGATGAAGTGAGCTGTAGCTCACGAAAGCTCATGCTCAAATAAACTGGTTAGTCTCTAAGGTGCCACAAGTACTCCTTTTCTTTTTTCTTTTTATGAAAACTTTTGAGTTTTCAGAATTTGTTTTAGGTGGAGCCCATCCTTCCTTTATAGGCACCTTCTTTCCCAAAAGGTTCCCCAGTTCCTAATAAACCCAAAAGCCTCTTCCCTACACTATAGTCTCATTCCTGCATTGAGACCCTGCAGTTCTGCCTGTCTTTCTTGCTCTACATGTGGAACGGGATGCATTTCAGAGAATGCTGCCATGGAGGTCCAGGACTTTACCTAGTAGCCAAAATTTGGCCTCCATGACCTTTCTCCCCACAATTTGATGTCCAGGTTGAATTTGCAGGATTGGGAGGTAGAACAAATATGTTTTTAAACTTGTAAACTGAACAGATTTAATATGGAAATCATAAAGACACAATGAACAAGAAACTCCATGATGACATTTTTATAGGATTATTTTCAGACTAGAATAGTACTTTAATTTATGGTGATTCAGACTTTCTAGCTGCAGACACACCAAGACAACTACACTGGGACATGACATACACTAAGAAGTATTATGTTTACACTGTCAAAGTTATCTTCACAACCAAAAGTCAGAAGTGTTATTTATTTTAAATTGAAGTTTAGATCCTGGAGAAAATGGCAAAATCCACTTTTAATCTGTGGGGAGATCCTAATGCCAACATTTTCAAAATCTTATCCAGGTGTGAGGTGCTATTTGGGCTTTCATTTAGAGATTGGTTATGGCAGGGGTGGCCAACCTGAGCCTGAGAAGGAGCCAGAATTTACCAATGTACATTGCCAAAGAGTCACAGTAATACGCCAGCAGCCCCCCCCGCCACATTAGCTCTCCTCCCTGCTCCTAGCGCCTCCCACCCACTGACAGCCCTGCCAATCAGCGCTTCCCCCTCCCTCCCCACACCTCCCGATCAGCTGTTTTGTGGCATGCAGGAGGCTCTGGGGAGCAGCAGGAGGAGCGAGGGCACAGCAGGCTCAAGGGAGGGTGGAGTGGGGGCAGGGCCTGTGGCAGAGCCAGGGGTTGAGCAGTGAGCACAGTTGGAAAGTTGGTGCCTGTAGCTCCAGCCAGTCATGAGCTGCCAAAATCTTAACAACCGGTTCCCTCCTCACCTCACGAGGGGTCGTGGCCCACCCCCACCCCCCGGGACTCCTGCCCCATCCAACCCCCCCACGTTCCTTAACACCCCCCCTGGGACCCCTGACTCATCCACCCCCCTCCCCTGTCCCCTGACTGCCCCCAGAACCGGGCAGGAGGGTCTTGTGGGCCACTGTAGTGGGTGTCCACCCCGCCCCTAAGAGCCAGAGGGACCTGCTGCGGGGTGAGGTGGGGAGTCCTGGCGGTGCTTACCTGGGGCAGCTCCTGGGAAGCATCCGGCAGGTCTCTCTGGCTCCTAGGGGTGGGGTAGTGTAGCTGGGGGGGATCGGGGGAGCGGCCACTCCCCCCACAGATCATATCAAAAGTGGCGCCTTAGGCACTGACTCCGTGAATGCTCCGGGGCTGGAAAATTTGGTGGGTGCTCAGCAGCTCCCTGCCCCGAGCCTGGTCCCAGCTCACCTCTGCTCCGCCTCTTCTCCTGAATGCGCCGCCCCGCTCTGCTTCTCCACCCACCACCCCAACCCGGTTTCCCACAAATCAGCTATTCGCGCAGGAAGCCTGGAAGAGCTGAGAAGCAAGCGGCGGCTTCGCGCTCAGGCCCTTGTGGGAAAACCGGTTCTAAAAGGGCTTCTAAATTTAACCGGTTCCAGCGAACCAGGGTGAACTGGCTCCAGCTCACCACTGGCTCCAGCCCCGGAGTCGGTGCCTATACAAGGAGCCGCATATTAACTTCTGAAGAGCTGCATGTGGCAGAGCCACAGGTTGGCCACCCCTGGGTTATGGTCACAGACAAATGCCTGGTTCTCCTGTGTTCCAAGGAAGTGGGTTTGAGGGATGAGCACTCAACCAGTATTTTAAAAAAACATTTCAGGGCACTGAATGGCTGCACCAAACTTAGTTGGGTCAGAAACACACACACACCCCTTTACACAACAAACTGCTTGTGAGTAGCAGAGAGAGAGAGATACATTTGATAAGAATCTAGGAAAGATGGAAGTGGGGATAAGAGACCGGCAGGACCAGAGGCACATAATGGGTGCAGAAAAAGTATTAGAGTTATGGTCACAAGGTTGGAAAAGCAACTGAGGGATACTGCAGTACTACATCATGCTGGCCTTGTGTATACTGCTTGCTAACGGGCTCTGGACTGGAACCCAGGGGTAGAGACCTGGGTTGCCCTACTGTTCATTGCAGAGTAGCATAGCTTGGGGCAGTGAATAGGAAGCCTGTCTGACTCACTGCAGGAGTGACATAGTCAAGGCAGCAGGCATGAAGACAGTCTGACATTGCTTGTGCAGAGTGACTTGGAAAGACTCCCCCAGAAGGGGAAAATCACAGTATGACCCAGCTGGAGGGCCAAGTCACAAAGCAGCCGTACTGTGACTCCATGAGTGGGAGGAGAGTGTAATGGTGGAAGAAAAGAAAAGGGGTGCTGAACTGGGTGGAGTGAATCCCAGAATCACCAGAAAGGGGTGCCACCCAGTGGTGAATAGAGCACTCCATGACAACACCTCAGAAACAACTATACCACACTGGATTCTTATCACCTATAAAAAAAAGACATTTGCTTCTTTATGTACTGTTTGAATATACTGTGTCTAAAACTGTAAATCAGAGGGCAGGTTCTCTGCTGCTGCTGAGTTTTGCTCAGTGCAGTGGAGGGGGTGGGGTATCAGGGAGTTGGTTATAGCCCTTGGATTCATTTGGCTCCTCTGCAACATTGACTAGAAAAGTTTGGGTGATGCTTTGACTTATACCAGCTGGCAAATTGTTCATCAGCAGCACACTCCGTTCACATGCTTCCCCACCTTCTACAGTAGGGCTGCAGGGGATGGAGGTGTAGGTGCTGACTTTACCATCTCTGTGCTGTCTGGTGACTCTCCAATACTATGCTAATCCTCAGCAGGAGAGATATAATACTTTCACGTTTTTTTTTCATTACTCAAAAACAACAAAGGGAGAGAAGTGGGGCAATAAATCTGCTCCTAGGAATTTAATTCTAATTGTATAGATTCATAGATTACAAGGCCAGAAGGGACCTCTGTGATTATCAAGTCTGACTTCCTGCATAACCCAGGCCATAGAGCTTCCCCAAAATAATTCCTAGATCATATAATTTAGAAAAATAGCTAATCTTGATTTAAAAATTGCCAGTAATGGAGAATCTACCATGACCCTTGGTAAATTGTTCCAATAGTTAATTACCCTTGCTTCGAAAAATGTACAGCCTATGTCCAATCTGATTTTGTCTAGCCTCAACCTTCAGTCACTGGATTGTCAACAGACTCTTCTATTAAAGGTTTTGTGACTGGAATTTCTCTGAACTATCTTCTAATTCATATGAAGGGGAATAATTCTTCTACTGATAGCAAGACAGCTGAAATTTCTAAGCATTTGGATATGTCTTTGTCAGAGAGCTCAGATGCTGATTACATTTGTTAGTCCTTCAAGGACTTTGGTATACTTTCCTTTGCCAGTTTCTGTCTAGTACAGGTTTATAGATTAAACACAATTTCTGAGGCTTTGTGAAAAGGATGCAGCCTAGAATGTTTTTAAATAGGTTTTAAAATTCATTTTCATTCCCTGTTGTTCATAAAAACTCTTTGGGAGTCTGACATTGAAATTTGTTTCCTGACTCAGTTTATTTAATAATTTTTATAAAAATAAAAAAGTAGGCAGAGTACAACATCTGAATTAAAAAATATATTTTAGAGGTTACATTAGCAAAGTTTTAACTCCATAATTACAGATTTTTTTTTTGTTTAAATGCTGACTGCCCCATAGCAAAAGTGGGGAACCGAAAAGGTAGATTTTAAAAGTACTGTTATTTTATTAGGTAAAGGATGGTTGGTCTTGTAACTTGAGCATAGGACTGGAAATCACCTCAGGCAATTCACTTACCTTATCTATGCCTCAGAGTATGAGGTTTAATTCACTAATGTTAGACTTCAAGCTATAAGACACTTGAAAAGAGGTGCTATAGAAGCACAAAGTATTATTTTTAGGTTCTGAAAAGCCATGATTCTGACTCCCTTACCGTAAAATGTCCCAGCATGCAGTATGCCAGTAGCACCACATCCACCATGGAACCCAACTAGAATGTGGAGTCAAGGTTTGGGGATCAGATTGGGAATCTACTGGTGCTAGAGTTTGGCTAATAGAAGTAGCAAGTCTATAATGGTAAGGGATAAGTCAGTGTTACTCTCAGTGTCAGGTCCAATACTGCATCACGATTTGCTAGCGTCGCACCAATATCCATACAGACTTCAATGCAGGACTGAGTCTTTAGATCAGAGATCGGCAACCTTTCAGAAGTGGTGTGCCGAGTCTTCATTTATTCACTCTAATTTAAGTTTTCACGTGCCAGTAATACATTTTAATGTTTTTAGAAGGTCTCTTTCTATAAGTCTATAATATATAACTAAGCTATTGTTGTATGTAAAGTAAATAAGGTTTTTAAAATGTTTAAGAAGCTTCATTTAAAATTAAATGAAAATGCAGAGCCCCCCGGACTGGTGGCCAGGACCCAGACAGTGTGAGTGCCACTGAAAATCAGCTCACGTGCTGCCTTTGGCACGTGTGCCATAGGTTGCCTACCCCAGCTTTCCATCATAAAAACTGAACATGCTTTCACTAATATAAGGAGAGGGTACAATACAAGCAAAACTTGGCTGGCTGCTGCATGACAACCTATCAGCAGTTGGAAAGATAGCTACTATGCCCAAGCCATACCATGATAGTTATTACCACTTGGGCACTCAGATACTACAGTGATGGACAGAGTCTAATAGCCTAACTAGATGGATATACTGCAAGGTAGTTTTTAGTTTCAACATATTTGACTCCCCAAAAGTTACGTAAAATACTTTATTTTTTGAAACTGGATGTCCTCTGCCTTGCTGTTTATCAATGGGCATTGCAATATGGATTGTTAAGGACAATCAGGTTGCATGCACTGTTTACGCCCTTCCTCTCTCCATATTTTTTTGCAGTCCTGATAAGACACTGATTTTGTGAGTGGAAACCCCACCCCGCAATCACTTTCAAGCCATGTATCTTCTAATGCTTTTCTCTATGTTTTGAAAGTTGTGCATTTGGGTCAGAGAGAGAAATAACCTACTTCCATTTACATGGAGATGCTAGATGGGAATTCTTGCATATATCTGTTGGGCTTTTCATTGTTAAGTGCTAGAGTTGCACAGGGATATTACAGAAGATTAATTTAAAAAGAAAATTTTAACCCCCACCAATTTCTAATCTGATTACTGGGCATTCTTGGAAACAAATCTTTTGAATGTCATTGTGAGAAAAGAATTTAAAAACTGGATTTTAATGGATATGCTTGTATTGAGAAAGGGGAGAGTAGGTACAATGAATGAAATGTTTGTGCCCATAATAATAAAGTATTTACCTCTACAGGAGCATGCTGTTTATATAATTAAAATAAAAATGTATTTCTCAACATGGTACTTGAATGGCAAATGTTGCTATGACTATACTGAAACAAACAAGAAGGAACTGCATTCAGATGAATTACGACATTATATGTGGAAGACAAAGAATCAAATGTTTTCCAGATGGGGCTAGATTTAAAATTAAAGCAAACATTTTAATGAGTCTTTTCTTAATTGTTTCATACTGTATGATAAACAAGAGGAGTAAGTAGGAGCAGGGAATTATGTTTCTTATACAGTGTTTCAGCAAAATGCAGTTGAAGGATAGTCTCTCTCACATTCCCCCCTCCCCATTGCCCGAATAGGGCTTACTGAAAGTGGTGGTAAAGGAATGCAGTAGCGCTTAGTGGCTAGAGCACTGGGCTTGGTCTGTAGAAACCACAGTTCAATTCCTAGCTGTGCTACTAACCAGCTGAGTGACTGTGGGCAGGTCACTTCCCACCTCTGTATTCTCATCTGTAAAATGAGAAAATGAGACTGACCTCCTTTGTAATGCACTTTGAGAGCTAAAAGATGAAAACCACTACATAAGAGCTCAGCATGATTATTAAATAGGGAAGGCACATCAGCCTGCTGTAGATGTGTATCTAACAGCCTCTCCACACTACGTGTATGTATTTTCCACTGCTAGGGATGTCTAGTTCTAATAAGCTAGTGTGGATAAGAGAACATATTTCTATACCTAACTCTGTAAGGATTCTGGCTCGTAGTCAGCAGACCTGGGCTCTATTCTAGCTTTACTACTGACATGCTGACCTATCCACAGTAATATTAAAGAAAATGGTTAGAACACAGAGATCCCTGGTGGTGATGTTATACAATAATTATATAACTAAAAAAACACATTAGAACATGGATGCCCTTTACTGTGGGAGACAATTGTGTTAACACATGACTATATTGCTTGTGTGAAGCCGCCTCTCTCTCTCTCTCTCTCTGATGTACTACTTTCTAACAGCCATTCAGTGCTCTGAGTACCTCTTTATATGTTTGGCACGTCTTCAGTTTCCTTCAGTGGGAGGACTGGTAAAAAGGACAAGCTTCCAAGCATCATTAACAGGGGAACAAAACAGGAATGGAAAAGGTACTCATGTAACAACAGGAAATAGTAACATCCGAAAGGAGACAAGTGGGGAAAGGCAGGACAGGCCCTGTGAAAAGTAAGATAATGAAGTGCTTGATCTCACCTGATAGAGGGAAGAGCCGAGAGTTGGAGGAAAAAAATATTTAAAAACTCTCCGTGAAGGTAGGGGAAATACGCTCTTTCATCCCCAGAGAAAACTTTTGCAAACTATACTAAAGGTGTGATGAGGAGAGACGTGTCACCAGGGGGAGGAGGTTATTGACATAGAAACATCTGCTTCAAGAAGCCACTTGTAAGGTAAGTGTGCACTGAACTGGAGGAATCATCTGGAACTGGCCAACAGCAGAGCAAAAGAGGCCAGTCTCCTCTTTGCTCCTGCAAGTAGAAGAACCTTATTTTCAAGTTCTCTCTAGTCATGTTTTATGATAGTAAGACCCAAAAAGTTGAGTGGCCACAGTCCATTCCTGGAGATAGTCATGCATCAAAACTTCTTGTTGCTTTTCCCTTGCCACTCTCTCTCTTGCTTCTTTATTTTTTGTTCTCTTCTTTACTGTTACTCAACCTGTGTACTCTGAGTGCCACCACACGTCCTCCAATCAACCAGTTTGGGTTCTACAACCAAAAGAGTAAACAGAAACCCTATCTTGCAACTAATTGGTTCATGCTCTTTGACAAATGTTAGCCAGTTTCCAGCCGGCAATTGGAACCCACTTCTGCACTACTATCACCTCCCTCACTCAAGTGGTGTGATACTGGATGGTTGGTGCAAGCACCTCACACAACTCCAGGAACATTTACTTTCTCATGCAGAAGTTCTAGAGCCACTCGAGGTCATCCCAGATCTGCAGGATGATTTGTTCCCACCATGCTGTAGTAATTGTCTTTCACAGAAACACTAGTCTACCCAAAGAAAATAAGCACTAACTGTGGCATTCAATAGGTCTGTCCAGTCTGCCATGAATTAATCCCTCTCCGAGTACCACCACTTTTTTTTGGTCTCAGAAAGTGCTCCTGGAATGCCTTCCAGCATCTTGCTGATTGCTATGCTGCATAAACCATTTACCCACAAGCAGGAGCAGCTGATCAAATAGATCTATAGCTTGTCTCTGGGTTGGAATGCACAGAAGTGAGGAGCATGCACAGCCAGAGGTGCCTCAGAAAAAACTGCATTTAAAATGTTGCTGGCTGAAAGCACTAATGCACAGGGGTCTGAAAAGGACAGACAAATTCTTCCACAACACACCACAAACCAAGGATTAGAGCGGCTCCAGGTGGTGAGGATGTACAGGACTATGGCATATGCACCCATAAATTCAAGCACGAATCACATGTCCATACAGCACCAGTATGGACACTGCTACCTGGGGTCTGGCACATGTGAGACTCTGCGGAGTGGACTCTCGCAGCGGACTTGGCTAACATGCGAATGCATGTGCACAAGCCAGGACGCAAGTACACACACTACAGACATATCCTTAGTTATGGCATGCAAATTTATCTTAATGAAGAGCTTCTTTCCATAAGATGACACTAGAGAATAGTAAGCTCTTTGGAGCAGGGACCATCTCTTTGTTATATGTTTGTACAGTGTCTTGCAAATGGGGTCCTGATCTATGACCCAGACCTCTAGGCACTTTCATAAGTAATAGTTAATAATAAGAGCCTTATAATGCCTAACTAGTACTTACTGACACTCTGGTCACTAAATAGCAATCTATAAATATTTTGAAATGGATAAAATATTATTTTCTTCATTTCCCAACTATATATGTGTGAGCATGTGTGAGAGAGCGTGCGTGCATGCTTTCAAAATACCAATGTATTGTAAATCTGTACTACTGTTGCAGTGAGACGTCTAACATTTCATTTTCTACAAGCACTTTAAAAGGATGCTGAAAAGGACCACACTGGAAATACTGAGGCTTATATGTAAGCATTGTTTGCCTTCTCAAAGCAATTCTACTAGGCTGGCACTATTTTAATCATTTTAAAATGTTTCTTTTTATTTTATTTATTTATTTTAAATGAACAAGGAAAGCACGTTACCAAACAGAAGTACTGACTTCAAGCCTGTGTAAGTATAGTGACTAAACTGGAGTCAACAGGACAAATTCTGCTCTCATGGGTGCAACTCCCATTAATTTCAGGGGGAATGGCTTCTGTGTAAATGAGAGCAGAATTCTTTCTGGGTGAGTTCCAGTGTATCAGTTGGCTAGAAGTGTCCAGGAACAATGAACAAATACACTGACTTCTAACAGTTTGTCCATCCAGAGACAGAACTGTGTGCAGGAGTGTCTGTGAAGTGGAATATGCGGGCTTCTAACTGCTGTTTAAACCTATCATTCTTCAGTTATGACTATTTATTATGTGTATTACTGTAGCACCTAGAAACTCCAGCCAAGGTTGGGTCCCCCAGTGCTAGTCACTGTACAAACCCCTAGTAAATGGCAATCCCTTCCTCAAAGAGTTCATCTTCTAGACAAGATAAACAGAAGGTGGGAGATGTAAAGTGACTTGCCCAAGGTCACACAGCAAGTCAATTGTAGAGCCAGCAATAAAACCCTCCTAACTCCCTGTCCAGTGCGCAGACGTGAAAGTAAGCTGGTATGGTTGGCAAGAGCTGGTACACTGTGCCGGACCAGACCAGCTTCCCCAGGCTGGTGATTTAAAGGGCCCAGGGCTACCTGCAGCAGCCAGAGCCCTGGGCCCTTTAAATCACCTCCCGAGCCCTGCTGCCAGAGCCCTAGGGTAGTGGTGGCAGGGCTTCAGCGGTGATTTAAAGGGCCTGGGGCTCCCAGCCTCCACTACCGCAGCTGGAGCCCCAGGGCCTTTAAATCTTGATTTAAAGGGCCCGGGTTTTTAAAGGCCCTGCCTCTTCCAGTTGAGGCCATGCCCCCTGCTCAGGACTCCGGTGTACCGGTAAGTCCTTTACGTTACTTTCACCCCTGCCAGTGCTCCATCTACTAGACTACACTTTTCCCCCTCTTAGAACCTTTTTCCCATGTTTGCTGAAACTGAAAGGTCCACATATTTACACAGTGTAAGAGGTGTCCATCCTCCACCACTTCTGATCAGCCCAAACCCTCTTCTCCTTTGTGAAGCAGAAGTGCACCTCTTGCACTGCCAGGGGACCCTCTCTGGCTACACCAGCAGTATTTGCCCCAGAATGAAATTCAGTTTGGCAATGAGAGCTTGTGTAAGGTGCTCTACACCACTTAAATCCTGCCCTGTTCCCATGCAGGGAGAGGCCAAGTGGAGGAAGATTTTGAGGGTGTGCTGCTGGAGGAACTATTGCAGATCTAGTGGCTCAAAACCAATGGAGGTTAATTGTTGGCCTCTATTCTGGGTCATAGAGGGGCTGCTCTTTACAGCCATGCAAAGGTGTGTGTTTGTGTGCACATGGATTCCATCTTCCCAACCTCCCTGGAGTTTCCCACAAAGAGCTTGACCCATGAAGGCTTTGTTAGTAGAGGAGTACCTTTTACCTCCCTAATGAAAACCACCTTATTGGCAAACACTGCCTTGTGTCCAAAAGACCCACAGAGCTGATATGGGGGCAGTGGAAGCATCTTATGTCATCTTCACTGAAATGGAGACAATGTGATCGGTGGATTAATTAGAACAGTTTCATGTATATTAGCTCCCGCTGACCCATGAACCTGAAAAGTTAATAAAAGGATTTATTTAAAACATTAATGTCTCATGGACTTGCAGTCACATCAAAGCCATAAAGACATCAATGCAAATGAGACTGAGATGTCAGTGGGACACTTTTTTAAAAAACATGTTTATTTTGTATTAGTTATTTTATAGGAGCATTAAAACAGCAAAGGGAATTAAATACAAATACAACTGTAAAATGTCTGAAGCAAGCAAGCTCTTGTTATTGTGTCCTTTAAGGGGCACTGTCAAGTTGTTTAGGACCACAACTTAGGTCTGCTTTTAAAAAATAAATAAATAAAAATAAGACTTGGTCATGCTGAGCTCTGGGCTCTTAGCATCTGGCCCTAACTTTTAGAGGTGACATTCAAGTAATGAGGGATATTTATTCCTTGCCCTTCTTTCAAAAGCTGTTGCCTCCAGATGCTGATATCTATGAAAACTATATTTTAGTCTGGATTTTGAATGTGAGGGCTATGGAGGTAGTGATCTTGCCTTAGCCATTAGCTGTAGTATATTATGTTGTACAATATGGGATTTACCTAACCCACTTCCTGTGACCCCTATCTTTTAATCATGAAGCCTGGACATAAGCCCCTCCATCCTGCTAATACACACACCAGTACAATGTCCCATTGAGGTCAGTGGAACTCCATGAGGATGCAAGGGCCAGTATACCCAAACTCTTATGATATATGAGGAGAGGCCGAGGGAACTGGGATTATTTAGTCTGCAGAAGAGAAAAGTAAGGGGGGATTTGATAGCTGCTTTCAACTACCTGAAAGGGGGTTCCAAAGAGGCTGGAGTTCGGCTGTTCTCAGTAGTGGCAGATGACAGAACAAGGAGTAAGTAAGAACAAGTCTCAAGTTGCAGTGGGGAGATTTAGGTTGGATATTAGGAAAAACTTTTTCACTAGGAGGGTGGTGAAGCACTGGAATGGGTTACCTAGAGAGGTGGTGGAATCTCCTTCCTTAGAGGTTTTTAAGGTCAGGTTTGACAAAGCCCTGGCTGGGATGATTTAGCTGAGGATTGGTCCTGCTTTGAGCAGGGGGTTGGACTAGATGACCTCCTGAGGTCCCTTCTAACCCTGATATTCTATGATTCTATTTGAAGGGATGTGGCTTATATTCTGCCTTTATGATTCTAGGAGATACTAAAGTAGAATTTTTTTGTGATTTTGATGTTGTTCCTTACCACCACATATCATGTACGTTGAGCATATGCAGTGACTTAGTCTATAATGGGGCCATGATTTAATTCCATTTTTGGACTGGAGTTGAGTGAATAATTGATTGATTTATTTTGGGGCCAAATTGAAAAAAATCTGAAAAGAATTTGAGTTAAAACTAATTTTGGGGTCCCCCCTTCACTGGAGTGAGAAAAAAATGTTTTGGGTAAAATCAAATGTTTTGTTCTATCCAAAATGTTTTTTTCCCTGCCAGTTTTTGGCTTTGTTTCAAGTTGAATGAAACACTTCGCTGAATTTGAACCAAATCTGAATTTATGAATCATGTAATCTTTAATAGAACCTTTCAAGATTTGGTCCAGGATTGATAAACAAGCAACCCACCTATATGGACAATATGTTTACTTAGAATCTTGTTTCAAATATTAAAGGCTTTTTTCTTAAAATTTGGAAAAATTTAATATAACAAATCTTTCCATGTATTCTTTGTATTCCTAAAACATTCACTTGCAGTGCTTATAACCTAGTGCATAACAGCCAGAAAAGAAAAAAAATTACCAAAAGTGAAATCGAAATATATTAATATGAAAACTGAATGAAATGCAAAAAGCAACATCATAAATGGGAAAAAGGACATCAGCTTTTAAAATTCTTTCAATTTCAATAATCTGTGATGGTGGTAAGTGTCACATGGAAGGAGAGAATACAATAAACATTTCAGGTGCCTATCATCCCTCAGAATTTGGTTCCATTAAGTGGCTCTGACATGCAAAGGCATAAAAGCTTATAGTATATTATGTAAGATCACCCACTGTTCTTGTGGGCTGCAGTATATGCAAGCACAGCAGAGGGAGTCAATGATGAATGTCAGACTTAGTTAGGAATTTTCTAGCTTGAGTCAGTTTGACTTAGTTCCCAGAGGACTGCTGTTTAGCTGGTTCAGAGGGACTTGGATAAGCATCTCCAGTTATCATGAATGAGAATGATGTGCTGCAGTTCTTCATGCTCTGTTCCTAAACTTAAACACTACTTTGTGTATCTTGTCTGCATTTAATAATGTTATAAATTTAATATAGCCCAATAGTCAGCTTTTCCCCTGCCTGGGTTATTCCTTCATAGGGTGAATGAAAAATTCCCAAACTTGGGGAGTTTCCTAATAATTCTCCATTGGGTGGAGGATGGGGATTTGCCCCTCTTCACTCCAAAAAATAGTCAGGGGAATCCTCAAAGATCTGCATAGATTTGGGGGACCACAGGAGGAAAAGGGCTTCCACACATAGCCACTTGCCTCCCAGTCCCTATGCAGCCTGACTTCTACAGGAGCCAGGATTCCAGTGACTCTCCTGGCATCCTGAATTGAATCCTCAGCCCTAATTTGTAGTAGCAGATGGACAGTCCGGCCAATCACTATAGGAGTGCAGTGGATGCAGTCCACTGCTTTCCACTATCCGGGATTTTTGGCCAGCGCACGTGCACTGTGCATGGACACGTTGACCAAGCTCTCATCTGCCCACAATCCATTTGCCTAGGGAAGAGAAGCACTGTGGAGCACAGCTGTGTGATTTACAGGGATTGCAGAGTTTCCCTGCGCAGAGGTGATGTGGCATTGCAGCTGCTTTGACATTTATGTGGCCATGTATTTGCTTATCTGAGCCACACTAGTCTAGTGTTGAATTTAGCTGCTCCATCTTGAAGGCCGAGGCTTTCTTTCTTTCCATTATAAGCCTGATTTTGGCTTACCCTCTAAAATCCTTAAGAAGGTCCTTTTCATTTCAAATTGTGTCCACAAATTGTATCCAATTTGAAGAAGAAGAAAATATATTTTTCAAAATTTCTAATTAGATATCTAGCATACTGAAGGCAATCATTCCCCACTCATCATTTAAATTTCAAGTGGCATCAATTATACAGGTATAACCAAACACAGACTGTGTATCTATATTATACAGATATCCTGGACCCAGTTCAGTTTAGAACTTGCATGAAGAGAACAAAGGTTAGTACGGGATGAAACATCATGTTTAGTATTGGAAAGTCTCTCTAAAATTTGAAACCAATGATAAAAATGATGTTTGGTGGTTACTATTGTCAATACTCTATCTGTAAGATGTACAGTACATTGTCTTTTCTCAATTTAAAGATGTGCACAGACTGCAGACTTCTTAAAGCCCTTGTGAAAAAAGATGGAGGGAAGATAGTGGTGGTAAAGTCACTGTATCAATACAGAAATCTTTTCCAAATGTAAGATGTCCACAGCCATATGCCTTGATTCTGCACCATTCAAGTCAATGAGAGTTTTTTCACTGACTGGAATGGGAGCAAAATCAAGCCCATAGTCTATGGACTTCTTAAAGAAGTAGCTCTCAACCTTTCAAGACTCCTGTACCCTTTTCAGGAGTCTGATTTGTCTTGCCTACCCGTAAGTTTTTCCTCACATAAAAACTACTTCCTTACAAAATCAGACAAAAATACAAAAGCGTCACAACACACTATTACTGAAAAATTGCTTACTTTCTCATTTTTATCATATAATTATAAAATAAATTGATTGGAATATTTATATTGTACTTAAATTTCAGTATATAGAATAGTATAAACAAGTCATCGTCTGTATGAAACTTTAGTTTCACTGACTTTGCTAGTGCTTTTTATGTAGCCTGTTGTTAAACTAGGCAAATATCTAGATGAATTGATGTACTTCCTGGAAGACCTCTGCGTACCTCCAGGGGTACATGTACCTCTGGTTGGGAATCACTGTCTTAAATTTCTTAGAAAATCCTTGATCCAAACATAACACATATTCAGGGGATGATGGGATGCTGGTATCACTATGGGGGAAGAATTTAAGTTGTTTGGATGTTCTAAACTGTGGATTTATATACTTTAAAAGGTTTGGGTTTCATTTACTTGTAACCTTAGCTTTGAATTTCCTGAGTGTCTAATTGTTGTTTTCTTTAATATGAAATTAAGGCAGAGAGAAACAATTTTAAGTTTTAAATCTGATAATACAATATAGCCTGACAATTCTTGTCTAACTGCGAGCAGTGGAGTTCTGTGGCTGGAGGACTATAAAAACCACGTAGAAAATGATAAATTCAGACATCAAAGACATTTGAGAAATGTTTGCAAGCTAGTGTGGTCGATCAAGTAAAATTAAGCTTTCACATCTGTGATTTAAAACAACTCTCTTAAAAAAGATTATTTGAAAATTAGGTTAATTGAGTCCCACTAGGCAATACCAACTAGACAAAACAAGATGTTCATATTTGTCTGATGATACCAAGTCAGACTGTTAAGATCTCTCTTTGCCTGGTGTACCACCTTGTTATTTGATTAGATTTGAAATATATGTCAGCCTTTTGCAATTGTTAATCTTTTTATTTTGACTCCATAAATAAACCTCAAATAAATGATACTTAATAAAGTCATATGCCCAGCAGCTGTAACCCATAACATTTACAAAGTTAAAATTTAAATCTATACACTCTAAATATTAAACAGAATTTTTTGTTTTGTTTCACATTTTCTCTCCTCTAACAAGGGGAAATTGGTATGCTCTGTGTTTCCTCTGGGCCATCAACATTAATACTGATGGGAAGCAAACAGCCATCTCACTTTCCCCATGCCAGGTGTTCACTGATTGTAAACTGAATAATGGATAATAATACATCCTAGTCTATTTATCAATCCACATATCTTTTTACAATGCAAAAGAGGTCATTTGAGACTCTGTGTAGGTTTTTTCAACTCTATCTATTCATCAACAACAAGCTGTCTGTAAAGACTGCTGTGTGAAAAAGAGGCCACATTACCTGGAAACAATAATGGAGTGTGACACTGCATGAAATTGTAATTAGGTTTGACCAGGGCCAGGATACAGTTGCTATAATCAGTATCACTCAGAATTAATTTCACACTTATGAAAGGATATGAGGTGAGATTGATTTAATGGTGACCAAAGCTACCCTATTTCCCATAAGCCCAAAACCTTTTGAAATGGGGGGGGGGCGGGGGGCCCAGCAGAGAGAGAGAGAGAAAGAAAATTGAGAGATGATCATCATATTATTAGCACCATGGCGAGCACCCTGATCCCCTTAAAATAACAATGCGTTGCCATTTTAATGAGCTCTAAGGGAATAATAACACGGTGATTATCTTCTGAACTCCTAGACCTTTGTATTGCTCTTTAGATTTCTAAAGGTAAAACTAAAACACTAAAAATGTAATTCTACCCTTTCATAAATTTCACATTTAAAAAAAAAGATGTATGCAGAGAGCAACATTTTAATCTTTACAGGGCAGAGGTGTAACAAACAATGAAGTTGGGAGTATACCTTATTTAGGAAGCACTCGATAGACAGTCAGTCCAGATGCACATCTTATTTTGCCGTGTCTTCAAATGAGTAAACAGGATTTTTCCAAGAAAAATTAAGGCAGGAGAGAGACTAGTTCTCCCATTGCATCTTGATTGCTGTGCATAACGCATGAGTCCGTTGACCTCCCAGTCAAGTAATAACAACTTCCCCCTTCAGCAATGGAAAACCAGTTGACCAATGGTATTTGAAAGCAAATGCAATGTAATTTTCTTTTTAGATTTATAATTCAGAATAAGAAAAAGCTTGTGAGCGGTGAAGGATGGGGCAAGAAGAATGTCGTGCATTTTGGTCTGAAGACTACGGAATCATTATACCAACGTTATATTCCACATGTTATCTATTTTCTTGCATTCTTCCTCTTTTTCAATCTCACTGCCAAGTGACTGCTTAAAAATAGACTTAACACATACCATCTGTTGTTATACTCTGGCCCTCTCCACGGTGCCCTCTTGTTTACTACAGCATTACATTTAATCAGTTTTCTTTTGCCTCTGACATTTAAAAAACACACAGGCCCAGGTGAACCAGACAATTTCAAATCACTGCTAAGCTGCATAAAACACCTCCTCATACATATGTTACTATGTTTTCTTCTCTTTGAATTTTCTGAGCCAATTAGTCTTGGGCTACATCCTAGTTCTGTTTGTTTGAGGAAGGGAGGTTGTTATTACCTTACTGGAAGGGCGGAGGTGGAGATGGGGGTCAAGCCCTATACAGTTTAAAACAGTAGATTTGGTAATTGAGGATTAATAGATTAAATAACTAGAGTTTGCCCCCTTAATCCCCATTCCACTTTTATTAGGTTTCCTCCTTGCTCAGCCGCAATCTAATTAATCAGGAGCCAAATGCTGCTCTCATTGGAGTCTATGAAAAAATGCCATTGACTTCAACGGGAGCAGGATAGGGGCTAAACACGTCTATTTGCAGATCAAAATAGTCTTGTCTTCACTTCTTTACCCCTTAAATGGGAGCAGGAGCTCTGTTTACTAATGTTTACTAATGTTCTTAAATTCAACTCAGGCAATATGCACGGTGCATGGGCATTTAACATAACATTACTGTCGAATACCACAAAGGAGCTGTAGCAATCAGTACAGGCACATCAACTTCATGATGAAGAAATAAAAGTATTTTTAGAAAAGTAGCTGACTACTATGGTGAAATAAAACCACATTCCTGCCTGGACGTGATTCAGTACTGGGAAATGTTAGTCCAGGGTATATCTACACAGCAAAAAAAGTCTCAGAGCCTGGGTCAACGGACTCAGGCTCATGCTGCAGGGCTACAAAATAGGTGTGTAGAAGTCTGGCCTCAGGCTGAAGCCCAGACTCTGAAACCTACGAAAGGGGGAGGGTCTTAGGCTGCAATTTTCAGCCCCTCAGCACAAGCCCTGCGAGTCCGTGTCAGTTGACGCGGGCTGATACTTGCTGACACTTGCTGCTGTGTAGACATGCCCTTACTCAGTATTGTCATGATAATTATATTGCTTGTATAGTTTTAGACCATTTCAACAATGACTATTGTGTGCTTGTAAACTAGTGGACTTCCCACTCTACTCTGCAAATAATTTATACACATTGGCTAATATTTTCAGACCTAGGTGCCTAAAGTTTGGCTCCTAAATCCACACGTTGTTACATAAATGAGGGTGGTCTGATTTTTCAGAAGTTCTGAGTGTGACGTTACTGACATAACTTGTGACCGTATAGGTCATTGTTGCAACCACTGTTATATATTTGCATCAAATTTTGTACAAAGGTTGTCATGTAAGGTGTCTATGGAAAGGTTATAATTTGCTGATTATGATTATGCTGTCTGTATCATTTTTGTAGTTGAAGTGATAAATATTGGCTATGTACTTGTATATCAATGTGTTTTGATTCTAAGTAGCCTCACTGAAGCATTTGGTCAGCTTCTTGAGAAGGGACTATTCTCAGTAAGTGCCCAATCAAGAAACACTTAACTGACAATGGACTTTGGAAGACGCCAATCCATATCTGAGCTTTCCTGGGAATGTTCAAACTAACATGTATGTAAACAATGGCGTTGGCCTGAAAAGAACTGAGTCATGCATGGACATGTGACTTGCCCATGTGACTCCAAACTCCATCTTACTGTGATCTTGCACAGGAGAACTAAGGGGTTTCCACCCACAAGAGAAAGGATATAAAAGGCCCTGAAAACACCTCTGTCTTGTCTTCAATTCTGTTTCTGATCTCTGGAGGGACTTTGCTACAAACTGAAGCTCTAAACAAAGAACTGAATGTCCCATCCCAGCTGTGGATGTACTCCAGAGACTTGATTTGTGCCTTCAGTTTATTCCATCACTACTACAAGCCTGAACCAAGAACTTTGCCATTACTGTATGTAATTGATTCCATTTAACCAATTCTAGCTCTCATCTATATCTTTTTCCTTTTATGAATAAACCTTTAGATTTTAGATTCTAAAGGATTGGCAATGGCGTGATTTGTGGGTAAGATCTGATTTGTATATTGACCTGAATCTGGGGGTTGGTCCTTTGGGATCAGGAGAACCTTTTTCTTTTACTGGGGTATTGGTTTTCATAACCATTCGTCCCCATAACGAGTGGCACTGGTGGTGATACTGGGAAACTGGAGTGTCTAAGGGAATTGCTTATGGTTAGCCAGTGGGGTAAACTGAAGTCTTCTCTGTTTGGCTTGTGTGCAAAGGAACCCCAGCCTTGGGCTGTAACTGCCCTGCTCTAAGCAATTTGTCCTGAATTGGTACTCTCAGAAGTGTCCCACCAAGGGCAGCATCATTACACTGAGCACCCACAAATCCCTCTGAAGTGGATGGGAGTTGCAGGTGGTCAGTATTTTTGAAAATCAGGGCACTTGTATACAGTGACAAGATACGGAGTCATTTCTTCACCTCTAGAATAAGAGCAGGATTTGGGGTGGGAGGTGAATGCAGACCTTGGCACTTAACTAAAAGTGGCTCATTTTCAAAAGGTATAGAGGGGCTTTAGAGTAGGTAGAGGATGCAGTCACATAACCCTATGGAACCTAGGGGTCCCTGGTTAAGGAAGCTCTAGTTCCCTTGAGGGTCCTCCCTCACACCCTGCTCTTATTCAGCAAAATCCCTCTCCCCACCTTTAGATGGGAATATGGTGTGGAGAATGGTTGCTTCTTGCCTCCAACTCCTCCCACTCACAACTCTGCTTCCCACAGTTTCATGGAGCACTGACCCTATGGAGCTCTAGCTGAGGGACTTCAGTGAGGTCTCCAGGACTGAGAGAGGATGTCATGGAACTGCAGCTGCCCCCAGGCAGCATGTATCCTATACTTCTATGAGTGGAGAGGATGATTAGGCCCCATGTTATTTAATCACTAAACTGTAACAGCTCTTTTGTAGGATTGAGGCACCTTTTAGAGAAATAGCTGTTTTAGATAGTCAGAGCATAACAGTTCAAAAGGGGCAATGACACATGCATTTTACACCACTTGTATGTTAATACTTGCAGTTTTAAAATTAAATTGATATTTAAAAACCTTGTTAACGATCAAGATATGCCAGTAAATATTGGTTTAGACTGAAATATCTTAATGTTATTCTTGGTGCTCCCAACCTTTGCAGCCTGAACATTTTGCAAGCACTCACAGTGCATTCTGTGCTGGAGACACATAATTCTAACCCCGCTTTCCCGCATATTTCTCCTGTCTATTTAATTTGTGTTGAATTTTTTATGATAATATGAAACTAAAAGGAATCATGAATTTTATTTACATATGATGTATTTTACTGATAAATGCAGAACTCAAAGACCAAAATATAGCACAGACCTTTTAAAATGTATGCAATGCCCCTAAAGTTGTATTAATTTACAAAAGCGTCCAACATGCTAAGGGTGATGAATGTAAATACAATACGCAGCACACAGGAGAAAAATATAAAACAACAAACAAAATAAACATGCTTGATAGCCAAAATAGCAATTAACTTGTTATAGTTTAATTTTTATATTTTAGTAGTAGCCAGAGAATGCCCCATCAGGACCATGGCCTCATTATATTAGGCATTGTATAAAGACAGATGGAGACAAGATATTTAGAACAGACAGTCTAAGGCTCCTGTTCTGCAACAGGCACCTCATCCCTACACCCATGCTAAGCCCCATTGACGTCACTGGGACTTCATTGTCTCCAATGGAATTATTCATCTGCCTAAAGTTAAGCATGTATATAAATATTTGGAAGATCTGGATGTAAAGACTTGAACAGGGGAGAGCTATATTTATAGTTACATGGGGCCAGATGTGCCTATAAATAGAGATAGGCACTTTTGAAAATCCCACTGTGTGCATATCTGCACCATTAGATGCCTAATACCTTTAAAAAAATTGGCCCAGAGACAGGTCTCCCTCAAGTCCCAACCCCTCACATTTTCCTTAGGGTGAGATTCATCACCACACACCCTCCCTTCCACCTAAGTAATCAGGCTTTGTGTGGGCTCCCTGAAGGGGGCTGCAGAATATAGAGGATTTCAGCCATTACCTTTTTTTGCTGAAAATTGTATCTTCCTAATGCTTTCAGAAAACAAAAGCTCCCCTCTTTGTAATACATTCTTGCTCTATAATTTGAACCCATTATTATGCTAATAGAGCTATGCATATTAAAATATTTAAAATTTCGTTGTTGTAATATTAAAAAACTGTGCCTCAGTTAAATTGTTACGTTTTCTTTTTAAAAGATACTGGAAAGTCCGCATCGAGGACTAAAACCCTTTAAAACAGCATTAGAAATGAAGACATTTTGAATTATAACAGCCCAAATATTTATATACAAAAAAAATCAGTAAAAGTCAAATGTATATTTCACTTCCTATGAAATTGGCAGTCTGGATTTAATAAAATAATAAAATAATAATAAATAATAATAATAGAATTCTTTAAAAGGAATCACCATCCTCTGTCCTCCTTAACTGAACCAAGTTTAAAATCATAGAAAATCTTCACAATTTAATCATCGGTCCTGGGGGGTCTATAATGGAAATGCTGATGGATGCTTAATGTTCTGTTCAACCTAACCCTGCCTCTAAAGCTATGGAGTATGTGGAAGCTGTGTGGGCCTCCTGGGCTCTGTAGTCATGGATGCTGATCCCTATTGTAGGGCAATATTACCTTTCTGCCAGTGGATATCTATGTAGCCTGGTCTCTGACTGTCCCCATCCAGTGATGCCCCCCCAATGATCCTCAGCTGGGGAAGAATCTGAGAAAGACTGCACAATCTAAACTCCACTCCCTGGTTGACAGCTCCAAAACAGAGCTCACACAAGCAGAAGCCAGGGGCTCATTCCACACCGGCATTTGAGGAGGTGGAAACATCCACACAATTGTTCATTGCATCTGTGGGTGTATTTTTGAAAGTGCAGTTCCACTATACAAAGTTCCGTCTACGAATAACATTGTGAGCGTTGTTCTTATTGTTTTTCAGTGACTCTAGCTTAACTGTACTCAGTGTACAAGTAAAAATTCCAGCCCTGCCAAGCTAACCTGAACTTTCAGAGTCAAGTGGGGTTCCTTCCTTCACATGCATCATCATAAATAAAAATGATGTAAGTGGAACTTAATAAGAAATTGTGTCATGATACGCAAGAAAGAATCAAATCCGGCTCACTCTCCCAGGGCTGCGCTGACTCTATTGTATTAACTGTTTTCAGTATTTCATCTTGTAGCTAAAGTGAATAGATATGACTCTTATCACACGCAGGATAACATTTGCTGAGTCAACTTCTCAAAATGCACCCGTACTTTAAAAGAAGAAAAAGAAATCCTGTCAAGATCTGTTCCTCTCCTCACAGCTGGAGTCTCATAAGGAGAGGTTATACCAGGTCTGGAGACTTTTTACATTTACAAATATTTCTCTATGAAGGGACTGGATAACTCAGGGACTTGATAATGGGATGCAGAACCTTTTGCCTCTAGGTCACCAGTCTGTTTGTTAATAACTGAACATTGTTTATTGTTGGCTAGTGGCTTGTATGAAAGGGGTATGTGGTCTCAGTTCAGTTTCAAGTGAACAAGTGACCCTTCTACAAAAACCAAATCTCCATCCCTGGCACCTCTGTTACTAATCTCAGCAGAGCATCGAGGGAGCAGACTGAACTGTCCTTTTGGCCCAGAAAGGTGGTCTTGCCAAACAGGACTGAGGCACATTGGCTGCATAGTGTGGGGGACACTTGGTGTTTTTGCTACACGTGCTGGACCTTGAGCAATCTGGCAGTTTCATGAGCAGCAAATTTACTATAAATAAAATAAGTTCTTCTGTGAAAGCTGTTCCGATAATAATATAATAAAGCAGAGTTTTTCTGAGGAAGTCTTGTTAAAACTGGAAAGCACTGACTGAACCAAACAGGTATATGTTTAAAGTGCCAAAAACCTTTTGGTGATTTGCTTTCAATTCTCTCATTTTTTCACATATACACTTATTTCTGTAGATACCTTATCCTGCTTCCACTAATGATTAAAGGCCCAGTTTTGCCATCCCTACTCGTGAGTTGCCCCACAGATTAAATGGGACAACTCATGAGTAAAGCACCAGTCATGAAAGGAGATGCATGCAGGTGGATCACCCAGAGCCTGCTTAGAATCAGTGGGATTCTATGCAGGCTCAGGTGTCTACCTGCCTCTCTCTGTAGCATCAGGGCCTAAGGCACTGAACATGACCAAGGGTGGGAGAATTATGCCCTAAACAAACATGGGGGGAAAAGGCAGCTGGAAATAGGTTTGGTCTCAGAATTACTAGGATCACCTGCTTTTGTATTTCAGTATTTTCACTTGAAAGTTCCAGGAGTAATGTTAAAATTACTTGTAAATAGCAAGAAAAGGAGGATCCATAATGCACTCATGTCTTCTCTGATGCCTAAGTGATTATAAACATAACAAAACTGTTCTTTTAAAATTCAGAAAGTGCATCTTGGAGTGTTTTAAAGACACCATCTGAGACCTGAAGCAAACCACAGAAACATTTAGAAGGAGCAAAACATGATTTTTTAAATTGCAATTTACAAGAGTACAGCTGAAAGATGGTCTGTAATATTAAATGAACAGTATATACCATTGTTGGCTGTAAACAGAGTGCTTCTTCTAACTCCAACTAAAGCTCCAATTCATTTCTAATTATGGTGTCTCTTGGAAGAGCCTTTCACATTTCTGTATCTCTTAGAGATGCACACATTTCTGGTAATTAAACACAAAACAAAAACAGTAGCTTATCTTGTATTTGGACGGTGTGTTTCTACTAGGAAAGTTGAATTCTTATTACATTTCAGTCATAATTTATACTGGAGGTAGACAAAGTGACATACATTTTAATTCCAGGAGGGGATACAGTGAGCATGTTCTAATTACATTACAAACCCTGCATTTAAAGTCCTTCAATAAGAAAAAATGGTTGTATTATTCACCTTCATGATGAACCAGTTACACAATAAAAATCAGCCATAGGAAATGCCAAAACCTTCCCTATGTTTTTTTCCTGCTGAAATACGGTGATGCAGTCTTGTGCAGATTTTATTTCCCCTCAGAAGAAAAGCTGGATTCCCATTCCATTTTAGGGAAAAATCCTAAGCTCCCTACTCACGGCCTGTTTATGCATGTGCCTTATATGCACACACCCGCAAGCACCATGGTGGAGGTAGAGCAGGACAAAGCTAGACATAATAGAAGTCTCTGCATTCAGGAGAGCTGAGGTGGGGAAGGGCAGGGAGAAAGCAGAACATAGCTCGTAGTGCAGGACTGGTGCAGCATCCAAAAGTGGCCTTGCAGCTGTTTCCTCTGGAGCACAGTAGAAGGTGCCCTTTGCATTTATTTTTTTCATTCATCACATTTTTAACTTTCTTTTTATTCACATTAAAGTACTTAAAAGTTATAACAATTGGCCACCACTAAAAAAGGAAAAAGAAAAGAGAAGACAATAACTACCTACTACATATCTAATTCTGTGGACATGGCGATCAGTCTTTGGAGTTGATTGGCTTAACTTCCCAGTGACTTTATGGTATCAAGCCCTTTGTAACAGTTGGGTTATAATAGCATTATGCCCACACACAAGTCAGCATACCAGGCTTGCTAGGTCATTCATACCATGCAAGGGTGAATCAATATGGTCAGCCAATGCTCCAGCCAAACTTTGGCAGGAAATCCTTGGACTAAAATAGAATGCTATATTGATGTTTAGTATCTCCTGATCACAACTCTTAATTCTTAGGCACCAAGAGATTCAACAAACAGGAAAGAAAAGTAAAATACGCAGTCCAGCTGATGAAATGTGACTGAATTTTATGGTTCTTAGGGCAACAGTGACTTTCCATCTCCTGACATCTTTGTCTATGTAAAAAGTGTGATGATGTGCTAATGTACTGTAGTCATTTGAATTTAACTTCCTCATTTTTTTAAAATAAATAAGGTACCTGTGATTGACTACACATTCAGATCAACTCATCATCACCTGTACATGCATGTATTTGAATGTGCAATAGGCAATCAAACGATCTCACATTTGAATTTTCTCATATGCAGAGCATATGTGATCTCACAGTCAAATTGTATCACACATGCCAAGTTAGAACATTTCTAATGAAGAAAATTTGAGTTATCTAGGAGAACAGCAGTGTTTGAACAATTTTGCTAATGCATGAAAAAAACTCCCACTTTTATTCTGCATTATGACAAAAAGCCCAAATGGATTTTTTTCCAATTTTCCAAAACAATTATTTTTATATTTGTTTTTTTACCCAAAAGTTACCAGATAAAAGGCTAAATTTCTTGAAAAGTTACAGGTGTTTTTGATGAAAATGCTTTCTCAACTGTAACTGCAGCATTGCAATCATGGCTAACACAAAGGGTCAAAATTCTTCCCACTTTACTCACACAAAACTCCAATTTACATCAATGAGAGTTAGGTGAGTTACATAAGAAGGATTTGGTCCTAACACAAGAAGATGATTGTTTTTATAAAGCATGACACCATGGCTCAGGTGCTCAGATATGCTATGGAATGAGAGACATACATACGTTCAAAGACATTTTTCCTCCAAGTATTCCTCAAACATTTGAGTTATATAGCAGATAGAGTAAATGACAAATATGTGTAGCCTGGACCAAATGAATGTGGAGTGTTCAGGGTGGTCTTTAGAAACATGTTAACTACCTTGAATTAACTGACAAATAACTCCAGGTAAAACCGTTAGGTGCATTCATATTAGGCTTTTTTTTTAAACCACCATGTTAGCTAACACATGGTAACTAATATGTGATAAACTCCAAGTGTTTAGTTTTCACATATGTGAGCAGGGTGACTATGGGAAATCCAGGGTCTCACCTTCATTACCTAACATGTGAACACTGAAGTGCCTTGTCCACACTAGGATTTTACTACATAACACATACTAAACAAATACCTCTTTTCCTAGTGAGGACAAAGTCCTAGTGTAGACACAGCTATAGGATCTTTCAAGAAAGAAAGAGTAGACAAGAGCTGAATTTCTAATGTAAAACAAACACAGATCAAAAAAAATTGATAAAAACAATCATATCAGGTCTTCTTCAAACAGGACAAAAACAATAAAGGGCACAAACCCCATTTCCCCCTCTTTTGCAGTCTACCTTTAAAATAAATGTTTAGGAGAGTAGAGAAAAACAGAAGGAGGAAGAGAAAGAATTTTGAAAGCTAAATACAGCCTGCATGATGGCTACTTGGATTTCCTTCAATTATATAGACTACAGCTGTGATACAGTGTTTGAGTTGCAATACAACTCATAAGGAAGAAGCAAAAGGTCTAATCCTGTATTCCTTAAGGATTCAGTCAAAACTCCCATTGAAGCCAGGCAGTTTTTCTAGAGTAACAACCACAGGCAAAAAAATTTTTAAAGCGCCTGAGTGACTAGGATCCTAACGCCCTATTCACTGATATTTAGGCTCCTAAGTCACTTAAGTACTTTAAAAATTTTACTTAATAGGATCAGTTCTCAGGTTTTTCACAGTGTTATTTTTCTTCCCTTTTAATAACTTCTCAAAAAACAGATTGCTTAAAAGGGAGTTTTATACACTTCGGGCCCAATCCTACAATGTGGCTAATGTTTCTAGCAAGGTGTTTAGCAATCCCTAGTCCTGCTGATTATAATTGGATGCACTCAGTCCCCTTTGTTGGATTGGGCTTCCTTACACAACAACGACAAATAAACAATTTATGAGGAATTTATTATAAACATTTTGTAAAAATAAAACCTTTTTTTAGGGAAGACTATGCAACTTTCACTTTCAGGAAGCTTATTGGCTGACAGAGAATCCACTGCATATTCTAAGGCACTGAAACATGAACATGTTCATAATAGTTCTGTACTGCACTATATTTTGTACTAAATAATCTGGTTCCATGAAAAGTACCTTTTAATATGGTAGCACTTATTTCCCACTATGCTTCTAGCACAGAACAATTGTGATCCAACACCATCAATACCTGCCACCTGTATAGACTACATAATGAATATTTTAGAAGAAAAATTTACTTAGGAGTTAAAACCCTGGATAGTAAATATTCATGAGGCACTTAAATTATTGTTTTAAAATAGCTTTTGTGATGTGGAGGGCATGTTTTTTTTGTCAGCTGCTCAATATTTATTTTAAACGTATTAAACCACCACAGAAATATTCATTGCACGAAAACCTTTTTACGTTTGAGTGGATTAAATTTACAAGCCCAAATTAATGCTATAAATTATATTTACATAATTCATTCTCCACAAAGCAGAATTTGTTTTGCATGTGTAGCTGCTAATATATGCACTGAAGAAGAAAACACAGCACAATATTGTTGTCCACACTGCTAATTTGGCCTAAGCAGAGTTTATGAACCATTTCCGCACCACTCTGGTTGTAGGATTTTTCTTTCAGTAGCTATATTTCACAATTAAGCATCAGGTACATGTGTTCTCAAACAACAAGGACCTTGCTAAGTAAACTCAAGCAGCTCTCTCTCTGGCTCTTAGGAACATAATAATGCTTAAAAAGCAATTATTAGCATTTTGCTTATTACTGTAAACAAGAAAAGGCAACTGGGGAGAAGTGAAGTAATTGAACAGAAGGTTAGACACTAATGTCTTTCCTTGTTGATTTGAAACATCCACAAGAAAAAACAAGCTGAGCTCAAATTCTTGTGAGTATTAAACTTTTTTTTTTTTTTAAAGTTGAGATTTTCAAAGCCTACTAGGAGATGTAGCCACACAACTCCACTGAAATTAATGGGAGCTGTGTGGCTAAATCCAAGTCAGCTTTGGAAATATCCACCAAGAGTCCCATAGTAACTCCCAGTGGCTGAAAACCAAGTTGATGTGGTACCTGTGATCAAGTATGTGTGATGTGGTAAAGCTGGTAAATTGTTCTGCAAAATTCAGTGAAACACTTCTATTCATACATTTTCTGGTCTAGAAAGCATGACCTATGAGGAAAGATTGAAAAAAAATGGATTTGTTTAGTCTGGAGAAGAGAAGACCGAGAGGAGACATTATAACAATTTTCAAGTACATGAAAGGTGGTTACAAGGAGGAGAGTGAAAAATTGTTCTCATTAACCTCTGAGGATAGGACAAGAAGCAATGGGCTTAAATTGCAGCAAGGGAGGTTTAGGTTAGACATTAGGAAAAACTTCCTAACTGTCAAGGGTAGTGAAGCACTGAAACAAATTGCCTAGGGAGGTTGTGGAATCTCCATCATTGGAGGTTTTTAAGAACAGGTTAGACAAACACCAGCCAGGAATAGTCTAGTTATTACTTAGTCCTGGCTTGAGTGCAGGGGACTGGACTAGATGGCCTATTGAGGTCCCTTCCAGTCCTACGACAACAATCTAGGGCCACTAGTTCTCCAATGCTTTCCCACAATCCCCCAGAACACCTCTTCCCTCTGGCCTTTTCTTGCCATCTTCTCTAATCACTATTTCCTGACCAGAAGCCACCTACCACTGCAAACAGGCCTGCTCAGCATCCTTCCCACCTGAGGCACACGCAGCTTCTGGTAGCAGGAATTGCACACACTGCTGGCACAGACCATTGTATTTTGAAAATAGCCTCCAACCAGACATCATCTCAGTGTGCTGTCAACTAGACAGAGGCTGTACCCAGGCAGGTACTGGTGGATTTCTGGTGAGAGGATAGCAAGACCCACAATATTGAAAGCAAGAACCAAAATGCAAAGTTTTGCTATTAAATTTCTAAGAAGTTATGGGATAACAGTTTAGGGAGAAAATCAAAGGCATTAAGATGCAGTACAGAATAGCAAAGGACCATAATTCCCAGGCGAGTAATTCCATGATGATGTGCCCGTATTATAATAAAATGGATTATGTCATTAGCAACACCCCAGCCATGGACCCCCATTTTAGACTGGGCTGTTTAAAGGCACCAGGCAGATCAGTGGGTTAGGTGGACAGGGGGAGCATACAGAGCCAGAGGATGGTGAATTGGAGCAGTTGGAGTAGGCCCAGAGTTCAAAGACCTATTCACAGAGGAGTCCAAAGTGGCGGGAAGACTTGAGATGGATGTGACAGAAGATCTGGCGTCATAACCTGTTAAGATGTGTGCTGCCATTCTGGGGGGAGAGGGTTCACCTGCTAAAGGCCAATCTCCATTACTGTTAGGAGAGATATTACAAAATGGAGTGTGGGTTTTTGCTATAACTAATCCAGTGACATCTGCAAAGAACCTGGAATCACAGCTCGAGAGGTCTGAACTGTTCTGTTAACCTCAGTCAGGCGTTAACTCAGACACCCCATAATGATAATATAGATATCAACTGTGTGACTATGTCACTACTGAGCAATCATGTAAAAAGAGAGAGAGGCCCACTGATCTGTCCAATCTACTTACTGTTCCTGACATTTCATTTTAGGATCATAAGAGGATGGTGCTTGGGCAGGTATCACTACTTTTTTTTTTTCTTTTTTTTCTCTCTTCTCAATATGACCTATGGAATCAAAAGGCCAAAGGGGAGCAGAGACAAGAGGGGTACCTGAGACCCACTAAAGAAGCCAACACTGCAGAGCTCATTGGGGCATCCAAGCCCTCTTCCAATAGCCTCCCCGCCCAGTGGCGTGCTCTGGTAATGATGTGGGGACCAGCTGCTCCTCTCTGTCCTGGAAGCTGCCTGCAGCCTCAGGAAGACAGCACTGCATTGGTTACACTCAGTTCCCATTTTCGAACTTCCCTTTGCAAAGATGAGAGCTAGAAACATTTATAATAAATGAAAGTTTAGATTTTCACATCACACGGGCAGAACCCTATGCCTTTATCTGGGCCTGCCCAAGGTTGTAGCCACACCTCACAGATGGAAAGCCAAGCCTAGAGGAGCCCAGCTGAGCCTATGTGATCATATTTTGAATATCTGCACAATCTACTGTGAGCGACATCTCAGTTGGTATCTCAGGTGGGTGTAGCTTGGCTTGTGGGACAAGCATTACTACCATTTTGCCCTCTCAATTTGAGACCCTCTGCTTTGCTAGTTTGTTTCATCAACCTGTTGTGTCATGTCTTTTAGAGTATAAGTTCTTTGTCCATGGACTGTCGGTGACCATATGTTGGGACAGTTTTTGCCACACTTGTAATTTCCATTGTCCCTGGTACCGTATTTAATCATTCTTTGGTCTCAATGCTTCATGGATATTTAACCAGATCTACTTATTTCCTATGGATAGTGGTTCCTAGCTCATGGTCTCCCTCTTCAGGGATGCCGTCTCTGGAGACTTAACTTGGGCTTCTACTCAGGTGTTGCTCCTAACTTCCCTCTCATTTACACACAACACCCCCCTCCCCCCATCAGAGCATGGTGGTGCTTTAAACCCAAGCTAGCTGGCTCATCTGGGGGCATGGGCTAAAAGCTGGTAGCCTGTCCACTTTCCAAGGAAGATGCAGGCTAAACTACTTGAATGCTGATAGTCCTCCCATGCCTTCTGATAATTAATTCCTACTGGGTGCCCAGAAGGACAGATAAGCTCTCCCACAATTTACTGGGAAAGAATCCTGGAGTGGTTCAGCTTACTGCAGCACAAAGAGCTGTGGGATGTGCCCTGAGTTGTCCTGGAGAGAGAGACAGGAGAGAACACAATAACTCAGATGTGGCCTTTTCAGTGTGGCTGCTCAAACCCAGACTAGGCTAATCCAGCTGCTCAGACCCCAGTGCCAACCACTAACATTAACTGCAGTGAAAACATACAATTTGAAATGAATATCTGGAGTTCCTAAGGTTAAATCCTCTGAAGGCTTAGGAACTTCCGCAAACATTTTTGGTATGTTCAGGAGCAGTGAGTTATCCGTTCCATTTATACAATTCCTAACTCTGTACACTTAGAACTTTAACAGAATAGTTATTTCGGAAAAAGTGTCTCCATATGGAGGCTAACATCGAAATAATTATTCCAGTATAGCTATTTTGCTACATTTCCAAGTGTAGACAAGTTCTTAGTGAGACCATTAGGAAGTAGCTTGAAACCACTGTTGTAGCCAGAGATGACTTTTTAACTAGTCTAATCAGAATAATTAAAATCTCTGAATACAACATGATACTCAAATACACTTATGTTGCCACGACACTTTGGGTCAAGTTAGCAGTTGCATGCATACATTTAAGAACTTAATTTGGCCATTCCTGTATAATTCACAGGAAAAAAAGGAGTATTTAAGCAAAGTTACTCAAAGTGACCAAAGACAGATAATTCACAATTAAGCTCCCCCATAACTTGTGTTGTTAGCAGTACACTTAACGCAGCAATAACACATTTCACAGCTCTTTAATAGTGTGTGTTAGCAGTGGTGGATTAGTCACTGGGCCAACTGGGCCCGTGCTCAGGGGCCCTGGCCAATTGGGGGGCCCTCAGAAAAATGGACGCCCCTGTGCCCTGACCCACTCTGTCCCCCGGCACTCCTGCAGGCAGAAGGGGTGGGGAGGGGCCCCCACTTGTTCTGGCCCAGGGTCTCACAAATGCCTAATCCACCTTTGTGTTTCTTACCTTAGTATAATTAGCACTTTTGTGTGTGATTAACAGTAGGGTGTTTCATGGATGGTAGCACTTGTACTTATTTTGAAACACTTTGTTTATCACTCATTTCTAGATAAACAAGAATGGATTTCAACATAAGAGCCTGCTCCTGCTCCCATGGAAGTCAATGTCAAAACTCAAATTGACTTTAATAGGAATAAGATCGAGTCCTTAAACTGTAAGGTTTATATCATGAAGAGTTCATGGCAAATTCTGGGTGGGAGGAGGTTAGGAGTACTTAAAGATAAACAAAATGTATTTTTTGAACTAACCCAGAGCAAACATTTTGAAACACTGCATTTCTTATGAGTCAAAATCTGATAAGCTCAGAACATGTATTGCTTTCCCATTGTACAAAAGTACTTCTCCTGAGAATGTTCCTCAACAAAAAGTTTCCTGAGATTCCCTTATTTCCCACCCTTTTCTGTGCAGGACAATTCGACTCAAGTCGGTCCTTATTAAAATGAGTGCTTGACAACCTCTGGGCAATAACTATATCCATTCCCTGCTTATTCTCCCCTCTTGATGCCTATTGAGAAGCACTCAACACCTGGGATTCCTCTTACAATAGTTTTATCCAGACAATTTGGGCAAAAGCTGTTTATCAAACAAAACATGCTTTGTATGAGTTGTGTTATCCCTAAGCATACAGAAAATTATTTAATCTAGCTGGTTTCATGATACCATTCATCTTCTCTGATCTCCTGCTTCAACTTTGCTCCTGTTGATGATGTCTCTCTCTTCTCTCACTGAAATATATCTGATGGCTCCCCCTCCCAGTAAGACTCCTGGCAGCTGGCCACTAGGAATAGACAGTAGGCATGACAAACAACTGGAGTTTTCCCCAACTTGTCTGATGAATGGTTTACACTCTACAAGAGGTGGTGAGAAGCTGGAATTTTCCTGGAGGAGTTGCATAGTTGAAAGGTTATGCCTTTCCCCTTGCATCTTCAGTACAGCTTAATTTTCTCTATCCCAACTCACTTTGCCACATTTTGTTAAACAGAGTTGCCTTGTGTACCTTGATTGCTTCAGAACATTTTAGTGTCACTTGAACCAAACTGTTCCTGCTGTTTTATGTATGAACACATAATGAACGAACCATGAGCCTTGCATTTCTCATGCTACAGAATCAACCAAGGCTATTATCTCTGTCACCTTTGGCACCTGCGGCTGCTTAGAGCGGTATATGGAGGAGCAGGAAACTGTGTGGGCCTGCATACAGGGGAGCCCTCAGAAAACAGTTGGATCTTTGTTTCTTAAACCCTTTGGGGGCACAATGTAGCCTTTCTGCAGAAGCACATCAATATAAAATGCAGGTAGATTTAAGAGAAATTCACCAGGAAAATCCAAGTTCAACATACAAACTTCTGAAAATTCTCTCCTAAAAAGTTTCAACTACATGAGTTCTGAAAAAGGTTTATTTTGGTGCTGGGGAAACTGTTCAGGTGCAAACAGCTCCCCTCTTCCTGCCAAGATTGGCATGTTTTAGTCTGCTGAAACATGATCCAGAAAGTGCAACTTGCATTCAGCAGATGCTTGTGTGACATTTATATTCTGAATTTGTGTGGTGACATAAAAGGAAGCTTTTCCAATGGCTGTCCTAGAAGAGCTCTGCATTCTGCATTCCCAAAAGCAAAGGGAGGAAGAGAGTTTGGATTCCCATTCCATTTTGCTGAAATTGTAGTCAACAGATAACCCACAAACGTGCACTTCTCCTGATTTCTTGCTCACACCTCAGATGTCTTGACATGTGAGGATGGCAAACTCATGAGAGTTATGCTGGAGACTAGCTTTCTATTACAAGTCCAATTTTTTTGAGTGCTTTTCACTTCAGGCTTTGCATGTGTGGTCTGTGGCCAGAAAAGATTTTTTCCCTTGATTCTCAGGTGATTTGGAGAGCATTGTGAAATCTGAGACTCGGAAAAAAAAATGTATGGAAAACTCTTCTAATGCTTTTTTGCTACATCTCATTCCCAAAACAACTTGTCTTAGAAACTTGACATGAACTTCATTTGAAAGATCCTGATGAGATCCTTTGCCATGATGAGGAAAGGCATAACAAACTTACAAAGTTAGAATAATCTCGTAGGTTCTAGAGAACCAGATGAACCATACCAAATGACTGCTGGAGATCTAAGCTTTCTTTACAAAATAACAAAAAAGCAAGTTGGTCTCTTTTTCTTGCAGAGTTAACTTTAAAACCATCATAAATATTATTTCAAAATGTAAAGAGATTGTCAGGGAAGTTTCTCATAGAGATTTATCTGGGAAAAAATAAAATCAAAACATCACAGACTGACTCCCCCACCATCTTTGCTAACTCTCCTCTTGTTTGATAACCCTCCAGCAGCAGAGCTCCTATCTTCTCATTCCCCCTATGGTCCACCAAAGGGAGTTTTCATTCCCCTTTGTACTCCTCCTAGATTTTTTGCGTGTGTTTCCAGGGACAGTAGTAGCATTGCCACCAGGAGAAACTGTTCTAAATTGTTGTGTTATGCAGTATTTAATAGTGGCTGTGTTGCACCCAAAAGCTGGATACATTATGTGATGGGAAAAGCAATACCCTACACATAATTATTACAAACGTTGTAGGGTACTGTGAGGCTTAATTTCTGTGGCAAAGTGCTTTTAGCTCCTTGGATGAAAGATGTTACAGAAACACAAGTATTAGTGATCCACCAAAAATTGTGACTCATGAAAATTAAAATTTAGAAAACATTAATTGTTCTAAAGGAATGAATCCTCTTCTTCACAGCACTTACAGAGTAAAAATGATCTCCAGCCCCAGTGTTCATTATATATTGCATTGCCACTTCAAGGAATGATGCTGGAAAATGGAGAGCAAGCAGGGAAATGTCTGGCATATAGTTGCCAACCCTCCAGGATTATCCTGGAGTCTCCAGGAATTAAGGTTACTCTTTAATTAAAGATTATGTCATATGGTAAAACCTCCAGGAATATATCCAACCAAAACTGGCAGCCCTACTGGCATATTCACTTAAAAACTTCCATTAATATCCAACATAATGGGGAAGTAACGTCAAGTAAGTAAGTAGATAAAGTCTGTAGGCTAGTCTCAGCAGATACATACTTTGAAAATGTTTATCCTGATGTACATACAAATATTAATGGATTCCTTAACAATCTACAAATTCCCCACATATACACACACACAAAAGGATAACTTAGAAAATGCATTAGATGAGAAGACCATGTGCAGTACTCCATGTGGCCTCTGAATGTGATAAATTGCCCAAGACATTCTGGAGCATTCTTATGTAAAGCTACAGACGTGTTGCCTTTATCTAGCTTATCAGCAAAGTACTTGTAAGGGTATTGCCAAAAACCTGAAATCTATTATTCAGTAAAACGTCAGAATCAGGTTAGCTTGTTAATTTTTTTTTTTTTTTACAATAAAAATTACCTTTGATAAATGTTAATCAGAATAAATACAACAGGGGCCATTGACTACAGAGAGTTATTTTTTAAGCACTGATAATGTCCTTGCTCTGCTATAGGAGTTATCCCTATACCAAAGAGTTTACAATCTAAACAGACAGAGAGAAGATGGTATATGCTGGGAGAGACCCAGAGGGAGATTTTTTTTTTAAATTTAAAATGTATTTTTGGGGATTATTTTTCTAAGAAAATGCCAGTTTCTCAGGAACAAGAGAGGGAAAACATAACAGAAGTTAATACTTACCAGCTAGAAGAGAAAGAGATACAGCTAGTTACAAAGCAGTCAAAAAATGAACAAAAATGTGCCATTGCATTTCTGCACTGCAGATCCAGAAGCATCATCACTCTCAGCTCTTATAGCGCTTTTCATCAGTAGATCTCGAAGTGCTTCACAATCTTTAATGTATTTACCCTCACAATACCCCTGTGAGGTAAGGAAGTGCTAGTATCCTCATTTTACAATATGGGAACCGGGGCACAGAGAGAATAAGTGACTGGTCCAAGGTCAGGCAGAAAGTCTGTGGTGGAGCAGGGAATTGAATGTAGGCCTTCCTCATGTCAGGGAATAGATGATTCCCTCTACTGTTGAGCCTGTGGTTAGAGTTATGGGCACCTCAACCAGAGGAAGACTGCAGCAACAAAATGCTTTATCTCCTTAGAAAACAAGATTAAATGGACTGTTGTAAATATATTAAACTTGATGAAAGGATGGAAGAAAGTGGTGGAAAACAATCAGTGGAAAGGTGGAAACATTTAGGAGGGAGGGGAATGATTTAGTGTGGTCTAGGGGGTAGGACTGGTTATAAGTCCCCAAAGGACAGGTCTATTAGGCTGAGGAATAGCTTGCTAAGTAACATGGTTGAAGCCCCATTGCTTGAATCATTTAGAATAGACTACAGAAAGCACATGCACAACACTTCATCTGGATGCGGGGGAAGTGTTGGTTTGTTCCCTCCCATGGGCCACAAGTCTGAAGACTCACAATGTTGAGCAGGCCCAACCTGCAGGCTGTGTGTCTTACACAGAGCCACAGGTTCTTCCTACCACATACATCTCCTTTAAGTCAGAGCATTGTCCTTAACTCCCTGTTGTCCTCCCTCACTGAAGGACAAGCAGGACATGGAGAATGAATCCTCTCACTATTCTCCTCAGTCTCCTGGCTGGAAAGTTATACTTGGCTTCCTGGGCCAGGTAGGTGGATCGCCAGAGGCCACAGGACCTCATCAGCTGGCTAAGGGTATGGAACTTCCCACAGCCTGGGTGTGGGTCACAGGCAGGAGATGGCATTGGTATGTAGAGTGAGTGAGAAGGAATGCATTGTTGTAGGAGGGGAGGGAGCTAGGGTATCCCTACAGGTGTTATTTCTCATTGCGGCCACCAAGCTTAAGGCCAGCCCTGTGCCTGAGCAATAATGAAATAGAAGATTTTCCCTCCACCCTGTCTAGGACAAGGTTGGCCCAAAGATTCACCCTGGGCTTAATCTGGACTGTCTGCCTCTCCGTTCACCTGCACCTTTCTCATGGGAAAATACAACAACAGCAAGAGGATTTATACATAGACAAATTTTAAGTACAGCTGTGCATCCTGTTTTTCCTTTCCTTGTTTCTCTATACCTCTGTTTATCTTGTTACTATATTTTCTCCTCCCACTTTCACGTGCATTTCATCTTCCTTTTTCTTTGCTTCTTTCTTTCTCTTCTGTCTCTCCTTCTATCACTTTCTGTCACCCTTTCTTAGGTCCACTCATCTCCCGCTCTCATCTTTTCCAGATTATCCCTTTACACTCTTGCCTGCCACCTTTTCTAGTAACCCCCTTCTGTCTCCTCCTCCCCAATTTTCTCTTCTTCTGGGTCCCTGATTTCTCTTTTCTACCCTCATTCTTCTCCCTCTCTTCTGGTTCTCCAAATATTTCTTTCCTTCTCCTCTAGCTCCCATATTTTCTCTTACTTCCATACTCTCCCTTCCCTGCTATTTCTGGCTTCCTGTAAGTTATAAAGCTGCAAAGAAGTTGCTGTTTGTCTCTGGGTAGTTAGTGCATTACAACGAGAGCAGAGTTAACTGTTCAGGTGACTGTAACTGTGCATTTCATGTTTTGTGAATTATTTAATATTAAAGTTAATATTAAAAGAAACCCATTTCCTAGCTTCCTAAATGTTTGTTATTTGATTACCACAACCAGACTCTCACATGTTCCATGAAGCTACATAGGGTGTGGCACCTTTATACAGCCCTGGCTGCAGATTAGTGCCCCAGAATCCAAACTTCTATTCAATTTTTTTCTAGCCCTTGTGGTAATGAAAAAAAAACATTTAAAACATCAACCATGTATGACCAGTGCAGTGAGTCTGTAGATGACATGAAACAGCTCAAAAATGTGAGTTATTCATCTATCTCAGATGACTAATGATGACAATTTACAATATTAACTACGGTATTTTGCTACTGAGCATTTCAGCAGAAACATCCAGATAGTGTACAATCCCCAAATGCCATGCAAATCAGACATGAAAGTTTTCTGAAGAGGATCTTACCTAGAGGAGAATGACTTTGTAGCTCACCAACAGTCCCTTGAGCCGTCCAGTCATATATTTTCATCGTCCCCTCCCCCTCCCTCTCCCTCCAAAAAGAATAGCAAAACCAAAAACAACAAAGCAAAATATAGTAACAAGACTAAATTCTGACTTGGGTTGTGTGCATACAATGTCCTTTGAAGAGATGTGGGACACATTTTTCTTCTTAAAAACATTGGGATAGCCTCTTTATATAAACCACAATGCAGATAAACTGTGCTGAAAGCTAGTTACATGCACATACCCCCCCCTCAAGGTCCTGATAATATTTCAAGCCACTTGAGAGTCGCTCTTCTGGTTACCATGTCATCAGACCCTTGATATGTTTTCACAGAATTATAGCTCACAGCAGTGATTTTTCTCTCCCCACAAAACATACTCAGTTAATGCAAATTTAAATTTGAGAATTTAATCCCTAAATAGTCAGGAAATTCAAAGTCAAGCTTCCCACATTAACTTCAATTCTTCCTTTGCAGCATGGCCCGGTTTTTGGTGGCATGTTGAGCTAGTAGAATAAATCTAGGTGGCAATACATTGATTCACATAGGGCTTGATCCAAAGCATGCTGAAAAGAGGCAGCACAGTCTAATGGGTAGAGCACTGTGCAGCTACTCAGGAGAGAGGAGTTTTAGTCCCACTTTTGATCTTGGGAAAGCCACTTTTCTGTTTACTCTATTATGGGCCAGACTGAAATCACATTTGTTTGTGAATAGTCTCACCTACTTCACCTGGATTAAGGTATGATTCAATGTGAGTAAAGGTATTAGAATCTGACCTTTAGATTGTAAGCTCATCAGGGCAGGGCCCATTTCTCACTTTGTTTGAACAGCCTCTGCAGCTCTGATCTCAGTAGGGGTTACTAGCCACTATTGTAGTGCAAATAATAAACAACAACAAATGAAATCAACTGGAATCTTTGGACTTCAGTAGAGACATCACACACTTTTCTGCTACACTCGCCTCAGTTTAATGTCTCCCAGCAACTCAGAGTCATATACAAGGCTGAATAAAATAGTAATGTATACCCTTTGGGAAACAGCAAAAACAAATAATAAAGGCAACCCATCCAACAGAAACAGTCACTTACCTAAGCCCCTATTGCTTGGCTCTGCAGTCTTTGGTATCATATTCTGAGCCATCACACAGCAGCTGCATGGTACCATTTCAGTAGAACCCTAAACAGAGAAGAAATAGGAGTTTTTAATTGTTTGCATACTGAATGGCCCATCGGCCTGGTTAGGTCAGTACATATTTCTGTAATAAAGTACATGTACCAATTGTATTTTAAGATCCCCTTCCAGAATTTCTATATCAGGCATAACATATATACAGCACATGCAATTTACTAAACCCATTCCTGCATTATATTTCCCTGAAAGCAACATTGGCAGAGTCTATGCGTATTTCTTTTATTGTTCATACTGTATATTTGTATGTGTTACAGAATGCAAGGATAGCTTATGCATACCCTTAACCAATATTTCATGCCCATAAATCTATCTTCTTTATGCCATATGTACACTGTACACTCTGAGTCTGATTCAAAAACCCACTGAAATCAGTGGGAGCCTGTAACGGAGTTAACAAAATCCATAGTGGGCACATACAGAAGTGAGGGGAGAGTCTTCCATGTTTACAGGCAATCAGGCTGATCACACCGCTGCACGGCTGCCAGAAGTGCCAATCATGGAGACATGCAACAGCTGTGACCAATAAAGAAAACAAGCCCAGCTATAGGGGAGGGGGAACAGAGAGGGAAGGAGGCAGAAAGGCACCAACCCCATATCATGCTGCCCCCGAGAAACCAGCAAGGAGACAAAATGAGACTATAGCCCTGGAGTTTAAGGGCTGAAAGACTCAATTAAGTTAAGAATTTATGGACTGATCTAATTGAGAATGAATTGAAGGGGACCAGTTAGGAAACAGCTGGGACCCCTATAGATATTGCACCAAGAACAGAGGACAAAGCCTTTCCATTAACTTCAGTAAGCTTTGGATCAGGCCCTACACTACTTAGACAGTAATGCTGTGTTCCTTTAAAAATACATTAGATTGGAATGATTTTGAGTACTCTGTATACTCATATTTTAGTCTTTACAGCTTATATAATGCCATAGATACCTAAAACATCTTGTAGAAAATGTAAAGAATTCCCTCCCCAGAAGAACTTATAAATGAAGATTAGAACAACAGGAAGAGACACCACACGGAGGAGTTGGGAGGGGTCGGATAAGGAAGAGGACAACATGATAATGCAGTCACTTGGAAGTTTAGTACATGGCTAAAATATTCTTAGTTATATATACGGATTAAGTTTCAAGTGAAGAAATGGATTTGGAGACGGGATTTAAAAGAGGAGAGGAATGCAGTGTAACTGATGGGATCAAAAAAGCTATTCCAAGATCAGGGTGCTATGTGAAATAAAGTAAAGAAGTGAGGCCTGGTCTAAACTACAAAGTTAGGTTAAAGTAAGTCACCTTGCATCAACCTATTTGTGTGAGTATCTACTCTAAAACTTGTCTGTGACTGATGTAAGTGCCCTGTTACAGTAGAACAGTCTCACTGAATGGTGTGGCGCTATGGTTGACCTGCTGAGGGAGTGTGACCTGTGTGAACCCTAACTGTTTTCCAGCAGCTGTCCCACAATGCCCCATTCCTTGGGACAGTGACTGCTGTAGTCATAACCATAAATGCCACTTCCTGGAGATCATGGAGACTGGAAACCTCCATCCTCTTTAAAGCCCCCTATGTATTTTTGAAATGCCTTTTCCTGATTACCCACGTTGGGAAACACATCTGGCAGCTCTCCCATATTGTGTGCGACTGCCCATCCAACCATGCAGGCTCCATGCACTAGATGCTCTCCAATGCCAAGAGGCATTGGATCTCCAGGACTTGTGGGAAGAAGAGGCTGTAGAAACAGAGCTATGGACCAGGTGTAGAAATGTGGACATATATGAAGATTGCACGGGGGATGCAGGCAAAGGAGTTAGGACAAGGATCATCATCAGTGTCACAGGAAAGTGAAGGAACTTTGTCAGGAATACAACAAGTTCAGGAAGGCTTATTTTACAACGAGCTGCATAGAACCCACCAGCTCCCCACAGACCACCATGGGTAGCTTAGAGGAACCCAGGACACATACCCCTGCCATGAACAGTGAGAAGAAGGAGGAGCAGAAGCGCTGTGGGGGCTCCAGCAATGCCATAAGCCAGGCCCTGAGGCTCCACTGAAGTCTAGCCAGTCCTGGTAGCCAAATACAGATGAGCCCAATGAACAGGAAGGACCTTGGGTAATTGTGTGCATGCATTTTTCCTTACAAAGTTTAAATATAAAGATGTTGCCCAGCCCACCCCAGAGTTGACAAGACATGGGTATCAACTTTTCATTGTTTTACTTTTATGAGAAGAGGTAGAGGTACAGCAAACAAAGGTAGAGTTGGCATCTGCTTTTCATTCTTCTGTTGGATTAGGTGGGGGCAGGGGGCACACAGAGCAGTTTGTTTATGTACACAGGGATGGCTGCTGTATCCTCCTGAGAGGGCTTGAAACTTTCATGGAGATACTCTGCAATTCTCTCCTGAAGCTTTTTAGGGGTAGCAGCTGTATTTCTCTCTGTGCGATCGGTCACTTTCTCACTCTGCTCCATGATGAGTTGAGCTGGCACCATTGAAGTAAACAGGCTAACAGCATATGGGCCTGGGCAGCTTTGGGACATCAGTAGCAGCTCTCTGTGCCTTGTTAATCCCAGAAATGAGATACCAGACTAAACCATCACTGCCTCTGGAAAATAATTCCAGTATTCAAAACCATTGCCCACGGAATAGGGACCAATTTTTTTTTGTTTCATGCAACTGAAATTCTTTCCCCAACTACCGTTGGTGGGCAACACTCACAATGGCTGGGGCTGGAGAGTGGTGCTGTGATGGGGCGTTCCAAAGCTGAAGTGTCAATAAGTATGTCTTATTAAAAGTTATGAGAGTAAGGGAAGGAAGTTTTGAAACTCTTTCCCTTTCCATTGTAACTGTAAATCCAATGACACATCTGTCTGTTTTTATCAGCAGCTGCTGCCATTGTGGCCTTCTCCAAACCTGCAGATTGCATGACCCTGATGAGAAGTAGAAATAAAAGGACTAGGAGGACTTGTTCAGTGAGAGATCCTGCAAGCTAGTGCTGTATTGGATTGTAAGAAAAGGGCCAGCATGGCAGATGGCATGGAGAAAGAATGAACAGACAGGAGAAAGGGCCAGGAATTCAAGCAGGAAAAGAGGGAGAGGTATCAGGACATAATGGGTCTTCTCAAGAAGCAAACCCAAATGCTGCAGACCCTAGTTGACCTACAGGTCTAAAAATCCCAAATTCCTCATCCTTTGCAGTCCTTGGAGAACTCCATGGTTGCAGCCCCTACACCCAACATATCACATGACATTCCAGGCTGCATCCTTACCCCTATCACTCCACATCAGAGGACAGCAAGGAAAATCACTGTTTCACACACACTGAACTGTGAGATCTATTATTGGTGTATGTATAGCCACAACAGACTACATTTGTGCACTGAAGTTGACAAAAATGTTTGCGGCCTTTTCAATTTCAAAATCCCATTCTGTTAGTTTGTTTAAAGTTTGCATTGTGTTGTCTGTTGGTTTTTGCACATTGTTTTTCTGAACTATTTTTGCCAGTCAATAAAGTTCACAACACATACTGCAGAATGAATAGCAGTACTTAAAGCACTTGGTACTTGTAAATGTATAGCAAGCATCATGTAACTCATAACTTCAGGGAAACATGGTTATATTTATAAATGTAGAGCATGTACTACACCATTGCTAGCAGCACACAATGCACCAACCCAGAGAACAGTCCAGGACAGAACACTACTGTGGCTGACCATTGAAGTGCTCTTTCAAACCTCCCTTAACCACATAGCTCCATGCTGAGCTCTGGTAATGGCCCCTGGGTCTGGCTGTTTAAAATCATATGCTTCACCTCTGCCAGCCACCCTGGTGGCAGTCTTTCTCCCTTTACCTCACAGATATTATGCAGCTGGCAGCTATAACAACTGGGATATTTTTATCACTGAGATCAAATCTAGTGAGTAAACACCACCAGCATCCCTTCAATCTATTAGAAGCACATTCAACTGTCGTTCCGCACCTGCTGAACCAATATTTGAATCTTTCCTTGGTGCTCTCGAGGTGGCTGGTGTTCAGTGTTATGAGCCAGGGGAGCAAGGGATAGGCTGGGTCCTGCAGAATCCCGACTGACATTTCAGTATCTCCAATGGTAATCCTCTGGTTGGGAAAGAATGTCTTTAGTTCCAGTTTTCTGAACAGTCCTATGTTCTTAGAGAGACAAGCATCATGCATCTTCCCTGAGCTGCCCACACTTATATCAGTGAAACATCCCTGGTGATCCACCAACGCTTGTATAACCATAGAAAAATAGCCCTTTCTGTTAATAGCTGGGAATAGAGGAAAGTGGGTTGGTGACAAAATAAGGATATACATGGTGTCTATTGCCCCACTGCAGTTCAGGAATCCCATTGCTGTAAATCTATCCACGACATCAGTGATTTTTCAAACCTTTTTTTCTGGTGACCCAATTGAAAAAAACTGTTGATGCTCATGACCTAATGGAGCTGGGGAGGAGGGGATTGGGGTGCAGGAGAGGGCTCCAGGTTTGAGGGGGGCTCAGGGTTGGGGCAGAGGGTTGGGGTGTGGGAGGGGGTCAGGGCTCTGGACTGCGGGTGCAGGCTCTGGGGTGGGGACAGGGATGAGGGGTTTGGGGTGCAGAAAGGGGCTCTGGGTTTGGGGGGGGCTCAGGGCAGGGGATTGGGGTGCAGGGTTGGGGCACGGTCTTACCTTGGACAGCTCCCAGTCAGTGGTGCAGCTGGGGTGCTAAGGCAGGCTTCCTGCCTCTCCTGGCACCATGGATTGCGCTGCACCCAGAAGCAGCCAGCAGCAGGTCTGGCTCTTAGGCAGAGGCATGCAAGCAGCTCTCACCCACAGGCGCTGCGCCCCCTGCTCCCATTGGCCAGGAACCGGCCAATGGGAGTGCAGAGCAAGTGCTTGGGGCAGGGGCAGCGCGCGGTGCCCTGTGGCCCTCCCTGCCTAGGAGCTGGACCCGCTGCTGGCTGCTTCCAGGGCGCAGTGCAGTGTCAGAACAGATAGGGACTAGCCTGCCTTAGCCAGGCAGCACCGCTGACTGGTCTTTTAACGGCCCGGTCGGCAGTGCTGACCAGAGCTGCTGCGACCCAGTGCCTTACATGCTGCGACCCACTACTGGGTTGCAATCTGCAGGCTGAAAACCGCTGCACTACATCTTGCACACTGCAGACAATCACCGTGCTGGAGGGTGGCACATGGCACACTGGGATATCTATCCATGATGCACCACACTTTGCATCTACACAAGCACTCCTGGTGACTATGCCCCCCTGCACCAATGCAGGCAACAAAATGTGCATGCATGAGTGATATACAAACTTCAGCAGTTGTATGCTACTAAACTTTTGTTGACCACATTTGTCATGTAGACATGGCCTGAGTCAGAGAAGAACATGAACAGGGTAACATTGAAATGTGGGGGAGGAGCAACAAGAGCAAAGAAGTGGGAGGGAGCTAAATTGTGAAAGGAATTTTAGGAAGGGCTGAATATGGCAGCAGCAACTGGCAAGGTAGGTGATTTTTAGCAACAGATTTTTGCATGGACTGGAGAGGGCTAGTGTGATCAGATAGCAAGTGTGAAAAAGCAGGACAGGGAATAGGGGGTAATAGGAGCCTTTATAAGAAAAGGCCCCAAATATTGGGACTGTCCCTATAAAATTGGGACATCTGGTCACCCTAGAGAGAGCTGAGATGAGTTTCATGAGGCTAGGGAGAAGGTAGCAATAGTTGAGGCATGAGACAATCAAAGCCTGGATAAAGGTCATGATGATGCATGTTTTCTAGTATGCTTGCACAATAGTAGCTCACCTTGGATTCAAGTATTATTAGTCCAGCAAACACATGAGATGGAAAACTAGGGTCTTTGAGTACTCTTAATGTTCTGTCATTTCAGTCCTGAGAATCCTCTTATGCCTAGACTGGATAAAGCCAGATGAGACTATTAACAGTGGAATGCCAGGAAGCTCAAAGTGAGGTCACCATCTCATAGAGTGCCTGGTCTGGGGGATACGTGCAACTCAAACTAAACTATTTCTAGAGCACTCATCACCATAGTATCTAAGCACTAGCTAACTGAAGAGATGTTGTGGCAGCTGAAAAAATGAAACTAAAAGCTTCTCCAAAGTTGAAAAAGTTTAAAGAGGGAACATTAATTCCAGTCTTGAAAAATTTCCATAGAAGGCACTGTTAAGTTTTTACTGTAGCAATGACATTTTTGAAACCGGATAAATCTAAGAGCCAGGAGGAAATGTTGTTGCCAGACAACATAATGAATGAACGATAAATGTATGTGTACTTATGAGAGTTTCATGGTGGAGGGTCAGGCTGTAACACTTGTCTGACCCCATATACATTTCGTGGGCATAAATCTTGTTAAAATATTTTCAGCAAACTAGGTTTTAAATGCAAACACTATGTGCTTATTATCTCATGAACAAACATAGGTTTAAGCAAGATGATTTTTTCAGTTAGTGTAATTCCCCTAGAGAACCCATTGTATTTCACACTTATGACATATGTGTATTTCTTAATATTAGATATTCCAAACACAGAACATCGATTAAAGTCAGAATTATAATATTAATTAATGCAAAGCTTCAGTCAATCCAGGACAACAAAGCACTCTCCTGTTTCAGAAAATAGCTATAATATGGAAATTCTGCCAACAATTCTAAAATATTTTATACTTTGACTGTTTCCTAATAGTTGATATTTTTAAACTCCACTCATTTTTTTTTTAAATAATTCATCCTTTATTTTGGTGTTTATGGGGCCAGTAGTGGGGAGTGTGTGTTTGGGGCAGATTAAACATTTTAACAGACTTGTTTGGAGTAGGGAAGTCCTGAGTTTTTGGCTTGTGTTCCAGGTCCTCTTATCTGTCTTGAGAAGTCAGTTCAAAAAGCGACCCAAACATTGTGGTGCAGTGTTGTGTTATACCCTTGACACAATAGTAAATGAGAGGGATTATTCGGCTCAGTGTAGTAGTTCATTAAAATCCAGGGAATATGACATAGAGCTAGTTTAAAGCAATGCTGGATGTTCATTCTCTTGACTGGAAAGAGGCTAGGGGTATATTTGCACTGTACTTCAATATCTTGTACCATCAGTGGCTGCTTCATTTGTACTGTTTTTAATTTAATCAAGAAGGCACCACTATGATTACTAACTTACACAAACACACCTGTCTCTCGTTACCTTGTCCACCACACCTTCTTTAGCTTTTTCTGTTCTAACAACTGGATTGAAAGCTCTCTGGGGCCCCGACTGTCTTTGTGTTATTTGTTTGTGCAGTGGGGCCTAGTCCCTATTTGGGGTCCTTAGGAATAAATAATAATAGTGTATTATTTTCATAATGTGTTTTGGGATAAGGTTTGCCTCCAACACTGCTGCTGAACAGAACGGTGTCAAGACCAACACAGACTTATTTTGGCCTGTTCAGGAAGAAAGGTCTCAGTGCAGCATTTTGAGTTGGATATATTACTACATGGGGCTCTTTACCAGATGTAGCTGAATCCCACAGAACCAACAACTGAAATCATAACAATGGTACTGAGTGGATTATTTCTAGTGGGAAAATGTAATAATTTACAATGCCACCAAGATAACCCCAGGGCTGGATTTACACCTTACGCGCCCATAGGCACAGCATCTTCAGTGCCATGCCCCTGCCTCGTGCCTACAGCTGACCTTTGTGTTGCACACAGTTTTAGAGAGGTAAGGCAGCCCTAGAATGCCAGTGCCCCTAGGCACATGTCTACTGCTCCTAATTGGAAATCTGGTCCTGTATAACCCTCATTTCATTTGTATTCAGGGCTAAGGGTTTGCATATATTTGAAACGCTCCAGCAGCACAGCTGCGGAGCTTCTGTTTAGATACTCACGACAATGATGGGAGTGTTCTCTCATTGGCATAGTTAATCCACCTCCCTGAGAGACGGTAGCTGAGTTGATGGAAGAATTATTCTATCTGTGTAGCACTGTCTACACTGTGGGTTAGGCTGGCTTAACTACATTGCTCAGGGGTGTGGATTTTTCACACTCCTGAGCGAGATAGCTGGATTGACTTAACTTTTGAGTATAGACCTGGCCTAAGTACTGTCTCCTTTATTCCTCTGAACTGGGAAAGGTGACCTGCAAAAAAGAGGGAGCTGTGCCTTTCAATAAAATGTAAGTCTCAACATTTCCCCCTCAAAATAAATGAAAATAAAATATTCATTTTATCATTTTTTCCTCTGGTTATTTTTTACATTAGGAATATCAGATCAGGTCTTACTGGTGCACTATTTGGTGATCTTAGATGTTTACATGTAGAAAAAAAAGATTTTTCTTCTAACTGCTAGTGCTGCAAACTCAAACAGGGTTTTGAGAATCAAGTTAGGTCCTTCCACTCTTGTACATCACCAGTGCCATCCATGTAACTATTATTACCTTAATGGTGTGCACAGAGATGCCTGGAGCATTTCTTTTTAATGATGCACAAGGAGGAACAGAATCCAGCTCACTGACTCTTCACTGTGTTGAATCTGTAGTGCTAGCGGGAGTCAAAAACAGTAAACTATTATTTTTCCCACCTAAATAAGCAGGTGTGACTGAATACACCCAAGAAACAGTTCTGCTGAGTGAGAAGAGACCATTTTTGCCTAGTCCTTTTGTGGACCAGCTAATATTGTTAGGTAGGGATGTAGTGTGCAGCTGCAGAGACCAAAGATCATTGTGATGAGATGCCTGCCCCACACTGGGCTCTAAGGGGTTAATAGAGCCCTAGGGAGGTTGTGCAGGAGGCAGACAATCAGAGGAGGGCTGAAGGAAGCAGCCAATCAGGACCATGCAGGCCCATATAAAAAGGGAGCTGGGTGGCAGAGGAAGGCAGTTCTCTGCTGGGACCTCAAGGAGAAAGGATTATGTTTCTGGAGGACTGAGAGAACTACCAGCACCCTGGACGGAGCAGTGCTGCTAGCAGGGACTGGGGGAGTGAGAGACAGCTCCTGGCTGGCTGCTGGGGTTTTCAGGCTGAGGCAACGGCAAAGCGGATGCTGGGGCCATGAGGAAGTGGCCAGACAATTTGCTGCAGTAGCCACTAAGGGAAGTGGCTGAACAGTGGACTGTGGGTCCCCTGGAAGGGGTGAGCACAGTGTGTGGCATGGCTGGAGGGCTGTGTTGCTGAAGAGGATGCTGTGGTCCTTGGAGAGATGTGAGTGCTAGAGGAGGAGTGATGGTGGCAAGGCACTGCCCGAATAGGGTGCACTAACATACAGTGCTAAGCCCCAAGACAGCCAGCAGAAGGTGCCAGAATGGTGAGTGAACCCTGTTATAGTCATCCTCTATTTTTGAAGAGGGGTTCTGGACTGCTGGGTGCTTATAGCTGGCTCTCATTGCTGTACTATGGAAAGTTTAAATAACAACAATTTAATTCTTAAATGCAAGCTCTCTGTGCCTTAATAAGAACAATACAATCTATTTTCAGAGAACAACACATTTTGTTTCTTTCAGTACAGCTGTTCTTTGGATACAAATATTGGACTTTAGGTATCAGTAATTTAAAGTAAAGTAGAATGAAATTCACTAGTAGGTAGAAGGCCAGAACAAGGCATATGCAGCTCTGAAGTCCTGCTTACACCCTCAAAATAGGCCTTTTGCACAGTGATTAATTTCACCTATACTGATGAAAATAGCAATGATTAGCTGAAGATTTTTTTTTTATTTGCTATTGAGATAGACCTGACCTGGAGGGGGAAGTCTATCTCATTAGCACCAATGTGCAACACACTCTAGAAAGAATTTCTAGCATTATGCTTCTTGGAAGGGAAAGATAGTAATATATTTGGTACTGTCTCTGAAAACAAAAGGAATAGGAAAAAATACTGCAGTGACTTAGCATGGTACTCACTCCATTTTATTTTTACTTGATTTTTTTCTTTTAATCTTTATTTGGCAGCTTCTGCACTGAAAGTCTGCAAGCCTGCAGCTCAGAACTGCACCACATGGTACCAACTGAAAACATCTCTAGAACATATGCTGTCCTGATTAAATAGATATCTATAGGCAAGCCATAACATTTCTAATCTTATAGGATAGAGAAGCCATTACCAAACGGTGTTTATGGAGTGGATTAGGTACCAGTGTCTCAACTAAACCAAGAAGTGGTGGGCACAGCTAAAAAAGGGATTGTATGCAAAAGAGCCCTTTTGAGGCTAAATTGTTTCAATGGGAGATGGTCCAGTAAAGTAGCCATCTTGAGTCAGTGCATCCGAAGTAAGTGGAGTGAATTGTTACAAAAACTAGATGCTCAGTTACCATGGTTACTAAAAAATGAAAACAGCTCACTTAAGCAGATCTAATGTGTGTATATATAAGCTTTCTCCAGCAGCTCGAGAAGCTTGTAAGCTTTGTATCTCCGCCATACCACCTCCAGTTTCTAAGCCTTTCCAAGTTTTTAGAGTGTTTTAGGAATGGTTTCAGGTCCACTTTCCATGAGGTAAGAACTAGTTCTCAGAACACTCCTACCTCCAAGCATGCTTTTTCTTGAAGCTGTAAATAATGCAGCCACAGCTACGAGAGACAAGAACAGCCAAATAAGCAACACTGTGGTTTGTTGTCACGCGTTAGAAGGTGGTGTGACAGGTTGGATCACAGAAACCCGCTGGGAGCTACCACCTGATGTGCCAAGACTACTTCTGCGCCTGCTTTCCCTGCCAGCTTAGGACTCCAGCACCCTGTCTTGCTGAGCCAGACACGCCAGTCTGCTCCAACCCAGACCCAGGGTCTGAACCACGTACCCCAAAGCTGCAAACTTAACTGAAAGCAAGTTAAGAAATGTTCCTGCCTTTAACACTCACATGCCCCACTCCCAATGGGATCCAAACCTTAAATAAATCCATTTTACCCTGAATAAAGCTTATACAGGGTAAACTCATAAATTGTTTGCCCTCTATAACACTGACAGAGAGATATGCACAGCTGTTTGGCCCCTCCCGGAGGTATTAATACATATTCTGGGTTAATTAATAAGTAAAAAGTGATTTTATTAAATACAGAAAGTAGGATTTAAGCAGTTCCAGGTAGTAACAGACAGAACAAAGTGAATTACAAAGCAAAATAAAACAAAACATGCGAGTCTAAGTCTAGTACAGTAATAAAACTGAATACAGATAAAATCTCACCCTCAGATGTTTCAATAAGTTTCTTTCACAGACTGGATGCCTTCCTAGTCTGGGCACAATCCTTTCCCCTGGTACAGCCCTTGTTCCAGCTCAGGTGGTAGCTAGGGGATTTCTCATGATGGCTGCCTCTCTTTGTTCTATTCCACCCAGTTATATATCTTTTGCATAAGGTGGGAATCCTTTGTCCCTCTGGGCTCCCACCCCTCCTTCTCAGTGGAAAAGCACCAGGTTAAAGATGGATTCCAGTTCAGGTGTCATGATCACATAGAATCATAGAATATCAGGGTTGTAAGGGACCTCAGGAGGTCATCTAGTCCAACCCCCTGCTCAAACCAGGACCAATCCCCAACTAAATCATCCCAGCCATGGTTTGTCAAGCCTGACCTTAAAAACTTCTAAGGAAGGAGATTCCACCACCTCCCTAGGTAACGCAACTCCTAGTGAAAAAGTTTTTCCTAATATCCAACCTAAACCTCCCCCACTGCAACTTGAGACCATTAGTCCTCGTTCTGTCATCTGCTACCACTGAGAACAGTCTAGATCCATCCTCCTTGGAACCCCCTTTCAGGTAGTTGAAAGCAGCTATCAAATCCTCCCTCATTCTTCTCTTCCGCAGACTAAAAATCCTAGTTCCCTTAGCCTCTCCTCATAAGTCATGTGTTCAAGTTCCCTAATCATTTTTGTTGCCCTCCGCTGGACGTTTTCCAATTTTTCCACATCCTTCGTGTAGTGTGGGGCCCAAAACTGGACACAGTACTCCAGATGGGGCCTCACCAATGTTGAATAGAGGGGAACGATCACGTCCCTCGATCTGCTGGCAATGCCCCTATGTATACATCCCAAAATGCCATTGGCTTTCTTGGCAACAACGGCACACTGACTCATATCCAGCTTCTCGTCCACTGTAACCCCTAGGTCCTTTTCTGCAGAACTGCTGCCAAGCCATTCGGTCCCTAGTCTGTAGCGGTGCATGGGATTCTTCTGTCCTAAGTGCAGGACTCTGCACTTGTCCTTGTTGAACCTCATCAGATTTCTTTTGGCCCAGTCCTCTAATTTGTCTAGGTCCCTCTGTATCCTATCCCTACCCTCCAGCATATCTACCTCTCCTCCCAGTTTAGTGTCATCTGTAAACTTGCTGAGGGTGCAATCCACACCATCCTCCAGATCACAATGAAGATATTGAACAAAACCGGCCTGAGGACCGACCCTTGGGGCACTCCACTTGATACCGGCTGCCAACTAGACATGGAGCCATTGATCACTACCCGTTGAGCCCGACAATCTAGCCAACTTTCTATCCACCTTATAGTCCATTCATCCAGCCCATACTTCTTTAACTTGCTGGCAAGAATACTGTGGGAGACCGTGTCAAAAGCTTTGCTAAAGTCAAGGAACAACACGTCCACCGCTTTCCCCTCATCCACAGAGCCAGTTATCTCATCATAGAAGGCAATTAGATTAGTCAGGCATGACTTGCCCTTGGTGAATCCATGCTGACTGTTCCTGATCACTTTCCTCTCCTCTAAGTGCTTCAGAACTGATTCCTTGAGGACCTGCTCCATGATTTTTCCAGGGACTGAGGTGAGGCTGACTGGCCTGTAGTTCCCAAGATCTTCCTCCTTCCCTTTTTTAAAGATGGGCACTACATTAGCCTTTTTCCAGTTGTCCGGGACTTCCCCCGATCGCCATGAGTTTTCAAAGATAATGGCCAATGGCTCTGCAATCACATCCGCCAACTCCTTTAGCACTCTCGGATGCAGCGCATCCGGCCCCATGGACTTGTGCTTGTCCAGCTTTTCTCAATAGTCCCGAACCACTTCTTTCTCCACAGAGGGCTGGTCACCTCCTCCCCATGTCACTGTAAGACTTCATTACTCACTTGCCAGCACACAGGTATTCAAGAAGACTTACAAGTAAAACAGAGCTATCTACAGTTAATTGTCATGGTTAATGGGAGCCATTAAGATTCCAAACCACCATTAATGGCCCACACTTTGCATAACTACAATAGTTATATTGTACCTCAGTTATATTTCATATTTCTAGTTTCAGATACAAGAGTGATACATTTATATAACTAGGATGACCACACTCAGTAGATTAAGCTTTGTAATGATGCCTTACAAGAGACCTTTTGCATGAAGCATATTCCAGTTACATTATATTCACACTCAGCATATTTTTATAAAATCATATAGAGTGCAACGTCACAGGTGGAACATCTCACTTCTCTCCAAGAGAGAAAAATGAAGGACACCATCTTACTTCTATTCTGAAAAGATTTGATAAGAATTAAAGAGCCTTCTTTGTACTGTACAAGCTCTTGCATCTTACTGCAAACAGGTTACTGTCCCATGAAGTGGATTACTTTTCCATATTTAGCAGTGATAAGTATTTAAGCCCATGAGTAGGGTTTCTAGCATCTTTGGAGGGCAAGGCTATTTGTGTTTCTTTCAGCCTTCTACATAAAAGTTTACCAGCATTGACAACTAATTCTTTTCAAGAAACATGACCTTTTCCATCTGGACTAAGGTTGAGGTCAATGATCATCCGATTTTCTAAAGTTGCCTTTCGTTACCCCTCCGCAATACTTCCACCCGCCTCTCTTTGCCCAGGGTACTATTTTCTAGCACCACTAGCTTTGCTACCTTTAACATCCTTATTCCAATTCTTAGACGGCTTGACCACATCAGCTTCCCCTTACAATTAGAATCCAGCTGGGGAGAATTGTAACATCACTGGCCAAGATTTTTCAAAAGTGATTAGTGATTGTGGGTGTTGAATGAAAGTCATTGTAGAGGGGCATGATTTTCAGAGTGTGGATGCACTTCACTTTAAAAATCAGGCCTTTTAGAAGAGTCGCAAGTTGGGTATCCTAAAAGTGAGGCACCCAAAGTGACTAGTGCCTCTTTAAAATCGTGGTCCAAAATTGATGGTAGTTTTGTATTAAACTGGTATTGGACTGAGTTAATAAAAATATTTATGCTTTCAATGTAGGCAACAGACATAAACAATTTGTCTGAGTCATACAGCCAACTGGTTTGTTACAGTATACAGGTTTTCTTGTGAAGAACTTTCACTGATGATATTCTGCCATCTAGTGATGTTTATCTGAGAAAGGAAACATTCAAACATTCTACCATGTGGGGATGGTGGGAATCAAAGCAAAAATAAGCCAGAACCATGTACTGGCTGCACCGCAGTAGATGAAAGTAATACATGTTTCACGAAAAAGGAAAAGATGTTTAGGAGAAAAGAAGCCACAGCCGTAGTAGCAGGAAAGTCACATGGACATAGAGGAAAAGTGCAACCGCAGGTCTCATTCTGGGCTCCACGGTTGACTAATTATGGCAGCTCAGCCATCCTAAAGAGGGTGTAAAGAGCTGCTTGACCATTCTGAGGGGATCCCTCTGGTGCAGGGGATTCCCTGGGTGGGGTCAGGTCAGCATAATTGAGATCAAAATCCAGCACCAGTTATATTGGGGTAAATCCAAAGTAATTCGGTTTACATAGTAGCATTGCTCTGGACTTCCATTAGAATAACTGCATGGCTATAGAGCTGCTCTCAGACAGTTTGAGCAAAATCCATGGGCAGTTTTTTCAGAATCTATGGGGCTATGTTTCATTCATACAATACTATACACCTACTACACTGTCACTGAATCTTTTCAGTGGCCTCCTGGGGTAGTGCATGCAACACAAATATAAATGATTCAAGATATATGGAAGAGATATTGTGGAGTTTATCAACGGTGTAATCAGTGGTAGATTAGGGCAACATTGAATGAGTTGCATGCAAGTGTATATGCAAATGATGGGACCCAGTTTTGAACACTTGGCCCACAGAGCTAATAAACTAGGTAGAATAGGCAGCTATGGATCACATGCTCGTAAACAGGGACTGCTTGCTACTGCATGAATTTAAATGCATCTCCTGTTATTGTTTCCTGCCTCATTTTCAATCAGGTGCTATAGTAATTGGCTGGTGTTTGCATTAGATAGAAAAATAATACTATTGGTGATCTATTAAGGGACTATTTACTTCCTCCTTTTGTGGACTAGAGTGGTCCTATTCTAAGTTGAAGGCCCAAGACACCAGTTACCTCTGCTTATACCAAGCCTGAATTTGAGCCTATGACTGGGGGAGGGGCCGAGGTATGTGCTCTGTGGTTTCTAACTCTTCCTTAACTCCTAGGCGCAACATCAGACCTGAGGACGTGCCTTTGTATGCTCACATGCCTACAATGATCTTGCTCACAATCCATCCGTCTAACAATGGCATGGTCCCCATCACTGTACTAGCTGACCACTTCGCAACCACGGATGACTGTGCTTTCACAACACTTCTGAGGGGCAGGGAATTATTCCCATTTTACAGATGGGAAACTGAAGCACAGACAGATTAAATAACTTGCCCATGGTTCCACAGGAAGTCTAGAGCAGAGCCAGAAATTGAACCCAACTGTCCTGGAGTCTAAGTCCAGTACTTTTACCACAAGACCATTCTTCCTAAATGGGGAACTCACTTTCCTAATGTTACTAGGTCATTTTGAAGCTGAGTGACAGTCTCCTAGACCTAGAAAAATCCTCAGAAAGAAAAACCTAAGAAAATGTGAAATTTCTTAAAGATTAAATTTTATTACATTTTTCTCTGCACTGTTAGTAAAATTCAGCCTATTTTCTGGTTTTCTCTTGACAAACCCAGGCCTGAGCACCAGCCCACGCTCACAACAACTGAACCCAAACCTACATGCTAACAATTCGATGAAAGGCTATTGTCTCTGCCTTACATTTCTAGCTACCTGCCACCAACGTCATCAGTCAATAGGGAGAAAAAAAAAATCCCTGGGTCTGTTTTCACCATGGCAACCCATGCATAGTAATCAATGTCTCTCTGGTTTGTACTCTGGTTGCTATAGTGAGTCCCTATGCTGCAGTATACTATAGCAACAAGAAAATGCCATAATTCTTGTTTGTTTACAAGGCAACAAAGAGCCTGTTTAATCCTGAGCCAAGACTTGGTGCTACTCCCCATTCTGTTGTGTTACATTTACTTAGCTACACAAGGCAAGACAACAGTAGTGTGTATAAATACACAGGACCTGATTCAGATCCCATTTACACTAGCATTGTAATAGCAGGAATAACTCCCCTGGCTTCAATGGAGTGGCATGAGTTTTTAGCCAGTATGAGATCAGAATCAAGCCCAGGGAGTCAAAGTCTACCCTTCTTTACACTGCTGTAAATGCAGAGTAACTCCAACTACAGTAGAATTTACTCCAAATTTTTACTGGTGTCAATGAGAATAGATTTTAATTAAGGGTCCCTGACCTGAAGAATTTACATTTTGGGCCTGAGTCCATTGTTCACATTCATGCTGCAAGGAGTTCCATTCATCCCATGGGGCTACTTGCAGAGTATGACATTGTTCCATGTGAATAAAGGTCTGGGTTTCAACCTTATTCATATCAACAGTCCCAATGAATTGAATATGGCATTGTTCATTTAACTACTTTTTTAGCATCAGTAAGATATGCAGAATCAGGCACTGTTAACCTTCCCAACCATGACCTGAAGAAGAGCTCTGTGTAAGCTCAAAAAGCTTGTCTCTCTGACCAACAGAAGCTGGGCCAATAAAAGATATGAGCTCACCCATCTTGTCTCTCTAATATCCTGGGACCAACAGTGCTACAACTCCACTGCATATTTCTCATCCATGGCAGTTCAGATCTCCCTTCCACTTCTTATGAAGAAAAAGTGGCTCATTTTAATTAAAACCCTGTGTTCATTTTTGTTACTTTATATACTACATGCCATTCCCTCTAGTTTCATTATTCCACTTTCTGCCAGCGTCTTCTGGCAGTCATTTCAACAGCTCCAGTCTTAGATCATAAGAAAACTGTTTGCTTAATAAATGCCCTTGAATCTTATCATTGTTGAAACGTATCTGTTACAGGAGTAGCAACTTCTCCATATTGAACTTTAATATACGCTGTTAAATATACACAAATACAGCTCTTGTACCCTCTAGTGGGTAAGAATGAATTTCTCATACAAGATACTCACCCTCTTTAAAGGGACATCATCAACTTGAAAGCTAGCCAATTTTTTTTTAATTTTAAAAGTAATTTCAGGTACTGCACTTGCCCCTGAGTTCCACCGCTAAGTGTTGTGGTTTTACAATCATGTTTTCCTACTTTTAAAAATAGAGGGTGGGATAGTCTGGGGGAAAGACAATTAAAAAGTTAGGGAAATGGGATTAGAAAAACCACAAAAATTCACAGGAGGACACAGTGGCAGGTATAGTACCTGAAGCTATCTTTACTTTATTTTTAAATTGACTAGATTTAAAATTGATAGGGGCTATTTAGAATCGCAGGAGTAGGCTGATTTTTTTTTTTTAACTCAGGCCAAACTACCATGCTAATGGCAATAGGAGTCCTTTTAATTTCAATGGAAGTTCTGCCAGAGAACTTACTCCTGGGGGAATTCTGCACCACTAGGTGCATGCATAATTAATACATAGCGTCTACTGGAAAGTTGCTGCAGTTCCACCTTTTTCCCACCAAAGGGTGCCATGGTGCTAGAACAGAACAGCTGCTCCCAGCCAGCTAGGGAAGAGAGAGAGCCTGCAGTCCCTTCTTCACAACATCTCTCGGGCCAGGACAGGGGATATGGAGAGACAGACAGCATGAGGTTGCTGGGGGGTCTGACAGGGGTTCATAAGGGCTAATGGGGGAGGACAGACTGGGGCAGAGGCTGAATGGGAGAGGGAGGTACAGGGCCACATGGTGGAAGAGGGATGGCAGAGTGGGGGCACAGAGACACATGGGGACAGAGGGGAGGGGGTGCAGGGACACATGGGGAAAGGGGGAGGGGTACAGGGACACATGGGGATGGGGGAGTGCGTGTCTGAGTGGGAGTGGAGGAACACATGTGGACAGAAGGTGCAAGGATACATGGGGGTGCAGGGGCAGATGTGCCTGACTGAATGGGAGAGGCTGGGGGTCAGCCAGGGTCTGCATGGGGGAAGCTCCCGAACAATTCCTCCCCACCCCCCAAAAAACCCCCTGTTCCATACTTTCCCCACCTATACACAACAGCCCTCCAAGTTCACACCCAGGCTCCTTCCCAACAATTTACTTCCCTCTCCCTCAGCTCCTCCGTTACCCCTGACTCCCCCAAGCTTTGGAGGGATACAGGAAATACAGTTCTGTATTGTAGTTTAAATGAATTATTACTCAGAGTTCTGTATTAATATGCCTAGTAAGGAATCTATTTGTCAAAAAACATTTCCTGAATCTTTTGTTGTTGTCTGTATTGTTACAGACATACTTGCTGGCAGGTATATTGAAAGAAATTACCAAAATAATTGAAACTGGTGTGATTATATTGTGTTATTTTGACAAATCAAATATGCAGAATTTTAAAATATTGTGTGCAGAATTTTTTATTTTTTGGCACACAATTCCCCCAGGAGCAGGGCTGGCCTTACCATGAGGCGAACTGAGGCGGCCGCCTCAGGTGCCAGACTGTAGGGGTGTGCCACTAGGACCCAGAGTGTAGGAAATTGTGTCTGCTGCTGGTGCATATGTATTCTCTCTGCTCTAGATGCACAGAGATGGTGGAGTGCTGTGCTGGAGGAAGGAGGGCACAAGAGACATAACAGGCAGGCAGGAGAAAAGGTAAGAGGGAATAACAGAAAGCAGCAGGAGCTGCAGGGAGAGAGAGGAGGAGGAGCCTCTTAGGTACCTCTCTAGCACCCCCAGGAGCCTGGACTGATTAACACCAGCTTCTCAGGGAGCTTCCTGTTTCCTTCTGCTTCCCTGAACCCACTTGAGGAGAACAGGCAGTCAACTGAAGTAGTAGGAGCCAGTTAGGTCCTTAAGACACTGATATCTTCCCTCACTCAGGCCCTGCTACCTACCAGCCTGCTTATTTGTCCCCTTCAATTGGGTGTTGAGAGCCACTATTGCTCGCTCAGAAAAGCAGTCATGAGTGAAAGAAGAAAATGCCCCTCTGGGGCAGCATTCAGAAAAAGAAAGAAAGCAAGGAAGCTTTTCTATCTAAGCAGGAAGGAGCTTAGACACACATGTTCACAGTGAGCCTTCCGGCCCCAGTGAGGATGTAAATGGCGAGGAGATGCCTGATCTTCCAGTTAGAGTGCAGGTGACCTGGCAGCTACTGCAGCATCCATATCTCCATCTCAAATGGATGTAACCATGCACATTCCTGAAGAAAAGTGTAGATCAGAGAAGAGTGTGGTGGAGGTGCAAGAAACAGCAGCTGCTGCGTTTAGTTCCTTAAGTCTAGATGATCCAGGACTGTGGACTCACTTGAGCAGTAGCCAAAGAGACTTCTTTGTACTGCATGGACCACAGCAAGTGAAAAACTTCATGTTCCCCAAAGACAACGAAAACAGAAGTTTCCATCCAACATATTACTGGCGTGAAATCCCCAATGGCGACAAAGTGGAGAGGCCATGGCTTATGTACTCAAAAACCCAGAATGCTGCATGCTGTTTTTGTTGCAAATGCTTCCAGTCTAATGTTCCAGTCACATTGGGTTCTACAGGAACAAAGGACTGGAAAAACCTGGCTAGAAATCTCGCATGCCATGAGAAGGCAGCAAATCACCAGAGAGCATTCCACAGGTGGAAAGAGCTTGAGATGAGACTCAGGTTAAAGGCCACCATAGATGATCAGCATCAAGAGAAGATTGCATCAGAGTCTCTTTACTGGCAAAATGTTCTGAAAAGGCTTGTTGCCATTGTGAGAATGCTTGCTACCCAAAACCTAGCACTGCGTGGCACTTCAGATCAGCTGAGCTCAAACAATGGAAACTTCCTTAAAATTGTGGAGCTGATGGCTGAGTTTGATGTTGTACTCCAGGAGCATCTAAGAAGTGAGCTGTAGCTCACGAAAGCTTATGCTCAAATAAATTTGTTAGTCTCCAACGTGCCACAAGTACTCCTTTTCTTTTTGCGGATACAGACTAACATGGCTGCTACTCTGACACCCAAGAAATGTACACACACCACTACCTTGGAAAAAACAATTCAAAATGAGATCATACAGTTACTGGCAACAAAAGTTAAACAGAAGATTGTGGCAGATCTGAAGTCAGGAAGATATTACTTTGTTATTCTGGACAGCACACCTGACATCAACCATACGGAACAAATTACTTTAATTGTGCATTTTGTAACAACAACAGAACCTAGTGAAAATTTCCCTGCAATGGTGACTGTCAGAGAGCATTTTCTAGAATTTATTGACATTGATACTACAGGAGCTGGTATGACAAATGTGCTTCTTAAAAAGCTGGAAGATACGGAATTGCGATAGCTGACATGAGAGGTCAGGGCTACAATAATGGTGCCAACATGAGAGGAATGAACAGAGGAGTGCAGACATGGATCCAAGAGTTAAACCCTCAAGCTTTTTTTGTCCCATGCAGTTCTCATTCATTGAACTTGGTGGTCAGTGATGCAGCATCAGCTTCTAATGAGGCTGCTGAATTTTTTAATGTAATTCAAAACATCTATGTAGTTTTCTCTGCATCAACTCATCGATGGCAAATTTTGAAGCAACATCTGGGAACATCCTCTCTGACACTGAAACCACTGAGTACCACATGATGGGAAAGTCGAGTGGAGGCGATAAAGCCTATCAAACACCAAATTGGGGAAATAGATGATGCCATAGTTGCCATTATGGAGGATAATGCTATGACAGGAACTGTTTGTGGGACAACAGTGACAGATGGAAATGGAATCACCAGAAACATACATAACTTCAAATTTCTGTGTGGCTTAATGTTGGGGCATGACGTACTGTTTGAAATAAATGTTGTAAGCAAGAGACTCCAAGGTGTTGACCTTGATATATCTGAAGCAATGGAATAACTGGACAAAGCAAAGTCATACCTATAGTCTTACCGGTCAGACGAGGGAGTTCAAAACGTTTTGAAGAGTGCACAGAAGTTGACACAGGAACTTCACACTGAAGCTATTTTCCCACCCATTCAAGAATACAAGAGTCACCGAAGAAGACATTTTGATTACGAGGCACAGGATAATCCCATAAGAGACCCCAAACAACAATTCAAAGTTGAATCCTTTAATCAGGTGCTAGATTGTGCAATACAGTCAGTTGAAGAACATTTCATGCAGCTCAAGGAACACAGCAGTGTATTTGGGATGTTGTTTGAAATTCCAAAACTCCTCACTATACCTGAAGAAGACCTACACCAGCAATGCAGGGCACTAGAGACAGTGTTGACGCATGATGACATGCGTGATATTGATGCGAGTGATTTAGGTGATGAACTGAAAGCCCTTTCAAGATACATTTCAGCAGGATCAACTCCAAAGGCTGTTCTAGAATATCTGTGCACAAATAAGATGACCACCCTCTTTCCAAATGCTTTTGTTGCTCTGTGCATACTTCTAACACTTCCTGTAACAGTTGCCAGTGGAGAACGCAGCTTCTCCAAGCTGAAGTTAATAAAAACACATTTACGCTCCACAATGACACAGGAGAGGCTGGTTGGTCTTGCAACCATCTCAATAGAGCTTGAGCTGGCCCAGACTGTGGACCTTCAGGAGGCAGTTCAAATCTTTGCAACCAAGAAGGCACAGAAAGCACAACTTTGATTATTCAAACAGATAAAAATGCCAGTGTTTATTATGCAGACAAGAAAAGTTACATTTGCTGTTCAGGCATTTGAAAGCTAAGTGTTACTTAAAATTTTTGAACAAGGCATTTTAAGTTGTTACTTCTCCTTTATTAGGGTAGGTAGCAGAGCAGTACCATGAGAGGAGTAGAACAGGAAGAAGGCAGAATTGAGACCTTTCAAAGTTTTGGCCCAAGCAAGGCGGCATGGGGGCGACATTTGAGCTCCCCGCCTCAGGTGCCAAAATGTTGTGGGCTGGCCCTGCTCAGGAGTAAGAACTGTAGGAGCTGGCCCAAAGTTTTCACAACAAGGATATTTTAAGCGCGTCTGTAGCACACAATACTTATATGATGATACAATACATTGTTATGGGTTGGGTGAAACTTCTATGAATTTAGTGGGTGTAACAGCTGCATTTCATTCAGGTTAAATGTAAAAAGCAATTGAGGTTTTGGTTTTTTTATTGAATCAGAAAACTGAAATACAAAAGAAGCAGCAGAAAGCCAAAGACACAGCCCTATTAGTGTGATCCTGAGGATGGTGGGGGAAGTTAAAGAGAGTGCTTTTGGCTGAAAGATGTTTGGAAATGTAAATGAAGAAACTATTGTGTTGAAGGAAACAGGACTTTATGTACATTCTTTGTAAACAAAAAGGGTTACCTCAGAGAAATACCTGACTCCACCTTGAATCTCTCCTACTAACCAAAACAACCCACCATTCCCCCCAGATTGACTAACTGCTGGGGTCAAAAACGGCTAACAATATTCTAACGCAAAAAATAAATGTTAGCATTTGTTTTTTTACTCAGATTATTTTCTGTGTAACAATTATCCTGCTAATATGAATTATTTCCTGGTTTTTGATATTCACAGAGGCCTTGATCAAGCAAAATGCTTGAACACATCCATAATTTTAAGGATGTGAATAGTCCTCTTGATTTAAAATGGGATTATTCATGTGCTTAAAGCTACACAGACGCTTAAGTGCGTTGTTAGATTGTGCCCAGAGAGAACTTGTGTTAAAATGAAAGGAATTTCCTTTGATTATATATTCCTTTTGCATTATAAAAAGTAATACGTTTGCTGGAATTATAGTCACTCAACTGACTAGCTGAGCTAATTTCGTAACCATACTACATAACAGAACTCCTCAGGGCCTTGGAATACATCCTTGCATCTGGTAGTTAGCAAACATGATATAACTGAGCCTATTTTAACAAAGCACTTGAATTAGATCCAACACTTTATATTCTGGTCTGTCAGTAACACAGAAGGATAAAGTTGCAACCTTCCCTTGTGTGTGGGAACTAAACTGGGGATACTACTACTTAGGTCTCATTGCATCCTCTGAGATACTTAATTAGATGTCATTTGAAGAGTGCTTTGAGATACTTAGATGAACAGTGCTATACAAAGTATTATTGGCAATTTGATTTTTTTTAAAAACATTTATTTATTACCTCTCTGTGCCTCAGTTTCTTCATCTGTAAAATGCTTTGAGATCCACTGACGAAAAGTGCTATGTAAGAGTGAGGTATTATTATTTAGCTTTGTGCCTACCAATGCCATAGTTAGTGTGAATTATTCCACAATAATTCATACACTGCCATGGTTTAATGATTAACAACAATCACTGATTTTCACACCAACCATTTAAAAAAGTAGGAACAGTATGGCAATAATCTGGGAATATATACTGTATGTGTATATATATATATATATATATATATACACTATGTAAACTTTTAATAGGTGGATTTTTTCCCCCTCTCCTCTTTCTGTTTTAGAAGATAACCGGCAGACTGATGTTTGCTGTGTGACAATGTGCATGCTGAATGACTCAAGAAATGCTATGACCAAAGGAGCCTGAGCTTCTAAACATCCTGGGACTGTGGTTAGGAGACCAGCACCACCTGTTTATGAAATTCCGGACCCTCTGAGGAAAGCAGAACTGTTGGCAGCTATGCTGTTAGAAATTTGGCCTGCTCTGGGCTTTCCCAGTTTATTGGGTTAGCCCTAGAATACGTGAGATTTGGAGCTTCCTTAGCACGTTGTGTCACACCACTACCACAGAAGGTTCTGACAGTGGAGATTGTCATTGACAGAAAGTGGTCTTTTCAAAGCATGAGGGTCCTTGATAACAAGTTCCTTCTGTTCTCTCTGCATCCCTTGTTCTGTCTTAAAAGCTCCAGAACAGGGGTGGGCTGAATACCTCTCTGTCACTAGATTCCTTTAATTCAATGTACAGGCCAGGTAACTGATCTGTTTGCCTAGAAGCAAGCAGAACAGTAGAAAACTCCTCTAGAAAGGGAACATGCCAAATCAACCAGGTGGTAAAAAGATTACTCCCTCAAGTCATACAGGAGTCATTTTTGACAGTGGGAAGGGACTTACCACTTGTGTACTTTTACTGGAGAGAGTGGTCTTACAAGCCAGGCTTGGAAATGCAGCCACAGGAATGTCAGCCATTTTAGAAGGCTGAAGTGGGGTGGAGCATGCTAGGAAATAACGAGAGGTAGAGAGAGTCTGTGGGTCCTATTAAACAGGATTCCTCTCTCATTGATAGGAAAAGAGGTTCTATATCAGGGAAGTTTGGAGGAATGTTACTTCTGGTCCTGAGTCCCATTGCTACCTAGGAAAGAGATTTCAGAAGTAGCTCTGACTTTGCTTTTCTGTATAGCTAATGTTTTTGATTTACTGTTTATTAAGAGTATATGTTTCTGCATTTCAGTAACCCTAAACTTTCAAAAATCACAAGTCAGGCTCCACCAAAAATCATGAGATTGACTAAATCGGGCTAAAATCATTTTTTCCCCTTCCTTTTGGTTTTCGAGCCTTTAGGGTGAGCTTATTTGATGTTTTCAAGCTTTCATCTGCAACCTTACCTTAGGCTATAAACCCACCTTAAAAAAGAAAAAGCTGAGATTCTCATGCAATCTCCTGATTCTAGCAGTTGGGGCTTTAAAAGAAAACAAACAGCAAGTATATGAGCCTTGTAATAAAATGAGAGATGGCAGCACTGGCATTTGTTGTTTGTGTTGGGGCTGAGATAATAAACATCCTTCCTTTTATACACACTCTTCCTCCTCAGTTTTACAGAATGTGGACACTTTTCTTAAGGAACCTAGAATCAGAAGTGACTATCATAAATTCCATGAAAACAGCACTAGCAGCAGTGGCCTAAGGTCTTGACATAGCCATGTAAGGATAAAAATTTAATGACCCAATCAGGATTGCCAAAAACAGGTTCTCAGGTGTTTAGATGGAAAAGTGAAGGGTTTGGTAGTTCTTATTTTGGTAGAACTGGTTGACTTATCCCATACCTATATGAGTTAAGGTTGGTGTAGGAATCTCAACCAACAATTTCCTTATTAATTAATATTTAAATTCTTCATTTTAGCTTTGTAGTAACATCTTTGGCATTAATATGGTCTTGTGCTGTGGAAATATATACTACTCACTTTAAAAAAGTAAACTCCATGAAAATGTTTTCAGGCTCAAAAGACCTTGGTGTAACTTATGTAAAAAGAGAGGCTAAATCATGACACACATACTCTTCATTTTTTTTTTTAAAGAAAATTCTTGACATAGGCTAATCATCATTTTCTCTAAATAAGTAAAAAAAACCACCCCAGATCTCTAAAATATAGAATAGCTTTATTATGAAAAGGCACAAAATATTTTAGTCTGCTCTGTCAATTTAATCATTTTAATAAAATATATACAGCCAGATGACAAATAAAATGAGCTAGTTCTCCCAAAAGAAGGATTTTTTGTAATGATGACAAATTATTCTTTTTTCATGGTTAATTCCGGTGTTCATGACTCACAGATGTTCTCCCCATGTCAGTGCCCTGCAGAGCAGAGGCCAGATTCTGGTATCATTCACACAGGATTTACATGAACTTAACATTGATTTCAATGGAGTTACTTCTGATTTAGCCTGGTGTGATACCAGAATCAGACCTCAGAATTGCAATAACAAAGGAACCAGTAGTGATAATACAATGAATTTCGCCTGGAATCTCATCTGATTTGGAAATTAAGTCACAAGTGGACCTTTCCAATTATATAGTTACCGTCTTTCTGCAAGAGCACGAAGAATCCCGCTACAGAGATTTCAAACTGCAAACAAGGTCATTTGTCTTAGCATAGTAAAAAACTTGAGACTCAATATTATAAAAAGAAGAAATACCAATGGCAGTAGATGACAATTTTGAATATAAAGGAAAATTATGACTCAAACCTGAACAGCTACCAATGCACTGGGCCCGATTCTCCCCTCACAGCAGTTTTACACTAGAGAGGCTCCATCAGATTCAGTGGAGTTACCCTGATTTATACTGGCGCAAGAAAGAGGGGAATCAGATCCAACAGCTAGGCCCATGATGGTAGTTCTCATGTTCTCTTCAGGCTGATTTCATGACTGGAGAACTGATGCGGTTGTCTGGGCCTGGTTGTCTTTTTATTTACCCCAGAGTAATTTAGGAGTAATTCCACTCAAATCAAAGGAGTTGTACTGGTGTGAAAGGAAACTAAGGCTCAAACTTTTGCACATTCCTTAAGTAGAAAAAGATTTCTCCACTCTTAATTTCTTTCCCCTTCTCCAACAAAGAGATGTGACCTTATTCCAGCCTCTTGGTTATAACTAGTCCCAGTTCAAAATAATGGAGTGGTCCAACTGCAATTAAAAGTGGGAGAGTCCAGTATTTGGCAACATCCTCTCAAGGAGCGTAGGCTGTAGTTTCCTCCTAAGAAGATCTCTTGAGAATTGTTTGCACTGGTGCTGGTGAAGGAGGGGAAAAAAAGGAAGTCAGGTCTATTTTCACAATGTACATATTTTGGCTAGGGGGTTTAGAATGTTACATTATCATACTTGAAATGGGACTTAAAATAGACAGTTCTAAACCCCTGCAATGCTAATGTGACCATACGTCCTGGTTTTATTGGGGCAGTCCTGAGTTTCCATATGAAATCCCTGTGCCCCAGGGAATTCTTCCAGGACACCTGAAACATTCCACTGTTTAATTTTTTTCAATCAGATTTTTTTTTAATCTTCAAACTGTCTGCTCAATATCATTATATTGAGTAGAACTTGCTCTGTGTTTACCAGGAACAAAGAATCAAGTGGAATGAACATTCAGTGTGATGAACATTGCTTGGAGTGAATGGAATATACCAATGAGGGAGGACCCCAGCAGAGCTGGATTTTTTGCTCTAAGTAAATGTTAGCCACATATGTTTTATAATAAACTCATTCAGAACACTAACTTACAGGAAAAAGTCATCCTCTCCAAGTAATATGCATTTAGACAGAAGAAGCTGGTGGTAATGGGACCAACATACTAGTTTAAAAAAACAAAACCGTGTACTTTTGCCTATGAGTTTTTGTAACCATAAAAATGTCGTCATAAAAGCATACAGGGTTTTGATTTTGAAAATATGGTCATCTTTCCCATTGCATATGCAATATTGAAAGCTACTTCTCATATAAAGTCATCCAAGCTAGAAACATATTTAGAAATCTTAAAATAACAAATATAGAAAATTAATGTTAGGATTGTGACCTAGATCAGTATTAGAAAGAGAGAAATTTTAGCTGGACGTTTAAAATTGCCACAAATCCTGCAGGGCGCTCTGCAAGATCACATTTCCAGACTCTTGCATGGAGGGACAAGAATGAATAGCAGAGGCTGAGACGGGGTGGGGAGGGGGGCGCAGAGCCTTTGATGTAAATTGTCGTAGCTCCATTGAAGTCAGTGGAGTTAGTACAATTTACACCAGTGGAGGATCTGTGCCAGAAAATACAGCCAGGCTACATTACTGCAGCATCTGTACTGTATTTACTTTATAAATTATTTTGGGTTTTTTGTATATTTGTATAACTTTCCATAAAAGATTTAGGAGGGACAAAGTAAATAAAGCTATGAAATAAATAAGGACTATATTAAACCAAGTTTATGGAAGTGTTTCTATGATTTATCCTAAAGTCTGTCTCAGTCATCACTGCAATTATACAAGGGCTACATCCTCCTCTCTCAGAGAAACCTGGAGTGGATGATGAATGGGGGCAGAAAACTCTATAAGGTTCCTTTGATTTACATTTGTGTAAGAGCAAGAAGAATCAGTCCCTTGATCCTTAACAGATAATAGATTTATTGTGGAAGTGAAAGAAAGGCATATTAGAGTGAATAAAATATGTGCCTGCCATAACTCAGAAAACATAGACCTTTGTTGCCTCATGTCACCATCTAAACTTGGTTTAATATACTCCTTATTTATTTAATATCTTTATTTACTTTGTCCCCCTAAATATTTTATAGAAAGTTATAAAAATATACAATTTACCTCTAGACCTGATTTGGTTCAAATGTATACAATATTTTCGAAAGAAAAGATGTTCTTTTTTTAACCAGACACACAGGCCGTTGGAGGAAAAGACCCTGGCCTATCTCAGATATGGGGTTATGGTCATGTACTGTGGTAGATCAAATACTTAAGGTTCTAGTAGTTTTAGAGATGAACCCTAATCATAACACAGGATCCAACAATACTCAAACTTTGGAGATGTGTGCTTCTGGGTCAAAAATATGACTGCCAAAACAGTGATTCAAATGAGAGTTCCAGATCTAAAATTCACTTGAAGTTCACATTTTGTTCTGAACTTCTCAGCTGTCCCATCTCAAGTTGATATCTGACAGAGGAAATGCACAGTTACAAGAAAAACAAACCGGGTTAAAATAATTTCTTTGAGGCATGCAAAAATCACCTGCAGCCAGTGGATGGAAACAGACCCAGATATTCAAAGTAAAATCAGGCTGTTGGATATCCAAATGCACAACTAAAGAGCACAAGTGAGTGAAAAAGTTCCATATGCTCTGGATGGTAACTTTTATATTCCATACTTGTGAAGCACCATGTGCATTGTTCTGGTTATTTACAATGGAAAAATGTTATTTTGGCTCCAAAGCAATGTCTGTGGACATGGGTTTTTTTCCTTATATTTCTATTACTTTGTGCCTTTATTTACCACAGTTTCCTAAAAGATTGCTATGAAAATACAGCAGCCCTGGGGAATGACTGACTTCACAGAATGACTGTGAGAGAGAATGACACTCTCCTAAGTACCTGCTAAAGAGATCTTGGCAGCATCCAACTACTTTTGTGGTGTTGCTTGGCAAATTTGTTGCATTGAAGGCATCCCCTAATAATATGTGGCATGGAACCTCCACAACCGGTACAGATAATATTCCTGGAAATTGAATACAGTGGTGTCAGTTTCCTTAAATAATAATAGAATTCTCTAGGTGTGTGTCTTCACTAGGAGAAGAGATGTGTTCTTACCTCATGTTAGCTAACGGGGTAACTAACACGAGGTAAAACCATAGTGACAACAAGGCAAGTTGTAGGTTAAATAGGAAATAGCAGGTCAAGGTAAAGGTTAACTCGTGAAACTACAAACTGCCGTGTCTTCATTAGGATTTTTTACCTCGTGTTAGTTACCACGTGTTAGCTAATGCAAGATAAGAATATTCCTTTTTTCCTGAATACAGGGCCTAAGATACCATACTAAATTCAGAGAAGAGTGATGGACAGTTTCTCCCATTTGTATCACATGACACAAAACACCGCTGAAACATGAGAGGCCAGATTCTGGGTGAAGCTCATTCATTTCAGACACATCAAATCCTTTGTTCCAGTTCTGAAATAACCTCTCTTTAAAAATTAGTGGACAGCTATCTGTCCACCTTCCTCATGCTTCTTGCTAGGCACTGACTGATGTCATTTTCCAAATAAGTTCTTACATATTGGTTGACATTTCAAGGGTTTATCTCCTGCCAACCAGTAAGGGAAAACCTTTTTAGTGATGGTGGTATCAGGTCTGTATGGGTGTGTCTGCGCTTGGAGCTAGGGGTGTGATTCCCAGCCTGCATAGGCATGCTCACGCTAACTCTCATTCAGCTAATGCACTGCAAATAGTAGTGCAGCTGGGGCAGCGGTGAGTAGCAGCCAGGGCTAGCCATGCAGAGTATAGCCCTTCTTGACCCCCATGGATATGTACTCAGCACGGCTAGCCCATGCCATTGCTGCCTGTGCGACCCCTGCTACGCTACTATTTTTAGTGCACTAGCTCAATGAGCGCTAGCTCAAATATGTCTACATGAGCTGGGAGGTATGAGCCCATTTCCAAGTGTAGACATAGCCTCTGAGAGACCAACAGTGACTGGAGTTTGAGCATGGCAGTCAGTGGCCCATGAATTTATAAGGAGCTTGAGCCTAAAGGTAAAATATTTGAAAGTGTCTAAGTGACTTAGGGATCTAATGGGACTTAGGTTCCTAAGGGTCAAATTTTCAAAAGTATTTAGGTGTCTAATTTCAATGGGAGTTAAGTGTTAACCTGCTTAGGCACTTTTGAAAATTCAAAATTCACTACGTGACTATCTGCATCTTTAGGCACCTAAATACCTCTGAAAATTCTAAGTCACTTAATCACTTCTGAAATTTTACCCTAAAATCTCCTCTCATATTGGTTTCATGTCAGTGTGACTTTGTTGACTAATATGGAGTCACTCCTGATTTACATCAGCATAAGTAAGCAGAGAATCAGGCCCATTGTTTTGGTAGCTTTGGGCATAAATTTTAAGTTTTGCTAAGCATTTTCCAAAATATAAAATACACAGGTATAAAACGGTCTGAGGAGAACCACGTTAATTTATGTCTATGGAGTTTCAGGACTTGGTCCCATGTCTATAGATTCTCAGAAAGTGGGTTATCGGAAATTACTGGGATATCAGAATTTGTTCTCGGCATAAGAAAAGCATTAACTATAGCAGAAGTGGGTGGAATACAATTTTCTTTCCACAATAGATTTTGGTATATACATGAGATTTGCCTATGGATGTTCTGAGTTCTTAGTCAACCCAGGACCTTCAAATGACACTATTTGCTAAGATTTTCTAATGCCTCAGTTTTTCCATGTAAGATAAAGTTGTCATTTGTCAAAAACTCAGAGAGCTGTGGAACTCATGTAATGTCAAGGGTACTAATTTCATAGCTTTCAAAAAATGGAAAGAGCTACATAGGGCCATAGTGAAAAAAACCTGATATACTTAAAAGTGGACTTTTCTGATCTGGGACATGATCTGGCTGTGCTATTTATGCACCAAGATCCAGTCTAAAAACTAAAAAAGCATCAATTTTCTGATTTTGATAATGACAGTTCTGGATATTACATGCTCAGAAAGGAAACTGCAAGAGGGATAGTTAGGGGAAAAAACTGTTGCACAATTTAATCACAGCTGATTTTTTTTTGGAAATCTCACTAACTGGCTAATGAATTAACCCCTTCAGTAGTATGATTCCTGATATTACATCCTCTTTTCATTTCCTCTCTGAGATAGTAATTTCTTTGTAACTCATGACTCAACTTGAGACCATTACCCACATTTTGATGGGATTTTGAAAATAAAGGCCTAGTTTCTGATCTCACTTATACTGGAGTAACTTCATTGACTTCCCTGCTGTGACTCCTGATTTACCCCACTCTGAGAATGGAATCAGGCCCATTAAGAAGAAAAGTACTCTATTTCCCCAACCCCTCCCAATCTTGTACTTCTTCTTTGCCTTCTAGTTCTAAATTAAACCAGGATAAAGATGTGGGTGAGGTCCTATAACTCACCTGTAACTGGTAATTATAATTTCTTCTAGATGTATCAGTAATTATACATTGCCTAACAAATTTTAAAATTGATAAATTAGATGTAAAAGACAGACTAGGCAAAGTCTTTTTATATGCCAAATTCCAGGAGCTCTTCCTCACTAACAACTTTTAACCCTCTCAAAGCGAGGAGTACTTACAGGTAGGTCGATAACATGAATGATCTAGTTATAAAATTAGTGTACTGACACACTGACACCTCGTGGTCAGTCAGAGATATTACAAATTTATACACAGTACCTGCAATACAAGCTGTCATGAAGCAGGCGACAGTACCAGCAATCATCGCCCTAAAGGCACTATCAGCAATGTCTCTTTTTTTGGAAGGAGCAATAGATGCTGGGAAGAAAATTAGAAAAAAAATCAAATAAAGAGGGGATGAAATTCCTAGGAAGCATATCCTCTAGAAAAGCAAATTGCAAGTCACGGTACTGACAAATAGGGGAAAGTAAAATAAATCTGATATTCTCAGTGATGTATGCAAACATAAAGTATATACACATTTTTCTTCCTACTAAAAGGTGGGCTGCAAATAAAAAATGTAATTTCCATTTACCTCAACAATATGTGCTGAATTCCCGACTGAAGCAGGCTAATAGGTACCAACTACAGTCAAACCACTTTTTTCCCTTGTATCAGATTGTCACACCCATTGATTCCTGCTCATCTGTGCTGCCCCAGAACACACCATTCTGTGACAGCAGAGCTGTCACAGAATCCAGTGCAGACAGGAGAGAGCCTATATGGGATCAGGTAAGACTATTTTAAAAAATACATTCTGGTTTTCAAAGTTCATTTTTAATTTTTTGATACTCCTGAAAAACAGGGAAGTTGGAAGTTGTTTATAAACGGATTCACTTATGTGGCGTTCTTACAGAAAGCAAACCAATATTTTCCAAAATACCAGCAAGAATACAACGAACCTAATGAAATGGTTTATTTTGTGCAAAGCGTGAGGGTTTGCTCTGTAGCACTGGCTGTCAATGGCCAAGAAGGGAGGGTACAACAGTAGAGGACGGCCAGGGCGTAAGAATGCCCTGACCACATCCCCAGCCACAGGAGTGGAGCATAGGGACTGCCACAGCAGCTTTACATCACCCAAGGATCCCACTAAAGAAGGCGAGCTCTTCAGTGGCTGATTCATTCAGGTTTAGGGCAGCTTTACACTGGGGGAGAGGCAAAAGCTGCCCTAATGCAACTGAGAATCAGGGCCTTGCTGATGTGTTGCAGTTCATCAAAAATGTATCCCACAGAGTTTTTTTTTTTTAATTATACACACAAAAAATTGTCAAAATGAGAAATAGATATTGTTCTTACTGAGTCCTCCTATCACCAGTCCCAGAGAACCAAAATTTGCAAATCCACAGAGGGCATAGGTGGCAATGGTTTCAGAACGGATCTAAAAACAAACACACACACCCCTCAGACAGAAAATAAATTATTCAATTGTTTGAAAGTTTGCAGATGATATAAAATTACTCAAGATAGTTAAGTCCAAAGTGAAGAGTTACAAAGGGAACTCACAAAACTGGGTGACTGGGCAACTAAATGGCAGATGAAATCCAGTGTTGATAAATGCAAAGTAATGCAGATTGGAAAACATAATCCCAACTATACATACAAAATGATGGGGTCAAATTAGCTGTTACCACTCAAGAAAGAGATCTTGAAGTCATTGTGGATAGTTCTCTGAAAATACCTGTGCAATGTGGAGCTGCCGTCAATGTTAGGAAGCATTAGGAAAGGGATAGATAAAAAACGAAGTATCACAATGACACTATATAAAGCAATGGTACACCCATACCTTGAATACTGAATGCAGTTCTGGTTGCCCCATATCAAATATATGTAGAGAGAATTGCAAAAGGTACAGAGAAGGGCAACAAAATGATTAGGGAGATGGAACAGCTTCCATATGAGAGATTAAAATAACTGGGACTGTTCAGCTTGGAAAAGAGATGACTAAGGGGGGGATACGATAGAGATCTATAAAATCATGACTGGTGTGGAGAAAGTGAATAAAGAGGTGTTATTTATGCCTTCATACACCACAAGGACCAGGGGTCACCCAATGAAATGAACAGGCAACAGGTTTAAAACAAACAAAAGAAAGCACTTCACACAATGCAGTCAATCTGTGGAACTCATTTCCAGGGCATGTTGTGAAGGCCAGAGTATAACTGGGTTCAAAAGAATTAGATAAGTTCATGGAGGATAGGTCCATCAATCGGTATTAGTCAAGATGGTCAGGGATGCAACCCCATGGCTCTGGGTTTCCCTCAGTGTCTGTTGGCAGCAGCTGGGATTGGACAACAGGGGATGGATCATGCAAAGATTGTCCTGTTCTGTTTATTCCCTCTGAAGCATCTGGCACTGGCACTGTCAGAAGACAGGATATTGGGCTAGATGGACCATTGGTCTGACCCAGTATGGCTGTTCTTATGTTCTTAAAATAATAGAGCCGTGGTTTATGGGCTTTACTTGTCCACTGCTGACTCACATAACAAGTATGTGATGAAAAATGCACCTTGGTCTAGAGGACTAAACACAAGACTCACAGCTAAGAGCTCCTGCATCCTCTCAGTCCTGCTCTGCCACTAACTCATTCTATGGGCAAAACACTTAATCTCTTTCTCTCTCGGTTAGCTTATCTAGAAATTTGGATACTCACATACCTCAAGAGGTTCCGTGAGGATTCATCAGCTGATGTTTGTTACGCTTGTTGAAGCACTATATAAAATTCTAAGTATCATTATTTTTTATTATCAGGTCTCGTTGAACTGAATTCTAGTAATTCATAGATTCTAAGGCCAGAAGGGACCATTGTGATCATCTAGTCTGACCTGTACAGCACAGGACATAGAACTTTCCCAAAATAATTCTTGTTTGAGCTAGATCAGATCTTATAGAAAAACATCCAATCTTGGTTTAAAAGTTATCAGTGATGGAGAATCTACCACAACCCTTGATAAATTGTTCCAATGGCTAATTACCCTGACAGTTAAAAATTTATGTCTCACTTCCAGTCCGAATTTGTCTAGCTTCAAATTCTAGCCATGGGATTGTGCCATACCTCTCTCTGCTAGACTGAAGAGGCTATTAATAAATATATGTTCTCCATGTAGGTACTTATAGACCCATGGTTCTCAACCTATTTACCACTGTGGGCTGCATATGCAGCTCTCTGTGTGTTGTGTGGGCCACATCAACACAACATATATACTACCTGTACAACTACCAAAAAAAAAAAAAAGTTTAGTATTTGTTATATGACAGCCATACAATTAAAATTGATATACTACCTTTCATTTCAACACTCGCAAATGTCTATGAAGAGCATTTTAAATTAGCAAAACAAGTCAAAAAATAAACTGTTACATTAATTAATTAATTTACTACAAGGGTTATACCTCTGTACAGTTATAGACTATAATCAAGTCACCCTTTAATCTTATTTTTGTTAAGCTAACTAGATGGAGCTCCTTGTGTCTATCACTGTAAGGATTTTCTAATCTTTTAGTCATTTTTGTGGCTTTTCTTTGAACCCTCTCCAATTCATCTTTGAATTGTGGGCACTAGAACTGGACACTGTATCGAGCAGTGGTCACACCAGTGCCAAATGCTGAGGTAAAATAACCTCTCTATTTCTCTTGAGATTTCCCTCTTTATGCATCCCAGCTCAAGTTCAGATGATTAAAAGGGGTTGTCTGGATTAGGACTGAAAATCCCAGAGGGTTTGATTATCCAAGCAGGGTTAGGGCCCCTGCACTAGCTGGAAATGCTGCACCTTAGGAGGCATTCACTCTGAGGTAGGACAGGTGGTGGTACTTGCTGAATGCTTCCTTCAGGGGAAAGGAGCACATTTAAATTGTTATTGGGGCTCCCCAGGAACCCGAGGGGCAGAGTTGGGATCAGTGCCTTCCCTGGCTGCCTTTGTCCATACCTGCTCCCTGACCAGTGCCATCTTCTTTTGGGGGCAATTCTTGCTCACTATGGGCCTGAGAGCACAGAGAAGTTTGTATTGCTTTCCATTTCCAGATGCTCACCTCTTTCCTCAATGGACTTTCCACTGACAAGAGCCACTTGCAGGGTATATGATAGCTTCCCGAGGGTGAAACTAGGCTACAGTCCTTGAAGAAGCCAACCTAGTTGAAAGCTTTGCTCCCTGCATCCCTTTCCCCATTAACTGCATTTTAAGCCCACACTGAAGTCTGATGAGTGCTCTCATAGGTTTCCTGTTGATTAGAAGCTCCTTTGTTCCTGCTCTGGTTTTCCGATAACCAATTTGTAGATATTTGCAGTCATGCGGCACATATGCAGGAGAATGTTTGTCAAGTACTCACTGTATCTGCTTTCCCTAGAAACGGCTTTGTTTCCTGTGATTTTCCTGCCTTCACTTGTACTCTCCTAGCTTTGAAAAACAGGAAGCCTTGTTGTTATAGGCTGTGGGGGTGGATCCATCAGAGTGCTCGCTCTCTCTGTGAGCACATAGATATATTAGAGGGCTCTGAGGTTGAATATAAGTTAAATCTGAAATCTGAAAACCCAAACACTCTCATGTCCAAGTCATCAGGTCACACTTAAAATTGCTACTGGCAATGTCCAACTCCTGCAATAATAAAAGGAGTACTTATGGCACCTTAGAGACTAACAAATTTATTTGAGCATAAGCTTTCGTGAGCTACAGCTCACTTCATCAGATGCATGCAGTGGAAAATACAGTGGGGAGATTTATATACACAGAGAACATGAAACAATGGGTGTTACCATACACACTGTAAGGAGAGTGATCAGGTAAGGTGAGCTATTACCAGCAGGAGAGCGGGAGGGGGCGGGGGACGGGACAAAACAGTCAGAGAACACTTCAATCTCTTTGGTCACTCAATTACAGACCTAAAAGTGGCAATTCTTCAACAAAAAAACGTCAGAAACAGACTCCAACGAGAGACTGCTGAATTGGAATTAATTTGCAAACTGGATACAATTAACTTAGGCTTGAATAAAGACTGGGAGTGGATGGGTGATTACACAAAGTAAAACTATTTCCCCATGTTTATTACCCCCTAGTTCCTCACATGTTCTTGTCAACTGCTGGAAATGGCCCACCTTGATTATCACTACAAAAGGTTCCCCCCACCCCTGCTGGTAATAGCTCACTTTACCTGATCACTCTTGTTACAGTGTGTATGGTAACACCCATTGTTTCATGTTCTCTGTTTATATAAATCTCCCCACTGTATTTTCCACTGCATGCATCCGATGAAGTGAGCTGTAGCTCACGAAAGCTTATGCTCAAATAAATTTGTTAGTCTCTAAGGTGCCACAAGTCCTCCTTTTCTTTTTGCGGATACAGACTAACACGGCTGCTACTCTGAAACCTGTCATCCTGCAATAATAATAATCCTTTGCACCACAGCATAGGTGCAGCAGGATGAAAGGGATATGTCTCTCTCAATGCAGATGCAAGACTAATGCAATCCCATCCCTGATTCCCCCCTTCTCTCCAACCTTTGTATGTGGTTGCATCACTAATTCCTGTAACCTGAACCAATAACAGTGAAAGTAGCTCTTCTGTGTCACAGAGGATAACAACAAAGTGAGATGTGACCAGATAGCCAACAGCATCCATCTTTCAAAGTTCAGGTTCACCCAGAGATTTAGAGCCACATACTGCTCTTTGCTAGGGTACAATGGATTAATAACTCTGCTGTTGGAAAATAATCCATGGGATCTTTAATGACCATAAGTGGTTAGGATATCAATTTTAAATTTTATCTGAAGAGAGGGCACCGGCAGTATCACACAACACTGGGTCACAGATTCAATACTGGCTCATAAGGATGGGTGGCCAGAAAACAAGGATTCTGTTTTGTTGAAAACATTTTGCAGTTTTGACATATGGTTTTGTTCCCATGAAGGACAAAAATGAGACACTTGAAATTTTTCACATAAAACACATGAGAGAGTCCTCCCTGATTCAGAGCAGGTTCTTGAACCTGGGCGTCCCACATCCCCAGTGAATGCCCTAATCAGCAGGCTATTTTGAGGTGCCTGGGGCTCTCTTTCTCTCTCTCATTTTGACTGGAAATTCTATTGGGAAAATTTTTACGGGAAAAAGTTTTGTCTAAATTTATTTGACCAGCGCCACTCAGAAAGAAAAATGCCACCTAACTAGGTCTTGTCTATCTTGGCAATTTGCCCTGATTCCACCAATCAAAACCAAGCCAGGCCCTATTGGTGCAAACCATGAACTTGGGCTTCCAACTAGTGTAGCTACATTTGTGCCTGGCCATTCAGTACTGGAGTCAGGACAAATTCCCAATAGGGACAAGACCTTAGTCTTTAATACCACTTCCTGCAGCACACTGGGCTTTCCTTAGAGTTCTTTAATCCTAGAACTGACCAGGCCTGACCTTGTCTGGCTTGTGGGATCTGACATGCTCTCAGCCCAGGATGGCATGGCTGCAAGAACATAGCAGGGTCTGGAGAAGGCTGAACTTCAGTACTTGAGGTCCGTTGGGGAAAGATAAAAAGATAAAAAGAGGTTTAACACAAGAGAAAATGTCAAAGTAATGGGCCATATTCATCCCTGTTGTGATTCCACTAAAATCAGTGGAGTGCCATCAGGTAAGAATTGGGCCCAGTAAATCAGTAGACTAGAAAATGTTACTCACAGTCATATATTGCTTCACGCCATCAATGTACACTGGCCCACCTTTCTCCCGCAAGTGGATCAATGTTGAAAGGCGCTCATAAGCCACAAATTCATTGAAGAAAGTCTTGTAACCGAGGAGTCCACCGACAATAAAACTGTCTTCCCAGTCTACCCCCATCATAAAAGAAAATGGCATGAAGACATAAGCGCAAATGATCTGCAAAATATACAAGACAGAGAGGAGGGCCGGGTGCACAAGCCCAAATATTTGCTAATCACAAAAGAAAACGTCAATCAGAGAATGAAGGTATCTGCTAAATTCTTTAAAATAAACTTCTACATATTTTTTAAAAAAAGTATACAAAAATAGTTCTTGGCATCTTGCTGCTCTCTCTCTAATAGTCTGGGGATTTTTAATGGTAAGGTCTACCTGAATTATCACAAAAGTAGCAATTTAAGACTCAGATCCAACCAAAGTACTTAAGCATATAGTTTAATTTTATGCCTCAAGTTAAACACATGCTTAAAAGCTTTGTTGGCTTGTGGCCTAAAAGGGGGGCTGTGGTTCAGGGAATTGGTAAGAGAGATGGAGGGTTAATTTCTCATCTGACATAATCTGGTAAAGCTACACTGAGAAAATGAGTGTTAAAAAATGTTAATTAACATGTTTTAATTACTATGTTGACCACCACCTAGGGTACACAGCGTTTGTCTATATATAAAAGATGTACAGCTTTAGCTATATTGGTATAGTTAAGCCATATACTCCCTCCTTGTATTCTTCTTATTCTTGTATGGGAAGAGGAATAAGCTAGACTAGTATAAGGCAACTTTATACCAGTATAATTGTGCACTTTTAGGCTGATAATATTTTGGTAAAAAATATCACCCCCATGACCAAATTAGCTATACCTGTTCAAAAACTGCACCTAGACCAGGCCAGAGACAATCTGGTTTAAAAAGACTCTTAGCCCAGCAAAAAAGATATAGGTATGTCTTACAATAAAAATCTACAAACTCAGCTAACACAAGTTTGTCTAAACTAGGAACTAAGTGCAGTTTCCGATACACCTGATTTTCCCCATGGAAGGGCTGGTCTAAACTGCAAAGTTAGGTCACCTTAACTACACCACTATGGGCTGTGAAAAATTTCACACCCTGTCCGATGTAATTAAGTTGACCTAAGCCCTGATGTAGACACTGCTAGGTCGACAGAAGAATTCTTCCATTGACCTAGCTCTCAAAGAGGTGGATTTATTACAGTGACGGAAGAACCCCTTCCATCACTGTAGTAAATGTCTACACTGCAATGCTATCACTGTGCTGCTGTGCCAGTTCTTGTGTAACATAGCCCTCACAAGCTTTGCCTAGGTAAGGATGAAAGATTCAGTGCAGTGGTCTGAAGCGAAAGCATTGTGGGTGTTTAGTGAAGTGTTAATTATGTGGCTGGTGCACGCAAATAGCTATTCTGGTTTTTCTATTCATTGAAGGTAGCACTGGCACAGACTAGAGCTAAAGCAAACTCACTCTGCACAAAATGGCAGTCTCTTTGGGGTGAAGTCATAGACATTTATGGCTACAGAATGTTTACATTGCAACAGGTATTTTTCACAGATTATCTTGTTATACAGGGATTTAAAGGAGTTCTTTTTAAAAGAAATATATATTTAAATATCCAATGTTTGATTAAAAAATCACTGGCATTTTTCTTTAAGAAGGACGAATCATGAAAAAAAAGTTATGAGGACAATACCTCAAAGTTCAGCTGTGGATAGTTAAACATATTCCCCAACCAAGACAGTGCTGAATCAACGAAAGAGAGCAAAGCAAGGAAGGCGATCAGGTTCACAGCAATGTTCGCCACCAATGGGATGGAGGCAGAGGCACCCTGACTAGCAGCTTCCAGTAGGTTTTTTGAGTCTCTTTACCAAGGAAAACAAAAAGAGACATTTTCCAGTTCATGGACAAGTTGAGAAACAGTAAAGGTTACACTGCAGTTGATTATAAACTAGCTATTTACATCACTGGACCCACCTGGCGCTCTCAGGTGTTCTGGAGGGGTTGCAGAGGGGCCACCATGTGAATGAAGCCTCTAAGAGAAATTCTGGCAGACTCAGAATTCCTCCCAGGAGATCCTAGAAAGTGACCTTGAGGATGGCCTCAAGCTTTGCCATCCTTGGAAAGAGTGGAACATGCTCCTCATTCTTCCCTGGCTCTTTGGGGCTTTGATCCAAGGCCTTCTACAGTCAGTTGCGGCACTCTTTCTATTGACTTCAGTGAACTTTGGATCAGGCCTGGGCACCGCTCATGCCTGCAGGAATGAAGGTGTAGGCACTATGCTCACCACAGGGTTAAGGTCAGGCCTTACACAGAGGTGCAAGCTGATGAAGAGAGGCTCCTTGCATTTTCTGCCTCTTTGCACTCCTCCACAGAGATTTTCTTGATCAAAAATTATATGCACTGAATGCTCTGATTTTTGTATGCAAAATAATCCACGCACCTTCGCTTTTGCTTACAGACATTTAGTAAGTGCTTCTGAGTAAAGCAAAGGCAACAATAAACAAATAGAAAAAATCCCGTAGAACTGTATTGGACTTTTGCAGTTCTGTCTCTGTGAAAATGCCAATGGGACAGCTAAACCTCTGTACAGCTCAGTGTGTAATTAGTGTAATGTGTGCAAAAGCAGTGTACAGCTCTCATCAATATAATATTTGAGCACCTATGTATATTGCTGTTTCTAGGCATAGATCTACTTACCCTTTCTCCATTTTTATACCACTCTTCAGAGTTATTTGGGGTATTTTAGTCTCAGGCCAGAATAGTTTGGAGATAGCCAGTGATGCTGGTGCTGACATCACAGAAGCAGTTAGTAAATGGGAGGCTGAAACCTGGAATTCCAGATGCCAGAAAATAAGCTTTGGTCAATTCATCTCAACAGCACATAGAAACAACAACAAAAATTCCAGAGAAAGGCAATGAAAATCATTAGACACCTGGACGATTTTTCATACAAAAAGAGCTTGAAAGAACCACCATTGTTTATCCCGGAAGAAGAGTAAGCAGCAGTATGATACAGGGATACAAAATAGTGAATAGTATGGAGAAGGCCACCTGTTTACCTCTGGTGATAACACCCATCCCAATCTGGTGGCACCAAGTCCCAAATACCGAGGTGGGCTAGGGAGAGGAAGAGTAGCACTCCTGAGGGTGAAGCCAGCTTTCAGGAGCAGTGACTCCCACTGGCAGAAGCTGTGGCAAAATCAGCAATGGGGGAGTGAGAATCAGACCACGTAGCCTCAAAGCCCCTGGACAGCAGTGATGTCAGCAGACTGCATTCCTCAGCTGGAACTCTGGACATTCTTTCCTTCTTGATTGTTTGGCCTGACCTCCTCCTGCCTATATTCTTTCCACCTTCTCCCACACAGCCCCACCTGCATCTTTTCATCCCTCACCTCCTGCAGTGTCTTGCATCCCCTCCTTCCTTTTCCTATTCCCTTAGTCCTATTAAACAATTCCCCTCACACTGCCCTTATAATGTATATTTTTAATGGGTTGACAAACATCAAGTTAGTTCCATAGTCAGCCTGATCATTCTGCGTGTATGTTGTATCCCTTTCCCTCATCTGTCTGTCTTGTCAGTTTAGACTGTAAGCAATTTGGGGTGGGAAGTGTCTTTTTATATGATTGCCTAGCACAAAGGGGCCCCAATCCTGAATGGGACCTTTAGGTGCTACCATCATGTAACTAAATAATAATAAATCTCCGAAATATCTGATTGAGGTCACTGCCAGGATCCTGGAGCAGTTGAACCATGGGTATATTCCACTATGCCAGTTCCTACTGCATGTAAACTATAAATATAAATACATCCATTATTCCCTCTGCACTGGAGCTGGATGAATCTCTATATTACCGAGGTAAGCATTTCTGCTACTGAATGCTGCACTAAAGGTCAAATCAATGGGTTTAGTCTTCCATACACATATGAAAATAGAGAATTCCTTGTAGTCATAATGGGAATTACACATATAAACCTTGGACACATTGATGGAAGCATTAAACCCACTATTGGTCAGGAATCTCAGCTACAGACACCTTTCTGATCAAAAGTGCTGTTTGAATTTGAATCCATAATACCCTGAAGGGAATTAGGAGTGCTACAGGTGCAACATGTATAGGGGATTTGAACACGCACTATATTTTCATGATTTATTTTCCCCTCCTTACCCCAAAAGAAATGTATGCTCCTAAGACACTGCCAGCGATGGTTGCGAACCCTGAAGTCATGATCGAGTGGAGTTCAGACTTGGTGACGTACGGTAAATAGGGCCTCACTAGAAGAGGAGATTCTGTCTGAAAATGAGAAGCAACTGTCAAATGAATAATTTTGGTATAAACTCTCATAGAGTGACAAGTTATTTTATGAATTAATGCAATACACAGTTCTATCACAGTGTCTTTGGTGTTATCAGACAGTTAATGTTTGTGCTGATGAATGCTCTGAATATGCATGGGGCTTTCTCAAAGCTAAGTGCTGTTTTTCAGGTAGTGCAATTGTGCTGGACACCCACCTCGCCTGGCTGAAAGTCATTTCTTGGGTGCTGTAATGTAGTGGTTCCTAATCTGTTTTTTTTTTTTTACTGGAATCCCCATTGTCCTGTATGCCTTTGGGCCATGTCCTCACAGTTAACCCCTTATCTTATTTTTCTGCCATTCTCTCTCCTGCCCTTTTCTGTTTCTGTTCACTTCCCCCCCCTTCTTATCCTATTTTCATTTTCTACCAGTTTTTTATTTTTTTGCTTTCTTCCTATTTTTAGACTAGTCTACTGCCCTCTTGACGGGGTCTGTCTCCCAGCTTCATGCCAGAGCTTCATCTGTGAACATAGTATAACCTTCAGCACTTACCTGATTGTGTGTCATTGCTGATTTATAAACTGATGGAATTCTGGCTTCCAAAAAACCAAGCACCTGACCTGGTGCATTAGAGTCCTAACTTCACAGAGAAGGGATGTTTGTTGGAAACAGAAGCTCATTAAATGGTGGTATTTCACTTTCCATTGTCCAGGATTTCTGTCTTTTAATAGGTGGGTGATTAAGGATACTAGCCTATTTTTCTATTTCATAACTCACCTGTCCCACAAATATGTTGCCAGCTGCTACTAGGGACTCAACAGGAGATGTCCCCAAGGTAACTTGCATTATCCAACCAACCTAAAAATGATAAATATTACATTAAAAATGCCACAATTTGACTCTATGGTTGCAACAGCTGTGTAATACTTGAATATCTCAAATAAAAAGCATTAACAAAATTCCATGCCATGGTACCTTTTTAATGAGCCATTGCATGAATCCAACATGGTAAAGCATAGACATGACTGTGCTGAAGAAAATCACTATTGGCAGGACCTAATTTGGAAACACAAAATAAAGTAACTTACAATTTTAAAGAGTTTTTCTTTTCTCTCTGTCTGAAAGAAAAGGCCAATGTCTTTGAGATACATTCTGGTTTTGAAATCTTTTAAAGATCTTGCAAGCTCAATCATTTAACCTCAACTATTCAGTTCAGAAATTGTTTTACTCTGGAACTCCTAGTATTGTTTTCTATGTAGAGGTGTTGAGTTTGGATGAATTGCTTTTCATAGATTTGGATACTTTCCAGCTCAAACTGTGATAGTTTTGTAATGGTTTCATAACAATATATTGCAGGTTGGCTGTAGCCATGTTTAAAGCAGCTCAGTAGTCAGCCACTCAGATACCTACTGGACATTAGCATCTGCAAATATCTTGATCAAAATTCTGTAAACTTTGTGCATGTTTCAGATGTGGGATTTGGTAGACCTGTATTGCAAAGTTCAGATCTGGAACAACTTACCTACTGTGTGACAGGGTGCTAAGCAGAAAACTGCTTAGCCAACCCTGTGTTACTCCAGCTCCAATCACGGGAGGTAAATTGGAGCTGGGTAGATCACCTGGCTCTGATTGGGGAAGCTAGAACAGCTACTGCCTCATCAGGCTGGGGCTGGATAAGAGCCCCAGGGGAAGGAAGCAGAAAGAGAGAAGCTGCAGTAGAGGAAAGGCAGTGAGGGGTAGTAGAGAGAGATAGCTTGGTATCTCCCCCGCCCCCCCACAGTGGACTGTAAGAAGGGGACTATGTGTACGGTGGGAGCATAGCTTGTAAATAAAAGCACCAGGTGACCACTGCGCCAAGGTCTTTGTGTGACTTTTGCAGTCCAGCGGGGGTAGGAGCCAGGAAGGCCCTGCAGGGACCCCGTTACACATTGTTAAATGAGAACATAAGAATGGCCGTACTGGGTCAGACCAATAGTCCATCAAGCCCAGTATCCTGTCTCAGACAGTAGCCAGTGCTAGATGATTCTGGCACTTAGGGGTTTAGGGGCACCCAGAGCATGGGGTTGTGTCCCTGACGTCTTGGCTAATAGCCACTGATAGTGGAAGCCACTATCCTCCACAGTTACCTAATTCTTTTTTGAACCCATTTATACTTTTTAGCCTTCACAAAATCCCCTGGCAATGAGTTCCATAGGTTGACTGTGCGTTATGAGAAGCAGTACTTTGTTATTTTTGTTATAAATCTGCTGCTCATTAATTTAAGTGGGTGACCCCTCATTCTTGTGTTAGGTGAAGAGGTAATTAACACACCCTTATGCACTTTTTCCACACCATTCATGATTTTATAGAGCTCTATCATATCCCCCCTTAGTCATCTCTTTTCTAAACTGAACAGTCCCAGTCATTTTAATCTCTCCTCCTATGGAAGCCGTTCCATTCCCCTAATCATTTTCAATGCCCTTCTCTACATCTTTTTGAATTCTAATATCTTTTTTGAGATGGGGTGACCAGAACTGTGTGTAGCATTCAAGGTGTGGGTGTAACATGGGTTTATATCGTGGCATTATGATATTTTCTGTTTTATTTTCTATCCCTTTCTTAATGGTTCCTAACATTCTGTTCGCTTTGTTGACTGCTGCTGCACATTGAGTGGATGATTTCAGAGAACTATCCACAATGACTCCAAGATCTCTTTCTTGAGCGGTAACTGCTAATTTAGACCCCACAACTTTGTATGTATAGTTGTGATTATTTTTTCCAATGTGCATTACTTTGCTCTTATCAACACTGAATTTCATCTGCCATTTTGTTGCCCAGTCACCCAGTTTTGTGAGATCCCTTTGTAACTCTTCGCAGTCAGCTCTGGACTTAACTATCTTGAGTAATTTTGTATTTTTTGCAAATTTTGCCACCTCACTGTTCACTCCCTTTTCCAGAACATTTATGAATATGTTAGAACAGCACAGGTCCCAGTACAGACCCTTGGGGGACCCTGCTATTTATCTCTCTTTTGTGAAAACTGACCATTTATTTTTACCCTTTGTTTCCTATCTTTTAAGCAGTTATTGATCCATGAGAGGACCTTCCCTCTTATTCCATGACTGCTTAATATGCTCTAGAGCCTTTGGTGATGGACCTTGTCAAAGGCTTTCTGAAAGTCCAAGTATACTGTATCAACCGGATCACTTTGTCCACATGCTTGTTGACCTCCTCCAAGAATTCTAATAGATTGGTGAGGCATGATTTCCCTTTACAAAAGCCATGTTGCCTCTCTTGTTCTGTATGTATGAATGAAAGGGAAGTTTTAATCTGGATCTTTATAGATTTATGGAACAGACAAAAGGTTCAGGTCCAGATCTGGATCCAAGTTTCCCAGAAGTTTGAGAGGGTTTGGATCAAAGGTTTTGGTTTGGACCCATGTTGACCTGACATTCACAAGATCAAGGGCAACTTGCTTATCACGCTCCAGTCTAGTTTAGCTGTAGAATAACAACATATACAGTATTAACAAACTCCTCCTCTTGTCATAAGGGGAGCAGAGCTCACCTCAATAATAACACCAATTATGTCCGTCTTGGATGTTTGAGCTTTGCAGTGGTGAGCAAAGTCACTAAGTTCCTTAAAAGTAACTCCATTGTATGGCAGTGAAACTGAAGGAAAAGAACTTTCTTTAAACATACGGTTTAAAAGAATCACAAATGGAGTAACACATGCATGGCCCACAGTCTGGCAGGTAATTAGCTGCTTTTTGTTTTTCGTCCTGAATTAAAATTGGATCATTTGGTACGTATATATTTTAAACACACAGGAACTCAACATTTCTATGCTAATATGTAATAGGGAAAAAATCTTTCAGTAGAGGTTCACGATAAGCCAGAGAGATTAGTAATGTTTAAACTAATACCTCTAAAGCCAGAAAGCTTTTTAATTGTGCAACTGAAGGAGTCACATGTCATAAATAATGAACATGAACAGAATTAAAAAAAAGTATAAAAAATCAAATGCATCAGTACTAAAGTATTTGTCAATAAATTCAGTTCTTAATTCTCCAGAGGAAAATTACTACCATAACTTACACTGATGAAGTTTGAAAAACACCCCCTCTCAAAATATATTAATGTGGCTCATAGTCATAACTGCCTCTGTCCTTCAAAAGAGTTAATACTGGGATACTTCTAGCTTGACCCTGTTCCTCTAATGCATTTAATCTTTTAAATTGATACTAGCTGACAGACAGGGGAACCTTTAGCATTATCTTGTGATGCATTGAGGGTTCAGGAATGAGAAGTATCACAAAAGTGAGATTAAATAAACCATCAAATAGCCACCACTCTCTTTTTCTAGGCATAATCCTTACAGTAGGTCCCATCCTTCTTCTTATCCCATATCCTATACTTAAACTTGTATCCCTACAAGAGATGCAGCTAAATGGAAATTCCTCAGATTCTTGGAACATGGTTATCCAGCAGGAAAGTACTGCAGGGAGAGGAAGAAGACTGGTGGCCACCAACCTCAAGTAGCAGATGATCAAAATTACAAGCAAATATCCTTTCCTTTCTCACAGCCCAACTGGAGGCAGAAGGTTTCAGTGTAGCTGTGGGAGTGTGTGACAAGTTGGAGAGGGAAAGAAAGAATGTGCCATTTAAGATCCGACACTTGCTACCCCTCTGTCATTCGCACTACACATGTCAATGGCCAATGCTGTTACAGGCTTGTCCCTGATAAAATCACTTTACAAACTGTCTTTAAGAAACTGAATTTTAAAAAGTGGTTTCCTGTTGTGCACCTGAAGACAATTACAGGTGCAGTTTTTGTTCACACAAGTCAGGATGTTCCAATTGTGATCATCTGCACCCTTGCCTGGGTATGGAAAGTAGGGCGTTTGTTTTTTAAAAAATCAGTCCCTGATTATTTAATATGATAGCAACTTGTGTCAATGGCTTCAACAGAAAGTGGCACACAATCAATTACCATGTATCTAATTACTGAGATGACCTGTCATACCTAGGCTAGCTTTTATCTAGAGCATGGAGGAGTCAATTTGGAAATGTCAGACTTTCCTTCCCTAGTGTGACCCAGAAGAACTGAACTACATGCAGCATGCGATTAAACTATTTTTACACGTTGCGCCCACCCTGATTTCTCAGTTGTGCTGTGCTCACTGGCCCATATTAGACAAACACAAAGAAAAAGCCCTTAAGGTAACATTAGGGGGGCTGCAAAAGCAGAGCTGTTTTGAATGAAGGAACAACAGCCTTAATTCTCACAATATGCCTAGGTCTTGCAGGGTTCTCTAAATAGGGGGCAGTCACACACATTGTAGATATAGAAAAATCTATGCACAGCAGGCCAAATTAAGGGTACAGTATCAGCCTTTCCTTTTCTTTGTTGGGTTAGTTTTATTGTCAAATACATTTCACAGTCTAAGGTTAAACGCTCCCCTCTGTTCTTCACCAGGGAGCAAACATGCAATGATTGCTTGAAACTGGGCTAGAAAAAGCCGGAGTAGGGTGGACACGAAATGTTGTGCTTCTCAGGCCCCCAGGTAGTTCTTCTTCCCGTGCACCACTCATTTGTAATTCTTCAGGTGTATGGCTACCTGAATCAGAGATAAAAGGGAGATTTTTCCTGTATGCCGCCGCCGCCTCCTCCCCCACCATACTTTCAAGGCTGTAACCATGCATGAAAAATGTCAGCCCAAAGAGAATACGTAAGAGACAATTAAGAGTAAGGCTATGATTTAGTCACAGGTATTTTTAGTAAGTCATGGACAGGTTGTGGGCAATAACCAAAAAGTCACGGCCCATGACCTGCCCAGGACTTTTACTAAAAATACCCCTAACTAAATCTTAGGTGCTGGGTACGGGGGTGCTCCCACAGATGCTGCTGCTCTGGAGGGGGGAGGTTCAGGGGGATGCTGCTGCTCCTGGCGGGGGAGGCACTCCGGGGCCCCACCGCTGCTGGGGGGCGGGGTGGCCCTGGGCCCTGTTGCCGCTGCTGCTTTGGGTGGGGGGTGGCCCTGGGCCCTGCCCCCACTGCTGCTCCAGGTGGGGGCAGCCTGGGGCCCCGCCGCTGCTGCTCCTGGACTGCTGTGCTGGGGCAGTGCCCGGCACCAGCTGCCTGGGGCCCACCCGAGCAGCGTCCAATGTGGCTGGACATGGGGCTGCTCGGGCAGCCATGGGGTCGGCCGCACTGGCCGCTGCAGGAGTCCTGGAGGTCCCAGAAAACCACTGAATACCTTATTCCGGGAGCTCCATGAAAGACACTCAGCCTTGCTTATGAGCAAATGTAAGAAGGTCAGAATAGAAGCTGGAACTCAGCCACAACTACGCCCTGTTCTACCTGTGCCCAATATGCTATGCTAATGCCCATGAAGGTGAGTAAGGGCTTGTTTCTGTGGGAAAGTTTCACCAGTTATACCAGTATAATTATACTGGTGTCGTTAAACCATTATAATTATACCAATATAACTCACTGCGTGGACATTCATCTACCAGAATACAAGAGTCCTCATAGGGAGTTATGTTGGTATAAATATAGCACTTTAAATTCACATTCTACCATATACCAGAATTACTTCCTTGTGCAGACAAGTCCTAAACCAGGAATAAATTAAATAAAAGTGAACATCTAAATGGAAAAAGTAAGTATCAAAAAGCTTTTTACGATTTCATGTCTGTTACATTAATTGCTATTAGTGAAATAACACCCCAAAGAAAATAGAACTCTCTCGTTGTTATGCCTTTATAATGTGTTTTTGATTAGCCACACTGTTACATCCACTACTAATTCTGATAAATATGAGAAATCACCTTTGGACCTATAAAAATGTCATTTGACTTCTCAGCCATGTCACCTACTGTGTATGTAGCGCATGACTCTGAGATGCTGAGTACTCAGAACTCCCATGGAAGCCTAGCATTGTGGTGCTCAGCATCTTGAACAATAAGACCCCAAATAAGAAGCAGGCGGCAGATGATGTATAGGTGCATTCTAGGTTTGAAATCTTTGGCAGATTCTCCAACCTCAACCATTCAAACTAGACCCTTATATTTAATGAACCAGAAACCTCTGGCATAAATAAAGAACAAGCAGTCAAAATAACAAAAATCCAATAACATTTCATCTCTAAAGAAGTATAAAAGATTTAATTCTGACAAGTAAGTTTTAGCTGATCTATTTTTACTTATGTCAAGAGGCAATTTGGTGTGATCTTACTTTATGGAGCTGGGAAAAGGGTAGCATCACCTGCCTACAGAAATAATATTTATAATATCTCTGTTAGTGAGAATAAATATTTAAAATAATGGGTTTAATCTTGACTATCTGGGCTATATTTTCAAAAATAGGTCTACATTGGGCCTGAAAAATATGCATGTGTACACAGAAACATGCAACAGTATGCGTTTAAAATTAACCATTTTCTGCATGTATATACATATTTTGCATGGATAATTACTGCTTTTGCCTGTGCCTGCCTATTTTATAGGCACAGCTTGGGTACCTGTTTTTGAAAATGTTGCTCTTTGTGTACTTAGTGAATATGACTGCAGAGGATAAATCCTAGTCCACGTTTTCAAAGACACTTGCTCATGTATATCGGGATGTGCTCTTCTGTGTGCACGGGAGGATGGCTATGTACAAAATTTTATGCATGCACTTACTCTAAGTATCATTCTGATTAGAACTGTGTGCAGCCAAAGTTGGGGTGTGGACATTAAGTCTCATTGCAGGCACTGGGTTATTGCAAAGGGGCAATCCAATTATCCTGCCCGTTCCCCCCGTCTCCTGGGCCAACATAGTTTTGGGTGGTACCTCATTATCTCTTTGAAGCTACTGCAAAATCCACTTGCAAAGAATGGAAGATAGTAATATCACTTTTGACCAGCTTGATACCCACGCACTGGAAAAAGTATTGCAAGAGTTGGAATAGGCAGGAGGTAAATGGACTGGCTGCGTCTGTCTCCTTAAATGTATCTTTTACTCAAGTTGGAGGAAGTCAAAATCCAAGATAAACCATATTGATGATCAGCCAGAGGGAGGATAAGAAGCTATTTATGCACCAATGTGTCCCAACTGCTGCTTTTTTTTGGCCTACGGTAGGTGGCCCATAGGTCAATGGAGACTGATGGGAGAGACAATCACCTTCAGACTGGCACCAGCTTGACACATGATTAGCATGCATATTCCTAAACTGAGCCATGTGCAATTCTGAAAATAAGCAGCCTACGCACAGTTTTGAGGCCCACATCAACCATGCAGCCCATTCTAACTTGTCTGTCCTTCAGTGTGAACATATTCTGCTAGTATCCAATCCCACTTTAAAATTTCCATGTGTGTCTTTCTCCAGTTCATCTCATAGAAAAAGGCACATATGGATGTTTGAACACATGCAAACTTCTGAAAATGTAGCCCTAGCTAACATATCAGTGCACAACATGTCTTTGTCACTACTGGAGCATTTTTTAAAAAACAGGCTATAGGTCCATGTGCAATCAAGCTCCTATTCGTGCAATGCACTCACCATGCTTTCACAAAACATAGTGACTGAGCATAGAAATGGTCACTTAGGTGCCTGACTGTGTAAAAGTGAGAGATGGTTGGAAAACAGAAAAATTTAGCACCAAAAAAAAAAAAAAAATCAGCAAAAGAACCCCAAAATTTCAACAAAAACCAGAAGGGAAAATATGTTTTTTTTTCTTTCAAATATTTTTTTTTCTAACTATCCTTAGTAATAGCCCACTATAAATGCACAATGATGGGAATTGTGCATGGAAGCAGAGGCATAGAATTTCTCATGAATTGTGTACTACGTGGATCTTGGGCCTTCAAGGTGGCAGAGTGATTCAGCAGGTGAAGTATGAAAACACAGTGTTCCCCTGACTGGATTTTATCACTCAGTGTTGTGTTCAAAGTGCACTAACTATTTTCTACAAAAGAAACAAACCAGGTTGGTCTTATATAGCTAGAAAGCTAAATGAGAATAATTCCAGTCTGGGCTATCACCTCAGTCTATGGGAGAGAGAAGGTATAAGAGCTTGGATAGAGAGACATTTCAGCTTCTTATCTCCTGGAACAATGGGATCAGTGACAGCCCATTTCCCAACCTATCTTCTCAGGAAGGGAGAGGAAAGATAACTTGCCTAACTGTCGGCTCTTTCAAAGAAAGGAAGTACTGTTGATCTGTGCAGAGAAAGCCTTGGGTAAATAAATGCTTAATTCAAAACATCTCCTCATTTTGTCCCCTAAACAGCTATTTTTATGGAGTTTCTTGCCTTCCTACTAGTGAACCTTATTGGCCTGCAGCCTCCAGCCCTGCCTCTTCTTAATTCTTTCCACCTATCCATGGTATTTATGAGACAGCTATTTCCATGATATCTCAGTACTGTCATCTTTCCCTGAGTACTTGTGGGAGGGAGGATAAGATAGGCAGAAGTTAACCCTCTGGTTACCACTGACCAGTTAAGACCCCTGTATCTTGTCATGCCTCCATTTTGAAAATGTCTGCTAATAATGTCATTGTGTCAAAAATGTAAATTGCTGCAGCTGGGTTAAATGCATTTAAAGCAAACAAATACATAACATTAAATGGCAAGTTTAATCCCCAGTTCCCCAACTTTTTCATAGTGTAGGTCACGTCTTAACGCGGAGATTGTCCCCTGGACACTTCCTCTCCCATTGGTAATTGCATACATGTTGTAAATCATACATGGAACATGTTTTCCAATGAGACTCTTTTTGTGATCAACTATATGTAAAATACAACATATATAATAGCTGTTTACCTTAAAGGCAAAGAAATGATCTGTATATTTTTCACCAAACACAAATTTAGCGCCATTATCAGAGTATTCCAGGAAAATCTAAAGAGAAAAAACGAACAAACAAAGCATCTGTTATAAGCAGAGGGTCACTGCTAAATAATAAGCAAACATTGCACAGATTTAAAAAAATTAGAAAGGGTGAGACTGGCTGTTGGCCCTATTGCAGGTGCTCGTGGGGAGATGAGGCGACTTCCTTCTGCTCTGCATCTTGTCCAATGAACAAGTACAATTGTAGTTCAGGATCTGCTCTCTAGGACCAGTGGTGAACAGTGCTTCAAAGGGAGCAGATGAGAGACATAGCCATAAGTCACACTTGCCCATCTGTGCCAGACTACTGAGCTGACCAGCTGTGGAAAGGGGAGTAGTGTGCACCATCCTAAACCTTCCCTTGGGGTGGGGCAGAACCACCCAGCCACCTGCTCATTATTAATTAGTATTATTTAGTATTTGTGTTACAGTAGTGGCTAGTGGTCCCAGCTGAGATTGGGGACCCATTAAGCACAGTTCAACATGTAGTAAGAGACAGTTCCTGCCCCAGGACAGTGGCGAAATGCTAGTCCAAAGGAAGTGTTTACTTTTCACTCTGCACAGATGCCATTGAGGTGCATTTGCAAATTCTACATAAACCTCTTCCTGTTGGCAGAATTTCACAGAGCAATTATGAGCAATAAGTTAACCATTTTCAAATTGAAGCCTGAGGGTAAAAAGAAGATATTGTCAAAAGAATGGCCATGTGCCAGGTAGGATCAATGTTTGAGCGGCCCAGCCCCCTCTGAGTCAGAATGGCAAGGAAAGGATGATATTTGAGGTTGAAAACACCAGGGACGCTTGTTTCCTGGAGATTAGTGGACATACTTCAGGGTTAATTTCTGAATGGGGGTAATTATATTTTAATAAAAATTTTATGTGGGAATAGTGCCACATTATTTGTCTACATTGGATTATTCAACTGTACCTTTTAAGAGCTATCAGAGAGGGACACAGTATCTTTTTGTGCCAAAAGTTTGAATTCCCCTCACTGTATAACACTTTGCCTACCTTTTCCATTGTTACTCTCCAGCAATGGATGATTTTTTTTCCATCAGTTGTCTTGCAGGTTGGCCACATGTAGGAGCTCAGACTGGATGCAGCATCCACTCCAGCAATGCTACAAAGTCATGCTAGTCTCAATGAGCAGCTCTTTATGCAGAATTCTATCTCCATCTCCACTTGTGTTTCTGCCACCAATGCTTGAATTTGATTCCTTCTGTTTCTTCTATCGCAGGTGATCTGAGAACCATGGGGTCGGTGGGGACAAGGAGTGTAGGCTTTGGTGCTAGAGTGACAGTGGCTGTGGTGATAGTGTCTCATTAGATCTTCTATTACATGGCATTTTAGTGGACAGAGTTTCTTGCAAGGATGTTTCAGAATTGGACCATGAGCTTCTGTGAGTGGACCAGTATGATACTCTTGCCTGGTGATTGGGTGGGTTCTGATTTCAGCCCAAATGAGGTGATGGTCAATCAAGAATGGGGCGTGTTCTAATTGTTGTTTATTAGGCCTGGTCTACATTACAGGGCTAGTTGATGTAAGCAGCCTTGTGTCAACGTCTTCACTTAAATTTGGCTCCCAGCAACATAAGTGCCTCTCTACACCAATTTAGTAACACCACCTCCCTGCGTGGCGTAGCCTTATGGTTGCTGTAATAAGGTTGACCCAGTGTCAGTGTAGACACTGTGTAGCTTATGTTGACTGTTACTGGCTTTCAGGAGCCATCCCACAATGCCCCACACTGACAATACAAATAATACAAGTGCTTTTGGTAAGGACGTGAACAACCAACACAAGAAGCCAAGTGTGCACATACACAAGTGATTTGATAATGGTGGTGGCTGTATGACAACGTAAGTTAGGTCGACATAATTTTTGTAGTGTAGGCATAGCCTTAGGCCTGACATTTAGGCATAAGAATAACATGCTCATTTGAAGACAGTATGCAGAGAGAAATGAGGTGACTGGATCTGATCACTGGGCAGGTTACCCCACAGAGGACCCTATTTCTCCCAGGAAGTCAAAACAGTAAGGATCTGATTCTGCTCCCTTTGACTTCTATGGCAAAACTCCAATCGACTTTATGGAACACCAGGTGCATTAGTCTGGGAACAAAGCCACATTTCATCCCAAGAGGAAAAGAGGGTGACAGTTGTGTTCAAGAAACAAACGTTTGACTCTGATAATCTGGCTAATTGACTGTTTCTAGTGCTGTATTCATGTGTAACAGAATGCAGCTCTTCTGAATAATAGGTGACTGCAGACTTATACTGCGTAGAACATATAAAACTTTCTCTTATTAGTGTCTTATTTACTTTTGCAGTCAACATGCTCTGGTTCAAATATAAATACTCTAATAAAGAAAATGTTAAAAAGAAAAGAACTCTTTTTTTGGCTAATGCCTTACCTGTATCTGCCTACCCAGCCAATTAAATACATCAAATCCTGCTTTAGTCCTCAGAGTAACAAGTCCAAGAATAAACTGCAGTCCAATTCCCCAAAATACTGGTCTCCAGGCAACCTAGCCATACAGAAAATGAAAATACAGAAATCACTTGATATGAAAAGAAATATATTAGTTTAACATACATATAATTAATGATACATTTAGCTACATTGTAGTGTTTTGGGGCTGCCAAAATGGAGCATACAGAGATTTCATCTCTTTGGGTTACCACAGCTGCCTTCCTCTTTACTATGGAGTGATGGATTAATGCCAACTCCCTCAATGTGATGCTCCCTTTTGATCCAAGTTAGAATTGCTCAGATAAAGATGGAGCAGTGCATGCTGAGCCCTGAAGAGCACAAACCATGAATAATAATAAGAAAAGAACAAGAGACACATTCCTCCCTGTGTATAGTACAGAGGGGAAATAATTGTTATGTGAATGCAACAGACAATGAAAATGTTAGCACATGATTCTTCTTTCATCATAGCAGTGAATATATCACTAGATGCTAATATAACATCATGATGTTGCTCATATAACTGGATAAAGCATTGGACTGAGAAATAGGAGACTACTATTGTCTCACTATGTGATCTGGGTAAGTCATTGCACTTGACTATGCCAGTTTCCCCATTTGTAAAATAGGGAGAATGATGCTTCCCCAACTTTGTAAAGTGCTTGAACATCTATGAATAAAAAGGGCTTATAAGAACCTGTGGGCTCTAGGGTGCTGATGCTTCTGCATAGGAAGTTTAGGCTGGGTTTTTGTTAGAGGAGCCCCTGAAGCTAGATACTGCAGGAAGTACCACCCAGCAGGGCCTGAGTGGCTGCCCTGCAGCCCACTGATAAACTAGGAAGCCAACACAGGGAGCTGTCTGAGCAACAATGCTTGCTTGCTCGTGCTCTAGGCCTTGCCTTGCTGTGGACCCTAGACTCTGACTTCTGACTCTGGTTCATCCCTGACTGCTGCTTGCCTGCTGCCTCTAACTAGGTGCCTAACTCTGACTTCCTGGTATCCTGACCCAGCTTGATGCTGACTTTGCTACTTCCTTCCTGCCTGCAAGGTGTTCCTGAGCCTAACTTTGTGGTATCTGGCTTGCCCCTGACCCTACTACTTGTCTTCTGACTGCAACTAGCTAACTGACTGGTGTATACAGGCTGCCCACGGCCTGCCCCTGACAGGGCTACATGCGTGTTAAATGTTATGATTATAATAATATACAAGCATTCATTATTGGGTTATTCCATCTGGAAATGTCAATTGATGACTATAACCCTATACTTCAGGCTTTCTGCTCTGCTATCACAGTTTGTATATTGTAAATCTGATCAATTTACAAGGACTGAAGTAAGGTTCAGCCTTGCTGATTTGCTCCCACTTTAATAAAATAGGCCAATTAGATGTAATGAAGACCCATGGGAGAACACCAGATTTGGCACTTATTAATTCTCACTTCAGTTGCTGGTAGTAATGCTTTGCAAAGGATTATGGGCAGTGATGGGCTGCCAAAATCTTAACAACCAGTTCCCTATAAAAAGTTCTGATTTAAGGGATGTGCCACAGTATGTATTTTTTGCACCTTTCTCCATAAGTGGCAGCAATGCATTAAGTCATTGGGAGTCATACTTAACAATAAAAAAAATAAAAAACATTTTTACATGTTTATTACAATAGAAACAAAGTATTGCTTTATTAAACACATATCAACATAACGAACGAGGCAAGTGCGACCCCTGTTAATAAAATAATAAACTAGACCAGGGGTGGGCAAACTTTTTGGCCAAAGGGCCACATCGGGGTTGCAAAATTGTATCGGGGGCTGGGTAGGGAAGGCTGTGCCTCCCAAAATAGCCTGTCCCTGCCCCCTATCTGATGCCCACCCATTTCCTGCCCCCGACTGCCCCCCTCAGAACCCGCAACCCGTCAACCCCCACCCCCGCTCCTTGTCTCCTGACAACCCCTTCCCAAGACCCACCACCCTAACTGCCCCCCCAGGACTCCACCCCCTACCCAACTTGCCCCGCTCCCTGTCCCCTGACTGCCCCGACCTCATCCACCACCACCCTGACAGACCCCCGCAACTCCCATGCCTACCCAACCCCTGCCGTTCCCCATCTCCTGACCACCCGCCCAGAACCTCTGCCCCCTCCAAGCGCTCCCTGCCCCTTATCCAACCCCTCCTCCCAGCCCCGGCCCAGCCCCCTTACCATGCTGCTCAGGGCAGCATATACGGATGCCACGCAGCCTGCTGGAGCTCGCAGCCCCACCCCCTTACCATGCCACTCAAAGCGGCAAGAGCTGCCGAGCTGCCCAGGAGCAGTCCAGAGCGCTGGCGCCGGCGGCGTGGCACACTGTGGCTCTGTGAGGGGGGGAAGGTTGGGGAGGGGCCAGGGGAGCTCCCCGGCCGGGAGCTCAGGGAACTGTAACAATTTTTAACAACTGGTTCTAAAACTGCTTCAAAATTTAACAACCGGTCCCAGCTCACCACTGATTATGGGGTAAAAGCCAAACAGTCATTATTCAGGAACAGAAGGGGCTGTCAGGAGGACAGACTGAAAAAATAAGCATCCTCATGGAGTTCTGTGTGTTGCTCTTTCCCTTGGCTATGGAAAGCTTCAGCATAGGTATAGAAGTGTTACAGGAAGCTTTGTGAAATCTAATGAACCAGACAGTGGATTAATGTATGACTCAGATGAAAAACACTAATGTTATGCATAAAAACAGCAAGTAAAAATTGAACAGGGATTTGTGGCAATCAAAGCACAACCTTTACAAAAATCTCTCCAGTGCAGAGTACTGATGCGGCTATCACATTTCCTTGGAAAACAAAGATAAATAAACCAACAGGCATATTTAGAAAATATAGTGAAGGGGTAAATAGAGTGAATTAGAGCAGAAGCCTTGCACCTCTGAGGGCCTTTGAAATAATACTTTGCACCCTACATGCTTCCTATCTCTTTCCATGTAGTTATACCCTACCTAATGCTCTAATAGGCCTGGCCATTGCTACTAGAGAAAACAACATCTCTAAAGTACAGATTCATTTTGTACTCAGTCCTTAAAAATAGGCAAAACTCCCATTGTGGCAAATCCTGAAATTAATAGGAGTTTCATCTGATTAAGGACGCAACGTAACATGAATAAGGACTGTAAGATCTGGTCCATTGTTTTTTAAAGTTTTAGGAGATACTGAAGTGTACTTCATTCCATTTTTCCATTGATGCTACCCTTCTCTCTTTTACTGGATACTACTAAAACAGATTCATGCTGATATCCTTCTAGCAAATGTGTCTTCATTGTCAATAGGATTATTTGAACATACGTAGAAAGGGACTTAGACCATTGAAGCCTGAGTGCCAGCCAAACAACAAAGATAATTTTCACCAATTGACCCTGAGCTATTTAATGTAACATGTACTGTGGTTTTTACATGAAGTCAGAGTGAAATGGTTTCTTTTCTTACTATAGAGAAATGGTGAAAATGTACTGTATAGACTTGTATTTTAATTTTACAGAACATAGAAAATGTTATAGTCAGAGTCTAAATCTAGAGAATCCTGGATTTTCTATTGCTCTTATTGGTCACAATTTTGCAACTCCCACTCGCATTTTCTTATTCAAATTGAGTAGTGTTGTATGTAAACAGTTCCACTGACTTCACAAAAATACACCGTGACTTCAGTGGAACTCTTAACATGAAGTACCACTCAGCGTTAGTAAGGGTTTCAAAGTCCAGGCCCACTGTGACTGCTGGATATCAGAACAATGATTAAGATTTTTGTAAGTGTACAAGTATTTGACCAAATGCATCCATGCATATGACCATATACGTACCTCTCAATACTACATTAAAAAATAAAGTTGCAAAGTCCAGCACTCAACTTAGGAAATGCCAGAATTCAGGTTGCCTGTGCAGTACAGTAAATATTGTAACTACAGTTAGGTTTGTAGATAATTTATATAGTTATGTGTAAATTGCAGTTGGCGGGGTGGAACTGGTCAGCCCTAGTGAGTACATTCTTAAGACCTAGTCAAAACGAAGGAAAAGATCAAGAGTTAGCCAAATACTTACTTTGGTTGGGTATTTGGAAAAGATCAACGTCAAGAGAAGATACATCACAAGCCCACCAAAGGAGATGAGCTGATTGGTTCCCTGTCTGGCAGTGTCAAAGATGAGCCAGCAAATGATAGCTGCAATTAGAGCTATCCACACCACCCTATCAAAAGGGAAACAAATATAATATCATACACAATATCTTAATAAAAAGAAGAGATATCAATTACTCCAATTTCTATTTTATTTTAGTTTTTTCAGACCAATACTGCTACATCAAATACCACCCATCCCAGCCTCTGAGCACCCATGGCAAATTCTTAAAAATACATCTCTACATAAATAGGCAATTACCCAGAGATAATATTACCCCAGCAGCAATATGAATATCATAAAAATCTGTCACTCACATAGGGTGACCGGATAGTAAGTGTGAAAAATGAGGATGTGGGAGGTGCCTGTATAGGACAAAGCCTGCCTGCAGAGGGGGGAGGGACTGAGGAATCTGTCTGTTAGCCCATTTTAAACAACAACATCTTCTGATACCTATAACCAAAGAAGGAAGCAACAAACAAGCTGCACTTGGTTGTCATGAAAAAATGTGCAGGGATGGAACCTTCCGCTACTGTAAATCAACAATCTATTTTATATGGCCCTCACTACTGTATTATCTGAACACCTCACAAACATTCATGTATTTACCCTAGTAAAACCTGTCTGTGGGAGGGCTTTACTGTTATCCCCATTGTATCAATGGGGAACTGAAGCATGCAGACCAAATAACTTGTCAGTGGTCAAGCTGAAAGTCCCACACCAGCACAGAATTGAACCTAGGTTTGTCAGGTGCCAAGCTAGTACCCTAACCACTAGACTAGCCTTCTTCTGTATTATTAATCAGCATGTTTATTATGCTAGGACCTAATATGGTCCCTGCCCTTAAGCACTTACAATCTAAACAGATGAGACACAGGGTTGGGGAAGGGGTAGAATGCACAAGCAGAGTGAAAAATGTGATGGCAGAAAATGGCCTATTACTTTTGGGGTGGGTTTACTTAGGAGGGGATCAGGAAGGGAAGTGGGTTAGGAGGATAGGGAAGGGGAGAAGATGGTAAGAGGGGCAGGTGTGGTGTGAACCTGAGGTAAAGAAATAGGGTGAGGGGTGGGTTATAGCAACTGCCAGTTAGCACAGAGCAGAGAAAATCTAGTTAAAACTGTAGAACATTCTCTGAATGTCCAGAGGTCCTGGCTTTGGCTGCTTCTGTCTCTTCTGGCTAGAGTGTCTGACTGGCTCCTCTCTGCAGTTTTCTACCACATGCACCATCTGCATCCTACCGCCCCCAGAATGTGTGTGGGGCAGTAGGAATGTGTTCTGGGTCCAGGAATGTGTGTGGGGCAGTAGGAATGTGTTCTGGGTCCAGGACAGTGCTGGGCAGAGGGGGTGTTCCCAGCTTGTTCCCATTTTGCCCCCTCTCTCCCAGTGAACATGCCCCCACTATGACTACTTCTGTTCTTACTGCTTGGAGACAATATAATGTTCAACTTTTATAATTAGATTGAGTGGTGTGTGTGAAGACCACAGGATGGATACACTGGTGTCAATCAGGATTAACTCCAGTGAAGCACTGGATTTACATCAGTATATGTGAGAGAAGAATCAGGCCCTTTATGAGCACACAGTCATTTTCCACTAGAAAAACATGTGAAAATCCCTGCTATTAAGTGCAAACAGATCCCTCCCAAAGACAAAAAAAAAAAATTGCTCTTCAGAAATATTTTTGAGCCCTAGAATAACTGAGAAAGGGGTGTGAACTGCATCAGAGGCAGGCATTTTGGCCAATTTCCTTTCCCTTTTGTGTCGGGATTTTAACTGGATGGGAACCTTTAAGATTCCCCTCCGGCACATCACTCTAATGTAATATTCCTTTTGCTGCCAGGTATTAGTTGATCCTAATTGCTCCAAATAACCAACCACTTTGTTAATAACATGTTATTTTGCACAGTAGACATGTTTGTCTCCTGAGGGGTAAATTATGCTCAGATACCACAGTGATGGGGCCATACAAGTACCTAGACAGATTAGATATAGATATAATACATTTCAGACTTCAGCAATTTGTTCATCTTAGATATGTATAAAGCCCTGAGAATTATGCTTTATAATGGGGAACCTGACACAACTTGAGTGCTAAGTAATGGTTTGAATAGCAGTGATCTAATATTGGAGAAGGAATCATTCAGGGTGCTTGCATTCACATTCACTTTCCAATGAAAACAGTAAATGGTTTTTAAAAAATGGTCCAGTGAAGTCCTAAATTTATAAACAGCTAAAAGGCTAAATTAACTTAATGGCATTATGTCCCTCTGCATAAAGTAAGAAGCCAGTTACATTTACCATTTTAGCCAAAACCACTGTCGTTTCAGAAACCTTTCACAAGGGGAAAAGAACTCAGCAATTTTGTCTTCATGTCTGGCCATTAAAGAATCCCAGCAGATGAAGAAGATGGCTAGAAGAGTGAGTACAAAAAGAGCCAGGGCTCTCTGAAAATTCAGGACACACGCTGCAATGACTATCACCAGGTAAACTGTCAAGGAAACAAGCATACGTATGTCAGTTACATCTGTCCCGTAAAAAAAGCAACCAAGCCAAACACACAACAGATGTCTATTTACTTACTTGAGCTTTAATTAGGAAATAGGAAAGTAAAGCCCTAATTCAGGAAAGCACTTGAACATGTACGTAAATTCCACTTGATTTCAATGAGATTCAATGATGAGCTTGAAGCTAAGCATGTGCTTCAGTGCTGTCCTGAAGGATAGCTTCGTGATTCCTGGCTTAAATATGGACAGTGCTATTACATACAACATATTCAATCACTATCAAATCCCATCACTGGGAAGTAGGGAAAGAAAGGGGTTCTGGTGTGTGTCCAAAGCCAAGCCCATTTTTAAGGTAGCAGCAAGGTAATAATAATAACCCAAACTCATAAATAGCACTATTCATCCTTAAATCTCAAAGAACTTTACAAAGGAGGTAAGCACCACTAGTAGTGTTACATATGGTGGTAATGTCCACAGTTTCATTAAAAACAAAACCAGTGAATGTTCATTCAGATTACAGGCCTGGTGCCAGAAGTATGGGGTGATGTGATGCAAATAGTTGTAAAAAGTAGACACGGAATTTGGATAATGCACTGTAGTTGGGTTAAGGGAGTTTTGAAGGCTGAGAGCCAGTAAGCGGGCAGGAAGTATTTCTAGGCGAGAGAGAGAGAACTAGGCTTTGCGGCAACAGTAATAACAAAGCTACTACATTGATGTGCGCACTATAAACACTTCAGGGATAAACAGTTATGAGGAAGGGGAAAGCAAAGCAGTTAAATAAGAATGGTTGGAACCTATAGCTAGCAGATGGGATAGGCGGAGAGATGAGATGAGACCTGGCTCATGGACATGGGGCAGGGATGAGGAATGGATAAGTAAAAAAACCAGCAGAGAAGAACTAATAACAACTGATTTAAAGTGTACATTAAACAATAATCCACAGATTAAACAAGAAATAATTCTGTTTCTGTGTTAAAGTAATCTAAATAAAAATTCGCTTTTAGGGGCTTCCATGTTGTACTTTTGGCTGAATAAAGCCTACCATATATTAGAAGAAGGCAGTTTCTTTGATCACTGGGGCAAAGTGAAACATACTACGGAACAGCATGTGTTCTGTGAACAAACCTCAGCTGTACACGCAACACCATCCACAGCCTCAGAAACAACTCTGACATTATAATCAAAGGGGCTGATAAAGAAGGTACTGTAGTCATAATGAACATGTCGGATTATGAACAGGAGGCTGCCAGGCAACTCTCCAATATCACATTCTACAGGCCACTATCCTCTGACCCCACTGAGGAGTACCAAAAGAAACTACACCATCTGCTCAAGAAACTCCCTGCTACAGCATGGGAACAAATCTACATGGACACACCCCAAGAGCCCCGACCAGAGGTATTCTATCTGCTACCCAAGATCCATAAACCTGGAAACCCTGGTCGCCCCATCATCTCAGGCATCGGCACTCTTACAGCAGGATTATCTGGCTATTTGGATTCTCTCCTCAGGCCATACGCTACCAGCATTCCTACCTGTCTTTGAGACATCACCGACTTTTTGAGGAAACTACAATGCATTGGTGATCTTCCTGAAAACACCATCCTGGCCACCATGGATGTAGAAGCTCTTTATACCAATATTCCACATGAGGATGGGCTACAAGCTGTCAAGAACAGTATCCCTGATGAGGCCACGGCACACCTGGTGGCTGAGCTTTGTGACTTTGTCCTCACCCACAACCATTTCAGATTTAGGGACAACTTCTACCTTCAAGTCAGTGGCACTGCTATGAGTACCCGCATGGCCCCACAGTATGCCAACATTTTTATGGCTGATTTAGAACAACGCTTCCTCAGCTCTCATCCCCTAGCGCCCCTCCTCTACTTGCGCTACATTGATGACATCATCATCATACGGACCCACGGGAGGGAGGCCCTTGAAGAATTCCACCTGGATTTCAACAATTTCCACCCCACCATCAACCTCAGCCTGGACCAGTCCACACAAGAGATCCACTTCCTGCACACTACAGTGCAAATAAGTGATGGTCATATAAACACCACCCTATACCGGAAACCTACTGACCGCTATACTTACCTACATGCCTCCAGCTTCCATCCAGGACACATCACACGATCCGTTGTCTACAGCCAAGCCCTAAAATACAACCAAATTTGCTCCAATCCCTCAGACAGAGACAAACACCTACAAGATCTTTATCAAGCATTCTTAAAACTACAATACCCACCTGGGGAAGTGAGGAAACAGATTGACAGAGCGAGACGCGTACCCAGAAATCACCTACTACAGGACAGGCCCAACAAGGATAATAACAGCACCACTGGCCATCACGTACAGCCCCCAGCTAAAACCTCTCCAGCACATTATCAACGATCTACAACCTATCCTGGAAAACAATCCCTCACTCTCCCAGATCTTGGGAGGCAGGCCAGTCCTTGCTTACAGACAGCCCCCCAACCTGAAACAAATACTCACCAGCAACTACACACCACACCACAGAAACACTAACCCAGGAACCAATCCCTGTAGCAAACCTCGTTGCCTACTCTGTCCCCATATCTACTCTAGTGACACCATCAGAGGACCCAACCACATCAGAGGCTCATTCAGCTGCACGTCTACTAATGTTATATATGCCATCATGTGCCACCAATGCCTCTCTGCCATGTACATTGGCCAAACCGGACAGTCCCTACGTAAAAGAATAAATGGACACAAATCGGACATCAGGAATGGTAACATACAAAAGCCAGTAGGAGAACACTTCTATCTTCCTGGACATTCTATAACAGATTTGAAAGTAGCTATCCTTGAACAAAAGAAGTTAAGAAACAGACTTCAAAGAGAAACAGCAGAACTAAAATTCATTTGCAAATTTAACAGCATTAATTTGGGCTTGAATAGGGACTGGGAGTGGCTGGCTCATTACAAAAGCAGCTTTGCCTCTCCTGGAATTGACACCTCCTCATCTATTATTGGGAGTGGACTACATCCACCCTGATCAAATTGGCCTTGTCAGCACTGGTTCTTCACTTGTGAGGTAACTCCCTTCTCTTCATGTGCCAGTATATTTATGTCTGCATCTGTAATTTTCACTCCATGTATCTGAAGAAGTGGGTTTTTTACCCATGAAAGCTTATGCTCAAATAAATCTGTTAGTCTTTAAGGTGCCACCTTGTTGTTTTTGTGGATACAGACTAACACAACTACCCCCTGATACTTGTGAACAAACTGAGTGATTTAAAAATAATGGTGCCTATTCCATCTTCCACGATATGCATGAAACTGGAAAATATTAGTGGAAATAAGGAGAAGCATTCACAGATTTGCCTCTGTAAACTGGACTATGCAACAAGGGCCTGACTCACAGCCTGCTGAAATCAATGGGAGTCTTTCCAATGACTTAAATGGGCTTTGGATTAGGCCCCAAATTTGCTGCCTGCAGTAACTAGCTACAAATGGATTTGGCACATGACAGCTTCCTGGATAAAATGTGGGGCAACAGAATACTTAATATACATAAATAATTACCTGCTTTTGCATGCTTATAACAATGAAACAGTATTTTGTAAGGCAAGTTGTTACTTGTAGAATTGATATATTAAATATTGACTTGTTCTTGGGAAGCCTCTCTCTTGAGTTATTCTGCAAGTTATTCTAAGAGTTTAGGTAGGAGGACCTCAAAAGGAAGCTCACAAAAGGACAGAATGGAACAACCCAATTTACTGCACAATCAGGAGAGGGACAAACAGGACCATTTGAATGAGTTCTCTACGTATGCTGGAATGCCGAGGCTTTGTGGCATGACCTTTCCATAATGAAACACTCTGGTGTGGGCACTGAATGGCTCAGAGAACGTTAATAGGACAAGGAGCCTTTCACTTCTAGAACACTGATTTGAATCCAGTCTAAGTTGGTACTAACTAAAAGTCATTAGTATCTGATTGCTGTTTAGTGGTGTATAGTACATGAATTTGTAGTCTCCAGCAAACTCCTAGAAGATATAATTTAAGATAACTGACCCCACTGTCTTAGCAGAGAAGCTGATCACTGAATGGACATGGTAACTGAACTACCCTTTTCATCCCTAAATGTAGTCTGTCCAGGTCAGAGATGAAGCATATTGGTGGCACAGCATAGGGAAGCTTCCACTATTATTGCTCTTGCTGTACTTGTCTGGTGAATAAATGGAGAATTTCAGTCTGGAACCATTATCCAGGACTAGAATTCACTTTTATCTCCTATATCTTCTCAAATACATTCAGAAAGATTTGATGGACTCTTATCTGTAGAAATGTCTGATAGTTTTTGAGAATGTATGTCAATTAAATTCCACTTCACACTATTTAATTCAAACATTGAATGCAAAATATGCATAGCCTGAAATCAAAGTAAAACTGAAAGAGGGTACAGTTATTTCCTATAGTTTTAAAAAATAAAGTACCTGCTATTAAAATTCCATATATCACATATCGAATTCTGGTTTTGTATTTCTTGCAAAAGTCACAGACTTCATCATATTTCCTTTCCAGATACCTAGAAGTAAACACAAGCAACCAAAGCAAACAGAACAAAGAAATAAATTCCACCAAAGCAGAAAGAAGAGTAATTCATACAGGAACATTGCATTAGATCTATCAAAGCTCCTGGACTGCCAGAGAGTTAATTTTGCATTCCAAAGTGTAAAATAAAACTCCTTTGAAAATCTTGGCTATCTTTTTGGAACTATTTTAGTATTAGTTATTTGACTTTGGACTAGTAGAGTGAAAATGGATTTGGGAGACCCTTAAAGGGCCACAATTTTGAAAGATTAAGATGTGGGTCTGTCCACACAAAATTCACATGTAAATGTACAACTGCAATGTGTCTGCAATTACTGTAATTGTGTGGAAATTAGATTATAGAATTAACATAAACTAGTTAGGCTCTTAACTAGTCATTAGTGTACTCATTACCAGATTTGTGTGCACATCTGCAATAATCATGAGCTTTATTGCAAAGGTGTAGTTTTTTGTGCATGCCAAGGTCCATGCACAAAATCATTGTAGTAATTCTGGATCTCTTGAAAATATAGCCCATCATTACAGGCACTCAACATTTATCAAACTTTAGATTATATGGAAACTAAAATTATCTAGTGTATCCAAATACTATAAGTGTATCTTAGCATCTGCCCTCCCCAGGTTTTAAGTGAACCATTTTTGGTTCTTTTTTTGTGTCTGTAGTGAATGTCATGGGATTTTACCATGGTGCACTAAGATGTAAGGGAAGAACAGTGTAAGGGAATTAATTCACCCCAGATTTTCATTAATATGATATATGGTGGTACAAAGTGTGTGTCTAGGCCAGTGGTGCAGCTCTCTCTGTGTTATGTGGGCCACCAAAGAACATATATACTACCTGTATGGCCCTGAGGATGTCACAGGGCCACAGATGTGTGCTGATTGGTCTGCAAGCAGCCTGTGGGCCGCGGGTTGAGAATCACTGAGCTAGACAATCACCTAAGCTTTGTGTAAGCTTGAAAAGAATTCACAGCTACAGATATGACCCCCTAAGTCAGTTCCTGACAACCTTTAGACTAGAAAAGCAAAGATATATTTAAGGATAATAATTATCCAAACTGACAGGTTTCAGAATAGCAGCCGTGTTAGTCTGTATTCGCAAAAAGAAAAGGAGTACTTGTGGTACCTTAGAGACTAACATCCGATGCATCCGATGAAGTGAGCTGTAGCTCACGAAAGCTTATGCTCAAATAAATTTGTTAGTTTCTAAGGTGCCACAAGTACTCCTTTTCTTTTTGCGGAATGCATCCGATGAAGTGAGCTGTAGCTCACGAAAGCTTATGTTCAAATAAATTTGTTAGTCTCTAAGGTGCCACAAGTACTCCTTTTCTTTTTGCAAATTATCCAAACTGTATTCATGTGGTAAACAGATGCAGCTGGAGATAAATACGCAGTGAAATTTAGCATGAGCTTCCTCCTTATGCTGTGGTAAATAATGATTAATTTTAAAGAAACAGGCAATGTCACATGCCACTGTAATGTGATTCATTTTTATTTAGTTCAGATTAGCACTCAAACAACAGACTAGGAAAAAGTTTGATTACCAGGTCAAACAGTAACAGATCTTTGATAAATGTTGTTTGCTTCTGACATGTCAATTTTTGTTACTGGAATTTCTATTGCCATACAAATTATAGCTCTTATTTGATAGGACATTAAGTTACCCACTAAGCCTCTGCAAAGAGATTAGGTACAAGGAAAAGGAAAGAAAGCTGAAGGAAAAGATATATAAATAAGACAGAACAGCCTTATCAATTTTAATTGTTGGTGAATGAATTAAAGATTATTAGCGATTACCTGCTGTGGTGTACTCTTACAGTGATATAGTAATGGACAGATTTTTTTTACAACTTAGTAATAGATAGCTAAGATAGGGTATGGTCATGAAAGGATACAGTCAACCTGTGGAACTCTTTGCCAGATGATGTTGTGAAGGCCAAGACTACAAGCGGGTTCAAAAAAGAACTAGATAAATTCATGGAGGATAGTAGCCAGGTTGGGCAGGGATAGTCTCCCTAGCTTCTGTTTGCCAGAAGCTGAGAATGGGCGACAGGGGATGGATATTTACCTGATGATTACCTGTTCTGTTCATTCCCTCTGGGGCACCTGGCATTGGCCACTGTTGGAAGACAGGATACTGGGCTAGATGGACCATTGGTCTGACCCAGTATGGCTGTTCTTATGCTTCTTCATTTATTGAATAGTGGAACACAAGCTGCTCGGTTACAGTATGTAAAGGTATTTTGTATAATTCTACAAATCATCCTTATTGTTGATTGTAACTCTGAGATCTTAAAATTGAATTGTAGTTTCTTACAATCTCTTTTGCCGTTACATCATTTGCTTAATGGGTTGGGTTTGATTATTTATTTATTTAAGTGCCTATCATGTTAGCTCCTTAAAACCAGGCTCCTTAAAACCATTCAATATTAAACAAATACACACATAATAAATGGATAATTTTACTCTGAGATGTGCCGTTGGAAGAATAGCATCTTGGGGTTCTAGTTCATTATCTCTCAAAGAACTGAAAGCCCATCTGGTTGTATGGGTGTAATGTGTAAAGTGTAAAAAAGCCAAAATGACTGAGAAATTAAAAATGTAATAGTAATAGACTGTCATGAATCCCACTGGTGCCTGAACCTGGTGATATTCTGAACAAAAAGAGCTCCCAATCATACTAGTAGCTGTTTCCATTTTTTCACATTGACACTCGGAGTGATAATCTTAGAATCACATTATATAAATGATTCCTTATCAAGTCTGCTCACTTTATAAGTACAAAAGTCATTTTCTGAATACTATTCCTGTAAACTTTATCTTAAAAGTTAAGCATGTAAGAACATAAGAACGGCCATATTGGGTCAGACCAAAGGTTCATCAAGCCCAGTATCCTGTCCTCTGACAGTGGCCAATGGCAGGTGCCCCAAGGGAATGAACAGACAGGTTATCATCAAGTGATCCATGCCCGGTCACCCAATCCCAGCTTCTGGCAAACAGAGGCTAGGTTCACCATTCCTCCATATCCTGGCTAATAGCCATTGATGGACCTATCTTCCATGAATCTAACTAGCTCCCTTTTGATCCCCATTATAGTATTGGCCTTCACAACACCCTCTGGTAAGGAGTTCCAGAGGTTGACAGTGCGTTGCGTGAAAAAATACTTTCTTGTGTTTGTTTTAAACCTGCTACCCATTATTTTCATTTGGTGCCCCCTTGTTCTTGTATTATGAGAAGGAGTAGATAACACAGCCAGGGCACAAGGAGAGCATAAAGGTGATTTGATTGTGTTACTTCCTTATTTACTTTCCTCTATACCACTTGTGATTTTATAAACCTTTACCATATCTCCCCCTAGTTGCCTCTTTTCCAAGCTGAAAAGTCCCAGTCTTATTACTCTCTCCTCATACGGAAGCTGTTCTATACCCCTAATCCATTTATTGCCCTTTTCTGAACCTTTTCCAATTCCAATATAACTTTTTTGAGATGGGGCGACCACATCTGCACGCAGTATTCAAGGTGTGGGTGTGCCATGGATTTATATAGAGGCAATATGATATTTTCTGTCTTATTATCTATCCCTTTCTTGATGATTCACAACATTCTGTTCACTTTTTTGACTGCCGCTGCACATTGAGGGGATGATTTCAGAGAACTATCCACAATGACTCCAAGATCTCTTTCTTGAGTTGTAACAGCTAATTTAGACCACATCATTGTATATGTATAGTTAGGATTATGTTTTCTAATGTGCATTACTTTGCATTTATCAACATGTGCTTAAGTACTTTACTTATTTCAAGCAGGGAGCAGATCTATTGAATAAGAATTGTCATTTTTAACAAGGCACTTTTAGAACATAGAGTTAGTTAAAATTAAGGTTATCAGTAGCTATACAAATCACTATTCTTACTAGCATTAATCTCCTAGAAGATGCACCTCAATACTGTCCTGCTGGTACATAATCCATAAAATGCCTAACTGATGGAATATACCTTATACAGTCTATGAAATCATAGAATCATATAACTGGAAGGGACCTCGAGAGGTCATCTAGTCCAGTCCCCTGCGCTCGTGGCAGGACTAATTATCTAGACCATTCCTGACAGGTATTTGTCTAACCTTCTCTTAAAAATCTCCAATGATGGAGATTCCACAACCTCTCTCGGCAATTATTCCTGTGCTTAACCAACCTGAGAGTTAGGAAGTTTTTCCTAATGTCCAACCTAAACCTCCCTTGCTGCAATTTACGCCCATTGCTTCTTGTCCTATCCTCAGAGGTTAAGAAAAGCAATTTTTCTTCCTCCTCCTTGTATATGTTGTTATTAATGGATTGATCTGTTTCAAGGCTTGTGACACAGGAATGCTAGGCTACTGGGATTGATTTTTATTTTTAAATAAATCAATGAGGCATTTGTCTTCAAAATAAAGAACACATAATGAATGGACTTTACAAGAACACAGGAAAAAATAGTTAGGTTAAATGTTAGGTCCATCTTGAAGATTTAATTCATGAATAACAATTTTATAGACATACCACTGCCCCCACCATATGCCTGATATTCTACTCCCACTCCATTTTCAGTGACATCAAAAGCTGGCTTTAGAGTAATTCAAGTGAAGCAAAGTGCTCTTTGGATTACTGTGTAAATAGAGATTCGTTACTGTGAATAATTATATTGAGCTGCTGATGGAAGAACAAAATGACCTGGGGAACAATAATAAAGCACTGTGAATAAGCCTTAATTATTTTGGAACTCTCAATGGTATTATAATAAATCAGAATTAATAACTTCCTATCACGTGCCCTTCATCTTCTTTGCCCTAACTCATCTTTCCAGTCCTATCTATTATAATTTCATTACTATTCTTTGTTTTGGTTTTCACCAAGAAGGTTGGTGGTGATTGGACGTCTAACATAGTGAATGCCAGTGAGAAAGAGGTAGGATCAGAAGAGGCTAAAATAGGGAAAGAACAAGTTAAAAATTACTTGGACAAATTAGATGTCTTCAAGTCACCAGGGCCTGATGAAATGCATCCTAGAATACTCAAGGAGCTGACTGAGGAGATATATTAGCTATTAGCGATTATCTTTGAGCAGTAATGGAAGACAGGAGAGATTCCAGAAGACTGGAAAAAGGCAAATATAGTGCCCATATATGAAAAGGGAAAAAAGGACAACCCAGGTAATTACAGACCAGTCAGCTTAACTTCTGCACCCGGAAAGATAATGGAGCCAATAATTAAGCAATCAATTTCCAAACATCTAGAAGACAATAAGGTGATAAGTAACAGTCAGCATGGATTTGTCAAAAACAAATCATGTCAAACTAGCCTGATAGAAAAGGAGGACTTGTGGCACCTTAGAGACTAACAAATTTATTTGAGCACAAGCTTCCATGAGCTACAGCTCACTTCATTGGATGCATTCAGTGGAAAATACAGTGGGGAGATTTATATACACAGAGAACATGAAACAATGGATGTTACCATACACACTGTAACGAGAATGATCAGGGAAGGTGAGCTATTACCAGCAGGAGAGCGGGGTGGGGCGGGGGAGGAGGAGGGAACCTTTTGTAGTGATAATCAAGGTGGGCCATTTCCAGCAGTTGACAAGAACATCTGAGGAACAGTGTGTGTATGTGTGGGGGGGAATAAACATGGGGAAATAGTTTTACTTTGTGTAATGACCCATCCACTCCCAGTCTTTATTCAAGCCTAAGTTAATTGTATCCAGTTTGCAAATTAATTCCAATTCAGCAGTCTCTCGTTGGAGTCTGTTTTTGAAGTTTTTTTGTTGAAGTATTGCCACTTTTAGGTCTGTAATCGAGTGACCAAAGAGATTGAAGTGCTCTCCGACTGGTTTTTGAATGTTATAATTCTTGACGTCTGATTTGTGTCCATTTATTCTTTTACGTAGAGACTGTCCAGTTTGACCAATGGCAGAGGGGCAGTACATGGCAGAGGGGCATTGCTGGCACATGATGGCATATATCACATTGGTAGATGTGGAGGTGAACGAGCCTCTGATAGTGTGGCTGATGCGATTAGGCCCTTTGATGGTGTCCCCTGAATAGATATATGGACAGAGTTGGCAACGGGCTTTGTTGCAAGGATAGGTTCCTGGGTTAGTGGTTCTGTTGTGTGGTGTGTGGTTGCTGGTGAGTATTTGCTTCAGGTTGGGGGGCTGTCTGTAAGCAAGGACTGGCCTGTCTCCCAAGATCTGTGAGAGTGATGGGTTATCCTTCGGGATAGGTGGTAGATCCTTGATGATGCGTTGGAGAGGTTTTAATTGGGGGCTGAAGGTGATGGCTAGTGGCGTTCTGCACAGACACACCCCTGGAACTCCGACCAGGGGTATTCTATCTGCTACCCAAGATCCATAAACCTGGAAATCCTGGACGCCCCATCATCTCAGGCATTGGCACCCTGACAGCAGGACTGTCTGGCTATGTAGACTCCCTCCTCAGGCCCTACGCTACCAGCACTCCCAGCTATCTTCGAGACACCACTGACTTCCTGAGGAAACTACAATCCATCGGTGATCTTCCTGAAAACACCATCCTGGCCACTATGGATGTAGAAGCCCTCTACACCAACATTCCACACAAAGATGGACTACAAGCCATCAGGAACAGTATCCCCGATAACGTCACGGCAAACCTGGTGGCTGAACTTTGTGACTTTGTCCTCACCCATAACTATTTCACATTTGGGGACAATGTATACCTTCAAATCAGCGGCACTGCCATGGGTACCCGCATGGCCCCACAGTATGCCAACATTTTTATGGCTGACTTAGAACAATGCTTCCTCAGCTCTTATCCCCTAATGCCCCTACTCTACTTGCGCTACACTGATGACATCTTCATCATCTGGACCCATGGAAAAGAAGCCCTTGAGGAATTTCACCATGATTTCAACAATTTCCATCCCACCATCAACCTCAGCCTGGACCAGTCCACACAAGAAATCCACTTCCTGGACACTACAGTGCTAATAAGCGATGGTCACATAAACACCACCCTATACCGGAAACCTACTGACCGCTATGCATACCTACATGCTTCCAGCTTTCATCCAGACCACACCACACGATCCATTGTCTACAGCCAAGATCTACGATACAACCGCATTTGCTCCAAACCCTCAGACAGAGACAAACACCTACAAGATCTCTATCAAGCTTTCTTACAACTACAATACCCACCTGCTGAAGTGAAGAAACAGATTGACAGAGCCAGAAGAGTACCCAGAAGTTACCTACTACAGGAGAGGCCCAACAAAGAAAATAACAGAACGCCACTAGCCATCACCTTCAGCCCCCAACTAAAACCTCAACGCATCATCAAGGATCTACAACCTATCCTGAAGGATGACCCATCACTCTCACAGATCTTGGGAGACAGGCCAGTCCTTGCTTATAGACAGCCCCCCAACCTGAAGCAAATACTCACCAGCAACCACACACCACACAACAGAACCACTGACCCAGGAACCTATCCTTACAGCAAAGCCTGTTGCCAACTCTGTCCACATATCTATTCAGGGGACACCATCATAGGGCCTAATCACATCAGCCACACTATCAGAGGCTCATTCACCTGCACATCTACCAATGTGATATATGCCATCATGTGCCAGCAATGCCCCTCTGCCATGTACATTGGCCAAACTGGACAGTCTCTACGTAAAAGAATAAATGGACACAAATCAGACGTCAAGAATTATAACATTCAAAAAACAGTCGGAGAACACTTAGATTCATAGATATTTAGGTCAGAAGGGACCATTATGATCATCTAGTCTGACCTCCTGCACAACACAGGCCACAGAATTTCACCCACCACTCCTGCAAAAAACCTCACACCTATATCTGTGCTACTGAAGTCCTCAAATCGTGGTTCAAAGACTTCAAGGAGCAGAGAATCCTCCAGCAAGTGACCCGTGCCCACTTCAATCTCTTTGGTCACTCGATTACAGACCTAAAAGTGGCAATACTTCAACAAAAAAACTTCAGAAACAGACTCCAACAAGAGACGGCTGAATTGGAATTAATTTGCAAACTGGATACAATTAACTTAGGCTTGAATAAAGACTGGGAGTGGATGGGTCATTACACAATGTAAAACTATTTCCCCACGTTTATTCTCTCCCCCCCCGTCTCCCCGCTGTTCCTCAGATGTTCTTGTCAACTGCTGGAAATGGCCCACCTTGATTATCACTACAAAAGGTTCCCCCCCATCCCCCCCGCTCTCCTGCTAGTAATAGCTCACCTTACCTGATCACTTTTGTTACAGTGCGTATGGTAACACCCATTGTTTCATGTTCTCTGTGTATATAAATCTCCCCACTGTATTTTCCACTGAATGCATCCGATGAAGTGAGCTGTAGCTCACGAAAGCTTATGCTCAAATAAATTTGTTAGTCTCTAAGGTGCCACAAGTACTCCTTTTCTTTTTGCGGATACAGACTAACACGGCTGCTACTCTGTAACCTGATAGCTTTCTCTGACAGGGTAACAAGCCTTATGGATAGCGGGGAAGCGGTAGACATGGTATAGCTTGACTTTAGTCAAGCTTTCGATACTGTCTCGCATGACCTTCTCATAAACAAACTAGGGAAATGCAACCTAGATGGAGCTACTATAAAGTGGGTGCAAAACTAGTTGGAAAACCGTTCCCACAGAGTAATCAGTGGTTCACAGTCATGCTGGAAGGGCATAACGAGTGGGGACCCACAGGGATCAGTTCTGAGTCCGGTTCTGTTTAATATCTTCATCAATGATTTAGATAATAGCATAGAGAGTGCACTTATAAAGTTTGTGAACGATACCAAGCTGGGAGGGGTTGCAAGTGCTTTGGATGATAGGATTAAAATTCAAAATGATCTGGATGAGAAATGGTCTGAAGTAAATACTGTAGGATGAAATTCAATAAGGACAAATGCAAAGTACTCCATTTAGGAAGGAACAATCAGTTGCACACATACAAAAAGGGAAATGATTGCCTAGGAAGGAGTACTGCAGAAAGGGATCTGGAGATCATAGTGGATCAGAGGCTAAATATGAGTCAACAGTGTAATGCTGTTGCAAAAAAAGCGAACATCATTCTGGGATGTATTAGCAGGAGTGTTGTGAGCAAGACAAGAGAAGTAATTCTTCCGCTCTACTCTGCTCTGATTAGGCCTCAACTAGAATATTGTGGCCAGTTCTGGACGCCACATTTCAGGAAGGATGTGGACAAACTGGAGAGAGTTCAGAGAAGAGCAACAAAAATTATTAAAGGTCTATAAAACATAACTTATGAGGGAAGATTGAAAAAATTGGGTTTGTTTAGTCTGGAGAAGAGAAGACTGAGAGGGGACATAATAACAGTTTTCAAGTACATAAAAGGTTGTTACAAGGAGGAGGGGGGAAATTGTTTTCATTAACTTCTGAAAATAGGACAAGAAGCAATGGGCTTAAATTGCAGCAAGGGAGGCTTAGGTTGTACATTAGGAAAAACTTCCTAACTGTCAGGGTGGTTAAGCACTGGAATAAATTGCCTAGGGAGGTTGTGGAATCTCCATCATTGGAGATTTTTAAGAACAGGTTAGACAAACACCTGCCAGGGATGGTCTAGATAATTAGTCTTGCCATGAATGCAGGGGACTGGATTAGATGACCTCTTGAGGTCCCTTCCAGTTCTATGATACTAAGACTCTAAACTTTAAGGGCCCCATTCTGAGAATGGGAGTCTCTGCTCAAAAATGTGCACACAACTGCGTGTTTGCAGATGCTTAGTTTGTACACACAACTATGGTAATTGCAAATGGTTATTTAGACACTCAAGTGCTTAATTTGCACTCACAATTACAGCAATTTCCGCCCTTTTTTTTTAACATGGCCCTAAAAGTTTAAAATGGGAAATTGTTTCATAAATGCTAGTAAAAACACAAATTTCCAAAGAGCAGGGAGGAGTGACTAGAGAAGAATAGCTCATTTGGTTATGTAAAAATAGTTAATTACTTTAGAAGTTGTGTGGCATAAAAACTAATGCTAACTATTTAAGATAAATATTTTAATTTTATGACTGCTTGTGAAACTGACCAAATTATGGGCTTGGTTTTCCAAGTTAAGTGTGTAATGCATATTTTATGCATATGCTTAATTTATGGCTCCAAATTCCCAACTTGTGCATATAAATTGGGTAATTTTACATGCACATGGCCAGGTCAAGTAACCCAGTTTGAATGAGATAAATTCAAAGTACCTGGCTACCCAGCAGCTGAGTTGCTAGAGTTTGCTGAACTATAAAACAGGAAAACTGTGCTTATATGAAATCTTCTCCCATCCCAATATGACAGAAACATGTTAATTCAGAAGTCAGTATTTTATCTCAAGCTCAAGAACGTCTTTTATGGAGATTGGATGCACACACACAGAGGGACTATCAGCTCAATTCATTGTGTAATCACTGACACCTGTGCAAAGTAGTGTAAAACACTACCAAATCAGGATGGTGGTGGTTTATATCTACTTTGCACTGGTGTGAATTACTATACAATATGCATGGCAATGATGAATCTTGAACTTCCAGCAGGAATCCATTAACAGGCTCAACTATTATTTAAGCTACTATGCAAAAGTGGTGCTGTTGGATCAAATGGGCAAATCTAGTCTATGTAAAAATATTAGCTTCTCTAATTTGCAAAGATTCCTGATCATAATCACATGCTCAGTTCCATGATCATATACGTCAGTTGCAAGGCATAATAATTTTAAATATAATGTAGTTTTTTCAATACACAAATTACTAGGAGATACAAAGGACTGCCTGGCTTAGTAATATGGCAGCTGAATTTTGGCCTGTCATTCAGGAGGCTGAGACATTGGCAAATTTTTGCTTGGAGTGGGGGTGAAATGGGTGGAAAAGTTGCTCATTCAAAAAAAAAAATTACCCTTGTAAGAATGTTTTCTCAGCTACTGAGTCATGTTTGTTTTTATGCTGATCACTCTCGATATTGATGTGTGTATCCTCCTGGAAAACAGATACATAAAAATATAGTGAATATGACATATTTCTCTTAAACACAGCTGAGGTGGTTTCACAGGGCAAAATTTGGTTTCATTCTGTAGCTGAATCACAATCAGCATGCAGTCTCAACAGGAACTCTCAAGAGTAACATCTCATTCCACTTATTCTATTCATGACACACATTCTCTCTCATTTTGCATACAGCTCTGATTCAGCTTTGCGGTACCAACACTGTTATTAACATCAAGCACACTCAGTAGTTATATAGCATAGCTGTCAAGTGATGAGCTTTTTGAATTTTGAACCTTCTCAAAGCCCACAAAATTTGAAAGGGGGAGGTAAAGAAAGAGACTAGCCTGGCCCCTCTATGTCACTAGATGAGGAAAAGAGCCAAGAACAGAATAGCTTTGTATAGCTGATCAAAAGTGAATTTTATATTCTAGGTGGATCTTGTAGCACTGCCTATTAAGGTGACCTGACTTTTCATTTTAAGACTCTGTTTTCAGTTAATTATAACTTTTGCCAAACTTTAACCACTTAGGCTGAAATTTCCCATGCCAGGTGTCTGCTCAGTGCTCAGTGTTTTTTGGCTAGTGTCAGTCAAAGTAGTCCAGTTGCTTCCAAGAAGGTGGGTAGGGAAGAATATGTTGTTTTGCCCATGTTTAAAAAATTCTGGAAACATTTTATTTGAAAATCTCTAGCACCCCCTTGCTTTAGAACAGGGACTTGAAGTCTGGCAGGGAGGTGGCCTTTTTGTCAGGGATATCCTTTTAGGCAGATTTTCAAAGAAACAATTAATCTGGCCAAGTTATAAGCCTTTGAAATTTTGTAGTTTACATATGACAGCTTTTAATTTTAACAGCTAAAAACGCTAAAGATTTTATCCACCCTGACCATGCTTGAGCCTCTCATAGCTCCTAGTGCTGACCAGACTGCATGTGCAATTCACATTGAGCAACTGAGCATGCTCCATCCCCTCACAACTTCTACAGGTAAACAAACTGGACATGCCCAGTCCCCAAAGAGTGACTGAGCATGCTCCAGACTGGTGATATGGTGGCTCAGAAGGACTTTCCCTGTAATAGCAGTTCCCAATAGCTCAAGGCTGGGGTGGGGCCAGGTACTGGAACTGAGAGCAAGGAGCCTGTCTCTCCTGTGTTCTCTGTGACCCTACCCCCTGCTGGCACCCTGACAGTGGGAAGGAGGAAACCACCTGATTTGATTGCAGAGGGACAAAAGGCAGAGTGGGGGGAGGGAAAGAAATAGACTGAGACAGTTACTTGCAGGAGGAGAAACTGACTAGAAGTTGGGGGGTGGGGGGACATGCTCCTTCATAAACCATATTTCTCTGAGGTATAAAGTATGCATCAAACATAGCCAGAACACTTTCACAGTCATCTTTGTGTCAGACTTCAGTAGAATTAAAGGATTTGATCTGCTTGCTTCCTCAGAGCATAAATTAAAGAAGATACCTATATATCTCTAGTTTCTTTGTGGTGCTTGGTAGCAATGTAAAATCTTTCAAAATATTGTTTCTAGTTTGTCCATTCTGAAGGTTTGTCACAGCCAAAATTCTCTGGGGACACTGAAGAGTGGCATGTTGATGAGATCCTGCAAGCTTTGTTACAGCTTTCCTTCTGTTTGTGTTCTTAGTTTACTCCTGACACCATGTCATGTACTTCTGTCCCAGATAAGGACTGGTCACAGAGCTTGCTTTTACACAGCAGATATGTCCATTATAAGATCCTTTAATGCTCTGCCAGGTATGACTAAGGTTTGCTTTAAATAAGGTATTTTACACACAGTGCCAATTAGTAGCTGAATAGTATAATACAGTTTAGTTTCCATTACAATGGGATTTCCTCCAAAACACCACTTATATCCGGGACTGGTTCCTCTCTACCAATTTCAACTCGTTACCTTCCAGTCATTTTTGTTCTTTTTGCCCCTTCTACTCAAATGCCTAATGTCACCTGCTTTCATATTATATATATATATATATATATATATATATATGAAACAGATTCTTTTCAGTACATCACAACATAAAGCATTCTTCTTTGTCCCTTATAAATTAAAATGTTAAAAATAAAAATTAACCAAAATAAATATGTACAAACAATATCACAATTTTGTCTTAATATATCAATGCCAAATTTATTTGTGAAGTTCAGCTACAATTCTTGATCCTGATTTGCATTTATACTACTGCCCTTTAAACCATTCTGGCAGAGTATTACACTTACATTTCCTGTAAGATCCTTTTACACTGCCAGAATGGTGAAAAGAGGCCTTAGTGTAAATTCTGTTCTTTCTTTGTCAGCTGAAAACTGTAAAGTAACTGAAGGTTTTCACATAATTAACTGAATTTTCTGTAATACAAGGAAAGCAGTCCCCATATGTTGTTTTTGTTCTTATCCCCTTTCAATGTGTTATTTTAGCATGTGACGAAAGTGACTGTAATAATCAATTGTACACTACTTGGTATGAGGCTGGAAATATTACAGTGTGCAATTATATTGTGAAGCAGGACAATGTTGTCTTAAAAATATGTACTGATGCAACCATACTATGGACTATACACTAGCCTCCAAAGAGGAAATTTTATTCAGTTTGGCTGGTAGTTTGGAGCAATTGTGTGTTGAGTAATTTTAGACTTTGTATGCCATAAATATTTATGCTACTTACGTTCACAAAACTAGTTTATAAATCAAGACCTGTCACTATTTTTCTCCTGTTCAGTCTATTTTTTTCTGCTGCATATTATACACTCTGTTGAAAGCTCTGAAATGCCCTAAGTTCATTTCCAGGGAGACCATTTGAAGCAAACTAGCTCAATGGGAAAACTAACAAAATAATTAAAGTGGCACGTAGGGAAAAAAAAAATTTGCTCAGAAGCTACCACTCATTTTCCTATGTGACAGTCCAAAGCTACATGGATAGAGGTCTGTTTGTAGCCTTCGTGATTCAAATTTCCATGAGAGGGCCCTGAAAGCCTTTCAGCTCTGTGGAGCTAGACTATTGTATATTATCTGCCCTATTCTACTTAACTTTGATTACTTTCTTTTTGATATTCACTGGGAAATAAAATGAAGATCAAACGTGAATCAAGCCACTCGTACTGTAGGTAGTATTTGCCAACCAAGGGGTTCTTTCCACTATACATCTGTAGCAGGGTTCTATCCTGATGGATCTAAAGTGATGAGGCTATCAGAGTGCCATTTTCTCTATAGTTAAATTAGGGTTATACTGCATCTGTTCATTTTGGATAGGTGGAATCAAGAGACTCAAACCTAAATTACAGCTGATCACACAGAATGAAAAATGGGCTCATTTACTTGGCTCTATCTTCCCAAGTCAGACCTCCTAACTCTTAATTTTGCCATGATACAGTCATGCTTAAAATGCAAAACAGTGGGGGCTAAAATATGATTCTGAGTGTCCTGGGAAGGGAGCTCTCTTGGGAGTCATAAGTAAGGCTATGGTTTTGTCATGGAGGTCGCGGAAGTCACAGAATCCGTGACTTCCGAAGACCTCCATGACTTCAGCCTCGGTGGCTGGGACCTGCAGGGTTCCGCCACCTCCCTCAGTGGCAGGGAGCTGTAAGGTACTCCCTGCCACTGAGGTAGCAGTCTCCCAAGCTCTCATCTGCCATGGGCAGCAGAGGTACCCCGCAGCTCCCAGCCACCACAGGCAGGGCGGGGTACCCTGCAGCTCCCTGGCCACCACCGTTGGGCAGAGGAACCCCTACAGCTCCCCAGCTGCCACCGCAGGGCAGGGACACCCTGGCAGCTCCCATTGGCTGGGAACAGCGAACTGTGGCCACGGGGAGCTGCGGGGGGCTGTGCCTGTGGACAGTCAATGTCAGCAAAATGTCTCGGAGCCCTCAATCAGATTACCCTGATGGGATGCATGTGGCCGGAGGGCCACAGGTTGCCCGCCACTGTACTAGAAACTTACAGGATGTTCATTCTCATGCTACACTGCTGGCATTTGCTGGTGCTATATAATGGTCAGGTGTCTTGTGAGGTCAGAGATCCACCAAGGGCCGGTCCTACAAAAGCTTATGGCTGTGAGTAACTTTACTCACACAAGCAGTGCCCTAGAAATCAACAGGGCCCTAAATGCAGTGAAACCTGGGTTTTCAGCCATTTGTTTGTGGTAGATCATAAAAGGCAGATCTCTTGCCAATAGTTCTTCTACCAGAAGTGATTGCAATTCATTTCACAGAGATTAAGGGCTTGTCTTCACAGCACCGCAATCCAGAGTACGGGGTCTGATTTGTAAAGCACTTTGAAGCATTGTGCTCTATTTGCCTCATGTATACCCTGCTGGCACAAACTAAAAGGTACCTACAAAGTAGTTTGTCCCAGCAGAATCTCCATGGGACAGGTAGAGCACAACACTTAGTGTGCTCTACAAATCACACTCCCATACTCCAGACTGTGGTGCAATTTAGACAAGCGTTAAGTACAATAGATGTACTTAGCTCTTCCTAGAGTCTTAAGCCCCTGTTGTGAAAGACGCATAAAAAGTTGAGAGGTATTTCCAGAACACATGTACAATTCGAAACACATCTAAAAACATAATGTGGTGACTGCATAGATGGTGCAATAAATAGGATAATACTCTACACAGAACACCCAAGGCTACGATGTTCCAGGCATAACTTCCCTGCCCTTTGAACTGTATAATACATAGGTAGGCTAATATACTCAGGAACTGAGGGGAAAAAATTAATTTCAAATGGTTATATAACAGGGATTTAGCCAAATAACTTCTTTCTTTTGGGTTTTCAGAATAACAAAGAGAACCTATTTGCACCATTGAAAATGTTTAAAATACAATATTATGATACTAATTTATGATACCTTTGTCAATCTGCCTTCCTAGAACAGCATGAAAAATAGAGATACACGAAACAAAAGTTAAAGGCTACATTGTGTCTGGCCCTGCGCAAGCCTAAAAGCATCTGAGGGAAGTGGGGGTAAGAAACTTACTTCCTTTCTTTCCTGTGACAAGGCCAGGCACAATCCCAGAGCTGGGACTGAGAGACTGTCTACATGGAAAGTTAGTGTGCACCAAGCCAGGGTGTGAATTTACAGTGCACTACCTACTCTGCATTAACTTCCTGTGTGGACACTTACTGTCCACGATAGTGCTTTTGTGCAGTTTAGCTTAGTATAGGGCACTGCCTGATGGCTCCTTCAGTGTGTAGTAAGAGTATCCACGTGGGGAGTTAGCGCTGAGAAACTAGCGTGCTGTAAATTCACACTCTAGCTCGCTGCACACAACTTCTCCATTTAGACAAGCTCTCAGGGGGCATTAGAACTTCTGGAGATTAGGCCTGATGGACATGTGACCTCACAGGCCAGTATGGGGAGAGCACATACTGAATTCTGTTAAAGGGCCTACATTCCTCTGAAGTCCCCAGAATAATGGTTCCTGCCTCAGGCACACACCACTTCCGAGAATCTGCAGTGTGTCTATCTGCATTGCTATCTTATATGTACATGTAAGAAGGGCTGGCTGAAAATTTCAGTGAAAACTTTTTTTTTTTTTAAACAGATAATTGGATTTTGACTAAACAAAAAATGTTATGGAATGTGCCTCATTTCCTCAGTTTTTTCATTTTCAACAAAAATACAAAACTGACAAATGTTGGTATTTGGCTGAAAATCTGTTGTTTTTGTTGAAATTTTCTGTGGAAAATCCCTCGTTTTCTGACCATCTTTTCTAAAATACTCCTCATCTTCCTTGAATCTTAGTGCCTCACAATCATTAATGGATTTTATCCTCATAGCACTCTTGTGAGGTAGGGCAGCACTATCCCCATTTCCTTAGAGAGGGAACTAAGGAAAAGGGTAGATTAAGTGACTTGCCCCAAATCATGCAGGAACTCTGTGGGTGAGCCACGAATCAAACCCAGCTCTCCGAAGCCCAGTGCCCATCTTTCTTCCCTCTAGCCTGGGCCATGGGCTGGGTCTTAAGGGCACAATCTTACATTACCAGTACTCTTTCTAACTGAAGAATTTCATTGATGGCACTTTAGATTAATTTGTCGTTCCACTTTAAAAAACAGATTTTTATTTATCTCTAATACATAACACCCTTATAAAGAAAGAAGGGCTGTTTATAAAGTGGGTTTCTTTTGTCCCACTCTCCTATTTAAAGTAGACTATAACAAATATACTGAATGGTTAAGATTTTCAAAATAATTATAATTTGCCTCAGAAGCAGTTGGAATTGTCTCATGTGACACCAGCCCTCTTGGCTGACACACCAGAGTCTGAATGTGTCGGGTGACCTCCAGAATTAAAAGCATGAACTACTGCAGCTTGAGCTATAGCTCTGTAGCTGGGGTCTGTAACAACTCATATCTTCAAGGGATCAGCACAGAGGGGGAATGGTAACACCCTCCCCCACCCCCACTGGGTTATACAATGTTAGCAATTTCTTTAAATATCCCTGAATCTACATCTATTGTGTTAAAATGTTTAAAAAACATGAACTTGGAATAGAATTTGATTTTTTTGGCTTTCAGACTCATTGTGTCTGAAAGCATTTGTTAGGGGTCCCATACTGCTGTGCCCTTTTAAGTCTACAATATTTTAACCTGAGTTGTCCCCCCCAAGCACTGCTGGAAATTAGTGTAGCACATGAGCTGCTGAAGTGTGGTACAGACTGTTGGAGTTCTGCTAGTGAGCATTTACCCCATATTTCTCCAAGTGTTTGGATTTACTTCCAAAAAACAGTACTGTAGGGCCCACCACAAACACAGTGGGCCAGATTCTGATCTCATCTTGACCCATGTATCTCAGGAGTAACTAGAAGGATTCCAGATTTACAGTGGTGCAACAAAGATCAGAACCTGGTGTAACATGTCACCAGTGGAAGAGCAGTGCCATTATAGGTAATCAGAGTAGCTAGTGGTGAATTAACTCTTTTTGTTGCCCTGGATGAAGTCTAAAAATGTTGGCCTTGCACACTCACTCCTTTCTCCTTGCATTTAAGGGCAGCTAATGAAAAACTTGTTACCACTGCTTTTAGGCCTCTTGCCACCAAACTCAGTCACTGGACAAGACTTCAAATCAGGCAAATGTATTAACTAAAGCATCTAATGGAGCTGCTTGAAATATGGAGATTTTTTTGTGAAAATATTGATGAAATCTTTGCTGTGCACTAACTTCACCATGCAGACAAGCCCTAAGTTCAAGTTCTAGAATTGTGTCTGACCTTTTGAAGGTAAAGGAAGGAAAGAAAAGTTTTGATTTTCAAAATTTTTTGACTATCTCTAGTAAATCTAAGTGATTAGTGACTCACCACATGGGCCAAGTCATATAGCCAAAGGAAATGAAATAGAAACATTTGATGTAAAACCATCTGTATAGCATTTCTGTCACCCTTTGACCATTGGATGTTACCTCTTATTTACTGTTGCCCTGGGATTTGGGCCATCTAGTGGATGTGTAATTACAAAAACCAAGTATGTGCTCAATTCGGGGAGATAGGGTATAATTTTATGTCCCGTCGGAAAAATAGCCTCACTAAAAGTGCTGGAGAGCCAGACCAACATTTTCAACTGTGAACCCTCCAAAAACCAGCAAAACCTAAGAGGAAGAAAATACTTCTTTCAGTGTCAGTGGATTCTGGAAAGTGGAATTCCATTTTGCTTATGGTCAAAAATGTTTACAGTGTAGAATCTGCCCATGAGGTTTTAGATTAATAAGTTAAATAAAACCCATAAAGACAGAGGGAAAAAAATCAGGGGCCTCATAGCAGCAAAGAATTTACTATAAAGGACCACATTCTACTCTCGGTTACATAGATTTGACTCTGGAAGAGCTCCATTGAATTAAAAGCTTTAGACTATTTATAATACTTTCTACAGAAAACTGTCACCACACCCTCTACAGGTATAGCTGCACACTGAGCTGGAGGTGTAATTTCCAGATTGAAAATGTACGCCCCTGCTAGGTCTGATTGAGCTAGGAACCTAAAAAACAGCAGTGTAGCCACAGAGGTGCAAGAGCAGCAGGAGGGCTACCTGAGTATGTACCCATCCAAACCACCTGAGTATGTACCCATCCAAGAAGCTAGGCATATACTCGGCATGGCTAGCCTGTCCCACTGCTACGGTTACACTGCTGTTTTTAGCTTCCTAGCTCATTCAGAGCTAGCAATGTCTCCTCAAGCTGGAAATTACATTTACAACTCAAAGTGCAGACATACCATATGTCAGCTCTCTGCCTTTAGTACTCATCATGACCAGCATTGCTATGCCCCATGTACGTTTTGGATAGAGCTGTTATGAAATTATGAAATATTTTCAGGAATCCTGGTAGTGATATCAATGTATCCATGTCTTTTTGATGGATTTCTGAGAATAGGACTGGCTCACCTCTCAGTTTACTGATTTCAGTTCTAATTCAGTTATTCATTTTATTCCTGGATGTACTATCACAAGTGCATATTCATTTTCTGTCTTGACAGTATTACTAACCCTACTATGTTTCTGGTTCGTTCTGACTGTAAACATGGTTACTCTAGTGACTGGATATTATTTTCATCTGAAGAAAAACAAAAACCTTACCGGGTCACTCTGCACAGCATCACTATTTTGTAAATTCCTGCTTCTTAATGAATTGTTTCTTAGCCCCTCCTCATTTATAACTTCATCTTCAGAGTTGTTCTGAGAAATATCAAAATTGTAAACAAGATGTTAGTTCAAAACGAGAATCAAACATCTTTCTTTAATGTAGGAATAGTTGACTCTAGTTGCGACAATCATGCTTCTGCGCTTTACTTTAGCAAGACAGCAAAAGTACAGAGTTGCTCTGTGCTCCAATACTGATCTGCATGCAAAACTCAAAGGAAGAATGGAGGAGAAAGGGGTGCTTTAAGATGCTGAGTGCCGAGTCACTTTATCCCTCAAATTACAAGAAAAGTCATACCCTAGAGAAACAAGAAATGGTAGATGCCAAATCTTAATAATTGTCCTAATAATAAGGCCAATTCAGGGATGTGACTTCCACTGTTTTAGTCATATGAGGTTCTTACCAAGCCTTATGAGTATTTTATTAATAAAGAAAGGCAAAGAAAGAAAAAGTAAAGCTAAAACAAAACAAGCAAGAGGAAAACAATGGTTACTTCAGTATGTCTCTTTATGGAGAGCTTTGAACAAAGATTACACCTCAGAGAGCAGCTCCATCCTGATGGGGATGCTGTTCTCTCAATAGGTTAAGACCAAAGTACATTATTCCCCCTATCAGTAGTGAGTCCAATCTAAGTGTATGGAGATAATAAAAACAGTTTGTAGATGGGTAAGGGAATTTCATTTAAGGGTTGGTGAATCATGGATGGACAGAGGTAAGTTGTCTTAACTAAGGCCTTGTCTACACTACAGGGAAAAGTCGATCTAAGCTATGAAATTTGAGTTACGTGAATAGCGTAACTCAAGTCGATGTAGCTTAGAACTACAGTAACTCCTTGCTTAATGTTGTAGTTATGTTCCTGAAAAATTCTACTTTAAGCGAAATGATACTAAGCGAATCCAATTTCCCCAAAAGAATTAATGTAAATGGGGTGGTTAGGTTCCAAGGAAATATATATATATATATATATATATACACACAGTATAAGTTTTAAACAAACAATTTAATACTGTACACAGCAATGATGATTGTGAAGCTTGGTTGAGGTGGTGGAGTCAGAGGATGGAAGAGGGTAGGATATTTCCCAGGGAATGCCTTGCTGCTAATGATGAACTAGCAGTCGGCCAAGTCCTCAACAGTTAACACATTGTTGTTAATATAGCCTCACACTCTACAAGGCAACACAAATGGAGGGAGGAGACACAATAGACCAGTGATTCTCAAACTTTTGTACTCGTGACCCCTTTCACATAGCAAGCCTCTGAGTGCAACCCCCCCCCCCTTATAAATTAAAAACAAACACTTTTTTATATATTTAACACCATTATAAATGCTGGAGGCAAAGCGGGGTTTGGGGTAGAGGCTGACAGCTCACGACCCCCCACATAATAACCTCACGACTCCCTGAGGGGTCCCGACCCCCAGTTTGAGAACCCCAGCAATAGACGTATGGCAGTGGCTGCAAACATTCCCTGTGGAAACTGAACGTGATGATGAACCCACGCTATCCCACTGGATCGTACCACTCCCTCCATTTTCCAAAGTGCCGGGGGGTGCACGTGTGCACGAGACAGACTCACACACCATGTGTGTGTGTGTGAGAGAGAGAGAGACACACACACCGTGTGTGTGTGTGTGTGTGTGTGTGTGTGTGTGTGTGTGAGAGAGAGAGAGAGAGATGCACATTGCCCCTTTAAGTATGCTGACCCCACTCTAAGTACATTGCCTTTTTAAGTAGATCAGCAAGCTGAGACAGCAGTTGCTGCCAGCAAGCTCCGTCCATCCTGAGCCCTGTAGTGTCCCCTCCCTGCTTTGTGGAGATGGGGTACAGAAGCAGGGGCCAGGAGCAGGGGGAGGAGGAAACCCTGACATCAGCACCCCTCCCCCACTCCCGCACAGCAAGCAGGAGGCTCCGGGAAGCAGCTCCAAGGCAGAGGGCAGGAACAGCACATGCAGTTGGGGGAGGGACACCTGAACTGCCTGGCAATTGATAGCCTGCTGGGCGGCTGCCGCACAGGGAACTTAGGGGAGCTGACAGGGGGGCTGCCGGCCCACCCTGTTTCCAAGCTCCCACCAGCTAGCTCCAACGGGTTGCTCTTCCTGCAAGCAGTGGACAAAGCAGGTGGCTGCCAAACAACGTTATAAGGGAGCGTTGCGCAACTTTAAAAGGGGAATGTTCTCTAATAGATCAGCGATGTAAACAATGAAACGTTTACCAGGATGACGTTAAGTGAGGAGTTACTATACTTACCGGGGGTCCACGCTACGTGATGTCTATGGGAGACGCTGTCCTGTCAACTCCCCTTACTCTTCTCAATTCGGTGGAATACAGGAGTCGACGGGAGAGCCATCTGCAGTCGATTTAGCAGGTCTGCACTAGACCTGCTAAATTGACTGCCGATGCATTGATCACCATGTGTTAATCACCCGGTAAGTGTAGACAAGCCCCAAGTCCCATGACCTGAAGTAAATATTTCACTCAGTTACTTAAAAGAAGCCATTTAAGAGTTACTTAACTGAACTAGCAATATTTCTTATGAACTCATCCAATCGCTTTAAGGATCTTGACACAGGCAAATAAATGAATGCTAAGAATCTTAAATTCAAATAAGTCCCAATATTTCTCTGTTTTCCCTGAGGTTACTTTATATCTCTTCTTCAGGAGTACATAGTCTAAACAATCTGGTGTTTAACAGAAGTTGTTGGTACCTTAAATTACAATAGCATTTCAATATCTCATTAAATCATTACAGGAACTATTTAAGTCTAGTCTATTGGCAGTGCTTTTGGAAACATTAAGTCATCAGTGATGTTGATGTTGATGTCACTGCAAAAGCAGTGCTGGACTGGAAGGTTGCTTCTTAACAATGCTGTGTTGTGGCTTGTTTGTTCTTTGTTGTCTTGATTCTGTTTATTTTCATGGCTGAGAAGAGATGAACAGGCTGAACTGAGAGTGCTGAGTGGTATCTCAGTTCAGATAGATTTATATCCTTCTCTTTCCATAGTCTCACTAAAGGTGGCAGCCACACTGTGCTACAGAGTAAGTCTTCCAGAAAACATAGAGATGCCACACCGTGTGTACTCTAGATGCAGTCTTGGGTTTCCTGAGATGCACTTCCTGCTGGGGCAGAAACAAAAGCAGCCCAGTTGCAGGATGCAGCTACACAAAGCAGTAGGAAGTTTGTTTCTTCACTGTTGTTCATGGTTCTGCCAAAAAAAGGATTTATCTTGAGGCGTCAGTAAAATACTATACACACATCTTTCAGAGGCTTGGCTGGATCCAAATACCTGTTGCTATCACCTCTTCACAGGCTCAACACCTTTATGGGATGGTCAGCTCCTGAATATGTAATCTGCTAAAGCATATGCAGCAAAGTTATACATTTTCTTCAACTCATATTACTTTTGTCTTTGTGGTATGACATTTTCGGAACATATTTACAATAGAGTTTAACTCTTTCTTTTATTCAACTTATTTTTGGAGATGCCCCTTTAGTTCCATCAGGGCTTAATACACGTTGAAATTCCCTTTCAAATGAGTCCAAAGCTTCTATTTACTACATAGAAGTATTTGAGCTTTCAAAATATGTCTTTTTAAATTTAAATGATTCTTAGAGAGAGTCTTTAAACTCATCAAAGAAGGTATTACCTCTTCTTTACAATCTTTGGAAAGGTGGTTCGCGTCTGAGCATCAGGGTCCACGGGTCTCAACTGCCAGCCCAGGACTCTCTAGGAGTCAGTATGTTCTGACCTGCCTCCCAGTGATCTGTTAACAGTCACCAGAACTCAAAGCTCAGCTCAGCAGAGGATGCCAGTCCTGGGATCTGACTGGAAAGGCTCTAAGGATCGCCCTGCTTCTATTTAAACCAAGCAGAGGAACAGGAAGTCATTTGTGGAACTGGATTGTTCCCTGCTTAGGATTGCCTCCACTGCACTACCTGATCCTGCTGCCTGACTTTGACCTCCTGGTATCCTGACCCAGCCTGCCACTTGACCCTGACTTCCAGCCTGCCCTCTGTCTTGTCTCAGACTCTGATCACCTGGTAACCTGACTCTGCCTGGCTGCTGACACCCAGGGGTGAAAGTAAAGCTGAAGACTTACCGGTACGGGGGCCGGCTCCACGGTCCAGCCCTTCCATGCTGGCTGGCCCATGCCGCCTGGGGTTCCAGTGGCAATTTAAAGGGCCCAGAGCTCCGGCTGCTGTCATGGCAGCAGCGGTGGTGGCCGGAGCCCCAGGCCCTTTTAAATCGCCATCCCCAGGACAGCTGCTTCGTTTGCCCCCACATCCCTCCATTAGCGGCTGGGGGGGGGGGAAGGGGCAACGACATTAAAGCACTGCCACAGCAGCGCTTTAAGCAGGGTCCTTTGCCACGGCAGCACTTAAAAGTCAGCTGGATACGGGCTGGTACTGGCGGCCATTTTTTATCGGTACGCTGTACTGGCCAGTACCAGCTTACTTTCACCCCTGCTGACACCCCACTCCAGGTATGGCCTTTGGCCTGTCTCAGATTCTTGTCTATTGGTATCCAGACCCAACCTGTCTCCTGGCTCCTGACTTCTCTGACCACTAAGTCAGATCACTCACGTCCCAGTAGCGAAACTGAGTTTGGTCAGGAAGTTGCTTAACCATTGCCTGAAAACGAATTAATTCCCCAAATAATATAAATATTTTATAATCAAGTGGCTTCTTATATTAGTAACCATTTATAAGATTACTTTATTCCATATCAGTAAATAAAAGATATTACTACTCACATAGCAGTGGTATCAATGTCTTACATGGTTGAATTTAGATACAAACCATTTGCAAGTGAACATCACAAAAAAGGGGGTTATACCATCTTAAGCATTTAAGGAACAATCAATCAAAGGTTTCCACCTTTTAAGTGGAACTGTGAGCTTAGATATAACCAAAATATTTCTCAACTATACATATTTTCCTTAAAGTTAAACAAAGGAATATTTTAGGCTGTATAAAAATCCATGTCCCAAAGAATATTTCCAGAATTCTTCGTATGAGTTTCAAACTGAGGTTTTCCTCCTTGAAGAGAGGAGGTGGGAAAGAAGTAATGACAAGAGACTCCTGGTTCAGCTTTTATGGCCTTGATATATCCAGAGTGAAACATCGTTTTTCTTTCAGATACTAGGAAAAGTCTATCTTCAGATCCCCGTCGAAGGGGGAAGAAAACCAGTGTTGTGTGTTCACACTGACAGCTGCCTGCGCAATAGCGTGTTCACATTTGCGGCACTTGCAGCGCTATTCGGAGCGGTGCACTCTGGGAGGCTATCCCACAGAGCACCTCTTTCTCTTTTGCCGCTAAGACTTGTGGTAAGGTGAAGGGGGTTGCGGGGCATCCTGGGTCCAGTCCCAATGCCCCATGATGCATTGTTTCGCATCCCAGCAATCCCTGTGCTTCCATTCGCATTTGGCGCCATCTTTCAACTGTTTGTGTACTGCGCACCCTGCCTCATTCAGGCTGCAGGAATGGATCTCGAACTACTGAGATACTGCTCGCTCTGACCAACACATCACGAGTGGCACTGAAGTTATTCCTTAATTTACAAAGTCAAGGGGAGTGCAACACTGATCTCACCATGCGTAGGAGCTACAACCTGAGATTGCTTGTGTGTTTCACGGAGGGGCTAACCAGAGTGGAACACCGCTTTTGGGCTCGGGAAATAAGCACTCACTGGTGGGATCACATTGTGATGCACGTCTGGGATGACGAGCTGCGACTGCAGAACTTTCGCATGAGGAAAGCCACATTCATGGGACTGTGTGATGAGCTCGCCCCAGCCCTGCGGCGCAAGGACACGAGAATGAGAGCTGCCCTGTTGTTGGAGCAGCACATGCCGTTGGAGCAGCTGGCTTCTCCAGACTGCTACCAATTGGTCGCTAACCAGTTCGGAGTGGGAAAGTTGACTGTTGGACTCATGTTGACGGAAGTCTGCAGGGCCATTAATCGCATCCTACTTTGAAAGACTGTGACTCTGGGCAATGTGCATGACTTAGTGGATGGCTTTGCACAAATGGGCTTCCCTAACTGTGGAGGGGCGATAGATGGCATGCACATTCCAATTCTGGCACCAGGCCACCTAGCCACTGAGTACATTAATCACAAGGGATATTTCTCAATGGTTCTCCAGGTGCTTGTGGATCACCGTAGATATTTCCCAGACATTAATGCAGGCTGGTCTGGAAAGGTTCATGACGCATGCATCTTTCGGAACACTGGCCTGTTCAAGAAGCTGCAATCAGGGGCTTTCTTCCCAGACAAGAAGATCACCGTAAGGGAAGTCGAAATGCCCACTGTGATCCTGGGAGACCCCACCTACCCCTTAATGCCATGGCTTATGAAGCCACACACGGGGCAACTAGACAGCAGCAAGGAGTAGTTCAACAACAGGCTGAGCAAGTGCAGAATGACTGTTGAGTATGCATTTGGCCGTTTAAAAGCCCACTGGCAATGCCTGTATGGGAAGCTGGACATGGCTGATGACAATATTCCTACACTTATAGCCGTGTGCTGTATGCTCCATAATATTTGTGAAGGGAAGGGTGAAAGCTTCACTCAGGGCTGGAGCGCAGAGGCTCAGCACCTGGAGGCTGAGTTTGAACAGCCAGAGACCAGGGCTATTAGAGGGGCACAGTGAGGAGCCATGAGGATCAGGGATGCCTTGAGGCAGCAATTTGAGTCTGAAAGCCACTAATATTTGTTGCTATGCTTGGGATTGCAGTGCTTGTAATGCTAGGAGGTGACTGGTGCACATGATGCAAGAAGGGGGCTTAACATAATTGTATGTTGCTTTGCAGTGCTCCTTTTGCTTTTACTTAATAGAATAAAGATTGCTTTCAAACCAACACAATTCTTTTATTAAAAGACAACAACCAGAGGAGAGAGTCAAACAACAAAAATACATCAGCAGGGAGGGGAATGGGTAAGGGAAGGTCTCCAGAGGAGGAGGGGTCCCAGGATGGCTACAGATTTGTGTATGTCCAGGGATCATACCCAACCTTCTCCTTTGGAGTACAATGTAGCGGGTGCTGTACTTCAGCAGGGCCAAACTGCAGAGGGATGGGTGTTGAGTGCAGTGCGTAGTGGGAGTCCACAGTGCTGGACTGTGAGGAGTGGAATGCTGTGGGTAGAGAGTGGAGCCAGGAGGTTGATAAGAGTGTGTTGGCGGGGGTGGGGGCACATGGGAAAGAGTTTTGTGATAGTGGCTGCAGGGGAGGGCGGGCGCGGAGCTGCTCATTTTGAAGAGCTAGTATTGCCAGGAGCATGTCCACTTGGCGCTCAACAAAGTTTAAGAGATGCTCCATGGCTTCATTCTGGTGTGCCGCATTCTCCTTTCGGTCCCTCTTCTCACTGTCCCGCCACTCCTTCAATTCCTGTTTCTCAGCAGGGGAGCGCATTATAACCTCATGGAGAAAGTCCTCCTTAGTTCTTCTTGGCGGCTTTCTCATTCTGCGCAACTGTTCTGCTGCAGATAAAGGAGGCTGGCCTCCCAAGGTCATCTCTGTGAAGTTTAATGCAACATTTTACAGAAGCAGTATTGTTTGCAACACAGACAACACTGATTCAGTGCTTTAAAACACAGCCAGTACTCACACACGTGTCACTAACTGGCTGACCCCAGACAAGCACACATGAGCCACAAGTCCCCCAAAATGGTGAGTAACTGCAGGGGCAAGGTGAATCACTCTTCCCAGACCCTACTGTACACTGGGCATGTGGCTTTTGAGGAGAGCCAGCACTATATCTGGGGCTTGATAATCATTCCTGTCCCCACACTTTCCACAGGAAGTGATCATTATGGAAGATATCTCACTGCTGAGGGAATCAAGGAATCAAGGGAGGGTCTTCTTCAAATCTGCGGCTTCTGCCCTTGCCCCATGTGGCTCCTCTGTGTGCAGCAATGGCCCCCTCCCCCCGCCATGATGGCAGAGTGGAACAGGAAAGTTACCATTAATGGGGCAAGAAACAAAGCAGCTCCGCCGAGGAACCTGTGGCAGCAGATTGCCCAGTATCTTCACAAGAGTTTCCTGGAGATCTCTTTGGGAGATTCCTGTGAAGTGAGGGAGTGTAGCAGGTGGTCACCCGCTCTGGCCCTGAGGGGGTTAAAACAGCCCTGGGAAAGGCTAGGCTGATTGGGGAAGCAGCCACAGCTGGGGCCACGCCCCAAGCAGGCCACAGCTGGCCCTATAAAAGGGCTGTGAGCCAGGAGCTCAAAAGGACTCTCTCTCTAGCTATAGAGAGAGAAGGACCTGGCTGCCTGGGAGCTGAGCCGGGCACCTGACTGGAGCAGGGCTGGGGAAAGGCCAGAGGAGCTGGGGAGCTCCAGCCTGGAGAACCCGCAGGCTGCAGGCCCGAAGCAGGTACTGGGATTGCAGAGGTGGGGCCCAGGGTTCGGCAAAGGGTCCACTCTTGACTGGCATGTGAGTCAATGAAGTATCCACAGGGGCTTCACAGGGGTCTTTGCAGTGGAGGTGGGGTCGCCATTGAGTATCGCATCCAGCTCTTTGTAGAACTGGCAGCTTGTGGGCGCAGCACTGGAGCGGCGATTTGCCTCCTGCGCCATGTGGTAGGCAGTCTGCAGCTCCTTTATTTTTACCCTACACTGCAATGTGTCCCAGTCATGGCCCCTTTCAGTCATGCATCATGAAATCTGTCCATAGGTATCATAATTCCTACGGCTGGAGCGCAGCTGGGACTGCACAGCTTCCTCTCCCCAAATGCCAATGAGGTCCAGCAGTTCAGCAGTGCTCCAAGCAGAGGATCACCTGGTGTCTGGAGCAGGCATGGCCACCTGAAAAGATGCACTGAGACCACTGCACGCATCACCGGGGAAACAGGAAGGGGACTTTCAAATTTGCAAAGGAATGTAAGGGGTGGGGATGACGGTTGGTCACCTGAGGGCAGGACAGTAGAGTTCAAACCGATGACCAGAGAGGTGAAAACAGGCAGTGTGGGACACCTCCTGGAGGCCAATCGCAGCGCTGAAATCGCCACGGTGTCTACATTGGTACCGCAGTGCTGTAGCCCTGGCGCAGAAAGCTGTACGCCTGTCAGTTTCTGCACACTAAGTGGCTTGGCAGTGTGTACACCTCAGGAGTTACAGTGCAGAAAGCTGATTTACTGTGCAGAAACTTGCCAGTGTAGACGGGGCCTAGATGACATCCTCTTAGTCTCAGAAGACGGGTCTATTTGCCATAGCCTTTCTACATAATCATGTCCTTTGAATTTGGAACCATTTGGTTCACTTCTTCTGTACTTCCTCCACTTCTATCATACCAGTTTTGAATAAGAATATTCTAGATGTGACTCCACAGCAATCTGTTAAACAAAGTCAGCATAGATTCCATTATCAGTGTTTAGTATTCTGTCTAGACATAGTGCACACCCAAGAATTTTTCCAGATGATGATGAAAGATGGGCTGACATCACAGCACTGCAGTAACTGCTTAGAGGTTACAGATTGTTTTGGAAGGAACTGTTATATTGTTAGAGATTAGTCAGGATGACTTTGAACCCCAATGCATATCCGGTGTCTACTGATGCAAATGACACTTAGTTGCTTTTAGTGTGTGGAAATACTTGATTTGCTTGCACAATCAGAATAGCTGCATGTTCAAATATAAGTACATAATTGCTCATGCTTTTTTCTGTCTGGACATCCAGAGCCTTCTGTTTTTAATTGACCTGTAAAGTCCATTTCCTCAAACTTTCAGACATTCATTCATTCAGCCAGTTGCAAATGAAGATGTCTTCTATGTGATTCACCAAATCTCATTTTCCCCCCTAGCACATTGTTCATCCTGGCTTCATTCTTCATCCTGCCTCCTCTGTTAACTAGCATGCCACTATCATTTATAAAGGCATCAATATGCAGGTTCTATCCTGAGACAGAATTTTCCAGATCAGTAATGCTGAGGTCCAGGAATAGTGACTTTGGGACTTTTAAATCAATTGTTGCCAGCATATGCTGAAAGATATCAAAGCTACTGAACAAGAGAGAGAAACATGGATTATTTATATATTGAATTCAAGCAAATGGCTCTCCCATGTACAGCACAGAGAGATGGAAGATGAGCCAGCAGATTTAAATTCAGTGGGTCCAAAGTGAAGGTGCACAAATAGTGTAAATTAAGCCCACTTTTGTACATTTGATATTTTTAAAGGTTTAAATCGGCTGTGGAGAACTAGGCAGCTGTAAATCTATGACACAGTGGGTGGACAAGTAAGAATGATGTGACAGACAGGCTAAGCGTGTTGCACAACTGGCTTATAGAAACCAATAGAAAGCTGCTTACTATCACAGCAGACAACACTTTTGACAGGCAGAGAAATAAAACCAGAGGAACTGAAGCGGAAAGAGAAGAAGTGACTTTTGAAACTGCTCATAAAAAAATAGTCAGAGTCATAAATATGGTCCTGACTCTCTGGTCTGCCCTCTGGCTTGTCTCAGGCTCTCATCTCCTAGCAGTCTGACTCTGCCTATCTCCTGACATCCCCATTGCTGTGGCATTCACAACCTATCTGTGTTTAACTCAATTTATACTTTGTTTGCTGGTTACTTTAAAAGTCAGGTGGTTTTGAGTGTATTGGAGTCCTTCTCACAACTCCTCAGTATATGCCACCTCCCGTAGATCTGTGGAGGAGGTGGTGAAACTTTTGGATTAGCAGCAGTTTTAATGAGAGCCCAGAGTTTTAGCACTGACTTAAAGCAATCTTCAGCTAACAACCCAATTAGGGTGTTTGAGAGATGAGCCAAGTTAGCCCCATGGCTATACAGTGGGAACTGAATTTTGTTACTGACTAGATTGTGGCTTTAATGCCACAGCCTTGAGTTGGCGACAGCATGGCACAGATGTCCAGCAGATCAAATCAGTGAGGTGTTCACAAGCGTGACATTAAGAGTATTCAAAGTTAGATGACACAATATTGCATAACCTCTGTACCACACTACTTATGTATATTGTAGATATATATTGTGACAGGGTCAGGCCAGATGGCTGCAGGAGAGTGATAGAAGGCAGACATATTAGCTCTAGGTTAAGTACGTCCCTTTCCCCTGGGTAAGGTAACAGGAAAGGTTTTGTTTTTTTTTTTTTGAAACAGAAAAAAAATTTTATTGTGACAATTACAAGAATTACCAAAGAACCAAATCAAAGTATGCAACAAAACAACGCAAACAGAAGGTATAACACAGCAGCTTTCAGGAGGGAGAAGTGTTCAGGCTAGCCTGGGCCCAGAGCGGGGGGGCTTGGTCTTCCACCCTCCTGAGTTACCTGGTGGCCTAGAGCGGGGGGCTTCCTCGACACTCGTGGTCTTCCACCCCCTCGAGTTACCTAGTGCCGCGCCCAGTGTCACCGATTATCCCCCCCCGAGAGTGCCCGGCAAGATGGGCACGGCTGCGGGGTGGGCAGTTTGGGGGTGGGGGGGTAGACACCCACGTATTATAGGGCCCTCCTAGCAAAGGGTTAGATGGAGGGAACCGGATGGGGTCACCGAGCAGAGAACCCCGGACAGCGCCCACCGCTCTTCAAAGGTGTCAAGGGAGTCGGTGGACGCCGCCCAGAGGAACTCTGCCCGGATACGTGAATGTACTGAGGATAGGAAAAAGGCCCTACAATCGCAGGACGTTTCATGGGCCAACCTCCTCTCTCTGGTTTTATAAATGGCTGTTTTTGCCAAAGCTAGGAGGAGGTTAACCAGGAGATCCCGCGATTTTGTGGGGCCATGGATGGGAAGTGTATAGATAAAGAGGTGGGGAGAAAAATGAAGCCAGAAGCGCAACAGAATATTTGTGAGGAGCCGAAAAAGGGGCTGCAATCTGGCACACTCTAAATAGACGTGCGCCAGGGTTTCCCTCACATTACAAAAAGGGCAAGTATCCGGGATGGAAGTAAACCGTGTCAAAAACACGCCCGTGCTCACAGCTCCGTGAAGGAGCCGCCAACTGATGTCTCCGACGGGCCTCGGGACCAAGGTGGAATACAAGCTGGCCCACCGAGGTTGCTCACCCTCCAAAGGTGGCAGGAGGTCCCACCACTTTGTGTCGGGGCGGGACACCAGGGTGTGGGCGTGAAGGGTGTGAAGCGTGAGTGTATACAAATATTTCCGTGATGCAAGTTGAAAACTGACCGGCTGCAGTTCATGCAGCCGGCTCGCAGTGAAAGGGTGAGGAGTTTGTCGGGATCGGCAGGGTAGGGGCCCAATGGAAAGGTCCGGTGGGCCCAGGGTAGAGGATGAGCGTGGTGCGCCCTCGCGCAAGGCTCGGTTGACATAAGCCCGAGCAGCGGGGGTCAAGGCGGCCTTCACCTCCTGAAGTACGCGCCGGGGAGTACGGGGGCTGGAGAGCCCCATGCGCCGAGCGAGCGTCAGGGGATCCAGCCAGTCTCTCCGGTCATAGTCCAGGAGATCTCCGACCTTCGTGACTTCCGCCAAGACCAACCTCTGGCGCACCGAGCGGGACTCCGCCACCTGCACACGGAGTTGGGGGTTGTGTAGCAGGGGCTCCGTGAGGAGATCTGCTCCCGCGGTGGCCGCCACGGACCTGGTCGTTAGAAACAGTTTCCAGGTCCGGAGGAGGTCCTGGTAGAAGACCGGCAGCCCGGAGAGGTCTCGCGGAAAACCTCTCGAACAAAGGTAAAAGAGCTGCCGGTCGTATCAGAGCCCTTGGAAGCGGCGCAGGAAGGCGTGCGCCAGTATGCTCCACGTCGAACTACCTGCACTGTAAAGGAGCCTCTGCAGGGCCTGGAGGCAGAAAACGCGGACCTGAGTGTGCAGACACTTCAGGCCCTGTCCTCCTTCCTTCAGGGGTAAATGAAGAACTCCAACAGGGGCCCAGTGCATTCCCGACCAAAAGAACTCTAGAATCAATCTCCGGAGGCGGGTCAGGAAACCCAGGGCCGGGGCCAGCGTGTTGAGCCGGTACCAGAGCGTGGACAGGACTAGTTGGTTAAGCACCAGTGCTCTCCCTCGGAGGGAGAGACATCGGAGTAGCCCTGTCCATTTCCGGATCCGCTCTATCACCCCGCCCTCCAAATTTTGCCAGTTCTCCGGCGGGGAAGGGTGCGTGGCGGAAAGGTAAACGCCGAGATAGAGCAGAGGACCCGCGCTCCACCGGATGGTCTGAAGCGCGGGTGGGAGGGAGCTTACCTGCCGCCAGTCCCCCACCGCCAAACCAGAGCTCTTGACCCAGTTGACTCGGGCGGAGGAGGCTGCCGAATAGATGGCTTGGCATGCCTCCACTCGCGCCAGGTCGCCCGGGTCCTGGACCACGAGAAGTACGTCATCGGCGTACGCCGACAGGACCAGCCGCAGCTCCGGCTCCCGCAGCACCAACCCCGTCAACCTCCTGCGGAGGAGACAGAGGAAAGGCTCGATTGCAAGAGCGTACAGCTGGCCTGAGAGGGGGCACCCTTGTCGCACTCCTCGCCCGAAGCTGACCGGTTCGGTCAGGGTCCAGTTGAGCCTAACCAAACACTCCGCGGAGGCATACAGCACCCGGAGAAAACTCACAAACTGAGGTCCGAATCCAAACGCCTGCAGAGTGCTCAGGAGGTACCCATGGTCTACTCTATCGAACGCCTTCTCCTGATCAAGAGACAGGAGGGCGAACGACAGACCATCTCTCCGCCCGAGTTCCAAAAGGTCTCGGACTAGAAATAGGTTGTCAAAAATGCTGCGACCTGGGACAGTATAGGTCTGGTCTGGGTGGATCACGTCTGCCATCACGGACCCTAGCCGCAGCGAAATTGCTTTCGCTACGATTTTGTAATCCGTGCTAAGGAGTGAGACGGGACGCCAGTTTCGTAAATCGCGGAGGTCCCCCTTCTTCGGCAGCAAGGCGAGCACCGCTCGCCTGCACAACAGAGGGAGGATCCCGCCCTGCAAGGACTCAGCCCAGACAGTGACTAGGTCTGGGCCGAGGATGTCCCAGAACGCGCGGTAAAACTCCACGGTCAGCCCGTCCATGCCCGGAGATTTATTGGTGGGCATGCGGTGGAGGGCTTCCGAGAACTCGGCCAGGGTGAGAGGCAGCTCTAGCCGCTCTCGGTCGCCCACGCTGACTGTGGGAGGTCCTCCCAGAGCACCCCGCAAGCGCCAGGATCGGTCGGATCCGGGGAGAAAAGGCTTGTGTAGAAGTCGCGGGCCCTCCCACACATCTCCTCCGGATCTGTGAGGGGGGTGCCGTCTTCCGCTAGAAGGCAGGTGACGTGCTTCTTGGCCCCCCTCGTTTTCTCCAGGGCATAGAAGAAGCGGGAGCCGCGGTCCATCTCCCGAAGGAGGCGGATGCGGGACCGGACGAAGGCACCTCGGGCCCGGTGGTCCTCGAGGGCCCGAAGCTCCTCCCGCTTCTCCCGGCACGCTCCGCAGAGGGACGGGTCCTCGGGGTCGGCGGCCAGGCGCCTCTCCAGCTCCAAGACCTCCCGTTCCAACTGCTCTATCGCCGCATTTCTCCGTCGGCTGGTGCCCCGAGTGTAGTCACGGCAGAAGAGCTTGGCGTGGACCTTCCCTAGATCCCACCATCGCCGCACCGAGGGAAAGGCACGCCACTGCTCTCGCCAGGCGAGCCAAAACTCCCGGAAGGACGTCACAAAGCTCTCGTCCTCCAACAGGCTATTATTAAAGTGCCAATAGGCCGGCCCCGGTCTCTCTGCACGGAGGGAGACCGTTATAGTAACTAAATGATGGTCGGAAAAAGGGGCCGGCCGAATGGTGGAGGAGTGGGCCTGTGAAAGATGGAAACGGGATAAATAAATACGGTCCAACCGAGAGTGGTGTGACCGATGGGCCTCCACCCGGACAAAAGTGAACGTGGAGGTGTCATCTGGGTGATGGTCACGCCAGACGTCCACTAGGGAGTGATATTCAACTATTCCCTGGAGAATATTCGCGGCAGCCGGGCTCGGCTCGGCGCCTGAGCGGTCCTGTTCCTCGAGGGTGGTGTTAAAATCCCCTCCCAGGACCAGGCACTCGTGCGAATCTAGGGTGCCGAGAAAGTCGGACACCCGCTGGTAAAATTGTGGCCGCTTTGGGCTCAGTTGTGGGGCATAGATATTAACAAGGTTAACCACGAGCCCCTCCATACGGACTCGAAGGTGCAGCAGGTGGCCCGGCACGACCTCAGTGACCCCTAGCACCTCGGGCCGTAGGGTGGGGGAGAACAGGGTCGCCACTCCAGCTTGCCAAGTCGTGAAGTGGCTAAAGTAGACCCCGTCCCCCCACTCCAGCCGCCACCTGTCCTCAAAGGTCGGGTCCGTATGGGTCTCCTGCAGGAAAACTACAGAGTACCCCCCTTCCCGAAGGTAAGAGAGCACCTGGGACCTGCGGAGAGCCATCCTACAGCCCCTGGTATTCAAGGTTGCAATAAGAAAAGGCATCATTCGGAGGGCTGGTGAGGTGGAGGTTTCTCGGTGGCGGGGGTGTTAGTGGCCCCCGGCGGGTTGCGCAGCAACCCGTGACCCATCTCGTAGATGAGTAGATCGCTTTGGAAGTTGCGGGCCCGCTCGTAGGCCGCAGCACCGTGCTTGCCTTGCCCTCTGCCCTCCTTTATAAGGGCCCTTGTGGTCTGAAAAATTTGCTCAAAGTCCCCCCAGAGCTGAAGAGCTAGCTGTACCTAATTGCGGGCACCACGGGTGTGTTCTAAGAACTTCCGTAGTGCATGCCGTAGCTCATGGGGGGATGGAGTTACGGTTCCCGGGGTATTCCCCGGTGGGGCTCTTAATACAGCCTCGAGGTCCGCTAAGGCGGGTAGGCAGGGTGCGGACCACCGACGGGGCGTCTGACAGGCTGGGGTTATTAAATCCATTTCATGCCTTGGGGTGGAAGGGGATGGCGGGGGAAAAATTGCAACTCCTAATGGGTCGCGACTAGAAAGTGCAAAGACTGCTCCCTGGGGGGAATCTGCAAAAGGCGGAAAAGAAACGACCCCAGGGGCGGCAGGAGCATTGCAGGAGGGGGTAAACTGGGTGGGGGGAGGGGAGGGGGCAGGGGCAAAGGTAAGGCTCTGAGATTCAGAAGGCAAGCAGCTGAAGAAAGGTGCCTCCTGAGCAGAGTCGAGGGTTAAGGGGTAAGGGAGGGGGCTCCCAGTGATGCTAGGCGCTGGCCCCGCGGTAGTCTTGGCGGCCGTGGCATCAGGTGGTGGACCACCTTCTGCAGGGTGCTCGCCCGGGAAGGCAATCAGGGGGAGGGAGCATGGGGATAGAGGGGCTGGGGTGAGGTTGCCCAGCCCGAGGCCAGCCGGGAGTAGATCATCCTCTCCCTGGGTGACCGGGGTCAAATCTAGGGCCTCAATCTCCGCGTATACGGAGGAGAGGCCAACGCCTGCTACCCCGGGGGCCTCTCCTCTAGGGCCCGCCGCAGCGGTCGCCTCGGGGTTCGTGGGGGGGTTCGGATGGTATCAGGGCAGAAGGGGCGTTCTCAGGGGTCTCGGAGGGGAGGGTCTCCTGTGGAGGGGGAGTTCTGCCCTCCAAAGCCAGTCTGTCTTCCCCTCCCGACACCAGCGGATGGACCTCACTCGTGGTCGTAGCGGAGGGCTCGATGTCAGTGCCTCCCTTCCTGGCCTTCCGGGGGGCTTCCGCGTCGGATGGATGCAGCGGAGCTCGAGCCTTCCGCTTGCTCCGTTTCCCCTGAACTAGGTTCCAGTCCTCCATAGCGTCGTCTGGGGGCTGGTTAGCAGGGGTCATGTCGGGGGGCGGAGGTGATGGTTCAGGGGTTTGGGGGGGCAGCGGTGAGGCAGCATGAGGAGGGGGGGTTCTCCTTGGGGTGGGCCCTCTCCTATGCCCGATAATATCTTTGTCGCACCCTCCTCCATAGGCTCTGCTGAGGTGGTAATAGCAAGGGTGGGACTCCCTTGCTCGCCCGGGCGTAGTAGGGAAGGAGTCTCCTGGGCCCGGGCGGGAGCAGCGATGGATTGAGTAGGAGGAGGGTTGGTTTCAGGTGCTGGGCAGCCAGGGGCGTCGGCAACAACGGGGCCGATATCCTGCCGGGTCTCGGGGGTCTCAGGTGCCCCTCCCCTCTGGGCCAAAGGGCAGTCTCTGCGGACATGCCCGGCCGAGCGGCAGAGGTAGCACCGGGCCTCTCCGGTGGAGTAAAAGACCCGATAGCGGGCTCCCTGGTAGGGGACTAGGAAGGACCCCTCGAGCGCCTCCCCGTCACGCACCCCCGCCGGTGGTAGAAGCTGCACTTGCCGGCGGAAAGAAAGGACGTGACGGCGGATGGGGTCCTTGCAGCCCAACGGGAGAGGGCTGATGACAGAGGTAAGTTTCCCCAGGGCGGAGAGAGCGGGTAACAGGGCAGCATTGGGTAAAAAGGGGGGAACGGAGGTGAGGACAAGGCGAACACCCAGGTCTTCTAGCGGCTCTAGGGGGACAAACACCCCCCCCACCGCCAGGCCCCTCTCCACCGCCTCTTGGGTGGCAGTCTCCGTAGCTAAGAAAAAAACGACCTTCCCATACATCTTGGAGGCCGCCACAATAGCCGTGGGTCCCACCACCTTCGCCAACGCCTGCACGTATGCCTCCACGTGGGGTGAGGCGGGCACCAGGAGGCAACGGACACCGTGCTTCCTGGTCAAGGTGGGAAAAGGGCCCCGACTGCTGGTGATGGTAGCGGAGGCGGTGGGTGGGCGAGATGACGAGGCGGTAGGCAGGGGGGAGCCTGCCTCCGCCCGAGCATACGTCCTGGGGGCTGGGGGGGGGACATATGCAGAGCTGGTGGAGGGAATTGCGGGGAGGGGCGCCGCGGTCGATGACGAGGCCACGGTTGTGGGGGCCGCCCCTGCCATGGAGGGCCCAGATGTTTTGGCGGGGCCCTTTCCTCTCTGCCCGCCCTGGCTTTTGCGGCCAGCTGGCAGGGGATTCCTAGATCCTGAGGGGGCAGGGGGCGTAGCAGCAGCAGTAATCACTTCGGTACCTCCTGCTGCCGGTGCCCCAGCAGGGGTGGTGGCAAGTATTTTAACAATCGTGGTGGGGGGGGGCAAGGTTGGGGGTTGGGCGGGGGGGGGTGGGGGAGAAACAGCTAAATTTATGAAAGGGGCCTCGCCTCTCTCATTCCCCGCCATTGTAAGCAGGGAGGGACGGGGAGACACCGGAAGGAGAAAGGGGGAGGAGGAGAAGCAAATTAACCTCTCCTCCCTACTAAATTGCAGGAGGGGGGAGGGAGGGAATACCAAATGGGGTGGACGGGGGGGGGGACCAATAATAGGGGCAGGCTATAAACTAAGCAATCCGGGGGGGGGTGCAAACCCACACACGTTTGTCCAAAGAGTCTCGTTTGGTCGGCTGTTATGTCCGGTCCGAAAGGCAAAGTTCAAAGCAAACAGCTGGATCCGAAGGCGGATGGCAGATTGCCAGCAGGGACGAAGCAGCGGGGGGGCCGTGACAGTTGTAATAATGGTGGGGGTGGTGGTGGGGGGGCACTAATGAATCAGGGGGTAGCTTATTGCCACGCCCCCTGGGCCGCCACAAATGCAATTAAAACACAGTCAAACTCCCCCCCACGAGAGTAGAATTCAAAAAATTACTCAGTCTTACGGCCCCTTCACGATGATTCGTAGCTTCTTAAATTATTTCTCCTGTCTTCTGAAATCCTTCTTCTCCGGCCGTGTTGGCTGTGTTCCAAGGCTTCCGGCATGCTAAGAATGTTGTAAAGATAGTCCGAGCTGCCAGCAAAGCGGCTGGGTCTGGGGGCTTTCACTCCCCCCTCCGGATAGCAAAATCGGCAATCTTCCCTCCCCTCCTCCGGGGGTTCAGCTGAAACAAATAGCTGCGCCCGAAAGCAGGCGAGGGGGGGGGTGGTGCTGGCTGCAAGATGGCAACTTGTCAGCAATCCAAGAAAAAAAAAGCAAAAAAAACGACAGAAAATCAAACCAAATCAGCAAAGCGTCCGGCCCGGTCGGGGGGGGGGGGACTAAGGCAGGGTCCAAAAGTAAGAAAAATCCAGGCCAGGGGGCTTTAGGAAAGAATAGAAAGCAGATAGCTGAGGAGCAAGCGAGGGACGGTCCCGTCCTCCAACAGGGAAGGTTCCAGAAAAATCAGGAACTTTTTGGAAACAATTAAGGCAGACAGGCTGATTAGAACACCTGCAGCCAATCAAGAAGCTGCTAGAATCAATTAAGGCAAGTTAATCAGGGCACCTGGGTTTAAAAAGGAGCTCGCTTCAGTTTGTGGTATGAGGAGCTGAGAGCAAGAGGTGCAAGAAGTTGAGAGTGAGAAGGCATACTACTGGAAGACTGAGAAGTACAAGCACTATCAGACATCAGGAGGAAGGTCCTGTGGTGAGAATAAAGAAGATGTTGGGAGGAGGCCATGGGAAAGTAGCCCAGGGAGTTGTAGCTGTCATGCAGCTGTTATAGGAGCCACTGTAGACAGCTGGAATCCACAGGGCCCTGGGCTGGAACCCAGAGTAGAGGGTGGGCCCAGGTTCCCTCCATCCCCACAACTCCCTACTTGATACTGGAGGAGTTGAACTGGACTGTGAGTTCCACCAGAGGGGAAGGTCTCTGGCCTGTTCCCCGATCCACTAGGTGGATCAGCAGAGACTGCGGGGATTGTTCTTCTTCCTTTCCCCATGCTGGCCAGTGATGAGTCTAACTGAGTGAACGGCAGATTTGAGCCATGAAAGTGGCCAAACTGAGGGCTGCCGTGAACCTCTGATGTGAGAAAATCCACCAATAAGCACAGGACCCACCAAGGCAGAGGAGGAACTTTGTCACAATATATATATATAGAGAGACAGATATATCAACATCTAACACTGACGTTCTGTTCAATAAATACATGACCGCTATCTATGCTTAAACCTACACAATAACGATTTATGTTCCTTAAATTATGTGACATTTTCCAACGAATACATCTGTTAAAAGCCTGAAGACACTGACAAATATGATTTGTGTTAATTCATGAGTTGTAGCTGCAAGGTGTCTATTGAAACAAGGAATTTAGCATGTAGGTTTTTTAGTTGCAGTGATGCTATCTTGTGTTATACTGCAGGGGTAAGAGTGTGCTATGGGGGATGGATAAGATTCAGTGCAGGAGGAGCTACATATGTTGTGAGCCATACATGTAAGCAGCTGAGCTTATGAATCTCCATCACTTTTTTTTGCTACTTCAAAATGATTTTTATACACTAAATGGTGCCAGTTTCCTGGTATCGTTTTAACTGTAGTTGCATTTGCCAGGGGTGCAGTGGCTGCTGTACAAGCTGCAGGCATTCCTCTTGTTCTTTAGTGACACTTCTTGGAAGCTGAGGCTGCAAATGATGAGGGGAAAATGCTTATATGACAAAGACTGCAGTTTCTTAGACATATGTATGATCACAAAGCAGTTGGGAGGGGAGGTGCATTGGGGTCATTACTACAACTAGCTCCAGTGGGATCCATGTAACACAAATGAGGAGAAGTTGATCCTAAGAAGGGCTGAAAGCAGGAACCTCTAACAACATCAAATGTACTATAGAAAAGGTTATACTCGTGGTACAGTGAGAATACTGTTATATTATCTAGGGCTATGTAAATTGTTTAAGTATCTTAGCCAAATGGAAACTGAAAAAAGCTCAAATATTTATACTAATAATAATAATAAGTAAAATAAATTGATCTCTTTGCTTGTGTTCTAGCCTGTCTGTCAAAGTACAATCTCTCCACATTGTGAGGCAAATAGTCTCTCATGCCTGATGAAGGGAAATACAGATATGACCCTTTGACCACAAACCAGTTACCAGTCAGGTCCAATGAGCACTGTTGAAAGCTGTCTTATTTACTTTCTAAAACAAACTCACTGCTGCAGATTTACTTTGTCCCTGTCTTATTTTCCGTTGTTTTGTGGTTTAATCATTAAACAGTTCATACACATCTGAGAGTTTGTTTATAGGACGGTACCACAGATTCAAAGGGGCTTAAATTAAATTAATCACTTTCCTCAATGCCCTTATGTTTATGGCCTGGAGAATTGCTGACTACTTTGACCTTTCTATTGTATAGCAGGGAAGTTATTGGTTGTTTAATATAATACAACCAGACATCATGTCTTTGAAGACAATAAGGGCCTTCTCTATGCTTAAGAGAAACAGACAGAAGGAAATAGGGGGAGCTGATCATCCTATTTTGCACCTTGGCCTCTGTCAGGTGATTCATTTTTGGGCACAGGAAGCTAAACATTATCTTCTGATTTTTGTCCTTTGACGAAATGAGTAACATGTTACAAATAGAATCCCTATATAATTAAATCTCTTTGTTTTCTTCCAGCAAAAACTTCATTACTGGTCAAATTCAGATGTGATAATCTGGAGTATGGACCACTGAAGTCACTTGGATCAGGTCCTAAGTGCATGCCACTTCATTGACTTCCTAGAATTTGAACCCTCTCACCAAGTCTGAATTTGTTCTATGATTTAGCTGTAGCCCCAGAATTGCAATGTGCACTTTGTGTGTTGAGGTAATTTGGGACGCTGATTTCACTTCACTATGACTGAGGTTTCTCTCTGTCTGAGCTCACTGTAAGACACTGCACTAGTAATAACTACATACCATTGCTGGGTTTAGTTCAGTCAGCAAAAACATTTATTTGGAAAAATAAACTCTACAGACAATATCTGGTTGGTGTGAATGTTCCCATTAGCATGCAGAATATAAAAGGTGTCACATATTATTCTGAATGTTCTGTAATACGAACTTGATGTCCCTATGTGAATCATGACTGGCTTATGTGCATGGGCCACAACAGTAAAAGCCAAATACTGTCCTTCCTGCTGATCTCCCTCGCTGAGCTTGGAACAAGGTGGGTTTGGGGGTTGTGGGAGGAGAGGAAGGAGTCCGTCCCGCACAGAGCAGCTTCAGGACCATAGTCTCTCCCACACCTGTGCCCCAGTACTCTCGGTGACAATGCTGCCAGATGGTGGATCCATTGGCCTCTCTGCTCCTTCTTCTCCTGTCCCTGCCCTGTTACTCATGTCTTGCTGTGCATGGATATGCAGGGAACCTTTGCTAAGCTGGGCTCCATGTTGCGCACAGCATGCGGGCCCTCTGAGTGGGTTCCCTAAATCCTATCTGCTCCTTGTCTCTCCCTGTAGCAGAATGTGCTCTTGCAGCCACTGCACTGAGTGAAGGAGCAAGATTTGCCCTGAGTGATTATGTATGTGACTGTTTTTCTTAAGGCAAGACCAGCTCTTTGATTAGAAGTTAAGGTTTGGGGGTCTAATACTTTCCTCTTATTTATTTTCCTTGCTTTGATGGGGCAGTTGTTTGCACCACAGCGATGACTAATTCCAACACCCTCAGCTGCAATCAAAGCAGGCACTGTACATTAACAATCCTAATAACAACCAAATATGATTTTAGTCTGAGATGCTCTGCACAGAGAAGACAGTGGGGAAAAGTCAGTGGTGAGATCTGTGAGCACAGGTGACCCTCTGAATTCAAGAGGCTGAATGTGAACAAGGGACTTTTCAGCTATCCCAGCACACTGGGTAACAAAGGAAGGCAGTAAATGGAGCCTCTGTAAGTGTGCCAGTTCTGGTTAGTCCCTTTATTTAAGAGCCTTTCACACTGGCAGGATATGTCTGCAAGTGTGCTGTAAAATATTTGTATGTGCAGAACAGAAACTGTTCTCTCCATGCAGATTCCTAGTAATTACTTTCCAACCCCCTACAAAAATCAGGCTTACCTGAAATGAAGCATTATAGAATCCATCTGCTCCAGAAAGAGCATGGCTATTTTCTTTCAGCTCCATGTGTATAACTTGCACAGGGATTTCTACCTGTCTGTTCAAAAAGGCAGGCGGTCAGCAGCAGCACTTAGTTAATCCATCTAGTATTCTGTTTCTATTACTTAAAGTTTACCTGGCTGTGACCACTCCCATCCTGTTTCCTCATGGCCCCACCTTCTAGCTCTTTTGAAACATTCCCCTGCACATAAAAGCAGGGTGAAGCAGAATTCCAAGACTATTAAAATGACAGAAGGATTCATGCATGCAACAAAAAAAAAATGCCTTCCTGAGTGATCCAAAAGCAAAATGTATTTTTACATAGCCTTCATTCACTCACACACACAAAGCATGTAGTGCACAGAAAATCCTCCTCACCCAGATCTTTGAGAGGTAGCACTCATTTAATCTTTTGTGATGCTTGTCTTAAAATGACAATCAAAATATATGTAATATCCATTGGCATCTATTGAAACAAATGACTAATAAAAATAGTCAAACTAGCCAGAGACGTAGGATATTAAAAGGCTTGTTTTTCAAAAGATCAGGCCCTGAGATAATGTACAAGTGTGTGCAATTGCACGTTTAAGTGGCATGCACTGTGAATGTAGTTGTACCTGCAAATAGATATGACAACTTACACCAGCTGAGTCTCTGCCTCCCAGAGTGTAGTGTAAAGGGGCCTTTGTGTACATAAGAATAGATCCCAGGTGTTTCTACAGTCAAAGCAAGCAATCAGCCTCCACCCTCAACCCCACAATCTCTTCAGCTCTTCTTTATCAAGTATAAAGACACTAAAAGTCAAAAGCATTTTTTTTCTTCTATGCAGATCACCTTTAAATGGGACTGTCTCAAAAACAATGATTGATTTCCTAGTCATTTTGGGAACTGGAAGGATTACTGAACTGAAGGGCCCATTGTCTCTTCCATATACAGAAGTAACTTCCATTAGTGTTCCTGTGAGTTAGCCCTATTTATACCCATTGTGGAGAGAACTGACTACAGAATCAAATAATTTTACCTTTACAAAGACTGATACATAATTAGATCCAATGAATAGAAAACAATATAAAAAAGAGAACCTACAGCTTTTTATTTGTAGTGTTTCCTTATCAAGCTTTGTACAGGAATGGAGATGTATTTTAAAATACCAGCATTATTTGAGAAATTCATACTCCTTGCATAGTCAGCTTTCTTATGTCTGGGGAAATCTCAATTCAGTGGAGTTACATGGGTGTAAATCTGCTATCAGTGAGCTCAGATTCAGATCTATGGTCCAGGAATTTCAGATGAGGATTGACAATTTGCATGCCTCCCTTTCTCCTTGAGAAAAGCTGCACCACTGAGCTCCATTCCCTTCCCTTGTTCAGCCCAGTACTTTCATACCACATGGGTGTAGCTAACATTCCAGCATCTCCTTTTCTTAAACAAAATGAGCAAATGAAATCCTGTATGTGTTTACAGTATTGCAGGGAATCGGATGCTGTTACATTACACAATGGATAGCCACCACTTCACAGCAGTTACAAGAGAAAACATAAGAGATTAATGCTCTAGAGAAAACAAAAATTGTTGAAAAGCATGCATTTAACATCCTTCCCTTGTAGCCATTTCCAAAAACAGATGGGAGGTTTTTTCAGTGCTCTCTGAGAAAGATATCAAGCTATTTGAAAGGACTGACAGCAAAAAACTAACTTTCTTTGTGAGTCCTGATAGACATATAGACAATTGTAAAGAAAAACACAAGTCCTACTAAATGGATAAACCTTCTGCCTGAGCTTTGTGCTTATATACACTTCTGAATAGGAGAAAAGGATGGCAGTTGATATAAATGGGCAGACTACAGCTATTGGAGGTGGAACTGATAGCCATCTTCAATGCTTCTTGGGCAACAGATACAGAAATGTAAATAGTAAAAGATGGACAATTCTGGCAAGCAAATAAAGGTCCCAATCTTCAAAGCAAGGCTGCTGCCACAATGGGACTAAACTACATTAACCACAAGGAACAGCAAACAAAACACTGTAGGACTCTGGAGTGTTGAGTAATGGGGCAGCATTCAATTTGCTCTTCCAAGTCTGCTTTGAAAGTCAGTCATTCAGCCTTGCTAGACCATATTATGCAAATCAAATTGTTTCTATACATTTCCAGTAGCTGAGGAGATTAGAATTTTTACAGAACCCAAAGGCCTCAGGCCACATGAGGGCCTCATTGGTGTAGGCACTGTGCCAACACATAGGCCTTGTCTACACTGGCAAGTTTCTGCGCAGTTAAGCAGCTTTCTGCGCTGTAACTCCCGAGGTGTACACACTGCCAAGCCACTTAGTGCGCAGGAACTCCGCAGTTGTAGTGCTCTAAAAAAACCACCCCGATGAGAGGGGTAGAGCTTTCTGCACCAGGGCTACAGCGCCACGGTACCAGTGTAGACACCGTGGCAATTACAGCGCTGCGATTGGCCTGCAGGAGGTGTTCCACAATGCTTGTTCTCACCTCTCTGGTCATCGGTTTGAACTCTACTGCCCCTACCCTCTACTGCCAACCGTCATCCCCATCCCGTACATTCCTTGCAAATTTGAAAGTTCCCTTCTGGTTTGCTGGGTGATGTATGCAGTGATCTCAGCGCATCTTTCCAGGTGATCCCCCACTTGGTGCAATGCCGAGCTGCTGAACCTCATCAGCATTTGGGGAGAGGAAGCTGTCCAGTCCAAGCTGCACTCCAGCGGTAGGAATTACGATACCTACGGACAGATTTCATGATGCATGACTGAAAGGGGCCATGACTGGGACACATTGGAGTGCAGGGTCAAAGTGAAGGAGCTGCGGAGCGCCTACCACAAGGCGCGGGAGGCAAACCACTGCTCTGGTGCTGCACCCATGAGCTGCTGGTTCTACAAAGAGCTAGACACGATACTCGGTGGCAACCGGACCTCACTGCGAAGGCCCCTGTGGATACTTCATTGGCTCACGTGCCAGTCGAGACTGGACCAAGCCAGGAGGAGGAAATCTTGGACGAAGAGAGGGAGGGGGACCCAGAGGCAGAGGATGACTCGGAGGCCAGAGATGCATGCAGTCAGGAGCTCTTTTCTACCCCAGAGGAGCCTAGCCAGTCACAGCAGGCGGATCTTGGCAAAGCGCAAACAGGAGAGGAGGCCCCTGGCAAGTGGATCTAATTTTGGGAATTGCTGAAGTGAGTTGTTGGGGGCAGGAGGGTTGCAGAAAGCTGGCTTGTCTCCCACCACATGCCTAGTCTGAGAAGCGGTACAAGCTGTTGATAGACTCCCTCGCTTCATGGGAATCTCCCTCAGAGATCTCCAGGAAACTCTCTGCAGGTTCCTCGGCAGAGCTGCTTTGTTTCTTGCCCCATTAACGGTAACTTTCCCGTGCCACTTTGCCATCACAGTGGGAACCATTGCTGCACACAGACAAGCCGCATAGGGGCCAGCGCAGAAGCCTGATCACCCTCAGCAGCGAGATATCTTCCATAATGATCACATCCTGTGGAAAGTGTGGGGACAGGAATGATTATCAAGCTTCCCCTACAGTGCTGGCTCTTCCCAAGAGCCACGTGCCCAGTGTACAGCAGGGTCCGGGAAGAGTAATTTCCCCTTCCCCTGTGGCTACTCACAATTTTGGGGGTCTTGTGGCTCATGTGTGCTTGCCTGGGGCCAGCCAGTTAGTGACAGGTGTGTGGGTACTGGCTGTGTTTTAAATCACTGAATCAGTGTTGTCTGTGTTGCAAACAATACTGCTTCTGTAAAATGTTGCATTTAAACTTCACAGAGATGATCTTGGGAGCCCAGCCCCCATCTTTGTTATCAGCGGCAGAATGGCTGCGCAGAATTAAAAAGCGGCCAAGAAGAATGAAGGAGGACTTTCTCTGTGAGGTTATGATGCACTCTGCCACAGAGAAACAGGAACTGAAGGAATGGTGGGACAGTGAGAAGAGGGACTGAAAGGAGAATGCGGCACACCAGAAAGAAGCCACGGAGCGGCTCTTAAACGTTATGGAGTGCCAAGTGGACACGCTTCACGCGATACAAGCTCTTCAAACCGAGCCCTCCCCTGCAGCCACTGTCGCAAAACTCTTTCCCATGCGCTCCTCTCCCCCACACCGCCAACACACTCTTATCAACCTCCTGGTTCCACTCTCTACCCACCGCATTCCACTCCTCCCTCCTCACAGTCCAGCACCGTGGACTCCCACTACTCACTGCACTCAACACCCATCCATCTGCAGTTTGGTCATGCTGAAGTACAGCACCCGCTGCATTGTACTCCAAAGGAGAAGGTTGGGTATGATCCGTGGACATACACAAATCTGTAGCTGTCCGGGACCCCTCCTCCTCTTGAGACCTTCCCTTCCCCCATCCGCTATCCCCCTCCCTGCTGATGAATTATTTCGTTTGTCTCTCTCCTCTGGCTGTTGTGTTTTAATAAAAGAATTGTTGGTTTGAAAGCAATCTTTATTAAGTGAAAGCAAAAAAGCACTGCAAAGCAACATACATTTATGTTAAGCCCCCTTCTGGCATCATGTGCACCAGTCACCTCCTAGCATTACAAGCACTGCAAGCCCGAGCATAGCAACAAATATTAGTGGCTTTCAGCCTCAAATTGCTGCCTCAAGGCACCCCTGATCCTTATGGCACTGCACTGTGCCCCTCTAATAGCCCTGGTCTCTGGCTGTTCAAACTCAGCCTCCAGGCGCTGAGCATCTGCAGTCCAGCCCTGCGTGAAGCTTTCACTCTTCCCTTCACAAATATTATGGCGTGTACAGCACGTGGCTGTAAGCATAGGAATATTGTCATCGGCAAGGTCCAGCTTCCCATTCAGGCATCACCAGAGAGGCTTTTAAACGGTCAAATGCACACTCCACAGTCATTCTGCACTTGCTCAGCCTGTTGTTGAACTGCTCCTTGCTGCTGTCAAGTTGCCCTGTGTATGGCTTCATAAGCCACAGCATTAAAGGGTAGGCGGGGTCTCCCAGGATCAAAATGGGCATTTTGACTTCCCCTACAGTGATCTTCTTGTCTGGGAAGAAAGTCCCTGCTTGCAGCTTCTTGAACAGGCCAGTGTTCTGAAAGATGCATGCGTCATGCACCTTTCCAGACCAGCCTGCGTTAATGTCCGTGAAATGCCCATGGTGATCCACAAGCACCTGGAGAACCATTGAGAAATACCCCTTGAGATTAATGTACTCAGTGGCTAGGTGGTCTGGTGCCAGAATTGGAATGTGTGTGCCATCTCTTGCCCCTCCACAGTTAGGGAAGCCCATTTGTGCAAAGCCATCCGGGTCTTTCGGAGCAGGATCGATTAATGGCCCTGCACACTTCCATCAACACGACTCCAACCGTCGACTTTCCCACTTCGAACTGGTTAGCGACCAATCGGTAGCAGTCTGGAGTAGCCAGCTTCCACAGTGCAATCGCCACGCACTTCTCCAATGGCAAAACTGTTCTCATTCTCATGTCCTTGCGCTGCAGGGCTGGAGTGAGCTCATCACACAGTCCCATGAATGTGGCTTTTCTAGTGCGAAAGTTTTGCAGCCTCTGCTTGTCATCCCAGATGTGCATCACAATGTGATTCCACCACTCAGTTCTTGTTTCCCAAGCCCAAAAGCGGCGTTCCAATGTGGTCAGCACCTCCGTGAATGCCACAAGCAATCTGTTGTCGTAGCTAGTACACGTGGTGAGATCAGTGTTGCACTTCTCTTGCCTTTGTAGTTTAAGGAATAACTCCACGGCCACTCGTGATGTGTTGGTCAGAGCGAGCAGCATACTGGTCAGCAGTTCGGATCCATTCCTGTAGTCTGAAAGAGGCAGGGCAGGGTGTGCTGTACACAAACTGTTGAAAGAAGGTGATGTCTCACAACCCCCCTGCCTTCCTAAAAGTCTTAGTGGCAAAAGAGAAAGAAGTGCTTTGTGGGATAGTTTCCCAGAGTGCACCGCTCTGAATAGCTCTGCAAGTGCTGCAAGTTTGAACATGCTATTGCGCAGGCAGCTGTTAGTGTGAACACACAACAGCGGTTTCCCTTCTGCGCTCTCTGAGTGGTGCTGTAACTGCCGGCACTGTAACTTTGCCAGTGTAGATGTGCCCATAGGAAGATCTAGTCCCAGCCCCAAAGAGTTTACAGTCTATACAGAGAAGACAGACAAAGGTTTGAGGAGAGGAATGCAATATATAAACAGAGTAAGGGTTGATGAATATTTTTTTTTAAATCATGAAGGTGCTGGTAGCAACTTCATATTTAAGGGCACTTTGAACTTTTTCACTTAAAACAGCACTAAAATTCCCCTGCTGCTATGGTTCTTGACCTTTTCAGACTCCTGCACCCCTTTCAGGAGTCTGATTTGTCTTGCGAACGCCCAAGTTTCACCTCACTTAAAAACTACTTGCTTACAAAATCAGCCATAAAAATTCAGAAAAGTGTCACAGCACACTGAAAAATTGCTTACTTTCTCATTTTTACCACATAATTATAAAATAAATTGATTAAAATATAAATATTGTACTTCTATTTCAGTGCGATACGTAAGCCTGTATTTCACTTGTGAGCCTTGTCATTCTGGGAGGCAGTGAAGTGACAGCAACAATTAAGTTTTTCTCCACATTGAGTCTATTCCTACTCTTGATGGCAATCATAGCAGAAAATAATAGCTCAGAAAGATATGTTGACCAAAAAGGTAACAGAACATCCAAATCATGGTTCTCAAGGTCAGTGTATTTTTTTGTACTCAACACTAGAACTGGTTGGTATGGAGCCATTAAACTTCATTTGCAGACCACGGTCTGAGGACAGCTCAAAATGATTTTCTTGCTGACTGGTAGAGAGGTTACTGCTGCTTACATCTGACAAAATGACTGTGTTTCTGACCCAGTCGAGTTAAGCTAAGTTGTGCTGAATGTTGGGAAATATGACTTGAGCTCAGATGTCAAATGGGCCAAATGATCTACTGTTATTTCTTTAATTTTGCTTTGCTCAATTTCCCCGGTTCAGACATCAGTGACATATGCATGAAGCAGTGGAAAACAAGTAAAGTCTTTGTCTCCACATTTGTGCTCTGGAATTCAGTTTTTCTTGATAAAAGCATTCACTTGGTCATAGAGAGTCAGAATGTTAGTCTCACGGCCTTGCATGTACAAATTTAGATCATTCAGCTTGCTAAATATATCTACAAAGTAGGCAAGTTGAGTTAACCACACAATACTGTCAAACACAGAGACAAGAGGGGATGAATAATCAGAAATGTGTGAACTTCTGTGCATAATTCAAAATCTGTCATGTACTTGTGACCTTATAGATCATTGTTGCAACCACGCTCCTATGGTTGCACCAGGTCTTGTACAGAGAAGGTCAAGTGGGGTGTCTATGTAAAGGTTGTAGTTTGCTGGTTTTGATTATGCTGTCTGTAAGTGTGTATCATTTGTGTATTTGAGGTTATGAATATTGGCTATGTGCTTGTATCCCAATGTGTTTGATTCTAAGTAGCCTCAGTGAAGCATTTGGTCAGCTTCTTGAGAAAGGACTATTCTCAGTAAGTGCCCAGTCAAGAAACACTTAACTGACAATGGACTTTGGGAGACGCCAATCCAGATCTGAGCTTTCCTGGGAACATTCAAACTAACATGTAAACAATGGCATCGGCCTGCAAAATGTTGAATCATTCATAGATATTTGACTTGCCCAGGTGGCTACAGACTCCATCTTATTGCTGTGACTTTGCACAGGAGAACAAAGGAGTTTCCACCCACAAGAGAGAGAATATAAAAGGCTCTGGAAACCTCTCCATTTGGTCCCAACCCGTCACAATAGAGAGTCAGAATGTTAGTGTCACAGCCTTGCATGTACAAATTTAGATTATTCAGCTTACTAAATATATCTACAAGGGGGGCAAGTTGAGTTAACCACACAATACTGTCAAACACAGAGGCAAGAGGGGATGATGATCAGAAACGTGTGAACTTCTGTGCATAATTCAAAGTTTGTCAAGTACTTTCCCTCTTCGGAGCCACTAAATCTGTGCGTGAAGCAACAGTTGCTGATATTCTGATCCCATCCCTTCACAAAGAATGCAAAACAGTTGAGCATTGAGTGGCTTGAACTTGATAAAGTTGAGAATTTTGAAAGACTCATTTAAAATTTCATGCAGGCCAGTCCTCGCTTACAGACAGCCCCCCCAACCTGAAGCAAATACTCACCAGCAGCTACAGACCACACAACAAAAACACTAACCCAGGAACCTATCCTTGTAACAAACTCTGTTGACAACTCTGTCCACATATCTATTCAAGGGACACCATCATAGGACGTAATCACATCAGCCATCAGGGGCTCGTTCACCTGCACATCTACAAATGTGATATATGCCATCATGTGCCAGCAATGCCCCTCTGCCATGTACATTGGCCAAATCGGACAGTCTCAACGCAAAAGAATAAATGGACACACATCGTCAAGAATTATAACATTCAAAAACCAGTCGGAGAACACTTCAACCTCCCTGGACACTCAATTACAGACGTAAAAGTGGCAATTCTTTAACAAAAAAAGAGACTCCAACGAGAAACTGCAGAACTGGAATTAATTTGCAAACTGGACACCATCAAATTAGGCCTGAATAAAGCCTGGGAGTGGATGGGTCATTACACAAAGTAAAAACTATTTCCCCATGCTAATTTTTCCCCTTACTGTTACTCACACCTTCTTGTCAACTGTTTGAAATGGGCCACCCTGATTACCACTATAAAAGTGATTTTTCCTCCTGCTAATAATAGCCCACTTTAATTGAATTGTCGCGTTAGAATTGGTAAGGCAAACCCCATCTTTTCTTGTACTCTGTATATATATCTTCCTACTGTATTTTCTACTCCATGCATCTGATGAAGTGGGTTTTAGCCCACAAAAGCTTACACCCAAATAAATCTGTTAGTCTCTAAGGTGCCACAAATACTTCTTGTTGTTTTTGTAGAAATAGTTGAAGATTTTTTTTCATTTTAAGCTGGCAAGTCTGGGACTCAGAAAGCTTTCTTTGAAAAAGTTCTACTGGCCTACCCACATGCACAGGGTGTTTTGTCTTCAAATGTAGTTGCAATTGCGCCAGCTTCATACTGTTGTTTGATAGTTACTCTGAAAAGGAAACACAAAGCTAAAGGTGGATTGCTATTTGTAGATGTGAACCCAAAAGCAATATATTCTTGCAGAACTGACTATGTTTTTTTCCCCCACTCATTTTCAATTCCTTAAAAATTTCACTGTCACCACCACCACCACTTCCAGGTCCTTGTTTTAAAAATCTATTTTTACATTGCAACCTCATATACATCGTGACAACTTCAACTTCATTAATATGCTTTCATGCATCAGTAAATGACATAACACGCATGTCTAATACAGTACATATACACATATTATGTTACCGTATAACATATAGAGAGCAGTATAAAAAAGTCATTGTATGAAATTTTAGTTTGTATTGACTTCACTAGTACTTTTTATGTAGCCTGTTGTAAAACTAGGCAAATATCTAGTGGGGTTGATGTGCCCCCTGCAAGATCTCTGCATAGTCTCCAAATTTACCAGCTACAATTTTATTTTCTAGAATATTTGGGTAAAATTTGCAAAAGTATCTCATCCATCAACTTCCTATGAGACCTAGGTTTTTCATTTTTGAAAATGGGACTTGGCACTTTTGAAAAAATTTACCCGTTCTGAATAAAATATTTGTTATCTTTGCTATAGAAAGCCATTATAGTATAGTCTGTCAAAGTGCTCAGTGGGATAAGAATTAACTCAAAAAATTCTTGGGAATCTTTTTTTGAGCCACATATGCTGCCTAACTTGTTATGATCTCTGCACCACCCAGCACACCTACTGCAGTTGCTAAACATCAGCTTGCTGAACATCATTTTTGTGGTTTTACCATCATATAGCTTCACCCTGTGCAGCCATAAAACGTACAGTCCACAATTCTGTGGAAAGGAACAAAGAGGATGCAGGAAGCAATCCCATGAAGAAAACTGGAAATATAAAATATATTTTCTTTCTGTAATTTTGAAAGTGTTTCAAAATCTCTTTAGTGAGTTAATTCCACCTACATAGTTTCTGAGAAATGGAGCACAAAGGGATGAGCACACAAGAAGAGAACCTGGCTACATTGCAGTAGAACAATACCACAAAAGGTATGAATCAAAGGTAAAGGACAGTGGTTCACATATGATCATCTTTATCTGACAACTGATCAGTCCCAGTTGTCATCAAAAATAAAGATAAGATCAAAAGGTCATTCGTTAGGGTAACCCTTTGAATGGACACATGTTTCTCTCCTCCTTTCACTGGCTAAGATAAGTCTCCAGTATCTTGGTGGGAATCCCTGGTCAAAATCAAAGTAACATAACATTGTGAGACAGTTGTCTCAATGTGCTTCATGAAAGCTATGTGTAGGACTAGGCATGTATGCAGGCTGGCGGTTACTTGATGTTTGGTTGATAATGGAATTCCTGCTTCCTGCTCAATAAAAGTGAAACTCATGCCTCTGCAGAAGGACCACACGACATCCAAGTATAACTGAAGTACCACTTAAATCCTCAAGACAGACCTGAAATGGTACTTCAGTGATGCCTGGGTCTAGTGCTGGCCCTCAGCAGATGTGTGAGTTTCTCCCTAAGTCAATAGCTTTGTTATAAATTATACAAATTCATTAATATTGCTTCAATGGGAGGTGCAGGATATGACCTGTATTAAAAATCTCAATTTCCCAGTATGAGTTACTACCACTCAATCTTGATTTGCATAAACCAACAATGTTTTTTAAGTCTTTTTAAATAGCAGGCAATTCAGTCATCAGTGCAATACAATCTCACACAAAACCAGTAGTTGGGTAATATTGATCCTCTGGGTCTGGCAGCATAAAGAGTAAATGTTTCTCTTAAGGTTAAGTATTTGCAAGGAGAGCTATTGTTTTAGCATGAAAGAAGAGCCTTTATGCAAGGAAACTTGAAGAACTGGAAAGTCCTGAGAGCAATTAAATACGAATGTACCAGGGACAGAGGTACAAATACAGTACTTTGCAGGTAAATCCCCTTCTTTATGATTATCATTTCCTTGACATGTTTAACAATAATTCTGAGCGAGGGACTTCACAAATACATTAGGAACTGCTGGATCTAAGTTACCCGGAAAGCACTTGTGACGAGTTGGATCACAGAAACCCCCTTGGGACTGCCACCTGATGTGCCAAGACTGCTTCTGCTCCTGCTTTCCTGCCCTGTCAGCTTAGGACTTCAGTGCCCTGCCTGGTTTGAGCCAGACCTGTTAGCCTGCTACAAACCCAGACCCAGATCTGAACCATGTCCCCTAACAGCTGTAGGCTTAATTGAAAGCAATTTAAGAAGTGTTCCTGTCTTTGACACTCAGATGCTCAACTCCCAACAGGGTCCAAACCCCAGATAAATCCGTTTTACCCTGTATAAAGTGTATACAGGGTAAACTCATAAGTTGTTCGCTCTCTATAACACTGATAGAGAGATATGCACAGCTGTTTGCCCCCTCAGGTATTAATAAATACTCTAGGTTTAATTAATAAGTAAAAAGTGATTTTATTAAATACAGAACATAGGTAGTAACAGACAGAACAAAGTGAATTACCAAGCAAAATAAAATAAAACACACAAGTCTATGTCTAGTACAGTAATAAAACTGAATACAGATAAAATCCTCACCCAGTAAGCTGCCTTTTACAGATTAGTCTCCTTCTAGTCTGGGTCCAGCAATGACTCACACCCCCTGTAGTTACTATCCTTTGTTCCAGTTTCTTTCAGGTATCTTTGGGGGTGGAGAGGCTCTCTCTTTAGCCAGCTGAAGACAAAATGGAGGGGTCTACCAGGGGTTTAAATAGACTTTCTCTTGTGGGTGGAAACCCCCTCCTCTCTCCTATGCAAAGTCCAGGTACAAAATGGAGTTTTGGAGTCACCTGGGCAAGTCATATGTCCATGCATGACTGAGTTCCTTACCAGCCAAGCCACATTCCTGGGAAAGCCCAGATGTGGATTAGCATCTCCAGGTTCATTGTTGGCTTAAGTGCTTCTTGACTGGGCACTTACTGAGAATAGTCTTTTCTCAGGAAGCTGACCAACTGCTTCACTAAAACCTACTCAGAATCAAACAAGTATGCAGCCAATATTCATAACTTCAAATACAAAAATGATACATGCCTACAAATAGAATTAATAGATTCAGTAGATCATAACCTTTACAGAGGTATGTTACATAGCATATATAGCATAAAACATTCTAGTTATGTCATATATACATTCATAAGTATATTTCCATAAAGCCTTTGGGGGACACCGTTGCAGCACTTAAATACTCTGGTGATAAGCATTACAAAAAATCCTAAAATAAGTAGAACAGTCTCTGAATTGCCCTTCCTCCCTAATCTTTCAATAGTTCATCATGTTTACATTAGCTTCCATTAGTCTTGGAGGATCCCATCCTAGAACTCAGCTTCTGATAGGAAACATTGTGGTGCTTCTTTTGAATGCCGTGCATTCTGGCCTGTATTAAATTCCTGGGCATAATGATGGAGAGCTACTGGACAATAAGGGAGATGGACCCTTTGGAGCGCCAGAGAAGAAATAGGGTGTTAAAAGGAAATTGAAAGGGAAACTGTTGCGAAACTCATTCTGAACCTGAACGTTAGGCTCCAAGTACATTTTGATAAAGTGGTACATGAGCAGCTGGTAGTAGCAAGACATCATTTAGAAAAAGCATCTAGTTAAACTGAATAATTCCAGGAAGGCTGAATAAAAACAAAACAAAAAAATCAGTAAAAGGCAGGATTGGATAACCACATTAATGAACAGGATGTTCTTATAAAGATAGACCCTGGTGCACAACATATGACAGATGCAATATACTAGCAAATGCTGCAGAGCATAATTCAAAAACTAGACAATTTCACGTGTGGGTCATCAAGTAAATAAACTAACTTTTTTTTTTTTTTTTTAACTAGGCCAGGCAAGGCTATGTACTCCTGAATTCCTTGTCCAATCTTATTGTTGTGGCCTCTCCTGGCATGAACAAAGTCTCCGTTCAAATAGCTTAGAGCTACTGACTGCAATTCATGCAGGACTCATCTAACTGGGGAAGTTGACTCTTCCTGTCATATACAGACACACACAACCAGTTAGCTAAATGCATCTTTGTTTCTGACTTATGATCTAAGGGTATGTCTACACTGGCAGATTTACAGCACCGGGAGTTACAGCACCGCTCAGAGAGCGCTGAAGGGAAACAGCTCTTGTGTGTTCACACTGTCAGCTGCCGGCGCAATAGCGTGTTCACACTTGTGGCACTTGCAATGGTATTCAGAGCAGTGCACAGTGAGCAGCTATCCCACAGAGCACCTCTTCCTCTTATGCCGCTAAGAGTTGTGGGAAGATGGAGGGGGTCGTGGGGCATCCTGGGTCCTGTCCCAATGCCGTGTGATGCATTGCTTCGCATCCCAGAAATCCCTGTGCTTCTGTCTGCATTTGGCGCCATCTTTCAATGGTTTGTGTACTGCGTGCCCTGTCTCTTCAGTCTGCAGGACTGGATCCCAAACTGTTGACCAGTATGCTGCTTGCTCTGACCAACACGTCATGCGTGGCAGTGGAGTTATTCCTTAAACTACAAAGGCAAGAGGAGTGTGACATTGATCTCGCCATGCGTACTAGCTACGACATGAGATTGCTTGTGGCATTCACGGAGGTACTGACCACAGCAGAACAGCGCTTTGGGGCTTGGGAAACAAGCACTGAGTGGTGGGATCACATCATCATGCACGTCTGGGATGACGAGCAGCGGCTGCAGAACTTTCGGATGAGGAAAACCACATTCATGGGACTCTGTGATGAGCTCGCCCCAGCCCTGCAAGGACACAAGAATGAGAGCTGCCCTGTCACTGGAGAAGCATGTGGTGATTGCACTGTGGAAGCTGGCTACTCCAGACTGCTATCAATCGGTCGCTCACGAGTTCGGAATGGGTAAGTTGACTGTTGCAGTCGTGTTGATGGAAGTGTGAAGGGCCATTAATTGCATCCTGCTCTGAAAGACTGTGATTCCGGGCAACGTGCAATACATTGTAGATGGCTTTGCACAAATGGGCTTCCCTAACTGCGGAGGGGTGACAGATGGCACACACATTCCAATTCTGGCACCAGACCACCTAGCCACTGAGTGCATTAATCGGAAAGGGTATTTCTCAATGGTTCTCCAGGTGCTTGTGGATCACCATGGGCATTTCACAGACATTAACGCAGGCTGGTCCGGAAAGGTGCATGACGCACGCATCTTTTGGAACATTGGCCTGCTCAAGAAGCTGCAAGCAGGGACTTTCTTCCCCAACCAGAAGATCATCATAGGGGAAATCGAAATGCCCATTGTGACTCTGGGAGACCCTGCCTACCCCTTAATGCCATGGCTTATGAAGCCATACACGAGGCAACTTGACAGCAGCAAGGAGCGGTTCAACAACCTGTGGAGCAAGTGCAGAATGACTGTTGAGTGTGCTTTTGGCCGTTTAAAGTCCTGCTGGCACTGCCTATATGGGAGGCTGGACCTTGCCGATGACAATATTCCTATGCTTATAGCCATATGCTGTACGCTCCATAATATTTGTGAAGGGAAGGGTGAAAGCTTCACTCAGAACTGGACCGCAGAGGCTCAGCGCCTGGAGGCTGAGTTTGAACAGCCAGAGACCAGGGCTATTAGAGGGGCACAGTGCAGGGCCATAAGGATCAGGGGTGCCTTGAGGCAGCAATTTGAGGCTGAAAGCCACTAATATTTGTTTTTATGCTCTGGAGTGTAGTGCTTGTACTGCTAGGAGGTGATTGTGATTGGTGCAGATGATGCAATGTGAAGGTTTAACATAATTGTCTGTTGCTTTGCAGGGATCTGTTTGCTTTCAATTAGTAGAATAAAGATTGCTTTCAAAACAACACAAGTCTTTTATTAAAAAACAACAACTGGAGGAGAGAGTCAAACAAAAAAACCCAACACATCAGCACTGAGGGGGATGGGAAAGTCCCAGGAGGAGGTGGGGTCCTGGGACAGCTAAAGATTTGTGTATGTCCAGGGATCATATCCAACCTTCTCCTTTGGAGTACAATGCAGCAGGTACTCTACTTCAGCAGGGCCAAATTGCTGAGGGATGGGTGTTGAGTGCCGTGGGTAGTGGGAGTCCACACTGCTGGACTGTGACGGGGGAGGAGTGGAAAGCTGCGGGTACAGACTGGAGCTATGAGGTTGCCAAGAGGGTGTGGCGGTGTCTGGGGGTTGCATGGGAAAGAGTTTTGCGACAGCGGCTGCAGGGGAGGGCAGGCGCAGAGCTGCTCGGTTTGCAGTGCTAGTATCGCCTGGAGAGCGTCTGCTTGGCACTCCATAATGTTTAAGAGCCACTCCATGGCTTCATTCTGGTGTGCCGTGTTCTCCTTTCGGTCCCTCTTCTCGCTGTCCCACCACTCCTTCAATTCCTGTTTCTCAGCCATGGAGTGCATCATAATGTCACGCAGGAAGTCCTCTTTAGTTCTTCGTGGCTGCTTTCTAATTCTGTGCAGCCATTCAGCTGCCAATAACAAAGAGGGAGGCTGGGCTCCCAAAGTCATCTCTGTGAAGTTTAAACGCGACATTTTACAGAAGCAGTATTATTTGCAACACACACAACACTGATTTAAAACACAGCCAGTACTCACACACCTGACACTAACTGGCTGACCCCAGGCAAGCACACATGAGCCACAAGACCTCCAAAATGGTTAGTAGCCGCAGGGGAAGGGGAAAATCAGTGTTCCCGGACCCTGCTGTACACTGGGCACATGGCTCTTGGGGAGAGCCAGCACTGTAGGGGGGCCTGATAATCATTCCTGTCTCCATATTTTCCACAGGATGTGATCATTATGGAAGATATCTCGCTGCTGAGGGTGAGCAGGGAATCAAGGGAGGGTCTTCTCCAAGCCTGCGGCTTCCACCCTGGCTCTTATGTGGCTCACCTGTGTGCAGCAATGGTTCCCCCTCAGTGATGGCACAGTGGCATGGGAAAGTTACTGTTAATGGGGCAAGAAACAAAGCAGCTCTGCAAAAGAACCCGAGGCAGCAGATTGTCTGGTATTTCCATGAGAGTTTCCTGGAGATCTCTGAGGCAGATTCCCGTGAAGCAAGGAAGTTAATCAATAGCCTGTTCCGCCACTCAAACTAGGCATGTGGTGGTACGTGCATCATACAGAGACAGGCCTGCTTTCTGCAACCCTCCTGCCCCCAACAACTAGCCTCAGCAATTCCCAAAATCAAATCCACTTTCCAGGGACCTCCTCTCCTGTTTGTGCTTTGCCAACATCAGACTGCTGTGACTGGCTAGCCTCCTCCAGGGTAGAAAAGAGCTCCTGGCTGCATTCATCTCTGACCTCCTGTGGTGGGTTTGATCACAGAGACCCCCTTGGGACTGTCACCTGGTGTACTGAGACTACCTCTGAGCCCATTTTCTCTGCCAGTCTGGCCCCCAGAACCCTGCCTTGTTGAGCCAGACACGCCAGTCTGCTCCAACCCAGACCCAGGGTCTGAACCATGCCCCCAAAGCTGCAGACTTAACTGAAAACAGCTTAAGAAGTGCTCCTGTCTCCAGCAGCCAGACACCCAGCTCACAATGGGATCCAAACCCCAAATAAATCTGTTTTACTCTGTAGAAAGCGTATACAGGGTAAACTCATAAATTGTGCACCCTCTATAACGCTGATAGAGAGACATGCACAGCTGTTTGCTCCCCCAGATATTAATAGCTCTGGGTTAATTAATAAGCAAAAAGTGATTTTATTAAGTATAAAAAATAGGATTTAAGTGGTTCCAAGTAATAACAGACAGAACAAAGTAAGTTACCAAGTAAAATAAAGCAAAACACGCAAGTCTAAGCCTAATACATTTAAGAAATTGATTACAGATGAAATCTCACCCCCAGAGATGTTCCAATAAGCTTCTTTCACAGACTAGACTCCTTCCTAGTCTGGATCCAGCAATCACTCACAGCCCTGTAGTTACTGTCCTTTGTTCCAGTATCTTTCAGGCATCTCTTTGGGGTACAGAGGCTATCTTATGAGCCAGCTGGAGATCAAATGGAGAGGCTTCCAGGGCCTTTTATATTCTCTCTCTTGTGGGCGGAAACCCCTTTGTTCTCCTGTGCAAAGTCACAGCAACAAAATGAAGTTTGTAGCCACCAGGCGAGTCACATGTCCATGAATGATTCAGCTTTTTGCAGGCCGACGCCATTGTTTACATGTTAGTTTGAACGTTCCCAGGAAAGCTCAGATGTGGATTGGCATCTCCCAAAGTCCATTGTCAGTTAAATGTTTCTTGACTGGGCACTTACTGAGAATAGTCCCTTCTCAAGAAGCTGACCAAATGCTTCACTGAGGCTAATTAGAATCAAACACGTTGGGATACAAGTACATAGCCAATATTCATAACCTCAAATACAAAAATGATACGCACATACAGACAGCAAAATCATAACCAGCAAACTACAACCTTTCCATAGACACCCCACTTGACCTCCTCTTTACAAGGCCTGGTGCAACCATAGGACCCTGGTTGCAACAATGATCTATATGGTCACAGTTTATGTCAATAACGTCACACCCTCCTCCTGAACCTACTGCCAGAGTCTTGGACACTGTTCAGGGTAGAGGCAATATATGTAAAATCCCTGTTTGTCTCTGGTCACACACCCTTCCAGTACCTTTAAACCCTATGATGTCATTCATTGGTGTCCTAGCAAGATTCTGGGTTCCTGGTCTCTGGGTGCCTGAAAACATGTTGGGGTGCAGTATTGCTAACCATATGCAGACAGCAACATTGGTTAAAGTGTAGGTGTCTTGGCATTTAGCCACCAATGCCATGAGGTGGCGTGCCTCAGTTTCCCTTCCACACAGCAGTGTAGGCCCGTTATGCTTTTGCTGCTGTGCAAGCTTACAGCCTGTTTACAGGCATAAGCTGAAAAGCAATATGCTTGTGGGACTGTTTCGTCACCATCCCTATCATGTACAAAAGTTTTTTCCACAAATCAGGTGTGTCACACATCTTTAAAGCGTTTACCATTAGCATTAACTCCTTTGTCTTGACCCATAGATGAAGTAGCAAAAGACACAGGATCAACAGCCAGCTTCCATTCACACAGCCTAGCTTGCCCAGTGTTTAGTGCATTTCCCAATCCCTTTGTGTACCGTGGTAGGTGCTCAGATACAGATTCTTCTGCCTCTCTGGAGAAGGCTCGCAATTCAGGCATGTGTTTGAGGTTTTGGTAAGGAAAGAGTGCACCATAACCATGCCTGCCCTCAGCCTCTCCCTTTGGAATTTCTTTGCATTGAGCCCCCCCTTGTGAAGCTTTCCAAATGCAAAGTTGTTCTTCCCCCAGGCTTGAAAAGAGAGTGTTATCTTTTACAAGGGTAGCAGGAATAACATTCTTTAATGGCAGGTTTCAGAGTAACAGCCGTGTTAGTCTGTATTCGCAAAAAGAAAAGGAGTACTTGTAGCACCTTAGCGACTAACCAATTTATTTGAGCATAAGCTTTTGTGAGCTACAGCATCCGATGAAGTGAGCTGTAGCTCACAAAAGCTTATGCTCAAATAAATTCTTTAATGGAGTGCTGTGGATTGGTAAGGTCCCCTCAGCTACCCCACTCTCTGTTCCCAACAGGTCAGCTGGGTGGACTCTCCCCTCCAGGAAATCTGACCCCCAGTCTTCCCTTAAAACCTGATCCACGAGTGAGGGGCCTGGCATTTTAGATGCAGATTCTTCACCCTCCTTCTGGGGAAAAGCCTCCCTACAAAAGGTGGGCAGACCCTCCTGTCACCCCTCACGTTCCATCTGGACTTCCCTCTCTGGACTCCCCTCGGGTCAGAGACTCCTGTGTCCCCCAAAAGGGAAGGTGACCCTGGTCCAGCTGTGGGCTCATAGCTACCAGCTATGACAGACCCTTCACTGGCCAGCAAAAATGCCCCCTCCTCCTCCTTTCCACTCAGGTTGGGCTTGCTTCCAGCTACAGAGTACTTGGGGTTCGTTCCCACTGCAGCGGTCACCAGGACCCCAACTTCCATCTTTGGGATACATGTATCTGAGCACCCCAGGGCAGGACCTGTCCCCTGCTGACCTGCAACTTCCTGGCAGTCAGCAGCTTGGACGGCCTCCCTGTTACAAGGTGGAACATTCCCCTCCCGCAGGGAGATAACAGGACAGGAGCTGACTCTATCCAGCCCCTCCCACAGGGACTTGCCTTGAGCCCTGGGGCTACAGGAACTGCTTTCGACCGCCCCTTCCCCCAAAGCTGCTGTTACAGAGGAATTAAAGAGACACTCTCTTATTATGTGTCACTGCTGCAACCGTCAGTTCAGCCTGCAAATCACCAGTTTCCATGTGTACCTTAGCTAAAGGTGCAAAGACTTTGTAATCTCCCACCAGTTCTAATTCTGCCATTTTCCCTGGTAACAAATCCTTCTTCTGGATTAAGTCCCTCCTGACAACAGAAATCTCTGCACCAGTGTCTCTCCATCCTTGGAGTACTTTGCCATTAAGTTTAACATCACGCATATTCTCACTGCTTGGTTGTGTAGAAGCAACCTTTACAAATCCTGTGCGGAAAGAGGCAGCACTCTGGGAGACCCCTGTGCTCTGAGAAACAGCAGCTTCATGTGTTACCTGCTGCCTGTTACCACTCAGCCAAGGACATTTATTCCTCAGGTGCTCAGTGGACTTACAATGATAGCACCTCTTGGGGTCCTCTGCTTGTACAGGAGGTCTGGGACGAGTAACAGGGGAACGGGGAGGTGAACGCCCAGCCTCTTTTCCCCAGGGGTAAAACAGTGATTCAGCTTTCCCCCAACCCTGTACCCCTCTGCCAGTGGTTTGTGTTTAATTGCAGCTTGTGACTGCTCGGAAGAGTCTGCAACCCCAGCAAACCCTGCTTTCCACGAACCCTGGGTAGTAAGATGAGGCCCTGAAACATAAACCCTTATATCAGAGGCCCGGTATGAGGCCTAAGGCCTGAACTAAAGTAATGGTCAAGACTTTGTTAACATAAAGCAAAGTTAAGCTGTGAGCCAGAAGTAGGCCCTGCTCACAGAAGCTGGCAAGGAAAGGGCTGATGTTGCAAAAATCTACATACTGAAAAGGTACTGGACACTCGAGATATAAACATATTCTAGGATGGTACCAGAACACTCCGATACTCGCACATTCCACACAGACAACAAGGAACAGGTTGACTCATTCTAAAGACAGGGGCAAAAGGGTACTATGATGGATAGAGTTGTTTTGTTCGACCTAACATGTACAGAGTGAGAAGCGGCACCTTACTGCGTAGACGGTTGTACCTCAATGCGTCAGGAGTGATGTGTAACTTGTTTGTACCCGTGTATAAGAATGCATCCCTGAGTGGATGTCTTTGTCCAGCCTAGGGGGCAGTGGAGAGTCCCACCACTGACTGAGCTGCGTCCATTGTCAGGGAGCACATATTCGTAGTATTTCCTGTAGAGTCTGTGGGAAACTATTACTGTGCTTCATTTGACAATAAACCTGGCTGGGTGCCTTTGTACCTTATTGGAGTCTGTGGTCATTGGGGGTTCTCTTGCGGTCTGCTGTGTCAGCTATCTGTGTAGAGCCAGGGCAGCACACAGAGGGAACACATGCACACAGCTGACTGTTACCAACACTGAACAGAGCAGAGCACCACACTGGTGATGTCTGACAACACCCTGTACCCCTCTGCCAGTGGTTTATGTTTAATTGCAGCTTGTGCCTGCTCATAAGAGTCTGCAAACTCAGCCAATCCACCCACTGCATCCACCTTTTTGTCCCACAAATACTGTTTTACATCATCACTGCACATATTCAGGAATTGTTCCTGAGTAACCAAATCACACATTCCTTCAAAACTTGTAATGCCTTTTCCCCTCACCCACTTGTCTAACAAATCTCTCATTTCATTTACATAAGCCACATTACTCAATCTAGATCCCCTTTTAAGACTCCTGAATTTAACCCTGTAGATTTCAGGTGTAATCTGAAACTGTTTTAAAACCAGTTCCTTAAATTTAAATTTACCATAGTTTGAAGCATCATCCATTGGCATCTTATTGAATATGTCCAGAGCTCTCCCAGTCAATTTTGCTACTAATGTGGTCATCTTTTGATCTTCAGGAATTGCATGGAGGGTGCACAGTCTCTCAAAGGTGATGAAATATTCAGCAATATCACTGGATTCACCATACTGTGGACATAACTGTTCCCATTTGTGGATTTTTGGGGAAATAGAGCCAGCTGCTGAAGGGTTTTGTCTCTTCCACACCATGACAGTCAGTTCATGCCTCTGGGCCTCAATCTGGGCCTGTATTTCTCTGTCTTTTAACTCCAGGGCTAGCCACCTCTCTCTTTTCTTCTCCTGCTGAGCATCTTGCTGTGCTAGCCTCTGGGCTTCAATCTCTTTTACTTTTAACTCCAGGGCTAACCTCTGGGTTTCCGTGGCTCTTTTGTGAGCAGCATCCTCCCTGGCTGCCACTGCTTCTTTGAGCTTCATTTGAAACTCACTGTTCTTTGCCTTCTCTTTTGCTTCAGTATGGCCAGCTATAGTTTTGTAGTTGCCTCACTGGTAGTCATTTTCCTGCTTTGTTGTGTTAATTTCCCTCACCCGAAATAAACAAACAGAAAATAACAAACCAGTAACCACTTTGTCTGTTCTCCAGCCACCACACTTAAAACTCACTACCAGTGTCTCAAAGCAATCAGCTGTGCACAGATCCTGCTCGACTAAGGCACTGTGATGGATTTGGTCACAGAGACCCCCTTGGAACTGTCACCTGGTGCGCTGAGACTACCAATGAGCCCATTTTCTCTGCCAGTTTGGGCCTCCAGAAGCCTGCCTTGTTGAGCTAGACATGCCAGTCTGCTCCAACACAGACCCAGGGTCTGAACCACATGCCCCAAAGCTGCAGACTTAACTGAAAACAGCTTAAGAAGTGCTTCTGTCTCCAGCACCCAGACAGCAGTACCCAGACCTCCAGCACCCAGACCTCCAGCTCCCAATGGGATCCAAACCCCAAATAAATCCATTTTACTCTGTATAAAGCTTATACAGGGTAAACTCATAAATTGTCCACCCTCTATAACACTGATAGAGAGATATGCACAGCTGTTTGCTCCCCCAGGAATTAATTACTTGCTCTGGGTTAATAAAATAACTTTTTGCTTATTCATTAAATATAAAAAGTAGGATTTAAGTGGTTCCAAGTAATAACAGACAGAACAAAGTAAGTTACCAAGTAAAATAAAGCAAAACACGCAAGTCTAAACCTAATACAGAAGGGAACTAAATGCAGGTAAATCTCACCCTCAGAGATGTTCCAATAAGCTTCTTTCACAGACTAGACTCCTTCCTAGTCTGGGTCCAGCAATCACTCACAGCCCTGTAGTTACTGTCCTTTGTTCCAGTATCTTTCAGGCATCTCTTTGGGGTACAGAGGCTATCTTCTGAGCCAGCTGAAGATCAAATGGAGAGGCTTCCAGGGCCTTTTATATTCTTTCTCTTGTGGGCGGAAACCCCTTGGTTCTCCTGTGCAAAATCACAGCAACAAGATGGAGTCTGTAGCCACCTGGGCATGTCAAATGTCTATGAATGATTCAACTTTTTGCAGGCCGACGCCATTGTTTACATGTTAGTTTGAATGTTCCCAGGAAAGCTCAGATGTGGATTGGCATCTCCCAAAGTCCATTGTCAGTTAAATGTTTCTTGACTGGGCACTTACTGAGAATAATTCTTTCTCAAGAAGCTGACCAAATGCTTCACTGAGGCTACTTAGAATCAAACACATTGGGATACAAGTACATAGCCAATATTCATAACCTCAAATACAAAAATGATACACACATACAGACAGCATAATCATAACCAGCAAACTACAGCCTTTCCATAGACACCCACTTGATCTCTCTGTACAAGACCTGGTGCAACCATAGGAGCATGGTTGCAACAATGATCTATATGGTCACAGTTTATGTCAATAACGTCACACCTCTGAGTCATCCTCTGCCTCTGGGTCCCCCTCTCCCTCCACATCCTCGTCCAAGATTTCCTCCTCCTGGCCTGGTCCACTCTCACTCGCACGTGAGCCACCGAAGTATCCACAGTGGTCTTTGCAGTGTCGGTGGGGTCACCACCAAGTATCATGTCCAGCTCTTTGTAGACCTGGCAGCTCGTAGGTGCAGCACCAGAGCGGCAGTTTGCCTCCCGTGCCTTGTAGTAGACATTCCGCAGCTCCTTGACTTTGACCCTGCACTGCAGTGTGTTCCAGTCATGGCCCCTTTCTGTCATGCATCGTGAAATCTGTCCATAGGTATCATAATTTCTATGGCCGGAGCACAGCTGGGACTGGACAGTCTTCTCTTCCCAAATGCTGAGGAGGTGCAGCAGCTCGACATTGCTTCAAGCAGGGAATCGCCTGTTGTGTGGAGGAGGCATGGCTACCTGGAAAGATGTGTTGAGACCACTGCACGCGTCACGGAGTAAACAGGAAGGGGACTTTCAAAATTCCGAAGGAATTTACTGGGTGGGGCTGAGCGGGGCTGGAGGCTGGGACCTGGCAGGCAGCAGCGTGCCATTAAAAATCGGCTTGCGTGCCATCTTTGGCACGCGTGCCATAGGTTGCCGATCCCTGTTCTAGAGACTGAGGGCCAAATTCTGCTCTCAGTTCTTCCAGTGTAAACCTGGAGTAATGCCACTGAAACAAACTTGCTTTGTATTTACTCTAGTGTAAACAGGAGAAGAATTTGGCCACTGTGTGTAGTCTGTTGCTGCTGGGACTTGAACCAAGGACTATCAAAGTGAAAAGCAGTAGATCTACTGCTTGAGCTAAAGATGTACTACCACCAGCTGTTTGTCTTTTTGTTGTCTTGGAGGCTTGCAAAATGGATACAAACACCACTGTGTCTATTATTCTTATATGGACTGTAGCTGGCTCTCTACTGCAAGTAGCTGTTCTTGACCAAGAGTCATAGGCACTCATAGCTGGTGGGGTTAGTGGCAATATGGTCTGACCAGGAAAGACTAAATAATGGGACAAACATTTGAGTCAGGAGTATGGATGGATACACTTGTTTAGCATAAATTTGAATTCACTCTGCCATTGTGAGTTCAAAGGTTTGACTTGAATTCAAACATTATTGGGCTCATCTGCTTAGGAAAGAAGGGAAGAGAAGGGTTAAGTTTCCACCCTCAGTTCTTTTCAATATCCGGGCTCCTGCTAAATCCCATGTTTTCCTCTTTATCAACACCAAATTTCAGCCTTTCTTCACTGTCTCAATTACTATAACCAGGGCGTGGAAAAAGGGTATCTCTTACCTTGATTTACAGAAACCTCTTTCTGGCACTCTTGTCATATTTTCCCTCTAGTTTTTTAGATTCCCTGCCCTGAAGGATTTGCATTTTGTTTTTCTGAGAGTGCAAGCATGCAACACAACAGCCCTCAAATACAAGTCAGTATAGAAATATTTAGTAAAAAAACACTAACAATAGTTTATCCCAGTCCCTGATGATAAAAATCATCTTCCTGTTCCATCACTCTGATTACATCATTTGGAAAGGTTTATTGGTTTCCTTCCTCTTGCCATATCATATTCGGGCTCTTAGTCCCTGGCACCTGGAGACCCTACACAATCTTCCTCCTGCCTACATTAGGGTCTCACTTTATTTTGTCCTCACCAACAAGGCTCTACATAATCTTGCTCTTGCTTTGATCTCCAATTTCATTTTCTTCTATTCCACTCAGTTCCTATGTTTCTCCCAATCTCTCAATTTTCCTGTTCCCTTTCTCTCCTTCTCAGCTTCCCATTTTTTACCATGCTGCTTCCTGGACTTGGAACAATCACATATTTTCTGTCCATAAAAACTCCTCTCTCTCTGCCTTTCGAAACCATTCCATTCAAGAATCCTTCCTCCCTTCTCCTTCTCACTCATAGTCTCTCTGTGCACGCTATTCCCTGCTATATTGTCCCATCTTTCGTTTTGTTCATCTCTTTTGCACTATAGGCTCTGAGGCAGGGAACATGGTTTATTCAGCAATTGTAAAGCACCCTGTACTTGTACATGTTTGGTACTAGGAGTGCTTTTAAATAAATAAAAAATAATAATACAAAAAGCAAATAATGCTTAATGTTCTAAAGAGATGATGTGGGCACTGGACCAATGTTTAGTCTTATTTTGTGCAAGCTGGTAATGAGAATGATCATAAACCAAGAAAGAAAAATGTTAAGGGATTGATACCTCTCTGATGGGATAGGTTGCACCTTCTTTCCCAGTGTGGGCAGGCAGCTATGCCTAGGGAGATTCATAATTTGTGGAGTGTAGGTGATGTTTTTACCTCCACCCATTGCAGGGGTTCTGCTAGGGATAGCTGATTTAATTTGTGATCAGAACTTCATAGGAGCCCCACTAGTAGCTGCTGCTTAGGGGATGCTCTGAATTAGTATAGCTCTTTGTGGGTGCCTTTCAATGGGACAATCCCACTGGGTGAACTTTCCACTGCCACAGGTTGCAGCCTTGGGCTAGGTATTCTAGGTCTCACTCAAGCCAGTGGATGTGAAATCTTTTTTTAGGACATCAAGAAAAGGAATAGACTTTATATGTACACAAGCATATACATAGAACCAGTTACACCTGTGTAAATCATTATCGCTCTGACTGCAGTGGAGTCATTAGGTTAACATTTGTGTAAAGGAGATCAGAATCTGGTCCATACACTAACTGTTTTATGTCTTGTATGGAATAGATGTGTGTGTTATCAGAGTTGCTATGCTTCTGCGCTTGTTTGCATACAGACAGTAAGTATTCTTAGGCTGGTGCTGCTGCTGAAGCAATTTGTTCTGTGATGATGTAAAATGGGCACTTGATGGCAGTATTTCACTTGCATTTGCCTTAACTCTAGTAGTTCTGTTAGATCACTGGTTTCTATCATAGCCTTAGGAGACCTCTAGCCATTTCTGGAGGAGCTAGGAAGTAAATATAATTTACACTCAATTCCTGTTTAGCCCACATCATATAATCAAACAATATTCTTCTATACATTTCATTTTCTTGGCTATAGTATTATCCTTCTGTCTTGATCTTTCATTAAACATATCTGCTCAATCACAGGACACTAGTGACTGTGTGCTTGGATAATCTCAATATATGAACTATCCTAGCACAGCTGATAACATGTCTGTGTTAAATTTATTATGACTGGGGTTAGGCTTATTATGTCAGCACTAGCCTTAAGTAATCATTGCACTCAAGGGGCCAGATCTTTGGCTCTGATACGGCCACTTGCATTCCTCTGGTGGTGCAAAGAGATATCCCCATGTGGTGCAGCAGAGCTGATATGGCTGGCTCTGTGCCACCATCCCTAGCAGATCCCAGCATAGGGCAGGGGAGGGGCTAAAGAACTGCTGCCTCTGGTGAGCCCTCCGGGGTTAATACCAGCTAGTATAAATTAGAGCAGCTCTGAGGCTGCTCTAACTTGTGCTGGGGACTGAACCAACTCCCAGTAGACCCCAGGAAAAGGAGTGTGTGGAGAGTATAAAGGTGGCATACAGCCATCTTTGCATTCCTATTTTGGGTACTCCACCAAGTGCATCTCAGCCAGACCCAACTTTTGGAAGTTCAAGGAATATGCCCTCACCCCCAGAGGGGTAGAAGAAAGGGGGATGCTCCTTTCCTCTTTCTACCCCTTTTACAGTTGGGCAGGACTAGTCTAAGCCTATTCTGTAAGTAAATTTCCATATTACATTCTGAAACTGGTGTGGGGTGGAGAGGAGACAGATATTTTCAGTCCTCTATTAGCAGCAAACTTGATCCATGGAAAAATTTGGCAAGTGCTACCTGTAATGTGCAGATATAAATCACAAAGAGCCATGCTTTAAGCACCAACTAGAGAACTCCCTAACCAGGAAGTTCGTACATTTATTAAGCTCACTGCTGCAACACATCCTAGTCCTCCCCTCTGATAACTGTGGAGAACCAGGAACTTTATAACCACACCACTTCTCTCTTTCTTTATAATAAAAGATTAAAACTTAAATTATAAACCAATGTACCCCCCACTTTAAAATAAACTTCAAATTACTTAAAATTGTTTATACTACTATTTCCCTTTACCAATTGCATTTAAATAGACCTGAGCAGTATTCTAAAAGATCAAATCTTTGAGGGGGCGGGGGTGTCTGATCAGTCTTCCAGACCATTATTCTCACTTCAGCTGAGTTTGTGCATAGAATTCCTTGTGGAGAAGATTAATTTCTGACAGAATACCTGAAGGTCCCAGATTTCTCTCTATTGTGCTGGAAAATACTGAAAATAAACCTGACTTCCTCTGGGGTAGCCTTTTGGAGTCTTCACTAGGTTGGATCTGGGAGTTTCTGCCAACTTCCAAACAATTTCAGCTGTTGAGCCAAACACTGTCCCCCAGTGTCAGCTCAGGTAGTGTTTTTGTTCTAACAAACACTGAAGTTTTGTTGCTGCCAAACTTTTACTTCAGCTTCCATTTTTGAATTTCCTTCAGGTAAGGCCACTTAGGTTTTAGCTATTTGGTGCCGTAGGCATCCTTGGTCATCTTCCCATCAGAAGTTCTGCTGGAGACAGGTCAGATAAGTGCTGTTGACTGATATATCAGGATTGCTTTATTTGGGTCCACTGAAATTTGTAGAAGTCATCTTAAAGTCAGCACTATTTTCTTCACTTCCCATTGCTCTGGGTGTAATCTGGACTACTAGTGCAATGTTCAAAATCAAAGTCTTGTGCAAATGCTAGGAATTGGAGGTAAATTGAGACCTATTATCAAATATGTGCACTTCAGGAACTCCATGCCTTGGAAATACTGACTTTAGTTTCTGGATGACCTGTGCTGAGAAAGTCTGTGAGTACAGCCAAGTCAATATATTTAGGGAAGTAACTGACTCCAGTAATGTACGTGTCCTTTCCAGAAAAATAAATCTGTGGCTAACTGCTGCCAAGTCTGTCAGGTAACTTATCAGAGAGTAATGGTTTTGGCAGTGTTCCCCCCCCCCCCTTCTCCCTCCACTAATTACTTATCTCATACCTTTTTAATAAGGTCTCACTTTGCTTACCCAGACTGGGCCACCGTACAGATAGTTGTGCTCATGCCTTCACTTGTTTATACCTTGATGTATTTGATGGATTTTGGAGAGCATCTGTTTCTGAAGTACCATGGGGATAAGAATGCACCATCTTTCAGAAGCAGGCCATCAGCCATGTGAAGACCATTTTCATTCTACCAATATGGTAGTATGTCTGTTGGAACTTGATTCCTTCAATCCCGCCCCCATCTCTAATTTGCTGAAGAGATGCTGGAATTAATGCCAGCTCAAGGTCAATGTAGACTTAGAACACCGCTCCTAAACTACAGGAAGATGCGTCCACAGTTACTACCACTGTTGGTTATTGAATATTGTGCTAAAACAGGTGGAGACGTCAGTAGTTTTTATTTTATTAAAAGTGTTTTTTGTTGTGGGCTATCCTAGATCCACCTATTGTGACCATTAAGGAGATATCTTAAGGGTTTTGATAGATGAGCTAAATTTGGTAAAAGAATTTCCCTCAATGAACGGTCATGCCCAGGAATTTTTTTACAGCAGAAACATCTTTGGTTCAGGTAAAGTGAGTAATGCCTTCCGTTTGCCTGAATCTGTCTGAATTCCCTGTTTGCTAAGTACATGTCTGTGACAGGGCATTCACCTCCTGAGTGCCTCCTGGCAGTCAGGTGTGGTACTGTAATCTTTTCCCCACTCCTGGCACCCCTGTGGGTTGCCAACCTTGCTAGGCAGGTCTTCACTGGTTCATCCCTCTGGCCAACTCACACACAAAAAATGGACCCCTTCCAGGATAGCAAAGAGTTCACCAAACTGTTTGTTCTCACCTGCGTCTTCAGCCCCATCTCTTGGCTCTTTAAATCTACTCCTTTGGTTAGGCTTCTAAAGCAGCCTTGCCCCCTTCCCAAGGTTTAGGCCGCTTTGCTGGTGAGGAAACCCGGGCCCACCCACTACTCTGGGTTCCAATTTAGCGACTCTATAAACAGCATCCACATATGGCTTCCTTTAATTAGTTGCTGCTACATTCCCTGGGCTTCTCCCCACCTGGTCCCTTCACCTCCACTCACTACCTTAGGTTAAAGTTCTAAGTCTTCTCTCTCTAGGGCCGGTAAACGCAGCAAGTTAAGCTCCTTCCTCAATCATCTTTTCCCAGCCACAAACTGATCTGCTCAAGGCCTGCAGCTTTTTAATCTGAGCATTCTGGGCTCTGATTGGCTGCTTCCATGCAGCCTTCCTAGGCAGGCCTGTAGGACCTATCTTTGCTGCTCCTTTCGTGGGATGGGGTGTACTAGGATTGCAGGGCCTCCAGCAGGGGTCCACAAAGGGTCAGGTAGACCCCTTCACAATGTCCTGTAAATTGTATCTGCTACTTTCCAAACTCACATTTCTCATGGAGTGAGGCCAGCTTGTTGGAAGCATAAAATTGTATGTAGTTGCCCATCCTGTTCACTTTTATCTCTGCCATACATCATCACATCATCTATATGGCAAAGATGCCAGGCAAATGCAACATGATCTGACTGATTCTTTTTTGGAAATCTTTTGGTACTGATGATTTCTCAAATGAAAGATAATTGAAACAGTACTTCCAAACAGAGTGGTGAATGTAGTGAATGTATAGATTCTTTAGCAAGGGGGATTTTTCCATTAGACATTGGTACTACGCACTGGTCAGTGGGTTCTTCTATCTGGAAAATAACCCCCACGTCTTTCGTTCTCAGGTTTTTCTTTGACTTTCCCCAGCAAGAGCACAGGGATGCAGTGTGGGGCTGAAAGAGAAAAAGACAATTGTTGATGGCAACCATTTGATTTTATACTCCCCTAACAGCTTTCCAAGCCCTATGAAGACGTGTGGATACATCTCTTATATAGTTTGATTTTTGTCATTAATTTATTCCTGTTTCTCTCAGAGATGGGGAGTTGTCAGTCTGTTACATATAGTGTTTGATAAAGAACTTTCCATCCTTATCCCAGTTTCTCAATCTATTGTTAGTATCCCCACAAAATTTATTTGGTCTTTGCAGATCTCCAGTCTGGGAAAAATTGTAATATTTTTTGGAACTACAGTAACTGCAGCCTCAGTATCAATTTTGAACATAAGGTTTTGACTGTTTAGATTTATGCTGGCGTTGCCTGTTGCCTGTTCTATTGAGGATATAATTCCTATAAGTATGGACTCATTGTCATCTGAAAACACTTTCTCTTGGATTGAGTCCAATACTCTTGGTGGCCTGCATGCATAAAAAAAGTCTCATTTTTTGACATTTCCTAGATTCTGCCTCTCTTGCTGGATGTTGTTGCGAGCTGTGACTTGGCGTCTTGCCACATTCACAGCTTTCCCAACCTTTGCTCCTATTAAGATTTTTTCCCCCCCTTCCATTCTCTAGTTATGCACTGTTCTTATGTTGTGAATTGGGTCTGTCTGTTCCTTTCACACTTGTCTCTTCTCTTTACTTTGTCAGTATTTTCTGATGCAGTCTCCCCAGTGCTGCTGGCATATAAGTCACATTCCTGGTTCTTCATGGCTTCTTGCATTCTTGCTTTTGCTAGTATGAGATCAGAGTCTAACTGAAGCTGTGCTGATAAATTGGTGTGTTTTCTACCAACAACTATCCTGTCTCTTATTAGTTCTTTTAATATTCCACATTTGCAATGTTCAGCAAGACTGTGAACTGCAGTAATAAAAGTCTCAGCTGTTTCCCCTTGTTCCTGGAACCTTCTATTAAATTTGGCCATTTCACATATAATATTCTGTCTGCCTATGAACTGGGCATCAAAAGACTTTCACTTTAGTATATACTTTCTTTTCCTTATCAGTGAGGGGTAGGGCATAAGGGGATATCATCCACAGCATCACTTATTGCAAGTATTAGGGCACTGACCTGGTATTCTTGTACTTTCTCTGAAAGCAGAAGCCATCCAGAATTGCTCAAATCTACAGATCGAGCCTGGTCAGCTGTCTGAGTTGCCAAAATCAAACTTCTCTAACACCATCATTTATGTGAAGGGCTCCATTACTGCCCTGAGACAAGGGTCTGCCTCCTTCCTGCCGCTGCTTTCACAGGTCTACCCCATGATTTTTCACTTTTCCTTAATACCCACTCATTCACCTCCCTGGCAGTCTGGGGGGCTCTTTCTTACTGGATTCACTCACTTCTAACACCATTTAGTGTGAGGACACAAAAAGCCGTGATTTAAGCAGCAAATAGAGAACTCCCTAACCAAGAAGTTCCTATGTTTAAGCTCCCTGCTGAAACAAAGCCTGTTCCTCTCTGGTAACCGTGGAAGACCAGGAACTCTGTAACCTCTCCGTACTACCAACAAATGCACACTTTTGTGGTGAAAACACATACTCCTCTTAGTGAAATTCCACACACTCCTCTTACCAAAGCTGTGAACTTTCAGGCATTTGCCCCAGGTGGATATTTGCCTTCCCTACTACAATCAGCTTTTTGCAGTGAATTGGGGAGGTGGGCAGGGGGATGAGAAGTATTTAGTTTGTTTTTTCCAGGGTGTTTGGTCTTTCTCCTCTTTGTTTTTTGCTAAGTGTTGTTTTTCTTTAGTTTCATTCCATCATATGAAATGGCTTTGGATGTTTAGCAAAACCATGCCTATTTTATATTCTAGGTGCTTCCTAGTGCTTAGTATGGCTGTGACTTACATGTTCCTCTCATAAAAATAAAAATTTCTCAGAGGGTGGAAAGTAGAAAAAAACAACAACTTTGGGCTAGGTCCTCAGTTGGTTAAAAAAAAAAAAAAATTAATATAGCTCCACTGATGCCAAGACCAGCTGAAGATCTGATCTAAATAATTACTTAGAGATCGGCCCACACCTAAATCCTGATTTCGACCACCTCAAAGTGCAGGCGTTTTTGAGTCCATGCTTTTGATTTGGGCCATCGCCAAGTGTTTTAAACTGCTGAGGCTTGAGTCCAGATATCCCATAAATAAGAGCTTCGAACTTGCTCCCAATTTCACAGCTGATGTCTTTGTCCAGCTGAATTATTCCTCTCTTCCTTTGAAATGCTCTGTAATAAATTAATAATTTATGCTAATTGAAGTGATACTGCTCGGAGCCAAGCTGATCAAATACGAAGGTTGCTGGGCCCACTGAAAGCAGTTGCTGAAATCCTAATGGCCCCCAAAGAGATCAAGATCTATTTGTGTGTAGGGATGGGCAGTTCAGTGATGGGAAGAGAGTTAGGCTGATGGAAATTTGCTTAGTTTTGTCCCTTCTCCATCTCCCAAAGGAAGGACTGGTGTAGCCAGAATCCCAAAACACAGCAATACACACAGTACTGTTCTTTAACAGGTGGGTTAGGTTTCTGAAGTGTTGTTGGGTTATGGTTCCTGTTTCTTTATTTACCTCTTCAGAGCAATGAATCAGACCGTAGACCCCAAAATCTCCTGTGGTTCACTGGATCCATGCCCCTTAAGCCTACAGGGCTGCATCCTGTTTTATTCTCTTTATCATCTAATTTTTTTCTTCAAATACCCCCAAGAGATGCTCTATTGACTACCTCCCTTGGCTGACTAAGTGCCTAATTGCTCTGGTTTGGCTGTGCCTTTAAGGCACAGTTTTGTGTAGTGGGAGCTGCAGAGCAGTCTGGTCGGCTTTGAGATGACGTGTTACAGAAGTACTCAATAAGAGCGAGCCCTGTATTTGTGTGTGTGCTATATATGGGCTAGCTGCAAATTTTCAGTTTGAACAGAAAATTGGGGATTTGATTACATATACATTTTTGTGGAAAGTGTCTGCTTTCCTTGACATTTTTTTATATAGGTTTTCAGTTTGCTAATGAAAAAAAAAGTTCCATTGAAAACAGCACAAAATTCAGTTTTCAGCCAAAAAGCCTAAGTTGTCCCTTGAAAATTTAATCAGAAGTTAAAAATTGCTCTGTGAAACAGATCAGAATCCAGTAGCTGGTGCTGAAGAATATGCAGCAGGACCCATATGTAAATCTGTGGTAGAGATCATCCTCGAATCAAGGGATTGTCAATGATGATGATGAGGATTGTTCCTGGGGTCTGCAGGAGCAGTAAAACTGCTTGCTATTGTGCACTGAAGAAGTTATTTGCAGCGCGCCTCCTGGAGTTGGAGGGAGAAGCTTATCCTGCTAGGAGCAGTCCCTGTAGTTCCCTGAGTGCAGAGACCACAAAAGCCTGATTTCCAAAGATACTGAACCCTGTTGCAGCCTGCAAGTGCATTGGTTTCTCTGAAAATCAGATCCAGTTGTCCCTAGTTTTTGCAACGGGCATGCAAAGGGGGAAGGTTTCTTCCATTCCTCAAGCGCTCCCTGAAAGAGGGCAGAGCTTCAATGGGGAAGCAATCCTCACAGCTAGAAATCACTGTTTGAGACTGCGTATGTTGAGCGTCCATCCACCTAGGACTGGATGTTATTTCTTCCAGTCCTCATATCACTTCAGCTGCTCTCTCTCACTGGCCAAAAGAACTCATTATAAACCTCCTCAGAACCTTCCGGAATTCTGCTCTTTGATGAGATGGGAGCTCGACCAAGATTTTCCACAATGGGTGCCCACAGTTTGGTTCCTGAATCCATATTGAGGTGCCTAAATAAGTGCCCTGATTTTCAAAAATGCTGAACACTGAGGAGCTCCCCCTGGACTCTATGGGAGGTGCTTGGTGCTCAGCATGTCTAAATATGGACTCAGGAGCCTCATGTTAGGTGCTCACTTTGGAAAAACTTGACCCATGACTTTGGATGGTCTCTATTCAACACTTGCCATACTGCTGGATGGCTGCAGAAGTAATATGCATAATTACTGATATTTAATTACATACTTTTGGTACAGGATTCAGGACCATGAATCTGAGTATATAGTTAGACTTGTTACTGTTACACTCACCCCCCATTTTCCCTATTGATTTTTATGCTCATTTGTTGCATCTTGTCTTAAATTTGATCATAAACTTTTAGGCACGGGCAATATTTTCCTGTGTATTTGAACAAAACCTAGCACAGTGGGGCTCAGATGCTGCTTAGAAACTTTCGGTACTACAGAAATAATAATTAATGAATAATAATAATAATAAATAACATCCTGATCTTCTGGGCCTTTTAAAGGTAAGTAGCCAAGACAATATTCTCTGTGAATGCACCCAGTCTTTTTTATTTTTATTTTATAAACATAGCAAGACACCTCTAGTGTCAAAGTCTTGATTCATTGCAGTTGTAATCTCCCTTATGCTAGTTGGCTCGGGAGTTAGAGACGGTCATAGATACACCAATAACCTTGAAAGCTGAGAGTTTACCTTGAATGTTACAAGCAAACGTATTAAACAAAATGATAAAAAAATAATAAGGCTAAAACAATGGACCAAATTTTCAGTGCTCACCAAGCAAAATTTGGTGCATGACCTGAGGGCAAGGCAAAAGTGGCTGCATGCTACTTTTGTGCTCCTCAAATCCCTGGGCTGCAAGGGGTAGGGTTAGCCTCTGGTTTAAATTAGAGCTACCTCAGGGCAGCTCTAATTTATGCCATTGGATAGTGGCTCCCCCAGAGATCATTACATGGCTGGGAATCATCAGAGCACAGTCACACTCTGGCTATGTTCTCTCTCTACTGCGTCCCCACCATACCTATACCACAGTATGCAAAGGGCGGCTCTCTATTATGCAAGGAATTCCCTATTCCAAGGCAATCATCAAACTGCCTGGTTAAATCAGTTTACAGTGCCTCTTTGCCATCAAAGACATGCAAAAGGGCTGTAGCAGGACCAATGATCTGGTCCAAATAACCTGTATAGAGATTGTGCTTAGCTGCAAAATTCAGTTCTGAGTTAAGATCTCGATTTAAAATGCTACAGAGTTGCAGGATGTTTGAACCCAGAGCTTTCCTTTGGACTTCTCTAGTGATAGCCTCAAACTTCAGAACCAGGTTTTGGTTTCTAAAACTTCCTTAAAGTATGGGGATGTTTGGCTCTGTGGTTTTGGCTCAGGCTTATCTCTAGTTTTGATACATTAGACAAAATATAATAAAGGTAAAATACACTTAATGGAAATCACAAAGATTTCTTCCTACTCTTCACCTGTCCCAATATGATGACCATTGCTCTTCGAAGTGTAATTTTAAAAGTATGTCAATGAATCAGTACTCAAGCCACTAGTTGCATTATTTATGCAATCAATAATAAGGCCACAAAGATGTTAAAATGAGTATGCTTGATGATTGCTTAGGATCTTTGGGGAGTTAAAGGCAATAAGAAGAGAATTTCAGGATACTAAAAGAGACCAAAATCAGGATTCATGAGAAGGAACATCTCACTTACACTGAGATAAATCAGGAATTCAGTGAAGTTACACCAGTGTAAAACCAACATAAGTGTGATCTTTGGGCCAGATTCTGACACCCTTATCACACCAATAGTCCCAATGACATCCATGGAATGACTCATGGAATAAGGTACTATTTAACATAATATAAGGGTGTCAGTGTTGCCCAGATCAGGCCTTAATCTGCTTCCTCAGTTTGCACGTTCTCAAACAGGCAGCTGTATCATCCCTGTAAACTCCATGGAGTTGCCACTTTTAATACAGAATTCCTCCTTTTAAAATTATTCAGCGAGATGTATGAACCCTTCACAAATACTGAAAACACTAATCCCGCTAAAACAAACACAAAGGGAGAACTAGTGGAGCAGCTCACACGCACTTAGCAACTCATTAAAAACATAAGGTAAATCGGCTAAAAAATAACAGGTTTGAAATATGGTAGTGGTGTAATTGTTGTAATGTTCATAAAGGAATGTTCTTGAAGGATAGGCTTTTAGTGTACTCCAGGCAAGTTACATAGGAATGTTCTGAATGGGGAAGAGTTAAGGTGGTGCGGCTTAAAACTAAGGGCCTGATTCTTCGTCACTTTACTCCAGTGTCATGTTGATGTCAGTGGAGTTATATAACTCTCTAGAGAATCAGGCCCTAAATATGGAGTTCAGGCATCTGTGAACCTTTGAAGTATTTTTTTGGATTTGTAAAGTTCACAAAACTAGTTTGAGCTTACTAACCATTGAAAGGAAGTATGTATACCAGCCCAGAGTCTCTGAAGCATAGGTGCTGACTCCGTGGGTGCTCCAGGGTGGGTGGAGCGGGGGTGGGAAGAGACAGGATGAGGGTGTGGGCCTGGGGGGAAGGGGACAGGTGGGGGTGGGATCTGGGGAGGAGTGGGGGTTTGAGCACTGGGCCGGAGGAAGCCGACACCTATGCTCTGAAGTGTTCAATTCCTGCTAGGCACAGCACTGAAGGAGTGCTATCAGGGAGCAGGTTATGGCTACCTGATTCTCCATATGCTTCCAACCCTGGGTGCCAGTTAGAACAGCCTGGGAGCTCATCTACTGTGCACTAGATCGCGATGGTCTCCAAAGGACCATACACCAGCTGGGATTGTTGGAGCTCATCACTCTCTGGCCATTTCCTCTTTCTATCTCCCTGCAGCAAAGGCGGTGGAGAGGGAGGTATAAGAGCCACGCAATCTCTCTGCCTGCTAGGGATGCCCCAAGGAGGGAGATATCCCCAGAGAAAGATTTATGGTCATTCTCTGCTGTTTTTGTACCACATGAGCCATTGGAAAAAAAAAGAAAAGAAAAAAAAGGAGGAGTATAGCACAGCAGATAATCTAGCCCATCATATTTATATTTTTACCCTAGAATTTCTCTCCCCTTTCTTCTGTTTCCTCTTTGTCACAGCTTCTCCATGTGGGACTTTCATTCTGTTAACTGTCTGCTCCATCTTTGTCTCCTTTTTTCCACCTTTGGCTCTTTTCCACCTCTCTCCCCCTACTGCAAGCAAAACCTCAAACAACATTCAAGTTAAACTTTTGAACCTATGATGCCCAATTGATTTCATATTGGGGAAAAAACCTAACTTACCTTGTCCTAAAAATGTATTGCTAGTAAATACATATGTACTGAGAATACCCATAGTATAATACAGAGTAGATATGAGTAACTGAGAAGAGTATGCATAAATAATGGGCATGAAATTGTGGTTCAATTATTAATAGATTATCACTATCAATAAATAAGTACATAAATCTCACATATTTACCATAAATTACATCCATTAGGTCCTGCTTTCCTCAAGCACATAAATCCATATAGTCTGAGCATACATAATATATTTATGGATTTAAAGGAACTGGTGTAATAGTTCTCTTTGAGGAGATAATGTTTTGGTCAATAGTTTGTTAAAATGTTTCAAATGAAGCAAATGGACTTCGAGGGTATTATTTATGGAGGCTCAGGAGTGCAACGCATAAAACAAATAAAATCTCTTGTCAGCCAAGAGAACACAAAACCACTAGCTTCAAACACTGAAGGGAAGCCAGTGAAAAACAGACCCTGGTATTCTGGATTACTTTGCAGCTTGAGGATCTTTGTGATGGATCCTGGGTGATCTCTGAGAGTTTTAACATAAGGGACAAGCATAGGCGCATGACCAAAAAACAAACCCCATCTCATTTTAATAGCCTTTGTATTGCAAATGTAGTTTTTCCTTTGTCTTAAATCCAATGGCATGTATATTTGGCAGTATCCTGCTAAACAGTCATCTTCCTGCCACATACAATTTAGGGCACAGGATGTGGACATAGATTCCACCTTTGGATCAAATGCTACTCCAAGAGCTGAGCAGAAGGGTGAGGACACACCTCATAAATTTAGATGCAGAAACAATGGGAGAGAAGCATTAATGACCTCCTTCATTATAATTTTTGTAAATTATACAAAATATAATTACAGATTACCTTCTGTCCCTGACAGAAGCACAAACATTCTCGGGTTCTACTCCAGCTTAGCAAGGAGGAGCACCATATGGTCGTATCCTATCAGTCATAATGATTCTGTTGGACGAAAAGCACCCAGAGTTCTTTGAAGAAGGAACTGCTCCTTCCTATGTTTGTACAGTGCTTAGCACATTTTGGGTGCTACTATAATGCAGATAATAAGGAGTTCATTAATACAATGCGTACTGTTGAGACAAATAGTAGTCAGCCCGCACAGTTAGTATCCCTTGATGAGACAGTAGCTTCAAGCTAAGAGACTTAGAGTCTGATCCACTTACCATTCAGTTCAACTGAAAGATGCCCATTGGAGTGAATGGAAAGACCATCATGGGACTCGTCGGATAGGCCCCTTGTGATGAGCAGGACTGGCTGGAAAACAATTGTTTTGTGAAAAAATGTCAGTGTTTTGAAACTTGTCTTTGTTCTGATGCAGAACAAAAATAAGACTTTTTGAAACTTTTCATGAAAGAACACAGAAGCAAGAGGCCCTAGAATAGCCCAGGGGCTGGAGCACTAAAGGAGGATGTTTGAGACCCAGGTTCAAACCCCTGCTTTGCCTGGTTCAGAGCAGGAATTTGAACTTGGGTTTCCCACATGTCCATTTAGGGCAGTATTAGGTTTAGTCAGTTGGCTGGTCTCTCTCTCCCCTATTCCCTCCATATCCTGGACCCCCTGAGAATTTTCACTGAAACATGTTTCTGCAAAACATTTTGGTTTTGACAAAATAGTATTTTTTTTAAATGGAAATTTTAAAAAATTTTTTGACCAGCTCCAGTAACTATGTCACACACCAAGTTGTGGTGTCATTGCATAGTACTAGGCAGTTCATATAAAGCAGCAAATATAAAATATTCACCTGTAACTTTGAGTACAACTAATGATATAAAGTTCAGTAGGAAAAAGCATGTAGAAAATTTCACTTCTGTAGTTTCACTCTTATTTACTGCAGCATGAGCTGATTTTCCCTACTCTTAACATTCCATGGGCATAGTGAATATTATCTGACACGGCTGGGTTTCTGCAGCTGTGACTGTGGATGTATCTAACTGGAAAATTGCCCAGTGGGCTGTTGTAGGCACATAATTGACCATTTAATCTCTGAACCACATCTGAGCTGTGATAGGAGTGTGTGATGCTGGATTCTTTAAAAGCCTTGCATGGCTTTTGTCTGCAGGGTTATATAAATCCATGAAAAGCAGAGTTATAAAGCAATAGCAGGATATTCCTCCTTTGGTAGTTAGAAAAAGCTGTTCAAAAACACAATGGCAAAATAAGACCAAAGAATATCCCAAATAAAAACCTATGGCATTGTGATCCAGACTACGGGCTCAATGCAGTTGATGGGAGTTTTGCTATTAATTTGAATGGATGCAGGATCCATTGGACTGTGTTTTTCGAGGCCACATTTAAAGACCTTTTGTCTAGCAGTAATGCTGCTACAAATTATGTTGTACGTTAGGAGCTTGATTCGCAAAAGGTCTTAGGTGTCTAATAATCACTGAAGAGCCTAATTCCCAGAATCAGGCCACACTGGGATTTGCAACCCCCTGACTCAGCTGCTCCTGAACCCTGTAGGTACCTAAACTCATTTGGGATTTAAATTTTTGCAGTAAAAATTCCCTAGATGCCTATGTTTCTGCCTCTGGGCATGAGCACTGCAGCCCTATGCCAGGTGTCCAGATACATATGCCTCAGAGTTATGCATGAACAAATGGAAGATAGGTGATCCTTCAACTAACTTGCCTATGAGGCCCAATTCAGTAAGCATGCTCAGACTGGGCCCTACCAGACTGGGCCCGTATACCAGACTGGGCCCTACCAGACTGGGGCCTTGCCTACCAGACTGGGCCCGTATAAGCAAACTTACATGAAAGAGGGGAAGGAGGAGAATCTTCCTCATAACTTATAGCCTGGTGATCAGGCACTTACCTGGGCTGCAGGAGACTGCTGGTTTAAATCCTCCCTTCACCAGATGAGGAGAAGAGATTTGAAGAGGCACCTGTGACTTCTCAGGTGAGTACCCTAACCATGAGGCTATGGGATATACTGATGTGGAGCTACCTCAATCTCTCCGGTTGAAGCTGTTCTCCTGTGGGATAAGTAATTCAAGTCAATGGAGCACAGAGCCTGGGTCTACCACCTCTCAGATGAGTGCTCTAACTACCAAGTTACGGTGTCATTCTCATACTTGCTTTCTCTCTCTGGCCTGGTGACTTTTTAAATTATTTACCCAGAGTAGAACAGATTCAACAGGAGAGACTGAGAGAGAGCCCTATGTCAAAGTATCATAGAGGTCAGGGCAACTATTCTCCTTTTGGCATTTGTTATACTTTCAGCACTTTTCCTTTCTATACAACTTCTTGTAACCAAAGGCAGTGGGGAACAGAGACACACCACACCGCTCCCACCCTCAGTCCACTCATAAGAACTTTTGCTAAAAATGAATAAAAAGGAATTTTGCAAATCAATACAAATCTGTGGATTTTATATAAATGAGTGTTCACAAAAGTTGCTTCCCCCCCATACCTGCCTAGCTCTAATGTATACAGGTGAAACCCACCTCCCTGTTGGGGGATCAGCACAGTGACTATGCACAACTTAAGTCCCACCGAAGCCACAGAGCAGTGCAAAACTGTTGCAGTACATGAGCGAATCTGGCCCATTTACAATTTTAGAATTTCTTACAGCTGGGTTTAAGCAGGATCTAAGTGCTGCTCAAGCCCTTGTGCTGGTCCTTTGCATAGAGGTAAATTTCACCCCAATGCTTTTAAAAATATATAAATAATAAAGCAATGCTGTCAGTCAGGCCGCAAATAGCCTTCATCACAAGGGCGTTAATGCGCTACAAACAGGAATCTTTATATTTCCAGATTGGGGATACAGAATATCAGCCAATCCAGCACAGGTATCATTTAAAATGGGATTACACGCTTTCCTGCAGCTCCCATCTTGTCTAGTTAGGAATCTTGAACTATGCTGAATGCAAGAAGAAAGAGAAGTAAGGTTATTTTTGGAAGAAGCCAATCCTATCAGAAACCCAGAATTATAAGTGCTTTGGTATTTGCCTGAATTGCATTCAGTGTTTCTCTTATCAGAGGATTATTGGCTTGACTTGAAGGTTACAGCTGTAAGAAACTGCTTAACCAGCCAAAGGGCCAGATTCACTGGTTCACTGAAATTACCTTATCCCTCTCTGGGGATGCAAATCAGCTATAATTTGCTGCTTTGCATCCCCAGTTGCTGGCATAACTGGCATATTAAATCAGTTGATGGCTGCTTTTCATTGCTGGAATAGCACTAAACTCTCAAAGTACACAGTGAAACTGGCCCTGAAACTGGAATTTGAAGAGTAACGTGAGGCTGTTGATGCCCCATTTACACTGGCCTCTTTCAGTTAAAATGGGAGGAGAATTATAAACTAGAATTGGGTGATAGAGACCTTTGCTATGTGGAGATCTGGTAATACAGCAGTGACCTGCAATAAGGAACTAAAAGTTTTACTTAGAGCTGCGCAAAAACTTTTAAAATGCAAATTTTGACATTCAGCCTTTTTACCAGCTTCAAATGTACTAATTTCATTCATTCTAAAAGTACATGGATGTTTAAAGTGAATGCAGCTTTAGGTATTGCTATTTTTTTACCCCATTGACTATCACGCCTGCCATCTATGAGAGTCTTACCCCTCCCAAAATGAGGCATAGTCCCCGCCACTGAACTTATACCACTTTGAGAGGGAAAAAAGTCCCAGTCAAACCCAATGTCTTTGAGGCAGTGTCAGGAATTCCATAACCAGCAGCATATTGTGGAGATAAATTAAACTCTTATCTTTTCACATCACATCAGATTATGTCTGAGAGCATCAGATTCATTTGGATGTAACACAACATAATAGGATATGAAGAGTCTGCAGTCTGGAAAATATCAACTAAAAATGCTTTGGGAATGTATATGTAACAAAATACTCCATCTCTGTGAGAGACTGTGCTTTGCATGGCTGGTAAACAAGGAACTCCTGGGAGCAGATGGGAGAACAGATGTCCCTCAAATATAAAAGAAACTGGTGGGTTTTTTTTGTCTTCCCAGCACTGCCTGAAAGGATTTTGAGTCAATTCAGTGTCACTCCACTTATATAAAAAACGTAAGTTTTACATTTCAGTCATAAGTTGAACAATGAATCTCTAGGATTTAATTTAATTAGAAGAACTAGGAAATTTCCAGAAACTTATAGGGTGTAGGTGAGAGAGATTTCAGCAGGAGTCTCCTTGGCTGTAAACCAATTTGAATTGAAAATGTGTATAAAACTTCTTAGTAGTTTTCAAAAAAGTCTACAACGAGTTGATGTATAAATCTGAATGAAGCTACCGATTCTGCAAAGGTCTTAACCATTTGCTTAAATTTATGCCCATGGAAGCCAATGGAACTTTTCACGTGCAAAGTACTTTTCTGAATCAGGGCCTAAATGTCCATGTTAGTTTTAGAAAAATAAATAAATCTGTATTTGATCTAATGAGATAATAAGAGTGCAGTGGCTCTTTAAAATGGGCCTGATTATTCAGAGTAAAACTGCCACATCAGATATCTTAATTTAGTGGGGTACGCAAAGAAAAAAAGAGAGCTTCTCAGAGGCTGTAATAGAGTTTATACATCTTTACAATCACAGTTGCATTCTATCAGTTGTAGAACAGAGTCCTTACTCTTGCATGAGTCCTGTACAGTTATAAAAAAGAAAGGGGGAAAAAAAGTAGAGAGAGAGAGAGAGAGAAAATTGGCAGGCCAAGTTCTAGGAGATAAATTAATAAAAATAATTTATGTGGGGATCCGTGGCCCTATTATCTTTTCTAGGGTGTCGTTCCACACTGGTCCATCCTGGTCTGCGGCAAGGAGGCTCTTCCTGCTCAGCAAAAGCTTAACTATAATACCTATCAGCAACAGGGTGGACTTCAATCAAAACTAACTTTATGTAAACACAGAGAATTAATACATTGAATGTTGATTGAATATGCAATGATTATCAAATACAGGGCCTCTTGTTCCTATGGAAGGGAGAGATCTGGCTAAGCAGCTTGCTTGACCGAGGTTTCATGGGATTTGGGCTCTGGGGAGCTCTCCTAGACTGGCACCCATCCCCATAGTATCTGAGGGTGGGGTTCACAAAGGGTTTAGGCAGGTAAATCCCTGTTTTAGACTCCACTGTGTTCCACAGTATTCCTGCGGACCCTTGTAGGTGCCTAAACTGACTCTGCAACTAAGTTTTCCAGGTAAAAATTCCCTCGGTGCCTATGTTTCTTCCTCTGGGCACATGCACGACTGCTTCATACTAGGTGTCCAGATGCCTATCTCCAACTTAACCCCAGAGCGATTCATCAACTGGGGAAAGCTAGGCATTCATCCACCTAAATCCCATGCAGACCCTAACCACTGGACTAGAGAGTCATTCTTCCTCTTTCTCTCTGGCCAGTGACTATTTATCCACAGTCATTGGGAGAGAAAGAGAATGATTCCATAGTTGTTAGGGCACCCGCCCGGGAGTGGGAGACCCAGGGTTCAGTCCCCCTACTCCAGTCACTCTTTCTTTATTTATCCACAGTGAAATTGCTTATACAGGAGACACTGAGGGAGCCCCACATCAGAATATACCATAGCTCAGTGCGTAAAGCACTCCTGACAGAGAGGGGGAAACTGAACCTGAGTCTCCTACATCCCAGGCAAGTACTGGGATTTTTACATGGAGTAAGGCAGATGCCTAACTCTTTCCTGGAGAGGGGTTCCTGGTTGTGGATCATTGGCAGAGATAGAGACGTATCTCCATGAGAGAGTGGGGCTCGGCATACTGCCCTGACATTGGCATCTCCCACTGGTAGGTTAGAACAGTGGCTCTCAACTGAGGTTCTAAACCTCTTCCAGTGGGTACATCAACTCATCTGTATATTTGCCTAGTTTTACAACAGGCTACATAAAAAGCACTAGTGAAGTCACTACAAACAAAAATTTCATACAATGACTAGTTTATCCTGCTCTATATCCTATACACTGAAATGTAAGTACAATATTTATATTCCAATTGATTTATTTTATAATTATATGGTAAAGATGAGAAAGTAAGCAATTGTTCAGTAATAATGTGGCTGTGACGCTTTTGTATTCTTATGTCTGATTTTGTAAGTAAGTAGTTTTTAAGTGAGATGAAACAGGGGTTTCACAAAAAAAATCAGAATCCTGAAAGGGATACAGGAGTCCGGAAAGCTTGAGAGCCGCTAGGTTAGAAGGCTCCTGGCCTAGAGTGCTGGCTTTTGTGGATCACATCCTAAGGCTCCTCCTCTCTCACCATTTATTTCATACAGAGCCTAGGTGCTGAAGCCAGCTTGTGGATCACAGTGTTGTTCCTGGGATTTTTGTAGGTGCCTAAAAGTTAGTTGCTGTGATATTTAGCATAGCAACATCTAAGTCCCTTTGTGGATCTGGCTGCCTCCCAGGTACTGGAGGGGACCATGTTGAGCAGCTGCCTAGTCTGCCCAAGGTTCTCTCCCACATGGAAAGCAATGCAAATTAATATAATTCCCAGGCTGGAGACTTGATCTGCAGGGGCCAATAGGAGCTGGTAGAGGAGAGCTGAGCAGGTACATTCCGTCCAATAACCCACTTGGGTTTTGGATGGAATTTCCTCTATGCTCAGAGAGGATAAGTATGTTCCTTTAAGTTTTTGGCCATTTATAAATGTAAAAGTATGCCTCAGTTAGCCCTCATCCTGAAGAACTTCCTGTGCTTATGACTAAAATGAAGTATTGAAGACTTTGGAGGATGCTTTATATGTAATTTTTTTCTTTAGTTGCAAAATCCAACTTTCCATCAGAAATTTTTTGACCAGCTGTACCACTGACACACTGGACATTCCCTTTCTTTCTCAAGAGCCTATATTACTTGCTGGTCCACTGCTCCAAAGTCCACTCTGTTTAGTCATCAGTAGCTTTGCGTGACAGCCGCGGTAGGAGTCGCAGAACAATTGGAAAACAGCACTGAGCATTGGAGAACAGAAGTTTTTGCAGTGGTGGACATGTAGATTGCACAGGAAGTTGGAGCTGTTTATTATTTTCTTTGGACCTAGTTGTGCCAGCGTCGGTCACAGTGATTAAAGCCTTACTCTCTGGTAGCCTCATTCAGTGTCAGAGTGGATCAACTGGAGCTGTGATTTGTACTTTTTAATGCTAATGAACCATCTGCCAACAAGTGAACTCCTTACAGCAGAACTCCGAGGAGAAGTTCTTGGATTGCGAGGAGCTGGGCACCATGCTTGGAATTCTTGGGAGATACTTGACATGTGCCACTCTCGAGTCATTTCTGCATCGCTTGCAAGTTCAAGCCTAGGGGAAGCTCAGCACCTCACACTTCTGGGCTACTATTGAGTCATATAGTACATCTTTGCAGAATGAGAGTCACAGTCTAACCCAATAGTTATTACCTCCTGACGCATAATTTTTTGATACAGATTTTTGGTGTTTTTATACTTAAAGCTCATTCATGCAGTCCTTACAGATGCAAATCTCCTAGTAAATTCAAGAGGATTTTTTTTTGATCAAGGATGATCTGATGGCACTAGATTGCAATTAAGCACATAAGGGTTCATTTCCCAGCTCTGCTATGGAGTTCCTGTGTGATTAAGGGCAAGGCACTTCTTGTGCCTCAGTTCCCCACCTGTAAAGTGGGGAAAGTAATGCTGCTTTTGTCTGTATTTTGTTTACTTCAGTTAAGGCAGGAACTGTCTGTTACTGTGGGTATGTCTACACTACGAAATTAGGTCGAATTTATAGAAGTCGTTTTTTTAGAAATCGGTTTTATATATTCAAGTGTGTGTGTCCCCACAGAAAATGCTCTAAGTGCATTAAGTGCATTAACTCGGCAGAGTGCTTCCACAGTACTGAGGCTAGAGTCGACTTCCGGAGCGTTGCCCTGTGGGTAGCTATCCCACAGTTCCCGCAGTCTCCGCTGCCCATTGGAATTCTGGGTTGAGATCCCAATGCCTGATGGGGCTAAAACATTGTCGCGGGTGGTTCTGGGTACATATCGTCAGGCCCCCGTTCCCTCCCTCCCTCCGTGAAAGCAAGGGCAGACAATCATTTCGCGCCTTTTTTCCTGAGTTACCTGTGCAGACGCCATACCACGGCAAGCATGGAGCCCGCTCAGCTCACTGTCACCGTATGTCTCCTGGGTGCTGGCAGACGCGGTACTGCATTGCTACACAGCAGCAGCAACCCATTGCTTTGTGGCAGCAGACGGTGCAATAGGACTGGTAGCCGTCATCGTCATGTCCGAGGTGCTCCTGGTCGCCTGTGTGAGGTCGATCAGGAGCGCCTGGGCAGACATGGGCGCAGGGACTAAATTTGGAGTGACTTGATCAAGTCATTCTCTTTAGTCCTACAGTCAGTCCTATTGAACCATCTTATGGTGAGCAGGCAGGTGATATGGATTGCTAGCAGTCCTACTGCATCATCTTCTGCCGGGCAGGCAAGAGATGAGGATGGCTAGCAGTCCTATTGTACCATCTTCTGCCGAGCAGCCATGAGATGTGGATGGCATGCAGTCCTTCTGCACCGTCTGCTGCCAGCCAAAGATGTAAAAGATAGATGGAGTGTATCAAAACAAGAAATAGACCAGATTTGTTTTGTACTCATTTGCAAAGCCGCCCCCCGTCTAGGGGACTCATTCCTCTAGGTCACACTGCAGTCACTCACAGAGAAGGTGCAGCGAGGTAAATCTAGCCATGTATCAATCAGAGGCCAGACTAACCTCCTTGTTCCAATAAGAACAATAACTTAGGTGCACCATTTCTTATTGGAACCCTCCATGAAGTCCTGCCTGAAATACTCCTTGATGTAAAGCCACCCCCTTTGTTGATTTTAGCTCCCTGTAAGCCAACCCTGTAAGCCGTGTCGTCAGTCGCCCCTCCCTGTGTCAGAGCAACGGCAAACAATCGTGCATCTGAGTTGAGAGTGCTGTCCAGAGCAGTCACAATGGAGCACTCTGGGATAGCTCCCGGAGGCCAATACCGTCAAATTGTGTCCACAGTACCCCAAATTCGACCTGGCAAGGCCGATTTAAGCACTAATCCACTTGTCAGGGGTGGAGTAAGGAAATCGATTTTAAGAGCCCTCTAAGTCGAAATAAAGGGCTTCATCGTGTGGACAGGTGCAGGTTTACATCGATTTAACGCTGCTAAATTGGACCTAAAGTCTAGTGTAGACCAGGGCTGTGTGTTTGCACAGTGCCTAGTTGACATTGGGCTTCCATTGTTCTGAGGCCTCTAAGAGCTACTGTAATACAAAGAGTAAGAATAATAAATGCACAAAGTTGGCATGATCAGGCTCTTGGCATGTTATGACAGCTTCTAGAAGTGATCCTGAACCCAAATTTACTGTAGCTGTATGTTTGTTTGTCCTGTGTCTAGGGGAAAAAAACTTCATGATTATTCAAGGCTTTTTTTCCCCCCCCCTATGTAATGGTCTGGAGATCTAGAAGGAAAGCAAAAAGGAGGAAGATACATAAGGGTTTAATGAGCTTTATTATATTCTCATTTATACCAGTCTTACACTAGTGAAACTATTGATTTCAATGGAGCTACTCCTCATTTACACTAGTGTAACAGACAGGAGAATTAGGCTGGATGGGTCAGATCCTCAACTGGTGCAAATCAGCAGGCTCTATTGACATCACTTTATACCAGCTGAGGATGTAGCCCTAAACCTTTATTTTCTGTCTGGTGAAATCCTGACCACCCAGAATTCCATGGTAGTTTTGTAGGAACATTGTTGAAAGCATTCTTCATTTGAAAAAAAGTCTTCAATACTTTTGTCAGAAAACCAACTCCCTCCCCCACCCCAACCAAATCTTTTTGGCCAAAACTCCAATTCTGGGGGAGAGGGTTGGAAGTTTTTGGTCAAAACTTTTCATTTTTCACTTAAGATGTTCAGTTTTCATTTTTTAATGAAAAAAATAAATTTTGGACAAAAAAAAAAAAGCCAGCCATCTCTAGTTAGCAGTTTGCCTTCCAGTTGTCTACCATGTTTGTGAAAGCTGCACATGTGACTATAACTAACTTGTTAGTTACCCTTCCAGACAAGTAGAGGTGCCACTACACAAAGTAATTCCTGTTCTTAAATAGGAAGCTTGTGTTCAGGGAACTTTGGAGGTCTCTCAAGCATGGAGAAGCTGTGAGATTGTATGTAATGCAGTTTAATTTCTAAATAATTGGAAATAGATAAGGAGAAATGCTGGGCACACTTGATTTAGTTCTGACACTTCATATGACAGCTCTAGAGACCAAAAATACTCGTTCCTTGCCCTTATTCTGTTCTACTTGCTTGTCTTCTCTGAAGTCCTGTTGTCCCATTGGTTAATTTTTGGGATGAAGATAAACTATACTTGTTTAATATAGATATTGGAATCAAGGCTCAGATATTTCCCCAGCCTCTGGATGTTGGAAGCTGAACATACCCTTTTGATTTACATATATGAAGAACAGGCAAGTGTCCTCACACTACATTTTTCAGAGCCTTCCAACGTACTTGTTAGATAGATTAAATAATCATTAAGGAGTTTATATCATATTTCCACAACTATTCCCTAGGTGCAGAAAAGTAATTTTAAATTAAAACGAGTCCTGCTTTGTACATTTCAGAATGGCATGTTCCTCTTTTATTTTAGAAATTGCACAATATGTAGCACCATATGTGAAATGAAAAAAAAAAAGATTGAACAACGATACATATTTTGGTTGGACTATAATATTTTTATGGATAGGACGCCTGAGAAAACAATTGATTTAGCCAGAGATAAACTGACAGATTCTTAGCTGAGCCCTGTAAAGACTTGATGAGAATTAAAATTAACTTACAGTTAATTACAGTTAGTAATAAAAACTCAGTCATAAGGGGCAAGATTTTAAACAGCGACTCAACCTGATCTCCATTTGCACATGGATCCTTTTGTGTGAGCACAATCCCTAGCTTGTGCTATTTTTAGCTTACTAACTTGTATGCACAAGTTCATATACAGGGGCTAAACAATATTTGTTCAGACCAGATTGTGCTAATGAAAAGTGACTGCATTTGTATGGGAAAATCTGGCCTGTAAAGCTTAAAATGTGTATGCTAAGTGCCAGACATTGCACATGCCAGTGATTGTGTGCACACAAATTGGGACCACAGCAGCTGTGGCACTTCTAAACAGCAAAAGGATGATAGCAAATTCCAGAAGTCAGCATCAATATGAAAGTCCCTTCAGAAGGGAGGGTGTGGAGGGAGCCAGGCTTCAGAGGCAGGGTGTTCAGTCTGCCTGGACAGAATTTGGGTGAATATGGTCACAGTGTTGATGATGAGATACAAAGCTGTGGTGGGGACAGTAGAGAGAGCCACACTCAGGAAGACAGGCCTGAGCTAAACGCCTGTCCTGGCAATGACACACGTTCTAACAGTTTCAAAAGGCAACAGTTAAAAGTTTTAAAACTTCCCACCTACTGGGCCTGATTTTCAGAAGTGATAGGCACTCAACACTCCAGCTGAATTAAATTGGAGATGCAGGTGCTCAATACCTCTGAAAACATGCCTTCTCTGTAAAGTGCAAGTGCTCACTCTTGTTTGCCTGTGGAGTGGACAAACCCCAACTGGACCGGGACAGGAAAGTGTGAGTGCTCCATCCTGGAGATGGATTGAAGCCAGCCCTGCCTGCAATACTTGCCAGCAATATGAAGCTTGCAAGGAGAGCCCTCCAGTTGGAGAGAATCAAAGAGGAAGCAGGATTTAAAGCTAGCCTACCTTGGGAGAGCAATATTAGGTCTAAGGCGGAGAGGAAGCCAAGCTCTAGGAGCAGCCAATCTTAAGGTGGAGGCTTGGACTGGACTTTAGGTTGTCTCAGTGTTCATCTGTTTGTTAATAAAGTGAAATCCCAGGAAGGGGGCACGTTTTCACCATACACAGGGCAAGTGGACTGTGTCCTATAGCTGGTGGGAAAGTGACCAGCTCACATTGTCTAAATGAGAGCCCAGATGTGGCCAGGCAGGCCTACAGGCACTGCCACATATTTAAATGTGCAACTACATTTTCATCATGGACCATGGTAGCCACTCAATGATCTGGGAGCAGGACACCTAAATGATTGTCTGAAGTTCCAGCATGAGTACCATGGTGGATAGCTCTGCTCCTCAGAGCTGTCCTACACAAGGGTACAGCTTATGTGTGCTGGAGACAGAGCTTTGTCTTGACCTATTCGGAAACTGTGGAACATATTCCCCTAGGATCTAAGAACTGCCTCGAACCTCACCTTTTCCACTGGAAGTGCAAGGTGCACTTAGCCCTTACCTTCAAGAACAGACAAACACATACCACACTACAGTAGAAATAAAATAAGTAAAAAATTAAACAAAACCAAGCCTCACAATTTCCCCCGAGGAGAGAAAAAAAAAAAAGAGCGAGAGAACGTGACAGATGTTACTGATGTTGGTTAAATGCACTTCTGGAAGGCGCTCATCCTATGGTGATAAGCATGGTATAAGAACCTATACAGAATAAAATACTACAGTGATTAGGTGGTATAAGGACCTGAGTAGAATATGATTATTGTAGGGAGCAGGTAGTAAGCTCTTTGGAGCACGGATGGTCTTCATTTTGTGTCTTCTACAGAGGCAAGTACACTATCCTCGCAGAATAAATAATTAATATAATGAGTGATCAAGATGGGTACCCCCTGCCCCAATGGCAAGCCCAGTAGCAACTGTGCTAAATATTTGCAGCTGGAAGTCATTTTGTTATCTTGGCACAATGGCACTCATGTTATGTATACAAGATAGACATGTTTATCGGTCTGAACAGCAGCAGGGTTTTTCCTTGAGTTTTGTTAACTATTTTTTTTCTTTCTTTGTTAAGCTACTAGCTTCTGTAGCACTATCCAGTGAAAACAGGCCAGTTATAAAGGCCCGTTTACCTGGGTTGGTCAAAATATTGTTTTTCTGTGTTCTAGTGCTTGACTAGAAGTCTGTGACCTTCAAAACGTAATAAATATTATTGTGATGTTATTGTGATGTTTCCACCTTTACCTAAGTAGAATGAATCGGTGTTCTTGTCCTGCTATACCAATTACATCAGCGAAGGCAAACTTGCTGAATCTACAGGTTTCAGATTTGTACTTAATTAATGAACACCAGAAAGGGATTCCTATATTGCATCCACACCTACTGTAAGGCAGTCTGGTCAAAGTGAGATGCTGTTTCACACGATATTATTGGTTGATAAATCCATAAGTGGTGTAATAAATGTATTATTTTGGATTGTTCAACAGTTCATGTGCAACTTAATAATTGTAAAATATACTATTTTCAGACTATGGGTGTGATTTTCAAAGGCACGTATGACACTGAGGAGATTAACTCTCACTGACTTTCCATGGGCATTAGTATCCTAACTGCTATTTGTGCCTCTGAGAACATCCCCCATTATAATTGCAGAGGGAGTGGATGGCTCAGAGTGTTTTTAACAGAACATGAAAACTTTCACCTATTAGTCATCTGTACAAGAATATCTTTTAGGTTATTGATAGTAACCAAAGTTAGTACTATCCCGTGTCTCTTTGGAGGCTTTTGTGATGGCTGTTGGTTGGTGACCAGTGTGTAATTCCTACTAATCAGGGTATCCACATTACAACTAGCACATGACAACTGTTGGCAGTCTTGAGATAAAAGCCAAGGATTGGACAGGCATCCATCCTGGACTCTTCTTGTCTAACTCATGCAACTTTCACCTCTAGATCAGGTTTGAGTCACAGTGTTGAGGAAGCTTACACTGAAGCTCTCTTTACCCACAGAACAGGCAACTTCCAGTGTTGTCTATCCACCACTACTTCTAAGCACTAACTTTACTCTAAAACAGTTAGAGCCTGTCAACAAATAGGGAGGAAATTGCAAGAGTTTTCACAGATGTTTTTTGTCTGTTTTTTAATATAAATTCTGACCAGCCCCAGAGTTAGTTGAAAATGGGAAAGAAAGGTGGGGTGGCAGGGGTGTGATGAATATTTAGTATAAACCTTTTACAATTATTTTGCTGACATTTTGACAAAAATTCCAGGCCCCAAATAGATATAAATCCATACTGTTCAAGTTATATCAATAGCTTCCATGTTCTTATTCCACCACCTTCCTATTGCATTGATTAAACAAAACACTGAAGTGAGAAATTTATTGCATTATTATATTTAAAACTTCACTAACCTCTAGGGGCAAAGGGGTTGGGATGCAACCTGTAGGCACCTGCAAAATAAGAGGCTGGGTGAAGACTGGGCCCTATATCTTTAGCTATTTGTGTTTCAAATTTTCCCTTAGTTTAAACTTTCTTAGTTGCATTTTACCTTTTACACTTTGTTTTGATTGCCATGTCTTGGACCCCAAAACTCTTTTACCATTTTACATGTATCATATAGATTATTTCGGGCTTCATTTTCCTCTCCAGTCATAAATTTTCTTTTGATAAAGTCTATAGAAACTATTATCTACAAACCTAGTCTCCAATCTCTACAACCTATTATTCTGATATCGTTTACAGCCAAGAATAATGACACTTCATTGATTGTTCTCAGCATAACATGTTTATTGAATAAGATCAATAATGAAGTCTGAGGAGCTATGTGGAACAAAACAAAGAGACATTTCAATTTTGTAATTTTCGTTAAAGGTTATTGTTTGTAAAGGTCATCTAGGCCCTGATTCAACAAAGCAACTAAGCATGTGTTTAAAGTTCAGCACAGGCTTTGCTGAACAGGGAAAGAGTAAATCATGCGTTTAAAGTTCATAGCAAAAGTATATGCTGTTATTACTGTTTTACTAATTACTAAAGGCCACATTACTGCAGTGCAGAGCTGACCATGCATGCTGATCTTCCTGCTAGTGCATACAGACAGTGCACGAGGCGTCAGGGTGGTTACGGCCAGTGCAGCCAGGCTAGTTAGTCTGTAGTGAGGGCTTGATTGGACAGGATAGGAAGACAAAGACAAAGCACAGCCTCACAGTACAATGGATAGTGTAAAGGGACAGCAATGGAGAGCACACTGGCTACATCTTTTCAAAGGGTAGCAAAACCCACTTTTCATTCTTGCCCCTTTTCCGCCCCACTTCAATACCTCTGGAGGGTTTACACGTAATATCTGCAGTGCACAGGCAGAGCACCACTTTCATTTCCCTGTGCAGATCTTCTCTGTTGAGCTGTAATTTAACTGTGAATGGAGGACCAAAGACACTAGGCCCACATTCATACACAACCTAGGTGAATGGGCAGTACCATGGCAGATGAATTTCACTGTCAATAAATGCAATTAAGCCTTTAAACTACTCCTACACCTCACCAGGTTCTAAATTAACTGTGACATGGCAGCCCAGGAAAGGAACCTGGGCATCATTGTGGGTTAGCCTAATAAAGATTTCTGCTCAATATGCAACTGTGGTTTAAAATAAAACCAGACAAGATGTTCGGATGCATAAGGAAAGGCATGATGGACAATACAGAAATCCTCATAATGCCATTATGTAAGTCAATGGTATGGCCTCATCTGGAATACTGTATTTGCAATTTTAAGAGGATATTGCAGAATTAGAGCCGGTTCAGAAAAGGACAATGAAGATGATTAGGGGCATGGAAAGTCTTTCTTAGAAAGAAACTGAAGAGATTCGGATAGTTTACTTTAGAAAGGAGATGACCCTTCTTAGTCATGATAAAAGTATACAAAATAGTGAATGGTCTAGAAAAGGTAGAGATTTTGCTCCCCTTGTCTCATAACGGGACATTCAATGAAATTAAAATGTGGCCAATTCACAAAAGATAAAAGGAAATACTTTTTCACACAATGTGTAATTATTCTGTGGAAAGTTAGGAAGTACAAGAATTTAGTAAGATTAAAAAGGGGACTAGACGTTTATCTGGATAACAAGAATATCCAAAGTCGTAACAATTAATGATAAACATTTTGGAAGGGATATTAAACCTCATTCTTCAGGTTTTAAACCAATTTCTAGTTATTAGACGTCAGGATAACATGGGGAAGGGGGCAGGTTATCCCACATCTGCCTACTGCAGATTCTTGCACCTTCCTTGGAAACTTCTGATACTAGTCGATGTCAGAGATGGAACACTGGATTAGACAGACCTCAGGGCTGATCCAGTAAGACAAGTATGTTCCTATACACAATGCCATAGCATGCAGTGGGTTTTTACCTCTCTGCAAATTCTTTGGCTATTATGCATCATAAATAGAGTTGGACTGCATTGTTCTTTGTAATTTGTAATTAGGTCAATGAATAATTTGGTGAAGCATTTTCTATTTTGTAAATTGCAATGTTCTGATTTATTTTGAGTACAGATAGTTAATGTGTAGAAACCTTTGGTCTCATTGAAATGGAGACCCTTGTATTCTGCCATTCCATATCTCTGCTTCAGTCTGATGGGATCTCATATATTACATTGCCTAACGCACAGCCATCTATAATTCACTATGTAGTTACCATAAACATAGTTTTAACATTTCTGATGTCTGCGAGTAATTGAAAATATACACTAACAATAATAAATCACAGTTGGGGAGACTTACTCCTTACTAATCCCACATGATGAGTTTATCACTGTCTGCTGAGAAGTGGCAGATGAAGACTGAAAATCTGAGTGTTTACCATAACGTCTAGAGATTTGGATAAGATAGGGACAGATGGAAAACATACCTCTTGGCCTTTGTTATTAATGCATTTACTATTTGTTTATAGTCTGTGGTTAGAGCACTACATGTCTGAGAAGGTTACTTTTATAAAATGTTGACAGAAAAGTTGGGAAAGTGTATCTAATTGGTACAGAAGGGCTCCTTTAGCAGGACCCACAGCAGAAGTAGTGTAGCATTATGCCTAATGATGGTAAGATTATTATTATTTGCCTACAATCTCCAATCATGGATCAGGGCCCATTGTGCTAGGTGCAGCATGAACTCATAGTAAAAAGATGATTACAATTTCAAAGAGTTTACAGTCTAAGTAGGCATACAGCCTCCAGAGGCACTCGTTGGGGTGCAGTCTTCAGCCAACAACCGCAGGGCGGTAGGACCATCACTGTGATCAGATACATCTTCTGGGGAGAAAGGGAGGGGCATTGAGCATGCCCATCAGCATGGGCTGACTTCCACTCTTGGGACAGGTTGCCTCCTGTCCAAAAGCTTGTAAGTCTTCTTCCCCACTGTGCACCCCTAGTCCCATGTCAAAATTTGACTCATACTATATGCCACATGAAGCTTTCCTTTTAGTACTATGCTACATATTAAGGGGAAAGTTCTGTTTAAAATATGCAATTTGGCATAATGAGGCTAAAATGCCTGAACTAGGCTGCTTGTGACATATTGTGCACAGTATGAAAAATGACATTTTTATTTTCATGATGATCTTTAAAAAGTAAATGCATAACATATGCAAAGTACTGAAGTGCCTAAACTCTAGTTTCATATTCACAATGCAAAGACACAATGCACCACAGTGCAATATACAGAAAGCCCATACTGTACATCTGGTTATAGGACACTCTCCATTAGCAAATGCCATTTCATTTGAAAAAAGAGTTGCTAGATCTTCCCTTTATGATCATTTTCTATAGAATGGGGCTCAACTCCCTAGAGAGAAGGCACTGTGCAAACCTTTGTGGCCCTCTGGCACTGCCTGTCCCATGTCCTGAGATCTACAACATGTGAGAGGTCACATGGGAACACTCATGGGCTGCAGACTACAAAATCTCTACTGCCTTTACCTGGGATATTGCCTTCCCCTTCCTTCCATCAGGAAACCAGAAACCTGTCTCTGTACCCTTGTATAGAATATTTTTTATTTTCTAATAGGTTATCTTGACTTCTGTACTTATATAATGTATTTGCCAGTTGTTTGTTCAGTGTTTTGTTTAGTATTGGGATGTTACTGTTTGTTTTACTCATATCTGTATCCAGCTTTATGGTATGACCTTTCATGCCTCTTTAATCTTCTCAGTACTTTCAGTCCTGATGTGCCTCTATTAATGTAAAATATTTACAGCTGCACCTCTCGGAATGCAAAAGCTCTCATGTATATTGTACTGCCTTGCTGTTAGGCCACTAGTAGGCCTGGGCCCTGTGAAAGACTGTCCGATGAGCCAAAGATTCCAATGTCTAAGCATATAAAGAGAAATAAAACAAAACTAATGTTTAGAATTAAAGCTCTGGGCCCAGATCCGATGGGCCCAGACCTACTTCCAGACCTGATGACTAATATTCTCTAGGGAGGGCTACCCTTAAAGATCACTTGCAAGTTATAATTGGTGCAGAATGTCCAAACTTCCACAGGGACAAACCTCATAGAACTAACCAGAACAAAACTTGCATTAGAGAACTTATTAATCTGAAATGTTGAGTAGCCTTATTTAGATAAAGGCCATGGCAGGGAGGAAAAGCAGAGCAGTTTCTTGCCATGCAGTTGTGCACCCAGCAATTCAAAAGGCCTATCCCTGGTATTAGATTACCAGATGCTCAGGTTTTTACTAATCCATTAGCTATTACAGCTGCATTCCATGTTTTTTATAAGAAGTGCTACAGCTGTGAATCCATTAAGTGTCTCCTGAAGTGATGATGGACTCTGGAGATTATCGCTCACCTCTCCTTCAAAACAGGATGGAACCTCCCCAGCGGCCTCATAATGCTGGAGAAGATCCAAGATAACTTCATACTGTTTAATCCTAGCAAGTCTCTGGGGGGTGGGGATGGGGACAGGGACAGCTTTCTCTCTGAGTTCTTACCCTTCAGGTGTTTCCTGTTCTCCAGAAGGTGTGTGAGGACTGAATATAAAGGTATTTTTGTCGCTCCCCTGAATTAGGTTTTCAGAGAGACAGTGGCAGCATGCAAAGTATTTAGTTATACACCTGTCTCCTTGAAGGTGAAGAAACTCCTGATAAGGTGTTGGCCAGATGCCTAGAAAACTTGATCCCCAAACTTTGGGCCTGATTCTCTTCTACTACACAGGGTTTACACTGGTGAAAAATAGAAGAATCAGACCCCCTTGCCAATCCATTGGCAAAAAGTGATCATAGCAGAGCCCAAGATCTGTCCCTCTCTTTACAAGATTAATTAAAATGAAAGAAAAATCCTCACTTGCTCAGCACTGCTCACACAACCAACTGTCTGAATGTATTTTATTCTGGCTCTTTCAGAGCATGGAGTACATTGTATTGTCATGACTAGAAATGCTCTGTTGTTGATCGCTTCTCCCATGCCACTGTATAATATAAATTTGATAACAATAGTTGTTGCTAGTAGTCTGATTATCAGTGTGCCTATACTTTGTTCCTTGTTAGCAAAATGTAAATCTCCCTCCCAAAATGCACCTTTGCAGACTCTTCATCAGGATTTAAAAGTAATCTTTGTATAGCATTAAATATGAAATGCTAAATTCTCCAGCTGACTCCTATTTTCATCTTCACAACTTATCTCCGAACAGGTTCTGACTCTTTCAGATGTTTGCTATTTTCAATCACTGGCACAAATGATTTGCCAAACAAATTTTAGGCTGTAGGTTGTTTATGGCCTGTCTGCTATAAATAACCAGGGATGGTTCTGATTAGTCACCTAAATCACGTTTCTGTTCACTGATTAGATGGCCTAATCTTTATAATGAGGAGGAGTACCTGAATAAACCAATGGGGCCACCATCCTCTCAGGGAGAGGGTGAGGGAGCACTTCAGAGAAGGGGAAAGGGAGAAAGCAGAAAATCAGCAATTGCTCAGTCCTAGAGGACAGTTACAAGAACATTTCCCCATTTCTTTTGCACAAGTACATTATGTTTGTCTATGTATGAAGATGCCAGATTTAAAAACACTTGGGTTCCTTCATTATTGAGGGAGAAAGATGTAAGCCAGATAACTGACACTGTTGCACTTACAGAGTAATTTGGGTATAATGTTTGTCCTATGCATTTGTTAACAGGACTCAGGGCATCACTTCAGAAAAACGGGTGGGGGGGCGGGTAATTTGCTATTCTAATGACCTCATCTAAAGTCAGGTGGGGATGGGGAAGAACCAAGGGTTGGGAAGCAACTTCCCCCTTAGCAAATGATGCCCCTGACAGCTTTAAGTTTGTTGCTCCCCTTTCCCCTGTCTATGTTTAGACTGTGAGTTCCATAGTGCAGGCTTCATGCCTTCTGCAACATTTGGAAAGTGCTTAGCACACTAGAGGAGGACACCAGAAATAAGTAGAAATTTATAGCCCCTCTACCACCCCAAGTAGTTACATATGTTCGTGTACATGCATGTGTGAGGTACTAGTTGTGGAGAGATCCTTGTCTGGCTCATTTACTTACCCGAGTGCCTGGGAGGTTCAAGGAATTGCTAAATATTGTCCACACCCCCCGAAGCAACAACACATAGTATTTCAAATACCTCCCAAGCAAATTAATTAAATCCTCTAATCTCCATTGTATGTCACTCCGTTATTGCCAGTCAGGCTGCATATCATTATTTCGTGTGTGAATATGCACAAAATGAGTCCAAGTGTACTTCTCCATCTCAATGTATTAACTGAGTTAGAGCCAGGTCTCTGGTCTGGGATTTCAGGCAACACCATTTTACTGCTGTGATTTGTCCCACCCAATAGAGAACCATATTTTATACCATACACTCGGAAACAAAACACTATAGTCAAGCAATTTCTCCTACAGCATGGACAGTTATTTTTTGTTTTCAACTATCAGAAGGTACTCTCACTCTGTAACGCTGGAGCCACATAAATACGAGAACTGGGGAAATATGGAAAGTAAGGCCATCTATGCTGCCCTTCACCCTCAGGTGTGCTTAACACTGCAGTTGCACATCTTGGGAGTTAGTCCTGAATTTTTATTGTCAGAATCATTAAGTAGTACAAGATTCCATACCTGCTGGAGACACTTTTAGAAAGCACCTCTGTGCTACAGTGGGAAACTGAGCAGGGGCTACCCATAGCTAAGATATTCTTCCATCTTGCTAATATAGTATTTGACTTAGACAAATCCCTGCATATTAACGTAACAAGTCAGGGTGATTTAGAAGATTGTTTTAAATATAACTCATATTCAGCCACTATGTTGTTAAAAGAAAATCTCTTAAGTGTCCATTAATCATTGTTAAATTACAACGAAATATCTATGGAAGTTCATATGAAAACCACAGCAAGACCACACGTATTCATTATGATAACTGCTATTTAAAACAAATAAAAATGAATTAATAATGTTGGGACACTAAAATGAATAGACTGGCACTTCAGTACTGAAATATTCAGTCTCTTTTTTTCCCTAATGTCATTCACAAACAATGTTCAGAAAGTCAGCTCTGGGTTAAAAGACTGCAAATCCACTTACAATAGAGTTGCCCCCTCTTAAATCTGATGTGACTTTGGCCCTGTGTTTGAAATGCCCTCCAGCTGAAATGAAACCCATATTTTAAGGATTAGACACATTTGTTAGGAGTGAGGAGTGTGACAGAGATGCACATTCTTTTTTATTACCAGAATCACGTCTCATATTAAATGGAAACAAACATGGCAAAGACACACGATTGTTTCTCCTGCCTGCGACAACTCAAGTTTTAAGCTTGCCTCAATTTTAATCTAGCTCCAAAATGTCATTGTTTCATTTCTAACCAGTCTTTGTGTTTGGTTTAGTTTTGTCCTGCATAAATTAGTCTGTTAAAAAGAACAGGTAGGAAAAGCTAAGCCAGGATCTTCTATGGTTTACAAATCTTTTTCTATTTCTTTTCTTACTGTTATAAAGATCTGATCAATACATGTTTAACCTTGTTCCATTTTTAAATAGCTTTGGTCACAGTAATTCAGTTCTTCTGAAATTTAATTAAAAGTCAGGGCTGGATTTAATTATGTTCATTTTCATGCATAGCTGATATAACACTTGGGTGTGGATCTAATCTTCATGGTTCCTTGAATAACATGTGGGGAATCACATTTTAACTCTTAGTGGTATTGTTAGGGGCTCCAAAACTTATTTTTTCTGTGTGGTTTGAGAGAAAGTAAGCAGGCCTGCTTAGGCAGAGTCTCTCATTGGGGTGTATCATAGTATAGTCAGGGAATGTACAGCCTAGAAACACCCGAGTCAGAAGGCAGTGAGATGAATGTCTCCACTCAAGAGAGGTTATGGCCAGGGGAGCCTGAAGCCTAAACCCTTGCTGGACCAAATAGGGGGAATACAGGTGCAGCTGGCCTGAAGTGTGACAGATGGTACTCCTGGGGTGTCACAGTAGTATGATGCTTCTTCTTTCAACAACAGTGAGTTTATAATTGCTCAGATTTGCACAGGGCAAGCCAGCTACATAGGTAAAGTGCATGTATGTAATAGAAATGACAGACATTCAGATGAATTACTCTGTTCAGTCACAAAACTTTATGAGTACTGTTGGCAGTAAACTGACCATACAGATTACTGCTATAGGATCATCTTTTTCCATGGTTGCCCTTCCTTCCGTTCCCCTCAAAATAATCTCAGACTGATCAAGATATTGGTAAATCTGGAATAAGAGATTGTAAATTGTCCTCCATTGTAAGAAGTTGCTCTGATGTCTCAGGACAATTTCCAAATCTGGGGCCCTACACTGCAGAATTTAGTCCTGCAAAACTACTGTTTGTTAGAATTGCAACAGGTTGAACAGCCTTTTGAGTCCAAGGTATTTTTCTTCTATTAGATAAATTACTGAAAATATTGCAGCCTAATTTCTTTCCCACCCCTACCACTTATCCATACGGCTGAAGTTCCATAGCACTAAGTGACTATCGGAATGTATTATAGCAACTACATGTGTGATGCTAAAACAAAAAGCTGTATAGCTTTGATGTTTCATCCCACAGAGTACTGAGATAAAGCACACACATGGCAATTTTCATGTCTTACAATTGTAAAAAATATGAAGGTCATCAGGCTTGGATGGATTTTGTCACTTACAATTAAAAGAGTAGTTTTAAGAATACAATTATAAAAGCCATTCCTATTCTTAACTTGGATTAGACACTTGGGACCAAACTTTCAATTTTCCTATTTGATTCACGTCACTTTCATGCACAAGTGATAGAGCACAAAAAAAAGTATATTCAAGTGATTGCACAAAAGAAGGCCAATGTGAAGTCTTTTGAAAAGCTGGCCCAATATCTTGTATGGAGTATTAAAGTCTGTTGGTCAACAAATACTTGACTTCAGCTGCAGAGGAGATGACTTATTTTTGCAGTTCCTCAAAACTATGCTTTACTGTATGGATAATAAGCATTAAATAAACTAGAAAAGGGAGTTTTATGATTATTTATTGTATCATCAGTATAGAAAGATAACTTGGACTTCAAAATGAGTACAACCTGTTGGCAATTCTAGGCATGTTTTGTTTTCAATTTATCACATTCAGTGTTCTATTATTCAATCAGAGGCATGAAGCTCTTATGCAACACAGGCAAAGTATGAATTTTTTAAGTATAAGCCTTATAAAAGCTAAAGTTAATATCGGATTCATGTGAATTCTACAAGATTAAAATGTTGGCAAAAGATTCAGTAATAAAAGAAACAATCTGTACTTGAAAGAGCACTAAGCTTAATTAGCTCAATGAAAATGCATGGAGGCATTAATAGGAGAGTCAAGATACATTATTTTCCAGACTCTTGAAATCAGTATAAGTGCACAATACCTACGTAGGCAAAATTTCAAGGGTGAAATTCACCTCTGTGCAGAAAGCCAGCACAAAGCCTATGCACCACAAAAGTCTACTGCTTTAAATATGGGATGAGCCCATAAGGTTGATTTAGGGCAGAGACTTTGTGCGGGCTCTTTGCCTGGGGATTCACCACTAGTGCTTTACATAGTGCTGTAGGATCCTGATTAAATGGTACAGTATATTTTATTTTGTCACATTCATTTTTATCACATGCATGAAAGTGATCAAGGCAGAACTAGATGACTGTACTTAGTACCAGGGTTAAATATTTGCATGCCCTTAGTGAACTAATCTGTTAGTGAAGGTAGCCATCTGCTTTTACTTGCAATGACATTAATCAGCAGCAATGCCAAATCATCTATCCCCACCCTTGTCACATTCAAATTGCTCCTAAAACCCCAGTCCTCCTACAGCACCGCTTACCAGAAAGAAGCGCTTTCAGACCTCAAAAACCAGAGCACTGGAATTAACAAGATAAGCAACTGCCATCACAATGATCTCTTTGCTATATTAAAGTAGGAGCATGCATGGGCTAAATTCATTCCTGCTACAACTCCAAAGAAATGGTTATAAGGGAACTTTGGCCCATTTTCCTTTTGTCATTTCCTTAGGAGCTACAGAATCACTCATTCAATCACAACTTTCCTAGACCCAACATCAATATACAGAGCATTAAAAATAATCTCTTTCCTTGTCTATCCCTACCAGTTCTATTGTCTCTGCTTTGGTACTTCATTAGTTAGTAAGAAGAGAGTACTGAAAATAAAAAAAGCATACTTTTCATTGCTTCTCTCCTCTCCTCCTGTCCTAGTGGAGATTCCCACCTTTGCTCCCATTTTTGGACCCAATACACAGAAATACCTCAAATCTGTTCTTTCACAGAGCTTTTTCTAAGGTGGTAACCACACATTTCACATGAGAGTTTCAGAACAGGATCAGACAGACCACAGCACTCAGTGCTGGGGTCAGCAGTCTCTTCAGCTCACCCTTTCAGAGCAATCAGATGAACTCAGTGCAACTGAGCTGGCTAATGCAGACACAAGCCTAAAAGGTGAATTAAGAATTCTGCTACTGTTTTTAATGCAAGCTAATGAGGGCTGGATTGACAGAATGCAAACAAACCATTGGCAAAGAACTTGTAGATTTTTAAAAAAAATATTAAGGCCTGCAATTTGCTCTCAAATAGAATTCATCACTGGTGTAATCCCTCTGGAGTCAATGGATTTAGAAGAGAGATTATTTTAGCTCAATATGATGCCTTTCTGAAATCCCCAAGTACACCTATTGTTGAATAGAAGCATTTGTCCAAACCTCTGTTTTGTAAGGAATTAGAAGGGAGGCTAATTTCATTAAAATGTTAGAAGTTAACAAGACAGTTATTCAACTTATCTGTTTACAATGCATGGCAAAACAAAATAGTTGAATTTCATAGTTAACCTGGGGCTGGATGCCTGGATCCACATTTCCTCCAAAGCTGGGCTGAGCACCTCTGGAGAGCAGAACAGACCTATAAAATGAAATAGAGTTATCAAAAGCTACTATAACTCCCTCTCTATGAAAATGTTATTCCATGTCCATTCATCTGTAAATTAAGGCAGCACTTTTGTTTCCATAAGTTTTTATTTTCAGTACATGTGAAGTTTGACAAATACAAAATTTCAACACCTTTTGGATAATGCTTTTCCTTACTGTGGATGATGTAGTGTTTCTCCAAGATCCTGTGCTTATATTATCCCTTAGCTCTCTAAGATCTTAAACAAATGAACATGTCAATCTTTCATCTTGGCTTTATTTTCGCTTCAACATCTAAAACCCATAAACATCCCCTCTGTTCCTAAGATTCTGATTTGGTATTTTCTCTGGCTTTTTTTACCTGCAGGACAGAAATCTGTCACCAGAGTATTTCCATAGTTTGCAATAAGGCCAGTATGAGTCTGATCTATCTTAACACTTGGCTATAGGAATTATTGGGCGAGTGTTTTCTGGGCAAAGTAAGAAATGTGCATGGTTTGGTTTAAATTGTAAAGATACAGGAGTATCTTTAAAATTCTGTCAACTCAATTGTGCAATTAGCAGCAGCCTAGTCTATCCTGTACTGTTAATTTTACAAATTAAGGAGTAAAAGCCATTCAACAGCTGGGAGAAGAATTCCCCTGGCACAGGCATTGCACAGGCACCCTCACAAGCCCCAGTCTGTGGGGTACATTGGGTCAAGGCCATAGCATATGCTACTGCAGGGATTCTGGGCACCTCTGGATTGCAGAACTTCCCATAAGCAACCCAGCCAGGCCTGCAGTAATTTAGAGCTGTTCCCTGGTCTGCCTAAGTCATATCATGCACTGTTTTGGCTCCCAATCACCCCCACCCCTAAACCCAAGCATGGGGGTTTAAAAATCACCTTTGGCCCCTGCCTCCCCTTTGTGTGTTGCACCTCTAGTGCACAATCTCATGCCACGTGTAGGACTTCCATTGAAGTAAATTGTATTTCAGCATGCACAGTGGCTGAAAGATTACATGCTGAGAATGATGCTTTAATGTATTATACCTGGTTCATTTTTCTATAAACTTTGAGAAATGGTACTCCTCAGTCATTCCAATGATGTCAGAGAAATGTATTAGTTTTTCATTAACATTTAAAGAGAAATTTATACTCAAAGTTTCAGCCAAGCCACTGCTCTGACAAATCCTATTTGGGGTATGTAGCACATTTGACCATGCTAACACTTTCCATGTCTGTGCTGTGAAGAGGTGCAAACACTGGGATTCTACCTAAAGCAGTTGAAGGTGTGCAGAGGGGTAAAACGCTAAATGGAAGCTGGCCCGTATTCTCTTTATAACTTCGCACATAAGATCACTATTTAGGACAGAACTATGGCTGATTTCAGTTTTAACCATATTTATTGTCCAGATTACCGCTACAAAAAGACTCAATACATGAGACCATTTACTTATTTTACAGACGTTAATCAAGGTACATATCGAAAAGTACTGCCAAATAAATGTTGTGTCACGTCTGATGTCTGCCTACCTACTGTAAAAAACACAGCAGGTAGCACTAAATAGGCCTGATCTTCCCCTGAAATCAATTAATTTTGCCTGAGTAAACTATTGTATCCTGGATAGTCTCAGAGGATCAGGCCATAATGACAAAATGTCATGAGCTAACAGGATAAAGGAGTATGAACCCAGTTAATAGCTTCTATTCTATACAATAGTCCCATTTCTCATCAAGTGGGTGCACATTGGTGCGGATCTGGTGAAAGTAAACTGTTTTATTAATGATTGAATGATACTCTCTGGGAACCCTCCTCTGGATTATCATCACTCTTATCTATCATTGGTTCTATACATGTCCTTCAAAAAATAATAATACAGGAAGGGAAATTTTTGTAGCAAAATAATAGTTAGCACTGGGAAGAGGAGGAGACAATATGGTACAGTGTCCCTCAAACTGGGAAGAATTAATCTCTTCTGGGGGGTGTGAAATGTACCCAAGAGGTAATGGAAGAAATTAGGGTGTTTCCCTTTTATAGGGGAGCCTCGATGCTCAGATATTGCTGATTGGGCAGGAAATAAGCCAGCATGTTAAACAAAATTAACAGGCTATCCCTGTCCACATACTTAACATACACTTTGAGGGTGGAACTGCACACACCATTTTTTCCAATTTGTTTTCAGGGGAGCCTTGCTTATCTCTAAGTTTGTTTCAGGAGGGAAGGCAAGTGACTAGGTAAGAGACAGAGTAAGCTGACCTAGGAGACATAAGGTAAACTCGTGCTCACATTTACTGATAATTTCAGAAACATCAGATGAGAAACAAATTTTAGAGATGAATCCACTGCGGTTCTGTGGACATACAGAATCATTAAGTTAGGATTATTATTGTGCAATTAAAATAGTAACAATGGGCTAGATCATGCTGTATATGTGAATATATTGTACAAAGGCCTGGAAACTCTGGAGCTGGGGTGGAGCATGGCTCTCTAGCACTGCAGGTGTCCCAAGTTCCATAAGAGAATTCTATGGCTCTTGTAGGGGTTCAGTGCCACTGCCTTATCCTTTAGTCTCCTTCCCTCTCTTCAATTTTTAGGACCACACAACTGGTGCCCAGTTCTCTTTAGGTGACCCTTAGTTGGATGGGATCATTCTAAGTGTGTCAGTTAACAGGGTCGGTAATATGTACTGAGGAAAATCTCTGCAGGTTTGAGGGAGGGCAATGCTATGGAAAGCAGTTGTTTCCCTCACCCATCTCAGGTAATGAATGTATAGTGAGGCATCTAGAGGATTGGGAGGGGAGAAAAAAGTCCCAGATGTGGGTTAATGGACAGAGGCCAAGAAAGGCAGCGAAACGTGCATGACACATTAATTTAGCACTGTGTGGAGGCAGTATGGTCTAGCAGATATGGCACTGGACTGGGAGGAGTCAGAAGGCTTTGTTATAGATTCACTGTGTGACATTGGGTAAATCCCTTCATCACTCTGGTTTCCCTCCCACGCTTGGTCTGTGTTATCTCACACTTGTAAATTTTTGAGGGCATGGACTTTCTCTCACTTGTACAGTGCACAGCCCCCAAGATCTCATTCAGAAGCTACTGTAGTACAACTTTATTAAATGACAGCAACATGGTTTTGCACTGTATCCTGTGGTTTCACACTTTATCACAGCGGGTATGCCAGTGTGTACCTACAAGAAGCTAACAGTGGTTGATCACCACTCAGGCCAGAGTACGGCAAAGGGCTGGGCTTTTCCTTCTCAGCCTGGATAGGGAATGTCCGGAGCTAAATGGGCAGACCCAGGCACTAGGGAATTAGTTAAGAAACAAGATCAAAACCAACCAGTGAGGAATCCATTGCATAATAAACGTGCAGACACTCTGTGGCGCAACCAGGCAGCTGTCTGGACAGACAGAGCCCTCCATGTTTGCTGGGTTTCTCCTCCTTTCTGCCCAGATCCCTGGTGCCCAGGAGGTTCTCCTCCCACTAGCTTGGGTCTCTCCTCACAAGAGCAGCCAGTGCTCACCCTTGTGCTACTCATGTTGGTGATTTTCTCACACTCTTCTCCAGTATGGGGAAGCGCTCACTGCACCAGATCTGTGTGATGTTGCAGGTGGAGGGCATGGGGCGGGCAAGCAAAGCCCTCTAGGAGCCCAGCACCAGAAGCCCCAAAACCAGGCAAGGCCAGGCCCCTGCTACCTCCTCTGCCAGGACACCATGCTACCCTGATCAGTCCAGTACTGCCCAGACAGCCTCCTCCTATAACTGCCCTGGCATAAGCAGAGCCTCCTGGGTGCTTCAGAACAGATGGGACTCTGGCATCCTGCTGCAGGCAGGCTCAGTGCCAGCCCCAGCTGGGCTCACATGGGCACACTGGGGCAGGCAGGAGTGACCTCTGCTCCCCGCTGCCTGCACGGGCTCCCCAGTGCTGCTGTGGGTGAGCACTGGAGGGGAGAGAGAGACACACACAGATACCAGAGAGAGGGAGCCCAGACAGGCCCAGCCTAGCCCCAGAAGTATCAGAGCAGGAGGAGAAATTGCCCAGAAGTAGCAGCACCTGTCCCAGGAGCCCAACACAGGCCCCTGGTAGGTACTGTCCCCATCCAGGCAGCTGCCCCTGCAGCAGGGACTTGGCTCTGAGCACAGCCCAGGCAGAGGCATCTCATCGGCTCCCAACTATGCCGAAAAACACCAGGTGAAGTTGGGAGAGCACAGGAGCGAGCAGGGTGTGCAGTGAGTCACCCAGAACCCCTGGGCTGGAGGCTGCAGGGGGCCAGTACTCCTACCTGTGGGGGTGCTGCCTGTTCTAGCCACTGGTGCCAGGGGGATTGGGACTCTTAGTTCTGCCCTTCACACATTTTTGCAGCTTGTAACAGCATGGCACCCACCTCAGAGATGCCCCCTTCTAGTCAGGTGTGTCCGCACCATAAACAGTCCTGGCATCAAGCCATACCCCCAGGGCTTCTTCCCTGGAGGTGATGGTTTCACCCTCTTGGTTGCTTCTAGCTCCAGCTCTCCACTCGGGCCCCTTAACAGTTGAGTTTCCCCTTCCAGGGGTTTATCAGTGGCCTATTGGGAGGACCAAGGCCCACCCTAAGAATAGCAGCCATGCACCATGTCCCTTTAACAAAACTGTCTTCAATTACCTGGGCCAATTCTCTATGGCCCCAGCCTTTACCAATGCCTCACCCTTAGCTCAGGGCTCTTTTAAGTTCAGGCCCAGCAGCCAGCCAGGAGCTCTTCCTCACTCCCATAGTCCCTGCCAGAGCTATCCATAGTGCTGCAGTTCCCTTTAACCAGCTAAGAGCATCATCTACACTCCTCCAGCTCCAGCAAAGAACTAGCTACTGCTACTCCTGCAGTTCCTTTTTATATGGCCCTACTGGGCCCTGATTGGCTGCACCCTGCAGCTTCTTTGATTGGCTGTTTCCCCGCAATCTCTGCTTGGAGGACTCCTCTACTGCTCGTTTTCTGGGATTGGGTGTGGCAAGGCCTTGAGGCCTCCAGCAGGGGGCCTCTGGGCCTAGTCCATCCCATCAAAGGGCTCATGTTGGGGATGTGTATTGGTGTGTTCCTGCCTGGCTGTGGGTGGTTTTACTAAGAAAGCTGGAATTACTAGGGAGTGATTAATGCACCAGTTGTGTAGAAGCCCAACCTTTGGAAGCTTCCTCTGGGAAGAGAGCCACAGATAAGTGATAACCTCTGATGGGGGTTACAGCTCAAAGGCCCCACCAGCATAAAGAAATGGCTTCACTGTCCCAAGGAAGTTTGAGTTCTTGATTTGAAACCTGACGTGAACTCAACTGGCAACCAGGAGAGGAAACCCAGAACCCTGTGTTGGAGTTGGGCATGACCTTTGGTAAGCTTATTGGCATGCGTAGGTTCTGTTATTTTAACATATTTTCTCTGTAATGCTTTTGCATCTGAATAAATGTATTTTGCTTTGTGAAGGCTGGTTGGTAACTGGTGTACACTGTTATAGCCCCTGGAAAAAGGTTCCCCACAGCATTTGGACCCTGGTCAGACCTGCTAGGCAAATCACAGTGAGGTGCAGAGGGAATGCAAGCCTAAACCCCCAATCTGGAGTAGGAGAGATGTGGGTGTGTGTCACTGAGAGAGGCCGGGGTGCTGTTAACCTTAAGTGGATGCTATCAAGGAAGACTGGGGTCGGTGTCAAAGATGCAGTTATTCCTGAAACTATGACAGCTCCTATCAGCTGGAGCTGTGCCTGCTTCTGCCACCTGCTGCCTGGTGGGAAAAGACTCAGGTCACTATTACTACTGCCTGAGGGATTGGGGCTCCTGGCTCTTCCCTTTACCCATCATCTCCTTCCTCCAGATGATAATAAAGCAGCCCAGGCTCCTGCTCCTGCCCAAGCCCAGGAGCTGCTGGCAAAGTGACATGAGGCTGATGCAGAGAGGGGCAGAAATGCCACAAAATAAGACTGACATCCAAAAAAATCAAGAGAAAAGCAACCGGAGGTGGGTGGAAGGAAGGAGAGGGTATTTAGAACTAGGTAGCCTGTCCACACAACCCTACTTGACACATCCACATTACTTATGTGTATATGTTTATCATGTTTGTGTATCTCTGTGTACAGTCCATGTATAGCTTAGTCTGCAGCAGGATCCCATCACATCTCAGGTCTTCTCCATGCTGGCAATGAAACAGCACCCATCTCACACTTGTTCTGCAATTCTAGCACATTGGCCATCTACTGATCACTCATGCTGCAGCTTGAACTTTCCATTTCACCTCTTCTCCTGGCTTTTATTTTCAACAGCTTAACCCTGTTGTGTATGTTCCTCAAATCAATGGATGTTTGACTATAAACCTTCAAAGTGCCTTATTTATCAGTCTGTTTGCTGTCCTTAAATTGTACTTGTTTTCTGTTTGCTTGCCTTATTACAGATTGTAATGGGTGACAATTTACTTCAGAAATTTTATATTAGGTGGCCATTGTGACAGGTCTTGATGTTATGTGTTGATGGGATGTGTCAAGAGAAAGAGGTTGAGGACAGGAGCAGAAATGTTTCTGAAAAAAGTTCTTTGTGCCCAGGTAGCCCAAAGCCCACCAACGAAAAGTGTGTGTCCATGCAGCTTCTCACCCCCACCTGTTTATAAACATTATAATTTAGACTTGACCAGGTTGGAAAATCTGTGTTGATATAAAAATGGGAGGTCCAGGTGTTCTTCCCCAGAAAATTATGAAATACCTGGTGCATTTTCTTGCATTTAAAGACATTCTAAAAGACAGATTTTATGTCAAATGTATTAAGTATTATTAATCTGATTTTTCTACCCCTTAGGGAAAAGGGAATTGTTGTTGGGTCATTTCCTTCTCCCCTTGCCTTGGCCTGCAGAAATGGAAGAGCCAGACAAGGGACAGATATTCTTGCAGAAGAAAGGGGGGTGAATAGGTAACTCTTGGCTGGCACACCTTTTCTCCTCCAATCAGGTGACAGTGATGCTGCCCTAACCACCCTATTTATGTCAATTACTTTACAACTGGGATTGAATTTGGCAACATTTTGATAGTATCATTCTGTAGAGACTGAAGTGACAGCTCAGGATGGGAAGAGAAAAGAAACAATATTTTCCAAGTATGGGTGACCCTCAGCATCACGTGAGAACAGAGTAGAGACCTTCATCCCTTCATCTAATTAACACATTTTTAGTCTGATCCAGAGCCCTTCCGTTGGCATGGATAACTGAGCTAATAGCAGGGAAAGAATAAATTATGTCCCTCAGAGCTTGTGTCCTTCAATGATTGGGCTGTAGTGATGGTCTCAGAGCAAGATTAAGTTAACCTCCATGTTATTTTTTTTAATTAGGTTGTCTCATAGGGTTTTGCCTGCTTGCTCAATGGAAATAGGAGTGTTTTACATTTAGTTTTATAACTTCAGTGGGGCTTTGTGTGAGATCAAGATCTACACACATCTGACTGCAGGACTGAAGTCTAAGATTGTCAGCTCCTTTGTGCAGAGAAGCTATATTTATTTAATTGTTCTGTGACGTGTCCTGCATATATATGGAATCATATAAATAATAATAACAAATAGACACACAAAAGATTTATCAAGGTTTGAGAATGACCAATGCCCTACAATCACTCAGTAAGCAGTGTGATGCAGCAACAGGCCACGGCCCTGAGGATATGGCTACACTGTAATAAAAGACCTGAGACATGGTTATGGCTGGCCCAGGTCAAATGTCTTGGGATAACATGGCTTGGGCTGTGGGACTGTAAAATTGCTGTGTAGATGGTTGGGCTCAGGCTGGAGCCTGAGCTCCATGAGCCAAAGTCAGCTGACCTGGGCCAGCCACTGGTGTGCAATTGCCATGTAGATGTACCCTGATTCTCCACTCACTAACACTAGTGTAAATCAGGAGTAACTCCACTGAAATTAATGGAGTACTTTGCTATGAAATTGAATCAGGCTTCAATTTTGTATAAAGAGCCAAGAGTTCAAGTCTTTACAGAAGAACTCTTTGTCTTCTGAACAAAACCTAAAACCATCAGAAAATAAACAGTGTTCACCATTTAAAGGTGAGGAACCCCAGAGAAGCATATCCAAGGCTGTAATATCGACTTCCTTGCACTAAACAGAAACAGTTAAAACAAGCACATTCCCAGCCATTAGCTTTTACATTCACGATTGGTAAAATATGACATAATCCCCTCTGCAGTGAAGCAATTTGAAAGCTGAAAGTTAAAAAGGAACACAGAGCTAAACTATAATATAAGGATTTACAGTATAAACATGATTCTCATGCCAGTAACATGACCAGAACTACAAAGCAATGAGAAAGCAGCTCTTTGGGATGAAACTACCCCCTGCTGAAAGTTCCCTTTCTGTGTCTTATATCCAGTTCACATTCTTAATATTCTGTAGCTGCTGACTGAGTGAACTCCGAAGTACTCACACAGTACAAGTACATTCTCTTTGGGAGGATACACAAAGCTCTCCAGGAAGCTAAAGTATGGCATCAGCTCCCTTCCAGAAATAATGGAAACAAAAATAATGTTTAATAATCCTCAACCCCCTTATTTACCTAATCTATCTATCTCTGATATTTTCACAGAGGAGAGGGAGCTGTGCTCCCCTAAGCCCTGCGTTATCTTGATGTCTACATAGAATCATAGGACTGAAAAGGACCTTGAGAGGTCATCTAGTCCAGTCCCCTGCACTCAAGGCAGGACTAAGTATTATCTAGAGCAGTGGTGGGCAACCTGCAGCCCACGGGCCACACACGATCCGTCAGGGTAATCTGCTGGCAGGTTGCGAGACAGTTTGTTTACATTAACTGTCCGCAATCATGGCCGCTCACAGTTCCCAGTGGCAGTGGTTTGCCGTTCCCGGCCAATGGGAGCTGAGGGAAGCGGCGACCAGCACGTCCCTGCGGCCTGTGCCGCTTCCCGCAGCTCCCATTGGCCGGGAACAGTGAATGTGGCCACTGGGAGTTGCGGGCAGCCTTGCCTGCAGACGGTCAATGTAAACAAACTGTCTTGCAGCCCTCCAGCAGATTACCCTGGCGGGCAGCGGCCTGCAGGCTGCAGGTTGTCCACCTATGATCTAGAACATCCCAGACAGGTGTTTGTCTAACCTGTTCTTAAAAATCCCCAATGACGGAGATTCCACAACTTTCCTAGGCAATTTATTCCAGTGCTTAACTACCCTGACTATTAAGAAGTTTTTCCCTAATGTCCAACCTAAACCTTCCTTGCTGCAATTTACGCCCGTTGCTTCTTGTCCTATTTTCAGAAGTTAATGAGAACAATTCCCCCCCCTCCTCCTTGTAACAACCTTTTATATACTTGAAAACAGTTATAATGTCCCTCCTCAGTCTTCTCTTCTCCAGACTAAACAAACCCAATTGTTTCAATCTTCCCTCATAGGTCATGTTTTCTAGACCTTTAATCATTTTTGTTGCTCTTCTCAGAACTCTTTCCAGTTTGTTCTCATCTTTCTCAAAATGTGGCACCCAGAACAGGACACAATACTCCAGTTGAGGCCTAATTAGCATGGAGTAGAGCAGAAGAATTACTTCATGTGTCTTGCTTACAACACTCCTGCTAATACATCCCAGAATGATGTTTGCTTTTTTTGCAACAGTGTTACACTGTTGACTCATATTTAGCCTCTGATCCACTATGATCTCCAGATCCCTTTCTGCAGTACTCCTTCCTAGGCAATCATTTCCCTTTTTGTATGTGTGCAACTGATTGTTCCTTCCTAAGTGGAATACTTTGTATTTGTCCTTATTGAATTTCATCCTGTTTACTTCAGACCATTTCTCCAGTTTGTCCAGATAATTTTGAATTTTAATCCTATCCTCCAAAGCACTTGCAATCTCTCCCAGCTTGCTATCGTCCACAAACTTTATAAATGTACTCTCTATGCCATTATCTAAATCATTGATGAAGATATTGAACAGAACCAGACCTAGAACTGAGCCTGCGAGACCCCACTTGATATGCCCTTCCAGCCTGACTGTGACCCTCTGATAACTACATCTCTGGTCCAACACCACTGACTTACATGGAGTTATGAATTTGGCCCATTATTGAAAGTCTATATTCTAATAAACATACTCAAACTGAATAGCGCCTTACTTCATGGGCAGCTGACTTCAGTGGGACAACTTGTGCAGTAAGGTATTAGTGGGTGAAACTTGCCACAATTTATATCAATTACTTTTGCCATTGACACTGATGGGTCCAGGATTTCACTCAGTGTGAGTAAGGATAATAGCATCTGGCTCTACCAAAGTGGTCTGATTTTTCAAATACCCAGCAGCAACCATTGAGGTCAACTGGAGTTGATGGAAGCTCTGCATCTTTTAAAAATCAGTCCTTGTTGTAAGCACCCATTCTGGAAAATCTTGGCCTTACATTCTTTAGTTTTGTCTCTTCCTATTTTTAGTTTGGCATCCAGTTACTTTTCTGGAATTTACCTCTGTGATCTCACCCTGTCTACCGTCCAGAACACATCCCTTTCCCCCTTCCAGTTAGAGGGAGCACAATTTTTAAAGGCTGGATAATTAAACTTGGCAGTTCTTTTCCTTAGTATGAAAATGAAGCAAGGGATGTTAACTAGTATCTTATCAAAGAATAAATCAGAACAAATTGCTGTAGGTCTTATTTTTTGTCCTTCTGTGCTAAAGGTACGGAATTCTGCGCCAACATTTGGTTTTCGCAAGCTTCCTTACTTAACCCAACCCAGATGTGGCTCTTGTAAAAATAAAATCTCTTGTTCCTCATGAATAAGTTGGACATTGTAGAAAGAACATAACACACCTAATAGAGGTATTTTAAATATAAATCAGACCATTCAAAACAAACAGAAACAGGTGGAGCTGATGGTTTCTGTGGATACTTCGCATGTTTGTTATGGGTGTGGGACTCATGATTTGAAGTAGTGCCTTATTTCACAAGAAGAGCAATTGAGTTCAGTGGGATTACTTGTGGGGCAGGGTACAGTTCAGCATGAGTAAGGGTATAACAATTTTTATAAATATTTATTTAGCTTAGTCAGGTATTATAGTGAATCATTAAGGTAACTTAAGGTATGTCTACCCAGCATTTTGAAACGAGGGAATGAGCCCGCCCCCGGATTGCCAGATTTGGGGAAGTTGGGCTCATGCGAGTGCTTGAAAAACAGCTGTGTAGACAGACCTTTGAAGTTGTGAATTGGGCTGGAGCTCAGGCTCTCAAGCCTAGGAAGGGTGCAGGGCTTCAGAGGCTGAGTGCCATCTGGAGCCACAACTTCAAAGCGCTGCCTGCACAGTTATTTTTGGAGTGCTAGTGCAAGCCCTGCTAACCCAAGTCTGTTGACCTGGGCTGGGAAGCTCACTGCTGAGGGCTCCAAAATGCTGTGTAGACATACCTTGATAATGAATAGGGGGAATATTTCTCTACACACGGCGCTTTTGCATGAACAAATGAGTTTGAGGCAGGTAAGTTTGTTTGCTTTGAGACTGAATCACTTGATAAGCTGCTCAGTCATTACTGCCTCAAATCACAGGATTTTAATTACATCCACACAAACTAAGAATACTCTTCTACCTCCCAGCCCTCAAATAAAAAATAAAAAAGCAGTACAGTAGGAAGCAGTTAAAACAAACTGAAGATCAAAGGAAGATGATTTAAGATGTGACCCATGCTGAAAACGTGTGCCAAACAGCCAATGGGCCAAGGTGTGAAAACCAAATTGTGCAAAGTGAGATCCCCACTGGTAAAAATGCAGAGATGATGTGTTGCAATTAATTTTTTTGACAGCCTGCCTATGACTTCCTCTCTTCTCTTCTTCCTTTGATGTGGCTTGAACTAGTAGCCTCTGTGCTCAGGAGAGTGAAGAAACGGCAATTGTAGTATGTGTGTATGTGTGGTGGAAGGAGGGGGGACATAGAAGTGAATAATCTTTGCACCTTCCTACACCTCACCCACCTATGCAAAGGCCAAGTACATCCTGGTCCTGTGCTGTCTGTAGGCTAGCCTTTAATAAAAATCAACCTGAGATGGATGCACAAGGTGTGGAATCAGATTTACTAGGCAGTTGACCAACACCTCAGTAGGAATTTCCACTTTGTATTAAATAAGAAGATAGGTGTGTAACTGGAAACACATTGTCTATTTGGGCCTTTCTTTGCCGTTAGGGAGAAGAGATCATCATTCACATAAACAGAGAAAGTACAGTTGGATTCAGTTTCTCAAATACCACCCCGCAAGAGCTGGAGGGGACTCCCAGAAGTCCCTTGTTAAAATTCCACTACCAAAATGAAGGAATGGTTGAGGGGATTATCTTGCCTGTGATGGAATCATCCCCTTTCTGGTTAGAATTAAGTCATCCTTACCTGGGATGAATTTTATTTCTGGGGCTCATCAAAACACCAAAGTGATCAAATTTGTTGCCTTTGGGATACACCGGATTGAATCATATGGCAGGAATTTTCTAAAGGATACTAATTACCTTCCTATTGAAATGTAATTCTCCACTACACTACCAACACATTGAATAAGCAGTGTTGTTGCAGTATACTGAATATAGCAGTGTTGGTAGCAGGATATTAGAGAGACAAGTTGGGTGAGGTAATATCTTTTACTGGACCAACTTCTGTTCGAAAGCTCGTCTCTCTCACCAACAGAAGTTGGTCCAAAAAAAGATATTACCTCACCCACCTTGTCACCTACCTGGGCAGGCTTTCAAGGACAAAGTATAACTATTTCCTTAGCATAACTTTGTTTGGTAACTGCTGGTACTTCCTTCTTTGTTTATAGTAAGAGAAAGTGTTTTTGTTTGTGTGCAGGCGTCTGTGCGCACGTGTGTATAATATTCCCCTGTCTCTTCCACCTCTCTGGCCAAGCACATGTTGCACCCCTAGGACATACAGTTTATCACAGCCTAAGGTAGAACATTTTTGTCCAAGCCTCTTGTTAAACTATTCACCTAAACTAAACCTAAACTATTCAGCAAGTTGCTGAAACCTTCTGGAGAACAGGGAACACCTGAGGGGTAAGAATTCAGAGTTCAGCGGGAAAACTGTCTGTTCTTCTCCCCTCTCCCAAAGCCTTGCTAGGATTAAACAGTATGAGGTTATCCTGGATTTCCTCCAGTGATATGAGGCCTCTGGGGAAGTTCCATCCTGTTCTGAAGGAGAGGGGACTGGTAATCTCCAAAGTCAGTCATCGCTTCAGGAGGCACTTTATGGATTCACAGCTGTAGCACTTCTTATAAAAACCATGGAATGCAGCTGTAATAGCTAACGGATTAGTAAAAACCTGAGCATCTGGTAATCTAATACCAGGGATAGGCCTTTTGGATTGCTGGGAGCACAACTGCATGGAAAGAAGTTACTCTGCATTTCCTCTCTGCAGATAGTGTGCCAGATCCAAAGCCCATTGAAGTCAGTGGAAAGACTCCAATTGTCTTCAGTGAGCTTTGGATGAAGCTCAGTGCTGTGGCCCTTATTGAGAAAAGACTTCTCACTTTTCAGCAAACAGGTTATTTAATGCAAGGTTTGCCTTCTCTTCTCTTCTCTTCAGGTTCTTATACTGTGTCCATCACTGTGAAACCTGATTTTGGTAACTTTTGGTCTGGTTAGTTTGCCTCATTAGGTGCTTTGGGTGTTCCTGCCAAAGCCCTGAACCCAGAGCTTCATCTCTAAACACCAGCTTTCTTTGCCTCTTTTTAGAGCACTGAGCACTGAAACCTCAACTCTTCTGTACCAGTCTTTGTGAACATGCTGGTCAGGTCATTGGAGAATCTGTGTAATTTGCTCTCAGCAGCACATTAAACATGTGATCTTATCCAGCCCTGGAAGAATAACCTCAACATTTCATTCCAGTGGGAGGCAAAATGAAGGGAAAGCATTGCAAAAGCATAAAGAGCATGAAAGTTAACACCACAAAGTTGCATAAAGATTTTAAAATTGCATTTCTATAGCACACTTTATCCTGTTCATAAACTACTCTCTCATGCCTTGTACAGATGGGTACATTGAGACTCAGAGATATTCAGTGACTCCCTTAGGATGGCACAGTGAGTCAGAAGGGAAACTAGAGAAGAACCCAGAAATCCTTACGCCTTGCTCTAGCTACCAGATCACATTTCAATATCCCAACATTCTCTATTCAGTTCAGTACAGAACCCAAAATGGACTATTGTAAAAGAACAATTATTCAAAACAAATAGACTGATACTGTCTTCAGTTGGACTGAAGTGGGAAAACGAAACGCCATGTCTAGTATGAATCAAACATAATAATAAACAGACTAAGGTTTTACATCCTGTAGCCCTCAGGGCTCCCACACTTTGAAAGCTCTCAGGATTTAAAAGATTTCTGGATGTAGTACATCCAACTGCCAGAGGGCACATTTCTCCCACCAAGCTCTTCACAGTGATTACTCAGTGAGAGATTTGGGCCCCACTCACAAGAAAATTATTATGAAGGGAAGATCCAGGTCCTCTGTTTTAAATTAAATTACATTTATTAATGGAGAGCTCTCTACAATCACTTGTATAATACAGGCTTTCCATAGAGTCCATTATGATGTGTTACATATTTTGATTGCTGAAAAGTACTGAGATACCTAAACAGCTGTTATGCATTTACATTTCAGGTGTGAGCATGAAAATAAAGCTTCATTTTTCATACTGCACACCACATTCAGGGCACTTTATCCTCATATTATACTCCACTATAACTATATATTAGATATAGTTTCAACACATACAAATCAGGTGTTATTCCAGTGAAGCCGATGGCCTAGATGTGCTCTCAGTTAGCTCATGTAAATTTGTAATAGACCTATGGAGTTCAGTGGAATTACTCTGGATTTACATAAGGTAACTGAGACCAGTTTTGACCCAGTGGAGCTACATATGTACAAAACTGGTGCAAGTGAGATCAGAATCAGGTCCGGTACATTTGCAATGATCATGGTAAATAGATAATAAGTTCACATTTACTTATTTTATATATGATCAGAAACTTTTCTAATAACATTAGATTATCTTGAAAGATCAGCTGATGGCCCAAATGAGCACTGATAGCAGCAGAATCATAGAAGTATAGAAATGTAGGCCTGGAAGGGACCTCGAGAAGTCATCATTTCCAGGCCCCTGCACTGGGTTGCTGTCTTGATATCATCAGATCTGTGCAAAATTAAAATCAGTGGGTCTGATTCTCCTGTCACGTTCACTACTTTAATCAGAAATAGCTCCAGTAACGTCAATGGGGGTCACACTGGTGTATGAATGGTATAAGAGAATCAGGCCCTAAGGGCTCCACTTATCTCCTACTCCAGTAAGGGTGAGGTTTGGGTGTGTGTCATATTGTATTTCCCACCAGAGAGAATTAGATCTCTCCCTGGAGGTTCCACCAGAAGGACCCACGTGAGCCTTGCAAGTTGGAGGTTGTCCAAGCGAATGTGCTGAATGAGTGCATCCTCTGGATGACTTGCACCTGCTCAGACCCAATCAATGGTACCCATCTTTGAGTCTATGCTGGCTGGATGTGGGCCTCCTAGAAGAGTGGGAATCTGCAGGTGCATTGTGCTCCTGCAACTATTTCTCAAGCAGACTTTCCACCACCAGGGTTCTGTGCCATGTGCTTCACTGGTGATTGAGAAACCTTGGGCTGAATCAAGACCTTCAATAGATACTGCAATAGATAGAATGGGTGTGACATGATCTCACTTGCCCTGGTTTAATTCCATTGACTTAGTGGACTGTTTTTACACTGGTCTGAGATCATAATCAGGCCTTATATGTCATCTACAGCCCACTTCCCACATCTTTGCCTTCTAAATTTGGTGAAAATCACTCTCTTGCTAATCTCCTCTACTAAGCAAGCACACATATACAGAGGGCTAAATCCTGCTTGCTTTACGCACATTAGTGAGTCTCATTTAATCAATAAGATTAACTACCAAAACTGAAAGGTAAATTTGCTATTTAACTTATAAAAATCTCTAAGAATCAATGGCAAACACCCAGATTTTCTGTCTCTGTATGTCATTTCTAAACAGACTATAACACATTGACCACCGAGATTAGAGAGGGATAAGTTTCCCCAGTTGTGATTTACTATTGCTAGGGCCCTACTAAATTCATGGTCCATTTTGGTCAATTTCACGGCCATAGGATCTTAAAAATCATAAATTTCATGATTTCAGCTATTTAAATCTGAAATTTCATGGTGTTGTAATTGTAGAGGTCCTGACCCAAAAAAAGTAGTAGTAGGGGGTGGTTGCAAGGTTATTGTAAAGGGTTTGCGGTACTGCTATCCTTACTTCTGCACTGCTGGTGGTGGTGCTGCTGCCTTCAGAGCTGGGCAGCTGGAGAGTGGCACCTGCTGGCCAGGAGCCCAGCTCTGAAGGCAGCACAGAAGTAAGGATGGAATAGTATGGTATTGCCATGTTTAGTTCTGCGTTGCTGCCTGCAGAGTTGGGCCCTCGGTCAGCAGCCACTACCCTCCGGCCGCCCAGCTCTGAAGGCAGCAGTGCAGAAGTAAAGGTGGCATGGTATGGTACTGCCACCCGTACTGCTGCGCTGCTGCTGATGGGGCGCCATCTTCAGAGCTGGGTGCCCGGCCAACAGTTGCCATTCTCCAGCTACCCAACTCTGAAGGCAGCGGAGAAGTAATGGTGGCAATACCACAACCCCCCTAAAATAACCTTGCAACCCCCCTTCGCCCCCCCTGCAATTCCCTTTTGGGTCAGGGCCCCCAATTTGAGAAACACTGGTCTCCCCCATGAAATCTGTATAGTATAGGGTAAAAGCACACAAAAGACCAGATTTCATATGGAGAGACCAGATTTCATGGTCCATGACGAGTTTTTCATGGCCGTCAATTTGGTAGGGCCCTAACTATTGCTAGTGTTTATTTTTAGTTACTTATAAGAAATACATATGTTAAAACATTATGTTTATGGTAACTGCATAGTGAATTATAGATGACTGTGTGTTGGGCAGTGTAATATGTGAGGTCCCATCAGTATGAAGGAGAGATACTGAACATCAGAATAAAAGACTCTCCATTGGAATGAGAACCAAAGATTTCTACACATTAACTATGTGCACTCAAAAATAAATCAAAACATTACAATCTACAAAACAGCAAATGGTGCATCAAGTTATTCATTGACCTAATTACATGTTAAAAAGCAAAAGAAGTCTAATGTATAGATGTTACATAGGAAAATGTCACAGTTACAAGGTTATGTAAGAGGCATAAGATACATTTCTAAACCAGGTATCAATATAAAATAAAAATGTAAGAGTAAACTATGAAAAATACATCTTTTATAGTTTAACTAATGTGCAGCATTCATTTATGCAACTATTTCTAGCTAAAAGGTGATAAGGTCTGTTATTCCTTAATGACCAAAACTGGTTTAAATGTAACAAACTAGGACAAATAACAAACAGGGACAATTTTCAACTTTCATTCAGGAAAAATTCCAGATCATTAAAACAAATGTGTTCAATTACCTTCTCCCTTTGCTCCCCCTCACAGTCTCAATGAAACTCTTCAAGTTGATAAAAGTCTACTATGCTCTTTCTTTAGATAAGCCCCCCCTACATTCTTAGCAATGTTTCCCATGGATGAGGGACTTGGGTGTGGTTTATGCCCCCTATATTTAACTGTTATAATCTGGCACATATGGCTTCCTGGCAAGCTGCCCTTCCTGAACCCCTATCATGGGCATTAGAAACTTGGGGCACAATTCTGCCAGTTGATGACATACTGTGTGCCCTCAACTAGTACTGAGGACAATGGAAGTTACGAGAATTATGCACCTGGCAGGATCAAGTTCTGTATTTACTCATCCCTATAGCTTCCTGGTTCTCTTGATTCTCACAAATGAGTGACAATCCATGTCATGCATGATGGTGATGATCATTAATAATATACATTTATGTAGAAGCTTTTATCCTGAAAGATCTCAAAGTACTTTATAAACTCTCTCTATATAGGAATCAGATATCTGCTACTGTCTAACTGAAAATAATATTTTTCTCTAATCTCTTTCAGTTATAGGAATCTTAGATATTATTTGAAACAACAGAAAGTAAAAAAAAGAATCAGGAAGAAGTGTGTGTCACAGTTTCAGGGTAAATGCACCTGTATTCCCCCCTCCATGGTCCCTTGAAGGCACCCATTTAAGGTTTACAGTTCCTAGCCATCACCTCTCTTGGGTAGAGATCTCTCTCTCTCTCTGTGTCTGTCTCCTGACCAGGGTTTTAAGGCTGCACAGCATAAAGGGTTTTAAGACTGCATAAATGCCTGCAACATGTAGTTGCAGTGATTGTGTGATGTAGGAGAGTCCCACAAAGATCTGTACAGAATTTACATCAGGATTTCAGGGTTTAGGATGAAAATCTGACTATAGATCAGAGGTGGGCAACATCAGGCCTGCGGGACCGTCCTGCCTGGCCCCTGAGCTCCCAGCCGGGGAGTCTAGCCCCCAGCTCCTCCCCCGCTGCCCCTCCTCTCCCGCAGCCACGTGGGCAGCGCGGCTTGTGCCCACCCACCTCCCAGGCTTTCCAATAAACCTGTCCTGCCGCTCTGAGCGGCATGGTAAGGGGGCGCGGGGGGGTTGGATAAGGGGAAGGAGGTCCCGGGGGGGGGTAGTCAGGGGGCGGTTGGATGGGGCGGAGGTTCGGGGGGGGACGGTCAGTAGACAGGGAGCAGGGGAGGTTGGATAGGGGGTGGGGTTCCAGGGGGGCAGTTAGGGATTGGGGTCCTGGGAGGGGGCGGTCAGGGGAAAAGGAGCAGCGGGGGGGTGGATGGGTTGCGGGTTCTGAGGGGGGCAGTCAGGGGGTAGGAAGCGGGAGGGGGCGAATAGGGGGCGGGGGCCAGGCTGTTTGCCGAACCACAGCCTTCCCTACCTGGCCCTCCATACCATTGCGCAACCCCGATGTGGCCCTCAGGCCAAAAAGTTTGCTCACCCCTGCTATAGATAGTGGTTCAATTCTATTAGGGCTGAGGTGCATTCTGTATTATGTAGTACACTGTCCGATCTCCTGTAGGAGTTAAGGGTACTCAGCATTCTGAATGACTAAGCTCCAATGATATATGTGAGATACATGGATTATATTTTCATCCTCTGGACAGATGACCTAAACTCCCTCATAGATTTCCACCACAGCTTCAACAGCCACCAGCCTTCCACTGAACTCTCTCTGGAACACTCCGACACTAGCATTAACTTCCCGGACACCACAATCAGCATTTTGCTGTGATGCTGGGAGTTCCTTTCCCAGACCTGAAGAAGAGCTCTGTGTGGTTCAAAAGCTTGTCCCTCTCACCAACAGAAGTTGGTCCAATATAAGATATTACTTCACATACCTTGGCACTCTAATATCCTGGGACAGATGCTACTGTAACTACACTGTTTAGGCTCCATAAAATAGCCCACCTGGGCCTCAATTGAATAGTCCATCCCTGCTCAGCAAAGCATTTAAGCACATGCTTAACTTTAACGGGATTTCAATGGGATTGAAGGATGTGCTTTTCTGGAATGCAGTTTGGGTCAGTGCTGGCATCCATTCATTTTCAGTGTTCCTGTGTCATTTGGGCACTTTTGGAACTGCCACCCTAGGTGTGCTTTGTATTATTCCTCTTGTTCCTTATTGGATATTTAATTTTCTTTAAATTTACTTCAATTTTGTGGTAAGTGTTGACTGTATTTTTTTCTGGTTGTCTTTAACAGTGTAAAAACAGTAAAATATGGGGATTTAAAAAACTCAAAATAATTTCTATGGGTGGGGATTTCAAAGAGGCCTAAGAGAGTTCACTGACTACAGTGGGACTACTCACAGTAGTAAGCATCACCCTTGGTGCTAAGTATTTGCATGACCTTATTAATTATGCAATCACTTTTATGGTATTGACATATTGAAAATGTATAACACCACTACTGTGAATAAAACTTAGCTCTGATATAGCACTTCTCAGCTTTAGATCTCAAAGTGCTTTACAAAGAAGGTCAGTATCATTACCCGCATTTTATACATGGAGACACAGAGGCATGGAGAAGTGAAATGACTTGGTCAGCATCACTTAGTAGCCGAGCGGGGAATAGGCCTGTTTAAATCTCAGTTCAGTGCTTTATCCAATGTCTTTATAAGTATAATCTCCTCCTCCTTTTGGTGTGTAATTGCACAAGTTTTAGGCACAACACTCAGGTATTTTTTTATAATTTCGCCCTCAGATACTCTCCTTTCTTATTCTCTCATTATTAGTAGCTAAAAGGAATCCATTCTAGATTAATATCCCTCATGTCAAATTATGTAACAGACTCATTAGAAAAAGTAAACAATCTATTAAAAATCAGTTCCACAACAGAAATAATCCTGCACAAAGGTTGTTTTCCCCCTGTGCTACAATATATAAGCTTAATGTTGTTAATAATGCATTTGTTTTTGTCCAGTCCATATATGATTTCATAGTAGGAATAATGCAGAATGCACCATGGTGATCAGTGTATATTTTAAAAAAAGGGACTATTTTACAATCTTTCTCTTAAATACATTCTTTCATCTCTAATACTGTGTAGCTGTGGAGTCTACCTCCTACCTTTTTTTTCTTGCAGGGACAGATGTGATTGAGGAATCGGACAGGGCATCAGCAAGTTCTGCATTCTAATATCAGCTGTGACACTGATTTTGTACACGAGCCTTGCCAAGACACTGGGGTCCAGCCCTAGGAGGTGTTGAGCACCAACATCTCTCATTAAAATCAAAGGGAGTTGAGAGCACTCAGTACCTTGCAGGATCAGACCATAAACTTCTCTGCCTCAGTTTTCTCATCTGCAAAATGTGGGTAATAACACTTTTCTCTCTTGTGAAAATGAACTGGAAAATGTTTGTAAAGCATCATTCTGAACATAAAAAAAAAGTAAGTGCAAGGTATAGTTAGTGATGTTAAATAAGGAGCTCTTAAACTTCATTGCACCATGACCCTCTTCTGACAACAAAGTTATTACATGACCCCAGTGGGGGAGAAGGGGGGGTGGAGGGGCAGAGCCTGAGCCCCACTGCCTTGGGTAGGGGTGGAGCTCGGGCTTCAGTTTCGGCCCCGGGTCTGAGCAAGTGTAATGCTGGCCCTGGCCACCCCATTAAAATGGGGTCCCGACCCACAGTTTGAGAACCGCTGTGTTAAATAGTTGATGGCCAGATCCTCAGCTGCACTGGAACAGAATTTGGTGCACCTGGGAGCTAGATCTAGGAGCTGGTGCAGCCCCTGGCACAAGTAAGAGCAGCCTGAAGCTGTCTGAATTTGCACTGACAGTAACAGCCTCCCCTAGAGGCGTTCCACTAGGCCAGGAACACTGTAGCAAGCATATTGTGGTCATGCACCCAGAACACCATTTACACCAGTGTGTAGGGCAGAAGCAGGTGGGACAGCCAGCATGGCTTGCTTTAACCCACCCAGAGATTCCCTTGGCTGGTTGTTTATCAACACTGGTACCCTGTTTTGTCCCCTTTTCACCACTGCATCCACACCCTTGATAATGATGCAGTGGTGAAAAGGGGACAAAACAGGGTACCAGTCTTGGAGTTAACTTTAAATTCTGTTCCATGCTTCTAGGGCTCAGGCTAAGAATCTCCATGTACATAGAGCTAAATCAATTGTTTTCTCAGGTGTCTCATTCATGAAAATACTATCGCTTCTGATCGACCTAAATATGTATTTTCATTTAATCTTTTTGCCACATCACATGTGCGGCTGCATTTTATGTAATTTCCAGAGTAAGAAGAGAACATTACATCATTCTGAGAATTGTAAAGTGGGGTTTGTTTTAATTAAAAATTATTCTTATTCAGATGGGAACTGACTCTGGAACTAGATGAAATAACGCTGTGGATTTTAGGTCAAGGCTGACAAATATTTTGAAAGGTTCTCACAATTTTAATGTAAGAAAATTTGTTGTCTCTTTTTTTTCATGTGTAATGAAAATGGGACTGTGCAGCCTGTGGGTGTTGGAAGCTGGGGAGATATCAAATGCTGTCCACGATTAAGTGCAGCACATCTCTATCCAGACAATAAGCCAAAGGCCAGCGGGACTCCAAAGGAAACAGCCCAGAGGCACAGAATAGGGGAAGAAAAACTGCTCTGCCTTCAGAGCTTTATTGCAGAGTGCAGGAATTAATTCAGGCAGATCTAGCCATTTATAACAGTTTCTTTTAATGCAGTTTTTCCATGTTTATTGCTAATTATTTAGAAAATAAACAGCAACAGACACTCTCCCAACTTTTCTGGCTTAAGTGCAATGTGACAGGTACCGACGGAGAGGTCTCCAAAGCCCCTCCAATACCAGTTCCTCTGCTCAGTAATGAATTTTTGGATTGCCACCTTTACTGGTAGGGAAGAGTCATTTATAAACAAGTTGATTTGTTGACCTGATTCATACATAATTCTTGCAGTGTACATTCCCTTTCTTTCTCTACAATATATGTACTGAGGAAAAGATCAGGAGCAGAAAATTCCTCCTTAGCCGCTTCCACATGTTATAATGATAACTGCTCATGTAGGAGTGGGACGGGAAAATCCCCTTGGAATATGGTATTTATCATTTATCTGGCAGGTGGTAACTGATGTGTTCCAAGGCACTAGGTATCAGCACAATGGAAACCGTTCCACTCCAAAGAAGGGAAAGTTAAGTGACATGATTAAGTACCTGGGAACTTTGAACCCAATCCACTAAAAGCCATAGAGCTGGTTCATTAGTATTTGATTTAAAAGTTCACCAATTTTTACTTTTCTGAACAAATATTTTATTTGAGATTTTTCTGGTATTTTTCCAGTTCAAAGGCAGGCAAAATACCGTTTGTTGAATAAAGGTTTCATCACATAAAGATAACGCTCAACAGATAGTTTGTTCAGATCTTCAACCAGCTCCAATAAGCAGAATGTCACTGCAACCAAATTCTCTAATAAGTGACTTCCCCTGTTATTTCCTGGCTCATTTCTAATATCCATTCTGTACATGGGGAGAACAGCTAATGCTGAATAGCTGTAATTTACTCAGTGGTTTGAAAATCACTGCCTTTCTCACTTTCCTATTCTCTTCCTGCCACTAGGTATTTCGTGGCTATTTTATATTTTGTATAAAATATTTTAACATATATAAAATTATTATATATAAATATTGGCTTTGTGCATTTGGGAGTGAGGGTGTTAGAAGACATCTATATATATGATGGCTGGGTCAGCAATTTTGTTGTAAATACCCATTTCCCACTCATAAAATCTCCCTCCAAGCATATTTGTGACCATAAACAGGTTACCTGAATGTTTTAGGAAAAGATGACAGGGGATATAAGCACTGTTGGATGGAGTTACAAACAGGATTTAGCAAACATGTTCAAGAATATACTTTCCACTCTTTGCTAAATGAAGAAACCAAGAGTCATAATGAAGTGCTGAACCAGAAGCCATAAAAGGGACAATCCAAAGAGAACAGGAAGACAATAATATACCGTAGAATTTTGTGCACCACCTTTCCTGAGAAATGTAGTGGAAGGCTAGACGAGGAAAAAAAATAGAAGACTTACCAAATAATCACCTTCTGTGGTTTTGGTAAAGAAATGAAAAGAAGTTAGATTTCTCTCAGTCAGGAACAAGTTTTATATGTGTAACCCCCAAGGAGATTACCTAGATTCCTGGGACGCTGTCTGCTGGCAGCTCAGGGAGAGGCGTACTGTCCCTGGTAGGGAGGGGGAGCTAAGGCAGAGTCAGAGTCCGCCCAGCAACCAATAGGGAGTGAGAGGCCCTCCCAGGGAGAAGCCATTTGGTAGTCAGTCTGGAGCCAGCCAGGAAAAGGGCAGGGCTGGCTGTGTGGGGAGCTGGTGAGTCCCAGGTCTGCATGCAGGGTTCCCCCTGAGAACAGGCCTCTAGGGACCTTACAGTAGATCCCTCAGCTGGGTTTTTTCCTTCCTCACTGATGATTCCCAATTTGTAGCATTTGCTGGGAAACTTCTCAGCCAGGCTGAGTTCGCCCTCCAGCTCCCTAGGTGAGACCAGTCACCACATGAGCAGCTCTGCTCTGTCTGCTAGTCCAGGGAAGCTGCTTGCTGAGTGTGTGACTGAAAGCTGGGCTAGGAGGCTACCGTTTGGATGTTAGTGTAGTTGTGTAACCTACACCTTGAGCCCTACACCCCTTTGTGGTGAGGGGAAATCCTGGGACCGATGCAGCCTGATTCCTGCCTGAGGAGGATCCCTGCCAGCAGAGAGCAGCCCCGGCTGCAGTGACTGAGGAGTCCAGAGTCATCTTTGAACCTGAGGATCATTCATGGAGTTTGTGAGTGCACCATCGTTTAGTTAGTCAGGGAATTTTTTCTGGGGACCCCCTACTCCCTGAACTGTGTCCTCAAGCCAGGGAGTAAGGGTTTGAGGATTTTATAACCTGCTGCATATTACACCTGTGGATGGATTTACCACCTTCTCCCACTTGTGAGTCCTTTGGGCTGTACTGAGCCCAGTCAGCCACGCTGCTAAACCACTGCAGAAAAGAATTTTGTGGTTATAGGTCATCAAGGGCCCCAGCAAAGTATGCGTACCAACGAGACACTAATTTTATATTTGCTACATCAAGTCATGGGTATTTGCAGAGTGGGCACCGGTGACCCTAAAAATAGTGTTTTACCCTGTTATGTTGTATTTGTCTCCTGTTTAATATATAATTATTGTGTTGAATATATTTTTATGTGTTTGTGTTATTTCTTGAAAATCTCCAACTATCTGGCAAGTAAGTGGGGATTACTCTGTAGTTAGAATTTTCGGCCCAAGCTACCCTGGTGACCCTGCCAGGAAGGAGCGAGGGGGGTGGAGGCACCGCCAAATAATTTCATAGGAAAAAAAGAAAGAAGGTACATCCCACTGAGTGGGTGGTGGGATCCAAAAGAACCCAGATCTGTCCATCAAAACCTGTAAGCGGATTGGCATTAAAGGAGGTAACCAGGTGGAGAGTAGGCGCTACATATGGACAACAGATCACCCATGGGGAAGTGGAAAGATAAACTCGAAAGTGTTATTCAAAAGTTGGAAATGTATCTCTTTTAAAGGTTACCTTTCATCCAGTGTTGGGCTTGTGGCAGATCTAAGTGCAAAAATGCACCCAAATAACAAAAGTTTCAATTAAAAAAAGTTTAGTTATTTTGGTGAAAGTCTGTGTGGATGTTCTTATTTTGGAATGAAGTAGCTAAAAAGATGGTAACTAGGGTTGGTAACAAACCAACTGTACAAAAAAATGAAAAGGAGTACTTGTGGCACCTTAGAGGCTAACAAATGTATTTGAGCATAAGCTTTCGTGAGCTACAGCTCACTTCATCGGATGCATTCAGTGGAAAATACAGTGGGAAGATTTATATACATAGAGAACATGAAACAATGGGTGTTACCATACACATTGTAAGGAGAGTGATCACTTAAGGTGAGGTATTACCAGCAGGAGAGCCGGGGGAGGGGACACACACCCTAGAATCCTATTTTCGATGTCTCCGACTCAAGGAATATTTCCAACACACCTCTGAACAACATACTAACCCACAGAGACCTTCCTACCAAGACTACAAAAAGAAGGATTCTGAGTGGACTCCTCCTGAAGGTCAAAACAACAGACTGGACTTCTACATAGAGTGCTTTCGCCGACGTGCACGGGCTGAAATTGTGGAAAAATAGCATCACTTGCCCCATAATCTCAGCCGTGCAGAACACAATGCCATCCACAGCCTCAGAAACAACTCTGACATCATAATCAAAAAGGCTGACAAAGGAGGTGCTGTCGTCATCATGAATAGATCGGCATATGAACAAGAGGCTGCTAGGCAGCTCTCCAATACCACTTTCTACAAGCCATTACCCTCTGATCCCACTGAGGGTTACCAAAAGAAACTACAGCATTTGTTCAAGAAACTCTCTGAAAAAGCACAAGAACAACTCCGCACAGACACATCCCTGGAACCCTGACCTGGGGTATTCTATCTGCTACCCAAGATCCATAAACCTGGAAATCCTGGACGCCCCATCATCTCAGGCATTGGCACCCTGACAGCAGGATTGTCTGGCTATGTAGTCTTCCTCCGCAGGCCCTACGCTACCAGCACTCCCAGCTATCTTCGAGACACCACTGACTTCCTGAGGAAACTACAATCCATCGGTGATCTTCCTGAAAACACCATCCTGGCCACTATGGATGTAGAAGCCCTCTACACCAACATTCCACACAAAGATGGACTACAAGCCATCAGGAACAGTATCCCCGATAATGTCACGGCAAACCTGGTGGCTGAACTTTGTGACTTTGTCCTCACCCATAACTATTTCACATTTGGGGACAACGTATACCTTCAAATCAGCGGCACTGCCATGGGTACCCGCATGGCCCCACAGTATGCCAACATTTTTATGGCTGACTTAGAACAATGCTTCCTCAGCTCTTATCCCCTAATGCCCCTACTCTACTTGCGCTACACTGATGACATCTTCATCATCTGGACCCATGGAAAAGAAGCCCTTGAGGAATTCCACCATGATTTCAACAATTTCCATCCCACCATCAACCTCAGCCTGGACCAGTCCATACAAGGGATCCACTTCCTGGATGCTACGGTGCTAATAAGCGATGGTCACATAAACACCACCCTATACCGGAAACCTACTGACCGCTATGCATACCTACATGCCTCCAGCTTTCATCCAGACCACACCACATGATCCATTGTCTACAGCCAAGCTCTACGATACAACCGCATTTGCTCCAACCCCTCAGACAGAGACAAACACCTACAAGATCTCTATCAAGCATTCTTACAACTACAGTACTCACCTGCTGAAGTGAAGAAACAGATTGACAGAGCCAGAAGAGTACCCAGAAGTTACCTACTACAGGACAGGCCCAACAAAGAAAATAACAGAACGCCACTAGCCATCACCTTCAGCCCCCAACTAAAACCTCTCCAACGCATCATCAAGGATCTACAACCTATCCTGAAGGATGACCCATCACTCTCACAGATCTTGGGAGACAGGCCAGTCCTTGCCTACAGACAGCCCCCCAACCTGAAGCAAATACTCACCAGCAACCACACAACAGAACCACTAACCCAGGAACCTATCCTTGCAACAAAACCTGTTGCCAACTGTGTCCATATATCTATTCAGGGGACACCATCATAGGGCCTAATCACATCAGCCACACTACCAGAGGCTCGTTCACCTGCACATCTACCAATGTGATATATGCCATCTTGTGCCAGCAATGCCCCTCTGCCATGTACATTGGTCAAACTGGACAGTCTCTACGTAAAAGAATAAATGGACACAAATCAGACGTCAAGAATTATAACATTCAAAAACCAGTTGGCGAACACTTCAATCTCTTTGGTCACTCGATTACAGACCTAAAAGTTGTAATTCTTCAACAAAAAAACTTCAAAAACAGACTCCAATGAGAGACTGCTGAATTGGAATTAATTTGCAAACTGGATACAATTAACTTAGGCTTGAATAGAGACTGGGAATGGATGGGTCATTACACAAAGTAAAACTATTTTCCCATGTTTATTCCCCCACCCACCCCGCACTGTTCCTCAGATGTTCTTGTCAACTGCTGGAAATGGCCCACCTTGATTATCACTACCAAAGGTTCCCCCCCACTCCCCCTCCCCGCTCTTCTGCTGGTAATAGCTCACCTTAAGTGATCATTGTCGTTACAGTGTGTATGGTAACACCCATTGTTTCATGTTCTCTGTGTATATAAATCTCCCCACTGTATTTTCCACTGAATGCATTCCGATGAAGTGAGCTGTAGCTCACGAAAGCTTATGCTCAAATAAATTTGTTAGTCTCTAAGGTGCTACAAGTACTCCTTTTCTTTTTGCGAATACAAACTAACATGGCTGCTACTCTGAAACCAACCAACTTTACCTAAATCACCTTTAGCAGCTTTTATTCTGAAATAATGGTGTTCACACAGACAGCCTTGCAACAAAAGTACTTTCAGTTTCCGTTTACATCTTTCCCGATGTGGTGCAAGTTTGTGTGCAGACCAACCTTTACGAACTCCCTAAATGAGAGACCGCCTCTTACCTCATGCCATCTTGTCACAGCTGAGATCAGAGGTGCTGGGGCTGGAACCACTTGGTCCAAATGAGAGAGGGCTGCTAATGGGGCCTTCTCTGTGTGCATCCCTTTCCTTTGGAAGGAGTTCCCTCCTTGGTCCTAATCAACCTGAATCTGTTGACCTTCAGAGCATGCTTCAAGGCCCATCTGTTTAGGAGTGTGACAGAAGAAGCAGTATTGTTAGGTTTGAGGTAGAGGGGAAGTTGGGAATTTGGTTTATATCTTCTGCTGCCTGTCATTTAGTATAATCATATGTCAGGGAGGTGCTGCTACTGCTTTTTTGCTGTGTTATATTTTTAAGTATTTTGTCAGAGGTGCTTGGAACATTCAGATAGGCACCTAGTGTTTTTATACATTTAAATTAAATAAAAATATTGATTACACTTAATCTCATACCCAACCTGGGCACACAACAGATAGTTTTGAACTGAGTCTTTTTTCTTTGGTAATCTTGGTTATCAGACCATTCTCTATCACTTTCATTCCCATTTTCTTCCCTGTCCCCGCTTTACATTTTACCATCATTTAAAACTAATCTGTTATATTGGTCTCTCCTATCATTATGATACTCTAGTATTTTAATATGTGCTTAGGATCTTCCTAGACTGATGCTTTTGTATGATCAGTCTACTAAAATATAATACACGTTTGGGTTTTTTGGGGTGGGGGAGGAGAGAACATGTCTGCACTAGCTATTGCAGAGAGAACATAGGAGGAATTTGAACTATTTTAGTGGGCAGGGGAGAAGTTTTTCCCTAAAGAGATCCTTGTGAGGACACTAGTCATCTTATAAGAATAATAGACTAGTTATTTTAAAATGTTTTGTAGGGAAGACTCTAAAACGGCAGGTATTCAGATGTTGGGGTTAGAAGTGCAAACATAGTAAATTGTCTCAGGGAACTGACACGGATTTCAGGAAATGAGCTTAACTAATTTATTGGAATTTGTTAACAGCATTGCTAGAAAAAGAGAAATACATGCATTATACACTTAGACTTTCTGGAAACACATGACCAAGTTCCAGGTTGTTACCTAATGTGAAGAGTCATTTTGGAACAGGGGAAATGCTGTCATGCCATATAAAACTGGAAATCTGCTGAAAGACAGAAAAGAGAGAGTATTGATCCATACATGGAAAACTGTCAGGCTTATATTTCTTATGGTGCTTGGATTGATGGTAATTAAAGCAATATTTCCAACTCCACAACTGATACTTACTTGGTTTCGCAAAAAGAAAAGGAGTACTTGTGGCACCTTAGAGACTAACCAATTTATTTGAGCATAAGCTTTTGTGAGCTACAGCTCACTTCATCGGATGCATATCTTGTTTGTTCAGTTTGCAATTAGGACCTCAGTAGCTAGAACTAGATGGATTTGCAATATTGCAGTAGCATTTTTTGGAAGATGGAAATTCAGTTCACGTAATAGCAAGCATAGAAGCTAAGAAACAAAAGAAAGATATAAGGAAAATAATACTGCTACTGCTGAACAATGCAGATGGGACTTGTCGGAGCAGATTGTGATGGCGCCAGGTTCCCTTTCCTCCTGCACAACAACAAGGCTAGGAGAATGGCGGTGTGGAATGTGCCATCCGCACCTTTTCTAAAGATGTAGAAGTAGCAAGGGAGCCACTTTTGTGGTGGAACTGAGAAGCTGTTTAAAGGCAGGCAACAATACTGTGCAATGGGTTAGGATAGGAAATGAAGGCTACTTTATCTAGTTGGTATTGCAGGTGGAATTTAGGTAAGAAGAATATAATGGAGCAATCATTGGGGCTAATCCTCATAAAATATGCCATGGGAGCACAACTGAAGTAATCATAAATAACTCACTGATAGAGGGAAGGAAGTGTGTGTGCATGTGTAAGTGAATTCTCAGAATAGATTTTTAGAAATACCTGATATTATTCATTTAGTGAATGCTGATATTTTCATGATAGTACATCACGCTTCCTAGCATGTAGGCTGAGCCTCAGGAGGCAGAGCAAGCCTGAGAAATGTCAGGATGACTGAGAAAGAAGGAAGCGTAGAGTGCCACGCACTGAACCATAGGTGTTATTAGGGTTCAGATTGTGTTCTTTCATCTAGATTCCATTTCGTATTGTCAGTGAGCAACTGACTTTCTAAAAACAGATACTGAGACACTTTAACAAAGAAACTGTCTGTCACAGAGCAAAATAAAACTAATTTTCTAAATTAACAGTCACAAGAGCTAGGAGGAGAATGACAGAGGGATTCACTTAGGGATACAATTCTTTTTGGACCATAAATAAGGCTGCATTTTTTTCCCCATGGAGATTGATATATTGCATTTTGTAAACACCTCTACCTGACCATAATCAACCAGCATGATTCAGAATGTGCTCAAAAAAACCCCAAATACTTCCTTATTGTGTAGCTTTTTGGAGCTTTAAGTTGAAAAATTCTGGAAAAAAAAAAAATATATATATATATATATATATATATACACAACAGGATTTGCAATAAAATCAGCTTAAACAAACTTTCTGGAATTTCTACTATTGGAGAGTAGATTTTGTATTTATGGGTGAATGTCTCTTATCCAGAGCACTGAGAGGCAAACTGCAGATATTCACACTTCCATCTACTTACAAATGACTATTTTTCTCGTATCTAGGGTGGTTTTTGTATCAAACAGCTCTTCTACAAACACCATTTTTTTTCTCTCCCCACAGAGGAAGTTGTAAAAGAATCAGTTGTTCTCTTTCTCACAATTTGTGATGAAGCTTCTAGATAGTGATCACACGTAGCTTTTCTGTTATGATTCATTGGAATCTTGAATGTAGTGTAAAATATATCAGCAGGCACATGAAATGTTCTGCTTTCATACAGAAGAGGTCCATGTTTGGCAGAAATATTTCCAAATGCAGAATCTGCCTTTGTCTCAACATGTTACATCCCATGTACCTAACTCTTACTTTAAAGTCTCTCAGTCTTGCCCTATTTTAGAGTAAAGAGGGCCACCAGAGAGAAAAATACTCAAGAACTGATGAGAATGGAGCCTGTCCCCTTTGAAACCTGAGCAAGTTGTACCTGAGCAAGTGTGTTAATAATACTGTTTACTTCAAAGGCTTCCCTTTCTCTTAGGTTCTTGAATATTTTTCCTCTCCCCCACTTCTGAGTGGTTGTGTACCTCTGGTTTCTGAAAGAAGCCCTGCAGATTAAACCACTGAAGAGTAGCTAGGGTGAAAGGAGAAGAGAGCCCCAAAATATAAGAGAACTGGGACCCAGTGCTCCCCCTTCTCAGAGAATACAGTACTGTTTTCTTTGGGGGAGTCAGATCTCCTTAAACTCTTGTGTTTGCTTTTCCCTTCCAGTGACCTGGTGCTTTAAGTGGTCTGGGCTGTATAATCTAATGGGTATGTCTACACTGCAAAAAAAAAAAAAAAAAAAAAAAAGTGTGTGTTTGTGTTAGGAACTCAGGTTAGCTAACCGGCTAGCTAATTTGGGTTAAAATAGCAGCGACGACAGCAACTCTGCTTTTAACTTGAGTCAGCAGCTTGAGTTCACCCCATAGAGCCTTGTCTCCAACACTAAAAAGAATGCTTTTTTTAAACTTTGGGGTGACTAACACATGAGCTATCCCAAGGCAAAGGTAAAGGCAAAGGCACTTTAGTTTTACTGAAAAGTAAACAACCCTAAACCGCTAAAACATTTTTATTTTATTTTGCAAAATAGACGTATCCTTAGAAAACCCAAGAGCAGGCTCTCTGCCTCCAGCCTACAACCCACTCTTATCTTTCTCCTCCACTCCCATCCCTACCCCCATGAGATTGCTCATGGATCCCATCCATATCTTTCACGGCAAAGGGTCAACTTTACTTTTTCTGTGAACTCCATGACAATTGAAAATAATACAGCCTTTTTTATAAGAGTCAAGAAAGAGATTAAATGCCTAGGTCTGAATCACTAGCAATTTAGGGTTTGCATTATTAAGTTTAAAAATAAACTACATGCATTAGATGCTATTTTAGTATAATGGCAAAATAATGACTGTGTTAAGTCAGACTTTCTTATTACTGTATGTAGTGCTTTATTTTTGTGGTGCCAGTTTCCTTTTCTGATCAACGAGGCATGTATCTATTGAGATGGGCTTTCAGAGTGATGTATGCTTGATAGATCCATGTGGGAGTATTTCTGAAATCATTCTTCATTTCTAAAATGTTAACCTTTTATTTTTCCTATAAAGTTGTTTTCATTTCTTAAAATGTTTATTGTTAATTTAGAGGTAGTAAAAATTAAACAGAGCATGGTTCTTAGTTATGAGGTTCAGTTTCCACTGTGATTTCTTAAAGGAAATGCATAATTAAAGAAGTTGCATTATTTATGTGAAAGAATAATAAAATCATAGTTACTGTAATGTATGCTTGTGGTACTAGGTTAATTTTAAATGTTAAACATAATAATCTTCTCCTCCACCAAAAGGAGCAGTAATTATTCTTATGTTTCAGCTCTGGCACTCATGAGCTTTTCTTACATTTAGAAAAGGTCCTGAATGCATAGAAGCACACTGAAAGGGACTAGAAACAGAGCCATAGGAAAACGGAAGATTTCACCGATCAAGGCTTCCTGCACATATTTTCTTGAGTTGCAGTCTGCATTTTGCTTTGTGCTTCAGTTTCAAACCAGCCCAAATCTCAAAGCATAACTCAACTGATGCTGAATCGAGTATTACTCGAGTATTACCATCAGAATCCTGTAAAACTGAAATTTGCATTGTTTTGGTGAAAAATCATAAAGTGGTTCTGGTTTGTTCAAAAATACCAGTCACTCACAAGGTTGACAAACTTGACCATGTTTTGCCAAAAAATTTGTAATGCATTTTGAATTTGTGATGAATCCCAAAATAGGGTAAGCTTTCGACTGATTTCAGGTTTTGTTTCAAACATTTGAATGGGTCAGTCATCTACAAAGCCCTGCAGAAGCTTATCCCGCCTCAGCACATCGTAACAATCATAATTCAACACCAAGTGCCCATACTTACTGTGTTAGGAAGCACCAAATTGGTAAAAAAGAATCTTAACATTTTATTTTCCAAGATTCACGTGCAGAGGACCTGCATAAGCTCTCTGTGATACTATACCCTCCAAATAGGCTTAACTGGTATTTAGATGATGCAGAGTTGGAGAATTTCACGCCTCATAAACAGTAGTCTGTGGTGTCTCTAGGTGGTGGCTTGGGACATTTTATTAAGTTAGGAAACTCACCAAGAGTTAGACCAAAGAAATACTATTGTGTCTTCTTTGCTCAGCATTTATCACTATCTGTAACACCTTCCAAAATGATTTCATACAACGTACTTGTATGTACGATAAGTAACTAGGATGACTTTAAGAATATCTAAACACTTTGAAGAGCCATTTCCTTCTTGTTAGTTCTAAAACTAATTTTGCTTTTAAACTCAAAATTACAGTCTAAACATAGAATCTTAAAAACTCTATGTAGAGCTTTCTAATAGCCACAATGATACTTATTCACGTTTTCAATAAAAGTGTGACATTTTCATTAAAAGTTTGCTTTCATGCCAAGGAAACACTTCTGCTGAAATAGATTATAAGACCAGAAGGGATCATTGTGATGATCTAGTCTGACCTCCTGTACAACACAGGCCATGAATTAATATCTGTGAGAAACAGCACACCATTTCGAAAAAATATCCCAATTTAGATTTAGAAATTTTCAGTGATATAGAATCCACCACAATAATTGGTAAGTTGTTCTAGTGGTTAATGACCCTCACTGCTAAAAATTTACACCTTCTTTATAGTTTGAATTTGTCTAGTTTCAGTTTCCAGCCGTTGGATCATGTTACACCTGTCTCTTGTAAATTGAAGAGCCCATTATTAAATATTTGTTCCCCATATAGATATGTATTGATTGGAATCACATCACCCCTTAGCCCTCTCTTGGTAGACTTTAGGAGCTCAATCTATTTTGTTTATCGCTATGAGGCATGCTTTCTACTCCTTTAATTATTCTTGTGGCTTTTCTCTGAACCTTTTCCAATTTATCAACATCCTTCTTGAATGTGGACATGAGAACTGGACACAGTATTCCAGAAGCGCTTGTACCAGTGACAAATACAGAGATAATATAACGTCCATACTCCTAAGGTATGGTTCCCCCATTTATATATCCAAGGATCACATTGCACTGGGTGCTCAAGTTCAGCTGATTATCCACCATGATGCCAAAGTCTTCTTCAGAGTCAATGCTTCCCAAGATAGTCTCCCATTCTGTAAATATTTCCTACATTCCTTGTTGTTAGGTGTATGACTTTACATTTGACTGCATTAAAACACGTTTGCTTACACTCAGCTTACCGAGTGATCCAGATCGTTCTGTTTCAGTCACCTATCCTCTTCATTATATACCAATTCTCCAATCTTTGTGTCATAAGCAAACTTTATCAAAGATTATTTTGTTTTCTTCCAGGTCATTGATAAAAATGCTATAGCATAGGGCCAAGAACTGATCTCTGTGAAATGCCACTAGAAACACACCTACTCAGTGATGATTCCCCATTTACAATTACATTTTGAGATCTGTCAGGTAGTTTTTAATCCATTTAATATGTGCCATGTTAATTTCGTATCACTCTAATTTCTTAATCAAAATGGTGCACAGTACCAAGTCAAATGCCTTACAGAAGTCTACACTGTTAACTTTAACAATCTAAACTTGTGATCTCATCAAGGAAACATCAAATGTGACCCTCATATAAACTCCTGGCAACTTTCAATTTCTTATAATTAAACAATTGTAAAGATTCATAGTTCAAATTATGACAAGTTTAAAAAACATATTTTGTCACCATTGGAAGGCTGTGATCCTGGGGCAAATCTCCTTTAGAAGTCAGTGGAGTTTCCAAATTGTACATTCAACTAGTACGCACCTTTGTGCTCCTAGCGGTGTCATCTTATAGTTCCTCTCCCCCGCCATCATGTCATGCCTTGTGTCTATTTAGAATGTAAGGTGTAAGCTGTTAGTTCTCTGTTTATACAACACCCAGCACAATGGGGCCCTAATCCTGACTGGGCCTCTGGGTACTAAACTAATAATAAACAATTAATGATGTAGGCTCATGCCTGAAATGTAGTGAATTACTCAGAAGTCATTTCATGTAGTAGGCAGACAAGGAAACCCATTGATTAGTTTTATATTTACTGGGGTTTTGTTATCCCACAGCCAAAACACAACAAACTACAACATTAACACACAGATAATTCTGATTCTCTCAGCTGGATATTTTTCATACATTCCTAACGCAATATGTTAACTTTCAACTGCAGCCTTTCAGACTACGATCTCTTCGTATCCTGTTATCTGGTGCTACATCCAGATGAATCTGATGTTTAAATCAAATCTGATGTGATATGATAGAGCAGGCAAAGTGTCAGAAATTCTATAAACAAATTTTATTCAGTAAGGTATTATTTTCAATTACAACTCATTTTGGAGGCTTATTAAGACCCCCATGCACTGTAATTAGTGGGGAAATTTAGTAGGACCTAAAGTTGCATGCACTTTTACAGTCTGTATACATAGGTGGTGTGATTAAAGGAAAATACTTTACCCACGCCCATGTATTTGATTTACTAAAGACAATCCCAGTTTGTCTTTTATCCCTCTTGTTCAGGTCACATCAACATTATCTCAGCAGCAAGACACCCTTATTAGTACATGACTGTAATTTATTTTATACTCTCATCTTAACTGGAAATGGTCAGTGTCTACTGTGAATAGTATCAAAAGCTGCACTCAACTGCTTTTTAGCATTTAGGTTTAAATATACATTGTTTTGAATACAAACCTACTTTATTATCACATTCTTACACTCTAAAAACTCTTCTGGAATTTCTTATAGCTGTAAGTTTCAGATATAATCACCAACCCTCAGATAAATAGAAGCGTATGATGCAATTCAGGAAAGGATTAAAGTCCTTTGTTGTTTTGAATTTCTCCCAGGCTAGATTTGGCTGGAGATTGTTATGATGATCACACTGTTTACTGTAGTTCTCATCTTAAATTACAGATGTCTTGGGTTAACTAATACTTTGTTCCCTGACCTATTGCTCTTACAGTAATACAAAGAAAAGTATAGCAATCCCAGTCTGTAGGGTCCTCAGTCCCTTGCATTCAACAAGCACAACTCTTTCAGTGTGACTTAGGATACTATAGGCAGACATAATGACAGGTTTCAGAGTAGCAGCCGTGTTAGTCTGTATCCGCAAAAAGAAAAGGGGTACTTGTGGCACCTTAGAGACTAACAAATTTATTTGAGCATAAGCTTTCATGAGCTACAGCTCACTTCATTGGATGCATGCAGTGGAAAATACAGTGGCGAGATTTTATATACACAGAGAACATCGAACAATGGGTGTTACCATACACACTGTAACAAGTGATCAGGTAAGGTGAGCTATTACCAGCAGGAAAGAAAAAAAACCTTTTGTAGTGATAATCAAGGTGGGCCATTTCAAGCAGTTGACAAGAACATGTGAGGAACAGTAGGGGGAAAAATAAACGTGGGGAAATAGTTTTACTTTGTGTAATGACACATCCACTCCCAGTCTTTATTCAAGCCTAATGTAATGGTGTCCAGTTTGCAAATTAATTCCAATTCAGCAGTCTCTCGTTGGAGTCTGTTTTTGAAGTTTTTTTGTAATATTGCAACTTTTAGGTCTGTAATCGAGTGACCAGAGAGATTGAAGTGTTCTCCGACTGGTTTTTGAATGTTATAATTCTTGACGTCTGATTTGTGTCCATTTATTCTTTTACGTAGAGACTGTCCGGTTTGGCCAATGTACATGGCAGAGGGGCATTGCAGGCACAAGATGGCATATATCACATTGGTAGATGTGCCGGTGAACGAGCCTCTGATAGTACTCTTTTTCTTTTTATAGGCAGACAGCTACACAACCTGCATCTTCTATACTGTAAATGAAAAATGGCTTTTGACTGTGTGTGTATGTATATATGTGTCTGTGTAAAGCAATCATTAGAAAATCCCCTGATATTGGAATGTCAGACAATACAAACTGTTAGTACCTATACATTTTACTAAATATTATTAATTTTGAATGAGTCAGATATTTGGAATTTCAGCCTATTGCTTTCTCCTGATGTTTTCTAACATTAGACATGGTCCAAAGGTGACTCAGTTATGTCTGAATCAGAGCAGTTGTGTGAGAAGGGGACAGAAGGGACTGCCTGTACAATCTCACAGAGCTAGAGGAAAGCACACAGGAAGATCACGCTCTAACAAGGACAGCTCTCATCAGCAGTGATGTACATTGCCTCATGCACAGTCCTAGTTCAATTGGCCTGGATTGGTCCTTGACCCCAGCAGCAGTAGCTGAAATCAAATCAACAAAAAAGCCAACTCCATAAATATGAAAAAATATTTGGCACTTAGGACTTCTGCCTCTAGCTCCCTCCCTTTTGTTCCAGAAAGTTCTAAGTCCTTTAGAGGATGCCAGGAGCTAGCTCCCCTGTCAGTCTGGCAGAAAGCCATCATTCCTAAACCCTAAGCTCTTCTCCCCACTTCTTTTCCTGTCTCTTCCTCTTTATACTTGAGCTTGTCCTCACTAGCTACAGAAGCTTGAGGCCCTGGCTCTCCATACAGGACATCTCACAGCTCAGGAGGGGTAGGACTGGTTTTGCTGTCTGCAGGTAGGGAGGGTTCTTAACCTTATCCTGCCAGTGGTTTTTTTTTTTTTGGCGGTTTGGGGTCCCCCCATTCCAAATGAACAATATGCACCATAAACATTAGACATTTTGAACTCTGTGCCTGTCCATAGCTTACAACAGAAACAGGAAGCAGTAAAAATATGAAATATATAAATATCAAAAACAAACTACACTTAAAACAAAATGGAGTTTAAAAATTGTAGTTACAGTATACCACACTTGTATGGTACACCATGTTTTTCTCCCATGTTCAGAAGATGGAAAATGAAACCTATCCACTCATAATTTGTAACTATTCTTTTTTATTTTGTTGCTGCCTTTGTTTTGACTTTTTCAGATAACAAAAAAAAAATTCCTGTAAGACAACCACAATTCTCCCAGCCCTTGAATCATATCAAGAGAAGTTGTGAGCTTTTCCTCCTGACACTTTAAGGTGCTGGACTGGTCCTTACAAGTAATGTTACCAATTGGCATCACCCAGTAAATCACGCTGCTATAAATATGGGTTTTGTAGGTGACATATTCACCAGAGTCGGTTGTTCTTTTGAAAGTGAAAGAAAACAATTTTAAAATATACAAATTTGAAGGGAAGCTAAAATATCCTTGAGAAGAAGCAGAGGCCAGGGATGTTTACGAGAAAGGCAGTGCATTTGAAACCAACAGAAAAGTTGATCTTCCTCTTTTGGAAATCCAACCAATGTCACAGCATCAGGACATTTGAGCCAGACTCTGGTTTGGTTCTAACTTAAATCCACCAGTTCAGGCTTTGCAGGGCATGATCTCTGATAATCATGTAAAAATTTCCGATTTTTTTATAATGTAGGGTTGACAAACAATTGGGACAGTGAAATAGGGTATCAGCATATAGTGAAGAGTTTGGCTACTCATGGACAAAGCAGGTAGTGGGCAAAGAGGCCAGTTACTTTACTTGCCAAAAAATTATTTTGGGTACTTCACTATCAAAATGAATTTGCCATTGAAATGACTCACTTCAGGTGGGAGATGGGATATGGGGATTTCATTAATTATTTTATATAAATTGGCCCATATCCATCTGTAGACCTCATAGACTGTTGGCTGGAGCAATGCTGCTATATTTTTGTTGTGAGGAGGACATCTTCCAGCCTTTGTCCACTGAGGAAGTGGAGAGGGCACTGAGCTGCATGCAAGCAGGAAAAACATGGCTTTGACAAGGTTTAATCAGAAATGCTACTACATCTTGGTAAGAAGACACAAAATGGCCTAGGATATGGCGTAAAGCTAGGGTGAGAGCTATCCCAAACCTTGGGAAGGACTATACTCTTCCAGCTTGCTATCCTCTGATCAGGGGTGAAAGTAACTTAAAGGATTTACCAGGACTCTGGAGTCCTGAGCAAGGGGGCGTGGCCTCAACATGAAGAGGTGGGGCCTTTAAATATCCGGGCCGTTTAAATCAAGATTTAAAGGCCCCAGGGCTCCGGCTGTGGCTGGGAGCCCTGGGGCCTTTAAATCACCCCCCAGAGCTACCAGCTGCAGAGGCGGCTGGGAGCCCCGGGGCTCAGGGGCGATTTAAAGGGCCACGGGCTCTGGCCACCACTACCACAGTGGAGCTCTAGGCCCTTTAAATCACCACCGGAGCCCTGCCGCTGCTACCCCAGGGCTTCGGCAGCGGGGCTCGTGGGGCACTTTAAAGGACCCGGGGCTCCCTGCAGCGGCTGGAGCCCCAGGCCCTTTAAAGTGCCAGCCTGGGGAAGCCACTCCGGTCCAACATGGCGTACTGGCTCTTGCTGGTACACCGTACTGGACCGGACCAGCTTACTTTCACCTCTGCCTCTGATATCACTTCTGAGCAGTGTTTACAAACTTTTGGAGGGACTAATTCTGCAAAGAATCATGCTCTACTATACTATCCTGCATAGTAGAGCAGGATCTGAATGATGATCAGGCAGGTTTCAGGCCTAATGAGAGCACCTGTGACTAAATTCTTGGTCTTATCCACCCTATAGAAAATGGTTTTTAGCAGAAGGAAAAGAGTGGGGCTATTTTTCTTGGCTAGACAGCAGCATATGATAGCTTCTGGCACACTGGCCCGCTGGTCAAGATGTCAAAGATATTACCTCAGTTTGTTGTTTTGGCTACAGAAATGATGCTTTGAAACAGACAGTTCCAAGCAATGCTAGGACATAAACTGAGCACGTGGAGGACCCAAAAGAACAGACTCCCTCAGGGATCTGTTCTTGCCCCACATTTTTTCAACATATTTACGAATGACCTGCCTCCAGCAATCTCAAAACTATTCAAGTAGGCAGATGTCCTAGCATCAAGAAACAGAGATTTCAAAAATATTGAGGATAACATGAACCCAAATATGGCGCCATCAGTGGCTATTACAAGAAGTGGAGACTTAAGCCCAGTGTGTCAAAGACAGTGTCATTATATTTCATCTCCATCATGCTAATGCTTCATGAGAACTCAAAGTCATCTTGAATGGAGAATGATTGGCCCACGACTCAAAGCTGATATACATAGGAGTAACTGTAGCTCACACACTTACCTATAAGGACCATGTCACCAGCATAACTCAGAAGATGAATGAGCAGAAATGGCCTCTTTAACAAGCTTGTGGGTTCAACTTAGGCAGCTAATGCACAAACACTATTCAGCTCGGTGCTAGCTATCTGATACTATTGGGGAATATTGAGTTCCTGTGTGTTTAAACTCTCCCCACAGAAAGCTAGTTGATATGCAGTTGAATCAAACAATGAGAGTAACAACAGAGACTGAGACAAACAAATACAGAGTGGCTCCCAGTCCTTTCTAATATCCCTTCTCCTAGCATCAGGTATTATATTGCAAAGAACCTTCATGACAAAATCCATAAGATCCCACAACTGCCACTTTTCAAAGATATAAGGGACCAATCTGGACTATGTTACTGACCATCTCCATGATGGATGCTGTCATATTGTAATGAGCAGAATGGGAATGAGCCTGTCCCTCTGTAAGAGACTCATCCCTCAGCCTGATGAGAGACTGCCTGGCTTTGAGCCATCATGCTATACCTAGCACAAGCTCAGCTGTTTCAGATGTGGAGTGATGAGATACATGGCAAATGATCACATCTGGGGACTCAGGACCAGCCCTCTTGGTAGCTGCAGTGCGGTTGAGTATGCCACACACCTACTGAAAGACCACCACAAGGAGAGCAGCCAACCGAGAACTTTTCAAACTCCATACTGCTGACCCAAAGCTACTGAATGGCTAAAACCTGTGTGATGTCTACTTAAGCCCTTTTGACACTTTTTGACATTTTTCTTTTTTTGACTTAACACAGTGAAGATGTATATCTCCCGATTTTATATTTTGAACCTTTTCCCATCTTTATTGCACCACTTGTGAATTTGCTAATAATAAATAAATAATAACAGATTGTTGCTTGTCATTTGCACTTTGGGAACATGACTCATGTGTCACCTCAAAGTACCTCGCTAACATGTAACCTTTGAGGAGCCAGCATCAATATTCCTAAGAATACCCTAGGTGTGGAACAGTACTCAAATGCACTTTTCAATGAAAGTGTTAATGTCTGCATTTGTGAAAGGAACCCTAATGAGATTGCTTGAGAATCAAGCCTTGATAAAGCTTTAATATTTCAGACACTCACAGGCAGATTCTTTGACCCAACACATTCCCTTTCAGCTCTCAGGAAGCACAAAAGGAGTGGAAACCTCTCCTAAGTGCCATACTGGGAGATAGCCCCAGCAGGCAAGAAGCCCTCAGAGCTGGTTCCTATGTCTCCCTACGTGAAGCTCCCAACACAAAGGTATGTGGTGGTGGGGAGGGACAGAGAGAGAAAGTGGCCCAAGCACCTGGCATGTAAGACACTGCTGGTGCAAGTTAGAGCAATTTGTATTGGGTTAGGGAAGCTGTAGGAGCTATAGTAAACTCATAGATGGCCCCCTGCCTTTGCTGCACCAGCAAAGTGTCTACCTCAGATTAAACAATCCCATAGGTACGGGGCAAGGCCAGATGGCTATAAGAAAGTAGTCTTATTGGGATCCAGGAAGTGGGTGGGCGAAACCCGCCCACTGCTAAAGGATGCCCCCCCAGCCTAAGGGGGGGATCCACAGGACCTGGGAAACCAAATAATTACGGGGGACAACTAATGAACAACAGGGACGGGAGTGCGGTCAAAGGGTCAGACGAAGGGAACCGGACGGGGACACCGAGCAGAGAACCCCGGACAGCGCCCACTGCTCCTCAAAGGCGTCAAGGGAGTCAGTGGACGCCGCCCAGAGGAACTCTGCCCAGAGGCGTGAATGGACAGAGGATCGGAAATAGGCCCCGCAGTCGCAGGAGACTCCATCGGCCAATCTCCTCACCCTGGTTTTATAGATGGCCACTTTAGCCAGGGCCAGGAGGAGGTTGATCAGGAGGTCCCGCAACTTAGTGGGGCCATGGACAGGGAGTGCATAGATAAGGAGGTGAGGAGAAAAGTGCAACCAAAACCTTAACAAAATATCCGTGAGGAGCCGGAATATAGGAAAGTAGTGGGAGATAGATATATTAGCTCCAGGCTAAACAAATCCCTGGTACCAGGATAAGTGAAATGGCAGCTGCTCCAGGTCAATTAAGACATTTGGGGCCAATTAAGAACTTTCCAGAAGGCAGGGAGAATGCTAGGTTGATTGGGACACCTGAAGCCAATCAGGGGCTGGCTGAAACTAGTTAAAAGCCTCCCAGTTAGTCAGGTGGGTGTGCATGTCAGGAGCTGTGGGAGGAAGTTGCACTGCTGGAGAGGCTGAGTAATACACACCATAACAGGCACAAGGAAGGAGGCCCTGAGGTAAGAGTGAAGTTGAGCTTGAGGAAGTGAGGGCTGCTGTGTGGGGGAAGTAGCCCAGGGGATTGTACATGTCATGTTTCTAAAAGGTCAGCTACCATAGCTGATACTAATAGGGTCCCTGGGCTGGAGCCCAGAGTACAGGGTGGGCCTGGGTTCCCCCGCACCTTTGCCCCCTGATTAATCACTAAGAGTGGGAGACAACAGAGACTGTGCAAGGAAGGATAACTTCTCCTCACCTCCCTCACTGGCTTATGATGAAAATGGCTCAGTAGATTGTGACCCTTGTCTCTAGAGAGAGAAGGGTTACGTGGAGTGTCACAGTGAGCCTCTGAGGCTAGCGAAATCTGCCAGGAAACAGGGGACCCACGGAGGCAAGGACAGAGTATTGTCACGGTACACAGAAGATCTGAACCTTTTTTTGTGATGAAGGTGAGCAGGTGTCAGGGTTTACTTCAAGGCTGAGTTGTACATTTCCTAATAATGTATGTCCAGTATAGAAGGGTGGAGATAGTTCTGGAGAACAAACTTGGGAGTAGTTTATAACTTGAAGTCCGTAGCAAAAAACATTTTCATAGAACCTGAAGGAGTTGGAGACAAACACTGGTGAATAATTTTTGCACTATTCACTTGTACATCTCTTACCCCTTGAAGGGCAGATAGGAGAAGCAGAAGACAGCTATATATAATAAAACAGTCCATATGTGTATAATGGGCCTAATGCAGCAATCATTATTGAGAGTAGCACTTATTACCATGAGTGGCCCCTGTGAATTCCAGGAACAAAGCATGGTAATAAGCATTGCCCTGGTAGTAAGTGTTTCCTGGATGATGGCCCCAAACATGATGATACTGGGTGCAAGCATACACCTGTAATTCTCTCTATAATTTAAGGCATGAGATGAAACCAGTCTTGTGCAGTGGGGGCGGGGTGAAGGGGAGAGTTAATGTTTTGACTTTGCAAATGTCCCTTAGTTGCAAAAGACCGTTTTTGCTTCTACGTTTGCTGCTTGTTTGGATATTTTTAGGCGTTTCAGGGTAAGCGCCCTATGCCTTTGTTTGACAATGTTTGTATTTTCTGGCAGCAGAAGACAAAACAAATAGTTCTGTAAAGAATTTGAAAGAAGTTGATAGTGATTTGCAAATGTGAAGATGGGTAAGAAGAGCTTATATGCTCCTCAAATTTTTCATTATCAGCTTCAGATGTACCAGAAGAAAAACCTCTAACTTGGCTTTTTATTTTAAAATTATGTTAAAAACAACAAAGTGTATTTGGGGAGGAGGCAGGGATTGGTGTCCCAAAATGGCTGGTGACTGCATTGGTTTTATATAAATCAGCACCTTAACTGCATGAGTTCACAGTGCAGTCTTGGATTTATATCCAGTTCTAATGATTTATCTCACAAACTGGTTCTGAAGTTAAAGCATATTTCTACTAGTTGTAGGAACTGTCTGTCTGGAGGGGGACACAGTACATATGTTTCTCCAACTAAACATTTTCTAAGTATCTTTATGGGCCATAAAAGTTGTCTTTAAAACCCTTGTGATCTGACCTGGAACCAGGATAGACTTCATAATCCAGATACTCGGGTCCAGCTGATGAGTACATATTGCTATGCAAAAGTGGCTTTAAGCCACCTTTGTTTCCCCGACCCTGGGCTGCCTGTGGTCAGGTCCTATCCCCTGCCACCAATGGCCTTAAAGGGCCAATAGAGCAGCCGAGGGGCCAGTGGGTAGTAGCCACTTCCTCTTTCTCCTCAGCCACAATCCCATGGCAACATGAGGGGAGACTGTAGGTGCTGCTATGCTGGCTCAGAACCTCTCGATGATCCTATACAAACGATATGCAGTGTGGTGATCTTACTATGGTTGGCTGTTTGACACCAGGATCTGGATTTATGTGCTATTTAGTCTTCCCCAGAAATAAACTGCAGCCAACGCTGTATACCCTAGACTAGTATCAGACCTTATAACCAAAGGGAGAAATAAGAATAAGTTGTTAAAATTTCCCTTTTCTCCCACTTGTAAGCTTGACAGTAGCATAATAGTCCCCAAACAAGCCTGTTATATCAAAGGGAAGTAGGGGCAGCTCTGATACTAAGCTTTTCTTAGCGCATCTGTTTTATTATTCATATACTTTTAATAGCCTCTCTCATTATTTTACAGACCGACTGCAACTTAAGTTAATGTTAAAGACATTAAAAGCATGCCTTTTAAATTTTTAACAAGAATAAAGGTTTACATAGAGCATGAGCTTTGCTGAACCACCAACATATTACGTAAAAATAAACAAACTGTTTCACACTGATTTAAATATTTTATTGGAAGTAATAGATGGTTTTGATATTTTTTCTTTGAGACAACTGCTTTCTAAGCTAAATACTCCATGCTGGCTTCACCCAGTTAAGTGATCTTACAGTGTTTTCCATTAACCTGCTGGCCAACATTTCATCTAGGTGAAAGGTTCTGGGGGAGTGAGAGGTGGAAGCTGATTGATTTCAGTTGTGGAAGAAGCTGCTGGTTATGTAGAAAAGTCAAGAGGGAGATGGAAGAAGAAATAAGGATGAAGAGGGAAAGGAGAGAAGGTCTTTTTGCACTGAATTCTTTTGCCTTTTCTTTCCCTCTTGCAAAGAACTGTCTGTGATCAACCCATCGAGTTAAAACATTAAAATAATTTTTATTCTGAGGTAATGACTTGTGGATGTTGTGGGCCAGATTCACCTCTCCACTACTGCCATAAACTCTGCTTAAATGGCAGGTTGCGAGTGGAACTCTTGGTCAGCTGTAAGGGTGTTTATTCCTTTCAAAAATTAGACTCTTGACCTAGTTGTGTACCCAGGATGGTCACTGAGGTAAATGCAAATATTTTGTTAATTACAGAGAGATGGCACTTTTTACTAATGCAGTGAATACCCATGGAGTAGCCAACAGAGATGAATTTTTTCCTTTTTCCCTTATTTGAGCGCGACTAGTGGAGTTCAGAGAGCACGAGTTATTGTATACTATGCAGTGAATCAAGGAAGAGGAAAGAAAAGGCGGAGAAGGACTGCTGATCTGGGACCTGCAGCAGCTCCTGAGAGCAAGTCACAGTGGTTGGGGGTCTCTGTTCTCTTTATCTTCTAGAAATTACACAGACAGAAATGCTTGAAAGTTCTTCCTCTAGGCAGATAGAGGACGCCAGCCCCATTTTGACCATTGCTCTGAGAGCAGAAATGACAGACATTAGGGGACTGGCTATGCATAAACAACTAGCTGAGAGAAGGCCAGAACAAGATATTGATCATCCATTTGATCTCACTATTAAAAAACATGCCTAAAAATACAAAATTAAATTAATAAGATCCTACATGGTCAAATGTCGGCTGTGTTCAGTTCTTCCTGTTAAATGAGTGACTGCATTATATTACACTACAGTGGGACAGTGAGAAAACTGTGGTGATTTCAGGAGGTATACATGAAGTATTCATTCTCTTGGTGATGTTGGAGTTGGAAACAATGGCTACTTCTTAGTGTGAGTAGGTGTACTATGTATAGACTACCACAGTAAGCATGGTGCCTGTTATCACTTTCATAGAACAAATATCCCTCCTTAAAATGTAGTAATTTCACAGTACACAAAGAATCCTGGTATCTTTCATGCATTTCTTCATGACGATAATTTGTATCTCTGCGAAGCAATCTGTGATATCATTTAGGAGAATGGATGCTCCAGAGTGTGCTACACTAATGACTCATCTCAAGGATACTAGGAGTACAGTGACTACCTAATAATTGATTATGATGTCAGATGGGGGAGTTGAGCCTGTCAGCTTCCAGACCAAGAAGGAGAATCACAACATGCACAGACAAGCTGTATTTGGTATAACATAACTGTGAGGGTTTCCACAACTTTGTCCTCTCAGGACAGAAATCTGACCAGCAATTATGAGAGTTGTACTGTTTTATTCTTTAACTGTTACAAGGTCTAGGCTCTCCAGGGTGTTAACAATGCTATATGCATATAGTATGTGACTTCAAATTACACATTCTGTAACATGCATAACTACTGAGCCCCAAATGGCTTCAAAACACAAGGGTATTTAACAGGACTGCTTTTACATATTGTGCATTTATTAATTTGGATGCATTTGTTTTTATTAATTTGTGCATTTATTAATTTATTAATCTGGATGCACTGTATAAGAAACTTTTTAAAAAACTGGTTGAGAAATATGGGCCTGAGCCAAAGTCCAGTGAAGTTGATGGAGAAACTCTCATTGGCTTCAATGGACCTTGAATCAGCCCTTGTATGCTTCAGGAAAATATATGGAGTGAAATCCTGGCTCCATTTAAGTCAATGAGTGTTTTACCATTGATTTCACTATGGCCAGGATTTCACCTTTGATGTATAATTAGGAATGTGGGATGCATATGAAAAAGGAAGGGGAGAGAGCAAATCCAAGGCAAATCCAATCCAAAACCATGCCCACCTTCCACCTACCAAGAGAATTTGTAGACAACTCCATGAGTTTTAGCTGAGTTGTCTGCTAAGTGGGTTTTTTACCCATGAAAGCTTATGCCCAAATAAATCTGTTAGTCTTTAAGGTGCCACCGGACCCCTTGTTGTTTTTGTGGATACAGACTAACACAGCTACTCCCTGATACTTTTCCCCTACATGGATTATTCCTATGTAGGAGAGAATGTGCCCATAAGAAATCACACTGACTTTGCAAAAAGATATGAGAACAAACAAAAAGACAGAGTAGCTCATAAATTTGGGCCCACTGACCTTGATAGCATCCCTTTAGAAGTTCTCTCCACTTCTTTGTGTCTATATGAATTAAGGGCATCTTCCTTATTCAAGCCCAGTTATGCAATGTTTACTCAAATTGGTGATCACTGTCTCACATGAGTAATCTCATTTACTTCAGTGGGACTGCACTCATAAGTAAGTGCGCTCAAAAATGACTATGGGTTGCACAACTGGCCCCTCTAGTTTGTGAATGATCCCCCATGGTGAAAGCAAATTACCTTTACAGCTCAGAGATGACCCGTGCCTGCCAACAGTGGGGAGCAGAGTGAGGGCAGCTGGCTTCAGCATTGTTACTGAGCATGCTCAGTCAGGGTGAGTATGCTCAGTACAAGCCAAGCAGCAAACTCGGGGGTGGGAAGGGCATGTGTCACCTCTCTTTACAGCACTCATTTTGCTGACTGAAAATAGTCCCTCGATTATAACATTGTTGCCGCTCTTTCCATCACCAGTATTCCATTCTAACACCTGTGTTGTGCCTCTGATGAGCAGTAGCAGAAGACCAGGGTCTTGGTGGTCAATTTCTGTGTGGAGGAGAAATCAGTGACATGGAATCTGGGAATATTTTAAATGTAATTTGTTTTATTCTCACAAGTACGCCAGTCTGTAAGAAGAGGTGGACAAACAACATGTAGGCAAACCCTTTTTCAGGAATATCAGCCCAATACAAATGCACAGTTCCCAGACAGCAACCTTTACCTCAAAAAATGATTGCAGTCAGAGACCAAGGCAGGGAGCAAACTCTCCTGCAGTTCACACAGCTCCCTCTACCAAGGACCACTGCCTCTACACAGAACTTGGATTACATCAGCTAGTGGGACAGTGTGTTTTCTCAAGGCTAAACGCTTGCTCATATGCTAAGAAAAAACATTTGGAAGACTGTGTGCAACGGTACCACCTGATGACTGGTGCCATTACAGAAGAATCAAGGCATGTAAGCTAGATTTCTTTTAGGTGTTAGGATATTTATTATACCGTGTTGTATCACAATTACTGTTTCTTAAAAACTGGTCAATATTCTGAGAACTTCAGTAGTTTGTCTCATTAGAAAACAAATATATATGTGCAAAACATTTTAGTAAACATAGAATTAATAAGTGGAAATACTTACGATGGGCTGGATTCACTACTCCGTTACTCCAGTTCTATGCTGATCTAAGTTCCCCAGTTTCAAAGTAGGTACACTGACATAATAATAATTCTGTCATCCTACTTACCACCTCGTGGAGAGGTGGATTAACTACATTGATGAAAACACCCTTCTATCGATGTAGGAAGTATCTACACTACAGTGGCATAGCTGAAGCTGTGCTGTTGTAGCACTTATAGTGTAGACAGTCTGTGCTGAATCAGGCCCATTGTCTTTCTACATGTCTGTGATGAGCAGAGTAGTTAGCACCATTGCTACCAAACAGAAGGCTACTGACATTGCCTATAAACATGGCTTTAAAAACTCAGCATAGTCTGAGGCATAGTAAGCTTCTGTTAAGCTTCTATAATGCCCTAAGCTTCTATTAAGAACAGTTCAGAGTTGTTCTTTAGTCTCCATTTGGCATACTGTTATTTTTGTTTGTTTTTTGTTAATAGGGCTGTTGGGCCTTTGCTAACTACGTAAATCTGCGAAATTCAAAGAGCTATGCAATACCTTAAAATAATCCAGCATTATTGCATTCATATCACAGCTGAGATGTGGTCCAGAGGTCGAGTGGTGAATTATGTGTCTGCAACAGCCAATTGGGCAATTTTCTAGTTAGATAAATCCACAGTTCCAGTTGCTGAAACCCAGCAGTATCAGATAGTATTTTGGGGGCATTATACATACGAAGGGCTAGTTAGAGCAATAAAAAGCTGTTCCATGTAAGGGGTGGCCACACAGCTGCACTAACTCAGGAGCACATAGGTCAAATATAATATGTGAGAGAGACATGATTTGCTCCCTGATTTTCCTTGCTCCAGGGACGTAGTTAATCCATCTCTCTACAGAAGAATTCTTCTGTCAGCCTAGCTATAGCTACACTGAGGGTTAGATCAACCTAACTACAGTTTTATAATAACAGGTAAAGCCTCAAAATTCACTTCATTTTTTAAAAATGGCAAACAGCTAGGTTTTTGTATGGATAAGGCCTTCTTATCATATAATTATAAAAATCAGGAGTTCAGAAAGAACTACTGGGCCATGTAGGTCATCTCTGTGCCAAGCAGGATTGTTCCCTACACTATATTTTTCTAGTGTTTTATCCAGTCTAATTTTGAACGTGCCAAGTATTGGCACTTCCAACACTTCTCTTGGGAAACTATTCCACAATCTACTAGATATCACTCTCTGAGAAATGGTCTCCAATTTCAGTCTTTTCCTTTCTTCACTTGGGTTTTGGCAGCAGAATGATATCTGATATGATCATTTGTACCAGCCCTGTGTTCAGTTCTCTTCCTAGATCTTTGAAGTCCCTCTTCATCTTATGAAATCCCCTTTGCTCTTGTAATTTGTGCACAGTTAGCAGGAATTGCCCAGCACTCTTCTGGACATGCTCCTTCTTTCTTGCATCTTCTGCCCTGACACCTGAAAGTGTCCTATCCTGTTCAATTTACCTAAGTTACTGGTTTGGATATTGTGCTATGATTTTTATCAATTACATGTATATACAGTTATTGAAGAGGTGGATTCAACATAATCATTGTATCTGAAGAGATAGAAGAAACTACATCAGCAGTTGACAAGTGATAAACTGTTTTTTTATATGATTTTCTAGTCTTTAATAAATATTTTCATACATCTTCAAGAATACTCAAGAATCATTCCAGATATCCAAGAACTGGAAGTTAATCCCAAAAGGAAGACCAATGAGAACACGTCTTCATGAATGCTGCTTTTCTTGCAGAAGTCTGTATTTTCTGAACTTTAAAATAGTTTTACTTGTGTTCTTACAGTTTGCATTTCTAGATCACTGTGAATAAAACTTTAAGGTGACTGGGTTCATCTTAGATATCTTTATAAAATTCTAACAAGATCATTGTCTTTTCAAATAGAACTATTACACTAATTCTCTTAACTCCATAAATATGTCAGCTCAGCCTATATCGGTTAATGTGCTCGGGAAGAAGGATCTAATGGATGTATCTTATTGTAAGCAAATGAGATTTATATACTTATTTATTAACAGTGATAACTGAACCACAGTTCCTTTCCAGTGTCCCATTATTTATATATGATCTATGCTATATGCTAAAGTACTTATTACATTAATTTCCACTCTATTTTATCATTAAAATTAAGTGTTTATTGAATTTACAGGTAATAAAAATCCACATAGTACCGTGAAAAAACAAAAGAAAAAACAACCTTTAATATTAGGTCAAAGCAAGATTTCAAGAAGAGGTCTCACTTTGTAATGAATCACCTTCCACTAATCATATCATCCTGATAGTCAAAGTCCAAATTTCTAGATATCTCAGTATTTAATTTATTCTTTTCAGGGTGGTGACACTTGCTTTTCATATGTGATAATGTTGTATTGGATGACCAGCTCAGTCTTGGCTGCTTATTGCTCCAAGAAAAGTGAGCCTATCCAGGCCAAAGTTTTGAAACAGGATCTAAAAATATCATTTGGAATTCACATTTTCAAAACATGGTGAGGGCTCATGCTGCCCAAATTAGGGAAATTCTCAAGAAGATCAAAATGGCAGAATAAGGAAGCCAGCTTCAACAGACTACAACAACCAGCATTCACATAGTTTCAGTGCTTTTGATCCCACACCGTGGCCTAGAATTGGCTCATTATAACAATTAATAAAGTGACAGTCTGCTAGATCACCTTACACATGTATTCAATGAGGAGGAAAAACAGTGTGTCCTATATCAGTGGCTGCTTTTAAAAGTGCACTTAAATATCATCAAATCCACAATCAATGGCAATGCACATGTATGTTTAACAAAGCTTTTAACCTGTTAACCATGAGGTCACTGGTCTCTCAGGATATATTGTCTTGGTGTAAACACTGTTCTCACTGTCTTATTGTACTGCAGTGTTAAATGGGAGTCTTTTAAAGGCCAGCCCTCCCCTCCCCCCAGCAATGGACTCAATGCAGATAGGAAGGAGTGACCTCGGAATGGTTGCTTTCCAGCCACATTAGGCTATTTTCTCTTGATTCAAACTGGGGGACCAAGATAAAAACATTCATGTGCACAGTCACAGCAAGCCATAGGGGAGAACTAGGCTCTTGTGTGGGTCAGTTTCGTCATGGAGGAACAATAATATTAGTGGTGAGCTATCTGGCTCACCTACTAGAGTTTCACCTGAAACTAAGATATATTAGGCTAGATTGGGATACCCTTACTCATGTGAAGTTTGTGTATTACTCTTTCAGGGTATGTCTACACTACGAAATTAGGTCGAATTTATAGAAGTCGGTTTTTTAGAAATCGGTTTTATATATTCGAGTGTGTGTGTCCCCACAGAAAATGCTCTAAATGCATTAAGTGCATTAACTCGGCAGAGTGCTTCCACAGTACCGAGGCTAGAGTCGACTTCCGGAGCGTTGCACTGTGGGTAGCTATCCCACAGTTCCCGCAGTCTCCGCTGCCCATTGGAATTCTGGGTTGAGATCCCAATGCCTGATGGGGCTAAAACATGGTCGTGGGTGGTTCTGGGTACATATCGTCAGGCCCCCGTTCCCTCCCTCCCTCCGTGAAAGCAAGGGCAGACAATCGTTTCGCGCCTTTTTTCCTGAGTTACCTGTGCAGACGCCATACCACGGCAAGAATGGAGCCCGCTTAGCTCACTGTCACCGTATGTCTCCTGGGTGCTGGCAAATGCGGTACTGCATTGCTACACAGCAGCAGCAACCCATTGCCTTGTGGCAGCAGACGGTGCAATAGGACTGGTAGCTGTCATCGTCATGTCCGAGGTGCTCCTGGTCGCCTGTGTGAGGTCAATCAGGAGCGCCTGGGCAGACATGGGCGCAGGGACTAAATTTGGAGTGACTTGATCAAGTGATTCTCTTTAGTCCTGCAGTCAGTCCTATTGAACCATCTTATGGTGAGCAGGCAGGTGATATGGATTGCTAGCAGTCCTATTGCATCATCTTCTGCCGGGCAGGCAAGAGATGAGGATGGCTAGCAGTCCTATTGTACCATCTTCTGCCGAGCAGCTATGAGATGTGGAGGGCTTGCAGTCCTTCTGCACCGTCTGCTGCCAGCCAAAGATGTAAAAGATAGATGGAGTGTATCAAAACAAGAAATACACCAGATTTATTTTGTACTCATTTGCTTCTCCCCCTCCCCCGTCTAGGGGACTCATTCCTCTAGGTCACACTGCGGTCACTCATAGGGAAGGTGCAGCGAGGTAAATCTAGCCACGTATCAATCAGAGGCCAGACTAACTTCCTTGTTCCAATAAGAACAATAACTTAGGTGCACCATTTCTTATTGGAACCCTCCGTGAAGTCCTGCCTGAAATACTCCTTGATGTAAAGCCACCCCTTTTGTTGATTTTAGCTCCCTGTAAGCCAACCCTGTAAGCCGTGTCATCAGTCGCCCCTCCCTGCGTCAGAGCAACGGCAAACAATCGTGCATCTGAGTTGAGAGTGCTGTCCAGAGCAGTCACAATGGAGCACTCTGGGATAGCTCCCAGAGGCCAATACCGTCGAATTGTGTCCACAGTACCCCAAATTCGACCTGGCAAGGCCGATTTAAGCGCTAATCCACTTGTCAGGGGTGGAGTAAGGAAATCGATTTTAAGAGCCCTTTAAGTCGAAATAAAGGGCTTCATCGTGTGGACAAGTGCAGGTTTACATCGATTTAACGCTGCTAAATTCGACCTAAAGTCCTAGTGTAGACTAGGGCTCAGCCACCCCACTGAAATCAATGGCACTACCTGAGGAGTAAGGTACTTCTCACCAGGAAAAGTGTATCCCAGTCTATCTCATTGTGAGGTGGTCAGTCAGTGTCAGTTCTCACTCACAATGAAAGACTGATTGTAATGCTGACAGAGGCATTTTAATTTGTATTACAACAGGGACAAGTTTATTGCAGCAGGTGAGTCAGGTTTACTAAAAAAAAAAGAGAAAGCTGAGAAACCATGTCACAATAGTCAAATAGAGTTATTCTGTTCAGACCCTAGACCAATGTAATTTAATGTAGACCAACCCAGCAGAACATTTCATTGAGAGTGAGACAAGGCCACAAAAATTGGCAAAAATCACATTTTCTTGTCAGACAACTAAATATGAAATCTTAGCTGCCCATGGTCAGGTTATCAAGATAACTTATTTTCTCATCTTACCTTCCCTGCTGTCTACAGCTTACACTGGAGCATTTTAAAAAACTAGATTCTGATAAAACACGTTAAAGATCTCTTGGCTTTCTATTATAGAAATGCCCCAAATGTAAAATTTCTATTGGTTAAGTAAAAATATTGCTTATTTCTCAAAGTACCCTCTAAATTCTACCTGGGCCTCATTCAAAGTCCATTTCCATGCTTTATCACACAGTTTTTCGGCTTACATTACAGGGTTGCTTGTGTGTCTTGAACAATAACTTTACTTGTGAAAGACATGAGCCTACATGCTACTTGGAGTTGCTAATATCCTGTCCTTCTCAGGGCAACTGTTTCTTAAGTGTACCTGAAAACTGGCTCACAGATGAGGTAAGTTGACAGGACTAGTATTGTATGAAAAAACACATTCTCCTTGTAGCCCAAGCAACAGAACTCCTTAAAGTTATGTTTAGTTTGCTGTCCACAAATGAGACCTCCATTCATATGAATATCTGAATAGAGTAAAGATACCACATGTAACTTTCTGTTTCCATCCATAGCCCTGCCTATTTTCTGCCCAGTGCAGCTAGTCAAGGGAAGGTAACTTTACTAGTTAATTATTAATTTGATCTGTTTGTCTAGATCAATCACATTTTTAATGAAAAATAAAGTCAGTTTGTTGACATCTTGGTACTTCATATCCTCATGTTCATGCACTGCTCTAGAAATATAGGTCACTCTTCAAGCCCTTTGAATTCACTGGATAGACTTGCAGAAAAGTCATGAATTGAAATTAATGGAGCCACTTGGCTGTCCAATTTCATAAAGAAAGAATATAGCCTATTCTATTGATGGCTTGGTACACATTGTGACTCTTGTCCATAATCACTGATGCCTTAGCTCCTGAACTAAGTTTAAGTTTTTCAGGTGTTAACAAAATAAGAAGAAAGAAGATATTTTCCCTATCTTTTTCACTAGCTTAAGACTGTAAAAAATATTTTCCCTTTGCACCTTCTTGATGGTTCCTGACAGGATGCAGCACACCGGTGAACCATATTGCACTCTGGTGAACATTTCTCTTAACACTATGGCATGGGACATGCTGGGACATGCTGAGAGTTTGGTGTGATTGAACCAATCACTTGATGAGCTGATCTGTCATATAATTTTAATATGTCAAAACAAATTATTCCCTTCCATAACTCCAGTGAAGGGGAAGGCAGCTGAAAAAATTGAAAATGAATGCCATAACACTTGCTCCATGCTCACAATTTGTATAAAGGGCTAAGGTATGAAATAAATTACCTCAGTAGTGAAACCCCCAGTAGTGAAATGCCCTTTCTTCACCATATAAGGTAAGCTGCACTTAGTACTATAAGAACCCTGCATGGACTTCAGATTCAGAACCATTAACATTAAATAGTTTATAGATCAAAGTTAATACCTTGAAATACATCCTGAAACAAATCAACAGCCCCTTCAGCCTATGGAGCACACATGTAATATACTCAGTAAAGCAAATGCCACTAAATAGGCAGGCAGCTTCATACTGCAGTATGGGAAATTAAGAGTGGAGTCTAGGAGCTATTGAGGTTCCTAAAGACTGCACAGATTGTGAACTTTATTGACATGCTCCATACATAGAAGGATCAAATATCAACTCTACCATATCCTGAAAATGCTTCCAAGCCATCCACCAGCATCAACTCTGTATTGTCCCCATTGAACTTCAGTCAATTGACTCCCATCCAGGTCCTTGTCTTGGCTGGGCACTGGAATAGCAAGGAAAGCACATTTTCTGAAGGCATGTCTACACTGGCCTGCAGATTGGACTAAGGGAGTGTGAACAGCAGTGTGCAGCAAAGTCTCAGACCTTCCTGTTCCCTGCAGCTTTCCCCAGAATTGACCCTCAGACTTTTCTTAACATACCCAGGCTGCTCTCACTAAATCGGTTTCTCCTAACTTACCCAGATCCTACTCCAGACAGAGTTCAGAAACGGGATGAGGAGCTGAGGTCAGGAACTGAGGGTAAATACTAGGAACCAGACAGAATCAGGAAACCAGAAGACAAGAGCAGGTAGCACTGAGTGAGCAGTTCAAAACAGCCTGGGTGGAGAACAGTTGGACAGACAACTTTCTGTCCCTCCTTCTGTCTTAAGTAGGAGGAGCAGACCAACCGGGAGCTTCTTTGACCTGACCAAGGTGGGCTTGGTGAGTCTGCTGATAGGGGAGGTGTTGGACTGGGCTTCTCCCTGCTGGAGAGTAAGAGTCCAGTGCTGTCAAATTGGAACTCCTTCCTCCAATCTGTATCAATGATCGTCAATAACTGTCACTGTATCCATTTGGCTGAGGCTACTCTACGGAAACTCCGACAGGGGAAGGGTACCATTGCTTTCTACGTGGGCACACTTCTGCTGTCTCACTGAGGACACAGAGTGAAATGATGCAGTGCAGTGGTACCAATTCCAAAGAGGTCTGCGGGAGGAGACTGAAGATGAGCTGGCCTGTGTGGAGATGCCCAGGGGTCTGACTACCTTCATTGATCTTGCCATCTGCATAGAAGATCAGTTATGGGAATGTAGGGAGGAAAAGAGAGGGTCCCTACAGCCTCCCTGTTTGTGTACCATTACCTTGGTGCTCTTGACACCTACTGAACTGATGCAGGTGGATCTGGCTCATTGACTGCTCACCTCCAAAGAAAAGCAATGATGCCATTGGCACTACCTATGTGGTAAACCTGACCACACCATTTCTGCTTGTCCTGTGTGAACCCCAAGGAACCCGGCAAATGAGTCACCATAGGTTTGGTAAGAGGGACTGTTCTGGGCTCTGTGAGAAAAGAATTCCCCCCACACCTATGTTCAAACTGGGACATGCACCATGCCCTGTCAGGGGGCTTCCCTCTTGCAGGTGCCTATCTGGCTGTGCATCATTGGAGGGCCCCAATGGAGTACCATCCAATGGGCCCTCATCAATTGAGGAGAAGCTGACAATTTCATAGATGCAGTGGCAGCCCAGGCCTGCGGATGCCTTTGTGGTGCAAGGCTACTCTGAACTTAATAGAAACTACAGATGGCTCCGCTTTGTCTTAAGGTTTGGTGATCAGTTAGACAGTCCCCCTATAAGCCATTATTCAGGGGCATTGAGGAATATTGCCAAATACCCCTAGGAGAGGGGATGATGTTATGACCATGGGTCTCAACCTGGGTCTGCAAGGCTGCTGGGGAGGGTCATCATGCTCCATCCCTCCATCCATTGCCTTACTGGCATCAACTAGAATCGGCGCTCCTTGAAGCTCAGCTCCGCTAGAAGGCTCCACACCTGAGCCTCGGCTGGAGGAACATTAGAGCTCCTGACTGGCCCACTCGCCTCTCCTTAAGTCAGAAGGAGGAATAGGAAGATGTCCATACAAGTCCGGCTTCAGACTGCTCACCTAGTGCTGTTTGCTCCTGTATCTTGCCCCGACCTTGTGGTTTCCTGACTTGGCCTGGTTCCTGGTATCTAATTTGTGGCTTCTGATCTCCTGGTTCTGTACTCGGCTGGCCCCCCACCCTACGCTAACCACTGGACATGGACATCTATGTCCTGTCCCTGACATCCTCCTCCTGAGCTCATCCTCCTGTACACCCTCTTAATTGTCCAAATGGGAACATCTGCTCTGGCACAGGGGGAGCTGGACCTACTTGGGGCCAGCCACCCAATCTTTTAGATGGAAAAGAATAGAGTCAATGAAACATGGATCTGCACACCTGGTGATGAATTCACAACATCTTGGGGTCAATGGTATCAAAGGCTGCTGAGACATAGACAATAATCAGCCTGGATACCTGATCTTTGTCCATTGTCGGGTGGAAATTATTGACCAAGGAGATCAGCACACTTACCATACTATACCCAGTCATGAAGTCAAACTGAAAGGTGTCATGGATGTCAGAAGCTTCCAGATGATACCAGAGCTGCTTCGCCACAAACTTCTCAATATAGTTCCCCAAGAAAGAAAGGTTCAATAAAAGGAAGTAATTGACAAGTTTGTCAGCCTCAAGTGATGCTTTCTTGGGCAAGGGCAGACAACCATTTCTTTTAAAGAAACTGGTACTTTCTATTCTGTAGGATACCAACAATCTCTGCTAATAATAGCTTCAGCATCCCCATCCTTGCTTTTATAAATCATGAGCTGCATGGATTCATTTAGTTGGTTATAGGCTCCCCAGTTACCTACAGAACATCGGTAAGCAGAAGCAGATAAAACTTAGATGCTTCTTCCCAGCATTACTCTGTTGATATAGATCCATCTCCAGTCCAACTATTATTAAACTTATCCATGAAATAAACAGAAATTGCCACCAAAGTACTTTTTTTTCCAATGGAAGCAAATCAGATCAACCATTACCCAAAATAGTGCTTGGACACTGTAGTTGAAGAAAGCTTTCTTCAACTCCACTACAGTCACAGTTAGGATTTCAGAACCTCTCCATACTAAATTGATCCATTTGAGAGAATGACTTGTGACACTCTAGATTTCCACGTCTTTCTTTATCCTTCACTGATCATCTGTGTACTATGGTGACCTGTGATAAGAATGAGAAGAGAGGGCATGTTCAGGAGCTAAGGCATCAGTGATTATGGACAAGAGTCACCATGTGTACCAAGCCATCAATAGAGTAGGCTACCATCTGAGCAATATTCTTCCTTTATGAAATTGGACAGCCAAGTGGGTCCATTAATTTCCAAGGAAATAAGAATGCTCTATGAGCAAAGGAGAGTCCTGCCCTCAGCTTGAATGAGGTACTTGTCTGGCCATGACAAGCATCTTCATGTTTCTCACATGTACAGGAACTGTAAATTGGGCAATAAGCTATAGAATCTTCCATCTCTAGGTTACTGGATCTAATATTGCCCAGGAGGGTAAGGGATCATAAAGTCATGATTAGTTCCTGGTTTTTCAGGGATTTATTTAAAATGACTTCATCTCAGTTCCTATAAAAAAAAACACATAGCAAACCCCCCCGTCATCACAATATGCAATCTCAGTGTACATGGATAAGAGCTAGTTGTTCTGGGATGTTGCTAAACCACATTTCAGTTGATTTCTGATCCTTTTAAGTAGAGACACTGAAGATCCATTTTTGGACACCAGTTTTGTTTTAAAGAAGGTTTCTGAACATCATCTGCTCAGCCTTTATAGGACTTTTTATACAGTCAGAGAAATGTAGGGATGGCAGATATCCTGAGTCATCAAGTCCAGCCCCCGGGTTTGAGGCAGGACCAAGTAAACCTAGACCATCTCTGATAGGTGTTTGTTCAACCTGTTCTTGAAAATGTCCAATGATAGCGATTCCTCACATACCTTGGAAGTCTATTCCAGAGCGGTGAGGAAAAAAATCATCTAGATTTGCAAACTTTTAAATCATTCTTTTTGCATTTTCCACATTTCCAAATTCAAACATAAAGACTCACCTATCTTTTATAGTGAAACGTTTGTGTATGCGCGCACACACACATGCATAAAGATAAGAGGGAACAAAGCTTAGCTCAGTATTGGATCCTCTAAGGGGAAATTGATTTCCATGACGTAGGCAAGACCTATGCAATTGATAATAAATGTAATGTAAATATGTACCACTTAACAATAATATTAGAACTGAATATTAAAGCAAATTGACCAAATTGTATGGAATTCCTTTTCCTTGATGCTTTACTAGTAGACACAGAATTCACAGATCTGCAAATCTAAAGTTGTCCAGAGTGCAACTACAAACGAACTGCTATTTTATAAAAAGAAAAGGAGTACTAGTGGCACCTTAGAGACTAACCAATTTATTTGAGCATAAGCTTTCGGGAGCAGCTGTAGCTCACGAAAGCTTATGCTCAAATAAATTAGTTAGTCTCTAAGGTGCCACTAGTACTCCTTTTCTTTTTGCGAATACAGACTAACACGGCTGCTACTCTGAAACCTACCTATTTTATATGTACCCAAACTCAAACTCACCCATTGTTTAGTTGGCTGCAAACAGCAGACTGTTCAAAACACTGGTGAATGCCAGCCAGGGAGAAGAGAGGTGTTCTCTATATATTTTTAGAAGAGAAGAGGGAGCTGTGCTCCCCTCTCTTCCCTTTAGCTCTTGCAAAAGGTTTAGGTTTTGGTGTAGAGAGAAAAAAGCCCCCTACAGCATGTCTACTGAGGAGAAGCAACAGCTCTTATAGCATATTGCAAACAAATATAGTAGAAGATTACCAGGAACCTATGATTAATACATCTCCCCACCAGACAGACCCAGATTATGGGCCGAGTGACTAGATTATGTGCCACTCTTTCATTACATCATTGGGACCTCCTCTGAAATTTCATCACATTGAAGCCTGGTGCGAATGTAAAATATGCCGTGGGTACTGGAGCATTTAAATGTATTAAGGAGGAAGGTTCAAGAAGAAAGTGCAATATCCAATAAATTTTGATTGTGATTTCCTTAGGCTCTCATTTCATTCTTTCTTTAGTAGGGACATAATAGATGCAGTTATTTTGGGATGACAGGAAGGGGGCAGCAGATAATCTATCTTTCCTCCCTTCCAAATAAAAAAATATTTTTTTTTAAAGAGTGTTAACTTTCTTGAGCACAAGATGGCAGGCTTCAGCTTTGCTCCTTGGGAAATAAGCATGAAGAATGTGATTTGAAACAGACGAAGAAAATGCTTCTATTATTCAGAAAATTTGAAAAATCAGCAATGATGAAATAACTAGACAAACCAGTGAATAAATGGAACATTTGGAATAACAAGACCCAGATTGTGTAATTAAGCCTCTAGCCTGTGTTGGGAATTGGGGGAAGAATTTTGCTCACGACTATCTTCCCAGTGCCCAAGGACAGTGAACGTTCTGCACCCACCCCTTTGGATAGTGCACTGTACTCCTCTCATGTGCAAAACTAAAGACAGAGCCAGGACTCCCCCTCCTACCTACCTTTCCCAGCTTCCTGCTGGATGATTCCATATTTAGGAACCTAAATAAAAGTGGCCTGATATTTAGAGGTGCTCTGGACCTACAACTCTCATTAACTTTAATGGCAGGTGCAGTTGCTCAGACATGTCAGGTATGAACATTTTGACTATTGTTCTTTTAAGAAAAAGATTCTTTTTCAGTACTGTCAGGAAGCTCCCACAATTGTATATTTGATTTCTTCTGATATTTTCTACAATTTCTGTGTTATAATGAAAAGATCATTTATTTGTGGGGGCACAAGTTAATGCCTTAGTGATCAATCTAAATCTCTGAGGCCTGTAATTTCAAGAGAACATTTAGGACTTTCACTGTGTTCAGATTTTGCCTGCAATGTAACAAGATGGATGTGCTCTGGTGCCCTTATATGTAGCTGTTAAGTAGTGGTCCAAAAAGTCACGCTTTCACTTATCTGAAGTGTAGATTTCCCATCTTGATGCTCAGGAGAGTCAAATTTGCCTCCATGACATTACTAGGAAACTGGTGGGTCTGGAGGGATGTTATTGATGTGGATGGAGTTCTGCCTCTTTTCATTCCTTTCTCCCCAAGCAAAAATTGCTCCCTTGATCCTGCCTTCTTTAGCATGTCTCTTAAGAGACATTCTCTTAGGAGACATTTAAGCTGCTATTTCCCCCCCCTCGCTTTAAAAACAATAGAAGACTGTGTTGCCTCATAAATGAGCACCTGTTTATAAGGCAAAAACTAGAGCACCAATATAAAACAGCAGTCTTTTATAGACCTAGAATTAACATCATCAATACCATTTAGTCTCATCCACTCAAGTCTAGCTGTTCTTTCCCCCCAAAAGTGATATTAGCAATACCATGACGATAAAACAGCAACTGGAACAGATAGGAGGCAGGCAACTGGTATAGGGGAGTGTTGTGGTTTTGGTGCTTTTTCCTGCCTTGAGATCATGTGTGTGAGCCACAACTGTGCTGAATGGATCAGAGAGGTGGCAGAACAATCCTTTCTTAATAGTCAGCTAAGTGGGTTTTTTCATAATCATGCTACCAAAGGTATCTGTTAGATCTACACATATCCTTATTTTGGGTACTTCTACAATACTTTAATAATTGTTCCATTCATGTTGGTATGCAGATACCACTGCCTATCATGCTGATCAGTACTGTATTATTGTTTCCTTGTACTCCCCTGTCTGTCTATATCCATCTGTTGTCTCTTGTTTTATACTTAGATTGCAAATTTCTAGAGTCAGAGACCATCTTTTTGTTCTGTATTTGTACAACACATAGCATAATGGGGTCCTGGTCCATGACTAGCACTCTTGGGCACTATGGTAATACGAATAATAAATAATTTCTCTCCCAGATATACACTGGGATTTTTTTTTAAAAGTACTCATGAAAGTACTCATTATTTGGGACCACCAAGCCTTATTTACACTATCATTTACACTCATGTAAGTAGTATTAGACTGGCATAAAACTAGTGTGAGAGAAGAATTAGGCCCAAAAAAATTCTTATCTGCAGAAAACAAGAAATCAGGGACAGCTAAAAATTCATTTGGCCCTGTGGCACCTAGATAATTGTCACCAAGCATAGGAATCATAGAAATATAATCAAGTCCAGCCCCCTACGCTGAGGCAGGACCAAGTAAATCTAGACCATCCTGACAGAGGATTGCCTATTCCATTGCTTAACTACTCTGATAGTTAGAAAATTTTTCCTAATATCTAACCTAAATTTGCCTTGCTGCAGATTAATTCATTTTCTTCTTGTCCTACCTTCAGCGGACATGGAGAATAATCAATCAGACTCCTCTTTCTAACAGCCCTTAACATTTTTGAAGACTGTTATCACAATCTCCACCTCCCAACCCTCTTCTTTTTTATCAAGACTAAACATGCCCAGTTGTTTTAACTTTTCCTCATAGGTCAGGTTTTCTAACACTTTTATCATTTCTGTTTCTCTCCTCTTGACTCTCTCCAGTTTGTTCACATCTTTCCTAAAAATGTGGCATCTAGAATTGGACACAGTATTCCAGCTGTGGCCTCATCAGTGCTGAGTAGAATGGGACAATTACCTCCCTTGTTTTATATAGAACATTCCTGTTAATACACCTCAGAATATTAGCCTTTTTTTCAACTGCCTCACATTGTTGACTCATATGCAATTTGTGATCCACTATAACCCCATATCCTTTCCCGCAGTATGACCACCTCACCAGTTATTCCCCATTTCGAAGTTCTGCATTTGATTTTTCCTTCCTAAGTGAAGTACTTGTCTTTATTGAATTATACCTTGCTGATTTCGGACCAATTCTCCAATCTCAAAGTCATTTTGAATTCTAATCTTGTCCATTCATAACTACTTTTTAAGTATGGTCTCTCAACCAGTTATGTATCCACCATATACTAATTTAATCTAGACCACATTCCCCTAGTTTGCTTATGAGAATGTCACATGGCACCTTGTCAAAAGCCTTACTAAAATCAAGATATATCACATCTACAGCTTCCCCACATCTCCCAGGCCCGTAACTATCTCAAAGAATGAAATTAGGTTGGTTTGGCATGATATTGTTCTTGAGAAATCCATGTTGGCTAATCCTTATTACCCTATTATGCTCTATGTGTTTACAAACTGATTTCTTAATAATTAGTTCCAGTACCTTTTCAGGTATTGAAGTTAGGCTGACTGGTCCCTGGGTCTTCTTTGTTCCCCCTTTTAAGGATAGTTACCATGTTTGCCATGTCATACTTCAGCACATGGCAAGAATGGGGATGTACTCTTGATGGCAGATTTATATCTGGATCACAATTTTATAACCTTTACACACATTCAAAAGAAATTTAATTTAACCAGATAACATTGTTGGCAAATTTCCAATTATGCCTATTTATTTTATCTTCCGTCATCCCATTAAAGAAAGGTATAATATTACTAGTTAGTGTTAATAGCATGGCTGTGACTATGCTAATACGATGACAGGATTTTTGTATGGAAGTGCCAAATCTCTGAGCATGCCCAGTGAGAATTAGATGTTTTCTGAAGCCTGGGCAGATTTACACAGAGTTGAGTGCTCATGCAATTAATAAAAGTGCTATGCCAAGTGCTTTCTAAACATTATGATCGCCACTTGATACATACAAACAACAACAACAAAAAAGGAACAATGCCACTGCAACCTATCTGCTACCTTTTTAATTCTATAGTGAAGTCCTGAGCTGGTTATATAAAAATCCTCGGTTAATATAAAATTAAGACAAAATAGGGCCTTCGACAGTTTTTTTTCCCCAAAATGGCATAAAATCCGTGTACCAAACTGCTTGGACACCAAGTTAGGAGAAATTCAATTAAATGTGATGCAATGAATTCAGGGGCCTTTGTCAATGTATTTCAATGGAGCTTGGCTGAAGGAGACCAGTGTTGAAGAGGAGGTAACAACAGGATTAATCATATTGGACCAGATTTTCAAAGTTAGGTATGTGCCACTGCACTTAATTTATATGTGCAAATCACTGAGGTACGTATGCAAATCAGATATTTGTGTGCACAGGTGTTAAGTGCCTGCCTGCCTGCACAGAGACCTAATTTGTGTGCACACATCTCCTATTTGTTCACATAAATTAGAACGTCTAATCCCTATTTCCATTTCGGCATTAAAGGGAAACGATAATAAAGCAGGTAACACAATTCTGAATTCCCTTTAAGACCATCAGAAGCATGGTGTAGTGCAGAGCCCAGAGGAAGCAGAAAAGGACGTGCACGGAAAGATTAGTAGTAAACCGCACGCAGACTCCGGGCGCATTTTCTTTTGCTTGTGGTGTTCAGGTTGTGAACACGCGGTGGCGCCAGAGCTCGCTGAAGTCTGAGGCACTGCGGTGGATTTTCCCGTTTCTTTCAAATTACTGCGGAAAAAAAATCCGACAGAGCCACTAATGAAAAGGCAAATTCCCAGACAAGGCATTTTAATGTCGCTCATTCATCACATACCTGAGCTCTTAAAACGATTACATTTTATTATACGATCAGAAAAGTTCACATTCTTTTTAAAAACAATCTTTCTCTTTGCATAGGTTTGTGTATTATCTGCATATGTGCCCCTAGACAGTGGAGATGTGCAAATCTATAACGCGTATGCTACATTAGCCTAATAGTTACCACCTAGGCTGGAAGAGCTGGTGGAAAAGCGGTATATTTCTCCAGTGACTATAACGCAATGTTGCAAGCGCACGGAATGTACACGACACTGTGCGGGACTAACAAAAAGCAAGGGGAGAAACCAATACGCTGAGCTGTCCAAAAGGGTTTCTTAACTAGTTATTATGCTCAGTGAGTCGGACACAGAAAGCCCGTGCTGAGCGATCTATGTACAAAGCCCTAATGCTGATCTTAGAAAGTATCCAGACAAACCAATGCAACGGGGAGCCAGCCCTACGCTGTGGCGAAAAAGGCTCCTTTCCCATGCACATCACGTCTGTGTGTGTCTTTCTGGGGATGGGAAGGATGCGTTGCTGGTGTTCCGAGAATCAGGCTTTGATTTCATACACAGCAAAGACCGGAGGGTTCAGAAGAGGGACCGTGCTGATGGTTGACCTCTCTCTGGTGTGTGTGTGTGATTGTTTGTGTGTGCATAGACTCCAGCCTGCCTATTGGCATCTTGTTCTAGGCACCCTCCTCTCTCTCCCCTCCCCTCCATCCCTCCCTCGCCCCTGGTTGCTTTTGTCTTCTTCTTCTTCTTCTTCTTTTTTTTTTTTTTTTTGGATTTCAGGCTCATTTTATGGAGTTTCTGCCCCTCTCTGCGTCAGCCCCACGTCACTTTTCCAGCAGCTCCTGAGCTTGGGCTCGAGCAGGAGCTGGGCTGCTTTATTATCCACTGGAGGAAGGAGACTGTGCGTAAAGGGCAGAGCCAGGAGCCCCGAGCCCCCCGGCAGCAGCAGCGCGCCGATTCCTCTCCCCCAGGCAGCAGCGGCCGGAGCAGGCAGCGCCCCCGCAGGTAGGAGCATGAGCCACTCGCCCCCCTGCAGCCTCCAGCCCGCCCGGGTGACCCACTGCCCCCCTCGCCGGCTCCCGCGCCCTCCCCGCTGCGCCCGGCGTTTTGCAGCATCATCGGGAGCCGAGGAGCTGCCGCTGCCCGGGCTGCGCTCGGCGCCGGAGCCGCGTCCCCACTGCAGGGGCAGCTGCCCGGGAGGGAACGGTCCCTGCCCCGGGTGCCCGTCAGGGGTCCGCGCTGAGCTCCCGGGGCTGGTGCTGGCGCTCGCGGGGGCGCCCGGGGCGGGCGGGCGGCGGCCGGGCTGGGCCAGTCCAGGCTCCGTTCTCACCGGTCTCTCTTTCCCCTCCAGCTCCGCCGCCTCCAGCGCTCGCCCCGAGCGGCCCCGGGGAGCCCGGGCAGGCAGCGGGAAGCGGAGGCGTCGCTCCTGCCCGGCCCAGCGCTCCCATGTGAGCCCAGCCGGGGCCGGCACCGAGCCCTCCCGCAGCAGGATGCCCGAGTCCCAGCCGCTCTGAAGCGCCCAGGAGGCTCCGCACACGCCGGGACGGTCGCTGGAGGAGGCCGTCGGGGCAGCGGGCAGCGCTGGATTGATCGGGGCAGCATGGTGTCCTGGCGGAGGAGGTGGCAGGGGCCCGGTCTGGCCCGGCTCTGGGGCTTCTGCTGCGTGGTGCTGGGCTCCTGGAGGGCTTTGCTCGCCTGCCCGGCGCCTTGCACATGCAGCGCCTCGCGGATCTGGTGCAGCGAGCCCGCGCCGGGCATCGTGTCCTTCCCGGTCCTGGAGAGGAGCGCCGAGCGGGAGAACATCACCGACATGTGAGTGGTGCAGGGGCTGGGCACTGGCTGCTCCCACGGGAGAGCCCCGAGCTAGCGGAGCGGAACCTGCTGGGCACCGGGGATCTGGGCGAAGAAACCCTCTATCTGTCTCTCTAGCTCTAATTTTATTTAATTTTCGTTATAATACTGTATTATGCTTGTGTGTGTATATTCTCTCTTTCTGTGCATACACACAGATAATACATGTGTGTACCAGATAATTTATATAATTAATAATTTTATTTTTTGTCTGTGTATATGTCAATTTGGCTATCTAGACAGAGGGAGTGAGAGAGAGTGTATGGGTAAAGAGTCTGAGAATCTCCATAGTATGTAGATATGAGAGAACCACTTACATTTTGTATTGCTTGCCTCTAAGGCTTGCAGAAATGATGCTCACATTTTCCTTGCAGCATCTGTTTTGCAAGTCTCAACTCTAACCAATATTTTTAGTCATTTTGTTTTGAGGGCACCAACAATAGGAAGGAGGTTTTGCTTAAGGAAAGATCTGTAAGAGGAGAAGTTCTCTGCATTGAAAGGCACTTGCTCAATAGGAAAATGTGATCGTGGGAAGCCTAAAAGCCTGGTATGATTTAATTTAGATTTGACTTCCCAGAGATATAATTTTGAAACCATTTAGATTATAAATCTTAATTGCCTTTGGTACAGTTTCCTGGGAATAAGTTAAATAATAAAGCAGTATAGCACACAGATAGTGCTGATTTTAGTACAAGACCAATGTATTATCAGAAAATTCTTCTCTGTCAGATTTTTCTTGGGAGAGGCAGTGATGTACATTTAGCTATCACTTTATCCTTCTCTTTTACAGATCGTTACAGATCAGTAAAGAATTACTATGCTACACATATTCCACCTCTCTTCTAGACAATTCATTAGTAGGGGGCTCTTTACTCTCTCATGTCCCAGTTTTATATGTTCTTCTTATTATTCATGCAAACAGAAAATTTTGATGGGTCACTCTTTCCCCAGTCAAAAATTTGACCATTTTGTTTTCTTTGCTTTTTTAAATGGAAGTAACCCATTCTGATAGAGTAGAATGAGGACTGGCTCCGCACTGGGTAATATGTGTGTAAGCTCCTTTTGCACATGCTCCTTTTCTGTAAGATAGCTAAAAAGGATGCAATGCTGTGTCTGCATGTGAATGCAGAACCACACTCATTTTCCCCTAGTTGTAAGCAAGTATTGTACCTTGATATTATTTATGTGGCTTTGACAAGTGGGTGCAAGAGGTTTTTCAACTTCAGCCATTGTGAGCCAGACTGCAGTTGAGACCTGTGTAGCGGGTTGTGTTCCTGCTTGGGGCCTGATCCTACATTCTCTACTCAGGCAGGCCACCTTCTCAGTGAAGTGAATAGATGTTTTATCTGAAAAAGGACTGCAGGATTAAGACTCAAGAATCCAAATTTTGGATAATAGAATTGTAGAAGTTAGAGATTGAAAATACTTTTAAGGCTATCTTGTTCCTCTCCTCCCCAGGCACTGATGTGTTGTTCCCTCCAGTATTTTTAGTTTACAAGGTACCATGACCTTTTTGCCAAAAACTACATGGAAACCTCTTGCTGCATTTGCCAGCGTGTGTGAATGGCAGAGGGAAGGGCTGGAGTAATGCAGGGCCTACATTTTGTAGATCTATTTATTTTTGAATGCACATAACAGAATTAAGTGTGATTTCTCGGCTATAGCAGGAATCATCATTTCAGATGTTTGTTTAATATTCTGTAGGTTATTCTGGGGAAAAAATCCTTCCATGCCATGCACCACCACTCTACCATCTTCCTTATTATCAAATATCTTCAATGTAGCAATAACTTAGCAGTTTTTCCTCAGAATTTGAACTCCTCCATTTGAAAAGACAGAGAAAAGAACCCTGTGTAAATATATTTGGCAAGCTTGACCAACTTAAAACATATAATTTGCTGTTTACATTTTGATTTCTATTAGTTGATTTTTTCCTTTCTGTATTTTTTCATCATCATCATCATTTGTCTTTCCATCTCTTTTCCATTTCCACTATATCACCTTGTGATGTTACATTTTGTTGTGATTGGGTATATAAAAATAACTTCAAATCACTGATTTCCCAGCAAACTAGTGCACGTATTTAAGATAGAAAACATTTAGTTAGACTGTTTTTTAACATCAAAACATGGACAGGCCTTAAGATGCAAACATAAATGAAAAACCAGACTACCATAGCTTTCCTATCATTTCCGTGTGGAAACTCAGCAAGCATTAAACACGCTAGGAATGCATCTTAATACGATACATTCATATAGTCAAAAAAGAGAAAATATTTTGAAATGCTCCACAGCCTGCTGTGTTTTAGGTAACAGGATAAGATAATGGGCTATACTACTCCACTGTATTCAGTAAACTTCAGGCCTGGTTCTCCACTCATATATGGTAGGTTTATACTGGCATAACTCCATTGAATTACATAAGTGTGAGAGTAGAATTAGGCCCTTAGTTTCTGGTCATTCCCCTTTTTCTGAAAAACTTTTGACACCAACTCTACATTATTGCACACACCCAGCTCTTATTTGGGTACAGACACTACAGTTCTTAGGCAAAACTCCCATTGACTTACAGGGAATTTTGACTGAGCAAGGACTTCGTGACAGGGACATTTAGCCAGTGGGAATTTTGAGTGTGCAATGACTAAAGGATTAGGTTTTATGTGAAATTACATTCGGTTAAACTCACCCACATGCAGAGAGCTGGCTGAGGGCCCTGTGTATGACTTTATCCCTGTGGTGGGACTGTACAGGGTGGAGAATGGGGCAAGCTGTGGGTGGAACAACTGTGCATGGTGGATTCTTGGTTGGCTGCAAATAGGAAGGAGAGGTTTGTGGGGGGATAGCTGGGGCTGGGGCTAGAGGATCCACAAACACCCAGATACAGCAGCCTGAAATTCCAGCATAGAGTGCATAGATTTAGGGGAACTAGACTTTCCATTCCAGCCCATAGGCAAGTGACAGTTTAGAGGCAAATGCCATCTGCCCAGTCCCTACTTAATTCCTTACAGAGTGCCTGATCCAAAGCCCATGGAAGTCAGTGGAAAGACCCCCATTGACTTCAATACACTTTTGATCAGGCCCACAAACTCCAGGCTTTGTGAGGGGAGGGGTGAATTTCTTTCACCCTGTGTGTTCTGCATGATCATCTTCCATGTTGTTTCTTCCTCAGTGATTTGAGCACAAACACATTTATATTTTAATAAATAAAATAGAAGTATTCTTAAAAATCTTTGCCTATAATTGGATTTGATTTTATCCTGTTACTTAGGGCACTGGCATGTTCTGGAAACATTCTGAAAAGCATGCAGCCACACTGAGATTATTGTACCATAACAGGGTAACCTCCTTGTGACATGATTCTTTCATAATTTTGGTGTTACTGGTAAAATAAACTCCAAAGCGAGACTCTGAATTAGAATCGTAAAATCAGCCATTGCAGAGCTGATGCTCACACTAAGAGCTAAGGAGCAAAAGCAGGAGAGAGCAAAATCCATATACTACAGGCACAATGGAACAGAAATATTTCACTGCAAAATCACTTGAGCTAAAATATCAATAGGATGGTAAATGAGTCTCTTAAGAGTTCTTAGATTTTTAAAGATCTGGTCTAATATTCTTCCTTTAGTTAGGGTATCAATGTATGTGGTGGTTCGTAGCTCTTGCTATCAATATCTTCTTGCAATACAGCGTGTTGCTGGCCTAGTTTAGCAGCTCTAAAGTCATGTCATTAACATGCTGATTTATGACTATTCAACTGAACTAGGTTTAGAATTAACTGGTGTATTTAAGAATGAAATACTTGCCAACAAAATAGTAGGTGAGTTTTCAACTCTTCCCCTATAGAATATAGAGTGTATTGTGTGTATGTACATTTAAAAACCACAAAGTATATTTCTAATGTAATTATATAAATCTCTCTAGGATTGTTAATAAAGCAGCACACTATGTAATTTACATAGTAAATAATTTAATACATCTTCTGAGTGTGTGCTGAAAAAAACCTACTTACATTAACATGAAATACAGTTCATATTTTTAATCTCTGTCATTTTGTATTTCTAGTCTCTTGCTGTAAATTACTATAATGTAAAATTGTCTTGAAGGATGCCCAACCCCACTCCCCTCCTTCCACCTTTGGCCTTATAGGATGCTATGGTTTAGCTGGAATGGAAGGTTCTTCCTGATCATTTGGAGACAGGGAGTAACAGGAGCTATCAGGCTGCATATTATTCGAGAGAGTATGGACTATAATGACACTCCCTGACATCCCAGGAGTTAAGGATTTAGCCATGATTCCGTTGTAAAACCTGTGCTTGTAGGAGTATCTTGTTTTTAATACTCACCATGAACTGAAAATTAGCATTTTCAAAAATCCGTTTGCCTTTTAGGATATAGGAATTACCAAATTATTACAAGTTTAGTTTTTCTTGTGGAGGTTCTTCTTTGTCTCTCATGTAACCCTTATGAGCCCATTGTTTTAATCCTTGTCCTTCCAGTCAGTGAGAACTGGATGGAGTTCCTTTGGAAACTTAGTCAATGCTGGCCCTTAAGAGTGGGTTCCTATGAAGTGCTGAATGCTCCCAGAGAAGTGCTGCATTCCAGAGCTCAGCACCCTCCAGAAAGCATTCAGCACTGTGCAGGATTGGGCCCACAAAACATTATCTCTAATCCTGTAAATCCTTACTTGCCCAATAGTTTTATGAAGTCAATGGGACGACACAAACTACTCATGTAAGTAAGAAGCTGCAGGACTGAGTCCTGTTTATGTTATCTCCACCACACTCCCAGTTCCTTCGCTCCTGAGGAGGAGAAGATTAGGGCCAGGATGGAATTTAAACTGTCTTTTTTCCAGTCCAGTAGAACAGCAGCCCATTGGGCCAGCCCTCAATATCCAAAGGTTGATATTTTTCAGATAGTACGTGTTTTTTTATCTGTATTATCTGGTAGTTTAAGGGGATGCTGTCGGGGAGTTTAGACCCCAAACTTGAGTTTTGTGAAAAATAATTTTACAAAACCTAATGATAATCATTTTTCCTCTCTGAATTAATTCTCTTAAGTAACAGAGAAAGCTGCTTATTTTGGATATCAGGTTTCCTCCTTCAGTGTCTGCAAACCAATCATTGCAGTATATGAGAACATGAGAACTTGGAAGTACAAATGACTAGTCTAATTGGCCCACCTTGATTATCATACACATTGTAAGGAGAGTGATCACTTTACATAAGCTATTACCAGCAGGAGAGTGGGGTGGGGGGAGAGAAAACCTTTTGTAGTGATTAACACCCATTTTTTCATGATTTGTGTGTATAAAAACATCTTCTGTATTTTCCACATTATGCATCCGATGAAGTGAGCTGTAGCTCACGAAAACTTATGCTCAAATAAATTGGTTAGTCTCTAAGGTGCCACAAGTACTCCTTTTCTTTTTGCGAATACAGACTAACACGGCTGTTACTCTGAAACTAGTCTAATTTTATTGTTCTACCACAGATAAGTGCAAAAAAGTAAAGAATACATGGAGAGAAAAAGATCAATTTTAAAGATTCTTTCTATTTTAATACTTTACTGATATCAAAGGTTTTTTTTTATTCTGAAAGTGTTCCTTTAAAAAGTGAAATGTGCAGGTGCAGTGTTCATTGTATCCATTAGTCATTACTTAAGCAGATTTGAAAAATAAAAATATAGTGGTTGAAAAATCACATGAATCTACTGCCTGGGAAAAAGTGTCTCAGCCCTATGCACCTTTCACGTGAACTAAATCTGCACAAAACAAATGAAAAAACTTAAATACATATGTGCAGATATCGGGGGTAGCTGTGTTAGTCTGTATCCACAGAAACAAGAAGGAGTCCGGTGGCACCTTAAAGGCTAATCTGTTGGTCTTTAAGGTGCCACCGGATTCCTTGTTGTTTATGTACAGATACTTTTTCACCTGATTTTTTATCATGGTGCTATGGAATCAGAATACACAGATGTATTTACACCATATTGTAAATATACATTTGCAATCTACGACACCTAGTATATCTAGAAAAATGACTCATTGCTAATCATGGATGTCAACAAGTACAGTTGAAACAGCTGAACATGATTACACGAGCACATAAATTATGTTCAATACCTGATCATCTGCATCTGTTGCTGACATCTATTGTCACCAGTTGGTCATTTTTCTAGTGTAGATCATTCCAAAGGGTGATGTATTTCTGCTTTGTCCAAGGCCTGAACAAACAAGCTATGCCCAGACATAAGTGGGGGTAGAATCCTCGCCCTGCAACCAGACCCAGGGATGCAAGACTCTTGTGAAGCAAATCTGTGTTACTACAGTCTATAGTCTGTGGGGCTCAGATTTGCAAGGTGTTAATAACTCTGGCCCTGATCCAACAAAGCACTTAAGCATATCCTTAACTTTAAGGAGATGCGTGGTTAGAGATTCTCTCTCCACTGAAGTTAGCAGCAAAACTTCTAGTGACTTCAATGGGACAAGTATTTGATCCGGCGTATAGAGCAGGGATTCTCAACCTTTTTCTTTCTGAGGCCTCCCCGCCCCAACATCCTATTAAAAACTCCACAACCCCCATCCCCCCCCCAGCCCCATCCTATTAAAAACTCCACAGTCCACTTGTGCCACAATAACTGTTTTTCTGCACGTAAAAGCTAGGACCAGTGTCAGGGGGTAGCAAGCAGGACAACTCCCAGGGCCCCATGCCACAGGGGGCCCCATGAAGCTCAGTTGGTCAAGTTTCAGGTTTAGCCCTGGTTGGCAGGGCTCGGGGCCCTGAGCCTAAGCCCCATGCAGTGGGGCTTCGGCTTTCTGTCCTGGGTGCCAGCCAGTCTAATGCCGGCCCTGCTTGGCGGACCCCCAGGGGTCCCCGGACTCCTGGTTGAGAACCACTGGTATAGAGCATATGTGCGGCGACATATTGGCTGAGCAGAATGAACTAAGGATGAAAGGAAGAAGCCTGATTTCTAAATTTCCTGGCTTTTCTGAGTTTGGAAGGGAAGAGATATTTTCAAGGGTTGTAGGCCCACAATTCGGCTAACTTTTAAAAATTCTTTTTTAACTCTGACCCCCTTTTTTTTTTATCTGAAGAATTAAAAATCAGTGACAACATAAAGTGAATTTAAATTAATATAAAATTAAGTATCAGAAGGGGTACTGCATCAATTGCTTTATTTATTTCCATAAGGGCTTGACCCAGTGGGAGGACTCCCATTGACTTCAGTGAGCATTGGATTGGGTCCTGCATTTTCCTGTTTATCTGTAGCTGCTGCAGATTCTGAAGTGTGATAGAATGCAATGGTCTTGTAGAAGAAGTTAGATCAGTTTTGCTATGGCGTACATGGGCCTTGGATAACAACACGAAACACAAGTGTCATAAATATAAAGGGAAGGGTAACCACCTTTCTGTATGCAGTGCTATAAAATCCCTCCTGGCCAGAGGCAAAACCCTTTCACCTGTAAAGGGTTAAGAAGCTAAGGTAACCCCGCTGGCACTTGACCCAAAATGGCCAATGAGGGGACAAGATTCTTTCAAATCTAGAGGCGGGGGGAACAAAGGGTTTGGTCTGTCTGTGTGATGCTTTTGCCGGGAACAGATCAGGAATGCAGCCTTACAACGCCTGTAAAGTTAGTAAGTAATCTATAAGTAATCTAGCTAGAAAATGCGTTAGATTTTCTTTTGTTTAATGGCTGGTAAAATAAGCTGTGCTGGATGGAATGTATATTCCTGCTTTTGTGTCTTTTGTAACTTGTTTTGAATCTGATTACCCTGTAAGGTATTTATCATCCTGATTTTACAGAGGTGATTCTTTTACCTTTTCTTTAATTAAAATTCTTCTTTTAAGAACCTGATTGATTTTTCATTGTTCTTAATATCCAAGGGTTTGGGTCTGTGTTCACCTATGCAAATTGGTGAGGATTCCTATCAAACCTTTCCCAGGAAAGGGGGTGTAGTGCTTGGGGGGATATTTTGGGGGAAGATGTCTCCAAGTGGTCTCTTTCCCTGTTCTTTATTTAAAACGCTTGGTGGTGGCAGCATACGGTTCAAGGACAAGGCAAAGTTTGTACCTTGGGGAAGTTTTTAACCTAAACTGGTAAGAATAAGCTTAGGGGGTCTTTCATGCAGATCCCCACATCTGTACCCTAGAGTTCAGAGTGGGTAAGGAACCTTGACAACAAGACACTGTCACTATGAATTAAAAGGTTGGAGGATCAGGACAATTTATTTTGATTTTCTGGAAGGGATAAGTCTGGGTAAATGTTTAGCTGCCTAATTCACTTACATGAGAGGAAAGTGATCAGGAACAGTCAGCATGGATTCACCAAGGGAAGGTCATGCCTGACTAATCTAATCTCCTTTTATGATGAGATTACTGGTTCTGTGGATGAAGGGAAAGCAGTGGATGTATTGTTTCTTGACTTTAGCAAAGCTTTTGACACGGTCTCCCACAGTATTCTTGTCAGCAAGTTAAGGAAGTATGGGCTAGATGAATGCACTATAAGGTGGGTAGAAAGCTGGCTAGATTGTCGGGCTCAAAGGGTAGTGATCAATGGCTCCATGTCTAGTTGGCAGCCGGTGTCAAGTGGAGTGCCCCAGGGGTCGGTCCTGGGGCCGGTTTTGTTCAATATCTTCATAAATGATCTGGAGGATGGTGTGGATTGCACTCTCAGCAAATTTGCAGATGATACTAAACTGGGAGGAGTGGTAGATACGCTGGAGGGGAGGGATAGGATACAGAAGGACCTAAACAAATTGGAGGATTGGGCCAAAAGAAATCTGATGAGGTTCAATAAGGATAAGTGCAGGGTCCTGCACTTAGGATGGAAGAATCCAATGCACCGCTACAGACTAGGGACCGAATGGCTAGGCAGCAGTTCTGCGGAAAAGGACCTAGGGGTGACAGTGGACGAGAAGCTGGATATGAGTCAACAGTGTGCCCTTGTTGCCAAGAAGGCCAATGGCATTTTGGGATGTATAAGTAGGGGCATAGCGAGCAGATCGAGGGATGTGATCGTTCCCCTCTATTCGACACTGGTGAGGCCTCATCTGGAGTACTGTGTCCAGTTTTGGGCCCCACGCTACAAGAAGGATGTGGATAAATTGGAGAGAGTCCAGCGAAGGGCAACAAAAATGATTAGGGGTCTAGAGCACATGACTTATGAAGAGAGGCTGAGGGAGCTGGGATTGTTTAGTCTGCAGAAGAGAAGAATGAGGGGGGATTTGATAGCTGCTTTCAACTACCTGAAAGGGGGTTCCAAAGAGGATGGCTCTAGACTGTTCTCAATGGTAGCAGATGACAGAACGAGGAGTAATGGTCTCAAGTTGCAATGGGGGAGGTTTAGATTGGATATTAGGAAAAACTTTTTCACTAAGAGGGTGGTGAAACACTGGAATGCGTTACCTAGGGAGGTGGTAGAATCTCCTTCCTTAGAGGTTTTTAAGGTCAGGCTTGACAAAGCCCTGGCTGGGATGATTTAACTGGGAATTGGTCCTGCTTCGAGCAGGGGGTTGGACTAGATGACCTTCTGGGGTCCCTTCCAACCCTGATATTCTATGATTCTATGATTCTATGAATTCAGGTTCCAAACACATCCTGACACAGGGCTAGTCTACACTACAGCGCTACATCAACACAGCTGCACTGATGCAGCTGCATTGCTGTAGCATGTTTGGTGAAGATGCACTGTGCCACTGAGAGACCTCCCGTCAGCATAATTACTTCACCTCGGTGAGAAGCATAAGTGATGTTGGCAGGAAAACATCTCCTGCTGACATAGCGCCGGTGTGGACAGTGTGAAACTTGTGTTGCTTGGGGGAGAAGGGAGGCTTTTTTCACACCCCTGAGCGATGTAAGTTAGATCGACTTAAGCGGTAGTGTAGACCTGCCCACAGCGTGAAGTCTGTCAGATCTTTAGGTAAGAGCCTTTTCTCCCTAAGGAAGTGTGTGGATGCTGTAGTCCTTATGTGCTTTCAAATAACAATTCAATTGCTTATTGCACTCTGTAGGAGGTGGCATGTTCCTGCGCACATTCTGCTTTGTGCTCACCTGTTCCTATACATTGAGGCAGACCATCCTGTAAGGTAGCAGAATCATAGAATATCAGGGTTGGAAGGGACCTCAGGAGGTCATGTAGTCCAACCCCCTGCTCAAAGCAGGACCAATCCCCAATTTTTGCCCCAGATCCCTAAATGGCCCCCTCAAGGATTGAACTCACAACCCTGGGTTTAGCAGGCCAATGTTCAAATCACTGAGCTATCCCTCCCCCCCCAATGTGACAGAACAATTTGATGTGGCAAATTGAAGGCTCTTTCAGCGCTCTCTGAAGCAAGAAAGAGGCAGGAATATCAAGAGAAAGGGTATGCTTACACAGCAGCTGGGAATGTGCTGTGGCAGCCAGACACCTACTAGTGCTGCTGGAGCTAATGTGCTAAAGGTAGCAGTGAAAAGGGAAGATTCCTATAATTGGTATGGGACAATCTGTCAAAGGGTTCTGACTGAATTATTTTTGGCCATGCTTGCAAAAGCCTTGAGATCAACTTGGTGGCTTTTATAAGTCTCTCTATAGTGCAATAACTTTTGAACTTTGAATCTGATCAATTCCAGAATTTCTGGTGATGTTCTAGGCATCAATGGCTAGAACACTACTAACTTTGAGGAAAACTGGAAAACCAAAAGAGGGAGAATGGGGAAGACGCTGCCACCTGATTAACATAAATAGATCAAACAGCTGGTTGATGGCATCCATTAACACCTTCCAGTATAACAATATCCCTGCTTATCTCTGCCTGTCCTCCCAATAGAGTTTAACATCTTGAGGCCCTGAATGATTTATCTTGCAGGGGTGAGGATGGAAAGGGGAGAATGGGAAGGGATAGGGGGAACTGGGGAATTGAGGCAGGCACACAGCCTCTGGTGTGTGGAGGAGGGTGACAAACTGGGGAACTGGAGACAGTACAGGTAGAGGGGGGAAGGAGGACACACAGGGGTCCTAGAATCAGGGGAAATGGGGGTGGGGGAGACAGCTCCTGGTGTGGGGGAAGGGAGTAATGGGAGTGTATGGAGAGCCCCTGGTTTGGGGGGAGGGGGAAATGGCGGATCGTGGTGTGGCGGGGGGGGGGGGTAAGGAGGGCACACAGAACCCCTGCCAAGGGGTGGGGAGAATAGTAAACCCTGGAATGGGAGGATGGGGGAATGGAAAGCACACAAACCCTGGTGGGGGTGGATATTGGGGAACCTTGATATGGGGATAAGGGGGAACGCAGAGCCCCTGGCATGGGAGGAAGGTGGGATGGGAGAGAGAGAATGGGGGGCACACAGAGCTGCTGGCATGAGGGGAGAATGGGGAACTCAAGTATTGGAGGTGGAGAGACTAGTGGGCACATATAGAACCCCTGGCAGGGGGAGATTGGCAAGTGGAGGTTGGGGGGGCACAAAAAACCCCTATCTCAGGGTGAGGGGGGAAATGGGGGCCACACAAGTCCCAGGTTGTGAGAGAGGGTATGGGGGAAGTTGCAGGTAGTCTCTGAAATAGAGGGGGATGGGAGGATGGCCCACAGGGAGCTTGGGAGGGGATGGAGGAATGCAGAAGAACCCTGTGTGTACAATGAGTTCAGCCTACACAAGCTCTGAAGTATGTGATCCCTTGTATAAAAATTAGTTTGAGAAAATTAATGGGCACACACTGACCCTGATCCTGCAAATGCACACGCTTAATTTTACTACTGTGAATAGCCTTTTTGTCTTCAGTGGGACTACTCATTGTAGCAAAATTAAGCACATGTGTGTTTGCAGGATTAGGCCCAATGTAAATATCTCTTTAATACAACACAGGGTGTATGTATTTAAAAAGCTGTGTAAGTCCTCTGGGTTAGATCCAATTGTTGGGTTTACAAATATTTGGAGACAGCTTGAGCTTGCGCTGGGATTTGCAAGCTCTGAAGTGGAAAACCTTTGGGCTTGATAGGACTCGGTTTTCTCATAGCTGAACTTCATTCAAATCAGGGGGCATGTTCCAGGTTCAGAGGGTTCTCATAGAATTCTCTGGAGACAGAAGTTAGATGAGTGGCTGTCCTGTTGCAATCAAGCCCTGCTTCTTCTGGGGGCCTGGTGGCTGGTATAGCTGTAGAATGGGCACCATCTCTCCCAGGAACCAGTGCTGCCCTTCAGTAGGGTGAATCCTCCCTGCTAGCACTAATATGCTTCTGGGGGAGGGAAAAAAGTATACTCTCCTGCCACCTACAAGGGTGGCTGTAGGGCTAAATATGTCTAGTTGTACCTTTTAAAAGTAGCTTTATCCTAAATATGCTGAAGTGTCAGTTATTCTCTGCTGTTGGTTTTACATTTTAGTTCACAGAGGGAGTCAATCCTGTTCTTACTAATTGCTAAGTTATAGACTGCCATCTTGGATGAATATTAAAAACTCCATCTTGGATGAATGAAAATGACAAAGGTCCTCAGGTTTTAACTTCTGTCTACAGCATCCATTTTTAAATGTTGCATTTACTTACATAACGGTGGCCGCTCCTCCTGGTGCCTCAAAGGATGCTTGAAAATATTGTAACTATTTAATTGCTGCACTCTTTTTACTATGTTTTTGTCATACGCTGCCTCCTGAGAAGCAGAAAAGCTTCAGAAGAGCAAGAAAATGTGACCCAAATGCTGCGCCAAGTGTGCAGTATGTTTAAATGCCTCAAATACAGGGTTCTGGTTGCCAGCAGTGTGCCACATCATGAGAATTACCAACACTTTTCTATTCCAATTGATGGGGAAAGGATGGCCCTGGGGTTTTAAGGTATGGACTGTAGGGCAGGAATTTTGGGTTCAGCTCCTGGTTCTACAACACACTTCTGGTGTAACCCTAGGCAAATTACTTCATTTCTCTGTACTTCAGTTCCCCATCTATAGACTGAGGAGAGAAATAACTTTCTGACATCACAGATGTGCTGTGAAACTAAATTCATTAGTGATTGGGAGGTGCTCAGATTCTAGTGATGGTTTATAAGTCGACAGTTTTAATGTGGTATAATTGATACTGTTTAGATAAATTATAGTTGATGTGTTGCATTATTATTTCATGTTTGGCTTGTGGCGATTAACTGAAGTGCAGTGTTAGTTTTGGTCAGTGTGGGGTGCCAAACTGGAGGGGGAAGAGGTGCTGAGAGAAGAGTGTGGCAGAGAGCTTGATTTTCAGGTGAAGTGGAGACATGCAATCCCATCCCCCAGCTTTTAGAAACAGTACTGGATTAGTGTTGCTCTTCCTTATGAAGGTACTCTTTGTTATGTGCTTCTTACGTTAAGCCTCTAACTCTTATGTTAAACCTCACTTATTTGAAGGAGACAGAAAAAAATAAACTCTCTGACTTCATTCTTGTTTTGACTTTGTCCTTGTCCACCAAACTCAGGAGGATGAAGTACCCATTGCCTCACAAGGTCAGACAACCCTGCCTTAACCTATTCCATATGCTAGTGAGCAGGTAGAAAGGCAATGGTACAAAACTATTTTAGGTCAGGTGACCCTGTCTCTGAACTGCAGTTTGGTAATCCAAGGGTGTAATTATATATTTTCCGGTGTTCTATTTGTTTTATTACCATATCTAAAGACAGACTGTGTAATATTTTGAAACCAATCTATTTGTTATTATTTATTTGATTTAGAATTAATTATGACAGCATGCCTGGCACTGCACAGGACACAGCTTGCAGTACATAGCTTACTACCTGTAAAGTCTAGAAGAAAGATAAAACACACTGGGTGACCCTGAGGAAGAAGTAACTGTATAAAATTAATGTTATATTCTTAATCAGGTTACTGGGCCTAGTTTTGTGGTGTAGCTGCATGGGAGAGTGATACATCTTACCTTACTCCTGTTTGCTCTTTTATGACTAAGGCCTAGATCCTACAATTTATTCCATTCATAGTCAATGGGACTCTGTGTAGACTCAGGAGTCCATTCACACAGAATAGCTTTCAGGCTTGGGGCTCAACTCTAGTGGTTATTCACAAATTTCAGAAAGGTTATTTTAGCTCCTTTTCCATCTTTGTCACACTTTTTTGTATCCCTCTTAGTCTTCAGCAAAAGTTGCTGTCAGGGTGTTTGTTTTTTTTTTTAAATTGAAGTTAGATTTCAACCCATTTGTTGATAACCATTCAATTTAAAGCTACTCTTTCACCTATTTTAAAAGCAACTATTTTATTTATTAAAATGAAAACAAGTTGCAGGCAATAGATCTGGGGCCACATCCTGCCCTCAGATTCCCACATAATTTAGATCATATTGCTTAATACTACCGTACAGCCAGATCCTGGAAACGGGTGCACAGCCAGAGCCATTAGGCTGCATGCTCAGAATAGTGCCATTGGGACAGATTCTTTAGTCCTAAACTATGGTAGCTGCTACTGCCACAACAATCTACTATTAGTTCTAGCAGCAGCTCTTCATATTTCTGTGCCTGTCACAACCCTTGCTATCAGATGAGATTTCATAGGTTGGGGGTAGCTATCATTCACCAATTTCAAAGATAAAATAACTGAGAGCTTGTACAAGGTCACTACCCGTCGGCTGACTTGGGACTGGAACCCAAAGGTCTAATAGAGTCAAGTCTCTTCCTGGTTTTTACACAGTCTTTCAGAAGGAGTATGTCAGATTAGGTGCTTGTGTAACCGAAACTAACTGCTCCTGTGTCACCCTCTAGCAACTAATCACATTTAGAGGTTAATAACTCTGCTACTACTTCTGTGATAAGAGAGTCTGTTCTTTAGTTCAAGCAACAGAAACTCGTGCTTTTACCTCCAGAGATTCAGTCTTCTGCAGATGGCTCAGACAGAGGTAATATTACATTTGGTGGTGCTGTCTGTAACTACTAAACCACAATCTGCTTCCAGGGCCAGGAATAGAGAAGCCAAGAATCCCAATGCCCAGTGCTGTCTTACAAATACTTGTGTGACCCACTCACAATGTGTGTTGTGTCTCCTTCTGTAGGGTGGTCCACATATAAGGTAACAGAATGTCTTACCTTCCTGGTTACTCCTATAGCTGAAATAGATTGGTTTGTGCTATGGATTTGAAGGATGTGTGTGCAAACCCTCTTAATACTAAGAGTTAGGATAAGGACACTGACTCATTCTGGGAGTGATTTTATATCGCAAAATATTTGTATGTAAAAATGAATTTAGATGTTGTGCTAATATTTGTTTTTTGTTATTGTAGCATTTTTATTTTTTGTAATTGGCTAATAGGAGTGGTCCCTTTAAGAACAAGATGTGACAGATTTAGTTTGTGTGTGACTGACAGCACTGTATGGGAGATTTTGCCTGTGCGTCCAACAGAGTGGAAGATCCTGCCTGTGCAAGCTCAGAAAGATCAGAATGTTATTAAATAAACTCTCCAAAAAGTAAGCCTCATTACTGAAAATATAACATTAGCACTTTTGGGACACAAGATGCCTGTGGGCATTGTTAATGAGCTATAGAGCCTTTCATCTGAAGGTCACCAATTTGAATCCATCCCAACTCTGCCAGGATTAAAAGTTGTTTCCGTCTAATGGCTTGTCTACACTACAGACTTTTGCTAATGCAAGTTACATCAGCATAAAGCCACCACAATTAGTATATCGCTTGTGCATGTGCATACTTGGCTTCTTGCATCAACGTTGTGTGTACTGACCAAGAGCATGGGCGTTGGCATGTCTATGGCTCAGTGCTAAATCAACTCTTGGCCTCCCTGGACTTTTGATATGCCTGACGTAGTTCCTTTGCTTTCACAGAGCACTGCGACTGGTCTCTGTTGTATCCCTTCTCCTGCATCCCCTGTGCAATTTGCTCAGAGAGGTCCATGTTTCTATGGCTGGTCTGTAGCTATGCTTACACAGCATCTTTTCCCCACGGGCCCAGGAGAGCCAATATCTCCTGTCTGCTCCAAGCCAGAGCGCATCTGGAGTGTGTAGCCAGCATGGTCAGCTGGACAGTTGCACACAACAATGGAGAGCTGCTAGGTGTGCTCGCCAAGATGGATAATTGAGGCATTTCAAAAAGTTGCAGGATTTTAAAGGTGGGGGGTGGAGTTTCTGGTCTCCATGACCCCTGAGCAGTGGAGTTCATAATTGTGACTAGACCGGTCAGTGTTGTGCATTGTGTGATAGCTGCTGGAGTACTGTTAGGGTTGATATAGGTAATGCATTGTCTACATTTGCACTACATCTACATCTGCTGTGGCTCAGTGCTGCTTGGGGAGAGGGCATTACTATGTCGGCGTAATGGAAAGCTTACATCAGTGGGAGACCAATTTAAGTGTAGACACATGCACGACTAGGTGGACACAAGGCAGCTTATGTCTACCTAACTTTGTTGTGTAGACCAGGCCAAAGAGATGTTTCGTAGACCCTCAGTGAGGTGATGTGGTGGCTCCTACATCACAAACTCACTTCTGTGTGTTGCACTTGCCTGTAAGCTCTACAGGTCATGGGCAGTCTCTTGCTATGTGTTTGTACAGAGTCGAACACAATGGGGCCCCAATCTCAGCAGGGTCCTCTAGTGAGAGCTCCTGTAATGGCGATCAAACTCACTGTACTCACTAAAGATTTGTCAAGTTGGCAGTGCTGTAAAGCTGCCACACCCACAATGGGGACGAGCATGGGGAGTTCAAACATCAGAAGACAGACCAAAGCACGTGGTTTAATCTTTTTTTTTTTTTTTAAGCCTTATGATTTTTATGTCAGTCTCATGATTTTGGGGGGGTTTCTGACTCATGATCTTTGAACTTCTGAGGCTGGCACTACTGGTATGCACAATAAAATCCCATTGTTTTTCTTAGGGTTTTCTTTTATTTATTTAGATTAATACAGAACATAAATCATGCCAGTCCAGGATCTAAGGCACCTTTGTCCTATATTAATAATACAAGTCGACTAACGAAGACAGAAATAGAGGATCTTCCCAAAATCAAGAAGCGGGGGTGGAATAATCCCGCCAGCCAGAGATATGAACTGTAAATGGATATATCTCAACCCTCTCGAAAAGACTGGGAAAAGGGATTAGATATGCAGTATGCTCTGATGGTTAAAAAACATGGGCTGTGTTGGACCGTATGGGGAGGAGAGTGAGTTCCAAAGCTCAGGTGTCTCAGATGAAGATATACAAACACACAAAGTTCTTTTTTGTTCTGTAATATTCATAATCTGTCCTTTTGTGAGTGGTATCAGCAAATAGTGAGAGAATGCTCCGTAGGCGACACTTCCTAATAAAGGATTTGCCAAAAATCTTAAAAATGTATATATAAACAATAACATGTTTGAATATTTTGTCCATAATGTATTACAGTATTTGATGGCAGAATTTGTTGACCCCTAATATCAAGGCCTAATCACATTTCACTGTTTGTATCCTTAGTTTTTTAAAATAGTTTAATTTTCAGAATTTTCTACGTATTCTGTGCAAATATGGTAACCTGACAATAGACAGGGATACCTGGGAAGAGTATCTAGATAAGAGTCTCATCTATCTAAGGGCTTGTCTATGCGGTGCCTTAATGTGCACCAGCAGGGATGTAAATTCTAACGCATTTTAGTGTGTTGTGCACTAACTGGCATCTGTGGACCGGGCTGGTACACACTAAAAGTTCCCTAGTGTTCATTAATGTAGTTCCATTTCAAACAGTGCTACATCAACATGTACTAAGGCACATATAGTGCATGCCAGCAGGGTCTACTCGGGCCAGTTAGTGCACGGCACACTGGTACTCATTAGAATTTACACCCCTGCTGGTAGGAGCACGAAGGGCACTATATAGATAAGTGTTTAGGGTTATGTACCAGTGCCCATTACACCACAAAGTAAACTAGATTGGCTATAGCAAAATCCATAGTGGGCTTCTTTGAGCCTCTGGCTTTTCTCCCTTTTGAGATTGTAGAAAGTTCTGCTGGGGGTTAGAGGTTTTGTTTCTTGAGATATGGGGTGGTCGGTGTAGTGAATTCTAGTTCTGTTGCTAACATTGCTGTCAATTAGAAGACACTCATAGAAATACATTAGAGCAGGATCAAGCCTGTATATCTGTAGAGGACCTGCTATCTGTCTGTCTATGTATTTAAACTATGATAAATGTCATGGTATTGGAGCATCTTCCAGGGATTATATCTAATTAGGAGTCTGATCCTGCACTTAGAGATTCCCTGTTTGAGTGGGAGTTGCATTATTGGGCCCTAGATGCATAGCCGTTCCTAGGGTATGGTGAATCGGGGTGACTGCTCTGGGCCCCACGCTTTGGGGGGCACTGCAGACTGGCATGATTGGCCGGTGCGGTCGTCCTGGAAGTGACGGGTCTGTCCTGGAAGTGACAAATCTGTCACTTCCGCCCTGGGCCCTGCACCCCCCTTAGGGACAGCCCTGCCTAGATGAGTCTGAAACTTGAAAATTTTGATATACAAGATTCATACAAATATTTCTTCATTTTCAATCTATGTGAGTTCACACCCCCTTAGTCTTGTTTTTGAGTCCTGGCTTCAAAGGAACTCAACATGCAATTCATTTGAAACTGCCAAATTTCATCTGGTGTGTCACATCTGCACATTTTGCATGATTTTCATGTATACTCATAAATCAGCCCAGATTTGCTGAAAAGGTTCATAAACGTTAGCAAACCTTCTGATGAACCTTGTTTGACATTTAAGTTGGTAACAAAATACAACATTGGGGAGCTTTGCATGGTTTAACATTTCATACCTATCTATTGCTAATGCATTCTTCTAGCACAGACTAGGAACATATTTGACCCGCCAGTCTATGATGAAGTTCATCTAGTCTCGTTCAAGGTCTGGAGTGCTCTGCTCTTCTCCCCAAAGGACTGGAGAAAAAATAACCTGTGGTGAAAGTTCTCCTGTAGCCCAGAAACTCGTCGCTGACTGTTCACCAGGGAATATTTATTCATTTTGTTTTAAAAACTTTCCCCCAGCAGTATGAACCAAAGCTTGCTGGGTTTTTTTCTTTATTTCTTTCTTTCGTGTTAGGAAGTATGTTTCCCATAAAAGGTATTTTCTGGCAGCAGAAATACTGCTGGAGCTGAATTACAGTATTATTCCCTCATATCTAAGTAGTTAATGTGAGTACACTTCTGGTTTTAAAAAATATCCTTGCAGCGCCAAACAGAGGGGTGTAATTTAAATTACATTTGTCCAGAGAAAATGGAATAAATCAAATAAATTAAGGGGACATACTTCAGCTAACCAAATGTTTTCAGACTTAGGAAAGGAATATGAACATATCACATTTGAAAATTTAGAATGAATCCTTTTTTTTCTGAACTGTTCAAATACAAAAGAGTCCAAATTGTTTTAAAGAATGAAAAATATATTGTTTTCATGTTCACATAATTTAGACATGGTTCTGCTGATTTTCTGCCGTTTTTCCCAAACGTTTCACCTTTGTGCTGAGCAGAAGTAGGTTATGTTCCAGTTCAAAAGGAAAATCTTTGAAAAAGTTACAAGTCTTTGAATATAAGATTTAAAATGGGCTTACAATAGTGAGGTATGAGTATGTGATATTATACAATTTGAATTGTGTTGAGGTGAACAACTTGATGTGGATTGAAGTATGAAATCAGTATGAAATGTGATTCTGAATGTCTTTATCAGAATTAATAGGCCTCATAATGGCCATGGGGAGATGAAATTAGAGGTCTGGAAGCAACTATTGTTAACTGATAAATCATTCAAGTAGGAGAGAGATTTGGTGTAGTAGTAGATCCAAGGAACAGTGTTGCTGACTGCTGAGGATTCAGTTTGGAGCTGTAATTGGTATATGTGTTCTGATTGGTTAATATCTTTCCAAACCTCAATATTGTTATATTGTGCTGCAGTGTACAGTGGGAGATTCTGTCTTATCACATGGCTTCAGCCAGTCATGGAGTATGGATATTTTTCTTGTATGTTGCACTGAAAATGTTCATGTAAGAGAAAGGATGAGTATTCTTAAGGCCAGGCAAACATATTACATTTCTCAACATTGCCCACTGAAAGTCAGAACTTTTAGGAGTATTAATATAAAATGATAAGTAGCATCAAGGTAGAGTAGTTGTGAAGGTGGTAAAAATAGTTTCCAGTCAGATAAGAGCTTTTATCTCAAACCTCTCTCTGGCTTAAACAAAGGATTATCTTACTCACTTCTCCTCCTAGTATACGTGCTACAGTAGCCGTATCTCTGTCTTTCTCTCAGCTATGAAATAGCCTTAAAGATTTAATCAAATAAAATGTTAAGCAAAAGATAAAATGGGTAGTAAGAAGATACAACCTGTTTGTGGTAAGATACAACTGTCTATTTTCCCCTCTTAGGACTTCATAAGACTTCATTTGCCTTTCTATGATGACCTGTGTTAAGGGTGTTGTGTAAAAAGAAACTGTACTGCAGTGGTTGCTTTGACAGGAATTCTGGTTAACACAGCCTGAATTTGTCCTGCAGCTCCAACCTCATGCATGCAGTTGTGGCAACTCCTCCACTCCTTTCAGTTCAGGTGGCAGAGGGGTAGGGCCATAGCCCAGCTCTCTTGGAAAAGCTAGCACCAGCACTGGGATGGTGCAGTGGCTTGACCTTCTCCGGGGGGCAATTATTGTTATTACCATAGTATCTAGGAGCCCTAGTCATAGACCAGGACCCATCGTCCTAGGTGTTATACAAACACAGAACAAAGACTGTCCCTGCCCCAGAGCTTGCAGTCTAAGTTGGTGTGAGTGGGCTCTTTTTGACCGCATACTACTCATCGAACCTGAAATTTGTCCCCTCATTTCAAGGGTGCTGGAACAATTTGTATAGTAGGGGTGCTGAAAGCCGTTGAACCAAACTGTAACTCTGTTTATGATGAAAACCATGTCAAGCCAGGGAGCACGGCAGCCGTGCCTAATTCCAGGAGCCATGCCTCATTTTGTTCTGTAAAGGAAATATACTGTTAGATTACACTGTTGATTTTATGTATTGTGCATTTAAGGCCAGATCTTTGGCTGGTGTAAAGGATTCACTTCAGTGGACCAAAGCTGATTTACACGTGCTGATTAAGTTCCAGTTATGTCAGAGTTCTACACATTCTCATACTGGGAGGTGCTGATGGAATAAATGAATGTTTTATGATTAGAATTAGAATGGCTGATTTTTACGATGTGTTCTGTGGTATTGTAGAGTTACATAAATGTCTGTAGAGACTACAATTTTGTTGCAAGCTTGATCTTCATCTAAAATTGGTTGACCCATCTCTCTGACCCTGATTCTATATCCTTTCTGGTTCCCCCTTCCATGCCTCTGCATACATCTTCCTAAACTCCTGTCCCTTTACATTTCTCCCCAGTCTTCTCCAAGTCTAACTATGGTACTAATTATTGATTGAACACTGACCACATAATAGGGGACGTGGCTCTGAAACCTCACAGCCATATTCTCTACACCTAGAATTGAGCAGCAGGTTGTGATGTTTTGCTCAGGCCACCCAGAACTGTGAGCCACTGTGTTACTGCTTTGCCTCACCAAGAATGGGCTTTGCTGCTGCTAAGCTGTGTGTCAGCTCTCTGGCACACAGAGACAACCTGTGAGGTTAGCTGAAGACTTACACTTCTCTTCAATATAACAACACTGAGAAATGTTCTTGTAATAAAACAATAAGTTTTATTAACAAACAGAGTTTAAATGATTTCAAATAAGAGTGAAAGAGAGATGAAAGGTTACAAAGAAAACAAAATGTGCTTTCTAGTGACTAAAACTTAACTTTAGCAAGTTACAATCTGTGTCTAAGCAACTTTCTCATCTACAATCAGTTCTCAGAGAGTTCCACCAACTGGGTTGAAAGACCCACTTTTCTCAGTTTTCAAGGCCTCTTTTCTCCCTCAGGTGAGGATGCCAAAATGGCTTTCTATTTCTGCCTGTATTTCCCAAAGTCCATTGCCTCTGTTTCAAAAGCCAGGAAGGCTTCCTGGGGGTACAGCTTCCATCCCCCATCGTGGTTGTTAAGTGGTCATTTCCCCCACTTGCCAGTTTGATGGCTTTGTTTACCTTATATGTAAATGTACTTTCGTTTTTTCTGGCCTCACCTTGCTCAATTTACATTGGAGACACAGTCAAGCAGGTGAAACAACATTCCTTTGTCTAGAACAGGCTGGGATTATGCACTGCTTGCCAACCATATTTTAAGAACATATTTTCCAGCAATCATCTATTATTCTTTATACACCACCATACAAACATCCCACAATAATACTATCCATTTGCATATAACACCTTACATGCTGCCTTTTAGATACAGATCATGACCACAGTGTGTTGAGGCAATGAGTGTGTCAGGTCTGATGTGAGTTAAGATATGATGTGCCCTCTGCCAGTTGGCATTGAGGGGCTTCCAAAGTCACACAGGTAGAGGAAGATTCTAAATGACATCCCCTGTCATGCTTGAAAACAGTTTAACAGAGAATGGGGAAGATCTGCCTGATGGCTCTCAAATGGGAGGATTTCATTATCCATCATCTTTAATATGTTATTTCATTGTTTTTGGATTGGCCCCTAATGAGTTTCGAGAGTTTAAATCAGATTGGTTTATAAAATCCGTGGGATAACAAGGTTATGTAAGGAACTCTGTATTCTTTTATTATTTTACAATGGCTTCACTGTATTACTCTTATCCCAAGAAATCCTGCAGAGCCATCACTGTCATTTGATGCTCATATCTGCTACATTGGTGACACATAAAGAGGTTCCTGGTGCATAGTGGGGTTGGCTGATGCTTTTGATCTATCATGATGCTTTCTCCTTCTGTTGTATTATGTTCAGCTGGGGCTCATTGTATGCATAATACAACCAAGAATGATTAGTTTGTTTTGTCTTCCGATTGTAGTATGGTGTAAATAAATCTCCAGCTAAGGGGCAGGGAGAAAAACAGCTTAATGAGTGATGATGTTAAGTGTATCTAGTATTAACAAACTAAGGCCAGACTCTACTTGTGCACAATTTACACCAGTTGAGGGTCTGGCCTTCTTGTTATGCAAAAGTAATGAGCCAGGAAAGAGCAGGTTTCAGAGAAAGTGGCATTATAAAGAAATTTTGTTTATTATCTGCTCAGTGTGAAGACCTCCCTCTCTGTGCAAGATTGTTTCCCCTGAGTAAAAATTACCATAAATGTTCTGCAACAAGGCATCTAGTTAAATACTTGGGAAGGTGGCAAGAAGTATTTAGCTCTGCAGACACATGATTCCGTGTTGACTGAAGTTGGTCAGAAACCTTCATTACTTTTTATATTTCACCTATCAATAGTGCCTGAGACAATCTAAATAACAGGAACAGGTAATGAAGCTGCTTTCTTCACTTGCTTTCTCTGTCTTTTTTTTTCTATAGTTACATCGCAAACCAGCGGAAATTAGAAAGTATCAATAACAATGAAGTTGGACTTTATGTTGGACTGAAAAACCTGTGAGTATCTGACTTACTATTTTTGTTTAACATTAATATTTGTAGTTTCTCTTACAATAGGATTTATAGGCCCCAGTCAATGAGCAGGGCCTTATTGCGCTGGGCACAATACAAATATGAATTAAAAAAAGACAGTCGTTGCCCCAAAGAGGTTACAATTTAATTACTTACAAATGATTTGGGTTAATTGTAATCCCAAATCTTATTCTAACCATTATTATTATTTATTAATCAATTTTATTTTAACTGACCAACACTAACAATTTTAACATTATATGTTTTCACAGAACCGTGGTGGATTCAGGCTTAAAGTTTGTGTCCCGTCAGGCATTTCTGAAAAACACCAACCTGCAGTACATGTGAGTCAGAACAGCTCATGTCTTGTAGGTCAGAACTACCCAGAGCTTATTACTTCCCTTCCCTTTCTTCTCATTCTCCTGGTATAAAGTGTTTTAAAGAAGGAGGTGTTTAAGGATCTTTTGCTAAAAACTTTGGCATAAAAGTGGAACTGTATTATAAGCAAGTGGTGCGGGGGCAACCTGTTAATTTTGTTGTGCTGGATCATTTCTGCTTTGGACTTGGCAAAGGATGAGTAGTCCAGAGTCCTCTGTGAAAACAACTCAGAAAAATGACCAGCTCAGTTTCTTCTGTTTTTGTCGGTTTGCTTACATGTCCCTGAAGAAGATAGGTGCCTGTCAGTTTGGGCTTGTCTACACAGTATGTTAGTCCGCACTAAAGGGGTGTAAATTCTAGTCCACACCAGCATGTCACACACTAACTGGCCCATGTGGATTCTGCTGTGGTACACTAAAAGTTCCCTGGTGAACATTAATGTAATACTGTGTGGGACCACGTTAACACACACTAAGGAGTTTTTAGCACGTGCTACATGGACCAGTTAGTGTGCGATATGCTGGTGAGTAGAATTTACACCCTCCTCCCCCCCCACCCCCGGTGCAGACCTATGCACAGTGTAGACAAGCCCTTTGAGAAACATAGAGCTGAACTCACTCCTACTTCTCATATTTAGGATTGTGGTCTCAATTCCGCAAGGTGCTGAAATGAGCAGCGGGGGTTTAGCACATTACATGAACTCTAGTTCAGGAAAGCATTCAAGTAAGTGCGTAAGTCTATCACTATTCAGCAAAGCTCTTAAGCACCTTCTTAACTTTAGGCATGTGTATGAGTGAATCAATGAGACTTAAGCACAGGTATTAAGTTAAGCAGGTGCTTGATTGAGTGCTTTGTGTAATAGAGATGGATTGCTGAATTGGGGCCAGGACTGGGTGCTGTTATACTACAATAAATTCCCTTTCTGCAATTTTGTTTTCCAAGAAAAATATGTCATAGGAGGATAAAATTAATAGTAATTTAACCAAAAACATATGATATCTCAATTTGCTGGTAGCAGTAGTAGGCTGTTACCCCTTATGTGGCCAAACTATGAGAGGGAGAATGTAACACACATTTTACAGGCATGTTAAATTATTTCATCTAGTCATTAATAAAACAAATTGCTTTGACCAGAGCCATACCAATGCAAAACCATAGAAATACCATATAAAGTAAGAGCTACTAGTTGGGTATATACTTGCTTTTCCTATGACAATTGGTCATTAAATTATGATTTCCTCCTGAGCAGTGATACAATAGGGATTAGTAATCTTGCCAAACATATAAAATGGCTGGGTAAGACTGAAAATGATTACTTAGTGCCACTTGTTATATTTACAATAGATGAGCTAAAGTGATAGCGCAATTAGCATGAAGGTAGTTCTGCCTAGGCCTTTGGATTTATTATTTCTGTAGAAAAATTCATTTGTTTATTCTTTACATGATTTCTTAATGATTTTAAAAAATCTGCCCAAAAAGCCTGTTGTTTCAAGGTCTGGGACCATTGAAATCAGTGGCAATGCTCCTGTTGACGTCACTGGGAGCAGGATGGACCCTGAGATGTGGTCTGGGCAATGAAAATTGTGAAAAACTGAAATCAGTCATGTTTAATTAATAGTAACCTTCTCAGCAAAAGACTAAGGAAAATCTTACATTTCATTTTAAAGCAAAAGTTTATGTCTAGCCATTTGGAGCTTATTGGGATTTTTTTTACAAACAAATATTCTTATGAAGATTAAAGCTAATTGTAAGAACTTTAATTTTGCTAATGAAAATATTATGGCTGTAATCCTCTCACAGGAGAAATCTTTAATGCAGTCACAAGACTTCACTAAAAAATAAACACTGTATTCTTACAACATAAATAATAATAGCATATAATAATATCAGATGCTAATGAATCTACTAACACGCAGCTATTCAAATGCTTTTTGGCATTTACTTATTTTCTAGGCCAAACCTTTGTAGCCAAAATGCCTTTCCACAACTGATGTATGATCATAGAATACCAGGGTTGGAAGGGACCTCAGGAGGTCATCTAGTCCAACCCCCTGCTCAAAGCAGGACCAATCCCCAATTTTTGCCCCAGATACCAAATGGCCCCCTCAAGGATTGAACTCACAACCCTGGGTTTAGCAGGCCAATGCTTAAACCACTGAGGTATCCCTCCCCCCCTGAGCTATCCCTCCCCCCCCAAAATTTTGGCCCAGATCCCTAAATGGCCCCCTCAAGGATTGAACTCACAACCCTGGGTTTAGCAGGCCAATGCTCAAACCACTAAGGTTCAGTAATAATGTAAACAACAGAAAGTGAAATGCTCCAATAGATATCACTTAAATGTAATTAAGAGCCTTGCTAGTTTAATTCTGGTATTCTCATTGACCTTAGACTCAAATTACTCAACAATCACCTTTAAAAGCTATTAAACAGAACTGTTGTAGCAATGCTGTAATTTATAAACTCAGCAGCAGTAACAATGTTTTTTTTAATAGACCTGTTTAATGCACTTTCTTTACATTATATTAATACCTTTAAATGTAGCAATAAAGGTCACAAGTAGTGAATATTTACTAAAACATTAAAAAGCCATTGTCATGTACCAAGAATGTACATAATTGCATACATTTTATATATTCAAATCTACTTTGGTGTTTTTAGTGTGCTATCACCGTGGTAGCCGAGTGCTGTGGGCTTGACTAGATTAAGAAGAGAGATCTACATTAGCTATATATCTAACCCTGACCTAACTACAGCCTTTCTCCTTTTCCCCGTTGTGTAAATACAGGCTAACACTTTTTATCTTGATATAGCTGGTTGAGATTGGCCTCAGGCTCCTCACTAGAGTCGACCTTGAACAGCTAAATCAAAGTTAACAGTGCTAACTTGTATCTACAGTAGGGAACAGTTTGTGGTTAGGTTGGGATTAGCTAACACATGTTTAGTAACAGGGACTGGGGAGTTGATCTGATTTTTTTTTTAATCACAGTCTAAATGTGCAGTACAAGGGTTTTTTTTGTGTGTTTTTGTGGTAAATGAGAAACGGATCCGAAGTAGAGTGCATGAAGCTGGTTTTACCCTACTTTTGCCTCCCCTCCCTCATCTTCTCTTTACTTCCCAAGCTGTTGAGCGGAGCTTGGCTGTAGCTCAAGATCTAGGCCCTTAACTCTAAGTTAACAAAGTCTTATGTGTGTATATACTTACTGTTGTGGATGCTAGCCATAATAATTCTTTACTATGATATTGAACTAAGGAGTTAACTTATAATTACCGTTCCAGAAAAAAAACAACTGTGTCTTTCCCAACCATCTAGTAACCCTGGTCTATGCCTATTCACTTACTGTGGATTGAAGGGACCAAAGCAGAGATTTTAGTAATCAATATAAAGTGCTCAGTTTATGGAAAATATATATAACAATAAATATACTGACATAATATAGTTCAAGATGATATATATAACATAGGGCTCAAGAATTTCAATTGAATTAAATGCCAGTTTGAAAAATCTGAAGGCCCTTAACTGCACAGAAGAAAAGACTAGTCATAAAGCCCTAAATGTGTCAGCCCATAACCAAGAATGCAGTTGAGCATTTTTCTTATTGTTTTCCATAAATACAGTGAGCCTTATTCTGATCTTATGTGCACTGGCATAAGTCAGAAGTAACTCCACTGAAGCTACTTGGCTGGTGTAAGCGAAAGGAGAGTCAGGCCCATGGAGTTTCTTATCATTTTTCAAAATTGTGTTTCATAAAGATGGCGTAATCCTTGCTCCTGTGAGTAGCCTCACTTAAATCAGTGGGCCAGATTCTCCTCAGCTTTGCACCTTACCTAGTCATTTACACCTGTGCAAAGTGACAGTTTGGTAAGGTAGCATGTTACCCCCGCCCCCCATTTCACAGGTGTAAATGGCTATGTAAGGTGCAAGGCAGTAGAGGATCAGGCCCACTGATTTGACTGAGTTAAGTACTATTCATATAGGCATGGCTCGCAGTACTGGGCCCTAAAGCACTGGGTCACCTAACCTCCAGTCTCCTAACACAGAGTTTGTCTAGCTCATGGAAAGAAGTTACGGTTAGGTCAGGGTTAGCTAACATGTGGTAGCTAATTCTTACTTACCCACAACATCTTCCCTGGTGTAGATGCAAATTACACCTTTAGCCTTGATTTATCTGGGCAAGATCAAATCTAGGGAGGGCTAAGGCAGACCAAGACCAATTAAATCAAGGTTAAAGGTGTAACTACATTAATCCATGGTTTAAGTGCAGATTTCAATGCAACATTAACTATGGAGCCCCTCTCGTGCCTTCGTAATACTGTATAAAATGCATATGGTATTTTGGCTCATACTACTAATTTGCACTGGGCTGTTGGCAGTGTTACAGTTTACTGTTGCTCTCTATACCATTAATTAGTGCACTGAAAGAACCACAAGAAAAAGTACCCCTTTTCTGATTTGTGGAGGAAAGGTGGGGAACATTTTTTTACAGGTTTGGGAGTGAGGCATTTCTGATTAAGATGAACATTTCTCTGACCTAAAAAACTTGAAAAGAACCTTTCAGTTAATTATATTTGGAAGCAGTAAATGCTTAATTGACATAAAACCCCCTAATGTTAGCATTTTACAATTTGCCTTTTGATCTCTCTCTTATTGCACACACGGTTTGAAAAGAATAACTAAAAGGCTTATGTTGAGGATGTGTGCTAGCATGTGGTTGGGGTTAGATGAGCGCAGAGTGCAGTGCAGACTCAAAGAAGGTATGGGAAACACCCATTTTGCTTATGGATAAATAGGAATGTAACTAACATCTGGACTTTACACAGGTCCTTTTGAAATGAAATCCACTGTTTTTTCTGCATGGCTAGAAGTGTTGAAAGGTGAAAATTTTGTCCAGTGTTGAACTTGTTTATGAAGTTAGCCATCAAAACAAGGTGCATGTTGAATTACGAATCTTCAAAGCCATATTGGGCTATCAGAAGAATTTAGATCCCTATCCATCTCCTGTTGAACTCAGTGGAAGGAAACCCACAGATTTTCTTCGTGGTTAGATTGGGCTCAATTTTCAAAACAACACTGTTTCTATATTTTGGTTATGAAAACCAGAAATACTAATAAAATCTAATGTTCTGTTTTCTCACAGTAATTTCTCCAGAAATAAGCTCTCGAGTTTGTATAAGAAGACTTTCCGCCATCTGAATTTGTCTGATCTGTAAGTAGTGGGTTTTTTTTAAATGAAGATTATTTGTGTGTTGGAAATAGAATAGCAGTCTGAGAGCTTTTAGGGCTTGATCCACTGAAGTCAATGGGTGCCACTGACTTTAGTGGGGCCAGAGTTTCATCCCGTGTCTTTAGAAAAGGTAAGTGGTCTTTGGATGATGACATTGTTTAAAAAAGGTATTAATTTAATGCAATACTGTAGCAAAACACCATGACATTTGCTTTCTCTCCAGTGCAACACAAATTAATCTGTGGATAAAACTTGCTTTTCCTCATCAGCTTTAAAGTGTTCTATTCTGAAATAGTTTCACATGAAACTATTGTTTTTTGGATTAATGAAGGTGGAAGCCTGAAGTACCTTCTCTCTGTAGTATAGTAAAAAATTAACCACTTGCAGATCTTCATGTTAAGTGTTTTCCTCATTTTCTTGTATTTTACTGGCCTTGCAGCAGTTATGTGTTGGGCCATTCAATAATGTTTTTCTTTTCCTGAAAACAAAATTGTTCTGAACTGAAATAGATTTTACATTACAAATATTCTATAGCCATGTGGTTAACATACATTTTGCTTATTCTGGTTGTTTAAACTATGCATCTGTATTCTAGGCTCTTTTAAGCAGGATGTATGTATATGTATTAACATAGAACTTTCTCATATTTAATCATAAGTGAAAAAAGAGCCATACAATACTTCTGGTGTAGTAATTATTGGTATTCCTGTTTATAGGTTGGGTTAACTTACACACAGAAGAGGTTAAGTATTTGGGCCCTGGTATTTAGGGTTTGCTCCACTCAGTGTTGCAACACCTAACCACTTAAGGAGCCTGCAGGCCAGGGGAATTGTCAGTCACAAGGTAGGCATCCAGACTCCCCATACAATGCGTGGGGAACGTTAGGTGCCTAAAGAAGGGACTTTCAGAAGCCAGTAAGCTGAACAGGTTGTTCTGAAATGGGAAGGTTTCTGGTTTCTCAGAGCTCAGTACAAGATCAGGGCCCTGGAGATATAAAGTAGACAAGTCAGAAATATTAGCCAAGAAGAATGTGTTGTAATCTCAGACATCTTTTGGAGTATGTTCTCATTTCAGTATAGGAAAAATGAAGTGCACAAATCCCTGGCACCAAAATGAGATTATGCCCCTTAGGTATGTTCTGTTGATGATTAAGGTAGTATAATCACTCTACAGTCCACAGAACTTCATTCACTGGAATTTTCTTTCATCATTTGGTAATCACTGAGCATTCAAATGGAAAGAATAGCTAGTTGCAAAATGCTTCCATTTGATCTGTTCTGTTAGGTATCTGTAATTTTTTCTAAAATCCCAAACACTCCTTACATTCCTCTCTCTGCACCTGTCCATCCAAAAAAAGGCACTTTTACCTGACATCTGGCACTTTCACCTCTATATTTGGTAGCTGATATCATCTCAGCTATAAAGATGATACTGTTTAAATTGGTGCACAGTATCTTAATGCACAAAGCAAGCTGTTGAAGCAAAAACATATTGTCTGGGGTTCTATTAGTGTTACTGAACAACTAGGAAAAGTTATGGAGCCATTTTTGCCCCCTGGATTTCACAAGTGTAACTGATAGCCTGATTTGGCTCAGGGTGACTGTGAAAAAGTACTGACTTCAATTCTAAGCCCAAATTCTGCAGGCATTTATGTCAATATATAGCTGAAATTACTCCACTGTATTAAATTGAATAACTTCAGTTTACACATGAGCTATACTGACCTCCTCTGGACCACTCTGTTATCAGGTGACCAATTTCTTATAGGTGTCATGGTTGAACTGGGTTTTGAAAGGGATTTGAAGGTGCGAAAGGTAGTAATTTACAAGTTAGTACAGTGAGATCACAGTGGATCATGTTGATCTTTTTGAAGATGTTAGTGTGATCCTGTGCAAAGGAAGAAGAGGGCTCAAGATTGGACTCTAGGAGGGAACTGAAGATTCTAAATAAGCAAGAGGGGTTGTGGGAATTCAGTTCAATGAAGGGTTTTGGGAATTCAATTCCATGCTGGTAGAAATGTAGTGCTTATTGGCAAAGCGTCTGGCAGAAGTGGAGTAGGAGAGAATACATTTGTAATGTAATCATGGGATTTATGCCATCGGCATTCAACAGTTTGGGAGCAGGGACAGAGGAAATGGATGTTAAGAGTGAGCCAGAGTTAGGAAAAATGGAATAATACTACTTCCCTACCGCATAGCACATTGCAAGGATAAATGATTAATGTTTGCGGTGGTTAGATACTACAGTGCTGCGGGGCCATATAAGAAGGTAGAGAGACAGGATGTAGAGGTAAGACAGGTATTTGTAGAGGTGAGAAGGCATGTGGGAACAGGGATGGTGGGGAGAGAGGAGGATATAGAGTTGGTAGTGGTAAAGTGGGGAGGACAGAATGGATGAAGGTGAGAGAGAAAAAGCAGGAAAGTGGAAGAGACAGTGAGCTAGGGAAGAGGTAGGGTGTGCCTGTTGGAAAAGCAGTGGGAAGACATGGTATCAATAGGACAGTAAAACTGTTGTTCAGTTGATCAGACAATAGGGTGGCAAATAGATTGACAAGTAAAGGAGATGATTGACATCGGTGAGAATCCAGAGAATGGAGGGAAAACTGAGTATTGGAGGCGGGATCTGAAGGATAGAATGTTGCCCATAAATAGCTTGTGAGAAGTTTGCTTTAAATCTGACTTGTGGGTGTACTCTTGATAGAAGGCACTTGAATCAAAGTGTAAGTGAATGAAATTTCAGGCCAGGGTGAGCTGGAAGATGTTCTCCAAACTCTGGGGAGAAGGGAAACAAGAAGCCACTTTGAAAGGATTCTGCTTTTAAAACAAAATTGTAGCTGCGACTGCAGAATTACAGCAAATGAGATGAAAATGTTTAATTGCTACTCACTGAGCCAGTAAGCGCATGGAAGGGACAATCATGCTTCTATTCCTCCCCTTTCTGCAGAATGTCACCATGGTTTGACTCCCATGGGAAGTCAAATCACATTTAAAACAATGGAAGAAAACAGTTGCTTGGTTATTATTAACCAAAGCAGAGATTTTTAAAAATAAATTCTTATTCACACAAGTAGTGCCATTGAAATCAACTGGATGACTTGTGCTAATATAAATTATCCACAGAAGGTGTTGCAGCTCAGGTAGACAGACTCACGCTAGCTCTGCTTGAGCTAATGTGCTAAAAATAGCTGTGTTGATGGTTTTAGCATGGGTGGCAGCTTGGGCTAGCCATCTGAGTACAAACCCACTCAGAACCCTAGATATGCACCCTGAGTTGACACCCCTGTTACCTCTGGCTACATGGCTATTTTTAGCATGCTAGCTCAAATAGAGCTAATGCATATCTATCTACCTGAGCCGGGAAGCACACTCCCAGCTGCAGTGTAGATGTACCTTATGTGTGAAACTTGGGGAAACATGTTACTTTTCTGGGAAACTGACTCATGGGTTTGTCTTGATTTTCTACAAATTTGACATTTTAAATTGCTGCCTAATAATGAGAATGCAGCTTTTAATGCTTAAGGCAACAGATTTTGTGGGCAACAAGAATATAGCTTATGTGCATCATGGTCATTTGTGGAGTTTCATTACTCTTTTTATAATGAAATGTCTTTAGGGGTCACAAAGAAACCCTGACAAACATATCAGTTGGAACTCACCTGAGCTTTTGGGAGAAAAGGTGAAATCCTGGACCATTTCTGCGTCAGGCATCTGGATTGTCTCCATTATACTTCATGCAGGCTTATCACATTACACTGGGCTAAGGTTTTCATGAGTATTGAAATTAGAATCAGATAGGCTGGCTAAACTCTGATTGAAATTCCATGTAGTGTGCTGTATAGCTGTGTGGTGTTTATACACTGAATTACAGCCCTTTTTTTAATTAGGTTCTGGTTGATATTAGTTAAAGCCTTTCACTGTGTCATCTTCCAGAGTCATACGGATGATTTCTTCTTAAAGGTGTGTGAAATTCTTGTTTACAACTAGAGTTGTTAAACTTTAATCATAATATGGGACTGAATGGGTCCACAAAGAGTCCACCACGTACAGTGATGAAGTCTTTTCAGGAGTGTTCTTTATAAATCAGTAGACCAAAATCCACTATGGAACAGATTCTGATCTCCATGTAACTGGTAAAAATCCAAAATGATTTCATTGAAGTGAATAGAGTCACTCCAGATTTTCACGGGTGAAACTGAGATCAGAATCTGGCCCTGTGTGTGGTATCTCAGATCGGTGATAAGCACCATGGACCAGATCTTCAGTTGGAGTAAATGGATTATAGCTCTGTTGACTTCAGTGGAGATGTACCCATTTATACTATTGAGGATCTGGCTCCATAATTTTATTAAGCAAAGTATTTTGCTTCTAGGCTGCATTTGGAGTGACATTTAAAAACAAACCTCAACAAAACAAAAAAACACACTGCAATGTTTCTAGACAGATGATGTCAACTGATTTTTTTTTTTAAATGATTTCATTTTTGCTGTAGGATTCTAGTGGACAATCCATTCAAGTGTTCCTGTGATGTTATGTGGATCAAGATATTTCAGGAGACCAAGTTTTCTAACACAGAGACTCAGGATTTTTACTGCATAAATGACAACAACAAGAGGATACCCCTTTCGGACATGCAGATCCCCAACTGCGGTAATATAATTTAAAGTAAAACAGTTATGAAGTTAAGTTACTGCCAGGCAGGAAAAGCAAACACTCTTTCAGCTCTTGGCTTCAAGATGGTATATTTGCCGCTGTATGAAGTCTCAGGAGAAGGTCCCTCTGACTCTTTACACCTTGTAGATTAATATTGTGAGCTTTAGTTAGAATGTTTTTTTTTAATCTTTTAAAATAAACTGTTGCTCAGAAATGCATCAGAACAAAATATCTAAATATAGAAATGGTATATATATATTCATTAAATTGAAAAGGATGCTTTCAAGATGAACAGACCCAAAATGTTACCTACCTTAAAAATGTAATTTGTAGTTTTCATAGAATCCCTAGATTAATAGAATCTTTATTTTCCTTTAAAAATGAATGTTATTAGCATTGCATTTTCAAAACTCAGGCTATAAATTGTGCCTGTTTAAAAAGAAAACACACAAGCAAATAATTCTGTATTTTTCCATGCAGATCGAAGTAACTGTGTGCAAACAGAGTGAGGGAAACCCTGCAGAGTCCACTTTGTATGGGTTACATGAAGCAGACTCTGCAGGTTTCAGTTTGCAGCATTTGGCAAAATACCAATTTCCACCGGTTTGAGGAGAAATTGTATGATAATTCTCATCTCCTTGCTTCAGTTGCTTCCTTCCACAGGGTCCTGGAACAATTGTCAGGTAGTTTCACTTCTTACTAGTTGGAAAAAGTATTCCTTAGCTTCAGATCTAGTGGCAGGGGGAGCAGCTGGGCTTGATTCCTCTCCTGAGCACAGTTGTTTCTGACTCAAATTGCAACTCACTAACAGATAGTAAGTTTCATTTTGTTTTTCTTGATGGGCAGAGAGAGAGCACAATGAAGCAAGCTTGGAGGAAAAGAAGGAAGGAGAGTAGGGCAACACACAGTGGATAGATTTGGGTGGGGAAAGAGGCAAAGAAGAGTGAATTGGAGGGGGGACGGGAAAAAGGTAGAAATAAACTCTTTCTTTCTTCTGTTGTATCTGCCCTCTGCAGCTCTAACCTTTCTGAGTGCTTCACAACACCAGACTGCTCTTCTTTTCAGCACTCCCAACTGGGGCTGAAACCCATAACCAGGGAGGAAAATGGGGTGGAAATCAGATGAATGCTCTGTTTCATATAGATGCTGTTGAGTACATGCTCCTGTCATGGCAATGTGTGTCAAGCAGAGCAGAGAGCGCTGGTGATTGGAGAGCAAAGAGCATGCAGGTATTTAGTAGCTCTCCCATGTTGCCAGCAGTGTCAGTGGACGAAGAAGGGAAGAGATGGGCAAGAGTGCAGGGGAAAAGCAGCATGGGATGCAAAATACAAATCTCTTTGAAGTACTCTGTAATCTCAGTCCAGCACTGAGCAAATTTCCCTTCAGCTGCTGCTGAACTTGGCTGCTCTGCTTTGAGGGGCCTGAGGGAGAGCTGCTGCATCTTCCAGGTCTTTGGGAGGACTGGAGGCAGTAGGCACAAGGCAGGGGTGTTGGCACAAAACACTGGAAGCCAAAAACAGTCCCTGTTCTGCTGCAGCTGGTCAGAGCCAGCATAGGGACCCCATAATCCTTAGCTAGAACCCCACTGGTACCTAGAGATTCCCTTAACTCAGCAGTTTTCTGAGTTCCCAGCACTAAGGATCATGGGACTTTTACTGAGTCATTGAGTGACTGCAGCAAGTTTGGGTGTGTTTCTCAGCCTGTGGTGCCTTGTGTGTGGGAGGTGTGCCTCCTGCCACATAAGAGAGCTTTGCAAGATCGGGGGAGTCATTGGCCAATCTGGTGGTCCTTTCAAAGGCCACTGCAAATGGTCTACACTAGAGCAGGAGAAGGAGGAAAGGGGGTTGGAGACCCTGTGTGTGGAGGCTGTACTTGAGAGGCCTGTGTTTTGGAGGAGGAGAAGGGGTGGTTGTGTGAACAGCAACACAGGACCACAAATTGTTCATGTGCCTGGTCTGATGTTCATGTTTGTGCATGGAACTTAAACATACTTGATTATGGGTAGACTTGTTTTTCTCTTTAACTCTTAGCTCAGCCCTAAGTGAACATTTGTACCATAATATGGCATTACAGTTTACACCCTTGGGTGACACTACACAAACAAATCCAGAGCATGATATCAATGCTAAGTCTGCCATCTCCCAGGAACGTAGCAGACACTTAAAGGAGACAAATCACAACATCCATGTGAGCACGACCTACATTCTGAAACTCTTTTAAGAAATCATATATTGAGCTACTATTTTTAACAGTATCTCTCTGATACTTATTTTACATTGCTTAGGTTTGTGTGGACTTAATTTTCAGAAAACCCACAGTTCCATAGACTGTAGCTGTGGCTTCCGCTTTGAAAATGAGAAACCATATCTTTAATCTTTTCCCCTGCAGATATTTTTCCAAAGAAGTTAGTCTGTTTAATTTTCTAACAAAATACAAGTTAACAGAGGCTAATTGTTATCTAACTATAGGAAGAAAGAAACCTTTGGTTTGGATTGAGTAATAAATGTCCATTCTTTACAGTTTTCTTCCTCTTCCTATGAATTAACTACCCCTACCCTTTCTTTTGACTTTGATAGGTTTTGTGGGTGCTCAGGCCTTTGTAAGCTATATTGTCACCTAACAGAGTAAAACCTTGCTAATTTGTCCTAATGACTACTACTACATTAATTACTGCAGATTGTTTAATTTTCTGAATCAGCAACTAAGCAAACAACTTTGATTTTAGATAAAAATTAAGGACACTGTCTGACAAAGTACTTTGTTAATTTATTCTGGCAGGTGTAATTAATTATTGATGGTAATACTGCATAGTATAGTAGTAAGCATTTTGTAGTATAAGTTGTAAAAGTCTTGGTAATAGGGCACCTTGCTACTGTGTGCTGCTAATAAATGGTTTCTTGGTTAGAATTCTCTGGTTTGCAGATCAGTGAAGTGAGAATTTGTGAGGTTCTGTGGCACTGTACTTATTTATGTCGTTGAAATGTTCATTAATGGACTGGTTAAAGGCTAGTTGCAATTCAATTTTAGCTTTACAGTTGAACTTCCATAATCCACTTTTATGGTGAAAGCCAATAAGAACTACTGACAATAAAGTACTTTTTCTGACCTCTGATCAAAAGATCAAATTTGGGATATTTTTCTGTAGTCAGTGTCGAAATGAACAAATTTAAAACTGTCCAGTGAGTCACCTGTTAACAGTGTCTGCATTGAATAGGTAGTAAAGAAATAATTTTCTTTCCCTCACATTTAATGCCTCTGTTTCTGCCACTGTTCATAGATTCTCAACATCATTCCGTCTTGTATGACCAATCTACCTAATCAAAGATCTTATATGGCACATAGTGTGGTGTTTGATCCATCTATTTATTTTGATTATCCTTCCAGTGTTGCATATTTACTATATCATGCCACTTCGCTGCAAGTTATTTTTTCCTTGTCACTGGTTGTGTATCCTAGCCAGAGTTTCTTGGCCAGATTTTCAGAGAGCAAAAGCCTAATTTATTTGTTGTAGATGTGCCAGATATGGCAATTTCCTGCAATGACCTTGAAAGACTTATGGTATTGAGTTTATGTAATATTGTAGACCTGGATTGTATGTAACTACTTTGTGGGGTATATGGGACAAACATTGCAACCCCATGCAGTATCTTTAGGAACATTATTTTAAATGAATGGTTTATCTATGATTGTGTTCTTCTGCATGGGGGAGGGCTACCCCAAGTCCTACAGGAATTGAAAAGAGTGGGTGGTGATCAAGGAAAATCAGCCAGGTTGTAACCCCCGAGAGAGGTACAACCTCCTGGCGAGGTTCACTTATACTAGTTCAGAGTAGATTCTCCAGAGACCAACAGACAAAGAAAGGACCCTTGGATAAATATCCTGCTTTTAAACTGGCTCAAAGCCATCTTTTTGATCCAGCAAATGGATAGGACCTTCTGTCCAAGGAGGTCCCCAATGCTTTCTGGGAGGGGTTGGAAGGACTGACACCTGCCAGAGCCCAAGGTTGGAGCTGGGATGATCTTTGGTAAGCTTTTAACATGAATATAAGTTCTTTTATTGTTTCAGTATGTTTCCTCTGTAATGCTTTCACCTTAGGAATAAATATGCTTGCTTATAAAGAGCTGTGTGGCATAACTGCTGGCAATTTATCTGTTTACAGCAGGGGTTCTCAAACTGGGGGTTGGGACCCCTCAGCGGATTGCGAGGTCATTACATGGGGGGTCGCGAGCTGTCAACCTCCACCCCAAACCCTGCTTGCCTCTAGCATTTGTAATGGTGTTAAATAAATTAAACAGTGTGTTTAATTTATTAGTGGGGGTCGCACTCAGAGGCTTGCGATATGAAAGGGATCGCCAGTAAAAAAGTTTGAGAGCCACTGGTTTACAGCCTTTGAAGAGAAAGCAAAGCACAGATGCTGGCCTGTTTAGGCAAGCTGGCTTGCTGGGATATCGCAGTGTAAGGAGGATCCTGTGCAGCCTAGAAAAACCCGTCAGGAGTGGAAGAGATGCAGACCTCTACCCAAGTGAGGTGACAGCTGAGGATCTGGGAGCCTAGAGTGGGTGCCTTTGAGGAATCATAGAAGGGGAATACAGGTGCCATTGCCCTGAACTGTGATAGTAGACATCACAATTTGTGTATGGATACAACCTGTGAGTTGAGGGAAGCTTATCTAACTAAGAACTGCAGGATCGGGCCCAGAATTTGTCTCAATAACAGGATTTTTGTTTTCATATGGAGAAGGGGCTGACTCTTTTCTCTTGTAGTATTGTAAATCTTCCAGCAGAGATTTGGCTTTGCTCTTGTTAACTTGCATTATGTAATTGACAGAATTTCAGAAGGTGCTGCTCCTTGTTTGCAATTACGATCTAAAAGCCAGTTTGCTCATTTCTTGCTGTGTTCAGGAAGCCCTTTTCCCGTAATTTGTATAGGCGAGTGTTAAGATAGTTCTAAATAAATTAGACTCATGCAGGCTTTTCTCCAGACTGTGGAAATGGCCATTGTGTTGAATTTTGGTTCTGGAGGTAAATAAATATGAGAAATACCAAGTTAGAAGTTTTGTTAGGAACAGAGTGGGAGACATTATGGATTTTAGATGTTAGAGAGAAAATGAAGCCAGACTGAAAGATTGGCATGATTATTTGTTTAAATAATAGAAAAAATGTAATAATATTAGTGAATCAATAAAATAAGCATTGGCTCATAGGCTGTCACAACACAGCATAGTTCAAAACAGCAAGAAAAGGCATAATCCAATGGGTGTTGAAATCTTTTCTATTTATCAGTCAAACTTCACAGATAAGGCTGATAAAAGTAGAACATAACAAGCAAAACTAGTTGGCTTTTAAAAAAGTCATAAACATTCTCTCTGTGTTACCTGTCAGAATATTCATTCGCCCTCTATTCTGTATTATTTACTTTGGCTCCAAGTAATAGCTATTATGCATGATGTATGCTGGCAAACTATTTTTATTCTCTTGGTACTGAGTTTTAGTTCTTATCTATGATCAAGATCTGCATGAATAGTGGTTTGTACGAGAGTTTTGACAGCAACAGGGTTTACACTGTAACTCAGAAGTTGAGTTACTGTTTTCTTATGCAATTGAACTTAATTAAAACATTTTTCATTATTAAGAGCTTTTAAAATGAAAATAAATGAATTGACTGCCATAATTTATCTATGAAGCTTCTTGTCAGGAGGGAGGGAGGGAGTAGGAACCAGACTTTCAAAAGTGTAGGTACCTAACTTGTGCACATACTAACTCTGATGCATATGTACAAATCTAGATTATTCTCATGCACAGATCTATATATCTGTTTAAATCAGGGGTTGTGTGTGAGCAAAATTAATCGTACATATCTGTACACGCACTATCAAAAATCTGCCCCTCATAATGTAAAAACAACATTCCATTTTATAGTTGTGACTTTCTCTCTAAGTTAGTTTGAAATGGAAGTATTTTATAATAGCCATAGAACAAAGAAATAGGAATATTTAGGGAAAACAGGGAAGTTAGTGTGTTCTGCTGGGTAGAGCAGTGGATTGGGACTTCAGAGACCAGGGTTCTACTCCTCATTCAGCAACAGGACTGCTGGGTGACCTTGGGCAAGTCACTTCAACCTTGTGTCTCAGTTTCCCCACCTGTACAATGGTGATCATGATACTTATCCACCTCGAGATGTACTGATGAAAAGTGCTTTGTAAGAGCTAGGTATTACTATTATTATTATTTCATCCTTTTAATGTAACTAAATAAAGACTGATGCTACTCCTTTCCAACAGGCTAAAGAAATGACTCTCTTAATTCCTTACAAAATGGAGGCTGGGTCAGGACTTTGCCTTCAGAACCATGCACACTTGATATCAAGCATGTGAGACTATTCTTTATTATTGCAAACATCTTGCCTGGTCTTCTTCCTGAGACCTAAAAAGTTCAAAACCTCCATGTTTGTCATCCTGAAGTGTTTGACTTTACTTCTGCATTTTCAGTATTCCTAATTATAGGAAATGTTGCAGGTAGAGCAGAATGAACATTTACTGCTCCATACTAAATGTGTTTTTAAATAATAACTGCTGTACAAGAAGTCCTTTACCAGAGATTTGCACTCCATCAATCCAACCCTCATTAGCTTCCATTAAAATTGTTAGCAGAGCTCTCGATTCACCTGTGAAGGCTTGTGTCTGCTTTGCACAGCTCAGCTGTATTGAATTCATTTGATTGCTTTGGAGATGTGAAGTGCTGCTGATAGCAGGACTGAGTGCTCTGGTCTGTCTGACTTTTCTCTGAAGCTCTCATGTGAAATGGATGTAACTGTCTCCTTGGAAGAAGCTCTGTGAAAGGCTCTTTGAGATATTTCTATCTTTTGGATCTTTAAAGGTGGGACTTTGCAGCTACAAAGGGAGGGAGAATGGAAATAATGCTTTCTATTTTGTGTAACTAATGCTTGGTATGTAATCTTATAGGAGTATCCTGTTTTCAATGCTATAGAGGCATAGCAGAGCTGACTCCCACATGGTATTTCTGTTTATTTCATTGGAAATGTACCCACTTACCCCATGTCTGAATTTAGCTCACAGTTTCTTGGCTGCAGCTGGTTGCTAAATGCAACACAACAGGTGCATCATATTATCAGCAATTCACAGATTTATGCCCCAATTCAGGAGAGAAAAAAAAGCACCTTTTGCCTTGTTTTTAAGCCCATGCAAGCCTAAAATGTGTGTGCGTGCGTATGTATGTAAGTAAAATATCTTTTCAGGATTTGTAGCTTGTATTCTGGAAGCTGGTCAAATTTTAACTGAATTTGTCCTATAAAAATGTTCAATTTTTGTTTTGAATGAAATATTTTTCTTTATATTTTCTAATCCTCAGCCAGGAAAGGTACATTGTAATTTGAGGAGCCATATTCTCTTATTTCTTGACCAGCGCCACATCCATCCTCCAGAAAACGTGATTGGCTGGATAAAATGAATAGCAAGTTAAAGTATTTGTTGCTGGTGTTGCACTTAAGAGCAAACCTTATACTCACATGTGGGGGGAATCTCCTCCCAGCATGAAGAATGCAGGGAGCAGCCGCAGATTGCTTTGGAAACTTGTGTGTTGTGAGCAAGGCTGGGTTTGGGCCCGTTGTACCCACTGAACTCTAGAGAATATCTGTAAAGCAGGGGGTATTAAAAATATGTCATACAAGTTTAAATATAATTATTGTTCCCCATATTAAGCTCATCAGTCTGCAACTGAGAGCTGTATTGAGAAGGTGGTTCAGGAGATTCCAGCTAAGGACTAAAAAGACCTTAATGAAGGTCAGATATAAATTGGCTTGTGATAAATGCATTGAATGTCAGTTCCCTCTCCAGCAAAACATCGTTTTGGTATGCTGGGGGATGGTCCTTCAAGGTCTTATCAGAGCCCATCATCTCTGCTCCTGCCCTGGCTAGAAGGGTAGTTATGAAGAAACATTGCTCCAAGCTCAGAGAGAGAGGTTTGAACATATATATTGAACTTGGTAGGAAACTTGGTACATTGGGGAAACCAACAGTTAAAAGAACAGTTTTTGTGTTCTTCTGCCTATCATCATCCAGCTGTGATTTCAAACTAAGGGCTGCAGACTTTAAATGAACAAATCTCCAGTTGACTTCAGTGGCAATGGAGTTCTGCTCTATAAAGCAGGGATCTCAAACTCAAATCACCCCCAGGGCCACATGAGGACTAGTACATTGGCCCAAGGGGTGCATCACTGACACCTTTTTCATATAAAGGTATAAAAGCCCCTGGCCCCGCCCCATTCCATCCCCGCCCCTACCCTGCCTCTTCTCTGCCTCCTCCCCTGAATGCGCAGCTCCCCGCTCCTCCCGCCTCCCTCCTGGAAAGCTCTAAGTGCCGCCAAACAGCTGTCTGGCGGCGAAAAGCACCTGGAGGTAGGCAGAGGAATAGAGACGCGGCACGCTGTCGGGGTGTGGGGGGGACAGCGGATGAGGGGAGCTTGGCGGCCACAGGAAATAACTCCAGGGGGGCACGGGGAGCTTGGCAGGCTGCCTCAAATAACTCCTTGGGCCGTGTGTTTGAGACCCCTGCCATAAAGGATCACAGAATGTGGGTTGATATTAATAAGGTGAAACTTTTATGTATGGGTTTTTTTTGTTTTTTGTATTTCTGTGCTCAAGTAGGTTGGGGGGTGACTTTATCATAATAGAAGAAATAAAAACAAAAATAAGTGAAATTATAGAGTCAGGTCCGTACAAGAGTGACAATTCAGGCTCAGGTTCACATCTCTTCTGCTATCATAAACATCATTACATCCTTGGTGGTGCTACAAATGTCCATATTATCATGAGTAATATCATAAGTCAAATTGAAAATCTGTCCAGTGATACGGCATAACTCCTCAGGCTAGCTCCTCAGGTTTCATACCTCAATAGCAAGAAAAATGTAGCTCTGAATCTGAACTCAGACTTTGTGGCTGACCTCTGTCTCAGTGATGGGCTGAACATGGCTGAACTATTACTGATACAGAGGTCAGCCACAGAGCGTGGGTTCAGGTTGGAATATTAGTAGTTTGTTCAAACCATGTGATATGCACTTATAGGGGGAGATCCTGGTTCCATTGAAGTCAATATAAGTTTTACCATTGACTTCAGTGGGGCCAGGATTTCACCTTAAAAACACTACACACACAGACATGTCTGTGTGTGTGCATACATGAGTGCTAAGTACTATTAATATGATTTTTGAGGCTGACTGAGGGATTTAGCTACATGAGTTCCATTAATTTCACGGGGAGTTGAGTAGCAGAATCCCAAAATGCATCTTTGAAAATTTCAACCAAAGTATTTGTTCTTGGCTTTGTTGAACTACTGCTAGCTATGCACTGTAGAGAGATGGGCTGCATGACCACTGAACAGTAGAACCTCAGTGTTACGAACACCAGAGTTACGAACTGACCAGTCAACCACACACCTCATTTGGAACCTGGCAGCAGCAGAGACCCCCCCCCCCCAAAAAAAAAAATAAATAGAAAGAGCAAGTACAGTACAGTACTATGTTAAACATAAACTACTAAAAAAAAAAAAGGGGTCGGGGTGGGGGGGAAGCAGCATTTTTCTTCTGTATAGTAAAGTTTCAAAGCTGCATTAAGTCAATATTTAGTTGTTAACTTTTGAAAGAACAACGATAACATTTTGTTCAGAGCATAGGCGGTGACTTACTCAGCTCTGCCCCAAGCCCTGGCTCCACCCCCTCCCCCCAAGCCCCTCCCCCACCTCTTCCTGTCCTCACTCTTCCCCCTGCTGAACAGCCAATCGTGGTGGGTGGGAGGTGCTGGGGGGAGGGGCAGGAGCAGGAGCCGATTCGCAGGGCTGCCAGTGGGTGCTGAGCACCCACTATCTTTTTTTTCCATGGGTGCTCCAGCCCCGGAGTACCCACGGGGTCAGCACCTATGGTTCAGAGTTACTCACAACTTCCATTCCCGAGGTGCTCATAACTCTGAGGTTCTACTGTACCACCAGAGTTTGACTGTCCCTCTGTAATGTGGCTTCAGGTAATAAATGCACGCTAATGGAGCCAAATATTCCTTTTACGAATGAGTGTCTCAGGTTTGTTATCCAAGGATTTTGTATAGGGTTGAAGAGCTCAGTACTGTTCCCATAAGTGGTGCAACTCACTTGAAGTCAATATGTCCAAATGTGCTCGTGATGAATAGAAGGTATTTTTTGACAACCTCTAATCCAAGAACTACCTGTTGAAGTAAAGTTTTATTACCTTGAATATATTGCACAGACAACTTTTCCATATGCTGTACAGTATTACAGCTAGAATTGCTTAGTTACTATGTACATATTACATAATTCCAAGTTACACAATTATTCTAATTATGCAACTTGGAAGTCCAATCTAATGTTCTTTATAACCGATGCTGTACTATTTTTGGGCACAAAGCACTTGCTCTAGGGAAACAATATATCATGGTATGACTGATAAGAAAGGGCAAAGAAAAACTGTGTGTGGTTTTTAAATAAAAACTAATGAGTTTAATTATTAAATGAAATCTATTAAATTAGAACTATGTAGACCTGTGAAAGGGTATGCTTAGTTCTGAGTAAAAGTTTACGATGATGTAACTTTATGCTAATTCAGTGAAAATTTAGATATCCCACTTTTTATTCTACATTTTGTATTTTAAAATTATGTTTAGCAACCCCTGATCCTGAAGGTGTTTGCATGTGAGCAACTTCAGGAAACTGAATAATCCCATGAATCTCGACGGGTCTGTTCACATTCATTACGTTTCTCATATGTATAAGAATCTTTGGGATCAGGGCCCATATTTTAATAAAAATTATCATATAGTATAGAGCACTTTCAACATTTTGCCATCAGTGAGCCTTGTTTGTATTAATCTACCTTTCTTTATCTTCCTGTAATGTTTTACTATCGGCAATTAGCAAAACTACAAAAGTAGTGAAAATTTCTCTGTGTTCTTAGATGCTGTAGTGGTAGTCACTATACAAAACCCTAAGCTAGCGAGACTTTTACTATTTCTTTTCAGGTGAGTTTTATGGCTCTTTTCTGTGATATTTTAGAGCCTTGGTGGCTTCTGTTTGTTGTGACCAGAGAGGATTGTGGGGAACGTCAGAGAGACTTAACCAAACTAGGTGAATGGGCAACATGATGGCAAACAAAATTAATTGTTTATAAATGTACATTAAAGGAAAAAAGTTGCACTACTCCTGCACCTTACAGTTACTTTAGAACCTTGTATTAGCTCAGGAAAGGGATGGGGATGAAAATCTCTGCTCAGTGTGCAAGTCTGGTCAGAAAAGTAAATGAGATGTCAGGAAGCATAAGGAAAGGTGTGATGAACAATAGACAAAACATAATACCATTATATTACTCAATGGTACATCCTCATCTGGAATACTGTGTGTGTGACAGTGGTCACTTCATCTCAAAAAAGGATATTTCAGAATTAGAGGGGGTTCGGAGAATGATCAAGGGTCTGGAAAAAATCATAGAGAGGTTGAAAAGATTGGGAGAGTTTAACTTAGAAAGGAACATAAGAATGGCCATACTGGGTCAGATCAGTGGTCCATCTAGCCCAGTATCCTGTCTTCCGACAGTGGCCAATGCCATGTGCTTCAGAGGGAATGAACAGAACAGGCAATCATTGAGCGATCCATCCCTTGTTGTCTACTCGCAGCTTCTGGTGAACAGAGGCTAGGGATACTCAGAGCACAGTGTTGCATCCCTGCCTATCTTGGCTAATAGCCACTGATGGACCTATCCTCCATAAACTTACATAGTTCTTTTTTGAACTCTGTTGTAGTTTTGGCCTTCAGAACATCTCCTGGCAAAGAGTTTTGACAGGTTGACTGTGTGTTGTATGACAAAGTACTTCCTTTTGTTTGTTTTAAATCTGCTGCCTATTAATTTCATTAGGTGACCCCTAGTTCTTGTCTTATGTGAAGGAGTAAATAAATATTTCCTTATTCTCTTTCTCCACACAGTCAAGATTGTATACACCTCTATCATATCCTCACTTAATCGTCTCTTTTCCATGCTGAAAAGTCCCAATCTTTTTTAAATTTCTCCTCATATGGAAGCTGTTCCATAGCCCTAATCATTTCAGTTGCCCTCCTCTGTACCTTTTCCAATTTCAATATATCTTTTTTGAGATGGGGCCTCCAGATCTACATGCAGTATTCAAGATGTGGGTGTACCATGAATTTATAAAGTGGCATTATGACATTTTCTGTGTTATCTATCCCTTTCTTAATGGGTCATAACATTCTGTTAGCTTTTTTTTGATTGCCACTGCACACTGAGTAGATGTTTTCAGAGAACTATCCACAATGACTCCAAGATCTCAGCTAATTTAGACCCCATCATTTTGTATGAATAGTTGGGATTAATTAGAGGGGACATGATAAAACTGTATAAAATAAAAAATGGTCAAGAGAAGAAAGATCAGGAACTCCTGTTATCCGTGTCTCATAACCCCCCAAAAGAGGATATTCAATTAAATTAAAAGGTGGCAAATTCAGAACTAATGAAAGGAAATACTTTTTTCTTATAATGTTTAATTAAACTGTGGAACTTATTGCTACTGGCAGTTGTAGAGGCTGAGAGTATAGCAAGATTCAGAATAAGATTGGACATTATGAATATCCAGAATTATCATAATTAATACTAACAAGAATTTAGGAAGGGATATTAAACCTCATGCTTCGTGGTTTAAACCAATCTCGCTCAATTAGCGATCAGGATGAGACCTGGGGGAAGATGATCCCCGATTTGCTTAGTGTGGGTTCTTTAACCTTCCTCTGAAACATGAGTCTGATCAGTCACTGTAAGGGACAGGATACTGGACTAGATGTACCTCAGGACTGATCATGTATGGCAATTCCCAAGTTCTTTATAGTGCACATGATAGTAACAGTGGTGCCATCCCACACTTTTTTATATAAAATAATACAAATTCAGCCAGCAGTAGCAAAGTTAGAAAGAGCACACAGCCATCATGCTTTAGTAAGCGAGTAGCTAAAATGCTACTTGGTCCTCCACACCCAGTTCAACAACCAAGAAGCACCACTAGAAGACGTCTTGAAATTTTAATGGAAATCCAAGTAGTGCAATAAATAGTCAACACTGATTTTTGATTTTGGGGAGGGCTTATATGATAGGGTTCATATGAAACTGTGTGTTTTAGAAGCTCTGTGAACTCAAACAGCGACACACCTTGAGTAGTTTTAATTTGGCATGAGAGATGTCAGGCAGGTCTTGTCCAGAGAAGATACTGCTAGGAAGAAGCTGGGCAATAATGCCTTGATGGCTAAAATTCTTTCCCAGAATCAGGTATGACCACAGGAGTCAAATAGTTTTAAGAACTGGTGTGTGAGGGTGTCTGCATGGGGTAAATTATCTCATTACTTCTCCTCCATGTTCCCTATCCAACATAATTAATATCTAAATGTTCCTTAGGATTTAGTTTAGTTTCCTGCCTGGCTGGGTGACAGACACTGCTGAGGTTTGAAGTCATGGCAAGCAAAAGCAGATGGCCACCTTCGCTAACAGATTACTGCATCAAGGCATACAGCCATCCAGCTCTGTTTCAAAACTTCAGTGTATGATTTACAAAGTGAGCATAATAGAAGAAACCCATGATGCCTATAATCAGAATCATATTACTGTACTACTTAAAGCACTAGCAGAATTGCCTAAGCAGTTATTGTATACTCCTGATGATTTCAAATCTTATTAGGCAAGAAATCAGTGCCTGGAAAACAATTTGTCCTGCCTTTGCTATTACTACTTTTCATTTCATTTTTATTGAACTAATTCAACTTCAAGTGATATTTCAAGTTTCTATTGAATTTTTGGCCAACATATTAATGTGCTCTAATTAACACAAATCCGATATAAGGGACTTACTATGGGGCTTTATAATAATAATAATAAAAAATCACCTTGCTAAACTTGTAAACCTGCAGGTGCATGACGGAATCTGCTCCACCCTAATTAAAAAAAATATAGATAGAAGCTTTGTTGCGGAAAAAGAAATCTCACTGCAAAACAATACATAGCTAGGACTGCTGTCTATTGATGTGTGGGATATTTGAGATAAATTGCAAACAAAACATGTCTAAGATTGCTGCTGAGCTGAGCATCGTGGTGAGGGCAAAGCTAAAGTTATCTTTCTATAGGGGATGATGGCACAATCTCACATAACAAAACTCCCGTGTTTTCAGCGTACTGCTTATTTTCAATGCAAACAAATATAGTTTTGAAGGACAGAAAAAATACACTTCTCACGTACCTGAAGAAAAGTTGATTTTTGGCCTAATATGCTGCTGACCATATTTTCAAAAGAGCCCTACTCCAGTTTATGCTCTTAAATGAAGCATTCGGGTTTTCAAAAGTCCTCAAAACATGACAACTCCTATTGTTCTGACAGTTGCCATTGTTCTGGGTGTTGAGCTCTACCAAAAACCTGACCACTTCATTTGGGTGCCTAAAAGGGAGCTTCTGGGAGCTGAACTCTTCTGAAAATCTCCTCCATAATAGGTTTGTGGAGCTAGATTCTCTCCTACACCAGAGCACCACTCAATGCAGGTGAAAGGGATGAAGCATCAGGTTCCAGCTCCCTGATTCTTTGTGTCAGGACTGATCCAGACAAAAGTTAGAGCAGCTTCCTAGCAAATGACACAGAGTAGCTGTTTCCCTGAAGCTAGTTCAGTCCTGTGGCTGAAGTACCTTTAGAAATGGCCCTGAAACAGTTTAGGAGCAGAGGATTTGGACAGTTTGAGCTGCTCTGGCTCTGCCCCTTCCTTCCCTTGACATGCCCATAGCCCCTGCCCCTCCTACTCAGTTTGTCTCTGAAGATCTGGGTTTCACGTGTGTGTGACCTCTTTGTGGACTGGAGCCACTCCGATTGTATTGTTTGTGGGACTCTTTCCCCTGACCCTGCATGATGTCGTGGGCTAGATTTTTCCCTTTAGTGTATATATAGCTCAGGGTACGCTAAGAATACCATCACAGTGTTAATTAGGCAAAAGGAAAATGAAGATTTTTATTGCAACCACTACAAACGAGAAAAGTAAGTTGTATCTTATTTTCCCTCAAGAATGAAGGTAAGATTTTTCAAAGGCACAATTGGAGTTAGGCATCTGAATATCCTTTCTACCTTTTGAAAATGATTCCCACCTCAAAATCTTAAGGCACTTGAAAATAAACTAAAATTTTCTAGGGAGGTGGATTGGTAGAGTGGAGAAAACACACACAGTCACTCCTACCACCACTTAAGGACTTCACTTACATAGTACCAAATGTGCTCTTTGCATTTTTTGACCAAATAGCATCTAACCACAATGAATCTCTGATTAGCTGAGTAAGCAGAGTTTTCGATTATATACAGACTGTTGTCAAAGAGTTGAACAGCTCATTTGAATATCTACCCTATCTCTATGACAAACACAAACGCTTACATATTTTTTGCTTGTGTCACAGGCTTGCCCTCAGCAAACTTGAGTGTCTATAACCTCACTGTTGTGGAAGGAAGAAGCACCACACTGTACTGCGAAGCTACTGGGGTGCCATCTCCCAATGTATCCTGGGTTGTTGCTAATCTTGTTTCAAAACATGAGGTAAGTTTTACTTTGAAAAAGCTGGCTATCCAGAGACAGGATATACCTGCTGAAGAATGTTGTGTGGCTGGTCTTAAGCTTATTATTTTTCATAATCAAAATACAAAATGGCAAATTTGTTTACCTTGCATTTTTTCCCTCAGGTATTCTTCATCGACAGTGTTTCTGGGACAAACATTTCTTTCTTTGAGAAAGTGGCTTTTATTTAAGTTTCTGTGCCTGCAGTTATAATTGATAGCGCTACGGTTCTGTGGAAGGGTCCTGGTAACATAAGAACAGCTGTACTGGGTCAGACCAAAGGTCCATCTAGCTCACTATCCTGTCTTCTGACAGTGGCCAATGCCAGGTGCCCCAGAGGGAATGAACAGAACAGGTAATCACCAAGTGATCCATCCCCAATCACCCATTCCCAGCTTCCAGCAAATAGAGGCTTGGGACACCATCCCTGCCCATCCTGGCTAATAACCATTGATGGACCTATCCTCCATTAATTTATCTAGTTCTTTTTTGAACCCTCTTACAGTCTTAGTCTTCACAACATCCTCTGGCAAAGAGTTTCACAGGGTGGCTGTGCGTTGTGTGAAGAAATATTTCCTTTTGTTTCTTTTAAATCTGCTGCCTATTAATTTCATTTGGTGACCCTTAGTTCTTGTGTTTATGAGAAGGAGTAAATAACACTTCCTTATTTACTTTTTCCACACCAGTCATGATTTTATAGACCTCTAACATATCCCCCCTTAGTGGTCTCTTTTCCAAGCTGAAAAGTCTGTCTTATTGATCTCTCCTCAAATGGAAGCTGTTCCATAGCCCTAATCATTTTTGTTGCCCTTTTCTGAACCTTTTCCAGTTCCAATATATATTTTCTTGAATACTACATCTGCATGTAGTTTTCAAGATGTGGGCATACCATGGATTTATATAGAGGCAATATGATATTTTATGTCTTATTATCTATCTATCGAAAATGAATCAGGAGAGTGAAGGTCAAGTGAGTTTTGATGGTCACAACACTCATTATATAGAAAATGACAGTCTGATGACAAAAGCTGTGTGTGTAAATTTACTATTCACAGGCCATAAATGTGGTTATACCAGGGTTGTGGTTATAAATATGAATTATTTTTGTGGGGGAATCACCTTGTTTGTTTGTTTGTTTGTTTGTTTGTTTTTTTTCTATAAAACAACAAAAACCAAGTGTAAGCCATAAAAGTCAATGTTAACTTTACACTATAAGAAATAGTGAAAACCAATTAAGTATGGACATGCTTATCCAAGGTCACCCAAATAACTGACTGTTCCTCATGTCCCTACCCTCCTGTGTCCATGTTTCATATTGTGCATAAGATAGGATTTAATCAATGCATCTCCTTCTGATGAAGGAGATATTGATAAGGACTTTAACAAGTGTGCAGCCTATTCCTGCTGACAGCTTAAATCCACTTTATTTACATTGTGCTCTGGAGTTCATGATTTTGGCTTTAAGTGGGGTCATCTGCTACCTTGGGGTACAAACTGCCTAAATTTTTTTTTTTTGGCCCTTAAGAGGTGCATGGCCCTAGACACAAAGGGTTAGACCCTGGTCTTCAGATCCTGTCCTGCAGTGTAAAGGGAACAGAGATTGTCTATGAGAGGGGTGGGCAAACTTTTTTGTTCGAGAGCCACATCGGGGAAAAGAAATTGTATGGCGGGCCATGAATGCTCACAAAATTGGGGTTGGGGTGTGGGAGTGTGTGAGGGCTCTGGTTAGGGGTGTGGGCTCTGGGGTGGGGCTAGGGATGAGGAGTTTGAGGGGTAGGAGGGGCTCTGAGCTGGGACTGAGGGGTTTGGAGGGTGGGAGGGGGATCAGGGTTGGGGCATTGAGAGAGGCTCAGGGGTGCAGGCTGTGAGTGGCGCTTACCTCAAGCGGCTCCCGGAAGCAGTGGCATGTCCCTTCTCTGGCTTCTATGTGGAGGCACGGCCAGGCGGCTCAGCACGCTGCCCTTCCACAGGCACTGCCCCTGCAGCTCGCATTGTAGCGCTGGAGGGGGCCATTGGAGCACGTAGGAGCCAGAGTGGGGCCATGCCGCAGCTTCTGGGAGCCGCGTGGTGAGGCCCCCGACCCAGCGCCCCAGCCAGAGTAGGGCCGAGCCGTGTGGTGTGGCCCCCACCCAGTTCCAGAGCAGGAGCTCGTGCACTACTTAAAACGGTTTGTGGGCCCAATCTGGCCTGTGGGCTGTAGTTTGCCCACCCTGGTCTATGAGCACAGCTAGTGATTTCCCTAGAGGGTATTCTCAGGAAAGTTAGGCTGGCATAGCTGGTTCTGTCTCCCTCTCTCCCCTCTCACAATGTCTTTTTCCCTCCTCCAGTAAGTAATTCCTAGATAGTTACAACCTTGTGTCCTTCTTTCCCAGAGATTGCCTTAAAAATGTTTACAAATTCCTTGGTGATAGGAGGAGCTTGCAAGCTGTTCATGGGCTCTTCCTACTTCCCTAGATGGCCCCCCACTTCCATGTTTCTTCAACCCTCTGTTACTTCCTCCATTGTGGTCATATACATGGACCTATGTAAAATGTATAGCATCTCCTTAGGGGTTGTGCAGATTTAAGAACACAGGGGGTCTGTAAAGTACAGAGAACCTGAATTTAATAGCTAAAATAACCTGCCTGAAACTAGCCAAATGCACCAGTCCTCACCAAAGCCAACAGATTAAAACATCTGGGGAATCTCTGCTAAGCCTTTTTTTTTTTTTTTTTTTTTTTTTTTTGAGTTATGCCCCAGAACAAATGTAGGATAATGCTCAAGAAGTGAAATCAGCTCATTTTTTAAAAACTCTCCTATCTTCAAAGTGCCTTTTTCAATTTACTTCAAACTTTCCAGAAAAATTCTATCTTGGCATAATTTTATGCCTGTGAAATTTGAGTGCCTTGTAATGGAAGGCTAGCTTCAGCCTTACCTATGGAATAACACTAGTCTCATCAGTAGTCTAACAGAGTACCTTCTTAAACTCCTTTACTGTTCACCACTATCCCTGCCCTTCTATATTTTGTTCTTCTGTTTTCCTTTTCTCCTCTCCTTCATGTGTCTGTTTCTGGTTCTCTGCTCTCCTCCTGCTGCTACTTCTCTGTCTTCTTTCCTTCCTCTCCTATAAAGAAAGATCCCAGAAAATGGCTCTGATCCTGCAAACAGCAACCGATGTGCTTCACTTTATGCATATAGTCCAATTGACTGCCACTGGAGTTTTCTTAACTGTGCACTTAGGTCCCGATCCTGCAGTTGAATCCCCATGGATGGACTGTTGAACTTGCTGCTTCTTAGCGTACATGCAATGTGTCTCATGTGGCATATGACCAGGATTCATCACCAAATTTGGTCTGCTGGTTGGATCATTAGCTTCCTGGGCCCGGGCCAGGTACTAATGGGGAGTGCAATATGAATGTTGATCTATGCCCCCCTTGAACTTGCTGAGCACCAATTCCTTCAATGGGGCTGCTCACGGGTAGAGTAAAGCTACATTGCTAGCTTTGGGGTGAAATCCTGGCTCCACTGAAGTCAACAGATTTGCTGTTGATTTCAATGAAGCCAGGATTTCACCCTTATTAACTGTTATTATTTGTATTACTGTTGCCCCATTGTGCTATGTGTTGTAAAAAAGACAGTCTCTTAAGGTCCTGATCTTGAAATGTGACACTCATGGGCGGATCCTTATACTTCAGGGAGTATCACTGAAGTCATTGGGTTCTCCAGGTGCTGGAGCCCTTTAGTAGAGATTCAATTGCAGGCTCAGCACTTAAGTGCATATTAAGAAGAATCCCAGCAAAGGATGTTGTTAAGATGTTAAAACAATAGTCCTAACTGTTCATTTATTAATTTTTTTAAAAAAGGTTCCTTTATATTTAACATGAAATTAAAGACCAGAGACACAAACTAGAGGTCATTTTAAGAAACCAATTTAAGAGATCAGAAGCAAAACTTTTTTGTTTTAAGAGTGCCAGTTTACTTGTACTTCATCACAATGTACCTTAATTTTGCAGCGCATATGGTGATTTTTATGATTTCTTTAGTGCTGTAAATGTACACAGTGCTTTACAAAACACTGAGGCAATAACTGTGGGGTTTTTTTTTCTATCTGCCTATGCTCAAACACACGTAAGACAAATCATGGGCTTTAGTTCAGGTGGTGGAAGAGACCAGCTTACTGTAGGAAGGACTCAAGATAGGAAGAAGCTTTCAAGAGAGAGCTGAGGGAGGAGAGAGGGAACTTGGTAGTCAAGGTGTGAGAGACCATGCTGAGGCCACAGCTTGAGTAAAGGTGTAAAGCCCAGAGTGAGGTAACAGTAAAGCATTGATTGGGAGGCGTATAGGAGGAGAGAGAGCAAGATTAAGAGGAAATAAGAGCAGAGATGAACCTTAGGAGTAAATGATGAGGTGGAAGAAAGGAGATAAGAAGTAATAAATTTGAAGAAAAACAAGTGGTGATCAGGAATTAGAGAGAGAGAGAGACTGGAAAAGATCAGGGGCCGGATCTTCAGCTGGGGTAGATGTGCAATGCTCCACTGAAGCCAGGATCTGGCTCCAGGCCTAGGGGGTTAATAAGACGGTGAATGGGAAAGTGAGTCCAAAGTTAGAAATTTCATGAAGTAGTTAACAAAAGAAAGTCAGAGGCAGTGGAATCAGCCTTTTCAACATGGAAACAGAAGTTATCCAGAGCCATGGTAGGGGACTGGAGAGAGGGAAGGCGAGCCAGCCATCAAAGTGAGGGAGTGGGAGCTGGGAGGATTGTAGACTATGGCCATATGGAGCAAGGGAAGGAGGGCAGATGAAGGGAGGGACTGGATATTACAGGACAGGGAATAGAGGAGCCAAGTGGTTGACTTCGACATCTGCACTTGGGGTTCTGGCTTACACCCCTAGTTATCTGAAAGTTTGGGATGTTTTGAAATGTTTGAGTAATTGAGGTTGTGCAGTGCACAGAGTAGAAATATTCCCTTTTTCCTTCAACTAGTACTACTGAGGGGTATAACTCAACCAGCCTGATTTATTCCTGATGTGATCTCATTGAAGTCAAAGGAAGGCATGTATCAGCATCTTCCTTAGTGGCATTATATGTGTGTAAATCAACACAGGCCCCCAGAATCAGGCCCAGTACATTGATTTACAACGTTGAATAGAATGTTGTGCAAATATAACACTCAGTTTTCTAGCAATAAGGTTAAGCGGAAGGTAACTGAAAGACTCTAATTCCAGTGTCTCTCTTGTTCTACACCAGAGGTCTCAAACACGCGGCGGCCTGCGAGGTTATTTTCTGCAGCCTGCCAGCTCCCTGCACCCTCCCCCCGCAGCATTTACCAAGAGTGGCTCTGGCCTGGTGCGCACCGGGGGCAGGGCAGGCTCCCCACCTGCCTGCCTTGCCCCCGCACCGCTCTGGGAAGCAGCCGGGACCTGGGGGAGGGGGGGCACAGGGATCTGTGTGTTGCCCTGGCCGCTCCTCCAGGTACCTCCCCCGAAGCTCCCATTGGCCGAGGTTCCCTGTTCCCGGCCAATGGGAGCTTTGGGGGAGGTACTTGGAGGAGTGGCCAGGGCAACACACAGACCCCTGTACCCCCTGTCGCTTCCCTGACTGGCGCGGGGGCAGGGCAGGCAGGCAGGGAGCCTGCCCTGCCCCGGTGTGCACCAGGCCAGACCCGCCCCCTGAACCGTTCCTGCAGCCGAACCCCCTGCCCTGAGCCCCCTGCAGCACCCTGACCCCCGCCCTAAGCCCTCCGCCGCACCCCTCCTGCACTTGAGCCCCCTGCCCACCCCGCCCCCCTGCCCTGAGTCCCCTGCTGCACCCTGCACCCCCAGGGGGCAGAGTTGGGGTGCGGATTTCGGGGAAGGGGTTGGAATGGGGCAGGGAAGGGGTGGCAAGAGGTGGGGCAGGGACAGGGCCTCATAGAAGGGGTGGAGTGGGGGCGTGGTCAGTGGTGCGGCCCTCGGGCCAATGTACTAGTCCTCATGTGGCCCTCGTGGTCATTTGAGTTTGAGACCCCTGTTCTACACTTTGTTGAAGCCAAATACTTTTTCTTCTCTTTGTAGAGTAATACAAGTAAGAATCCTGCTTCCCTAACCATAAGGAATGTTTCATCTAAGGACAGTGGAATACGGATTTCATGTATAGCAGAAAATATTGTCGGAGAAGACCAAGCTTCTGCTGACCTTGTGGTGTTCTGTACGTAAACAGGCTTGCATACAATTTCAGCTGCTGTCTAAACTACATCAGCACAAAATATTTGGGGTATATATTTCTGTTGGGCATGCAAGGTGTTTAAACAAGAATATCACCTAAACGTATGAACAGCATTGCCTTTAATGTTGAGGAACAGCACAACCAGCAGTTGTTGTGTAGTATTGTCCCTTTATTACTCTGCTCGGAGCACCCTTACATATCTGTGCTCTCATAGCTGCCTATCAACTTCCAGTTTGAACTCCCAAAAGTAAATTTCTGAAGTCCAAAATGTTCAGATGGCAGTGTAAACGTGAAAAGGGCGCATGTGTATTTTGTATACATATAAAAATACCCACACATCAAAGATGGAGGTCAAATTGTTATTAATAATTTGAGATTTTAAAACTTTTCATCTAAGGCAATAACCCTGATACATTTTTTGTTTTAAATTAAAAAAAGATCAGCTTGTAACATTAGTTTTCCCAGGCGTATTAGTTTGTCCTTGGCCTTGAAATAATCTACTTATCTGTCAAGTCCAGGAGAAGAGGATAGGCACAGGGGATAAAACATTGACCCTTTAACTGTAAGCTCCCATATGAATCTTTCTTAAGTGAATTAAGTAGGCTGTTTTTACAAGCTTCAGATATTGATCATTCAGATCACCCCCACATTTTATTAAAAATGAGCATGCTTATTAGAGAAAAATCTTTGTTAGAGAAGTAGCTATAGATTAACTCCTTATGATTTCATAGTTCAAATTGGGTATGAAATAGCTAAGGGAAAGAATATATGCTACAAATACTGGAATGGTGTAAACACGGCATCTTGGATTGGCACCAATATGATTGATACAAAGGCATATAACTAGATGTAATTAGATGCAATTAACACAGGAAAATTCAGTCTGAATATCAAGGAAACTTCCTGACAGTGAGATAATGTACAAGGCTGTGGAATAGCCTCCCAGGGGAAATAGTAGAAGCCCGTAACAATTTAAAACTGGACTGGACAAAGTACTAGAAAATTACTATAGGAAATGATCCTGCAGTAGCAGGGGAATTCAGTGAATGAACTAATAAGTCTGTTCCATGGTTCTATGATGAAAATCATCTAAAAGTTTTCATGCCTATCTGAATGTATTTCCAGTACACTTGATTCTGGCCAACTGTTAAATACCCTTTTTAAAATAGTACTTAAGTGCTTTGGTTAAAAACAGGGAGTAATAAAAAAACCTTTCACTGAACCTGCATGATTTATTAAAGTTGGTTCTTGTTTTATTGGAACCAGTTCACACATCTCATTTTAAAGAATCTTTATTGAGGTATTGTCCATTTCATGTCTGAATTCAGTTCACACACACAACTGATGGCTTCCTTTATGTATATCTGCACTCATAAGCACAAGGCTGTAGTTTCCAAAGCTTCCAATTTATTAGCTTTAATGATTTTAAAAAATGCCCTCAAGAATTTGAGGGGAAAAATGTGTTTAGGATATTCTGATGTTATTCACTCTTCTTTTCAATATAGTTGCACCAAATATCACATTTATTGAACCTCCAACCCCGGACCACCACTGGTGCATTCCATTCACTGTGAAAGGGAACCCCAAACCCTCATTGCAGTGGTTCTATGAAGGGGCTATACTGAATGAGTCTGAATACATCTGTACTAAAATACATGTTAGCAATCAAAGTGAATACCATGGCTGCCTTCAGTTGGACAACCCTACCCATTTGAACAATGGCGCTTATACCTTACTGGCGAAGAATGAGTATGGAGAAGATGAAAAAAGGGTTGACGCTCATTTCATGTCAATGCCTGGAGATGGTGAGTAATCTTTACTATATTAGCAATGGCATCTTGATGATTGTGTAGAGTTAGTACTGCGGGCCAGTTTATTTTTCTCTTAAAATAATTTGTTGTAGATGTTTACAGATAACTGCTTTTTAAAAAAAAATCTCCTTGCATTTAAGAATTTTGTTTTTCAATTAGATTTTATGAAGTGAGCCTCATAGTAGCTCTCTTTCGTGAATCCCGCTCTGTGTCTTTTCTCCATGCCCAGACAAAATTTTTAAAAAATTATTTTTCTGAAGTATTTTTTCCAACATATATGTTCTGATCCTGCAAATGTTGAGTGCCAGTTTGATATGAATCGAGGGTGCTCTGCTTTAGGAAGGACTAGGCCTAAGCTGTGTATCCATAAGACCATGTACAAGTGTCTAGAGAAAACAGAAGATTAATGAAAATTCTGCAGTGCAGTACCGCAAGTAGATGCCACTACATTCTTTAGGACACTAGAGGGAGCAAGAGAGAAAATAAATAACCAAGAGGCAGGAGGGACATTTATGTGTGGTTTGCTACACTCCATATCAGTGGTTCTGTGCCCGGGAGCTGCTTGGGGCCCAGTCAGCACACAGTTTCAGCCCATGTGACATCCTCAGGGCTATACAAGTAGTATGTATGGATGCAGGCCACATAACATACAGAGAGCTACATATGTGGCCCACAATTATAAATAGGTTGATAACCACTATGTATCAATCCTCTTTATTGCATCCTTGGCGGAGTCAGGATATGAGAGGTTACACAAAATGTATTGTTTGCCTTGGTTTGATGCTTTATTCCCAGATCTTCAAAAATACATGTACAGTAATTGTGTGGCTAAATGGCAGGCAACTATCTGCCCATTGGTATGAAAACTTATGCTGATTGCAAAGGGGAATCAGGTGTGCAAATGTGCATGCATTTTTGTGACATGACATTCGTGTTAGAAAATCTGGGCACTAGTGTACATTTCATTTCCTCTAAACATTAGTAGCAATAACATGTCAGTTGAAATAGTGATGTCCAGTCCTACGTAATATTTCACAGTGATAGAGGAGCTGGCTAGTTAGTCTTCCAGATTTTCATTTCTTTCACCTTCATTACAAGTTACCACTAGTGAAAATACATGCCATATTCAGTACTTCTAGCAAGCTGTTTTAACCGAAACAATGAGGTATATGACTGTTCTCTTCCAGGCTTGAGTAGGAGTGGATACAGAACTGACACAGAGAGCTCTAGTTACTCCTGCTGCTCTTAGAAGCTTCTCTCCTCCCTTTTCTCCCTAGAGTCCTTTCCTTAATAAAATTGTTACAGGAACAGACCCTGGTTTCAGCTACTGGCAGCTTCCAAAAGTGCATTATAACAATTCAATAAAACAGTCCACTTTACGTACATACTGTTTAAAATGGAAAGTGATATTAACTTGGCTGCATTCGCTTAGAAGAATAAACAGTTTTCCCAATAAGTTTAACAAGGCTACTTTGAACTTAAAGTGAATTTTTTCTTTGAACAAAATGCCTTTTTATTGGCACATTTTCTCCTTCAGGTTAAAAATGTAAACCACCTTTCCCAGTAGTGGCATTTTTAATTATAAATCAGACTTTAACATATCCTTCCATTTATACAGACAGTGTTTGTTTATTCCTTCAGTTTTTAATTCATAATTAAGTTGTAAATCTCAGAGACAATCCATGTTGTGTTCTGTATGCATAACCCCATTCTCTGAGGAAACTAAGTTTCATAAATACATTGTAGAAGAGACTATCATAAGCACAGACAGGATGTGCTTATCTTAAAAATCACTACATATGCAATGTGTGGCTACAAACCCGTCTTAAAATTTAACTGGAAGAAGCCATCTACCCAGGCAGACTCCCCAAAAGTTTTTCTTTATGGGATTTTTACAGAATGCTATTTGTGACACTGGGCTTTAGCAGGTCCTACAGAGTTGATCTAGGTTCCTCCTTTTTACACTCCCAGCTCTTCTGCCCTGGAAGCTGAAATAAAGTCAAAGGTAAAAAATAGAATTTATTGTTGCTGTCTAAAGCACAACCACAAGTTTTGGAGCCCTTAAAAAGCTTTTTTTCAGTTATATCGTTACTGTGTAGTTTCTTTGTCTGTCCAACATACTGTACAATGAAGCATGAAGATAGGCCCACACCCAGGCATTATGTTCATTTCCATGCCTGCATGATAGAAATTAAATGCCAGCCCTGATGTTTAATGGGGTAAGGTATCTTCATCAAGCTTTGAACTGATTCTGTGACTCTGACATCATTTATGGGCAAATGCACTGAAGCTAAAAACAAAGACACATTAAAAAAAACCCTACCCATAAACTATAGAAATTAAAATGAATGATTAAAATAAATAAAAATGAAGCATCAAGCGCTTTCGAGCATGAGATCATCAACATAATACTCTACCTTAAAACTTGTATCAGTCATGATGCAGATAAGATCCATTCCAAGAATTTCTCAGCCTACGTTGTGCCCTTTGCAGAACAGACAGTCTCATGTGATACGTGGCTGACAATGCAGGCATAAAGGTAGAGAGCTGATTTGTACTTGGAGCACATTAATGGTATCACAATTATCACTGTGAACCACATATTTCACTAGAACCTTTGTTTTAAATAGTAAGGGCCAATTTCTGTGATCTGGAGCTTTGGTTCCTGGCCTCATATCTATAGCTATCTATCTATATATATCACAGATATCTTTGTGTGAGCAAGTTAGCAGAAATCCGTCTGAACCCTTCTCTGCCTACAGGATGTATCTTATGATGTGTATGTATCCAGCTTGATGGATCAATGCCATTCAAACTCATACAGCTCTGAACCACCAACTATCCCTATATTTGAGGTGATATTTAAGTAGGAGGTGTTGGTTCAGGGTAGGGTGACCAGACAGCAAGTGTGAAATATTGAGATGGGGTGGGGCGTAATAGGAGCCTATATAAGAAAAAGGCCCAAAAATCGGGACTGTCCCTATAAAATCAGGACATCTGGTCACCCTAGTTCAAGGTCATTAGTTCAGCTGCCTAACATAAGTTTCCTTATTTATTACTTGCCAAGATAGATAGATAGGTGCCATCCTAACTGGAGGTAACATTTACACCCGTGTAACAGAGCAGAATTTGGCCCAGTCTGGAACCATAACTGTCTTTGCCAGAACTCAAGTTAGCACTAGGTGTCAATCAGATCTTTCATATGAAGCAAATGTTGATATTTTGCATGTCTCTGAAAATAATTAAAAATGTAATTGAATAAAAAGCCTGTACAATGTATTTCGGTTATTTGAATTTGTGGACAACTGATATTATATAATATCATTGCTATGGCTAATAACCTTTTAGCTCTGAACAGAATTCCTAAAAACTATTACTCTTCATGCACATTTGCAAGATATTTACAAACTCTTTCTGTTCTCTTTTTCCTGTTCAGGTAGTGGCCCAATCCTGGATCCTGAACTTTATGGTATATATTTTGATTTTCTTTTTTTTTCAAAATGTACAAAAAAGAAATGACAAATTAAGTAATTCAAAAATGGAAAGATGAACTGTTATCCTGAGTTAAACTTAAATATTATTTTAACCTGAACCAAATATTCTTTATTTTGATAGTTCTTTCCCTGCCTTATATTATTTTACGATAAATGGATACAAATAGAGCTTTCTACTGCTTTCTCTGCTGCTGTTGGTTCAGACTAGGAGAAACATAAATGCACTGCTATAGAATGGTTGTAAATATCCCCAGATGGAGGATTAGAGCTATTGGTGGCCTGACTCTTGGATTTGGAGTTTTTGTGATCCTTTCAAAGTTCTGTTTTTTGGGGGAGACTGAGTTCATTATCTTTTCTCCTGTAAGTTAGTTAGTGTTTTGATGATTCAATGTTTATAAAAAGCATGTTTTACTGCTTGTAGGGAAGCCTATGCTACATCTCAGAGAGAGTAAAATTCCCATTAAAAATGAGATTTGCACAAGTGAGAGCCCCTATAACTTGTTTTTTTTCCTTTTCCCCTCTTTACTCCTTTCCTCTGTGTCTCTGTATTGGTTTTTCATCCCACCTCTCTGCTCATTTTTCATCCTATTTTTACTCCCCTTTTCTGCAGTCTGTCTTGTATAGTCAGAACTTGCACCTGCTAACATCTGAGTGAAAGTCATGCTTTTGAACCCAGGGTATTTTAGTTGGCGCTGATTTAGACAAAATGTGTTAGCCCATCCGTGATGAAGACCCAATCCGTACCGCAACAGCAGAGCAGTTTGTAAACTTGCAGTTATTCTCTAACATCTCTGGGCTGTCCTTCATGGATTAGGGACCTTTTTAAAAAAAAAAAAAAAAATGAATTGAAAGTCCGTGTGACTTACGTGCTGTTGAAAACTTTATCCAAGCTTAATAAAGTATTGCCTTAGCCTAGGTTACAGAATTTTTTTTTAACCTGATAGTAATATGTTTTTTAGCCTCTTCTGATATGGCTCGCCAAACTATTACAAGATGAACCAAAAACAGTTACATGTAACCATTGTGCAAATGAATAGTGTTGGCATTGGGTCCTAACCATCTACAATTAAGTTGTAGAAAGTACCATCAGGAGGAGATTAATCTTGTTTTAACACAAAGAATTTGAGGACCAAATATTGGGGGAAAAATCTGCAAAACAGTTGGCTACTTTTATATAATAGCGTTGTTGTATTTCACTAAGTGTGAAAGTCCATCTTCAGCAGTGCTTCCAAACTACCCTTTATGTTCTAGGTGGGGTTGGATCCTGCTCAGTTTACGGTTATTTGGATGAAATAGCCCATTACTTAAGTTTCCTTAAGCTGATTTAAATGTTATTGCTTTGATTCCATTCCATTCCATTCCATGTCATTAAACTTTAGCAAATGTGCAATTGGGGCATCAAATTGTCTTTAACTGGTTTGGAAATATTAAAGCATAGCTTCTCCTCCCTTTTTTTCCAAGGAGGAACTAATGTAGGTGTGTTTTTTGTAATTTGGACAGTTTTTCCTACATGTATGTTGGTTTTGATCTTTGTAATTCTCCTAGGTTCCCATTGTGTAAAAGTACTCAAGCACATGCATAACTTGCTGCATGAGAGCAGTCCTATTAACTTCAGTAAGGACTACTGACATGCTCACAGTTATGCATGTGTTTCAGTATCTTATTGAAGAACCTGCAAGTTCTAGTCCCACCCAAAAACAATATTATTCTGATATTTCCATTTCCCCCTTTTTAAAGTTATTATCCTTGGACCATTTTTCAGTAACTAAAAGATACTGACTGTTAATTCTTGCTTTCTTTGAGACTCATTGTAGTTTTAAATTGTTTGTCTTAATTCATAGTTCATAGGTCTACTTAGTGGGATAAGCTATTGAGAGAGGTGAAAGTGAGCTGATTGGAAATACTATATAATTAATTAGTTTTTGGGAGAGTCATTGGTAGAAACGTTTTAACATGGAAATGACTTTGCGATTAGTTTCTGCTCTGTAGTGAAAACAATAAGTTTATCATCAAAGAACAGACATTTCGGTAATAATGAATAAGAATATTGGGAACAAATGGCTACATATATAACAAAATCATAACTTGCTCTATGGATCCTAAATTTAACTAGCAAGTTACCCGCTTGTCTAAAGAAGCTTATCTCACTCAAAGTTTTTGCTAGTGTTTTCAACAAAATCTGGGGGAGATCCCACTTTCATGAAGTAAATTTGCTGTCCATTTGCTTCCTACTTGAGGGATGACTAGGCATATCCTTTTCCCCCTCCAATATGCTCAAGCAAACCTTTGATGTGCACCTCTAGACAGGGTCTCTTCCCTCACCTCTGGGCTATTTTTCTCTTCTTATTAGTTTCTTTCTGAAGTCTCTGCCAGCTCTTTGTTGGCATTTGACTTAGCAGGGGCAACCATTAGCATTCTTACATATAAACAGCTAGGATAAACATCTCTTGTCTGACAATCAGTTTTCACTTTTGTTGGTTGCATACCTTATGAACATAATTTTCAGTATATATACATAACTCTTTATATAGTGTCTGTACATACATTTCACAATGATATTGATGACCAGACAGGCTTTTGTTTTAAATTAGAGACCTCGCATGACCCTCTTTACTAGAATGTAAATACAAGACTCGGGGGATAACAGGAATCCCCTATCATCCCCTCTCTGCCCCTTTCCAGTTGGCACTAAGAAGTTCCTGGGTCACAGTAGCAGTAAAAGGAAAAAAGTTTGTACAAAAAGTCAGATTCTGAGAGCTTGCTCCTGCAAGGTACTAAACACCTCCTGTAAGTTTCTGAGTGCTATCACCTCCTGTTAACTTCAATGGATGACTGGGTACTCAGTGGCTCACAGGATTAGGCTCTTCAGGAAGGAGTAGGCATATACTGACATTTGGATATGTGATGCAGGGGAGAGAGAGAGAGACCACCATATGGGGATGATATTAAACTACAGATTGGTAAATGTAAATTTGAAAGCTAATAATAGGGATAGTTGAGCAAGATGCAAAAAGGACACCTCTTAACCCTTCTGAAATAACATGGAGTAGAGGGACTAACCAGGAGATGGAATGGAAAATATTTTCAGTTAAAAAAACCTAAGAGTATCTCCACACACCCCTGCATGCCTCAGAGATTTGTGATAGGTTTTTGCAGCTCTCTCTCTGATAGTCAGACTGTGGATTTGGTGCGGGTGACTAGTGAGACGGCACTTCATAGGTTTGCCAGATCAAGGTCTACCAATGAGAGGCAAAGTGGGACACTTACGCTACTCCTCCTTGGGCCTTGTGTTAGTGGTTGAGCCAGGCAGACTCGCTGGGTGGGGCTGAGGATTTTGTGTGGAGAAAGCCCTTTGTGGGATGTGGTCCATCCCTCTGGATTTAGCTCTGTGCTGCATATGGTAGTCCCCAAACTTTCCATTAAATGTTTTTAAAACAAATGCTTACTATCCAAAGGTTAGAACTTGGAATACAGGATGTCTTTTTGGCAATAATATTTGGCATTTATATACCATTTTACATGTTCAGAGCACTGCACAAACATTAATTCTTTAAATAGTTAATCTTCCCAACATGTCTGTGGGGTAGACAAGGAAGTATGCCCGATAAAACCCCACCCACTGCAGTGTCACAAAATGATTCTATTAGGTTTGCAAAGAGTGTGCTCATTTTATGCTGACACTTTGCACTGGTAAATGACTGCAAATGTTACAGGGCAGTGAAGAATCAAGTCCTAAAGTTTCAAAGTCCAACTCAGTGGGTGAGTCAGAGTAAATGTAAGTGCACATGGAACAACATATATACTTCTGATAAGTCCCTCAAGATACACTTTTGCAGGCCTTCTGATATGTAGAAGGGTAAACTTTATTGGCAAATATTGCTTGCCAAATTCTGCCCTTGGGTACCCGCAGGTAATTAAGGGCAAAATTTGTCCCTCTGAAAATCTGATGGTCATATTGTGATATATTTTGGTATCTATGAATGTGTATTTTACCTTGCCATTGTGATTAGTTCTTGTATTATGAAAACAGATCCAAGAAATTAAAGTGGCCCCTGCAATAAAACTAGAAGAATAAAAGGGGTAAAGCTTCCATAATAAAAGCATTGCCAACAATTTCACTTCTAGAGAAAGCCAGCTGCTATAGCCACAAGAACCTAAGTACACTTAGACTTTTCATGCAGCAACAGATTTAGGTACTGTTTTCAGAAGGGGTAGGTCAAACACCCCCACCACTTTGTAATGTGGCAGGACAAAAGTGTTAGTGACATTAACTGCCAGCCTCCACAGCACCTCTTGGATGCCATACTGCTTGCGCAGATGGGGAATGCAGGCAGGGCCAAGGTGTAGTCGGTGTAATACGAGGAATGCTGTCCCCTTGCCTTTCTCTACAGTTTGATGCCTGCTGCAGATATGTAGCTGTAGAGAAGGGTGTGGAGGGGAAATCACCTTAAGGCAACATTATGGTTGAGGTTTTAAATGTTAAAGTCAGGAAATTACAGTGAGTCTCCTGAAAGCACTGTAAGGGCATGGCTACAGTTGCAGATGTAGAGCGCTGTGAGTTAAACCAGCCCTCGGAGAGCGCAGTAGAGAAAGCGCTGCCGTGTGTCCACACTGTCTGATTCAAGCGCACTGGCATGGCCACATTAACAGCTCTTGCAATGGCCACAGAGAGCAGTGCATTGTGGTAGCTATCCCAGCATGCAAGCGGCTGTAACATGCTTTTCAAATGGGGGGAGTGGGGTGGAGTGTGACAGGGAGTGTGTTGTGTCTATGTGGGGGGGGGAGCATGTCAGTATGCTGTCTTGTAAGTTCAGACAGCAGCAGATCCCCCTCCCCCTGCCTCTCAAGCAACATTCCACACTAACGGTTGCTTTGTTCCAGAGCAGATAAGCAGCTGGCTGTCAGAAACAGAGCTTTGAAAGGGCATATCTGCATTCCTGCAGCCAATTCCAAACAATGACAAGAGTGGCCACTTGATTTAAGGGGATTATGGGATGTTTCTGGAGGCCAATCAGAGCACAGTTATGCAACACCTCGTTCACACTGTTGCTGGGGCTTTTCAGCCAAGACGCACCAAGCGTTCTGCTTCTTGTGGAGGTGGATTACCAGGAGGGCTCCAGCTGCAGAGTCCAGGTGCTGCCAGTGTGGACGGGTTGTGAGTTAGGGCACCCAGTGCTGCTTTAATGCGCTCTAACTCGCAAGTGTAGCCAAGCCCTAAGTGAGCCACTTTGCACACAGTATGGGTATTATCTATTACAGCTGGACTAAATCCTGGCCTTTGGCCTATTATAGTGCAGACCTAGGAGAGTCAACGTGGTCTGGCTGGGCTGCTTTATACCAAAATAACCAGATGTTGAGCTGGTGACAGGGAGAGCCATGTAGATGTTACAGTACCAAAGAACCCAGCCCCCAAATAATGGCCATAGATGAGATGCAGGATGCTCTGCAGCAAGGAAGTGTGCGTGAATGCGCGCATGCATGAAAACTGAAAATGCCCATGCAGCATGTTGCCAGTGTTCCCAGCTAAGCTCTCCAAAATGGCACTGAGCGCCAGGCGAAGATAGGTGTATTAGAGTGCAGATTCTCCCCTCCCTTGTGGCAGTTTTGAGGACAGAAACAGCACTAATGATCCTACCCCACTTTCAAATTCCATTTATAGACTTTTGGCATTGACATTTCTTCTTGATTTAAACAAAATATAAATTGGAAAAACAATTGTGATGGACTGACTGTACATTTAAATAATCACACTAGAATTACAATTGCAACAACTGTACTGATTACATTTTATTTGAATGTTTCTCTCTCACGTGCACACACATTTTAGTATGTAATCCTAGAAATAGACACAGCTTTGCATTTGTTTTGTATTTAGTCCTTGTTATCTTGGAATAATGCTGGTGGAAAATCCTGCATTTGATAAATCCATTGTGCAGTTTTCTAATAATTATAACTTTGTTGGGCCAAAGTCCTCTTTCAGTAAAGTTATTCTGGATTTATCCATTGGAACTAAGAGTAGGGTGTGGTCCATCACATCTGAAGAAATTAATTTAAGAAATGTCTGGCGCGAAAACTTTTTCAGGATTAAGTCTATGGCAAGTTAGCAATTTGGAACCTAAAATGTTCTTGAGTTATCCAAGTACACAGAATAATGTGTTTAAATTTTTTTAACATTAGACGATCTGTCCCTTCACACTTTGATAACTCAAAACTAGCTAAATGGGCTTTTGCCAAAATCTCAAAAATAAATCACAGGATAATTCTACACTGCAGTTAGGAGTGGTCCCCCTGTCTCTACCCGTAGCCTGGATAGACCAACTTGCACTAGAGTGTGCTAAAAATAGCAGGATAGATGTTGCAGCATGTGTGACAGCTCAGGCTCTTAAGCCCACCTGACCCCCTGGATGTGAGCTTGGGTTCTTATCTCAGTCTTCGCTGGAGCTGGAACATCCATACTGCTATTTTTAGCATGCTAGTTTGAGCCAAGCTAGCACGAGTTTGTTTATTTGGGCTGGGAGGCTCAGTTCCAGCTGTAGTGTAGACATACCCCAGGAGTCCCCAAACTAATTTTTTTAAAAAGCCTCTTCTTTGGGCTTTGGCTGAGCATAAGGCTAAAACAGTTCAATCTTGAGGGCAGTCTTTGGTTTTTAGTCACAAGCACCCAAAACCAGGTTCATAGTAAAAGTCCTTCCTTAACTTTAACTCTAGCTTCCCTCGGTAGTATATATTATAGCGTAGATCCATTCTCTGAAGTTTTACATAAGCAAAACTTACACGGTTAAAAAACAACGTCTGGAGCAAATGAAGCTTTTGGCTTTGTAGATCTCCCAACAGAATGCTCAGTTGATACAATAGAAACAATTCATCTTTTACAAGGAACTCAAGAGTCTCAAATGTTTCAAACATTGCAGTATTATAATAACTGAAATAATGATGACAACCTTTTTCCCCCCTCCCTAAGATTATGAAACCACACCTAATGATATTGGGGACACCACGAATAACAGTAATCAAATCACTTCTACGGATGTTTCCAACAAAGAGAATGAAGATAGCATCACTGTAAGTATATACATTGTTTCCTGGTTTGTAATCTTGGCAGACTTTCTGACTATAGAACTGATGAAGCTGTGATGGGACACTAAACTAACAGTGTACCAGAGCTGTCGCTAGAATTGTTCAAGATGCCCTTTTCAAAAAATGGGGGGGGGGGGGGGGGGCAGAGTGAGTGACTTTTCATCTGAATAAAGTGGATCCTTAACTTGTATTACTTTTCTGACCAACTCTTAGAGATGATCTGTCATGCCATGTTGTTGTTTTTCGTAGGACCTAAAATACAGTAATTTTATTTACAAAGTAAGAGATTTTCACATCCTTAAAATTCAAGGTAATTTGAAAGGCTCTCTCACCGGATTTATAAACCCGGTAGTCAACTGCCGCTTGTAGTGAAGTCATGTTATAACGAAAAATCAAATTAGAATTCTGTATTTTGGCACCATTTTTCATGGGGTTGTCAAATTAAAAGATAACATGGAGATTTTTAGTAGAAACAGCTAATTCAGTGGGTCTGACTCTCTACTTCCTTACCTCTGTGTAATCATTTATACCTGCACAAAGTGAATATAAAGCACTGTCATTCTGACTGCTTAACATTTAGTGTAAATTACTTCACAAGATGGAAGGCAGTGGAGAATTGCGCCTTGTGCATGCATACATGATACATGAATGGGAGGGAGAATTGTGAGCTATGGAAGACTACAAAGTGGTGGGTGGGTAGGAGCTACAAACTAGATATTGCTTCAGTACATACAGGGTTTTTTTAAAAAAATTTTAAATATTCAGGAATAGCTCAGGAGATAGAATTGAAGGAGGAAAGAAGTTCAGGATTTTAAAAAAACTATTAACAATAGATATGGGCCAGTGGGAGTGATCTCAAATCAGTTCCCCCATTCTGTTCCTGTCAGTTACGGACATCAAGGCCCAAAGTAGGAGCTGAAGTTCAGACCTGTGGGTGTGGATCTGGGGCAACAAATCTCCATGAGCATTACTTCACAGAGCCCCTCCCCGCCTCTATCCCCACACTGTCCCTTGTGGGATTTGTGCACAGCAGGGACCATCTCATAATCTGCAGAATCCTGAGGGGTCTGTGGGAGGACGGGGCCATCTGTGAAGAGGCTCTGTGCTGCACAGTGGCTTTGGTTCTGGTTTCCTTGTCAGTGGCTGTGCCCCAGGGGTACACTGTGTCAAAGGTAGTCGCGCCTCAGGCTGTATTATCTTTTCTGATAGAGCTCCATAGGGCTGCAGGGGTGGATGGCATGCAGTCTCTGTTCTCTGCAGGGTGGAAGAGAGCCTACATAATGGTCCCCTCTGTGCTCTTAGATCTGACTGTCTCTTTTTTTTTTCCCTTTTAAAGAAAACTTTCCCTAGTTTGATTATTCTGAATAAATGTTGATTGCTTTTGAAGACATTTCATCATCATGCAACAGATTGAACTGTTCTTGCCCTCTCTTTTAGGTGTATGTTGTGGTGGGGATTGCAGCATTAGTGTGCACTGGCCTAGTGATAATGCTCATTATTCTGAAATTTGGAAGACACTCCAAGTTTGGGATGAAAGGTAAGAAGTGTTGTTTCTTATAAGTTACCTTAGTTGTCATAGTTCTGACCATCACGCACCACATGCCTCTGCTCCTGAAGTACCGATGATAAACTAGAAAGAGTGCCATCGCATATCAGTCCATGCTTTTGAACAGTAGGCAAGGAGCTGGTCAGAGAGGGATAAATACAGAAATAAAGGGCCTTGAACCAAACTCTGATCCAAACACATGGTTTTAAGTAATCACCTGTTCTCTGCTGGCCTGATTTTCCCCCCCCCTCCCCTCACCTGAAGTCCGTTAGTAGTACCTTATTCTGCAAGACCAATGGGACTATTCATGGGGTAAGATGTTACTCAGTGTAAGATGGCAGAATCTGGCCCCAGAAAAAGGAAATTTTGCTCTGATCTGCATAGGATTATTAAAGCCACACTTGGTAATTCAAACTACAATTTTGGAAGCAGGTATCTGTTAGAGCTGCAACAACTGGGGTACTGCTGCAAGTGCTTCACCGTCACATTAGAGTTTCCACTGCAGTACCATGCCATAGGAAATAGTACTGTCTGAGGGGTGATGAGTGTGAAATTCTGAACCTTTTATTTTTGTTTAAACCTTCAGTACTACTCCCTCTGCCCATTTCTGGAGATATTAGAGGAGGTGTGTTTTACTTTTACATTTGGTGAGGATAGGTGAACAGGGAGTATTTCACTGTGGACCAAAGGGTGACCATGTTTTGTTCTTGGGCTGAGGGTCTGTGGAGAGGGTGATAACTAATCCCTTAGGCCCCTCATCTCCCTTTATCTTTCCTGGGACCCCAAACCACACTGGCAATGCCTTTTAATGATCCCATAAAAACTCATTCATGGTTTGTGGCTCTGACTGGGCCCTGACACTGAGCCATTCAGATCTGTCTGATGTACCGTCAGCTCTGGGATTCTTGATGGGGAGAATTCCTAGAGCAGCTGAGACTTAAATGGAGAGGAACTGTGGTCAGTGCAAAGCAGCAGACATACGGCCTGAGATGATATACCTCTTCCCCACATGCCTGCATGCTGTTCCCAGCCTTTGGAATCCTCAGGGGCATTATTGGGGATGTGAAGCCTGAAGGACAAAGCTGTAAAGTTTTCAAAGGGTAGAAAGAGTTATATTGGACTGAAAGAAGGTTTGGAGTATGTTTTCTTTTATGCCGGGTTGCATTAGGAGAGAACAAGAAAGCCGGATCCAAATTGTAAGGAGGGATGGTGAGATCTCTGGCATTTGGATTCTAAAAGTCTTCGTGGAATAGCACATTTATTATGTTACTATTTGTCCATACTAATGTCTGAAGAAGTTCTTTACTAGCAAGTTATATCTCCCGTCTGGGAGAGGTGAGAAAAGTTCATTTATTTTCAAAATTAGTCAATAAGTTACTAATCTTGTCTGATCTGCAGTATGGCATCAGTGCTTTTCTAGCTACAAACCTGCCTAGAGCATGTTTGTGTACGGACTTCTTTCTTTGTGGGTCACTGAGTAAAATTTTGAAACTGCAGCAACTTCAACATGGAGTTTATTTTTATTTTGTTAATGAAAACAGTGAGCAAACCATAGCAAACAGTTCTGGATCCCTAGCAAAAATGCTTACTCCTTCGGGTACACTCCCTCAAATGTCTGTCCCTAGTAGGGACTTTTACTCTGAGGATTAATTTACTGTAAATAAATACCAATTGATAGATTACACTTTGTAATCATGAAATAGTATCATTAACTGTAAACAAGTCCTTGAAGGTTTGTGTCAGAAAAGGACCACATTCTTCAAAGTAAAGATGGCCCTGAATTGATCCATATATCTTCCAACTTTGAAGTTTGCATTTAGACTTGAATTTAGGAACTTGGGTTTATCCTTAGCCCAAAGCTCCAGAGACACTTTTTCAAATTATTACCATTATCATCATTATTAGTTTGTGTTACACTAGTGCTTAGAGGATCCATCAGGGATCAGGTCCCCAATATGCTAGATGCTGTACGTGTATGTAATACAAAAAAGTATCTGCAGCAGAGAGCTTGCAGTCTAAGCATATGATGGGAGACAAGTGAAGATAGACTAGTTGTGGGCTTGCGGGGGCAAGGAAGAAAGGTAACAGTGGAGAGATTCTCTTTTGTACAGTAAGCACCAGTCACAGCATACTGTATTAAAAATTTAAAGCTGTCATGTAAACAATAGAACCAAACCTGCTGCTCCTGAAATCATTGGGTGGTTTGCCATTGGAATTGGCCCGAAATGAGGAAAAGTCAATTTACAATTGGTGCATTTTAATCCATGTTTTATTTGGGCCAAGAGGAAATATTAAATTTGCGGTGGAAAATTTGTATTTAAACACGGCAAAATCATCCTTTCAAACGAATGTCTTCCCAAGTGCTTCTGTGAGCATTTTGCATTCACTAGAGAGAACTTCCTGAATGATACAGGCCAGGGATACACAAAGGGTTTTTACTCCTTTTTCTGTTATCTTGAGGGAACATAATGCAAGCTCCTCAATCACCACGTCATTCAACATTCTCTCCACCCTTCCTCAAACAATAGTCCAGAAAAAAACAACCCAAAGCAGGCATGTAGTTAATCTTGATAAAGAGCAGAAAGGAGAAGTAAATGATCCTTTCCAATGTAGCTAGCATCTGCAAATGGGGAAAATATGTTCCACCAAATGTCAGAGGTACCAGTCCAGAGTAAAATGGTGCATGGAGTATGGCAATATTTCCCCATGAGGAGTGAAATTCATGCCTTACTTGCAGTCATGGCACGTATCAGCATTTCCAGTGCAACAGAATACACCTACTCTACTCAGGGCTAAAATTTCCCTGGCTTTGTCTGTGCAAGGATCATTCATATCCAACTCACTCTGTGCCCTGGCTCAGGGTTGGAGGCAATCACAGTCAAGGAACCCAAGCATGCTGTGAGACTAGCTCTCAAGGTGATGCTAGCCTCCTCATAAAGGGACAGAAAGGGGTAGATTAGGGCTTCCTCCTGGTCCGGCAGTGCTGTCCACACCCAGGGGAGCACATGCTGAACACTTTCAAAGACTGCCATAGTGATCACGTTCCCCCTGATCTCCTAGGTGTGATTTGTGCCTGCCTGATGTGCAGGGCTTCTGGGAACTCCCACTGGGCTAGTTCTTCTCCGAACACTCCCTGTGCACCATAGCCAGTGGCTTAAAGCCATAATGTATTGCTCAGTCTATATCTAGCTGTGTCAGCAGAGTTTTATAAAATAACTTGTATTTGGGTTTCTCATTTGGTTTTACATAACTGAGAGTGAGGAGATGGTGGACAGGAACATTTTTGGTGTTCATGCCATGCTGTTACTTTTTCAGATTACAGTAAGATAGCTCTGCAGTAGACTTGAGAACCTAAAAAACCCTCTCAACCACGTAAATGAAGTGAACTGTGGTTGAAGTTGGGGCTTGTGTTGTGTCGTAGTATAGCTGCCAACTTTGGTCTTATTTCTCCTTCAAGTCATGTCCTACCTCTTAGACTATGGGAAGGTGCTGAGTCCTAATGTCCTGATGATTAACTTCAAAAATTAAAAGATACGGCTGCTTGGCATTCTGTTCTTGAAGCTCACACAGTATAGTCAGCACTGCATGCCAGATGTTAATATTCTTCTCTCCCCACTACGATTCTGAACTTTCAAGTGTATGGAACTTACAATACTAAACGTGTAAATGCACTTATATCTGATAAAACCTATGTGTGTTCTCTGTTGTAATGGCCATTTCTTTTGGTGATGGCTCTAAATGCGATTACCTTTGTCCTAGACTTCTGTACATTTTCTGAACATGGGGCCGAGACCTTTGGACACATAGGGTTATAGTGTAGCTGAAGAAACCTGTTGTTAATTTCTTGAATATATTTATTAGTGGGGTCATCGAGGTTTGTGCATTGGTCTTGTGCAACTTCTTGGTTTGCATGCTTGCTGGAGGATGTGAAAATTCTTGTGGTAGGTGTATGTCTGACTATATCCATCTTCTAAAACTGGAAGAGCACAAGGATCCTAGAACAGAGAGGGCTGGAGTGAGTTCATGAGCCCTACTGAGGAGATTTATGGAAGAATACTTCTGGCTTCCTTTCAGTCTACCTGCACGATTGGAAGAGAAATACAAGTGAGGTGACCAGCTGGGAAATAAACCCATTTTTAATTTTGGAATGGTTAATTAGTATCAACACGACACTGAGAGAATGGAAGAGGAGGAAGAAATCTGATGGAATTTGGTGATTAAAGCCTGAATATAGGCAAAAACTCAGAGGGTCACATTTGAAACAGCATAATTCGATTCAGAAATAATTCAAAAATAATTGCCAATTTGAACCAAAATTGAGCGTTTTTTTTGTACTGGGAGGAGCTGTTAGCAGTAAGAAACATAACAAGCCAAAGAGGTGTTCACATTGCAAAGACAATACTTGGGGTCCCTAATGCTCTTTGCTTTTTAAGAAGGGAGGGGAAAAAATAATTAGACCCAAGTACTATGAGAATTGTTCTTTGGTAAAGGCCAAATGGGACTTTTATTGGAATCAGAAAGGGGGTGAGGAGGGGAACCTCTTAAGAAAACAACAAATAGATTCTGACAAAACTTGAGGGAAGCATGTGTATGTTTAATTCCTTTGAGGCGAGGGATTTGTGTGTGTGTGTGTGAAGCTGCTGTCAGTGCTTTAAGATTTGTGCTATAATCCAAAGAAAAGGGAATAAATTGAGTCTGAAATTCCTATTGTACTTAAGCAGTTCTGGAACAGTTCTCAAGTCTGAGCTTGGTAGCACACTCTCCAAAGGCTACTTTTATTCCTTAAGATACCTCATGCATCCTAAACAGGGAAAGTATTTTTGAATGATTTTTATACTCCCATGAGAGCATGTATGGAAGTCTGCATTTGCAGTCTGAACAAATAACAATATGCATCAATTTCATAAATAAGTCAATGACCTTTATATAACAACTGATTCAATTTATCCATTTTTTAAATGCTGGACCTTCAAGCTCTTGCAAGTAGATTATAGTGGCTTCTGTATGTAAATTTGTCAAACAGTCTGTCAGGCTTGTAATATTTTTTTCACTAGCTTGACTACAAGTTGTCAGTCCAACAAGACCTCATATTTTGTGTGTCTGCCTGCATATAGGTAAAGAACATGTTTCTCTCATCTATTTCATGGTGGGTTTTTTCCTGAGTAACTTCACCAACCCTTCTATACAGACCTTGAGCCTTCTTTACAATTTTTTAAGTTAAAAAAATCTTCTAAACAATATTACTGTCCACTGTCTTAAACTTTCTATCTTTCACCAGAGTATATTACTTTTCCTGACAAACTCTTGTTACATTTTGTACTTCAGTTTAAAGATAATACAGGAGAGCACAGCTAGAAACTTGGCTGTGGTTGTGACATGTTTCACATTTATCTTATGATATTTTAGTTTGAGTAAAAAATACTGTGCAACCATATGAATAAATGAAGCCTTAAATCACCAATATTGTCATTCAGCACTTGTGGTAACAGCTTCTCTGACACAATGTATCATCCATCCATTATAGTAGAAAGTCTTTAACCCTCATTTGCCCAGCTAATCAGATTTATGACTTTAAATAATGGGGCATTTGGGTCAGGTTGGGCTGCTTTGTCATTCTATTCTGTGTATGTGACAAATTATGTATAGGCTCAAAAGTTTTTGCACATTCCTGTGGAAAGAGCATCATTGCCAGGAAGAGGGGTCTCTTATCCCCTACTTGTCTGTGAGCAGAGAATGTGGCAGATGCTCAACTGTGTTCTCCATCTGAATGTATTTCACTTTTCTGTGCATGGCGGAGGGCAGGGGGCAGAGTCACAGCAGCATGTGACTTCAAAATATCTTTATTTCAAAATAAAATCTGTATCCTTTACTCTGGTTTGTGTTCTTGAGAGTTGAGAATGTGCTAAGCAAGTGGATTAAAGGACTGTTAGGGAAAAGGGGAGACATACAATTTATTTTTATTCTACCCAATATTAATGCAACCCTGGATCAAGCAATTGTTCTCCCTATGAACTAAGGGGGAAGAATCTCAGGATTACAAGGGAGGTGCTGCTTTATGTAATTCCTTCTTGGGAATGACCTGTAATTTACAAAACATAATTAGGTTTTCAAGCTCTTTATGTATCTATAACAAGCCTTCAAAGAGCCCATTATGGACACTTTCTGTCTTGTATGCCAAATAATTTAGAAGAACCATGCTCAAAATATGGGAATTAGAGGCAGGACATCTGGATTTGTTTCCCAGGCCTGATACAGATTTGCTGTGCAATCTTCATCAAGTCACTTAAACTTTCCATCCCTCTGTTTTCCCATCTATGCTGTGGTGGTGGTAATGCGGACTATACCTGCCTTACAGGGGTGCTGTGAGATTCAATCCCTTTAATGACAGGTCTTTAAATTGCTTTAGTATTATTTATTGCTATGACTGTTAACTAAAATGTACCAGAGCAGATTTAACTGAAGATGTATGGTGGTGATGTGATTTGTATATAAGATTTAGGAAGAAATTTAACATGATCAAATCTGTGATGTCCTTGAGGGTCACATATATAAAAGCAAAGGAAGGGAGCTGGCTGACATCAACCAAAGATTGGATGTTATTTTACACCATTGTTCCAATGCCACCTGTGACACTGACCACCACAGTGGCCTTGGGCAAATTGTTCAAACTATCTGCCGCTGCATCACCCTCTGTAATGTGGGGATGGTGACATTTATGGGTGTTTTGGAAGATTAATTTGTTAATGCTTGTAAGTTGAGGATGCAAAGCATTGTACAACAAGAGTGCAAAGTGTTGTTGCTGTTGTTGTTATGAACTGATCCCTAGCAAAAATGTCATATGACGGACTTTACACAGATCTCTGGCCCATCAACCATTCTATAAGGCTATAAAGAAGCCTTTTTATGCAGGCATAGCTCTCCCTCCACTAGCAAAGTTGCTGCCCTAACATGCCCTCTCCTGGCTGGGTGTGGCATTGCAGCATCCTTTTGCCTCAGTTGCCCCCACTGTCCTTTGGTCAAGTCCAGCCATAAGTGTCCTGCTTGACCACTTTACAGAGACCTGCCCCTTCTGGGGCCACAGTTTTGTTTGTTTGTTTGTTTGTTTGTTTTTTTTTAACCAAAGTCCAACAAAAATGTATACAAAACCAAGCCGTCAGCCTACTGGGGCTTAGCTGGCAGCCACCTCGTTACCAGCATGTCTCTGCTGCTCTATGTCTTGATCAACCCCACAATCCAAGGGCTCCTCCCCTTACACTGGGGTGCAGGCAGCTCCTCAAGGCTCCCATCTCAATCAACCCTGGAGAAGCCTATCTGGTCTTTATCCCTTTCTCCTTCTCAGCCTTCTTTTAAGGCTGCTTCCCAGAGGGCATTTTCTACCTCCCTTTTTGGGTCTCTTCCTGATCTCTGTACTCTATCTCTTCACAGAGAGTGACTGTAGCGTTTCTCCTTACTAGCAGCCCCCTTCTGCCCTGAACTTCCTCTGTTTATAGTAACCACTCAGCTCCTTCCCAAGCTGGGACTAATGTTCAGTTAAGTCTGGCCCACCCTCCAGGGGCAGCGAGGTAGCATAAATGGCCTCTCAGGCCCACATTAACCCATTCAGGGACTGCGTGGGGTATGCACCCCATCACACCTTCTCTTCACTATTATGGCTTATTGAGTTAAATTCATATTCCTCAAGACTGTGTGTTTCTTGATTTTTGCCCACCACTTCTGCTGCTTTACCTTGTGGGTCTGGTACTATGATGGCAAGTTAGATAAAGGGCTTGGCTACATTTGCAAGTTAGAGCACATTAAATCAGCCCCGGGTGCCCTAACTCCTGAGGTGTCCGCACTGACAAGGCACGTAGAGCGCCTGGACTCCACGGCTGGAGCACCCCGGTAATCCACCTCCACGAGAAGCATAGAGCTTGCTGCACCCTAGCTGAAATGCCGGGGTGTCAGTGTGGATGACGTGTTGCATTACGGTGCTGTGATTGGCCTTTGGAAACATCCCATAATCCCTTGAAGTCAAGTGGTCACTCTGGTTATTGTTTTGAACTCGGCTGCAGGCATGCAGATATCCCCTTTCAAAGCTCCGTTTCTGACATCCAGCATGCTTATCTGCTCCGGGACAAAGCAAACCATTACTGTGGAATGCTGCTGCTGCAGCAGATGTAGGCGTTTGTGTATGTGTGTGAGAGAGAGAGAGGCGGAGGGTGGGGGCTGTTGTCAGGGTTTCCCCCTGCCACTGTCTAAACTTACAATACAGCATGCTGACACACGCTCTACCCCCCAAAACACTGTCTCTCCCCCCACATACACACAACACACTCCCTGTCACACTCCACCCCTCCCATTTGAAAAGCACGTTGCAGCCACTTGCACACTGGGATAGCTACCCCAATGCACTGCTCTCTCTGGCATTGCAAGAGCTACTCATGTGGCCATGCCACTGTGCTTGCAGCTGACCGTGTGAACACACGGCAGTTCTTTCCCTGTTGCTGTCTCTGAGAGCTGGTTTAACTCTTGGCGCTCTACGTCTGCAAGTGTAGCCATAGCCGAAGTGCAGCTAGATGAAGAAAGTAATGAAGTGCAGGTTCCTAAAAGGAACAGCCTGGTGGACTACATTCAACACATGGAAGAAGGGAAATTATTAAGTGATTGGGAATTTTAAGCTATGGAATTGTAAATGGCATCACAGAATATTGTCCAAGATCTCCATGCAGTTACTAAATTTAAAATGTAGTGGTAGAGATGTGCAAATATTGGAATTTTTTTTTGTTCACTGGCAATTCTGAAAAATTGGGGAAAAACTTGTTTCAGGTCAATCTCACCCCAGTATTTGAAATCTTTGTTGAATTGAATGAGTTAAAAAAAAATTAATTTCAGGTCAAATTAAGCTGAAAGGTGTTGTTTAAATTTTGACCACTTTAGAGGGTTTTAATTTTTTAAAATAAAATTATAAACCAAATTTCAAAACAGTCATTTCAGATTGCAAAAATTGAAACTTTCTTCATTTTAGACTTTTTTTGAATTTTTTTAACACACTTAGGCAAAACTGATAGAAGTGTGAAATGTTTTGGCATCGCTGAAGTTGCATTTTGTACAGAAAAAAGTTTTGGCCGCAGATTTTTGCTCAGCACTACTTAGTAGTAAGGACGGATATGGAAGGAGGATTTATGGCAGCCAGAAAGGACTCAATGGTCAAAGGTACTGTATAGCTGGATATAACACCAGTGAAATGCTCTGTGCTCTGTTTGGGGTTATAGGTAAAATATATTAAAAACCACATGTAAACACACTTTCTTCTGAAGGCAGCATATGAGTGGATGATTGGGGTAGGGGTGCAAGCATATGGGGGATGCGTGCATACACATTGAGGTTGCTAAGAACAAAAGGCATGAAGTATGGGGCTGGGGGATAAAGAGAGCAAAGGAATGAGAGTGACAGATCACAGTGAGAGAAAGAGAAATCATAGAATATCAGGGTTGGAAGGGACCTCAGGAGGTCATCTAGTCCAACCCCCTGCTCAAAGCAGGACCAATCCCCAGTTTTTGCTCTACATCCCTAAATGGCCCCCCTCAAGGATTGAGCTCACAACCCTGGGTTTAGCAGGCCAATGCTCAAACCACTGAGCTATCTCTCCGGGTACAGCCTTAACCTTGATGTGAGCATGTACTCACCTGCTTCCAAGGGTACTCCTTGTGCAAGAGCTCACCATGCTGTGTAGGGGCAAAGAGAAAATGGGGGCTCAGTAGTGCAAATTGCACAGGGTCTGGAGTAAGGGGCGGTGTGTATCCACCCTACCCAGGGAGGGACTTCCAGGGGTAGAATTCCTCCCCAAGTTCCCAGCATGCAGGGAGTTTAGATTCCCTACAACCCATCTTCCTATGCGGTCTGGGCTGGAGTAGAAGATGAAGAATTGATCAACGGCCTCTCCCAATTCCTATCCCTCTCTGCCCTCTTTAGGATAGACTGTGCCCTCAGAGCTGCAGAGGAAGAAGAGTCCTAGTGCAGCCCTATTGCTCAGTGGCATAATTGTGGCCTGCTCTTCCACAGATCATGCAATTGAGAAAGGGTCCTTGCTCCTGCTGACACTAGCACACCCATGTAAGGGCCAGCTACAAACTGGTCCCTAAGGAAATACAGAGAGCACAGTAGGCAGAAAAAGCAGGGAAAGGATGATAAAGATGTGATGGAAAGCAATGTGGAAGACAGAAGAGATTACAGCTCATAATTAAACATCGCAATAAAATCAGCCATAGTGAGAACAGGTACTATGGGGAAAAAAACCTGGAATGTAGGAAGCAAATGGGGAAAGAGAAAAGAAGAAATGCAAAGGAAACTAAGTCACTATATAATCTGTAAATCCATGGTATACCCACATCTTGAATACTGCATTCAGTTCTGATCACCCCATCTCAAAATAGATATATTAGAATTGGAAAAGTTACAGAGAAGGGCAACAGAAATGATCAGAGGCATGGAACAGCTTCCTGACAAGAAGAGATTAAAAAGACTGGGACTGGTCATCTTAGAAAATAGACGCCTCAGGGGCGGATATGAACCCGGTCTATACAATCATGAATGGTGTGGAGAAAGAGAATAAAGAAGGGTTACTTACCCCTTCACGTAACACAACAACCAGGGCTTACCCAATGAAGTTCATAGGCAGCAGATTTAAAAGAAACAAAGTACTTCTTTACACAACACACAGCTTGTAGAACTCGGTGCCAGGGGATGTTGTGAAGGCTAAAAGTAGAACTGAGTTCAAAAAGGAATTAGGTAAGTTCATGGAGGATAAGTCCACCAATGGCTATTAGACAAGACAGTCAGGAATACAGGGTGTTCCTAAGCTTCTGATTGCCAGAAGCTGGGACTGGATGATGGGGAGTGGATCATTGAAATTTGCCTGTTGTGCTCATTCCCTCTGAAGTGTCTAGCACAGACTACCATCAGAGACCGAATACTGGGCTATACCGACCATTGGTCTGACCCAGTATGACTATTCTTATGGCCTTAAGTTAATTTTTTTGAAAAAGGCCCCAATTCTCCTGTGCATTTAAATGTGCTTTGTTGCAAAGAAGACACAAATCCATCAGATCTAGCCCCTTGAGGTGTCCCTTGTCAAAAGGAGAGCCTTGAAAGGCACTGAGAAACCATAGCAGCTCCTTTGCAACACCAGGCCACTGGTGAAAATTGTAGGGCTGGTTGAAATGGGCTGTGGCTTCAGTGTCTTTAAACCATTACGATCCCCAGCTAGTAGAATGGCCCTTTTGGGCTGTTGGCAGCAGGTGCAGTTTACAGCAGCTTTGAAATTGTACCTGGGAACTGGCCCAGCATTCACTGGCCTCAGGTTCAGGGGAGGACCCAGGTGTGGTTTAAAATCACCTTTGCACCCCCTCTCCCCCTTCTGAGCTGTGCTGAGTGCTCTTTAGGTGCAGAATCTGGGCCTAATTATATAGAGTTTAATGCCAAAAGGTTACGATAAAATGCATGTTGTTTAAAGGTTGTTAAATCTTTCACGAAAATCACTTCAGAAGTGTATACCAGAGGCTCTTGAATAGTCTCAGTGGGGACCACACATTTGTGCTGCTCAAGATATTGCTCTACTGCTTTTACAATACCTGCCTGTGTGGCCTGGATTTTTCTCTTCTTGTTCCTCAGTTGTTATCCCACCTTTTAATGACCGATATCTATTCTGTCTATGTACTGATTGATTGAATTGTCCTAATTTCTCTGTCAAACTTTGAGCAGGTCAACTTCTTTCATGGTTTCTGAGCCTGGGAATCCTGTGTTCTCAATCTGGATTCTGGAAAATGAGATTAGATTGGTGCATAAAGTCCTGTAATGCCTGGCCATATGGGATACTTATCAATTCCTTCACCAGAAGACCACAATCTTATTACGGTGAAGTACCCTTTTTGCTGTGGCTGTGTAAAAGCATTCAGTATTGAATTTCACATCGCTAGGAAATAGTCATCTTGGACTCGGAGATTAACTTTTTTAGATCACTCTGTAAAATGCACATGATTATCTCCTTAGAATTGCTTGATGCCATTGTAATTCCATTGACTTCACTGGAACTAGTCCTGATTATAGTAGTGAGAGTGAAATCAGAGGAAAGTTGCACTGATTTAAATTTACTTCAAACTAGTGGTGCGTGAATCTCAGAAGCTCAGAGATTGAATTTGGATTAAAAAAAAAAATTCAGATGCTTTTTTGAACTTTATCTGAACTATCCAGACTTCTTGGGCAATGTTGGTCCGGAGCTGCCATGGGAATAGGCTTTATTAACAAGTTTGAACACTCTTTGCTTCTGGCTGGTCTGGAAATGTTCCCATTCTCATAATATTTCAACTCCTGACACTGGAAGTTGGGATAGAACTCAAAGAATGGATTTTCTTGCAAGATTTCTGGTAATTCCTGTTTCTGAATAAGCAAGAAATACTGTACAACAATCACTGTTGAAATATTCACCACTTCTGTAGCTATCTTGGATGGAACTGGGAGGTACAAAAATTAAATTAATTTCACAGAAGTTAAAAATGAAGGAAAAAGGTAACCATACTTCTTGAAACTCCAAAAAAGTTCAGTGTGGGTTTGGTTTCAATTCCAGGGAGAGGTTCAAATAAGATTTTGTCTGAATTTAATAGTCCCTTCCTTATCTCAGACACACAGATTGACATGTATTTTCCATCTTTAGCGATCAATATGACTGGGACAGCCTTGGCATTTGACTAAGTGCAATCATATCTCCAGAAGAGACATCAATATGGAATTCAATGATTGTGCTAAAAATAGCACTGATTATTAATTTTGGGAAAGGTAGAAACCCTAAGTGTTGAAAACAAAAACAGAATTACTGTCTTAGGCTAGTGACAGCAGAGTGGGGCCAAGCAAGGCCCCTACGCTAATTGATGTCTTCATATGGAGCTTAAGAAATGCATAAGGGTATATGCTGGACTTATAAATTGGAATGAGTTTCAGCTTTTTAATTACATAGTCTGAAGCTGGAAACAACTAGTAAAGACCTGCGGGAGCTGAGTGTGAGTGTGAAAAAGCATGCAAGAGAGCCCCTTATTCCCCTTATTTCCCTCCTATACAAGGAGTGCAGGCATTTCATGAATCCGGATCCACTGCTAGGGGCCCTGTCTCCTACTGGATCAGTAGACAAAGCTGGTTTTATGTGGGTGGCTGAGCACAGGCCACACCTGTTAGTGACACAGTAACTGTGCTCTGTCTTCCTGCCTGCCTGCACTGGAGTAGTGCACCTCTGCACTGCCTCTTCTCTCAGACTGCACACAATTCAGCCCTTCACATTTACTGACCTTAAAAATTATACCCAAATTCTGTCTTCAGCTGCAACCAGGCAGTCCTGGCATTGATGTCTCTTTGGCCCATAGGCTGGATTAATGTGCTGTAAATCATTCAGCTGTTGCTGATAGAAAATATCTGTGGGGTTGCTGAGAGAGGTGGGGTGAAATGAAGACACAGGGCTCTATGACCTTGGGAAAGAGCATGGTGGCCTCACCCCTGAATTTATTTTTCAGAAAACTCCTTGTACCACGACCAATCCAACTCTGTCTCTTTGGCCACCCACTCTGTCTGGCCTACGTATATCTCATGCTTTCATTTTTGCTTTTATTTTCCAAGCAATTTTCTCCCAGCCTCTCTTCTTTCTGTTCCTTGCCCCTTTCTGTCTCATTGAATGCTGCTCACTTTACTGATTTCTGAAACAAGAGAGGAATGATGCCTCCACTGTGGAACTGAGAAGCTGATCTAGGAAAATGAGACCAAATTTTATTTCTTTCTGAGATTAATTAATTAAAAGAAAAGGGAAGTGGACCGGGGAAAGAGGAATAGTGATGGGATATGGGGGGAATCTCCTTATGCTGTTCTGTTCAAGTTATTTGGCACTCGTAAAAAAAACATAATGTTATAATGAAATAAAGTGGGCAAAGTAACTACTGAGAGAAGTCTTATTTCTTCTGGGTTATTTTTACTCTTAATGTCAAAGGTTAATGCCACTGTTATTTCTTCAACTGTCTGGCTTAGCTGAATGCCCTAGGGCATAATATGCAGTAAGGCAAGCTATGTAAGAAGTGTTTTTAAAATGTCAGAGAAATATCCTTCATGTCCTTTCTCTGAAGCTTTAATTAGCATTTACGCTATGGACAGCTAGACAGGCGGTGTCCTCCCCATGCTCTAAATGGTCAGTTGGGAAAATGGAAAAATAGGTATGCATGAGAACTCAGAGATGCAGCTGTTACTTTTAATGTCCATAAAGCATTGTGTGCTGTGTACAATGAAGGAGGAAGTAGCCCAGTGGTTAGGGAACTAGCCTGAGACTCGAGAGAGTTGGGTCCAGTTCTGTGCATTGCCACAGACTTGCAGTGTGCTCTTGGACAAGTTGGTTTCTCCTGTGTCTCAGTTCCCCACCTATAAAATGGGAACACTAGTACTTCCCTATCTCACAAGAGTGTTACTAGGATAAACTCATTAGACGGTTATATGTTCAGATACTATGGTTAACACAAGCCATATAAGTACCTAAGATATGCAAGCCCACAAAGAGTTATAATTCTGCCTCACTATGCAACTATTGTATGAACTGTCACTAGCCCTTAAATCTGAGGCTAAAAGACCTTGATTTCTGTGTATTAATATTAAATGACCTCCTCCTTTGTAAATGCACATTAGGTAGCTACACATTGTAAAAGAGAGATGGGAACCTGTTTATATTATAAAAAGCATAAAATAGATGTGGCTTTAATAAGAAAGAACTGGATACTGTAGTATCCAGTGATATAGCTAGTCCCAAATGTGGAAGTGGAGATGTCTGGGTTCCGCCCCCCCCCGAACTCTGGGATACAGATGTGGGGACCCGCATGAAAGACCCCCTAAGCTTATATTCTACCAGCTTAGGTTAAAACTTCCCCAAGGCACAAATTCCTTTCCTTTGTCCTTGGATGGTATTTCTGCCACCACCAAGTGATTTACACAAAAATTCAGGGAAGGGTCACTTGGAATCCCTATCCCCCCAAGCTCCTTCAGCCCCTTTCCTGGGGAGGCTTGAGAACAATATACCAACCAATTGCCTTAGCAATGTGAGCACAGACCAACCCTTTGGCTTCAGGACACTGAAAATCAATCAGGTTCTTAAAAGAAGAACTTTATTTGTAAAGAAAAAAATAAGACTCACACCTGCAAAATCAGGATGGAGGGTAACTTTATAGGGTAAATAAAAGATTTAAAATTCACAAGCCAAAACAAAAGATAACTTAACGCATTTCCTTGCCCTACTTACAATTTCTGTGATTTTAGATGGATTATTCCAGGTATATTTTCAGGAGATATTGTACCTGCTTGGCTTCTCCCTCCATCCAGAGAGGGAACAACAAAGAGAACAACAACAAATCCTTCCCCCACCCCAGATTTGAAAGTATCTTATTTCCTCATTGGTCCTTCTGGTCAGGTGCCAACTAGGTTATTTGAACTGTTTAGCCCCTTACAGGTAAAGCAATTCAGTACAGCTGCCAAGGAGTGATTTTATGCTACTACGTACATAAAGGTTGCTACCCTTCCACCTATATTTATGACAGGAGATATTGTATGTAATGATATAGTATATTTAAGCCTTGTGGGATCTGTGAATGTAGCACATTCACAACACGCTTTAGGAATGTCTGTGCATATATTTCTAACATTCACTTGCTGTCCCCAGATTTTTAACACTGCCCCTACATGCAATACACACACAGACCAACGGACCTTTTAGAATGCATCAGAAATTTACCTTCAGCTGTGGACAATGGATATTGTCATTTTAATTAAAATAAGCAAAAAAAAAAGCACTCATGAAGTCAGTGAATTGAGTTAATGGAGATTGATTAGTCCTCAGTTACTCTTGGGAGCACTCAAACACTAGAACTGGTGCTGTGGCTGGAGTGTTTCTTGGAAAGGACTTCTGGCCTGAACCCATCAATGTTTGTGCGCTATTTTCTGTTTCCAAAAGTTGACATCTCTTTGATTTGTGATGTTGCTGCAAAATATGTTTCAAAAGGAAAATAAAACAAAAATGTATTTATTTTGTTTGTTGCTTTTGCCTGGAGGCTGGTATTTGTGCTTCCCCAGTTAGTGTTTTAGCAGGTGGAGCGAACTCCCTAAAATACCACTACTACTTTTGCACTTATCAGTGTGTATATTTAAGTAGCTGTTTTTCCATTAGCCCTGTGAAAGAGCATTAAGTGGGTATTTCAGACCCAGTACATCTGTATAATATCACAACAGTCTCACAGAAATGTTCCTTTTTCCAGGTTAAAACCTGCCCAATGCACCTACGTTTTCTCTGATCCATCTGTGGAGGATCCATTGTAACTTCCTCTCCATCATCTCTCTCAACTGCTAAAGCACCACTCTATCAGTCTTTTCACTTTTTACTGTGACATGTGGAAAATATGCCAAAAGCAGCACCTCATTTCAAAAGTCTCCAGCTGGCTTAGATCCAGTGGTTCATTTGCTGACCTGCTCTTACACTGTAGTTACTTGTGGGCTAAACTAAAGCATCCAATATACGTCTTAGCTGGCAGTAGTTGCAAATACAGGACTTCTGTCCAGTGGTAGACTCCTGAGGATTTCTTGTGACCTCTTGTAGCTCTGAATCACTGTAAAGTAAAAATCCTGCATACACTGCATTTTCTTTTTATGTTTTCTATATTTCTTAATAGTCATTCCTATTTTTTCCTCAATATGGGGTTTTCCCCATGCATCCATTTCCTCTGTATTATTATTATTTATATTATTACATGAAAGCATCAGGGACCCATTCAAGATGAGGGCCTGTCATAAATATAAAGGGAAGGGTAACCACCTTTCTGTATACAGAACTATAAAATCCCTCCTGGCCAGAGGCAAAACCCTTTCACCTGTAAAGGGTTAAGAAGCTAAGATAACCTCGTTGGCACCTGACCAAAATGACCAATGAGGAGACAAGTTACTTTCAAAGCTGGAGGGGGTGGGGGAACAAAGGTCTGTCTGTCTGTGGGATGCTTTTGCGAGAACAGATCAGGAATGCTCTTCATAACTTCTCAGAACTTCTGTTAAGTTAGTAAGTAATCTAGCTAGAAATGTGTTAGATTTCCTTTTGTTAAATGGCTGGTAAAATAGGTTGTGCTGAATGGAATGTATATTCCTGTTCTTGCGTCTTTTTGTAAGTTAAGGTTTTGCCTAGAGGGATTCTCTATGTTTTGAATCTGATTACCCTGTAAGGTATTTACCATCCTGATTTTACAGAGGTGATTCTTTTTCTTTAATTTAAAATTCTTCTTTTAAGAACTTGATTGATTTTTTCATTGTTCTTAAGATCCAAGGGTTTGGGTCTGTGTTCACCTATGCAAATTGGTGAGGATTTTTATCAAGCCTTCCCCAGGAAAGGGGGGTGTAGGGCTTGGGGGGATATTTTGGGGGGAAGATGTCTCCAAGTGGGCTCTTTCCCTGTACTTTGTTTAACACGCTTGGTGGTAGCAGCATAGGGTTCAAGGACAAGGCAAAGTTTGTACCTTGAGGAAGTTTTTAACCTAAGCTGGTAAGAATAAGCTTAGGGGGTCTTTCATGCAGGTCTCCACATCTGTACCCTAGAGTTCAGAGTGGGGAAGGAACCTTGACGGGGCCCCATTGTGCTAGGTGCTTTATAAATGCACAGTGAGAGAGATAACTCCAAAGAGCTTGCAATCTAAGTACATATGACAGATACAGGATGGGAGGTGAAAGAGAGGCACAAAGAATCAAAGTGACTTACCCAAGATCACCCAGCCGGTCAGTTGCAATGCTGGGAATAGAACCTACATCTCCTGATTCCCAGTCCAGTGAGGGTAACCAGATGTCCCGATTTTTGGGTCTTTTTCTTATATAGGCTCCTATTACACCCCACCCCCGTCCTGATTTTTCACATTTGCTGTCTGGTCACCCTAAGTCCAGTGCGTTACCTAGTAGAGAATGCTGCCTCCCAATTTCCCTCATTACTATGCTTCACATATCTTTGGCTAAGATTCTTTTGACACCGTGGTGATATGTTCTTGTTAATACTGTCATTTTGCTATAGTGTGCATTTTATCTGTTTTCCTTTGCTTTATCTCAGTGTTCTTTAAGTTCCTGATTCTTTACACCAATAAAACATTCTTTGCCAAAAAGCCAAAACATAGGTACCTCCAGTATTTTTTATCCCTGAGTGGCTATTGTGGCTGGTTATAGCTTTGCAAACTCCTTCATGTAATGAGCCATCAATCCCTCTTAAGAGTGACCTTTTTATGACTTTTAAAAACTTCACTGCCTACTCCTTTCATTTATACCAGCTTTACACTACCTTAACTTCTATTGGCTTTCAATTTGCACTGATATAAGTGAGAGTCAACTGACATTGCTTGGTGCATGTCAGAGGCTTAGGGGTTATCAGTATTCAGCTGAAATGGAATGAGTGGCAAAAAACCTGGAAGTCACTAAGGCTGAGAACTTAGCAAGATTTAAAAATAGATTGAACATTTATATCAAGAATATCCAGAGTTGTTATAATTAATTATAACAAATTTTGGAAGGGATATTTAACTAGGGTAACCTCAGTTATGATGGGAACTTCAGCCCCTTTGATGTTTACTATTACTTCATAATTAAACTGATGGCTTGTTAGTGTTTAAAACTGAAATAAGGTTCTTTTAAATGCACTGCACACAATAGACTGTTAGTCTCTAAAGATGGTGTTATGGTGAAATATCTGATTGCATACCTGTGAATAGAGGTAATAGAGAGTTTGTGGGCTTTATAGAGGCCTTAATGTATATGAGACTCAAACTCTGTGAGCATACTGATGGGGGGTGGTTAACCTCTTTTGTGGAGAGGTGGAATAGATTCCTTATGCAGTAGACAAAGCCATTGTGGTTGGTTATGTTAACTTCCATATCCATCTATGAGATTGTTTATATAGTACCAGCATGATATAATAGCAGCCATTGTGGTTGGTTATGTCATCTTTCATACCCATCTGTGAGATTGTTTATGTAGTACCAGCATAACACAGGAAACTAAACCCTCTCCTCCAGCTAAATACAGCTAAATCCGAGTCTTGGCCTTTAACTCGACATTGTGCCAAGAACACACATGGTTCTGGATGAGAAGGGTGTAACAGAATGGTGCTTGATCTGAAATAGCTTACTGGCTGAAATACTTTCGGTGATTTAGAGCGTTGAATTTTGCACTTATATCTGAATGCGTCTGTTTACGTGTGCAAAAATTCATCTTCATTGCTCTGATTCAGCAAAGTCCATGCTGTTGACTTAATGGGGCTTTTCAGGTACTTAAAGTTAAGCGTATGCCTAAGTACCTTGTTGAATCAGGGCCTTTGTGCACAATTCAGGTATGTGTGCACTGAGCTGTTCATATCCATGCACGTAGCTGGGCCTGCACATTCAGCAATTTGTATATACCAAATCCTGTGCTCTCAGAGGTATTGTAGGCAATTGAAGAAGCCCTTCCAAAATGTGGCCCTGGATTATTTTCTAATGATAATTTGACAGATCTTTACATTATTACATTTACGTTACATTTGGGCACCACACTTAAGAAAGCTGTAAACACATTGGAGAGAGTTCCAAGGAGAGCAACAAAAATTATAAGAGTTTTTTGTAAAAATACAACCTATAAGACAAGGTTGGATGAATTGGGTATGTTTAATTTTGACAAGAGAAGGCTGGTGGGGGTATAAATCTTCAAATACATAAAAGGCTGTAATAAAGATGTCTGATAAAGGCTGTAATAAAGATCACTTGTTCTCCATGTAGACTGAGGGAGATTTAAATCGGATTTTAGGAAAAACTTTTAAATTGTAAGGATACTTAAGGACTGGAACAGGTTAGCAAGGGAGGTTGTGGAATCCCCCATCATTGGAGGTTTTTAAAAACAGGATTGACAAACACCTTCAGGGATGGTCTAGGTGTACTTAATCTGGCCTCATTTCTATGATTCTTTGATTATTCAGATATATTCTTGTTTCTCCAGTGTTTTCATACTTTAAACTTTTATGTAACAACTTTGTCATTTTGGATTATTTCATTTTGGATTTATTCCTCATGATTCACTGTTTAGGATGTGGTTATGGTTCTGAGGCATTCCTATTGTTTTGTCTCATTTTTTAAAAAAGCTGCTAAGTATGCAAAACATATGTACAAAAGTAGTAAAAGAAAGAAAAAAGAAATACAGGGAATTTTAATTCTGTGAATCCAATTTAACAAAGTCACCTGTTTGGTTTTCTCTACTTGAAAAATTGTATTTACTTGTTATGACTGAAGATTTAGGGCCAAATTCACCACTGGTGTAGATGGATGGAGATCCACTTAAATGGATCTGCACTTATATACAACAGCAATGCTTTTGGTCCTTAATCTGGCAGGACAATTAATTTTATGTATTTTCTGAGCTTGACTCTAAAGTAATGGTTTAAGTACCTTCCTGTAGAGAAGAAGGATAAATTAGTAAATTGGGCTAAATCAGATATACCTGTCCTGATCTAAAACATGAGTCATATTAAGCTTTGGACAGGCATGATAAATGTTATGTTGTTTGTATTACTGAATGGACCCCCCTTGTACTAGACACTGTACAAACACATAACAAAAAAGAGCTTGAAATCTAAGTATAAAGCAAGAGACAACAGATGGATACAGACAGGCGGGGGAGTACAGGGAAACACTGAGACCATATTGGTCAGCATGGTAGGCAATGGTCCCATGCACCAGCGGCCTAACTGTAGTCAAGTTTTTTGTAGGCATCATGGCAAAGGAGAGTTTTATGGAAGATAATGAGGTAGCTTTGTGGATATTTATGGGAAGCTCCTCCCAATTATGAGAGGCATCATCGGCTGATTGGAAACAGGAGTCAACATCTCAACGGTGAATGAGAGAGAGGCTGTGAAAGGCCTTGAAAGTGAAAACAGCATATATTTGAAGCAATAGAGAAAGGGGAGGGATACGAAGAGATGTGGTCAAAACAACAGGGTAAGAAAGTGATCTTTGCAGCAGCATTCTGAATGGATATGAGCAGGGCAAGATGGCATTTGTCAAGGGTGGAGAAAAGGTTGCCGTAATTGAGACAAAGATGATGAGAGCCTGGACAAGCCTGTGTGGATGGATAGGAAAGGCTGTATCTTAGAGAGGTCATGTAGGGAGAGGACAATGTCATGGAAGCCACAGGAGGACAAGATTTCAAGAAGAACATATTCATTGGTGTCAAAGGTGGCTGACAAGTCAAGGAGGATGTGGATGGAGTATTGGTTCTGAGTTTTGGCCAGGAAGAGGTCAAGAGCTGTTTCAGTGGAGCTCATGAGGTGGAAGACAGAACAAAGAGGGTTTTGCAGGAGAAGAAATCTGGATAGCATGTGCTCAGTGAGCTTAGAGGGCAGGGAGGACAGGGTTGAGAGCTCGACTGGTGCTGATCGTCTGGATGCCACAGAAAGGCTGAGAGCTGCAGGTTTCGTCCCCCTCACCTCTTCATTCAACCTGCAGCCAACAGATCATATCGGTCATAAATGTGGAAGCTGAAGTTGCCATGGATGAGTGTGAGAGATGAAAAGGGAAAGTCAGGAGTTGAAAGTAAAGAGGAAGGCTGATCGGGAGGAGTTGGGTGATGGTAGACAACAGCAATGTGGAGCGGGGGAGGGGAGTTGGATGCAGTGTTGCTCAGTAGAGGAGAAAAAGTGAAAAGGGGAGGTGGGAGGAGTTGGAAGGGACGGGAATGGGAGAGGAAAAGCCTAGTACCCTGCACTGGCTCCTTTTACACTTGGGAAAAGGAACAGAATGGCATAAAGGGGCACTAAAGGCCCCAGTTCTGGCTGGCAGAGGATTCCTTTGGCACAAGCACTGTAAAAGCCATCTGTAAGGCTGGTTTATGAGGATCCCCTTGCAAGTCCTGTAATAGGGGCATATTGGGCATGGGGCTTGGAGGAGCATGCAGCTCCATGGAGATGCTGGACAGCCTGTAGAAGCTGCTGTAATTTAGAGAATCCCCCAGAGCTGTCTAAATTACACCAGAGACGGCTCCTGCCCCTGGAGCCGTTTAGGATTGGGAATATTCAAAAGTGATGTTAAAGCCACTTTAGATCCCCTCCTGCTGGGCTATGAGTTCTGTGCTGCTCCACCAACGGGCACAGCACAGAATATCATGCCCCGTGCTTACTTGTATAGTAACTAGCACGATGGAGGTCATGCTCCTTATTGGGGCCCCTGCTCACTACATGCATACCAATAATAATATAGACATTTTTCTCTTCTCACACTGATACACATCTGGAATGATTCCATTGAAGTTAATGAAATTACATGCAAGCATGATGTGTCGGTGAAACTTAATCCAAAAAGTGACAACTGTTTCACAGATATCTATCCGTTCGCCTGTCATTCATGATCAGTTTTGGGATATCAGCCAAGTGCTTTTTTGGGTTGTTAGGTAAGAGGGCAGCGTGATTTTTAGGGATAGGAGGCAAGAGAGCATTGGAAAATTCTTACATATGCTTTGTCATTGTGGTAGAAGGTCAAAGAGAGGAACAAACTGGTGAAGAGAAGGAGAGGAACAGGAAAGATGTGGCTAGGAGGCTGTGTGTACAGCTGGCAGTGGAGGAAATATGGGCCGAGCATTACAGTGTTTGGGATCACTTTGTCCTGAACAGCATGTCTGATACACTCTGGTTTTGGGGGTACCACAACACTGTTGAACCCACTGCAAGAGTGTCCACAATGAAGTGGGTTTTTTCTTTACTTTGCATCAGACAGCCTAAGGGCTTGTCTACACTACCACGCAGGGTTGATCTAAGATATACAACTTCAGCTACGTGAATAGCGTAGTTGAAGTCGACGTACTTAGATCTACTTACCGCGGTGTCTTCACTGCAGTAAGTCGACAGCTGATGCTCTACCTTCGACTCCGCTTGCTCTCCTCGTTCTGGTGGAGTACTGAGGTCGTCGGGACAGCACTCAGCGGTCGATTTATCGCGTCTATAGTAGATGCGATAAATGGACCCCTGCTGGATCAATCGCTGCCCGCCAATCTGGCGAGTAGTGTAGACAAGCCCTAACTCTATGCTAAGAGTGCAAGGGGCTCCCAATGACAGCAGGTGTGTGAACCTGTGCCACAGAGGGAGCAGCAGCACGTGTGAATGTTGAGTCTTCTGGGAGAGCTGGGTCTGCTCTTATCAGGTATGAGAAGGCTGGTTGAATATTGTTAGTGGCGTGACTAAGGGAGAGAGGACTCTGGAGGAGAGCAGATAAAAGAGGAAGGCCCAGGGCATGGAGGGTGAAGTGCATTTAGAGTACTGCATGAGAGGGATTAGCCTTGGCTATTACCTTTGTGGAGCTGGAAGACGCACTAGTCCAAGAGGAAGCACAGTTGGACCTGGCATGCATTGTTGCCGAAACAAGCAACATACTGCAGTGCAGTAGGCACCACTGTAGTCTAGCATGAGACCAGTAGCAGAGAACTGGTGTGGAGGATCCCCTTTACCCCTCAGATGGGTGTGGGCTCCTCTGACACTTGCTGGTGCTTCTTAGAGAGCCTGGACGGTCACAGACTGCTCTGCATCTGAGAGCTATAAGAAAGATTTTAAACTGCATCTCAGCATTAATCAACGTGGCTTGGGGCAAGTATGATGGCATTTAAGGCAGGCAGGCAGGGCCTAGGGGTGAACATCGCCAGCCACAGCAGGATCAGAAGAACTGGAGATGAGACAGTATATGAAAAGTTACGCACACAGCACAGCAGCAGCCAGGACACCTCTGTGAATAACATGGAGACAAAGGATTACTAAATTTGACCTGTGCAGTGCACACGGTCGCAAGACTGAATGCAAACACATCAGAGTATAATAAATACAAACTCCATCAACAGCTGGCCTTCTTCACAGCAGTGAGCTGCAAATGTTTCAAAGAATAAAGTGAGTTTCTGTGTGTGTAATATGTAAATTTAAAATAATGGTAACCAAAATGAGGTCTCCCCTGCTCACCCATGTTACAGTTATTTCTGTATGTACAGGAATGGCTGAATAGAACTGTTGTTCAGCTGCACAAATCAAAAAGAAAGGAGAGATGGAGATGTGGTATGGCGATTGACACTGTTGAGTGCAGCCAAGAATAAGGACAAAATTCTTTTACTGGATCATTTTCTGTTGGTGAAAGAGACAAGTTTTTGAGCTACAAGATTTTGAAGAAGAGCTCTGGGTAGTGTAAAAGTGTGCCTCTTTCACCAACAAAGGTTGGTCCAATAAAAGACATTACCTCATCCACCTTGTCTGTCTTCCAGTATGGTTTTTACAATATTCTTTGACATTGTGGTCATTCACTATAACAAATCTTCAGCTCATCTTTTACACTGTGCTTAAGGAAGAGAGCAAGTGAATCTTCCTTACCATACTCTAGCTCACTTGTTCTTTCAGCATAATGTTTTCATTTCTTTAGGCAGTTTTATCTTTAGGGTGAAAATTGTAAATCTTCATGAAGATCAGAACTGTTATATTTCAGAGTTTATGCCAAAGGATAATCTCTGCTTTGAAACGGACTGTTTTACACTGTATAAATTGAAATCACAGGCTTTCACTTCCAGTTACACAGTCCATTTGTGTACCAGATATTACTTAAGATTCTATTTGTTAAATGAATCCTGAACCATTAAGTCTGAAAGTGGTGACAGTGTTATAGTGTCATGTTACTGTAGAAAAGCCCCTGAATTTGACACCAAGTGTACTAATTTTCACCTCTGTCAATGGCATTATATTGTCCTTGGAGCAGAGGTTAAATTAAATATTCCCTTTTTCTAATGTGCTGTTTTCTAAGAATGATTACTGATTTCTAGACATTTGAAATGGAAGCAGTCTCTCTCTCTCTCTCACACACACACACACACACACACACACACACACACACACACACACACACACACCAGTTACTCTAGAAGCTCTCACTTATGCATATGTAATTTGAAGAGTTCTACAAACACACCGCAATGTGTTAATGGGAGCAAGAGCACTTGGATTTATTCCCTTTACATAGCAGCTCATGAACTGAATAACCATCTCATATCTATAGTTTCCTGATATCCCTTTCTCTATTTGATTCTCTTCTGTGGAAAATACCTTGGATTAATGGCCATTTGGCTGTTTGCCTATCTTCCCAAGGTTGGAAAACAAAATTGCCATGTTTTTGAGAAATCTGCTGAAATCTCTTTAATAATTGTAGACCCAGTCCCTTCAGGTAGCTGATTTGTTTAATAAAGGCCTCCTGGGACCAAGAAGGCTCTTTTCCTCTAATTATGCCTGCTCTGTAGAAATAAATTATCAGATGTATCCAGTATATAGCCCAAATAAAAAAAAATCAATAAGTGAACAAAAAAAAAAAGCCACTATGGCTAAGCAATAGAGTAAAAGAGGTGGTTAGAGACAAAAAGACATCCTTTACAAATTGGAAGTGAAACCTGACTGAGGAAAATAGAAAGGAGTATAAACTCTGGCAGGTCAAGTGTAAACATAGGCAGACCCTCCTCCCACCCAAAAAATTTAAGAGCAAATAGCAAAATACAAAAACTAGCAGCAAAAAACAAACAAACAAACAAACAAACAAAGTACTTCAGAAGCAAACAATCAATGAGGCCACTGGACAATTGTACTAAAGGAGCACTCAAGGAAGACCACAAGGCTGTTGTGGAGAAAATAAATGAATTCATGGGTGGTGGGTGAACCTATGGCGTGGGGAGGCTAGCCCCCAGCCCCGCCCCTTCCGCCCGAGGCCCCGCCCCTTCCATGTCCACCGGAGCCTAGCCCCCACTTTGGCCACTGGCCCCTGCCCCAGGTTAGCACCCCCCAGCCCTCCCCAGCCCTGGAACGCTGGAGAGCCAGGCAGCGCGGCCCCAGCCCCCTAGCCCCAGAGCGCCAGGGAGTGCAGCCCCAGCCTTGCCAGCCCTGGACCACCGGAGGGCCAGCCAACACAGCCCCAGCCCCCCTGACCCCGGAGTGCTGGCCTGCGTGGCCCCAGCTGCCCTGGGCCATGCCATCCAGCCTGACCCCCAGCTGGTCGGCCCCCTACCCCTGAAGGCCCCCCCGGCCGAGTGCCAGCCCCAACACCTGGCCAAGCCACCTCACTCCCTCGCAGAGCACATGGCGGGCGGCCCGGCCCCAATGCCGGGATGGCCCCAGCCCCAGCAGGCTCCCTAGAGAGCAGACTGCCTGGGCTGGGGCCTAGTTGCAGCTGCACACTGCAGGTAGGAGGGACCTAGGATGGAGCGTGGGTGGGGCCATCTGTGGCTGTTTTGGTAGGGACAGCCTTCCCTTGCCTACATTACGCGCTGCCCATGAATGAATTCATTGCATTCGTCCTCACTGCAGAGGATGTGAAGGAGATTCGCACAGCTGAACCATTCTTTTTAGGTGATAGATTTGAGGAGCTGGCCCAGACTGAGATGTCAGTATGGAAGTTTTTGGAACAAATTGATAAATGAAGCAGTAATAAGTCACCAGGCCCAGATGGTATTCACCAAAGAGCTCTGAAGAAACTCAAAATATGCAATACCAGAACTACTAACTGTGATATGTAACCTATCACTTAAATCAGCCTCTGTACCAGATGACTTGAGGATAGCTAATGGAACATCGATTTTAAAAAGGGCTCCAGAAGTGATCTTGGCCAGTAAGCCTAACTTCAGTTTCAGGCAAATTGGTTGAAACTATAGGAAATAACAGAATTATCAGTCACATGGATGAACACAATATGTTGGGGAAGAATCTTGGGCTTTGGTAAAGGGAAATCATGCCTCATCAGTCTATGTGAATTCTTTGAAGGTGTCAGCAAGCATGTGGACAAGGGTGATCTACTGGATATATGGTACTTGGACTTTCAGAAAGCCTTTGACAAGGTCCCACATCAAAGGCTGTTGAGCAAAGTAAGCAGTCGTGGTAAAGGAACGGTCTTCTCATGGATCAGTAACTGGTTAAAAGATAGGAAACAAAGGGTAGGAATAAATGGTCAGTTTTCACAGTGGAGGGGGTAAATAGCGGGGTCCCCTAAGGACTTGTACTGGGACCAGTGCTGTTCAACGTATTCATAAACATTCTGGAAAAGGGGGTAAGCAGTGAGATGGCAGAGTTTGCAGACGATACAAAAGTTACTGAAGATAGTTAAGTCCAAAGCTGACTGCAAAGAGTTACAGAGGGATCTCTTTAAACTGTGTGACCGGACAACGAAACGGCTGATAAAATTCAGTGTTGATAAATGCAAAATAATGCATATTGGAAAACATAATCCCAACTATATGTACAAAATGATGGGGTCTAAATAAACTTTTACTAGTCAAGAAAGAGATCTTGGAGTCATTGTGGATAGTTCTCTGAAAACATCTGCTCAATGTGCAGCAGCAGTCCAGAAAGCTAACAGAATGTTAGGAACCATTAGGAAATGGACAGATAAGAAGTCAGAAAATACCATAATGCCACAATGTAAATGCATGGTATGCCCACCCTTGAATACTCAGTTCAGTTCTGGTTGTCTCATCTCAAAAAAGATATATTAGAATTGGAAAAGGTACAGGGAAGGGCAACTAAAATGATTACGACTTTAGAACAGATTTTATATGTGTGAAGATTAACAAAACTGGGACTGTTGGGCTTAGAAAAGAGATGACTAAGGGGCAGATATGATAGAGGTCTATAAAATCATGAATGGTGTGGAGAAAGCGAATAAGGAAGTGTTATTTACTCTTTCATATAACACAAGAACCAGGGGTCAGCTGGCAAAATTAATAGGCAGTGGATTTAAAACTAACATAAAGAAGTACTTCTTTACACAATGCACAGTCAATCTGTGGAACTCATTTCCAGGCGATGTTGTAAAGGCCAAAAATTATAACTTTGTTAAAAAAAGAATTAGATAAATTCATGGAGGATAGATTCATCAGTGGCCATCAGCCAAGATGGCCAGGGTTACAACCCCATGTTCCAGGTGTCCCTAAGCCTCTGATTGCCAGAAGATGGGACTGGATGACATGGGATGGATCACGCAAAAATTTCCCTGGTCTGTTCATTCTCTCTGAATCATCTGGCACCAGCCACTATCTGAAGACAGGATATTGGGCTCGATAGACCATTGGTCTGACCCAGCATGGCCATTTGTATGTTCTTTTGTTCTTCTGATACAGAAGTAATTCTGCAACATGGTCAGTGTATGAAGCAGGATTCATTAAACCAATAATGAGCACTTAAAAGATGACACTTCCTCTGGAGTTCATGAAATGCAATTAATAGCTAAACTTACCTTTAGGAATAAAGGAAGGTAAATAAAGAATAAAATTTGGGAATACTCTGTGTGAGTGGCAAGAAGAGTAGAGTTTAGAAGAAGAATTGAAGGGTTTACTTGAGGGATAGTAGCAGAAAGGTACCTAAAGAATGTAGTAATGTGTAAGGTAAATTAGGGGAAACTTATCTTGTACCTTAATATACCCCATCTGTTTTCCTGCTCCTCACCATGCCCTTCCACACTCTCTTAGTGCATAAACTACTCCAAATGACACTCTCACTTCCATTGACTTTCCTGATATGCAACTTATGCTACTGTTTGAATCATCTTCTCATCATAGTATCCCCTTCAGTGGAGAGCCAATTTTTTAAAGAAAAGCTGTAAGGTTTTAGATGGAATGTCTGATTCCAAGGTTTCCCAGCCACATGAAAAAGTTCAAAGACTGGCATATCCTCTTCTTCATCAGTTGGAACTAGTGAGTATGATATTTAATTGCACACATCGGTTGTTCGACACGTTTTCTAAACATAATATTTTACAAAAGGAAATAAGGAACACTTTCAAATTGCTGTCTAGATGCATTTTAAGTTTTCTTGGATGAGCATGTGGTGTGCTTTCATGAGATGTATATGTGTGTGTTTATGGGAGGAAGTCTGGGGAAAGGTTTTACTTGAATGCATTTAGGAATGGAGTTAGGAGTGTGCTACTGGAATTCATTAATGATTCAGGATGGTCGGTTTCAGTTTCGCCTCTCTGTTCACAAGACAGAACGCAATCAATACTTCTCTTTCAAGGTCACCATTCATTCTTTTCCTTGTTCTTCTTCTGATCATCCCTCCTTAGCTTTCTGCACCAAAAGCTACAATATTTTGGAAGATTTAATTTCTGAGGAATTGAAATTAGTCATTGATATTTTTATCATAGTCAGATTTGGACTTAAGGCTATATTATGCATTTTTGAATATGCATAATATATGTCCAGTTTTGAAATTCTGATAGCGAGCAAATCCTTAGAAATCTGGATGCTTATCTGAGCTATTTAATTTTTCTAAAGTTTGTAAAATTGAATTGGAAATTGTGCATGAGAATGGGCTATCTCCTGAGAATTCCAGTACTTCCTAATTCCATACTGAGAATAGTATTTGGTTCAGATTTGGGGCATTTCTGCTTCCAGAGCTGCAAGTTTGAGGTAGGAGGAACCTCCGAACAACTACTGATAGTTATCTGAACTTTTCCAAACCTATTAGGACATTGGTTCAGTATGGGCCAATACTGAGAAGTTTGCCACTTATTAACTCCCCAGTCTCACTTCTTGCAATTGTGTTGGAAACCTAAGGGTAGACCCAGAATCAATAGTTTAATTCCAGGCAAAGAAACAGTGATCCAACAGCGATGAAAACCTGTCTCCATCTACAGTAGCTTTCCTAGTCTGAGAAATGCAATAAGTGGCACCAGAGTATCTTAATTATTCTTCTGCTTGGAATGTCATAGAATATATTCTTAGCCATGGAATTTCCTATCTAAAATTTCCAGTGAAATATAGATGTGGTATTTTGACTAAAAACAAGTAATAATTTTCATTGTCACATGAGTTAAGGTCACACTTAAGATGGATCTGCTTTTTAAAATCTCAGTGTTATGGTTAAGAAATTACTTCTAAAATTTAACTCAAGCTGAAAAAATATATATACATTTTCTTCTGAGACAGAAGTGGAACAGTTAGGAACACAGCTGAACAAATACTGAGAACAAATACAGCAGATATGAGTGAATGGGCCAAATTCTCTGCTGGAGTAAATGGCTGCTCGGTTGACTTCTGTGACATTTCATGTGTTTACAGCAGCAAAGAATTTGGTGCAATATATTGTAAGTTGGACAAGGAATAGAAAAGAAAATGAAGGAATAATTTCTTCCTTCAGCTTCCTTGGAGAAGGCAGAAGTGTTCACAAAGACCGAGGGAAAATCCAGACAGTCTAAGCCTCTTCAGTTTTGACATAATTCTGAGTTATCATAATAATTTCCAAAGTGAGCTGCTGGAGTTCAGCTATATTCTAGGACGTTATGAGCACAGTTAATCATGACTGTTAAACAAGGCAGATCCAAATTTGCAGTGGGTCATAACCCTTAATCAGTCAAGGAAAATACACAGTTTGCTTTATTCATTCTACTGACGTTATGTTTAATATGGTTCAAACAAGTTTTATATGCACTGTATTGATTTTATGCTGTTCATAAAATGTTGGTAATAGAAAATCTATTTTTCTATGTGGAATCAGTACCTTAATGTTAATATAATTTCTAAGGAAGAAATGGCTTGATTTTCTTAGTTACATGAATGGGTATTGTATGTATAGCTATACAAAGTCTGCAAGAATATAATCCAGACTGTATGTTCGTGAGTAGGATAGAGCACTATATTGCTGACTGGGTTAGCTTCCCATGTATTTCTTATTCATTACTGATTAAGCTTAAGGGCAGTATTTTCAGATGTTGGTCCCCAAGTGGTGCCCACAAAATAGGTCTCTGTCAGTTGGTCATGGAAATGACACTTTTGCATGCAATGATCAAAGAGTTATGCTCAAGATTACCCTTTGCTAATGTACTTTCCCATTTGAACACAACAGGCACATGTGTCCCTTTGCAAGTACAGCTTAGCACGGGTGTCTGGAATTTTGGCCTTACAGGCTTGATCTTGCAAGTCTTCTATGTATAATCATTATGTCACACCATCAGCTCTGTCTGAGCTACCCTTGGTGCAAGTCCCAAAGAGGTTGGCTAGTGGTAATGTTGTGCTACTTTTGTGCTTCCTTGATCCTGGGGGCAGCTGCTTGGCTCCTGACATATAAGAGCAGCTGTAGAGCTGGTTAATGGCCCGTCTGGGGCACTTATGCTGGCCAGGATTGCAGGAGTGCAAAGTGCTGCAGGCCTGCTCCCTCCATGCCTCCAGAATGTCCACTATGTTGGGAGGACCAGGAGTAAGTGCAGAGCCAGCTACACTGGCTGTAGGCTACCTGGGGATGTTCCTATGCCAAGGAGCAGCATAAAAAATGGGACAGAGCAGGGCTGAGGCTCTAGTCTATTAACTTTACTGGGAATCATTCAAGTATTATGAGCCAAATTCATAACTGAAGGTGACGCAGATGCCCTTGGCCAAAATCATCCTGGGGGTATGTCTATACTGGAGCAGGAAGTGAAATTTTCTGCTTGGGTAGTCTTAGCTCAATCAGAGCTAGTGTCGGTAAAGTGCTAAAAATAGCTGTATAAAAATAAAAATAAAACTGTAGCCACAGTTGCACAATCATAGAATATCAGGGTTGGAAGGGACCTCAGGAGGTCATCTAGTCCAACCCCCTGCTTAAAGCAGGACCAATCCCCAATTTTTGCCCCAGATCCCTAAATGGCCCCCTCAAGGATTGAACTCACAACCCTGGGTTTAGCAGACCAATGCTCAAACCACTGAGCTATCCCTCCCCACCCCAATGGTCCAATGGATTGTACTCAGGGCAGCTAGCCCATCCCACCATTGTGCAGCTGTGGCTACATTGCTATTTTTAGTGCATTAGCTTGGTCAGAACTAGCATGGGTATGTCTACCCACGCTGGAAATTGCACCTCCAGCTCCAGTGTAGGCATATCTCTTAATTGAATATGAAGCATAACAATACAAATGGTTTTAAACAGCTGTAAAATAAATGTTTGTGCTGTACTTATTTATTCATTGTGTTGGTGTAGCCCAAATCCAGTAACATAAAAGTATTAACTAGTAGAGGTGATACTCCTCATATTATTGACCCTTAAGAATATCAAAGGTGAATTATGAAGATCAGCTAAAAAAGTAAGGATATTATTCTGTATATTAAGCTGGGGGAAAAAAAAGAAAGTTAAAGCAAGTACAAATCTTTACAAACAAGAAGTACAATAGAATTTACACTAGCAAGCAACTGCCTTCATATTAGATTAATGTTAATGCATTCCATTCCAGTTCATGTTGAAGTAAAAGGAGTTTGTCTGGTAGATCAAATGTGGCTTTCACTGTAAGACTAGGATAATGAAGGTGAGACAAGAGGATATATAGTCTCATAAACTGTGGAATAAAGACCAAAGACTGTATTGTTTTTATGTATACCTAATGGACTAGTGCATTAGTAGGAGCATTGCCAGCAGATCAAGGGAAGTGATTATTCCCCTCTATTCGGCACTGCTGAGGCCATGTCTGGAGTATTGTGTCCAGTTTTGGGCCTCCCACTACAGAAAGGATGTGGACAAATTAGAGAGAGACCAGCGGAAGGCAACGAAAATTATCAGGGGGCTGGGGCACATGACTTACGAGGAAAGGCTGAGGGAACTGGGCTTGTTTAGTTTGCAGAAGAGGGGGATTTGATAGCAGCCTTCAACTACCTGAAAGGGGAGTTCCAAAGAGGAAGGAGCTCGGCTGTTCTCAGTGGTGGCCGATGACAGAACAAGGAGCAATGGTCTCAAGTTGCAGTAGCGAAGGTCTAAGTTGGATATTAGAAAACACTGTTTCACTAGGAGGGTGGTGAAGCACTGGAATGGGTTACCTAGAGAGGTGGTGGAATCTCCACCCTTAGAGGTTTTTAAGGTCCAGCTTGACAAAGCCCTGACTGGGATGATTTAGTTGGTGTTGGTCCTGCTTTGAGTAGGGGGTTGGACTAGATGACCTCCTGAGGTCTCTTCCAACCCTAATCTTCTATGATTCTGTGACTACTCAATGATTTCATCTTAGAGCAGCTGTCCTATCGTAAAACAATATTACAACTAGTTTTAGTTTTATTTCACTATATGTTTTTTGCATAAATAACCACATACACCTAAACTCGTGTATAATTCACGGTGCATTTTAAGTTCAGTAATGAATCTGTGGGATTCTTTTGATTGTGGATATCAGGGTTTTTTAGCCAGGTTTGAAATAAACTATATATTTTTTGCAATATGTGATAGACAGGTTTGGACTGAATGATTGTATCTGCAGTTTGCTATATGGTTTTCATAGAATCACAGAATCATAGAATATCAGGGTTGGAAGGGACCTCAGGGGGTCATCTAGTCCAACCCCCTGCTCAAAGCAGGACCAATCCCCAACTAAATCATCCCAACTAAATTTTGCTCATTTGCTCTACAGTTTGGTGCACAGCTCAACATAAATCTGCTGGGTGTAAGCAAAGCCAGGTGTATCCCCAGAGGCCACATCTAGACTAGTAAATATGTTGTGTTTAAAAACATTAGCTAACACGTTTGCAAACATGATCTATTTTCCTAATACAAACAGGACTAGCGTCACAAGATCTCTCAAAATAAAACTTCCTTAATTCCCTTTCATAAAGATCTCAAATGTTATCTGTTCTACCATTACCGGTTTATTTGACCAAATCTGATTATTATTTGATTCAATACCAGAAAAATTGATTTGTCACATACATTACTTTGTGAAAAACTGCAAAATTAGTCAAATAATGACTTAGAAAAATATTTGACAGCTGTAAATCCAGTATATGTTTACATATAGTATATTGAGCACCTTTAAATAATCAGTAATAGAACAGTTTTTTGTCTTATCTGTAAATTGGTCATTCTGATTTGACTGTAATAATAATGTAATAATTTCACTAACTTCTGTGGTAAAACATGGCAAGTTTTAACGGCCTGATCCTAGTTCCTTGAAGTCTTTGACAACATCTTCCTTCACTTCAGTAGTGCTGGACTGGGCCCTAATGCCACACAGGGAAATCACTAAAATGTTCTGTTTGCACAAGAGAAATTTTGGCATGCCAATGAAATTTTGGCATGCCAACTATCATTTGGCCTCTATCACAGATTGTATCCACACACACAATTATGGCCAACAGCGCACAGCCATTCACAGCACGGTTTGGCTCTGACTTTTTCTAAGCAAGGCTAACCTTTCTTCAGAAAGGAAGTGAAGGAGGAATGAATTTGGGCAGATTGGAATCTGCTCCTTGGCTCCACTATGGCTCCTTTCTGCCATGCCAGCACATACGGCCATAAAGCATAACTGGCCAGGTGAGGAATCTCCTGACATAAGGGAATCCCCATATGCCCCTTTGCAGCCCCTAGTGTAGGGGGTATAGCTGGAGCAGTGCTGCGCATTAGCAAACTCTGGGATGCTTAAATTGCTCTCTGTTGCAAAATAGGATTGGCCTGGTGCTTGGCAGTCTAAGGATTGGGGCAGTTTAGAGATGGCTTATGTCATCTTTGCTGCGCTGGGCATAGAGAGACTTAAGGATCTGGTTTGACGTGTATACTCATTGGAAAAACTCATGGAGCTGGTGTGGACCTAGGGCATTGTCTCATTACTGACCCGAAGGGTCATACCATCTATCAAATCACTACCCCCAATTCCTACGGCACCCTACGTGTTATTCCATTATTTCTTTGGCTTTAATTAGAATGTAAAGTCATTCTCCCTGGGGCGACAAAGTGCACCAGGCACAGGGGATCCTGCAGCCATGAGCCTGCAGTAGTGCAGTAGCAACCCGTGATAGTTCCACTCCTTCCAGATCCCTTCCCTCCAGACTGCCTGTGGGGAGATCTGTGGGAGCTGATGTCTTTGGCTGTGTGCCGGAAACAGGAGTTTGGTCCAAATGTATTAACAGAGACAGAGAGCTTAACGCTTGTGCTTTTCATGTCATTCAGAAAGTTACATACTTGGCACTGGCGCTCTCCCATGAATGGCAGCAGACAAACACTGACGTTTTGAAAAGAATTCACCATGTCAAGATGTGTGGATAAGAAGCCCAATAGCTCCTGCTGCAGGGACATAATTAGTTTTAAATAAGAAGATAGCCTTAACTCTCAACACTTACTTCCTAATAGCCTCCCCTGGTAGGGATGGCAATAAGCAGCTAAACCTAGGTATCCATTATAGGATGAAGTCTCTAATTTATTTTATGTTAATTAAGTTTATAATTACATGGTATCATTTAGTAAAACTGTTTATTTTCTCCCACAAGAAACTCACTGAGTTTTCAGAAGGGGCTTTTTGGCTGTAATTTAGATGCAAATAGCCTGTTAGATGTAGTTTGTGTTCAGTTCATTTGGTTACTGTTCAATGATGATGTAGTAGGAGGCAACATACAAAGAACTGAAACCACTAGCGGAGTGAACAAGGAAGGGCCAGGCTGGGGTGGACACACATTGTCTTCGCTTTTGGCACCACAAAGTCATGGCACAAAGACTGGGTTTGATTTATAGTCTAGAGTTGTATAACATTTTCCACAGAGTCCCCCCTCCCCGGAGGGCTAGGGGCAGCCCAGCTCAGTGGTGTGCCTGGTGGGGGGCAGCTTCAAATAGCCTTGCTGCCTTGGGAGAAGGGGGAAGATAATTAGGGGCCAGAGCGAGTGCAGAGCCACAGAGCCTTGATGTGGTTATCCCTGTCTGCCTGTGGATCTTCCAAGATTCTCCAGGTTTGTGGGTGAACCCTGCTGACTATTCTGGGGATGTGAATCTTGCCCCAGTGAATGAGAAGGGTGGTATTCCAGGAGATCCTCATGAGACATCCTTCCCCATAGCCCCCATATTCTCCTACAGGAGGCGCTAATCTAGATAAGGGGTATTGAAAGGCTGCTTTGCAGGTTATGCTTCTCCTATGATTCTTTCAGTCTTCATAGACTTGCTGGTCCAGTAGGATCTCTGGCAAGGGAGAAGTAATAGGGTTTTCCTTTTTCCAAAAAAGTGAAATATTTTCTTGGCAGAAGCTCTTTCTTTATTATTCTATCAGAAGGCAGTCTATGGGGTAAAAAGCCCAATCCTGGGTTATATTAAAACAGCAATTAGAGGTGGGTGAATCAAATGGCGATTTTGCATGAATAGATCATGCTGAGCTGTAGCAAAAGGAGTACAGATCAGCTTCTCCAGGCTGTTCCGGCCAGTCTGGAAGTCAGGAGGAAAGAAGACCAGGATCCCATTGTGCTTGGCACTGTATTGTCACAAAGTGAGATACAGTCCCTACCCCAAAGGACTCACAGTGGAAATAAACAGGAGAAACAGAAGAACATAGAGGAGAAGGGACTTGCCCTGAGCTAGGATTAGAATCCAGGTCTCCTGACTCCTAATCCACTGGACCACACTTTATCCATCCTAAATCAATGCCATTTATCCATCCTAAATCAATCCTTGTGGTGAGTGTATTGACTGCCGAATGAACAGTAAGGGTCTTCTGTAGGCAGGAAAAGTGAATTAAATACAAGTAGAAGAGCCAGCAGCTGTCACAAGCAAAATGTTAGGAGCAATCAGTGATTAGCATGTGCATTTTACAAGTATAAGTGGCACTCAGACTTCATAGCTTTATAATAGTAAAATGTCATTGACAGAAAGTATGAGAATTACTCAATCACAACTGGAAATACTGTATAAATATACATTCCTTTGATCATTGTAATACAACGTGAAGGATAATCTTGCTGTATATTAATGTGGTAATGGTATGTAATTCCATAGCTATTCAGAGTGTACCACAATAAGAAATATCAGCTCCTTCACTCCGTCTTCTGGGAATGTCCTGGGTTGGCAATTGTAGATTGAAGGCCATATATTGTATGTCTGGAATTCCCCTTGATCTCTGTGGAAATCGCACACACCAGATTGAGGGCAGAATTGGCCCAGCTGTTCAGGTAGAGAGAGACTGAATAGTTTCTAACACAGGAATTACTCTGTTTTTCACGAGAGTGAGACGTAATTACGCTGTGTCCTTGTGCTGCGATTTTCCTTTTATACTGAAGTAAAGTGACACCTGTCAAAGCTGCATCTGTATTGTAGTGCATCTGTGTGTTTAACAATCATATCGATGAGCATATTAAACACAAATGGTTGGGATGTCAGAAGGTAAGCAGCCCCTTTACTTAACACCTTTGACTTTTCAAGGACTACTGAAAGCTCTAGGAGAACATTCCTTGAAGTATTGATTGATTTTTTTAGGCACTCAAATGAAGGGTGGGATAATCTGTAGAGGTTCTGGTTTTGAAATGTCTATGCAGTAAGTAACTTTTAGGCTCTTTTCTGTGAATTGGGAATTCACACCAGTGTTAAAACAATTGATTTTTTCTTTCCATTGTCTTCTATGGCATTTACATACCATACTGTTCAGTTCTCTCAATTAAAAAATTTCTATATTTCTTTAAATGTCTATTTTACCTTTTCTGTGATTTTCCTTCTTTTTAGCATTTCATCGCTTCAATTCCTCTGACTCTTTCTTGTTTTGGATGAATACTTATTCTCAGAATTCTCATGATGTCTTTTCTAATCTCAAGAAGCAACCAGATACTTTCAATCTGGGTTGCTTTTTTATTTTAGATTATGAAAAGCAACAAAATAAGAAAGAACAGAAGTAAAGTGTTTGTGAGAAAGAGAGAGCTGTGTGTGTGTGTGTTTTCTCTGAAATGTGCTGCATCCAGTCTGCCTTACAAATTAGCATATGCCCCTGCAGAGGCCCAGTCCTTATAAATTTAATGTGGCAGTATACAGAAAAGGTAAAAACAGGTACAAGCTACGTAAAAACCACAATTCTTTCTTAAGCCTAAAGTATTCTGGTGGAATATCAGGAGTCAATGGGACTTTCCATGATCATAGAATTGTAGGGTTGGAAGAGACCTCAAGAGGTCATCAAGTCCATTCCTCTGAGGCAGGATTAAGTGTATTTAAATGTTTGTCTTACTTGTTCTTAAAAACCTCCAGTGATGGGAATTCCACAACCTCCCTGAGCAAGCTGATCTCTGCGACAGGATGGATGACCTCTTAGTTGTAGCAATACCCTCAAATTTGCAGTAGGAGGTAGCATGATAGTACTGCATAACCACAGTGAGAGCTCAGAGGGCCATTGTGTCTTGGTGAATCTTCTTCCACTCATAAGGACATTTTGAGTGTGCAGCCCTGGGACTGGGTGCAGAATGTACTCGTTTTCCTGCCACTGAACAGGACCAGTTCTGCTGATCAGTACAGCCCTCCCTGCCCTTTTTGGGCCTAATGCCCACTTCTTGCAGTAGTGCTAGACCTCACCAGCCTTGCAGGGGTGAAAGTAACTTAAAGGACTTACTGGTCCTCTGGAATCCTTAGCAGGGGCGTGGCCTCAATTGGAAGAGGCAAGGTCTTTAAATACCCAGGCCCTTTAAATCAAGATTTAAAGGCTCAAGGGCTCTGGCTGTGGCTGGGAGCCCTGGGGCCTTTAAATCACCCCCAGAGCTACCAGGTGCAGAGGCAGCAGGGAACCCCGGGGCTCAGGGGTGATTTAAAGCAGAGCTCCAGGCCCTTTAAATCACTGCCGGAGCCCCAGGGTAGCGGCAGCGGGGCTCCGGCAGTGGGACTCGAGTGGCGCTTTAAAGGGCCCAGGGGCTCTGGCCGCTGCGGGGGGGCTCGGGGGGGTGCTTTAAAGGGCGCGGGGCTCCCCGCAGCTGCTGGAGCCCCAGGCCCTTTAAAATGCGGCCAGAGCCTTGCTGCCGCTACCCCAAGGGCTCCAGCAGCGGGGCTTGGGCGGTGCTTTAAAGGACCCGGGGTTCCGGCCACTGCAGGGAGCCTGGGGCCCTTTAAAGCGCCAGCCTGGGGAAGCCGGTCCAGTCCGGCACGGCGTAGCGGCTCTTGCCGGAACGCCGTACCAGACCGTACCGGCTTACTTTCACCTCTGCAGCCTTGTGACTGAACATGAGCAAGGACTGTCACTGTGAGCAGTTCCTGCATGGGTGTGTAGGCTCCTTGCACCGTCTCTTTCTGCTGGGGTGTGTGTCTGTGTTTTAGATGTATCTGAGGTTTACTGCCTCATCTTCAGCATCAGCATCAGTTGTTTACGTGTCCTCTTTCTTGCCTGTGCCTGAATTATAAATTGTGCAAAACCTGCCCACTGTCTAGCTCTGAGAGCAAGTGATCTGAGCTGCAGTTTTTAATGTCCTTGACTCTCACTAGAAATCAGAACAAGCACAATATCAGCAGCAGTACTGTAAAAGGGAATGTCTATTGGACATGGCACTGGAAGGTATGTGAGTAATGACTCTTCTTGGGAAACACACTATATGCTCCTTAAGAATGCTGAGCACACTTTGTTTCCCTTCTGCCCATACCTAGAAAAGGAACACACCTTTTAAGGTGTCAATGCAAGGGAATAGAATAAAAGACTCTTTCTAACATTTGAAGCCTCTGTAAACTACATTTAGATATTTAGTGTTCATAGTAGGCAGGGCAGGGGACCATTAACCTTACCTACATTTCACTCTCAGATCTGCTGAGTAAATGGGTCACATTTTACTACCTTTTGCTCCTAATTCATTTTATATTGAGATCAGCTTTATAGGGTGCTTTTATTAAAGTACATATAATTTTGTTTGACCCCCACCCTTGCTAATTTTATGAACTTGTGGATCAATGACCCAAACCATTAAATAGATTGAATGCTGCCTACAACAGTAATGTTAATGGCTCCAATTTTATTAAGACCGTTTGCAAATCTCACACAGGTGGCAGTATCCCTGAAATGATAAACTGCGTGTCCATCTCTACTGAGCATAAACTCAAGCAGTAGAAGAAATACTAGTAGTGATGGGAAAGAAACATTTTAAGTTTGGCAATGTTTTGATGAATTACAGGGGAAAGGTATAATTTGTCATTTAAATTTGACCCTAATTAGCCCTCAGTCTTATAACCTATGATATTGTAGTGTTCTACCATGTTTGTCTTCAGAGGCAGAGCAAGCCTCTTGATTTCTATTCTCAGCTATACTCTTACTCAATGTTAGACCATATTTAGCAAGTCATTTAATGGCTCTCTGCCTTGGTTTCCTCAGGAGTAAAGTGAATATAATCATTAGAAATGGGCTGGACTCTCACAGTTTGAACCCCATGCAGCTTCCCACCCTCTGTGATTCAAAGGCGTTCAGTTCTGGGGTTTTGGTTCAGCCCAGGGATGGGGACTAAAGTGAAATTCAGATCCAGCTTCTAGAATGCTTGGTTTAGTTATGAGGGTTTAGTTTGGCCCCTGCCTCACAGGCTGTTGTGAGAATTAATGTTTGCATCCTTTGGTAAATGCAGTACATGTTGCAAGTGTAAAGTATGATAAGTGTTCTTAATAGTATGAGTGTGAAATCATCACTGTATTACAGTATCCTGAGAGAGAAACATTGTTAAAGGTGGTGCTTTTTTAAAAAAAAGGTCCTGGTAGTGGGGAGGGAATTCGAATGATTGTATTTGGAATTTAAAACACTTGTGTTTGAGCCCAGGCTATTTATTGAAACACAAAGCCATCCTGAACCCAATGCACACACTATCCTGGAAATAAGGAAAGGCTTCCTCAGACTACTTTGTCTGCTGCTGCTATGTAGACATCGTTATGATGAAACAGGCCAATAACCATTTTACAGAAATCCATCCACCAAGCTCTCCTTGCTTTCCAATAAAGACGAGGTGACACTTTGTCCTCGCTTTGCTGCAGCACTAGCCAACGCTGCTCTTTGAAGCAGTGGCACAGTTCCAAATAGCAACTAAGAGTAGGAATTAGTTATTTCATTTAGTTTCTGATTTCAAGTAGAAAATTAACACATTTGATAAGATTTCCCTTTTAGGTGATGCAACTGCATCTTGATTCCCTTTGCTTTCCTTCCTTTCACTTAGCAATTTTTAGTTCACTCCATATGAATCACGGTTCATTTAAATTGACCACAGATACATGTCACGTTATGGTTAATTGCCTCTAAAAGTAAAAATGTAAATGTATCTTCTTTCAAATACTCTCTATGAATGTTAGCACTGAATAGCAACACTCTGTGTTTAGGCAGAGAAGAGAATGAACGTGGCCATTTTAACCAGGCTTAAAATCTCAGAAATTTTTTGTTTCAGCACCCCCACTCAACCCCATACATTTTGCTCATGCTTTTGTGTTGGATGCTCTAGCTTATTTTCTCAGTTGGCAGGTTAGAATCTCTGAAATTATGCAAAAGTTTAGAGAATCTGATGTTCCAAAACACCTATATTTGAAGCTTACTAGCTGAGCAGCAGAATTTGGATAGTAAAGGACCGATTCAAAAGCCATTGAAGTCAGTTAGTTTCAGTGGGCTTTAGGATCAGGTCCTAAATGACCAAAGAAGTTCACCATTTCTTCAACCTCAGTAGAAATAAAACTAGCAATTTGTGATTTAAAAGCTTCTTGGGTTTTATGGCAGTCACTGCATCCCAGTCAACCAAAGGTCACATTCTCTTTTTCTCACATTAAAATGTGTAGAAGAAGAAAAGGATGCTAAAAGATGTGACTCCTGGAAGTTTCCTTTTGGCTGCTTTGACCTTTTAGGTATCTTGAGTCACTAGTGGTATATATTAGAGAGGGTTATAGCCAGTAAAAAGAACTATGGCTGAGGTTGTACAGGATTGGCAGAGGTCACCCCCATGCATCTTGGATTATCCACATACCAGAGCTACTCCCAGCACTAGCATGGCAGAATTAGCTGCCGTGGTGCCATTGACTACCAGAATCCTTGTTGGTCAGAGGGGGCAAAGGTGGCTTCTTGATGTGTAAGAAGGATGCTACTTTACTGAAACCTTTCCTTTCAGAATAAGCCCAGACCATATCAGTAGTGTATTTTTGCAGTTTCAGTTTTCTTTGTGTGTACAGTGGGGAGGACCATGTGACCACAAGAAGGAATGGAGTCAGAACCTGCCTCTTGCGAGTGCCCCCCCTCTGGCCGACACATGCCTGCAATTACTCAGTTTTGAATGGGGCAGCGCCCGCCTCTTGCGGATGCCTCCTTTCTGGTTCGGTGTGAGCCTGCTTTTCTTTTTGTTCTTATAACGGGGTGGCACTGGCCTCTCATGAGTGTCTGCCGGGCCGATGGCTCTTTCAGCAGGTCTTCAATGACTCAGCCCTCTAGCCAAGTCACACACTCTGTCCCTCCTTCTGGGGTATACAGCGTCTAGTTCTTTCTCATGGCTGTGGTATGGGACTGTAGCTCCAAGGCTTCTTCCCCAGAGGCACTGTCTTCTTTAACAGCCGAAAGGGGCCCATCGTGGTACCCTCAGTTGGTGTCCTTTTGGCAGCCCTCACCTGGGCTCAGTCTTCAACAAGACCACTAGGGCCCATTAGAATACCCTCCCACATCTGACTAGGTTCTGTGCTCACTCCCCTGGGCTTAGCCTGCCTGCACTGAGCTGTCTGCAGTCCTGCTGCTCTTCCAGCCAGCCAGGCATCCAGCCCTCCTCCTTCAAGCTCCAGGCAGCAACTGATTGCTCTGCCTCTACAACTTCCTTTTATACGGCCCTTTTGGCCCCTGATTGGCTGCTGCAGCGGTCCCTCTGATTGGTTGCTTTTCTGTAGCCACTCTAGGCTGCCTGGAGGACTTCTCCTCCGCTCTTTTCTGGGGCGGGGTGAAGCAGGGCTGTGTGGCCTCCAGCAGGGGGCATCTGGATCTAGTCCACCCCATCACAGAAGGTAATAAAATTAATGACAAAGGCTAAAAGTCCAGCAGTTTAGGGCTTCAAAAGCACATTTATCAAAACCCTAATGTGAATAAAAAGTAGGACTATGACGGATCATATTTTTGGATTTGTCAAATACTGAATTCTAATTTATAAAACTCAGGAGAATGCAATTGCCAATCTGATGTAACACTCAGGGCCTGTGATTGGCCGTTGTACATCTTATTTGTATATGAAAATAGCACAATGGCATGCCTAAATTGGATATTTGCTGGCTAAAATGTATGTAAAAATTAGGGGCATAACTGGGAAATCAGGCCCTCAATCATTTGGAAACAAAAGTATCAGCTTTATTCCAGTGCTTGAAGAGCTGAATTAACAATAACAACAGTATAATAATACTTCATTTTTACTGTATAGGAGGCTCCTCAACCATAAGGTAAAAATGCTTTACAAAAGGTGTGGCAGCATTATTCTACACAATTTATGGAGATGGAAAATGAGGCACAGAGAGGTTAGGCAGGACCTTGTTGAGGGACCTTGACTAATGTCTCTCAGAGACTAGTGACAGTCAAGAACAGGGCCCAGATCCCCTGACTGCTGGTTCTCAATTGACTGCATCATAGTTGCGCCCCCCCCCACCCCCCACTATCTAGTTGTGTTTTATCATCTGAAGGCATGATTTTAAAAATACCCAGTATTGGCCTAATTAGGTGCTTTTAACAATGCCACCTTGAAAGCACAATATGCAGCCTGCTTTTTTTACAGCACTCTCTTTGGGTATGTCTACATAACAAAGAAAACCCCATGGCTGGCCCATGCCAACTGACTTGGGCTTGTGGGACTCAGACTGAGGGGCTCTTTTATTTCTGTGTAGACTTGTGGGCTCGGTCTAGCACCTGGGGTCTGAGACCTTGTGAGGTGGGAGGATCCCAGACTGAGCCTGGAAGTCTACACAGCAGTGAAATAGCCCCACAGCCTGAGCCCTGTGAGTCCGAGTCAGCTGGCACAGGCTGTGTAAACATGCCCTCTGAGAGTACATAACTTAGGAGACATGAATTTTAATATTATATTGCATCTGAGAACATAAGAATGGCCACACTGGGTCAGACTAGGGATCCGTCTAGCCCAGTATTCTGTCTTCCAACAGTGACAGGTGCCAGATGCTTCAGAGGGAATGAACAGAACAGGGCTATTATTGAGTGATCCATCCCTGTCATCCATTCCAACTCCTGGCAGCTTGAAGGTTAGGGACACCCAGAGCATGATCTTGCGTCCCTGCCCATCTTGGCTAATAGTTGGTGATGGACCTATTCTCCATGAACTTATCTAATTCTTTTTTGAAGCCAGTTTTACTTTTTGCCTTTACAACATCCCCCTGGCAACGAGTTCCAAAGGTTGACTGTGCATTGTGTGAAGAAGTATTTCCTTATGTTTGTTTTAAACCTGCTGCCTATTAATTTCATGGGGTGACCCCTGGTCCTTGTGTTATGTGAAGGGGTAAATAAGACTTCCTTATTCACTTTCTCCACACCATTCATGATTTTATAGACCTCTATCATATTCTCCCTTTGTCGTCTCTTTTCTAAGCCAAACAGTTCCAGTCTTCCTAACCCCTCCTCGTATGGAAAGTGTTTCATACCCCTAATAATTTTTGTTGCCCTTCTCTGTACCTTTTCCAATATATCTTTTTTTAAGATGGGGCATCCAGAACTATGCTCAGTATTCAGTGTGTGGGCATACCATAGATTTATATAATGTGGTGTTTTGATATTTTCTGTCGTCCTATCTGTCCGTTTCCTAATGGTTCCTAAGGACTGCTGCTGCACATTGAGCAGATGTTTTCAGAGAACTGTCCATAATGACCCCAAGATCTCTTTCTTGTGTGGTAGCAGCTAATTTACACCCCATCACTTTGTATGTATAGTGGGAATCATATTTTCTTTGCATAATTACTTTGCATTTATCAACACTGAATTTCATCTGCCATTTTGTTGCGCAGTCACCCAGTTTTATGAGATCAGTGTGTAACTCTTTGCAGTCAGCTTTGGACTTAACTATCTTGAGTAATTTTGTATCATCTGTAAACTTTGTTACCTCACTGTTTATCCCTTTTTCTGGATCATTTACGAATACATTGAACAGCACTGGTCCCAGTACAGATCCTTGGGGGACTCTACTCTTTACCTCTCTCCACTGTGAAAACTGACCATTTATTCCTACCCTTTGTTTCCTATCTTTTAACCAGTTACCGATCCATGAGAGGACCTTCCCTCTTATCCCATAACAGCTTATTTTGCTTAAAAGACTTTGTCGAGGGACCTTGTCAAAGGCTTTCTGAAAGTCCAAGTATACTTTATTCAATGAATCATCCTTGTCCACATGCTTGTTGACACCCGCAAAGAATTCACATAGATTGGCGAGGCATGATTTCCCTTTAAACAAAGTCATGTTGATTCTTCCCCAACATATTGTGTTCATCTATGTGTCTGATAATTCTGTTCTTCATTATCATTTCAATCAATTTTCCTGATACTGAAGTTAGGCTTACTGGCCTGTAATTGCCCGAATCACCTCTGGAGCCTTTTTTTATCCTCCAGTCATCTGGTACTGAGGCTGATTTTAGCAATAGGTTACATACCACAGTTAGTAGTTCTGCGATTTCATAATTGAGTTTCTTCAGAACTCTTGGGTGAATACCATCTGGACCTGGTGACTTATTACTGTTTAATTTATCAATTTGTTTTAAAACCTTCTCTATGTACTGGTTAATGTTTGTTAAAGAACATTAATCTGACCACTGTATTTATGAAAGTCCTCTATATCAGCGACTAATATTGGAACAAAAATATTACCATGTTCCATTTTAAGAACACTGGACTTTCTGTATCATCTGGGAGTAAACTGCATATGTGATCTGAATAGATGTCCTCAGCATTGCAAAACACTGAGAGAGTACAGTGTTGGGCAGAGCGTCTAAGAAAGACACCACAGTTGGGAAAAGATATGGAACTCTGATATTGTGTTCTTTTCACTAGTCCTGTAGATCAGCTAGCCACAGCTTCGAGTGATCTGACAGAGACACAAAGAGAGCTACCTTTCTACAACAGTCTTAAAAGTGGGTGACTGATTTTTGGTCAAGGTCTTCTTTCTGTACCAGTTGCTGGATAACTTCTCTTCCTCCACTTTTATTTTGAGCTCTCCAGTATTGGCTCTGTAGTATATATTTTCTACTACAATTTTCTGAATGGCAGCTTATGCAACAGCAAGGATTGTTTTGAAATAGCCTTAAACCTGGGACCCAGTATTCTGGCGACTATTCCAGTGAATGTCAACTGTTTTGCCTAAACTTTCTTAACTGGCTCCCTTTGAAGTCTGAGAAACCCAGTCAAGGACTTGGTAGATAGGACATGACATGTCCTCTCCTAACTACCACATTCCATAACGTTTTAACAGTACTATCTCGGTGACCCTGAATAACTTGACAGACAGAGGACTGGTGAACAAATTGTCCCTGCCTAATCAAATTGCAAAGTTTGTTTTTTTTTATTTCAGTGGAAACCACATTTTACTTAAGTTTCTATTCAGAGTCTGCAGCACTCTTTACATCTCAACTCTTTTATTTTTTTCGTGTTCTATTTCACTGCACCTCCATCACTCTACCAATGATGCCAGCCTCACCACTTCCTTTATTTCCTTGTCTCCTTCTGTCTTTGTGCCATCTGCTGTGTCACACCATTTGCCTGGATTGCCCTCCTTGTCTCAGTGAATCAGGCCCCCATCATCTTGTCATTTAATCATCTTCTTAAAACTCTTCTCCTGCGAGCCCTATGAATAATCCATGATAGTGTAACACCATCACCTCTTCTATCTGGGGGAAAAAAAATTCCAAGTTATCACTGTTGGCATGCGACTAAGGTTTTGTCTGACCTTTGTCTGTCAGGCCCCAACCTTGCAATTGAATCAATATGCTCAAACTCTTGTGCCCATGAGGAGCAACATTGACATGTGGGAGTTCATGAAGGCGTAATAGACTGGCTGTGTGAATCCAATTGCAAGACTGAGGCCTTAGGTGTTCATCCTGCAAAGACTTAAGCACAAGCTTAACTTTATGCACCGTGAGTAGTCCATTGCCTTTAGGGGGATTACCCCAGTGCTTAAAGTTAAGCATGCACATAAATTTTTGTACAGTCAGGACCTTATAATGTAAACTCCTCAGGTCAGGGTCATAGGTCTGGTTCTACATTCACACTGGTGTAATTCTGCTGACTTCACAGGAGTTACTCCTTATTCACACTGGAATAACTAAGAGGAGAATCAGGCCCCAGGTCTATTTGTGTATAGTACGGTACCAAGCACTTATTCACGCTTAACAAATGATAATAATTGGACTGCTGAATGAAAACTAGGAATGAAATTGGCTCTCAATCATTTTCATTCCCTAACATGACTGAATTGCAATAGGCAAGCAACAAGTTTGAGACTGGAAAAGAAAACTTAGCTCTTTGAAATTCTTTCACATACAATAATCAACGTTGGTGTTAGTAACGTGTGATGAGTTTGTTTATATATATAATGTATATAATACACAAATATATAATAATTTGAAATGAAACTTTAGATTTAACAATGAAAAAGCCCATACAGATGCTCTGAGTGTCCTAGCAATAAACTTTCAATAACAACGATGATCATTCAGCAACATTAAATACTGATATACAAGTTAACTCTCGCAAACAGCAACATTTAAAAATAAAGGAAATGGAGATAATGATCTATCACAGAACAATTGAGGTGATTTTAATATACAGTGTAGTGATATTAATGTGCAATTATATTGCTTTGAACTCTGCATTATGGAGTTCTTCAGGAACCCACAGCATGGCCTGAATACAGTAATTTAATTTAAGATCCTTTATCTATGTGAAAGGAGGAAAGCAGGAGAATTGTCAGGATTAAAATTATCTAAATTGTAATAAAAGCACTGAGTCCAGCAATAACATAGTATTCTTTAGGAGGAGGTAAGACACTCACACTACATTACGTTATGTAACTAATCCTCTCAGCAGCAATCTAGCCTGAAGCCTTCCTCTCACAACAGTTAAAAACAGTGCCTGTGCAGAAACTGGGCAGCTCAGAAGTGATACACACTTGTACTGAAATTATATTTTACATGTGGATTAGCCAAGTCTCTCTCTCTCTCTCTCTTTGTTTTTGTTGGCTTATGCTAAATCCCAAAGATTGTTTCAGCGAAAAGGAATTTTGCACACACCCTATTGAAAATGTGAAGTAGCGCACCCAACCAGCTATATTTGGCTTCCATGTGTGCTATTACCTACACCCAAACAAAACATGATATTATCTACTAAAGGTTTTAATTAGCAAGAAAATGAATTGTAAATGAATTAGTCACTTTTACTTACTTTCTAACAGTCATATTCAACTCCTATTGAAGTCAATAGCAAAATTCTCATTAACTCACATCGGACCAGGATTTGGCTCTAAACCTTTGGTTGTTTGGAGTGAGCTGATGTCTAGATAAGGTTTGATCTCTTCACAAAATTGTGAATTTACTGAGATGAGATATCTTAAAAAAGACCTCCTGATGAAATATATATTTTCAGGAATACAGTGCTTGTAAATCCAATTCTCATATTATTTCCTTGGGTTTTTTTTAGTGTCATTAGAACAAACAATGGTGACAATAAAAAGTGATGTATATAATAACATAACTGCAGTCAGACAACAACAGCCTGTGTAAGATGATGCTGTGCTAAGAAGTATTTATGATTTAGAATTAGGTGTGTGGATTGAATCCCAATCCAAAACTGGTTTTCCTGAAGGCTCTCAGCCTTAGACAACCATCCTTAAGGTTCACATAGTGGGCTTGATGGTAGATTGAGGGAAATATTGATCTGATTTTAAAAAAAAAAAAGCTCAGTTTTTATTTAGTCATTGGTGTAGTGCCTGTTGATTTTTAGAGGCAATTAATCCATTATGAAAAAATTGGTAACTTTCTCCTCGGTTATAATTTTCTCTTTCATAACAAAGTAAATCAAAGATGTTCATGACACTGAGGGCTTGTTCCAGCGCATAGCCGATGTAGAGTGTTGTGCATATAAACACAAGGTAAAGAGTAGTGAGCACCTGGGAACCTGATGCTGCATTAATAAGAGCACTGCAGTGTGATTGCCAAATTTCTTTTGCTAAGCAGCCAGAACAGAGCAAAAAGAGAGTGGTTGCGGTGGGGGGGGGGGCGGGGTGCATACAGATGATCACCATTAAGACCATGATTCCTCAGAAACTTCCATGTTCTACTCACGTCTACTCCTTGTTTGGCAGCGGGTCTGACTAAGGTTCTTCTGCTCAATGTAGAGGACTATCCCCAGTGTTTATCACTACTTGTTCCCATTTATAGTCTCTGTTCCTATAATACTACTGAGTCAATACATGGTGCTATGCTGCAGAAAGCCTTACACATTTAGTGTGTCAGCATTGATTGGCATTTAAAACTTGATAGAAATGTTGTGGTGCTAGTTCTGATACCGCTCTTTTTAGGACGAGAGCATACTGCTGGGAGGATACCCATATAAACAAAGCATAATTATGCCTATGATATATGCTGACCCCCATAGTCTGTATCTACTAGTTGTATTGTATTGCATCTTATTGTGAATATTCTGTGTGTTCAACATACAAATAGCATGCATTGTAATATTTGATTTTTAATTAACTAATGAAAACCACGCCCATAAAACACCGCAAATTATGCGTTTTCCATAAACCATGTACAGTTTTTATTTAACATTTATTTTGCACATTTTGAAATGCATTCCATGTGTATTTGTCTTCTTCTTTATCTAGTGTTCATCTGTGTTTATTTCCTTGTGTTAATTTTTCCTTAAATTTTGTGAAGCATGATTTCTCATATTTTATTTTGTTTCTTTTAGGTTTTGTTTTGTTTCATAAGATCCCACTGGATGGGTAAATGAAATAAGGAAAAAAAATGAGAGAGGGGCTCTTGAGCTTGTTTGTTGAAGCTGCACGCTAGGGAGTGGACATTGTTCTTGTCCTGTGAATTGCCACATCCTTTGGACTTCTCTTTTAGACATGGGTTGTGTTTGGAAGATTCTAGACGTACACACAGCTCATTAGTTGTTTTGGAGACATCAGGGCAAAATCAGCCCTCAGGCCGCTATCAAACTCAAGAACGCCCAGAAATAAGCTATCAGATTCTTTTTTATTATCCTGTTTTTACTGTGGCTTCAAAATGGCATTTAAATGAAATTTGGTTACATTGTTTTCTCTGTCAAAAAGTTTTTCTGTTTGAACTTAACTGGAAAGATGTTGGTTTTGAGAAATAATATTTATTAAAGGTGAATTGCAAAGTTTTTTCATTTAAAAAATGAAAAAAATCAGATGTTTAAGGCCCAGATTCTACAAACACTTTTGCATGTGCTTATCTTTAAACTTGTAAGTAGTCCCATTGAATTCAGTGGGACTGTTGATGTACTTAAAGTGAATTGGGGCCTAAAATCTTGAAGCAGTAAACATATAGGTCTGATCCTGTAATCCTTATTCCTGTGAGTGGTCCCATTGGCTTTACTGGGAAGATTCTGGTGAGCAAGAATTACATGAGTTAGAGTTACAGGATCAGACCTTAGTCCATGTAAGTTGATTCAGCAAAGCCCATCCTTGTTGAGAATATCACTTAACTATGTGCTTAACTTTAGGCTTGTGTTTGTGTCCTTTGCTGGACTGGGACGGTTTGAGCTGGAGCTTAGAATACAGATGCGAAATTAACATCTTTTGGTGTTGATCCTGCAAACCAAACATACACACATCACATGCATAAGCATTTTCAGGATCAGGGCCTACACTTGAAACATAATTTTTTAAAGTAATTTCCATGTCAAATACCTGCCAAATCCTGAGTTCAGTACTTGAGCTTTCTTATTCAGAAGGTGACATCGGTAAGAAAGAAGAAAAAAATCAATGAAAAATGTTTTTGAAATTAAAAAAATGAGTTAAGAGGATTCCCAGAAAGGGAAGCTGAGATGAACCTCTATAGAAATAAATGATTGTAAAGATGGGGTGTTTCCATTTCCACACACCAAATTTGTGGGTTTTGAATGAATGAACAGTCACTTTGATTTCCTCATAGGCTGTTAGAAGTTGAGGACATGCTATATGCCATTTATGGTTTATCTAGATAATAAATGTTGGTTTTGGTTATTTATTTTAACATAGGACATTTGGAAAAAAAGGAAGGGCTTTAGATTACTTTCTCTATTTGGATTTGCTTTTCTTTCTTTTTCCCTTTTCCGTTCACCCCATTTTTAATTTCTACTCTCTCTGTATTGGTGCGTCTGTTGTTTGCTGTACTCTTTTTCAGTGTCTAGCTTTCGTCTACTTTACAATATTCTGTATTGCATCATTTGTTTTTGCTTGTTTCCTTCCTTATCTTCCTTTTGTTCTTTCTTTTCTTCATTGTGTATGATCCTTCCTTCACCTTTAAGTCTCTTTCCCAATCTCTTCCTCTTTCTCAGCCCAACTCTTTGACTGTCTTCTTACATTCCCTCCAATCTTTCACACCCATCATTCACTCTTCCCTCGGCATCCACCCGGAAGGAGTCTGCCTCTGAGTCTGGGAACATTTGTACTCATCTTGTCCCAAATAGGGAGTTATTTCTTTCCCCTTTTCACTGATATGAGGAGTGGAGTTCTGGGGTGTTTCCTTTCCTTCCCACAAGCCAAAAGGCTCTAGTGAGGTGTCCTCTCCTGCTGTTCATCTGTGTAATGGATAGAGGTGGAGTTGGAATTCAATATATGTTCAAATTCCACAATGTCTTAGGTCAACCTACACATGCTTTCCTTGGGCAGCAGCATTTGACGGAGGATAACAATTAGGGCTGTTCTTCACAGTCGGTCAGTTGGAGTGATATCAGCTAAACCTTGCTTTTGTTCCTTGAAATAAAATCAGAAAACATTGGCCTTCTCTCTTCTAAATGCATAAGGAAGTGCTCTTTCAAATCATATGTTTTGGAGATGCCTATTCTTTTCTACCCTACTGATCCTTTTAACTCATTTTTTTTAATTGACTTTTGCACTGACATCTTGTTTGCCCATGCATCTCCAACTTTATTTGAATTGCTTCTGATGTAACTGGGCCTGATTCTAATCTCTCATACACTTGTGTAAATCAGGGATAACTGAACTAAAGTTAACAGAATTACAAAAGGATAGTACTGATGTAATATCAGAGCTTGGTCTGCTGGGCCAAATTCCAATCTCAATTACAATCGTGAAAATTCATTGTATTACAGTTAAGTTAGTCTATGTTTACTCCTATGTAAATGAGATAAGGATCTGAGCCTTTCTGTTCTGGCAAGGAAAAGACTAAATGCCAAACTCAGAATTTGGCAACTAAGTTAAGGACAAGATGGTTTTGAAATATTTTTGGATTTGAAATTTAGTACATACATTCCATAAGTGATTTAGGATCTTACCTGACACTACTTGTGATTTATTTTGTAACACTTTGCAATTCAACTTTAAGGAACAATAATAGGTTTGAATTTCAAATAGTTCTTCTCGTACTGACACAGTATTTTGGATTTTATGTAACCAAGACATTAACAAATCGGAACTGATGTATGCACCATTGATAGATATATACAGATATAGATATCTATCTATCTCTCTAGCAATCAATCACTGTAGGATATCCTTGTTGAGTATTTTGTATGATATCTTTTTCATTAGTCACTAAATGCACTGTTACTTAATATAGATGTTCACAGAGCCTTATGGATTACAGCATGTGATTAGTTACTACTTTTTTTTTTAACAGTGACAATGTTTAAATAATGGAACTAGGCTACCTGTTTCTAAAATATTTTCTTTCCATTACATGAACACATTAGTCTCTTAAAGCTAAAGGGAGCTGAACTTTAAGCAGGGAGATTGCAATACACCCTAAATTGGTATTTTTCAGCTTGATTGTAAATGACATTGCCTGTCACTTTAGAGGTTCTAATCTGCCCAGATGGTGTGGAACAAAGAGCTCATCTAATTACAGAATTCCCAACTCTTTAAAATAAAGTGAGATTCAAATCAAGAATCAGGTAGGAGCCATTAAAATGGTAAAAGTCACTGAACATCCAGCATGTGATAGATACTAAAAACCTTTTATGTTATTTCAGTGAGCAATAAAAAGTTCATGAAACATTTAAAGGACAAGTTTAGAAGTTTGCCAGACCTGAAAGGAAATCAAAAATATATTTGTATTATTACACTAAAAGAGGTTTATTTATGCTATAATTTGTTTTAAAATGAGGATTAGTAGATCAAGCAGATAAGAGCATTAAAAGGCCATATGGTAAAACCCTTCTGTTGGTGAGCAGTTACTCACACAAATAGTTCAAGTGACTTCAATGGGACTACTGCTCACCAATGTAAACAAGGGGTTGCACAATCAGGTCCTTTTAATAAGTAAGGGTCTGCTCCTGCTCCCACAGAAGTAAATGGGAGTTTGGTGATAGAAGCACATCCCCATCAGGGAAGGAAACATCTCCAGGAAACCAATGAACCACATTTTAGTTAGAAACCATTCCACTTAATATATTTCCTGTATTTATTATTTCTAATTCTTTGTGGTTATTGACCAGAATCTGGTCCTCTCTCCTGCCACAAATGGCCCCTAAAAGCATTTCCCCAAGGATTAGAAGGCTTTTTATGGGCGCTTACCGTTACAGGTATTGGAATGCAGTTTCTGTTGATTCTGATCCTAACATAAAGGTCCAGTGTTTAAAGGATCCTCCATCCAGCTGTCAGTTTTGTGCCTACATTTGGGCATCTAACTCTCATTTTCTGATGCCAGGAGGTAGATATCCAAAAGCTATTAATTCAAGGCCTGTACATTGGAAGCAATTAAACAAAACCTTAGTCCTGACACCTTTTTGATTCAAGTTCATTTTCTTTGTTGCATTTTTACCTATTTGAGGTCATAGCCATCCTCTTCTGTAGATGTAGTGTTGGACAACCACAACTGATGTCCATGTTCACATCAGAGAGTACTCAAAAGCTTATCTGAAGTAGAGGTGAATGACTTCTTGGTTTGGGGGCTGAAACAAAGCACCGGGGAAAAAAACAATTTCAGGCTGAAAAAACTGTTTAATTCAGTCTGAAACAAAATGTTTTGTTTCTATTTTTTTTACCCTTTTTTGTAAATAAATCTATCTAAATTTATAAATGAAGTGTTTCAAAATGAAAAGTTGAAACATTTCATTTTAAAAATATTGACAAAACTTTTTGGAAAATATTTTCAATTCTTTTTTGGCCAAAACTATTTGCCGAATTTAACCCAAATGTCTGAATAGTTTGGGTTAAACTGGATTTTTGGCAAATAAACTATTTGTCTGAAAAATCCCACCCAACTCTGATCTGAAGTTTGTTCCAGTTTTTTGAGACTGCTTCATTCCTCCTTCCCTACAACCCTCAAAGACTTCACTGACTTCTCCCTGTCCTCTCAAGCCTTCAGTAGCCCCCGACTGTCCTTCCCTATCATTCTCCAGAAAGCCCCATCTTCATCTTTCTTGCCCTCTACCAGGTCCCTTTGCCTGGGTGTGCACACATTCTGAAGAGTTAATCCCAGGGCCCAATAGCTATGGATGCTTTTCTGGAGGGCTTTGGCACACTATGGGGGTAGGTGCACCCAAGTGCAATGTATGCCCCAAATTGTGCAAGGTTTAGAATTCGTAGCAGCAGAAAGAGTTCCTGAGTAGCTGGGCACATAATGTGGTTTTTCAAAATGGAAAGTGGTGTGTTGCGGGGATGCAACATTGTAGAGAAAACTGGTGTTATATATGTCATTGCCTTGCTTCAACAAAAATGTCTAGAACAAAACTTTCAAAAGTGGCCTCTGTCTGTGCTAGCACTTTAATACCCATAACCATCCTCTGCTCTGTAAACATAAATGGCTAAGTTAGGTGGAAATAAGATGTTTGACTACTCTGTTTACTTACATAAGTGCTATTTTTAGGCCCATCTGTAGAGGATTAATTGAGGCCACTTTGCAGCTCTCCCCATAAGAATTTAAACTTTTTAAGACTGAAGTAATAATGGTATTTGTGGGAATTAAAATACACAGCTAGAAACGGAACTAATTGCTTCTGTATTGTACAAAATAACTACAGTTGCATTAACAAGAACACATCCTCAGCTGGTGTAAACGTATGTCGCTCCATTCATTTTAATGGAACTATACCACCTAACACCAGCTGGCAATCTGACCCACTGAGTTCAGTGCAGAAAATGTACAGATCATTGCTTAAAGGTGCAGAGTCTCAGTTGGGATTAGGGTTGATTGAAGAGGTCAGTCCTGAGTGTCAGCATTCTGTTTACAGAAGGGGCTAGACATAGTCTCAATTCCAGGTAAAACTTTAAAATGAAAATGAAGGCAAGAGACTAGAGTTGCTACCATTTTCTTACATTTCATCTCATAGCCTGTTGCTAGGTTTTAATTTAATCACAGAATAAACTGGACGGTGCTCACATCTGTACAAGAAAATGGAGCTACTTTAAAGTTCAGACATTTGCTGAAAAATATAGAAGCACAAGAACTGCTGGGTAGGATTTCAGATGTGTATGTGGTGGGGGAGTTACTTGTACTGAACTATTGATGGAAACTGGGTGAAATCCCTGGCCTACTGAGGTCAACTGGAGTTTCCTATTGACATAAGTAGGGCCAGGATTTCACCCTCTGAGTTTGATTGTGTGCGCACTTAAACCAGTTTTGTACCATTATAATGCCATTGATTTCATTGGATTGACTGCTGATTTACACCAGTGTGAGAGCAGAATCAGGCCCTCATATCACAAATTAAGCATGAGAACAGAGGTTTCTTAAGTAAAGTTGAAACTTCTCTCTCTGCCATTCAGAACTCTACACCTTTTAGTTTTTTTTAAATGTTAGTTTCAGTATAGAAAACGTAACCTCTCTGTATCCAAAGTCTGTTTTCTCATGTATCAAGGGAAATAATGCTCCAAATGATTATCAACAACTAGGCATCCTAACATATCTTTTAAAAATACATTTGCTGTAATCCATCAACATGTTGTAAATCTTAGATTTTCCACTCCCAACATATGTTTAGAGCTGATTTTATATTTCTTGTAAATAATTGACAATTCTTGTTTTTATTTCAAATACTATCTTAATAATGTGGACAGACTACATAAATGTACTTGCTGGACTTATTTTTAACAGGCCAATAAAGTTTTATAATTCATTATCATTGTGTCTTGTACTTTCTATAAATACTTAGCATGCACTTGGTATTTTACTAGTAATGTACAGTATTTTATTGGAAAACGTGTAATTCTATAGGGTGTGTCCTCAGTTATCACATGGTACCAGATGTTATAAATCAGTACAGTCTATGGATGTGTTTATTTAGTTGTGAATGATGGATTTAGCACAATTACCCAGAAATCCTTGTGACACAAACATTCTTGTAGGGTGAGTCCTGTTTAAAATTAAAAAAAGAAGAGTTGGGGGACTAAATTTACAAATATGGCTTACAAAATGTGTGTGTGCATATCATTTGTGAACACAATCAAACACTTGTGTATTCAGATCAGGTAACTGCACATATAACTGTGGCCTTGATCCTGCAAGAGAATACTTCAGTTGGGCTTTGTAGCAGAGGGGTCTACCCAAATGGATCCTATTTACATATGGGTTTACAGGATCAGAGCTTATGTGCTTCACAATCACACAGCTGGTGGGTTCTGTTTTGGAGACTGCTTAGATAATATGGTCCTTTAAAATAGATGTATAGAATGTTGACTACTTGGGTGCTAGGAGAAACCATGCTGATTTTTTTAAAAAATAACTTTGAAAGAAAAATCAATAATATGGTTTGAAGATTTGAATGCCATTGTGTCACTGTGAGGTTGCACAGTGGTTTCCTGAAAGACTATATAGAGGTAGAAAAAACAAGTTAAGAAGGTTGAAACAATTATGTCATAACTCAAGCCCAAGTTTTGCCCTTTTTGCACAGGCATCTCATATTTCCCCCTGGATTTCATTGCAGGAGTTGGAATTTGGCAGATTCAGATTTTTCATGATAAATGGTCATTCATGTTTGTGAAATGTACAGTCCCAGATTTCCCTTCGGGAAGGACTGTAGATCCCTGAACATTTTACCAAATCAGCTTAATATGGTCATGGGAAATGACTAATTTTTCTTAAAGTTGGCATGGTGACTATGTCAGATAGCATATTTTACACAGATGCTTTCTCAGTACTCATGTGAAATGTGCTATTGCAGACAACATAATGGAGCTTCATCATCCAAAAGAAATGAGCCTGATGAAAGGCCCATTCATATATTTAAAAGGCTTTATATATAACTTTCTACTATTGTAATTCAAAGGGATATTGTCCATATTAGTTTAGACCCAAAATATATGGTGGCTTTTTTTTTTTAAAAAAAAGGGGGGATCAGAGGGGTAATAAAATATAATATGTATAGAAATGTTTTAATGAAGTGAAAATGAGTGAAAAGTGTTAGGGTTTTGCCATGCAATATTTTGCTGTAGGGCTTGTCCCAAACTCAGTAGAAATGTACCATCTAGGGAGGAGAATGAAAAAGTGAAACAGACAAGAAACAAAAGTGAAACTGACCATTTACATTGTCCAAGATGAGTGAAGAAAGTAAACAAGCAGGATAAGTAGTAAAAAGAGATTTAAACTTTTTCAGTTATTTAAAGTTTAATAATCCATGATGGTGGTAAAAAGACAAGCAATGATTCCTTTTAAATATATATGAATTATATCTTAATAGTTATTTTTTAAAAAGTAGGTTCTTATAAAGACAAATTATAAGAGAGGGGATTAGACACAAACATGAACTGCACACATTCAAAATTTTTACCAGTACATGTTATATGAATAATTGTTTTTGATAGTGCCATTTAATTTCTTCATTTTGAACATAGTGCAAGAATAAACTGTCAAGTTCATAGATTTTTTTGGTTTAATTCCCTATTGTTGAATATAGGGAAGGAATGAAATATCATCACTGTCCATGTACAGTAACTGATGCTTTATTCCTACATTGTGTTAATAATCACAAGGATTAATAGGCTGTAGCTCAAATAATTACACACACACAGAGCAAATCTTGCAGTTCTGAGTTTGGCAGTATTTCGTGTCATAGGACTACCGAATTGGGCCCAAAAAGTCAAAAAATTCTAAGCTTAGATGTTCAGATTATTCTGATGAAAGACTTTTTGAGGCAAAAATTTGTTAATTGTTAAAGTAAATAAAATATACATAAATTGCTAGTGCAAATGTATTGGAACTGGGGCGGTGAAGCTGAGAAAACATTTTGGAGTCATGATAGTAAAAAAAATTAGTTTTGCTTAAGGTTTACCATTCAAACTTTTAGCATCCACATTGTCAGATAAACTCTTTAATGACCAAGGCGATGGAATATTGATGATGTGCACAAACAAACAGAGAGCAGAGTGTTTAAAAAAATGCAATCCAACCCAAAATATAAAGCTGCATTTAAAAATCCTATAAGGATTGCAAGAAAGACTTTGCTTCTAAACTTCACAAAATACCTCAACAAACAAACAAACAAACAAAACATAGAAAGGCATATTTGAAACAGGAGAGGAAATGATTTTGCGTTAGATCTAATGATTGATCACAAGTTGATGCTGCCTTTGGTATGAATAACTTGCTGTGCTAGCTGCAAAGTAGCTGCATAAAATTAACTTGCTTGTTAGGCTGGTACCTCCCCTGTAACCCACTACTTTACCTTATTTTGGTGATTCAGACCTTGTTCTCATAGCCCCCAATGATTTCATTGTGCCTGCATGCTTCATGATCGTAAACTTTACATACAATTCCAGTTATAAGCAACAACCTTAATCAATACAGTCTTAGTTAAAACCTCAGATAGAGTGCATTGCAGTAATGCAACCTCAAGATGGATAAGTGTGGCAAGATCTATCTCTGAAAGAATAGGTCACATCATCTATTTCCATTCTTTCTTGCCAAATGAAGATGATACAAATCACTCATGGGAGTTACTGTTGTCTGTGCATCCAGAAGCAACAGAGGATTCAGTATGATGCCTGAGTTGTGACCCTGAGTAACCAAAAAGCAGGCATACCCTTCTATCAAGGGAGCTGATAAAATTTCCAGTATTTGTTCTGATGAAATGGAGATGTAGAGATGAGTATCATGATCCGCGCCTCAGGCCATATTTTCTCACTGACCCGCCTAATAGCCCCTATTAAATATAAAGGGTGAAACTCCTTGGGGACAGATGAGCAATTTCTCAGAAATACTCTGGAATGACTCAAGAAGGTAAGGAGCATAACTCCGTTCAAGAGGAGCTCCATCTACCCCTGCAAGGGTTAGCAGATTTATTAACACAGCCTCATTCTCCAGAGCATTGAGGCCAATGACAGATCTGTATGAATCAGCATGGAGACTTCACCCATTTCCGAGAGGAGGTCAGGACCCCTTGCTTACTTCAACCCTTCCTGCCCTTCTTCAGTAGCTAAGAGGGTGAGCCATGTCTGCACTTCCCTATAGGATGATGCCTAGCCAATATGCAGAGGAATGAGAGGGAGATTCACTAAGGTTCTCTTGTACTAAACACCTAGCAACTGCTGAGACAATTCCATGGAGACACACACACACACATACATACTATGTTCTATTCAGACCTGTATATTTTTATAAACACAAAATGTAAATTAGACTGAATTAATGGGTCTGAACTTCAAACCAGTTCATGTTGCCTGAAATACGAGTGATAAAATGGAAACGTGAAGGGAAAACTCTTAATTCTATTCTCTGATGGTCTCCGCACGTTGGCTTGCAACTGGGCATATCAACAGAGGACCAGTCCCAAGCGAAATCAATGGAAGACTTCCATTGGCTACTGTGGGATGTTGGACACGATTGCTCAATGTATTGAATGGTTTTCCAGTCAGGTGCACTATATATGAAGAGAGATCCTGTTCTATGGGCCTAATTTCCCTCTTGATTATACCTTTTGTTAAACCAGAAGTAACTTCACTGCAATCTATGGCGTTACATCTGTGATATAATTTAGAGGTACGGTACTTGGATTATGCACTCCTTCGGGGCAGGGACCATCTTTTTGCTCTGTGTTTTTTACAGGGCCTAGCACAATGAGATCCTGGTCTGTGACTAAGGCTCCCCAGGCTAGTGCCGTACAAATAATTAATAATACATCACTGCAACCGACAGGACAATCAGACCTGTATTGACTAAATTAATAAATTTGTCAGTCCTCGCTCTTTTTCTAACAGCCAGCCCTAAACCTGAAAAAAATATGAATGGATGATCAATGATCTCTACCTTTTATTTTGGAGGGAGGAAGAGGAGGATTTTCTTCATTTTTTCTTCTCTAATTTTTAATATATCAGTCATAAGAAAAGTGAAGAAACCCACCAAGAAATGCAGACATCACTGATTCAAGGTCCATTTGTGTAAAAGAATACTAATCAAAATCAGGTAAGTTCAGATAGCTCTGCAGTAAGTTCCTAGATCATTTCCTGCATAGAATAACATGGCAGTCATTTCATATAAATTTCTTGAAGTGGAATATTCTCAGGCCAGTCGTCTTCTTGTGTGTACTAATGCAGTCATTGCTTCTCATACATCAGCATGGGTTCCCCGTTGAAAGTTCCCATAGCCTATTTTTAGGCAAAGAGTTCTCAATCATTTTGTTAGGATGGCATAAAAATCATGTTTCTTTCTCTGGAAAGAAATGTTCATGTGTAATTGTATTTTTTCCCTTTGAAGAGGATCCCAGCTTTCCATCCCTTATCTCCTTTTCATATGTTTGTATGAATAAACCTGTACTCTTGCCATAAAAATGTAATGTTTTGAAATCGTGGCTGAATTGTTGCTTTTTATCAGGACTATGTAGCCTTTTAACTTGCAGATGTTGAAATCCGCTCTCCTAGGAGACCCCATTTCCAAATATAGTGATTTGAGGTGGCGTGTGGTTTAGGGATCTATAACTTTTTACCTCTGGCTTACTGGTCTGAATTCCACCAAGGATGGAAGTGACTGAAACTTCTAGTTATCTGATGGCTCTTTGCTAGCCTGTGTGATATTGTTTGGATCATGAATGATCTCAAGTGGACAGGTGTTCATGCCAGAAAAGGGTATCTCACTGGGAGTCTGGCTAGAAAGGTCAGGGACTGTGTAGGCATGGAGATTGAATTATCCTGTCATCCCTCTAACTACTAATGGTTTGAATGCCTCAAGGAGAGGTAGTGTAGCAAGCTAGACTGCATAAGGGAATCTCAGAAAAATGTTAAAACTTTTCCTTTCTGGGACACACGGGTCTTGTCTGAGGTATGATTTCAACAAAAATTAGGCTTCTGTAAGGCATATTTGCTTAATGGAGGTTTCAGATATAATTTTGCCCCATGATATCCACAGTAAGGAACACCATATGCATGTTGAAGTTCCTTTTGCAAAGAGTCTGGTCAGATCCCTGTCTGGCTTATTTCGTGACCTCAGTGCCATGGCTCAGGCTCCTGGCTGTGTCAAGCAACATTTCATAAAATAAACCAACAGAATTTATTCGTCTATGATTTTGTCATCAGAGTTATTGACACAAAGGGATTGTGTCTGCCTGTGTGGTCCTGGCTGCAGTCTGATCCTTGTCTGGCTCACTAAGAGCATGTCTGTGCTGCAGTGAAACACCCATGGCTGGCCTGCATCAGCTGACTTGGGCTCACAGGCTCGGGCTGTGGGGCTATAAAATTGCAGTGTAGACAACCGGGCTTGGGCTAGAGCCTGGAGACCCCGTAAGGGAAAAGGATCCCAGAGCCCATGCTCCATCCCGAGCCTAAACATCTACACTGTAATTTTATAGCCCCACAGCCCAAGCCCTACTAGCCTGAATCAGCTGATGTGGGCCAGCTGAGGGTGTTTTATTGCAGTGTATATGTACCCTTAATTTCCTCTTAATTGAACACAAAGGGGATGCTAACAAAAATCAAGCAAATTAATTTTAAATTGAAGCTTGTGTTTCATTCAGACTGGAAATAAAGTGTAAATGCTGAGAGTAATTAGCCTTTGGAACAATTTGTCAAGATACATGGTGGATTTGTCCTTATTGACAATTTTTAAATCAAGATTGGATGTTTTCCCTAAAAGATCTGCTCCAGGAATTATTTTGGGAAAGTTCTGTGGCCTGTGTTATGCACAAGATCAGACTAAATGATCACAAAGATACTCTCTGGCCTTAGAATCTGTTAATCTGTTTTTGCGGTGTTCACTCAATACTAGTCAAAACCTTTACAACATTATAAAAGGATTTTAATTTAATTTTAGTTTGATTTTTTTGCTGCGTAAAAAATCATTTAGAGAATTTTTTCAGTTCATTTGTAAAATAGTGATTTATGCACATTTTAAAATGTGTTTGTTTAAACAAATTAAAGGACCTAGTAAACCAGTTCCATTCTGGGCTGTTAGGTGATGAATTTAGATGGTATACATTATAGTGTATATATCTGTTCAGAAGACTCTGTTGAACTCAAAGACCATAACTACTTTGGTCTGATTTGTAAATCTATGTTTACTATTATATTGATTATTACTATGCAAGTTATTGTGGTGAACACAAATATGGTTTTTATGAAAAACTATTACTGAGTATGAACAGTAATTCATTTTCTAACAATAATTGCTGTTTCAAAAAAAGCCAAAATGGCATAAATTGCAACATAAAATATAAAAAAATTGCATCAATCCCATTCTTGAAATGAAGTTTTGCTTTATTTATAGGAACATAAAGTGGCATCTGTTTTGTTATCCTCTTTAAAATGTCGATAGATGTGTTAACCTCTCTATCTTCATTCTCCTATATGACAATTTTTCAGCCCAGGAGTGCATTTTTGCAAACAAATTGCGAACTTCTGGAAGAATTCTTCAGACAAGATCCTCAGCTGGTGTAAACTGACATAGTTCCATTGACTTTTTAGTTGGGTTGCAACACTATACAGAAGTTGAGAATATGGCCCCTGGTATGTGAAGAGTTGATACAGTTTTGTGGGCAGGGCTCGCGTGGTCTAAATCTGACCCCTTCTTCCCATAGAAAACTTACGGGAAGGGAAAACCATCCATAAATTAGCACTTGTGGAGTTCTTGATGCATTCTTGTAAGCAATGCAGGATTAGTGACAGCCTGGAATGGCGCAGTGGGAGCAACCTGCAGAACCTAGAGTACGCGAGGAGTCATGGGGAATGCAATGTACCACCCTTTAGAACCTCTCTGTTAGTTGCTGGATTCCATTCCCCCAGGAAGGAGCCTAAAGAAGCCTTGATGCCATTGCTACTTCCTGCCAGACCTCCTCCTCCTCCTCCTCCTCCTAAGTCTGTGTGTTCAGGCTCAGAGCCTTATTTAAAGCTTTTTGAAGGAGCACAGCCCAGGCATGCGCCCAGCACTGCTGAGGCATGGGTTTCAGAGAGGGTGCAGCATGTTGCATTGCCTCTATTTAACCCCCATCACTCTGGTGTCATGGGTTTCTTTTTCACCCCTCTTTATTCATTCTGCTCCTGTGTGCCTTAGAGTGGAGAGGTGAGTAGAACCTATTGACCTGAGGGCACAACTTGAATTCACAGACAAGTGAAAACCACATTCCCTAGTAAAGGCCTGTTCTACAGTCCCCACATGTGCGTAACTCCCACTGGAGCCCATGGTAATTGTGTGAATGAAAGAGCAGTGAAGGATCAGGCTTTTGCTAATCTTTACAGTTCTAGCCAGTGCCGTTTTAAGAACCTGGATAGATAGCTGGATAGATGACACAGATTATACATCACTGGTGCTATGCGCCAAATCATCTAGTCTTTAATCCCCATTCTGGCAAAACTCCCAATGAAGTGGATAGAAGTGTTGCCTGGGCATGAAGAAAGTAGGAATTTCAGGGTTTAATCCTATATTAATTTCTCAGCAAGAAAGAAGGATGGATTTTATGGATTTTCACTTAAACATTATGTAGACGTGAAACTGACACTCTTTATAACTGTGATACAAATATCTGTAATTACCTTTTGGCACTGTATTTTCGGAATAATATAGATCCATTATTTTAACTCATTTCTAACATAATTCATGTATAATCCTATATTTGAGATGTTCCATTTCCATGGCAGAACTCACCGGCACAGCAATATAAAACTTTGTTTACCAAAAGTATATAATCATGCTTAATAAAAAGAGCATGGGTCTGATTCTGCTATCATTTATGCTGATTTAGACCTCTGTGATTCTTGATTTACATTCGGGGTAGGAGAATCGGGCACTTCACATACATTCTTTCCATGTCACTGTTTTCTTTCATGCAGCTTCACACTCAATTTTTTGTTTCATTTTTCCTTCCTTCCTCTCTCCTAAAACTATTTTATTTGCAATTTGGATTAATAAGCAATTTTTGAATGAAAAACGGTGTACATGAAATATTACAATGTGTTCGGTGCAAAGGATAACTTGGCTAAAAAAATGCTCAGAAAATTCATGTACCATAGTAAAATAATCTGTGAAAATTGGCCCTTTTCCAAGATTGAATCAAATGATTAAAATCCTAGAATTTTGAATTTTTTTTTTAATTCATTATACGTTTGTTGGCCTCTGTCACTAGTGTGTGCCTACCTGGCCATGTCCATGCACTAAAATGTGGTGGGCATGTGGAAGTATGGTATTTGTGTACACACCCACAGAATTGCATGCCTAGTTTATGTGGAAATACATGGGCACATCTTCTGAAATCTATCCCTCTGAGACTCTTAGTGAGTTGGTAGGTAGCCATTACAGTTTTAAATCTTGAACTGAGGCAAGTGAAAAGAGGGTTTGTGATCTTGTACGGTCTGGTATGATTGTCAGGCTCTGCAGCTTGTTATTGCAGGTCAGTACAGAGATGCACTAGTTGGGGAAGTTAGCGCTGTGTTTTTGCTTCTGTCAGTGCTAATGCTCTCATGATAAATCAAATTCACATACCACTACAAAAATATTGTGTTGCTGTATTAGATTACCAACCTTTAAGGGCTGAGACTAAGATCATGTTAGCATCTTATGCACCAGTTCCTGCTTGTCAATGTGTATGTCTACACATGGAGGTGGGGATGTGATTGCCGGCTGCAAGAGACACAGTTGCACTAGCTCTCATCAAGCTACCACGCAAAAATGGTAGCGCAGGCAGCAGCTCGGGCTAGTCACCCAAGTATGTACCCACAGGGTCCAGGAGGGTTTGTACATGGGGCTGCTAGTCTCTCCTGCCACTGCCCATGCTGCCATGGCTATGCCGCTACTGTTAGTGCTCTAGCTTACTGAGAGCTAGTAGGACTATGTCTTCTCAAGCTGGGAATCACCCCGACAGATCCAGTCGTGCACATACACAGTATTTGCATTTCCATGTGAATGTGGTCTATTTGATTAATGTGTTTTCTAAGAAATGGCCATGATCAGACCTTTGGTAGAAGAGGCAGTGATGGAATACTTAAACAGATAAAATTCCATTAATGTATATTACAATTATTTAATGTTTATATTGCATCAGCCCAAGAGGCCCCACTCAGGATCATGACCTATTGTGCCAGGTGCTGTGCAGGATGACAGGAAGAGATGGTCCTGCCCCAAAGAGCTTACATTCTAAGAAGCAATTTGAAAGAGACAGAGAAGAGGAAGGATGCTGGACAAAGTTGGGGAGAAGTTGATATTGGCAGTTGATCAGCGAGGGAGCTGTACAGTTCTTTAGAAAGAAAGAGGACATTTTCAGAGCCAAGAGGACCAAGTGGGAGAAGTTGGCATAGCCATGGGACTCTTGCCAAAGGTATCGAGTAGCATGGGAGTAATTGTAAAAGTATTTCACAAAACATTTTGAGAAATGAAAAATTGTTCCATTTTGAGCCCTGAAAAATGGAAACAATGAAATTCTAAAATGTTTCAGGACATTCTTTCTGTTTTCTGATCATCTCTAGTTAAAAATCAGAGGCCATTGGAATCTTGACCGTGTTATGGCTGCCATCATACCGGTACATCTGGGGCAGCTGACTGTAGCACGAGTGAGATTTTTTGGAAGTGAGGGGAGATGTGGTTGGAATGGGTCTGAGAGGAGCTGAAAGATGGTGTGGTGGGGGAGAAGTTGGCTCCAAACAGCAACAGCGAGGGTGAAGTAGATCACCATTATGGCTTGATTCTTTGAACTTATCATGCAGTGTTGTGGCTCACAGCACTGGGCCAGCCCATGGAAATAGGCTGAAGTTAAGTGAAAATGAAGGGACAAAGCAAATTTAAAAACTTTTATTAAAGCTAATGTTTAAAATTAAGTTTACACAAGTTAAGAAGGAAGGTACTGTACATCTGGGGTCAGGCTTGAGTTATGAGAGATTACAAGTATCGGTTACAAGGTTCACAAGATACATACGTAGTACATAACCAGCATAGACCTAGATTGGGGTCTGGGAGTTTTTAAAGCGTCAGTGAATAAGTGGTCTCGGGTATGCCATCCATAGAATGTATTTAGAGTCCAAGTCACTATTGGTGTAGCGAATAGGTACATGGGTGGGGTGCGTCCCTTGGTTCATTAGGGAGGGAAGTGGGTTATTTCCCTGACCAGCATTCTTGTTTACTCGTACAGACGGTGTCCCGTGATGTGCTCCAGGTAGATGTCTCTGGACCACCTGATGGTGTCGGACACCATGAGCTGTCTCATGAGACAGGCGGAGCGCCAACCAACTCTGCATGCTCTCAGCACCAGCTTGTTGTGGGGGTCCCACACACCCAGGGCTCCCACGACCAGGGCATGGATCTGGACGTCATAGCCCTGGGCCTCAGGGTGTCAGCCAGTGGGGTGTATTTCAACGACTTATGCCCGCAAATCAGCTGGAATAATTTTCAGATCTGCATTTGCAGAGCATTTTCAGGGTGTGATGACTCCATTGTAAGTGAGCGCTGTGCTTGTGGAAACAAGAAATATGACTCTCTGAGCCAATCCCACTTTATTTTTTATCCTGGGGCATATAGGGTGGAATACTTGTCCAAACATTGCAGACAAAAAAAGCATTAGAATTCTTTTTTTAAACAGAGACCAAAAATATTTACTGGGGCATGATCTAAATGCCACACTGAAGCAAGTGTTTATTTGTCGGTTCAGTTTCTTGCAAAATCACAGAAGCACCAGCTGCCGGTGTGAGTTTTGAGTATTGGAGGGTAATGATGATACAGGTCACCCGTGGGACGATGGAGAGGTGATTCCCATGGCTACCTTGTGGAACTCTGCAGCCATTCAGGATTGCTGTACACAAGGAAATGTTTTAAGAATTGAGGCTGTTGCAGGCTGACAGAAATTTCTATGCAGGGAACTCATCACTGATGTAGAAAGTAAATCTATAGTTTCTGAGTACTCTAGGGAGAACACTTGTACAGGAAGCCACTGAAATGGCTACTGCAACAGAGACAGAAAAGGAACCAGTTTCACTACTGCCAAGTAATTTAACATAAACTGGCATAAAATATTATCATTTATTGCTGCTTTAACTCTTTTAGTGGGATGGTATTTAATAAATCATATGCTCATTGTAAACAATGCAAATATGAACTGGTTTATTAGTATGGCTCACTTCGTGACAGTTGATATGAGACCTTCAGCACAGTAAGGTTTAATCAGAAATCCTAAATAAAATAAAAACACACATTTTATTTACCTTAGAAGGATCAGGCTCCAGTCATTTGTGACTTTGCTTATGCTGTCCTTCCCAGCCTCTGGAAACAGAGGTCCTGATTCTCCTCTCTCTTCACCAGAGCATACCAGTAGTGGCTCTGTTGGACTTGTGGAACTACGTCTGTGAATAACTAGTGGAAGTGAAAGGGAAATCAGGTTTGAGTATAGTAATTTGACCACAGTCCAGTGGTCTCTCAGTATAAAATATAAAATAACTAAAGATAGCTACTGTTTTAAAGAAAAATCTAAGGGTAGATCTGACACTTATGATTTTAGTTGCTGGTTTCAGAAAACGGTTTGGAAAGCCAGCTTGTAAGTGGCCGGGGAGCTAGCAAACAGGAGCAGCTAATGGGAGTTTTGCAAGGGAGTTTAGAGACCGCGCGTGAGAGCCAGATACATCTAATAACATTATCTAAACTTAGGCCAAAACTCCACCCCCAGCCCCAAAGAAAAAACGAACAAAGCACACATAAAGAACAAACAAACAAACAAAAAACTCTACAAGAGTAACAATATTGGCGGCAGAATTCCAGCAGCAGAGTTTCCAGTTTATTGCATTGAGTGCAGCATGGGTGATTATCTGCCTTGTGGTCAGGTGTCATAAGTGTGTGTTCAGTGCAAGCAACTCATGGCCCTCACAAACTGAGTCCAGGCTCTTGAGACCAGAGTGAACTGGATGAGCTAAAGGAGACAGAGAGGTATATAGACAAAACTTTCTGGGACACGGTAGAGCAGTCCCAACCCCAGAATGACCGCCTCTGTGCTGTTGAGGAGGATGGAAGTCTCAGGAAGTAGAACATCAAGCTGGAGCTGAGGGACCCATAGTTGAGACCCTCCTTCCAGCTTATGTCACACTGAGGATACCTCTCTGCGGGAGGGAACCCCAGTTATTGTGAAGAGATAGGTAATAGTAATGGGGGATTTGATTATTAAAATATAGGTAGTTGGGTTTGTGATGACTGGGTGAACCGCATGGTGAATCGTCTGCTGGGTGCAAAGGCTGTGGACCTCTCAAGACATCTAGACAGACTTATGTGCAGTGCTGGAGAGGATGTGGTAGTCATGGTACATGTAGATACCAGTGACATAGAGAAAGGTAGGAGAGATGTAGGTAGGCATTGTAGGATGGCTTCTGAAAGGCAGCAACAGTCGATGTAAGCAACATAGGGTCTACACTGACACTGCATTGACCTAACTACGTCGACTTAAGTGCTACGCCTCTCACAGAGGTGGAGTTAATTTGACATAGTGGGTGGGAGCTACATATTAGTGTAGATGGTTACAGAGTTAGGTCAATGTAAGCTGCCTTACATCACCCTAACTCTATAGTGTAGACCAGAGCTAAGAGTATAGCAGTAGGAATATACTACCAACCATCTGATCGTAAAATGTTTGTAAAATGCTCAGGGAGATTAGAGAGGCTAAAAAACAGAAAATGTAGTAATAATGGGGGATTTCAACTATCTCCCTATTGACTGGTAACGTGTCACCTCAGGACAGGATGCAGAGATAACATAAGAGCAAGTTGGACAAACACCTCTCAGGGATGGTCTAGATAATACTTAGTCCTGCCTTGAGTGCAGGGGACTGGACTAGATGACCTCTCGAGGTCCCTTCCAGTTCTATGATTCTATGATTTCTAGACAACATTAATGACCGTTTCTTGGAGCAGCTAGTCCTGGAACCCACAAGGGGAGAGGCACTTCTTGAGTTAGTCTGAAGTGGCACCCAGGATCTGGTCCAAGAGGTGAAAAAAGCCAAATCATTCAATAATAGTGACCATAACATAATTAAATTTATCATCCTTGTAGGGGAGAAAATAAGAAACCCACCTCAGTAGCATATAAATTCAAAAAGGGGAACTACACAAAAATGAGGAGGCTAATTTAATCAGAAATTAAAACGAACAGTCACAAGCGTGAAATTCCTGCAAGTTGCATAGAAACTTTGAAAAAACACAATAATTGAAGCTCAAACTATATGTATACCCTAAGCATAAACAAACAAAAAAAACCAGAAAGAGGACCAAAAAAATTGCCACCATGGTAAACAACAGTGTAAAAGAGGCTGTTAGAGACAAAATACATCCTTCAAAAGTTAGAAATCAAATCCTAGTGAGGAAAATAGGAAGAAGTATAAACTCTGGCAAGTCAAGTATAATTAGACAGTCCAAAAAAGAATCTGAAGAGCAACTAGCAAATGGCACAAAACCAACAGCAAACATTTTTTAAAGTACATCAGAAGCAGGAATACTGCCAAACAATCAGTGGGGCCACTGGATGATCAAGATGCTAAGGGAACACTCAAGGAAGACAAGGTCATTGAGGAGAAGGTAAATGAATTCTTTGCATTGGTTTTCAGTGCAGAGAGTGTGAGGGAGAGTCCCACAGCTGAGCCAGTCTTCTAAGATGACAAATCTGAGGAACTATCGTAGATTGAGGTGTCAGTATAGAAGGTTTTGGAACAAATTGATAAATTAAACAAGAAGAAGTCACCAGGAACAGACTGTATTAACCCAAGAGCTCTGAAGGAACGCAAATATGAAATTGCAGAACTACTAACCGTGGTATGTATCCTATCACTTAAATAAGCCTCTGTAACAGGTGACTGGAAGATAGCTAATGTAACACTGATTTTTTTTAAAAGTGTATCCTATCACTTAAATAAGCCTCTGTAACAGGTGACTGGAAGATAGCTAATGTAACACTGATTTTTTTTAAAAGGCTCAAGAGGCAACCCTGGCAATTATAGGCTGGTAAGCCTAACTTCAGTACCAGGCTAATAGGTTGAGACTATACTAAAGAACATAATTATCAGACCCATAGATGAACACGATATGTTGGGGAAGAATGTGGAGAAAGTGAATAAGGAAGCGTTATTTATCTCTTCATATAACACGCAAATCAAGGCTCACCCAGTGAAATTAATAGGCAGCGGGTTTAGAACAAACATAAGGAAGCACTTCTTCATACAATGCTCAGCCTATCTGTCAAACTTATTGCCAGAGGATGTTGTGAAGGCAAAAAATAGAGCTGAATTAAAAAAAAGAATTAGGTAAATTCATGGCTATTAGCTAAGATGGTCAGGGATACAGCCCCATGCTCTGGGTGTCCATAAACCTCTGACTGTCAGCATCTGGGACTGGACAACAGGGGATGGATCCCTTGATAAATTGCCCTATTTTATTCACTCCCTCTGAAGTACCTGACACCAGCCACTGTTGGAAGACCATTGGTTTTACCCAGTATGGCCATTCTTATGTTCTTATCCCTTTTCAGAAAGGGAACTGACCTACATGCCTAAAATCAAGCACGTGCTTACATGATTTCCTGATTAGGGCCTTAAAGATTTAGTCTGGGACTATCAAAACTGGGTGCCTAATGTTAGGATCTTAAACCCATATTTTGGCACCTAAATAAGTGGCCTGATTTTCAAATGTGCTGATCACCCAGGAGCTTCTATCTCATGTACCATTCAGAAGACCAAAAATTATTTGCCAAAGTTTATTCAGTAGCTAATTTCAAATAAAGAATAATTCTGAGAGAATCACAGAAAATTCACAGGTAGGAAAAGAAGTGAAATGCACCGAATAAATTGCTTGCTCAGCTCTGCTTATTATCCTGAATGAGCTGGCTTTGGGTCCGTTAATATATAGTTTGATATAAGGACCATCAGGAATTCTTTTTTCTGTGGTTTTCATATCCAAGTAAACTGTGTGATATTTGCAGTTAGACAGTTCAAGCATCAAATATTGTGCAGGATTATTTGCACCTACTTAGCCAAACTCTGCTCTACTTGTTCCCATGCAGTACACTGAAGACTGATGCTGCAGCATTTCAACATGAGCTGAAACCAGCAATTATTTAAACTGTCACAAGCAATCCGAGTCTGGTGAGATTTCCAAACCAAAGAGATTCTGATAGGCTTTGGAAAAGTCTTCAAAATTCAGACTGGTTTCAATAAGCTGAACCTTTGAACATTTTTAGATTTGTCTATCATTATTGATTTGGCTAATAATTAGCTATGTCATTGCCCGCCAGTGTAAGAGTTAGATCTGTTTTCACAAGCCAGTTTCAAGAGCAGGGAATGCTCAGGGGACTGGTTGGCTCAGGAGATAGATGATTTTTTCACTTAAAGGCTTCTGGTTAGAATTCAGTCCACATTCCTTCTAGCTAGAAGTCATTCCAGCTCTGGTAACTAATTGTTTAGTTCACCTGTGCAAAATAAGTTGATGCTTTCAGAGCTGAATAAATAGTAGTAACAAATTTTTGCAAATATTAGTTTGAATTTGAACATGAAATTTCATTTGACTGTGGTTTGGAGCCATTTCCTTTTTGCTTTCTGTGAGCATTTGAATAGCTGAGCTTCACGAGTGTGAATGCTTATAGAAAAATGAATGTTAAGCTCCCACTCTTGAATGTTTGCTGAAAGCAAATGTTGAGTGTCACAAAATAGAAAAAAATGACATATGACTTATGTAACTAACAAATTTCCACTAACACACACTGTTCAGAAGCTATCAATATAATGGGGGGAAAATTGGGAATAATTTTCTATAAAGACTACATTTGAAAAAGTCACAATCTTGTAGACATTTCACAAGCAGGAAAAGAGACAACATTTGATTAAGAAATGGTGCATTATGAATAATTAGACTGTGGCTGGGACACTGAGCTACAAAGCTACATTCTGAGTAACTGGGTGAATCTTTTTCATGTTGTCACAACTGTGCACCAACTCCCAATGGTGCTTGATGGGGACCTCATCATGTACACACAGAGAAAATAAATCCCTACACCCACTGTTTTAAATGAGGAACAAAGAGAGGGATGCATCAATTTGAAGAATAGTGAGCTAGACACCGTGTGGTGGGGAGAGGGAAAGTGAAAGGCAGAAGGAGAAAAAAATGACAGTTTTAAATTGCCTGCACATCACAAAGTGCCAGACAGCAGTTTGTGGCGCTTCTAGGCTCTTTCTATTATAAAACCTAAATTGGGAGCTTTCAGATTTATATGTTATCAAACAAACAGAACTGAAGTTTGCTGCTGAGTGACAAACGACTGTGAAAAGGCAGCGAGGCTTCTGGGAGAGGGGAGTAGGGGGAAAGGATGCAAATAGTCTAGTAAACCTAGAAAAAGAGAGCAAAGGTAGAAAAAATTAACAATAAATGTAGTCAAAACACTAAATAAAAGACATTTATAATGTTTTCCTACTAATTTTTCTTATACTTAACTAGGAACTACTTTTCATAAAGGAAGGATGTTGTTATAAATGTGTTGCACATACCTTCTCAGAGCTGTTTTTAAAATAATGTATTGTAAAATGAATGAGCTGTGGTCTACTAGCAATAATCCATTATAAGCTGTGCATTAATAGACTACTAGGGCACTTCTCAGGTAGTTAAACCTACAGTGCATATGAGGAATGCACAAGTATCCTACAGTTTACTCCCATCATGTCTTATTGCTATATATGCTCAATTATAGGCCTAATTCAAATCCCAGTGGACAAATGTCCACATCCATTTAGGGATCACCATGGTTGGCACACTTGGCCCCCACTGGCTTCTTTTATCGTTTGGTATGAAATAATGTTTGGGGTCATTTTGCTTATGTGGGAATGCCCTGTGGATGGTAAATTTGAATCTAAGAAATGATTCAGTCAAGGATAAATTGAGGCAGAAAGAAATCACTTTATTAGTGATATGTTCAATTTCTAAAAACAAGTACACCACAACTAACAATAAGCATTTCTTCAAAATTTAGTTACCGATAGTTTGTTAAACAGAATTTGGAAGATGATCTGTGATCGTGCCAGCTAATCACGTCAAATAAAATGCTGCAGTTCTATCAGGTGACTATTAAGACATGGTGGCAAGGCAGTTTGCAAAAATTGGGCGGCTGCTGCTGCTCTCTGTGTTGTATCTGTCATGTGGATATAGAGGAGCTCGTTCACCATGCAGCCCTAAATTCTCTCTCTCACACACACACATGCAGAAGAGGAAAAGGGAAGGTTCACATTCAGATTAGTTGGGAAGAGTACATTGGTAAGAAATCATTGCATTAATATTACTAAAATGAAATGAAGAATAATAAGCATTTGATTTTAGCTGAATAATTACTTTTTGTTTGGCTCCAGTAAGCACATTCCATCTGATCTTTTATTCTCATAGCAGATATTTTTGCAGTGTCGTATTTTAAAATGATTGTTATATTACCCAAGTTCCCTGGGTACTGAAATCTGCAGGTGGCTATAATAAATAGTCTGGATGATCTGTATTAAAAATGATAAATCATTTTCTTTCTTTCTTTAGCATTGTCTGCTCCCCCAGATACTTACATCTTTCTGACTCATATATGTGTATTGATTATTACACCATCTCCCTATTACACTTTAGGATCAGATCTGTGTTTCATTTGACTGCCAGTAATGATGGGCCACAAATTCTTCATATTCCAGTACAGGTCGCACCATCTGAGCTGCTGCTAGTATAAATGTGGTCCACTAGCCACAAACCAGTAGGCAGCTTTACAGCTACCATTTAATCTGAACTTGAAAGAATGTTATAATTTTTGAGAGGCTTTGTGGTCTAGGAGACAAAGCAGGGGGTGAGAGTTCCTCCAGAGTTCTAGCAATGGCTTTGACAAAGATTCCCTCTGTATCTTCCAGCAAGTTACTTAACCCTTTTGTGTCTGCTACCCCATCTTAAAAATGTGAATAACAACACTTCCAAATAAAGCATGATATTGAATAAATTTGCAAAGTCGCATGGGCCAGATTGTGCCCCTGAGATTGGTATGCAAATATTTCCTGCCCTGGAAAGAAAGGGAGATCAACAATCTCTTTACTCCAGTCCCTCTCTTCCTGGGACCCTGCAGAGATTCTCCTCTGTGTGGGGAGTCTCAGGGGATGAGGGCAGGCTGCAGGGAGGGTTTTTTCCAGCAGACCTGTACAAATGACAAGAAAGAGGTAATACAGATCCAGGCTTTATTACCTTTCCCTCAGTGCTTCTGCACCAGGGAAAACCTCCCTTCAAGTAGGATACCAGGGCTAGCCATGCTGCTTGTTAGCCAACATGCTCCCGACCCAGTGCAGAGACAGAGGGCATATATGTGGATGGTAGGACCCAGGTGATTCACTGGGTTCTAAAGGCAAACCCCAATTTATTCAGCCTGGGAGAGGGAACAAAGTGCCCCTTGCCTTTTAGAATGATTTGGGGTGAACTCTGTGTGCAGATCCTGGCAGAGTTTGCCCCAGTTCTAATCACCTCCCTTTGCAGGTATTTCCACTTGAGGGATGCCCGAGAGAGAGGGGTGGGTGGGTGTGTGTGTGTGTGAAAGAGAGAGAGAGAACTGGGATCCTTTGTCATCAGCACATGGGAATAAAACTGAAACAAACACAAATATGCAGCTGTGACTCTTTTGGATTCAGAGCAGCAACAAAAGAGCTGGTAAAAGATTTGAATAGCTACAGTCTGTGTATGTCAATGTCAATGGAAATGGCTAAAATTGCTTGTTCCTCATTCTTTAGAGGAGTCAAAGCATTTGAAACAAAAAAGACTTTTGACATGAAGAACGTGTGTTTTAGAGAAATTGCATTGAAATCAGCATGACTGAACTTTTGACACTTAACAATGTTGAAAATTGAATACTGTGAAGCTGACTAACATAGCTTTTATTTAATTACCCTCAATAGTACCTGTTACTTAAATTATTATATATAAGAAAGATTAAAATTTGTCACTGTAATGCATTTTTTCTGTATCAAAGCAAAACAGAGAAACAATTTAGTCCTCTTATGTCACTGTAATAAATACATTGATTCTTATCTGAGCCAAAAGGTAAAATGAAATGAGAACTGGATCAGCTAAATGAAAGCTGAAAATAGAGTTATGTGATTCTGGTAGGGTTCATGAACTGAGTCCTGCAGGTTGGTTCATAGACTCATCGATTTTAAGGTCAGAAGGGACCATTGTGATCATCTAGTCTGACCTGTTGCACATTGCAGGCCACAAACCCTCACCTATCCACTTCTGAAATTGACCCCTAACCTCTGGCTGAGTAACTGAAGTCCTCAAATCATGGTTTAAACACTTTAAGTTACAGAGAATCCACCAGATACACTAGTTTAAACCTGCAAGTGACCTGTGCCCTATGCTGCAGAGGAAGGTGAAAAACCCCCAAGGTCTCTGCCATTCTGACCTGGGGGAAAATATATTCCTGACCCCAAATATGGTGGTCAATTAGACTCTGAGCATGTGAGCAAGACCTAGCAGCCAGACACCTGGGAAAGAATTTTCTGTAGTTACTCAGAGCCCTCATAGAATATTAAGGTTGGAAGAGACCTCAGGAGGTCATCTAGTCCAAACCCCTACTCAAAGCAGAACCAACACCAACTAAATCATCCTAGCCAAGGCTTTGTCAAGCCAGGCCTTAAAAACCTCTAAGGGTGGAGATTCCACCACCTCCCTAGGTAACTGATTCCAGTGTTTCACCACCCTCCTAGTGAAATAGTGTTTCCTAATATCCAACCTAGGCCTCCCCCACTGCAACTTGAGACCAGTGTTGTTTCTTCTGTCATCTGCCACCACTGAGAACAGCCTAGCTCCATCCTCTTTGGAAACCCCCTTCAGGTAGTTGAAGGCTGCTATAAAATCCCCTCTCACTCTTCTCTTCTGCAGACTAAATAACCCCAGTTCCCTCAGCCTCTCCTTGTAAGTCATGTGCCCTAGCCTCCTAATCATTTTCGTTGCCCTCCGCTGGACTCTCTCCAATTTGTCCACCTCTGTTCTGTAGTGGGGGAACCAAAACTGGATGCAATACTCCAGGTGTGGCCTCACCAGTGCCGAATAGAGGGGAATAATCACTTCCCTCAATCTGCTGGCAATGCTTCTACTAATACAGCCCAATATGCCATTGGCCTTCTTGGCAACGAGTGCACACTGCTGACTTATATCCAGCTTCTTGTCCACTGTAATCCCCAGGTCCTTTTCTGAACAACTGCTGCTTAGCCAGTCGGTCCCCAGCCTGTAGCGGTACATGGGATTCTCCTTTCCTAAGTGCAGGACTCTGCACTCGTCCTTGTTGAACCTCATCAGATTTATTTTGGCCCAATCCTCCAATATGTCTGTCACTCTGGACCCTATCCCTACCCTCCAGCATATCTACCTATCCCCGCAGTTTAGTGTCATCTGCAAACTTGTTGAGTGTGCAATTAATCCCATCATCCAGATCATTGTTAAAGATGTTGAACAAAATTGGCCCCAGGACTGACCCCTAGACATTGAGTTGTTGATCACTACCCGTTGAGCCCTCCCCATCCAGTGTCCCATCTCCGGCCATTGGGAATTTTTGCTGCTAGCAGTTGAAGATCGGTTACGTGACATTATAGGCAGTCTCATTATACCATCCCCTCCAAAAACTTATCAAGCTCAGTCTTGAAGCCAGTTAGGTTTTTTGCCCCCACGGCTCCCCTTGGAAGGCTGTTCCAGAACCTCTCTCCTCTGATGGTTAGAAACTTTCATCTAATTTTGAGCCTAACCTTGCTGATGGCCAGTTTAGATCTATTTGTTCTTGTGTCCACATTGGCGTTTAATTTAAATAACTCCTTCCATCCTTGGTATTTATCCCTCTGATGTATTTATAGATAGCAATCATAGCTCTCCTCAGCCTTCTTTTGGTTAGGCTAAACAAGCCAAGCTCCTTGAGTCTCCTCTTATAAGGTAGGATTTCTATTCCTTGGATCATCCTAGTAGCCCTTCTCTGCACCTGTTCCAGTTTGAATTCAGTTTTCTTAAACATGAGAGACCAGAATTACACACAGTATTCCAGGGTTCTTGATCTCAAACATTCCACCCCAGCCTTCTCAACAATCCTGGGAGCAGCCCATTTCTTCCTGTATGATAGATGTCTTTAGAGCAGACAGGTTCCAAGGAGGGTGAATAGGGGGAGAATAGATAGGCTGATGGAAGTGTGAAAGGAGGTTCACCAGCTCCCCAGCTGTGCAAAAACCTCAGGTGCATATTCATCAAACTTTTATGAGAGTGTCAACATTTTGCACAGCTCTAGAAAGCTTTTCTCTGTGCATCCTATCGGAAGAACTGTGATGCAGAGCAAGCTTAATGCTACTGAGCGCAAAGCAGGTCAATAATTAATATGTCGTCTGCAAACTTGTTAATTAACATTAAATTAATTGTTATGTTAATACATAAACCTGCCAACTATAACTCTTGTGAGCCACAAACCCCAGTGTCTAGAACCTAATTATGGCTCAGAGCTATGCATGTTGGGGGCCAGTGTAGAGGACATCCGCTGTTTCAGAAGTGATGGATGGAGGCATTGTGCCTGTGTAGGATTGGATCATGCATACTGTCTCCTGATTGCCACCACTTTCTTCACCTTTTGAAAAGGGATAACATATATTGCCTCCAAATGCTTGCTTGCCAGTGAAATTTGGGGGTGTGGCAACAGACACGCCAATGACACCATTCAGATGTGCTCTTCTCTGGTGGTGCTGCTGCTGACAGCAAAAGCTCTGGCAACCTCCCTCTGGTACTCAGAGAACAAAAGCAGTCCCATGATGTTTATTTCCTGTGTGGAAATATGGTGGCTTTGTCAACATTAGATTGAATTGGGGATCTCTACTGAGATGAGAGCATGAATCTCTATAGCTTGAGATAAAGAAATAGGCTCTCCAGCTGGGAGTGGTAACAGACTCACATACTCTGTGGATCAGGCATTTAGGGGGATAGGAAACACATGCTGAATTATACAAGCCTAGGCTGGGGGGCAAGGAAGGAGGCCTGCCACTGCCTCATAAATGCTGGGGTAGCCATATGGTATGGAGTAGCACTTTGAGCAGTGCCATGAGTACAGTAGAAGGTTAAGCATCTATACAGAAAAAGCTTCACTGAGATCACACATTGAACAGATTTCTAATTGTGTCTGAATTCACTGAAAGTAGCTGCACTCCTCTGAGGTGGTGCTAAACAGGTTTGATTTGGGGTGACCTGTTCAACTTGTCTTGTATCTTAAACACTAGTTTTCTTTCTGGTCTATTTATGCCTTTTAATTCAATTCCCTGTATTCAAAGTGCAGCATATAAGACAGCAATCATATAAAATAATGTTGATGTAATTCTATTACTTTGTATTCTGTTGTGCTCTCTTCTCTTATTCACTGTAATAGAATTACTTAAACGTTATTTGAGATCGTTGTTGCTTCAGAGTTTGCCTGCACTTGTTGAACTTAAATATGTGGAGGGAACATTCAGAATAGGGAGTGTAGTACCTGGGTGGATAACCTTGCTGAACAGTGACTACAGGATAATGGAACAGAGGGAGTAGAAGGTGAGATAGGGATTCAAAAAGTCAGCTGAAAATGGGGTGTATGTTCTGGCGAGAAGCTTGCACACTGGTTTAGTAAATCTGCTGGCCATGGGGTATATGCTTTGGCGAGCTTGCGTGCTAGTTTAATAACAGGAAATATTGAGGCTTTGCTCTCTGCGAAGCATGAATCTTGCCTGTTAATCAGGAAGAAAAAAGCACTTCATAGAATCTACAGCAAATATGGGTCTCATGGGGAAAAGAAACTTGAGTAAGTGCTTTTTGACAGCCATGTATTTAAATACTTAAAAATACACAAAAAAAGGAAGAATCAATACAGGAACAAAATCAGTGCAAGAGAAAGCTAAATGTTACAGTGGTGACGTGCATTCATGTCCTGCTCTTGCCTGGTAATGCAGTACCATTAATACGTCTCTACACAGGTTGATTTGACTGCAAGCCATTGCTTACGTTTCCTATGGAAACAAGCGCTTGAAGTAACATGAGCCAATACCAGTGCAAGATCTGGTGAGAAGTCACCCCAGATCTTATGAAGGAACCATGGAGTTGATGCATCAGCATAAGAGTCATACAGAAGGATCACTTGCAAGCATGACCGCCTCTCTCTCATTTGTATTAATTGTTCTCTTCACATGAGAATGCTTCATAATACTTGTATGGGCGAAATTCATCCCTGTTGTAACAACATGACTTCAACCGTGAAGCCATACTTTACTGGCTCTAATAATCATCAGGCATCACAGCACAGGGGAGTTTTAAGGAGAGATTTAAAGGAGGCTAATGTATGGTTTTTCAGATTATTACAAGAGCTCTTTCCAGGTATTGGGGGTGGGGGTTGCATGGGAGAAAGTACAAAGGTGCCTATTGGAAAATGTGACAAAATAGGCTATAAAGGCTGGCATCCTTGGTGCAGAGCAGGTGTTGAGAGCTGTCTACGGTGAACAAGATAACAGGTAGGGAAGGGCTAAGCCATGAAGGGAGGAAGAGGATCCTCCAAACAAATGCTGAAAGATCAAGTAGAGAGGTAGGAGAGATAACAGGAGAAGACAGAGTCATGACAGCCTAATGAACAAGTGATCTGATATTCAAATGTGTTAAGCCAATGTTATCTAGCAGCCTACATTCTGATTTAGGATATTTTGTTTAAGCTTCCCCTGGCTGGAAGTGTCATGGGTCTCCAAGATAGCCCTCAGCCTTCCAGGGAGGACTGTTAATAACCTGTGATTTTTTTTTTTGAAATATCACAAAGACAAAATGTCAACATTAGTGACCATTGGTTTATATTGTAACAGGCTTCCCCTCCCCAACAGCTGGGGTGCAGGTGGGGTGATTTGAGAGAAGCTGGGGAATGGCCATTGAAACAAAGCATTCTCTTTTTATTTATCTTTTACCTTAGAGTTTCATACAGTTGCCCATCACTGTAGGATCTCAGCATCTTCCATAGAAAATTAGTCGCAAAAGCAAAGTCCCTAGCAGACATCATAGAGTCTCTAGCTCTTCTCCTTTCTCAGGGTAAAACCCCTGCATGGGGTAGGGTGGTGTGGTGGTGGTAGTGGTGGGGTTGGTTTTGTTTGTTTGCTTGGTTTGTTTGGTTTTTTTGGAGCCACTGGTCTCCAGCTCTAGGGGAGGCGGGCACTATCGGTGGAGAGCTCTGGCTGCATTCAAGTGTGTTGGATTCTTTTTGATAATGTGTTCTGGCCTCATTCCTTTAGATGCCCCTGATGCGACAATATTTTCAAGGCTATCTGCAAGAAAAAGGACTAGTTTGCAACCCCTCTGCAGATCATGCCCTGCACATTGAGCACCCCTACCTTACGTTTATAGTTTCCCCAAAAAGAAAGGGAGCTCAGACCCACCACAGAACATTTTTCCTCACACTTGATCTCACCTGCTGACATGAACACTAATGTATGTGACAAAGAGATCCAGTACCTGAACACAGGAGGAAAGAAATCCATGGAAAATTCAGGCAGTTCTAGCTGCAGAGCCAAAAATATTGGTTGCCTTGTAGTGGTCATAAAGGAAGCCCATTGAGACAAATTCTCTATTGGTGTCAACAGGCAACAATGAAATGGCAATCATTTACACCAGCAGAGAATTTGGCCCATTGAGATTACTTTTGGTGTTTATATATATATATATATATATATATATATATATAAATATAAAAGTTCTTATTGCAGACTTGTTTCTGTAGGCCATTCTGTATCAGTCCAGCATGAAGCCAGAACACAAACTGAACTACAAAGAGTGAATATTAAAGAGGTCAAGACAAAATGATCTTTTAAAGTAAGGAACCAGTCAAAGGGATGTAACTCCAAATGGTCAACACTGGGTTCTGTTATACTCTTTCATGTGGGACACAGTGAAGCCCTGGGCTTTGAACACACTATCCCTGCTAACTTGTGAAACACAGCAGACAACAAGGGTACATCTACACTGTGACATGACCGCAGCTGGCCTGGGTCAGCTGACTTGGGCTCACGGGGCTCGGGCTGCAGACATTCGGGGTCAGGCTGGAGCCTGGGCTCTGAGACCCTCCCCATTTGCGGAGTTCCACAGCTTGGGCTCCTGCCCAAGCCTGAATGTCTACAGAGCAATTTTACAGTGCTGCAGCCTGCGCCCCAGAAGCCCAAGTCAGCTGACCTGGGCCAACGATGGGTGTTCAATTGCTGTGTAGGCTTACCTTAAGTGCACATAACGTATGTCATTTGTCTTCTAGCCACAATCAATGGATAGAAGTAGATGAACATAAGGGATTGTTTGTGACCATCTGATCCAAAGCCTGAAAATGTCTTTCAGCAAGGCCATGCCAGGTGTAAACCAAAACCATATGTTCTTGCCTTTGAGATTTATCTGCTGCAGTGTTTTTCTAATTCAGCCTCTGTGAGCTTCTCCCCTCCCGTGTGCTAGCATCAGTGTTCTTGTCTGAGCATGCTCAGCTGAGTCAATCTTAGGCCATTATTTAATTTGGACTTCTTTTCATCTTCTAACATGTGGCAAGGTAATATGCATTAGTTCAATGGCAGTCAATAGCCAGACATATCTCCAAAGCCCAGAGGCTAAGTACCACAGGAAGTCAGAAATGGAGCAAGAAAAGAGCCAGAGGCCAACAACAAGAAATCATGGTGTGACTACAGTCCAGTGGAATTCCTATAAAAAAATCCATTACTGCTCTTTTGCTTCACAACAATGGAGCAGCAGAAAAAAATCTCTTTATTCTTATAGTGTGATCGTGAAAGTGTGTATCTTGGTCAGAAATATCGAAAATACTTAAAATATAATATAATCATTTTTTTCCAAATCTAAGGAAAATGCAGTTACAACCCTGTAGAAAAAATATCAGGATAAAATTACCAGTCTGGACCTAATTGTTCCTATAAGGCACTAGCCACTGTAAGGGACAGCACAGAAATGCACTATCCCAAGGAGAAGTTGGAGAGCGATTGTGCATTAGGAAGCTCCATGGGGTACCAGAGGATTGCACCGAATGGTGAAACCTTCTACCCATGTTGCCAATGCAGAATGTGTGGGTGTGACCCAGGGCCCTGCTTCCTCCCCTCCCCATTTTTGGTAATGTGATTGTCTCTGGTCCTTCTGTGGGGTACACAGCAGGGAGCAGAGAAGCTCCTTGTACCCTCTCACCCTCATGCGTCTCATGAGGAGCAGTCACAATCTGGATCATTTTCTTCCCCCCTGTCCCCCTACAGAATGTCAGCTTAGAAAAGAATTATTTTCCCTAAATCTTCCCACATGCTTACATCTTGGAAATGATGTGCACAGAGCAAACGGGTAACATGGTCGCATCCATGCTACATTTTTTCTCTTGTGCACAGACAGTACACAATGAATAAAGAGAGAGAGGCTCAGTCCTGTAAGATATATTTTCTCATCATTTGTCTCCAAGGCAGACAGCTGTTTCTTATCTGGCTCCGGCTTCCATCTTCTTAAGACAAGAAATATATTCTTAAAAAAACCCAGTGAGGATGTTAGGCAGAACATTTCGGGATGGAGAAAACCCCTGTTTCTTTGGAGTTTTCTTAAAAGCTGCAACTGTCCCTTGAAGTGGTGGCTATTGACAGCCAATGAATTTCATTTCCATTGGAGATATTTTGTTTAAAATTTTCTTTCTGTACAAAGCCAATGTTGGATTTGAGAAAGCAAAATCAATAATAGGTGTCAGCAAATGGTTGCCCTGCTCATTCTGCCTTTGACAAGTAATTTTAGGTGACGCCGTTTAATCAGGATGAGACAGTACTTAGACACTGTTTAAGAAATTACCCTTTGATTTGTGCTCTGGATAAATGATTCATGAAAGAGCAATTCCAGTTTCTTGCCAGCTTGGAGTGGCCACATTCAAATTGCATTCTGGAAATGCAACAGTGAAAACTGGTACAGTGAAGTGTCAGCTGCAGTGCTCACCCTTGACTTTAATGTAATTAAGTCAGTGCATTACGGAAATGGAATATAACTTCATGTAAAACAGGTAGTCTGTCAAATAAGCAAGCAACAAAACTGTTTGTGTACCAGTTTATTCACATTTATCAGTGGGCCCTGATGAAGTGGATGTTTGAATTGGTGTAAGTTTATTCATCTCCTGATATGTAAAAAAACTTGCCATCTCTTGGATGGTGGATGTTTTAATTATATAACAGATGTAGAAAACTGAAATGGGTATTTTAAAATTAAGCAAAGGCCATTGTTTTCTTTTTTTCTATTTAGTAAATATAGTGCCCTTATTAGGAGATGTAACTTACAGTCAGTTCCCTGTACTGAATGTTTAAAAAGGTTTCCTTGGTTAAGTGGACTAATAACAAATTAAGTGGACCATAACAAATCACTGTGGTCTAGCATTTACCCTCATATTTCAGATGTTGCTCAAATAAATCAGAAATTATTTGAAATCTAATTGGCATAACACAGAAGACCAGTTTAATTAGTTGGCTTAGTTTAGTAACCTCATTTACGAAGAAAGCAGCCACATTTTAACCACAATGCCTTGCATTTAAAAAATGATTTAAAAAATAATTCAAACTGGTTTACCATATAAAACTGGATGCCAGAGTCCTGATCAGTGCAAAATTGATGTGATTAGCAGATTGCTTTCCTTTTAACTTTTCTGCTTACATTCCTATAGATGTGTAATGTACACCCCTTCCTTCCAATCCTGTATACGTGTGGGGAATGAACAAATGACAAAGGGATTTGTTTCTCATGCTAATCAGAGGCTGCAGAGGACTTAGAAGTGCCTCTATTAAATTATATGTCTAAGAAAGCTTACAAGCTGTTGTAATAAAATAGATGTGGCCCTTCACACTAAAGATACATTAATATAAAAAGGACTGCATTTTTGACCAGCAAAATTTTTATTTGTCTGCCAGCTTAGTTGTAACATCAACTTGAGACACGGAAAGTTCAGAGACATGAGACTAAGGAGTGTTTTTTTCTAGAAAACTTTAGCAAGGAGTTTCTTGTTCTTCTCTACGTTTTCCATGCTGTTTTATAGTAGCACAGATGCACACACAAACCCAAACACACATCAAATAATGTTGTGACATTATATGTGTAGCTAATATACCGTCTCAAGAAATGTTTTCTCCCAACTGTTTGCTGTGTTCTGGACTTCATTATGTAAAAATCTTCACCAAAAAACAGGCGTAATCCTTGTAGCTTTGCTAGTAGCATTCATCTTCTAGGGATCTGTGGAATCAGGAATGAGAAAAACAGCATCAGTATTAATACTTCACTTGATAAATTGCAGAGATCTAGATGCATTGCTTAAAGTTGTCAACCGTGACTTCCCAGCAAAGTGAAAGGCATTTGAAAAATTACCGCTGATGTTTCAGGCTAGGGAAAAACTACTTTTTCAAACAATAAAAAGGTTTCCTTTATGGACTACTAAACCAGACTCAGCGTTTTAATTGGGGGAGGGGAGGGGAGAGAAACAGGGATGTTCCTGCAGCTGAACCCTCGAAACAGCCATGTCACATTATTTAAAGGCGGAATTCCTAGTGGGATCTCCAAATCCATCCCCTATTTATGAGCCATCTCATGGAATGATAAAGGTGTCTTTATGGTGATACTGTGAGCCAGTCAAGAGAGGAGAATTGCATAAAACAAACCATTTGAAAATGGTTTGTTTTATGCAATGAAAATGAAAATTATGAAAATGGTTTCTTCAGTGGGAAGAGTAGGGAAAATGCTGTCAAGGTTTAGCAGTGACTTGGATTTTCTTTCTGAGCTCATGTTGCCTGCACAGAATTAAAGGGAAGAGAGCAATTAAGCTGTAAACGATGAGAGCTCCTGGGTTACTTATTCTGACCTTGCATAGGCTGTGAGATATTAGATCAAAGCCCCTTAAACCCACTTGAGAAGTGCACAGTTTGCATAACCATTAATTAATTAATCAATCTGACCAAGTTTTATCTCACCTGTTGCTGTGGCTTAATTGTAATAATAATAATAAAGTGCAAAGAGAACAAAACAGAAGTGGCCACTCAAATACTGGGTTCTGACAGGCTGCCAAGGTGAATGAAATGTTCCATTGGGTTGGAACAGTTCTTGCACAGTGATGCATAGGGTAGAAGTTCGGTGGATTCCTTCCACCTGCCCTCCTTGCGTGTTTGCCCAGCACCTGCCTTGATCCTACATGTCCACTGGGCTCTGAATGTTGGCTTAACCCTCTTAGTCCTTCAGAATTCAGACAACCTCCCTCCTCAGGGAGAATGCATCTCACACACATATCCTGTCTCACAATAAGGCCATGACAAAGGAAAACATCCCACAGCTTTGTTTTCAAAGGCCTTACTTGTGTATGTTCTGAGTAGGGACTAATGCAAACAAGCAGTGAATACAGGTTATAGCTTATTGCTGGAAACAACAGAAGAGTTCACTGCATTTTGATATTTCTCCCACTATATTGGATGTAGTCCTATCAAGTCTATGTTATCTACCAATATAGGTACTTATAACACACTCGTAGTCATAGTATCTGAGTGCTTTAGAGGTTACCTCTATGGAACGATGATCCTTGTGCATATAAAGGAGTCACCAAATGAAGCCTTTGTTTTAAGTCCCATATGAAATATGTTCTCCACCTCCCTCAACAAACATACAAAACCCCAGAGGCAAAAACACCAGCTAGCAAAAAGAAGGCTACTAGCTAGTCGTGCTTGAGGGCAAACTGGTCAGCCAAAGCAGGTGACTGAGGGAGGGGAAAAAAATGTCATGTTACAGGGGAATCTTTGTTTCTAACTCTAGGTCCTTCTTCAGTTATCAGCAATGATGACGATTCGGCAAGTCCCCTCCATCACATTTCGAATGGGAGTAACACTCCATCCTCTTCTGAGGGCGGCCCAGATGCTGTCATCATTGGAATGACAAAGATTCCTGTCATTGAGAACCCCCAGTACTTCGGAATCACCAACAGTCAGCTCAAGCCAGACACATGTAAGTACAGATGTTTATATGTAGTTTGGTCATTTATTTTTCTCAGCCATGAGCTGGGTTTCTTTACCAGAGCTAACGGGGAAATGATGTAACTTGCAGGGGTAATGGGCGGGGCGTTAAATGTATGCAAATCATTAAGGACATTGGTACATGAACTGCTTTACATCTGTCAAAGCCAAAAGGCCAAATTCAGCCCTTGTGAGGAGTCAGTTAAGACAGCTACACAGAAAGCCTTATCCAAAGTTCACTGAAGTCACTGAGAGACTTTCCATTGATTTCAATTGCCTTTGGATCTGGCTCTTGCACCTAATATGAATTTGAGCCCGTATATTCTCAAGAAAAGACTAATCTTGCTTTGGGCCAGAACCAGAAGTCAATATTTGCATTGTATTGTTATATACATTCTGATATCAAATTACTTGTGTTGTGGCTATGACTGTAAATTCACTTTGAAATATATATATATATTTAAAAGTAATACTAAAATAGTGTTGAGATTACAGAGGGTGACAAATTTTATTCTTCTGCTTTATTTGTATAGTTCAGAGTTTATATTTTAAAAAGGTGTTTAATATTTAAGATGAAGCACTAGGTTTTGTTTTCACCTCAGATGAACAGTAAGTCTAACTGTCACATATATGTTCTCAGTCAATCAAGTTGGAGGCATATGAAGTGAGCGGTTAAAAAAGCACGCCAGGCATCTGTTACTGATCTCCAAAACAAATATTAGTTTTGCACATGAACATTTTAAAAGTTGGGGGAGGTTGTTATTGAAACATTAAATATAATAGTACAGCAAATAAGAAATATATTGTGGTCATCCACAAATATTTTGGATAACTACTGACATGAACATATTATAGCAGTTGAGGCAGTAATTGTTATAATCAGAGTTTCTTAACAGTTTCCATTCTAACTCACAATTTTCAGTCATTTGTAACTATCTCAAACTTTTACCTTTTGGACTGAAATTGTTGTGGCTTGGTCCCTATTGGGTTTTTAATGCTTCATCAAAAAATGGTTTTATAGCATGAGAAGAATGAGAAAAAATTACTTTCTTCATTATAAAAAAATGCAATCTTTGTTTGTTTGTTTGTTTTTGTTTTTGGAACAGTCTTAAATAGCCAGAGGTTGAAAGTTGTGGTAGAAATGGCTCATATTGATGACAAATGCCTTTAAGTGTTCCAATAAAAATTATTCTCATTTGACCAAGTTATGAGCCTTAATACATTGTACACTTCACATCCCCAATAGATTTTGTATAAGCTTTCCCTTAAATTCATAGGCTGCCTGATCCATTTCCCAAGGAATTCCGTGGAAAGACAACCATTGACTTCATTGGGCTTTGGACCGGGCCCCATGTGTGTGATTGAGGAATGCTACGTTGTGTATTGATGTACATGATTGATTTAAATATTCAGCAAAAATTTTAGTGTGGATGCACAAGCTGAGGCTTTTGCCTTAAAGCTTGCACAGTTTACAGAGTGTAACAGTAACCCTCCTCCAATCACTGTGTGTTTTTTAACATGTGGAAAGGCGGAGACCAGGTAGGGTGACCAGATGCCCCAATTTTATAGGGACAGTCCCAATATTTGGGGCTTTTTCTTATGTAGGCACTTATTATCGCCTTTCCCTCTCTCCGTGCAAAGTCTCTGGCTTTAACAAAAATGTTTAAAAAATGTACGTGCTCTGTTCCAGAACAAAGAGGTCACTTGAGTTGAATAGGAGGTTGGAGCTCAGCTGTAGGAGCATTGCATCACAATTGAACAACACTAACTACAGTAAAAGTTGTAAGTCAACCCTCTCAGGTCCTGATCCTGAAAAGACTCAGGTCTTTTCTACTCAGATCTTAACTAGAGCAGCCACATGCACTATGCAGGGGTGATTTCTAAAGTGCACTGACGTGTGGTGCAGTAATTGCTCTGTGTAGACCCTGCTGGCACACTAAAAGTTCCCCAGCATGCTTTAGTAGAGTGCCTATTTGAAACATCCCGCGTCCCAGTATGCATAACTCCACTGTGTAGATGTGCCCTTAAATGTGTACTTGATTTTGCACATTGTGAGTAATACCACTGACTTTGATTAAATTATTCACGGTGTATAAAATTAAACATGTGTGTAAATGTGCAGAGAATGAGGGTTTATGTCTTCACATTACTATGCATGATATGATTTGAATGATGAGGAAGGTGGAGATCTGTACATCAGGTCATTCCACGTTCTGCTACGCTGTGTTGATGATCTCAGTGTTTGAGATATTTGGGGCTTTATTATTTTAAACAAAGAGAACCAGATAAACTACTGTAGCACAATATAATCAAGACAAATCTGGTCTCTTCTATCATATTGAGCATGTCCAATAAAGAGGATATTTGAATTGTCTGAGACAAAAATGGTCTTCCCATGAATAATTTCACACACACACTCTCTGTCTCATTCACTCACTTTTTATTACAGTGTTGCACTTGTCCTTCTCCGATCTGCAAACCTCCTCCTGATTTGTATTTTTGATACTTTTATAAGCTGTAAGCTCTCATACCGTTTTCCTGTTTATGGTAATACCAGCTCAAAATGTCATCTGGTTTCTCATCTCAAGTAAAAATAATTAACATTTATGTTTACTTCCTATCCAGCCTAAATACAGCTGTCGTCTAAGTATTAGACATCCCATCAATGACTGTCATGATAGAAAATGATTGTCATGCAGGACCCTGTGTGATTAACATTTTTTATGCTGCATTTTTTGGGGGTTAAGTGGAATCACATTCCAACAGTAATGCTATATTTATATGGAATTTGAAGGAGCATGTTTGCAGTGAGTAGCAAGTGGAGTTTGTTTTTTCGTTCTCCATTTAAGTGATGTTTTAACCTATTGTCAAATACCTAATCCTGTAGACAGAGCACCAGGCTTCAACACCAACTCTGAGAAGCGTGTGTGTGTTTATAAAAATAGCAATCATAATAAATCCCATTTGAAATTCCATCACCAAAAAATCAGCACTTCTGCCACTGAAAAAAATTATTCCTGAGAAGTACCAGCATCTAAAAGTCTGGCAATGAGGAGACTAAACATGATAGTGCTCCCTTCCTCTTTTGATACAGTCACTCAAGATGAAAAATCAGAACTGGTGAGGTTTAGTTTCAGTAAGCACCCAAAAGTGTGGAGGTGAAATCCTGGCCTCGATTTCATTCTGGATGCTTACGTAGACATTCACTGAATATACTGATAGACAACTGAAAATGACCCGCCCGCTCTCATCCATGCCTATGTGATATTTCCCATTCCAGCCACTGGTGGTTAAACATCCAGTTTCCTCTGGCTGTCCAGCAAGTCCACAGGACTCTACTCTGGCTCCTGCCCATCTCACACCCGCATCCTGCTATGGCATTAACACTCACCTACTGGTGGCCTCAGGTTCCTCTGCCTTCTATTCAGGGTCACATGCAGATTTTGGAGGGCCTGTGACAATATCTGACACAGGGCCTCCATTCTTCCAAAGAAATTACCACTGGGCGTGCAGGTTGTGTGGGAGTGATGGTTGGAGAGGCACTAATCCTGCAGCAGCATCTCCTGTCCGTTAGGACTGGACCCAGCTCCCAGCTCTCTGCTCCAGGCATTATGAACTGGTTTGACTTGGCTGCTGCTCAGGACTTAAATTCTCAAAGAGTATTTCCTGGAGCCCCCCGCGAAAGGCATTAGGACTCAGGGAGTCAGCCCCAAGAGTTTAAAAATATTTAATGGAGCTTCACTTCAGACAGCTCCAGCTGAATTTAAGCCCTGCTGCTGTTCTGTCATGACCCTGTGCACTAGGTTGTTACGCCACTCAGTTTGGGGGCCCTCTCAAACAGGGGGCCTGGGAAAACTGCTCCCCACTCCTCTACCCCAGGTGGACCTGCCTTTATTTGGCTGATCAGCCACTGCAGAAGGCCTGAAGGTTTCCACTTGTTTTTACATTCTGTGATGCACTGAGTAACTTAAGGCACACCAAGCTTGTTTACCTGCTTCTACTTAAACTAAAGTCAAGTGTCAGCCGTTTTTGTTTGTAGGTACCTGGCTAATTGTGACGTATCTAGTTTCAAAAGGGTGAGAGCACTCAGAGCCTGGAGATGACAAAATGATATTTGGTATGAGATTGTTTTAAACGAAGTTGCAGTGAACTGGGAGCCGCCTGTAGTCTTCTCACTTGGGAATGGGACTTTCAAATGTCACTATCAGAAATGAGGCCAGACATTCAAGTGAAGTAATCTTCAGTGTAGGACACTCACATAGATGGCAAACCTTCCAGAGATTATCCTCCCTGGCACCAACTATACTGTCTAAAACCTCACAGGCACAATGGCTAGCCATGCTATAAAGGTCACTTTTTGTGTCTTGTGAATTTTACTAATTCTAGCGAGACATTGTAAGCTTCAATCTCATTGGCCCCTTCATTGAGACAGGACTTTTCCAGGATTAGCATTCAACAATCAGGCATGGCTGCTAAAGTTACCAAACTGACACACCAAAGCTGTTGAGATAGGACTGAAAAGGTGAAACCTGTAAATGCAGTAGTGCATAGCTATTGAATCTGTTAAATCGTCACTCAGTGAGCTGCTCAGTACTTGGAATATATCAGACCATTACTGTTATGTTTTAACGATTAAGGGTGGAACTTCTCAAGTAAATAACACTGCCTTGTTGATAGTAATGTGAAAGACAAAAGTTCAGGACCAGAGATGCATAAAACATCAATGGGATTGCAAGGGTTGTGATTTACGGCAGAATTATTCCACTGCTTGGATAAGAACCTGCTCTGAAGTAAACTTTGGGACTGGAAGAGGCAAATTCTGCCATGAGTTACACCCAGGAAAATTCCATGGATGTCACTGTAGTTGCTTCCATGTAAATGTGAAAAATTTGATCTTTGCCCTTGGTTTCTTATGTAAAGAACCAAATCTTGGCCTCAGTCAGAACAGTGTAAATCTGAAGTAATTCCACTGACTTGAGTTTCCCCATACTAGCTAATTCAAATGCCTTATAGTTACAACAGGCTCGTAGTTTACAATCCTCCTTTCTCCAGTTATTTTTTTAAAGATGTTCTTACTATAGCGAAATGACATTCTTGGCAGGGGTGTTAACTAGTTCCTGTGTGGTTTATCCCCTGGATATTTGTGCCAATGGCTAAGACACAAAGCCAGGTTTGCTTTAGAAAATGTGAAGAAATCTGTGTCCTTCATATGGGTAGCTCCTGGTGTATCAGGATATTTCTGATGTCTTTCTTAATCACTCAATCATCATTTTCCTCTTGTAGGTGTGTACTGCTCTGTATGCACATAGAAGTGCACATGCCTGAGTGTGGAAGTTTAGATGTATATGTTAGGCAAAAATCTGAGTGACATAATGGGATGCATTTTTATTTGTAAATAAAATAATGACACGAGCTTGTGCTTCATCAGATTAAAATGAAATGTTTAATCTGAACCGAAATTAACAAATTAAATATCATCTTCTTTTGATAATAGAATGTTGAAAAATAAGGCAGGGTTAGGGTAGACTCTAGTGAAAAATAGTAAGTTATGATACTTAGCTCAAATGTCATTAATGTAACATTTATCCTATCTGTATGTGCCTTAATTCAGATTCTACTAGATAAAACTGGAAAAATACACTAGAACAGTTTGTTTTAGTGCAAAAGAAGCTGTCCACATCCTTGCTATGAATTAATGAGAAAATGATTGATTGCTAGTACAATAATCCACAACAAATGTTGATTAAAACAGACTAGCATTTCTCTCAGTTACAGTAGAAGTGACATTGTTTCCAAGCAATGCAGAGTTTTCATGCCTTTTGTCAAACAAATGCCTATAAGAAAATGAAGTGCCTAATACTATATGATCATTAATATCGAGATGAGTGGGGCAGATTCTGTACCACAGCAGGGTGCAAATGGTCCTATGAAATAATTACTGTAAACTGATTGCTACTGATTTTGCAAATCTGCAAAACTAGCAAAAATTAGTTTACAATCTGTAGCTCAGGTCCTACAGTGTATTGCTAATTGCACGTATGATGGTGATTTTTTTTTAAAATAGGAACTTTGAGAGTAACTCTCCTATATGCCATTTTGAAAACTGACAGTTTCATTAAGACATATGTCTAAAAAAAAAAAAAGTCACACCATCTTATTAAAGTTGAGTCAAGTCTTTTGCTTAGTTTTCTGTGCCCTCCAGTTACAAATTTTGTTAGTTTGCTAAAAGTCAGTTTGTGGCTTGTCGTGACATTGCTACCTCACGTTCTTCCCAGAAACCTGCAAAGCAGTGTGAGGACTTCCTGGGCCATGGGTCTGGGATCAGGGAGAGAGAGCAAGGAGTGTTGCCAGCTCTTGTGATTTTTGGTGTTTCTTCTTAAAGCCTTAACTCCTGGAGTCAAGTCATCATTTCGGGTTTAAGTTAAAAAAATCAAGTTTCTAACCCTCCTGGTTGTGGAGAAAGGCAAATGAAAAGATCTAAATATTTATTATTTTTTAAATCTCAGGATTTTAAAGCCAGTCTTATGGTTCTGGGTGGCCTGGCTGCTGAATTTTTGAGGTTGGCAACTCTGGGGCTACCTGACTGGTAAAACTCTGATCGAGTGGTGAGCAGGGAGGACACACAGAGAGGTGGAGATAAGCAAACATGCTGGCCAGCAGAGCTGAACACCAGCACAAGAAGTGGGGAGTATGCTACACCAAATAAAGGGTTGTAGCAAATTACTCCCCCTTGGAGCAATGGGAGAGCAGAGAAGGAATGGTGATTCTGAATTGCAGTTCTTCCTTGAGGCTTTTCCTCCATGATTAAGGCACTGAACAAAGGCTAAATTATGCTTAGTCTCATCTAGGCCCGATCCTGCACCTATAACAACAGCAAACCTATTTGCTATGGCTCTCATCTTCCATTCTTGCAGAGATCCCCACACATACTGATGGCTCTAGGCATGTTTACAAAACTTAACACACACACCAATATGAAAACAAAACCAAACCCCAATGAGTGGACTGTCCAGATCAAACCACCTGCAGTCAACAATACTGCCCAAAGTAGTAATGATGAATAATCATTAATAACCTCCCATGTCTAGCTACACCATATCCTGCATCCCTCCTGCTCACTAAAGGTCTGAGGAAAAGACAGGCTTCTTGACACCCCTTACAGGTTAACAAATCCAAACTCTGTTGGTCTAAGTGGGGAGGCAAGAACCCCTTGTAGAAAATAAGATGCCAGCAGTCTTCTCCATTTTAAATAAGGAAGCTTGAGGGTCTCCATTGGTCACAGTGGTGATGCTGTTGCACAGAGAGAGGCAGTTTCTTATCAAGCTAGGCCCCAAGTCCAGGCACCATAGAATAATAATTATTAGAAACACAGAGCTCAAAATTTATAAACAGTTTTGCCCTTCATAAAAGCCATCCTGGCCTAGGATGATCAGATGTCCCGATTTGATAGGGACAGTCCCGATATTTGGGGCTTTGTCTTATATAGGCACCTATTACCCCCCAAGCCCTGTCCCAGTGTTTCACACTTGCTGTCTGGTCACCCTGTCCTGGCCTAATCCTCCAACTAAACAAAAAACAAAATAGCAATCAATCTAAACAATGTTCAGTCAAAGCCTAATTAAACGGAAAAGCCTGACTGCATGAGCTGAACCTGTCAGACTGGGACTCAACTGGTCAACGTGGTTCCAAAGGTGGGAATCTTTAACAGAGAACACCATGCTGCCAACATTAGCATGTTCAGACACTGACAGCCAAGACGTTCCAGTGAGCCTCAACTATCATGGTGGGATAATAAGGAAGGAAATATATTTATATTTTTTCCAGTCAAATTGTGTGTTTAACGCAGAAGATATTTATATATTTTACTGGTCAGGCTAGATATTTACAGATTCAACTGCACATTTTATACAGCTGATTTGGTTGGATACATTACCACACAGGATGCATGACCTTTTTATTGTCCTGCAGACTTCCGTGAAGGAAATGTTACGCACGCCAGTAGTTATGCTTCACTTTTCTTGAGCTGGGTAGCAGATTTTTGCATTTTAGTCCATCGCAGTTTGAGTCCTACACATTTTGCTAATAATCTGGCTGCATATTTCCTTTGCCCAGCGCACAAAATGTAACACAAAATAAATTTGGTAGAAATTAGAATCTTTATCACCTGCTGTTCATCTGGGTTCTCAGCAGGCCACTAATTTCTTTAGTTTTTATCCAAATGAGATAAATGCTTTCAAAGACTGAAGTCTTCAGCTTTAAGAGCTTGTTTTCCTTGCCCCCTGGAAAGTTCAAAACCAAAAAGAAATTAATCTCCTTTCCATTTTTTTGTAGAAGTGAACCTAAAAGATCACCATGATCCAGATTGACATTCATGAAGCAGTGCTAATCTGCACAAAATTGATTATTTTCACTTAGTAAAAGAGAAAAGCAGAAAGTTGTTACATTTTCAGCAAAATGTTCTGGGTCCAATTACATTTCACCACACAGAACAGTGTGTGATCTTGCACTACTTATTTGTGTGATTACTGCTTACTCACACCAAGATGCCTGGACGACTGACATGAAAAAAAGCATTGTACGTTCTGGTCCTTAATTTGTGAACTGTGTAGCTTGAGCAGCCTATTGTATGAAAATTCAACCAGTGAAGCGTGCTTTTGGATGTTTGTTAAAAGAAAAAGATCTGAACTGAAGTATGCATTTCGGTTAGCAAAGCAGTGTGGAACGAGCTAACGTGAAATGTGCAGCCTAATGGCTAATGCATATAGAGTGCCAACCTCTGTAGTTGAAGCAGATACTTCATTAGTAAATTTGGCAGCTCAATTAGGCTCTGATTAAGCAAACCATCCCTCTTCAGCAAAGCACCCAAGTACATGCTTAAAGTTAAGCACATACGTAATGCGGAATAATGGATGGATGTGCTTAAGAGGTTTTCTGAATTGGGGCCTTAGCCAAGGACACTGTTGGATCAATAAAACAGGCAGAAAAACTGTTAAACAAGTGTAACTTCAATGACACCATTGAACTGGGCCATTTGCCTCAGTTATTTGACTTTTCAGCTCCGTCAAAAATCTGTACAGCACTTTGACTTGAAAGTATGTAGCTAAATCAGTGACGTGCACCTGACAAATAATACCATACAGTCACACTCTGTTACAGTGACTGAATGACCTGTCTCCAACTCCATGGTGTCTGAGAAATTCAAGAGATGTTCATTTTTTAATATATATTGAAAGCATTTTGTAAAATAATTTAAGTGGATTAAAAAGGAGATTCCCTCTGTGAAATCTGTAGGAAAAAAATGCAATTTATAAAAAGAACTTCATTATTAAGAGCCAGGGTGTGATTCTTTCTCATATAGAAGTTAATGGGAGCAGGAGCAGACCTCTGGTTCGGTATTCCTTGCCCCAGTGGGAGTTTTGCAGAAATGCAGGTCCTGAGGAAAAATAATAATATGTAGACACAGAGAACATGAGTGAAAAATAAGAAAAGAATAAATTCCAAAATATATAGTTTACATTTCAACACATAGTGAATTCAACTTTGAGACATTTTTCTTTTGGCATAAAAAGTCTAATAAATCTTAAGGTAAGAGAATCAGAAACAAATGAAAAAAACCTCATAGCCAACATGATTCATAACTATATCAAACATCACATTCTCTCCAATTCATTACCAGTGATTGCATCACAGTTAAGAAGTCTGTGCTTGCTTGATGTGCCTGGTCTCAGACAAAAGTGTTCCAAAGATCAGCTTGGAGAAAATGTTTGATTGCTAGTACAATAATCCACAGCAAATGTTGATTACAACACTTGTATTTCTCGCAATTACAGTAGAAGTGACATTGTTTCCAAGCTATGCAGAGTTTTCATGCCTTTTATCAAACAAATGCCTAAAAGAAAATGAAGTGCCAAATACTGTATGATAATTAATATCAAGATGAGTGGGGCAGATTCCGTACCACAAGGGGGTGCAAATGGGCCTTGAAAGGGTCAGAATTTGTAAGGGGAGTATTGGAGTGGGATGGGGAATGGCTAGAGTCTTCTGGGCTATGGAAAAGCTCCTTGTCAGCTGTGGAGATACATGCCAAGGGGCTGCATCAGTCCAGAATCCAAACAGGAACTCTTCTGAACTATGCCTTCTGTGCTATACTGCAGCACGGAATTTGGGCCAGTGACTCTGATACCCATGGGCACAAAGGAGATTGTGCTGATCCCTGTGAAAAATGCTTTCAAGAGGCAATTATACAGCAGCCTCAGGAGGAAATCCAGACTAAGCTAAAATGTGAATAAATCCCAGGGCAGGATGTAGATGAAGCTTGGTTGGGATACACTCCTGAATTATGGGCAGTCTGAGGGTCAGAGAAAAAAATGGAAGGTAACTTTAAAGTGTTGCCAGCAAAAAAAAAAAAAAAAAAATCTAGCACCTACAGAATACTTTGCACCTTCAAAGCACTTTGCAAACATTAATTAATTAATCCTATCGATATCGCTCCAGTTTCTCGTTGCCCATAACAGTACTTAAGTCAGAATGATAATGCTGTACTCCTCCACATAATTGATATAATTAATTAATTAATTTCAGTTTGTGTACACATTCTTTATAAAGGAGCTCCAGTCCTTTGATGTAGGCATTCCTTGACACATTTTAAAAATACATTTATACACATAGTCTATTCCAGGTTTCAGAGTAACAGCCGTGTTAGTCTGTATTCGCAAAAAGAAAAGGAGTACTTGTGGCACCTTAGAGACTAACCAATTTATTTGAGCATAAGCTTTCGTGAGCTACAGCTCACTTCATCGGATGCATTCAGTGGAAAATACAGAAGATGTTTGTTTTTATACACACAAATCATGAAAAAATGGATGTTTATCACTACAAAAGGTTTTCTCTCCCCCCACCCCACTCTCCTGCTGGTAATAGCTTATGTAAAGTGATCACTCTCCTTATAATGTGTATGATAATTAAGGTGGGCCATTTCCAGCACAAATCCAGGTTTTCTCCCCCCCCCCCCCCAACAAACCCACTCTCCTGTTGGTAATAGCTTATCTAAAGTGATCACTCTCCTTACAATGTGTATGATAATCAAGGTGGGCCATTTCCAGCACAAATCCAGGGTTTAACAAGAACGTCTGAGGAAGGGGTGGGGGGGTGTTAGGAAAACAAGGGGAAATAGGTTACCTTGCATAATGACTTAGCCACTCCCAGTGTCTATTCAAGCCTAAGTTAATTGTATCCAATTTGCAAATAATTCCAATTCAGCAGTCTCTCGCTGGAGTCTGGATAATGTGCAAGCAGATCAAAGTCCAGACTAGTAATATATATACACTAGGTGCTTTAATAGGGCCAGTTTCACAAAGCTGAAAACAATTATGAGCCAAATCTACCAGGAGGAAGAATTTTAATAAGAAAAAATGTGAATGATAATTGGGGATCATTTAGGAGTACCTTATTAGATGCCCAAAATTCACAATTCCATAATCAATAAGACAGCTGTGCTGGTTAAAAATCTGGTCTGGTGTAGAGGGGAAGTTAAGGTAGCTTTAAAAAGTAAGTGTGTGTGTGTGTGTGTGTGTGTGTGTGTGTTGCAAATTTAAGAAGGAAATGGTAGAATTGTCAATAATGCAGAAAAGGCAGAAATGTTCAATAAATATTTCGGTACTGTATTTGTGGAAAAACAGATTACATAATCTCATATGGTGATGATAACACTCTGTATCACTAGTATCTCTGGAGGACGTTAAACAGAAGCTACTGAAATTAGACATTTTTAAATCAGCAGGTCTGGATAACTTGCATCCAAGAGTTTTAAAAGAACTGCCCTGAGGACCTTACTGGACCATTAATCTTGATTTTCAATAAGTCTTGGAGAACTGGGGAAGATTCAGATGTCTGTAAGAAAGCTAACGTTGTGCCAATTTTTAAAAAGGATAAATGGGATGACCCGGCTAATTATAGACCTGTCAGCCTGACACTGGTCCTGGGTAAGAAAATGGAGCAGCTGATCTGGGGATCAGTTAATAAAGAACCAAAGAAGAGTAAAGTAACTAATGCAAACCTAAATGGATATACAGAAATTAGGCCCTGTCAAACTAACCTGATATCTTTTTTTAATGATATTGCAAGTTTGGTTAATAAAGATGGTAGTGTTGACATAATATACTTAGACGTCTGTGAGGCGTTTACTTTGTGCTGCACAACATTTTGATTAAAAAATCAGAATGATATAAAATTATCATGGCACACCTTCAATGGATTAAATATTAGCTAACTGATAGGTTTCACAATGTTACTGAAAAGGGGAATCATCATCAAGCTGGTTCCAGGGGCTTTCTGCAAGGATAGGTTCTTTGCCCTGCGCTATTTAACATTTTTAGCAATGACTTGGAAGAAAACAGAAACCATCACTGATAATGTTTGCAGGTAACACAAAAATTGAGGGGGTGGATAATAATGAAGAGGATAGGTCACTAATTCATAGTGATCTGGTTTGCTTGATAAACTGGGTGCTAATGCAATCCTGGGATGCATAAACAGGGGAATTTCAAGTAGGAATAGAGAGGTTATTTTACCGCTCTGTGTTTGGCATTGGTGTGACCTCTGTTGGAATACAGTGTCCAATTCAGGTACCCACAATTCAAGAAGGATGTTGATAAATTGGAGAGGGTTCAGAGAAGAGCCACAAGAATTATTATAGGAATAGAGAATATACCATTTAGTGATAGACTCAAAGAGCTCAATCTATTTATTTTAACAAAGAGAAGACTAAGGGGTGACTTGTTTACTGTCTGTAAGTATCTACATGGGAAACAAATATTTAATAATGGGCTCTTTAATCTAGCAGAGAAAAATGTAACATGATCCAGTGTCTGGGAGTTGGAGCTTGTCAAATTCAAACTGCAAATAAGGCATAAATTTTTAATAGTGAGAGTAATTAACCACTGGAACAATTTACCAAGAGTCATGGTAGATTCTTCATCACTGACAATTTTTAAATCAAGTTTGGATGTTTTTCCAAAAGATCTGCTCCGGGAATTAGTTTGGGGAAGTTCTATAGCTTGTGGTATAGAGCCGGTGAGACTAGATGATCACAATGGTCCTTTCTGGCCATAGAATCTATCAATCTACGAGCCGTTTCTTCCCTCTGAGATGAGTCAGGCATTTCTGCTGACCACAACTGTGGCTGTATCGCACAGGGAGAGACAGGCAGTTTTCCAGATAAGTAGTTCCCAGGCCATTTAGGGTTGGTAAGTATGTATAGGTGTGTGGCCATGTGTATAACAGGACACACCATACGTGGACAGGGTATGACTTTTCTAAGGCTATTAGGTGGATGAAGGCACCACACATACAGGTTTTGTATTAAGTGAACATTCACTGGATCGTGTCTTTAGTTAACACTGATGCCAACAATGACTGAAGTCTGTTATCTGCAGATGCCTAGGGAGTCAGTTTAATTGAAGTACAAAACCCCTACAGGGGAAAGAAATAGCAAATAACCTAGGTCAAGACTCTATGGCACAGCCTTAAATTGTTATAGAGCACAGTTTTCAAAAGAATTTAGGTGTCTAAAGATGCAGATAGGTGGCTATTAGGATTTTCAAAAGCACCTAACAACATTTGGTGCTTAACTCCTGTTGAAATTAATGGAAGTGAGATGCCTAATCTGCTTGGTGCTTTTGAAAATCTCATTAGCACCTTTGAAAATCTGGCCATTGGAAGCCTAAAGGCTGTTGAATGCCAATAATTCAGTGAGACAATAGGACCCAATGAAATTCAAATGGACAGGCCTCCATGGGGCTGCTTTTTGTTGCATCTGAGGATCAAGATCCAAATTAAGGAGATGTAAAGGTGGCTTAAAACCAGCTCTGCTCCACCCTCATACTTTAAAAATCTTTCCTAAACCCAGCACTGAGGAGGAGGAACAGAGTATCTGAGCTTTTATCGATGTCAAACCTCCAGATCCAATTATTTTCAAACTTGGGTGTTTGGAATCTGTATCATAAGAACATAAGAGCGGCCATACTGGGTCAGACCAAAGGTCCCCTAGCCCAGTGTCCTGTCTTCCGACAGTGGCCAATGCCAGGTGTCCCAGAGGGAGTGAACAGAACAGGTAATCGTTAAGTGATCCATCCCGTGTCGCCCATTCCCTGCTTCTGGCAAACAGAGGCTAGGGACACCCTCCCTGCCCATCCTGGCTAATAGCCATTGATGGATCTATCCTCTATGAACTTATCTAGTTCTTTTTTGAACCCTGTTATAGTCTTGGCCTTCATAACATCTTTTGGCAAAGAGTTCCGCAGACTGACTGTGCATTGTGTGAAAAAATGCTTCCTTTTGTTTGTTTTAAACCTGCTACCTAGTAATTTCATTTTGTGACCCCTAGTTCTTGTGTTATGAGAAGGAGTAAATAACGCTTATTAGTTTCTCCACACCAGTCATGATTTTACAGACCTCTGTCATATCTCCCCTTAGTCGTCTCTTTTCCAAGCTGAAAAGTCCCAGTCTTATTAATCTCTCCTCATATGGAAGTCATTCCATACCCCTAAAAATTTTTGTTGCCCTTTTCTGAACCTTTTCCAATTCCAGCATATTTTTTTGAGATGGGGCAGCCACATCTGCATGCAGTATTCATGATGTGGGCGTACCAAGGATTTATATAGAGGCAATATGATGATATCTGTCCCTTTCTTAATGATTCCCACCATTCTGTTTGCTTTTTTGACTGCCGCTGTACATAGAGTCAATGTTTTCAGAGAACTATCCACAATGATAGTTCAAGATCTTTTTCTTGAGTGATCTTTCCCAAATTCTGTTGTTTGGATTCAATGTGTAATTTTGACTTATTACAGAGAGTTTTGAACAGCAAACATGAATGTGCTTTCATATTTTGTGCCCAAAGCCTGAAGGCCTGTGACTGCCTTAATAAAAAATAACTGAAAACAATATTAACCAAAGGATAACATGTTCCAAATAGAGCAACAAAGAACAGAAAAAAACCAAAACAAAAAAGAAACAAAATAAAAAAAAATCCATCCCTGCATTTAATAAATAACATGAAGAATTTATTCAGACTGAACCATGCAAGAGGAGTTCATTGGTCTCATTCCCATTCACATCAGAAAAATACAACACCTTTTGCTATGATTGGCAGTCTGTGCTCAAGAGAGGTTTGGGACTGAAACAAAAGTGGGGTTGCAGGCCAGGATTGGGCTGCATTGAAAGAGTTTTGTGGGGAAGCGTACACAGCACCTGCTTGTAGTGTAATATACTTGGCTGTGTAGACTCCACACAGTACAGGAATGTACAAATTGCCTTACTGGATCAAACCAGTAGTCCTTCCAGTATCCTAAAAGTTTCCGCAATCAGATGCTACAAAAGAAGGTGCAAGAAACCCGAAGAGAGCATTTACATAATAACCTGCCCACAGAGAAAATTTCTTCCTAACCCCCAACTGATAAAGGTTAGTATATTCTATGAAGCATGAAGGTTTATGTCCTTTTTTATTGTAACCCTATGTAACATAATTATGAATGTTCTTATGATCTATATTCCTCCTTCTCTGCAGATAGTGAAGCCAAACTACTATAGCACTATCCAGGTGAGACTGGCAGGATAGGGATGAGGGTGAGCTTTGGGACTAGCCCCTAAGGCTTAGCCGTTAACTCACCCCATGACCATGCCACTTTTGGCTTTGTGGTTAATCCTGGCCCGTGGATGCAAGAAAAGTAGTATGAACGTATCAAATGATGAATGGTGCATTCAGTGTAGTTTTAGAACGTGGCCAAGGATTCTCAGTATCCTTTGGTTTTAATCTTATAGATGTGAGATAGAAACTTTTACTTAATCCTCATCAAGCCATGTAATTCAAAGGGTTGTGTGCAAGTGCCCACCCCCATGCCCTAAGAGCATGTTTCCCTTTGCTCATATCTGAACCATTTTGTCTCTGGAGATCACACAGGTGTCACGCTGCTTCTTTGCACGCAGATGTAGGAAATCACAGTGCAGTACACCGAGAAATAACTTTAATTCAGCTATTGCTGATAATCCTTATTCTGTTGGAAAGTGACCTTCTTCCACCTAATAAAAGTCTTTTGTGTTATCTAGCTGAGCCAACTTGTTTGCCAGCTGGAATCATCTCTGCAACTAATGTTATGCTTTCTGGGGATATTACTTACCAGTTTGTATAGGATTTTATGCTTATGATTTTTATGTTTATCCCATTTTTGCCACAGCATTCTTGAGAAGCCTGATGTTGGGCCAGCCTGATGAATAAACATAATGCAAACCAAGGCAGGTCTTTTAGAATTAAAGAGAAAGAACAAAGTTGCAACTTTTCCTTGCAGTAGTGGCTTCTCTCCAATGGCTTGATCCAAAATTGATTTCCCATTAAAATCAACAGAAGTCTGTCTGTTCCACTGATTTCAGTGTGATTTGAATCAGGCCCAAGGTGCATAAAATAGAACATTTCAAACAGCAAACTGCAGAGTTAAATAAACCTACAATATTGGGGTTTTGTGCAGTGATTCTTAATAAATCTAACCCCATGAAACATTCTGTACATTCGCTCTACATGCTGTGCTGCCGTGGGAGGTCTATGCTGGGCTGGTAAACGCTCTTGTTTCATGTGCATGAAGGATTGCAATGTACAGAGTCATGTAGGATGGCGTCAAAACAGAGCAAAATGCACCAGCAGCAGTGTAATGGAAGCTTTGTCATCTCAAGCCTTGAATATGTGTTGGAGATTAATCAAATTTGATGCATCAAAAGGATACAATTCTTTTTGTAAAAAGGACTAGATGTTATTTTTAATAATACAAAGTAAGTTTATGGAGAAACCTTGGAATTTTACCGGTGCTTTTTTGTGTGGTTTAGAGAAGGGGGCTTTGCCCGAGCATATGATACTTATTTTGCACCATATAAAGAGGGTTGTTATTGCAAAATCATGCCCACCCTCAGTAAATTCTTGGCCTCATCAGCTGTATATTCCCTTCCAAACAGCCATAAAAGTCTTTGAGGGAACATTTTGCTATGCTGTATCTGAGTTTCCTGTGTGTGTATGTAATATATACAAACACAAGTCAGAATCTGTGTGGTTTGTCAGCTAAATCATCTCAAGTGCTGAGTTCTTGAAACTCAGCTTGTTCCATGATCTCCAGTGGAGCAGAAAAAAACCTCAGCTGACTACACAAAGGTTAGCTGAGTGTCCTGAAACTTTCCTCAGTGAGAGAGAGAGAAAAATCAGAGAAGTATTGAGAACAAAATGTCTTTCTGCATGAGCTTCTTTCTATCCTAAGATGTTGCATTCTTATTGAGAAGAGAGAGGGACAGTTATTTTGGAGGAAATGCAGTCTAAAATACAAGAGAGGTTGACATTTTAGATTGAACACTCATCTAGAAGCTCAGGCTTTTGTGGTGAGGAAATGGATACTGTATACCCCTTGATTAAGAAACTTTAATATGAACATACTTAGGCCGCAGTCATGAACTGTCCCTCACCCCCTCCAAGTCTCCATCCTGAACTACTCTGTAGTCTTAATTTTAGCAAATTGTCATAAGTCACATCACAGTTGCAGGCATTAGCTGAACTTCTAGCTGTGCACAGTATTTTAATAGTCTGAAAAACACACCATCATTAATCACTCTAAGAAAGTCATATATCAAAACCTGCTTGAACCCATTCCAGCCAAAAAGAGCTTGTGCTGTTTTATTTGCATCTCTGATCAGTGGCAACTCTGCTTGTCTCTGACAACAGATTATTTGGAATTAGTTTTTATAAATTAAAGAGTCATTTAGTATTGTGCAGCTGAATGGTTCTGCAGCCTGATGCCGCTGAATTATTGAAATTCCCTTTACATATTATTGCTTAGATAGGGAAAATTGCAGGGTGACCATGAATAAAATTATTCTTTTGGGGAGATGAGATTTATTCAATATAATTCCATTATTGTAATCCACAGAAGGGATGGTTTGATTCAGCTAGGACAAGAGCTCTATTTTCCCCCTCATGAAATAAGGCAGTAAAGGAACCTTTAAAAAAAAAATCTGAAATTAATAATGTATGAATTTTAAAAATTGAGTTCTTATAACATAGCACATAAATACAGAGAAATTAATACATCTAGTCTCTTAAAATGATAAGTTATCATAATAATGAAAATATAGAACAAAGGATATACTATGGAGACTCTTAAAAATTTACCAATTAGCTTTGATAAATAGATACTATTACCTCTGTGTTAACAGTATTCACTGTACTTCCCCATGCTTTACTATAAGGAATATATTTTAATACTGCAAATTCAGAGAATGAGTAATTTTGATCTCTAGGTGTTATCTAAGGCAACTGGCATGTTGTTATGGGTGACCAATGTTCATGGCAATTGTCATAATAAATATAAACTCTTAGGCACAATCACTAATAAAAATCATTAGATGGGACAAAAGTGGACTGACATCACAAAGCTGAAACACATAAATCACACTCACACAATAGGGGAAACTACAGGAAAAATACAAAAGCCCATGGTTTGCACATATACAAGCAATAACCAGAAAAGTCTCCAATAAGTGGCACCCTGTGAGACAATGATGTGTACAAATTTTCCTCTTCAAGACAAAGAGAAGGAAGGAGAGGGCGGGGGAAGGCAGGATATTGAAGATAAGAAAGACAAAAGGGCAGGCCCATTGGTCATTTACTCTTCATATCATTATGTCTCCAATTAAGGCAATACTTTGCTGCTGTGCCACTCCAAATTTCAGGAAATTGAAGTTACTAAATAGCTTTCTACCCTCCCTGATAGTGTGACTGCAGAATTTGGGGTTCAGAAGCAAAAGAATTTGGGAGAGTTACCATTGCTTTTGATACATTACCTGACTTGTTAACAGCTGTAGTGTTTGATTAAAGGTCTTTTTAATTGCATTTCAGTGGAACGATTTGCTCATTGCTGCTTTCCTTCCCAGCTGCATTTCATCCTGACAGCCAGATACTTGAATGCGCTTGTCAGGTTATGAGGGAAATTCTAGCCACTTTTCTGCCAAGCCAGAACTCTGGCCACAATTAAGGGAAATGGAGGTCAGTGTGGCAGGGCCTTATATCTGTAGCTTCAGCCACATGTTGATACGGCTTCATAGCTTTTAAACTGAAGTTTATCATCTCTCTAAATGTTAAAGAGGGAAGTCCCGTTGAATCCCTGATGGCAATCAGTTATGGTCATGATTATAAAATGTCTCTGATCTTTGAGGAGTATGTGAGGATCAATAAAATACAGGACAGCGGAGGAACAAAATGCTCTTAAGTGTTTTTTTGGGGGTGGAGGGGTTCCTCTGCCCACAGCTATGCCACTGGAGATGTCTGTGAGTAAAGAGTGGTGACTGCTTACGGGGCATGGAGCAAGAGAAACTTAACAAAGGGAAAATCATTGGTTCAGATGCTTAAATTAATTAGCTGGGATTTCAGAAAATATTCATGACTTGCAGTAGTAGTAGAAATGTAGATAAGAGCTGCTGCAAGATTTTCTTTGTTTTATTAATGTGTGTGTAAAACAGTGGCATCACTGAATGAGGTACTCTAAGGCCCAGTGTTCATCATAAGCCAAAAGAGAGGAATTAACCCAAAAGTTACTATTCTGTACCAAAGTTCTGTTATTTTATTGGAATAACAGGCGCATGTACTGTCTCAGTGAAAGGGAAGACCATGCAGGGCTTATATATGTCCAGTAATGAAAAGCTAAACTTCAAAATCTGGGCTGGGTTTTTTTTGACTGCTTCCGTTTTCACTTGTGGAGAATAGCAGATTTTAACTGGAGATGTATTTGAGTCACACTGTTCAGATGTGGATACAAAGTCTATCAGCGTACAGATGTATTCCAAATCTTGGATTTTGGTTCAAGCCCTTCTCTTGCTTTTACCCAATCATGCTAACAATTTTTGCTATTGATTCCTGGCACAATTGATGCTGAGTTCTGGCTTCCATTCTCAGCCTCTTTGCAGTTGCACATAATTTTCCAAACAAAGTTCTTTAGAGATGAAATTTTCTCTGCTTATTAGCAGTCCAAAGGTAGTGATTGCTGGATAAAATTGAGAAAAACTCATTCTGATTGAAGTTAGTGGAAATCCATGCTGGTGTAGAGATCTGCCTGCATGCTTCTTTTTTCAGGCTTGGCACCCACTCCTTGTGTGCTGGAAGTCTTGAGTGCTTGTTTCCTACATAAAAATGCAAAGAGATAGAGGAAGTAGGCTCCTTGTATCTTCTTTTCTCCTTGTGTATTCATCGAGGACTAGGATAATCTAGACTTTATTATTTCATATTCAGCACAACCCCATCCCAAAGCTCTTTGTTAATAATATGTTACAGTTGAGATTTTAAATGCACAGAAGTAAAGCTGTTCAATACACAAACTTTTCCTTTCATGGGAAATTTCAACATTTCAAAGTTACTTTCCATTTCAAAGCAGAACAAAAGTCAAAACATTGGCCATTTTCGTGAAACAAAAAATTCCCAGAAATTTCAAATTGGAAATGTTGACGTGGAAATTTGACATTTTCAACAAAATTTAAATGAGTCACCATTTTTAAATGAAATTTTCATTTCAAATAAATATTATGACATGGATTTCTTTCTTCTGAATCAACTTTTTGTAACCAAAAGTCTTATTTCATTTTGAAATGTTGATTCAAAATACAAAAATTTGTTTTGATTCTTTCAACTGGAAAATCAAAAAGGGTAATTGAACTCAAGATTTCCATGCAGAGAATTTCTATTTCAATTAAGCTACATTTTACAATGGGAAATTACACAGGGCTTAATGCTGAAAACCATAACTTTGAATGTCCTGACATTTTTGCTTTTTAAAATATGAAACATTGTGTCACATTATTGCACTTATTTTCCTTTAATTTCTTTGCTCTTTTGTTGAGGTAGGGGAAACCATTAAAAATGCGGTTGCATATATTTGCATGTGATGTCATACGGGGCCAGATCTTTTGGTTTTCAAGGATGACCCTCCATTGAAGTTGATGGAGCTGTGCCCATTTAGACCAGCAGAGAATTTGGTCCACTGAGTGCGATCACACTATTGCGCATTGGAATGGATGCACACACATCTGTATGTATCTGGGTTAACTCCCTGCATCCCAGCATGTTGTTAGAAGGTAGCGAGGGACTGTCTTTTTCAAGTGCTTTTACATTTATTATCTTCAAACTAAATTTCTTCAGATAAGGCATCTGCCATCATCACAACCTAAGCTTGTGGCAAGTTTGAAGTTTTAAGGAAACTAATTTTGAGTTATCCGATAGCAAAAAATGCTATAACTTGTTTTTTACATTACAATAAATACAAAATAACAAAATGGAATTTTACCATATTTTCAAAATAAACCAAACCAAACAACAAATAACTTGGATGGGGGGGGAGGAGTGGAATTCCATCAGGAGAAATGTCAGCCCAAAATATAAATGTTCTTAAGTAATCCCTGAAATTAGGGCTCATAATGAAAATGCCTTCCCTCCAAATCCTTTTACCACTATCATAACTCTCACATGCAGTATTTATATTGAGTCTCTGTGCAATATATTTGGTACACTCTATGAGAAAAATAGATTACGCTTATGCTATAAGGGACAAATATATTTTCTTGTGCTTGACTATTCAGTAATGCTGGATTTTTTCCTTCTTGTCTGTGTTGGCATTCTTTTCCTTAAAAGGAGAGGAAAGCACAATTAATTATTATTTATTACTCCTTGTTTGCATTATATTAGCACCTTGAGGCCCCAACCAAGATCAGGACCTCATTGTGCTAGACATTGTACTAGCGTATACTAACAGCTAGTCCCTGCCTCAAAGAGCTTAAAAGCTAAGGCCCTGATCCTGCAGTCCTTTGCCCTCTGGCAGATTGTTGAGCCTGCATGCAACAAATTGCTGAATCAGGGCTGAATGGACAAGACAAAGGATGGGGGAAAGAAGATTTATTGTCCCCATTTTATAGATGGGGAACTGAGGCATGTAGAGGTTAAATGCCTTGTCCAAGGTCACACAGGAAATCTGTGGTAGACCCAGGAATTGAAGCCAGATCTCCTGATTTGCAATCCAGCACCTCAGCCAAAACCATCCTTCCTCTCTGGTATGACATTCCCATTGGCCTCAAAAGCAGAAAGTTCTACCCAAGGAGATTTTCAGTTGTATTCTGCTGTTGATCAGTTTCTTTCTCACCAATAGGTGGAAACTGTGACACAAGGAACGATTCTGCCATCCCCAAATGAGGCAGGAAAAACACCATACAGAACAAGGATTTTTCCATAAGAAAATGTACCATAGCAACCGAAAAGACCTTGAAGCACATGCTCACACTTTCTCTGCTTGTTGCAGCCTGTTCATTGATGCAACAGGATATCAGAAATGTGAAGACCTGTTTTTTCTTATTCCTTTGGCGAGGATAATGAATGCTTTAACCGTTACTGCTTGATCATGATGAATTTATTGCAAAATTCTGTAATCTTTCCAGATCCATATCTAATGTCCAAGTCAACAGCCACCACTTGTGCACTAGCAAGTGTTGTCATGCTGCAGCTGAGGGGGGTGGGCGGGTGTGAAGGAACTGAACCACCCAAACCTCCATAATAAGAGTCACAGACTTTTGAAGATGTAGGATCAATAACCAAATGGGACGCAGAAGTGTTTCCATCAGGCAGACAGTTGTGCAATGTGTCATGTCAAAAATAAAGCGTAGTCACTAAGAAGTTGTGAATAATAAGCTAGCAAAAGTTTGTCTTTTTTTTCTACAACACCTTCTCCCCACCCCCACCCCCCCCCAAATGGTTGCCCAGCATAAAAGAGAGGTCAAGGCTGCAACAAGCAGCTATGGCATTGGTTATGATGCAGGAAAATAGACAATTACTTGCTGAATTATGGACAGTATTTAATCAGGGTGGTGTGATTGGAGCTTTCTCTAGACAGATGTTTGGCCAGTTGCTGAGCAGCTGTTACAGGCTGTTCAAGATTAATGAATCTAAATTAACAGTACCTAAAATGCTTAAGTGGGAAAATGGGAGGAAATCTGATTAGTGCTACAAATCTACTGAGGTCCAGAGATTTCCTTTCTTTTGAACTGGAATGGCTTAGTCATCCTCTTTTCCCTTTTATCCAGAGTTCATGATACTTCACCCTTTCCATATTTAATCTTTCCCCTGCTTCCCTTTTTCAACCCCATCAGCCTTCAGCAATTCACACTGACACTTCTCATTGCAGACCATAACCCTGTGCTGAAAAGACTTCTCACTTTCTTGCCTGACCAGTGACAAACCTCATATATCAATAACATGTGGTTAATTCCTTCTTTCTATTATTTCCTTTTGGCTCAAAGAAATAACTTCTCAAGGTAATCAGGATATTTTGTCTGCAGCAAGCTGCACCTCTTGTGATCCTTTGTTAGACTGGCCATTATGGGTCTCATCCAACTCCCATGGAGGTCAATGGAAAGTTCTCATTGATTTTAATGGAAATTGGATCAGGCTGTCTTACTAAAGATGGGCCTGAATCACAAGAAGCCCAGACCTTGTTCTGGAGATGAAGAGTTATGGGATATTCTGAGCTGGAGCTCTGAGTCTTGCCCATCTGTTCTTAGAATCAGATCACTCTCTTCTCAGTAGCACAAAAATATATACATTCTTCCCAGATTGCCTATAACTACTCTGCTTGTGAGAAGCAAGACTACTTTTAAGAGAACTCTGGTCAATAATTTTGTTGAAAGAAAAGGAAGAGGTCCATCCACTGAGAAGATTCACCTCACCTGTAAGAAATGTGTGAATTGCCAGCATTGGAATGTAATTTATCATCTCTCCAATTTCCGTAACAACAGGACTTTTTCAGAATCTGAAGTCTGAAGACCTCACGTTGGCATACTGTGAAAGAGAAGCATTCCAGGCACTTCTATTCAGAAATCTTGACTTGTTTACATTTACAAAGGCATGGAAGAGAAAATATATCAACAGTTTTTGGAGTGCTGGATGTATAATATTAATCCCCAAAGGCTTGTTTATTTCTTCCCAGAATGATATATAAAAGATTGTAAACCAACACCTGAGTACTGGAATAAGAGAATAATGTTTCACAGTTAACAAAGCAACAGACTTAGCATGATTTTCTTTGGATGCATGGCAGGATTTTTTTTGTATAATACTCTGAATTTCCTAATACTTTCAAGATATTGGGCCAGATTCTCCTATCACAGACATGGAGGTAAATCTGGAATAACTGCAGATTTCAGTGGAAATTACTTCTGATTTGCCCCATGTAATTGAGAACAGGATTGGGCCCCATCGTGTGTCAGATAACAGTGATGGAAACGTAAAAGGTAACAGTGTTGTAAAATCCTTTTGTCAGAGACATTTTGTTCTTCCATTTGTTCTTATTTCTGAATGTATTTTAATACATTTAAAACTTCTCTCTGAGGTCAGAAGATCTAGAAACATAAAAATGAATGAAACCACATACTGTAGCTTAGTATATGTTCAGACTTCTCTATGAAGGCATTGAAGTTAGTGGCACTTTACCAGGAAGGAATTTAAACCACTGTTTTGAAAACAGAATGTTATATAAGAACTTCATATTATTATAGTACTTAGTACTTATATCTTCAAAGCTCTGTATAAACATTGTCTAATTAACCCTCAAAAAAACCCCACCATCCTCCCGTCAGCTAAGTTAGCAACTATTATCATCACCATTTTCCAGATGGGGAAAATGAGACATAGAAAGATTAAAGGATTCACCCAAGGCTATATATGAGTCACTGGCAGAGTTGGTAATAGAATCTCGGAGTTATGACTCCAAATCCCCTGCTCTGTGTGTCTGTCTAGGCTTCCATAGACTTTTATACAGTCACAGTCAACCTTATAGCTTCTCTATATTTTGTCAGTAAGGAAAATTAAATTAGTAAATTTTTTTGGATTTTGCATTTTTGGAACAGGCAGCGGAGGTACTATTCTCACGTCTAAGGAAACGTTTAAGGGGGCCAGTATGACCAAAACAATGATTATATCAACACCCTAAACTATAGTTCAATTTTAAGATATGTTTATGGAAGGACGTTACAGAGACCACTTTAAATGGTCTGTTAATTGTTGTTTTAGCGTCTAACTCCTTCCCATTCTCTTTAAAACTCCTCCAGGAAGTTCTGCAGACTAGACGCACAGCATGCCTAGAAATAGTTTGAGGTACATTCTGGTTGTTGGAGTATAAAAGATAAAACCAAGCGTCCTGATTCTTTATCATGCACTGCCACAAAAAGCATGCTAAATGGAGCAGCCTTTCCTGAGGCCAACTTCAAACTCCCCCTTTCTTCTACTCCTGGTAACATTTGAAGGGGACAGGAGAGCCCTGAATCACTTATAAACCTCTGTAAATGATTCTATTAATCTACCATGATGACACCTCTCTGTTAGACTGAATAATAACTAGGTGCTTCATTTACCTCAGTGTTTTGACTTAGTACAGTCTGTGTTCGCTATAAATATGCAAATTCCATTTCCTTAGCTGCAAGTGCCAGTTCAGAGTGAATTATACCAAAAATCCATCTGTTTTAGTGGTAACAATAAAAACTACAGTACCTTATATTTCCTGTAGTGATAAACTCCCCCAATTGACTTGCATTACTCCTAACTGGTTACACATAACAGCTAGTTATTACTGTTTATGAAGTTACTGGTTCACAAGATGCCATAACAAAGTAACTGAATACACGGTAAAGGAACCCAGCTGGTACATATTGCTGTATGCAAAGGTTTTAAATTCTGTACCCATTTGCTGTGCTTCCTGACTACAGAAACGTTAAGTGTACTGCAATGTCATGCCATACAACAGTTGTAGTGAGGCAGTGGAAGTATTAAAAACTACAGCAGCCATATAGATGATAGGCAGGAGAAGGTCTTCCCTGGTTCACACATTTTGCTCGCTTGAAGAGACCCAGGAGTCGCATTTACATTCAGTTCTGTCTACACTGAGTGTTACAGAAGATTCAAGTGCAACTATTCTCCAGGAATGAAACTTAAAAGGGAGAGAGGTGACTGTGATTTATGGTGACACCGATGAAGCTTTTATAGAAGATAATACATGTGTTCTGGCTATCACCATAAAATTAACTGTTCATAATTGATCAGAGCTGCCAACTCAGCTTGCCTATGTGCATAACACTTTCTTTTAGGTCATGTCCATTATACCGGCGTAGTAAGTCAGAGCTCGAGTAAAGTTCATTCAACCATTCCTGCCATTCCTCTTTATGTTTCCCCCTGTTACGCGTGCATGCTGACATTCAGGGAGGTCTCATATCCACGTGGAGGCTGGATCTCTGTGCCTCCGTGGATACACGCCTTGGGTGTTTGCCACTTTTCCAGCAACAGTGGACTGCAGCTGTGGGTGGGCATGCATAGATAAAAAAATCTGATATTTTCCCATTTCTTTTGAACTGTCCAGAACAAAATGCTCAGTGCTGTTTCTCTCAGTCTCTCTCTTTCTCTATCCCATGCTTCAGGAGACTGTAACTGAGTTCCTTATAGTGTGATAAATCATCCGGTAAACTTGCATTATGGTGTGTTTGGGCAGCTCCTGTTCCTTAGTGACAGCTGCTTGGCACAGGATGTTGTAATTATCAACTAAAAAAAGAGATGCTTGTAGGTGCTGAAAGCATAATGGCAGTGACTGAGCATGTCCTCAGCTTCCTCATGGGCCTCAGCTTCAAAAGCCCTGCTTAGGGGTTGGTTATATTGTTGGCTGTTGGCACCGTGGCTGTGGGAGGTCGCCGTCACTTTGGATCCTTTGGAGAGCTGCTATTCCCAGAAAAGGCAATGGACCTTTTTGTAATGTGTTAGCTGCTGACATATAACTGCTGCCACACAACTGGCATTTGTTGGTGCATTTGTGTTCACTCTCTTTTTCTAAAATAACGTTTTTTTAAGGGAGGATAAATGTATCATACATGTCAATGACATTTAAAAAAAAACCTTATTAATCATATGTCTGAACAAAAACTCCAGTAGACTATTTGCTCGATCCCACACAAAATCACACCTCACACACTGTGGATAGTCCCATTGTGGGACCCGATGAATGAAAGTGGCGGATAAGTGATTAATGAGCCTCCCCTTACAAAAGCTGACTAAAAGAGCTTGGCTTGTTGAGGCTAGCAAAATGAAGGCTGCGTGGGATATTATTGCTCTCTATAAATATATCATGAGGGTAAACACCAAGAAGGGAGAAGAACTTTGGAAGCTAAAGGTTGATGTTGGCACAAGAACAAATGGGTATAAACTAGCCATGAATAAATTTAGGCTGGAAATTAGGTTTCTAACCACCAGACGAGTGAGGTTCTGGAACAACCTTCCAATAGGAGTAGTGGGAGCAAACAACCTAACTGGTTTTAAGATGGCGCTTGATACATTTATGAACAGGATTATGATGGCGGGGTTGTCTAACATAGCAAGGGACAGGACTGTCTGACCAAGGAGGTCCCTTCCAAGCCTATGTCCTAATGAATCAAAAAGACAACTTTGGAGGTCACAGAGCCTGAGTGGGACACTTCATTTACCACTGTACATGACCGTCTAAGCTTTTTGCCTCTGCTACAATACTTCACTTTTAGTATCCATTGTGGACTACTCATAGTGTATAAAGTTTTGTACGTGTCTTTGCAGGATCAAGACTCAAATCTTTAATCATAATGTCTTTAAAGTGCCCCATGTATAAAGCATTTCAGTGTGAAATAAAGAAGCAGGCAGCAGTCATTTTATAAGCCTAATGACCAGGAAATCAGAACTTCAGCCAAAGATTCAGGAAGCAGTGGCCAGAGGTAGAGAGAACAGCAGATTTCCAAAACTCTTTTATAGGGGAGGAAGGTTAGTATTACATCGATATGCTAAACCTGAGGGGCGGGGGGAGAGAATGGAAAAAGCTTAGAATTTTCTCAAAAGAGACCTGTGGGAATTTCCTTCTATTCCCTTTGTCAAACTGCATCTCTGGGTTTCCTGTCTTCATCTATGTGACCAAGTTTTGTTTCCTCTTTGAATTGTCATGAAAATAGTTACTTATCCAGATATTATCAATGGAGACTTTGAAATCTTTTCAGGTATTTTAAAATCCTGCTGTGTGCTAGTTTGGTTTAGTTTCCAGTCATGATCTAATCAAGGACTCAGTAGTGTATTTACACAAATTCCACAGTCAGGGGTAAGTGCAGTGTTACACCACCATACCTGCCTAAGCTCAGGCTTTGGGGAGGTTTTTCAGACCCTCCACACTGCTTCAACAATCTCAGAACTTCCAATGAGTTTAAGTCACCCTAGGCATAGAAATCTACTCACCTTTTCCACAAAGAACTTATAGGTTTTTATTATGCAGACAGTTAAACATTTTACAGTATCTGATATTCATAGGCCACAAAACTACACCGGCAGTCAATGGCGCAATATTCATCAGCTGAATTTTTACATATCACTGTATTATTTTAATTGAGAAGGACTGAGCACGTACTACATTCATACCGAAATGGAAGGGAAATCTTTACTACTGGGTATGTACAAAATCACAAACGAGCAATCAGTAAGTACATTAAAATAGGTCAACATAGCTGCATCGGTCAGGAGCCTGAAAAAAACCCCACACTCCTGAATGGCATAGCTATGCTGACTTAACCAACACTGTAGAAGCAGCTCTACTGATGGAAGAACACGCCCGTTGATGTAGCCGCAGTCGCTCAAGGAGGTGGTGTTCCTATATTGATGGAAAAATCCCTTCAGTCAGCATAGACTTTATCTACACTACGGGGTTAGGCTGGCGTAGCTCTGGTGACCTAACTCTGACAGTATAATCACTGTAGTGTAGCCATACCCTTAGTCATGTTCAATCCTGCTAACCTTCTTTTGATTTCAGCTGCAGGATCACACAAGCAAGGGTTGCAGGATAAGATCCTATGATTTCATATACACTAGGATAATTAAACTGTTACACTGTATTAATCTCTGCCTGCTTTGCAGTGTGCGCTAGATTCACCTGGTGCGATAGAGCAATAATTGAGAGTGTAATGTGCGTGTGTACCTTGTATGAGCAGCCGGTTGAAGCTGCTTTTGTTTTCAGTAAGCGGTGGCATTCTGAAACTACGTGAAGGGCCCCGAAGAAGCTACTACTTGGGGCACATCGGTAGAGCCCTGTGTGGTTTTTTTGCAAATGCAGAATAACATGAAATAAAATGAAAAACAGCAATTAAAGTGACATAAAATGAGAAACTCTCCCCACAGCAGCAGTTCCCATGGCTCCTGTCGGTAGGGCTGGGCCTGGCTCCCCATTCCAGTAGGCTGCATGATCCGGAAAAGATGAACCAACCGGTCTAAGCAAAATGGAATACGATAAAGAAACAAAGACCTGCCTCTGGGAGTTTAACTGCTGACGGGGAGAAGAGCTCATTTAACCTGCATCCCAGGCACTGCATTTTTATTTTTTTTTATGGTTTCATCAATCATCCCTTCTGCTCAGGTCTTTATTACAGTCCAAGCATTAGAGTTGGACCCTAGTTTGTCTCCAGAAGGGGAAACAAACTGCCCAACTGTCTGGGCTGTCTTCTTTTTAATGAAACACACACGTATTTTGGAAGGTCTTTCCCTCTCTTACTCTGTGTCGATGAATGACTGTGGGGAGCTCTTCCTCCTAAAACTGATCACTAGGGTGGTGGAAGGGCAGCCCCCCCACTTGTGGTGTATGGGAGGGATCAACCAGTTGAAGTGTATGTCGGGAGGGAGGGGTGCGGGGGGTCTTGCCTTGCAGTTGCCATTATTTATCAGTCACAGAGGCTGCGGTGTGATGGGTGTGGAACTGTTAGCCTGATGGGGCTCTCTTTTCCCTGGCCAAGCAGTGAAAAACAACCATTAGCCAAGGGAGATGACGTCTGTCTGTGTAACCTCCTTGTAATTCTTCTTCAGAAAGAACCCACCCTCCCATGTTAGAATGTCAACAGATAATATCAGCATTGCCTCCCAGCATTCTTCTGTGCCTGACTACAACCTGTGACAGTATCCGTCCCAGGGAAAGGACAGGGACAGAACGATAAGAATGAGTAATCAAATAGCCATAATGCAGTTAAAATACAAGGAATGCAGGTAAAAAAAACACCAACCCATCCAATGACAGTTTGCTTGGAGTACCTCAAAGAAAATGGAGTTATGAAGTGTGAATAATATTATATTTTCCTAATAGGAGGCAGCAACTCAGCAGCAAAGGGACTAACCTAACAGCCAGCCTAGTGACTGAGACGTATTTAACCCTAGCTAGTTGGATGGGAATTGTAAGAGTTCCTTCGGGGAAATGAGGTACAGATTATTAGGAGTAGTGGTGTATTATATTGTTTACAGGTAACCTGTAAGAGACTAATCTGGGGTTCTATGGGCTGGGTTGATTTTACGGTGACTTTTCTGACATCTGATATTTCTTAGATTGAGACATCATAGGGCTGCAACAGTGAACTCAGAACTGGCCAGCAGACATAGCAGCTATAGCTCAAAGAAGTTTAGCAGCAGATTAGCTGATAGTGCTCTGTGGCGCCAATCCAGAAAAGCACTTTAGCATCGCTTAATTTTAAGCACGTGCATAGTCCGATTGACTTCAAGTTAAGTATGTTTAAATCCCCCACTGAATCAGGGCCTAAATTCAATTTTCAAGTTTCTTTTGTAAGTCATCTTTAAAGGTTGGAAGTAAATCCTACTGTCCTACTTCATATGGAGGTACATAAAACAGTTCTCTGTACCTTTCAAAACCAAAGAGAAAAAAGAGAGCAGAGACAACTATACTGTAAAGGGAGCTGCCTTTCTGACTCTTGTAGAGTAGCACCCACTTACACCAGGCCTGAATTTGGCCCAGTGTTCCTGAATTTATGAAGCTGTCTTCATCTCCTGCTCCTCAAAGTTGGGGGTGTCTGTGTTTAGTGAGACCAAACATATAAGAGAGAATCCTCACTTCTGAAAACTAAGAGCGAAAAGAGTTAATAGTTTGAAGCCAGTGTATTTATTAGACCAGGGTTCGGTAACCTTTGGCTTGTGGCCCGTCAGGGAAATCTGCTGGTGGGCCAGGATGGTTTGTTTACCTGCAGCTTCCACAGATTCAGCCGATCGCAGCTCCCACTGGCCGCGGTTCGCTGTTCCAGGCCAATCGGGGCTGCAGGAAGCGGTGTGGGCCGAGGGATGTGCTGGCTACGGCTTCCTGCAGCTCCCATAGACCAAATGAAATAAATACCAGAGGAGGAACACATGCAAAATCTTACACAACCCATGCAAGAAACAGTAACTAATCCAACACCTCTCAGGTATAAACCTTAAAAGAAAACAACCACTGAGTCTCACCTAGAGAGATGCCACTGATATATGCCACTCACCTAGAGAGATGTCACTGCCACTCTAGTAAATGTCTTTACCTTAGCTGTCTGCTCTTGAATAGAGAGGTCAAGAGCCTAGCCCACTAAAAACTGAGAGGTGAAGATCCATTATCAAGAACCGTTCTCAAAGAGTGCAATGCTTCATCACTATGCCAGCATAACTGCCAGTAAAGGCAGTAGAAGCTGTGGGTTCTAAATGAAAGGTCACAGGAAGATTTAAGTCTATTTATAAATAAAGCAATTGGAAAGACTTAAATTCAGATCAGAGGCAGTCATGACACTCGCCTGTTTGTCCACTTCTCCCACAAATGTCTCTGCACTTTCTTCCATGCTGCCCATTACTCATGGAAGACCCTTCCTCAACTAAGCCATAAAATCCCTCCCCAAGACCCACTTCTGCTGTGACAGCTACAAGAAATCAGCCAACTAAGGAGGGCCAAGGTGATGGTCAAATGGGGCAGCTGATACTATTTATTTTTTCGCAAAATAATACCTCCATCAAGTTGTGTGTTAAGCCAGCTATGTGACTGTGCAAACATTACCTTCAGCCTCTCTCACCTCCTATTATTATCTATGCTCATTGGAGACTAGATTGGGTTCCCATTGTAATCAATGGCAAAAGTCCCATTTACTTCATTGGTGACGGCTCATGCCCTGGTTGCATCTTGGTTCAAATTAGATTGCAATCTTGTTGGGACAAAGACTGTTTTTACCTCTGTGTTTGTACAATGCCTTGAACAACAGGGCTCCAATCCAGATTGGTGTCTTGAGTGGTAATATAAATATTAAACAATAATAGTACACTAACAGTAATAATAATTAGTGCAGGTGATAAATAATAAATAGGTGGAGGGGACAAAAACAGAAAGAAAAGAAATGCAAACTCAGGGATGAGCTAAGATTTCTGCTTCAAGACACTGTTAGCTTCGTAAAGAAAGGTAAAACAGCCAGTCAATGTCCAAGTGCAGCAAAGTGCTTAGCTACACTAAATTGGTGTGTGAGTGACTGTGGGTGGAGCTAAGTCTTCCACTTTGCCTAAAGCAGTGAGAACCCTAGAGGTGGTGCTGCCTCAGAATCAGGAGGTCATCAGGTTAGATGCTCTACCCTATCCACAGTGATTTTGTAGCCCCTCATTACAGGATTATCTCTGAAATCCAACCCTGTTGTTGGTGAGTGACACATGCTGTTCAAGTTTGGCAAGCTGTCGGATCAAATCAATCCAATCCTGTCACTTATACCTACTAACTCTGAGTCTGCTTCAAATGGCAAAAAAGGTTGCGGGCAGCGCCTTGAAATATCTCATTGAACAATAGTTGTTGCAAAGAAGTTTTTGTAAAATATCTTTCTAACCATTGCATAGCCTGTCACAAAATCATTCTTATCAGCCATTGTTTCCCACTTATAGTCTTTACCAAATATGTTAAAACATTTAACAAACTCTGTTATTTTAAAGCATTATAGGGCTAAATTCTGTTCTTAATTACAGATGTAATTGATTTCACTGGGAAAACTACAGATTTACACTGATGCAGAATTTGAGAGACTGTATCCTGGAAAGCAGTGACTCTAAAAAGGATATAAGGGTCAAATAGGACAAGCGATTTAACATGAGTTCCCAATACAACAATGTGGCAAAAAGGGCTAATGTGATCCTTGAATGTAAAATGTGAGTAGTGGATGGGAGTAGAGAAGTGATTGTACCTTTGTATATAGCTTTGGCAAGACTGATATGGAAATACTCCATCCACTTTTTGGTGCCCATACTTTGAAAAAAAGAAGAGCTTCAGAATGATGCAAGGGCTGGAGAAACTGCCTTACAGTGAGAGACTTAAAGAAGTCAACATTTTTAGCTTAGCAAAAAAGAAAATGACAGGTGACTTGACCATAAAGTGTGAAGTACCTTCACAGGGAGAAAATACTGACCGCTTAAAGGGCTCTTTAGCAGAGAAAGGCATAATAAGAACCAATGGATGGAAGTTAAATTCAGACAGATTCAAATTAGAAATAACACACAATTTTTTAACAGTGAGGGGTCATTAACTAGTGAACAAACTACCAAGGGAAGTGGTGCATTTTCCATTTCTTGGTGTCTTCAGATCAAGACTGGATGCCTTTCTAGAAGATATGCTTTAGTCAAACGCAAGTTATTGGGTTCAGTACAGGGGAAAGTGGCAGAAATTCTGTGGCCTGTGTAATACAGGGGTCAGACTAGATAATCTAATGACTTCCTTCTGACCTTAAAATCTATACAGCTATATAGCAGGACCTCTCTCTCTCTCTCTCTCTCTCTCGGCAAACCTAAGTAAAAGACATTTTTATTTGCTGTTGCTTTTGACTGTTAAAATAGATGTTATTAAATTGTAATATTTTGTATTGCAAAGTGTCCTGCAATGCATGGGTGAAATCCTGACCCAGTTCAAGTCCATGACTTCAGTCAAGCCAGGATTTCATAATATGAAGGATGCTGTGTAAGGATTCTGTAAACTCTTACTACCAAGAGTAGACTACCCGAGGTACAAAACCCCAGGCTCAGTGGGAGTATTTATAGGGTGAGGCCTTCATACATCTTTTAAAATATGACTTCTTGAGTGTAACATATTTAGCTGAATAACTGCAAGAGGCCTAATTCTCTCTATTGTCAATGAGAGTTACACTAAGAGCAGAATTTGACTCTAAAGTTTTTTGGTATATCTCCTTCTAGAGTCTCCTCCCACCCAAGTCAATGGCAGCATGATTGGGCCCTGCATTTGCTAACTGTATTTTTCCTCAACTAATATTTCTGTCACATCATACTGTATATATTTGATTTATGTGTGTTGTTCTTATATTTAATCTGTGCCCATTTAGTCACATTCACTGCCATTTTGTATTTATTTAGCACTCTGTTTTGAGCAGAAAGGTAACTGTGATAGATACGATGTGACAAGTTGCAAATACGTATTCTGTGCAGATCTGTTTTGCAGCTGTTGACATACAGGGCTTTGGAATGATGGGATACTGTGTTTTGCATTTGACAATTTGTTATTGGACAAGTTATTTACCCAATAGTTATTTTATATAAGAGTATTTTGCTGTAGTCGTGAGTTCTCTGTAAAGCAATATTTAACAATTCTTATTTATTTTATTCTCCATTGTGATGTCCTCTTAGAAACTTGACAATAAAATCTCTTCACCACTGGGACAAACACTGATGTTTCTCTGTGTTTCAAATGGAGATGAAAAGAACAAAGTTAAAATGTCTGATTTGTTTATCAGCAATCCCTCTGTGATAACTTTCACTGTGTTCCTTTTAATATTTTGCTGTTAACTTCAGTGGGGCCAGGATTTCCCCCACATTCTCTGCCTAACAGTTACTAGGTGAGACACTCATTTTAAAAAATGTGATATGTGGTAAGTGGATCTGACCTGTCCCTCTCATCCATGAAAGGAAATGAGACAGTTTCATAATGATATGTGGCAGGGCAGAGGGAGAGGAACCCCAAAAGGAAGTGAAATGGTTGACCCAGAACAAATGCTATGGCATAAGGAATTTTCAAGCCCCTTCCTGATGAAAGATGGAGCAGCTGGTCAGAGTCCTGAATGTGGCAAGAATATCATTATTTGGCAAATGCAAGATTCCTGAGCTGATAAAGCTTCGGAAGAGCCTTTTCTAGTCCATCTAGTAGCTCTTAGAGTGCTTCAAATCCTTCCAATGCTACCTTAGTCACTGCCATACTAATATTCAAGAAAACTGGTGTGGAGTAAAAGACCCAATGTCCCAGATGAAGAGAGATCCAGGCTCTTATCAATAACTGAAATGTTCCTTCAGATCACCCCTTCCCCAGCCTCCTCAGAGTCTTCTTATCCACTAGCACAAAGGGGACTGTGGCCTGGTCTCTCTGACCACAACTGGACCACCCCCCAACCAACCTATATGATGTCAATTTATTAACTCTCCTCACCTTTTTTTAATACCAACCATTGGGAACTGTACAAAAATTGTAATGACTGAAAAGTTTTGAACTGCATCATTTCCAAAATATCCCTATATCATGAGCAGTAGTTGAAGACTTCTGTTAGTGGCAAGGGACTGTTTACTCAATCAATTATTGCCCAGTTTGAAGTAGATGAATTGGAATGGGAACAATTAATAAAAGGCAAAGAAAGCAGAGCAATTAGATCTAACAGGATGTGAACTCTTGGGCTATTGCTGCACACCTCAGGCTTATAGTGAGCCACAAAGCCTAAGTCATGCACCAGTGGCCCAGGAATGTGCACCCTATTTCAGCATGGTGCTTAATTTCTATTTGAAACATGCTCCACATTTGCTGAATTTGGGCTTCTGTCCAAGACACTTGATTGCAGTCCAGACTCGATATTTATTTTGTGGTGAATACTTAATAATATGAATAGAGATGAATGTAAGACAGTAAATACAGATTTGCATCTGTCGGGAGGATTTGGGCTCTTGTTATAACTTTCTATCATCCTTTATTTTTAAAAAATCCCAATGCTGGGGAGGACATGAAAATAAATGGCCTGATCCTCAGATGATTTAAATTGTCATAGCTCCATCAATTCCAGTGTCAACATACCAATTTACAGCACTTGAGGACCAGGACCAAAAAAATCTACGTCAAACAGTAACAACACACTTTAAAGGACTGGAATGATAAAAGAATTTGAGACCAGAGTCTCACAGAAATGGAATCCTTTGGTACAATGCACTACCATCATGAGAAAACAGGGAGCCATTCCTAGCTTGCGGCAGCAGTGTCCAACCTGTGGCTTGGCCCCAGAGGCCTGAAGAAAATGTGTATTTGATTATGAATGGGAAGTGTGCTCCTTGAGCCATACCCAGTGATTTTTAATCTGAAATGTCTGAATCAACCCTGTTATATGAGGCGGAAAGAGGGGACACCATCTCCTCAACTGCCTCCCCGCAGCTCTAGGAGCAGCCCTGGTGTGGGCCCAAAGGGATCTGAGCATCTACTGTTCCTTCCCTATTTTGGTTGCTCAGCAGTTTCCCTGTTGGCCATTGTCTATACTGCATGAGAGGAAAGTAGTTTTGGCTACTCCGTTGTTGCTTCCCTGACAGGCTGTGGAAGCCCAAGAGAGGGCTTTACTGGCACTACCTGACCCCAGGGGATGGCTCTCCTCACCCACACCAAGAAATCCAGGAGAGGAGGAAAAAGAGTCGCAGCTGAGAACCAACAACCAATTATGGGTCCCAGATTCTCTGCTCCAGTACAGCCTAAGGACTGTTCTAACTTGCCCCAGCTGTCTATGGTGCCTTAGAGACCATATGCCAGCTGAGGCTAGCTGGAGTGCAGAGCATACCAATCACCCTTATACATAACCCAGGCACTAGGGGCTGTCCTATTGGGATCCAGGAAGTGGGCGGGCAAAGCTCGCCCACTGCTAAAGGATCCCCCCCCAGCCTAAGGGGGGGATCCACAGGACCTAGAAACCAAATGATTACGTGGGACAACTAATGAAGAACAGGAACGGGAGTGCCACTAGGGGCTGTCAGAAGGGAGGTGAAGGAGTCAAATATGCTTATTCTGTGCCTTCTGGGGTCTCCCCCATACTGAGGGAATCCCCATCAGGGGACTTGTAAGTGGCTTCTCTTCCCTTTGCACCACAAATGGAGTGGAGCATGCGAGAGAATATGTCCTAAAATCTTAATTTGGGGCCCCTTACCTTTATGAAATAACATATTTGGCGCTCAGGCAGAAAAGGTTGGACACCACTGGCTTGTAGGAACCTATTGATGGTGGGGCAGGAGTAGCCATGAGTTCCCTGCATTCCTTGCCTTATATATGGGGAGTTGGGACTTTTGAAGTGCCAGGGCATGAGTATCACAGGCTCTTTTCCCCACTGTGAGCTCCTTCTCTTGCTTCCTACTGAGCTGCAGCCAGGACTCATGGAGACACTCTTCACAGGCTTGCTCTTATCTCTGGCAGACAAGCCCCAGAGGAGGCACAGGTGGCCCTGGGGCTCTATGCTGGATTATTTCAGCATCAAATTGAAATATGAATACAATATTTGTATGCAGTATGCAGGGGTCAACATCTGCGGTATGTGGCATATATGTCCATTTCCCCTCATGCTGTGGCTGCTTTCTCCTTGTGTTCTAACACTGAGGAAGAACAGGGGCAGGTGGGTTTTTTCACTAGTATCAATCGGAGCACGTTCCTGAGCAGCCTATGGCTGTGTAGATAGGTTGTTTTCTAGAGAACCTTGCTCCCATTCTATAACATCTGAATGGGCGGGCACTGGGTGAGAGATTGGTCTGTAAACTTAAATTATCCAAAGCTCACTGTAGCTTTCCTGTGTATTGATTCAACAAACATGTACAGTTTAGGTGAGATTGACCCCTATGCAAACAACCTGCAAGAGGTAGGCACCACTTAGGTCCCATTTACTTTTCAGGTCTTAATTAGGACTGAAGTGGTGTATAGGCTTTGTCTTGGTTGTCCACACAGGGGTGAACTTCAATGTCTGTGAAACCAAATAAATGGGGCAAATTAATTCACCAGCACACTTTGGCTGCTTTGTGCCACTCCAGCAAAACAAAGCAGCTTAATTGACCAGTTAAACTGGGCTTTCAGCTGCTTTATGTAGCTAGCACAGTGCAAAGTTGCCAGAGTATACCAGTAAGTCTGGTCCAGTATTTTTAAATATTAAATTCTTTAATTAAAGTTTGTGTTCAAAAGGAAAGTGTAAAAAAATATGCTTAAGGGCTTTATGAATTGGTCCATTAGTAGTGAGTTCTTTCAGCAGATATTTGAAAGGTTCTATCAGCAACATTGACTAAAACCTTGGTCCATCTTGTGTTATTTTTTTCTTTTACCTTCGAGCAACAGTGTAAATCATATTTGTGAGAATGAAATATCTGCCTTATCCCAGCTGTAGCATGAAACAGACAGAGCAAGTGGCAGTTTAATTTAAGATGAACAAGCGATAAGCAGAGAGCCATGGAGTAGATTGGATTTAATTAAAAGAGGGCATACTTTATCTTCTTGGATTATGTGAATGCTTTATTTTGTTTCCTCTCTCTCCCTCCTCCCCAAATTTTTCTTTGGAGCTGAATGAAAAGGATTAGCTGCCGTTAGAGAAATAAAAATGGAACTGACATGAGAGAAGCTTGGTCTACTTCCTGCATTTTTTTACTTGTGGAAAAGCAATATTCACTCTCATATTCAGAGGGGTCATCCAAGTCTACTGATGATCACCCCTCTCCTGATGACTGCCAGGGTCACAGTGTCATGTCTTTTAAAGCAAATAAACTGAACCCTCTCTATAAATATATTAACACACATTTCTTACAGTGATCTGGCTGATCTCTAATGACATCTATGGCATTCTTTCCACTATATGCACAGTACTGTACAGGAAAACCCTCCCCCTCCATAATGTACATATGCATCTGGGCACCCTCCCACCCTTTCCCCCAAATTCACTTCTAACATGCATTTTATGTTCACTTTACAGTTGTTCAGCACATCAAACGACACAATATTGTTCTAAAAAGAGAGCTGGGAGAAGGAGCCTTTGGGAAAGTCTTCTTGGCCGAGTGCTATAACCTCTCTCCGGAGCAGGACAAGATCTTGGTGGCGGTGAAGGTAAGAGAGTCTAGGATTTCCATTGTTAATTCATGGTTTCAACTAATGCTGTTTTTTTTGTAAATGATCCTGTTTGCCTATTCAGTAAGCCCAGTGTAACTCCCGTGATATATGTGCAAGGGCTCACAAGGCTGATGGAATGTCAAGACAATATGATATTTGATCTTGCTGTGGGTTATAAAATGAGAGCCGAGTTTCATAAAGAAAAGCGGGGGAAATGACAGTGTCACAATGGGGCAAAATCTTTTATGATCTATCTGAAATACGAGGAGTGAAAAATAATGGCAGAAGTGTCATTAAAAATACATGGGAACTCATGTTCGTATGTCTAAAAAAACTCTAAACTATAACCAGCTACATGACTAGGTTACACATGTAACTGCTAGTCAACAAAGAGCTATTCACAAAGGTTCATGTGGTTCTTAGTCAACTGCCAAAATTTTACAATATCACTTCCTGGCCTAAACTTTTGGGTAGAATTGTGGTGTGCTCTTAAGCCGCTGCTATGTTGAAATCCAGAAGTGACTGCATTTCAGTGCTGGAAGGGTAATTCTTGGTTATAGGTCTCCATTCTGCCCTTCCAAAGAAAAACCAATGGGAGGAGGAAAACTAAGGAAAAAACAGCAATAACTATGAAGTTGCTGATATCTGGAATTATTCTCCCCTTAGAGGGGAGGAAGAGTTTATCACCATCACAGAAAGGACCGAACTGTGCAGAGCCCCGTGCTCCAGAGGGAAATAAGGGGACATCCCCACTGATCTTGGGGCATCTGTACAGTAGCTAGGCTACTCCACAGGCACTCTTCTGCCAAGCGGCGAAGCTCCTGAGGATGGTTCCCAATCCCAACTGTGGATGTACAGTAGAAAACATAGTTAACTAATCCTCACTAATTTCCACTCCAAATTTTGGAGTCTGCTGGGGGCATCTTGTGAAAAAGGCAGTTCCTCTCCTCATACCCCCACCGTTGTTCTACCAAAACACACAAGGTTCTGAATGTGAAAAGGAAAAGCCCCATTAAGGTCAATGGGACTATTCATGAACGTAAGTTTTTGCAGAGCTGAGCCATGAGTTAGGGAACAGAAACAATACCACGTGACCCATTCACAACGAAACAACTATCTGCAAATTTTGAATATTCACGATCCATCCATAGAGTAAAAGATCCCAGCAGATCTTCTTCATGTAAATGTAAACAACAAATAGATTTGAGTAACTTGCAATGTGGAAGCAGGAAAGGAGGCTAGATTTGTCAAATGAATAATTTCTTGCAAACATTCTCTGATTTTGTTAAGCTCACGGGTCTATGGAAGCTTGCAGGTCTTTGCAGTAGTTTAATAAAATGGATGGAAAAAAGAAAATGTAGCCCTGAAAGGATATATCAGAGGCAGGGAGGTAGTGAGGGGTTAAAGATTACAACCTTAGGATAAGTGAATAATAACAATAATGCATAGCTCTTATATAGCACTTTTCATTCATTGTTTTGTGGAAGAGGTGAGATTGTTTTCTGACCAATTGATTAATAAATCCACACTTCCTCTCTTTTCACTCACTTAGCAGTGCAGTGGCGTAATCAGCACCTTTCCATTCTCTTACTCCCTTACTCCCTTTGTCAATCCTGAACGAATGGAGCCCAAAAGGGAGTCACTTCAGGTGCTGTTTAAATGCTGCCTGCCCACTCCCTTCTTTGCTGCTCTTTCTCACTGCTCTTTCTCACTGCAGCTCACAATAAAGAGTACCCAAGACTTTGAGGGACAGGTGTCTCCATGGATTAATGGACACAATTGTGTCAGTTCACAGCACCAGGACTGGTACAAGGCCTTATCACAATCTATACTTGGGGTAGTGCTTATTAGCCATCTGACTGATAACCAAGGAGAGAATCTAAGCCCCATGTTCCATGGCATAAGCTACCATCAAACTGAATCAATTAGGAAGAAATTTTTTGGGGGGCAGGCTATTCCCTAATTGCCCATTTGGGCGTTCTTACTCCTTTATCTGAATTATCCAAAACTGCCTGCTGTCAAAGAAAATGTTGGACTAGGGGGACCAAAGTTTTCACCCAGTATGGCAATTCCCGTGTTCCTATTAGAGTTTACATTCCCTTTACTTCTGTGCATATGATAGAGCAAGGTCCTGCTCCCACTGAGGTCAATGGTAAAGCTCCCATTGATTTAAGTGGGAGCAGAATTGGGCTCTGAGGGAAATGTATCTTGAGGCAAGGTTCAAAGTACAATTATGGTATTTCTACCTTTCAGAGTTGTGGATAATTTAGAAGGATTTCACACCAGTAAACCTAGGAAAACCCCTTTGGGACTGAGAACAAACTAAAAATGTTCCTGTGAAAAAGCTTCTACCATCATAATTGAAGTGCATATTTGGTGACAAATATGTCTATCTCTGGAGGATTTAGGCAGCAAAGAAACCGAGCAAGTTGGCCCAGGGGTGAGCATCTTCTCACCTGTGTGAAATTGTTGTCACAGTTTCTTTTCATTCATTGGAGGCTCCTCTGGATCTTTGACATGCCTTCTGCTGGTTGCTGAGCAACCATAACAGCATTGTGCATGCATGTTAAGAAATAGCTGTTCTTGTGCCTTATAGAAGGAATTGGGTCTGACTCAAAATACAGCACTATCCTTGTGGGTGGACAAATATTTTAAAGTTTGATATTGATTCAGCAAATGATTTCAGAGCTCAGAGATTCAGAAAAATCTGGTTGTAGATAAAATCATATACACATCCAAATATCCATGCGTCTTCTGTTGAAAATAATACTATTTTTTGAGCCAGTTAGGTTTCATATATTTTGACCTCTAGGTTTTTTGGACAGTGCACTGTGTACAGGATCTCTTTCTGTGTGCCAGATCCTATGCACAAAAGACTTAAGTGAGATGTAAATGGTGCATAAGCCTTGTACGAGCCCTCTGTACATGGGGGGGCTATTCAAGGCAGTTCCAGCGGGTTTGGTGAGTGGATGGAGGAACAGTCACATGCCCCCTCTATGCCACATTGCCACTCCAAACCACTACTGCAGACTTAGGGTTGCAGTACCCTCCCTAAGCCACTATCATGGGACTAGATCCATGGGCATAGCCTTGGATTCACTTGAGTCCACTAGAGTCAGATGGAGGGAATTCCTGTGGAGCACAAGTCTGCAGCTGCTTCCTGGTCCTCCTGAACCCATGGGGGTGGAATGGGCACACATGCCTCATATTATTTTGAGCAGCTGGATGTTTAAGTCTTGATCCTGATCTCAGAAACTCAGATGCACCTCACATATATTTTAGGCTGCGAGCTAGTGGTGTGATTCCTCTGTTTGTGTGCATGTCCTTGTGTGCTCTCTCATTAAGACTCAGGTGGGTTTGTATTTGGAATGGCTAAGCTGTGTTTCTGCCGCCACTACCGTGGTTATCCTGCTATTTATACAAGCTAGCACAAGTATGTGTACATGAGCTGGGGAATCACACCCCTCGCTCGTAGTGTAAATGTAGCCTTAGAGAGTCAGCTGCTGCAGTTGCATAGCCAGGCATGCGTAAGTGGAGTAGCTGATTTTATGACACAAGTGCCTGCTATTTCTGATATCAGGATTGAATCATATAGATGGCACTTTAGTTGTAGATTTTTGTTCCAGTTAGAGAAATTCTGCCTGTACAATACACAGAACCACAAACACAACACAAAAGAAACGTGAGGATTTTCAGCTCATCAGATCTCCCCAGTTCAGAGAGGTTTTTAAATCAAACCAGACTTTGTAGTAAATACACGACTTAACTTGTTGCATGGCATAGGGAGGGACGGTGAACCCAATTAACAGTGATAAGAATCTCATGGTGAAAGCTCAGTGCACTGTGAAGGAAATATATCTATAGAATTTTGTTATTAATAACATTAGTGGTAATAATAATTATAATGATAGCCAAACCCTCCAGTCCTTGCTTATGGGTAACCACTGTTCCCCCTGCTTTTGTGGGCATACATTACAGCTCCACTGCATAGTGATGCAGGGTGGGGGAGGATACCAGAAGTCATTGTAACAGGTTCTGCACCGTGCACCATGGAGCACAGACCCAGAAGGGCAATTTCCAAGATGTTTCATGAATGAGGGCTTGGGTTGGGTTAGGGGAAGGGAAAAGTGTGGCCAGTGGATCCATGACTGAACAGACTCTTATCTGTGACAATTCAGGGTGCAGCAGATGTGGGGTTTTTGCAACAGCCATGGAGCAGCTCTGCTGTCTGTGGGGAAAGATCCCTTCTTCCCCGGTTGACTTCAGGGGAAGTTTTGCATGCAGAGATTTGGCCTCTTTGTCACTAATAATGAATTCATCTTTATCTCAATTTCTTTAAGGCTCTTCTGTTTCCCCACTCCAGTGAGAACCAGCCAAATGCAGTATTCTGTGTCATTTGTATGTAAATTCTGTTTGCTTATTAATTTTTGCTCACCACCAGTATCTCCATGCACAAGTGTCAGCTCTCTCTAATGCAGTAAAGTTATTGTGCATGCTACATAGGGGGAAACATGAGGGGCAAGTTGGGGAGAAGTTCAAGCAACCCCCATGGTAGCAGAAACTCTCAAGTCGACCCAGGTTTTAGGCCATTATTCATTCTGCTGGTTGACGGAAAATGTGTAGTTGCTATAGCAACTGTTTCATCATAGGATAATTTTGCAGCTTCTCGGAGATAAAAAATAGTTTCTGAAACACACAATATGCCATCTTGATAGAACAAAGCTGTCAGCATTTTTACAATCTTCCCAAGGAAATGTGTGATGAGGAAGCACATATTTCCCCCAAATTTTATTTTTTAAATTAGTCCTCATAATTGCTTGTTTTTAAAAACTGTTTTTACAATGAATTATTTTTCGAGAGCTGTTATATTGACAATTAGTTGAATGAGGGCCCAACTACATTACAGATAAAATCATCACAGGAAACCACCTTGTGACGCAGTTGTCCCCTATAATTCTATTATTTGCTGTAGATTGGACCTTAGCTCTGTTTCTGTACTACTCTAAAGTCCTGAACAATCTAATAATGTGCTATAACTTGGTCCCATAATGTGGCTGTTCTGTGTCAGCAGATGGAACCTGAGTTTATGTTGCTATTAGATGACTTAGCTCCATATAATGATGTTGTATAACGGGTAGGTATTGCAGCAGCTAAAAGCCATATTGCACCTGTGAGAGATAGGGCAACTATCTGCAATATCTTCGGGGGACAATATTGTCTTAAGTGTAAATGAATGGCTTGTGTATCACTGTGAGCCAGGAATTGTATACATTCCATGAAGGGAGGATTAACACAGCTCTTCCATTAGTGAAAACAGTAGAGGATGATTAAGGCAAATCACTCAGGTTATTACACCTCCAGAAAGGTTCAAAGGATTCTCCAGAGACCAACAGGCAAAGAAGGGACTCTTGTATAAATAGCCTGATCTTAAACTGACTCGGGGCCTTCATTTCTGGTTCCTGATCTAAAGAGTGATATGAACTTGTAACCACAGGGAAAGCCCCATCGTGGGGTTTGAATGACTAGCACCTACTAGAGCTGTATGCTGCAGTTAGGGTGATACATGCTAAACTTTTTAATATGCATGTAGGTTTTTTGATTGTTTTGATATGCTTTCCCAGTAATGCTTTCACCTTAAGAACAAATGTGCTTGCTGAGAAGGAGGTATGTGGTGATTTGTAACTGCTGGCAGTACATAGTGCATAGCTCTATGAAGAGAAAGCAAAGCGTGAACATTGGTCTTTTAGGCAGATTGGCTTGCTGGGGCTATCACAAGGTAGATCAGGGAGCTGTGCAGTCTTAACAATCCTAGTCAGAAGGGATTGAGATGTGGGGCTCCACTGAAGAGAAGTGGTGGCAGGGAAGCCAGAAACTTTTAAGTGGGTGCCTTTGAGGGACCACAGAGGGGGAAATACAGGTGCAGTTACCCTGAAACTGTGACATCACCCTCTTCCGGTAATACCTGTGGGAGAGGGACACTTGTCTCAGAAAACACAATGAGGTTCAGAAATGCTCCTCTCAGGTAAGAAATGTCTGTGGGGTCATAGAGGAGGTAGAGGAGTGGTCTCCAAAATCTGCAGATCCTGGGATTTATGGGGAAGAAAACCCCCAACTTTGTAGAACCTTCAGGCTGGTGTCCAGCCTTTCTCTTTCCATCCCCCATCGCCCGCCCATCTGGTCCTTATTATAGTAGCATTTCACTTTTTTTAAAGTGAAATACATTTGGTCTCTGCTTAACTTTAAGCATGCGAGTATATGCATTGAACTCAAATTGAGTCTTTGATCGGGGCCTTAGTTTTTAAGCTGTTGTGCAGAGAGATGACCACCTATAAGTCTGCAAAATGCTCAACTCAATTTTGATGCCAAACAGCAATAACAACAATAAAACAACTAATTAAAACACCTACAATTATGCTAAGTATTTTAGGAGGACCAGTTCTTACTTCAAAGAACTTACAATACTCATAGGCACCAATTCCAGATTGGGGTTTTACACTAATGTAAAGCAAAAGAAACTCAGGCCCTTTGTCTACTGCTAAGATCTTCGGGGCAGGGACTGTGTTTTTGTTCTGTGTTTGTCCAGCACCTAGCAATGGGGTCCTGGTCCATGACTGGGGCTTCTACAAGTTACTGCAATAGAAATAATTAATACAGTAGAACCTCAGAGTTACGAACACCTCAGGAATGGAGGTTGTTCATAACTCTGAAATGTTCGGAACTCTGAACAAAACACAATGGTTGTTCTTTCAAAATTTTACAACTGCACATTGACTTAATATAGCTTTGAAGCTTTATTATGCAGAAGAAAAATGTTGCTTTTAACTATCTTAATTTAAATGAAACAAGCATAGAAACAGTTTCCTTACCTTGCCAAATCATGTTTTTTAAAACTTTTCCTTTATTTTTTTAGTAGTTTATGTTTAACACAGTACTGTACTATATTTGCTTTCTTTTTTTGGTTTCTGCTCTTCCTGATCATGTACTTCCAGTTCCAAATTAGGTGAGTGATTGACTGGTCAGTTCGTAACTCTGGTGTTCATAATTCTGAGGTTCTACTGTAATAATAAATATGTGATGGAATATAGCAGAGGAAATACTATAAAATCACAGGTCTGTACTTTACTTGGATCTAGATCTGATATTTATAACCAGTGACACCAAAAATGTATTTTCTCTGTCCCTGACATAGTACTGCACCCTCATCACCCCCCACCCCCACCACGTTCTTTATGTTTTATGTATCCCTTTCCATTTCTTCTCCAGACACTGAAAGATGCCAGTGATAATGCTCGGAAAGACTTCCATCGAGAGGCAGAATTGCTGACTAACCTACAGCATGAGCACATTGTGAAGTTTTATGGCGTGTGTGTGGAAGGTGATCCACTCATCATGGTTTTTGAGTACATGAAGCATGGAGATCTGAATAAATTCCTCAGGTAAATTCATGAAGGTGTTTCATTCTGCGTAGCTGATAGTGGGCAGTGTTTCTGAAACCTGGGGAGAGGGAAAGTGTCTCAGATCCCGGGCTCCAGCCCAAGAGAGAACCTCTGCACTGCTATTTTTAGCCCTGCAGCCCAAGCCCCATGAGCTCACGTCAGTTGACACAGGCTCTCAGTGCCGTGTTTTCTTTGCAATGTAGACATACAGTAAGAATGAAAACCTGATAAACACCCAGATAGTTCACATTTTGTGATTTTATGTCTTGCCTCATCAAGTGTTTTACCTATTTAGAAGTATCTTTAAATCATTTCTTTACATTTTTTACATTGTACCACATGGATTGTATTCCAGTTCCCGTGGCCATAGTTTTCCACGACTAATTCTGCGGATGGTGCTTGTTTATAAAACTTTGAGGTCTTGGCTAAAATGGGATCTGACTCCAAATCATCTTTGGTTTTGCAAATCCAAAGCTTGCCTAATGAAGTTTGGCAAAATCCAACTTATCTTGCGTTTCTTATTTCTCCTTAGTGCTGGGCCCAAATGAAGACCCTGGATGGAAACACCCCTGAACTTTAGGGGAATTTGGATCCAGATCTGCATTTTGCAGCCCATCCCCTTTTCAATCTCTGTTGTAAACTTGCAGTATTTTTTACAGCATTTCTCACCACTTCTTTTGCTGCAGAAAGGCATTTGAACAAGCTTTTCTTCTGCAAAAGAATACTTTAGGTGGGGCAAGCAAAGGGGAAAGGAAAATGCAATAACAACAGAAAGAATACATTAAACTCCAAAAATAAATCTCTCGTATTGGAGCATAAAAGATCTAAGGAGCAAAAGACAGTCAGTAGTACATTTCAAAAAAATCACTCTTTACTGTACTTGTGACTTATAGTATAGGGTAGAGAATCACATCATGTAATTTCTTAATTTATAAAAGATGAGCCAAAACTGAAATCTCAGATCCACATCTGAGATGGAAAAAAATTACAAGAATTTCAAGAGAGAGGAAAGTTTATTCCCAAAATCCACAGCTATTTTATGGCTCTGTTGCAGATTAGATCCAGGAATTGGGTTTGGGTTTGTTTCTTGATAGGAGAGTTCCACACTGGATGTAGGCGAAATCTTACAAGATAATAGACATTTGCAACAGTGTTTTTTCATGAAATTTCTACCTCTTGGGCCTGAAATCTCGTGAGAACAGCTCACAAGAATTTGGTGCTGTTGAATCAGAAATCAGACCTTAAAGATTATCCCTGATTTAAACTCAAATGCAAACCTCAAACCCCAGTGCAAACCTAATCTAGAACTAGATCCACACATTCAGCTTATCTCTGGAATTTATTATTTATGTTTGTGTTCCTGGATAGATGTTATGACTCAAATATAGACCTAAAGGCTTCAGTGCTTTTACACTGGTTTAAATTGGGTCCGAGGAGAGGATGGTAGAACTGAGAATGTGAAACTCAGTTACAGTAAACAAACTATTTCTTTTATTTTGAAGAGTATAATAACCATTTTTAACATTTACATGATTTTAGTACCATACTTTGTATTCTGCTGCTACTCTCTGCATATCCACCAGTTTATAAACAGCGACTGTATTTCACGATGAGCTATGAATGTCCCTTTAAGAAACAAGAATCTCATCCTAACCAGCAAGGTCACCTTAAGCTTGATTAAGTTTTTCAAAATTGGAAAAGGTCATTCTGTTGCTCTTTGTTGCCCTTGATTCTTAACTACACAGTATGGGGCTGGGGGAGAGGGCAAGGGCGGGGACACAAGAAAGCATATTTTGTGTTTCAAATGTATAGAGTTATAGAGTTTAAGGCCATAAAGGGGCCACCAGGAAACTAAACTATTATGTGCCCAGGCAGAAAATAGGTGTGACTGAGGTGCAACAATGCCCAAGGCCTCTGCAATGAAAGGGAATTGATTAATATATCCAGCTAATACCGGCAAGTGACCCACACTCCATGCTGCAGAGGAAGGTGAAAACCCTCAAGATCACTTCCAGTCTGACCTCGGAGAAAATTCCTTCCCAACACCACATATAGCAATCAGTTACACGCTGAGTATGGGTGCAAAAACCAGGCAACCAAACACCTGATGAGAAAATGCTCTGTGCTGACTCAGAGGACTGGCCCTCCCGATCCAGTGTCTCATCTCCAGCTGTGGCCATCTCTGATGCTGCAGAGAAAGGAGATAACCCCCCGGCCCCCCAAACATTCCAGAATACATTGGGGGGGGGTGTGAATGAAATCCCTTCCTGACCCTGTCAGGTGACCAGTTTAAGCCAGGAAGAATGAGCTTTTAGGAATGTAAGACATAAACCAGAAGGGAGCCCTGGGACTGTTGTGCCCTGCTACCCGCCATCACAAGCAACCCAATCATACAATTCCACTCATAAATTTGTCCACCTCTCTATTAAAAGTAATTAAGTTGTTTGCCCGCATAACTCCTATTGGGAGACTGTTCCAGAATTTCACTCCTCTGATGGTTAGAAATCTTCTTCTAATTTCCAGCCTGAATTTGTTCATGCCCAATTTATACCCATTTGTTCTTGTGCCAACATTGACCCTTAAGTTAAATAGCTCTTCACGCTTCCTGGTGTTTACCTCCTACCACCGATGTATTTATAGAGAGTAATCATATCCCTTCTCAGCCTTTGTTTTGCTAGACTAAACAAGCCAAGCTCTTCCTGTCTCCTCTCATAAGATGGGCCCTCCATTTTCCTGATCATCCTAGTAGCTCTTCCCTGCACCTGTTACAGTTTAAATGAATCTTTCTTGAAAATGGGTGACCAGAATTGTACGCAGTATTCCAGAGGAGGTCTTACCAATGCCTTGCACCATGGCATTAATACCTCTGTATCTCTACTGGAAATGCCTTGCCGGATGCATGTTTGGATCACATTGGTGACTCATAGTCACCCTGTGATCAATCAAAACACCCAGGTCTCTTTTTAAGTGACTTAGGATCCTAGGTTCCCTTTTCAAAAGTGATTTAGTCCATTAAGTGTAATGCGACTTAGGCCCACAAGGACAAGCTTTCAAAGGTATTTAGGTGTGTATGAAGATGCAGATGAGCTCCTAATGGTGCACAGAGGTGCTTTTGAAATCCCACTTGGTGCCTGTCTGCATCTTTAGGCACCTAAATACCTTTGCAAATCTGACCCATAACTCACTTCAGTGCTTTTGCAAATTTTACCCTTTATCTATAACAATACAGTTATGAATAAGGATTGTTCCATTAGGGGCCAATTGCTGAATCCTGTGTGTTGTCACAAAGGAAGCATTAGATAATACTAGTGATCTAGTATGGTAGAGTAATATTGCTAGTTCTTGATTTGACTCACAGTGTGCAGATTTGTAAGGATATGCAGTGATGTGCATCTGGGTATCAAAGATTGAAATCAACTCTTTACTATGTAGAGCTGCTATCATAAATTAATAGGTGCTGCCAAAAATAACTCATGGGCTAGCCCAAGAATCTGTTGGCCTTGTGCATGTACTCTATACACTAGTACATGCTGCCCCACATAATAATAAACAAGCACAGAATTTGCTCTTAAGTGAAAACATTTGCATAGGGGACAGCAAATTCTGCAAAGTCTTCCTGATAGTTTCCAGCACCTTGTTCCACCAGAGGGGTGAGGGTGTCCGATTAGGCCTTCTGATCCTACCAGTTCCAGGGATCTACTGGAGCCAGTGCCATCTGCATAGACGCTATGTTACCATCCTGCCTCCTTCCACCACAGCAGCTTGCCCACATTTCCCTGTTGGGATAGCCCTGGTAAATCTGACAGGGTTTCCCCAGTGTATAAGTGCCCCGGGAGCCTTTGGTTCCACAGTTAGAGACTGGCTATATGAACTATAAATCAGATTTTTTTCTCTGGGGGAGATATGCAAGCTACTTGCTTCACTTTTATGGCCCTTCACTGCCTATCCCCACCCTGTCTATAACCTCTTCTTCTGAGACATTGACGCCACCTCCACTCTGCAAATGATGCCAGTCTTGACTGCCTGTTTGTAAAATTTCAACATTAAAACAAGCTGGAATTGTAGCTGCTTATTAGTCATCATTTGAAATATTTATGTATTTGTTTATGTATTTGCTGATTAGATATTGTTTTATAACTCCTGCACTCTGGTTTTGAAATATCTTAAGTAATACAGCTTAGCAGATAGTATATGTGCTACATTGGGGCGGTTTTGTTAATAAGACGTATTTAGAACATAAAATGATTACGTTGGGACAAGCTGGTTAATCTGAACTTAAATTTGTCATTCCTCTCACATTTGCTACAGCTTGTACTGCAGATGAAAGGTTAGTTGTAATCAGTCTGTAAAAGAGCATCTATTTCTTACCCTGCAGCGCCACCCAAGGCTGTCAGGGGAAACTGAATCCAGAGTTTAACCAATGTACGACCAAACTGAGTATTGCTGCTTCCTGCAGCATAATGTCGTATTTCAGGACTAGGACCGCATCCTGAAGGTCAAAAGCTTCCCTGTGTGCACCGTTGTGGCATAGGAAGGATGATGTAGATCAGGCAGAGTCTATGCTACTGTCTCTTACAGCTGTGCATTGCTGGAGATGAGGATTTCATGATTAACTAGGAAGATAAGTAAGATGGGTTGAACATTTAAAAAATGCAGAAGTTTAATTAGAAAAGAAATATGTGGTGAAAGGCAAATAGTTTTCTAAATTAGTAAAGATCTGCAGCTTCCTTCATGAGGAGGCCTATTAAAAATCTGTGTGATGAGGATGTACCGTACTTTTCATTATGAATTCACATTTGGGTTTTAGCCTGGGATTTCACATCCTGCCTTTACTCCTTTAACTACCACCAGTTGCACAGCTGTCCATGCTCCGTGGCAAAACATGTGCAGCTAGCTTTTCTGCAGTGCCAGCTGCAGTCCCAGGAATGTGACAAACCTTCCTTCATTTAGCTCCCAGATCTGTCACTTCACCTGTGAAGTTTTTCTCCCTCCCAGCAATTTTTATATCATACTTCTGGTAGGTAGTATCATAATTTGATCTTGGGGATTTTGATTAATTTGCAAACCTTTTCCAAGCTCCTATACCCTCCTCCCAAGGATGAATTAAGGCTAAACATAACCCATATTGATCCAGAGCGTTTGTTTGGGGTGAGGAATGGGGTCTATGGGAAATCAAATCACTGAGTGGGAGAGGGTTGTTTAAAAAAAAGGAGGAGTGAGGGGAGAAGTTGGCCCATTTGGAAGGTCAAATCTACATATGTGGAGGGCAGGTGCTGCCATGGAGTAAAATAATGGGGCAGATTGAAGGAAGGGTATTCAGAATGTTGAAGCACATCAGGGTGGGGGATGATCAGGGCCCACTGACCTCTTTAGTCTTGCCTTAATTCACTGTTAGGGAATGGCGAGTAAAGCTTGCCCTAAAACAGTGTCAGTAATTACAACAGAGAAATTATATATATTTGGTTGTGCCACAACGAGCTATCAAGGGCATGATCCCTGCCCCAAAGAGCTTTGTAATTTCTCATGTGAATGGGCTGATCAGTTTGTGTTAAGGATTTGCTGTACTTCAAAGCTAACCTAGAACCAGTGAAAGAAACCCAGCTTTCTGATCTGGCATGGCTGTGCCAACTGGAATGAGTTTTGTGAACTGTCCCCTGTGCATCAGGTGGGATTCACCACCCATGAGAAAGTCAACAAAAGGCACCTGGGATTGGTGGAACTACTTCATGTGGATGGTAAATTAAGGGTGAAAATCTGAAATCATTCCTCTTATTTCCTTTTTGTGTTCCCCAGAGTAAAGTTAGCTCTCTCACCTTAAATTAAATAATAATAATAATAATAATAATAATAATTATAATAAAAACACGTGTGTCATGTCCCATCTCCCTGTGGAAGGGGATATTAGGCTTTAGAAAGAGGGAAGCAAAATGATGTTACTGCAGTGGCCTTTCACCTCTAGAGACCTAAGTATAAATCCTGTCTTTGATGTTCTCCTGCTGCCATACATTTGGAATAACTGGCAGCCTTTGCCCAGGAAAGGCCCCTGTGCTGGAACAGCAGGGGCATAGCAGATTAGGATGGGATGTAATGTTATTAGTTCCAGTTCCTTACTTTCATGAGCAATATATTCAACCACCTCTCCTCCTCACCCTGAAAGAAAGAAAAAACAGGGAAGGAAAAAAACACTGAGACAAATTCATTCCTACCACACATGAATTTAGCCCATCACCTTTAAATAAGCCACTATTACATTTTCAGATTCCCTAATGCCAACTCCACAGTCACTCAAGTTTATAAGTGACCTCTTATTTCATGAGCCCGTATTTTTGTGTGCTCAATGCAGGGCACATGGACCAGATGCAGTACTGATGGCAGAAGGCAACCTTCTAGCTGAGCTGACCCAGTCCCAGATGTTGCATATTGCCCAGCAGATTGCATCCGGCATGGTTTACTTGGCATCACAACACTTTGTGCATCGTGATCTTGCCACCCGGAACTGCCTGGTTGGTGAGAACTTGCTGGTGAAGATTGGAGATTTTGGAATGTCCAGAGACGTGTACAGTACCGATTACTATAGGGTAAGTGAACTGTCACTTTCAGAAGTAACTGAGGTCTTGTTCAGTCATCTTATCACATTGCTCATACTGATGCCACTTTTAAACTGGATTATCCGCACATCCTGGACCCTTAAAGAATTAGATATGGACGGTGAATCTGAGTTTTAAAGTTTGGTAAATTTGGAAGCTCCTGGCAAGAGTTGATGGAGAGTCCTTTTGTTTATGTATGCCTGCTTTAGTTTTCTTATTAAAAAGGTTTAAAAAATCCTTCAGAGGTCAGAAATTTGGCAAGTTTACTAGTCTGCAAAAAAGAAAGGGTATCTTTAAAGGGATGGTAGTTGGTCAAATTTGGCCCAACACTTAGGTATTATAAAAATGTGTTCTTACAAATGTCTAAGACTGGTGGATTGCTTGAATGGATATAACCTGTAGGCAACAGCACTGCACCTATGAAAATTATTTCAGTCAGAAAGAGACAAAGATTAAGGCAGAACCCTTTACTGGTGATATGCTCAGCATCCAAAAAGAAATGCCTCATAGCTGACGACAAGCATTTCCTGTCTTAAACTAATTGTGTTTGCTTTGTTTCACTCTGATGGTGGTTGCACTTCAGTGGCGGGCAAAGCAATCCTGGTGTATATGTCCATACGCTGTCCAATACGATTTTCATTGACATACATGGGAGTCAGAATTTATCTCAAGAGTTTAATTTTTCAAATTTGCAAAGGACTTTGAAAGCCTTATGGATAAAATGTACTGTATACTTTAATGATCAGTATTGGTGTTATGTGATAAATATTTCTGTCATCTCCACCTTAATTTAGCTGCTGATTCCATAAGAGGACAGAGCTGATTCTGCACAGTTGTTTGTGAGAGGCCTGAGAAGAGACTGTTTTTACATATGAGTGGGGCGGGCAGGGCAGGGCAGGCTACACACAGGAAATACTGTGTAGTATTTATATTTACTGAGTTGTTTTAATTAACAGCTGAGAACCACAAATTTTTTTGTTTTTGTTGTTTATTTCTTCCTTTTTTCAGTGGGTGAAACCTAGCATTTAGTAAACATATAACCAGATTTCTGTCACATTTTGTCTTTGGGAATCTGCTATTTCAAGCTATTTGATCATTGTAATATAAGAATGACATCATTTCAAAACTTGAAAAAACATGTACTGTAGTGGTTGCTGGCTATACAGCAGAGCCCTGTTTATCAGATCCAATTGGGACCGGGGCCAGATCAGATGATCAAAAATTCAGATAATCCGGAAAATGGGAAAGTGCGAGGCTGCAGTGCCGTCTAGCGGCCACAGGAAAGATCGCCTGCTTCTGGACGTGTATGCACTGGATGTTCAGTTATTATGGAGAGCCGGATAATGGAAAGTTGGATAAACAGGGTTCTACTGTATTTTTTTTATATCAAAGAGGATTACAGCAGGGGATTGAGAATCAGGATTTGTGGAGGTTCTTATTTACATCTAAAATATCAACACTACTTACTGTGACTCAGGCAAATCACCACTCTGTGCTTCGGATCACCCCATCTGTAAAATTGGTACAAGTGAACTTATTTACCTCACAGAACCATTGTGAATCTTTATAAGGTATGTTTGTAAAGCATGTCGACAACCTTAACTAGAAGGTGTACTATATTTTCAATGCCATTTTTCATTATAAACACCTTTGTTTTACACTTCCTCTTGAACAAAAATTGATGATTCCAAGCTGCAGAAGGGCAGATGGGAAAGGGTTGGAAACATGGCTCTAATGCCATCAACCTCAAATGGGGCAAATCCAGACTTGGCACAAGTAGGTGGAACTTTATTGACTTTGATAGAGTTTTGCACACTTACACTATGTCTGAATTTGACCCACAGTGCATGTTCTTTTGCCATATCTGTACTCAGGCAAAACTGCCACTGAAGTAAATGGGAGTTTACACAAAGGGCAAGATCCCACCCTGGATGGCCCCAGGCCTGCAGAGAGCACAGGCCACATAGCAATTGGAGTTATCAGGAGGAATTCTGGATGAGTCAGGAGGAAAAGTGAAAGTAAAAGAGTGAGTTGTGCAATAATAAATGTGGGTATGGAATGAATGAGGAGGGAAAGCAAGTCTGTGGAGAGGGATGAGTGACTGAAAGGGCAGACAAAATGTTGATGGCAGCAGAACAAATGGGGGATAGGGTAGGGAGAGATTCTGCCTATGGGCCAGATCCTCAGCTGGTATAAAGCAGCATGGCCCTGTTGATGTCGATGAGCTATGCCAATTTACATCAGCTTAGGGTGGGACACACAGATGTTGCCCTTGAGCTTGGGCAGTCATTTCTTCTGCACACTGAGAAGAAGCTCCGTTGCTCCACACCCAGCAGTCTGTGGGCAAATGCAGAAGAGGAACATGCCTCTCACCTCACCTTTCAGACTGTGGTAGCACGTGTGGCACTGCTAGTAAGGATCAGGGACTACGTTCCCCAATAAGATTCTGGCCAGCCCTGCCCAGAGACATGTGGGGCTAGTCATAATGGGGTCCTGAAAGGATCAGGTCAGTAGTGATTTGCCAGAGGGCTGCCCAGAGAATTACGGCAGTGGCGGGGATGGATAGTGACGCTGCCATAGATGATGTTGGGGTGCCTCTGACATCTGTTTATAGTCAGGTAAGTCTTTTTAACAGTTAAAGTTTAATTAGAAGTAGGGAGATGATTCTTCCCCTTCGCTTGACAGTTATATCAACAGCTAACTGGAGGGATTTATACTGCTCCAAAATGCACTGCAAGGAATGATTTGGCGCTTGCCAAAATCCACACAAGTGGGTATTACTCTGAGACAACCCCCCCATTGGTCAATCAACTGAGATTCTAGATTTGATCAGAGAGGATTGTTTTATGTTTGTTTAGTTAAATGAAGATGGTCCTCAGCCCTTGCACACTGTCAGATTGCTAATGGCCTTCTGCACTGTGTCAGTGCAGTCATACAGAGATACTGCAGGGATGACTGTGGAGAGAAATAACGGTTAGCTATTGGCTAGTGTGTGTGCAGTGTGGCATTGGCTGCACAGGCCTTTATTTATTTATTTATTTCGGGGTCTGTCAGGAATCTTGGTGGAGTGGGGGGGAGCAAGATAATTTAATTTGCTAGTACAAACGCTAACGTGTAATGAAACTGCAATAGTTTTCTAAAGCCAGACCAAATGAGCCTGAGGACACAATGAAATTGCAATGGCTTTTCCTCCCCAGTGCCGTCACCCACCCAAGTCAAAATAGGACGACTAACAAGCAGTTAGTTTGTCACCTGCTTTAAAGAGCTCTGCTGACACTCTGCAGAATTACATTCCATTTATAGCAGCACGTCCTTGCATTGATTTGAAAGAGTCTGTATTTCACAATGGTTGGGGGCTTTTATTTATTTTGCTGGTGTCTATTTTTTGTTGCTCACGCTCTCATCCCTTAAGACTTGGGGTTTCCTGTTTTTCTTTCTGACATCCATTTGACTCATCCGCACTACTCTGTGACATGCTGTAGTAACATTGGATCATGGTTACAATCACTTTTCTGCATATTCATTCCTGTACTCAGAGATATATTTCAAACTATTTTATGCATCCACTTCAAGTTTGCAGGTACCTGCTCTGTACTTACATTTAATATACTTTTTTGTTTTATTTATTATAAACAAGAAAATAAGCAAGGAAGGTCAGCTTCTCACAGTTTCAGGAATAAGCTAACATGGATTTGTTTTAAATATAATGCCATTCCAAGCTAATCAGAGATTTGCAGGATTGATACAGTGACTCTGGTGAAATCCTTACTGCATTGAGATCCATTGAGCATAGGTGTTATGTCATTGACTTCGCTGGGATCAGAATTTCACCCTCTGTCTTTATATGTACTTGTACAGCACAGTACACAGACAGGCCTTGTTCCTCATTTGGGCATCTATCAATAAAATATTAAAGACTAGATTGTGATTAGCCCTTATGCAACCATACAAGGCATAGGGAATGAAGTAAGAACTTCTCTTCCCCACCTGCACAGCCCACTAAAGAGCAAGTCAGAACTGCAGACCCATGTTCAAAAGAGCACAGGAGCTGTTACTGAATTGTTCATGCTTTCTCAGGAGCACCTGCCCAAAAAAGGGTGGAAGGATCAGAAATTATTCAAAGCCATAGCAGCTAATCTGGCTGGCCATGTAGTGGAGCATATACAACACTCTAAGGGTATGTCTACACAGCAAAGAACAACTCGCGGCTGGCCTGTGCCAGCCATCTCAGGGTTTCAGGACCCAGGGCTGTTTCATTGCTGTGTAGACTTCCAGTCTCAAGCTGGAGCCTGAGCTCCAGGACCCTCCCATCCCTGCAGGTCCTATAGCTTGGGCTCTGGCCCAAGCCCGGAAATCTACAGAGCAATAAAACAGCCTCTCAGCCTGAGCCCCACAAGCCCAATCTGGCCACAGGTTTTTCCTTGCTGTGTAGTCAAACTTGAAAAGGGATGTCACAAATTCCTCCCTCCCTTGAGCCCTGAGGAGCTTCAAAGGCTCCATGCTAACAGTATAATCTAGTGTTTAATACAACAAGAACAACAACAATAATATTTAATAATAATAAATCTGTCAGGTGACATGGTTTCTCTGGCTTGACTTTGAGTGAGTCACATAAAAGTGATCTGCAAAGGCCAAAAAACAGGGCTTGGGCCATTTTTGTTTGTTTTGATGTTTAAAGAGGGCCAGGAAGACTTTTGTAAAAAAAAAAAAAAAAAAAAATCTGTTTTTTTCCCCTTGTTTGATATTTTTCATTTGACATTCAGGTCTTGTCTAGCCTAGTTGTGACTGGAGAACTAGTGAAACGATATCACGACTCAAAAAGCTGAGCAAGTGGAAATGGGAGCAATTTTTAAATAAAACTATAGAATTATTTGGGGTTTTGCTTTGTCTATTTGTTTTGTGTTAACTCCTGTTTAACTCCTATGGTAAATGAACACATTGGACAAAGGACACCTTTGTTAAAGATTAAATACTGCCTATCCCTTCAGTTAATGTGCAAGAACTCAGTACCCATATGAGACCTCAAGAAAGTTCTCCCACAATGATAAAGATGACCAGACTTGACATTCCTGATATTTCTGTGGTAAAAATCAAACAGATTTTAAAAACCCAACAACTCTCTACATCATAAAAAAAACAACAAAAAATAAAATCCCATTCAAAAAATCCTTTGCAGGTCATCTTAATCCTTGAAAGTCCTATAATTCTTAGCAAATACTATAAGAATGGGCCAGATTCTGATCTCAGATATATAAGTCTAAATCCAACGCAACACCCTTGAAGTCAGTGGAGTTAAGCTGGTTTTAAACTGGTGAAACGGAGACCAGAATCTGGCCCAGTTATGTATAGTTATTCCTTAGAATATGAGCCTGACTCCTAGCATTGTACAGCGTTCAGTTCCTGGCAACTGCCCATTATATGCTTTCTGGTGACTCAACGTGCAAACTATTTGTAAAAGATAATGCTAGTAAAATAATCACCCAAGGGTGATCTCACTAAGCCTATTTCCAGGACAAAGTGCATGTTTGTAAAGAGAATTAATGTATGACAGCAAGATGCTAAAAAAAAGACAAAGTTGGGGTTTATATCTATTTGAGCTGTAACTAGCCAGGCTAGCACCAGAGCACAAATGTTTACAGCCAGGGACAAGTGTCTCTCTATTTGAAAATGGCAGTAGTGGCAGACACCTCTCTACTGTCAGTACACAGCTGTTTACCCATGGGGGTGAGTTTGGCGGAGGCTGCACAGAGGAAAAGCAAGAAAGAGCTGTGAGTCAAGCAGCTTGCCAAGGCATCTTCGTAGGTGTGTGTATTGAGTTGTCACAGTTTGAAGGCTTTTTATTAGCTGCTATTTCAGCATCTAATGCTCAAATGAAATTATCTCCTTCCCTATAAGGTCTTTTCAGCTTTGCTCCTCTGTCATAGACCAACGTACACATTGCATTGCGCAAAGAGCTAGAGTGTGACAGAGGGCTCCGATAGCCCTGGAGTATGCACACCAGTGTGCAGATGGTTTCACATAACTGATGATAATCCTATATACTGTAAATAATGGGCCAGCTAAATTAGTGTAAATCTGGAGTATCTCCCTGAAAGTCAATATAGTTACTTTGGTTTTACACTTGTATAACCAAGACCAGAATTTGCACTAGAAGATTTTAGATGATTAATGTGAGCTTTCAGGAGGACACCACTATGACTGTTATTAGGAGTTTATATACAACAGAGTAGAGTCATATCCTGGTGGCCAGGTTTAGAGCTGGCACACTTGGGCACAGATCCCTTGCCATTCATGGAGCTGCACTGACTTGTGCCAGGGCTGAATTGGTTTTGGATCTCTGTTCATTCACAGATGTGGTAATGTCTCAAATACTGGTTTACATGTCAGCTTTGCATAGGTTGAACAGGTTCATAGACTTGGTTTTTATTTCTGTTTCCATCTGTTCTCCATTGACACAGACCATACACAGTATATCCTAGGAGGAGAGCCCAAGACTGTTTTGCAGAGAGCTTCTCTCTTTTTGCCTCGTAATCCTGACTGAACACAGTTGGCTAGAGGAAGGAGTGTCACATGTCCAGAGCCTTTAATGTGCTATATCTAACAATGGCAGGCCATTATAGTACAGAGATATTATGGATGCTAAAGTAAGAGAACACAATAATAAACTCATCTCTGTCTGGGCTTGTGTTGATCATCTGAGTTTGACCTATTGTATTTTGAAAGATCTGGGTTTTGGATTTCATGATGTTGGTGACTTGTCATTTCAGGAGCTTAAGAACTCTATCACACAATTCCTTTGATTTAAAAAGGAAAAGAAACCATAGACAGACATCTGTGAGGCTGATACGATACACAACTGATTTTGAATGAGTAATTATGATATATATGCAGTATTTTAGAAGACACATCACATTTTCAAAACCATAAAATGGCACATGCAAAATGCGCACGCTGACCCACTGCAAATGTAATAGGGAGTGTTGTGTCTGAGTGCTACCTGCCTGCACAGTTATTCATTTGTGTGCACAAAGTGGTTTTTGTGCACAGACAAACATGCATTTTGTGGGCACAATTTAGGCAGGTAGAGCCAAATCCATCCTTGGTGTAATTCCATTGTCTTCACTGGACAATTCCATTGTCTTCACTTCACTTCAGGGATGCATTTGGCCCCTGGTTTAGAAAAAATAGATCATCAAATGAAAGTTTTTTAAAAATCATGATGAACAAATTTGTTTTGCTTAATTCTTAGACCACTAGCTCATTATGAACTTGAAAATTTGAATCAAACTCTAACTTTACTGGCTTATATTCTGCTTAAGGACTCTTAAAAAAAAAAGTTGAGGGACGGCAGAGAGAAAAATAGGGTGAAATATAGGGCTGAGTAATAAACATAAAATTCTAAAGTAATTGTGGCAAATACAGTGGGCCTGATTCTGCTTCCAGGTATTTGATTTTCCACTGGAGTTGGGTGCCTAACTGCCCTCTGTGTCTTTGAAAATCTCCCTGTACACTAGGTTTACACTAGAGATGGTTGTCCATGAGGCACCACAGTGGCTCAGCTATGCAGAGACAGCAGTCTAGGGTAGCCAGGAAAGGGGGGAGGCATGACACACCCAAACTACAATTCCTATGAGGCACTGTGGGCAAGTACAGAGACTAATGTTTATATAATGTTTGGAAATGTAAAAGAATTTTGTTTTGATCAAAAATGTCAAAACATTGTGACATTCCCAAACTGAAAAATTTTGGAACTTTTTTCTTCCACTATAAGTTTTGATATTTCTACTTTTTGTTCCAATTTTGTTTGAAAACAAATGTCAAAATCAGAATTTCCCAAGGGACATAGATTCCGGTTTTGATCAGTTCTGTTTTGCACCAGTGTAATACCATAGCTTTCAATGAAGCTACAGCCAATTGACACAAATAAGAGAAGAATCAGACCCAGTATGTATACTGTGTGTAGGACATCCACCTGTGTCAACTTATCTTTTGGGGGATTCTTAGCACAGATGTCCATTTACTTAGAGTATCTTTTTAAAAAACGCATTTACAAAATTAAATCATCCTTAAAAAAACAAAAGCACACACATGGGTCTAAATTGGAGCAAAGCAATGATTCACAACCTGAAATTAGTTCTGTGAACCCTAGAGCTGGAGAAGCTTGGAAAATCCTCATCAGAAAGTCTGCCTGCTGCCAGTAAATAGGAGCCAGATCCTGGGAGGTCCTCAGCACCTCCTTGGGGGTGCTGGAAGGCCTTCACTCTTATTTAAGTCCTCAGCATCTGACAGGACTATGCCTTGGATCAGAAATCTTCTCACCACAAACCAAAACTTGCTGCACATTAGTTTATAGGAGAGGGAGTTGTTTTCATATTCTGCTTATTGAAGACAATGGAAGTTTTGCACTGATTTCAGTAGGGCCAGGATTTCACCCAGGGTCTTTCAAAGCAAATTTTCAATCAATATTTACTTCTCATTCTCTGGAGGATGTGGACATAGATTGCTATGAGGAGTGACTCCTATGGTACCTATTCCTGGACAGAGTACAGACAGAGAAAACTTAGATCTACATGCACACCACTTATAGCATTTTGTAATTGTGGGGATGGGCAAGGTATAAATAGATATCAAAAGAAAGACACTGTACAGGAATGTATGTACTTACTCCCATAAGCATTCATTTGGGCTAGCAATCTGGAAAATGACAGAATTTAGGGGGTTAACAGTCAGAGTTGTTCACTTTGTGTGTTGTACAGCATGGAAAAAAATCTGGGAACAGCGTGGTAATAAAATCCGTTCCTGAGGGATCAAACCTCTCTGAGCCTTTCCACCACAGTCAGGAACTGGAATGAGCTCATCACTACTGCAGAACACTGATGCACCTTGTGGGAAATTGGCATTGCCTTCCAAGTGAAGTGGACACTGCAAAGAAAGGCCATCCAGAGAGATCAGGAGGAAAGGGAGGTTTCTTTTGAGAGGTGGTCACTGAGCAGCTCTCAACAGAATCTTCATTAGCCTCCAACAGGGGGGCTTTTTTATGCAAATAGCCTCTCTCCTTGAAATAGGGAAAGCGGTTGCTAGGCAGTTTTCCTAAACAAACATTTTTTCCTGGTCCAAGGACAATGGGGACATTTCTGCTAACAGAAGTGAAGAAGTGTGGAAAAGGAACAGTGATGATTAAACTGAAATATAATATGTAAAGGGGATGGCTGGAGGTGGTGAAGGGACTGTGTCAGCTAGTAACACAGCAGAAGCCTGCAATTCTGACTCTGTAGATTAATACATGAGTATAAAAAAGCTATTAACAGAGGAAGTAGAGGGTGTGTTGTATAAAACTAGGCTTATTCTCTTCACTGTAACAATTTTTGACTCACTGGAAGAGCAGGGACCCTGTAACAAACCCCTGCTTCTTATCTGGTGGGACTATACTTGGCAGAATAAGTCACAGGTACCCAAATTGCATGTAAATAGGGCCTACTACCCAAGTATACTTTAAAAAAAGAAAAGGAGTACTTGTGGCACCTTTGTTTTACTTGAACTCTTCCTGTTCGACCAGTTGCCCAGGGGCCTTAAGAAGGCCCTGTCCTGCTGTTTTTCTTTACCAGGTGACAACTTTTAGGAGAGCAACTGTTGCCCCCTTGTTCTTGAACATTTAGTGGTCCTTACATATCAGACTGCCAGTCAATCAGTGAAAACACTGCTATCCAGGTCTCAGTATTCCAAAAGACTTGTAATATGGATCAGCCCACCTCAGCCCTTCAATTTTGCTTATTTTTAATACTCTGCATACAATATTTTAGAAGAGATGTAGGTGTCAACAGGGTTCTGAGATTGTTTCTTCTTTTTCAGTAGCCAAAAGAAAATGTGAAAAAGTATCAATGACCCTTATGCTCCTCCCTTCCCTCCCGTGGACTGGAGAAGAGCAAATCCACAGAAAAAAGTCACAGTGAGCTCCTGTGGAGTGGGGCTTGCTTTCTTTCTTTCTTATAAGGTCATATTGCAGAGAAACACTCTAAAGAAGAATATCTAGTTACCTAGTTCAGTGTCCTCAGTTTTACCCTCAGAAATTACTACCTGTTTGTCCCTTAGTGGCATCCTACACAAAACTGCTTCTCTTCAGGTTCATGAGTAGTTTATATTCCAAAGGAACCTATATGAAATTTGATTTACAACCAGGCTATGCCCCTATGTTTAAGTTCAACTAACATTGAGCCCAATTCTGAACCACTGAAGTCAATTGCAGTTTTGCCATTGACTTCAGTGGGAGCAGGCCAACTGAAATGTTAACACAGAGGTACCAGCCCTGAGAGATCATGCAAGTGAAGCATCTTAAAATATTTCCTTACTAAATAATGCAACTTTGTGCTGCTCTCTGATTAGACATAAATATTATCTTTCCAGTTATCAAACTATTCCCCCAAATATGTTTGTGTGGGTCAAAAGTTTAACATGCCGAGTAGATTAACTTTCGCTTTATGTTTATGGAGGCATAACTCTGCTAGTGCTGCCTTCGCTGAGGGATCTGGTTAGCTTTTAAGTTGTATTTTAACTCTTGATGTGACCCAGAAGGATTCCTTTTTAACCTACTGTGATATTTTTAACCTGTTTGTGAAAGTAGTAAGGAAAAACAGATTTGAATATGGTTTTGCTCCTGGAACTGTTTTCAAACCTGTGTTCTCATATGTATTACCGGGCCAAGAACCACGTGAAAATGAATTGCATCTGAGCTAGAAAGATGGCAAATTGTATGAAGTCAGAAATGTGTTTGAGACTAATCTCCTTTCAGAGAGTTATGGCTGTACCATCGTTCCAGAATTGTGTCATGAGCACACTAAGGCCCCATGTCAATTCTACAGTGGGAAACTGAACAATGGCTGACAAGAGTTTTCAGCAATATGTATCCTGTTAGTGGTAAAATTGTATAACTGATAGTGTGGATAGGACCAAACCATCTTCAGCCCCATTATAGAAAACGTTCTTCTTGACAGCTGTGTGCTGCCAATTTTTTTAACAAGGGGTTCCTACATTATTGTCATCCACAAGCACTCAAAAGTCATGAGTCAGGCACCCCCAAAATCATTGGATTGGCTTAAAAATCATGAGATTTTAAAATGAATATATTTTGGAATCCCCAGCCCCCCTTCTCTTTCTTGAGCCATAACTATGAGGGCTAGAAATGCCTTTAAAAAAAAAAAGAAAAAAAAAAGCAAGTTAAGAGTCTCCCTGAGGGTACATCTACACTGCAAAGAAAGACCCATGACAGTGAGTGTCAGGGCCCCAGGCTACAGACTCAGGCTTGTGGGGCTCATGCTATGATGCTAAAAATAATGTAGATGTTTCAATCGGGCTGGAGCTCAGGGAGCTCTGAACCCATGTGAACAGAGTGAATCTTAGAGCCCAGGCTCCAGCCCTAGAGGGAACGTCTACCCTGCTATTTTTAGCACTGTAGCGTGAGCTCCGTGAGCCCAAGACAGTTGAACCAGGCTCTGAGACTTGCTGCTGCCAGGTGGTTGTTGTTGGTTTTGTTTGTTTGTTTGTTTTGCAGTGTAGCTGGGGTTGCCAACCCTCAAGGATTGTCCTGGAGTCTCCAGGAATGTAAGATTGATCTTAATTAAAGATTATGTCAGATGATGGAACATCCAGGAATACGTCCAACCAAAATCGGCAACCTTAGTGTAGTCCTACTCATAATCACACAACTCTAGGAATAGGGGCTTTAGGAAATACAAATATTGTGAGACTCATGATTATATAGTGAGTGCTGGTAACCGGCTCCAATGAACTTTTTGTGAATCTCTTTAACAACACCGTTTATATCCAAGAAACAAACTACATATTATTTTTAGATAGTAAAGAGACTTTTGAAGATAAGTGGACCTTGGAGCTGAAACAGTTTAAAATGCAAAATATTTACTATGATCTCGCTTTACGTATTGAAAATGAATATGATGTGTAGCCTTACAATTCCTGCTAACAGGCAAAAAGAGTCATGTATATTCTCATAGGGTAATCCTGGCCAGTGTTGAAGTCATGGCAAAACTCCCACTGACTTCAATGGGCCAGAATTTCACCCAGAAACCCTGTGAATCACAAAATTTTGTTTTTGATGGTATTAGTTCTGTCTACAACTGTGAGTTTAATAGATACATTTAAGGGGGGAAAAATCTCCTTCAGCCTGTGGTAAAATCTCCATGCTCCAGGACCCACGCACTTGCAGAGGGAGGGGGAAGAGGCCCTGGGGAGCATATTCATGTGTTTTCCCATTTTAAACACAAACACTTTCCCACAACCAACTAGGAAGGGAGACAGTCCCTCAACAGTCCCATAAGGCCAAAAAAAAAAAAAACCCAGCTTTGCTGGAAATGGTTAGATTTTCTTTCTGAAAACTATACTTTGTATACTAATGGATAGCACAGTTTTCAGCTAATATATTATTTGAAATGAGTACATCTTCCCCCAGGGAATGTTTTGAAAATACCTTCCATTTGGCCCATAAAGAAAAAATAAAATTTCCCCTTAGAATTATTTTTATAAGCTGCAGGGATAACTCATTGCTAGAAGGCTTGATTTAACAGGATCCAGAGAAAGGGGACTCCATCAGAGCAAGGAAATCACCCCAGCTTTCCTTTCATTTTGGTGGTTGAACTTTATGCAGAAAAAAAATAATTAACTAAAGATATTTGGAAAATCTCCAATAATGAATCAATCAGGTTGAAGTTTGCAATTGTTTCACAGACAGTTTACAAACAGAAAAAGAAACAACATACATCAAATAAATACATATTATTTGCCCGTATCTCTGTACTATCAACCTTTCTTAGGATTCTGCTTAACTGCACAAAGTAAAATGCAATGTTATCTTAAGAATAAATCTCCTTTGCAAAATGGTTTAACAGATGCCTGACGTGATTTTTGGTGCATACATTATTTTGTAAAGGGCAGATGATGTGCTGAGTTATCTTCCAGAGTTTGTTCTATTTAAAGTTCTTTTGCAGTGGTTTATATGATGAGATTTAGTCCAGTGTAACCGGTTGATGATCTCTCTTTAGAAGATTTTTTCTGCTCGTGAGTTAGATGAGAGGCAGGGTCCTGAATTCTTGGCATTATATCATATGCATGCACTGTTTGTGTTTTGGATTTTTCAAGCAACATTTTAAATCATCTTTAGCACAAGAAGACATAAAGAAAAAGAGAGATCAGAACAGATATAAATATTTCATTTCACAGTATGGCAGAATAGCTTGTCTTATCTGCTACCTTTTAAAGCACCAGTAAAAAAGTTAGATTTCTGGGAGTCTTTTTATTTTGAGTTTTTAGGCCAGGTGAATTTCCCATATCCACTTTGACTTCCTCACATATTCTAGAGCCAAACTCTTTTGCCACAGAGGACTTTATTGGAGAAGAGAATCTAGCGCTGAGAGAGTCTTTGGGAGAAGTATATTTGTGTTATAGGAAAGCCAGTGCACAGAGAATGAAATGGAAGGCCAGCATGAGGCCTAAACACAATTTATGTCTACAAAATAAGGCTTGGATGGATTTTATTGCCTGGGCCTTACATTGTCCCTCTGCAGAGGGGTAAATTTCACCCAAAATGACTGGCAGGAGACCAATGGAACAACTCCTACTATTTGCATACACTCACATGTGCATACAGACAAAACTATGGTCTATTAATCATGTTTGGAAAAACTGAGTTTTGAAAAACAAGTGTTTGTGTGGTAGTTTTGAGCTGGACTAAATAGTGAGTTTGGATCTGAGTGTCTTTGCCTATTCCTCCATCCCATGCATTATTAAACCTACTGCTTTCTGTCTTTCTTGTCTTTATTATGTAGGACAAAGAAATAGGAAGGGGAAAGTGAGGTTGTATAACAGATACAACTATATTAAGTTCAATAAAAAACTTTAGTGCAACTTTAAGATTGCACTGTTAAAATCACAAAAAGATCGGAAATGCACAGCAGTGTTTACTCAGTTATACTGCAGATCCTGAGATATAGTCTATGATATGAACCGTAATATATCAATGTACACATTTAATCAGAAAAAAGGAATACAAATGCTATATGCAACGCATCTGAGTTACATTTCTTTTGGAATTTTAATTAATAGCTTTTTCTGAAGTTTTGTGATTTTAACGAGTCAGTCTTAATCTTGCATTATTTTACATTTAATTTCATAGGAGTTTTTTAAATAAAAAGCAGTACAAATAAAAAGGAAGAGGAAAAAATCTGGATCATTTTGGCTTACAGAATTTATTAACTCCTTGTTCAGCATCTATTCGGCTTCTGTTGATTAATAGCTTCACATTATATTTTCAGCTCATTTAGCATCCAGATATTTGGGTACAAATGCCAAACTTGTTCTACCTATCAAATCTTCTGAGTATTTTTTTCCCTGATGTGTCAGATTATTTTGCACACTCTGACTGGTATCTGGAAGTGCATTTTTAAAAGGCTGACTGCATTGTTTTAAAACTCAAAAAAGATTTGATTCAGGTGTGGATCATATTTGGGTGCAGTTTCAAGAATGGGTAAAGTATTTTATCTGAATCTATTTGCTCCATCTTTAGTTCTAAAAAGGAAATTTGAATGAGACATTTTAAAATTTGGGGAAGACCACTTAAATAAAGACAGATCATGAGATAAATTCCCTATTTATCAGTCTGTCCACTACTCTGAACAGCTAGACAAATTCTCATGGAGAATAATAATTTCTTAGCTTTCACCAGAGCAGCTGGTGCCCTGGTATTCAAATCCAGCGCTGACCCTTGTTTGACTCTCAACTCTGACTTCTGCTCCAAATACTAGACCTTGCTTCTTATGTCTTGGACCTGATACTCTGAGAGAGTTGGGATCTAGTTTTGGATTCCAATTGTGTAGCTGGAAGCCATCTATAATATTGTTATGGTTCTTCCTGATTAGGGTCAGACACAGCAAACATTGTTTAGTCCTTATCTTTTTCCACTCTCCCTGATATATCATAAATATTGTAAATTCAATATAAAATGTCAAAGGATGAAAAGACGTAGGAAAGCTCTTCTTATGCTCTGTCTGTATCTCACTTCTGATTTCTTCACCTTATCATTTCTTTCAAGCAGCGGGAAGAATTAAACTTTATTTTTTCCGTCCATTCCCTCCGTGAAAGGTGTGCATGGCTTCCACCCAAGACAGGGTCGGCACAATTCCCGCTATCTCAGCTAGGGAGAGTTCTCTTTCCACTCACCTCACAGAGATGCTGCCACAGCTCTTGAAATATCATGTGGTAGGAATGTAGGAATTACCATACTGGGTCAGACCAGTGATCCAGCTAGTCTAGTAATGCACAGCATAATGCACTGTTCAGTGTGTTACATGTCTCCTTCTGGGTTTGGTCTACAGAGGCTGTGAGTCTGTTGCAGCCGTAGCTACAGAGTTTGTCTCTCTAGCTCAATTTCTGATGATTCATACTTTTAGCTCTGGAGATCCCCGGTCAAATCCCCTGTGTATTGGCCAAGATGGTCACCATCACACTAGCGTGGAGGAGGCAGGGGCTTCCGGGACTGGGGATTGCAGGGAGGCTCCCTGGGCTGAGGGTCCTGGGATGGGGTCGGTATAAGGGTGTATGGACCCTGGTGGGGGTGGTCAGGCTGGTGGCGGGGAGAATGCCTCAGATGGGAAGAGGAGGGTCAGGCTGTTGTGTGTGTGTAGGTGTCCCATGTGAAAAATTTTAGGGGATGTTCCTGGCACCAATCCTTCTCCTGGATAAAACACCAGCAGAGGATGTAACAGATATTAAACTGAGACTGCTTTTGATCTTATTCAAAAGGTTGATGTTTTCGTCTCAGTTCACCTCTCCCTACCACAACCAGAAAAGCTATCCTGTATGAAGTCATGATGCAGGCATTTATCTTGAAGTCAGCCTCATAATTTTATCATTTTTCTTAGTTCTCAGACTCGGAACAGTTTGAATTCCAACTCAGATCAGGTGCTTGATTTCCTGCATTTCTCTGGGTATATGTTTTAGGACCAGTCTTCACTGCAAGCTTAACAGGGGAACTTTGGGAAACTTGAGAACCAAGCTTCATAAACCTCGAGGTGGTAGTGGTATTTTTGTGCCAGGATTGAAATCCCAGTGAGCAGGTCTCTGCAGCTGTAATTTTAATTACATAGAGATACTCCCCTGCCTTTTGCGGAGCAACTACTCAAAGTTAAAAGGAATCTGGAGACTGCTGGGTATAGGCAGGCTAAATTATAGTTATTACCAGACAGCTATTTAAAGATCAAAGATGACTAGCCTCCGAATAGCAAATCTCCCACCTCCCATGAAACACAAACAAAACAAAATGTTTGCTTGTTATTCCAAAGTTTCCTAGCATTCAGCTAATAATTTGTAAGATCCAATGCTTCACTCCACTGCTCTTTCTTCTATTTAAAAAAATCTGTCTTTGCTACTTCCAGAGTATATTAAACCCATGAAATTAAAAGGCAGAATTGACTTACTCGTTCTATTGCTCTGCTTCACAACTTTTACTTCCAGTGACCTATTTGGTTAATATGCTAGGCTTCAGTTTGAAATAAACCTTCCCTGCCCATTTAGCATGTGTGAAACATGTATATGTGCATGTATGTGTTTGTGTGTGAGAGTGTATTCACATGCATGTGTCATCAGTATTATGAGTGAGTTGGTTGACACGCCTATATTTAGGTTGCCTAAAACTTTTCATTATAAAAGATTCTTGCAACCTTATTTTGAGAAGTTGTAACATCTTCATGGTTTGTATCAGGCCTTTGAAATTAAGTAGGAAGAAACCCTGGGGGCTAGAGAAGTGCATTTTCTTTGTCTAATGACATTCCATTCAGGTTTAGCTGTGTTATAAACTGTTGAAAATTGCCACTTCCCTTCGGTGGCTTGTATTATCAGCAAAGTTTTGGCCACATGACAGAATAATAACTGAACATGAACACCTAATTTGAGGCTGGGCCCACAATTCTGCTAAAGCAGCAGCAGCAGACACTACCTGGAGCAGCTCAGCTCCTGCCTGAGCACCTGGGGAGGATGGAGCAGGGAGGAACAGACACTGGCTATGCTCAAATCCTCCAACCCTCCAACCCAGTGTCAACACATGATCATGAAGCCCATCACTCCTTCTGGGGACACCACAGGGGGCAGGAGCTCCTTCCATCTCCTGAATGGGAGGTGAGATAGCCAAGCTGGACTCCTCCCTCAACCACCACCCAGACCCAGTTTTGGCTCCAGAGGCCTCCCCCACAGAATAACAGCCTTCTCTTGCTAGAAGCTAATGTATTTCGTTCAGTAGCTCAAGTAGTAGAAGCTTCCAGAATCAAATGATGAGGATGATGTGTGATCAGACAGGTTACGTTTGGACAAAATAAGGTATACAGTAAGTAAGGCACAGGGCCATATGTTGAATGATGAGAATAACAAGAAATATTGAAGATATTCTCAATTCCTGTGCACTGTCCATCCTGTGCACTAAATGAAGTTGGAGTCCTTTTGAAAATATAGTATGTGATTATGTAATTAGAGACTGTATCATAATCACATGCACAATGGGGCTGAGTTAGGGTTGAACAGGCAACCTAAATTCTGGCATTTCCTAACTTTCAGTGCTCGATTTTGCAACTGAAATGATGCTCTTTTAGTGTATTTACTGTGTACGTAATTATATTGCATTAGGGTATTATATTCATAATGTAATATATATAATGGTAGTATATTGCATTATGTGTTATATTCATAATGTAATATATATACTGTATTATATATAATTCTAATTACTTATGCATGCACATCTTGTACAGATATACTATATCTGAATATTATACATATAATATATGTACCATTTATGTGGACATAATAGTCATGTGATCGTGTGATAAATTGCACTAGCATGTGATAAATATATGTATCATATGTCTATTCATTTATCCCTTGCCTTCCACTATACCACCTGCCCACTAATCCATCTCCCTGGACCTGTTCTAAACTTCCTATCCCCCTGAGCAGCTTCTAGCTGCCCCATTTTATTTTAATTCTGTGTGCCAGAGCAACATTTTCTCCTTCTTCCCCAAAATGTGGAATTTTCTACTATATGTCCCCACTATGAGGCACGTGATGGATAAGATTCTATTCTGGACCAGCTGGTGCTGAGCACTTCTGAAAACCAGGCCACTTATTCACGTGCTTGATGGACTTTAGATACCTTGCTCCTAATACATATCCAGGTGACCTCTAGTTGACTGTTTGAAGGTCATTGCTATGTGTAGCCAAGTGTGTGCTTTCAGTATTCATGCATTAACAGTGTCTGTCAAACAAGATATTTATTCAAGAGGCCAGAAAGGCCTTTCTTTTTTAAGTGAGCCTTCTCACATTTTCACTCAGACACATGCTTACGGTCAAATTATGAGGGCCCTCATAAATGCACTAGAGGTGGGAAAGTGACATCTGTAATTTAGCAGCAGGTGTTGGAGAACACAGGTAAGGCCCCCTAATTAGTAGTGTCATTAACATTAGCATACCGAGATGGGCCATATATGTATTGGTTGGACACATTCCCCCTGGAGATCAGCAAAGTTGCACTGGCATCACACTTAAAAGATTTAGCTGTAGCCACTTCCTATGCATACTCTCTCCCTACCCCAAAAGTGCCAGTGGGTACATTACACTTTTCATAGGCACAGTCCCACTGCCTCTGATGAAGCACAATTTTGTCCAGAGCTCTCCTCAGTGTAACATTGTATCACACAAATCCAGTATCAATATTACCCTCCATTCTCTTTATAATCAGAAAAAGAAAAGGAGTACTTGTGGCACCTTAGAGACTAACCAATTTATCTGAGCATGAGCTTTCATGAGCTACAGCTCACTTCATCAGATGAAGTGAGCTGTAGCTCACAAAAGCTCATGCTCAAATAAATTGGTTAGTCTCCAAGGTGCCACAAGTACTCCTTTTCTTTTTGCGAATACAGACTAACACGGCTGTTACTCTGAAACCTGTCTTTATAATCAGAAATGACTTCAAAACACATTCAGTTGTAACCTACTATTCTTGACTCCGAAATGTGGGATTATTAAGAGAGTGTTGCTGAGGTTGTTTTTTTGTGTTTTCCAGTTTCAAGGGCATGCCACACTCACTCATCTGAGGAATCAATACGATTTCTTAGATAAGAAAAAGCTGCAGGATTGGTTTCATAGCATCTTGAAAAAAAATAGCCATGTGATGGTCCATGATTTGAAATATCTGACATTGCAAATATTTGAAGACCACCCTATATACAAGTTACAGATCAAAATCAGCATAGTTACATTTTATGGGCTGGATGAAAATGTGGTTTTTAAAAAAAGATAATTAGACTATGAAAATATTTCCCCTTCTTTGTTCATATATCATAAATCCTTAAAAGCTAGTTAAATCACTGTTTAGTATATGAAAGGTGCTACAGTTATCAACAGAGAAGAGGGAACATAAAAATAAAGTCACTTTATTTCTGCCCCCTAGAAATTAATAATTCAAACATGTATAATGCTATTGAATAGGAAATTGTTTTATGGCCTAAACTTTGGGGACAGCATGTGCTCCTGCCTGCCATCAAACTTAATTTCTTATTTGATAACATGATTCTCATTTGATTTGTTCTGTTTTCTGCTGTGCATGGATTCTGTAGATTTTGTAAAATAGTTACCTGGAACTAGGTTAAGTTATATTTCTGTAAGTGACTCTAAATCCCTCCCTTTGTATTTCCTGTAATCTTCACAGTATTATCAATAGCTGTGACAAACCTGGAGTATTGCAGTCTTCTGAGGGGCCAATCTTGTTACTTTTCAATCCAGTGGGAATTTTTCCAGTGTCCTCAATGGGTGCAAAATCAGGTTCAAAGGGGCATATGGAAGAGCACCCAGAAAGCGAAAATCCAAGTAAAAGGCTAATTTTGCTGGTACCAGGTAAATAGGGGAATCACAGTGGGAATGGGATTGCACTCTCTATATCTGTCATAACAAAGAACCTCCTTCCTGCTAATTGTAATATTGTTGTATTCAGCCTGGTGCGGTAGAGTAAGAACCCTCTCTTCTCTGTGCTCTTTGCTTCCTCAGAATGCCGAGCAGGGCCTATTGTTGTGTATCCTTTGGTACGTCAGCTTCAAATCTAAATACCACTTAACTCCACGAGGTATTCTGACTTGGATCTTAAATGAGTTCCCAGCATTAAGCTGGTTTGTTTGAGTTGTCAGTAATGCCAGACACAGAAAAAAGAGCTAAAACATTTGTTAAGCCCTTTGCATGAGAGGGGTTGCCTGGGACATAATCAGCTCTGGTTTGCCTTTAGAAAAGTGCTGAACTGGTCTCAGTTCTTAAGAACATTCCCCTAGAAGAACATTTTTTCTTGTTTTGTTTTGTGAGCAAAACAGGTTTATCAACATTATGTTCCATGAAGGCTCAATGCAATAATGAGTCATGTTGTGTGGAATTCTGACGTAAAAGGTTACATCCAAAGAGATGGCACATTGCTTTCATGACAGCTAACAAATAAAGAGGAAGCACGGGAAAGTTTCCTGTGAAAGCAGAGCCTTTGGAAATTATTCAGGAAGAGGTGAAAGCACCCTACCCCCTCCTCTCCCCACCCCCCGAATATGTTTAGGAATCCCAAGGAGACAGAAATGAGCACACTCTAGGGTTCCTGTTGCCCCAGACCTTGGCTGTTGAAGAAAGTCCTTTGAACATGAGTTTAAAAAAAAGTGCTTTAACCCCCTTCTCCCTGCAAGATGATGGCTCAGTTTGCGTCTTAGAACAATAGAAATCCGTTTGTTTATGGGAGTCTAGCCACCGCCAGTCCTTTAAGCATGATACTAACGGTCTGCAGTATATTTTCAAAAACTGGCAGTCACCCTCTGAAATGTAGTGTCTGTAAAAATACGAGGCTACGAGCTCCAAATTATAAATAGGGGGAGAAGAGCTTAACTCAGCTGTTTAAAGACAACAATATATGTGACACTGAAAGAATCTGACAGTTTTCCATTTATTGTACTCTGGATATGTGTGAATGTTTCTGTATGCTATAGTCATGGGGTGTGTGATGTCCTAGAAATAAATACATATCAGCTACCCCCCCCCACACACATACACCAGTACTACTGCCACAGCCACTACTTCCCACTCCGCCCCCTTTCTTTGTGCCCTTCCTCTAACCATCTACTTTTAAGATTCACCAGTGGAATTTGCTCAAAATGTTGATATGGCAGGTTTTGCGCATTTGGAGACTCAGTTTCCATGGTAGCAAACCTCATCAGCTAGGGGCAGGCATTTCAGGAGGGGATGGGGGAGAGAGAGAGAGAGAAGTCATTAAAGTGTGTCAATTAGTATGCAGTGCCATCGCTGCCTTTGTAGTATGCTCTCACAAAAGCAGGCAGTGTTTTGTGGTGTCCCAGCAGCACAGAGCTGGAATGAATGAGAAGATGGATTCTCTAGCTTTTAACTAGATCCAAGCAAAGCTGAATGGCAGTTAGCCATAATACCAACATTAGCATGCACAATAACAGAGGGTAGGAGCTGGACAGGCGCACCGGACATGCTCCTTCTATCCTACGTATTTACTGTGTCTCCCCCCGCACCCCCCCATCTGAAAATAGACCACAAAAATAGTTCAATCTGTTAGAAAAAAGGAGACATTTCTTTGGTTTTCCAGTAGGCAGGAACAGGGCAAAAATATGAAGAAAACCCAATGATATTGTTATATTTGACAATATCATACACAATGCAGCAAAATTTACCTGGGTAACTGGTAAAGCAATAAACTCAGATTAAGAAATTGTATTTTCTTGGCAACCAACCAGGTAATTGAGAGCAGCAGACCATGGCTTTCAGATGAGATGCAAAACTGAGATCATGGCCACTTGTAATCATTAAAGATCCCATGGCCCTTTTTCATGAGAGCAGAAGTGTAAGATCGAGTGTCTTGGCCAGATTCCAGTCTGATAAATTATGTTATTCTAACCTGAATTCCCCTCCCATTTTCCACTGGACACTTATTGGCCTATGTGGTTGGCAGGTTTTCTTTGCGCTGTTAAGCAGCTGCAGCATTTCGCCCTAAAGTGGTTACATTTCAGTTATGGATGAAGTGATACCTATGTGTAGTTTACATAGAAGTATAAATTTTGTAAGCCCTTTGATGTATTTCTGGAAGAAAGGTGCTGTATAAGTGTAAGTAATTTTATAGATTAATTACAAGAATTAATTCTGTTGTAATAAATATCTACTAAAATATTGAATCTATAAAAATAGTGCCTTCTACCCATGTTAGATGGCTCAGTTGGTACCACTCAAGATTCGTGTTCTTGGGTTGCTTTATAGATTGATCAAGTTCCAATAACTCCCTCCTCCCCGTTATTTTCATTGTTAGAGTAATCTGCCCCAAGGACATTTGAGATGGAAAAGTCTTGTTAATTAATAATTATTGTTTATTTGTAGTTGTTATGTCATATAATCCATCCGATTGTTAATGCGGGATTATTCCCCACAGTATTCTTTCAGTCCTTTATTAAATATCCAGCTGTTTTAAGACATGGATTATTGATCCCACTGAATGGAAGGATTTTTTTTTCCCTTGAGTCTCTATAAGGCAAATCCTTTCTTAAGCCAAAGCTTGAGGAGCTTGTCTGCGTGCTGATGGGTTCAGCAGGGAAAGACATCTTTCCCACCAGGCTGCAGAGATGCTTAATAGCATTAACTCCTGTGGCCCATGTGCTCCTCCTTCTCAGGGATTATAGCTTGTGGAGTTGTGTAGTGGCTGATCCACTAGCCCCATTCCAGCTCCTCCCCAAGCCACACTGCCAAACTACCTGTGTTACAACACTCTGGGAGTCCCCCCCAGAGCTGTGCTCCTTAGTATACAGGGATGTGCACCCCATGTGAGATCTCTCCAAATTATGACCCAGCCTCCCGTGCAGCAGAATCATACCGCTTCCACTGAGACCTCCACAACTGCAGAAGTGGCCAGGTGTCCGATTTTCTTGCTGTCGCTTTAAAAATGTGGTTTGTTGTAGAAACGATCAAAAAATTTCTCTTGAAAAATGTGGTTTCATCTGAATTGTTCTGACCATTTTTTTATTTTTTGGAACTACATTTTTTTTTCAAATGGATGTTTCAAATCAAAACCACATTTTTGATTTCAAGGTGGCCATTCAAAAAAAATTTCTTTTTTCAAAATGTTGATTCAAAACAAAAAATACCTTTTTAATGTCCAGTTACTTCATTTTGATTGAAAATCTTGAAATTTTCCAGTCTAGCATTTCAATTCCAAACTTTTCAAAATGTTTCATTTTGTGAAAAAAAATTAATATTTTGACTTTTTGTTCCAGTTCAGAATGGAAAGTAATTTCAAAATGTCAAAATTTCTCATGACAGGAAAATTTTGTGTTATGAACAGCTCTTGTTTGTTGAATAGATTAGTCCAAGAGTAGTTTGTTTAAATCTGTTTTGGCATGAGGAGGATATTTACTTTACAGTCCTAGGGTAGTTAGCTCCCATTAGTACCCTTGATGCATCTTTTTTGTCCTGTCATTACAATCTAGTTTGAGACGTCTCAAAGTACAAATAGTGTGCATGTTAAATAGAAAGTCATTATGAAGCTTCTGTTAATGCATTCACATATTAAATACTCCCCACCCTTCCACCCTGCATTTGTACAGTGTATTATTAGCTGTTTTTCCTTACACTTCTACATGAAACAAATAGATCTAGATGCAGTAGCAGGCTCGATTTCCTGCAGACTGCTTTATGTACCCGGAATGTCCTTCAAACAATATTGAAATTAGAATCCTCTGTCACCATTGCTTCATAATGCTGTGGAAAGGTTCTCGTTCTGTCATCTGAGTCCTGGCTCCCACTTGCAGTCTGCAGTTCTGTCACTTATTTAAAATGGTTCCCCCTCTATGTGCACTCATAACTGTTGTTATGATTATTTATTTAATTATTTAATTATTACTGTAACACATTCATTGTTATTCGGCTGCATGCCAGGAACAATAACTTTTATTGAGTGAGTGAGATTCATCACTGTGCAGAAGACTAGCACAAGGTATATGGCGCTCTTAAATCTCCCTATGCCTTAATTTAAGAGGTTATGTGGAATTTAAGTGCTGTGGCCTTGTGCTGGCTCTCTGCACAGAGATGGATCTCCACTTTGGTGCGTAGCCTGGGTCAATTTTCATAGAATTTAGGATTAAGACAGAAATAACATAATTTGTATTAAAGGTTAAGTCTGTTATTTGTAAATTTTAAATAATGATGTTTCAACACACAGTACATAGGTAATAATGATGATAAGGGACTGTAAGTGCTGTGTTAGTAAATGTGAGGCCCATGCTATTTGGAGAGGACTAAAAGCTGCTTAAAAGCGGTGGCTCTGCTGCACAGGGTCGGACACAAACACAGCAGCTATTCCACACAGGCGCACTGCAGATACACACAGGCTATGTCCATTACTTCCTCCCACGTCAGCAGCAGCAGCAACATATCCCCCGGGATTTACATTCGTAGTGGACATTGAGAGTCACTCGCCGGAGCTCTGTGAGAGTTTCACACAGGCTAACTTTCTCAGGAATCCCATTGGAGATGGCTGAAATGTACAAATCCCTGCAGGGCCTTCTGACAGGGACTCACAATCATCAAAATCCTCCAAAGAGTCAAGGAAAATTGGCCTTGCAATACATTGTCTCCTGCAGTTAAGTGTCCTTGGGGGACCTGCAGGACTGTGGTCAGCATGCCATTTTTCACTTGTGTCCTATAGGAGCTCTTGTAAAGAAGAGACTCGATTCCGCTTTGTCTCCTCTCCAGAATAAATAAATAATCCTTGGCGCTGTTCCTGAACAAGAACACTGCACTGTATTTTTGTATGTCTGTCAGTGGGAGCATGTGAGGTGGGGTGAATATTTGTGCACAGCCTGAGGACTTGTCTACACAGGAAATTACTGCGTGGCAAGCCAAAGCATGAATCTACAGTGCACCAGCTTGCCATGCTGTAGTATCCCAGCGCACTGGAAGTCCCAGAGTGCATCTTGGCTTACTACTACTTGAAAGTCCTCACCTTCGTCCCTTATCCACAAGAGGACAGAATACAATAGAGGAGAGGGTTACGTTGGATCTAATGCTCAGCAATGTGTAGCTCAGTGGATCTCAGCCTGTGTGCGTTGGCACCCCCCTGTGTGGTAGATAGAAGAATGGACGGATGGCCATCCCACTGTGTCCTCATGTGCCAGGGCATAGCACAGAGATGCTTTTTCTTTTTTCTGCCCATTTGCTTTCTCTCCTCTCCCTTTCTCTCCATTCTTTTTCCTCTCTCATCTTGTTTTTTTCTCTTTTATTGATTTCTGTTTTTATTTATTTTTAACCCTTTTTCTTGTTTGTTGCTCCCTGCTCATTCCCCAAGGTCAGATTGTAGAATCATTACTTACTCTTGTATATGTTTACTCACAAAAGTAATCAGTTCTGCAGAGTTCAGTGAGATTCTTCCAATAAGTAAGTGCTCACCAGTAGGAGTAAGAAATCCACAATCTTGTCTTCATTTACCACTAACGGCAACCACTGGTGGCTCTGTGGAACCAGGACACAGACTCCTGGGTCCACGAGTGGCTTCTCTAGCTAGTTATATTAGAGGCCACCACAAGAGGACTCTCTGGTCACTCAGTAACAGACTTAAATTTTGGCAATTTTGCAACAGAAAAGCTTCAAAAACAGACTCCAACGGGAAACTGCTGAACTGGAATTAATTTGCAAACTAAATTTGCTACTCTGAAACCTGTCACAAGAAGACTGTGAGTTTCAAGAAGCTGCCTGTCACTATACCCAGATCAGCACAATTGCAGAGAGGAAAGAGAATAGACACAGCTTGCCCCATTCTTACTGCTCCTTTCTCATTACTTTTCAATGAAAAATGCAGATGCAGGGCAACTAAAACATTCTGTGAATTTGTATCAGATTCACTGAATTGTTTCAGAAAAAAAAAACCATCTAAAAACAAAACTCCAAAAAAATTAAAAGGTTTCATTTCTACATTTTTGAAACAAAACGTTTTGAGTTTTAATTTGGAAAGACTTTGTTTAGAAATTTCCTTCCACTTTTTTTTTTTTAAGTTTTTAATACTCAAGATCACAAGGAAACCCATTGTTCCACCTGAAAAGATTTTTTAAAAACTGTTTAATTCACTGAAAATTCTGAAAAAGTTCATGTTGTGATTGACACAACATGATTCTCTCCCCCTCCCCCCACTTTTTTGGAATTGCCACCAAACCGAAAATCACTTATGTGCGCAGCTCTGATTGTTACAAATTATTCATTAGTATTTTGCATTCCAGTGCTGACCATAGCCATTCATACACACTGGAAAACACATTCCTTTCCTTCTGTGCTGTCCTGCTGTCCCCTGTTCCTCTTCTCTGCCCCATACCTCTCCTAGGCTAATCTGGAACCCTCAAGGAGTCTGATTTACCCCCACTCCCAAGATGGAAAACACTGGCTTATTGGCTTCCCTTTTCCTTCTTCCATGTCGTTGCCCTGTTTGGAGAGTCTATGTCTGGTGCCATGTTAAGAAACCCCTCAGAAGGAACATTACACTCATGAATTGTCAGAATTAATTCATACTGGGCAGAAGCTTTGTGTATATTATGTCATATACTGTACTGTTGAGCATCTTTTCAAACTCTGGCCAATAGGAAATGACGAGCGTTGAAAGTTTTTGTTTTAGAAAATTACACACAGGCAGTAGAATCTCAGGTGGTTAATTCTCACTTCACTAATTCCCAAACCCAATAACTCTCACACAAAAACTGGCAGCCTCATTTCACTTTCCAGCGAAGATTTAATAGCAAAGAGCAACAGCGAGGTCTCATATCATTAGCAGTTAATTACTTTTACAAAATATACTACAGTACATTTACTACTAGGCTATGAAATATTATCATAAAAAGTTAAAACTAAGCTATACTTGTCCAAAAAAATGAGGTGCATTTTGTAATGGAGTATTCACGACCCTTTTTTACATCCTTTTATTATTATTATTATTATTTTATTATATTATTATTTTGCTTCCTAGTTCACAAAATACAGTAATCTTATAATAGGGCTCCTACTGCTTTGTACAAATTGATGATGTCTCACTGTATAAAGTTTTCGATGGAATTTAAAAAGCAGATATGTTAAAAAGTAGGTCAAATATCAGACCGACCAATCTTGTTTAAATGAACGTCATTCAGAAACAACGATCATGTTAACTCATCAGACTCCTTTGACCATCTCAACTCGCCTGTCATGAACTGGTATTGGGAATTATGTGAAAGGTGAAACAGATGAAAGATAAAGTAGAATCAAGAGTCAGCTAAAACTGATTTCAGAGGATGACGGAAAGCTGGAATATCCATGCCTGGCATGTTTGGGAACAAAAAAGGACCTTGTTTAGTACAGTGGTTCTCTGACCTTTAGGTCACTACATAAGAGAAAGATCATTTCATGGATCACCTCTTCTCCACCTTTAACTTCCCTCAGCTTGGTTCCTAAAATATTTCATTCTGTGGTATACCAAGACTGTCAATAGAGACTGCTGGTGGTTCAAAACCACAGTATCAGAGGTTTCATATAAACTGAATGAGCCAAATAACTGAGAAAGGAGTTTGGGGTACAGATAGGCTGCAGATCTTGCAGGCATAGTTTTAGGCTATGAAAGGAAAATGACTTTTCTCTTCTGTACTGTAGATAAAATATCCATACTCTGTAACTCAAGCTTTGTCTCCCTTAAATCTAGATTGTGACCCTGGCTACATTCCTGAACATAGAAGCAAGAGGGTGTAAGGAGCTCCCTTACTTTCCTGCGTGGGTTATCCATATTGCAGGCAGCAGAATGGGGGGAGAGTAGCCAACACGGGGGTTCCTGTTCCCTCCTGTGCAGGTGAATGAGAGAATGGGGGAAGAGGTGGGGCATAGGCTGAGACTTGGTTCTCCACCTTACCCCAGTGTCCAGCCCAACTGAGAAAGAACGGAGAGGGGAAGTAAGGTGTGCCAGGAAAAGGGCAGGTGCAGTTTATTTCCCGTGTGGAACAAGGGGAAAGTAGAGACCGAACTGTGAGTCTCCCAGTCACAATTCAGTCCCAGCTACACTGCTCTTAGTGATATTTTCTGTAGGATCTGATGAAATGCCTTTATGTTGAGATTTTTCTATCTGTTTTGATAATTTGCTAGTACATCTGCTTTTATTTAAGACAGATGGAACTGGAGTCTCTTGGATGGGTGAGTGACTGATGGGTGTCTCAGAAAGAAGCTGATCTCTGACACTGAAGGAGGCAAAATGAATGGGGTTTTCAGCCTTAGTACAAGGTCAAAGATGGGGGAGTGTCCATTCTCAAGCAGTGCCATCAGTTGGCTGGCATAGGGTGGACAAGATAAGGAAAAATCACCAGTTTTGTACAAAGTCCAGTTTCAATGGTTTGTTGTTTTTGTTTGTTTTGTCTTTGAATTATTATTATTATTAAAGGGAAATATAGGCTAGAACTCCAGAATATACCATAGTGAAAATCCAATACACAATGGAAATAATACTTACCTGGCAAGAAAACAAAGATTACTCATGACCGGAACTGTAGAACATTAATAGAAACATAGAGTGCATTAGATAATACTGTACATGGACTGTAAGCATGTCTAAAGAGCAATATAAAGTGGCATGACTTTAAGAGGAAATGCAGACTGTATGGAAACATATTTCAAAAGTTTTCATCTAAAGCAACTGAAAAATATTCTGAAGGACACAAGTAATGTAAACTTCATTAGAATTATCCCAACCACTGTAGTGAAAGCAAGTTAAAATGCAATTTCTGTTGTAAGCACTCTTCCCACATTTTACAGTTGCTCAGATAAATTAGTTATTTTTTATTTGTTATTACTGTAGCACCTAGGAGGCCTAGTCATGAACCATACCCCATTGTGCTAGGTGCTGGACAAACACAGAACAAAAAGATTGTCTCTGCCAAAAAGGCTTGCAATCTAATTTCCTTTTGGTGTGAAATTCTCCAAGAAATTATCTGCATCCAGCATTTACAAGTTATTTCCTAATTCCCACAGCGCTCAAGTGCTCTAGGTTTTGAGATTATCTTAAAAATAAAATGAAAAAAAATTCATCGTGACAGCCTGGTACATTCACAACTTTCAAACTATTACTGAACAGAGTTTTTTTTCAAACTTGGCTTGTTTTGTAGATATCAACGACATTTAAAATTCAAGCAAGTCTGAAGACTGCAAATGCTGTAATTTACTATATGTAAATTTGTGTAAGAAATCCCCATTTGTATTATACTAAAAATGGTACTAAATGACACACACATTTTACAGAGAGAGAGAGAGAGACTAAGGACTAATTGATGATCCTAATTACTCTAGTGTAAAATTGAAGTAATGTAATTTGGTTCAGACTCGGAGCCAATATTTCAAGGCAGAAACAGAAGAGGGAAGATCTAAATATTGAGCTTTCAGCCTTAACATATCCTACCTTAATGTGATTTATCATCCTAAACATTGCATTAATACTAAGTTTTGGAATGAATTATATAATTACAAAGTTTCACAAGCAGTGGACATTCTCCTTAATAGAATTCCTATTCCTGTAGGGTGGATCATGATCAGCTTTTATACAGTGTACAGTATGGGAAGGGAGTAAGAAACCTCTCCCATTTTGCATAGCTAGTGTTAAGGTTAATCAGATATGCAAACCCTGCATTTGAAGGAGGGAAAAGATGTTACTGAGATGCTCCCCCCAAAGAACATCTCACTCCAAGGGGACAGAAAGAGGTGGAGAGAGGTAAAGAGCAGGGTCAGCTGAGGTCAGAGAGGGCCCTTAGCTTGGCTCTAATGCAGCACCACTGTCAGGAAATTGGGAGGATTGCTGGAGGCCAGAGAATGAAATGGGAGCCCAGAATCTCTGCACAGTTGGCTCTGGTCTCCCAGCAACTCCCATAGGTCTGCCAGTTTTGGGGGAGATTGTACAGTCTTAAACTCCATAAGCCAAACACCCACTCTAATTATATGCTGTGGGGAAATCTCCATGAGGAAATTCTGGGGGTGATTTCTTCCTAAAATAATCCTTCCTGCCAGTTTTCATGAGGAAAAGATTTGGCCAACTCTGGAGGCAAAAGAAAAGTTGTTTTGGCATTACAGTCCTCTTATATAATTTTCAGCTCAGTGTTAGTGTTAAACAAAAGCAGTCTTGGTAATTCCAGTGCCATTGAAAATGCAAGACAATGCAACATTGGTCAAACGGAAAATGAGAAAGTTGATGGGAGAAGCCTGCATTACTAAAAATGAGAGGAAAAATAAACATGGAGCCAAACTCTGCGCTGTTCCATTTCCAATGTTGCCCCCAAACTGTAAAACATACTTACAGTTGTTTGGACTACACTTTGTCATCTTATGGTACATACAATATTTTAAGCACAGTTTAAAGAATAATAAGATGTATGAATTTGATCAGGACTAACCCGCATGTTTTAAACTTCACAGGAAAGAAATCATGAATGGTATTTGGCTGGCTCTTGTAACAACAGAATCAGCATCTATATTTCTGAAGCTTTGAATTCAATGTTTGATGACCATGTCATTTTGGAATTAACACATCTATTTCAAATCATGCCATAATGTCATCACACAAATAAGGAGTTAAAAACTTTCATATGTGGAAGGCAACTAGGATTTTTTCTGGTCATTCTTCCTTGGGATTTTTCCCTTTGTATTTTCCATTTTACATCTCGAGAAACTGAATCACAAAGAAACTTGCTTGTTTGCTTGCTTGAACAGGGGTCAGTAATCCTAGGATTCCTAGACAAAGTGTGCAGGGAGGACAGGCAAAGACTTCCCCTTCTTTCACCAGGCCAGCAGAGCTGACCATGCATGGGGGAGAGGGTATGGTGAGCACAGAGTGTAATAGTAGCTGTGCTTCCTCTATGTCCCATGAAGCATTGTGCTTGCCTCCAGGAATGCCTGCTTAGGCGATGCACCTCTGCATTCTCAATGCAGCCAGTTGTTTATAGGTCACAATTGGGCCCTAAGTGACATGCTCAAGGTCACACTGGAAGTCTGTGGCAGAGCCAAGAGTAGGATGTAATGTTGCTAACCCCGCAGTCTGTACTTTAAGCACAAGACCATCCTTTCCCTTCATTACTAGACATGGAGACTCAGCAGATCTCTTTTCAATTCCCCATCTTTTAGAGATTTGTGCAGTTAAGGGCCTGAGTGTCTCACTTCGTTGCCTCATTTTGTGGCTGCTCTGCTAAACTCTTTGTAAGACATACCACAAATTAACCATTAAGAGACATAGGTTGAGAATATCAAGCTAAATTTCAAGGCCTAGAACATCTGAGGCATTACAGCTGAAAACTGTAGTGCTGCCATGCTGTGTAGGTTATAGAAATGCTTTTGTGACTCCTAGGGGAATAGTAAAGCTATGAACCAAGCTCTTTGCCCTTCCTCCCCTCTTTTCCTATGATGTAACTTGACATGACCGATGGAGTCAGACATGCTATGTTAACCTGCAATAAATCTGATAAAACATGGTCTTCTGTAAAAGAAAACATGGGGGAGGTTGTGATCTCTAGTATTCAGAAGACAGCTTTCAGACTTGACATTGGGAGTAAAGATTTCCCTCTAAATTGTACTGATGCAAACTGATTTGCTTGGCATTTTGCTTAGCCTTCTCAGAGTCTGAAGTAAAGTAACTGTTACTTTTAGATATTGACAATACAGCACAATTAGCATAAAATAACATTACACCCAAAACCACAAATAAAAACAAATATAATTTAGAGTTTTGACCCTAATATAGACTCTGCAAAGGCTGAATTTGCAAAATACATGTTGTTATCAGACCCTCATTCACCCTAATGAGGATCAGCTGAATTTTAACAAGCATTGTTTCAACTGCTTGGTGGCTGCTATATGATAAGCATTCTCAACTGTAGTGTTATAAGTATAACCAGCAGGCCTCCAGATGCTTTTATGGAGGAATTGGTAAGGTACAAGTGACACTGTGGTTGCTTGTTAAAAAAGTATAGAACTGTCTGTGTCTGAAAGCTCATGATGCTGGTGTTGACGTTATCAGTGGCAACATGTCATAGTGATACAGGCTAACAGAACATAGGACATGTTAGGATCAGAAAGAGGCTGTATGGTTCAATACAAAAGCCATTTTCTGGGTTATATTAATCCAGTCTTCCTGCTTTTTCGCCATAGTCCTAAATCCCCTCTATCTCCAGAAACAAACCTAGGTGTCTCAAGAATTTGTTTATATATTGTGGTGAAGCTGCCCTCCCCTGTAATTTATACCATATGGTTATTACATTTAGTTTTGGCTTAGATCCTGATCTACAGTCTAAACTATAAATGGATGTCATTTAAAAAAAATCCCTCTTTTTTTCGTTGACAGACACTTCAACCCTGAGGCATCTAAATACTGACCATTGCACCAATATATATTTCATTCAACATTTCTTCAGTTCTTCTGCCTTATTGTGACTGATATGGAAACTTGCTTCTAAGTCAGGGGGATGAAACACATGGCCTTTTTCAAAGTCACTGTCTATTCATGCCACTATTTAGGGCTCTCATCTTGGTCCCTTGGAAGAGTAGGCCCTACATATCATTATTACCACTATAGTTATGATTTATTATTTGTTTAGGTTACCACATGTTTTGTGCTGTACAAGAAACAGCTTCTGCCCTCAGCTTACAATCTAAGGCCCTGATCTTGCAAGTTACTCCAGGACTTCTGTGCCTGCCCAGAGTAGCTTGTAGGACTGTGACATAAAAGGCAGGCATAGATAAGAATGAAACACACTGGGAAATCCAGAAAAGGGAATAACTTACTTTTAAAGGTATATTTATTAATGAACTTTGCTCGTGGGCATTATGGAAGAAGTGTTTTTTTCAGGAGGGATCTAAATGTGGAAAGAATGGTTATTCTGAGTGGCCTGGATGTGTTTAAACATTTCTTCCCTCCATTTATCCTAAACATTTCACCCTTCCACAATGTACAGTGCTTTGTCTCCAGTGGTCTAGGAGCAGAAGTTCAACTCTCCATATTTTACAGGGACTTTCTTCCTTTCTCAGAGGGCCAAATCCTGCACTCGGTTTCACCACCACAACCATATTGACAAAACTTAATTTGATGCCATTTTTTACCACCGTATATAGGATCACAGTGTGAATCCAAAGTATTATTGCTTTTGAAAAGGAGAACTTTTAGAAAGATTGTTAGAAAGCAATACAATACCCTGGGATCACACTGTTAATGGATCACCTCACCTCAGGTGTATCCTCTGCTTGAAGGTCTGATGTTAAAGACATCTCTAAGGTTACACAGGGCAAAGCTGGGAGATTAAAAATCATTGAAAATATCTTTGATGTAGATGTTTTTTGCACTAAGAGATTTAAATGGTCATAAACATTTTTGTTCCATTTAGGACTTCAACTTTATTCTCCCCATTGGCAAAATTATTTCCACTCCTCAATAGGGATTACTTAGTCACACTGACAATCCCTAGACCCTAGTCTGTACTTATTTCAAATGAGGATGTCCCATCCACAGCACAAAAAGGAGAGGAGAATTTTGTCCTAAGAGAAAGTATTGACACGTGATTTTGAACTGATGTTATGCAGATATTCTGTAGAAAACAGAATTCATGGAGTGCAATAAACTGTTGACCAGTCATCATTTCAGATTTTTGACAGTTATTGTTAGAATTAATTAAGAGCTTTACAAATGAGCCTTGTATTGAACAAAGATGTGTACAAATAGGGTTAAAGGCCACTGTGGAGTAATGTTGTTCGTCATTCCAACCAGGATTGTGACCTACTACTCTTCCACAAGTGGACATGGAAGGATTGATGATATTTCAGGAGGAGACCTTGACTTTGTCTGCGTGGTCAGGGTATGGAAGAAGAAAAAACAACAATTATTGATCTTTCTTGCGCTAAGAGAAACATTTGCCAACATTTTGTGAGAAGGAAAGAGGATAGGCTCATCAAGAGACAAGAGGTTTACAGTTTAAGCAATAAGTATGACAGGCAAAACATTTTTTTGCAATTATAGCATGCTTTAGGAGAGGGCATAAGACACAAGACCAAAAGATGTGTGACACAAACCACCCCTGCAGTACTATAACCATCCTGATGCACACTGCCTGGGATGTTTTATTAGGGTTGAGTGAATAGTTCAGATTAAAAGACAAAATAAATAAAAGACTATTAGTACTAGCCTCATGAGAAACTAAGGCTCCGGTTTAGCAAAGCAGTTAGGCATCTGCTCAACTCATCCCTGTTCAGCAAAGTACCTATGTATGTGCTTAAGTCTCATCAAAGTTTAACTAACCATGTGGTTAACTGCTTTTCTGAATTAGGTCTCCATCCTGCATTGTGGTCCATGTGAGCAAATAGCTGCACCCATGCAGAACCCCACTGCCATCCGTGTGGCTTCATATGGATGCTGTGGTCCAGCCACACAGATGCCAATGCAGAATGAGGGCCTAAATCCAGTGGATCACTGGCAGTGCAGAAGACTCAACACGTAAACAAAATATAGTAGTTATTCTGGGGAGAAGAGTATGGCTGGCCTCTAGGGAGAAAAGTCGGGGCACGGGATGGAGGGGTAGGAAAAGAATGGGAAATGATAGAACGGGAGTAAAGAAGGGCAGGAAGGGGTTTAATTTCTTTTTAAAAATCCAATATATCTTCCAATAATTTAAGAAATATTTTTCCTTCCCTTTCATTTAACAACGTCAGTATTTTGGAGCATTAATGGCAACTATATGGTTTCTGACATTATTTATTATTTGTACTGCAGTAGCACTTAGAGACTTCAACCAGCTCAGAGCCCCCTTGTGCTATAGGTGTTGTAGTGACAATGCAATATAAAAAATGTGAGTATAATGCTGTTCTTTAAAAAATGAATTGGGTAATGGCAATATAGTATTTTAATGAAAACACAGAAATGCAATTTAAAAAGAATTTAAACAGTAGTTTGTTTTTACAAAAGCAGGGAAGCTTAAAAAGGGAAACAATTCTGAATAGCTTTAGAACTGTGAACACAATTGTAACATCATTCTGCCTACTTGTAAGAATGACCATAATGGGTTAGATCAGTGGTCCATGTAGCCCCGTGTCCTGTTTCTGACAGTGGGCAATGCCAGATGCTTCAGAGGGAATGGAGAGATAAAGGCAATTTCGAGTGATTCACTCCTGTCGTCCAGTCCCAGATTCTGGCAGTTGGAGGTTAAGGGACTCCTGGAGCATGGGGTTGTGTCCCTGACACTCTTGGCTAATAGCCATTGATGGACCTATCCTCCATGAATTTATGTAATTCTTTTTTGAACCCAGTTATACTTTTGGCCTTCACAACATCCCATGGCAACGAGTTCTGCAGATTGATTGTGCGTTGTGTGTGAAGAAATACTTCCTTTTGTTTTAAAACCTGCTGCCTATTAATTTCATCAGGTGACCCCTAGTTCTTGTGTTATGGGGAGAAGTAAATAACACTTCCCTGTTCTCTTTCTCCACACCAGTCATGATTTTATAGACCTCTGTCATATCCCCCCTTAGTTTTCTCTTTTCTAAAATGAACAGTCCCACTCTTTTTTATTCTCTCCTCCTGTGGAAGCTGTTCCACATCCCTAATCCTTGTTCATCTCTGCACCTTTTCCAATTCTAATATATCTTCTTTGAGATGAGGCAACCGAACTGAAGGCAGTATGCAAGGGGTAAGTGTACAATGGATTTCTATAGTGGCATTGTGATATTTTCTGTCATCTTATATAACCCTTTCCTAATGGTTCCTAACATTCTGTTAGTGTTTTTGACTGCCGCTGTACACTGAACAGATGTTTTAAGTGAACTATCTGCAATGACTCCAAGATCTCTTTCTTGAGTAGTAACAGCGAATTTAGACACTTTCTAAATTGTATGTATAATTGGGATTATTTTTTCTAAGGTCCATTACTTTGCACTTATCAACATTGAATTTTATCTGCCATTTTGTCCCTCAGACAACCAGTTTTAAAAGATTGCTTTTTGTAATGTCATACCAATAATAACAACTTGAGGGTGCATCCTGTTCACAATAACCGTGCCCTGGGCCGAACAAACTGGAGGCTTAAAAGATGTGGTTTTTTGGTATCGTCAAGATAAGGGGTGCAGCAGCACCCCTAGTTCCAGCACCTATGCATGGTAGGATATAAATCCCTTCACAGCTAACTGGTACCAATGCTGCCCAAGTAGGTAGTATCCAAAAGTTGTTACTGTGTGAAGACTGTTCCGTAGCCTCTGTGTCACAACTTTCAGTTCCTAGTACAGAAAAGCATCACAAAAAGCATCATTTGGCAACCTCAGCAAAAAGGATAAGGAACGCCTAAGCATAAAATGTTTACTAACTTCACAACTCTTGCAGTGTTCCTTGTAGTTCAAGGTTGAGGCATATTGGTGGGGCAGTGCGAAGCCTGGTATTTGTTCTATGGATAATTAAAGGACTGGAATTTCCAGGAATGGCTTATCTGGCACCTTCCAGGAGAACTAAGTTCCTGTTGAAAGTGTAAGTGGTGCGTGATGAAAGCGGTGACCAGTGGAATGACATTGCATTGTCTAAAATATGACATTTCATATTTGAAATGTGGCAGCATTTCATTCTGGAGGTGATTCTTCCGAGAAGGACATCACAGTTTAGTGGCTTGGTATATTTAGATATGTAGCATGTCGCAGAAGCTAAACAGTGCAGATTCTGATTTAGGTTCTAGTCCAGTATGCTAGTAATAGTAATATAAGAACACTGTTATGCCAGTGACTTCTCAGTTGCATCTACTAGGACTTGGAAACAAGGTCTTCAGCCTCATTGGGGTTATATGGATGTGCAATTTCAAATAAAAAATGAACCATAATAAGGCAACTGTCTTCAAGTAAGCCCCCAAGAAAATACATCATAATTTTATCCATAAATTTGTCATTTTTGTGGTACTGCTACAGTTATAAAACAGATATTTAAGTGATAGCTTATTAAGTTAAAACTGTAATGCTTTTAAACCTGTCATAACCTTAGCTACAGTGAACACTAAAGATGGTCTTTACCTGAAATGTTAGTCTACAGAATGTATGACTATTTTAAAGTGATGTATATACAGTAGTATTATAATCATAATTTAGGCAGTACGGTCCCAATCCTGCACGGTGCTGAGCACCTGCAACTACTACTACTAAGGCAGGAGCCAAGGGCACTCAACACCTCACAGAAGTACTCAGCACCTTGCAGGAATGGGCCCTATACTAATATTTTTACCCACTGATCCTTCTTGGGAAACTCGAATTCATTTTGTTTAGAGTTACCCAAGGGTGTTGTGGCATGGAGGTGTGGATGTGTGAGGGGAGTGGGCAGAAAAGAGAGGATGCGTTCACATATTTATTTCTCAGAACACGAAGTTTTTGCTCTGATTACAAGTTGCAAATGAAATTTACTTAGATTACTGAATGGCATGAAAAAGATTGATAATTACTGTAACCTGTACCAGTGCAAAGAGTAGAATCAAGACTGTAAGTTAAAAATGTACCGCGGCTGCCATGGTGTGTGATCTGTCCGTCATGTACCCGTCACTGTGGATTGTGTGCAAGTCACACCATTGCTGTGTACCCCCGTTTACCTCTTTGGGTGTGGAATTTTGTGTGACTTAAATTGTTAGTAAGGTGCTTTGAGATCCTTAAATGAAATGCACTGTGTACTGCATTGTGTAAATGATTATTAATGATTAAATGAATGGAATACTTTAAGCTATATGCATCATATTGATTGGTGTGTGTGTGTGTGTGTGTGTATATATATACACACTTTAATTTGGATACAAAGAGCTCAATTCACCCCTTCTGATATAACACGATGTACAGCGAACACCCTTGCACTAGTGAGAGCTATTGCACACCAGGGCAATTCACCCCATGGGACACTAGGCAGCTCTCTTACCATCACTTTCCTTTAGGATTTCACCAGAGGAGGGCAGCTTTAAATTGGCCTCGTCCCTCCATGGGAAGCCCCATCAGTGGAGCCTACCTGAGACTATGCTAATTAATTGTATTTGTCAGGTGCTTTGGTTATGTTCCTTTCCAAGCCAGCACTGCCCAGTTTGTTGGCCAGTTACAGGCTCCCAGAGGAGTGGGATTTGTAGGCATTCCTCACTGACGCAACCCCCTTTCCTCAACTTTCCCCTGCGGAGGGCACTGAGTCCTCAATGGAAGTCTGGTTACATTGGCCTGAGTCAAGACCCAAAAACATAAACAAAGTCTCTCTTACCCAGATAGAGGACCAGAGGGAGGAGTAAGGACACAGGAGTCCTCTGCAAAGGTTGCTCTGTTCCTATGAGCTGGACAAGGATGTCACTCAATAGCTTCTGTAGTCCCGGAAAAACTCCAACTCACTTCTCCCTGTGGACAGGAGAGGAGTTAGCAGGACACCAGAGTAATCCTGTTACATTGTAAGGAGCGTGGATATTTTTATAGTTTTGGAACAATAACAAAAATGCATTCTACTTCTTTTCATTTACAGTGTGTAACAATAACAAGGCCCTTCAGCTTACCAAGAAAATAAAGACTTAAAGCTCTCTTGGCAATGGCGACTCACTCAGTGGTTCTTACTGGGCTGATAAAGGACTGCTGTGGTAGCTCTTAGGTCTCAGTTCAGGAAAGCACTGATGCATGTGCTAAAACACATACTTAGGTACTGCCCTAGGTCATGATGTGTTTCTGAAGTGGGGACTTATTGCTGAATCATTAATTAATGTTAGTTAATAAAGAAGTAAGTATATATATTGCACCACTGGGCCAAAACCTGACAGGTAACATGTACCTTGCTGAGCATTGATTTCAGTGGGAGTTGCAGGGGCACTATACCTTTCTGGATTTGGTCCAACTGGAGTGGAGGGCACTCAGCTCCTCAGAGGCTGTGCTGAACATCTCACAGCCTGGGTCCCTTCTGATCTAAATGCAGCTTGGCAAGAATAGCATGAGTTCAGGAAGTGCCTTCTCTGTGAGTGTAATCACTGATGAATCAGTCTTACTTTTACTGATAAAGCAGACAGCTAGAGTTGTGGCAGCCAAGTTTTGGTCACCAAAATAGTGATTGCACTACAGTCATCTATCATAATTGTACCAATGGTATTTATTTTCCTGATTGATTCTGATAAAATCAGCGCACAGTCCTACTACATCTATACTGTGGTTTTGAGGCATCTAGCCCTGGGGATTAGAGTGGGAAAGTTCTTTTTTTAATTTGATTTTTAAACTTCATATCACTGATAAGATAAATAAACAATAATAAATAAGAGAACCATATTTCACAGTTTATAGCTTTCATTAATTTTTAAGGAACAAGTCAAAGAAATTACTGAAACAAAGCAATCATGGATGCTGTATGATGAGAGGATCAAAGAGCCGCTTTAATATTTAATGAGACCAAAAACCTCTTACAACTAATCATGTTTTACTGGCACTTGCCCTTTGGTCTGGCAAGTGACTGTGTGTTTCTAAGGGACTAACATTTTTGTCTTTCTAATGAATTATCATTCTTACAGTAAGTAAATGTGGCAGGGTGGAGCTGTTTGCTTCATTAGTTTAGTTTAGGAAGCAAGATCTTTGTTCACATATCTCGATATTAATGATACTTTTACTTAAAACAATACTTCCCCTAATTTAATAGTGCCTTTTCAGCCAAGGATTATTCGTATTAATTAATTGAGCCTTACAACAGCCTTATACTGCCAGATGGGTATATTGTGACTCAGAAATGAATGGGCCCTGATTCAGCAGTGCACTGAAGTATGTGCATATGTTGATTCCTAGGCCTTGTCTACACTACACTGTTTTGTCGACAGAAGTCAGTTTTCATCAACAAAACAGTGGAGGTGTACACACTGCAATGGTCCTCCCACCGATGTAATTCTCCTGCTACGCCAACATAATAAAACCACTTTGAGGAGTGGCATAGAGCATTTTGCGACCAAGTTAGAGTGATGCAGTGTCAGTATAGACGCTGCACTTGCTTATGTTGCCCTAAGTGGCCTCCAGAAGGTGTTCCACTTCCTGTTTGCTTGGCATGGAGAGTTCACAGAGGATCTTCCCCTCTGACCATGCTGGCTTTCCACAGCAAACGTGCTCCTGCCTGGACTACACCAGAGTTGTTGGATCTGCTGGGTCTGTGGGAAGAGGAAGCTGTGCAGTCGCAGCTCTGCTCCAGCCATAGGAACTTTGATATCTACAGGCAGATGGCTTGTGGCATGGAGGCGAAAGAGCATGAAAGGGACATGCAACAAGGGACATGCCGTGCTAAGATTAAGGAGCTGAGGCAGGCGTACCAGAAGGCAAGGGAGGCCGACCATCACTCTAGTGCAGCACTGAAGACATGTCGCTTCTACCAAGAGCTGCACGCTGTCGGCAGCCGCGACCCCACCTCCACTGCTATAAGCCCCATGGATACTTTGGGGGAACTGGAGGCAGTGGCTAGCAGAGTCAACCCCAATGACGAAGTGGTGGACTAGGAGATTGAGTTGGGGGAGAATGTGGGACAGGTGACAGGGTCATCCGGAGGCGTGACAAGCGATGACCTCTTTTTGACTCTGAAGGGGTCTAGCCAATCCCAGTACTCTGGCTCTGGCGCACCTGAAGCAGGAGAGGGGAGCTCCAGTAAGTACTCATTTTGCTTTGATATGGCACAGTGACATGAGGCAGAGGTGTCCTTTATTTTGTTAGATGGTGCACCTGGGAGAAGGGATAGAAATTAACAGCACTCTAGGTACTGTTTATATCTGCTTCTCATTCCACAGTGCAGCTACATAGTTGGGACCCTGCAGAAAAGTTTGTTAATGCACACCAGGATTTCCCAGGAATCTTCCATAGAGATCTCCAGAAAACTTTCCTGAAGATACTCTGCAATCCTCTGCTGACGGTTCCTTGGCAGAGCTGCTTTTTTATTTTCCCCATTGCAGGAAACTTTGCCGCACCAATTGGCAATTACTTCTGCAGGAACCAAAGCAGCAAACAGACAAGTGGCATACGGACCCAGTCTGAAGCCGCACACATGCAGGAGATGCACCCTTGCATCCTCGGTTACCCTCAGCAATGAGATATCAGATTCAATCATCCCCGCCTGCGGAAAACAATGCCAGTATTCACAATAGTGTCCCTAGGCATATATAGTGATCCCTTCTGAAACCACCCAGACTCTTTATGCCTTCTTGCACCTTCCCCCCTCACCACATTTAGTGCTCTCACTGTACTGCATACTTACCAAGGGAAAGTGAGAAAGGCATATGTAACTTTTATGATTCAGGACTGTGAGTGCACTCACAATATTGACTCTGTGTACTGTTTGGGTGTTTTTGCTTCTGCAGATGTGCCCTTGAGGGCCAGCTCCTACTCACCAGCAGAGCACCTCCATCAGATAAGGAGGTGAACATGTTTCAAGAAGTGTTGCAATTATCTGATCATGCTGATAGTGAGCACAGAGCATGGAGAGAGACAATAAATATCTGAATAAAAAAATTCAGAATGGATAGCCAGGGGAGGAAATGGGCAGGTGTTGATAACAGAGGAGCAGGAGCAGATGATAAAGCTCATGGAGGACCAAACAGAGATGCTCAGGTCCCTGACTGCACTGTAGTCGGAATACATCCATGCTTGACTCCCCCTGCAGGCCATACAGAACTGTATTCCATGCCCTCCCCAAACTCCCCACACACATTCCTCACATGTTTCCTGCCCGTCATAGTACCCCTTACACTCCACCCCTAGGGACATGTACCATAATGACAGCTGGACTTACACACAGCTGTGAGAGCCTCATTTGAGAGAATGCTGCTCAGTGTCATGTCCCGTGTAAGAAATGGAAATCTGTGTATTAATGTTTAATAAAAATTTAGTCTTAAAAATTAAATGATTCTTTATTTGTGTCCTACACACAGTTGTTGCAGCAGAAATTGATACACAGTGGCAATTGGCAGACTACAGTTAACGCTCAGGCAGGGATCATTACAGGGATCATTCAAGGTGGCAAGTAAACAATGCTTGGCTGAATGCATTACAGAAAGACACATTATTGGGACTCATTATCAAAATGCTGCCTCAAAGCATCCCTGATTCGAATACCCCCGCCCCTCTTTGAGCCCCTCTGATAGCCATGGTGTCTGGCTGCTCAAAATCAGTCACCAGGCAATCCACCTCACTGCTCCACCCTGGGGAAACTTTTCCTCCTTGGCTTCACAAATGTTATACAGAGCACAACAGGCTGCTATGACCATGGGAATATTTTCCTCATTGAGGTCTAACCTGCCAAAAAGGCAGCATCAGTGAGCCTTTAATCTGCTAAATGCACATTCATTGGTCATTCTGGATTACTGTGGGCATTTCCACAACCTCTATTGGAATCTTCTGGTCTGGAAAGAAAGTCTCTGCATGCAGCTTTCTATACAGGCCAGTGTTCCTGAAGATGTGTGTGTCATGCATAGGGGCCTACCAAATTCACAGCCATGAAAAACTCATCACGGACTGTGAAATCTGGTCTCCCCCCGTGAAAACTGGTCTTTTGTGTGCTTTTACCCTATACTATACCGATTTCACGGGGGAGACCAGTGTTTCTTAAACTGAAGGTCCTGACCCAAAAGGAAGTTGCAGGGGGGTCGCAAGCTTATTTTAGGGGGGTCGCAGTATTGCCACCCTTACTTCTGTGCTGCCTTCGGAGCTGAGTGGCCGGAGAGTGGCAGCTGGTGCCCGGGAGCCCAGCTCTGAAGGCAGCGCCTTGCCAGCAACAGTGCAGAAGTAAGGGTGGCAATACCATACCATTGCACCCTTACTTCACACTGCTGCCTTCAGAGCTGGGCAGCCAGAGAGTGGGAGCTGCTGACTGCGGGCCCAGCTCTGTAGGCAGCAGCTCAGAACTAAGGGTGGCAATACCATACTTTGCCATCCTTACTTCTGTACTGCTGTTGGCGGTGGCTCTGCCTTCAGAGCTGGGCTCCCAGCCAGCAGTCACCGCTTCCCAGCTGCCATCCCTGAAGGCAGCACTGCCGCCAGCAGCAGCGCAGAAGTAAGGGTAGCAGTACCGCAACCCTCCCTACAATAACCTTGCGACCCCTTCCCCACAACTCCTTTTTGGATTAGAACCCCTTCAGTTACCATGAAATTTCAGATTTAAATAGCTGAAATCATGAAATTTATGATTTTTAAAATCCTACATCCGTGAAATTGAGCAAAATGGGCTGTGAATTTGGTTGGGCCCTAGTCATGCACCTTCCCTGACTACCATATGCTGATGTCAGTGAAATGACCCTGGTGATCCACCAGCACCTGCAATACCATAGAGAAGTAGCCCTTTCTGTTGATGTACTCTGTCGCAAGATGGCCTGGGGTCAAAATTGGGATATGCGTGCCATCTATCCCCCCACCGCAGTTAGGGAATCCCATTGCTGCAAAGCCATCCACTGTTCACCACCCAGAGTCACAGTCCTTCGTAGCAGGAGGCAATTAATGGCCCTGCACACTTGCATCACCGCAACACCCATGGTGAACATCCCAACTCCAAACTGATTCGCGACTGACCGGTAGCAGTCTGGAGTTGCCAGCTTCCACACAGCGATCTCCACTCGCTTTTCCACAGTGAGGGCAACTCTCCTTGTGGTGTCCTTGTGCCGCAGGGCAGGGGCAAGCTCCGCAGACAGTTCCAGGAAGGTGGTTTTGCGCATCCAAAAGTTCTTCAGCCACTGCTCGTCATCCCATATCTACATCACAATTAAATCCCACTACTTGGTGCTTGTTTCGCACGCCCAGTAATGATGGTGCACCGTGTGCAGCTGCTCCATGAATGCCAACAGTGATCTTGAATTGTTTCTTTCAGCGGCACATAACAGGGCAGGCACCACCAATTCATTTTCAGATTTGCAGTTCATGAAATACTGCAGGATCAGCTGTGTTGTGTTCATAATGCTTAATACAAGTCTGAAGAGCAGCGCAGGATCTATGCTTTCAGGCAGAGATGGCGAGTGCCAACTTTACAGGGGAAGTTGAAAAATGGCACAAAACGTCGTCGGAAGCTCATGGATTGATGGGACAGAGAAAACTGCATCATGGGGGCAGTGAGCCCACCCCCATAATGCACTGCTATCCATTCCCAGAACTTCTAGTGTCAGAAGGTGGTGATTTGAACAGTGGGCTAGCTACCCAGGGTGCAGTGCTCTCTCTGTCGGTGCTAGAGCACCAACTGTGGACACGCTCCATCCACATTATCTGGGTTGAGGGGCAGCAAAAGAGTGCCTATTAATAAAACACATGCCTATGTAGGTTGTGGCACTTCTGTGTATTTTTATGGAATCAATAATGGTGTAGGTCTTTTATGGCAATGTATGCAGCATGATTGCGCTGTCTAACAGTGATGACTGTATTTTTGATGTGCTGCACTAACACTGAAGCACTGACAAATATATGGGAAAAGATTTACCAATTGCTTTAGAAGTAATCTGAACCCTGACTGAACTTTTATTAGGCTCACATATCATTTGCTGTTTTGACTTCAGAACAAGGAAAATATTTTTTATAACAACTTATGTAAAGTCCCAGAAGGAGGAATGATCTTTTGAAACACTGGAATCTTGAAAAGTGAAAAATTTGTCCTGATGTGGTTTCATAAACTAAATAATCGGACAGGAGAAAATATATTAATCAAAAATTATATATCCTTTAAAAAGAAAATATTCTTGGAGCCTTTTACAACAGCTCCATTTCAGAGATAATCAGAATGTCATAAAATGGTCATACTGGATTAGACTAATGGTCCATCTAGCTCAGTCTCCTGTCTTCCAACAGTGGCTAATGCCAGATGCTTCAGAGGCAGTGAACAGAACAGGGCAATTTACTGAGTGATCCATCTCCCAGCTTCTAGCAGTCAGTGTCAAATCACGATAGTTCACTAGGTTACATTTGTAAAGGTACTTGAGTGGATTTGTTAATTTGTATGATCAAGTTGAAATGTCATATCAAGGGGCAATAAATAAATTGGAAAATGGAAATAAAAACTTTTAAAAAAAAGAATCAAGGTTAAAGAAGATCCTAGTGTTAAGAAAGTGCAACTGTTTAAGAAAATAAAAAATGCTTTGTGAATATTCATACAGGCCTTGATTCAGAAAGGCACTCCTAAGGAGTTCAACATGTGCTTAAGTACTTTGCTGAATCAGGGTCTGATTCCAGTAGTTACAGATCATTATTAAGCAGATTAGTTAATCCAAAAGAGTGGGGGTGGGGGATTAGGCTATCTAGAAGAAAGTGAATAATTTGTAATAAAAAATCATTCAATAAAATTTGCACCTTTTTCTCTTAGAAAATTATCTAAAAACAGGCTGCAGAATTCTTTTATATTTTAATTATTGAAAATTATTTGTAGATTTCTTCAGTGCATAAATTTTGGTCTGCAATAATTCATGAGCAATTCACTGTGAATATTTAAAAAATTCACATGGCGTTAGTCAATCCCCAGTCCTTCAATTACCTCTGGGTGGATGCAGAATGAAGGTCATAATTAGATATGTGATATGATATTGATTGGGTGACTGATGTAGTTAAAGAACAACAGAATGAGTTTTGAATTGCAGATTCAATTGTAAAATCTGCAAATTGAAATTCACATTGTTGCTTAGTTATTTATGCCATTTGAAAATCACAGTTTGTTGTTTATACATTTTGACATACTAATTTTGGCAAATATTCAACTTAAAAATTCATTTTTCTCAAAGTCTAGTTGATTGGAATGCACTCTTCACTAGAATATTCATGGAAAATTCATTTGCCAGAATAGTAAAGCTTATTCACTGGAATATCTATGAACTGTAAACACAAAAAGGTCATGAACACAGTCAAAGCAAATATATGAATAATTGCAGATTTCTATAGGTGAATATAAATTCTCCCCTCCCAGGTCACGTTCAGTTCTTCATAGGAGAAAGGGAAAAGTCTTGTGGGTCAGGCATAGAATTGGGAATTAAGAGATAAATCACTTTGGCCCTACTTCTACAATGAGCTCCATATGGACAGACCACTGTGGAGCTCACTTGAAGTCAATGGGGTTCAGTGCAGGACAGGGCAATGTCTGCACAGAACTCATTACATGATACCTTAGTCTCTCTGTGTTGTAAAATGAGTGTGTTAGGGTGGTGTTAGGTTTTGTTCTGTAGTGCTTTGAGTCCCTTGGATAGAAGGTGCTAAATAAGTCCAAAAAATCAGTATATAATTCAGAAATAATTTCTTTGAAGGTACCACAATATTGAGAAATCAGTCTTGGTAGTGATTGCCATCTATTTGAATTGATTAAGAGATGAATTTATGATAATAGGAAGTAGTATCTTGCTAATTTGTTCTTACGAGCTCTTTAAAGTTAATGGGCACAAATACAAAATATCAATATCCACTCCCTTAGTTTGGCATCCATTGTGCACATCTTCACAAGGAACCCATAGGAATTATTTTAAACAAGTTTGTTCTTTTCCATCAGGTTGGTGGTCACACCATGTTGCCCATTCGTTGGATGCCTCCTGAGAGCATCATGTACAGGAAGTTCACCACAGAAAGTGATGTCTGGAGCTTGGGGGTCGTTTTATGGGAAATCTTCACCTATGGCAAACAGCCATGGTATCAGCTCTCAAACAATGAGGTGTGTATAATGCACTGTGGATAACAAAATGTGCTTGAGATGGTGGAGTTTAACTAAAGATATGGATGCCACAAGGGAATCACTCTCTGATTGGAAAGGATAGCACACAAGTTGCAATGTTATTTACTATAAAAATCATTACACACTTGTCAACACTTATGGTATTACCGCAAATGTCATGTTTTGGGTCCATTTTTCTCTGGCTTTTTTAATTTTTCCCACTAAGAGAGAAGGGTGTTATCCAAGTAGAATATGAGAAAGTTGTGAGGTAGGCTGGAACCTGCCTGGAGTGTGGAATAAAAACTGAGGTGACAAGTGTTGCAGTCGTGCAAAGGAAAGGAGCTGGAGTATCTTCAGCCCAACCTCTGGCAGTCTCTATTACAGATATCAACCAGTGTGTGTAAGTGACTCAAGAACAATGCTGCTGTCCCACCCCAGTCTATAACAAATTGAGGGGATCTGAAAGTCCTTTGAAGCTCAGGAAAACTCTGCCAGGGATGACCCCTTGTATCTCCAGTCGCTGACCACCTGCCACTGTGATGCCTCTATGAGCATGTGGGAGAGGATAGTTCCGAGTGAGAGAGGGGTATGGAGTCTGTATCACAAACCCTACCACAATTGCCAATAGTTAGGGTACTTGTGCTCAGTCTCAACAGAGGCTTGTGTGGGTGTGGGAGCTGAACTTAAACCCTTAGAATGAATTACCCTGTTAAGTGGGGTGAAGGGCATTGATCCCTCCAAGTTAGGATTTTGGGAGGTTGATGGAACAGATTTGGGAAGCTTATAACATTGTTGCCCGTGATTTACCAGTTCTGTAGACAGAGAATTTCAGTCTACAGGGCTGCCAGTTTAGCCCCTTTCATAAGAAATAAATTCACTCACACTCAGGGCTTGTCTACAGAGGAAAATTGTACTAGTATTAGGCAAAGTATGAATTTAAACTGCTATAGCTATACCAGTGTCACACCCCATGAGGACCCTCTTATTCCAGATTGCCTTTTTCTGGTTTAGCTGATGTCACTTTTGAAGTGGTTTAAGCCAGTGTTTTTCAAAATTCGGGTTGTGACCCAGTACTAGGTCATAGCATGTAAGGCACTGGGTTGCTTTGCTCAGCACCCAGGGACCCTAGCGGCTCTGGTCAGCACCGCCAACCGGGACGTTCAAAGTCCCATCGGCGGTGCTGCCCAGCTAAGGCAGGCTAGTGCCTAGCTATTGCTCCATTGATTCTTTCTTTGCTCTCTCACTAGGTGATCGAGTGCATCACTCAGGGCCGAGTTCTGCAGCGACCTCGCACGTGCCCAAAGGAAGTGTACGACTTGATGCTGGGTTGTTGGCAACGGGAGCCTCACATGAGGCTCAACATCAAAGAAATCCATTCCCTCCTTCAGAACTTGGCCAAGGCTTCTCCAGTTTACCTGGATATTCTAGGCTAGAGCCTCCTAGCATTTCCTCTTATGGGCTGCGTGAATGAATGTGTTCAACGGCCGCTGAACTCCATCAAAATATGTTCTTAACTCTGACAGTAGTAATGACAAAGATGCGGAGAAGCTTTCAAAGGGCAAGCAACGTGCACTTCTCCATCTTTAGACAGAGTATTGACTTTTTTGACATTGTTGAAATGTATCTCTTTTCTCTTTCTCTTTCTGTTTCTCTCATTTTTTCTCTCTCCTTCTATTCAATCTGGCTTCTGCGTTATTGTAACTCTGCATAGACAAAGGCCTTAAAAACCTGATCTGTTATATCAGCAGACACTCCAGATTGCCCGCAACTAACAATGCCTTGTTGTACTCATGCCTTTGATGTGGATGAAAAAAGGGAAAAAAATATTTGACTCGAACTTTGTGACTTCTGCTGTACAGATACTGGGAGTTTCTCTTGATTCACCTCTACTTTTTTTGCTTCGGCGTGTGGGTGGAAAAAGAAGATTGGTGTTCTCTATTGGAAGCTTATTTCTAGTTGAGATAAAGCCAGATAGAAAGAAAACAGCGCTGTGTGCTCCACTATATGGAGGAACCATGAGATCAGATGGCATCCAACCCTGCTCAAAAACACTGAAATGATATAATGGAAGGAAAGGATTCTGTGCTTTCCTCTGGGAGCCTGTCTGAGGAGCAAAGGGATTGTTTAAAGAGTGTGCTTCGTTAGCACTTTTCATCACCAGATCCAGTACAATGGTCTATGGTAAAAAGAAAAAGATGCTGCCTGCATTGCACTAGGTTACACAACACTACGATAAGCTAAATACAATCCCTCAGCTTCTCTTAGAGTAGGATATTGTGATAGCACTGGTATGAAAGTGTTCTCCAGCTAGCCTTTGGTAATACAGGTGGAAGCTAGGCTGATTAATGTACAGTATGCATTTCAGGGTCAAGTGTTGAAGCTGAGGACTTTGATCAGACAGGACAAGTTGTAGATGCTGAGGCAAGCTGTAGATACTGTGCTTGTCAGGCAGCATATTCCTACTGCTCTCCTTCTCCATTCCCATTTTTTCACTGTGCAAGCAAAATTGTGCATGGTCTTCGTCGATTAATGCCCTTTGTGTAGAAACTATTGCTCATCTTGTTGTACACCCTGATAGGAATAGCAAATCCATAAAGCTATAACATATATTTAATTAGAGGGAGCTAATGGAGGTCATTAGCTACATTCAGATGTCTTTACATTGTTACAGATATGATACTACGCAAATAATCTAAAACATGGAAATAGTAGATTATGTTTGAGCCATGGCAGGGGTGATAGAATTAAGTCCCTGGAGACAGCTAGATGTGATCCTGCGGTTATCACTTGACATTCATAGCATACAGACCCTGAGTTCAGCACCAATTTCTGGTTGATATAGTGGTGTCATTCCCAGCATCCACTGTTCTGTAATTTATTTATATCTGGTTGGAAAGGCATTGTGTGCATACCGTATACGCATGGCCACTGTGCTGATGGCAAGTGCATGGGCATCTATGTTTATTTTTCAAACAGATGCTGAAGATTTAAAATTTAGATTTAGGATTATTTTTCTTATGAACTCTTACAAATGGAAATAAATCTTACCTGTTCCTCAAGAACATTTGCCACCCTCTGTGAGGGGGCTTTGCTGCAAAAAAATTGTCCTTTTTTAAAAAAAAAAAATATTATGAGCCAGATCAAAGAGTAGTAGTAGTTCTTCATCTTTGTGTTGTGGTTATTTTATTTAATACATTAAGCATTTTATTTTTGTAAATGTTCCCATAATATTTTAATATATAATTTGCTTGCATATATTATTTATTAAAGCACTTTCTTTCTTCCTTCAGTGGCTTTTAAAGCCAGTTCACAGAGATTTTGAACATTTTCAGAAATAAAACAATTGACTGGACAGTGATGGAGTTGAACCCACCTTGTGTCAGTGAAAAAAAGCATTAAAAATAAACTTAACAATGTAACTATAAAGCCATATGCAGTATTTCTTTAATAAACCAGATGTTATTTCTGAACCACTAAAACTGGAAATTAAAAAAAACAAAACAAAACAAAAAAAGCCAGATGAGGACTCATACAAAATAGGCTTCAAGATTTTATCTGGGCTGTCTTAGAAGTTTGAATAGCAATAGCCCTGTTAAAAAAAGATTGAACATTCAGGGAAACCCATTCTCTTGAGGGCCTGAGTTTTATGTTTTTAAGAAATTCAGTTTCAATATAACAGAAAGTGGAAAAGAAAATGTAAAGTGTCAAAATCCACTGAGACTACCCTTTTAGTGTGAGGAGGAAGGGTTGTGTGTTTGGGACGGGAGGTACAAAACTCCTACCTGTTGTATTCTGTCGTAGTTCCTTATGCCCGTTAGAAAAATGTATCCTTTTTGTCTCAAAGATATTGTTCTCTCTGAGCAATGACCCGAACCTGAAAGCAAACAGGTAGGTTTTGCAAGAACTGATGGAATGTATACTAAAAATGAAGGGAAAAAATACAATTTGATCTAGTGGCATCCTTTTTTCATTACTAAAAGAGCATACTAGAGTCATGTATGGGGGAAATATAGTGTGTTAGAATACACTGTGCAACAGCACATCAGTATGTCAAACTTAAAGGACCAAATGTTCTACAGAGCCAAAAATATGGATAAACTTGGCCTATATCACACATGTGAACAGTAGTCCATAAAAGCTATAATTAGTGTAGATTAGCTATTAACTAAAGCTAAACCAATTTTTGCATTTATTCATAAGAAGGTGCGTAAGTGTAGCAAAATGAGTGGAAAAGAGAAAAAGAAGTATGTTCAAATGGCAATGAGGGGTGAGTGTATGTACAGACATTTGTCATGCTTGCAACTTCAGCTAAATCTTGTACACTGAGAAAATATGACAATCAGGCTCATTACAAAATCTTTCTGGACTATGCTACAAACCGATCATATATATATAATATATATTATATATATGTGTTTACATAGGGTGTGTATATATACATGGTATATACATATATGTATATGTGTGTTATAAATATTTGATTTATACATATGCAGACATACATATACAGTATGTGTGATTGTGTGTATATGTATAAATTTACATATACATATATTCTAACATGATAATTAGGGTACAGTGTTATTAATAAAGTCCGCTAAATAACCAAAATCTTTTTTTCCTTTGGTATTTCTTTTTCTATGTTTATAAGATTTAACTTTTTATGTGAATGCAGTTCCGCATGGGTGGAGGAAGTACTAAAATGCCAGAGATATTTTTAACAATCAACGTTCTTTCCCAAATGATTGTATAAAAGCAGCCCCTCCGTTAGTGTCTAATATTCATTGATTTCTCACAGAGAAATGAACAGATTGGCTTCAAACTTCCTAGAAGAAAGTTTGGTTTGAAATAATTTCTGTTTTTGTGCTATTATTGTTGTATTGTTCAACAGCAGCACGACAGCTCCAATGGCATTTTGCACTTCTCTTCAGTTACAAAATAATTCCAAGAATGAGCTGGAATTTTCAGACTGCAACACAACTGGTAGAACCATGGTGAGAACTCCAAAACCCTGCAGTAAGAATAGCAGCAGCTAGTATTGGGAATTTCCCACATTCTCTCCTTTACCCTCAGTAAAGCTGCAGAACTCAGCAACCAGCTGTAGCGAACAGTATTTGTAAAGCAACCGTACCCCATGATGCATGATGGAACTTCTTTTTACATAGGAGTTCATTCATTTTGATTTATAACCCAATATATTTATATATTGTCTACAGTTCAATAAATTACTTCTCTCTCTCTTTCTCTCTCTCTGCTCTTTGGCGATATTTTTGTTGTGCTTGATATAGACTTTCACAGAACACTTTAAAGATAAAAGAAACACTCCAATAAAGCAAACACTGGCTGACTAAGTTACAGTGCATATACGTAATAACAAGACTGTCTCCAGGTTGGTACAGCCTGTAAAAGAAATTCAAATATTGTTGTAAGAATGTGGGGGTTGGAAGGGGGGTTGGGGTTTCTGGCTGAAGATGAAGGTTTGGATAGCACAGGAAGCTGTATTTTCTTGTTGTCAGGGCTGGGATGAACCACTGCTGCTCTGAGTCAAGAGGTCCTTGAAGAGCCTTAGTTAATTTACTTTATTTTATTTTTTGCTACATTCATCACAAATATGAAGCAAAAAAAAAAGTCTACAATGTTGCAGGGAAAACACTGTGAATTTCACAACAGCAACCAAGTGACTATTTTGCCATATTTTTAAAGTACGTCTCAGGAGAAGAAATGGGAAATGATGGGTATATTATTTTCTTGTCTATGCATTCTAGGCCAGGTCTATGGATTTTTTTTTTTGCTTGTAAAAAGTTCTGAGTGAAGATTAGCTGAAATGTATTTTATAAACACAGAATACTTTGGGCAAGCATAGCAGAAGCTGCTTCTAGCAAGGCTGATGGACAGGAAGGCATAAGAGAACAACAATCAAATCAAATCTTTTCAGAGGCCTATATCTTGCAGCTTATATGTATTGTTCTGTAACTTAAAGAAAAACAAATGTTGAACAAGCAGCTGAGAATTTTATATACAAGTAATTCAATTCAGTATGGATATTTAATTACATCACCAATAGAGAAAGATTCAAGTTATTATGAAATATTTTCCCCAGCCCTGCTCTCTACCTATACTTCATATATATATTTATATATATGTATTTCTAGATACCACTCTTGAGAGAGAGAGTGAGAGAGAGAGAGGGAGATACCTACATGAAATATAAATCTCTATATTTGTCACTAAAACTGTGACCTGGTGTTTACAGCTATCTTTCTCCTTTCTTTTTCTTTTTCACTGTGATGTCTCTGTGCAGATATTTAGTGGTTCTTGTTTTGCAGTTTGTTGTAGAAATTCATTGCTTTAAAAGATCCATTGCATCTTGGCTGATTTTGAAGTGATGCCTGAGTATCAGTGTTAAAAGATTTGTTTGTGAATCATGTGACCAGCTTCCGTCAACATGACATGGGAAGTCTCTTGTACTACAGTGTATTTAATACAAATGATGTCTTTCAATAAACAGTGTCATCCAAAAGAAAGACTGTAAGTGATACAATGATGATTACTTTAAAAATGTATACAATTTTAATGAAACATTGTGTGGTATTTTCTTTTATTTAAATCCTGTTTAAAAAAACATGGTAAATAATGAATGGCTAAATGTGCTTGGAAATGTGACATATTTACAGTCTAAAATAATGATAAAAAACATTCAGGTACTATACTCCTATGAGATGAAAGAAACATCACATACAAAATATTTATGAAATTTGCTACCTGTATTTACACAATTAGGGCCATTAAAAAAGTCCTAAAGTGAACCCACTGGAAAATCTGGGTACATGTGCATGTGAATACTTGTTTGTCATACAGCTATCCATATAGCATATGTTGTCTTGCAATAAGGTGCTTATCAGTAGGTGAAAGTGCTTTCTGGATACAATTTATGTGCATGTTCTCAAAATGTGTCTCATAATCCACAGCACCACTAATAAACTAGCTAAGATTAGGGTTTGGGTTTCTTCCTTGTCCCAATGTAGTATTAAAATGATGTGAACAAATGTAGCATTAATTCAAGGCCAGCCTGTATAGTAGCTGAAACTCCTAAATAGTAATATATAATAAAAGCAGTGTTTATACATTCAACATGGCTTCAGCCGCCTAATTGAAGATCCCACTGTAGGTTATTGATTTACCCAAGTGTAACCCCCACAACTTCTGGGTGTGGTGTTCTTTCCCATCTAGTGGCACCGAGACCACTTAGAGAGAGACAGAGACACTGAGATTAATGACAGGTTTCAGAGTAGCAGCCGTGTTAGTCTGTATCCGCAAAAAGAAAAGGAGTACTTGTGGCACCTTAGAGACTAACAAATTTAGTTGGGCATAAGCTTTCGTGAGCTACAGCTCACTTCATCGGATGCATCTGATGAAGTGAGCTGTAGCTCACGAAAGCTTATGCTCAAATAAATTTGTTAGTCTCTAAGGTGCCACAAGTCCTCCTATTCTTTCTGAGATTAATGAGTTTGCACTACAGCTTTAGCTACCAGCCAGTTGGCTTTAAGCTCAGATGGTAGAGGCTCATGCACGAAGCTCTAGAGGTCCCAGATTCGATCCCGCCCACTGACGACCGGGGTCTGTTGGCGTTACACAAGGCCTTCAGGTTTAAAGGATACCAATAGGAAAGCCACTGTATGGCTACAACTGTTTGGCTTTGCCAAGAGATCTGCTTGAGATTGCAGGAGCTGGCTGTCATTCTAAAAGTCTGAAGGGAAATTATCAGGTAAAGAGCAGCCCAGCACAAGACTGGTCTAATGCTATGAAAATAGCATGAAGATCTGTGCTAGTAAATTAGTTGTCAATGTATCATTCAGTCAGTGGGAAGCGAGCCTCCTAGTGTGGGCTGACAGACTCGGGCCAGCAAGGCTCCCATTAGCACTCTACAAAGAGCTGTCTAGACGGACTTTGAAGTTGTGGCTCAGGCTGAAGCTCGGCCTCAGAAGCCTAGGGAAATTTGCTTCCATGGGTTGCAAAGACATACCCTTAGGGTCATATTATACCATTTCATGGTGACTATGCAGGATGCAGATAGAGCAGGAGTATGTCATACTCTCAGATCTTGATTGCTGAAATGAAACTCCTAGCCATTATGGCCTTGGCTCCACTAGAGACCTGACTTGGTTGTGATTGTACTGGATACACTGAACCACTTGAAGTGGAAAAGATTCAGTGTATCCACACTCCCCATGCTGAGTGGGTTTATGTTTTTCCCCCCGTCCACACTAGTGCTGTCTTAAACCATTTCACATAAACCTGGCCATACATTCTAGGTGACGTTGCAAGGCCACACATGTGCACTGTGAGACAGTAGTGGGAAGCCTAGTTAAATTGTTACAGCTTGTCTGTATCCACACTGACACTGAACTACTTAAGCTTGAACTAGTTATTGACCCTGCTAAAAGATAACCTCTTCTAGCTGAGTATTACGCTAGTTGGGGTATTTCTCTATGTATATGCAGCATTCTGCAAACATTCTAAGGGTTATCACTGGTTTAATTTCTTTAGTATAGACCAGGCCAATGTGACAGTTCACACAGTTGTGCTAACAGGACTCCTCCACCTCTCTAGCAGCACAGCAACCCAAGGTACCTTGTAGCAGCTGGCCGCCCAGCTTATGCAGTACCCCTCTCAAGGATGGTGGTGTCAGGCATGCAGCAGGAATTAATAAAGCATAAGAGCTGCACCCTTGCTTATTGCCAATCAGGTGGAGGGGACCCTTAGAACCTGATCAGTGGGAGATTTGCCAGCAGTACTGGATGAGGTTCTTACTCAAGATCATGAAGGTTTGATCCAGGACCATCTGCTAAAGCAAGAAATTGTCATAGCTGTTGTTCTGTAGCACCTACTTGGCTAAGAGCAGTGCTACTAAATGCACAGCACTTAGAGTATCGCTACAAATGAGGGGTTTAACTTAAGGTTTTCGTATTCCTGGCATTGTTATCATCATCTTTGGTCCCCGGCAACTGTAATGATAAAATTTGGTTTTGACTGCACATAGGTATGCCTTAGAGAGGCTGACAAGCTTGCAGATCATCTCAATATTTTCAGTGAGTGATGGACAAAACTGTAATGGTTTGTTAAAGCCTTTTGTTATCTCCCCACCACAAACTGCTAGCCAAGAATACTCACCTATGTGTGACTTTATATAATAATGGTTTGCAAAAGATTGTCAGCTGTGTCTTTGACATATTAATAATGTATTCAGAAACCCCTTTACGCTTCCTGTTTCTTTCTTCTCCTTAGAATGCTTAAACTTATTTTAAAAGTTGTAGGGGAAAAATTGAATGTTCAACCCAATTGCTGTGGCTGTTATTGTTTTAGAAACTTTCACAATTGATTTTGTGCAGAAAAAGACGGTCAATCCTGAGTATTAAATGCTTCAAATACCTGTAAGATCAATAATCTTGATAACTGTATTAAAAAATCATTCACAGTTTCTTATTGATTACTCCTGTTAGTATTTTAATGGACATAACTTCTTTTGAGGTCAGTGGAAAAGTTCATGTTACAAAGAATAATAAAAGCCTGTGAAATAATAAAAATATATTTGAATAATTAGAAGAGGACCAATCGTACTCTGACAAACTAGATCCTCCAGGATCACTTATAAAAATAAATTTATTATGCATTGGGTCCAAATATGTGCTAGGCAGTTATCATCCAAGCAACCTTCTCTGAGAGTTTTCCTGTCTCTCTAGCAAAGGAAGACAGAAGGCAGAAGATTCTGGAAGATTCTGGCTAGGTAAATGGTGAAGGGTGCGGGGCTATGGTTTTGTGAACACTGGTCCATCTTCTTTGGGGAGAGAGGCCTGTATAGTTTGGATGGCTTCCACCTCAGTAGAAGGGGGACTAATTTCTTCAGGGACAGGCTGGCTAGAGCAGTCAGGTGAGGGTTAAATTAGTAGCAAAAGGGAAGGGTAAAAAGAGGGATGATCTGAGAACTCAGTGAGCACAAAATTGAGATGTTGAGAACAAAATTAATCAAGGAACCGAACGACAAAAAGAGAAGAAATTCTTGAATTGACTATTCACAAATACTAGAAGCCTGGGTAACAAATAAGAGGAATTGGAATTGCTCATTTATGAGCATAAATTCAATCTACGTGATATTATGGAAACCTGGTGGGATGATTCACACAATTGGAATGTTCAAATCAATGGTTATATGCTATTTAGGAAGGATCGAGTGGGTAAAAGGGGAGGGGGAGTGGCACTGTAAGTCAAAATGTATTACCTGTTTCCAAGTCACGGATAACTCAAAGGAAAATGATTTTGAATGCTTATGGATTAATGTCCTAACAGATATAGCACAAGATGGGGTACTAGTTGATGTCTGCTATATATAGGGTGACCAGATCACAAGAGTAAAGTATCAGGACACAATGGTGGGGGGTGGAGGCAGCCATACGCACACAGCCCCGACCAGAGCCATGGGGGAGGGGGACGCACAGCCCTAGGAAGCTGCAAGGGGGGGAAGGGGCATATGGCCCCTGCTGCAGCCCCTGCTTGGGGTTCATGGCCCCAGCTCCAGCTCCCGGCAGAAGCCATGGCGTGGGGGCGCAGGGCCCCGGTCCAGCCCCCGGTTGAAGCCATGGGGCAGGGGCGCATGATCCCAGTTCCAGCCCTGGCTACGCTGCTGGCTCAGCCCAGCTGACAGTCACCTCACCTCCCAGCAGGGCCAGTGAGTGTGACCAGGGGAGGGGGCAGGTCATGGGGGAGTGAGTGGCTAGGAGGTCGGCGGTGGGGCACGGGGCTGTGAGGGCGTGGAGGACGCTGGGCAGTGGGGGAGATCTGTGTGTTTTGGGGTGCTAGGTAGTGGGGGGGTCTGTGTGGGGCACTATGTAGTTGTGGTGGTGGGGCTGTGGGGAAAGGTAGTGGGGGAGGGGGAGATCTGTATGTGTTGGGGAACTAGGGAGTGGGTGGGTTCTGTGGGGTGCTGGGCAGTTGTGGTGGGGCTGTTGGGGGCAGGGAGAGTGCTGGGCAGCAGTGGTGGTGTGCAGTGCACTGTGCATTTGTGTTGTATTGGAAGGGCTATGGGAGGCGTGCTGAGCATAGCGGGTCCAGGGGACATTGGGCATAGCAGATCCTGGAGGGTCGGGTGAGGGAGCTCTGTGGTGCAGCATGGGCCCGCCCCCAGACAGGAAGGGGCACGCTGGCTACACAGGGCCAGGTGGCCCAGTGTGCATCTGACCATGTCATGCATGCTCCATTGCCCCTGGCTGGCCCCCTGCCTGCTGCTTGCCTCCTCACTGGAAGGCTGGGGCAGGGGGAGGAAGTGCAGGGGCATGGTCCCAGCTGCGCTTACCTAGGGCAGCTTCCGGGAAGCTGCCGGCAGGTCCCTCTGAGTCCTAGGGTCAGGGGTGGCCGGGGGAGGGGTCTCCATGTGCTGCACCCACCACAAGCGCCAGCTCTGCTGCTCCCATTGGCTGGAACCGTGCCAATGGGAGCAGTGGGGGCAGGGCTTGCATGGTGCAGGCAGCACGCAGAGCCCCCTCGCTGCCCCTGACCCTAGGAGCCAGAGGGACCTACCTGGGGTGGGGTTGGGGTCCCAGCGGCACTTACCTGGGGCAGCTCTTTCTGGCTTCTAGGGTCGGGGCAGCCAGGGGACTCTGCACGCTGCCCACGCCTGCACGCCCGCAGGCCCTACAGCTGCAGCTCCCATTGGCTGCAACAGAGCTGGCGCTGGTGGTGGGCGCAGCATGCGGAGACCCCGCTGGCTACCCCGTGCCTACAGGCCGCAGGGTCCTGCCGGCCGCTTCCCAGGAGCTGCATGGGAGTCTGCCAGCTAGGGTGACCAATCCACTCCAGCCCTGCGCCAAAATATCGGGACAAATGACATCCCGACCATACATCGGTCAGGACATGGGACAAACAACTAAATATCGGGACAGTCCCGATTTTATCAGGACGTCTGATCACCCTAGCTATATAACACAAAATCACACTAGAGAACAGCATGACTATCTCCTTACGCACCTATCTACAAAGTTTAGGTGGGAGGGAAAATGTGATCATGGGGAACTTCAATCTGAGTGACATATGCCGGAGGTCTCATGCTGCCAATACTAAAACATCCTTGGAATTTTTAAACATTATAGATGACAATTTCCTAACTCAAAAAATGTTGCAGCCAACACAGGAGAATTCTATGTTAGACTTGTCCTAACAAATAAAGAGGAACTGTTTTTCATAGAAATCAAAAGTTAATGGTAGCTTAGGAACAAGCGATCATGACCTGGTCATATTTATAATGTGCAAGCAAAATAAAGTCCAGACGAGTAATTACACACACACACACACACACACACACACGCACAAAATATTTAAATAAGGCCAGTTTCACAAAGCAGAAAACAATTAACAGCCAAACCCACTGGGAGGATGATTTTAATCAGAAAAAATTTCAACGATAATGGAGAATCATTGAAGAACATCTTACCAGATGGCCAAAAAGCCACAATCCCACCAATGAGAAAGCAGTGCTGGTTTAAAAGTGGGCCTGATGTAGAGGGGACTTGAAGGCAGCTTTAAGATACAAGGAGAAATTATGACCAGCAGAGTTAAGGACAATAAAAAGGAGTTTTTAAAATATATTAGGAACAAAAAGAATCCTGACAATGGTATTGGTTCATTGCTAGATGGAAATGGCAGAATTATCAATAATAATGCCGAAAAGGCAGAGGTGTTCAATAAATATTTCTGTTCTGTGTTTGGGGAAAAAACAGATTACATAATCTCATCATTTGGTGATGATAATACCCTGTCCATTCCACCTGTGTGTCTAGAGGATGGTAAACAGGCGCTACTAAAGCTAGACATTTTTAAATTAGCAGGTCCAGATAACTTCCTCCGAGAGGTTTAAAAAAGTTGTCTGAGGAGCTCGCTGGACCATGAATGTTGATTTTCAATAAGTCTTGGAATACTGAGGAAATTCCAGAAGACTGCAAGAAAGCAAATGTTGTGCTAATTTTAGAAATGGGTAAACAGGATGACCTTGGTAATTATAGGCCTGTCAGCCTGATATCAATCCCAGGCAAGCTAATGAAAAGGCTGATACTGGGCTCGATTAATAATGAACTAAAGGAGGGTAATGTAATTAAGGCAAATTAGCATGGGTTTGATGAAACTAGATCCTGTCACACTAACTTGTTTGCTTTTTTTTGATGAGTTTACAAATTGGGTTGATGAAGGTAATTATGTTGACATAATACACTGACTTGGTAGCACACAACATTTTGATTAAAAAACTTGAACAATATAAAATTAACATGGCACACATTCAATGGATTAAAAACTGACTAACTGATAGGTCTCAAAATTTCACTGTTAATGGGATTCGTCACTGAGCTGGTCTGTTTCAAGTAGAGTACCTCTAGACGCAGTTCTTGGCCATTAGCTATTTAACATCTTTATGAATGACCTGGAAGAAAACATGAAATCATCACTGATAAAGTCTGCAGCTCACATCAAAATTGGGGGAGTGGTAAATAATGAAGAAGACAGGTCACTGATTCAGAGCAATCTAGATTGCTTGGTAAATTGGGTACTGGCAACACTAACATGGCTAAATATAAATGTATACATCTGGGAACAAAAAATGTATGCCATATTAACGGGATGGGGGACTTTATCCTTGGGAGCAGTGACTCTGAAAAATATTTGGGGTGTGGGTGAATAATCATCTGAACATGAGCTCCCAGTGTGACACTGTGGCCAAAAGAGCTAATGCAATCTAAATAGGAATCTCAAGTAGGAGTAGAGAAATTATTTTACCTCTGTATTTGGTTACACAGTGTGACCATTACTGGAATATTGCTTCCAGTTCTGGTGCCCACAATTCAAGAAAGATGTTGATTGATTGGTGACCATTCAGAGAAGAGGCATGAGAATGATTAAAGGATTATAAACCATGCCTTGTAGTGATTGACTCAAGGAGCTCAATCTATTTATTTTAACAAAGAGAAGATTAATAGGTGATTTGCTTACAGTTTCTAAGTTCCTACGTGGAACTAATATTTAATAATGAGCTCTTCTATCTAGCCAAGAAAAATATAACATTGTCTGGGAGTTGAAGCTAGACAAATTCAGACAGGAAATAAGATGTGCATTTTTAATGGTGAGAGTAATTAACCACTGGAACAATTTACCAAGGGTTGTGGGGGATTCTCTGTCACTGACAATTTTTAAATCAAGATTGGATGTTTTTCTAAAAGCTCTTGTGTAGGAATTGTTTTGGGGAATTGCTAGGGCCTGTGGTATACAGGAGATAAGACTAGAAGATCACAGTGGTCCTTTCTGGCCTTAGAATGTATGCAAACATAGCAAATAAAAAGACATGACACAATCACTGTTTCAAAGAGTTTGCCATCTAAGGCTTTGACCCTCCAACTTGTAGAGCATGGACTGATCCTTGTATCTGCATGGAGCCCCTTTGGCTACTGTGGGGTAGCGTGTGATCTCAAGTATTGCAGTATTTTAGATGTGATGCAATGAATAAAAGAGGGAATTGCTAATGTTAGCTTCTTGGGCTGACCATGATATGCATATAAAAATATACCATCAACAACAAATCAACAAAAAAAATAGAATTGAGCCAAGATAAGGAACCAATAAGGCTGCTGAAAGCAGAAGGAACTCATTGTGTCTTGAGCGCATTCTGAATGAGCTCTTAACAAAGTGCATGATATGTGTACACAGGGGAGAGGAAGAGGTGGATGAGGAGATATTAGAGCTCAAAGTCATGTTCCAATTAGAAACCACCTTAATTAAAAATACAGTGTAAAACAACTAAATATATGTTAACATCTTTTGGCAACTTCTTTATGTTTACGGCTCCAATTTGTGAGCTCAAAGCAATAATAAGAACATGCAAGTAAAGCAGAGATGGGCCAAACCACTTCAATGTACTTTGTGTGCCTCTTATTCAAGACTACAATGTTACTAGGCCTATGGGGAGAAGAAGCATTTTATGCTTGTGCAAGATGTTCTGTACCTATCCCTGACTGACGTCTACTAGTCCAAAGTGGTTCTGGAGGCAGGGCTTATATTGTTCTTAAAAATGAGCCAGCTTTGCCATTACATGATGATGGAATTCTGTTGGTTTAAATACATGTAGAAAGTTACTGCTTCCTCTGATGAAAAGAGGGAAATATATTTTCGTATGAGATAGCATTTACAGAGTGAAAAGTGATCTGAATCTGCCACTCAGCCAGGGTAGAGGCTGATTTGGGAGGTTGGTGACACAACTAAGACTAACAGCAAATAGTGATATCAACACACCCAAGAATTAAACAAATCAGAAGACAAGTTACCAACAAAAATCCATGGGTTCAGATTCTCTTCTCAGTCACACTGCTGGAAACACAGAATAACTTCATTGACTTCAAACAAGCAGTCCTGCAAAATCAGAATTGCTGAGGCTGGAATAATAAGGATGAACAATTTTGCACCTTTTAGTTCAGAACCTCAAACCAATTTACAAACATCACTTGTGATGGTGTGGACCATAGAGATAGAGTCCTTTGGGTAGGAGTACTTTCCTTCATGACTGTCTGGACCCTGCTAATTCCCCCAGTGCAGGGTTGTCTTCCAATTGGAACATATTTCCCAGCATGCAGTTCTAGGGCTGGACCTTTAAATGTGGCAGAGCCAAACAGTTGTGGCCATCAAATGGCCACTTTGTTGCTTTCTGCTTGCTCTTTCTTTCAGCTGATAAGTGTTCTTAATTCTTGGTATGCTTCTCCCTTCTTATTACTGAGGAGATGCATATTCTCACAGCACCTCTATAAGTAGATAAGTAATATTACACTCATATTAATTATCAGAAAAGTATAATACAGTGAGTAAGCTTAAGGTATGCAATAATGGAACCAGAAATTGAACCCAGAATGCTTGACACCAAGTCCTGCACCCTACTTGCTAAATAACATTCCCTCCCCTTGAGAGGAAACAGTATGCAATATAGTCCACCCACCTGCTTTTTCTTCAGAATTCTATTTTTTTCATTACTGGGAGTCAAACTAGTCAAATCCTACAGCTTCCTCATGCCCCTTTATTCCTGCATAGCAAAGCTCCATCCCAGCATGACCAGTCCTCAGTACACATAGGCCTGTGTCTTGCAGTGATATCCCTGCTTCCATAGATCCTGACCTCTGTCTTCCCCACACACAGACCCTGGAGACACCTTTAGCCCTGGAGGTAACAGTGGGGTAACAGTCTGGCCTCAATCATAGCCCCTCAAAGAAGGTGTTTGGTGGGGGGGAAAGGACCAGGGGTGTTATGCAGTATCCACCTCCTATTTGCTTTCTCTGGGTATGGGGATTCCTTCAATCCTAACAGGGTCCAGTAGCAGGGGCTTAACAACTCAGGTTCCAGTCAGTCAGTTCCAGAGCCTCCAGGTGGATGCTTGCTGTCTCCCTGTCTGAGGTCCCAGGATTTTGGTCTTTCAGGTTAGACCTCACCTCTCAAGTTGGGAAAGTACCACCTCCTCTCCTGTGTCCTACCCCAGTGTCCTCCATGCCATCCTATGGCAGTGTGGGAGTGGATTCACTGTTTGTCTCCTTGGGAGAGGCAAAGCTGGGCAGCTACAGAGCAGCAACATAGCGGCTGCTGCTAGAAGGGAACTTCCTCTTCAGCAGTCCCCTGGATCTCCATGGAAAGGAGCCTGGACACAAGACAGAGCTCTTGCTGCAATCCAAACTATTTATTGCATTAATTTGGATTTGATCTATAGTTATTAAAGCATCATTCATAAAACAAAATCTCATGTGTGGTAATTGAAAAGGCCTGCTGCTTGTTATCAGGGCAGATTCCTCTGTGTGTGTGTGTCTGTCAGTTGTTATGTTATAAATTGCCATGTTTCACCAGAGTAACTATCACATTGGGACATCATGTGATGCTTTACTTTTACTCAAACCACAGAATATGGAAGGAATGAAGAGGCTCCTGCAGGTTATCAGCTACAGGATCACCAGACATTAGACAAGCTCTGCTAGGTTTGGATTGAGCCATGACTTGATGTCACCCTCAGACAGGCTGTGGCTTTTTGGTGAATTGTGTTATAAAAAGCTCTTACATTCTTTTATATGATCTCCTGAGAGAATCAAGATTTGGCATTTGAAACTGGGAGAAAAGACTTAAGTTTTCACTGAGCCAGATGAAAGCACTCAACCTTGCACATGAAGCCACTTTATCTCAGGCAAGTGAGAACAAGCTCTCTATCCAACACCTGTGGTTCTGACCATCTTAAACCTGCATGCTCTCAGATGAGCAGGGCATGGGGACTCCTCAGCACTGTGCACTGCCAACACTACTGTAGTAGTAGAGGTCACACGAATGTAAGGAGTGCTCTCTGTTAGCACCCCCTCCCTGCACTGATCTTGGAGTGCATGCTAATAAACCCTGCAAACTCCCATGAATGCTGGGAGCACCAGATACCTCCCTGACTTACAGAGAGGAAGGGCAGTCCTGACGTGTGACAGATTACACTGTATTGTCTTCTCGTTGCACGTTATGACATTTTCAGCTGGCCTTTCATACAATAGCTTTGTTTCTGCAGGCACTGATTTCCCACTGATGATAAAGTAGCTCAGTAGCTACACCTTCTGTATCTGATGAGCTGCTTTATGCTATTGCCCTGGGTGGGGGTGCTGGAGAGGGTCTGCACACCTGTAGCTGTTCTCAGAGACCTTGTGCCTGCAGCAGGCACAATACCTCCAGCAGTGCTGGGGAGGGGTACCCATACAAGCAGCATCTGTTTCCTTCTCTAACAGGGTGCAGTAGCATTCAGCCCCCTTGTACCAGTCCAGCTGCATCAGCTGGTGCAGAGAGGGGTGGCTTCATATTCTTGTCTTAGCCTCACTCCTCCAGGCCCTCATTAGGGTTCCTAGCATGGCTGCTGGCACTCCATCCAGGCCTGGTTGCTGGGAATACCAGAATCAAGATTGTGACTGGCCATCTACAGAATGGGGGGAGGGAAAGGCTCCCTGTACATCCACCCCCTCTGCTAGGCCCAGCATTCCTACAAGACAGTTAATAAAGCATACCATGGCATGGTTTTTGTTACTTTAATGATTGCGAGATTAAAACACAGAGCTATCTGTCCTGGCTTTATTGTACTGACTGGCTCTTGTGTTGTGAACAGATTTAATCTACATTGTTCCATATGCTATTTAAACACTACTCAGAGGCACAAACAGCCACCTCGCCTTTCACTCATTTATCCCACTCTGAGGTTAGCCCATTGTAACCAAACAAGCTGACAGTGCGAGCATTCAGAAAGATGCAAATTCAGCCCTGCTGCCCCAGATGCCTACTCTCTCAACCTCCAATTATGTTGCTGACCTAGGCTTAATCATCTCAATTTGCAGGTTCCTCTAGCATCCTACTCAACTCACTACACTACCATCAGTCACTTTTTTGAGATATTTTGGGAATCGGCACACACGCACATACACAAACCAATTACTAGATCCCCCAGCAATTACAGAGATGTTAAAAGTATAGTCCTTCCGTCTCCTAGCAACAGAGTGGGTAACAATGAAACTCAGAGACCTGGTTGCCCAGCAGTATTCCTGCATGTAAGACATTTGCGCATTTTGCTTTTGTTGCATTTGATTGCTATTTCTAAAACTGGTTTTCAATTCAAGTGATATTTTCTGCACTCAGTTATTCATGTAAGAGCTCTGCTGACATCCCGAATCCTATAATTACCATTTCAAACAATCACAACCTGGAAGTGGGAGCTTTTAAAAGGCAAAATAGGATGAACATATGAAGCTCATATTCCCTACCTCCATCCACACGAGTTTCAATGGACCAGGTGACTGTTTTTCTAATTCCTTCCAAACTGTTACTTATGAACATAACTCTGCAAACAAAAACGTCATAGGTTCAGGTCATCTCTCTCTCCATTTATGTCTTTGTGTTGGTTACTGTGTTTGGAAACAATGTCAACAAATGTAATTTAACAAAGTAGACTAAAAATTGCTTAAATGAGAGAAAGCAGATGGAAGGCAAACACAGTGCCTCTGGTCCCTTGGAGGCTGTTAAGTAAACATTGCATTCTTTCCCTTAAAACAACACAAGGGTGGTAAATGTTGTTTTTACAAGCGAAGGACTGAGATCCCTACCTGGAGCTAGGTATTGTGCAAGCTGCTTTGGTGCACTTCCGTTTTGGCTTATGCGGCACAGCTTTCTTGCTAGGAGACAAGGAGGCTATTTGGGGCTTTAGCAGTGGTGAATCTTGCCCACGAGTTATAATATATCTGCTTTTTGTAACCACTGCAAAGATGTGCAGAATTCTGTGGCAATTTTGTAGCAGGAACAAGTCTGATGCCATTAAACTTCCTTTCACTTGTGAACTGTAGACATTCAAAAATGTTTGCCCTGTTACAGTGCAATACTCATGCAGGAGTCTTCCCCTTTGAGGGCCAGGGTGGGCTTGGAGCAGCCTTCTCTGGTCTAGAGAGAAGCCCAGCAGGCAGTTGACCCAGCTGGATATCATCTAGTGTTTGAGTTTGATTCCCAGCTGGGGGATGTAAATGAGGGCCCTGGTGCCCTGAGGAAGCCTAGGACCAGGAGACAGATGAGAGTACACCCTCCTGTAGTTTCAGCAGAAAGCTGTGATAGGGCAAGCAGGCCCTGGGGACCCTCTCAGCTGGAAGATCTAGACCTGTTCACTACCAGAGGCCAAAGAACCCCACAATCAATTAAGAATAGGATTGTTGCTTTTTTGTATTATTTCATATTGCCTTTTAATTGTGTGTTGAGGAGGTTAAAACAATGCCCTGAGGAAAGGGCTACAAACTGAACTGGGTGTGGCTGATTGTCCCATCTAAAGCACATTTGAAAGGGAGGTTTAGTTGTAGTCACAGAACTTAGAATTTGGTTGAGAAGCAGGAGATACATGTAAAAAATGTATATACATATTATTTATTATTTGTATGACAGTAACACCCAGCGGCCCAAACTGAGATCAGTCTCATTGTGCTAACTGCTGTACAAATATACAGTTCCCTGCTCAGTAGAGTTAACAGTTTACGTATACAAGAAGACACAAGGTGGGGGAAGGGCAGTATTATTATCCCCATTTTACAGATGGGGAACTCAGGCACAGAGAAATTTAAATGACTCTGCTAAAATCACACAAACAGTCCATGAGCCAACTCTCCTGAGCCCTAGTCCAGTGTGTAAACCATGAACAGTCAACCAGTGGAACTTGTTGCCATGGGAATGTTCTGAAGGCAAAAGGTATAACTGGGTTCAAAAAAATAATTAGATAGGTTCATGGAGCATGGGTCCATCAATAGCCATTAGCCAAGATTTCAGGGGTGCAACCACATGCCTTGTTCTGTTCATTCTCTCTGAAGCATCTGGCATTGGCTACTGTCAGAAGAGAGGATACTGGGCTAAATGGGCCATTGGTCTGACCCATTATGGCCATTCTTATGTAAATGTTCACTTGTAGTGTTGTGAAACCCAAACTGTGCTAGTAAACGACAACCAGAAATGAAAGTCAGTAGAAAGTGTTTTAAACTCTAATGAAACTGACTGATGTCCAAACTGAGTGCTGTAACCACACAAAGGTGGGAAAGTATATTTAATTTTACACATCTCTCATTGTTAATTACCTCAGATGTTATTGGCAATGTTGGTTAAGGATATTAATTTTTAAAATAAGTTATGTGGATATTGTCCCTTTAAAACCTTGTTAATAACTAATCTATGTCAACAATCGCTCTTCTTGACTCATAATTTGTTAAATTATGCACACTTATCTTGCAAACAAATGCAGCAAAGATTTGATCAGTTCTGCCTTAGAATGAGAAAATGTTATTCCCCCTTTGCCTTTGTTCTCATACAACTAATCCATGAGTCTCCAGTGAGCAATACATTCAAAAGGACACAACACACCACCAGCTTGTTTTTTCTGGTGATTCTGCGGTGAGCCTCGTGCTAGCAGCCTTGATTTCACAGGCTACCTGAAATTCAGTTTCTGCGTACTCCTGTTCTGCTCTGACATAAGGCCTTTGTCAAGAGAGACGAGTTACCATGGCACTGTCTCTAAAATAGAACAAATCCAATACACATCAATGCCTGTACAATAAATAGAATAAAGTAGTACTACTTAGAATACATTATTCTGCATTCAGTGGGTACTAATTTGTGCAGAGGGCTGCAACTAACTCTTTTTCATTTAATTATGGGAAAGCAATTCTTCAAATCGGAAATGCTCTGTGCTTGAGTTGGAACAGAGCAGGGGAAGTTGTGTGAATAACATGACAGAGTACTTGTTGCTAAATTAAAGCTACTAATAAATTGTTCTTCTTATAAGGGCTAATCCAGCGCCATTTGTCTTCACTGAGAGCTGGATTAGGCCCATCATCAGAGAGATGCATGAACCATTTGAGGCTAATTTGAATCTGAAAAACAAAATGCAGGGTCAAAGTACCAAGTCTTTATCTCACCAACCATCCCAGAGCACATGCAGCGTCTTACATCAAGTCCATCGGTGCACTCCAGGTGGAGTTAGCTCAGCAAGGAGATCCTCGGAGAAGTAGGAAAGGCTCAAAGATCATTAAACAAAAAAAGTGACAAACATGTCCAGTATGTGACAGAGGATATGTGGAGTGTCCTATCTCTGCAACCATTGGTAGGGTTTCAGAACAAAACATGATGTGAAACACACTCACCACAGTCCCAATATAGGCACCTGTATGTCTTTCATAGAAATGTTCTCTCACTAACACCAGACCAGAATTAGTTTGTTGGAATAGTCCTGCCCGGTTTGGAGTGAAAAAGAGAAAATATGCTCTGGCACTTATAGCAATAATGGTTACTACTGCTCAGTACTTTACTGTTTCTGGTGGATTGTGATCAGTGTAACACTTACCATAAATTTCTAGGGTGAAATCCTGGCATCAGTGAAGTCAATGGCAAAAATTTTATTGGTTCAGTAGGGTCAGGATTTCAACCCTAGTTCCAGGATGGGTGAAATTAATATGTGGGCATTCTGATGTCATTCTAAATAATTTGCTTTACTTCAGATGAGTGAAAATTGCAGATATTTGTGATGATCAACAAATTAAGTAGTCAGTTGGCTGATGCCTGGTTAGGTATTATTGTACTGATTCTACTACACCTGAATTAGATAGGTAGAATTATTTATATTATAGTACTTTTTGAACCCAATTTTTCAGCCCTTAATCACATTTAATAGCATTCATGCATGTAAGCCCCTTGAGTAAGGGTCCAAGAGTCAGGACCTTAGTGATCACATCTTCTGTACATTCACTGACACAATGGTAAGTCCTAATGTTCTCCTTTTCCAATTACCACAGGGAAGAATGGAAAGACTTCCTGCTCACGTTTCTACTCCTGCTACCTTACAAAGTTATAGCTCAGTCGTTCAGTAGTTGCAGTGCTATCAAAAAGGGATTGAAAACAACTCCCTAGTAACCACTGTGGTGTGAATAAAGATAGAACAATGATAAAGCACGGCTATTCTTGGATAATTATGATAAGGGGCACTCTTTCAGTGAACTACGTATGTGGGAGATGAAAGTATGGTGTCAGTTCAAACTTATATGAAACCCCTGGTTTTGGACAGCTAGGAGAATGGATTTTTGACCAGTGTGATTCTACCAGTGTCTCCTTCAGTTTCAAATTCACTTCAAATTCTTTTTTTTTTTCTAGACATTGGAGTAGAAACTGAATAAATAGCAACACAAGTCTGACTAAGCCACTGGTTCAATTGACTGGAAAGTGTTAACAGACTAGCAATAGATTTTGAGTGGAAGTCTGGAGTCCCAAATAAGAGTCCATATAATGTCCTGAGGGAGAAGACAGTGGGAGGGATCAGAAGTAGTGTTTGAAACTGTGAATGCCCTCTTCATGATAGTCCTCAACGTAGTTACTTATTTCAAGTACTCTTTGGTCCTGACCTGCAGCCACTGAGCTACTGTGAGAGAACTGTGTCTAGTTGTAACCTCTTCCATAGTAAACCAGTGGGTTGTGACTGAGATTTGAAACGAGCTAGGACATGAGAAGAACACTGTTCTCTATATTAAAATATATAATACAATCTTTATGTAGGGTGAGGCTCAAGCTACCTATTGTCAGCTAGTGTATAATGAAGCCCTATTTTCATGATAGGAATGCTAGCAGTCTCAGTCACACCAAAAAAAGGACGCAAACGCAAATAAGCAAACAATACAAACAGAGAAATACAACAAATGAATAGCTAGAATACTAGCTGATTATATATTCAGGAGTGAGAAGACAGACGGAAAGTGCATTACTCCTTGATTAAAAGTCATAGCATGGCTTTGTCCTTATGCTTGATTACATATGGTGTTAAATTATTTTCTTGCTACTCTTATTTATGGATTTGTCAGCCCTTGACAGATTTTTTGTACCATTTCAAACATATTTCCGATAACAGTTATCATGCAAGAAATCAATCCTCATTCACCATTAGATTTGGCCAAAAATTTTCAGCTGAACGTTTTTCCTGCTAAAATACAGATTTTCATCAAAAACAATAGGTTTGTTTTGTTTGTTTTATTGTGGGAAAATGTCATTTTCTTCTAAATGTTTCTACTGAAAACTTCGAAGCAAAATTAAGCTGAAATTTTATTTTCAGTTTTTGAAAGCCAAATGATTTTTGAAATTTTGGATTTTTTTTTCCCTTTTCTCCTTGAACCCTTTTTACTTTTGGCCAGTGAGGCTGATAGAATGAATGGCTTTTCCCTTTTTTTAATTACATTTTTCGAGATGGTAAAGGAGAAAAACAAAAAGATTGAGGTGATCATAGTTTGTTTTTTTTAATTACATTGGGGCAACTAAAATTATATCAATATATTTGAGAAAAGAGGTGCTGACATTTTTGGTCTCTTCCATCCCCCTCCGCAACTTTGTCACACATCGGGTGGGTTGGATGATGTACTACAGTGAGAAATGGTTTGGTGTTCAGGCTGCATGAGTCGCTGCATACTTACATAGTTGTATGACGTGAGTTTTCTTCATACAGAACAGGTTTTTCATGAGTGCTGAATATTGAAGATACATAAAGAACCCACTGATGTTTTCTCAAAGACAGAATATGACCTGAAAAATTACTTAGGGCCTTGTCCAGAACTCACTGACGTCAATAGGAAGACTCCTGTTGGCTTCATTGGTCTCTGAATTGCAGTCCATGTAAAGACCGTACTTACTATGGCTCTGATTCTACAACAAGCTCTAGGTGAGTACAGGATTCTTCCTACCAGGAATTTGTTGCAAGATCCAGCACCTACTTCACAGAACTGCTCTCTAAGAAAATAAGACTTGGAAGTAAATACAGAACTAAGATTTTACTATTCTTTACATCTGCTAGCTATTGTAGAGCCAATACTGCTAGGAGTGAAAAAAAGTGAGTTGGATTCCACTATGGCTCAAATCAACAATAGGAGTTTTAATGATATTCTAAGGTGTTGTTAGTAATATAGTAAAGGATGTCCACCTTTAAAAAAAATCTTTATGTTGACACTCTCTCTTTAACAGAATTAAGTCAAATATAGAATACATATTTTTGCAATTATATGTGATCCAGAAATAATCCAGCTTGACTTTCAGATCCCAGGTTGAGTTTACAGGGCTGGCAGTGAGTAAAAATGCTGCTTGTACACTGAGTAAATTTGATCTGGATTGGAATCATTAAGACACAATAAACATGCAACCCCCTAAAAATTGACTTAGAGGCATTTTCAGTCACTACAGCTGCTACTGAGTTGTTTTTTTTTAACCAATCTTTGTGATTTTTTAATATACATGTTTTCCTGTTCTAAATGTCTTTTTCAGCTGTGTTTCTATATGAAAGACCCACACAAACAACTTGGGAAACTGACTATAGTGAGAGACTGATTTTGGCTGTACAGAGGGTACTGACAAGTGCATGCAAAGGAAACAAACAAAGAAGAGAGAAAACATGTTAATCTTTCAGTTACCATGTAGTAATTTCAGCTGAGATTTTCAAAGCCACCCAGGAGATTTGGACTTCAAATTCCCATTCCCTAGGTGACTTACAGTCTCAGCCTTTAGGTGTTCATTGTAACAATGGCAGGTAAAAGTTATCAGACAGGAGTGTCTTTAAGTGTATGATCCCTTTTTAACCAAGTCAGATATTTTGAAAAAACAATATATATTGATTGATAGTTGTAGTATGAGTTCCCCAGGCTACACAGCAATACAGAAGACTATTTCAAAGGATTTTTCCCTGGTCATGCCACAGACTCCACTTAAAAGGAGCATGCTGAATGCAACCTTTGCATTGCTACGTTGAAATAAACAACATGGAGCCCTTGCTCATGTGTGGGGCTGACAGTGGGACAGTGGAAGCCTCCGTTGTCAGCCCTGGGCAGCCAACAACGGGAGCTCCCGCTCTCAGCCCTGGCTGGCCAACAGCAGAAAATCACAGAAAAGTAATAATGGACTTTTTACTACCACAAATAATAAGGTCCATTATTACCTTTCTGTGATTTTCCATGGCTTGTCCACAACTCAGCCATAATTTTTTGACAATCATCCTGCAATTCAAATAGAGCCTTAGTTGTTATGAAATTGTTGTATCATGGAATGCCTCCATGTGGATGTGGAATTCACTTGGGGTGACCAGATAGCAAATGTGAAAAATTGGGACAGGGGGTGGAGGGTAATAGGAGCCCATGTAAGAAAAAGCCCCAAATATCGGGCCTGTCCCTATAAAAGCAGGACATCTGGTCACCCTAAATCCACTATATGCTGGCAGGGACTTTAGCACATCTCTGCCAGAGTAGGGGTAATAGTCAGTCATTAAACCTTAATGGTCATCTATTCAAGTGGAAATATCTTGAGGCAATGGATTAACTTAAAGTGGGAGAAGCTAATTCCTCCAGCTTCTCTGTAGAAGGGAGTGGAAAATCCCCAGCATCAGAACAAATAAACCAGGAGTTGGTATAGGGATATATAAAGTTGAGGGACTCAGAAAGTTTTGGACAGGAGAGACAGGGTTGCTTTTATAGCAGTCATGTCCTGGCTTTCACAGAGGAAGCAGCCAAAGTCAGAGAAGACTAGCTGACTTCCAGAGGCTCCACGATTCTGAAAAGAAGGTACGAATTGCAAGAGAAGGATCTTGGACCCTCCAGGAGACTCTAGAGAGTTCTTTGGGCTTGAGCAGAGTGGTGAGGAAACCGAGACAGCGAAAAGGCAAACAGGTGTGTTTATTTTGCATACGGATGTGCTTCTCTATTGACAAGTGTAGAGAGGCTAGCCGGGGCTCAGCTCTCTCCAGGGCGGCAGGGAACCACACCGCCTCACTCCCTTTGGGAATAGCTCTTACGGGGAACTAGTCCAGCCGCGGGAGTCTTCCTCTATGGCCTTGGTGCAGGTCCAAATAAACACAGTGAGCCCAGGCCCTGGGTCAGGGCAGGGCACTGGTGAGTCAGGTGTTCAGGCCCTCAGGCAGGGGCTGAGCAACAACAGTATAGTAACAGTGAGCCCAGGCCTGAGGTTCCAAAAGGTCTTGAGAGGGGGAGGCTGCCACCCACGAGTTGGGTGGCAGGGGGGACGCAGCCCCGCCCAATCCACTGCATCCCAGCCTGGGGCCCTAGCAGCGGCAGAAGACCCGCTGCTGAGTCAGTGGGGATCCTGTCCGCAACACACGGATATGGGTTCTGGCAGTGCTGCAGCCAGACATGGGTCGGCTGCCCCCGGGCTACTTCCAGACTCCCCCTCTTGAGGTACCTGGGTCAGGGTGGTGTCCTCAGGGGGGGTCCAGCACCATGGGTTCCTCAGGATAGCTGGCGCGGGGCAGGCTCAGCACCTCCTCCGGGTAGGTGGCGCGGGGCAGGCCAGTCCAGTCCTCAGGTCTTCCGCAAGCCGCTGGGCTTTCCCACTTGCGAGCTAGGCCGGAGGCATCTGGCCTCCCTGGCAGCTGCTTCCCCGGTGAGCCCTGAGGTTGCGCCTTTATACTTCCAGGGCAGCGCCAGACCCTCTGTGGGGCGGGCTCAGAGTTCCCTGGCTCCACCCACTCTGGTTTCTGGAGGAACTCGTCTTTCTCCGGGGTGGCAGGGAACCGCAGCACCTCGCTACACAAGTAAAGAGTAATGGTGTTTAGATTCCTGTGCAAAGTCTGTCTGTCTGTCTGCTTTCACTGTCAGAGTTAAATTGTAAACCCAGAGTGCCCACATTGTTGGAGAGTTCTGGGAAAGGGTGTGCTTAAATTGTGATGGAGTCTGAGGGGTCTGTAGTGATTCCAGTGGCTAGGCAGTTGGTCCACAGAGTCTCAGAAGGGAGTGCTAGACAGAGGAACTGCACCCCAAGAGTGTGTCTAAAGACCCAAGCCATGTACAGTGTCTAGAGTCTGTGCACACTCAAGAGGCTTCAGTGAAGTGGGCCGCAAACACTACAGTCTGGGGAGTGCCCAGCCAGAGGTGGAGCTCTACTGTGTGTGTGTGTGTGAAAGAGAGAGAGAGAGAGACACTTCAAGTAATTTTATCCCCCAAATTATGAAAAAAATAAAATAAATACATTCTAGTCTAGAGAAACAGGGAACAAGAGGCACCAAATCTTAATTGTCTCTCCTAATGCCAGTTCAGCGATGTTTGGTCACCTGTGTTCTTGCAATGCCTAAGGGGACACCATAATTTAAAAAAAGCAAAATACTTTTCCTAACAATGACTATTTTACTATTAAAGAAGGGAGAAGAAAGAAAGAAAAATAAATAAAACCAAGCAGTACACAAGCATACAAATGATTACTTCAGATACAATCTCTTTGGTATGTCTCTGTGGAAAGCTTTCAATGCAAATTATACCTTAAGAGTTGCTCCTTCACTGATGGGGACACCTCTTTAGGTAAATTAAGACCAAAGTATATTTTTCTCAAAATCATTAGTGAGTCCTGTCTCAGTGAATCACAGATAATTAAAACAGTTTATAGATGGGCAAAAGAATTTGTTAAAGGATTTGTGAACCCTGTTTGATTTATCATGGATAACACAAACAGTTTATAAATTGGCAGAGGTAAGTAATCTTACTCAAAGAAGAAAAAAAAATTTTAACTCACTTAAAAAAAACCATTCAAGGAGCAATCTTTAGACAGGCAAATTAATGAATATCAAATCCCACAATTTTTTCTCTGTATATCAAGGTTATCTTATGTCTCCTTTCCAGGACTACACAATCTAAACAATCTGGTGTTTAACAGGAGAAGCTGTTAGTATCCTAGATTGCAAAAACATTTTAATAGCCAATTAACATTGTTATAAGAAAAATTTAAATCTAGTTCTTTGGCAGTGCTTTTACAAACTCCATCTCCCCACTGCTGCTGAGGTTTCAGCAATGTTGCCATGTAACAGAAGCAGTGCTAGGATTGAAGGTTGAATCTTCCTGATGCTGTGTTTTGGCTTCTTGGTTCTTCTTAGCTGTCTTGTTGCTTGCTTGGTGAGATGAAAAGGCTAAGCAGAGTTATGAGATCATAAGAAAGCAAGCATGTGTAAGAGTGCTTACAGGTTTCAGAGGAATTTATACTCTTCCTTTTCCATAGTCTCACTGAAGGTGGAAGGCTTACGTCTTTCAGGGCCTTGGCTGGATTAAAATATCAGCTGCTGTCACCTTTCATTGGCTCTACAACCTCATAGGATGTTCTTGGCAGCATCTGCAGTTTATGAATATGGATTTTGCTACTGCATATTATAACATTTATTTTGAATATTAGCTAATATCAAGTTGTTAAAGAAAAGGGTGAAATAAAACCCAATTTAGTTTTCAGATTCAAGCATCTAGGTTGGTTTCAGGAAATATATTTAGTAGAGGACCATAAGATGACACTTTCAATGATAAAACCAAACTTTATTTAAAAGGAAAGTGATTAGTTAAGCAAATAGACATACCATTACCATTTATACAATACCATAATTATACTTACACTATTTCATCTTTGAGTATATCAATGGGTGGGAGATCAATCCACTGACAACAGACTGAAGTACAGCCTTATAATTCTGGAACCTAATGGCACCCTTTAGATGTTAGAGCTTCCCCTGCAGTTTAGCTAGGCTACTCCTTTTATAATCCATTATAATACTACTTAACATTAACCATATATTACCATATAATCATAATTATATTATCACCATCTCTTTATTGACTCTTTATATTACACGTTATTTAAATTAACAGCACAATTATCCTTCCCATAATGTCTATGGATAACATTTTAATAAAACATTCCAAAATTCTTAAAACAATTATTAAAAACCGTACTCAAACCAGTTTTAACCAAAACATAGCAGCAACATAATCCTGGCTCATGTCCTTGCTAACTTCAATTTCCCCATTTTACTGTCTCCAACGATCTCACATTGGCAGCTTTAATTTCTCATACTCCTCTACACTTAGGCTAATTTAGGCCAAATCCTAATTTCTATTTATTTCTTAACAGAAACTATCCTACAGCCTACAATATGCAGCAGGATTGTACCTTTAACTTTATAGTTATATTCCTTTTGTCTTTTTTTGGTGGAAATTCTCAAAGCATCTTTAAAGATAGAGTTAAAACTCTTTTCTTGTATTAACTTAATTTTCTGCAATAATCCTTTAATTTTATCAGGGTAGAATAGGAGTTGAAATTTTGTTTCAAATTAGTCTAGATACTTCTATTCCTATCTGTCTTTCAGCTCTCTCAAACAGCCGTATCTTAAGAGATTCTTAAAGAGAGAAACTTTAAACTGAAATGGTCATCAATTTATTGTCTTTTTCTTTTTAGCAATCCATGGAGAGGTTTTTCTTGTCTTCCTGAATTTGATAAGGAGTTGCTTAAACATTACCAGATAATTAATTCCCCAATTAGTATAAACATTTTTGTACTCAGAGCTCCTTACATTAGTAATCAGCTATATGTGTACATAAAATCTTACTATTCACAGAACAATGGCATCAGGAAATTTATTATATGAAGGGCTTGTATTTAGATACCAAATATTTGCAAATATACATCCAAAAAACCCACAAACAGAAATATGCTATCTTAAGCATTTGAGGGACAATGAAGGAATTGTTATGAGGAAACATAAGTTAGAAGTATCTAATATAGTCTGTAAAATATTTTCTGACCACAATTATTATCCTTAACATTTGAAGAATCGAAATCAGTTTCAATAAGGATATTTCTAGAATTCTTTTTGTAAGTTTAAAACTAAAGGTGCTTCTCTTTGCAAGGAGAGGTAAAGAGACATACTTTTATGACTTAGTTTACAGCTTTGACAACATCACTCTTCTCTGAAGAATATCCTCACATTCTTTTACACAACCCGGCTTTTTCTAAAACATAAATAGCTTGCAGCTTGTGGTGGGAGGAGGTTGTTTTGTTTTTTTAGGTAATGATTATGTGTGTACCAAGCTGGGCCCTGTTCTTTGAGAAGTCACTCTTGCTTAGGGTGACCAGATGTCCCGATTTTATAGGCACAGTCCCGGTATTTGGGACTTTATCTTATATAGGTGCCTATTACCCCGCATACCCTTTCCCGATTTTTCACTCCTGCTGTCTGGTCACTCTACTCTTGCTGGTTGTTTGTATTTTGATAAAATGGTTCCTAAAGTTATAGCTTATCATTTGTAGCACATTTTCAACCTGCAATTAAAGACTCCCATCAAATATTCTATACAAAGCATGAATAATTATCACTCATAAACATCTTTCAAAACATACTATACAAGAAAATAGAGCAAAATAGGAGTTATTCTTGCCTTTGGCCCGAATGGTTAGCCAATATTGAGTGTCTTGTCAGATTGTCTCTGTTACAAGGAGAAATGGATGACATGAGTCAGTTATTTCTTTGAGGCAATCATTAATTTCTGTCCTTGTTTACTTCCTTGTTTATTTACAAAAATTTTACACAAAGTTCCATTTCCCTGAACACAGTAAGAAGAAACAACAAGCAGTTTCCTTGCTCACAATTTCCAAGTCCTCCTTTGCAGCCAGTTCTGTTTCTGTTCCCCCTCAGGGCCACACTCAAAATGACTTCTCTCACTGTCTGCTGGCTTTCTGCTCCCGTCTGTCTCTTCACACAGACATACACTGCTGAAACCAATCAATGCCCTAGCCTCTGTATTTGCAATCAGTCTCCAAGGAACCTCCTTGGCACACATGACTTAGCTTTTGCTCAGGCTTTGCCAAGCTGTCCAGTCTTTTGGGCAGTGGCTTCAGTTGTTTCAGCTGTCACTACACAAAGGAAAATTGAATTGCTCCTTCCTTTAGCCTGAATGAAATGTGCTTAATGGACCCATCAGCTTCAAGGAGGTCTGTATTTGCTGGTAGCTATTAATAGCTTCCAGCATAGCATTGTAAAGCTGCATCCCAGAAATTGTAAATACATGTGGAAGTAATAAATATAGTTTTATGACTATGGAGGTGTCATCCTCTTTGACACTTTTGATGCTTGTTACTGGTTTACAGAAAGCAGAGATTTCCTAGGAATTTCCTTAATTAGCTTTAACATTTCATATAATGAACAACAACAGTAGCAAAACATAGGAGCTACCATATTCCCCAAGCATCAAAATTTAGTAATGGTGCAAGCAAATTTGTAATAACCTAAAATTACAATAATAATTATAATTTAATAGCCATTATTGCATCAATGTTGAGGTCTGCTTCCTACACAGCCAAGAGGCTAGATGGCCTAAAGACTTTGCTTCTTGACCCTAACTATTATGGAAATTCACTCAAGGTGAGATATGCACTTGTGTGAAGCTTTGCCTGCCTGAAACTCCCGGAAATGACACAGCCAGGTTAGAATTGAGGAAGAACTCTATTAGAGTTGTGGTAATTAAAACTGTGATTTAATTTAATTAATTTATTTATTTGTAACAATTGTGTTACTCCCAAGTCTGTCATGGCTCCCCAGATACAAAGAAGTACGGGAGGCACCCACCATCCCAATGCCTCTGTTTGCCAGAAGCTGGGAATGGGCCACAGGGAATAGATCACTTGATGATTACCTGTTCTGCTCATTCCCTCTGAGGCACCTTGTATTGGCCGCTCTCAGAAGACAGGATACTGGGCTAGATGGACCTTTGGTCTGACCCAGTATGGCCGTTCTTATGTAATGCAGCTCTCTTTCCTCATCATATGTTTTTTCTTTATATTTGCTCCCCCTAATAACTGCCTAGAACTCTGTTAACCAGCCCCACAAGCCTCGGTCTGCTTAAGGTATGTTTGTGTCCCACCCTTCAACTGTCTGGGCTGTCCTGAGAAATGTGGTCTATATAATACTCCTATAAGGTTGGTGCATACCTGGTTGAAAGACCTTACTCAAAGAGCAGTTGTTCTTTGAGTGCTGGTCCATCTGTGTATTCCACTGTGGGGTACACATGCTCTTCATGTGCCTGAGACCAAAAGATTCTTGCTAGTAGTTTCTGTTAATCTGCACCTGTGCTTTTCTTCTCTTCCTGAACTGAGGGTGGACCAACAGCCACTCTACTTCCTTCTCATAATGTAGTTTGTAACTACTTAGTTTTTTAAAAAAGCAAACTGAAAAAAACACATTTTATTATGTAGCACCATATTGATATCCACGTGGCCATCAGCAAGTTTGGCACCTTTAGATCCATAGCACAGATCTCTGCTATTTGAGTGACTGAAGTACTGATAGCAATAGTAGGTTGGCATCCTCTATGAGGCTCAGTACTAGTGGGGAGGGAACACGTACTTTGCCAGTGGGTTACGCAAATATTTACTGACAACAAAGGAACAGTGAGATTTGGGAATCTTGGGTTCCATTCCAGGTTCTGGGGGGGAGTGTGCTCCCTTCCGCCCCTGTTCCACCTCAAACTTGATCCCTTCTGCCCTGTCTCCTCTAGCTTGTCCCTGTCCTATTCCCTCATGGCCTTTGAAGAAACTCATCTCAGTCCCCCCCCACCCCTGATCCCAACTTCTTGTCTCAATCCCAACCTCTGAGCCGAGCCAGTCCCAATCTCCCTCTTGGGGCTATCTGTCTGAATCCCAGTCTTCTGCCTACCTCGGCTCTCAGGCTCACTATATATTGTTCACCCCAGTCCCCCTGCCTAGACAGTCCCCTATCTCCCCACTAGGCTTTTTATCCTACCTTAGTCATCCCTCCTTCCTTGCCTGTTTCCCCTCTCCTTCCCCTCCCACCTCCCAGGCCCTGTCTCCTTGCTTAGCCAGTCACTGTCTCATCTAAATCTACTCCCTCCGCACTTCCCAGTTGATTTTTGTCCCCTTGTGTTCAAATCAGGTGGGTTTCTTCTCCTCCACACTGCTTGGATGTCCACAGGAAGAGCATTGAGAGCCTAGGGGAGACACAATCTACCTATCCTCAACTCCTGTGCCTGCTAATTGCCATAGTAGCCAGAAGCAGCAATTGCAGGGAAAATCCTGCTCAGCTCTGCAACCCTCTGCTGGAGCATTGCTCTGTGCAGATGGAATATTTGGAGAATTGAGCTGACAAACTCTATCCAGTCTCTGAAGAGACTGTGTGAAATGAGATTTTTCAAAAGCTTATAACTCAGATAAATGTGGGAACCTTTTCATGGAGAAATCAAAAGGCACATTCCTGACACCACAACCAAACACCCTCCCCTGGCCAAATGTCAAGTCCCTGCTCCAAAGCACAGAGGTACTAGAGCTTCCCAACAAAATAGTTGTAACAAAATAGTTATTCCACTTTGATGGAACAAAATAGTTGACCACTTTGGGGTCCCAACCCACAGTTTGAGAACTGCTGCCCTAGTAGCTAGCATTCTTGATAGAAAACTATCAGCAGCATCAGAAGTCAGAATCACAGGCTTGGTCATATTAACAAGTTGCGTGTTCCCAGAAACAATAATGGAAATATTTCTATTACTGGCCCACCTATACACTGAACTGGGCTTTTTGATTTGTTTGTTTTTGCAAAGTAGTAAATGGTCACTGTATTTCTAGGCAGCAACAAATTAGAAATTATGAAAAGTGTATATTAATTTTCAGTGTAAATGGAGGAAATGTAAGAGTTAATAGTCTCATACCTTGTGTTTTTGTTCAACCTTTATCTGTTCATGGTTTTAAAAAGTCATCGCTCTCCCTTTGTATCTCTAAGTGACATTAAATGCACCGAAAATACCATCACTGTGAAAATAACTTTGCTTAGGAGTTCTGTGACTGTATGCTGGGTTTATAAATTATCAGTTGGCTGCTCAGAATATGGCAGTGAACGACCTTATTCCCATTTGAGCTGTGGTGGGCCATAATTCATTAACAGAATGCATTTTGATGGTCTTATTATTCCTTTCACAGTAATCCATGCATAAACCCGTTCATTTTCAATTTAAACCGATTTTTACCAAAAAAAATCCCAGGTTTTACAAAGAATTATTCAGGTTTGTTTTCAATTTTCACCCTCCTTTTGTACCCTTCAAATATATAAAAATAACTTGTTTTATTAGGAAAATACAATATATTGCATGAGATATATGTACTACCATAATATATTAGTCTGTGTGTATATGCAGAGCTGCCTTTGAAACAAGGCTATGTATTAGTCTAGAAGATACACACAATAAACAAGCAGGCACGCACACAAGCTCTGAAGTGCGTGCACATCTGAATGTACTGATGAATCTCAGGCCCACCATGTACACATTTCAAGTTGTTAGCAGATACTGGTTTAAAGATTTGACACACTAAAATGGAAAGAAAGTGAAAATCTGTACCAGAATATATTTCAGAACACAAAAAAGTATTCAAAAGTTTAAAAAAAGAACCAAAATAAGATGAAGTTGAATGTATGTGCTGCAAATGGTGTGGCCTAATTATTAAATATAAATATTTATAGGCTAATAGTTCTAAGTCTACAACAGGAAACTATTTATTCAAATGAAAAGTTTTATTTGGGGATTAGAGATACATTGTTTTCTTAAACTCAGAGGTGGCATTGTTTTGAGTTCTGTTTTAGTTCTGCAGCAAACCTCATTGAATTCCATTCATCAAAGCATTAATTTACTGAATAGTTTTTCCCGTCTTTCCATCAATGAAAATAAACCCCAATATTTATCCAGAAAAATTATTAATAGTTTTTTCCATCAATTTTCACTTGTTTTTGTTGTTGTAGTAATAAACACCAATAAATTCCAGGACAAAAACTAAATAAAATGAAAACCAAAAATGAAGAGTCCTATCCATGCAGTAACTAAATGCACGTGTCAGGCTTGACCATCACTGTGAAGTAAAATTCTTTAAATTCTCCATATCAGATGTACTCCCTCCGAGCTTCAATGTAGCCTTTTCCTTTCTTAGCACAGTGGCATAGTAATATAATTTTTAGCCCTGCACTGCTATTAACACAGCGGCCGAACTATCACACTGTTTCTTTTGAAGCACTATATGTCATTCAGGAATGGAAGCAGCTTCATTCTCTATTGCTGGAATCACATTCTGTAAATCCACACTGCACATAATCTGTTAGCTAAAACATAATTTTCAATCCAAGAGAGATTGGAGATTAATGGAGTGTCAGAAAGAGAATGTCACTGAGAGTCAATTTACCTCCATTTTCAAGGAAGCTGCTCTTTGTCTTCTCAAACCCTACCATACACTCATTTGTAAAAGAAAATGGAGGGAAAGGGCACATGTTTTTGACTTGGAGGGCCATCCCATTCATATAAATAAGAAAAATAACTTCAGAATAGAATGATACCTTCATCCTAGTTCCAGGTGCCACTGACAGCTGTTAGTTAATCAACCAGAGTAATTTTCATATGTTGGATATGCATGTATGATAGCTACTCTGGTGCTGTAGACTGTCTAGTGCACAACATTCTACTGAGGGCTCCAAAGCAGCCACCGTAGAACTTCAGGAAGACATCCACTCATGAGCAGCTCAGCAGTCATGGCATGAAAGAATGATGGACATTTTCTAAGTGCCTTTAAATGAGTGCATATGCAGTTGAAAGGAGTTACATGACCCCACCTCAGATGTGAACTCCGAGCTGCCACTGGTTTTTGATTTCCACAGTTTTTAACAAGTTTGTAGATGACTTTGGAGAAAAAAGATCAGTTCATGTAAGTGGTGGTCATCAATCCCTCCAAAATCTTTTAAGGGTTAAGAAGAACATTTGTGAGCAGTAGGTACTGTGAGGATCCGCACGTCTGGAAACAGGGTCTGCTGGCTCTTGGGTGGCTGCCGTGTCCATCTCACCACGCCTGGTGAAATAGGGAACAGCAGCCTATGAGTCCCATGTGTTCAAGCATCACTGGATGTCCTGACTGACTGAGCCTACCACGTTCCCTAATTGTCCCAGGCACCCTATTTAAGGCCTGGGGGGAAACCTGCATGCTCTCTCTGCAACTAGGTGGACCCCTGGTTTGCTGCTGGAAACAGATCTTTTTGAACATTCCTGATATCTTGCCTTACTCCTGGGTTCTGGTCTCAGCCCTGCTTCTGATATCTGGCCTGGCTCCTGATTCCTGGTCTCCTGCACTGTTCCTGATGACTTGCTCCTGATCCCGATTCCTGGTCCCCTCCACTGCTCCTGACCAGGGCCAGATGAACCCATAGGCTAATAAGGCTATAACCTTTGGCCCTACTGTAGGTCTTTCATTCCATATTGAAGTAACAGGAAAGCGATGGTAACAGGGCCATCAGAAATTTTTTGTGTCATTAGATACTGCTTTGTACAAATTTATCCATCAAGATTATGAAGTCAATTTATGATGGTTGTGATTTTGTCTTTGTGGGCTAAGTAAGTGTTTGTGGGCCGAAGCAATATTGATCTTTGTACACAGTAGGTCTACACTGGACAATAGAAACCATGTCGAAGAACGAGGACGGCAGAAATTGAAGGAGACCAAAGAAAGACAGCAAAGACAAGATGTAGTGCTGAAAGGTACTCTTTCTCTCCTAACGTTTTTTTCCCTCCTACGAAATCTGGTGGTGAGGAAGTCCAAGCGAACCAGCCCAAGTGAACCTGCTGCCCCTGCACCTGTTGAAAAGGAGCAGCTTCCCATGACTTCTCTAGCTGCAGTCTCACAGCACTCCTTTGAAGACTTTCCCAGTGATCAGTAATATAAAAATATCCTTCTCCAACGATCCAGGAGAGTGGGACATGACTTCTCAAGATCTCATTGCAGATTGGACTGAGAAGGGCCCACAGAAATGCCAGAATCCAGATGCTGACTTTTCATTGACTAAGCCCTGGTCTACACTATGAGTTTAGGTCGAATTTAGCAGTGTTAGGTCGATTTAACCCTGCACCCATCCATATGACCAAGCCTGTTTGGTCGACTTAAAGGGCTCTTAAAATCGATTTCTGTACTCCTCCCCGGTGAGGGGATTAGTGCTAAAATCGACCTTGCTGGGTCAAATTTGGGGTAGTGTGGACGCAATTTGAAGATATTGGCCTCCAGGAGCTATCCCAGAGTGCTCCATTGTGACCACTCTGGACACACTCTCAATTCAGATGCAGCGGCCAGGTACATAGGAAAAGCCCTGGGAACTTTTGAACTTCATTTCCTGTTTGGCCAGTGTGGCGAGCTGATCAGCACAGGTGACCATGCAGTCCCAGAATCGCAAAAGAGCTCCAGCATGGACCTAACGGGAGGTACTGGATCTGACTGCTGTATGGGGAGAAGAATTCGTGCAGGCAGAACTCCATTCCAAAAGATGAAATGTATATATGCTAAAATCTCCAAGGGCATGATGGACAGAAGCTACAGCAGGGACACACAGCAGTGCCGCGTGAAAATTAAGGAGCTCAGGCAAGCCTATCAAAAAACAAAGGAGGCAAATGGTCGCTCTGGGTCAGAGCCCCATACACGCCGCTTCTATGATGAGCTGCATGCAATTCTAGGGGGGGCCCCTACCACTACCCCACTACTGTCCGTGGACACCTGCAACGGGGGAGTATCACGCAGCAGGGATGAGGATTTTGTGGATGAGGAAGATGAGGAGGAGGTTGAGGATAGCGCACAGCAGGCAAGCGGAGAATCCCTTCTCCCTGGCAGCCAGGAACTGTTCATCAACCTGGAGCCAATACCCTCCCAACCCTCCCAAGGTGGGCTCCCGAACCATGAAGCCAGAGAAGGCACCTCTGGTGAATGTACCTTTGTAAATATAATACAGGGTTTAAAAGCAAGCGTGTTTAATGAGTAATTTGCCCTGAAGACTTGGGATGCATTCGCGGCCAGTATAGCTACTGGGGAAGTCTGTTTACATATCTGGGGATGGAGCGGAAATCCTCCAGGGACATCTCCATGAAGCTCTCCTGGAGGTACTCTAAAAGCCTTTGCAGAAGGTTTCTGGGGAGGGCAGCCTTATTCCATCCTCCATGGTAGGACACTTTACCACACTAAGGGGACATTCAGAGGTGCCCGTTCCTGCTGGGCTGTTTACCTTTGGCTGAAAAGAAATCATCCCCGCTGTTAGCCACGCAGTGGGGAGAGGTCCATTCATGTTGAGCTGTTCATGTTTGGCTGACAGGGATCTTCCCTTATACTAGCCATGCAGTGGGTGTGTGTGTGAAGCAATCATCCCAGAGAATTGGGGGCGGGGGGTTCAGTTGTGCTGCACATTCAGCCTAAAACCGCAGCCCCTCCTTTTAAATGGCCAACCCAACGGGCTTTGCTTGGTATGGGAAAGGAGGGTGCTGCTGTTTGAAACCATTCTCACATGTTATGAAGGTTGAAGAAGCTGAAACCCTTTGCCTTACCATGGCTGCCTGCAAGCCGAATTCTGTTGCCCAGCCGAGCATGTGTGATGTCCCACACCAAACCAGCAGGCACTTAATATAAGAGGCAAAATGCAACCTTGTACCAAAAGCACATGTGCTATGTAATGTGAATTGCTTGATTCAGTGTGAAATAGTCTTCCCATTGTTCTCTAAAATGTATCTTTTTAAATACTACTCTCCCTTTTTTCCCCTCCCACAGCTGCAAATGTTTCTATGCTCCCCCCATCATCTCCGTCCCAGAGGCTAGCACAGATTAGAAGGCGATGACATGTTCTCAGAGCTCATGCAGTCCTCCCACACTGAAAGAGCTCAGCAGAATGCCTGGAGGCAAACAATGGCAGAGTCCAGGAAAGCGTTAAATGAATGCAATGAGAGGAGGGAGGAGCACGATGAGAGGAGGCAGGATGCAATGCTGAGGCTAATGGGAGAGAAAACTGACATGCTCAGGCGTCTGGTGGAGCTGCAGGAAAGGCAGCAGGAGCACAGACTGCTGCTGCAGCCCCTGTATAACTGCCTGCCCTCCTCGAAGTTCCATATCCTCCTCACCCAGACGCCCAAGAATGCGAGGGGGAGGCTACTGGCACCCAGCCACTCCACCCCAGAGGATTGCCCAAGCAACAGAAGGTTGGCATTCAATAAGTTTTGAACTGTAGTGTGGCCTTGTCGTTCCCTCCTCCCCTCATCCACCACCCACCTGGTGCTTTCCTCCTCACCACCCATCCCGGGCTACCTTGTGAGTTTTCCCCCTATTTGTGTGATGGATTAATAAAGAATGCATGATCCTGAAACAATAATGACTTTAATGCCTCTGAAAGCAGTGATCGGAGGGGGGAGGTCGGTTGGCTTACAGGGAAGTAGAGTCAACCCAGGGGGCGGGTTTTCATCAAGGAGAAGCAAACAGAACTGTCACACCGTAGCCTGGCCAGTCATGAAACTGGTTTTCAAAGCTTCTCTGATGCGCAGGGCACCCAGCTGTGCTCTTGTAATCGCCCTGGTGTCTGGCTGCCAGGCGATTTGCCTCAACCTCCGACCCTGCCATAAACATCTCCCCCTTACTCTCACAGATATTGTGGAGCACACAGCAAGCAGCAATAACAATGGGAATATTGGTTTTGCTGAGGTCTAACCTAGTCAGTAAACTGTGCCAGTGAGCTTTTCAACATCCAAATGCACATTCTACCACCATTCTTCACTTGCTCAGCCTATAGTTGAACTGCTCCTTACTACTGTCCAGGATGCCTGTGTATGGCTTCATGAGCCATGGCATTAAGGGGAAGGGCTCAGTGATTGCATTGGCTACTTGGATCACAGCAGCCCACACAGTAGATTTAACCACTCCAAATTGATTCCCAACTGACCGGTAGCTGTCTGGCATTGCAAGCTTCCAGAGGGCTATTGCCACTCGCTTCTTAACTGTGAGGGCTGCTCTCATCTTGGTATTCTTGTGCTTCAGGGCAGGGGAAAGCAAGTCACAAAGTTCCATGAAAGTGCCCTTATGCATGCAAAAGTTTCGCAGCCACTGGGAATCATCCCAGACCCACAACACTATGCGGTCCCACCAGTTTGTGCTTGTTTCCCAGGCCCAGAATTGGCATTCCACGGCAGGAAACTGCCCCATTACCATCATGATGTCCAAATTGCCTGGGCCTGTGCTTTGAGAGAAGGCTGTGTCCATGTCCTCATCACCATCGTGATCGCGCGGTTGTCCCTCCTTGCCTGCTTTTGCAGGTTCTGCACATACTGCAGGATAATGCGTGAGGTGTTTACAATGCTCACAACAGCAGTGGTGAGCTGAGCGGGCTCCATGCTTGCCGTGGTATGGCGTCTGCCGGAGAGCAGGAGAGCAGAGTTGCAGCGGAAGCGGTGGATGACGATGGAGGCCACGAGAATAGATATTTATACAGAACAACGAGAGGACCTGCAAGGTGGATTCATGGCACCAGGAAACCAGGAGAGCAGAGTTGCAGTGGAAGCAGTGGATGACGACAACATGGAGAAATTTGCTATTGAGACTGAGCTCATTTACAAAAGCAGGAGAGCAGAGCTGCAGCAGATGACGACGATTAGCAGTCCTACTCCACCGTTTGCTGACAGCAGCACCCAGGACACAACAGCAGCTGTGATGGTGAGCTGAGCTTAGCGGGCTCCATGCTTGCCGTGATATGGCATCTGCAAGGAAAAAAGGTGCGAAACGATTGTCTGCCATTGCTTTCATGGAGGAAAGGGTGACTGACGACATGTACCCAAAACCACCCTCAACAATTTTTTTGCCCCATCAGGCATTGGGAGCTTAACTCAGAATTCCAATGGGCGGTAGAGACTGCGGGAACTGTGGGATAGCTACCTACAGTGCTCTGCTCCGTAAGTTGATGCTAGCCACGGTAGTGAGGACGCACTCCACCAACTTAATGTGCTTAATGTTGTCATATGCAATTGACTGTATAAAATCGATTTCTAAAAATCGACCTCTATAAAATCGACCTAATTTTGTAGTGTAGACATACCCTAAGTGAGAGTACACCAGTCAGAATAGTTATCTGACCAAATCAGTATTTGAATACGTGAAGCCTAGCAAACAGATAGGCAAGCGAGAATGGCTCATCTATTTGCCTTCTAAGAAGAAAGTGTACTGTTTTTATTACCGCCTGTTTTCTGATACAAAAACTGGGGAATGTTCTGAGAAGGCTTCAGTGATTGGAAGAATACTATATACATTACCAATCATGCAATGAGTGAGCAGCATATATTATCAGGTAGCAGCTACCATGCCTGAAAGAAAGTTAGTGGCAGGATTGATACCCAAATGAGCATAATGCTTTGGTTGATTACATACCATGTGCTGCACTCACTCAACCTTGTTGGCCAATCTTCCATGGATTGTTGCGTTGAAGCAGTTTCTTTTTTGGATTTGTCCAAGAATTGTACAATTTTTTTCTCTGCATCAACTAGTCATTGGATGATTCTTAGAGATACACTACCAAAGGGATACCCAGTGCCCAAATCACTCTCAGGGACATGGTGGAGTGCTAATGCTGAAGTTGTGAATGCAGTTGTTCTGGGATACCCAATATCCTTGAAGTGCCAGAGAGCATCAAGGCTGATGAATCTCAAAAATCAGCGACAAGAAAAGAAGAGAAGATCCTGAGTGATGCAATGCACACTTTGGAAATTGGTAAATCTGGAATGATATACTTCAGCCATTCAGAAGGTGCAGTCTAAGCTTGCAAAGTGCTCAAATTGACCTTTCCACTGCTGTAAACCTAATGAGGAGTCTTGGAACTGTTCTTCAACAAATGTGGGATAGTTTTGATGAGTATGAAATTCAGGGGGCTGCAAGGACTGCTAACCATGAGTATAAGTCAGCCAAATGCCACAAAAGACAGAAGACATGGGATAATGCAACTACCCTCTCATTCAGTGACAACGAGGCCTTCAGAATTAATACCTTTATTGCAGTCATCGACAAACTGAAGAGTTCATTAGAACGTCAGATCGAGGCTTACGAAAATATTGACAAAACTTTCAGTGTACTAACAAATTTTTCGCCTAACATTTCAAGTTCTGAAGTCAGTGAAGGTATCAAAAGTCTGTGTCAGAAGTATCCAGACAATCTCCCAGTAGATTTTACTAAAGAATGTCTTCAATTTTGTTGAATTCACCTCACTCTCAGATATAGAGAGAAAAGATGACAAAAGCAAATCGATTTGGATGTACCGCGTTATTGCTGAATTCAATGTGGTAGAATGTTTCCCAAATGTTGAAACTGCATTACAGCTGTATTTGTCACTAATGATCACTAACTGCAGTGGAGAATGTTCCTGCTCTCTTCTAACAAGGGTCAAAAATGTCCCCTGATCAACTATGACTCGACAGCATCTCAGTGCTTTGACCCTCTTGAGCATTGAGAATGAAATCATCAGGTCTTTGAATTATGATGACATCATTCATGACTTTGCCACAGCTGAAGTCATGGAGGGGAAATTTATTTGTTTGAAGAATTAAGTGTTGTAAGACTAGAATAAACTTTCGTGAGCTACAGCTCACTTCATCGGATGCATCCGATGAAGTGAGCTGTAGCTCACGAAAGCTTATGCTCAAATAAATTGGTTAGTCTCTAAGGTGCCACAAGTTCTCCTTTTCTTTTTGCGAATACAGACTAACACGGCTGTTACTCTGAAACCTAGAATAAACTTGTTAATTTTACATAAATAAATAATATGTAAATATGTATGTAGATAAATGTTTGATGACTTCATAATTGTTTTTGCAATATGTAACTCATACTTAGGCCCTTCCCTCCTATTAGCTTTAGGCCCCTCATAACCTTAATCCGGCCTTGCTTCTGACACCTTGTTCCTAGTCCCCTGCCCCACTCCTGAGTTCTCACCCTGTCCCCATTCCACTAACCCTGCTTTGGCTGGCTCATTTGGTTCCAACCTGATCCTACATAGTGACACCGGTACAACTGCTGCTTCTAGCCTTAACCCTCCAGACTGAACTTGGACCACTTTCTCAAGTCCCCTCTTATCCAACATTTGACCTGTGTCCCCATGCCCAGGGTGCATAGAATCATAGAATCATAGAATCTCAGGGTTGGAAGGGACCTCAGGAGGTCATCTAGTCCAACCCCCTGCTCAAAGCAGGACCAATCCCCTGGTATTTTAAAACTGGTAATCTATTTTAGGTATCTTATTACTAACTATAACCTTAATACATAAACAGGTATGATGAAACTTATCATGGGAGGGCAATGTGCATTCCCTTTATTTCATGCTCTAAAATTAGATAAAACTAATGTCTGGTTAGCTCAAGAATCTGACTAAAAATACTACATTTCATGTTTGCCTGCTGTGCACTATTATTTATTCCTCTGACTCTATCTCCTCTGAACATCACTAGCAAGTAAGAGCCGATTGGAATAGAAAACAGGATGACCCTTATTAGGAGTAACAAATACAGAGCCACCCTACAGACCTTTACATAGCTCATTAGAAAACAATACAATGTAAACTGTTGGAACAAATTAGCACAGTGGTCCTCAAAGTGGACTCCTATTGCACTTCTAGTTTGTCCCTGGAGCAAAGTCTGTCACAATAATGATATATGTGTCTGTCTCAAGTGGTAACACTTCCTGTTAATTGTATCTGTTACCCAGTCCTGGAGTCTCTTAGGGTTTTAAGAATCTTTTTGACCAAATACATTTTTTTAAAAAGTTACGTAATAAAATTAAGCACATATCTGCACACTGTATGGCTACCTAGTCTGTGCTGTTTCTTTGGTTTAAATTCAACCATGATCCAAATTACAGGTTAGACCATAATTGGGAACACAGCAAACACAAGTGGACAAAACCAGTGTAAAGTGACCTAAAGAGATTAGAGTAGCAGGTGCTGCATACAGCAAGGGAAGATTTGGTACTAATAAATGTGAAGCTCAGAGAAAATTAGCAGCCTGAGTAGCAAATGGGATGACTTTATTTTAATCTTTACTTCTTAATACTATCTAACGAAGCACTAGAATTGCCACAGGAGAGATGTTAAATCAAGTTTGAGAGGGGAAGCGATCCATGTTAAAAATTTTAACACATGGTCCACAGTTTGAAAAAGTTTGAGAATCACTGAATTAGCAGAAGTAGTCAGATTTGATTGGTAACCTCAGCAATTCTTAGACAGGGCTCTATTTTGGGAAGGGAGCTGTATTGCAGACATTGTCACTAGGAACTGCATTTCATGTTAGGACAGTTTGAAAATCTTTGTTTTCTGTTTGTGTCTTTTGTTTTTGCCGCATCCTCACCTCCTCTATGTCAGTACAGTACCCCAAGTCTCCTTAGAGGAGAAGGAAGATGTTGATGAAGATACTGATTTTTTTAATAACAAATATATTTTGCAAAAAACCATAAAATCATGAACAAATATACGAAAAATCTTACTTTAAATGTTCAATATTTTAAAACTATGGAAGCAATTTTCTTAGAACTTAATTTATTCTGTAGATCTCAGTAAGCTCTATAAAACAATGCACATTTGATGTGTTTATTTTCTAGTGTTTCGGTGATAGCCATATGCAGAATTTATTATTAGAATATATAGGGAGGAATATAACTTTTTCATGCAAGAATAACTAAAAATCCAATTCCCCTTTTTTTTTTTTGCTCAAACCTTGCCAAAATATTTCACTCTGTTTGAAAAACAAAGCATGTTAATCTAATTCCTTTTCTTCAGTGCAGCTCTGTTCAGCAATAAGATTCCACACATGTGGATCTGATTGCAGGACTAGGACTTTAGAATGGATTAGAATGCAACCTTATCCTTACCATGTGAGCATGTGTACCATGCTTCAGTAATACTCTCACCAGTCTTATTTCTTCAGCCCCAAAACACATTAATTGATGCTAATTTTTTTTATTCTCCTCCCTACTCTGGTGGTGTATCAGTATATCTCATCATTTACACTAGTGGAAGTCAGAGGAGAAAATTTCCTGCCCATTACTTTAGCCATATAATATCAGACTTTAGCTTAATTGTTTTTATGTATATTTTTCTTGTACATTCTTAATTATTGCAGATATATAATATTATCTCATTTTTTAAAAAAATATTGCTTTTAGTTCATTAATGGCTTGATCCAAAGCCCAGGGAAGTCAATGGGAGTCTTTATACTTCAAATCAAATGAGATATTTGAAGGTGGTTTTATGGTTAATTAATAGAGAGAGTGAGATTTTGGATTTGTAACATATATTACATGTATCTCTGCATTATAAATTATTTTTTCAATCATTTTTTAAAATAAATATTATGTGACTTTTAACTATTTGCTTTTTAAAATGTTAAACTGCAGGAAACTGGAAATGAGACAAACTTTCTGTGTATTTATACAAGCAAAGGAACAGACATACATTCACATATATGTGCTCATAAGTATACCATTTCTACAATTTCTACAATTTATGGCAGTAAAACATTTAGTTTAACGAATTAACTGAGCTAAAAGGAATGAAATATTTGCTTTTTTATAAACTGTCTCAGAAAATTTATATTTAGAAAGTGTGTGTGTATATGTAATTCATGTTCAGGTCTACTGCAAGTTCTGTAGTTAAGGTTGATTTTGAGTTTGTATATGTGCATGTGTGCACGTATGTGTATACTATATGTAGACAAAGAGAATGATTTAATGGTGTTTATTTTTCAGTAAATTTTTTTTCAAAATTTTGATTTTGACTATAACTAAGTCATCTGCTGTCCCCTGATCTATATAGAAAACAAGATGGTATTATTTATTTAAATAAATGAGAGGGAGAGACCGAAGTGAAATTAAGCAATATGAACAAGGGTGCAGAATTACACAGGCTCATCTAAAAATAAACTATATTATCTGCTATGCTGATTATGTTTAGAGATATAATTCCCAGTACATTAGAGGGCTAACTATGCCATTCAGGAGCTGGGAATGAAAGCTCCAATTCAAGGCACTTAGATTTTAAAGTATTTTAAATATTACCAAGGAGACAATTCTCTTCCTGTCTGATGATATCCTTTTGGCTCCAGCTTCAAAATCATTATATGTTTTTTGTAACCATAAAGCCATCTTTAAATGCCTCATCCCTCACAAATGCAAGTTAAACTCCATTGGTGATTAAATTTGAATGAAAAGGAAACCGCTAATTTCTAACAAACTTGATGATCGTCTGTCTTTGTTGCGATGCCCAGAGAAACTGAATCTCTTAACAAGTCTGCCAGCTCTACGCAGAAATACAAGTACAAAGGAACTTGGCAGAAAGAAGAAAGGGTGGAAAATGGCCGGTTCATTCTGAACCCCAGAAAATTCCTCAGGTGCTGAGTATTTGCCTGACTAAAATGAAAACACTTCCCTTTCATAATTGCTCATGAAACAAAATAACTTAAATGGACAATCTCTTATCAAAAAAACCTAGAGTAATTATAGAGTGGGATTTTCAGATGCACCTAAGTGAGTTAGGAACAAAAGTCCAATTGGCAGCCTCAGTTTTAACAGATGGAATAACTGAGGCACAGAGAGGTTAAGTAACTTACCCAGTGTCACACAGCAAATTTTGTGACAGTCAGGAATAGATCCTTGGTTTCCTTATCCTAGTGCTTGTTCTTTGTCCACAGAATGCCCCAATCTCTGCTGTTCACTGTGGAGCCAATGCGGAAAGCTCAGGGACATCTCTCGTCTGAAAATTGACTCATTAGTGCAGCTTGAGAAGAACAATTAATTGAATTTATGAATCTTAGATTTTAAGGCTAGAAAGGACTACTAGATCATCTAGTCTGACCTCCTGCATATCACGAACCATTAAATTTCATCAAGTTACCCCCATTTTGAGATCAATAACTTGTGTTTTGCTAAAGCAGATCTTCCAGGGAGGTGTCCAGTCTTGATGTGAAGACATCAAAGGTTGGATAATCAATTACTTCCCTTGGTAGTGTTCCAGTGATTAATCACCCTCACCATTAAAATGTGTACCTTGTTACAGCTTCCAACCACTGGTTTGTGTTATGCCTTTCTCCATTAAATTAAAGAGCCCTTTAGTACCTGCTATTTTCTCCCAGTTAGGGTATTTAGATACTGTAATCAAATCACCTCTCAATCTTCTTTTTGATAAGAAAAAGTGATTGAGCTTGTTAAGTTTCTCGTCGTAAGGCATTCTCTCCAGCCTTTGAATAATTTTTGGTGGCTCGTCTCTGCACTGTTTACTTTTTCAGCATCTTTTAAAAAATGTGAACACCTGAACTAGATGCAATATTCCAGTACTGATCTCACCGATGCCATTTACAGAGGTTAACTCACCTGTACTCCTGCTCAATACTCCCCTGTTTATACATACAACAATCACATTTGTTGTTTTTGCCCCAGCATCTCACTGTTGAATGGTTTGCTTATTATGGTCCCTGAGTCCTTTTCAGAGTCATTGCTTTCCAGGATACAGTCCCCTCATTCCTTGCATTTGGCTGTATTAAAATGTATTTTGTTGAATGGGCCCAGCTTCTGCAGACACATGATGAAATGTTTTACCAAAATCCCAGAATATGACTTGAACTATGTTCCCTTTGGCCAATAATTATATAATTCTGGGAGAGAAAGCAATCATGATTTTTCTGGTAAAATGTATTCTTTATAAACTTCAGCAGTTCATTACTTGTGGTTCTCTTACACTCCATCCTGGGACTCCAAAGATGAAGGTTCAATTCCCTCTTCTACCACAGAATTCCTGTGGACCTTGGACAAGTCACTTAGTCTCTTTGTGCCTTCATTCCCTATCTGTAAAATGGGGCTAATAGTACTTCCCTACTTCACAGACAAACGTGAAGATAAATACAGCTGTGAAGATGGTGAACCACTCAGATACTCCAGTAATGGGGGCCATATAACTATACATAGGTATTTAAAGTGGGATTATAACCTGCCTCTATGACAGCTCATAGAGTAAGAAGGGGGCATAAGGCATTTCCATAATCCTCCAAACAGGATACCCACATTATGGTTCACAGCATATGAAGGAAGAGCTGCCTGTGTAGGGCCATCTCCTCCACCCAACCCCCTTTCAGGGTGAGGAATAAGCAGAACCTTGTCTCCACCCTATTTTCTCCAGTGTGCATGCCAGTAAGGCTGAGCTGATACAAACAGGAAGTACTCCGCTGCTGGTATAGGTCCCCATATACCTAAACTGGTAGTGGCCAGTGGCAAATTACTTCTCCCCTGGAGTAAAGGGAGAACCAGCAAAGGAATTATGACTCTTCACACAGTGTTGCACTGTTTGTCTCCAGGGATGGTGCAACTGCATGCTTCCTTTTACTCAGAACAGGTTGCAATGCTAAAAATCTAGATCTTACTGTTTTGTTTTCTTAATCTTTGTTTCATTGCTTTGCTAGGGATAGAAGCAAAGTACCTCACTGGTCTTTGACTACAGCTTAATTTACGTGTTTCAGTCTGTGCCTGTTAAGCAAGACCAGATGCAGTACATCCTGAATCGTATGCCTAAATGTGTAATCATCACATTGAAGAAGCCTCAGTGAGAGTCAGCCTTTTGGAAAAAATGTTCAGGTGAATTAATATTAAAAAAAATCAAATGAAACCTAAACATTTCTTTGTGCCTTAGTTTTCCTTTTGCTTTTAGTAAAATTTCATATTATATTTTGTCTGTGGGGCCTATCCTTAAACCGTACAGTAAACCACTGCTCTTGTTTTATGGAAAAGATTCCTTATGAACATTTAACAATGTTCCGTGTAGAATTTTACAGACAAGATCTATTGGGATTTCCGGCCCAAAATCTGTGCATTTTCTACAGGGAATAGGAATGGCAATTTTTATTGTCTTCTCTTCTTGCCTCTGCTATTCTATTTTATAACCAGGCATCATTATAAACCACAAATAGGGTCATTCCAAAAAAAGACTATTAAGATGAACATTGCTGTTGATACATAGATGCATTATGAAAAAGGTTGTCCTTCAATCAGAAAAAAAAATCTGAGACATTGTTTGTTCATATCCATATTTCAAATTTACAACCTTATTCATTTTTTTGGGAAAAGCACCCTATTTTTAGTGGGATAGAAAATTGTTAACAATGAATAATCATGTCCATAATGTATCACAATCATCCAGTCCTTAAATAATCTTACTGAGCTAAAAGAATATCTACCGAATGCATCACAGCAATTTCTGAGGGGAGCGCGCTTTTATGAGATGTGATTTAAAAAGCAAGTATTGCCCACCCCAAATGTTCAAAAATCACAAGTCAATCCATCCAAAATAATCAGATAAAAATAATTTGGGGGTTCTTGTTGTTTTCGTTCTGGGTTTTGAGTCTTTGGGGTGCATTTGGGTCATATAGTTACGCTTTTCTCCTCAATCCTAGCAACTAGAAACTTTCTTGAAACAAAATAAGAGCAACAAACAAATAAACAAAAACGACCTGAGATTCTCATGTAATCCAGGCTCTGAGGTTTTGAAAAACAAAACACTGAGAATTGTGACAGAATTGTGTGAGTTGGCAACGCTGCAAAAAGTTGCTGTTTGCAGATAGCATGTACTCAGATAAACAGGACAAGCAAACAGTTAACTGGAGATAGTCTCCATCTTATGGTCCCTCTCCCTAACATGATCCTAGTCCCTCATGAAAACAAGAGTTGTTGTGTTTTGCATTTGTAAAAGTACCAAAGTGCGGGGCAGTAAATTCATTAATATTCTATTCCCTTGTCACAAAGCAAAGCTTATTTATTTAAATGTATCTGTGGTTTCCTTCTTTTCCTATATGTTTAGTTCAGTTTTCTAATGTAGCGCTTGGAAATAAAAGAAAGTGTCCTAGGTTCATTCACTGACACTGGAAGAAAACTCAGACCCCTAAACTGTGAGCCCAATCTGGCTTTCCTTATGGAAAATTCTCAGGGTGAAATCCTGGCCACATTGAAGTCAATGGCAAAATCCCATTGACTTCAATGGGGTCAGGATTCCTCTTTCATTGTTTTGTTTTATTTCCTAATATGAGAGTTGGAGAGATTAATCTGTCCTTTACATGTTCATTCACAACAGGTTACAACAACCAGCCTTTGTCTGTGAGACAACAAATGGATTGGGACACATCCAAATAATTATCTTCTCTTAAGACTAGTTACACACACACACACACACACACACATACACACACCAGAACAGCAGAAAATGAATAATGGTCATTAGCTAAAAATTGTAGGGAAAAATACTGCTTCCTAGCTCTGTATTACAAGGAGGGCTCTGAAAGGAGTAAAACTACAGCAGATCTGCAGGGGGAACCGGTTAGGCAGGACTCTCTATATCCTAAACCTGCCACATAACTGCGGGACCCATAGGCTCTCCCTATACAGCATAGACAGGTTGTGTGGCAGACCAAGGGAGAGGGGTGAGGGACTAGCCAGGGCACATGCCTGTGAAAGAGTAGAAGCAAATCTATGTTTTTTTGGTAAAAATTACCATTACCAATCATCACTGTCCTGATTTCATTGTGGTTCTGCAAGTCTATTATGGACACCAAGGTTACTTTGTTATGGGGTTTTCTCCCCCAACAAAATTACAGAAAACAGATGTGTACCAGAAGTCAAGCACTAGCTGAAACAAAGTGATGTGTTCATTGCCCCATCAGGAAGGATGCAAAGGGGTAGTGAACAACAGCCTGGATCAGTAAGTTTTGGCCAAGATCTGCACATCTTCATCCACTAGAAGGCAGAAGGGAGGCATTGTTGTCTAGAGGCTATAGCAGGTAGTCAGACAAAAGGGGAGAATCCTGCCCTGGATATTAGTCCTGACTCCCCCCAATATGTAGTGTTCAGCAAGTCATTACTAGTCCTCCCTGTGCCTCACTGTAATTGTCTGTAAAATAGACCAGGGGCCAAATTCCCAGCTGGTGTAAATCACTGGCTTCATTTCAGTCAATAAAGCTATACTTGTTTATACCAGCTGATGATCTGGTTCCTAACATTTACCTGGGCCCAACTACTCAAAGGTATTTAGGTACCTAACTCCCACTGAGGATCTGGGCCATGGTTCCTAATATTTCCCTTTTTCACAGGTGTGCTGCCAGGTGTGATTAATTAGGGCCAAATGCTGGCTTTTCTAGTAGGAATACTGTCGGCAGGGTGTGGAAAAGTGCCTGTAAATTGCCAAAGGCAGGTGCAGGTCAGGCACAGATGTTAAGGGCACTGGCACATCTACCCTACAAAGGCCTTTGTGCTTGCTGTCGGATGCTATGAGCAGGTGAGGCCTAGTCCTGCTCTGATGCAAGTCTGGGCACATCCCACTGGAACTGTGATGCACCACTGGGAATAGCATTTGTCCTGACCCCTAATGCTTGGGGGGGCACTATCAGTAGCCTTCTACCTGGGCCCTCAGTGGCATGCAAGGGGAAGAGATACTATGGACTGTTCCCTCAGCTGGCACCTGCAAAGGGGTAGTCAGAGTTTAACCTTTTATGGATCTTCAGATGAAGAGTGCTATAAAGTTGCTACTTATTGTTAGTTATTATTATTATTATTATTTATTATTACTACGACTATTTTATTATTACCCTGTGCATATTAGTTCAGCTTACTGCTTTTTACAAACACTGTCTGCAATTTATTGGTTCCCTCTGTAATGCTATCAGTCAAGTCAGATTCTTTCTTTGGTTCCTAAAGGTTGAAGAGAATTAGGAGGACTCAGGACAACGGAGGACTGGGCAGAGAGACAGATAAAAGGAAAAGGAGCTGTGGCAAAGTGTAAGTTCTAAATGTGTATACATCTAACCTCAGGTTTCCCATTTTCTTGTCCTGTGTTTTCAAGTTTCACAAGAGACTATTAGAGAATCTGGTGTTGAGCTTTACTGATCTTGTACTACAATCGTGAGCCTTTTACAGTAAAACTATTAATCTTCCATACTGTCTTAGAGAATAAACAACAGACTGTGAAATGACAGCCAGTTGGGAATGATGAAATATTAAAATGGTTCTGTTTAGAGACCTGGTGTGAAATCAGTGCAGTGGGGCTTAATTTAAATCAAACAAAAGCCGTTGCATCCTTTACACTTGCAAGGTTAAAAGGTAGGAATGGGGGAGGAGGGGAATGACTGTCACTCAGCATATGCTGTTACATAAGATATCCTTGGTGTCCCTGAAAACATGTTTTTCTCATCCTGTTGGCAGATCAGACCAAGATTAGAATGTGAAATGCAGTCCATTCTAAAAGCCTGATCTTGCAAAGTGCTAAGCACCCTCTACACTCTTTGACTGCAAGGAGAGTTGAAGGTGCTCAACTCCTTTCAGGTTAAGGCCTTAAGAAAGGTTGGCTATAGCAGATAAGGGGAAGTGACCCTTACTCCAGATTATTATTAATATCCTGCTTCTAATTTTATTACACTGGCAAGGTTAATTAGCCTTATTTGTATGTGATGTGAGATACATCATGGAGAGAAATGCCTTTATATGATCCTTAGCGCACAATGTCCTGTCTGGGCTACTAATGCCACCTTAACACATAAAGCTGCTATCTACAAATGGTCTCCCTATGCGATTCACTTTAAATCTTGCTTGCTGGCTCTTAAAGTTCAATGGAAATTACCGCTAGCACCAGTGACACCATAGGATAGGAATGGTCAATTTCTACTTCACTCCACCTGATTCATGTTGCATGTAAAACAAAATGACTTTTTCAAATCAAGTGGAGGTGGGTGGGAGAGACTAAACCGATCTGCAGCAGCTGAGGAAACCCCTCCTGCTGTGACAGTCTGATATCACCCTTTCATTTCAGTAAGACTTCAAGAGTGGAAATTGCCTATATGTTCACAAAGGTTCTTGGTGAAGAGTCCCTGTCCTTCCTTACCTGAGACCCAGATAGAATGGACCTTGATGAGAACAGCTGTGACTGGCCAGGAGCAGATGATCAAAGTCTGTAACAACTACCAGGGAAAAAGAAAAGGAGGACTTGTGGCACCTTAGAGACTAACCAGTTTATTTCAGCATAAGCTTTCGTGAGCTACAGCTCACTTCATCGGATGCATACTGTGGGAAAATACAGAAGATGTTTTTATACACACAAACCATGAAAAAATGGGTGTCTATCACTACAAAAGGTTTTCTCTCCCCCACCCACCCCACTCTCCTGCTGGTAATAGCTTATCTAAAGTGATCACTCTCCTTACAATGTGTGTGATAATCAAGGTGGGCCATTTCCAGCACAAATCCAGGGTTTAACAAGAACGTCTGAAGAATGGGGGAGGGGGGGGGTAGGAAAAAACAAGGGGAAATAGGTTACCTTGCATAATGACTTAGCCACTCCCAGTCTCTATTCAAGCCTAAGTTAATTGTATCCAATTTGCAAATGAATTCCAATTCAGCAGTCTCTCGCTGGAGTCTGGTTTTGAAGTTTTTCTGTTGTAATATCGCAACTTTCATTTCTGTAATCGCGTGACCAGAGAGATTGAAGTGTTCTCCGACCGGTTTATGAATGTTATAATTCTTGACATCTGATTTGTGTCCATTTATTCTTTTACGTAGAGACTGTCCAGTTTGACCAATGTACATGGCAGAGGGGCATTGCTGGCACATGATGGCATATATCACATTGGTAGATGTGCAGGTGAACGAGCCTCTGATAGTGTGGCTGATGTTATTAGGCCCTGTGATGGTGTCCCCTGAATAGATATGTGGGCACAGTTGGCAACGGGCTTTGTTGCAAGGATAGGTTCCTGGGTTAGTGGTTCTGTTGTGTGGTATGTGGTTGCTGGTGAGTATTCGCTTCAGGTTGGGGGGCTGTCTGTAGGCAAGGACTGGCCTGTCTCCCATTACATACACATTGTAAGGAGAGTGATCACTTTAGATAAACTATTACCAGCAGGAGAGTGGGGTGGTCGGGGGAGAAAACCTTTTGTAGTGATAAACACCCATTTTTTCATGGTTTGTGTGTATAAAAACATCTTCTGTATTTTCCACAGTATGCATCCAATGAAGTGAGCTGTAGCTCACGAAAGCTTATGCTCAAATAAATTGGTTAGTCTCTAAGGTGCCACAAGTACTCCTTTTCTTTTTGCGAATACAGACTAACACGGCTGTTACTCTGAAACCTGTCAACTACCAGGGAAGAAAGTGTTTAGGAGAAAAGCACTTACCCGGTTCTCACAGCTCATAGCTGCAGGCAGCTGCTTCTTTGCTCTCTCCCTTTCCCCACTCTGCTCATTTGGATGGCAGCAGTGAGCCCCTGTCGGTTCTCAGCCTACTTTGGGCAGTAGATAGATGCTTGGGTTTGTGACACATGAGCCCCTTGGCAAGCAGTCCCCTCTTCTTTGCAAACAACTTGTCTCAGACCTGACAAACTCCCTACATCAAACACATACATACAGGGTATTTACCCATAAAGGGTAACATGTAATGTATCTATTGAAAACTTGCAAACTATCAAAGTTCATAATCATGGTATGATATGTGTATGGGTAATATTTAAGAAACAATGTAACTATATTTCATTTTATGCCCTTATGGTCTTAAGGTTAAAAGGAGTCACCAGGGAGTGATATTACTTGGTGATGGCCTATCTGTGTAGGAGGGAGTTGCCACTCCTCCCTGGTCAGCTGACGAGGTAATGCAAAGTTCTATTCTCTACCATTGCCCCATCATGAACAGTCAATGGAAAACCACCAAAGACAATGGCAAACAATCAAAACCACTTGGAGGTAAATAGGAACATTATAACAGACAAGAAAACACCCTGTCTATGAATAAATTCAAGAGATTTGGTAACCCAGAGTGGAGAGAGGCAGTCTGCATCCATGCACTGAGGAGACATCTTGGGGAGCAGGGGTGTTTTTCATGAAAGAATGGATTCTGGTTCCAGTGAATCTAGCCAGCTCTGCAACAGAATTAACTTTGCGGGAAGGGGAACCTACTTTATTAGCTAGGAAAGGTAAGTATTAAGTGTAAATCCTAGTTTGCATTTTATGATTTTTGTTTTTTATTGTGAGCATTTGTTTCCGTCACACTCTTTTGTTTCTAATGGTATCTCTATTCTTTCTTAAATAAACCTTTTGTTTTTTATGAGTGCTGTGCATTATACAGCTGAGGTGATTTAAGGTGAAACTGAGAAACACTGCTCCTTTGGAGGCAAAGGATCGGGGATTTCTATAAGTAGCCAGTATCAGGGGCTGAATATCACTGGGGAACACTTCTAGGGGACTCAGGGACTGGGGTGGACCTCTTGTCCCTGAATAACCTGTCTTCCACCTGCTGCTTTGACAACACCAGTGCAGAGTAGCACCTCCAATGCCTGCCACTAACCCAGAGGATCAAGCAGGAGCTGGAAAGAGCAGAAAATAAATGATCTAAAATGTCACAATAAACCATGTTAAAACTCCCATGAATTTTAGCTTCAGTAAACATTTGTCCTAATCTCAGTCTTTACAAGCACTACATGAGAAGTGAGCAGGGTGGGGAGGGAAAAGGAGCAGCCAGGAATCCCTCTCCCTTGGGCAGGCCAGCTAAATTTGCCCTGTGGGGGCACAGGAGAGCAGTTGGTGTGTGAAGATGTGTGCTATTTCTTTACAACTATTTCAGAAAGCTGAAGAGGAAGGGTTTGGAAAAGGTTCTCAGCGAAAACCCTATAATGAAGCGGACACAGGAACAAAGTAGCTTCAGGGAAGACTGGTTTTCTTTATTCTGATCAAATTCCTCCTTCAGCATTAGAAGGAAGTGACTTTTCTTGTGATTCTTTGTCACATGATAAGCTGCATCCTTTTAAAGAGCATCACAGTAGCTGTGCTCCTTCTGCAATGTAGGAGGTATAATACTTATATGGAGCATGATTCCAGAGCCCTCAAAGAGGGGGTGTGACACCAAACTCCCCATCTGGCCCTAAATGAAGGCCCTATGGTGTCACTTATTTCCAAACCTTAACAAGCTTTCACATGCTTACAGTATGTGACACAAATAAGCTGTTACACACTTACAGAATAGCTCATGATGTAGTGCACTACAGATGATTAGACTGAGATCTATCACATTACACATGAAAAGATTCAGAGAGGTAGCCGTGTTAGTCTGGATCTGTAAAAGCGGCAAAGAGTCCTGTGGCACCTTATAGACTAACAGACGTATTGGAGCATAAGCTTTCGTGGGTGAATACCCACTTCGTGGGATGAATGTAGTGGAAATTCCCAGAGGCAGGTATAAATATGCAAGCAAGAATCAGGCTAGGGATAACGAGGTTAGTTCAATCAGGGAGGATGAGGCCCTCTTCTAGCAGTTGAGGTGTGAACGCTAAGGGAGGAGAAACTGCTTTTGTAGTTGGCTAGCCATTCACGCTCTTTGTTTAATCCTGAGCTGATGGTGTCAAATTTGCAAATGAACTGAAGCTCAGCAGTTTCTCTTTGAAGTCCTTTAAAAGGTAGTCATCCTGCAGCAAAAAAAACCTTCAGGACCAGACTTCAAAGAGAAACTGCATAAGCTTCAGTTCATTTGCAAATTTGACACCATCAGCTCAGGATTAAACAAAGAGCGTGAATGGCTAGCCAACTACAAAAGCAGTTTCTCCTCCCTTAGCGTTCACACCTCAACTGCTAGAAGAGGGCCTCATCCTCCCTGATTGAACTAACCTCGTTATCCCTAGCCTGATTCTTGCTTGCATATTTATACCTGCCTCTGGGAATTTCCACTACATGCATCCGACAAAATGGGTATTCACCCACGAAAGGTTATGTTCCAATACGTCTGTTAGTTTACAAGGTGCCACAGGACTCTTTGCCGCTTTTCTGTGAAAAGATTGTACACACAGAGAGTAACAAACTAATTATCCCAACTACTGGTATCCAAGATACAGGCAACGAAGATTAATGTGTTTGTACTCTGTTTCCCTCAGAGTGAGAGACAGTGGTCCTAAATAAATTGCACTGAATTGCAGTAATGGACAATGAAGATAAATCAACTTCCTATTTCACTTCAAGCACTATTATATGATCTATAGCTATCTGAGGTGATTTCCATACCACACAGTGTAAGGTAATCACCTCTATGCTGCATATTAAAACTGGGAAATCTTTCAGATTAAAAAAAAAAGACAACTACCGTTCACTTTTACTCTCTCTAAATTACAGTTTTCCATTATATTACATTTTCCTCAACCTCTCTTAACTGTGCAGTTGGAGTCAGTCCACAATAGGCATGGCCTATATTGGCTTCGGTCCTAGAAACAACATCTGCCTGTAAGGATCGTCAATGAGAGTTCTGACTGAGTGAAAACTAAGGGTAGAATCCACAAAGCTACTTAGGCTCCTAAACCCAGAGTTGTGTGTTTAAGTCGCCCATAGAAATCCATAAAACTCCCACCGAACATTGTAGGCTCCTAAACTCAGACGATGCCTACATTTTTCAAAGTAAAAATTCCCTGGTGACTTGCCCAAGGGGCCCAACCCAGCAGTGGTACTGCCCACTTTACAAGTTTTTGCTAAGTGGTTAGAGCACTTAGCTGGGATGTAGAAGACCAAAGTTCAATTCTTCCCTCATTGGCAGATGAGAAAGGATTAGAACTGGGGTCTCCCACCTTTCAGGAGAGAGCTCTAACCACTGATATTCTGACATAGGACTTCCTCAAGGTCTCCTGTTGAAGATATTCCACTGTGGCTGAATAGTTGGGCCAGATATATAGAGAGAGTGGGGATGATCCTGTAATCCACTAGTTAGAGCACCGAGATTTGGCGGGGGGGAAGACGGGAGGCAGGAGACTCTGGGGCCAATTCCCCTGCTCCATTCAGTCTTTATTTATCCACAGTGGAACAGCTTCAACTGGAGAGATACAGGGATCCCAGCACCTGTTGGGTTAGAGCACTCTCCTGAGAGGAGGACGGGTGACTAGCTCCAAATCTTTCTCCTCTTCTGCCAGGGAGGAAGGAATTGAACCTGGCTCTCCCACTGTAACTACTGGCCTAAAAGTTATAAGATGGACATCTCGTTCTCCAACCATTTTGTGTGGAGCAAGACAGGAGCCTAACTCATTCCCATAAAAAAATCCATAGGTGGCTAAGCTAGGAGATAAGTTCCTGTTTGTATGTCTCAAGCAGAGCTCAGTGCCTTCTTGCAGCCTTCAGCAACGAATCCTGAAAAAGGGAAAGGGTTTACACATTGGCATCTCCCACTGGCTACTTTAGGCTGGCAGTCGCCTAGCATGCTGGCTTTTGTGGCTTGCATTCTAAGGCGCCGCTCTCTCGCTGTTCAATGTATAGGCAGCCTATGCACTTAACTCAGCTTTGTGGATCTCAGTGTTGTTTCTATGAACTTCTAGGCACCTAAAAGTTAGATGTTCTGATCTTCAGTGCCTCAACAGCTTTATGGATTCCACCCTAAGTGCCTTTGAACTTGGTCTTTGTTGATAGTAATAATTGTTTAATACGGTTCTTTTCCTATATATTAAGTTGCTATATAGCCAAACACTGACAAATACAATGAGGCAGAATAGTGAAACAGAAGTATGTCAAAACCAGAAATATTTTAAATCTGACCTTGCAATGATAAGAAGAGTCACAAAAACAATTATGAGCCATATTTGTCTGTATTTCTATGCATGCAATTTTGTGAACACAATCATTTATTCATGGCTTTGTATTATCAATTGTCAAGACTACTTACATACAAACTGAGTGCAAACCTTTAAAACCCATTAAAATTGAATGCACACTGAGCACAAATATTTTGTATATATAGGATCTGATTTTCAGTAATGGCCTCTAATTTTTCAAGTGCAAATGTGCACCCTTAAATATGGTGTCCACACTTTTTCATTCAGATAGTAGCATTCAGACTCAGTAGGACAGATCCTGGCCCCCAGCTCCATCCCTTTTGTGTCACAAAGGAAGGGCATCTGCCCTAATATAGAGGATTCCCCAGATGTCAAAAGCTGTTAGCTCGCTGTAATCTACCTTATCCTCACCAGGCACAGGGGGAGTTTGTGTGTGGCCCAGGGGCCTGGCTGGAGGGAAAAGGGGGTGTGTGAAGTGCTCTATGCTGCATTTACCCCTGGCCAGTATAGTGGTTCTTAGGGGAACACTCGAACCACTGTAAGTTAAAACATTAGGCTGCATAATTTATAGACCAGGTTAGCACCAAATTCAGTGCAGCAGAAAAGTAGCCCGTGCCATGCACAGCTCCTCTGAAGCCAGGAATCTATCCCAAGGACTTATTGTTGCAAATATGTATGTAAATGTCTAAGTGCTACCACTTGCATCTGCAGTTTTTTGAAGGTATAGTTACTGCAGGTGCAAAATTGAACACCAACATTAAAATCTGGACTGAAGCTGAGTTGAAAATCAATATACCATTGCCTTCTTATGAAAACTTTACAAAATGGTGGAGAGAAGTATCCCTATTGTACTGATCCTTACAAAATGTCTGTTTAATGTTGAATGCAACGTGGTATTTAAACAGGTTGCAGAGAGGATCAGATCTTCATGGCAAGCAACATGTTGCAAACTCAGAGTCAGAAACCTTTTCTAGTTGAAACATGTTGGTGGGGAAATGGAGCAGGATCTCTCCACTTTTTTATACTTGCATCTTATTTCCCATGATCCATCAGCATTTTAATTCCTTGGGTTTGGCTCATGCTCTCTCTCTCTCTTTTTTTTTTTTATGTGTGTGTGTGTGTTTTTGCTATTTTGCAGGGGCTTATTAACTGCCTTGTCAGCTGTCCCATGCCTTTGTTAATTTTAATAGAGGAGACAACCAAATGAAAAAATATCAATTTATAGTCCGCTGTACTGATCAATCACTCTATCACATGCCATAGGAGATTTTTGCAAGATAATAGTTATTGATCTCAGTACATTATAAAAAAAGAATATGTAACAATTAATAATAGATGTTTCATCACATAGTTATGTACAATGATTGGCACCTTTTATTGGTTGTCTTTAGGGCTAAGTTAGTGAGACTAGACAGTGAGACTGTAAGGAATTTATTTTACTCAAAAACAAAATTTCTGGTTGTTTGACGGAAGTGGGGAAGAACAGAAACAAAAAACCCAACAACTCATGTTAGGTATTCAGTATCTATTGTAGGCTCCATGGGGGCAGGGACTGTGGGCCAGATTTTTAAAGCTATTTTAGTGCCTAAAATGGTGATAGGTGCCTAGGTACTTTTAGAAATCCCATTAAGTGCCAATCTGCATCTTTAAGTTCCTAAATACCTTTACAAATCTGGCCCTGTGTCTCACCATAAATTTGTACAGTGTCTTGCACAATGGGGGCTTGAATTTGATTGATATAAATAATAATATATGAGAGGTTTTTGGACACAATCATTTTTATTTTAAAACTATTAATATGTATCTTGAATGGACTCAAATTTTCATTTGATGGGATGGACCAAATTCCGAAGTCTTCATTTAGTTTTTCTTATTCAACAACATTCTCAGAGGGCCAGATCCTACAAGTCCATTGACTTCTTTGTTCATTTTCAATATCTGACCCATTGAAATCAAAGAGAGTTTTTACTCCTGGAAAACTAAGTCAGGGACTTCAGGATTTAGCCCAGTAATACTACTCCATATCTTACGCTTCCAGGAGTCCCTTGGGGATTTATGCACAGTCCCCTATTTTCCTTCGTCTTCAATCGCTTTCTCACAGATGACATTTGGAGATTTATTAAAGCACCTGATCCTGCAAAACTCTTAAGCCTACAGCTGTGTAAAAAACTAACTTTTTTGGTTTGGCCACTAAACCAGAAAACAAACTAAAAATATTTAGGTCAACTCAAAACCAATGTTTTTCATATATTTTTATCAATATGAAAAAGATTTTAAAAATTGTTTTGGATTTAACCAAATGGTTAATTCAACCCAATATTAAATTTCATGGGGGATGGATGGGTATTATCCTTCCCCCCCCCCACCTACAAATTCACAGTAAAATTTTAACTAAAATGGTGTTTTGGATTGAAAAATTGATACATTTCATTTTGAAAATGTTGAAACGAATTGTTTAAATTTCTTTTGGAGGGGGTGTCTCAGGATGTTCTGTTTTTTGACCAAAACTGTTGTGAATTTGACTAGAATTAGTGAATTGTTTAGGTTGACCTGAATCTCTGCATTTTTGGGTGGGAAAAAGCTTTCAAACAAAAAAATGTCCTCTAGCTCTACTTAAGCCTGTTCGTACCTTGAAGCACATGAATAGTCTGACTTTGGAGTCAATGGAACTATTCATGTGCTTGGAGGTAAGCAAATGCTTAATTGCTTTATTGGATTGGGGATAATAATCAGAATACTAAATGTTTACCACTGGCACATTGCATTTCTTTTCTTGTCATTTTTCTCTTCCTTCACCCCTCTGTGTCCAAAAAGAGGTGTTCCTTGCTCACTTGGAGAGGTAGTTTCTCCTTATTAAACACAAGAAACTTCCTTTGATCTTCCATTGCTTGAAAATAAGTGAATCTAGACAACTTCCACCTAGCTTGTCCAGTTTGTAAATGGACAAAAAAGATACATGCTAAATGTTTTTAAGGATAAATAGACCAATATTTAAAAAAGGATTAAGAGCTCTTTCACTCAATATGTTCCCAGAACATGGTACTATTTCCAGTTATCCTGCTTTTCTTCAAACCTAGAAACAACAAATGAATAACAGATGTCAACTTCTATTGAAGGCTACTTACTGAATGCTAGCTGTTCTTGCTTATTGGAAACCCTTTTAGAATGATTTTTTTCTTTCTGTTGCCATGACAATATTTGGCCTAATCCCATGGCTTTGTTCACCAGTAAAGAACACTGTGTAGGCCAGTGGAATTGCTAAAATTAATACTATTTCGTTTACAAAGAATGTCTTAAATGTGTCCTCCTTTGTAAGTGTTGTGTTGTTAATGATTTCCTCAAGAAAGCTCAAATGGAAATACAAACACTCAGCTTTCCTTGATTATAAGTATTTGATTTTTTCCCGAGCTGTGGGTATACTATACGGCATATTGGAACTCAAATGTCTTCCTGGTAGGGTGAAAGTGTTCTGTAATCCTGCATTGTAGCAAGGGTAGCCTAGCAGAGTTGGGGTATTTTACTGAAATATATCAAAATCAGGTTCCAAAGCTCCATAAAAAAATCTTTCTGTTTAATTTCTTATTCTGCATCTGTGACATAGAATAATATTCCAGGCCTGTGTTGCTTTTTGTGTGTGTAAAGATTCCAATTTAGAACCTACAATTAACTGCAAATATAAATGCTAGCATGTTGCTCTCTAACTGTGCACTTGCTAAACCAAGGACTGAATTGCAGTCCATTTAAAAATGTGATTCCCCCAAGTCTAATTTAGTGGAAGAACCCATCTGAGCAACAGGTATATGCAGTGTAACTACATAAATTTAAATCTTAAAGTGATACATTCTTCTCAGTTAACTTTCCCTTTTATGTTAGCAAACCTAGCAAAAATGATTTTTTTTATTTCTGGTCATAAGAAATGGGGGTGGGGGGGTTTCAAGGCGATGAGGATGACAGCTAGCCAAAGAGTAATTGGGAGGACACTATGCATGGGGGGGCAGCGGGGGGAGAGGGGGAATTTAGATAGATTATTTAATGAATACCAGCAGAGTTCACAACATCTCTCATCTTGCATCCTGCAAAGGAATTGAACCTGGTAATAAATTTTCAGTTGACAATTGTAGTCCAGAGATTTAGACCACCACCTTCTCTTTGCCCTTAGTGTAAGCCAGCAGTGGCCAAACTGTGGCTCGGAAGCCACATGCGGCTCTTTTACTGTTAAAGTGCAGCTTGTGGAGCCCCCATTCTCCACCTACCAGACTGAGGGGGGAGCTCGGGACCTCTGCCTTGCAGTGAAGTAGTGGGTAGTGGCTTCTGCCCAGGGGGGAGGGGAGTCTCAGGGCTTCTTCCAGTGGGAAGGGGGGGTCTCGGGGCTTCAGCAGGAGCGGTCTGAAGCCCTGAGCCCTGGTAGATGCCTCCCATGGGGCTGAAACCCTGCGCCCCAGCTCTTGAACTTCTGAAGATTGTCATATGTGGCTTGGAGGGTCAATAAGTTTGGTCACTCCTGGTATACACTGTCTGCTCTGCTAGACTTTCTGTGAGTGGAATACTATTGAGTTAGCTCCTCCATCCCAAAATGTGCAAGGACTAGATTACTTTATTCATTCTGAATATCAGCCTTTATTAACTTCACCAAGTGAGTAAAATAGTGCATATTTTGCAAGCTTCTGCCAAATGTTTATGACTAGCCTGAGTCTTCAGGAAATCCATACATCAGCAGGTCCTGACATCGTATAAATCATGGCACATGAATGAACTAGATATCTCAAGGTGCTATTATCAGTTTGGCTCTTTCACTAGTGATAAAACAATGAGAGCGACCCTAGGAGGTAAACCATGCAATTACTTGTCCCTTAAGCTTTCATGTGAGATGCTGAGTAAGTTTTATTAAATGGAGAGAGGCAAAAAGTGCAGCTTGTTTTCAAAAATTACTGCCAATGCCTGAGGTGGGTGTTCCTCTTTTTTCCCCTCAAATGACACCTGCTGAGTTGTTGTAAAACTCATTGTTAAGTGCTTTTTATCTTGTATGAAAAAGAGTAATTAAGTGGACACATTGTGATTGCTCTGGCTTGTTAAATTGATGGTTTCCTGCTTGTTTTAATAAATTGGATACATTGTCATACTGATTTGGCATTGTGCAGGTTCCAAAAAGATTTTGATATGAGACCATAATTGCCCAGATTCATTTCAGTCCCTCCCTCTCTGATGTAAAAAGGGAAATACAAGGGCATAGATTCATCTCTTTGAAGGCCAGTATTTGGGAACTCTGGGTCATCTAAGATGTACTTTCCTATTCATTTTATGCTCTTCTTCTTTCATGATGCCTGTTTTGTGTTGGACTGAGATGGATGATATAACTCTTATCAGCAAAGAAAGACTAGCCTTATTTTGAGCCCTTCTCAGTATCGCTCTAGCACTTCAGTACTTGACTTGTTCTGGTTCACAGTCTTGAGCTTCAAATCTAGAATTAAAATGCCTCAAAAAAGTTTGGGGGATGAGAAAAAGAAAAATGCTTAAATGCATGCTTAAAGACTGGACCAATAACACTTTCCTCAGATGCTGTAATACAATTGGATCTACAATTTGCTCTGTTTTGAAACAAACACAATGCCTAACCTCTTGGCATTTGGCTCTTTTCTCATCTAGAAAATGTAAAAGTTGGAGTTAAATTAATGTACTCTCCCTCTTTCTGCCCATCTGGTCTCAAACTAGTGTCAAACCTTATGAGTCCCAAAGGAGCCCTTTTTGTGTGTGTTTTTAAACATGACTTGAAAGTCTGAACTGTGTTCCAGAAATAACGTCGTCTTTATGGGACTTGTGTTTGGAAAGGTCAAATGCTTTCCCTGTTTCTTCTCTTTCTCCTTCTGATGAATGGCCAATGGCTCTAAAACATGTGCACACACCCCATATAATAACTTTATCTGCCCAGTGAGATAGAGCTGGGTTGATTTCATGCTGAGTGTCATCCCATGATTTCTGAAGCTCTGATGGCTGCCACAATTGAAGCAGTTTGCCTTTCTTGATGGCTTGCCCTATTTTGTGTTTTCAGTAACAGGAAAGTTTCAGTTAAGTTTTGATGCAGCCCACTATATGTGCATAACCTCTGTTTGATTACAGAATTTTGAACCCATTCATATTGTTTATGCATTTAAAATTTCCTAATTTCCTTTCAGATTTTTATTGAGTTTCAGATTGTCTCTTTACATAGCCAGGAAGGTGAATTTGAGTACTAAATCAGCTACAATGGACAACATTAATAATTCATCATTGCTACTCTTTAGTGACAGTGGTACTATAGCTCCTAACCTGAATCTAAGAAGATACTGTGGTTTCTCATTAGGTATTTCTTTAGATTATACATATAAATAATTGAAAAGGAGCACCTGTCCCTTGTTCTAGGAGCTCCTTGAGAATTCTTAAATAAACAGTCTTGGACAGACCACTCCTGTAATCTCCCTGCCACATCAACCAATAATCTAACAGCAGAAAAACATGTTTAAGGACTCCAAGCAGAACCTTCCCATTCTTACCCATCTATGGAAAACATGTGGGCCTTGCAAACTGCCCTGAAGAGGAGAGTGAATACTGGTGGCTTAAGGTAACTCACTGTACCACCCTTAGAAAGCTAATTATAGTGCCCAAGTATATAGTAATAGACAGATACTATGTCTCTCTGTCAGCGTAGTATCAGGTGTCCAGAACAACATAATAATATAAGCATGGGTGGTAAGTTATGCCCCCCTAAAAAGTTAATATCTGATGAACTAATAGACTTCCTGAAGCAAGTGGATTGTAGCATCCTATTTCTTTACTTCAGTTGAAAAGCACTTTTTTAAAAATAGCAGAAGGGGCACATTTTGTTTTTTACAAATGTATCTTTCGGCTGCCTTCAAACCAGTATCTGGTATATATTAATGAAATAGATCAAAATGGAAGGAGAAAATTTTCATTAACTTCAGTCTTGACATTATCTGGTCTACTTTGCTGTGTTCCCAGGGCCCCAGAAGTTTGTGTGCTGTGGTATCTCGAAGTATGAGTAAAAGGATTCTGGGGTCTGTCTTAGAACTCTGTATTGTCAAATGCAGCTTTAATATTAAAAATTGATCCTTTACCATGCAATACCTTTCTGAAACTGCCAATCTCTACTCTGCCCTTTCTGATATGTCATGAAGTCAAAACTAAAAGTGGGATGTAGGGATAGATTCTTACAGTGACACAGGGCCAAATTCAGCTGCCATACTTCAGTGGAAGTTGCATCTGCTCATCCGGGAGTAAAGCTGTGATTCAGCAATGTACTTAAGTATGTGCCTAACTTTAAGCATTGAAGTAGTCCCATTGACTTCAATGAGACTACCCATGTTTAAAGTTAGGCATATGCTTAAGTACCTTGCTGAATCTGGGCCTAAATTTGGGGTCTAGAGTGGGTTCTGCTGCAGAATGGTTTTTGGCACCAATGGCTATACTGTACATGGCCAGAAGAATGTATTTTCATTTATAGTCAGAAACTGAAGGAGGAGACAGACAGGGACAGAGAAAATGTTAACATTGAAAAGTTGTTTAGATTGCTATTTGTTCTCTGGTCTTGGGGCTGCCAGAAGAAACTGCTTAAGGGTGAAATTTACCCCTGTAAAGAGGGCCAGCAAAAGGCCTATGTGCCACTGAACTCCCACTTAAGCCCTGAAAATAGGATTTAAATGGTGATTAGGACTCATACCAGCCCTATATACAGAAGTGCCTTTTACTCCCATGGAGAGTGAGAAAACACAGCAGAGGACATAAAAGGAAAGGAAAAAGAAAAGATGTGAAAGATTCAAGAAAAGAAAAAATGAACAATAAAAATGTTCACTGGAGACTTATAGACAGAACCGTGGATGTTTGTTCCTTAAAGGAAAGGCTTAAATGTTTTAAGTATAAAAAACTTGGCATTCTGAACCTCAGCAATACTCATTGGAATAACCAGTAAAACCCATCCCAACAGTTAAAGTTTGACCCTGCAATCATACAAACTTCAGTAGAGTAAAGCAAGATACTTTCCAAGCATACTATTGATACATACTATTAAGTGATTTCAAATATATATATATATATACATTTACTTTCACTGCCTGTGGTTGCAACTGAGACTTGGATTGATGCAGCTTGGACAAAATGTCTTGAAGAGAAAGATAGTTAAAGAAAGTTGACAGAATTCTCTACAAGACAGTGGATGAAATCCTTGCCCCATTTATGCCAATGGCAAAACTTCCATCAACTTCAATGGGGCCAGGATTCCACTCAGTTTGTGTCCTGGAAAAAAAGGTGGATTTTTATCCAATTTCGAATGATAAGTAGAAGATGTTATGAAATCACCATTCCAAGAGACAAAGAAACACGAGCATTTTCTTGGCTGTCTGTGAAGCATGAAGACCCAGTGGAATCCATGATTCATAATTGCAGTGTATACAGCTGGAATAGCACCAACAAGTGCACTTTTTACTCTGATGATATTATTTATATTTTTCACCTAAATCATTAGTAATAGCAAAAATGTCAACTCTGAAGAGGCTGGCAATGAGGCATAGAAGTATTTCCACAGCAATGGAGAAAAATACTTATAAACTGATCTGAGAATAAAATGCCAAGAAATGAATGCCAAGAAAGGGTTTCTTCAGGTATGTTGGCAACAAGAAGAAAGCCAAGGAAAGTGTGGGCCCCTTACTGAATGAGGGAGGCAACCTAGTGACAGAGGATGTGGAAAAAGCTAATGTGCTCAATGCTTTTTTTGCCTCTGTCTTCACTAACAAGGACAGCTCCCAGCCTGCTGCGCTGGGCATCACAACATGGGGAGTAGATGGCCAGCCCTCTGTGGAGAAAGAGGTGGTTAGGGACTATTTAGAAAAGCTGGACATGCACAAGGCCATGGGGCCGGACGAGTTGCATCCGAGAGTGCTAAAGGAATTGGTGGATGTGATTGCAGAGCCATTGGCCATTATCTTTGAAAACTCGTGGCGAACGGGGGAAGTCCCAGATGACTGGAAAAAGGCTAATGTAGTGCCAATCTTTAAAAAAGGGAAGAAGGAGGATCCTGGGAACTACAGGCCAGTCAGCCTCACCTCAGTCCCCGGAAAAATCATGGAGCAGGTCCTCAAGGAATCAATCCTGAAGCACTTGCATGAGAGGAAAGTGATCAGGAACAGTCAGCATGGATTCACCAAGGGAAGGTCATGCCTGACTAATCTAATCGCCTTCTATGATGAGATTACTGATTCTGTGGATGAAGGGAAAGCAGTGAATGTATTGTTTCTTGACTTTAGCAAAGCTTTTGACACGGTCTCCCACAGTATTCTTGTCAGCAAGTTAAAGAAGTATGGGCTGGATGAATGCACTATAAGGTGGGTAGAAAGTTGGCTAGATTGTCGGGCTCAACGGGTAGTGATCAATGGCTCCATGTCTAGTTGGCAGCCGGTGTCAAGTGGAGTGCCCCAGGGGTCGGTCCTGGGGCCGGTTTTTTTCAATATCTTCATAAATGATCTGGAGGATGGTGTGGATTGCACTCTCAGCAAATTTGCAGATGATACTAAACTGGGAGGAGTGGTAGATACGCTGGAGGGCAGGGATAGGATACAGAGGGCCCTAGACAAATTGGAGGATTGGGCCAAAAGAAACCTGATGAGGTTCAATAAGGATAAGTGCAGGGTCCTGCACTTAGGATGGAAGAACCCAATGCACAGCTACAGACTAGGGACCGAATGGCTAGGCAGCAGTTCTGCGGAAAAGGACCTAGGGGTTACAGTGGACGAGAAGCTGGATATGAGTCAGCAGTGTGCCCTTGTTGCCAAGAAGGCCAATGGCATTTTGGGATGTATAAGTAGGGGCATAGCGAGCAGATCGAGGGACGTGATCGTTCCCCTCTATTCGACATTGGTGAGGCCTCATCTGGAGTACTGTGTCCAGTTTTGGGCCCCACACTACAAGAAGGATGTGGATAAATTGGAGAGAGTCCAGCGAAGGGCAACAAAAATGATTAGGGGTCTGGAACACATGACTTATGAGGAGAGGCTGAGGGAACTGGGATTGTTTAGTCTGCGGAAGAGAAGAATGAGGGGGGATTTGATAGCTGCTTTCAACTACCTGAGAGGTGGTTCCAGAGAGGATGGTTCTAGACTATTCTCAGTGGTAGAAGAGGACAGGACAAGGAGTAATGGTCTCAAGTTGCAGTGGGGGAGGTTTAGGTTGGATATTAGGAAAAACTTTTTCACTAAAAAAGGGTGGTGAAACACTGGAATGCGTTACCTAGGGAGGTGGTAGAATCTCCTTCCTTGGAAGTTTTTAAGGTCAGGCTTGACAAAGCCCTGGCTGGGATGATTTAATTGGGGATTGGTCCTGCTTTGAGCAGGGGGTTGGACTAGATGACCTCCTGAGGTCCCTTCCAACCCTGATATTCTATGATTCTATGATTCTATGAATTGAACAGCACAGCTAGCTCCTGGTGTGTATTAGAAAAGTTAAAAGCTAAAATCAATTCCAATTACATATTATTTTACGATTGTGAATCCAATTATTGCTGTTAGCAAGAAGGGAGAGCTTAGACAGAAAGATCATTCCAAGTATTACACCGTTTCATTTTGGTTGTATGCTTCAGTGGGGTTGGAATAATATCCACACCTGTCACCTTTACAAAAAGAATAGGGACTGAATATATAATACAGAGATTGCAGCTGGTAGAAACCACATAAAATGTGTACTGACATGATGTCGCCAATATTTCCTTTCTGTCTCTCAGGTAGGGAAATACTATTGTCCCCATTTACCGATAAGGAACTGAGGCACAGAGAGTCTAAGGCTCAGATTGTTAAGGTATTCAGTGTTGCAATGCTTAATTGATTTAGCAACCTAAATCTCATTGAAAGTCAATGGGACTTAGGATCCTAAGTCCTTAATCACTTGAAAATGAGATTTATGCTCCTAAGTCGGTTAGGTGGTAAACACCAAGCAGAGCATTGCCTAAATCCCTTTAAAAATCTGAGCCAAGGGGAGTTGCCCAAGATCACACAAGAAATCTATAGTAGAGCAGGAAATTGAACGTAGGTCTTCCTGAGTCCTAGGCTAGTGTCCTAACCACTAGACAATCCTTCCTGTCCCTTATGCCCTCATCCTCCAAAGATTTATGAATGTGCCTAATGATGCATGTCTGTAATTCCATCAAATATTCTACTCATGCGTAAAATTAAGTATGTGTGTCTTTGCAGGACTGGGACCTTCCGATTATTTATAAAAGGAAATGTTTTTAAGGAAATACACCTCTACCAAGGCACCAGGTTTGATGTTGGTCATCTCGCAGTCTAAGACATATAACTAAAAGAAACTTGTGGCCACTGATAGCATAACTTCTGTATTTCACAATTTAAGATGTTAGCAAAATAGTTATTGAGATTGACATTAAGGATATGTATCCTCTCAGGGCCCTTCTTACAGCTTCCAAATTTTTTTTTACTCCAAATTAGGTTCAACTCCTGCAAATATTTAAGCAAATGCGTAAGACTTTGCAGGATTAGGGTTTTATTTACTAAATATCTTTCTCACGCAACTATGGTTAGTGCAGACCTGGTGGCAGCATCCTGAGAAACTACATGGCATAAAGAATTAGGCCTGAGGAATTATTGCTTGACTAGCTCTCGACCTTCCAATCAGTAGTGCAGGTGTGTTTGTCTGGTAGAAAGCTAGAGATGTAGCCTGAGAACTAGGACCGGTTAAAATTTTTCAGTGAGTTCTACTTAGAACAGAAAGAGATCTAGGTAGGCAAAAAAGAGATTGTCCCTCAGCCCTTGTGTTCTACTTCCCTCCACTGTTCACAAATGATGGATTTGAGTAACAGCAATAGCTAATGTCACTCTGGAAGAGACATTCAGGGACAGTGCAAACGAAGGGTCCAAAAAAAAAAAAAAAAAAAAAAGCTTATTGAAGCTGTTACTTTATAGTGTCTCTCATAGCTATTTAATCACACTAACTCATAAATTGGAAGCAGGCATTAAAATTCCTGGCAGCATAGAATAAATGGCATGGTATGAAATTTTCTATATTACCATTCCTACACAGGATTGCTTATAAAAAAAAGAAGAAGAAGGGATCATTTTAAGTTTGATCAAGTCAAAAATGTTTGGCCCAGATTCTTGAGGAGCATACAGTGCAACCCAAAAAGGGTTTTTGCAAAAGTGGCTTTTAAGCCAAATGTATGCTCCTGGGGGTGTTTGGACACCCAGCTAGTCCCCTGGCATACGTTAGACCAGCCTGAAGGCTGATATAAATTACTCTGCCTGCCAATGGCCTCAAGGTAGTGCTTGGAATCAGGGAAGCCTTTACCACACCATCTTTTACCCAGCCTTAAACCCTTTGCCAGTTACGTAGAACACAAATGGTGTAGGAACCATTCACCACCTCCGTGCCTCCAGAGGATTACCATACATTGAGCTGATCCTTCCAATACCACCTTCAAGGCCACTATATGGAAAAACTGTGAGGAGCCTTTGAATAGTGCCTAAAGGACATTATTCCGAAATCTGTCCTGGATGAGAACATTTGCAGGCTGGATCTTTCACCTTGGTTTCCTTTGTGAGTACCAGAATTCTAAGGGCTTGTCTATACTGGCAAGTTTCTGTGCAGTAAAGCAGCTTTTTGCGCTCAAACTGCAGACGTGTACACACTGCCAAGCCACTTTGTGCACAGAAACTCCTCAGTTGCAGTGCTGCAAAAAACCCACCTCGACGAGAGTCGTAAGGCTATTTGCGCAGAGGCTCCAGCCTCTATTGCCCGTGTAGACACTAGATTGCTTTCTGTGCTGTAATTGGCCTCCGGAGCTGTCCCATAATGCCTCAAGTGACCACTCTGCTCATTGTGTTGAACTCAGCTTCCCTGGAGACATGAGTCCCTCCCCTTTCAGAGCACCGTTTCTGACAGCCCTTGCGTGCTGATCTGCTCCGAGACACAAAGCAAATCATTAATGTGGAGTGGAGGCAGGTGTCTCTGTATATGTGTGTGTGTGAGAGAGTGAGAGATTGCTGTGCAGAGAGCCCAGGGAGGGAGGTGGGAGTTGATCGGGTTTCCCCCTCCCACTGCCTCAGGACTGGTTGCTTTCTGCCGCTGTCTGAACTTACAAGACAGCATGCTGACATACTCTCTGTCCCCCCAAAAACACTGTCTCTCTCCCCCACTTCAGACACACATACAATCCCCATCACAAACTCCTCCACCCCCTCCCCACTTCAGTTGAAAAGCAGCTGGCAATGTAGTAGGATGCCCATGGAGCAATAGGATTGGGAAACCTGCATCATGTGATGCTGTGTCTGCCCCATGAGGCATTGCAAACCCTTTCCAAAGCACCCTCCAGCCAGTTGCACAGTGGGATAGCTACCACAATGCACTGCTGTCTTTGCCATTGCAAGAGCTGCTAATGTGGATGCGCTCCAGCATCACAAGGAGCACAGTGTGGACATGCAACAGCAGTTTAATTCCAGCGTTTTAATAAAAGTGGTATAACTTGTGGCGCAGAAACTTGCCAGTGTAGACATACCCTCAGAAGAAATGGGAAATCCCACCCCTGTTCTTAGCCTTTTCCTGGCATTAATTTCTAAAGTTATGTCACAGATTCAGTTGCTTAACAACATACCATCACATATGATAAAGCCATAATGCAACAAAAAGTAAACTTAGCAAATGTAACTTTAGCTCACATTCGTCCAAACAGCTAATGTTTTGGGTGAACTGAAACTTTGGTATGAACCAGCTTTGCTCACCTCAATTTTTATATAAAACAGGCCTCTTTCTAAAGACCATGTTCTTAGATTTCACATGCTGGTTACCAAAACACAAAAGCATGTTATGAAACCATGGAACACAAAATGTCTGCTGGTTTATTGAATGGAGGACTTTAGAAATGAACAAATTATGTGTCATGTTCAATACAAATCCAGCAAACAGTTTTTAGACAGAAATGATAACTCTTTTTCATAAGATCGATTTGCTGTGTGACTGTAACATTTGTAGCTCAGGTCAAATGTGCTCTTTGAATATTTATTTTCGTAATGCCTTTTAGAGAGTGTGGAACTTAAGGAGTGGTTTGGTTCTAATCAAAAGCTCAATGAATGTCACTAGTTGGTTCAATTCTGCGTTCCTCCTGTAAATGCTATTTGGCCACATTAGAGGAAAATTTACTTACATAGTCAATAGTATTGTTATATGCCACATGTCTTTTCCTTTTCTCTCATACAACTGTATCGCTTTAAAATTTAGGCACAACTTTGTTGCTTATGAAAGTGAAAGAGTGACAGCCCTTTCTAGAGGGAGAGCAGAGGCTGGGCGAATTTTCCTGCCCACTTCTTCTGAAGCATCTGTCTTGGGCCATAGCAACCCAACTATCTTCCCTGCTGGGCTTTCCTGATTCGATACAGCAGCTCGTTCCAAGTTGTGAGATCCACATGCAAAAGAGTGCAGCCTTGGTAATGGGACTAGGCAAATCCCATCAAATTCATTACACTTGTAAAACTATGGCTGTTTTATTGCCTGTGCCCCATTGGAATTAATCTACTAGTTCACATGCATATAAAACTCTTTGGGGATTGCGCTAACTATACTGTTATAACATAACATGTTTGGGAAATAGGAGTACTAGCGTCATACTTGGAGCAAATGAGATCTCTCCTATACCATAAAAATAGCCAGTAAGGTGCCGGTTACCAACCAGCAGCAGAAAGAGAATCCAGACCCCTCCTATCAATGCACTCTCCCTCCAACCCCTAGTCTTATTCACATGTGAGAGACAGTAAGGAAAAATGTGAGAAGCATTCTGGAACTCTGAACTGAGGAGGGCTATTAAAAATGCAGACAGCAATCCTAGAGCTAGAAAGATTCTATGTGCTCATAGTAGACCAAAAATGAACCAGGACAGAAGGATACAATATAATACACATGTCAGTAACTGGATTTAAACTCACCTTCCATTGGAGAAGAGTTAGACCAATGCTGAGCACTTTGAAAATCTCATCCTTATATTACAGTTGCCTTGAAAGCCCCAGTCAGTGTTGGAACCTTACAGTGTTGGGCACTGCATAAACGCAAAAAATGACATAACCCCTGCCCCATGGAGCTTACAGACTTAGAGAACTGGAGACATTTGTATCATGGGTGAAAGAGAGGTGTACAGTCAAATATATACAAAATGTTTATAACTATATATACATATGCAATTTTTTTTATTGTTATAGACTCAGTGCCAACTATCCCCTTATGCCCCATAACCTAGCTACCATTAATTGGGTGGGCTTTTTTTTTTCTAGGCAATGTTGCAGAGTATGTCTTGAGGAGAAAGTTGAAGAAGGTCATGGCCTTATGGATCAGTTCAAAGAGGGTGTTCTATGTGTAAGGAGTGCCATGGAGATATTTGTGTGAGATGCTGACAAATGGGCAGACTAGGCTGACATTCTTGGTGGATTGGAGGAAACGGGGTGGGAGGGAGTTGCATTATAACACAAAAGACCTAACCGGGAGGGAGGAATAGATTTATGAAGGGTTTTGAAGGTGAGGACAAGAAGCTTGAACTTCCTGCCATAGGTGTCAGGCTTTGGTTGATTTTTCAGAAAACTTGTGCCCCATTAATGAAGCCATTAAGAAGTATCTAGCTGATGCTGTTGTTTTACACTAAACTGAGGAGTCACTCTTCTAACTGTTAGGTTTTTACCTATAGCTTTTGCTGCTGTATCAGGTGACAATCCTAAGCATCTTTATGTGAGTAATTAAGATCCAAAAGCTGTTTAAAAACTGCATGTCTTCTGCACAGGAAAGCAAAAGCATCAAAGACCCCACACAGGGGTAATTCATATCTCATGTGTGCCAAGCGAGATTCAGGGCAGATCCATACAATTCACCAGGAAGATGGGAGGAAGAGAGATGTATGAGGAATGGGGCCAATAGGTCTATGCACTTTACTGAATTTCTGATGATGTGTTTAAACCGGGTAAATTCAAAGAAAACCTTATAGGTCACACTGTTGAGAAGGAGACAGCAAAGTACTGCTGCTCTAGCAATATTGAAATGTTAAGCTACAATAAGGCAAAAATGTTTGGCTTGTTTCAGATATTCTCAATGCCTCCTACATATAAAAAGAGAAAAATGTTGTGACCCAAATCTGTAAGTAAAAAGCTGTGCTGCCAGGTGAAATTTTCACATAATCTTTTTTATTTCCCAGTCTCCCCCAGTAAAACTATACTGCTAGTTTTGGGGAGCAATCTTCTGGCCTGATGAAAATGTCTGTCTGTCTATCCCTGAGTGTGAGTCTGCGATGATTCGAAGGTGAAGAGGCCACTCTGAGCCCTGGTCTACACTAGGACTTTAGGTCGAATTTAGCAGTGTTAAATTGATGTAAACCTGCACCCGTCCACACGATTAAGCCCTATATTTCGACTTAAAGGGCTCTTAAAATCGATTTCCGTACTCCACCCCTGACAAGTGGATTAGCGCTTAAATCGGCCTTGCCGGGTCGAATTTGGGGTACTGTGGACACAATTCGACGGTATTGGCCTCCGGGAGCTATCCCAGAGTGCTCCATTGTGACCGCTCTGGACAGCACTCTCAACTCAGATGCACTGGCCAGGTAGACAGGAAAAGAACTGCGAACTTTTGAATCTCATTTCCTGTTTGGCCAGCGTGGCAAGCTGCAGGTGACCATGCAGAGCTCATCAGCAGAGGTGACCATGATGGAGTCCCAGAATCGCAAAAGAGCTCCAGCATGGACTGAACGGGAGGTACGGGATCTGATCGCTGTATGGGGAGAGGAATCCATGCTATCAGAACTCCGTTCCAGTTTTCGAAATGCCAAAACCTTTGTCAAAATCTCCCAGGGCATGAAGGACAGAGGCCATAACAGGGATCCGAAGCAGTGCCACGTGAAACTTAAGGAGCTGAGGCAAGACTACCAGAAAACCAGAGGGGCGAACGGCCGCTCCGGGTCAGAGCCCCAAACATGCCGCTTCTATGATGAGCTGCATGCCATTTTAGGGGGTTCAGCCACCACTACCCCAGCCGTGTTGTTTGACTCCTTCAATGGAGATGGAGGCAACACGGAAGCAGATTTTGGGGATGAAGAAGATGATGATGATGATGACGACGACGACGACGACGACGACGACGTTGTAGATAGCTCACAGCAAGCAAGCGGAGAAACCGGTTTTCCCGACAGCCAGGAACTGTTTCTCACCCTGGACCTGGAGCCAGTACCCCCCGAACCCACCCAAGGCTGCCTCCTGGACCCGGCAGGCAGAGAAGGGACCTCCGGTGAGTGTACCTTTTAAAATACTATACATGGTTTAATAGCAAGCATGTGAAAGGATTAATTTGCCCTGGCATTCGCGGCTCTCCTGGATGTACTCCCAAAGCCTTTGCAAAAGGTGTCTGGGGAGGGCAGCCTTATTGCGTCCTTCATGGTAGGACACTTTACCACTCCAGGCCAGTAACACATACTCGGGAATCATTGTACTACAAACCATTGCAGTGTATGTTTGCTGGTGTTCAAACAACATCCGTTCTTTATCTCTCTGTGTTATCCTCAGGAGAGTGAGATATCATTCATGGTCACCTGGTTGAAATAGGGTGCTTTTCTTCAGGGGACACTCAGAGGAGCCCGTTCCTGCTGGGCTGTTTGCCTGCGGCTGAACAGAAATGTTCCCCGCTGTTAGCCACGGGGAGGGGGGGAGGGTTGAGGGGGTAGCCACGCGGTGGGGGGAGGCAAAATGCGATCTTGTAACGAAAGCACATGTGCTATGTATGTAATGTTAACAGCAAGGTTTATCCTGAAAGACTGTAGCCACTGTTTTATAAAATGTGTCTTTTTAAATACCGCTGTCCCTTTTTTTTTCTCCACCAGCTGCATGTGTTTCAATGATCACAGGATCTTCTCCTTCCCAGAGGCTAGTGAAGATTAGAAAGAAAAAAAAATGCGTGATGAAATGTTCTCTGAGCTCATGCTGTCCTCCCACACTGACAGAGCACAGACGAATGCGTGGAGGCAAATAATGTCAGAGTGCAGGAAAGCACAAAATGACCGGGAGGAGAGGTGGCGGGCTGAAGAGAGTAAGTGGCGGGCTGAAGAGAGTAAGTGGCGGGCTGAAGAGAGGGCTGAAGCTCAAATGTGGTGGCAGCGTGATGAGAGGAGGCAGGATTCAATGCTGAGGCTGCTGGAGGATCAAACCAGTATGCTCCAGTGTATGGTTGAGCTGCAGCAAAGGCAGTTGGAGCACAGACTGCCACTACAGCCCCTGTGTAACCAACCGCCCTCCTCCCCAAGTTCCATAGCCTCCACACCTAGACGCCCAAGAACGCGGTCGGGGGGCCACCGGCCAACCAGCCACTCCACCACAGAGGATTGCCCCAAAAAAAGAGGGCTGGCATTCAATAAATTTTAAAGTTGTAAACTTTTAAAGTGCTGTGCTTAAAGTGCTGTGTGGCATTTTCCTTCCCTCCTCCACCACCCCTCGTGGGCTACCTTGGTAGTCATCCCCCTATTTGTGTGATGAATGAATAAAGAATGCATGAATGTGGAGCAACAATGACTTTATTGCCTCTGCAAGTGGTGATCGAAGGGAGGAGGGGAGGGTGGTTAGCTTACAGGGAAGTAGAGTGAACCAAGGGGCAGGGGGTTTCATCAAGGAGAAACAAACAGAACTTTCACACCATAGCCTGGCCAGTCATGAAACTGGTTTTCAAAGCTTCTCTGATGCGTACCGCGCCCTCCTGTGCTCTTCTAACTGCCCTGGTGTCTGGCTGCGCGTAACCAGCAGCCAGGCGATTTGCCTCAACCTCCCACCCCGCCATAAACATCTCCCCCTTACTCTCACAGATATTGTGGAGCACACAGCAAGCAGTAATAACAGTGGGAATATTGGTTTCGCTGAGGTCTAAGCGAGTCAGTAAACTGCGCCAGCGCGCCTTTAAACGTCCAAATGCACATTCTACCACCATTCTGCACTTGCTCAGCCTGTAGTTGAACAGCTCCTGACTACTGTCCAGGCTGCCTGTGTACGGCTTCATGAGCCATGGCATTAAGGGGTAGGCTGGGTCCCCAAGGAAAACTATAGGCATTTCAACATCCCCAACAGTTATTTTCTGGTCTGGGAATAAAGTCCCTTCCTGCAGCTTTTGAAACAGACCAGAGTTCCTGAAGATGCGAGCGTCATGTACCTTTCCCGGCCATCCCACGTTGATGTTGGTGAAATGTCCCTTGTGATCCACCAGAGCTTGCAGCACTATTGAAAAGTACCCCTTGCGATTTATGTACTCGACGGCTTGGTGCTCCGGTGCCAAGATAGGGATATGGGTTCTGTCTATGGCCCCACCACAGTTAGGGAATCCCATTGCAGCAAAGCCATCCACTATGACCTGCACATTTCCCAGGGTCACTACCCTTGATATCAGCAGATCTTTGATTGCGTGGGCTACTTGCATCACAGCAGCCCCCACAGTAGATTTGCCCACTCCAAATTGATTCCCAACTGACCGGTAGCTGTCTCGCGTTGCAAGCTTCCACAGAGCTATCGCCACTCGCTTCTCAACTGTGAGGGCTGCTCTCATCTTGATATTCATGTGCTTCAGGGCAGGGGCAAGCAAGTCACAAAGTTCCATGAAAGTGCCCTTACGCATGTGAAAGTTTCACAGCCACTGGGAATCGTCCCAGACCTGCAACACTATGCGGTCCCACCAGTCTGTGCTTGTTTTCCGAGCCCAGAATCGGCATTCCACAGCATGAACCTGCCCCATTAGCACCATGATGCATGCATTGGCAGGGCCCATGCTTTCAGAGAAATCTGTGTCCATGTCCTGATCACTCACGCGACCGCGCTGACGTTGCCTACTCGCCCGGTATCACTCTGCCAGGTTCTGGTGCTGCATATACTGCTGGATAATGCGTGTGGTGTTTAATGTGCTCCTAATTGCCAAAGTGAGCTGAGCGGCCTCCATGCTTGCCTTGGTATGGCGTCCGCTCAGAAAAAAGGCACGGAACGATTGTCTGCCGTTGCTCTGACAGAGGGAGGGGCGACTGATGACACGGCTTACAGGGTTGGCTTCAGAGAGCTAAAATCAAGAAAGGGGGTGGCTTTACATCAAGGAGTATTTCAGGCAGGACTTCACGGAGGGTTCCAATAAGAAATGGTGCACCTAAGTTATTGTTCTTATTGGAACAAGGAGGTTAGTCTGGCCTCTGATTGATACGTGGCTAGATTTACCTCGCTGCACGTTCCCTGTGAGTGATCGCAGTGTGACCTAGAGGAATGAGTCCCCTAGACGGGGGAGGGGGAGAAGCAAATGAGTACAAAATAAATCTGGTCTATTTCTTGTTTTGATACACTCCATCTATCTTTTACATCTTTGGCTGGCAGCAGATGGTGCAGAAGGACTGCATGCCATCCACATCTCATGGCTGCCCGGCAGAAGATGATGCAATAGGACTGCTAGCAATCTGTATCGCCTGCCTGCTTACCATAAGATGGTTCAATAGGACTGACTGCAGGACTAAAGAGAATGACCTGGTCAAGTCACTCCAAATTTAGTCCTGCGCCCATGTCTGCCCAGGCGCTCCTGGCCGACGTGGTCAGGAGCACCTCGGACATGACGATGACGGCTACCAGTCATATTGTACCGTCTGCTGCCACAAGGCAAGAGGTTGCTGCTACTGTGTAGCAATGCAGTACCGCATCTGCCAGCACCCAGGAGACATACGGTGACGGTTACCTGAGCGGGCTCCATGCTTGCCGTGGTATGGCGCCTGCACAGGTAACTCAGGAAAAAAGGCGCGAAACGATTGTCTGCCCTTGCTTTCATGGAGGGAGGGAGGGAACGGGGGCCTGACGATATGTACCCAGAACCACCCGCGGCAATGTTTTAGCCCCATCAGGCATTGGGATCTCAACCCAGAATTCCAATGGGCAGCGGAGACTGCGGGAACTGTGGGATAGCTACCCACAGTGCAACGCTCCGGAAGTCAACTCTAGCCTCGGTACTGTGGAAGCGCTCCGCCGAGTTAATTCACTTAATGCACTTAGAGCATTTTCTGTGGAGACACACACACTCGAATATATAAAACCGATTTCTAAAAAACCGACTTCTATAAATTCGACCTAATTTCGTAGTGTAGACATACCCTGAGTGTATGAAACGGTTTCATTGATGGTCCATTGTCTTCTTTTCTCGGCACAGCTGGCAAGCAACCACTGTTCATGGCACTTCAGAGCACATAGTGCACTTTACCGTGACATTTCATTGGTTTAGGTGCTATTCCATTGTCAAAGATCTTTCACTGAAGTTTATAATTATATGCTTGATGTTATTTTAATAGCTTTGGCCACCAAAACAGAAAGAAAGAAAGAAAGAAAGAAAGAAATCACAGACATGCTGCTGGGCACGGGCTTCCTTTCATGTCATTTCCTGACTTAATTCAATACTAACTTTTTCCAAAGTTATCGAAAGGTTATAACAATAGAGGACAGCCACCCAGCCTTGCAGTGGATTGTCACTGTGTGTGTGTGTTTGTCTGCAGAGAGAGGTGGTTTTTTGCAGACTGATGTTGAATTATGCAGCTAATCCAGGAATGTGAGTCAACAGAAACTAAGGGCTTTTTATTTTCCTTAAAAGATGATGTGATTATAACAAGAAGAAATTGGCTAAAAGAAGACTGTGTCTTTTATACTCTATCCTCACACTGATAGCGCAACAGATGAAATGTTCCAGGAAGTCCATCTCTCCAGGTGAGTATGAAAATGTACTCTGAAGATTCTTTAAAAGGACACTGCCACGTGGCATAGGCCCAACAATTATATTTTGTTTTGGAAAGATGCGAGTGTGAGATAAGATACTAAGAGAAGTGTTTTTATTACTTTTTAAAAAAAGAAACTATGGGTAATGTGTTGGAGCTAGAAATTATAGCCTTACCACATTTATACATCCTACTTATTGTATTACAAGGAAATACTAAAAATCCTAAATATTCTAAAAATTAAAATAAAGTGTATTCTGTTTTGAATTATGTCAGCAAAAATATACATATTGATAACGTTGACAGATAGTGAGGGGCCAAATGGGAAACTGTGACTCAATTTAATATAGTAAAATTTAACAATGAAACAGCTTACAGCATGCAAGAATCTGACTTGTTTGAATTAACATGGGCAACAACCATTAAGTACTTTCAGTAACATTACATAGGCTCAACTCCTATAGAGTTCTTTATTGTTCATTAGTGAGAAAACATGTCAACACCACACTTGCAATGAAAATTTGATTTGTACTTACCATAAATGACACAGTGGACAGCGCACACTCTTCCATCTTGTTAAAATATATTTTTAAAAGAGACAGTATTATTAAAAAACAGCCACTCAGAGTCTCTGCTAAGAAACAGCATTTTAATACACAGTCTTCCGTCTTCATTTGAGCCTATACTTTGTCAGCCTGAATTCCAGCTGAATCTCCTTAGATTGGCTTGGAAAATAATTATTTTTCCATGCCATACCATATGGCTGAGACCAATTTTCCCTGGCCTACTCACCTCTCTTTTTGAGCCAAGCAAGAGACTCAGATGGGTTTATGTTTCTGGCATGCAAAGAAAATGATGGAATGCATAAACAAATTGTCTCTTAAATGTTATGAATGAAGTAGTGTTTTCTGTTTTAGTATGATTTTTAAAGATATATTGCTTTTTTTTATTTTTAAAGGCAGTAACAACCTTATAGATTTTTAATAGATGAAATCTATAAAGCAATTATTTAGCCATCACTGAAACTACTCAAGAGTGGGAAATTGGCCAAAATGCAGGCACCTGCTGTAGTCAAAGCAAAGATTATGTCTACACTACAGTGACTACAGCAGCACAGCTCTGGTACTGCAGCTGGGCTGCTGTAGCACCATAGTGTAGACACTTCCTACAGCAACAGAAGGGTTTTTCCACTGATGTAGTTAATCCACATCTTCCAGAGGAGGCAGCTAGGTTAATGGGAGAACGGTTTCATCAATCTCGCTGCGTTTACAGTGGGGGTTAGGCCAACCTAACTATGTTCACAGGGTGTTTTCACAGCCCTGAGGGAGGTACCTAGGTCGATCAAATTTTTAGATGTAGACCGGACCTAAGATATGTTGGAAGTTAATGGACCAAATTCTGCTCTCAGTTATGCTGGTGTAAATCCAGAGCACTTCCAGTGAAATCAATGCTGTCCAAACTCAAATGTTTTGAATGATATAGAATAACCCAAAGGTGTCTATTACTGTTTCCAGAAAGGAAAAATCCCAGCTCTGATCAGGCCCCCCAATCATTAAGGATTCACACATGAAAATTAAAAAATTTTGTAGTCTTCCTTTTGATCACTGATGAAGCCTATTATATTCACTGGCGTGCCTTCATCAAAACGGTGTTTTCATGCAGATTTGTCAAAACTAAAACTCTTCATGGAGGCATATCAGTATGATGAAGCTGTCATCAGGAAAAGTTCTCAGGTCCAGGATTCAGACTGGTAGCCGTGTTAGTCTGTATCAATAAAAACAATAAGGAGTCCTTGTGGCACCTTACAGACTAACCAATTTATTTGGGCATAAGCTTTCGTGGGCTATAACCCACTTCGTCAGATGCATGGAGTGGAAAATACAGTGAGCAGGTATAAATATACAGCACATGAAAAGATGGGAGTTCCCTTACCGGAGGTTGGGGGGTCAGTGCTAATGAGGCCAATTCAGTTAGGGTGGATGTGGCCCATTCCCAACACTTGACAAGAAGGGATGAAATTTCTAGTCAAAATCAGAGAGAGAGAGAGAGAGAGAGAGCGAGCGAGCGCCTGGTGGTTAGGGCACTCAGCTGGGATGTGGGAGTGCATGTTCAAGTCTCTGCTTGATTGAAAGCAGGTACTTGTAAGTGGGTCTGACCTGTCTCAAGTGCATGCACTAACCACCAGGCTATTCTGGGAGCTCTCTCCTTTTTTGAAAAAAAAAAATTCAAAAGGTCTTAGTTTTATTTTGATGCAGAATGGGAAGTTTATTTCAAATTTTGAAAATGTTCACAGGACAGGAGAACCATTTCCTGTCCAGTTCTAGCTCAGATTCTTTGATCCAGATGGATTTCACACTGTGGAGGACTAGAGGGTTGGGAGCAAATGTAGTTGTAAAGCACTGTTACACTACTCCCACCCCAGCACACACCAGCCCCTAGCTTTAGTTTGAGTGGCATCAAGGTACTGTACAATTGATTAATGCCTCCACTTGAGAAGAAGCAAAAAATTATTAACCCTATTGTTATTCCACTTTACTTCAAGCCATAGGCTGCTTCAGCATGGGTTCATGATTTTAATTGCACCCTCAGAACACACACAGCAACACTCAGGTTTGGCACCCACCATCGATAATGCTGAAAGCGATTCACCTGCCCTGACCAGGCTCAGATTCCACCATTGTTGCTCCTGGCATCATCATACCAGGCCCACCAGACCAAGAGCCCAGAGATAGGAGTGGATAGGTAATACCACTAACCACCAGCCCAGGGCCGGAGCTCAGAGAGAGGTGGGACTGGATGCCCCCTAGCTGCATGCAAGGCAGAGCCTCCCTGGCCTCCTCCTCTCCCTGGTATAATGCACCCATTGGATCAGGAGGCTATATCTGACCCTGCTTCTAGCCCTAAACTGGTTTTAGATTAACTGTCTCACTGGGCTTGATTCTAATCTCACTTACACTGAGGGTTTACATGAGTTTAACTTCAGTGAGGTCAATAGAAAATCTCTGTTAAAATACAACCTAAAAAATGGCTAGACAAAGTGTTTCTTAAATGTTCTGACTTACTTCCTCTCCTACTATAGCCCTTTTTCACACTCAGGGCCCGTTGTTTTATGCCACACCTTCCCAAATCCCACAATCCTTTTCAGCCACAAATTGCAAGAAAAGGCAGGTGGAAATGGGTTGTTGGGGCTTGTGGATGCTGATAGAGCTGTTATGAGAGTTGGTGAGAGTTGCTGGATTGTCAATCTGGGGGTGCTGGTGGGGTTGCTAGAAGATGGTGAGGAGGGTGCTGAATTAGTGGGTACTACTAGTCGTGGTGTTGGGGCTTTTTAAGTAGTGCTGGATTGGTAAGGTGTGGGGGACTGGCAAGGCTGCTGGAAGCAGGGAAGCAGTGCTGGGCCTGGTGGGTTCTGAATAGAAGTACTGGTGGGGTGATACTGGTGGCTGGGTGTGAAAGTTGTGGGGGTTCCTGGGGCAAGGCATGGGGCTGGTGGAGCGTTGCTGGTGAGGGCAACTTCCTTCTGACTGCCTGCAGAGTGCTCAGGTCGGGGGCAGTCCATTTCTGAATCATTGGCACTGATGGTGCCAGGCAAAACTGCTCCAATCCTGGGACATTTTTCATTCTTTTAACAATGGCAAAATTCAGCCCATCTATTTTTATTTTCAAAGACCCTCAGAGGAGTTTCACTCTTTAACATTAACAAGCTTACTGTTATGGCATACTGCCCTAGCTCAAACTTCTTACACGCACCAGACAACACCAATACAAGTACTGTGGACTGGCACCTGTCTAACAATATCAGTCTTAAAATCAAAACATTCTGTATTGAGAGCTTCAGAAAGAATCTGTATTGCATGTTATAATACCAAGGGTCTGTTGTCTACTGGTGATACTTAGGTCCCATTCTGAGAGTTTAGGCCCAATGAGCTAGATCTACAAAGAGGACTTAGACTCACCTTTGCAATGCCTAAGGTTTATGTGCCCTGCCACCTAGTGGAATTCACAGCCCTAAGTTAGGTACCAACGAGCCCTATACAATGTAAGGAGAGAGTTAGGTGCCTAAGAATGGGATCCACAGAAGCCAGCGCAACAGAAAATGCTGAGGGGTGGGTCCTCACCCTACTCCGCAAAGGAATTTAGGTGCCTAAATCCAGGCTGGAGGGAGGCACCTCCCTCTGTTTGGGATTTACACCCGTGAACCCTCTCCTGAGTGTGGTGACGAAGCCCTTTCTCTCAAAAAACTGAGGAGGAGGAGGTGGTGCCCCCTTCTAGCCATTAGCCTAGTGGTTAGAGCACTCCCACAGGATGTGGGAGATCCAGTTACCATACCTGAAGGCTTCCTGTTGCTCTCGAGGGGGGAATCTGCCTGCCTTTTCTGATGAGCCTCTTTCTTTCAGAGAGGAAACTGGGCCACAAGAGGCCTCCCCTCAATATCTGATGCTGCGCCAGGGGAAAATTGGCTTTCTCAATGGGCTCTGTGACAGATGTAAAAAGAAAAGGAGTACTTGTGGCACCTTAGAGACTAAGAAATTTATTTGAGCATAAGCTTTCGTGAGCTACAGCTCACTTCATCGGATGCATGCAGTGGAAAATAAAGTGGGGAGATTTTATATAGACAGAGAACATGAAACAATGGGTGTTACCATACAGACTGTAACAAGAGTGATCAGGTAAGGTAATAGCTCACCTTACCCGATAACTCTTGTTACAGTCTGTTTGGTAACACCCACTGTTTCATGTTCTCTGTGTATCTAAAATCTCCCCACTTTATTTTCCATTGCATGCATCCGATGAAGTGAGCTGTAGCTCACGAAAGCTTATGCTCAAATAAATTTGTTAGTCTCTAAGGTGCCACAAGTACTCCTTTTCTTTTTGCGGATATAGACTAACACGGCTGCCACTCCGAAACCTGTGACAGATGTGTTTATAACAGTCTCACTCATACTCTGAGTCATGCAGTATAAGTAATGGTCAAAGGGACGCTTACTTCAATTCAGCAAAAACAAATTCAGCCAAAAAAACCGGCCTGAATTCCACAGTTTTTTCCATAGCCATGAAAAATCAGTTAACGAGCAGCACAAATCCTGACTGTTATTGTCACATGCAAAGGTGACTTTAGGCTATTGTGGCTGAATCCCATATGCTTTAGTTCTGTTTCCTGGAAATAGTTGCAATTAGTGGTAGAACACCAGTACCTAAGGAAGCACATATATGGTCTCTCTTCTGCAGTCACAGAGCTATTGATGGGTTTTGCTAGATTATAATAGTATGCTATAAAATGCCCCATAAATCCACAGTTAATAAAAATCTACAAGATCATTGCAATATGTCATAATACCCGTGGCTGTTATCTGATGTGGTGTTCAGATGATTTCTGCTACAGCTATTAGCTAAAAGGGAGGAAAGAAACCTTAACCTCTGTTCCCTGTCCTTGAGCTGCAGAAGGATACAGTCTTGATGTTCCAGAGACTATTTTAAGGTATCCTTGTACTGACGGATCCCAATCTGTGAAAAAAACCAACTCTGCTTCTCCTTCAGCTGAGGTCAGCAAAAAAGGGTGGAGAAGACCATTGTGTTATTCTGAAATATGTATGAAGTGGCTATTGACTAAGTGGATAAATAGCTTGTGAGAGGCGTAGTCCGCAGTGAGAGAGAGAGAAAAGCAAAACAGAATGTGTTCTGTTCACACTTCATATTTAAATGCCTGCCGTTTTATAGGAACAGAGGAATTAACAGACTGGATCAAACCTGAGGTCCATCTAGTCCGACATCCTATCTCTCACATTGGCTAGTTCTGGATGCTTCAGAGGAAGGTGCACAAAACCCCACTAAAGGCAGCTGTGGGGTAATCTGTCCCCATTAAAATCTTATTCTAAACTCTAATAGATAATGATTGTCTCAAACCCTGAAATATGAGGTTTTATATCCCTTCCAAAACGTCTCTTGTTTCATTAACTATTATAACTGGATACTCTTGTTATACATAGAAACATCCAATCTGTCTTTGAATTTTATTAAATTCTTGCCCTCAAGGACATCTTGTGGCAATGAGTTCCACAGCCTAATTACACTTTGTATGGGAAAATATTTCCTTTTATCAATTCTGAATTTAGCACTTTTTAAGGACATTGAATGTCCACTTGTTCTTGTGTTATGAGACAGGGAGAAGAGAAGTTCCTTATCTACATTCGCTAACCCATTCATTCTTTTATCATGTCCCCTCTTACTTGTCACCTTTATAAAGTACACACTCACAATCTTTTCAATTTATCTTTATATGACTATTTTCGCATGCTCCTAATCATTTTCTTTGCCCTACTCTGAACTCCCTTTACTTCTGCAATATCCTTTTTGAGATGGGGTGGCCAGTCCTGAGATCATACCAGCTAATCGTATTCAATAGACGAAAGCTAAGGGTGGAGGAAGTCATTCTGAACCCACTGGAATACTATAGGTATGGAAATTTAACTCAGTTGTGAATGTTATTGGGTTCATGTTCCAATTTAGACAGAAGTCTCTAAATCTCAAATACATCTTTAGTTTGTCCAGCGTACTTATGCAAACTGTATCCCAAAATGCTTTACAGAGATGAATAATACAGTTACAGAATGCAATGACAAATAAGAACAGTGAGAAACTAAAGCCCTAGTCCTGCAAAGCTTAAGCATATGCTTAACTTTACTCACATGAGCAGTTCCATTGAGCCCATCCATGTTGATAGGGAAAACAATCTGTTTTCTTCTCAGACAATTTTGCTAATTGGTCCACAAGCAGGAGTCCTTTTTGCTGTCAGGAATCAGTCTTTTGCCTTCTCAAGCTATAATGTGTGCATTGACAGTGGGTTTGGAGGGGTGGAGCTGAAACAGCTCAAGGGCAAACTGTAGCATTTAGCTAAGCAGGGATCAGAGCAGAGTTGTTTCACCCACTGGGGAGCTCTGGGAGAGATTGTGACACAATTTCTCCCCCAACATAGTGTGTAGGGAGACTGAAGATGATACCACTTGCCCCAAGCAGTGCAGCACAGACAGCTTTGAGGTCAATGTGAAGCCAGAGCCCTGACCTTAGGGCACACTTGAGGAAGCAAGCCCTTGTGCTCACCTGAGAACATGAACTGTAAATATGGCAGGCCCATACACTATCTCCCTGCCACAAACCTATCTAAGGGCCAGGCAGAATCTGGCCCTTTGAGTATTGTTCCTTAGGCTTCATGTGCTGCACATAGCCTTCCTACTGCAGGGAGAACTTGTCAGTGGCAGGAGGCCATGCAGGGAACAGAGGAAAATGTAATAAGTAAAATGGGACAAAAATGGGCTAAATCTCTTCTGTGTTTGTCAAGGTTCCTTTCCCACTCTGAACGCTAGGGTACAGATGTGGGGACCTGCATGAAAAACCTCCTAAGCTTATCTTTATCAGCTTAGGTCAAAACTTCCCCAAGGTACAAAATATTCCACCCTTTGTCCTTGGATTGGCCGCTACCACCACCAAACAAATACTGGTTACTGGGGAAGAGCTGTTTGGACACGTCTTTCCCCCCAAAATACTTCCCAAAACCTTGCACCCCACTTTCTGGACAAGGTTTGGTAAAAAGCCTCACCAATTTGCCTAGGTGACTACAGACCCAGACCCTTGGATCTTAAGAACAATGAAAAAAGCATTCAGTTTTCTTACAAGAAGACTTTTAATAGAAATAGAAGTAAATAGAAATAAAGAAATCCCCCCTGTAAAATCAGGACGGTAGATACCTTACAGGGTAATTAGATTCAAAACATAGAGAACCCCTCTAGGCAAAACCTTAAGTTACAAAAAGATACACAGACAGAAATAGTTAGTCTATTCAGCACAATTCTTTTCTCAGCCATTTAAAGAAATCATAATCTAACACGTACCTGGCTAGATTACTTACTAAAAGTTCTAAGACTCCATTCCTGGTCTATCCCCGGCAAAGACAGAATATAGACAGACTGAGACCCTTTGTTTCTCTCTCTCCTCCCAGCTTTTGAAAGTATCTTGTCTCCTCATTGGTCATTTTGGTCAGGTGCCAGCGAGGTTACCTTTAGCTTCTTAACCCTTTACAGGTGAGAGGAGCTTTCCCCTGGCCAGGAGGGATTTCAAAGGGGTTTACCCTTCCCTTTATATTTATGACAGTGTTCATGCATGTTCTTGTAATATTGTGAGACTGAAAAGTTGTAGAAAATAGTTCAGCAAACAATGGGAGTAAGAATCATAGGAAAAGACAGGAGCTAGAGAAGAAAGAGCAATAAAAGACACCTGTATCCAGAACTAATGATGGGGTGTGGGGTAGGGAGAAGGCAGGAGAGAAATGTATGTCCAGTTGTCCATCGGTACCAATGATAATCAGCCTGAAAAAATTCCTAGTACAAGCTACCATATTTTCCCCTTTAGATACAAAGGGCAATAGAAATACAATCTGCTGTTTGCATAGAAAACGCATCAGTAGGGGAAAGGAAGGCACACATATGGGAACATCTGCTCCACTTGAAAGATAAGCATGCACTGAGGTGGGAGATATGCCTGCACAATAGGCATCAAATTACTACTAGCACAGTAGGGAAGAAAGGAGAAGGAGGAAAGGGAGGAAACAGAAAAGAAAAGAGATTGGGGTCGAGCACAGCTTGAGCATTGAGTAGTGTAGGATAGAATAATAATGCAGAAGGAAATGTTGTCTCTCATCCTCATGTCTTCCAAATCTTACAAAGAAATATTTCTTTCATAGCTGGTATTCCTAACCTCAAATCAGCAACATTGGGAGCAGTACTGAGCAATTAAAATGAGCAGGAATAATTAGGTAAAAAGAGAAAAATCTTAAGAAATTATATTATACACACACACACACTTTTGGCACATTGAAGCCAAGCCACTTTAAGTCAATGGGATTTAAGCATAGGCGTAAGTGTTGTCTTGAATCGGCACCCAAGAGAATGCACATATAACTGGCACCACAGCTGAGAATATGACATAAAAAATTAAAAACTGTATGAGAGACTATAGAAATACACATGCTGTGTGGGATATATAGACATAAACCACAGCAGATTGATAGGTGTGGATAATTAAACTACATGGAACGCGCTGAGAAACATGGTAAGAGTGATCTTGGTTATGTCTTGATGATATTTCCTTCTTAGTGAATGAGAAGCCATGCCAAAATAAATTAGACAGTTTGAGTTCATCCATTTTCATGTGTGAGTAGAACAGGTCTTTGCGGCACGATTCATTCCCTTGTGGTGTTCCTCAAATGGTGCAGCTATGCATCACTCCTTACACAGGGCAAAGTGCAAAACCACCAACTAGCTCTTAATATCTGTAAAGTGCTCTGAGTTCCTTGAAAAAATGGTGTATAATAGTGCAAAGTGTTGTTATAAGTGGCTGCAAAATTTCAATTTAAAATGATGCTATTTTGTAGCTTTAGGTAAAGAACGTGTAGCTGCATTAAATTCTTTTTTCTAGAAAAGATACAAGCATTTGGCCTGACATCCTGTATTCTGAGCCTAAAGGCCAGAGTTATAAGTCCCAGAAAGGTGGAGTTTACTATGGGAATGAGTAACATACACTGCTGTCATGAGGCGACAATTTGACTTCCTTGAAGTCCTCTACACTTGAGAATTAAGGCCCTGGTCCTGCAAAGGTTCGTGCATGTGCTTAACTTTATGCATGTAAATAGCACCATTGACTTCAAATTACGCACATGTGTATACATTTGCAGAATCAGAGCCTAAAAATAATGTATGTTGTTGAGTGCTATGTAAAAAGCAGCCAGAGGAAGCCATTTGCAATATACTACAAGTTTTATTGGTTAGTTGGTTGGTTAGTTCTCATGCTGTGTCATCTGAGGCCACCAAACATGTTATGTGCCTCCATGATGTTCTGTCCTGAGCTGAATCTGGTGCGCTATGTGGCAGGATGCCTGACACCATCCAGATGTTGTGTTTTAGTCTTCTGGGGTAGGGTGGTGGGGGTGTCTCTTCCATCCCTCTTGGGTCAAAGTTGAAGATGATTCTCACAGGGAAGTTGGTAGGCGTTCGGAACAGATGACTATACCCCCTTCAAGAGTGTTGGGTGACCTTTTGAGAGACTGGGACCTGTTTAGTTAGAAAATGGAGCTCTTCATTTGCCTTGAATTTGTACCATTTGATGCTTTTAATTATTTGGCAATGCTTCATTTGAATTGTGCACAACTTCTTTTTAATCTTATCAGTGATGGGCCATGTTTCAGCCCCACAGCTCAGAAAACTTACCTCCAAAGTATTATACATCCTCAGCTTCCTCTCTGTACTTAAGAGTGGAAGAGTGTTTGGTTTGTGAAATGCAGTCTTGATGAAGCACTTCATTACTGATGACAAATTTTATTGGTCCTAAAAAATTGAGGAATTATGCTACATAATCTCAAGAGTCATTTATTTGCACATTGTCTATTAACTAACTATATACATATGTACAAATATAGACCATTCCTGTCACAAAGCAAATAGAAGTTATAAAAAAGTGGAAAACTGCTTTAAAAATGTTCTCCTAACTTTTATTATATAATTTTGCATTTGGAGGTAATTATATAGTAAATTACAACTGTGGCTTTAAAATGAAATATGTTTTGGCTTTGTTAAATCAGACATTTACATCCCTATTTAACAAGCCATAATATTTTACAATTTAAAATTCTCATTTTGATGATTAAAAGAAGTCTAAAAATTGCTCCCTTGATGATAATGGTTGAGTGAGAAATCTATACTGATGACATTAGAACACAGTTATCAGCCTGGTGTTCATACTACTCCAAAGAGTAATTGGATCTATTGCAGTGATTTATCCTCAAATATTCTTTCATGGTCAGAAATGCTAATCTCTGCACAGAGCATATGAGAAGACTTTTCATAAGCGATTATAGCTGAAGACCATCACACAACCAAAGGAGACAACATTAAACTTCCATAATGGCATCCTCCAGAGTGGAGAGACCTCTCAAGCATGGGCTGGCTTCTGAGTAACCATTTCCCCAAGGCCTGCTTGCATACAGAACTCAGCTTGGCCATTCACATCACATTCCCCCAGTGTCAGCATTGCTGGTTGAATATAGCACGCTGTTTACAGGAATCAGGAAACTTTCTTCTAAAAATTAAATATCCCCAAATAAAATTACATGGAATGAAATTCTGTTACCCTTATTTTGCGTAGGGCCTTGCTCCATTATCAGTCCCATTGACTGACATACGAGTGGGAGAATCTGGCCCATAATGACTGTTGTATCAGTCCAGAATTCATGCAGTTACCACAACAACAATGCACTTACACAGCAGGGTCCATAGTGCCCCGTGTCCATGACCACACTATATCATTTTCTTCCAGACATCTAAGAGCTCCACAGGGTTTTACTGATCTGGTGCAACCAGGTTAATTACGGGTGCCTGCCAACCAGTCTGTGGCTGGGCAGTATCCACTCCTGACCTGAAGTCCGATCTTCAGAGCTCAAAGCATGGGGACTTTGTCTCTGATGTGGGCAAGAAAGAGCCAGCTGGTGGTGGCCAATGATTACTTCAGCCCTCTCACGGCCAGTTCTCAATGATACATCCCTATTACTAATAAAGCCAAAGCATCTTAGACACAGTGAAATGGCCTCCAGCCTTCATGTGTACCATTTAATTTTGATGACAGTTACAGTGACAGGCATAATAGAAATTCAGAATTTGAAGTTTGTTTACCATGTTCCCATGCTATTATGATATATTCACAGAGAGCACCCAAATTGCTTAACAATAGGGTGTGTTGTGCCTGCATAGTTGGTGGGTGACCTTTCCCATCACTAGTATGACACACATGAGGTCATGGCAGTTTCTGAGTGGAGGTGGCTGGGGATCTTTAAACAGAAAAGCAATCTTACTTTATGAATGATGAAAGGCAGAACTTAACAACGGGCCATGTGATGGGACAAAGGCAGGTGAATTTACATTCATCAAAAACATTTTAAATGGGTAAAAGCACCTGTTCCCATCCCCTACTACCACTAAGAAAGTAGCAAATGGCATAAACTACAATGCAAATAGGTCAGCCACTGTCTGTCCCCATTCTGTCCTTATAAGCATGCAGCAATTCTCCAAATATTTCTGGAATGTAATGTATCTACCCTATACACACCCTCATCATATATCATTTGAAAACGTATTTTATGCATGTTTAGTTGAAGTATGCTGTGAATCTGTCAATGATGCTGTAAGCCTGTAGGCAAGATGAAACAATGGTGCCCAAAATTTCAGTTTTGCACAGTTCCAGAAATACTACAAGCCTATGACTACAGTTTTTGCTATGCAGTATTGTTGGTGCCAGGATATTAGAGACACAAGTTGGGGGAGGTAATATCTTTTATTGGACCAGCTTCTGTTGGTGAGGGAGACATGCTTTTGCGTTTACACAGAGCTGAAGAACAGCTCAGTGTAAGCTCAAAAGCTTGTCTCTCTTACCAACAGATATTAATCCAATAAAAGATATTTCTTCACTCACCTTGTCTCTTTACAGTTTTACTGTTTAAGTTAATTTCAATACCTTATCATGGTGGTTATTAGTCAAAGCTACCAAACAACAATGTATTAAAAGATTTGTATTGGTTTTACCATGGCAAGTATTTCTTTTCTTTTTTTTTTTTCTTCTTCAGAAATGATGAGGCTGTTTAGCATGTGGCAAAAATGGGGAATATCAGCATTTTGAAATATACCAACATGAAGTGTTTTCACATCATGTTCTTAATTGTCAAAGTATCTCTCAAGTGATTATAATAGTGTTCTGTATTTTCAACTGAAATTTGCTGACCCGATCAGTCTCTCTCTGAAAGTTGTGCATCAGGAGCAGTAGATTGTAAGCCAATAGTTTGTATTGCATAGTGTGTAGATGTAAATGTACATGAATTCCTAATGTAATGCTTCTCCATTTGTAAGCTTTTGTACCTACACTTTCATTTAATCTTCTTCATAAAAGGTTTTAAATTGTAATTGCCTGTGGATGCAGAACGAGCCTTTGAACTATACTAGCAAATAGCTTTTTAATTCAGTGACACTTGTGCACAAGTCAGTATTCGTGTTAGAGATGACAACCGCATCATATTATGAATATGCAAAAGCTATGAGAGAAAGAACTGGCCTAACAAGAAGTAGTGGAGACAAAGTCCACAAACAAATCCTTGTCTCTGCACTAAAGAGGTATGAAGAACATGTTACAGCTCTTACCAACCATGTCATCAATACTATGACAAACCCAAACCCTCTGAATCACATCCAGAGGTGCTTATCACCATATCTACCAGCCTGCATGCAACTACTGAAAACAGCAGATGTTGGTGAAGAACAAATGGAGAGATTTGTGAGAAGTGCATTTGATTCTGATGGGATGTATAGCTTCTTCAGCCCAGTCAAGAAATCTGGCATCAAAACATGTGCTGACATGGCACAACCAAATTTAAGTCTGGCAAGTGAGGAACAATCACAGCAGCTAAATTGTTTTCTGCAGAGCTCTGTCCTTAGCAAGATGCAGAAATGATGTTTCAATGGCAACTGTTCTTAGTCACTGACTAGAACCTGTGCCTATGTCCCTCTGTCTATGCTGATGGAACAATGAGAAGAACAGACAAAACTGAATTCGGGCATCAATTGGAATCTCAAGCTGAAAGAATCCATGAGCTAAGAGCATACAACAAAGAAATCACAGTGTATATCAGACATGTCCTAGCTGTCATACAAATGATGGCCAGAGACAAATTCCACACATTCAGTGAATTGGCTGCTGAGTACTTGAGGCAGGTCCTAAAAGGATTTGACAAAATTAATTCTGTAATCAGTCTTTGACAGATATGGCAACAGTAATTCTGAAAACTGCAGAAAGACAGCCTGGGACAGGATGTTAGTTTGGATTCAAGAAATCTCAGGTGATTGGTGGGTACCTTGTGCCTCCACAGAAAAAGTTTCTAAATGTGGCATCCAACAAGAAGTCACTTGTAAAATTCCTCTTTGAATATATGGTTCAAAATGCACCTGTGCACCAGCACCAAAACTACTTCTTGCTGGAGGCTTTTCCAATGGTGAAGTAGCAAAGTCCATCACCAGTAGAGGTGCTGAAGAAACCCGAGAGTTGTATAGTACTCAACACAAGAATGTATCTGCATACTGGATGTGCCAATATGGCTTTTGGGTCTCTTCGTGTCAAAGGAACCATAGTCTGAGGTCACCTGATACAGATGTTTTGGTCCTTGCTGTTCATTACTTTCCAAACACAGATCACACAAATAACATGGATTGAAACAGGCACCATTAGCAGCACAACTGACAAGCGTTGCTTCATATATGTGCATGCAAATTGTGATGCACTCGCTCCTGAATTCTGCAACATACTTTCTTCTGAACACTCATTAACAGGACGTGACTCTTTGTCAGTTCTATTTGGTATTGGGCAAAAAAATCTGTTTAATCATAGAATATCAGGGTTGGAAGGGACCTCAGGAGGTCATCTAGTCCAACCCCCTGCTCAAAGCAGGACCAATCCCCAATTTTTGCCCCAGATCCCTAAATGGCTCCCTCAAGGATTGAACTCAGAACCCTGGGTTTAGCAGGCCAATGCTCAAACCACTGAGCTATGTTGTTGTCAAAACAAAGGGAGCTCACTGCTTCAGAAATCTTGCCAAATTGGGAGATAGTGATAGACAAGCCGCAATTTCTGCAGCAAGGAAGTTGGAAGCAGTGCTATATGACTACAGCAAGAAAAAAAGGAGACCCACAGAGACCTGAATTGCTTGTGCCTCAATCTAGAGCTATCAAAAAGAACAAGTCACTGGCCAAACTCCCACCAGTTTTGAAGAGCATGACAAAAGAACATCTTTGTTAACAAAGATTTGGATGGCTTTGCACATAGGGAATCTAGATATTGGATCACCATTGCAACATGGGTGCAAAAATGTAGATTATGAACTACTTCCTGTATTCTTCCAGGGCCTAATGGCATCTGAGCTTCTACAAGACCTTATCTGTGTCTGTACCAGCATAAGCAACTGTGTCTAAATTCAGAACACTCTTCCCTGCACAGAACTGTGTGCATGCCAAGGCAATGAAGACTGTGGTAACCCATGCGCTCTCAACCGGGATCAAAATGATGAACAAGATGGTGATAATGATGACAACAAATGTCACCAGTGCTATTGCTTTTAGATGATACCTATATAAATTTATTATTAGATTTTGTTTTACCCTCTACGTTGTTGTTGTGATGCTTTTGAGATCACAAAGAAATCCAATTTTATATCTTGAAATAATACATAGTCATTGAACTAACAGAAATGAATGCAGATATTTCAAAGTGGTCATTTTAACATAGAATCATAGAATATCAGGGTTGGAAGGGACCCCAGAAGGTCATCTAGTCCAACCCCCTGCTCGAAGCAGGACCAATTCCCAGTTAAATCATCCCAGCCAGGGCTTTGTCAAGCCTGACCTTAAAAACCTCTAAGGAAGGAGATTCTACCACCTCCCTAGGTAACGCATTCCAGTGTTTCACCACCCTCTTAGTGAAAAAGTTTTTCCTAATATCCAATCTAAACCTCCCCCATTGCAACTTGAGACCATTACTCCTCGTTCTGTCATCTGCTACCATTGAGAACAGTCTAGAGCCATCCTCTTTGGAACCCCCTTTCAGGTAGTTGAAAGCAGCTATCAAATCCCCCCTCATTCTTCTCTTCTGCAGACTAAACAATCCCAGCTCCCTCAGCCTCTCTTCATAAGTCATGTGCTCTAGACCCCTAATCATTTTTGTTGCCCTTCGCTGGACTCTCTCCAATTTATCCACATCCTTCTTGTAGTGTGGGGCCCAAAACTGGACACAGTACTCCAGATGAGGCCTCACCAGTGTCGAATAGAGGGGAACGATCACATCCCTCGATCTGCTCGCTATGCCCCTACTTATACATCCCAAAATGCCATTGGCCTTCTTGGCAACAAGGTCACACTGTTGACTCATATCCAGCTTCTCGTCCACTGTCACCCCTAGGTCCTTTTCCGCAGAACTGCTGCCTAGCCATTCGGTCCCTAGTCTGTAGCGGTGCATTGGATTCTTCCATCCTAAGTGCAGGACCCTGCACTTATCCTTATTGAACCTCATCAGATTTCTTTTGGCCCAATCCTCCAATTTGTCTAGGTCCTTCTGTATCCTATCCCTCCCCTCCAGCGTATCTACCACTCCTCCCAGTTTAGTATCATCTGCAAATTTGCTGAGAGTGCAATCCACACCATCCTCCAGATCATTTATGAAGATATTGAACAAAACCGGCCCCAGGACCGACCCCTGGGGCACTCCACTTGACACCGGCTGCCAACTAGACATGGAGCCATTGATCACTACCCGTTGAGCCCGACAATCTAGCCAGCTTTCTACCCACCTTATAGTGCATTCATCTAGCCCATACTTCCTTAACTTGCTGACAAGAATACTGTGGGAGACCGTGTCAAAAGCTTTGCTAAAGTCAAGAAACAATACATCCACTGCTTTCCCTTCATCCACAGAACCAGTAATCTCATCATAAAAGGCGATTAGATTAGTCAGGCATGACCTTCCCTTGGTGAATCCATGCTGACTGTTCCTGATCACTTTCCTCTCATGTAAGTGCTTCAGGATTGATTCTTTGAGGACCTGCTCCATGATTTTTCCAGGGACTGAGGTGAGGCTGACTGGCCTGTAGTTCCCAGGATCCTCCTTCTTCCCTTTTTTAAAGATTGGCACTACATTAGCCTTTTTCCAGTCATCCGGGACTTCCCCCGTTCGCCACGAGTTTTCAAAGATAATGGCCAAGGGCTCTGCAATCACAGCCGCCAATTCCTTCAGCACTCTCGGATGTAACTCGTCCGGCCCCATGGACTTGTGAACGTCCAGCTTTTCTAAATAGTCCCTAACCACCTCTATCTCCACAGAGGGCTGGCCATCTCTTCCCCATTCTGTGATGCCCAGCGCAGCAGTCTGGGAGCTGACCTTGTTAGTGAAAACAGAGGCAAAAAAAGCATTGAGTACATTAGCTTTTTCCACATCCTCTGTCACTAGGTTGCCTCCCTCATTCAGTAAGGGGCCCACACTTTCCTTGGCTTTCTTCTTGTTGCCAACATACCTGAAGAAACCCTTCTTGTTACTCTTGACATCTCTTGCTAGCTGCAGCTCCAGGTGCGATTTGGCCCTCCTTATATCTTTCCTACATGCCCGAGCAATATTTTTATACTCTTCCCTGGTCATATGTCCAACCTTCCACTTCTTGTAAGCTTCTTTTTTATGTTTAAGATCCGCTAGGATTTCACCATTAAGCCAAGCTGGTCGCTTGCCATGTTTACTATTCTTTCGACTCATCGGGATGGTTTGTCCCTGTAACCTCAACAGGGATTCCTTGAAATACAGCCAGCTCTCCTGGACTCCCTTCCCCTTCATGTTAGTCCCCCAGGGGATCCTGGCCATCTGTTCCCTGAGGGAGTCGAAGTCTGCTTTCCTGAAGTCCAGGGTCCGTATCCTGCTGCTTACCTTTCTTCCCTGCGTCAGGATCCTGAACTCAACCAACTCATGGTCACTGCCTCCCAGATTCCCATCCACTTTTGCTTCCCCCACTAATTCTACCCGGTTTCTACCCAGATTCTACATGTTGATTGTATCATTGTTATTCCCGTTTCTATGTTAATGACACCACTTGACAGCTCCATATCATATCTTTTAAAGTACACATAATAATCTTTCAAATGGTGTGTGATGTGCATGTGTGGAGAGGGTACTTTCAGTCGACCAAGTCTGTGATATCTACTACTTGCCTACTAACCCCTTACTCCACAAGTTAGAATACACTGCATCTCCACATGGTACATTCTTTCAGAGGGAGAGGTAGAAGAGTGAAATCCTAGTTCATGAAAAATGCTGTAGTTATCCCTACATGGTTCCTTTCCCCTAGAATCTAGAGTATTATGAAAATATGTGTAGGTTAGACATATATAATAGTTAGAGAGACAAGGTGGGTGAGGTAATATTTTTTTATTGGGCCATCTTTTGCTGGAGAACAAGACAAGCTTTTGAGCTACACCAGTGGTTCTCAAACTTTTTGTATTGGTGACCCCTTTCGAACACCAAGCCTCTGAATGCAACCCCCCCTTAGAAATTAAAAACACATGTTTGATATTTAACACTATGTTAAATACTAAATTTAAACCCTATTGCTTAAAAATAATTTACCTTTTCTCACTGCTTTTAAATTAAGACTAAAACACATTTTTATCGAATTAAATATAAGTGGAAAAGTTATTTTTAAGTAGAATTTATTTTAATACTTGACAGCAATTAATGACCTGAAGCAGCCAAAAATCTGAGATGGATGATGCTGTTTATTTGACACAAGACGTTTTATTCTTGGTGTTGTTTTAGAAAGGTCGAATCTGATGTCATCCTTCACATCAAGCTGGTTTCTAGATTTCGTCTTTATTGTGAGAAGGCTGGAGAATCCACTCTCACATTCGTAGATAGTGGGAAATGGCAGAAAGACTCTCAGGGCCATTTCAGACACCAGTGGGTATTCACTTGCAACTGAGCACCAGAACTGGTTTGGAGGCAGCCGTGTGAATTTTGCTTTCACTTCATCATCATTGATCCTGTCGACAAACTGTTCCTGTGTGTGAATATTGTCAGTAGGTAACTGCTCATCTGTCACACTGAAAGGGTTCTTCACCAGGGAACAAAGTGCTTCTGGTAGCGCTGGGAAGTACTTCCTGAAGGGCTCTCAAATGTTCACTGATCGCTGACTTGAGAGCACTATCAATGTTAACTTCCTCTTCCTCACTGAACGAGGAAAGTGTCGGGAAACATGCCGCATCTGTCTGTGTCCAGCTTCCTGCACCACAGATCCAACTTCATCTGGAAGGCTTTGATTTTATTAGTCAGGTCTATTAATGTTGAATGTTTTCCCTGAAGTGACAGATTGAGATAATTAAGGCTACCAAAGATATCAACTAGGTATGCCAAGCAGAGAAGCCATTTCTTGTCACTGAACATTTTGTTCAGCTCGTGTTTCTGTTTTCACAGGAAAACCTCTGCCATCTCTTCACAAAGTATAAAAATGCACTTTAATGCGCATCCCCTAGAAAGCCATCGGACTTGAGTGTGGAAAAGCAGAACTTCATATTCACCACCCATTTCATTGCAGAGCTCTCAAAAGAGATGACTATTCAGAGCATGAGCTCTAATGTAGTTCACTGCTCGTATAACAACATCCACCACAGCATTAAGGCATATTGGCAATATCTTTGCAGCTAGGACTTGACGACGGATTCCACAATGAGTGACAGTCACATTAGGTGAGACACATTTTACCTTCTGCTGAAAGCCAGACTGTGCACCCATCATTGCTAGAGCACCATTGGTACAGATACCACAAAGATTTTTCCATTCAATGCCATTGCTTTCCAAAAAAGGCATTCACCTTATTGAAAATGGCCTGTGCTGTTGTGGTTGTTTCAATTTGTTCACAGAATAAGAACTCATCCTTAACATTCCCGGCATTAACATACCGTATGAATGCTATCAGGTGTGCGCAGTGAGTAACATCAGTCGTTTCATCAAGTTGCAGGCTGAACATACTGAAAGCAGAATGTTTAATTTCATGCACAACTTGTTTTTTGATATCTTCAGACATCTCACATATTCTGCGTTTCACGGTGTCACTAGACATGGAGTGCATATTCAGTTTTTTGGCAGTATCCTTGCCAGCCATAAGTGCCACAATCTCTTTGCCTGCTGGCAGAATAAGCTCCTCACCTACAGTACGTGGTGCTTTGGTACGGGCAGTTCGTAGTGACACAACATAAGAGGCCTCCAGAGCTGAGGACGTTTGCTGTCGGAAACTTCCATCAGCACCAGGCCTGGCTGCCTTTGTTGCTTCTTCTCTGCATTTGAAAAAATCCATGTTTCGATTTTTAAGCTAGGATGTCGAGTTTCAAGATGTCGCTGCAGTTTGCATGGTTTCATTGATTCAGCAGACAAAACTTCACAGCCAATGACACATTGCATTTTTTCAATACCAGACGTGATGATACTGGTAAAACCAAGTTTAATGTAAGACTCGAGATACTTTAGTTTTTTAGCGGTTTTAGCAGTACAGGTGGCCCTTATTTTCAGGAGAAAGTTTGCACTTGTGTGTATGACTGTTAATTAATAAAGTACTTGTTCAGCTGCAAATCAAGCCCTCTAATGTAGTCTCAGTACCAGGGCCAGCCAAAGGAAAAATGGCGCCCTTTCTTTGGAGGTGGAGCAGCGCTGGAGGTGGAGTGGAGTTGGGGGTGGAGCTAGGCTGGAGGAGCTTGGGGCTCTGAGGTCGGCACATGGTGATGATGGTGGCTCACAACCAAGCACCTGGCTGGCGGGGCTCGGGGCTGACAACCCTGTGTGTGGCAGGGCTGGGGGTTAACAACCTTGTGCCCGGCGGAGCTTCCGGCTGATAACCCTCAGTATAGCCGGGCTCCACCTGACAACCCCAGTACAGGGGTCGGGGCTCACAGTGTCCTGGATGCCCCAGCTCAGGGCTCACAGCCCCTCTCCTGGTTGGGGTCAGGACTCACAACAAAGCGTGGTGGTCGGACTCAGGGATCACAGCCCCGCACCTGCCCAAAGTGCATAGCCCCGCTCCTGGCCAGGGTTGGGGTCTGGGCTTGCAACCCCATGGGGGGTCAGAGTCAGGGCTCACAGCCCCGTGTGGAGGTCGGAGTCAGGGCTCACTGCCCCGCACCTGGCTGGGGCTCACAGCCTCACTCCTAGCCAGGGTCGGGATCAGAGCTCGCAGCCATGCTTCCCTGTCAGGGTTGGGGCTCACAGCCATGTGCCAGGGTTGGGGCTCGCAGCCCAACGTCGGGGTTGGGGCTCAGAGCCCAGCACTGGGGTCGGGGCTCACAGCCACGTGTCCCTGTCAGGGTCGGGGCTCACAGCCGCACACCGGGGTTGGGGCTTGCAGCCACGCATCCCTGTCGGGGTCGGGGCTCGCAGACACGCACTGGGGTCAGGGCTTGCAGCCACTCGTCCCGGTCGGGGCTCACAGCCCGGCGCAGGGGTCAGGGTCGGGACTCGCAGCCGCACGCCGGGGTCAGGGCTCACAGCTCAAAGCCGCGTGCCCAGGTCGGGGCTCATAGCCCCGCAGCTCCACACAGGGGTCGGGGCTCACAGCCATGTGTCGTGGTCGGGGCTCGCAACTTGCAGTGTATGGGGTCGGGGCTCACAACCCCCCACATAACCGGGTCATGACCCCTGAGGGTTCACGGTTGAGAACCAATGAGCTAAACACAGCTCTTCTTCACATTTGGGAAAGGTATTCAGAGTGTCACTACTAAATACGAGGTAGAACAGATTGTTTGGCATAAGTAGTTAACACATATTCTAAGGGACCATTCAAGGTGAAGTGGCCGATTAACACCTCTGCAGTCATAGGAGAAAAAAGGGGGGAGGGGAGGCCAGTGGGTTACAGATTGTCGTAATTAGCCTTCTGATTTTATTACTGTTGCCATTTCTGCCTCCAACCATGTCACTAGACCAGAGGTCCCCAAACTGTAGGGTGCACCCCTCTAGGGGGGCATGGAGGAACATTTGGAGGGCATGGCTGGGGCCTGGGCCAGCCCCCTCAGAGGGCGGGGAGGAAGCATCACCCAGCTCTGCTCCTGGCCCCAGCTCCCCAGGCCAGACGCTCCTACTGCCGGCCCTGCGCATGGGGTCCCAGCTGCCAGACTTGGCACCTGGCCGAGGCGCCACTCCTGGCTCTGCCCCCCCCAACTGTGGCCCCAGCCTTGGCCCCCTTACCCCTGCCCACATACCCCCCTCAGAAAGGTGTAAGGGTGGGGGGTGGCAAAGTACCATGTTTGGGGACTACTGCACTGGACTATAGCTCTGTGCCTGTGCAGAAGGGAGGTGGTTGGTGTCAAAGCCAAATCTGAAGCCAAGTTCCAGTGTGTGTAGAGGGAGAACAGGTTGCTGTGCATTTTCCTGACCAGTGACTATGTCAGGAATAGCAGTTATTATTATTATTAGATGTTATTTTTTTGATGGGGGCTTTCCATAGTGATTTCATTCTTTCTCTCTCTCTTGCTCACACACACACACACACACACACACACAGAAAAAAATCTCCCTTCATACAATCGTTAAGCTCCTGTAATTTAGCTGCAATTAAATTCAGTGGGAGCACACAAAAGATCAATAACCGGAGATGACTGCTCCAGGGCTAACTAATGAAAGGTCTCAGGGAGGTAAGATAACCTTAAAGTCTGCCCAGAGCTATCCCAGAAGCACCCTTTAGGTGATAGCTGCAATTTCAGTAGTTACTGAGTGGTTATATAATTGTGGAAAGGACTTGTAGACAAGGCACTCCCTTGGATAATTTAGTGCCTGCCTCATACATTGCCTACTATTAACACTTACTATGCCTAGGAATGAAGTTATGAAGGCTGCGATGGAATTGGGTTTACATGCAATTCGATCTCTTTCTAAAACACAGAACAGAGCAAATGGTATCAGGAAGAAAGGATGGGCTTTGGAAACGAACGAGAAAATCAACAGGAATCCAATGTGGTGGTAAATGATTCTGTGAAAGTAAACATGGTGAAAAGTGAGTCCTTTCAGATGTTCCATTCATTGTAGCAACATCATAAAGATGAGATCAATTCAGCTATTTCATTTTGCATGTGCTTGAAGTGGAGTGGGATTCTGTAGTAAATTGTGTTCTCAGACTGTGCTGAGTGCAGAGCAATTCCACACTGTCAGCCCTTGTTAGAAGAATCAGACTCATGCATCTGAAGAAGTAGTTTTTTACCCACAAAAGCTTATACCCAAATAAATCTGTTCGTCTTTAAGGTGCCACCAGACTCCTTGTTGTTTTTGTGGATACAGACTAACATGGCTACCCCCTGATGCCAGATTCCAAGGGTATGCCTACACTGCAATTAAACACCTGCGGCTGGCCCATGTCAGCTGTCATAGGCTCATGGAGCTCAGGCTATGGAGTTGTAAAATTGCATGTGGGTTTGGGCTGGAGGAGTCGGGCTCTGGGATCCTCCCCTCTCATGGGGTCCCAGAGCTCAGGCTCCAGCCCAAACCTAAAAGTGTATCCTGTGATTTTATAGCCCAGCAGCCTTAGCCCCATGAGCCGGAGTCAGATGACCAGGCCAGCTGCGGGTCTTTTGTTGAAGTCTAGACATACCCTTAGGATGTCTACACTGCAATGTTAGCCCAGGGTTCGAACTCAGGCTCAAGCCTAACCCCCATTTTGTCTACACACCCAAGGCTCGGACCCAGGGTCCCAGGACCCCATAGCAGTGGAGGGTCTGAGACCAAGTCAAGCCAGGACACAAGGTTCAAGCCTTAGGTCCTGTGCAGTGTAGATGCAGTCCCACTGGACTCATGCTCTGGGAGGCCGCCAAAAGTATTCCACAACCCCCTGGGCTGACTTTTGTCCTCTGGACAGTCAAGTTTTCCCACACTGCACCACTCTCTTTTTTTGGGAGAGTGCTTGGAAGTCTGGGAGATGGGTGGTTGGACTTGGGCCCCCATGATGCAGTGCAGATGCTGGAGCCCCACGTTGAGCACCCCCCCCCCCAGTCATGGTGTTACTAATGAGTGTAGATGCTCAAGCACTAGGTTAACAAACCCAGGGCCTGTTAACTCAAATTCTACTAACCCTTGGCTTACCTTACAGTCTAGACATATCCTAACCCAGCACAGCCTGGATGAGTCTTTCATTCTTCAGTCTCTCCCTCATGCTGCCACCGTCCCTCTGAACCTACTATCATCCAAACCAATCACCGTGGCTTTTAAAATACACAACAAAGCTTAGAGGGAACGTCACACTAGTATTGCTCTCACTTCCGTTTTGATCTCTAATGGAGACCTGGCAAAAAACTCTAGTGCTGTATAGACCTATCCTAGCATCTTACAACTTTGTAGTCATGTCCAGCTTTGCTGGTATGTGGGAGGGAAGGAAAAGGAGCAGGACTGAAAAAAAAATTTAAAAACCTTTTGTCTATGGCTACTGAGTTGTACTCTGTGTCTCTCATAGCTTGAGCCCCTATATAATGGATGGGAGAAATACTATGGTGATAGCAGGATGGTGTAATTCCCATTATGATGTGGCCATGATGACATCTCTACTGTCAACCACACTTCTGAGCTGCTTTTGGGATTGGTGAATTTCTACTGAGTTCTTTTCCAGTAACAGTAAGCCGCTGTGCTCACCCCAAAAGCTCCCAACATTACTAATAAATGCCTACTAATACTTTTGTGATAGTATCTAGAAGCCACAATCAAGGATCAAGGTCTCATTGTGCTAGGCACTGTACCCACATGTCATTTTTTAAAAAAGTTGCTGCCCTAGAAAAGCTTACAGTCTTGCCCTACAATAGCAGACAATAGATGGCTGTAACACACAGCATGGGGGGGGGGGGGGGGGCAGCGGGCAGCCAGCTAACAGGGGAACAATCATGTTTAGTACCATAAACCTTGGTCCTGGTTCTCAATACTCTCTGGTTCTGTTACATGGTATTTCAAAAATGACAGACCCACAACACAGGAATGACAGTAAAAAAAACAGACTCAAGGTCCACGTAGTCCAATATCCTGTCTGTGACAGTGGCCAGAGGAAGACTGAAGAAGCTGTGTAGTGGGCAACTATGGACTAACCTGTTCATAGGGGAAGTTTCACTGTAAGCCCATCAGACAGTGTTTGACCTATGCCATGAAGTATGAGGGTTTACAGCCCTTTTCAATGTTTTTTGTTTCCTTGTTCGTGTATTATGAGAGAGCAAACAGGATCATCTGCTTTACTTTCTTGCTGCCGTTCATTATTTTATATAAATCTATCATGACCCCTTGGAGTACAGTACATGATCACACTGTTTTAACCATGTCAGTGGACTACTGTGTTGCAATTGGGTCCCTGAATATGGGCTTTATTACAGTGTAGATGTGACCACATTGAAAATGTTCCAACCAGCTTCTAGTAAGTCCTCAGGTTCTCTTCCACATCTCCAGCTGTAGACTAATGAAACACAAATACAGCATAGAACATCAGTTGCAACAAGGTATAACTTCTTTTGTTTTATGATGTTCTAGCCTAGTGGTGGGCAACCTGCCCCCATCAGGGTCATCTGATGGCGGGACATGAGACATTTTGCTGATATTGACTGTCCGCAGGCACAGACCCCCGCAGCTCCCAGTGGCTGCAGTTTGCCATTCCTGGCCAACGGGAGCTGCGGGAAGTGGCGGACCACAGAGATGTATGCTGACCACTGCTTCCCACAGCTCCTATTGGCTGGGAACAGAGAACTGCGGCCACTGGGAGCTGTGAGGGGCTGTGCCTGTGGATGGTCAACGTCCGCAAAATGTCTCACAACCCGCAATCAGATTACTCTGATGGGTTGCATGTGGCCCGCAGGCCGCAAGTTGCCCACCACTGTTCTAGCCAATAGGTAGGCTGCAGTCCACAGATTGGTCCATGTATATTCTAAAACAGGGTGGGCAAACTTTTTGGCCCGAGGTGGGGAAATTGCATGCAGGGCCATGAATGTAGGGCTGGGGCAGGGATGCGCGAGGGAGTGCAGGGTGTGGTGTGCAGGAAGGAGCTCAGGGCAAAGGGTTGGGGTGCAGGAGGGGTGCGAGTGTACGAGGGGGCTCAGGGCAGGGGGCTGGGGTGTAGGAGGGGTGCAGCAGGGGGCTCAGGGCGGGGGTTGAGGTGCAGGAGGAGTGCGGGGTGTGGAAGGGGGTTGGGATGCAAGAGCGGTTCAGCAGGGGTTTGGGGTGCAGGAGGGGCTCAGGGTGTGAGGTCTGGCCCAGTGCCACTTACTTGGAGTGGCTCCGGGGTGGCAGCGGCACACAGTGGGGCTAAGGCAGGCTCCCTGCCTGCCCTGACCCCTCACTGCGCAGCTCCTGGGAGAGGCCGGCACCACATCCCTGCGGCCCCTGGCAGCGGGGGGGGGGGTCCAGAGGGCTCCGCACGCTGCCCTCGCCTGTGGGTACCTCCCCCGAAGCTCGCATTGGCCATGGTTCCCCATTCCTGGCCAATGGGAGCTGTGGAGGATGGTGCCTGCAGGCAAGGGCAGCAAGCAGAGCCCTCTGCCCCCCCACCCCCAGGGGCCGCAGGGACGTGGTGCCGGCCACTTCCGGGAGCGACGCGGGGCCTGTGGCACCACAGGGGTGGCAATCCCATGGGCCAGATCCAAAGACCTGACGGCCCGGATCTGGCCCGCGGGCCATGGTTTGCCCACCCCTGTTCTAAGATAACTAATCCATGTGCAATACTCAGTGATAATTTAACCTTTTAATTACTTAATTTCCATCCTGTGCAAATGTAATGCCAACAGACCTTGCTCATCAGTGGGCGGGTTCGAACTGGGGACCTCTGAAGCTTAGTGCATGAGCCTCTACAGTAGGGGTTCTCGAACTGGGGATCAGGACCCCTCAGGAGGTTGTGAGGTTATTACATGGGGGGGGGGGTCGCAAGCTGTCAGCCTCCATCCCAAACCCTGCTTTGCCTCCAGCATTTATAATGGTGTTAAATATATAAAAACATGTTTTTAATTTATCGGGGGGTCGCACTCAGAGGCTTGCTATGTGAAAGGGGTCACCAATACAAAAGTTTGAGAACCACTGCTCTACAGCATGAACTAAAAGCCAACTGGCTGTTAGCTAAGCCTGTGGAGCAGACTCATTAATTGCTCCTTACGTGGTCTTGGTGCCACTAGATGGGACAGAATACCACACCCAAAAGGTGTGTGGGTTATACAAAGACTATATCCAACAGTCTTAAGGAAGGAAAATGTCCTTTTAAAAGATATGATTTGGGCAAAACCATTGGACATAGGACTTAAGTTGCAATTAATGATGACCATGAGTAGCTACAGGCTGTTTAAAAATATAAGTGAATACATACCTGTTTTATTTGCATTGTGGGGGAGAGGGTGTAGTGAGGGGGCAAGATTTCTCATTCCCTGAAGTTTTCTTCCACCAGCTCTGTCTCAAAAAAATCACTTCAGCAGACACTTATCTTGGAGGACAGGGGCATTCCTATATCCCTTCCCAACCTCATGCGATTTTTCCCTCTCACTGCAGGACACCTCAAGTGGGCATAGAGGAATACCACCTTCACAGATGGTACTTCCTGCCCTCTGCTGACTTAGGGTGACCAGACAGCAAGTGTGAAAAATTGGGACAGGGAGTGGGAGGTAATAGGAGCCTATATAAGAAAAAGACCCAAAAATCAGGACTGTCCCTATAAAATCGGGACATCTGGTCACCCAGTGCTGACTGCAGAGACATGAGGCAGAAGGGCACAGGAGATAGGGAGGAGCAGAAGTGGTCAGCTGCCCTAACTCTGTTGCTGAGGCTGATCCCAGGGATGCCCTGTTACACCATCAGATTGAGGGGAATCCCCAGTGCAAAAAGGGGAACCATCAGGAAACAAGGAAGTAAAGTATGTGAGGCTGGGATTCAGGAGATTCTCAGAAGCTGGTCTGGGGCTGGAGAAATTGGGAGATGCTAGGCTGGGGGGGAAAAAGGAAGGATCTGAGTTTTAGATTCCTGCCTGAGGGTGCTTGGGGGATGTTTTATGCTTGGAGTGAAACAAAGAAAGCTTTGGGGGAGCTGGATGGGGAATAGGGCAGTGGCTTAAAGATCCCAAATCCCTGCAGTAGACAGTTTCCCTATTATCACTCCATCTTTTAAATGTGGCAACACCAGCATAAAATGTGTTTTTTTCACATGCAGTGGTGACATTGACAGAGAGAATACTGACAAGAACAATGGGATGTGAAATGTAATGAACACTGACATAAATTCATGCTGGTGGCAGCATAAATGTCACTACTCCCATAAATACCCTAAATTGATATAAACAGTTCCAACACAGTGCTAGCAAGGACAACATTAATAGTATCATTGACATAATGGATGGGCACAAAAACCTATCCACCATTACAAAAAATATGACGGTATGAATAGAGATGTCCGTATACTTACAACCAGGAAAATGTAAATGCTATTGATCTCTTTGTGTTTTTTCTTTTGTAGGGTGGACTAACCACATTGGCTCTCCTAATGGAAATGTAGTGGGAGAATGCCTGGAGATTCTGGCTAAGAACATTCATCACAATATGTCATAATCAGCAAGTAATGCAAACCAAAAGCCCCATTCAACTGGAAATGCCATGGCCCAGATTGTATGCCATTACATTGCTTTTTAATGTGGAATCTGTAAAAACAATTAGCTTTAATAAGCTCAACAGTCTTTGCCAAAGTAAAGCCAGGCTAAAACTTTGTTTAAGCAGTAACGGGCTTTTCCTTTGGCACCAGGAAGAAACATTAGAATTTAAAATGCCACAAATCAATGGATCAGTGGTATGCAAATAGAAGGCTGTTTTAAAGCTGCCTCCTTTCACATCAGGCCACTACAGCCGCTTTCATGATGTTATCATTGTTGAGCATTACCCTGGGCTTTAGTGCTGCCTCATTCATCTTCAATACGCTCACTTGGGGGGGAAGAGGAGACACAAAATGGGGCGTGGCAGCTAGGGTGGAGCTAGGGAGGGGAAGAAGAAGAGAAATGTGTGTAGGGGGAAGAACATATGCACTGGAATGGGCAGGGCCCTATGCCTCAAGCACCACGTCATTCACATCCAGTCTGCTTCTTTCAGAGGGAAAAAGAGACACTTAAGCAACTAATTCATGCTGGCTATGTCAGGACAATAAGATCCTCCTCAATGTAGCAGGCCACTGGCTCCGAACTGCCCCCTGTCTACAGGATCCCTAGAGCACAGGAGGGCTTGGGTTTGGGAAGAGGCATAGCCAGAGCATTCCTACACCCCGGCTACTAGCTAGCTACCATAAGGTCTATAGGGCCCATGCAGCTAAAGTTAAAATTGGGGCCACCCTAGGAAGAAAAGAAGTGTCAAAGTATACAGCCAATGAAAAGAGGAGAAGAGATAATGCAAAGCCAGGAGAGGATGAAAGAGGAGTAACTGAAATGGATGTGGTATGCTGGACATACCTACCTACTTCTAAGTAAAACAAAAAATGAACACTACTCATTGGTATCACACAACTTTCATAGTGTTAGTATTTTAAAAAGTTCTAATGCAAAATATTCTCCAATTGTTAAACTTGTGACAAAGCGAAGCATTTCCTACCAACTTCCATGCTGTGGGTACCTAGTGTTCTCACATTGATAATTCTTAGTCAAACTTTCCCAACATTGAAATCTATAGTTAAAGTTGCATTGGGATTGTCACTATGATCTCATATGCTGGTAACTTTCTAAAAAATTCTAATCTGAGGCTGAAACTTTTTATGACAGGTGTGATCCCAACATTGATTTTTTTTTTAATTGCGGAAATTCCATTCTGACAAAATGTTTAATTATTGCAGAGTAAAAAAATTGTTTTTAGTTTTTGTTTTTTTTCCTCACCAGTAACTTTAACTATCTGAACAAAAAGCCTAAAATTTCAGAGTCTAAGGAAATCGGACACGCAACTCCTATTGAAATTCAAAGAAGTTTGACATCTAACTCCTGTGACAATCACAGCCAGACACTCCACACTGCCTGGAAATAGTGCTTATTGAGGAATCAGCCTTTTGTTAGGTTTGGGAATTACATATCAAAAAGAAATTTCTGAGCATCATCCATTAAGATTTTAGTAAATCCTAAGGCATTACTGTCCTGTCTGTCGTTTCACAAAGTTCAGTGTCTTTATGACCTTGGGAGTATCTACTCTGTAAATATGGAAGTCATTTGAAACTATCATATATAAAATAACTAAAAACAAGGATTTTTTTTTTAGTTATTTTCAGTATAAATTCAACGTTACTGCTTGCAATTGCTATAGTTTCTGGATTAAATCAATCACTCTGTAGCTACTACAAACACAACCAGCCACACATTTATTATCAGTAAATTTCGTTTTAAAACACCCATCTGCCTGCATTTTGGGGAGTAATCGATGATCCATGTAGATCTCCTTAGGAGGACTGATCAGTTTCTTGGAGGGCATGTTGCATGGTGGGGCTCCAAGGGATAATTTTGCAATAGATAAACCTGATAGCACTCTGCTTGCACTAATCTATACCCTGTGGCTTTCACAGATAAAATAACAGCTCTGTATCCACACAACTGGAGGAAAGTGGTGACTTCAGGTCTTCTAAGGGGTTGCCCCAGGAGCTCCACAGGCTTGCACTGGCCATGCATGGTTTGTTGATGGACTGCTTGGCGACATTTCTTTATTTTTGCCATCACAGCTAGTGATAGGGGCATGATTTAGGAGCGTTTGCTCAGTGAAGTTTAAGTGGCAGATTTGGCATCATAAAGATTGTTATCTGAGTTCCAATGATATAATTTAACATGAGGACACAAGCAACTCCATCTCCTGGCTCTGACTCAGTCTGGCTGAAGCATGATGAATCAGAGTTCATTATTTTGACTTTCATTGTATTTATGCCTTTTGCAGGAACTTCCATAAGTGCATGTTCAAAGCACAAACATCTGGCACAACAACAGAGATGCAGACTTCAGCTACACTCATCTTTTCTTCTCAATTCTTCAAATGATCTGAATATACAAATTACAGACTCAGCAATATTCCAGGGAGAGAGAGTCAATGCCATGGCATTCAGAGATATAAATTCACAGAGCATTTCTTTTCAATGAGATCTTTCATCAAGCGAAATGGCAAATTCTAACTTGGATTATGGCTATTGGATAATGGACAGACAGCTTCCTGTTTTGATTTGTCATAAGTTTTAACAATTGGAGAGTATTTTGTGTTAGAACTTTAAAAAAAAAATCCTGTTTACCAGGAACCCTCACCCGGAACATCTTCATATCCACTTTGAACTGTTTTAGAGTAACAGCCGTGTTAGTCTGTATTCGCAAAAAGAAAAGGAGTACTTGTGGCACCTTAGAGACTAACCAATTTATTTGAGCATAAGCTTTCGTGAGCTACAGCTCACTTCATCGGATGCATACTGTGGAAACTGCAGAAGACATTATATACACAGAGACCATGAAACAATACCTCCTCCCACCCCACTCTCCTGCTGGTAATAGCTTATCTAAAGTGATCACTCTCCTTACAATGTGTATGATAATCAAGTTGGGCCATTTCCAGCACAAATCCATGTTTTCTCACCCTCCGCCCCCCCACACACAAACTCACTCTCCTGCTGGTAATAGCCCATCCAAAGTGACCACTCTCTTTACAATAAGAAAAGGAGTACTTGTGGCATGTGTATGATAATCAAGGTGGGCCATTTCCAGCACAAATCCAGGTTTTCTCACACACACCCCCTCCAAAAACCACACACACAAACTCACTCTTCTGCTGGTAATAGCTTATCCAAAGTGACCACTCTCCTTACAATGTGTATGAAAATCAAGGTGGGCCATTTCCAGCACAAATCCAGGTTTTCTCACCCTCCCCCCCAAAAAAACACACATACACAAACTCACTCTCCTGCTGGTAATAGCTTATCCAAAGTGACCACTCTCCCTACAATGTGCATGATAATCAAGGTGGGCCATTTCCAGCACAAATCCAGGTTTTCTCACCCCCCGCCCCCCACAAACTCATTCTTCTGCTGGTAATAGCTCATCCAAACTGACCACTCTCCTTACAATGTGTATGATAATCAAGGTGGGCCATTTCCAGCATAAATCCAAGTTTAACCAGAACGTCTGGGGGGGGGGGGGGTTAGGAAAAAACAAGGGGGAATAGGCTACCTTGCATAATGACTTAGCCACTCCCAGTCTCTATTTAAGCCTAAATTAATAGTATCCAATTTGCAAATGAATTCCAATTCAGCAGTTTCTCGCTGGAGTCTGGATTTGAAGTTTTTTTGTTGTAAGATAGCGACCTTCATGTCTGTAATTGCGTGACCAGAGAGATTGAAGTGTTCGCCGACTGGTTTATGAATGTTATAATTCTTGACATCTGATTTGTGTCCACTTATTCTTTTACGTAGAGACTGTCCAGTTTGACCAATGTACATGGCAGAGGGGCATTGCTGGCACATGATGGCATATATCACATTGGTGGATGTGCAGGTGAACGAGCCTCTGATAGTGTGGCTGATGTGATTAGGCCCTGTGATATGTCCCCTGAATAGATATGTGGGCACAGTTGGCAACGGGCTTTGTTGCAAGGATAGGTTCCTGGGTTAGTGGTTCTGTTGTGTGGTATGTGGTTGTTGGTGAGTATTCGCTTCAGGTTGGGGGGCTGTCTGTAGGCAAGGACTGGCCTGTCTCCCAAGATTTGTGAGAGTGTTGGGTCATCCTTCAGGATAGGTTGTAGATCCTTAATAATGCGTTGGAGGGGTTTTAGTTGGGGGCTGAAGGTGACGGCTAGTGGCGTTCTGTTATTTTCTTTGTTAGGCCTGTCCTGTAGTAGGTGACTTCTGGGAACTCTTCTGGCTCTATCAATCTGTTTCTTCACTTCCGCAGGTGGGTATTGTAGTTGTAAGAATGCTTGATAGAGATCTTGTAGGTGTTTGTCTCTGTGTGAGGGGTTGGAGCAAATGCGGTTGTATCGCAGAGCTTGGCTGTAGACGATGGATCGTGTGGTGTGGTCAGGGTGAAAGGTGGAGGCATGTAGGTAGGAATAGCGGTCAGTAGGTTTCCGGTATAGGGTGGTGTTTATGTGACCATAGTTTATTAGCACTGTAGTGTCCAGGAAGTGGATCTCTTGTGTGGACTGGACCAGGCTGAGGTTGATGGTGGGATGGAAATTGTTGAAATCATGGTGGAATTCCTCAAGGGCTTCTTTTCCATGGGTCCAGATGATGAAGATGTCATCAATATAGCGCAAGTAGAGTAGGGGCGTTAGGGGACGAGAGCTGAGGAAGCGTTGTTCTAAATCAGCCATAAAAATGTTGGCATACTGTGGGGCCATGCGGGTACCCATAGCAGTGCTGCTGATCTGAAGGTATACATTGTCCCCAAATATAAAATAGTTATGGGTAAGGACAAAGTCACAAAGTTCAGCCACCAGCCATTACCCTATGATCCCACTGAGAGTTACCAAAAGCAACTACAGCATTTGCTCAAGAAACTTCCTGAAAAAGCACAAGATCAAATCCGCACAGACACACCCCTGGAACCCCGACCTGGGATATTCTATCTAATACCCAAGATCCATAAACCTGGAAATCCTGGGCGCCCCATCATCTCAGGCATCGGCACCCTGACAGCAGGATTGTCTGGCTATGTAGACTCCCTCCTCAGGCCCTATGCTACCAGCACTCCCAGCTACCTTCGAGACACCACTGACTTCCTGAGGAAACTACAATCCATCGGTGATCTTCCTGATAACACCATCCTGGCCACTATGGATGTAGAAGCCCTCTACACCAACATTCCACACAAAGATGGACTACAAGCCGTCAAGAACACTATCCCCGATAATGTCACGGCTAACCTGGTGGCTGAACCCTGGGGGCGTGAGAAAACCTGGATTTGTGCTGGAAATGGCCCACCTTGATTTTCATACACATTGTAAGGAGAGTGGTCACTTTGGATAAGCTATTACCAGCAGAAGAGTGAGTTTGTGTGTGTGGTTTTTGGAGGGGGGGTGTGTGTGAGAAAACCTGGATTTGTGCTGGAAATGGCCCACCTTGATTATCATACACATTATAAAGAGAGTCGTCACTTTGGATGGGCTATTACCAGCAGGAGAGTGAGTTTGTGTGGGGGGGAGCGGAGGGTGAGAAAACATGGATTTGTGCTGGAAATGGCCCAACTTGATTATTATACACATTGTAAGGAGAGTGATCACTTTAGATAAGCTATTACCAGCAGGAGAGTGGGGTGGGAGGAGGTATTGTTTCATGGTCTCTGTGTATATAATGTCTTCTGCAGTTTCCACAGTATGCATCCGATGAAGTGAGCTATAGCTCACGAAAGCTTATGCTCAAATAAATTGGTTAGTCTCTAAGGTGCCACAAGTACTCCTTTTCACTTTGAACTGTGTTCATGGTGACCCAATGAATATTATCTTGGGGACCCAAAGGCTTCAGAAATTCTTAAACCAGAAGATTTAATTTTCTTCCATACATTATTTTGAAAGAAAGAGCTGGGGCCAAAGGCAGGAGCTGGCTCCTTGCAGCTGTCCCAGCCTAGGATTGCCCAGCATGTCAAAGGCTGTGTTCTCTGTTCACCCACAGCTCATTTGCAGCCTATCTTGGAATTTCCATGGAGAGAGTTACCATAAGAAGTGCCCAACATCCTCCAGAAAAGAGAGAGCATCATCAGGTATTGCCGGCAGGGGGCTAGTTGTTCTCTAAATATAATTTTCTGCCAGAAGTGTGGCTAGAATCTGAGGTTGGAGGATACAAGGAGCAAGTGTTAGTTTGTTATTATCTCTATGCAGGAGAGATTCTTAGTGACCCAAGACCACTGAACAAAATGATACAAATTATGTGCATTGGTGCTACTAAAACTTCTACAAGTTATTGAATATCACTAGTGTTCTATCATCTCTGCTTTGTCAAGGGGGGTGTTTTTGTGGTGGTGTTCATTCTTTCTGAGGTATAAAGCAGAGGTTTTCAGGTGGCACTCTGTGGCTTGCCAGGGGTCCATGGAGCCCTTCCTTTTGGGCCACAGAATGAATTATTTGAGAACCAATTGGTAAGGGGATTAGGTTGGAAAGCTGTCCATCAGAGGATCTCTGTCTTGTAAAGTAAATGAAAACACTAGAGAACTCCTGGCATAGTCTAGAAATTGGTACTATCATTTAACAAATCCGGATTGCACAGCACATAACGGTCACCAAACCTCCTGAATGTTTTTTTCTAAGAGACAACCACAAAGTTAATAACATCAGACAGATTGACACAGAAAAACACCCCATTAGAGGCCCTGGTATAGAAATGGTCATTATTTCTTCCTGGTATGAGGAATAGAAGTGACCAGAATCCATGTTTAATGGCCAATTCTGTAATGTTCTTCTGATGATCTCTAAAATGGAAAATATGGTACTTGTATAAAGTTCAGATCCTCCGCAAAGAGCTCTTTGGCTATATAGTATTATATACTGTCAATACATTTGCTAGTAATTCATTTCAGAGAGTAATGTTTGGATGTTCAACATGTACCAAGTCAACTTGGGAGGAGAGGATGGAGGGAAAGATTTCTATGCAGAACTTAAATTAGAAGGAAGAAATTTTGCAAACAGTTCAGACTATGTTTACACATCAAAACCTATTTCATCAGGAATTCCCCTTATGACTTTTGGCTTTAACTAGTTTGGCCTGTTCATAATTTAAGCTGACACCTGAATGGTCAAGACTTCTGTGGTCCATTAGTTATCTACCTGTGAGAGAGTTAGGTAATGAGTATTCTTAACCTCCAGTCAATTCCACTACATTGACTTTTGTCAACAGGTCTTTGAGGTCACTATCCATTATTTTGTCTGCAATTTGTTTACAGATCAAAACCTCTAAAACATTTATGTAACCTGAGACCAGTGGCCCTTAGGGGAAAAGATCTGACTCTTGAGATCCACCAGATTCACTATGAGTCACTGACCTCTAAGAAGTTTGTCCTAACATGTAAACACATCAGAGTGACATTAGCCATATATTTTCAAGGTACAGAGTTGAGCGGTCCCATTGTATGCATTCTAATGGTGCTTTGAGCTTCGAAGTTCTTTGAAGTAATATGAACTATACAACATGCCAGATCAGTGTATTATCAGACTCCAGTAATATAAAGAGTAAAGTGGAGCCCTAAAGGTAATTCTGTGTTGTGCTAATTTGCCCTACAACGTAATGGGAAATGCTACATGTTCTGCCTGTAGAAATGTAGGGCTGGAAGGGACCACAAGAAGTTATCAGGTCCAGCTCCCTGTGCTGAAGCAGGGCCAAGTAAACCTAGACCATCCCTGACAGAAGTTTGCCCAACCTGTTCTTAAAAACTTCCAGTGATTAGGATTCCACAGCCTTCCAGGGAAGTCTATTCCAGTGCTTATCTGAACTTATAGATAGAAAGTTTTTCCTAATATCTAAACTAAATCTCCCTTGCAGCAGATTAAGCCCATTATTTCTTGTCCTACCTTCAGTGAATATTGGGAATAATTGATCCCAGTCCTCTTTATAACAGCCCTTAACATATTTGAAGACAATTAGCAGCTGAGGCCTCACCCATACCAAGTAGAATGGGACATTTACCTCCTGTGTCTTACATACAGCACTCCTGTTAATACAACCCAGAATGATATTAGCCTTTTTTGCAACTGCTTATACTGCTCTCTGGTCAGTTGGTTTATATTCATTTGAGGCTTTGAAAGCATAAAACCAAGCTAAGTGGCCAGATTCCTTAGCCTGGGTGAGCTATGTTCAGCTTACAACCCTGAGGAGGGAAGAGGCAAAGATGGCTTTAGGGCACCTTTATGTTCTTCTGATACTGGGGACAGCCAGGCACCATACTATCCAAAGCCCCAAGGGACAATTCCCACAGAGGAGATTGACACAGAATAGGGAAGTCCTGGCCATATGCCTTTCCTCCCAGGAACATCCCCTGGGCTGGAGGCTAAACAGTGGGTAGACAGTGATCTGCTACATTCTCTGCTGATATGGACTCCTCTTCTACACCTTTGAGGGCCACACATCCCATTGGGATGGTTCCTCTGCACTGCCAGAGCATTGCAAAGCAGCTGTGGTGGGGCCAAGAATCTGCCTCACAGTATTAAAAAAGATATGTGTATATATATATATATATTGTCACCTCCCTGTAGCACGTTTTGTTTTCAGTTCCATGTCACTGGAACTGGTACTTTTAAAGATTTCTGCCATATTGTGGGCTGATTCTGCAGATTCCAGCTTAGGAGGCAGGATGGGGAAAGTTTGCAGCACCTAGTGTTGCTGAGGGGATTCTGAGTGGAGGTATAGGCAGCTGAGGACAGACTGTCTTAACTTAGGCAGTTTCTCACCAGTGCCAAAATTATTCTGGGGGCCATTTCAAAAAATCCAAAAGGTGAGAAACATAAGGGATCTGAGAGAATCACTCTGCCAGGCTGTGAATTCTGTGCTGTTCCCCATGAAGGTGAAGTACAGAATCTCACCCTAGGAATGTTTGTTTATATATATGTTCAATATTAAGAGGATGGTGATCAGTTGTTCTCCATGTCTGCTGAATGTAGGATGAGAAGTAATTGGCTTAACGTGCAGCAAGGGACACTTAGGTTAGATATTAGGAAAAACTTTCTTACTATAAGTATAGTTAAGCACTGGTATAGGCTTCTGAGAGAGTTGTGGAATCCCCATCATTTAAGGTTTTTAAGAACAGGTTGGACAAACACCTGTCAGGACCATAGGCGCCTACTCCATTGGTGATCCAGGGCTGGAGCACCCACAGGGAAAAATTATTGGGTGCTCTGCACCCACCGGCACCAAGCTCCCCTCACCCCCCACCCCACCCCTTCTTCCCCTGAGAGCGCCACGTCTGCGCTCCTCCGTCTACCTCTCAGCATTTTCTGCCCAGCCGCTGCCAAACACCTGTTTGGCGGTGTTAGCATGCTCTGGGCGGGGAGGAGTGGGAACAGGGCACACACAGGGGAAGAAGCAGGGCTGGGGTGTGGATTTGGGGAAGGAGTTGGAATATTGGCAGCGAGGGGGCAGAGTTGGGGCGGGGACTTTGGGGAAGGGGCTGGAATGGGGGCACGGAAGCGGTAGGAGGGGGTGGGGCGGGTCCTCATGGAAGGGGTGGAATGGGGGCGAGGCCGGGGGCAGAGGAGGGGTCGAGCACCCACGGGAAACAGGGGAAGTCAGTGCCTAGGGTCAGGGCTGGTCTAGGTATACTTGGTCCTCCCTCAGTGCCAGGGGATAAACTAGATGACCCCTTAAGTAGATATCCCTTCCAGTCCTACATTCCTATGATTCTATATTTTTTTTAACAGAACTGTGTCCCTTTAGCATAGCCTTCTACAAAACCTAAGGCAATGGAGACCAGATTGTATGCCAGTTTGGAAATGTTTTAGCAGTTTACACTGTTTAAAAATAAAACCAATCATTTGCAGTCAGGCCAACATTTGAAAGCTATAAATCAAGAAATTTGGGGAAAACATCTTTTAACTCTATCAAAAACTCGGCATTTCAGTCAGCCAGAGTGGAAAATGTATAGATGTTTTGCTAAATAAATTAGAGACTCTCTCACCTTAAGAGGGATTATCGGCATTTATGCTTTATGGCCAATTGTACATTGAGGCATGTCTCTCCTGTTCTTTGCCACAGGATTTGCTGTAAATGAAGACATCTCACCTGACTTTGTTATTTAAATGATGCATGGTTGATATTCTCCTTTTTAAAATGGGGTGTGCATCTGGGTGGTTAGGGGTTGTGCTTTGTTAACAGCAGGGAGAGATGATGCAAAAACGTGAGGTTGTGGTTTAAGAGAGCAAGCTTTGGTTTCTATCTATTCTGTTCCTTCATAATTTCAAGGGCATTAAAAACACTGAAGCACTATTGGAAGCTGTTGTGCTCCACTTTAAGGTATCCACTTAGGCAAATATTTCAAACTTGGCCACCCAATATTAGGTACCTCAATCCATTTTTAGGCACCTACATAAAAATGGTCTAATTTTTCAGAGGTGAGAGCACCCTTATTTGAAATCAGCTGAAGTCCTGGTGCTCAGCATGTCTGACAATCAGGCATTTATGTAGGTGCCATGTGCGTGCGCATTTAGGTACCTATCTTCAAAAACATTTTAAAAGTTTGGCCTTAGCTTATCCACACAATTATCTCTCCAGCATGTCAACCTCAGCACTGCTAACAGATCCACATGCTATAGAGCAAGTTCCTGTGGAAAATTACAGAACAAGAAAGGAAGGACCCTCTCTGTTTTTGACAATGTGAGATAATTCACACTCTGATTTTATTCTATCAGCACTGAGATGCCATAAAATAATGAACAGTGACTAAAGTCCATGAAATCATATTCTAAAACAATATGATCCCTTTTATGTGTTCTTCTGTTATACATTTGCAAATGCATAAAACAATTAAATCAAGAAAAAAAAGCCTCCCAAACACTTAATATCTGACAAACAGACCTAGAATCTTTTAATATATGTGTTGTCTCTTAACATAGACAACACATAATAGAAGAACATTCTGCCACACAGAGAGAAGATGTTGCCCTTCATGCATTTAATGTACAGCATACTTCCCAGCCCGCTAATCAAGCTCTACATGAAAACACATCATCATGAGGGCAAATCACTTACTTGAGAAAGTTGCTGAAGCTATTTAAATAGTGCCAGACTACAGTCTGTCTGGGTCTGATCCTGTACCCAACTGAAGTCAGGGCCCTTAGATGGAAAGCTGGAGAGAGAGAACAGAGAGACAGACAGAACAGGGTTGTCTGGGAAAGTATTTGAGCTCTGTTGCATGGTCTGCATGAGTCTGCAGGATGCAGGTAATCTACGGAATTTCAAAGATGCTTAGCTGAGCATTCTTTAGGACCCACCCAACAAATTCATGAAGCTTCTATGAACCTAATATACTTTACAGTTTGTGGCACTTCCTATAATACAGGGAAGGCTATGTATAAAGAGAAACACCAGATTACACAGGCATTTAATCACACTTCGCTATATTAGACTCAAAGTATTAAAAGATATTGATGAATAACATTAGGCACATTTATTTAACTGATTTCATTGTAACTGGGGTGGAAAATGATTAATGTTATCCAAACTTTAGAAGGTTATGCCTATTGCCCTTATATACTGTACCTTAGCTTGTTTGGTAAGCCTGAGGAAGCCAGTGGGCACAGAGTTAGAAGGGAGAAGAGCAAGAGAGAATGTGTTGATCATGAATGCTAGACCAGAAAATCACATGTAAGGCTGAAACAGCAGTGGACCCAACATTGGTATTTGGACAGAAGAGCTAAGCCTTCCCTTCAGACAGCTGAAGAACAGTTCAGGTGATGGCCAAGTTTTTGTTTCATACTTGACAGACTCAGTCTCCTTTCCAAAAGAGGTTCAGACTCTTTCCAGAGCGAAGAAAAGTGATTTTTATGTTGCCTTCTCCTTTTCTGGGCCTCACTCAATCCCTGGATACTCTGCTATATTAAATTCAGATAGTCACTGTTGAAATTCAAAAAGCAGTAGTTGAAGCTGGCTTTTGTGAGGTTGCTGGTTTTCCCACTGTCCTGAGTGAAAGGAACATGGCCCCAACAGATAATAAGGACAGGAAGCTAGTCTTTTTAACTATAATGGAGACCCCAGCTTCCCTGCATTGTCTCAGTGAGGCCTTCAGGAACAGCCAATGCAGAAGAAAGTGTGTCTTGAAGAGCAGTAGAAATATCAAGAGATGATTTCGACATGGACTTCTCATGACTCTCCTTTTTGTGAGACAATGTACCAGTTTATTCCACCCAGCTGCCTTTGATATAATATTGCATCACTGCTAGATTTTAGTATTATAATATTTGCATTCATCTACCTACCTCTCTATCAATCCAGGTATTTACGTGGTTCACAACACCATAGCAAAAGTCTACAATCAGAGGAACATACTTTCTCTGTATAAAGTGTAAGTAGCAACATCCAGAAGAGATTGTCCATCTGTAATGCAGAGTATCAAAACATAAAACAAAGCGAAACAATACAGACTATAATCATATTCTGTGATATTATAAACAATGAAACCTGTATTAAAGACAACCTCCTATCTTAAATGGCCATTTTAAAGTACTCTATGGTTGCCTTTGTAATTTTGCTTGACCTTCAGTTAAAGACTGTCTGTACTCAGCAACCAATTTTCGTTGGTCCCTTGGGTGGTTGCTTAAGACAGCTTTTCCTGTATATAACATTCCCCTAACAAGGGAGAGTAAATTCAAGTTTGTCAACATTTACTGCTAGAGACAAATGTCAGGACTGAGGACTTGTTTAAGTGAATCATTAGCAGCCATCCATCCATATCACCACAGCCAGTCTGTTTCTGTGATTGTATGTCTCCTTCAAAGACTCTTGCCTCTTGGCAAATGCATACAGTGTATATTGTATGAATGGCTGCTTATCCTAAAATTTGTCCCCCAAATTAGTGTGAGCTTAATGCTGACAAATGTGGATTTTCCTGTTATGCTTTCCTTACCCAAAGAATAAAACATAGTATTTCATTCAAGATTACTTTTAGTTCAGATTAAAGAAAAAACAACGAATGAGAAGGAACAAATATAAAACAATAGTGTCAGTCTCCATGGTTCATAAATCATGAGTCAGCCCCCAAAACATCATGAGACTGGTTAAAAATCATGAGATTTAAAAATAATAAATGCTGGGTTATTTTTATTTGCCTTCTGTGTTTTGAGCCTTTACGTTTTCAAGCTTTCCTCTGCGACCAGGAGGACTAGAAATGTCCTTTAAAAAAAATATGAAAGCTGAGATTCTCATGTAAAACAATAAAATAAACCAAGAACTGTTATGCTGGGGGTTGGGTGAAACCTTATCGAAGCTGTTGTTCAATAGCTATCCTATAGCCAGGATAAATGTAAGACGCAGTGAAAGTCCTTTTTGGAATAAGATAGCTGAAACAATAGGAACCACCTCCCATAACACAGGTCGGGGATGCCAGCCAGAAACTGGCTCCTCAGAAGCAGAGCTATGTGGACAGAGTTGTTTCACGGCAGGCTGAAGGCAAGTGCAGAGGGCTGGATGTTGCTTCGGAGGAAGAGTCTGTGTGCGCGTGTGAGCAGACACAGCCCAAGAGAAACACCACTGAAGCAGAAAGTCAAGGACAGCCAGAGAAGCACTTGTGGTGTGACTTTGATGGAAAGATAAGAGAGAGTGACTGTGAGGGAAGCTAAGAGAGAAAGGTTTTTGCATAGAGTGCTGTCAAGACAAAAAGTCTTAGAATATTGAGCAAGGAAACTGTCTGCTGCTGCTGTTGAATTCCTACTGTTCAGGGAAACAGGACTCTACATTCTTTGCACCTAAGAAATACCTGACTTCATCAGCAATTTCTCCTCCTAATAGAAACAACCCTCAAGTCCCTGAATATTGGTAATAATACTTTGCATTCATTTAGTGCTTTTAGTGCATTTCAAAGCACTTTATACAGATGGATAAGTACTATTATCTCCATTTTGCAGATGGGGAAACAGTAATAACATAATTCCATGTGTTTGGGCCTTAATAAAAATGCAAAATATAATGAGATTCAGGATAAAACCCGGAGAGATGGCCACACTGACAAACTTTCCATCAGCAAGAAAGCAGAGTGTGTCTCTTGCTCTGTAAGTTCCTTCATTTTCTTAGCCTGTTCCCCCCCCAGAAGACCAGCAAGTAGACTTTTTACATGTAGAAGTACAGAATCCGCAAAACAGCTGCCTACTCGCTACTCCACATTTTCCTCCACTGTTCAGAGAAGACTGCAAACTGCAGAGACTGCTCCAGCCATAGGCACTGGCACATAGTGGGTTTCTTTTGTGCTGGAGAATCCTCTGCGGTGAAGAAAAAAAATGTCATTGCACCTTGCATTGCTGACAGCATATCAGATTGTTTCTCCTCTTCTACTACAAGGGAAAACTATCCTTGAAATACCAAGTAGTAAAGTGAATGAATGAGAAGAATTGTGCAGCCGTGTCTGCACAAGTATAGATTTTGCTAACCATCACATTTGAGGGGCTGTACATTAAAGTGGTTTTAAAAAAAAAAGACCTAAATTTCTAATCTTTGCAGTGACAGCAAACCTGTTTCTTTCCATTTTTTTTCTTCTTTATTGAGATCATTTCCTATCTTTATGAAGAAGGTTAGATGAGCAATGAACAAGATCTCAATAGTAAAATTGTATTCCCTGTTGGTGAGGTTAAATTTCATTTAAAGGGTGGGGACAGCAAAGCAGGGTCTCAAAGGTTCAAGAATGCAGTTATTCATTTCAGTGGCAAAAAATACTTTCCTTTTCAATCAGGTTGTTACATTTAATTCATTGATCAAAACAATTAGCCAGATCCTCAGCTGGTGGAAACCAACTGAGTGCCATTGACTTCAATGAAACTATACCCGGTCATGCCAGCTGACTGTCTGCTCAAAGATTTGTAGCAGCTGAACTTCTATTATGAACAACTGAGCTGATTGAGAGGACATGTACATTTATCCAGTCCCATGGGTAAGCTGGGGTAACACAGGAGTTAAACAGCAAAAAAAAAAAAAAAAAAAAAAAAAGACAGAAAGCAAATGAGAGTCAAGAAAAGAAAAGTAAAGAAAAGAAAAGAAGACATAGAATACAGACTGAAGAATTTATGTCTATATACATAAATATAAAATCTTTCTTGGCTGAAAAGCCATACTCTGAACTCTTCACTTATTTATGGCATCTTATTTAAATAACCTTAGCGAAAGGTCAAGGCAACATCATAGAATCATAGAATCATAGAATATCAGGGTTGGAAGGGACCTCAGGAGGTCATCTAGTCCAACCCCCAGCTCAAAGCAGGACCAATCCCACATCATCTGAATCTTCGTTTGTGTTCCCGTATTTTGTTTCCTTCAATGATTGTTCACCTAAAGCCTACAAAGTGTCTTCGAGACTACAGGGGTAAGATAGAAAGAGAAAAGGTGAGATTGGTAGTGAACCTGTTTTGTGCATACTACAAAAATTCGCACCTGATATTATAGAGACTTGTGTCTTTTTGTAAATTAGTGGGAGAAACACTTCTTACACAGACAACAGCCAGTTGGCTTTAACATGGGATTTGCTCAAGTTTTATGACTCTACTCCAGTGCTCTGCATGCTATTAATAAAATAGAATTGAATCCTCATTTTTGGATCTAGAGTCTTCTGAGTGACTCCCCCATTTAGTCCCATGGGATAAGAATCATGATTTTCTGAGGAATATTTTTATTTTTCTCATTGTAGAAAGTTGGCAAGCTTACTGTACATGCTAGCTGGCAAGCCAATAAGAGTATGAACCAATAAAATCTTTTGGACAGTTTCAAATATATGTATGGAAAGGTAAAGAAAACAATTACTTTCTGAATACTTGTGCCAATAAAACCCTTTTCATATGACCTCACCTTTGAATGACGAGAGATTATTTCATTCTATTGCTGGATGATTTAAACCCAGTGACAAAATAATTTCATATACATTTATTTATAAATGACCCCTCAAGGGCTTGAGACTCATTCACGTAAGAGACTGCATCTCTCCCCGTGTTAAACTGTGGTAGCGCAGATCTGTGAAACTCTTGAGGTAAAGTACACAAGGCAGTAGGAAGCCGAGAGCACCTTGCCTTTCCTTCATACCAGGGAATTCCAGACTGTGAAATGAAGGATGGGGATCTTGGGGGCCAAAGCTCTTCCACATACTTCTTGAGTCAGCTTGAAAGTTACGTAAATCTCTGTGTCTCCATTTCACACATCTATAAATAGGTAGAATAATACTTACACATTTCACTAGGAAGGTCGGGAGGCTTAGTTCATTAAAAAGAAAAGGAGTACTTGTGGCACCTTAGAGACTAACCAATTTATTTGAGCATAAGCTTTCGTGAGCTACAGCTCACTTCATCGGATGCATTCAGTGGATGAATGCATCCGTTGAAGTGAGCTGTAGCTCACAAAAGCTTATGCTCAAATAAATTGGTTAGTCTCTAAGGTGCCACAAATACTCCTTTTCTTTTTGCGAATACAGACTATCACAGCTGCTACTCTAAAACCTGTCATTAGTTCATTAAGGTATGTAAAATGTGTTGGGGTCCTCAGATGGAAATCTCGGTGCAAATGGAAAATATATTTCATAAGTCTTATTACTTATTTATTAGTGTGAATTAGGGTCAGGCAGAGCAACTCTCAGCTGCCTCTGAATGTACCATTACAAAATAAATGCTTAGATTATTCATATCTCAGATGTGAAACTTAGATGCTCTCCAATGAAAGAGATTTCAAGACTGATTATTTACATTACTACAGCCACAATCATTATTGTCACAATATTTAATCCGTAACTCAAGATATCATTACTATAGTTCAGGGCTATGGTTGCTACCTCTTAAGATTGTGACCAGATCCAAAGACATGTGGGGGGTTGGAGGGAGGGGAGGGGGAGGTGGAAAGGGCTTGAGAGGGGTATCATGTTCCCTCTGCAGTCTCATTGCTAATTATCTAGGGATAACCTGATCCTTCTAGAAATACTGGCTGTGCAGAGGGAAGGCATGAAATAAAAGAACACAGGAGACCCCTGATCTATTAGTCTCTTTCTGGGCTTGCTACAGAAATACAGTATTTGGAGATGATACAGTTTGTAGAAAAAATTACTTAGGAAAAACAAACTCTTTTTGCACAAAGCACCAATTTTCCCTTAAAAAAACCCCTATCCTTGTTTACAGTAATGGTCCCCAATCACTGTAGTAGGACTATAACTCTGATTTCCAGTTTACAGTTTCAAAACATTAATATAGAATACACTAAGGCACTTATTTTCAGACTTGGATGACTAAAATTAAATACCTACATATTTAAGCACTTAAATAAGAATTTTAATGATGCTGAGAGCCAGCAGCTTCCACTAAGTCAATAGAGAGATGATGGTATCAACACCTTTGAAAATTAGGCCATCTACATCAGTGCTTAAATATGGATTCAGATGCCTAATTTTTGGCAACTAAGTTGGAAACATTTCGTCTACAATCTTGATTGTCTAAACCTTTATTATCTGAAATTCCCTATGATCTGAAACCTGATGTTGTCTCCAAATTCCTGTGAGTTATACTGAAAATTACTCCAATGTATTCAATATCTCCTGAGGTATTAGGCTAATACCTGTACTGTACTGCAGGATGTTTCATTAAGGTTAATGTATTTTAGCATTTTTCATATTACTGTGTATGTAGGTGTAAGATGCAAATGAACTAGGATCTAAACCAACCCCCCTCTTTACCCATATCACAACAGAGCCATTTATACAAAAGAGGGGTTTTTTTTTAGTATGTCTCAGTTTGAATCCTTTGAAGTGTCTCAGGAATCTTCCAGAAGATTACAATAGAAGAAAGTCAGGGGAAGAGCATGTTTTTACTTTAACAAGACTTCTTTGCAATTTTATTCTACCGCAAAGCTTTTCTTAGCTGTCTACTTAAGGCAAATTTTACAAGCAGTTCCATCTGAGGTCTTGTCTACAAAAAACTTGCACCAGTTTAATTGAACCAGTTTAGCTAGGGCTGGTCTACACACAAACTTACACCAAAATATATTACATGGTTATAATTCACAAAAAGAGTGTGGTCACATTTACAATGGAATAAAATTCCTATTTTGATTTAACCTGACTAATTTCTTTACAGGCTTAAGCAAAATTGAATGAGACACTTTTATTTCTAAATAGGAGTGTCCACACACAAACTCGCATCAAAATAATGAAGATGTGAATTAAAACCCAATATAGTTAGGTGCAAGTTTGTGTGCAGATAAGACCTCAAACCAGTGCAAACCCCATGTGGACACTCTTTTTTTCAGTTTAAGAGTGACTTATTTCAGTTTAGCTTAAACCTGTTCCTACCTGATTTAAGCTAAACTCAAATAAGCCTGGTTTAAACTGAAATAAAGTGTCCACACACGACCTTTGCACCAGTCTAACTAAATTGATTTAAATCACATCTTAAGTTAACACACTTGGCTGTGTGTGAACAAACCCTAAGAAACAGACACAAAAAGGTAAGGATGTGCTGAAAGGCACAGAGGAAGGAATAACTTGGAGGAAGGGGTTATTTTTATTATTGTTGTTGTAATCTGGTCATTTCTTGGGGCAGAAGAGCTAACTCTAGGAGGGACTTCAATGATGGTAGCTTGGCAAATGGGGAATGCATTCTATGCATGGGTGGTACCATCTTAGCAACACCATATTAAAGGCTGCAGACAAGGAGGAAACACCCCCTCACTTGAAATTCACATTCCCCTCTTTGTGATATATTACCATTGCCCTGACAACCAGTAAGTTCTTTGTTGATTGATTGAGTTGTATATTCTAGGAAATACAGATAAAACCTATCAAATGTAGCCCTCCTACATATAGGTCAGGAAAGCAACATTTAGAAGTACAGTAAAGAGTTTACTCAGTGCAAGAGAACGAGACACAGCACAATCTGGCAGTTGTATTGCCACCCCCTCTCCATGCTGCCAAATGGAACTTTGTTCAAGTTCCAATACACAGCATGAGTGATGTGCGACAGGCAAAATGACTAGACCTGATTCTAGGGTCCACAGACACAAACAAAATGTACTTGAGGAGGACAGTACTGAAAGTGAAAAGATACACAGTCCTAACTGGACCCCTGACCTGAACTTTGTTTTTCTATAGGGCAGCTGTTTGGAGAGAAGAACACATTTGACTGTGACATAGTGATCCAAGAATTCTTACATGAGGGGTCCTCTATGTTGTAAATGAAAGCAAAACACACAAAAAAAGATTTGTGCAGCATCACAAACAGTTCTACTCCTATCTATACAAATGGGCTGTGTGTGAGGAATTAGTCAGGACTTGAGGAAGATGGAATCATGCTCCTTCTCACCCCCTGCATGACGACTGGACCATACTACCTCTCTCGCACAAGTTTAAACTACTAGGGATCACTTCACTCATCACTAAAACACAGCAACCCCTGTGATGACACATAGCTGCTTTGAACAGGGTCCAGCAACAATACACAACATTTGCCAGGATTACAATGAAGGAGAGGGTGGTATCCAACTGAAATTACAGTGCAAGTTTAGGTAGGTAGAATAATGCATTTACCCAAACAGGAATTTGCTAGGAGTCTAGGGACAACAGGTGTCAGGGTTTTGATTTTGTTTCTCATCTAAAAGACAGCACCTCTACAGCAAAGGGCTCCATTACATCACACTGTTAGGGCTTTGGTTCAGTACTGGCTTGGAAGGAATGCCACCTACTGGATCACCAGCATCACTTCTTACAGGACCTAGTTGTTCTTTAGAGGTTTCCCTTCCAAGAACTGATGCTGCTCAGATTGTGAGATTTACCCTGTTATGGCTGTTTACTGTAGGTGGACTTTTATTTATATATTTTCTTAAGGATAGATAAACCCTCTTTACAGTATGTTGGCTTACAGGGCTTCCCAGATGTGTGGTCAGTCCTTCCATTACATCTAATGGACATATTTGTTTGATGAATTGGTTCTGAGGAGAAAAAAAGCCAAAATGGCTCCTTCAAGAAATGCCTGTCCTGGCAACTCCCCATTGTCCAGCTTGTCAGGTTCCAAAGGGGAAGTTAAGTCTTTCGAGGCGGTATATGTCTCATTTCCAGTGTGGGCTAGGAAAATTATATTTACTTCCTCTTCTTTATTATTTGTATTACAGTAGCATCTAGAGACCCCATCCAAGATTGGGGTCCCATTGTGCCAAGCACTGTGCAGGCAGCTAGTAATAAAGAGTCCCTGCCCCCAAAGAGTTTGCAGTCTAAGCAGACCAGACACACATAGTGTAGGAAGCCAATCTTGGAACCATCTTCATTAGCGACAATATAAAAATACTGCTGCTATTTCAAAACACCTAATTTTCATCAAAAGTGGGCACTGTCCATTTTTCCATATGTGGTCATGTATACATTTTTGCCTTCTTCTTTTGATTTCACAGAGCCCTTTTCTCAAAGTAGCAGAGTGAGTCAATCCAATTGTATAGCCCAGAAAGCCCAGTTTCCCTCAAGAACCTGGTGAGATGGACTGTGAAGAGTCGATTGACATGATTAGGAAGCGCCATGTTCCCCAAACAAACATCCTAGCTCAGACGTGTACAAACATCCTAGCTCAGACGTGTACAAACATCCTAGCTCAGACATCAGTATGTCTCATTTAAGAAACCAAAGGGAAGGAAAAATACATCTGAATTCCTGAAAAGTCCTAAAAAGTCATCCACAAGCTGTCACTGTGGTAACCGTCAAAGACAACAGACTAAACAGGACTCAAATGCACAAATTCATGTAGCTATGAATAATATAAATATGAGATTGGAAGCTGATACAAGCACTGCAATATCTGTAAGTTCTGAAGAGACACCTGAGAACAAAATTGCTGTTGTAACTCCAAAAGAAACTGATGTATTGTAGTAAAACTAAAATCAAAAGGAGATAAAGGTTCCAAGATGACTGGAGGGCAATGTAAAGGTCACGGGTATTTTGTTGGTACCCTTAATTGTTACAGAAGGAAATGGTCCTTCACTAATTGGCAGAAATTAGCTTAATAATAAAAAGCTGGATTGGAAGAACATAGACCACATGTTAAATCTGGTGGCAAAGTTTTGGGGTTTTTTAAGTCTGATTTTGATATAGACCTGAGTTTAGTGAAAGGCATAAAAGCAAAACTCCACGTGTGAAATCCTGGCCCCAGTGAGGTAAATGGCAAAACTTTCAATTGGGCCAACATTTCACCCATGTAGTTAAAACCTTAAGTGTCTTAAAGCTAGTACTGTGCCTTGCAAGCAACTATAGTAGGGCACCTAGAATTGTAACTGCGGGGAATAATTTCACCTGCAGAGTTCAGCGAATGAGCTGCATCAGTTTGAGTTCCAAAACCTGGTGAAATGCAAGGCTTTGTGAGCTGGAGTAGTATCCATTTCCAAAACCATTACAGTTACTCACAGATTTGGTAGGAGGAGTGAAGTTTACACAACTTAACTTATCTCAGCCATGTCAAAACGTGGCAATAGAGCCAGATTCTAAACCATCTCTGACATGAATATGTGTTACCTTTCTACATAACTACAGTGCATCATCTTATGGTATTAGCTAACCAAGACCATATGCCCCTCATTTTTAAAGGACACTGCTACATTTGTACCTCCAGATGTACCCGGTGCATCCCACATTAGCATAAAATACAGGTATTTGCATGCCCAATTTGCACAGCTAAAGTTATGTATTTCCATGCACTGTTAGTTACTTGGTCTGTGTGTTTTAATGCAAGACTTTTTGCGGGTGCAATGCTATATGTTCATTTTTAGTAACCAGGGTAATGATGAGAACTGGTTGAACAATGAAAAACTAGTGTTCTGAAAAATACAAATGTTTGAAATTGTCTTTGTTTTTCAAAATGTTGAAAACTGACTCATTTTTCATTGGGGGCAAATTTTGTGATTCTTTTTCTTCAAATTTTAATTAACTTCAAAAGCATTATTGAAACATACCAAAAATGGTACACAGTTCTTCCGAAAAGAGAAGGATTTCAACAATGTTGACAATTTTTCACAAAAAAATCATTTTTTTTTCCAACTTTGTATTCAGAAATGTTCACCAGCTCTAGTAATACTTTCAGTCAGGACTGACCTGTGCCATATATTTACTCTGTGTCACAGTACTATTCCCCAGTGCCATCTGGTGCCCTAGCAGATAAGATTTTAATCCCTATGTTTTCTAAATTGAAATATGAACAAGATGCTCGGACATCACAATGATGAGCATGATATAAATGCAGAAAGAGTGAGCATTATTCTTCTGCATTGCATGTTTCTGTATACATTTCACCATTACACAGTAATAAATCTCTATCCATGCAGCCCCAATGAGACCCATCTTTCCTGTTGTTTCAGCTAATTAAAACAATCATTACACCTTTCCTTAGAATGATGTTGGATTAAACAATTAGCTAATTCAGGTGATCCGACAGGTTAAGTAACTCAGTCTGGCTGAAAGAAAAAACATTCCTTGTCTGTTTTCAGCGTAGCAGTCATATTAGTCTGTATCCGCAAAAAGAACAGGAGTACTTTTGGCACCTTAGAAACTAACAAATTTATTAGAGCATAAGCTTTCGTGGGTTACAGCCCACTTCATCGGATGCATAGAATGGAACATATAGTAAGAAGATAGATAGATAGATAGATAGATAGATAGAACATAAAAAGGTGGAAGTTGCCATACCAACTCTAAGAGGCTAATTAATTAAGATGAGCTATTATCAGCAGGAGAAAAAAAATCTTTTGTAGTGATAATCAAGATGGCCCATTTCAGACATTTGACAAGAAGGTGTGAGGGATAGAGACAGGGGATAGAGGTCTGGAATAGAGACTGGGAGTGGCTGGGTCATTACACAAATTGAATCTATTTCCCCATGTTAAGTATCCTCACACCTTCTTGCTAACTGTCTGAAATGGGCCATCTTGATTATCACTACAAAAGCTTTTTTTCTCCTGCTGATAATAGCTCATTTTAATTAATTAGCCTCTTAGAGTTAATATGGCAACTTCCACCTTTTCATATTCTCTGAATGTATATATATCTTCTTACCATATGTTCCATTCTATGCATCTGATGAAGTGGACTGTAGCCCACGAAAGCTTATCCTCAAATAAATTTGTTAGTCTCTAAGGTGCCACAAGTACTCCTATTCCTTGTCTGTTGTATCAGCTGGCATGGACAGATTTCCCATTCATTGATTGAACTTCCTTACTCTTTATCTGCCTTGTCTTCTCAGTCTGAGCCATGAAAAATATCAGCACAGTTACCGGAAGTCTGTACGCTATATATAGCACTAAAATTGAGTGGTATCTTTAAACATGCATCTTTTGTCAAGGTTTACTGGAAGATGAACTACACTTTTGCCGAAACCTGAGGCACACAATTACTCCACAAGCAGTCAGGGTGAGAGAAGGGCTACAGAGGTGGGACATGGGGAAAGGAATCATTTTGACATGGATTTTTGCTCTCAGTGCCATGTGAGCACCATAGGCTTCCTCCTGTGTTTTTGTTTTGTTTTGTTGTTGTCTCTGCCTTGATGCCGTCTCCATTACAACAGTCCTCAACATGTAACCCAAGGAACTGCAGTGCTCAGCATATCTGTGACTATATAGTTCACCCTGTTTATTAGCTTACTTTTGTTCTGCCCATGCTTCTCTTCTACTAAAAGACGCACAATGGGTAGAAAACTAGAGTCTTGGTGTTTTTTTAAAAAAATCCTAATTAGGGTTTTTTCCAATTATCAGAAAGTTTTGCATCCGTTCAATAAAGTTAATAGCAAAACATCTACACACACACCCCCACCCCACCCCCACACATATATAACAGACCACACCATGGGAGTCTCTTTGGCATTTACTACACTCCTCATGTGCAACTATTATTGATGTCAGCAGGACTTCCATCCACAGGAGGGAGTGTGGAGATCCTCAGGAGAGATCCTTAGTTAATATAGGAGCAGAGAATTTTGCTCCTAGTTTGTATATCATACGTCCTCTCATGTGCCCTGATTCAGCCAGTCCAGCCAGTCCAAGAGACTAGGGTAAAAATGGAAAAAAAAAATAGAGGGAAAGAACTAAGCACATTCTTATGCAGATAGATGCTATAGAAATGTCTGTATATAAATAAAAAATAAATAAGTGAGTGGATGTATGCTGGAGAGAAACTAGAGGAGGGGGAATAAAGAAAGAGAGGGGGGAAGAAACCCCTAAGGGGAGAATCAAAACAGGAAGAAACTCAATGTCAAGAAAGGGGAGAGGCTAAAAAGATGCATTGGGGAAAAGAGTCCCAAGAGAGGAAAGACAGAAGGGGACACCCATTGCAGGGGATGAGAGGAGGCTAAGTAGTGGGGTAGTGGAGAAAAGATAAAGCAAGAGAGAGATTGGTGCAGGGCAGTAATTAGAGCAGAGAAGGATGGAAAAGAAAAGTTAGTGAGGAAAAAGAAACAAAATAATAAAATACAATTTGAGAGACAAAGAGAGAGAACAGAACCATATGCAAGGATGACACAGTGTATTAAACTTGTTTAGATGTTGTAGGAAGTGTAGTGCCAAAATATTACGTAAACTACACATTATGTTCATCTTTATATATCAGGAGACATCAGTAGCACTCAGCCTAATGAGAACATCTATGTAGTGCAAGAGTTAAAAATGATAATGTTCAGAGAACAATAGGAGAGTGCCACTCAAAAGCTGAAGTACTTGAAATGTAAGTTTCATGACGAGCAAAAGAAGAGATGTCAAACTAGCAGTCAGTTGTCAAATTTGTCTTCTTACTGCTTGATACTTAAAGAGCTTTGACAAGAGGGGAATGAACCTGATCCTCACAAATATGTTCTGTCTAACTATCTATCTGGGGAGAAATCCTGGCCCTTCTGAAATCAATGGGAGTTTTGCTGTTGATTTTAGTGGAGTCAGGATTCACCTTCGGTATTTATATGGCTAATACTGTATTACTGGCTATTGTTGGAGGGTGCAGTGTATTTGTTGGGTTGAACTTTTGTGATTGTTCCGTATGCTCATTTTACATATTGTCACATTCTAGGATGCAATCCAGACCAGTGAGGGGCTGTTTCACCCCACCTGCCCTGCAACCTTGGGTGCCTCACAATGCTTTGCTGTTGTAGCTCCCAACCTGGGCCACTCACAGACAGCCAAACAGCATGCAGATCACGCCCTGAGTATCTATGTATAGCTACAGCCCTACTTCAGCAACTCTGACCCCAGCAGCTGGTTAGCAGCACACCAGCCACACTCTGACTTACTGCAGCCTTGTTACTACCTGACCCCAAGACACCCCCAGTCCCAAATTTTCCCAAAAATATGTGGTCTGCACTGTCCAGCCCTCTCCTGGGCAGTTCAGATCTTAGAAGTCTGTTGCCCCTGTAAGGGGTCCATAGGCATCAGTTTGTGACTTAAACTGGAGTTACTCAAACAGTTCAGTTTAAACACAAGAATGAATTAGTTTTGATTAAAAACTAAAACAAGTTTATTTAACTACAAAGACATAGATTTTAAGTACGTACACATATAAGGTATTAAAGTCAGAAATGGTTACAAGAGACATAGATAAAACACTTTCTAGTACAGAGGTGGGCAAACTACGGCCCACGGGCCACATTCGACCTGCGGGACCGTCCTGCCTGGCCCCTGAGCTCCTGGCTTGGGAGGCTAGCCTCCGGGCCCTCCCCTGCTGTCTTCCCTCCCCCGCAGCCACACCACCTTGCGGGCAGTGCTCTGGGCGGCAGGGCTGTGCACTCATGTAGGGCAGCGTGGCAGCGTTTCTGGCTCTGGCCGGATGGCACGGCTACCAGACATGCTGCTCTGAGCGGCATGGTAAGGGGGCTGGGGGTTGGATAAGGGGCCGGGGGTCCCAGTTCGCAGTCAGGGAACAGGGAGCAGTTGGATAGGGCAGAGGTTCTGGGGGTGGGGGGATCAGAGGATGGGGAACAGGGGGGGTGGATAGGGCGTGGGAGTTCCAGGGGGCCTGTCAGGGGGCGGGGGTATGGATAGGGGTCGGGGCAGTCAGGGGACAGGGAGGACGGGGGGTTGGATAGGGGGTGGGGTCCTGGGGGGGCGGTTAGGGGCAGGGGGTCCTAGGAGGGGGCGATCAGGGGACAAGGAGCAGGGGATTTGGATGGATGGGGGGTTCTGAGGGAGAAAGTAGGGGGTGGGCAGTGGGAGGGGTCAGATAGGGGGTGGGGCCGGTCTGTTTGGGGAGGCAGAGCCTTCCTTACCGGGCCCTCCATACAATTTTGGAAACCCGATGTGGCCCTCAGGCCAAAAAGTTTGCCCACCCCTGTTCTAGTAGCTAACACTTAACAAACTAGACTTGGTTCAAGCTAAAATCCTTACCCCATGTTCCCAGCAACATCACTGACCAAATTTTCATGTCAGGAGCCCTCCCAAAGTCAAAAGGCTGGTTCCTTTCTCTTCTTAGGTAAAAGAGAGAGAGAGAGAGATGGATAGGGAAACATAACTTGGGGTGTTTTGCCCCTCCCTTTTATATTTCAGTCACCCTTTGGAATACATTTTCCTGAAGGTTACTCATAGATAAAGTTCCTTCCAGCTGTTAGGACGGAGACACAGAATCTCCTGGTGAAAGAGGTTCCATGTTGTTCCTTGCTAAAATGCAATCTATTCCTATCTTCCTTCGTTGGCAAAGAATACACACTTTACCTGTGATTGTCAATCAACTTTGATGACAACTGGCTAGAGGCTTGTCCTTTGTCTTTGAGAAACCAGTTTACCCCCTCTTGCTGTCCCAAGGACTCTATTTACTACTTATATGTAAACACACATTTCTTTGTTTAGGACAGACCTGTTTAATAACTGCTGCCTAATCAGAGCTACTTGGGTTAGAACATGTGCTAAGAACATCACACTGGGGGAGTTCATAACTTTACATATAATGTTGCTACATACTTTTCACCATATTACCGACCAGCAAGTTATTAGTTTTCAAATGATACCTCGCAAGGCGTATCTTGTACAAAATTTATTACAATAGTGTGTAGTGTGTGAACACAGGTTCATTCACTCACACGCATACACACACACATTTGAAAATGAATAAATGTACAGTACAAATGCAAACCTTCAGACCAATAAGCACATGCACACATCAATGGAGATTACATTTAGATGCCGACATTTTCAAAAATGACTCATGATTTGGGGTGCCTCCATTTTTGGGTATTCACCTTTGGCCATAATAAAGTAACTTTATTCTCAGAAAATGCTAAGCATCCACCTTCTGAAAATCAGGCCTCTCTAAAAGTGTCTCAAATTTAGTTCTCCAAAATTAAGGCACTTAAAATCTCTAGTGACTTCTGAACATTTAGGCTAGCTTCTGCCATGCTAAGGACTGTACATGCCTTGTTCTGGTGGAATAATTGATGAACCTGAAGAAAGTACTACCTTGACAGCTTGTATCATATGCTATCAGTTTTCCTGGCATATATAAATTTGCTAAGCATATCGACTTCGTAATCCAAAGCCAATGGAAGCCAATTTCAGTCTTCTTATCTTGATGATTTCCCTGTTCTTAGGGCTTGCCTATATAAGAAAGTTAAACAAATTTAACTAAAGATGTGATTTTAAACTGGGGTAGTTAAATCAGTGCAAAAGGCTGTATAGACACTCTTATTTCAGTTTAAACCAGGCTTATTGCAGTTTAGCTAACATCAAGTAGTCCTGCTTTATACACAAAGTTGCACCAATTTAACTAAGGATATGATTTTATAGCAATTTAGTTAAGCCAATGCAACTTCATGTGTGGACACTCTTATATCAGTTTAAACCTGGCTTACTTTGGTTTAATTTATGTCTCTGAAGTTACAGGCAGACATGAGCTCAATTGATATAACCAGTCTTAAACCAAAATGAGAGCGTCCACACAAGAGTTTGCTCTGGCTAAACTAAATCAGTTTTTAAAGCAATATAAGTTAACACATTCAGAGTGATCTGGTTTCCATTTTATATTATTCCATTCACCAGTCCCTACTAATATGTCATATCTGAATCCTATCATGCCAGGAGATTATTTTGTTATTGTTTTTATTAGAGTTACTTAAATTCATCAGTCCAAGCCTATTTTCTTAGTTCTTAGGCAATATGTTATAATCTAAGTTTCTTAAGTGACTGGGTGATTGAATATGTATAATTTGCTTGATTTAAGTCCCTTACTTAGCACTTAACACCTGTTCCATTACTGAATATAAAACAAACAAAAGAAACCCAAACAAATTCAGCAAAAAACTATACTTATTCTTATCTCAATCAGCTGGGGTTATACATCTGTCTTCCATTCACACTAATAAGCATGACATAGGTAAACCCCACATACATCAGACTATATCTCTATGATATTGTATTGCATTTTAAAGTCTTGCAATGACTGGGTGTTGTTTCCTTGAGTCATCCCCAAATAGTGAGAGTCCACCATTGCCATATAGAATGGAAAAACCTGAACAGCCTCCCACCATTATTTGCTGCACATGAGAGTGATTTTTATCTCAAGGCTTCTCCAATAAATGTTTTTCGTAAACTGAGAAAGACCCTCTAATAACCTGTGATATCACTGAAAAAGTAGCTGGCCTGGTTCCAGCTAGTTACTTCCAAACCCTGTCTTGGCAGTCCCAATGAGAGCAGACTAGCATTCCTCAGCCATTCTAGGAACTAGCAAAGCCATCTAGTGAATTACAGCAAACTTCCGCATAAGCATTCATTTGGATGGCAGTATGGAAAAAATATCTGTATCTTTAAAAGTCATAGGGAGGATTATGGTCCTGCTGCACTAAGACAAAAATCCCAAGCTTCTGGGAAGTTCATTGTTGGCTGATGGTTGGATAGAGAGTGATATTGGAGAACCTGTGAGGACATGCCTCTGAATAGGTGGAGAAAACATGTTTTGACATAGGGGACAATGCTAGTTTTGTGTTCTTTAGGCCAGATTTGAGTTCGAAATTGATTTACCTACAATATTTTTTGAACTGTTTGTGGTTTTATTTAGTTCATTTTTAATTGTGCACATAATTACTTCTGCAGTCTCTGGGACATCTGGAATAAAAAAAAAGTTTGGGTTCTTCATATTATGGTGTCCTACTAACCCTCGAGTCAGATTCCAAGGCCCCAAGTGATCATGGTGATCATCTAGTCTGGCCTCCTGTATTGGCTATAGAACTTCCCCAAAAATAATTCCTGATTGAAAGTAAGCCCTATATATTTAGTGTCAAAGTGGAAGAAGACATGAGGTTTTTTTTACCTAGCCAAAGAATAGAGTTTGTGCTAAACTTGCCTAATAAAATACGAGACTCAGCACTTTGTAAAGGAAATTTTCCTAGTACAGGTCCACTTACAAAATCACTTTGATTAGTATCAGATCTTTGATATTTGTCATGCTTTCATGAGCTATTAATGAATTTTCCCTCAAAAGTCATTTATCAATTCAATATTGATGTTAAAATATGGCAATGGTTATTCACCATTTTGTCGATACATAGATTCATAGTGATGAGAAAAGGTAAAAATATCTGGGAAAACATGCTTGGTCCTATCTATGGGTCTGATTCCAAGATGGTGACATGTAGGAGATAATTGATCGATCATCAAGGTCTGGCACTTTTTTATTTTGCATGGGACAACGGGAATTTTGCATCCTATAATGTGATAGTTGCTCTGTTCATGCAAGTTATACTTTTATTAGTATTGGTATATTTTCTAGAGGAAATGGCAAAAAAATATCCATAACAGAATGCTGCTACAAAGATCATTTTCCTAGCCAGTCACTTTAACCATGTCACCTCTCTCTTTGCACCCCTCCACTGCTCAGCAAACATAAGCTGCTTGTCTTCACTTTAAAGGCCCTTCACAGTCAATCTCCATCCTACCTATCATCTTTCAGCTGCTACTGAGCTGTTGACACTTGCCTCCCATCAGCCATGATTCCAGCCTCCATTAGCCACTGGTACATTTTCAAACAAGCACCTTTGTGCTTTCCTTCGTGCTGCCCCATGTGGTTGGGAGGCACTCCCTGTAAACATCAACAATGCTACCTTCTTATCCTCCTTCATATCCCACCTGAAAACTCCCCCTTGTCTCTCTGCCTAAAAAAACTTGGACAACAGTTAGGATACTGGTGTGCTGAGGCCACTGCCGATCACCAGTATTGTCTCATGGCTTCCTTGTACTCCCATCTGTCTGTATCCAGCTGTTGCCTCATGTCTTCTTAGGAAGGAACTGTCCTTTTGTTTCATGTTTGTACAGCACCTAGCACAATTGGGTCCTGGTTCATGGTTAGGGTTCCTAGACACTACAGGGATACAAATAATAACAATGATAAATAATACAGTCTTCATCATTGTATTGCTGCATAAAATGTAATGAGTGATTTCTTCCTATTAAGACTATGGCTAAGTGATTTTAATGTCACATCTGTTTATAGAATAGGAGATTAAAGTGTAATAGGACACAGTGTTCATTTTCTCCCTTCTTTCTGAAATCTGTAACTTTATCATGTTACTTTATACTCTCACTCTAAAACTTCTGCATTTGATACTGGAAGCAGGGAGGAGCCAGTATTCAAATACTTAAGTAACACAAATGAAACAACTTGAAAGTCAAGGAAAACATTCTGAGCAATTTCAATAAAGCATTTTTTTCATAATTTCAATTTATTCTAAGTTTACTTGCTTATTTCCTCTCTTGAGTGGGATAAGCAGGTGTGCAATTGACTTTAGCTTAAAGTCATTGTGTGGTATACAAGAGCATGAAGATATATATGCTGTGGGTGGAGTGAGCAACTTTCCAAGCAATCACCTTGTATTGAAAAGTCACAGAATTTCTTGAAAGTGCAGGCTTCTTCCATCTGTTTCTGCAATTCAGCTGGAAAATCTGCAGCTGTATCTAAATTGCTCAGAAAAATCTAAGTTTTCCGAGCTATAGTGTCTCTCTTTGAAATGATTATTGCTGCCTCTGATTCGCCATTTAGTTGTATTGATAAGCCAGATGGCAAAACTACTAAAGTGCTGCTCTACATATTTGTCCTTACACACTATGACCACTAGCATCAGTTTAGGTGGTAACATTTACAGCAGAAATGGCAGGACAAAGAGGCACATCACAAACAATTGTGAATGCTAATGGAATCCACACACTGATTAACTCTACATGTGGCATGTGTACTACTACCAAAATACCAGAAAACTGTTCTGGGTACCTTCAGTGTGTTCATGGTCTGTTTGTGTAAATATGGACTGAAGAGAAATTGAGTTCAGTGTGACCTAGGTGACATGATTTGGAGAAGCAGTCCTGACTGCTCTGCATGGTGATTATAGGTGTGTTACTGCAGCCCACAAAGACAACAGAACACTTGAATTGACTTCAGTGGATACAGCATCAAAGCTTAATGGGCCTGTTTTTCAACCTGTTGTTAGCTAGATATTCTTTCTGTAATCACAAAAGTTAGTAACATTAATTCAGTTTTCCACCAGTGTAAGTGAATGAAGACTTGGGGCTCCAGAACCTGATTTAATACCATGCCACTAAACTAGATGTTTATCATCTCTTCAAATTTATTTTTCAATCCACTCCAGTATGCAGTGAACAGGATGATTAGCAGCACCTCCTGTTTCGCCAGCTGTTTAAACATGTTCTGGTTTCAGTTTCTTTGAACTATGTTCTGTAAATCAGATTTCCTTACTTGAGCATTTGTGGAATATTTTGGTTAATAGGTGAAGGTTCATGTACAACATCCATCATTATTTAATTAACCATTTCCGATGGTATTTTGCTTGGCCTTCTTGTACAGCAGCTGTGCATCTTCACTATTTTGAGGAACAACAAATATTCAGGGACAGAGGGCCCTGAGCCTGGAGGTGAAATAAGAACCTCGACCGTTGTGGTTTTTTATTTAATCTTTTGATGTGTACAGAAGGCAATTTGGTCAAGTCAGGGAGGCATTGTGCATTATATTTTCAAAATGGTAGTCTTTTTTTGGAGATTACATATGCAAACAACATCCAATTCAGTTGTAGACTCCAATTTGTATTTACCCAATCAGAGCCATAAATCCAGTAGCTAGAGTTGTCAGCACAGTAAGAATTGCATAAGTGATTCATTTTAGAGGCACAGAAGTGCATGTGTAAACAGCTCCCTACATTGGCAGCAGACTAGGGTCACTTACATTGGCTCAACACTGGGGAATTCTCCCACCTAGTCATAGCATCACCTTTATGTTGCTGGACGAGGGGCCAGAATCACTCCCAAGGTTTCTAAGTTGAAAAATATGGAGATACGAGCACGCTAACTTTCTGAGCTAAACACCAGTGCTAGAAACCAGGAATATCATAATGGATGTTTCTCCTATCCACTGTAGTTACAATGTGTGAAATAGTTTCCATTATAGTGCCTATTTTCAAATTGCTTGTACCATTCTGAACCATTCACCATTTTCACTAGAACGTGTCCGTAGTGTGTCTCTATCACAGATGATAGTATTTTATTTATTTTTTATTTTAAAGTTTTGGTGTTACGTGAGGATGAAAGAATAATGTTTTAAAATTGTCTTATGACACACTGGTTAAAGGAATATACTGTATTCTGGTTCCCATAAATACACTCTACACTGCACTTTATTTCTTACTGCTATTGCCCTATTGTGAGCTTTTTCTTTGAGTGGTTGCTTTAATAAACAAGCAATTACTGGAAAAATCACTTTCATACCCAACATACTTCCTTTCAAAACTAATAAGTCTTATCCTAACTTTTTGCTGTATTTTTTTGTTTTACTTGATCCACATCAAGCCACGTGAAAGAAATCATGAATCAATTGATCATTTAGTTGGGTCAATAGTTCTGTTTTGACATTCTGCATTAAGCAGTAACTAATTGCCCAATTCTAAATGCTTTTAAAAACATATCTAGGAAATCAATAACGCAGTAACTGCATTTTAAACAGAAGAATGAACGCAGCTATGTAGAAGGAAATGGACAGCTGAAACGTAGGCATGCTCCACAGCAGTACAATATTCCACTGTTCTTTCTGTGTCTTCATTCACGTTTCTTTCCTGACAGTCACTTCCGTTTGCACTAGCTAAATCAATAGCTCACACAGAACTTCAGTAGCTGGTAGTCACAGGAGTTGCATCCTCCTCTAACTCCTTCCTTCAAGTGTAATCACTGAAGTTCATCCCGGATGGAACAGCTGTGAGCTATCAGAGCAAGAAAGCATTCTGTTCACTGCAGCGAATGGTTACCCTGAAAGTCCAATTTCAGTGACCGAGCTTACAGATATATGCATCCTTGGTAACATGTCCTGGACTTCTTTTTAATTCCTCTACATTCTAATTTCTCATTATCATTCATACTTTAGATTTTTTTCCCCCACCTTGCTAGTAGTAATTAAAACTAACCTTTTAAAGTGATGTTTTATGCCAGTGACACCATACTGTTCTAATATCTATTGTGACAGGGTCAGGCCAGAAGGCTACAGGAGAGTGCTAGAAGGTAGATACATTAGCCCCATATTAAGCAGGTCCCTTTTCCCTGAGTAAAATAATGGGCTGTTCCAGAACAATCAGGAAATTGCTGGAACCAATTATGGCAGGCAGGCTAATTAACGCACCTGGTTTAAAAAGGACCTCACTTCAGTGAGTGAGGTGCGTGCGAGGACCTGGGAGCAAGAGGCTCGCAAGGAGCTGAGAGTGAGACAGTGTACTGCTGGAGGACTGAGGAGTACAAGTTTCATCAGGAGGAAGGTCCTGCGGTAAGGATAAAGAAGGTGTTGGGAGGAGGCCATGGGGAAGTAGCCCAGGGAGTTGTAGCTGTCATGCAGCTGTTACAGGAAACACTGTAGACAGCTGCGATCCACGGGGCCCTGGGCTGGAACCCGGAGTAGATGGTGGGCCCAGGTTCCCCCCATCCTCTCAACTCCCTATTTGATACAAGAGGAGGTGACTTGGACTGTGGGTCCCACCAGAGGGGAAGGTCCCTGGCCTATCCCCCGACCCACTGGGTGGTTCAGCAGAGACTGTGGGGATTGTTCTCCACCCTTTCCTCATGCTGGCCAGTGATGAAGTTAGCTGAGTGAATGGCAGATTTGAGCCCTAGGAAAAGTGGCCAAACTGAGGGCTGCCATGAATCTCTGAGGCGAGCAAATCCGCCAATAAGTGCAAGACCCCACCAAGGTAGAGAAGGAACTTTGTCACACTATTTACTTTTTTAATTTATAATCATTTTATGCTGGTGTGTTTGTCCAAAACGATTAGTTACCAAATGTTAAATAATATTTCATAATGATTTAAGAATAATATATTGATTTTCAACCACCCTAATTTTAACCTCAAGTACCATTAGTATCTAGGCAATTGTGAACCACTGCAGAAGAGACAGCCCCCAAAGAATCCACCCAGTTTTATATCAAATGAATAATGGAACAAGATACTTTGAGATGATTTATCCATTTCTGGGTAGACATACAGTGAGCAGGGATACAGCCATTACATTACCTGGTGAGTTACTGTATTCAGTCAAAACTCCTAGCGTAAAATCTTGGCCCCACCAAAGTCACTGGGAGTTTTGCTTTTGACTTCAGGAGTAGTTAGGTAGGCCACACAAATACTTATCTGTATGCTATAATCTAAAAGCACGCTGAGAACAAATGTACTGAATGTAATTCATTTAAGACCTTGAAGGAATTAACAAGTCTCCATAGATGGATATGTAACCCAGCAGTGAATGTGTGCTATGGGTCCCCATCTCTGTACTGATCCGCAGCGGACATGAGTTGTTATAGCCCCTAGCTACAAAACCTTGTCTTTTTAGCTCAAGCTGTAGCAGTTCATGCCCCTCATCCAATGCAAGATGTGTTGGCCAAGATGGTGGTCATCATATATATTCAATTGGGACCCGACTATCTACGTGCAATTTCACATATTTTAATGAAAGAGAGCCAAAGCATACACAAGCACTTTGGGTTATCTTTGTGACGCTCCTTGGTGGTACCCAGATTTGCGAGGTACCTCGCTACCTCCTGCCCTTAACATGAGGAGGTCTTGTCTGTGCCTGCTGTGCATCAGCTCCCTGACTCCACCAGCCTCTGGCAACCCAAGCCCTGCATTCCAGGCTTTCACAGGCCTTGCTTTCTCTCTACAGGTTAGCAACGGTGCTTAATTTGTGCCAGGGCTGAGCCTGGTGTGACACCGACAGACCCCGGGTGTCAGCAGGCAAGATCAAACCTGGGACCTCTGAAGTTTAGTGCATGAGCCTCTCCTGCATGAGCTAAAAGCCACTTGGCTGTTAGCTAAGGCTGTAGAGCAGACTCATTAATCTCTCCCTAAGTGGTCTCACTGTCACTAGATGAGACAGAACACCACACCCAGGAGGTGTGTGGGTTACACCGGCACCTTTAGGCTTGACAGTTCATAGCCCCAGGACCTCTTATGAAAGTAAAAAAATTGCTTGAGCCCTGGCGCCTAATTGCTTGAAACCCATCACCTCTTTCATTACAAATTAAGCACTGGTTAATGATAGACACCACCCAACTCCTGAGTCCTCCAAGCATCCCCCATAATGTCCAGCCCTGTACCCATTTGACACTCACAGAATTACTAGGCCTGCTGTTCCCAAAGGAAGAGGGCATATCTTCACTTTTTCCATTCTTACATCTTGCAATGATTGTGACGATCAGTGTGACACAAGCTTTCTTTAGAGATCTTACATGACATTCTTTGGCAAACTAATACATAAAGCCCAAACCCAGGGGAGCCCCATAACCCTTATGTAGCCTTTGTCCTCTGCCAGTTGGGACAAAGAGATCCCTGGATCAATCATGTTTGATGAGTGTCACTCCCTGGAGGAATTTCATTCCATACCCCAATAAGTAGCTCATACTGTTCTCTTTGCAGCATGTATTTTTTCATCTGAGACTGATATAATATGGATCATCTTCACTTAATGGGTGATTCAAGATGATTCAGAGCATGTATGTTACAATATAAGTTAAACCAGTCTTCATTTTATTTGACTGTTTCAGAATCTCACATGTGAGATAATACAACAGCTGGAAATTTCTTCCGCAACAGATTTGGAATTGCCTGCAATAATTTATTAATACGGTGTGTTGGCCAGTTATTATGTCATCTACTGTGTGAATAGATTGAGTTAATTCTAGACCTGGTCAGCAAATGCAGATTCTGTGACCTAAAATATTTCAATGACTCTATTACAGATTTAACTAAACTTCCTAGTATTCTGGCTCTAGCCTGAGCTCCAGCTGCTGGCAGACTCCCCGCTGGAGCCATGGATCGAGAAGTCCGAGTATTTGGAGATTTTGTACCTTGTCAATTTATTTGCTTTGACTAACCTTCTTCCTACTGAATAATTAATATTACTGAATATATTGTCCCCTTTTTACTTCTTTTTTCCCCACTCCCACACAAAAATTCATGCTGAGTTTTGGGAAGGGCCTGAAGAGTGTGCTTTACAGGGACAATAGGAGAAAGATAAACACCACAGAATCTGACAATTTAGAACATCCTGTCTACATCACAATAGGCAGCTTAGTGTCCAGGGGAAGAATATAAGAACATAAGAATGGCCATACTGGGTCAGACCAAAGGTCCGTCCAGCCCAGTATCCTGTCTATTGGTTAGTCTCTAAGGTGCCACAAGTACTCCTTTTCTTTTTGTGAATACAGACTAACATGGCTGTTACTCTGAAACCTGTCTACCGACAGTGACCAATATCAGGTGCCCCAGAGGGAGTGAACCTAACAGATAATGATCAAGTGATCTCTCTCCTGCCATCCATCTCCACCATCTGACAAACAGAGGCTAGGGACACCATTCCTTACCCATCCTGGCTAATAGCCATTAATGGACTTAACCTCCATGAATTTATCCAGTTCTCTTTTAAACCCTGTTCATTGATTCATAGCTATTAAGGTCAGAAGGGACCATTATGATCATCTAGTCTGACTTCCTGCACAACGCAGGCCACAGAATCTCAGCCACCCACTCCTGCGAAAAACCTCTCACCTATGTCTGAGCTATTGAAGTCCTCAAATCGTGAAGTCCTCGTGCCCCATGCTACAGAGGAAGGCGAAAAACCTCCAGGGCCTCTTCCAATCTGCCCTGGAGGAAAATTCCTTCCCGACCCCAAATATGGCGATCAGCTAAACCCTGAGCATATGGGCAAGATTCACCAGCCAGATACCCAGGAAAGAATTCTCTGTAGTAACTCAGATCCCACCCCATCTAACATCCCATCACAGGCCATTGGGCCTATTTACCATGAATATTTAAAGATCAAATAATTGCCAAAATCATGTTATCCCATCATACCATCTCCATCTGTTATAGTCCTAGCCTTCCCAACCTCCTCTGGCAAGGAGTTCCACAGGTTGACTGTGCGCTGTGTGAAGAAGAACTTCCTTTTATTTGTCTTAAACCTGCTGCCCATTAATTTCATTTGGTGGCCCCTAGTTCTTATATTATGGGAAAAAGTAAATAACTTTTCCTTATTCACTTTTTCCACACCACTCATGATTTTATATACCTCTATCATATCCCCCCTTGTCTCCTCTTTTCCAAGCTGAAAAGTCCTAGCCTCTTTAATCTCTCCTCATATGGGACTCGTTCCAAACCCTTAATCATTTTAGTTGCCTTTTTCTGAACCTTTTCTAATGCCAGTATACCTTTTTTGAGATGAGGGGACCACATCTGTACACAATATTCAAGTTGTGGGCGTACTATGGATTTATATAAGGGCAATAAGATATTCTCCATCTTATTCTCTATCCCTTTTTTAATGATTCCTAATAGCCTGTTTGCTTTTTTGACTGCTGTTGCATGCTGTGTGGACGTCTTCAGAGAACTATCCACGATGACTCCAAGATCTTTCTCCTGATTAGTTGTAGCTAAATTAGCCCCCATCATATTGTATGTATAATTGGGGTTATTTTTTCCAATGTGCATTACTTTACATTTATCCACATTAAATTTCATTTGCCATTTTGTTGCCCAGTCACTTAGTTTTGTGAGATCTTTTTGAAGTTCTTCACAGTCTGCTTTGATCTTAACTATCTTGAGCAGTTTAGTATCATCTGCAAACTTTGCCACCTCACTGTTTACCCCTTTCTCCAGATCATTTATGAATAAGTTGAATATGATTGGTCCTAGGACTGACCCTTGAGGAACACCACTAGTTACCCCTCTCCATTCTGAAAATTTACCATTTATTTCTACCCTTTGTTCCCTGTCTTTTAACCAGTTCTCAACATATGAAAGGATCTTCCCTCTTATCCCATGACAACTTAATTTATGTAAGAGCCTTTGGTGAGGGACCTTGTCAAAGGCTTTCTGGAAATCTAAGTACACGATGTCCACTGGATCCCCCTTGTCCACATGTTTGTTGACCCCCCTCAAAGAATTGTAATAGATTAGTAAGACATGATCTCCCTTTACAGAAATCATGTTTACTTTTGTGCAACAATTTATGTTCTTCTATGTGTCTGACAATTTTATTCTTTACTATTGTTTCAACTAATTTGCCTGGTGCTGACGTTAGACTTACTGGACTGTAATTGCCGGGATCACCTCTAGAGCCCTTCTTAAATATTGGCGTTACATTAGATATCATCCAGTCATTGGGTACAGTAGCCGATTTAAAGGACAGGTTACAAACCATAATTAATAGTTCCGCAATTTCACATTTGAGTTCTTTCAGAACTCTTGGGTGAATGCCACCTGGTCCCAGTGACTTGTTACTGTTAAGTTTCTCAATTAATTCCAAAACCTCCTCTAGTGACACTTCAATCTGTGACAATTCCTCAGATTTGTCACCTACAAAAGACAGCTCAGGTCTGGGAATCTCCCTAACATCCTCAGCCATGAAGACTGAAGCAAAGAATTCGTTTAGTTTCTTTGCAATGACTTTATCATCTTTAAGTGCTCCTTTTGTATCTCGATCGTCCAGTGGCCCCACTGGCTGTGTAGCAGGCTTCCTGCTTCTGATGTACTTAAAAAAACATTTTGTTATTACCTTTTGAGGTTTTGGCTAGCTGTTCTTCAGACTCCTTTTTGGCTTTTCTTATTACATTTTTACATTTAATTTGGCAGTGTTTACGCTCCTTTCTATTTACCTCACTACGATTTGACTTCTACTTTTTAAAAGATGCCTTTTTATTGTCATAAATATAAAGGGAAGGGTAAACACCTTTAAAATCCCTCCTGGCCAGAGGAAAAATCCTTTCACCTGTAAAGGGTTAAGAAGCTAGGATAACCTCGCTGGCACCTGACCAAAATGACCAATGAGGAGACAAGATACTTTAAAAGCTGGAGGGGGAGAGAAACAAAGGTTCATTCTGTCTGTGTGATGCTTTTGCCGCTAACAGAACAGGAATGGAGTCTTAGAACTTAGTAAATAATCTAGCTAGATATGTGTTAGATTCTGTTTTGTTTAAATGGCTGATAAAATAAGCTGTGCTGAATGGAATGTATATTCCTGTTTTTGTGTCTTTTTGTAAGTTAAGGTTTTGCCTAGAGGGATTCTCTATGTTTTGAATCTGATTACGCTGTAAGGTATTTACCATCCTGATTTTACAGAGGTGATTCTTTTATCTTTTCTTTAATTAAAATTCTTCTTTTAAGAACCCAATTGATTTTTCATTGTTCTTAAGATCCAAGGGTTTGGGTCTGTGTTCCCCTGTACAAATTGGTGAGGATTTTTATCAAGCCTTCCCCAGGAAAGGGGGTGTAGAGTTTGGGAGGATTTTTTTAGGGGGGGAAGACGTTTCCAAGCAGGCTCTTTCCCTGTTATATATTTATTAGACACTTGGTAGTGGCAGCAATAAAGTCCAAGGGCAAAAGGTAAAATAGTTTGTACCTTGGGGAAGTTTCAACCTAAGCTGGTAAAAATAAGCTTAGGGGGTTTTTCATGCAGGTCCCCACATCTGTACCCTAGAGTTCAGAGTGGGGAAGGAACCTTGACAATTTCTCACTGCTTCTTTTAAATAGTTGTTAAGCCACAGTAGCTCTTTTTTAGTTCTTTTACTGTGTTTTATAATTTGGGGTATACATTTAAGTTGAGCCTCTATTATGGTGTCTTTGAAAAGTGTCCATGCAGCTTGCAGGGATTTCACTCTCGTCACTGTACCTTTTAATTTCTATTTAACTAACATCCTCATTTTTGCATAGTTCCCCTTTCTGAAATTAAATGCCACAGTGTTGGGCTGTTGAAGTGTTCTTCCCACCACAGGAATGTTAAATGTTATTATGTTATGGTCACTATTCCCAAGCGGTTCTGTTATAGTTACCTCTTGGACCAGATCCTGCGCTCCACTCAGGACTAGATCGAGAGTTGCTTCTCCCCTTGTGGGTTCCTGTACCAGCTGCTCCAAGAAGCAGTCATTTAAAGTATCGAGAAATTTTGTCTCTGCATTTCATCCTGAGGTGACATGTACCCAGTCAATATGGGGATAATTGAAATCCCCCATGATTATTGAGTTTTTTAGTTTGATAGCTTCTCTAATCTCCCTGAGCATTTCATCGTCACTATCACTGCCCTGGTCAGGTGGTCGATAATAGAGCCCTACTGTTATAGTCTTATTAGAGCATGGAATTACTGTCCACAGAGATTCTATGGAAAATGTGGATTCATTTAAGATTTTTATTTCATTTGATTCTACATTTTCTTTCACATATAGTGCCACTCCCCACCCCCCACACGACCTGTTCTGTCCTTCCAATATATTTTGTACCCCGGAATGATTGTGTCCCATTGATTGTCCTCACTCCACCAGGTTTCTGTGATGCCTATGATATCAATATCCTCCTTTAACACGAGGCACTCAAGTTCACCCATCTTATGATTTAGACTTCTACCATTTGTGTACAAGCACTTTAAAAACTTGTCACTGTTTATTTGTCTGCCCTTTTCTGATGTGTCAGATTCTTTATGTGAATGTTTCTCATTGATCTGGCCCATACTTTATCCTCTTCCATCCCCCACTCCTGACTAAAACTAGAGACTCTCTATCAATAGACTCTCCTCTAAGAGAAGTCTCTGTACGATCCACGTGCGCCTCTGCAGCAATCGGCTTTCCCCCATCTCTTAGTTTAAAAACTGCTCCGCAACCTTTTTAATGTTAAGTGCCAAAAGTCTGGATCCACTTTGGTTTAGGTGGAGCCCATCCTTCCTGTATAGGCTCCCCCTATCCCAAAAGTTTCCCCAGTTCCTAATAAATCTAAACCCTTCCTCTCTACACCATTGTCTCATCCACGCATTGAGACTCTGAAGCTCTGCCTGCCTACCTGGCCCTGCGCGTGGAACCGGAAGCATTTCTGAGAATGCCACCATAGAGGTCCTGGATTTCAGTCTCTTTCCTAGCAGCCTAAATTTGGCCTCCAGGATGCCTCTCCTACCCTTCCCTATGTCATTGGTACCTATATGTACCACAACCACTGGCTCCTCCCCAGCACTACACAAAAGTCTATGTAGAAGCTTTTCTGAAATTTCAGTGTGGATACTGCAATCCACCTTCCTTGATGTTCTGCCATCTCCTAGTTCCTGTCTTAGAAGCTGCCTAATACGTATGTGAAACTTGGGGGCCAGGGGAGCATGCGCAAGGGGGTTCTTTTGCTCAGGCACAACTTCTGTCCCTCTGCCTGTGCTATGGGGAAGAGCCTTTGTATCATGGAAGGGTCTTGTGAAATGGCTGTGTCCTTTTGCTTGCTGGAGATGAGCTTTCAGAAAATGAAGGGCGGAGGTCCTTCTTGGCCAGCACTATCCCTATCCCGCTACCCAACACTCTGAGGATGAGTTCCAAGAGCACAGAGGTTTTCTCCTAGGCTGGTAATGGCTGTGTTCCACTACTCCATGTTCACGCCACACTCCATAGCAGAGAACTTGGCATCTTTTCCAACTAAGATGTTCTACAGACCAAGATTCTTGAAGCAGAATGTAGAAGACACAGTATGACAGTTCTCAAGCCACTCGTGTCCTTACCCTTCACTAAAGCAATCCCTAGAAAACAAATAATATTTAAATATTGTATTTATCAATGTCTAATGTGATAATGTGTGCATGCATGGGAACCAGACATCAGATGCAAGATTCTCAGGTAATGAGCTCATTAAAAAAAATCCATGTTATGATTTTAGGATTATAACCCCTGTGTCCATCTTTCTTTATTATTCATAATGAATCAATTGCCTTCACCATTCCTTTTTATATGATTGACCTTACTGTCCATTAACTTCAGCTCTAGAGTGCTACTCTCAAACCTCGCCTATCTTTAGGAGATGATTTTTATGTCAAAAGTACATTAAAAGTGACAGTTGGTAAGAATGACATGAATATGGTGTGACATGAATTTTTCAACTTGAAAACAGCTGCTATATGAGAGCCTTTACTGTAAGATGCTGTTTTACCAGATTCCCTTAATGCTTTTCAAGTTAGGGGATATTGCTGCATATTTCTACAACACAGCAATACTGAATAGTTTAGAAAAAATTCAGATCCTTCTGAACACTGCAGTATCCAATGGCTCTCAACTAAAGCAGTTCTGAAGGGTTAAATTCATCACTAGTATAACTCCATTGACTTAAATAGGCTTGCATCAGGGATGAAACTCACCCAATATTTCTGTGAAGTGCACTGTTTTCTACTGGCTTCCATTCATGCAGGCAGTGAGTTTCAGAAGTGACTCAACATCTAGCACCTTTGGGCCCCAGACTTTGAAATCAACATGGTCTCAACAAACTTGATGGCATTCTTTGACAAGATTCCAAGTATGCTGATAAAGGTAGCTGTGATATTATATACTTAGATTTCTGTAAAACTGCAGGAGGTTCTTATTTTAGACATTAACACTATACAACAGGAACATGGCACATATAAAATGGATCAAAAACTGGCTAAACAATAGATCTCCATGTAAGTGTTAATGGAGGGTTATTAATAGTGTTTCTAGTTATTTCTTACAGGGGCTGGTTCTTGTATCAGTGCCATTCAATATATTTACTAATGCTATGGAAGAAAATATAAAGCCATTACTGATAGAGTTTGAAAATGGTGTAAAGAATGGTGGGGTGGTAAATAACATTGAGCACAGGTCTCTATAGAGAGCGAGATTTCTAGGTAAACTGGGAGAAATGAAAAATGGGTTTTAATACAGTCAAATGTAAAGGCATACATTAAGGAACAAGGAATGCAGACCATACTTACAGGATGGGGGGTTATATTTCTGGAAAGCAGTGACTCTGGGAAGGACTCTGGGGTCATTGTAGATAACCAAATGTATGGGACCTCTTTAAATTAAGATCAGATTTCTGCCGAAAACATATGCTTTACTTCAATCACAAGTTATTTTACTCTACGCAAGTGAAAAGCTGTCGTCTGTAGGAAAGGTCAGACCACATGATCATACTGGTCCCTTCTGGCTTTAAAATATATGGCTCTCTTAAATTAAATGTGGTCAATACAAATCACGTGTGATTCAGAACAGTATATTTATTTAGGTGAATCTCTCATTGTAGGCACATTGGAGACATAATCACTGCTTCTATTGGTGTATGACAAATTGCTGTAGTCGATCAAAGAAACTCCCTCGAAAAAAAGGGAGGCAGGGGGAGACAGGTTACGAAAGAAAACTTAATAAATATACTTTAAATGGAGCACCAGATTTTTTTTGGTAAGGCAAAGACCCCTTGTGTTGCTGTGATCATTCTACTCTGTAGTGTAGGGTATAATTCAAGGGTTTAGTTTTACTCTCCAGGCTGTGATAAATGAAAATTTTAAAAAACATGAAATGATTTACCAGATGAGAAATAATTTCTCATACATACTGTAAAAGAGATGAAATATGATTCCTCCAAAAGTCCTAGAAACACTTGAGAAATGTTCAGTAATTGGATGACTGAAAATTTAGCTATATTTCTGAAAATCAAATCAAAAGTTCTGGAACTAATAAGTTGTGTGAAAACCACCACCATTCTGTCACTGTTCTCATTGAGTCAGGTCCCCGCATTCTTTTTCTGCATGCTCTTGACTGTGTCCCACAGGGGCACAAGGTCTACCTCCTCTGACCCTGCCTTTATGTCCCTGCACAGCAGTGGGGCACCAATGCAGGATGTGCACTCCCCAGAGAGCAGCAAATAAGTCCTCCTTGCATACCCAACTATCAAAGAAGAATCCCTCCCTACCAGAATCCATCTCAGTTTTTACAGCGACTCCCTGCATAATTAGACTTGATCTTGTGAGTTTAGTTAGTACTGGCAAGGCAATGCATGCAATGTAAGTGGTCAATAAAGCATCACACATCTCAATATAGTCTCAGTGATTAGATTCAAAGGAGTTCTCAAGAACCTGGGATATAACGGGACCAAAAGGCAGATGTTCCTGACTCAAAGCTCAATGTTAACCCAAAAAAGCAACATCCTCTCCAGCTGCCTGATCAGCAGGTTTGTTTGATTACAATTGTGTATTTCTGCACATGCGTTTTCCATTCTTACCAGCAGCAGAATTTCTTTTCTAGCCTTCTCAAAGTGAAGCTCAGGAGGGCTGTTTCAAGAGCTCTGGCCTGTTAGCAAGAAAGTGACAGATGAATTTCCCTCATGTGTCAGAGTCAGAGGATCTTATTGTTTCAGCATTTCTCAAAATGCGCCCCATCCACTAGGAGGAGTCATCCACCTTCCGTCTAATTTCAATTTTTTCTAGATTCCATATCCCTTATCTTAAATCATCCAATTTGGATGCAAAAGTCACTTAATCTTTTAACAAGTCTTAAAGGTGTTACGGTTCAATCTGGAGAAGTCATAATATTTCAGTGATCTGCTTTCCCCTGGATACATGCAATCACAAGGCTGTAAAAAAAGTATTAGAGAAAAGCCACCCTCTTAAAGGCAACCCAAATTGTGTTTTGCAGCAACAGCAAATAATTAAGTTATAGTTTATTCTACTAAAAAACCTACTCTGACTTGGTTGCCCAATTAAACTATCACTCTCCTTTGTGGCAAAAATAACTGTCTTTGAAGCATCTGATTGGTGCTAGGATTGCAAGACTCTAAAAGTTGCTATTAAATTTACTCCAACTTGGCTGGAAAAATAAGTGCCTTTGAACTATTTAAGTGTACCTGAAAAGCCAACATCTAATCTACCCCTTGTTTAGTCACTTCAGACCTCTGATCACTGACAGACAAGTTCAAAAGGAGCTCAGCTTCATGCTCAGAAGTGCTCTTTTTCGTGGTCCCATTCTTTTCTCCTACTGCATGACTAACATCAGCTAGATCATTCCTACTCCCTTCTGAATAGCAGCCAAGTCTGTTCTATTGCTCAGCACCTCTTCCTTCCAGACCCTTCTCTCTGACTGGACACTCAGTATTGCTGGTCAAGCTGCCCCCTTTATTGTCTGTCTGGTAGGAAATTGCCCAATTAGCGCTTGGGCTTGTCCTGGGCACTAGGATTTTTCCCAGCATGTACTTTCAAGAGGAGATACTGAGGTACCATGACCACTGCTGCAGGGCAAATGCTGTATTTTAAGGGAACTTTCGGTATAGCCCTGTGACAACTTGACTCACCAGACAGAGCACCCCCTTTTGACTAGAAGCAGTGTTGCAGCATTTTGTCCACTAGTAGTCCCCTTTTGCCTTATGATTTGGCCCTCCAGGTGAGTCATCTTCAGCCTCACCCCTTGCAGGGTTAGCCAGGGTTTTCACCCCATAGTCCTAGGTTCAGTTGTCTTTTCTGGTCCCTTGTGTCTGGGATCTTCTGGCTAGTCCTCCTGGTAAGGCTGTAGGGGAATGCAGTACCTCCCTCTATGCTGGTTCCAGCCCAAGAACCCTGTAGTAAGTAACTCTTCCTACAGCACAGCCATCTTCTCCTCAGTGGGGCTCATATTCTCAGCCAGAGTCTGCTCCAGGGCCCAGCTCCTAGATTCAGTTCTCAAGGTAATAAAGGAAAAGAAACTAAATTAACAGTAATAAGGAGTGGCTTCAGCTTCTCTGTCTCACCCAGATCCTTCAGCTGTCTGTCCTGCTGCTCCACTCTCACAGTCAACCTAAGGAAGCTTGGTTCTCTGTGATAGTCCTCTCTGAGAGCAGGGGGGGCAAGAGGTCTATCCACCTCACCAGGCTGGGACCTTCTGAATTGAGCTTCTCTCTTTTTAAGGCTCCTTCTCCAAGATTGGCATGCCTTGCAGGTGTGGCAGGGCGGGGGCACATGAGCCCAAAGCTGCAGTTTAACTCCTTCTTGCCTGGTGCAGAATTTGTACACCCTGTCTCAAACACCAATTTTCAGGGGTGCCAACTGGGCACTAATGGCGTAATTTGGTGAGTTGTTCCACACTTTTAATTCCTGCTGTCTTCAGTGGAAGATGAGGGCATTTAAGATTTTGCAAGAGTCACCTAGCATGTCAGAGGATAGGGTGCTAAAGTTGTTGAGACAGAATTGTGCACCTGTGTTGAGGGACACGTCATTTTGGACAAGTTTTTGCACACCCAAAAAAATCTTGTTCGTGCAGATCCAGGGTTTTTGGTTGTGTCTCATCTCTGCGCCTTTTCTTTTAAAAATAAAATAAAAAGAGTAATTTAAGAGCTAACAGCTGCACTTAGCATTCTCCAGAAAAATTAATCATTTTAATTATCTGCTTAAATGTTTCTTTCTGTGTTATCTTTAAGAGTGGAGTTTTTGGAAGAAGGTCTCGTTCTCTAGAGCTTTGGCAGTCAGCCTTCAACAGCCAAAGAGCCACTCTGTCAAAAGAATCACAGAGATTGTGGTGCGAAAGAATCAAATATATTTACAATACAAAATATGCGTGTCAATAGTCATTTCCTGGAAAATGGGTTATGTTCTCTTAGAGAACAACGATCAGAACTCTCCCAATAAGAGACGGGGGAGGAAAAATGAGTTCCTTTCTAGCTTCCTGCTCTTGAAATGGCAGCTGGAAAAGCTATTGGAGATCAGAGATTAAGACAAGAGGTTGATTTTTACCCTACAATTTGGGGTGTAGTTTGCAGAAGGGCTAACTCAAATGGAATCCCTAGTAGAGAACATTGATTACTGTAGTTAGAGAAGAGGCCAGATAATTCAATACACTGCAGTTTTTCATGGAGCAGGGTAAAGGAAAAATGGAAATGATTTATAGTGACTTACACAGTTTAGGTGTATACTGAGAGGCAACATGGTCTAGTGGACTGAACTTGGAGCCAAGATGGTTTAAATTCTATTTCCGGCTCTGACACTGAGTTGCCATATGGCCTTGAGCAAGTTGCTTAACCTCTCTGGATATGTCTACATGCATTTTGGAGCAAGGCTCTCAGCCTGGGTCAATAGACTCAGGCTATTGGGACTCATGCTAGTACTCTAAAGATACTATGTAGACAGTGCTTTGAAGCTGCAGCTTAGACTGGAACCCAGGCAGTGAAGCCTACTCTCTGTCTCTAAGTCTCCAGATGTGTAAAATATTGGTCTACATTTTTAAGCTATTTCCTTCAAGCTCTAAGAATAACTGGATGAGGGTGGGGGAGTTCTGGGTATGTGCTTTATCACAAGTTAGGTTAAGTTATGATTTTTTAAAAATAGCTATTTTGTACCTTATTTTATAAAGTCTGTTTCTGTTTAAATTCTAGCATTACTTTTTTTGAGACCTCACTCCCTTTAAATAGAAATATTTTGTTGCCATGGCAATATTTTTCCCTTTGTAATTCTGTTATTTCAGGTTCACTGCAAACTGCAACTGTATAACTAGAAGTCAAAGATGGAAAAGACATTTTAGATCTTCCCCTCCCATTCCCCTGCCAGTGTAGGAATGTTCTCAGTGTAGGATATTTTCAGGGTTAGGGTTTTGTCCAGGATATTGTCCAGTTTCATTTCAAATTACTCAAGTTACAGGGCTTCCATCACCTCTTTTGGGAGACAATTCCTCAATTTAAGAGGCCTCCGTTAAGAGAGAGAGAGAGTGAGAGTGTGTGTGTGTGTGTGTGTGTGTGTTATTCAGCCTGATTTTCCCTTACAAGTTTTATGTTGGTTTTCCTAGATAAATTGACTGTTCTAAATTATTCCTTTTCCAACTTTGGTGATGACCAAGTTTCCAAAAGTTTTAGACAACAATGTGTCCCTCCTCTGTCAATGTTCAGCCTCGTGTTGTTATTATTGGGAAGAGGGAGGGCTGGAAGCCTCATTTGTCATTAAGGTTGCTTTACATTTCCCATTAATAAGACCCTGTTTTTAGTTGCTTATAACATTGCCAAATTTTAACCATCCTGGGTGAAATTTTCCATGCTGGGTGTCTGCCTCCAGCTAAATTATTTTGGAGAGTTTCAGTAAAAATGGTGCGTAATTATTATTTAAATAGTAATAGTGTCTAAAGGCTCCAAAAATCATAGCTCCACTGTGCAATGCACTGTAAAAACACATGGCAAAAGACAGTCCCCCCCTGGAAAACTTACACTCTAAATAGACAAGAGAGACAAATGGTAAGAAGAGAATCAGAGGCACAAAGAAATGGAGTGACTTGCTCAAAGTCACACAGCAGCTCAAAGGCCAAACTTAGAACATTACCCCAGTCTCTTGGGTCCCTAGCCCATGTCCAGTACACACTGTTTCTGTTCTCTTCTAGAGCATGAGCTCCTTAGCATAGTATTTATTATAGCCATATTGTCTGCAATCATACTGTGTTTCTGCAATGAATGTCAGGAGCTGTATCCAGTGGTAGAGGTACCAAAAGGTTGAGGGGGAGACCTCCCCCTGCCGGCAGCATTTAGGTATATGTGTGGTGCCTTTTCAAACATATTATACAATTGACAAAAGGAAGTGTACAACACAAATTTTCACATGGGGCTGGGCAGTGAACCTGTACTGTGCTCACCCAGCAGCAGGGGCTCCTGTCCTCTGGGGCGGGATCCAGCTCCCCACTGGGCATTACAATATGGTGCAAAGGGTGGCATGGCACTGTGACTCCATGTTACAACACCACTCACTCAAATCTGGTCCAGCCGCCCCTTTGTCTTGATGAAACCAGAATGGCCCCATGCACCAGGTTGCAACACCTGGAGTGGGGAACTGGGCCCAGATCAGTGGCCAGGAGCTGCCGCTGCCAGGTGAGCACAGGGCGGGCTCACTCTCCAGCCCCTACCTCCTGAGCTGAGCCTCCACATTGGGCCAGGATTTGAATTGTGGTGATGGGGCAGATGGTGCTGCTGTGGGTAGTTGTTTCTGCCGCACCAGGACAAGAAAGAAGAGGAGGCGATAGCATTGGAGAAGGAGGAGTGAATCCATTGAATATGGAGGCATCACTGTTCCCCTTTGCTTGTAAAACCTGGCTCCACCACTGGCTGTGTCTTATTTATCAAATATATTTCCTTCACTTATGAACTCCTACCCAAAAGCACTCCTTTAAGATGAGGTGATTTACAGTGCCGTGATTAACCTGATACGCAGTCTCGCTAGGCTTTTACGAGCTGAAAGGCTTAAGAACATCATCTTCAGGGAGAGTGGATGAGCGCTGAGTGCTCCTGGCAAGCTGACTGGCTGGAGACTATACGTGCTTCTCAGTCCTTTAACACATGGCTATTTTCATTTCATTTGCCGTCCTCCATCAACCTGCCCGACCCTGAAATTTAGAATCAGACTGGCCAGCAAGGCTATTTCTGCTGAGTCTGGAAGTCTGTATTTGACTGGTAAATCATGGCCAAAACATATATTTTGAGCATTCTGACATTCATCTCAGCCAGTGCTTTCCTCCCTCTTGGTTCCAGGAACTGAAGAAAAGCCTTTAACAACAACCTGGTTGGCAACTTGCATGTATGAGGGAGTTAGCTTGGAATAACACTGTTGAGAGGCCAAACTTTTTAGCAACCTGATATTTTATCCATTTCAGGACAAGATTAATGGAACTGCTTTTAGTATTGTACACTCAAAAGCTTCAATATCCCGTCACTTCATACTTTAAGTGGACCACATACACAACCTAAGTCTTGTGTTGTGCTGTATGTATATTCTCCTAGGGCACAATGCTCTTGTTCTTCCTAGCTCTCCAACTGTCTTGATACCTCACACAAAATCAGTAACTTAGGAAGGAATTCTAGATTCCTGACACTCTTAAAGGCTATGAGGCCACAGAATTAATACAGAATTCTTGAGGCTTAACTCTTCTTAACTGATCCTAAATTATGCAGCCAAAGAATTTGCTGGAGAATCTACCAATGCTGCTGAATTGTGCTGCTTTTATTTTTTATTTTTTTTTTCATAATAATAGTATTTAGCTTTCATTTAAAACAAAAAAAGATTTATTTTCATTATGGCTGCAATGAGAACTAAGTGTAAAGCAATGCATTCCTAAACGTGCAGATGGTTTGTAACAATGGTTCCAAGGCCATGCCTTTGCAATTGGCATGATCCTGGTTGACACGGCAAAGGTAGAAACAGAGAGCTCCAAGTCTGAAAGCATAAACTTCTGCACCATGAGCTAAAGAGCCCTGGTTCTCTGGCTGGGGCTGTAGTAGACTCAGATGATCTGTGGAGGGCACAGACTCCCCAGTAGACTACATCTAAATCTAGGAAAAGTAGGTGTGTTTTTACAACATAACAAACACATTGTAAAATCCTAGCATAAACAGGATGGATTGTAGTTTTACCTCAATATAGCTGGCCACTGAGGTGAAGCCTAGACTCCCTTCTACTCATCGGAGAATGGTTCCCTGCTCAGGGTCCCCTTGACCAGCTACATACAGTTTTTCCTAGCTACACTAGGATTTTGTGTGTTAGCTCTCTAGTAAAAACTCACCTACTTCTGCTGGCCCAACACACATGAACTCTACCCTTTTCTACGCAATGGATTAATTCTGAAACCTAAAGAAAATGTTTTATATAGAAAACCTGTTAAAATATCAGATACTTCCGGGACTGAGTAAGCCAGTCTGTGATGATTTGGAATCACCCAAATCTAAACTGCATGTTTGAATTGTCCCCTCTTTATTGCGTGCACAGTAGCTGGGCATCTGCCGTTACAGGTGATAAGCAGAGGAAGAATGCGCAAAGTCTGTGGAAAAAGGCTATCACTAGTAGTCATTCATAAATATTTAAAATCCCACCTAAAAGACAAATTCACAGAAAAAGGAAGGTGTGTTATTTACTACCACACTCTTGTGGAAAATGTTAATAGTTACAGCAGTCTGCAGAATATATGTAATGTGCTCCAACCCTGTATTAATTGAGATAATTTACTTTTATAACCACATTCACACACTCTCCTTCACATGCAGACAGACAGAGAAAGACACAACAAGGGCCCTATTATTCCCTAAGATATGCAGACACAACTCCTACTGAAGTCAATGGGAGTCAGATGCATACATTTGGGGTTGGAAATTGACCCAAAAGGACAGAGTGTTTTCAAAATTTAGTCTCTTATTTTCTTGTGAAAAATGGGATGGGCATGATAATGATGTTAGTTCAGCAAACAAGGAAATGAATGACAAAAACAACAAGGAGTGATGGATGATCTCTTTTTAATAAACAAAAGGAAACGGATATGTCTTTGAGAACCATGCTCTCAAGGTGCAGCATTAGATACAGTGCTGGAGGCTTAATTAACACATCATAGAATTATAGCTGGGAATAGAATCTTAGAAACATAGAAATGTAGGGCTGGAAGGGCACTTGAGAGGATATCGAGTCCAGTCCCCTGTGCTGAGGCAGGATCAAGTATTCCTAGACCACACCTGACAGGTGTCTGTCTAACCTATGCTTAAAAACCTCCAGTGATGGGGATTCCACAACCTCTTTTGGAAGCTGTGATGTTTTATATGAACATTATATCATTGTTGCACAACTGCACTAAAGCCTATATAAAGTATGTCATGTAAAATAAAATATGTCATGTAAGATATCAGTGGAAAAGTTGTGATCTAAGTACAATAATCTTGTTTGTGTGTATGTAGCATCTTTGTCTCTGAAGTTACGAATATTTGCTATGTATTGGTATCTCAAACGTGTTGTGTTCCTGGCTGACATCCCTCAGACAAATTTACATTCAGACTAGCCATTACTGGTTGGTGGGCCATCCATGTGATGATGGGCCATTAAGGGAAATCAGCTCTTCAATGAGTCTTCTTGCATGCCTCAGATAGCCTGGAGCTAAGGACATGCAATGAGGACATGTGATCTAAAACACCATCTTTTATCAGGTTTCAGAGTAGCAGCCGTGTTAGTCTGTATCCGCAAAAAGAAAAGGAGTATTTGTGGCACCTTAGAGACTCAAATAAATTTGTTAGTCTCTAAGGTGCCACAAGTACTCCTCATCTTTTATCAGTAACTTTCCATACTCATGTGACCCTGGACTCCATCTTGGGTCAGTAACTTTCCATACACCTGGGCTGAAGGTATATAAGTGGAACCTGTCACATCACTGCTTGGTCTTCATTTCTACTTCTCATCTCTGGACTGTAATTTTCTAAGGAGGCTTTGAACAAGGAACTGAATGACTCCCAATCTGCTTGGGTAAAACAGAGAGACTTTTCACAAATTAGCAGATTTAACATCACTGCTGTGATCCTGACCTGCAAACTCTAAAAATCAGTTGTAAGGTATCTGATTCCTTAACCATTTAATAACTCTTCTTTTCTTTTTACTAAAGGACTGGCTACAAGTGTGATTTTTTGGGTAGGATCTGAGTTATATATTGACATGGGGAAGTGGCTTCCATTTGGGATTGGAAGAACTTTACTATGATGAATCTGGTTTTCAGTAACCTCTCATCATAAAGACCAGGTGTCTGGGTACTGAGAAGGGCTGGATTACCTAAGAGACTATGTGTAGCTTCTTGTTAACCACTGTGGTAAAACAGAAGCCTATTCTGTTACTGGTTTGGTGAATCTAATGTTAGAATAACCACCAGTTTGAGGTGTGTCTGCCCTATCTTTATCAGTCTGTCCTGAGTTTGGCATTCTCAGCTGTATACCACACAAGGCAATGATCACAGAAGCCTTTCCTAATGTTTAATTATCCGTATAGTTGAAAAGTTTTTTCTAATACCTAATCTAAATCTCTCTTGCTGCAGATTAAACAGATTACTTCTTGTCCTATTGACAAGGAGAACAATTGATTGCTATCCTCTTTATAACATCCCTTGACATATTTGAAGACTGTTATCAGATTCCCCCTTAGTCTGCTTTTCTCAAGACTACACTTGCCCAGATTTTTTCACCGTTCTTTCTGGTTCATATTTCCTAAATCTTTAATCATTTTAGTTGCTTTCCTCTGGAGTCTCTCCAATTTGTCTTCATCTTTCCTAAATGGTGGTGCCCAGATCTAAGCAAAGTACTCCAGCTGAGGCCTCACCAGGTTCGACTAGAGGAGGATAATTACCTCCCATGTCTTACTCCTGTTAATAGACCTCAAAATAGTATTAGCCTTTTTTGCAATTGCATCAGATTGCTGGCTCATATTCAGTTTGTAGTCCACTATAATCTCCAGAGCTTTTTCAGCAGTACTACTGCCTAGACAGTTATTCTACATTTTGTATTTGCGCATTTGATTTTTTCTTCTCTAAATGTAGTACTTTGCACTTGTCTTTATTGAATTTCATCTTGTTGATTTCAGACCAATTCTTCAATTTGTCAAGGCTGTTTTGAATTCTAACATGTTCTACAAAGTTCTTGCAACCCCTTTGAGCTTGGTGTCATCCACAGATTTTATACACGTACTCTCCATTCCAGGATGGGCAGGGATGGTGTCCTTAGCCTCTGTTTGCCAGAAGCTGGAAATGAGCAACAGGGGATGGATCACTTGATGATTACCTGTTCTGTTCATGCCCTCTGGGACACCTGGCATTGGCCACTGTCAAAAGACAGGATGTTGGGCTAGATGGACCTTTGGTCTGATGCAGTATGGCCGTTCTTATGTTCTATTATGTTCATTATCCAAGTCATTAATGAAAATATTGAATAGTACCAGACCCAGGACTGACCCCTGTGGGACCACACTAGATATACCGTCCCTGTTTGACAGTGAACCGTTAATAAATACTCTTTGAGTTTGGTCTTTCAACCAGTTATACATCCACCTTACAGTAATTTAATCAAGAACACATTTCCATAGTTTGCTTATAAGAATGTCATGTGGGACTGTGTCAGAAGTCTTACTAAAATCAATATATGTCTACTGCTTCCCCTTATTCACTAGGCCAGTAGCCCCGCCAAAGAGGGAAATTAGGTTGGATCGGCATGATTTGCAGTAGCGTAGCTGGGGGGGAGTGCGGCAGCGGCCGCTCCCCCACCGAGCAGAAGTGGCGCCTTTTTAATTCTTTGGTGCCTTTTAAATTTTTACTCACCTGGCGGCGCTCCGGGTCTTCGGCGGCGGGTCAGGGAGCAGAGATAAAAAAAGGCGCCATGACCCCGTACTCACCCAGCGACGCTCCGGGTCTTCAGCAGCACTTTGGCGTCGGGTCCTTCACTTGCTCCGGTCTTAGGTGGCATTGCGGTGGGGGGGGGGGGAGATCCTTCAGTGCCAAATTAAATTATGAATCTATAAATTACTCGGGTCCCCTTCATTCCCCTTTTTAAAGATAGGTACTGTGTTTGCCCTTCTCCAGTCACCTGGGACCTCAGCCATCCCCTCCATGAGTTCTCAAAGATAACCACTAATGGTTCAGAGATTGCTTCAACTAGTTCTTTAAATACCCTCGGATGAATTTCATCAGGCCCTGCTACCTTGAATACATCTAACTTACCTAAATATTCTTTAACCTGTTCTTTCCCTATTCTGGCCCATATTCCTTCCTTCTTCTTAATATTAGTTGTGGTATTAATACCAAAATTTTTAGTGAAGACTGAGGCAGAATAGTCATTAAACACCTCATTCTTCTTCATCTCATCTGGTATTACCACTCTTTCCCTGCTAAGTAGAGGACCTACACTTTCCTTTGTCTTTCTCTTGCTCCTAATGTATTTATAAAACCTCTTCTTATTGCCTTTTATGTCCCTTGCTAGGCCCTAACTCATTTTGTACCTTAGCCTTTCTGATCTTGTCCCTACATGACTTTTTGATTTTTGTCCCTATCTGCTCTTCTTTTGTACTCTTCCTTAGCAAATTGTCCATGATTCCACTTTTTGTAGGCTTCCTTTTCGATTTGCAGGTCATTAAAGAGCTCCTGATGAAGCCATATTGGCCTCTTACTATTCTTCCTGTTTTTCCTCTGCATTTGGATAGTTTGCAGTTGTGCCTTAATACTGTCTTTTTGAGAAACTGACAGCTCTCCTGAACTCCTTTTTCTCTTAGATTTTTCTTCCCGTGGAACCTTACCTACCAGTTTGTCAAAGCTGCTTTTTTTCAATACCATTTTCCTGATTCTGTTGCTCTCACTTCTTTCTTTCCTTCAGATGAAATTGCCTTCCACCTTCAGATTCTCAACCAATTCCTCCCAGTTTGTCAGGGCAGGTCTACACTACAGCAGGGATCGACGCTCTGAGATTGATCCACCAGCGGTCGATTTAGCGGGTCTAGTAAAGACCCACCAAATTGACTGCAGATCGCGCTCCAGTTGACCCCGTACTCTACCCCCAACAAGAAGAGTAAGATAAGTCAATGGGAGATTTTCTCCCGTCGACCCCCTTTCCCCCCCCCAGGTACATACAACAAACAGAAGGGAGCAGGACAAGGCAACAATGGGACTATGCTGATCAGCATAATAAGCAGCAGTAGCACTACACTAGCTGTCTAGCCATTGTCACGTATTTTGTAGGGATCCTGTCAGAGAAGAATTATAAGGATGGATTTGAAGGAGGACAATGCAGGTTTTTACAGGGAGCTCTTCCTGTATATAAAGGGCAACATGGGAGAAAGTGCAAAGTTGTTTGCCTTCTCCTCTTCCTCAGTGGCTTGGTCCTGATGTCCTCCATCAATTGAAGCTTAGTACAAACTTCACACTCTCACAGCAGTTTTTTGCGGGGAGATAAGAACATTTTGGAGTCCTTCAAAACTGAAGGTCTTTGTTCTGAAAAGTGATTTTTTTTATTCCTTCTTTTTTCCCTTTAAAAAGCCTAGGTAATTAAATGCAAATAACAGAGAAGAGAATGTTAAGTTTACACAGTTAAGGATGCCAAAGTCAGGAAATGCCCTAGTTAAGGTTAAGCACACAACCCTAACTCTGCCCCCTTGTGCACCTGCACTACAGTATGTTCCTTAATAAAGTGGTCACCTGGTAAGGGCAGGTATGAGGGAGAGTGTAGCCTCCAAAAATTCATACAAGTTTCTGGAATGTTTTGTGTTTATTCAAACAAAACCTCTATAAAACTTTTGAGATTCTCTCAGAATTGATAAAAGATTTGTTCAATATTTAGTCCATGCAATGGATACTCCTTTTCCTTCCGGTGAAAGATGGCTGGGTTTTTGTATGCTTGATCATGGATTGAAAACACAGCCTGAAGTCTAGCTGATTAAGCTTAATCAGTAGTTTCATGATAAACGTTGGAACTCAGAAATCCCTCTTAGGTATGTATGTGGTTGAAAGGCTAAGTGAGCTGCATATTTCCATTTACTAAATCTGTGGTCAGCTTGATCACTTTAATATGGCAGCTGAGGTGGGAGCAGGAGAAAGTAATGTGATTTATTTAAAAGTATCAACTTAAATGTGTATCTGACCACAAAAAAGTTTCCAAAGCCCCAAAGACTAGTTTTGTCTTTTTTGTGGCCATGTTAAGACTTTTTATTTTATTTTTTTTTGCTGAAGTGACTAGCTTAAATGATAAATAATAAACGATAATAATAACCAGCTGCCTTGCATAGAATAGCAAGTGACTGACAGAACAGCTGTCATTCTGTTTTCTCTCACTCTGCTTTTCTCAGCTACAAAGAGTCTCTTTAATGTGGTATATTAACAGCCCTATAATGACTATAAAAATTAAACCCAGAACCTCTCAAGGGGCTCTATTGAGCAGCAATTTGATTTCTGGGGGATCTGAACCATTAATGGGGCTGCCATTAGTGCTACAGAGAATTCCCCTATCAGGAGTAAAGGAGCGGGTGGTCTCCACTTCTGACATGTGCTAGCCAAAGGTTCATTTCGCAGCAGCCAATGCTACAAGTGCTTTTGATTCTTCTTAGTGCAGCTTCCTTACAGAAATACTTACCAGGCACTTCAACACAAGCAGACAAATTGGTCCAAGCTTTGTAGGAAATTCTCTTGTTATGGGATAATCTTTGACACAGCCATATAGTTTGCCTTGCAATGCATTTTGGGATTGTGCTCCCCATTCCAGTCATTTATTCCACTCTATAAATAAAACACTGCCACCTTTCAGACAGAGGTGCAGGCTCTAGGCACATTGACCTTCATGGGGACTAATGTACCCATATCCTTTACATCTCTTTGAAAATTTAAGGGTTTCAGATTCCTGTAATAAAGGCCATTAAAGTCAATGGGATTTTTACCATTGATTTCCCTGAAAGCAAGATCAGACTAAAACAAACTCCAAACAAATAGATGCTCTCTTGCTTTCCCCTCATTCCTTCATTGCTAAGTAACATATGCATCAGTCTTTCCCCATGCCCTGGTTTGGAAGGTGCTTTATAACTGACTTTCCCGAAGCCATTACAAAATATTGTTGGCACTTATTACACTGCCAGCAGGCCCACTAGAATCTGAATTTTTGACGAAAGAGGAAGATAATGAAGGAAAGAGAGTAGAACCACAGAACTTCCTTACAGGGCAGAAAGAAGACTAATAACTTCATGCTGACACTAGCGATAGGTGCAATGGGTAACAAATCTCAGAGTACTCAGAAATTCATAGGAGAGGTACAGGGACTTTCACAGCTCCTCAGTTTTAAATTGAGTCTGTGAATGAGATTTACAAGAGAAAGCCAAAGACAAGGGGTTGCAGCCTGCAGGGTTAGAATTTCCTATGGCGACTTCTACTGTCTGCAGGGAAGAGAGTCCAGAGCCTTCCTTACTTAATGATAGTAACTTATACCTACTGCGCAGGGATGTTGTGAGGCTTAATTAGTTAATGTTTGTAGAGTGCTTCAAAGATGTAAAGTGCAGTGTAAGTAATAAACTTTTAGAAGACCCTTGCTGATGGTCAGAGCAAATGGGCCTAGAGCCTCCTCGACTCCACACTAGATGTCTCCTGTCCCCCATATCCAGGACCGGCTCTAGGCACCAGCAAAGCAAGTCATGCTTGGGGTGGCACATTTCCAGGGGCGGCATTCCGGCCATCCTTTTTTTTCGGGGCAATTGCGCTCTTGGAGCTGTGCCACTTAGACGGGGCGAGGGCGCCGCACCTCCGGCCGCAGCGGGAAGGGGAAGCCCCAGCCCCGGGATGTTGAGCTGCCAGGGCCCCGCCGCTACCTGGGGAGGAGAGGGCGAGTCCTGCCGGGGAGCCGGGGCTGCACTGCCGCTTCGTGCCACCCCTTATATCGGGGCTTCTCTGCGCAGCCGGGTGGGGGAGGGGGTAAAGCCCCTGCAGGCGCTGGGAGAAGGTGACATCACTCCCTCCGCTTCCAGCAAAAAACCTAGAGCTGCCCCTGCCCGCATACTGTGTAGTACACTAGACCTAAAGTATGCAGCAAGTTTCGGAAAGTTATGTAGCAAAGCATTGTGGAGAACACCCTCATACACAATTCTAGCTAGTTCCCACAGACCTCCCTGCTTTCCATACCGTCTACTACAGCTCAGAAATGTCCCCAGTCCTTTAGCCCAGTGCCATAAGCCTCCTTCCCCAGGACATATGCAAAACCATCCAGGAATACGGGAAGACTTCTGAGTGACAGGCCTGAGTAGGGGAGCTGGAGTCAGGGAGTAGTTACGGTTAAAACTGAGCAGCGTGTGGTTCACAGCAAGAGCTTCCTACTCTCTGATGCTCCTAAGTTCTGCTACAGCTAAGGAACTAAACAGGGCAGGCTCCTAACCTTCACAGCAACAAGGCAGCCTACTGAAACCTAAGGGGTTCCACCTCAGAGTAGATAATCCAGGCTGACTAGGGGGTGCAGTGAGTGCCATGACCAGCTGGGTTAAAATTTGAAGCCATCTTATAAGAGTGAATGGAGGAGAAGGGGATCTCAAAAGGGTGGGGTCCTGGATACGGGGAGGCCTGAGAAGTGGTCTGAAGGTGAGCCAAGGAGCCATTGAACGGTAAACCAGTTTGCACAGTGACAGAAACTTGGTGCCATTCAAAAAATCCTAGACACCAAACTTAAAATTTTCCATGTGAACCAGTTACAGCATGATTGGCTCCCTGACCAATACGCATTTCCCAAGCCTCTCCCTATCCCAGTCTGATTCACAGGAGACCCATCTCCCTCAGCAGTTGCCACAAGCTAGCCTGCCTTGACTCCATCCCCATTCCCCCATCCAGCCTGCCCCATTGGCTCTCTGACTGAGCTCTTCTGCACCTTATAAACTTCACAATTATTAATGTATGCGTTGAGTCATGAGTTGAGGTATGTGGCCACAGTTGCATAACTGCACTGTCCATGGGGCCTTAAAGGGAGGCATTAGGGAGGGAAGATCAAAGAAAGAGGGAGCTTCAGAAGATCCTGGTAACATGAGTGAGCTTTGGATAAGTATCTAAACCAAACCCCAGAAGCTTCTGAGATTCACCCATGACTAATTAGCAAGTATACTAATAATCTGGCTGCCTTCTCTGTTGGTATCAAATACAAATAAAAAAAGAAAAACACACAATGTATTAAAGAAAAAAAGTAGGACCCACCTGACCCTGTAAACCAGTAGGAACATGAAGCTCTTGGTAGCTGTTAGATCCAGGTTGGAGTGTCTCCTTACAACATGAGCTGATTACCCATGGCAGACAAAAAGTAGGCCTGAAAGTAACAGTTGGGGAGCTGTACCAAATGCTCCTTCTTGTTTGGCTGTTTAGGGCATTCAGCACCTAATGCTAAAGCTGCTATAATGTGCTACCTTACCTTTGCAAGTCCCCTTTAACTGGCAGTGTGGATTAATGAATTGATGTGTGACTTACAATATATGGTATGTGCAAGCCTGACAAACTGAAAATGTCTAGCTGGCAAACCAAAAAACCCTTGTAATACAGTTCCAGCCTCCACAGAGCCTGGAAGCCATATGCTGCATTGCTTTTTAGTTTTCCATTTTCTCTGTGGCCCATGGGGATTATATGCACAATTCCTGACTGGAGATGTATAAAACTATTGATTTTTCTGTTCCTGATTTTTTGCACGCAAATTTTCCTTTTTTTCCAGATGAATTGCACATCTGGCTATGAGTAACATTATTTTCACACATTTACACAAGGAGAAAATTAGCCATTTTGGAATGAAAGTGTTTTCCGCCCCCTCTGAAAAAGAAAACCAACCAACCCTCCACCCTTTTCACGTCCCTGTCTTCCCAGTCCTGGCGAGAACAAGTGCCATAGCAGAAGTGCCATAAAATAGTCTCTTTTCACACAGGATTTTTTACCTTAATAGAAGCAGAAATATTATGCAGAAAGTTCAGATAGTTGAGATAAGCTCATGTTGGGAAGCTTAGTAAGGATGGGTGAATAAGTCAATATTCATATTCAGATGTTCTTTATTTTTTAGATTTATACTCAACTAAACCTGCTATCACACTTCCCAGAATAGGACACAAGTCCCTTGTCTCTCCAGCAGCTCTTGGATTAATCTTATCTGGTGCTGTCTATGGTTGGGAGATGCAATGGCCTTTGACATCTTCCTTGTCCCTTCCCAATATTTTCAGATGATGGTTTGCTAGCCCAGCTCCTCCTCTTGGCCTTCTAAGGGTGGATCTGATGGAACGGATCCTTGATGGGAGTCTGCCTATTTTCTCAGCACACCCTCCCAGCTAGCAGGTAGGTTGTCTTCCTGTCTAATCTGCAGCACCAGCAGCAGAATTGAAATGAGAGATGCCCTACTCTACACTTGGCTTCACCCAGAAATCAGCAGCAGAGAAGTAGGGGGAGGTTTGATGGAGGGAGAAGGGAGTTGTGGGGGAGGATAGCGGTGTGTCCTGGTGACCCTTTGCTTTTCAATGCTTCAGTCCATCTGTGGTTGAGAGGGTCTTGACAGGGATCTTCAGTCCCCTCTCTGAGTCCTGGGAAAGGGAAGCCTCCAAATACCACCACTGCGGATTCTCTTCTCCACCCTCCCTTCTGAGGCCAGACAGAGAGGCTGAAATGGGGCAAAGGTGTTTCTCTCTCTCCTCACCACAGAGGCCAGGGGAGATACATACATCAGTGTTCTTTATTTTGCATCTCTCTGGTCAAGAGGAGGGCAAGTGCCCAGCCAGCATTGCCCTGCCACAGCAGGGCCTGAAACATAAAAGATGGGTGAGGGAGCATTTATGAGCTCAGCCCTTACCGTTCTATTATTCAGAAAACTTCATATTCCTCCCATCTGTGGTAATTATCCACAACAAAAGCCAAATTTCAAACCTTTTGAAGTTTACCCCATACTATTCCTATTAACCCTCCCATATTCTATAAGCTACATACAGAAGTGAGCATGTTAGGCTATTTATACTACAGATGGGGACTGTGTTTTAAAAAATCCAGTTGGATTATATGGATGGTTAGTCAGGGACTCAGGAAACCCTGGTGTAATTTAATATATTTATGTCAACGCTTCTGAGGAATTTCAGACATGAGTTTATTCAAACACGGGTGTGCAAGGCACTAAGATTTTCTTTGTAACAGTTGACAAACACTGAGTTACAAGTTTCAGTGGCAGACCATTTTCCCCCCTGCCAGAACATATTAACAAAGGGACTTTTACCCCTTCCCACAGAATCCATATTGGCTATAGTAAGACCTCCCTACCTCAAAGGAGGTGCTTTGTACAGATGTGGAAAACTCCATGTGCAAAATGTCTTACTGGATAGATTTGGGGTTTTTTTTAAATGTCTGTACAAATTTGCTTTAAAAACCTATTTGTTTTTAATAGGTCCCCACACGTGAAATAGCTATCACGTTTCCCTTCAAACACAAAGTTGGCTCTTCATAATTTTCTCCATTCCATCTCATTGCAGATCAAATCATGAAGGCCCACGTTGTATCCAAGATAAATACAAATAACATGTACACGTCTTCCATGGTACTTTAAGGTTTTTTGCTCTGGAAGCTATTAACAAGCCTCATAGTAACAAACCCTTTTATGATGCATTTCTTCAAGCCTCGGCTTCACCAAGAGGTGGTGAATAGTTAATTTCTCTTCAATGCTTTACTTTGTGTAACTAAATAATTAATCACATTGATATTCTATCAATACATCTTTCTTTAATGGTTAAACATGTGTTAATAATTCAAATATCTGTGAGTGACCTCTCTGCACTCCTGTGATTTTTGAAAGCCCAGTGCTCTTTGAAGGAAGTCTATCATTATCATGTACAGCACAAGTTAAAAGCTTTTTGTTCCCTTCTTTTATTTATTTTTTTTTCTCTCTCTCTCTCCCATATTGGTATGCTCTCTTCCAGGAGGCATCCCATTTGCCAGCAAGAGTCCTGAGTTAGTTTTAAATGGAATATGAAGTTCAAGGGTTTTAAACCACTGATTCAATTACAATAAATAAATGTAAAGGAAGCAGACCTGGGATGATTGACAAATGCTGCACTGCTGTAAATATTTTTATACACATCTGGTTTGTGGGGATTTTCTGGTGGTGTTGTGCTCCATAACAGAATCCAAAAACCTCAAACCTCGATTTTTACCCAAATCCTGTGTTACAGAAGCATGAGTTAGCAGAGTCCAGCAGAGTCTAATGGCACCTCTGATCATAAAAAAGATAATTGATTTTTTACATATTAAAGTTGACACTAAATTGTATTACATTCTCTTCCATAAAGTTCTCACATGCACTGCCTGTGTCAATAACAACATTACTTTCTAGCAAGGTGGCTTCCTCCAGCATTAGGCTCAGAAATCCCAATTATCCATAAGTATGGACCCCCATCATTAGTATCTAAGCAACTCACCATCATTAATTTATCTATCCTCCCAGCACTCCTTTGAGATAGTAATACCTCCCTGTCAGATAGTCACTATTTTACAAATGGGGCAACTGAAGTGATTTGCCCAAGATCATGTAGAAAGTCTATGGCAGAGCCTGGAAGATGGAACCTGGCTATCCTGAATACCAGTCCACTGCTTAACCATGAGACTATTCTTCCTCTTTAATTTTAATGCAAAGCTTTACAATAAAATTCATCGTTTAGTCAAAACAAGAAGTGTTTCTTACCCTGTGAACTTTCATACATACTCCTGGGGTGGTTTTCCTTGAAGTGCCTGTCAGAGATCTTGCCAATTTCACTTTGCTGATCCACATGCATTTGGAACAGAGAAGCAGGTTTATTAGGAAAGTAGGACAGCAAGGGTGGACTAGAATTCTGGGAGTGTGGCCATGGCATGTGTGTCTGGAGAGTAGCGCACCTCCACTACTTCTTCCCTCTTAACTCCCTGGACAAAACAAAAGCAGAAACTGTTTTAATTTGCACACAAATGATTTGGAAGTGATCTGAAATTGCCTCATTTAAATTACTGGAAACACCTAATTAAAAGAAAGGAAACTGCATGTTTAACTAACACACTGAGTTATTGTATAATCAATCATACTGGACCTATCACCTGATCATTTTTCCCCCTGAATTTGTTTAGTTATTATATTATTTATTTGGAATTATTTCTTATTTAAAAAAGGGTGGGGGGAGCTGTAAACTATAAAGTGAAATGAAAACTTTTAGTTAACTGCTTGTGGATGTGTGGCAGTCTAAGGAAGCAGAATACAAGATTTTCAGGCTTGCAAAGGGGTGGATTACATCTACTACTGTATCATCTAATTCTGGAAAAAGTTGGTCATTTAAAAGTTATTCGGACACCAGTTCAAGAAAATATCCCTATTCAGGAACGCACTTAAGCATGCATTTAACTCATGTGCTTTATTCACATTGTTAGTCAATGGGACTTAAGTAGATCCTTAAATTTAAGTACATGCATAAATGCTTTTTTAAATAGAGATGCACTCAGGCCCATTAATCAGGATCTCAGTCTTTAGTGCAGTTAGATGTATGCACACAGGGCAACCAGGAGGATTCAGCAATACCTGGCACATCTGAAAATGCTTTAACTAGAATCAGCATGCTTTGCTGTTGGGGACATACTCCATCCAAATCAGGGAAGGAGTTTAAAATAGGTCAGTGTCAGGTTGAGAAAATATACTTGACAGGCAGCCAAACTAATCGCAAAAGAAATTCAGGATGAACAAACACATACACAAAACCCCATATGTTTCTGTGCTGTTTTCTCAGAGTGAATCACACCTGCTAGTTCAAAACGATAACCACTCAATCAGCTGTCAGTCAGCTCATCACTTCTCAGTAACAAAAACCATTCTTAGAGGGGTGTTCTTTTAAAATACCAGCAATCTATGTTACAGAGAGAGATGGGACCTTTGTACAATAATGTATTATGAGTAAGGATGGGAATTACACACAACAAGACATGGAGACATAAATGACTTGTTGCCCACGTTTACACAACACTTAGGCCCAAACCTTTGAGGTTTCTCCATATGGAACTAATGTTGAAGTTAAAGCAGTCCCATACCCTGCAAAAATGGGAACCTACTTTCAAGAGGAGGGGTATGTATGTGAATCTTGCATTGAAGCGCTACCTGATGCTAAATAGGAATGAATTTTTTTGGACTGAATTTTGAATTTTATTCTGGCTTTGTAAGAAAACTTGGTTTGCCACTGGGTAGATCTTCTGGGTGGAACCCTGTGTAACTCAGAAGCAATACATAGGACTCTTTGTACCATTTTGTACTTTGCCTTAACTAGACTGAGTTAAAATGAACCCAAAACTTAAAGATCCCCAAAACCACAGGAGTCAAAATCAGTGTTTTCACAGGCTTAATAAATATAAATGTGTTGCCTCATAAACTTGTCTTTGGTAGCAGATAACTCAAAACTCCACTGAAAACTGATTTTTAATGAACGGAAGCTTTACCAATGACTGCCATGGGACAGACAGGAGTGGCTGAGCTGTAGAGGAACAGACCCTTATAATGGTAGTCAGCATTTCAGAAAAGTAACCTTCTTGGTCATTCATATTGGCTCATTGTTATTTTCATGATTTTTTGTATATTATATACCTTTAAACATTACATCTAAAATCTTCAGTCTAAAATATTAAATCTAAATCTATGAATTGGCAAATTGAGGCACAGAAAGGTTAGTTCACCTGCAGAAAGCCACTTCAGAAGTTAGTGACACAGCCAGATTTAGAATTCCATGGTTCCAGACTCCCAGTTTCTTATGCCTTACACCATGCTGTTTCCCAGATACTCCATTCAATAGGTGTTGAGATCACATCAGCAGGATCTGGTTGAACGAATTAAGGAATTGTTCAGATGGAACAGAATAATCCAGTTTAGACAAACAAAGAACTGATCCAAACTTTCACCCAAACTTCTAATTAGACTTTGTGATTTGATAAAAGTTTGGTTAATTTTCTGCATCTTACCCCACCCCCATGCATTTGGTATTAGCCAGAATCAGAAGTGGAAGCACCCACGGCTACATCCACAATGAGACTTACGCACTTAACTGCTAAAAGTTAGACACCTTAGTTCAACATTTAGGCACAGTGAGACCCACAAAATGCCTTGCTCAGCTGCCGCCTAACCTTGTGGGTGCCTAAATTCCCATGGCATCTACGTTCCTGCTGGTAAAGTCCCCCAGATGTCTATGTTTATGCCAGCAGGCGTGCACAAAGCTGACTAAGTCCTGAAACTAGCAAGATGCTCGGTACCCTACCTACAGCTAATCCTCAGCAGGATCCTCAAACTTGGTGTTCCCCCACCTACCTTGCCTGCGGGGCCTAACCTAGTAGGCGTTCTCAGAGTATGCCTGCTGGTTCAGGCCCCACACAGAAGACTGCCAGGGGCAACCGGATCAGTAATTTGGGCGCTGGGATTCGAGAGTGGGTGTATATGTATATATCTATCTCCAGGAGCCTTGTGTCAGAATATCCAGGAGCCCAAGGTCAAGTTCCTGCTCCAAAGCACGGATTTGAAAATAGGTGAGAGCTCCAACCACTGGACTACTGGCTATAGCATGGGGTCTCTCTCTTTCTTTGTTTTTTCATGAGATAGGGCTGACCTGACTTAGGTGCTTAACTCCAGGAAAGGGTTCATGGCTGGTAATGCTGTTTAGAGATAGGCACCTAACTTCCTTTCAGGGGCAGGGGGCAGGCCCAAGCTCTCTCCCCAGCGTTTCCTACTGGCTAGCCAAGGTGATTCCCTGCTCACTATGCTGGCTTTTGAGAATCCTGCTCTTCAGCACCTCACTCTCCCTATGCATTGAATCGGGAACCTGGGTACTAACTCATGGCTAAGGAGTCCACTAGGTGGCAGGGCACCGAAGAATTAGGCACTGCAACACACAGCATTACAATGCCTAAATCTCTTTGTGGATTTAGCCCCCAAATACCAAACACACACAAGACTATTCTCATGGTATTTCTCACCCAGCCAGACACCAAAAACGCTGGAAACTGGACTATGCTGGAAGGCCACTCAAAAGTCACAACTGGTCTAGAATGCAGCCAGCCGCCTGCTTGATGGCTGTAGTCTCAGGAATCATAGAATACTACTGCTCTCCAGATCGCACTGACTTCTTGTCTGAGTGCAAATCAAGGTGTTAACATTGGTCTAAAATGCTCCATATTGTTTGGGTCCAGGATATCTGAGAGACCACCTCCCACCCCAAGTTCTGCCATTATAGCAGAGGACAGCTGAAGCCCTTATGCTAATAGTCGCTAGATTTGAATGTCTAGGGGCTATGATCAGACTATTCTTAGTGAAGGTGCCTTACCTGTGCAATTAGCTTCTCTCATTGGTCTGCCACATGAATGGCTAACCTCTCCTCTAGCCAACTTTTACCAGGAGAGCAGGAGGATGAGTGAGGTGGGGCTTGTTTTTGCTGCAGGTTACATATTTTTATTTCTCAGTTTCTTTTAGTCTTTACATTGCAAGCTTTAAAATGGGCACATTCTAACGTGAAAAATATATAAATACATCTAATCATAAGGAAGACACAGGACAGTGAAGTTACTTTCCCCAAGGCACCTGTGAAATGTTCACCTTGATTGTCAAACATCCTAACTGCTCTTTTCAGTGGTATATTGGAATGTCAGATTCTGCCATAAAAGCCATCAGTTAATCCTTCCTTTATCCTTTGTCAATATGATAAATATTTAATATCCTTAAGCTTTCTATTGCCAAAGAGGTTTCCAGAAAGGAGGCCTGAATGAATTGGCAGTTTATACAGTTCATACCCTCTGCAATCACATGGATACGACTCCAGTCCCTCACAATGTCTCAGTGGCCTGTATGTGAAATGGGTTTGGAGCTCTAAATCTATTTCATAGACAACTGATGGCCACATCACAAAAACCAACACCTCAGTTGGCACCAGTCTGATTGCTATGTGACATGTCCCTTCACTAAGTTCCATATTTCCACTAAGTTCCAGGTCAGCTTCCATATTTCTTCCTAGCACATCTGGTATTTCTAGCACACAAATGGGGGAGGAGCAGAGATATCTCACCTGCTGGATCTATATAATGCAGAAAGAATCTTTATCTTGGCTAGTAATAAAGATTTAAAACTCAGTGAGCAGAAATTCTTGATATTCCCTGATCTGTAGTTCTTAGATTTTCTACAATGCTCATCACTATATTATGTGACTGGCACAGTCAAGGAATTATGATGTTATTGGAATAACAGAGACTTGGTGGGATAACTCACATGACTGGAGTACTGTCATGGATTGATATAAACTGTTCAGAAAGGACAGGCAGGGCAGAAAAGGTGGGGGAGTTGCATTGTATGTAAGGGAGCAGTATGACTGCTCAGAGCTCAAGTATGAAACTGCAGAAAAAACTGAGAGTCTCTGGATTAAGTTTAGAAGTGTGAGCAACAAGGGTGATGTCGTGGTGGGAGTCTGCTATAGACCACCGGACCGGGGGGATGAGGTGGATGAGGCTTTCTTCCGGCAACTCACGGAAGTTACCAGATCACAGGCCCTGGTTCTCATGGGAGACTTCAATCACCCTGATATCTGCTGGGAGAGCAATACAGCAGTGCACAGACAATCCAGGAAGTTTTTGGAAAGTGTAGGGAACAATTTCCTGGTGCAAGTGCTGGAGGAACTTGAGCAGCAGGTCAAGAAGAGCTCTGCCCCTAGTTGGTTTTCTTATGACACTGAGGTCAAGAAGAGCTCTGCCCGTAGTTGGTTTTCTTATGACACTGAGGTTGTGGATCTTTGAACATTTGCTTAAGTATGTGTTTTGATCTATGTGTCAGATTTGAGCATTGTACACATGTACACCCATTGAAGTGCTTTAAACACAAAAAGAGGAAGAAGTCCAAATGCTTTTCAATGGGTTATACATGTACATGATCTGCCAGCACTTCTCAGACTCTGAATCTCATCCTTCAGAAGCCTATTTTTGTAAAACAGTTCTGTTCCCCTGGCACAAGGACATTCCAAGTAGGGTGGTGTGAAAACAAAGCTCAAGAATTTGGGCCAGTTCAGGCTAGGACTCCCCCTCTCTACCAACAGACTCTTTCCCCTCCCCAACAGGCTTGACCCCACACCACGCACAACCAGATTCTCAACTAGTGAAAATCAGCAAGCTCCACTGACTTCAGTGGAATTATTCTGATTTGTACCAGTTCAGGACTGGCCCAGTATTATTGTTTAGATGTCTTCTGGGGAGGCCCAGGGGACTTGCCAGCCCAACATCTTTAGAGACAGCTGATTGGCCCCTCAACTTACATTTTTAGTGGTGAAGGCAAATCAGTCCACCGCATCCTCCTTCAAATCCCATAATCTCCTCTGAGAAGTAGATTGTCAACCCTCCCTCATGCCAGTTCAACAGCATTTGGAGCTGGCAACGTTGCTCCAGGCCTCCTACTGCCTCTATTGTACAGCAGTATTAGTTAAATTGTTCTCCAGACAGGGAGGAATTATACTACATCTTGATGTTAACATTACAGGCCAAGTATTTCAAATTTTATATGAAAGCAAAAACCTGGGGACAAACTAAAGCTGCTTTCTTTCGGAAACGTTACCTGTTTTGCAGTGATAGCTGTATTTGTCTTTCTGTTCCTTAGTTTTGTATATTTTATTGTCAAACTGAGACTTGTTGTAACCACAGTTCTCCATCTTTAAGTTCAAGCTTCCTGCAGCACATAGTAGGAGTGTGCTGTATTCAAGGACATTCAAATGCAACCTAGTTGTCAAATTTTTCAGACCAAAAGATATTGACATCTATATGTTTGCATGATGTATGTCACTCTTAGTAAGGTTTGATCTATGCTGGCTGTCCAGGGACGTTCTCAAAGAACTTAATCAGCTCATAAAATTTTACTGTGAATTTGACATTTCCCCTCAATGCAGCTTTCTGCTCACTATGGCCTCAAAGATAGAGAGAGAGAGAAAGAGAGAGAGAGGAGGAGGAGGAGTATGCAAGTGTGTCATATAGACAGCAGACAGTCCTGTCTACAATGTTCAGGCCTTTGGTCAGAGTACCTGACTCGCCAGGTTTGAGGGCTCAGGTTTGAGTCCCTGAATCCTCAAGGCCCTTTCCCAGCCTTCAGAACCAATGAAGTGGATCTCTGGTTTCTTGTGGCAGCACCACCAGTAGTTGCTGCAGGTTTGTTATGGCCGCAGGCAGTACAGCAATAATCCTTGTGTGAGATATATTGCAACATTGCAGCACCTGGTGAATGGCTCAGAAGGGAGTCAGATGATGAGGTTTTGGGGGCAGGGAGAGCTAGGAAATAGGAACAGCAGAGAAGTGCCCTACCGCAGTGTAGCTGGACCCCTCACAAATCCCTCGTTTATTGTGCAGCCCAGTTAGTGCCTTTATAATATGCTTGAAGTCAGGGAGCTACACTGATTTATACCAACTGAATGTCTGGTCCTTTATCTTTTACCTATATGCTGGCTAAGGCATTCCTATATTTGTCTGTCAACCCATGTGCAAAAAAGGAAGAAGGAAGAAGTTCAAAGAGCCTCAGAAAGGTTCAAGAAAAAGAAAGACTGAGTTAGAAGGAAGCAAACTTCATTTAATAGAATCATAGAATCACAGAATATTAGGGTTGGAAGAGACCTCAGGAGGTCATCTAGTCCAATCCCCTGCTCAAAGCAGGACCAACACCAACTAAATCATCCCAGCCAAGGCTTTGTTTCAAGGCAGGCCTTAAAAACCTCTAAGGATGGAGATTCAACCACCTCCCTAGGTAACCCATTCCCTTGCTTCACCACCCTCCTAGTGAAATAGTGTTTCTTAATATCCAACCTAGACCTCCCCCACTGCAAATTGAGACCATTGCTTCTTGTTCTGTCATCTGCCACCACTGAGAACAGCCTAGCTCCATCCTCTTTGGAACCCCCCTTCAGGTAGTTGAAGACTGCTATCAAATCCCCCCTCACTCTTCTCTTCTGCAAACTAAATAACCCGAGTTCCCTCAGCTTCTCTTCCTAAGGCATGTGCCCCAGCCCCCTAATCATTTTCATTGCCCTCTGCTGGACTCTCTCCAATTTGTCCACATCTCTTCTGTAGTGGGGGGACCAAAATTGGACGCAAAACTCCAGGTGTGGCCTCACCAGTGCCGAATAGAATGGAATAATCACTTCCCTCGATCTGCTGGCAATGCTCCTACTAATAAAGCCCAATATGCCCTTGGCCTTCTTGGCAACATGGGCACACTGACGACTCATATCCAGCTTCTCATCCATCAGGTCCTTTTCAGCAGAACTGCTGCTTAGCCAGTTGGTCCCCAGCCTGTAGCGGTGCATGGGATTCTTCCTTCCTATGTGCAGGACTCTTGAATTATGCTGACTTGCATCAGCCTAGGATCTGGCCCTTATCTACACCGACTGGGGATTTGGCCCAAAGATTCTTATAGGACATTCTTTTGTGTTCTGTGGATAGCTTTAGCAAATGGCTGTGTCATATCTATTCACCCTGACACATTCCTTACTTTAGAAAAACAAGCTCCTCTTTATTCCCTACCAAGTCCAGGGAGAAACTAATTTCAGCTACCTCAGTCAAAAATCACATTAACCCTTATTTCACCAGGCTTAAAACTACAATAGAACCTAGAGTTATGAACATCAGAGTTACAAACTGACCAGTCAACTTCACACCTGATTTGGAACCGGAAGTATGCAATCAGGCAGCAGAGACAAAAAAAAAAGGAAATACTGTACAGTACAGCAATGTTATACGTAAACTACTAAAAAACAGGGACCGTTTCAAAAAGATTTGACAAGGTAAGGAAATTGTTTCTGCGCTTGCCTCATTTAAATTAAGATGGTTGAAAGCAGCATTTTTCTTCTGCATAGTAAAGTTTCAAAGCTATATTAAGTCAATGTTCAGTTGTAAACTTTTGAAAGAACCATAACATTTTGGTTAGCATTACAAACACTTCAGGGCTATGAACAACCTCCATTCGTAAGGTGTTCATATCTCTGAAATTCTACTCTGTGGTCCTAGAGGATAACAACCGGGTTACAGCTGAAAAATGGTGAAGGACTCAAATTATAAATATTCTTGGAGATTCTTGCTTTTCAGCATTTTACCCATCTGGCACAAGACAGACTGAAGCATTTCTATGTATTTAAGATATTCCTGTGAGTAGGTAATGCTGTAAAGTCAAGCTTAATCCTAACTAAATTACAGGGGGAGATGAAAGGTGATACTTTCATTAGTTATTTTAATACGATCAATTGTACAAAGTCTTGGGGAAGCTAAGTTAAAGGGACACTCTTCCCTGATCGAATTCTGAAATGAGCAATTGGAATTTTAAATTTGGCTATGATTAATATTATTAGTTAGTTATATTGAGGTAATACCCCAAAACCCCCAGTCAGAATTTGACCCTATTGTGCTGAGCACTCTACAAACAATGTCTTGGCCTGGAAGATTTTACTATTGAAATTCTCTTCCTACATAATATTCTGGTTTTGTAGAAATGCTATACATTTTAGAAAGGAAAAAAAAGTTTCTTCTCTTCTTTAATAAATGTTTGTTTATTTTTTCTTACTAAGTAGGAGAGAGACGTTTCTTTCTCATCCTTTGGTTCACTAGAAGCTAGGTAGTATGTGTTATTTGGTTCTGTGGGGATTTTTATTCCTGGTTCTATCTATCCATGCATTTTTCATGTGCCCATTACTTAGGTGCCATAAGCACAAATTAAAAACAGCATAATTTCTGTCAGAGAGGACCATACTTCTGCTTTCATCCATTATTTATGCTGCTTCCTTAAGTGGTGTTGTTCTTGCTTGGTTTTTTTTTTTTTTTTCGAATAGAGATTACCAGTTATTCTCCACCCATCATTACTGAGGGACACATTGAATCCTAAAGATAGCAAGACTCAGGCTCATCTCCCTTGGATAATTCCGCAGCCACAAGCCTGCTGCAATGACCAGTCCCAGTCAGCCACAGCATCCAGATCAGCCTCAACTGTTGTTGTGGATCATTGACAGAGAGGCAGACTCTGATGTAGACAGAGCAATCCCTCATACATGGACATGGAAATGAATCCAGAATTGGATGATGAGCTACTATAATGCACAAAGTACCAGTCTGAGGTGCTCTCCCCAGTCCTTTTGGCCTAGTAAGTGAGAACTAGCAGGTTGTACCAGTAGCCTTTTCAGTAAATCCCAGGTAGACTGCATCCCATTAGGAGGAGGTGGGAGAATAGGTAACCATAACGAGGTCCATGGGTTGCTTTCTAGTCAGCTGAAGATAGAAAAAGTAATGTCTGGCTTTTTCTAACCAATAACAGCAGTTCCCTGTCAATGTGCCAGCATGGACTTATTTATAGGCTTTCAGGACTAACTTGCTGCATGACTGAACCACACTCGGTCAAGGAAGCTGTAGTGTTTGCCCTATTCTGCTGTAGTTCCATCACCTTTGGTCTCAATAAATTGACTTGGTTCTGAGTGCTCTTTTCTGCATAGTAGTATACAGCAGGAGGTATTTGCTTCTGAGACTGACTGAAGGCAATAAAGGGTTAGTTGGCCTAATATTTAAACAGTTCTGTTGGTCAAGATTTTGCAGCTGCTATTAGGGACAAAAATCTCTCACACCCATAACCTTGTATTGCATCAACTCCTTTTGCTACAGCCAATTAGATTTGCATAGGGGTTTGTGCCCTTGATGTTCTCTTCCTTTGTCTTCACACATCATCCTATGTAAGTGCTGGCTTCTTAGGCTTTCTTGTGTAGTGTGCAGCAAAGAACTTTATTAACAATAAATGGGAGGAACAATTTATGTATTTCATTATTTAAATTTAAACAATAAAAATAAAAAATAAAGCACCAATAAAAAAAATCCTCTATGTGCCCTAACAATTCATCTCGCTACAACATAATCATAGAATCATAGGACTGGAAGGGACCTCGAGAAGTCATCTAGTCCAGGCCCTTGCACTCATGGCAGGACAAAGTATTATCTAGACCATACCTGACAGGTGTTTGTCTAACCTGCTCTTAAAAATCTCCATTGATGGAGATTCCATAAGCTCCCTAGGCAATTTATTCCAATGCTTGATCACCCTGACAGTTAGAAAGATTTTCCTAATGTCCAACCTAAACCGCCCTTGCTGCAATTTAAGTCCATGGCTTCTTGTCCTATCCTCAGAGGTTAAGGAGAACAATTTTTCTCTCTCCTCCTTGTAACAACCTTTTATGTACTTGAAAACTGTTATGTCCCCTCTCAGTCTTCTCTTCTCCAGACTAAACAAACCCAATTTTTTAAATCTTCCCTCACAGGTCATGTTTTCTAGACCTTTAATCATTTTTGTTGCTCTTCTCTGGACTTTGTCCAATTTGTCCACATATGGAAATGTGGCACCCAGAACTGGACACAATACTCCAGTTGAGACTTAATCAGCATGGAGTAGATCAGAAGAATTACTCTGTTGCTAATATATAAAGACCACCAGCATTAAAAAATCATATATGAATAACAGATTAATGCTGCTGCTGGGCTGAACTTAACAACCAAACTGACAGATGAATTGATCCAGCTTGTAAGTCAAAGCAAGTAAAAAGTTCCTTCTACCCCTTGGCCTCAGGAAACATCCCCAATATTGCCAAGTCCAAGGATTCAAAACTTATGAGTCAAGATGCCCAAAATCATGAGATTTTGGGGATGTCTTTATATGTCTTCTGGTACCATAACCTTTAGGATTCATGTTTTCAAGTTTTTATCTACAACAATGAGGACAAGAAATTTATTTTTTTTAAAAAGGGAAAACTTAAATTCTTACATAACCACATGAATCCAAGAACTGGGGTTTAAGAAAAGCATCAAATATTGCCAGACTCACAAAATCATCAGAGTTGACAACACTGCATTTCCTCAACTTTCCTGCAACCCCTTATCAAATAACAACACACAAGAGCATCCTGTAACAAATACATAAAGAAGCATCACTGCTCTGTTACATATTCTAATATATTACTAGCTCATTAGTGAGCCCAGGTTATAAGGGCTAACAGATGGTATAGTGTGTTACCAGGAGGGAGTAAGTCAACAGGAGCTGGGGAGTGGTCTATCTAACTGCAAGATTCATACACTGGTCTTGTCCCTAGACTCAATAAGTTTGTCTTCAGGTGAGGCCTCTTCTGCAGTGGAAGCTGGATTCATATAGTATAGCCACTTCATTTCCCTTTCCCTCTCTGGGCTTATGCTATAATGAATAATTTCTTGAAATGAGATGAGCCAACACTGTGTCAGGGCATTCATTCAGCCAGATTTTGTTGATTCCAACAAGTACCAGTGTCTAATTTGAGGCCCATTCATGGAGTCTGGCGGTTTTAATGAACAGCTATCTGCATTGATCAGGACAGTCCTCAGTGCCAATCTGTTGCCCCAGCCTTTGAATGGACATTGTCAGAAGCAGTAGCAAAAATCCTCAAGTGCTGGAGACCGGACACTATGGGGAGACTCTGAGTTACTACAGAGAATTCTTTCCCAGGTATCTGCCTGGCAGGTCTTGCCCACATGCTCAGGATCTAACTGATTGCTATATGTGGGCTCGGGAAGGAATTTTCCTCGGGTCAGATTGGCAGAGACCCTGGGGTTTTTTCGCCTTCCTCTGTAGCATGGGGCATGGATCACCTGCAGGTTTAAACTAGTGTAAATGGTGACTTCAAGACTGTAACTTGAAGTCTTTAAACCATGATTTGAGGACTTTAGTAACTCAGCCAGATCTATTTCAGGAGTGGGTGAAGTTCTGTGGCCTGCAATGTGCAGGAGGTCAGACTAGATGATCATCATGGTCCCTTCTGACCTTAAAGTCTATGAGAAGGGATCTGAGGGACTGTTAATAAATTCCTGCCAAGAGGGGCTTACCTGGATGCTGACCTCTGCTTGTTTTGGCTCTCCACACATATCACAACCAGGACTGAGAAGGTCAGTGAGTTCCTGCACTTAGACATTTTTTCCCCAGTCTGCTGGATCCCAAAAGTGCCACCAGCCTGTTCAAGCCTGTTTGCCATGATATTAGTATAGCAGAAAATACATTAATAAGCATGGTCTATGAAGGGTACAAGGGGTGCCTGGTGGAATGCATCTTTTTAAAATATTTTTCTCTCTCCCTTTCTATTTCTATTTGACTAGGAGGGGCACTCACTGTCTTGAAAAGTGAACAATGCTATGCATTGCCACTACACCCTCTTTCCTTCTTTTATTTTGAGGGGCTCACAGGGCTAAGATAAGAATCAATACTCTAACACAGCTGAGCTCTATCAGAGAGGAGGAATGGTGTTTAAATTGAAGTAAGAAAACAATGCTACACAGATAATAAGGCTCAGATTCTCTAGAGTCATCATTCCCTTCCCCCATCCCCTTCTTTTCCCGCAGGCTAGAAAAGCTATATCTACAGCCAGAGCAGCGGGTAAAGGCAGCACGGAGGTGAAATAGCTGCTGGCAGAGCTGGAAAGCACTGCCACCAAGTGATAAACCCATCTAGGCATTCAATAAATTGTGAAGTAAAAAACAGTCCATCATAGATGCTTGCCCTTCTTTTTCTCAGTTTAATACAACTACCACTGGCTCCCTGGGCAAGTGTATTAACTTTGAGACTTTTTTGGCAATTTCACCTATAATTTTAATCTCATTTCCCCTCTGTCTTTCTAAATTAACATTCTACCTCCTGTATGTCTTTGCTCTCATTCTGTTTCTTTTTGAGCATCAGCATTTAACAAACAAGTGTATAGCACAATGGAGCTGTTAACCATGTACTGAAAATACAGTGATTTTAAGTCTGCATTTTGATGACAGTGTTGTGAAGCAGTATAGAAAGAACAAAACTAAGGAACCTCATTGAAAGGCAGAGAGAAGAGAATTGATACGGACAGTCCATTTTTCAGACTTGGACATCTCAGGTCGATCATGACCTAGTAATAGAATATATGGTTGGAAGTCGGGGATACGGAGTTATGTAGCTGACTCTGGCATGACTTTGTGTGATCTTGGACCAATCAGGTAACCTCTTTGTGTCTCAGTTTCCTCATCTGTAAAAGGGAATAATAATGTTCCTTATCTCATATGGATAAGTCATGAGGTAAGGTTTGTGAATTACTTTAGGATGCTCTGATGAAAGACGTTAAGTGCAAGATAAATAGGAATAAAATCCTGTCCAATTTAGGGGTAAAAAGCTAATTAAACTAATCAGTTTTCCTTTCCTCCTTGCATTATGTAAAAGTGCATAAATATGTGCATTTGGTATTAAAATATTGATGCTGATTCTGGGGCTCTACTTCCTTTTCAAATTCAAATCCATGAAGGGAAAATCCCCCATAAATCTCAAATAAGCAATTATCTGTGATGCAGCTGCTAGATTTCAGGACCAGGAAACAAACAGAAGTTGCAACTTTGCTCAGCTCCACCCTGTTCTCAGAGAAACCATTCAGGTCCCCAATTCAGTGCCCCAAACAGCAGCAAAACCCCACTCGGAGCCTCCAAGAACCAATATACTCTGGAAGGCTCAACGACCAGTTCCTTCCTGGTCATTTTACAAGAGAGTCAAACATTAAGGAAATAAAACATGAAATGTCAAATGGCATTGGCAGATAACACAATGTACTCCAATCAAATGGAAAATGCAACAACTTCAAAAATACAGAGTCTACAGGATATTTACAATGCAAGGCCATTTGTGTTGTGGTACTTGACTGAATACAGTAGCAGTGCTCACTTACCCTTCTGTAATAAATGTATTTGCATCAGTGCTTTAAGCCATATTCATGTTACAACATTTATGTAGCTCAGCATAATATTTTTGCAAATAATGCTTCCTGGCTTTCTTCCATTCTCCCCTCCTCTTACCCTGCCAGCACCACTACCACTGAGAGAGAGAGAGAGAGAGTTTAGCAATGAATCACTAGTTTCTTTGTGTATAGGAAGTGAGTTGGACTTGTTTTTATTGAAATTAACTAAATCAATACTAAGGCCTTGACAAAATATGACTTTATGATACAGTTTCAGGACTGAAAACTCAGCTAAATGGCAACCTAGAGTTAAGAAGGAAGCCAGGTCGCTTGGGACATTTAAAATTAGACCAGAAAAACCACTAGTAAATGTGCAGTAGGGACTAATCATGCATTGACAGAGATGGACTAAGATGACCCACTGTAATAGATCTATGGTTATTTAACAGCCAGAAAATTTCATCCCAAATGGAACCAAGAATTTCCGTGTTTCAAAGATTCACAACAGTACTAAAAGCAGCTCTTCTGCATAATAATAGGGGAACGTACAACAGGGTGAGTTAAGGATAGAGTGCTGGTTTCACAGTTTAATTTCCTGGCTTTTGGCAGTTTGTGTCACAACTTGAACATTCTTAACTGCGAAGGCAATATTGTTGACTGAAATTTTTATCTGTTTTCTTTTTGCATTTTTTTCTAATGGGGGAAAAATCATAACAGGTTATTAAATCCTGAGGGGTTGATGCAGTTTGAGATTAGGCATTTTGAAAAGACAGTATTTGTGGAAGTAAATACACATTTAGGTGTGTGCTACACATGCTTGTAACACACTATTTACTCTAGCAAGCATACATTTTAAACAAAAGAACAATCTTCACGGAGGCTTAGTATAAAACATGATTTATTTACCCTAGAGGTTGGAAGAGCTCTCTCAGGGAAATGTTTATTTAGACATTTCTAAAAAGCATCTTATTTACCCAGTTAAATACATTAATTCTGGTGATTATGTAATTCACCTGACAGACTGCAAGGCCTCCTCCGGAACTGTTAGATTCTGATAAGCAAATGTGTATTTCATGTATACTTATTTAGGAGATATTACCATATTTATACAGTATCTTGTAATGGCTCCAAAATTATGTTTAGCCACTGCCACCCCACCCCCACCCCCAAATCCCTACAAAAAATCAAACACACAAAAACATTCATCATTTTATATACACAGTTGTGTATTTAACTATGCAATTGCTATGCCTTTGTTTTTTGGGCACTGTATTGTGATGTTCAGTAATCACTCTAAGCCAAGGAGTCTGACAAGGTCTGCTTCTTTCTGTTCTAACTGATCAGCATTGCTTAACATGAGGCTCTGAGTAACATAATGGGTTCCAGATGTTCTTGCCAGAGCCTGTTAAAGGTACTTTTCCCCACGCTGCACTTTTAAATCTCAAAGGATTTTTTTGTCTTCAAAGACAGGCAGCCATTTTGTGCTCAGTTCGGAGCAGACTGTTACCGAGGAGACTTATACACAGAATATGTGTTGCTAAACGATTTAATTGTGTTCTTTCTTGGTTAGGTCATTCTGAGTGCAAGATGCTGAGTGAAAGTAAATGGTTGCTATTTGTGTACAGAAAATCATTGAACACATACCATCTGCTAAAGGCAGTGCGGCCTACAGAGGAAGTAGGGTAACTCAGGTTGCCTGCCTAAAGATGGCTCAGAAAAATTAATTCAAACCTGTTCATTAGGAGGAAGGGGAAGTCAATGCCTTTACTTGGCACTTCCAAGTGGATTTTGCTAAAAATAAATAAATAAATGCTGTATTAGTTTAACTTTCCCCCTGTTTCAAATGATTATTGTATAGTGCTCAGGACTATACAAAGCACAAAACATTTTCCCTGCCCCATAAAACTTACTGAATAATTGCATTGAGAAAACCAAAGGAATGGATAATCTAGAGAATTTTTCCCCTGTATTACTATTACATAGATCTGTTTCTTATGAAAGACAACTGATGGGCATCATGAAATTAATTATATCCCCATCCCCTATACTTAATGTTCTATATCATGCACAAATCTTGTCTTTGTTTGCAAAACAAGCTAAATCTTCTGCTGGAGTAAATTTTAGCATTAGGAACGTCATCTAATTTGTCTCAGTTCCCTTGAATCAGATGGAAATACTGTTGAGTGGGAAGAGAAGGTTCATATAAGCTGCTCTTCACTAGACAACAGCCAGTGGTCTTGGAATTAACAGTTACTGTAGCCAGTGCCAAAGTGACTGCTGACAGCTCAGCTACGTATAGAGCCAATAATATGCATGTTCCCAGGGGATTTATACAGAGCTTGCCTGCTGAATCAGGCCACATTTGTGAAATATTTTGGTAGGCAATGACTCAGTGGAAGTTTGTTTAAAGGAATAATGGTTACACTATAGGGCCACTTGGGCCAGTAAACCATGATGATCTAATACAAGTCAGCAGAAACAGCTCATATTACATGTGATTACATATATTTGATGCTTATGATGTAGTTCTAGATGGGGGCATAGGAGGAGTCAGTGGGTGAGGAGAAGAAATAGAAAACAAAAGAGGAACAGGAAGTTAGCAGAGGAAGGGATGCAGAGGTGCTGGAAGAATTTGTATAGTGGGGGTGCTGAGAGCCATTGAACCAAACTGTAAACCCGGCGTATGATGGGAACCACTTCAAGCATTCCTAGCTTCAGCACCTATGAAGGGATGTCCTGTAAATAAAAACAATTAAATAATGGGTAAAACCCCTCCAACCAGAGAGAGACCATCATTTAGGTTGCAAACCAGAAACACTGTTAAAAGAGAACTTTTCAATCATTAGAGAATTAGCAGGAATTGGATAGGAAAAGCCAACTCACCTGACTGAACTAAGGAAACATGAAATAAGAGTGGGAAAGTGACACATTTCTTGTGGCATGAACATGCTTTGTGATCACATTAACTCAGCAGAAATACTCTGCAGGAGGACCTCTGAAAGCATCCCATCCTCTTTGAGTTCAGATTCAAGCTATCAGCAAAGTTACCTCCTTCCACTGACATCTCTCTTCCCCCTTCTCTGCTCCCATTTTATTCTGAATCCACTTACCCCCAGTATTTGTACTTCCCTTCTTGAACCAATCTAGAGGAACGTCCCTCTATCCGCAGCCATCATCGGAGTTTGTGGTTAACCCCTTAAAAAAAGGGTAAACCAAGAAGGATGTGTGGGTGTAAACAACCAAGGTATTTATTAAACCATCAAAAGATCTAAACAAGGTAAACCAGAGGTAAACCCAATAAATAGGAACACAGGTAAAGCAAGGACTCTCACAACAGGTGATATAAGGTAAATAAAGGACCGACAGTATGCTGACTGCGACTGAGGATAAGTTCCCTCCCCTAGGACAGGACCCAGGTAAGAGGATGCAGGATCAATGGACCACTACCGTGTCCTGCAGCTCTGAGGACCCTCGCGATGACAGGAAGAGCTCCGGACTCCGTCCAGGTAGGTGAAACCCACAGGTAAGGAGTGGACCGCAGGATCAGGCAATGACAGCTCTACCCCAGCGATGACTCGGCTTGTACTCCCCCTGCCACGTCGTGGGTGTGTGTTTGTCCTCAGTGAAAGAGTGGTAGCTGGTGTGACACACTCTCTGTATGCAAATGAGAATTACCCTCCTGCAACCAGATGAATGAGCACGGTGTTCAGCGAACTCCTCTGAAGCAAGGCAGAGAGCTGAGGTGTCTGCTGTCATTCCAACAGTTGCAGAAGCAGCAGCACCTCCAGACTCTGTTACTCAGAAGGGCAGCTGCTTCCTTCTGATGTGCTCGGCCTTATATGCCCTGCTGTTACTGGGCAGATTACAGGTCACATGGTTTGCTTGGTTTGCTGCCTTTCAGTAGAAAGGGCAGGAAACTACCCCTGAGGAGGGGGAAGAAGGGCAGCCAAGATGAATCCCAAGTTGTTGTTTGGGCATTCCAAGATGGCGCACCTATGAGGTTAAGCACCAACATTTTCCCCCTACACCCTTTTCAAATATTTCAGTATCGTCGGTGGGCTTCTGAAACCCCAGATTTGCCACTATCCCACAGGTAATAAAATGGCCAATTTAGAAGAAAGAAGAGTTCCATGTACTGAATTACATTTTCCAGAAGCCATACTTTTCCCTTACAGTGCATAGTACTTGTCATTCAAGGAATTCTGAGCCTTTAACTGATGACTAATTATCTCATAACATCCCTGTGATCTAGGAAAGGATTAAAATAGATGAGTGAACTAGCACAGATGAGTAAAATCATTGGTAAAGATGACTAATGTAGATAAGCAAAGGTTTAATATAGAATGCTTTGTGGATGAAGAAAAGAGGGGTTAGCAGCCTGATTTTCAAAGACACATAACTTCTACTGAAGCAACTTCTGTGGGAGCCATGAGTGCTCAAGCACCTTTGAAAACTAGATTTTTATGTATGGCTTGCCCTGGGAAAGCTGGGGAAAGAGCCCCAAGTTTTGCTGCCTGGTCCCATTACCTCTGAGAAGCAAACCAATCCAACATGCTCTCAAATTATACTCGTCATTTTAATATCTGTCCACACAGGGTTCTTTCTCGGGTGGTTTCTTCTTTCACCTGACCTTCAATGGACAATGGTGACATCACCTTCCTGTGTCAGAAAAGAAATGTCTGTAATGCAGCCACTTGAGCGGAGCACAAATTAAACAGCTAAATCATGGTACTATCCAGGTATCCAATGCTCAGTGCTCCTTGCATTGTGTGATCCACAAGTGCCTGCCCCAGAAATAAAGGGGTAGGGGAGAGAGAAAGAAGGTATCAGAAATCTCCCGTCAAATGGTGAGGGTACCAAGGGGCTTGTGGATAAGGAGTGGTGCATAGGCAGGACTAACAATTAACCAGCTACTTCCTCCTCTTTCATACACATAACCTGTGCCCACCTGTTTCCCTCCCACCCCGATATATTTTTGAAAGCCTCTTCTAACAGAATTCTGCACCAAAATTAAATCCATCTAACAATCAGCCTTGTTGCTGAGGAGTGTTCCCACGTCAGCTGTGTGTCATGACAACAGATGATAGAAATGCTGCTATTCAGGCTTCATATTGCGTGCATTTCTTTTTTTAAAAAGAGCTTTAAAAAGATGTCTGAACAAAAGTGCTCGGTCTGTGATGCAGTGCTGAGATGTCTAAGGCACACAGGGCAGGTATACCTGCCCACACTTCAGAAGGCAAAAATAGAGAGAGTGGGTGATGTTTCCTGTTGAGTTGCGGGGGTGGACGGAGAGGCATTTCCAGGGATGGCAAGAAAAGGGAGAACAGAAAGGAAAAAATGAGGAATCCAAATGCAGGAATCGGAAGTTACCCTTTCTCTCTCCTCACCCTCCAGGCACTAATCTAGTTGATAGGATTGATTCTCCTCTTCCTTACACCAATTTTACAGTAGTGTAAATCCAGCAAATTATATGCAGTTATACCTGATTTACACACCAGTGTACCACGCAGAATCAGACCTACCCCTAGTCAACCAATTGCCCTGCAGAGCTGCCCTTCCAATGGCCTTCACTTCCTTTAAAGGCCGCATTAATGAATAGTTAATGGGAGACAGAGCCTTTAACCACTCAGAGTTCGGGTTGTCCCCATCAAATATCACACTGTGGAGCTTGGAGGACTCTACAGCACCATACCCCCTTTAACCTGATTACTGTTAGTCATGAACAGGAGGTGCTGCTTCAACAGAACTGAGGACCAGAACGCCCTGGCAGCCAAACAGAAATCAGACAACAACAACTTCCAGTAACTATCAGCCTGGACTGGGTTAGACACAATGATCTAGAGGTGAAAGACTCCATATCCCATTACCATTCCCTTGAGCTACTAAGTCGCTCTAATAAACAGCCACTCAAGAAATGCTGAGCATTGGTTGTATGACATCAGTGAGCTACTTCAGTGAATTACAGTCTGGTTATCATTACAGAGCCATTTGTTATCCTAAATTTTACATGTGGAATATACAGGCCAGGACATGGGGGTATAAATTAAGCCTTTATTTTCACAGGGAAAGTAGCGCTTAGATCAGAAAGGATAGGAAAAAGCAGAAATAAGACGGGAAATAGGGGAGGATTTTTCTCTTGCAAGTGAACAAACGTGTTAAGCTAAATATTCAAAGACATTGTCCTATGTGGCATGGGTGAAACTGGCAATTGCATTTGCATTGGATGAAACCTGCCCTCAACACCAGCAACATTCAAAAGCCTATCTCAGACTCTTTTAAGCACTGTAGCTATTAGAATTGTTCCCAGCCTTGGGACAGAACAGCAAGAGAGGTAAACATGTGAATGATGTCCCTAATGTAAACAAAAGTCTCTGCCCAAAAAAGTCTGTAATCTTAAGAGACATGACAGGCAAAGGATCAGAGGGGAAACAGAGGAGTAAAGTAACTTGCTCAAAGTCAGAAAGCAGGCCAGAGACAGAGCTGGGAATAGAACCAGCTCTCCTGGCTCCCAGTCCAATGCCCTAACCATTAGACTATGCAGCCTCTGCCACATGCTTTCCCACATAATGCTGATTTATGAAAAAGCACTCCATTTAGACACTGTACTCTCATTTCCTCCCAGGCCAAATAGCAAGGATTTGATCTGGAAATCATTTTAAAGTGGGTATTTTTAAATTTCTTTCCTAGTACATTTTTGCAAAATGAAACAACCACAAAGAAACTAAACCAACTGTGTTGTAATACAACAGACCAAAAGGAAACAAACAATTATAGCACTCTGAGAACCAGAACAATACAAGGCAAAAACAAAAACAAAAATCTCACTTAGCAGCATGATAAATGCAAGGTGCAGTATAAATCCTATGGCTCTGATCCTAGACCATTGGAATCAATGGGAGTTTGCCATTGATTTCACTGAGCGTCAGATCAGACCCACTGACTTCAACTGAGTTACTTCTGATTTACTCCAGTGTAACTGAGAGGAGACTCACTGTATCAAAGTCTTATTCTAAGAGAGAGAGATTCAGTTCTCTTTGACAGAGAATTTGTCTTTGTTTTTATGGTCTATCCAAAGGAGAAATCAAACCCAACAACATTAGAATCTGAGCCAAACTTGCAAAGCCATGATACTTAAGTGAGTTCAGAAGTAGACAAAATAGGATTGCCCATCTCTAATTAAAAGAGATGCTGCAAAATATTCCCTCAGAGTTCAGACTTGAACAATTATAGACATACCTGTTTCTCCCTTGTAATACTAGAAATGACTATGGTCAGCATTCAAAGACAGGTCCCATTCTGGAAAACACTTAAGCCATATGCTTCTCTCTAAGGCCTGGTCTACACTACGAGTTTATGTCGGATTTAGCAGCATTAAATCCGAATTAACCCTGCACCCGTCCACACAACGAAGCATTTTTTGGACATAAAGGGCTCTTAAAACTGAGTTCTGTACTCCTCCCCAACGAGGGGATTAGCGCTGAAACTGACATCACCGTTTCAAATTAGGGTTAGTGTGGATGCAATTCGAAGGTATTAGCCTCCAGGAGCTATCCCACAGTGCACCATTGTGACCACTCTGGACAGCACTCTGAACTCAGATGCACTGGCCAGGTGTACAGGAAAAGCCCCAGGAACTTTTGAATCTCATTTCCTGTTTGGCCAGACGAGCTCATCAGCACAGGTGACCATGCAGTCCTAGAATCAAAAAAGAGCTCCAGCATGGACCGAACGGGAGGTACTGGATCTGATCGCTGTATGGGGGGAGGAATCCGTGCTATCAGAACTACGTTCCAAAAGATGAAATGCCGAAACATTTCAAAAAATCTCAGAGGCCATGAGGGACAGAGGCTACATCAGGGACGCAACACAGTGCCGCGTGAAACTTAAGGAGCTCAGACAAGTGTACCAGAAAACCAAAGAATCAAATGGACGCTCCAGGACAGAGCCCCAGACATGCTGCTTCTACGCTGAGCTGCATGCAATTCTAGGGAGGGGGCCGCCACCACTACCCCACCCCTGTCCGTGGACTCCGAGGATGGGATACTCTCCGCCATGGCTGAGGATTTTGCAGATGGGGAAGATGAGGAGGACGACGAGCTTGGGGAGAGCACACAGCACACTGTTTTCCCTAGGGTCTTTTTATCACCCTGACTGAAATACCCTCCCAACCCAATGAAGCCGGAGAAGGGACCTCTGGTGAGTGTACCTTTTAAAAGATAATACATGTTATAAAAGCCAGTGTTTTTTAATGATTAAGTAGCCCTGAAACTTGGGATGCATTCGCGGCCAGTACTGCTACTGGAAAAGTCTGTTAACGTGTCTGGGGATGGAGCGGAAATCTTCCAGGGACATCTCCATGAAGCTCTCCTGGAGGTACTCTAAAAGCCTTTGCAGAAGGTTTCTGGGGAGAGCAGCCTTATTCCGTCCTCCATGGTAGGACACTTTACAACGCCATGCTAGTAGCAAGTAATCTGGTATCATTGCATGACAAAGCCTGGCAGCGTATGGTCCCGGTGTTTGCTGGCATTCAAGCAACATCCGTTCTTTATCTCTCTGTGTTATCCTCAGGAGAGTGATATCGTTCATGATAACCTGGTTGAAATAGGGGAATTTGATTAAGGGGACATTCAGAAGTGTCCGTTCCTACTGGGCTGTTTGCCTGTGGCTGAAAAGAAATCCTCCCCGCAGTTAGCCACGCGGTGGGAGGGGGGGGCCACTGGGGCTGAGCTGTTCGCGTTTGGCTAGCAGGGATCTTCCCTGATACCAGCCACACGGTGGGGGGAGGGGAAAAGCAATCATCCCAGAGAATTGGATGGGGGGAGGGGGTTAGTTTGGTTTCTGCTGCTACACGTTAACAGGAAAACTGCAGCAGTAAATGGCCAGCTCAACGGGCTTTGCTTGGTATGGGAAAGGAGGGGGCTGCTATTATGAAGGTTGCAGAAGCCGAAAGACTACGGCTTACCATGGCCACCTGCAAGCTGAATTCTGTTGCCCAGCCCTGCGTGTGTGATCTCTAACACCAAAGCCGCAGGCACTCAATATAAGATGCAAAATGCGACCTTGTACAAAAATCTCATGTGCTATGTAATGTGAATAGTGTTGTTCACCGTGAAAGAGTTCTGTGTTCTGTAAAATGTATCTTTTTAAACACTTCAATCCCTTTTTTTCCTCCAGCAGCTGCAAATGTTTCAAGCCTCCCTCCTCCATCCCTGAGGCTATTTCAGATAAGGGGGTGACAAAAACGCACGCGCGATGACATGTTCTCTGAGCTCATGCAGTCATCCGGCACTGACAGAGCTGTGTGGAGGGACACAATAGCAGAGTACAGGATGGTGGCCGATGAATGTGAGGAGAGGTGGCGGCAGGAAGATCAGAGAAGGCATGAGGAAACGCTAGGGATACTGCGGGATCAAATGGACATGCTCCGACGTCTGGTGGAGGTTCATGAACGGCAGCAGGATGACAGACTGCCGCTGCAGCCCCTGCTTAACTGCACTCCCTCCTCCCCAAGTTCCATAGCCTCCCCACCCAGACGCCCAAGAACACGGGGTGGGTGGCTCCAAGCACCCAACCACTTCACCCCAGTGGACAGCCCAAGCAACAGAAGGCTGGCATTCAACAAGTTTTAAAGTGGCCTTTTCCTTCCCTCCGCCCCCTCCTCCCACACTTCACCCAGGCTACCTTGTGAGTTATCTCCCTAATTTTATAATCAATTAATAAAGAATACATGTTTTTTAAATGATAGTGACTTTACTTCCTTTGCAAGCAAGCTGTGATCGAAGGCGGGAGGGCGGGTGGCTTACAGGGAATTAGAGTCAACCAAGGGGGTGGGTTTTCATCAAGGAGAAACAAACAGAAGTGTCACACAATACCCTGGCCTGTCATGAAACTGATTTTCAAAGCTTCTCTGATGCGCACCGCTTCCTGCTGTGCTCTTCTAACCACCCTGGTGTCTGGCTGTGCATATTCAGCGGCCAGGCAATTTCCATCAACCTCCCATTCTGCCATAAACGTCTCCCCCTTACTCTCACAAAGATTGTGGAGCACACAACAAGCATCAATAACAATGGGAATATTGGTTTCGCTGAGGTCTGAGTGAGTCAGTAAACTGCGCCAGTGACCCTTTAAAAGTCCAAATGCACACTCTACCACCATTCTGCACTTGCTCAGCCTATAGTTGAAAGCTCCTGAATACTGTCCAGGGTGCCTGTGTACGGCTTCATGAGCCAGGACATTAAGGGGTAGGCTGGGTCCCCAAGGATAACTATTGGCATTTCAACATCCCCAACAGTTATTTTCTGCTCTGGGAAGTAAATCCCTTCCTGCAGCCATTTAAACAGACCAGAGTTCCTGAAGACGCGAGCGTCATGAACCTTTCCTGGCCATCCCACGTTGATGTTGCTGAAACGTCCCTTGTGATCCACCAGTGCTTGCAGCGCCATTGAAAAGTACCCCTTGTGGTTTATGTACTGGCTGCCCTGGTGGTCCGGTCCCAAAATAGGGATATGCGTTCCGTCTATATCCCCACCGCAGTTAGGGAATCCCATTGCAGCAAAGCCATCTAGTATGACCTGCACATTTCCCAGAGTCACTACCTTTGATAGCAGCAGCTCAGTGATTGCGTTGGCTACTTGGATCACAGATTTGCCCACTCCAAATTGATTCCCGGCTGACCAGTAGCTGTCTGGCGTTGCAAGCTTCCACAGGGCTATTGCCACTCGTTTGTGAACTGTGAGGGCTGCTCTCATCTTGGTATTCTTGCGCTTCAGGGCAGGGGAAAGCAAGTCACAAAGTTCCATGAAAGTGCCCTTATGCATGCGAAAGTTTCGGAGCCACTGGGAAACATCCCAGACCTGCAGCACTATGTGGTCCCACCACTCTGTGCTTGTTTCCCGAGCCCAGAATTGGCGTTCCATGGCATGAGCCTGCCCCATTAACACCATGATCTCCAAATTGCAGGGGAACGTGGTTTTAGAGAAAAGTGTGTTCAGGGCCTCATCACCGCGCTGCCGTCGCCTCCTCGCCTGGTTTTTCAGGTGCTGGTTCTGCATACACTGCACGATAATGCGCGAGGTGTTTACAATGGTCATAACTGCTGGGGTGAGCTGAACGGGCTCCATGCTTGCTGTGCTATGGCGTCTGCTCCTGCTCAGGCAATCCAGGGAAAAGGGCACGAAACGATTGTTTCTGGCATTGCTCTGGCGGAGGGAGGGGCGACTGACAACATGGCTTACAGGGTTGGCTTACAGGGAATTAAAATCAACAAAGGGGGTGGCTTTGTGAGAAACAGAATGGCCCCCTCAAGGATAGAACTCAAAACTGGGTTTAGCAGGCCGTTGATTTCACGGAGGGAGGGAGGAGAAAATGAATACAAAACAAATCTGGTCTATTTCTTGTTTTGATCCACTTCATCTATCTTTATACATCTTGCTGGCAGTAGACTGTGCAGTACGACCGCTAACCATCGTCATCACCTGAGTGCTCGGCAGAAGACGGTGCAGTATGACTGCTGGCCATCATCTTCTGCTGGCTGCAAATTAAAAGTCCGGTAGGACTGAATCGCCATGAAACGAAACTTAAAAGGGAAATGACCTGGCTGAGTCACTCCCATGTTTGCCAGGCGCCCCTGACCTCATCAAGGTTGGTTAAAAGAGCACTGTGGACTACGTCGACGACGGCTACAAGTCATACTGCACTGTCTGCTGCCAAAAGGCAATAAACTGTTGCTGTGTAGCAATGCAGTACTGTGTCTGCCAGAACCCAGGAGACATACAGTTAACAGTGAGCTGAGCGGGCTCCATGGTTGCTGTGGTATGGCGTCTGCACAGGTAACTCAAGAAAAAAGGTGCAAAACGATTGTCTGCCCTTGCTTTCATGGAGGGAGAGAGGAAAGGGGGGGCCTGACGATATGTACCCAGAACCACCCGCGACAATGTTTTAGCCTCATCAGGCACTGGGATTTCTACCCAGAATTCAAATGGGCAGCGGAGACTGCAGGAAATGTGGGATAGCTACCCACAGTGCAATGCTCCAGAAGTCGACGGTTGCCTCGGTACTGTGGACACACTCCACCAACTACATGGACTTAGAGTATTTGTGTGGGGACCTACTACAGGACAGGCCTAACAAAGAAAATAACAGAACGCCACTAGCCGTCACCTTCAGCCCCCAACTAAAACCCCTCCAACGCATTATTAAGGACCTACAACCTATCCTGAAGGATGGACCCAACACTCTCACAAATCTTGGGAGACAGGCCAGTCCTTGCCTACAGACAGCCCCCCAACCTGAAGCAAATACTCACCAGCAACCACATACCACACAACAGAACCACTAACCCAGGAACCTATCCTTGCAACAAAGCCCGTTGCCAACTGTGCCCACATATCTATTCAGGGGACACCATCACAGGGCCTAATAACATCAGCCACACTATCAGAGGCTCGTTCACCTGCACATCCACCAATGTGATATATGCCATCATGTGCCAGCAATGCCCCTCTGCCATGTACATTGGTCAAACTGGACAGTCTCTATGTAAAAGAATAAATGGACACAAATCAGATGTCAAGAATTATAACATTCATAAACCAGTCGGAGAACACTTCAATCTCTCTGGTCACGCGATTACAGACATGAAAGTTGCGATATTACAACCAAAAAACTTCAAAACCAGACTCCAGCGAGAGACTGTTGAATTGGAATTCATTTGCAAATTGGATACAATTAACTTAGGTTGAATAGAGACTGGGAGTGGCTAAGTCATTATGCCAGGTAACCTATTTCCCCTTGTTTTTTCCTACCCCCTCCCCCCCCATCCTCAGACGTTCTTGTTAAACCCTGGATTTGTGCTGGAAATGGCCCACCTTGATTATCATACACATTGTAAGGAGAGTGATCACTTTAGATAAGCAGGAGAGTGGGGTGGGGGGAGAGAAAACCTTTTGTAGTGGTAAACACCCATTTTTTCATGCTTTGTGTGTATAAAAAATCTTCTATACTTTCCACAGTATGCATCCGATGAAGTGAGCTGTAGCTCACGAAAGCTTATGCTCAAATAAATTGGTTAGTCTCTAAGGTGCCACAAGTACTCCTTTTCTTTTTACACAATCGGCTGTATAAAAACACTTTCTACAAAACCGACTTCTATAAATTCGACCTAATTTCGTAGTGTAGACAAGGCCTAAGTGCCCTTCCTAACTATACGGGCTTTCTTGAATCAGGACCATACTGAGGCCTGGTCTACACCATAGAGTTAGGTCGACGTAAGTGTCTACACTACTGTGTTGCTCCCACCGATGTGTCACCCACCCCACCTACCTAATAACACAACCTCTGCGAGTGGTGTAGTGCTTATGTCAATGTAGTTAGGGTGACGCAGTGTCTGTGTAGACACTGCATTACTTACATTGTCTGTTGGCTGTCAGCCTGGTGCGAGGCTGACAGCTGGAGGCCCTTCCCCGTGCCCCACCCCGGTGCCCATAGCCCAAGCTGTTAGCCCCAGGGCTGAGGGCAGCTCTAAGTGCCCCACAATACTCCGCACAGTTAAGTCAATAGAGAAGCTCCTGTGGAGGACGTGCACCACTGAGAGGGGGGGATAGTGTGCACATGAACAACCATAGTAATTACTGTAGCGGCTGTATGTTGACTAACTTAAGTTGACTTAATTTTGTAGTGCAGACAAGGCCTAAGTATCAGAAGCTTAAGGCCAAGGACTGGATGATAGGGGCATGATGGAATGCAGAAGAGCTTCCCTTTAATGGGGCTTTGTTTATGAAACCCTTTTAATAAAGGTGCAGAGAGTATATATACATTCCCACCAGATATGAGCTCTCTCTTTAAACAGGCAAAATTGCCACAATTAATAATACCCTGATATTCTTCATGATGCCAATAGATTGCACGCTTCAGTTGAGCTGTTCATCATTCTGAATTTCTGTACCTCGCTTTTTTTTTTTTTTCAGTTCCATAGCTACACCCACTGGGGCACTTTAAGGAGTAAAATTCATTTCTTATTTTTAATATACAGAAATGTATGTCATGGCTTCCTTCCCGTCTCCCCAGTTTCTTCAGGATATAAAAGTTTAAATATATGGAAACTGGCCTGAGAAATAAGGGAAGGTTATTTTTATTTTTTATGCTTGCCTGTATTTTTGGCTTCCCTGTTAGAATTACTGTGCACTTCACCATAAAGTTTCACTCAGGGTAAATTGATTCAAATCACTGATTTTAATCATAATTTCATAAGCAAGCAGGAAACCTTGATTGAAATCCTCAATTTTAATCTTCTTTTGCATTTGTACTTTTTAGTTATTTTCCTAAAGAAAGGTTGATTCTCATTGGTTGGTAACCATTAAAACATTGATTTGCAACTACATATACACTAAATATGATTTTATTTTTGCTAACTTGGAGGATATAGTGTATACTCATTTATTTAAGCAAATGTATAGCTTAATATACATTTATTCCGGCTCAATTTTTACATGTTTGGTTATGTTATAAAATGGTGAACGATTCAATTCTTATTTGTTAGCTGATGAAGATTAATTTTTTAGATGCAGTGTGCATCAAACTCTGGTTGGATGGAAATTCAAATTCAATTAAACGTGCCCAAAACAGCATTTTATTATATTTTTTATTAAATAAAACTACCTTAAATGTTGTAGCTACACAAGAAAATAAGTGTAAAGAGTTTATCAAAACATGTTTTGCACTTAAAATGAACTGATTTGTTAAACAAAGGAATAATTAGCATTTTTTATCTATCCTGGTGTCACTGTAAGGGTTTTCTAATCACCTGCGCTTTGAAATATTAATCCATGATTATTAAGATCACGAATTTGATTCTGTCTGTCCATTTATGGCATTGACATCATGGTCATCTTGGTCTCTGACACCTCCTGAGCTTCTGTGTGTTCCTCAGCCATTGCCAAGGACTTGGGTCTAGATATTATTTTCCTCTCTCTGGCTCAGATCTGGGAAAGCACTTATGTCCATGCTTGATTTTTATGGGACTTAAGCTCATGCTTAAGTACTTTCCTAAATATGGATGCTTTCCTTGAATGGGGGCAGAAGCTATTCTATGCTTTTACAAAAGACAGAAGATAGATTTATGGGGTGGCCACTGCTACGATCAGGATGTTTTCCTTTTTGGAAAACTGGCACTACGTTTCCTTTTCTTCTGTCTGTCAGCACCTTCCTCGTTGTGCATGATTTTTCAAAGAAACAAACCTGTTATCAGTAAATTCATGAAATAATTCCCTTTATACCCAGGGATGCACATCATCCTGACTAACTGACCTGTATATGTTCAGCTTTTCCAGATATTATTTTGCCTTTTTTAAAATCAATACTTATCCTTGCAGGGTTTTGTCTGTGCTTACTATTTGTTCCATTGGCTTTTCTATATTTTCCTTGTTGAAGACAGATTCAGAAGCAAGTTTAGTGCCTCAGTCATTTGAGTCAACATTAATGTCATCCCCCATCTTTTTTTTTCTAATGGACTGACTTTCTCACTAGTATTGCGATTTCCCCAGTATAGTTATAAAAGCCCTACTTATTCCACTCAACTGTTTTAGCAATAGCAATAACTCATTTTGCTTTTTAGCTGCCCTTCTCCTGTCTCTGAAAGCCTGGACTGCTCAAGCATTTTTAATTGATTGCCTTCCTCTTCATTTCCAGGTCCAGGGGGTCTGATTGTGTTTTTTTTATATTTTAAATCTTGACTCTGGAGACCTTATGAAATCCAAAATTATTGTTAGCAACCCTCCATGGAAATTTTCATAATTTGCTTTATTCTCATGATAGAACAGAAAATACAATTTTGCTGCATTTGGGGGTTTGTTTGGGTGGGGTTTTGGGTTGTTGGTTTTTTGGGGGGGTTTTTGGTGTTTTTTACCTAATTTCACCAACATTTGTGATAATGTCTCATTTCTCTCAAACTTTTTCCTACAGTTTGCATAGATTTTTGCAATAATTTGTGATGGGTTTTTCCTGAGATAAATTATAGGGAACCTATACTGGAAATACTTATGCACATGAATAATTTTACTCACAATTAGTCCCACTGAGTAAAGTTCCCCTTCTCTGTGCTTGGCAGGATAGGTACTGTATGTTTGCAGAAAAGGCATGTATTTTTTTCTTCCACAAAACTGATGAAAAACTCAGATGAACCCTTTTTCCTATTCACAGTGTGACTCAGAGCTCTAACAGTTATAGTAGGTTTCTATGATTTCTATCTCTTAGTTTACAGCATGTTTAATGAAGAGATGTGTCCAGACTACAACCTTGGATCCAAACACTGCCAAAAAGTTGGGATCCGGATCTGACCTTTACATGTTGGGCTCATCTTTAGTACAATGGGAAGATGATACACCTTACTGGATCCAACGGTAACCTGCTTGAAGTTTGAACCTCCTCCTGCAGAGATTATTTTTGAAAAATGGAAGAAATTATAAATTACTTCTACTCTTTTTCTCTGCTGTATTGTCTGTACCCTCTGCAATCTGGAGTCCAACAAGAATACAGAATGTGAGTCATCAGAAACGAACAACAGAGGTGTGCAGTTGTTTGCTGTTTTCATTTAAGTTGACGTATAGCGCAATGTGGACATTGCTTTAAATTGATGCAATTTATGTTGCACAGGGGTGTGAAAAAGCCCCCCCCCCCCGAGTGACAACTTACATCGATTTAAAGCGGTGTCCACAAAGCTTCCGCCTCTCATTGAGGTGAAGTAATTATGCCGATAGAAGAGCTCTCTCCTGTCAGCATAGCATATCTTCACCAGATGCACTACAGCAATGCAGCTGCATTGATGTAGCACAGTAGCGTAGACTAGCTTACACTACATTGAATTGCTCAGTGTGCACTTGCGGATTCTTCACAACTTTACATCTTGAGAACAACATTTGGCATTTGGGGTGGAGAGCACCCTGCCCATCTCACATGTTCTTATTTAATAACTTTCAGTGCGTGCATCTGTGGGGGTGGGATATAGACATCAGTCTGTATTACAAAAAAGCACTGACTTCCCATGTTCCACGGTATTTTATATTAGCTTCTTTAGCATGGGAAGAAATACAACATTGTAGATATATAGACCAGTATAGAGGTGGTACATAAAGCAGAAAAATCAAATTCAATGAGACAGCACTATTTAAAAATGCTTCTCTAGTACAAATGCATATGGTGCCAAGTTGAAAGCTCCTATTTTGGTATAACCATGCATCTGGTAATGTTGGTCTGAGAGGATTTCAAAACACAGCTGATGTAGAGATACATAACAAATAATAAAACCCTAGTAATACAGCACAATGCAAAGCAAGTTTACTGAAATTTAAAAGGACTGGGAAATGTCAAACAGCAACATGAAAGAAAACCAACATACCTTAACAGTCCACACAAGGGATAAATTATTGCTCACTAATGTATTCGGTATTTTGTTTTATTGCGTAATAACATTTTTAAGGACAAGATTGCCAGAGACAAAAACATATAAACATTACTCTTATGCTCCAAAATACATATTAAATATACTATAATGTAAATAGACAATATTTGGTGCACATGAAAACTCATTAAAAGGGACTTTATTTATCCTGATGATAAACAAAAGAGAGACAGAGGCAATTAATATACAGAATTATAGGGTTTAGAATTTACAACTCGTGGAGAGATCAATCGGAAGAATAGTGCTACAGCTTGGATACTTATGCCTAAAGGTAGCCGTCTGCACCAGGGAATAATTGCACAGCAGCACCCTCTAATGGAGAACAAAAAAAATTAATCCTACATTATTTTTTGTGCTGCAGATTTTAATTAAAATACTCTTTAAACAACACATCAGCAGTAATACAAGTAGATACAAAATCTCTCTTTGGTGTTCCTACCCAACCACCGTGCTATCTAAGCAGCAATTAGGCAAACTGGATCTGCACACCAGTGTCCAAAATAGGCTCCATTGAGGATTCTATTCTCTGCCCTTCTCTATTAGGCCATATTTATTCATCTGACCATTTAGTTACGGTGGGAAAGCTTTACTAAAACAGGGAGATCTTGCAGGGCGTTCTAACCTCTGTGAGACTTTGGCTCAATCTAATCTTTTCTAGTAACTCAATCCACAAACCAGCCTCTTCAGCCAAGAACATTTTGTTTCCGACTCTCATAGGCTTCCCTCTTGTTTTCTTTTCAGCTGCATCGTCCCAGAGGAGTGCAGCTATCTTGAGCGTCATGGATGGGTCAGGCAGTTTCTGATGTAAATGCATCCTGATCTATTGCTGGCTTTGAAGATCAAGATCAGGGCCTAGAATTGGCATTCAGAGAGTGTGGAGCACAGACATGAGACGCTCTGAGTGGCTCAACCTGCTGAGGAATGCAATGAGAATAGTGTGCTGGAAGCATCAAGGGCCAGTAAACAGCAAACTTTGAAAACAATAGCCTTTGCTGGTGAATTTCCCTGGCCTTCCATCAGAAAACACCAGAGGGCAGTGTGGAGATGGCTACTTGCTGGGCGGAACCTGCTACAGATTGAAGCTTGTAGTACCAACTACAGAAGCAGCCAAAGCAAGGACAGCAGCAGTGTGAGGGACAGAGCAAAATGAGCCACCCTTCCCCACAATATCCCCGGCCCAGAATTGTGTAGGGGAGACCCCCCCACACACACACACACTCGGGGGGCTCTAGGACACAGGTAGTGTCCCCCCAGATACACACCCCTAGAGAAAAACCTGCAGAAAGGAGCCAGCCAAAGACTCAAGCCAGTAGGAACAGAATCAACCAAAGCTGGGACCTTTGGACATTGAGAACTTTCTACAGTTTTGACTGGACTTTCTCTGCCCTGCACTGATTGGCTGTTTGCTCCAAACCTCCCCCTCAGTCTCTTCACCTTAGCTTCACTCCATATCTGTCCCTGTTAGCAGAGAGGGTGAGGATGGCAGCTCATGTAGACATACATGTCCTAGCTGTTCTCTAGCTAGACTGCTAAAAATAGAAGCAAGGGTGCTGTGCTGCTGTTCTCAGCTCTGGCTGTACAAACCCACCTGAAACTCCTGGCTACATAATTGCTTGTATGTAGCAAGACTAGACCCAGTGCAGGTATGCCTATGCGAGCATCCCATTCACACCCCATGGCTGAAACATAGACATACCCTTCCTCTCTTTGCCTTGCCCTGTTCCCGCCGCCTATTATCCCTCTTCCCTTCAATGTGCCCTCTCCCTTCCCTTTTCGTCCCATTTAGTTAATCGCCTTTTGACCAAGCCCACCAAACAAAAAAATTGGGGCAGTAACATGCCATTTGCTGCTATCACATTGTTCACTCTGCTTGTGAGTTCTACCCTTTCCCGCACCCGTGTCTGTCTAGTCTGTTTAGATTGTCAGCTCTTCAGGACAGCATATTCACTGGTGCTCAGCAGAAAGGAGAGCCACTTAATTCCTCACATTCAGTGACTGCCAGACAATGTCAAAAGCAGCTTTTTTGCCTGTGTGGGGGATATGCAATATGTGTGCTATGGAATATTGTCAGCATTTTAGTGTGCACCAGTGTTCACATAAACTCACTGACCTTAAAGCTTTCCCACAGTCAGTGGATTGAGCCATACATAGAACTGTTCTTTCAATCAGAAATCCCAGATGCATTGCCTATGATATCCTTTTCTGACATCAACAGGATTTGTAGCACAACTCTGCACACTGAAAATGCTGGCATGATGAACAAACTATACAAAGGTAATACACCACAGTTAATCCATCTGTAATTATACAGGATTTATGTTTAGGCAGCAAAATTATCTCAATTATGTGTGAAAAAACACATACATGGTTAATAAGAAGATGGGTTGGGAAGGAAATTTCACTATATGGCCTTTTTAAAAAAAATAGCTTTTTGTTACCATGCAACTTGCTCCCCATGGGTCAGATCTGCACCTTTTCCTATGCCTGAAAGATCTGGTAAAAGTGGGGTTTATTGTATTTTGTGGTTGCAAATGGAAGAACCTGCAGAACAAAGACTATTATTAACTACCATCTGCTGAAAGGAGACTGCAGCTGTTTTGAGGTTTTCCTGCAAGCTTTGCAGATCTGCTCCGAATTTTAATAGTTGTTTACCAACTGAAGTGTGCCATTGAAAGAGCAAGATGTTTCCAAGCAAACAAGGTGTGAACGTCACTTCAGACTGGAAATAAACCCCTTCTCTCTGTGAATGTTTTTCTGATTGAGCTCACAGATTTTTGATTGACTGTTTCAGACTTCAGGCTGCTTCCTTTAACTCATTACCTCCCATATCAGAAGCATGAGGTCAGTAATGTTCACAAAGAATACAGTGTATTTTTAAAACAGACTAGCAGCTTTTTAAGGGAAAAAAAACCTCTCTCTCTACAGTCCTATAATAAATGTTGGAAAGAAAGAGGGCAGCCACACTAAAACCACACAACTCTGGTATCCACCTGAAGAATTAGTCATAATAGCAATTTATGTTAAAAGTGCTTTAGAGGCTCTGAACAAAAATACAGCAGTTTGAAACTACAGAAGCATAAAGGACCCTGCCATCTGATCTGAATTCAGAAATGAAATGTGAAGGTAAAAATGAAGAAGCTTTGTTTGTTCTACACTGTAGAATGACAAGAAATGACGCTACACCTGTTATCTTATATTTTCTGCTGAGGCCATAAGCCTGGATGCCATTGATATTGCTATGAAATTAATGACGATTGTAACAACACTTCTTATTGCACATATTTATTATTGCAATACTTATTATTGCACATATTGCATTAGATCTTTGCATCCATACCAGTACTTGATGGCTATATGTAAATATAAGCCCTGTTGGTCCATGATAGCTAGTGTATGTGATTGCCATGGGACATGGATCTCATACACTGTGGTGAAGAGTGCTAGAGAAATGACTTCCGTATAAATAAACAAGGTATTTTTGCAATTCAGAAGTTTATAATGCAACACGTTATTCTTTAGCCCAGTGGACTCTGAGCTGCCTGAGCCCAAGAGTTACTTAAAGGCAGGAGGCATTTCTGGTGCCATTGCTGCAGGTGTGGGATGGAAAAGGGTCATAGCATATACTATTTGGCCCAAAAGTTACCTGAACCCTGAATTTACACAGGGAGGAGGCCTAGAACCACAGGGACTGTGCCATCTGGCTACTCTTGAAAGATATTGGGGGGAGGGGGAGCTACGCAGGCCAGGCAGACACTCTTGAGAAAATGAGAGGGGAACAGAGTTAAAGGACAAAGTAGAAGGCCATCTAGTCTTCTTCCCCCAGAAGGTTGCACAGATGATCAGAGAACCCTTGGCTATGGAAGTGATGGTGAGGGACTGGTTTCAGAATTTGATGGTATTCAATTATGGGGCACAAATATTTCCTTGGAATAAAAAATTCCAAAATGGAATAATGATCTATTGAACTGTCAGTAATGGGGGAGCGGGGGGGAGGGCTAGACGTGATCCATCTAGTTTCATCATCCAAGCTGAGTGAAGTGCGATAAGCACACAATGGAGAAATATTCCAATGAGTTTGTTTTTAATTATCTTAGAGTATTTCCTGTAATTTTCAGTATAGTTTTAGCTTCACAGCATTTACCATTTGACACCTGGTAACAGAAGGTACAGCAATGCTCTTTTTGATCAGAAAGACCGCTCTTTTAGCTTTTCCATGGCTTACTAGACATGTAGCTACCAGCTACATGGCTCTATTGGAATGACTCCCAAACGTTTAGACGTTAACTTCTCCGGTGGTGGATGGTAACCTGACCTTCATGTGTAACTGCAGGGTAAAGTGACATGAGTACTTGGTGCGCGTGAATTGATGGCAATTCATTTCTAAGTCAGTGAGTTGTTTCAAACAGGTGCTGCATCTGAGGCATAATTTGTTGATGATTTTTGGCAAGTTTTTCCATTGATGAAGTACCTGTAAATACATGTTTCCTTTATTCAGCCAGTCCTATTAGGCACAAGTGAGCATAGTGTTGAAAGAAAGGTGATGGGAACAATTGATAAGAAAAAGTTATGGTGAGCCAGAAGGTGGTGGATTTGGTAGGTGGTATTAGATAATATGAACAGGACATCTAAAATTTGCAGAGACCTGGGCAGAGCAAGTCAGTGCGAGAGGTCCTATGAAAACACTCTTTAAGTCCCTTATTACTGAATAGCAAATTGGGTTGACTCTCTCTTCTACATTTTCAAGTGATAATGGAATTTGGCTACCCAATCCCCACAGACTTTAACCAGTGTGACTCTGTGGCTAAACTCTGTGCAGCTATGAGAATTTAGGACCCTCTATTATATTTTTCAAAGCACTCTACAGTTAAAGAGCTGGAATCAGGAAGACATTTGCAGTGCATAACAACTTATACACAATGTGACATATTCCTATATGCCAGTTGATGTCACCCATTATATTCATTATCTACCTACAAATGTGTGTGTGTGAGAGAGAGAGAGAGAGAGAGAGAGAGATTTAGCTGATGCTGAGGGAGTTCATGCTTTCAGATCTGTAAGTCCATGGTATCTTATGTAATTGACTCTATCTTGGCTACCTCACCAGAGACTGAAGCAGGGCCCTCCAAAGCATAAAAAGCTATATCTTGAGCTTAACAGCCATGCCTCTGTAATTGGGTCTGTAACAGACTCATTTCCTCTGTGGCTCGGGCACAGAGGAGAATTTGCAACACACGTTCACAAGTGGGTTATGCTGCAGACGGGATTTGGGATCATAGGCCAAATCCAACTATGACCAACACAAATTGATGAGTAGATGCTACTTTCCAGTGTACCATCTCCTGTGCAAATCATGCCAACAAAGGGAGAGTTGCTCAGTGTCGGCCAGGGAATGCCCAGCATTTTGTTGCTGCTCTGAGCAAGAGTAAATTCCACCATCAACTAGCCTTGCTGCTTACTGCTAAGTGGCTTGGTGAGGAGACTGACACTGTCTCTTTCTGACTCCCCAGCCTGGCCAGCAAGCTAACCAGCCATCTTTCTACCTCTTCTCTTGCATGCTATGGAGGGATAGGTCTCTGCTTCTTTTGCAACGAGTAGTGTCTCTCTGAAGGCCCTGCCCCCACCCCTTGCCTACCTGTGCTTCAGAGGGCAGGATTAATCCCTAAATAGGAAAAATATAATGGACTTTCTTGAAATTTACTGAATATTTAAACAGGTCCACCCTCCCCTTTGCTAGGCTTTCACAGATGTGCAGCACTCCACCCCATCTTAAATACAAAAGTGGCAATGGCAACAGAAAAAGGATGCCATTCTTGCATGCTAATGGTCACTGCGAACCCACAGGAACCTTCCACCTCTCCTCTTCTGAAACCCACTGCAAAAGTGACAGCCAGCTGCAGTCAGTAATCTGTGCATAGCATAAATCTCCATTTCTCTGCATTATTTGTGTTATTGTAGAGGGAGCCTCCTGGAGTTGTTTCCTATTTCTTTTTGCAAACTGGAAAACCGTCATATTTGATTGATCAAATATACAATGTTGATAATGCAGCCAGCCCAGTAAGAAAACCTGGTGCTGCTGTATGTCTCCAACTCAACTGAACAGCACAACTACTGACCACTGGTGGACAGACGAGCCAGGCTAAATCTGACCTCACAGATAACTGTAGAAGAAAGCAAGCTTAGATTTCCTTATCTTCAGCAACTTATTCTCTACATTTCTTAAAGAAACACTGGATTAATCTCAGCAATTAAGTATTATCATAGCATGCTCAGTACCAGCAGTATTTTATAGTTATTGCCTAAAATAATCCCCACTGTTTCCACCATGTACTTTAATTCTACAAATTTATTATTAGGTTTATACATCACTGTAAATATAGGGAAATCCACTAATAGTGACATAGGTCTCACAGAAGAACTTCTAATAATAAGGTTAATTAGAAATAAGGTTCTGATCCTGCCCACACTTGCAAACGTAACCACCCACACAGTAACATTGTATACATGTGCCTCAAATTGAGATTACAGGAGTGGAGTCTGGATTTGTGGTTGACACGCTGCAATATGTCCAAACAATTTGGGAAGGTAAAGCAAATACAAATCAATAGATACAAATATTTTCTTCCACTCTTCTTGCATGTGTAAAAGCAAGGTTTTGTTACTGAAAATGACCAATTTTCAAGAATGCCCCAGTAACAGAAACAATACAGGGGTGCAAGAAATTTGTGGAATAGTTTACTCAGTAGTGAAGGATTTAGACCCATTTTTCATGAAAAATGTTGGGCAACTATTGACCCAGTCTTAATAACTATTTTATCATATGGGAAACCTACAGTACATTCGGCTACTATCTTTCTCCATTTGTCATTTAAGAAATGCTAACTAGAGAGGAGCAAAATTGGTATTTCAGTCCTGAATTCTGAAAATTTTCATGGAACACAAAGTTCAGAAGTATTTCTGTTTGGAAATGCCTAAGCAATTCATTTTGGTGTATTCCATCAAAACGAAATATGTTAGTACTCTTCAATTTCAAGAACTGAATTTGTTTATTGTGGGGGTTGTTTGTTGAACTGACCTGAAACAGACGACACTTACGGTATTTTCCTTTGTGGGGCACAGCTGTTCATGGAAGTTGTAGTTTGGGTTGCCTAAAGGCCCCATTCTACCCTATCGTCCTGGCTCCCTGGCTGGACTACATCTCCATCAAGCACTTGCAGTAATGTGACTCCAATGATGCAGCACACTGCGGACTCAGTGGGAAGAGTGCTTTGCATCATGAGAGATGTAGTCCAGTCAGAACTCCCAGATGATGGAAGAGAATGGGGGGACCAAACCACAACTCCCATGAGGCAATTTACCACAATACTGAAATGCAATTTAATCAAAACATTTTGGGTCAGTTTAATAAACCAAAATATTCCACTGAATTTGGGTCAAATGCCCCAGAAACAAAACTATTTCATTTCATTTTTCCCAGTAGAAAATGGAAACATTTCTGAGATTTTGTAAAAATAGCATTTGCTATGAGAAAATCATTCTGATGAAAAATTCCTGACTGCCTATAGCAGGGGCGGGCAAACTTTTTGGACTGAGGGCCACATCGGGTTTCCAAAATTGTATGGAGGGCTGGTTAGGGGAGGCTGTGTCTCCCCAAACAGCCAGGAGTGGCAGGGCCCCCGCCTCCTATCTGACAGCCCCCCCGGGACTCCTGCCCCATCCACCACCCCCCCTCCCTGTCCCCTGACTGCCCCTGACTGCCCTCCACTGCCCCATCAAACCCCTCCTCTCATTCCTGACTGCCCCCTGGGATTCCTGCCCCATCCAACCACCCCTTCTCCGCCTCCCCGCCCCCGACCACCACCACCCTTAACTCCCTTGTCCTCTATCCAACCTCTCTGCTCCCTGCCCCCTTACCATGCTTCCTGGAGCACCGGTGGCTGGTGGCACTACAGCCACGCCACCCAGAGCACCAGGACATGCAGTCGCGCCACCCGGCTGGAGACAGCCACACCACCGTGCAGCACAGAGCACCAGGTCAGGCCGCGGTCTGCAGCTGTGCTGTTGCCCAGAGCATTGCACCAGCAGGGCAGTGAGCTGAGGCTGCAGGGGAGGGGGGAACAGCAGGGGAGGGGCCAGGGGCGAGCCTCCCAGGCCAGGAGCTCAGGGGCCGGGCAGGAGGGTCCCACAGGCCGTAGTTTGCCCACCTCTGGCCTATAGTGTTAAGTCAAATTCCTGCTTTGTCCATTGATGCTAGAAAGAAACCCCATTTCACATGTCTACTAAGTTTGAATTTGATTCTGCGTGGTTCTGAGCACCATCAAATCCCAGTGGAAACCAAGGAGCATTGTGCTCACTATAGATAAGTTTGGCCCTTTACTTTTTGATTAGCATAGAGGTAGGACTCAAAAGATAGAAGCAGACCAAGTGCTTGGAAGATGTCTCTTTCTAAATATCAAATCTCTTTGGAATATTCTGCCATTCATTCCAAACTGATAAAGCAGGCACCTGATTATTTCCCTTTTTTCCCTTAATGATGAACAGAAGTTGCAGGGCAGCTCCATTCATGGAAATTGATTTCAGGATAGAAGGTCTTGAACAGAAAGTCACTTCCAGAAAATCATATGGAATCACTTGTTATTCCAAATCTACTTCAGGGAATATAGTCTTTGTTCAGGAGTAAGAATTTAACACAGTGATTCCTTGTGTGTGCTTCCCACAGATTTTTTCATGTCCTACTTTTTATTAACGGATCTGCCCTCATTAGGTTTACACAAAAACTAAGCTTCATAGTTTCCAGATTCCAAACAATTTCTTTACCTTTGGGGTCCCCCACCCACTTTGCTCTTGTAGAAAGGATGACCATCTAACATGAATCAATTATTTAACAGTCAAAGTCAATGAAAAAAGAACAAGCATGGAAGCTGAGAAATCAAACACTCAAAAATCATTAAATACAGAGTTAGCATTGAAGGCTAAACCTTAATTTTGTCCCTCCGTGCAGATGCTTTAAAGTGACAGTTAAATTGTGATCTGCTTAGTTTCATAAAAATAGTTACAAGTACTGCCCCTTAGTTTCTTTGACAATTTTTGTGTTTTTTTACAATCACATTCTCCTGTTTCTAAAACTACATCTCACTCCCCTGTTGGTGTATGAAAAACCTGCCCAGCAGCATAGGGAAATGATTTATTAACTGGCAATTAAGTGGAAACAGTTAAATTGACTTTGAAATGTACTAACCAATCTGAGGAAAAATAAAAAGAAACCTTCATTTTGTTTCTGATCTCTTAAAGTTCTAGCGATCTAAGGAATTACTTGTAACAGTAGCTACAAAACTTTCAGAGAGAAGTGTGTTAAGTTGCCTATGTCCCTTTGAAGTAGGATGTCTATTTAATTTATTCCACATAGTTCACCAAATAATACCTCAGAGGTTCTTAAGGAGTGATCTATGGACCACTAGTGGTCCACAGAGCACTTTCCATATGGTCTGCAATGCTGCTTCTGTCACAGTATGTGAAGCATCCGTCAGGCAGAGATGCCTTTGTAACCAGGAGTCTTTCAGGGCTTTTATGACCAACCAAAGGTGGGGAGAGAAGAGACACACCCAGGCACATCTCTGTACCACACAAGGCTGCTTTGTGTGTTTGGGCCTGATCTGGTAATGTGCTGATCATCTCCTTGCTGAAATCTATGCATGGTGGTGAGCACCCCCCAAATTCACTTTCAGTAGAATTCAATTCCATGTGATAGAATGCATGCGACATGCTGTAGTGCTGTTTAACGCAGTCTACGTCTAACCTGATCACATGGCAAGTTAGGAGAGACAAATATATGGTATGCAGTTTAACTCTCTGTGCGCCTCTGCCTCTTGCACATATAAAAATAAACAAACAGCTTCACAAATGTTATGAACCAAGGACACTACTGCAAAAAGAGGCCCGATGTGTGACCTAGCATATAGGGCTTTGGGTTGTTAGTTAGGAGACCTGGGTTCTATTCCTAGCTCTGTCGCTACCCCACTGTGTGACCTTGAGCAAGTTTATTCACCTCTCTGTGCCTCTGTTTCCCACACAATCCAAATACACAAAGTGTGTGTAAGCTCTTCAAGATAGTTACTGCCTTACACTCTGTTCATTGGTGTCTAGCACTATGGCATCCCGGTCTTGGTTTGGGCCTCCAGGTGCTACTGTCACACCAATAATAAAGATGCCTAAACGATAGTGTGACTTCTCATGTACTCCCCAGTCTGGACCAAAAAATTTTTTTCTCCTCGCCAAGTAGCCACACAGAGAGTGACAGAGCATCATGTAAAGTGATGATCATTATAGTCAGTCAAGGCTCTCCTAATTGTGTTTTGGCTCCAGTGTCAATAAATAAAATAAACAACAACAGCAGCAGCCTGTAAGGTGTGCATGTTTCAAAGCTTACAGCATGGAAGATTTTCACTACAGATGGTAGAACTCCCCAAAAACTTGCCTGACAAGCACATTTGGCTGCTTTTTAAACAAACAATAAGAACATCTCCATAGTCCGCTGGATACCAAACACGTGCAAAAAAAAAAAAATCTCACAAAAATCCCTCTAAAAACTCTTGGGAGCTGGAATCAGGTAACATATTCTAGGAATAATTTGATGGATACGTTTGCTATTTGTTTTGCATCTTTAAAACTTGAGGTGTGCTAGAATTTACAAACTGCACTATGGGATTGTGAAATCTTGCTGCTTGTGAGATACCCATTCAGTCAGATGCTCTGAGTTCTTTTTTCCTCTTTTCTACTATAAATCTGCTCTTGCCAGATGCAGAGCTGACTTGAAATTTACTTCCTAGTCCTCTCTCTTCAACAAATCCCAGTACCCTCTCTCTCAGTCTCACTCCTAGTCCTCATGCTCACAACCCCAAATTAAGCTAAATGCAGACTCCAAAGAGTAATCTTCCTTATGGAATCCTAGGCAGTAGCTCCTCTTCTCTTGCTTCCCAAACTCCTGCTCAGCATTGGCTCTGCTCCTTAAAATGAGAGGGTGGGGAAGCCACCTCTATTCCCTGCACCATTAAAATCACAAAGCACCAGAAGTGCTGAACAATGCAACTTGACCTGACCTGCCACTATTCAGGCTACATTTCTTCTGAACAGAGCTACAGATTTCATACAAGAAAGCCATCTTTTTTCAGTAATGTACTATCAAAACCACACTCCCATCCCTGTCTTTGGGAAAAGACAGCTTTGGGCCTCAAAGAGAAAGCAAAGATGACAGAACGTTAAGTAAATATATTCTTTGACTGACATGGAAATTCTTACCACAAGAACTTTTCTCATGGAGGAAACAGAATTGTGTCCCTTTGACACTGAGTGATAAAAATACAGGGCCAAACTCTGCCTCGGTTGCATCCAGGCAATAACCCAGGCAGTATCTGGTTTATAACTGCAGCCTGAAATAAACATTAAATATTTCAGGACAAGTTCTGTGGTCAGTTAGACTGTCAAATATAAAGGGAAGGGTAACCACCTTTCTGTATACAGTGCTAGAAAATCCCTCCTGGCCAGAGGCAACATCCTGTTACCTGTAAAGGGTTAAGAAGCTCAGCTAACCTGGCTGGCACCTGACCCAAAGGACCAATAAGGGAACAAGATACTTTCAAATCTTGGGGAAGGGAAAGGCTTTTGTTTGTGCTCTTTGTTTACGTGTTTGTTCTCTTTATTTTATGTGAATTTTCCCTGTGTTAACAGGGAGGTTTATTCCTGTTTTCTGTAACTTTAAGGTTTTGCCCAGCGGGGGATCCTCTGTGTTTTGAATCTGAATACCCTGTAAAGTATTTTCCATCCTGATTTTACAGAGGTGATTCTTTTACCTTTTCTTTAATTAAAATTCTTCTTTTAAGAACCTGATGGATTTTTCATTGTTCTTAAGATCTAAGGGTTTGGACCTGTGTTCACCTGTACAAATGGGAGAGGATTATCATCAAGCCTTCCCCAGGAAAGTGGGTGTAGGGTTTGGGAGGATATTTTGGGGGAAGATATCTCGAAGTGGTCTCTTTCCCGGTTCTTTGTTTAAAATGCTTGGTGGTGGCAGCATACCATTCAAAGCCAAGGCAAAGTTTATACCTGGGGGAAGTTTTTAACCTAAGCTTGTAAAAATAAGCTTAGGGGGTCTTTCACGTGGGTCCCCACATCTATACCCTAGAGTTCAGAGTGGGGAAGGAATCCTGACATAGACCAATGTAAATCCAGAGTAATTTCTGAACTAAATGCTGTTACTCTGGATTTTCTCCTTACTAGGACAACATAATTGTCCATTAGTGGAATATTTTCCATGAGCATCTTTCACACTGCTGCCAGCACAGCTCAAATGAAGATGTAATAAAATGAAATCATAGTATTCCCCCCCCACAAACTAAATATTTTAATCTTTGTTTTTCAACTAGATTTCCAAAAAGACCCCAAAGAGCAAGACTCTGATAAATGAGTATTGTATAATATTTTACAATCACTGGAAGTGAGACTTCAAAGAGGGGGAAAGGTTTAAAAAAAATAAACAATGCTCTTGTCATTTTCATCCTGACTTTAAAAAAAAAATTAAAATACATGTTAGCACAGCTGTCTGGAACTTTTCATTGTTTCACATCTATTTGTTCAGACACCACACTATTTAAAAAATAAAAACTGGCATTTAAAATGTTTCATATTGACTAGACCTTTCCCTGATAGTAAAATGTCCTGATCAGAGATGGGTGAACTTCAAAAGAGGTAGAGTTCAGAGAAGAATCCAGTATTTGGGTGTGTGTCAGCATGGGGAAGCTTGCACTGACACCGTACCTACTGTGTACTTGTTCCATGAGCAAGGATTGCAGTTTCCTGGGATATCAAGCTGGTGCCTTACAGAAGCACTAAAATTATGCCTCTCAGTAACTTGAAGTAAACATTTCTTATAAGACTTTTGAAGCACTGGGTTTATGAAAAACTGGAACATAAGCAAGACAATTAAAAAGGAACTTTTCCCCTCCTTCGTAATTTGACTAAAACAAATCAGAGATTATGAAGCACTGCTTTCCATACAAATCTGGAAGCACAGTGGTGAAATTTCAGCATGTGATTGGGTGGCTGGTTTCTGGGCATCTCTGAACCATAAAGGAGATATACTTTTTCTTCATAGTATACCACCATGGAAATCTAACCAAAAACATGAGGACAGCATTCTGCCTTTCGATACACAAATGAGGATCCTATTGAAGTCACGACAAATTCTGTGTGTGCATCCAAGGATACAAGTTGGCCCACAGACAGGATCTTGCCTTTTCATGTTCAGTCCAAATCAGATAACGCTGGCCCTCCATGATTAGAGCCCTGTGGTCTGAGGTGAAAGGGAAGTGTCGTCACTTTTGTTCTAAAATCAGAGACATTTCCTTGGTATCATAGATAAACTGCACACATTATAAATAATAAACTAAATTATTTTAATCATTAAACTTTTAATGCTGTAACACTACTTTACATAACTTTACTCACATAAGCAATCCTATTGTAATTTAAATTAAATAGGTCTCAGGTCATTTGTAGCACCAGGGCCAAAATTAGAACAGCAAGAAGTTTTTGAATTAATGGACAATTGTCTTAATTTTTCCATATTTTTTATTATACAGCCAAATTAGCCACACAGACATGTGCAGTGCAGCCGGCCTGCGCCTGGAATGTTGGTGGATCATGATGAAAAGCACCATTAAGGTTGGAACTACTGAGAACTATGGTCTCAAAGGCTCATAACTTGATCAAATTGTAGCCAGCTTTCACTGGAACATTCAGTCTTCTCTGTCTGCAGAACTTCAGCCTGTGACCTCTAACTGTTTAATCAAAAAGACCCAATTTTTCATTTTATATAATGGGGACAATGTATTTCCCCACACACGCCTCTCTTTATACTCAAAAATAGCGTAACCATTTTCACTCAACCTCTAAAAAATAATCCACATTGGGCAGAGACCTAGTCTAAAATTTCAGTCTGGTATGTCAGAATTACAGAAAGTTATGAATGAATCAAAACTGGGGTTTCTTTTTGAAACACTAAGGCAACTAACTGTAGGGCTCGGACTATACTAATACATTGCAATTCTCTAGAGGTTTCGTCTGTAGACCTCAAAGTCGGAAAAGCATTATTAACGGATGAGGAACAAACACACAGGTTAAACATCTTTCCTGGGGTCACATAGCAAGTCACTGGCAGAACTGGCTCTTCCAGTCCCAGGCTCTTCCCCCTAGCTGCTCTTAAATATATTGTTCATGGTTATACAATATGTTTTTAAAGATACAGTGAAATCTAATGGTAAATATTGTCTACTATAGAGTTTCTGAGCACAATCAAGGTTTTTAAAAAAATGGGTGCCTAAAATTAGGCTCTTCAGACCCTATTTGGGTACTTAATAAGTGGCCTGGTTTTCAAAAGTATGAAGAATTCAGTAATTCCCCGATGTCAATGGGAGCTTCTCCTTGATACCCCACATCAGCTCTCCAGACTGTACAAAGTGCAAGTACTACGTTATTTATCTTGCCTGACTCTGACCATATTTCCTTTCATCTCCTTTGAATTGCTCCACTGGTTCTCCCTCCACCACTGCATTACCTGCAGCTTCTTATGCTCCCCTTCAAAGCCCTTCATAAATCTCCGCCTCCCAGCTTATCCACTCTGGTCTCTTACTGTATTGCCCAGCCTGCTCCAGCAATGCCAGCCTCAACCTCGTGCTTGTCCACTTTCCCTGCAACTGCCCCCCAACTTTCTCCCCCCCCCACCCTGCCCCATATGCATTGAATGCCCATCCTGAACTACACTGTAAGGCCACTAACCCTTTGCTCCTTCAGATCCCTCCTCTAGACCCAATTCTTCCCGTGATGCTTTCAAGAAATTAGCCACCTAACAATACTGAGTTAAACAAACAGCTAAGAGTCAATTCTGTTTCAAACCTGTATTTATTTTTATCCCTGTCTTTTTAGCTGTTGTGTTCTCAGATTATAAGCAGTTCAGACAGAGGCTATGTCTATCGCTATCCACAGCCAATGACTACTAGAGCATGGGAACTACCTTAATACTAATAGCCCTAAAACAACAGAAAAAGTTAATTTCAAAAGGAGATGCAAATGTAGAAAAAACATGAGAATAGCAGCTCTGCGTCACTTCTGCAGGTATTGACAAGGGGGGGGGGTCAGGTATCCTCAGTGCAGATTTGTTACTCTGCCCCCAGGGAGTCCATTCTGCAAGGTTCTGTGACAAAACTCTGCCAAAAATACTCTTCAGTGTATAACAAATACATTGTGATTCTGAAACAGTACAGAGACCCTTACAGATGTTCCTGCTGTCGGCAGCTCTTTCACATGAGCTGCTTACCCTGTTGTTGCATCCAGCAGATGGCCATTTTCACATGCCTGTTTCTTCCTCTGAAAAATTTCTCCTGGTGCTTTGCCTCTCCTTGTGTTATTTACTTACAGCTTCAGTACAGAATTCTCTTTAATGCTGAAGACCAGGTTGTCCTAGCAAGAGCTCACAGTGCTTTTCAGCTTCACTGAATAGAATCATAGAATATTAGGGTTGAAAGAGACCTCAGGAGGTCATCTAGTCCAATCCCCTGCTCAAAGCAGGACCAACACCAACTAAATCATCCCAGCCATGGCTTTGTCAAGCCGGGCCTTAAAAATCTCTAAGGATGGAGATTCTACCACCTCCCTAGGTAACCCATTCCAGTGCTTCACCACCCTCCTAGAATAGGTATGATACATAGGTGCATAGCAAGCAAAGGAAAAGTTAATACAGAATACAAGTGGTTTTCCTGAATGACAACTGAATCATTTGCAATATGTGCAGAAGAACATGGCATGGTTATCATTGCAAAAATAAACAGTGCAAAAATAATTTCCACTCCTGGATTTTCACATCTGAATCTGCCACGTTATCTCCACTGGAACCGTATATTCTTATGACAGCGACAATGAGTATGTCTGACCTATTCACATCCACAGTGACATTTTTGGCACTCTGGATTTAAAAATAATTGACTGAATCACAGCTATTAGAGAAAGAGAAATATCTACTATCAATAAAGGGCCAAACTCTGTTCTCAGTTACACATGTGGCTGTCTGGAGTAACTCTCTTCTCCACAATGGAATTATTTACAATTCATACCCATACAACTGAGTGTGGAGTTTGAATCCCTAGTTTGTATTTCTCAAAAAGCCTTCTGCTAAAGAATCTCAGCCTGACATACAAGCAATGTAGCTTTGCTACCCTGCTGTGAGATAGGGAATTATCTCCATTTTACAGGCCGTGAAACTGAAGCACACAGAGGCTAAATGACTTGCCCAAAGTCACAGAAGTCTATTGAAGAGCTGGGGAAAACATTCAGTTCTCCTGACTCCCAGTCTCCCCTCCAGTCTTTCCTACAAGCTCCTTCTTCCTCTCCCTCAAACCATCTGATCCATCCTTTTGTGTCAGTCCTTAAGTAAAAACAGATAAGATTGTTAATACGATTCCCTTTTACAAGGCCAACAAGTAGGAGCTTGAGAGCAGAGGGCAGAAAGGGGTGGGGGACAGGAAAATTAAATACAGAAGGAAGAGGGATAAGGGTTAGATCCATTGGATCTTTGCACCAAGTAACATATTAAAGGGATTTAAAAAAATACTTTATCCAACATTGGTGTTAGTCGATAACCAAGCCATGCCACGAGAGCAATTTTGTAACGGCAGAACTCCTCAGCAATTTTAATTTTTCCCTTTGTCAGCTGAAGAAGCTCACATTATAACGGATAGAATGTCAGGAAACAAATATAAATGTTATTGTGAGAGGAAACCTGTTTCAATTCCCAGGATTACAGTTTAGAACAGCTGTGCCCCAAGAGAACAATAGGGAGATTTCTCTTATAAGTCCCAATTTTACAAAACGCTTTTACTTTCTTTGAATAAAAGGCATACTAAAGAAAGCTGTGAACACAGAGGCTGTCTGTATCCTGTGAATAAGAGAGAGAAAAGTTATTATTCCATCTAGTGCAGTATTTGTTTCTTTTTGGGTACATGAAGAAAATGAACCACAGTTGCTACAACTGTCATACAGTCAAAGTTATTAGTAAGAGTTTGGCTTATAACTTAAAGCAGCAGCAACCTAAATATATTACACAGGTCCATATTAGAGGTAGGCTCAAACTACAAAAGCCATGGGCACCCAGGTACAAGGTCTTTGTACTGTACTTTGGCCAGGCACAACATATGACCTCTGCAAAATGTGGATCCAGGCTGAGATTTTTAATGGCCTCAAGTTATGGGGATGGTTGGATTCAGAATTTTGATTTCAGCCCAATTCCAGTCCATATCCCAATCTTTTAGACTTGGGCAGGTGCAACCATCTGAAGCTATGCATGAAGTCAGCCCTAAATTGTTGGATGTGGTCAACATTGATGGTCCTTGACTGCTCTGTCCCAGCTTTCCAAACATAGCTTCAGCACTTGGTGTCAGGTTCCTGCTACAGAACGAATGCTCAAAGCCACACTAAAAGTTACATCCAAAAGGCAGAATGAAATATAACATGGCATTCACAAAACCAAAATGGAATTCATAAGTTGACAGATCTATCCCCCAGTGTGACACACATGCCTTCTGAAGGCTCCCTCCATATAAAGGAGTGAAACCATAAAGAAATATGGCCCCACTTCAACAAAACATGTAAGCACATTCTTAAGTCCATCCCTATGGAGCAAAGTACTTAAGGTGAACTTTGATCACAGTACACAGGTTGCACAGAAGTCAATGAGGCTTAAGCACATGCACAAGAGCTTTGCTGAATAGGGAGGGACTGTCAAAATGGAACCACTTACAGCATAAATGGACCAAAAGAGCATAGAATAATTTATTCAATGAGTTTTACCTTTTTCTGCCCACAAACAGATTGTCCTTTCTTTTCACATATATTATTGTAAAGGGTTTGACAAATAACAATAGCATCAAATTCTTGGTCTACAGACTTTTTACAAGTAGCTGGAGGCCGTATTTAATATTCAGAAATTAGAAAGGTGGTGTTTAGATTTGCTTGGCCACATAGATCTTCTCTTCCCTTATTGGATATGCTTCAGTATTATAATTAGGTTTTCTGGATGACCATGCTCATTTATGACTTAGAGATTTATTTCATAGAAATATTGAATAATTGCTTTAATGTCATCATTTTCCTAACCATTCATGCTACCAAACTTTTAAGCTGTAAAACGCATGGGAAGTGAATACACCAAGGGGAACAATATAATCAAATTACTTCAATAATGTTGCTGAAGTAAATATTGGTGGGGAAAGTGTTTAACTATTTACTCAGGATTCTCTGTAGGAGTGTTTATGCCAGGGAGAATCTTACAATGGTTTTGGTCACTACGATAAGCAGATGTGATGTGTTTATAATGTTTGTGTGTCTATTTTAGATGTGTTAGGCAGCATTCAACAATACAATGTACTGCTTCAATGGGACTATTTACCTGCTTAAAGCTAAGCACATGCTTAAGTACTTGGATGGATTGGGGCCAGAATGGTCAGCAACTTGCAGGATAGTCTATACATTAAAATATCATGATTTTGCAATTTAGTGCATTTGAAATTTTGCACAAAATGGATCCTGGCAGCCATCCCTGGTCATTTTGGTTTGTGGAGATAAGCCAGGGAGGGACAACACAGTGAGAAAAAGTCACTCATACTTATAGCACATTGCATTTACATGCCCATACACAACCACAGACAGCAGGGCAGTTGGGGATAGGAATAGCTGGGGACATGTGCCATCTGGCTCCCCTGGCATCTCATGCATGCCAGTGAAGGTGTGCACGATTTTAAACTAGAATTGTGGGCAGCTGGGATGAGGACAAGTTGAAGACAGGGAATAACAGTTATTGCTACTGTTTATTTTTATGGTGTGGCAGCAGATAAGCAAGACTGATTCTCATCAGGATCCCACCAGTGTTCTCCCTCAATAGCCTTTTCCTCACTAGTGTAACTCCCCAAAGCTTTACTGATTTTTGTGAATTGTGTACTGCTGTAAGAGGACTGTGAGGGGAGCAATACACAAATCCCACAATTAACATATTAAAATTCACTGTACACTGGCTCCTATACAGTTGAAGCAGGCTATACACCAACCCTGACATAGCCAAACTCCACATAAATTTAGGATAGAGCAGGGGTAGGCAACCCATGGCACATGTGCCAAAGGCGGCACGCGAGCTGATTTTCAGTGGCACTCACGCTACCCAGGTCCTGGCCACCGGTCCGGGGGGCTCCGCATTTTCATTTAATTTTAAATGAAGCTTCTTAAACTTTTAAAAAACCTTATTTACTTTACATACAACAATAGTTTAGTTATATATTATAGACATATCGAAAGAGACCTTCTAAAAATGTTAGACTGTATTACTGGCACACGAAACCTTAAATTAGAGTGAATAAATGAAGATTTGGCACACCACTTCTGAAAGGTTGCCGACCCTTGGGATAGAGGAAACCCAGAAGGTTCTAGAAATTGGATGCTTCAAGGCTCACATGGTTCACATGAATTTTTCATCAAAAAAATGAATGTTCAAGGATTTTATTCCATTTTGCACATATTTTTGACACCTCACAAACAAATATTTTCTTTGTGAATTTTTTGTCCAGCTATGTAGATGCATTTTAGAGCATATGGCTCTAGCTTCAGAGGCAGTAATTTGCCCTCATCATTAGCAACTCTTCTAGGCCAAAGAGGAGAATAGATGCTTTAGAGAGGCCTCATTCCTTTCCACTGACATCACAAGTCCTCACTGAAGATAGATATGAAAGATGCTCCTGCTGGACCATTGGGACTGTACGCTACCAGGCAGACTATCTTTGGTGATATCAAGGAATTTGTCCTGAATTTGGAAGCATAGGACTCAACTTCCCGATGCCTCGGTTTTCAATCCTATTCCCAACCATGATTGGGCAGCCCGGAAGGATGCTGATATAGAGGAAGGTAGGCACTGGGAAAACCAGATTGTGATTATGCCAAGCTAGGAAGATAATAAATTATAGAGAAAAGAGAGATCATCCTCTTTCCCAATAAGAGTTAATAGAGAAGGAAAGAACTTGAAGGGCTGTGGTTTGCTAAAATAATATAATGAACATGTGCTGACTAATATTGAGAAGATGGATGGTTTTGTGGTTAAGACAATAGACTCAGAATCAAGAGAGCAGGGTTCTATTTCTGTTCCTGCCATAGGGTTCCTGTGCAAGCACGGACAAGTGACTTAGGGCAAGATCCTGAAAACACAGTTTGACATTTAACTACCATGTGTTAATTATGATGGGCACACTCTTTTTTGAAAGACCAGCCTTCCCCTTAAAGGTACTGAGAGGCAGTACAGTCCAATGGTTAGGATAGGATTGGGAGTCAAGAGACCCGAGTTCTAGTCCTCATTCTGCCAGTGATCTGCTATGCAACCTTGCTCTGTCAGTTTAGCTCTCTCTGCCTTTCCACCCCTCCCACCTTTTGTCTGTGTTGTGTATTTAGATACTGAGCCAGGGACTGCCTCTTACTGCATGTATATAGTGCCTGGGATAATGGGGGTCTGTTTTCAGTTGGGACCCATAAGCACTCATAATACAAATGAGACCACCCCTCAAATGAAAGTTTAATATTATTTTCATGTACAGGCTATTTTAGAAGGGCTCCATTTCAGCTCATTGGCATCTAGGGCTCGATCTTGCTCTATGGAAGTCAATGGGTGTTTTGCCTTTCACTTCAGTGGGAGCAAGGTCCCAGTCTTGGTGCGTTCAGCAGACAGGAAATTGCATTCAGTTAAGCTACCATGTGAAAAATTTAATATTCTACCATGCCGAAGCCAAACCGCTGTTTTACAGCTGACACCAGCAAGTCTGCCTCTCAGCTGAGAAAAGGGAGAGAAAATGGCCGTCAGGGCATATTATGCAGATGAATAGATTGTTGAGGAAAAAGAAAAACCATCCATCATAAAATGAATACTAAACGAACAATACAGCCCACTGTTATCCAGAGCAAATTTCACATTCACAGCACCAAGATAAGCCAACAGATATCCTCCTTATATTTTTCAATTCTTTTTTTGAGAGGGTAAGTGTGTGTCAGAGAGAGAGAGAGAGAGAGAGAATGTGTAAAATGAAATGGCCCTAACTGTTCTGCAACTTCCACAGTTCAGTGGGGAGGAGATGAAACATTAATATTCTATTTTTCAAAAACACAGAAGAAACAAAGATCAATAATTTTACTAGCAGCCATGGTTCATTCTAATTCTGTACCATCACTAAGCATTGTTTCAATTGGATATGGTATTTTTCAATTCCTGTTCCAATTGTCAAGTAGTGTGGTTGTGCTCTGTTTAACAGTTTCTGCTTTTCAATCCAGAAGTGACAGCATTTCATTGGTGGGCATAATGATTCTAAGCAGCACTAACAGCTAGAGCCAGAGAGACTGAGAGCTTGTCTATACGAACAAGTAGTGTGCAGAAAACTGCAGTGTAAAATCTACCTTGCACTAGGCTGCCGCACCCTAACTGTCCACACAGACTTGGCTGCCACACACTAAAAAGCTGTAGTGTGCTTTGACCTACTCCTGTTTCAAAGCAGAGTAGATCAAAGAGTACTATGGAACCTGGAAGCAGGGTGCACATGGACAGTTACTGCGTGGCAGGTGGTAGAGTTCTATGCAGCTTGCCGCTGACAAAGTGTTCATATAGACAAACCCTCAGTCAGGAACCCAGATTTTACTTCCAAACTCTGCCACTGGCTCATTTTATGATCTTGGGCAAATCACTCAACCTTTTTGTTTCTCAGTTTGCTATCTGTAAAATAGAGATAATACAAATGTTTGGGAAGAGCTCCGAGACCTGAAGATTAAAATTCTTGTGTATGAGCAAGTACAAGTTATGGGAAGTGTGATTCTCACCTATTATCAGTCAATAAGAGAAGTCCAATGAAATTTGGGTTCTATATGGGTTAGTGGCAGTCCATAAAATGTAAGATCACAGTCATAAGTATCATAACTCAATTTCATTTTTGTATTAAGAGACACCTAAAAAGGAAGAAAATATATTTAGCTACACATAGGACCTATACTGTATTTTCTTATACTGTATAAGTAATCTGGGAATCGAGGTCCTTCCCTTCCCTTCCATGAGTCACACACACAAAAAGAGAAACTATAAGAACATCCAAGGAAAAACAAACATCTTGGGTGAAATCCATTGATGTCAATGGCAAAACTCTCATTGATTTAAATGGGGGCCAGGATTTCACCCCTCAAATTGAATCATAACCATTCTTGTCATGAGTTATAACAAGAAATTAGCTAATAATTTCAAAATACCCTCCGACAAGCAAATGAGTAATAATGGTTTCATTATCAAGGCCAGAGTCTTTGTCTATCACAGCTTTGAAATAATTTACATCTAAGCTTCAATTTACGTCCAAGCTACTCTTTACATCACTGTAATTAAGAAACATGTGGTGTTTCAAATTTGGAATATTTTCATTTTACATGGATGGGATATGGCCACCTCAGCATTAATCTTAAAAATGTGTATTCTAGTACCACAAACATTCAGCTATGTGTTTGAGTCAAACTTGCCAAACGGGGAAATGTGCATCTTCTGAAATTTTAACTTCACTTCTTCCTCATTTGTTTGCCTCCAATTTACTCTTTTCATAATAGATCATTTCAAAAGAAATGATCAAAGTATAGGTTTTGTTACTGACCAAATCTGTTCCTCAGATGTTTGGCCTTCTGATGCTATTATGGAACTATGACAACATTTCTCCCAAAGAACCTGGAATCTTTTCTAAGTTTTTGGAGAAACATTTTAGCTCCAAACTTGCAGGTAACAAAAGTATAATCAAAAGGCAAACTTGTCCCTGGTTTAACTCCAGGGAGATCAATACAGTTAAAGAAGAAATTAACTTGGGCCAGTGAGTTAAGCCCATCTATTCCCACCAGATCCTTTGATTAAACCCAATATCTCAAGTTTTAGTTTAAGCAGATGTTTTCCAGAGTTTCATTTTTCTTTTGCATATAAAAACCCGCATCAACTATGATATTTTTCCCTAAACCATCTGCATTAACAACATTCATTTGAACTAAAGATACATTATTCACTTTTGCTGCTAAAATTTCAGCTTTATTTTCAAGGGACCAGTGGATACCCCAGTTGTGCCCTCTGCACCAATACACTGTTGTGTATGACAATCAATGGCTCCAGCTTACTGAGTATATAGAGAGCTGCTGTAAAAGACATTTAAGAGAAAAAAAAAAAGAGAGGAGGAAGGAGAGTGAGCAATCACAATGCAGGGGAGGGAGGAGGCGATCATCCCCTTCCACAGAAAAACCCACAGGAGGGGGCCCAAGGTGAAAATGCCCTATAAGTTCCCCCTTGGGAGTTTTCCCCAAGTTGTTCCTTCAAGGGGCGTGGAGTTTGTCACCTCGGTGGCAAACCTTTGTCTGCTTCCAGAAACGGACCCAGATATCACAGTGATGGGTGCAGCATAAGACGACAGAGAAGCGATAAAGATCTGCGTTTTCGGAATGGGTTTACAAAGGGAACATTGTGATCAAAAGACCAACTCTTCACAAACCTGCACATTCTCATGTCATTTGGGAAAAAAACAACACTTGTGGACTTTCACCAGCCAGCTCAAAACTTCACCACTCCACACACCACAAATGACTCAGGGTCATGTGAACTTGCATGAACAGCAAACTAGAAGAGGAATCAAAGACTGTCATACTAAAAACCATGTTGCTTATTATTGTCCGTATGAGCTGTCAGATAACTTATTCCTCTGACTAAATAAAAAAAAGAAAATTATTTGTATTATAGGGATGGCGGTGGGTTTTGTGCTTCTCAAATTATATTTCAGTTTTTCTTTTGCTTGTATTTCATGAGGTGTGCTATCAGCCGGGGAAATGTCACGTAGGGCTTGATTCTGCCAGATGGCAAATCCTCTCATCTTCCACTGATGTCAACAGGGATTGATAGCACTTAGCAATATGTAGAATCAGACCCATATTGTCCATCCTTCTAGGAAACTGCTCTCTAGCGCTGGTATTTTTGTGCACCAGGCACTGCTTTCATGTTGACATTCCTTCCTTCCTTCCTTCCATGGGCTGCTTTAAATTTGCAATGGCAGAGCATTCCAATAAACACGTTGTGATAAAAAGCATTTGCGTATGTCCTTTCTGCATACTAATCTGGACATTTCCCTTTAATCTGGTAAGTGAGAACACACTCAGTTAAATGAAACACTTGTCCTAAAACAAGCCCAATCTTTTAAGGCTGACTGTAATAGGAGGGTACCCAGTAATCATGTAGGAGGTGCTCAGTACAGTTCAAGCATAGTAATAGCATCCCAAATTCCTTTCCACCAGCACTTGCACATCAATTTTTTACTGTTATGTCACTAATTGAAAAAAACATTGAATATACTTACTGTGATGGGGTCGCTCCTGGGCCTGCAGTTGACCCTGGTTGGGACTACAGTCAGGAGCACAAGTTTTTATTTAGTTGTTGTACCCTTCAGGTGTAGCACCACTTGCAGGAGTCTTGCCCAGCAACAGGCAAGGCACTGGTAGCAAATCACAAGAGAAGTTCCGCATAAGGCCTACCTTAGTTGCTCTGGTAGGCAGCAGTCTCTCTAGCAGCTCCTGGCCCTAGCCAAGCTTCTCTTACAGAAGAAGAGCTGGAGGCCTGCTCTCCTTCTCAGCTAGCACATAGGGTTGCCACTTGTCCAGGCGTTCCCAGAATCATCGCTTTTTTGAGGTAGCTGTCCTGGGAAACATCTGAGGGTACGCAGTAGTCATTGCCAGCTGTCCAGTTTTATCAGCTCAGGATCATCCTAGATGTCCCGTTTTCTGTACCTCAAAGGTGGAAACCCTAGCACCTAACTGAGCTGGGCTCTATTGCCTGTGTAGCAGGGCAGGGCTGGCTGAGCCCACAGCAGCTTACTAGCCCTTTCCTGGCCAGTCACACTTACCCATGAGGAAGGAGGCATGTTTTAGGTCCTGATCCTGGCAAGACCTGTGTGTGATTAATTTTACACTGAGAGTAGTTCCAGTCACTTCAATTGGATTTCTCATGGTGCGTAAAGTTAAGCACATGCATAAGTCTTTGTAGTATCAGGATCTTATTTTCTTCCTCTTTTGTAATTTAGTCTATATGACCACATTTTTCCTACCAGCTCACATTCTGCATAACAACACCTTTGCAATGTGTGAGATGCAGCTATGCTGAGGTCCACAAGGAGAAAAGAAAACAATTATTTACTTCTTTAGAACCTTCTTTCTGAAGATCCCAAAGTATTGCAAGCATTAATATTTGCTATACAAATGTTAACTATTCACTAACTCTCCTTTGAGTTAGGTTAGTGTTAGAACTGAGCAAATCTGTTCTTGTTAATAAAATTCATTGTGAATTTTAGCAACTTTTCATCAGATCATAGCTTTGTCCATTATTTGATCTGCTTAGGAAGAATTATCACTATTTTACAGATAGCGAAACAGATACAGACAGCTTAATTAACCTGCCTAAAGTCACAATGCAAGTTAGCAGCAGAGCAGGGAATAGAAATCAAATGTGACTCAGTCCTAGGCTAGCCATTGCTCCCTACCAGCGAGCTAGTGCTAGAAGTGGGAAATGCAAAATTCTAGCAATACTTGTTTTTCTATACCAAATAAAAACACAGAAGGGTTTTTTGAGTGATTGAACATTTAAAATCACCTGTGGAGGCTGTAAACAATGGAACAACTTTTGAAAAAAATTCAAGGTTTTCCATAATTTGGGAAAAGGCAGCTGCCACTAGACACTGTTCACAACTTAGCTCTTAACTTGGACTAATAAAAGAGTGGGGACACATGTATGACTGCGGTCAGTTCAGCAGAGATGGTATCAATAAGCAGGCCAAGAAATATATTGCTATTTTGTTACGGCCAGTTCATTAAGTGTCCTGTTGAAAACTGCTGTAGCTCCAAGTTCTAAATTAAACAGCCTTGCCTGGCAACAGGACCCTTAAAATAGTTTTCTTGAATTGCTCTTTTAGACTCAAATCCCAGTTCTCCCCCTTGAGGCATCTGAGACAGGACTGCAACTTCTCTTGCATGTGTTACAGCCAATAAAGGAAAAGGTCAATCTCAGGTTTTATTGACAAATAAAATATTCCCATGATTCTTCCCGGAACTGTAGATAACACACACACACACACACACACACACACACCCACCACACACACACACACCCCCAGAGTGAATAATCAGCATGCCTGGGATCAAACCAGAAATTCTTATGAACACAGAAAACTTCTAATAAAGATGGAAAAAAGAACTAATATTATTTCATTCTCGGTACTAAAGGGACTCCTTTGCAGTAATCTTAAAATTATATGTAGGCATTTACCTATCTTTTTTGTTATCTTGCTCTGCCTCCTATTGTCTCTCAGAACACTCCAATACAATACAAGATAAGGCCTTTACTAATACTTTACTTGGAGCACTAACTACAGCTAGAGTTAAAGTTGCTGAAGTGTTTCATTATAACCCACTGTTCAATTATTCCAAACTTTCTGAAACTTTTAATTTTCAAACTCAAATTCCCTAAGTTTTATTTGTGCCTGAAAATTACGTATTTTGAAAAATTTGGGGGGCGGGGAGGGGGTTAAATCTGTTTGAGTGAGAATGAAGCTGGGGAGATTCTTTCCCCAATTCAAATAATGTCTGTGAATTTATTTTGTGCAGCTATATTGCTAAGAAGAATTGGGGGGGGAGAGTTGAAATGTAGGAAAATAGACTTCACTGAAGAGGAAAATATCTAAGCACATTCTGGTGAATGCTGGTTTAGCATTGACAGAAGAATGAAGGTCCCTTGACTATAGGGCCCTGTTGTCATCTTGGTCATAACTTATGACCCATTGTCCTTTGACTTACAGAAGTACAGAAATACAAAAGTGGCTCCTTACCCAGCCATACATCTTATGCTTACCACTTCTTCAGGATGGACAAGGTCTCATAAATAAAATAGGAAAACGGTTACCACATCTGAGCAAAAGGTTACTTCACTCTGTCACAGCTCAAAGTCAAACTGCTTCAAAGCTACGTATTAAATCCATTAACAAACTTATTAAAAATATAGTCAATTAAAGTTTATACTTGATGTCTACCGGACTATATGCCTATGTGTTTGACATATTATATATTGGCAAAGGACGTAGCGAAGCGTTGCCCCTTTGGTTTGAGCGGTTAGCCAATATTTGGGGGGGTTCTTTCTGTTAGGAGAAGAAACTGGTGCATTGAGTCAGATATATTCTTGGTGTAAACTTGTTTAATTAAAAAGAACGTACATAAAGTCCCATTTCCCTGAACATCGTAGAAAAAATCATGAGCAGGCACTCCCATGCTCAGAAATCCCCACGCCTACCTCTCCAGCAAGCTCTGTGTCCAAGAAGTCCCATGCCCCTGCTTCTTCTCAGGGCCATGTTCACAATAGCTTATTGCTTTCTGCCTTAAGCTCCAACACACAGTTCTTGTAACAGATGTCCTAGTCCCTGTGTTTGCAACCAGGGAAACCCCGCAGTCTACATGGCTTAGCTCTGACCTGCCATGTAACCTGCTGCTGTTCTTACTACATAAAGGCCTTGATTGCTTTTTCTGTTGAGACCGAAAGAGTGCGTCTGGCACACTCATTGGCTTTAATGAGGTTTGTGATTGTCTTTGTATCCAACACATTTACACACCCCTGCACGGGTGTGATGGCAGCCATTAACACCTTTCAGTATAACAACCCCCCCCATCTCAGCTCTGCCCATTGTCCTCAATGGAGTTTAAGATGACAACACCCTGAATGACTTATGATAGAAAGAAATGAAATAATTAAAATTTATGCAAGCTTAACTGTTTACATATAGAGTTTTTCTGTAGTGACACTTCATGTCACCATCCCAAGTCAATTCTACTCCCATGCAAATTTCCTTGGAGTTTTCCTCTCCCTGCTCAGTTTCCTTTCAGGCAACCTAGAAGAGCCACTTTCATTGGTCTCATATAATATGTCTATTTCTGTGGAATCTGTTAACTGGGAATGGACTTTGCCCATTCCGGAGAATGAGGAATTCATTACAGTCACAATTCTCCCAACCTCAGCCACATTCTGAGTCTTTGGGAGCTTGCAAATTGACATTCAGTGTTGTAAGCAAGGCACAAGAAGTAATTCTTCCGCTCTGCTCTGCTCTGATTAGGCCTCAACTGGAGTATTGTGTCCAGTTCTAGGTGCCACATTTCAGGAAGGATGTGAACTGGAGAGAGTCCAGAGAAGAGCAACAAAAATGATTAAAGGTCTAGAAAACATGACCTATGAAGGAAGATTGAAAAAAATGGGTTTGTTTAGTCTGGAAAAGAGAAGACAGAGGGAACATGATAACAGTTTTCAAGTATGTAAAGGGTTGTTACATGGAGGAGGAAGAAAAATTGATTTTCTTAACCTCTGAGGATAGGACAAGAAGCAATGGGCTTAAATTGCAGCAAGCCTGGTTTAGGTTGGACATTAGGAAAAGCTTCCTAACCATAAGGGTGGTTAAGCACCGGAATAAATTGCCTAGGGAGGTTGTGGAATCTCCATCATTGGGGATTTTTAATATCAGGTTAGACAAACACCTGTCAGGAATGGTCTAGATAATTAATCCTGCCACAAGTGCGGGGGACTGGACTAGATGACCTCTCGAGGTCCCTTCCAGTTCTATGATTCTATCTCCCTGGCACCTTCTCAGATGGACTTTCTGTTCTCATGTCAACATTTCCCACAAACATTAGCATCTGTGTCTACGATGAAGATCATTTTGAAACACAAGTAACTAAGATAGCAGCAGTCACAAGGGTCTTTTTCCAACTCTGAAAATGCTAAATCACATTCTGGGGATTACTGAAATAGTTCCTTTTTTACTATTATTTTTACTATATTCTGTTAGAAACATTCAGGAAAGAAACAAGGATCCATCCCTGCTTCAAAACCAGAAGAACGTTAACAGCTAAAGTTCCCCTGAGACCCTGGGGGTCTTAATCACTCCACATCTATCCCTTGCTGGAAAGTTGGTCTTAATCACTCCGCATCTATTCCTTGCAGGAAAGTTACCACAATATGTAGCTGATGGAATGATTTCTGCCCCGGAGGTAGGACATGCTCTTTGGAAACAAATAGTCTACAACCCACTTGCTTCACCTCAGCCACATCTTTAAAGGGGATTTCCCCAGAATGACTTTGCAAGACACCTTTCCCAGCATTTATTACAGTTATTATCCAGGATGAAATCGAAGACAATTATTAGCTCATCCACTGTCTTGGATATCCAGACTTTGTCCTCCAATTCCACAGGTTCATTTTCCCCCATTTTTGTGACTAAATTTTTGTATTAATTTTAATAAAGAAACAAACAATAAAAATACAAAAAGGTGAATGACTTACAGCTGTATATCTTCCCAAATACTGCACATTTCACAGAATATCCAATAAAATCATGTGATTATGCAACTTTACAATTTGTCAAAGCTGCAAGACTAGTCAATATTGTACAAATATAACGTTAGGGTGGAGGTAAAAAGAGAGAGAGAGAGTACACAAATAGGCACACACAAAAAAAAAGGGAAAGGGAAAGGAGAAGACACAAGGTTGGGGGGTAAGAGGGAAGGAAAAGACCAGAGAAGTCAGGTGGAATGGAAGTCCAGCATTATCCAAATGAATCAAGAAATGCGGTACAAATCTTCAAATTCATATAATTGGTCTCTACATTGATACACTATTACTTCTTTTGCTACTAACTCAGACAACTTTCCTCATTTTTGGATGGATTTATGTTTCCCAGACCAGTTAGGCAGTTCAGTTTTAGCTCCCTAGAATTATTATTAGCATGTTAGTCTAACAACAGTTGTGCTTGAGCCAGTGTCAACCTATTTCTGTGCACTTCACAAATGTATCAGGATTGTGTGCGTGGGGCCAATTTAATCACAGTACCAACATTTAACTGAACTGCTTCCTTTAACTTTTGCATTGTTGCCAATTTTCCTTGTGTTACAAACTGAATTTAGCAATTTTCTCAACCTCTCAAAAATTCCATTATCCAGACTAGAATCCCCTTTTCCAGGCAAAGATGCCAGCTAGGAGGATGGTTTTTGTCATCTGGACCCTTCTCACTGGAATTTGAACTGAGGCTATCAACTTATTTCACAGACAGAGGCTACCAAAAAGCTATCTGATAGTACCAACTTTCCATAACTGCTGAGAATAGACTGCTGGCCTATGAGCTATATAAAAAGGGCTCTTTCACCCATTACCAATTCCCTGAACTATCATGGCAGCGCTTGACTTACAGTATAATGAACAGGATGTATAGTGCACATACCTGGGGAACACGGTTAATTAGCAACACAATATTTTTTTCACATGTGACAAAGCATAGCAGACTTACTCCATCCACAAACACAGCAGTTGGAAAAGGAATGTTGTCTTTTCGTATTCAATTGAACTACTATGGGGTAGAGGGGAGGGGGAGAACAATGCTGGTTTGTGGATATAGATGAGCTAGTTCAGATAAAAAAAAATCAGAACTCTCCCAAATCTCCCCTCAACTAAACTTGAACCAAACCTTGCAAGTTCAAAAATGTTTAGCTAACCTCCCACCAACCATCATTTCTTACTTGCAGTAGCAATTTTTCTTGGGGGAAAAGGTGCAACAAGGTAGCCCACTTCTATCTCTGGCAGCAAGTCTCCTCCAGAGGTTTCTTCAATATACAAGTCCTTTAAAAAAGTCTGCTAAATCCTAGCTGCTGTCTAGAGCTGTCAGCAATTTTCCAGCAGAAGGTTCTTTTTATTGGAAAATGCCGATTCATTGAAAAAGAAACATTTTGCAGATGTGTCAATTTTGACAAAATTTTGTTTCAGGAAAAACACACTTTCATAAGGTCTAAATGTTCTGGTTTTGACATTTTGAAATGAAGTGTTGATTTTTTTAAAAAATTTTTATTCTAAAAAAATTAATGTCACTCCTACAACTCAAATTTTATCAAAACAAAGTGTTTCAACTGATCTGAATTATTTTTCAGAATTTCATTTTGCAGAAAAAATTGTATATTTATTCAGCTCCAGAATGGAAACATGTTTAAGTTTGCAGAATTTCCAGCAAAATGGAAAATCTAGTTCCTGACCACCTCCACTATTGTAACTAACTGTGCTCTCTGGGGGCACCTGCTGTGCAAAATAGAGAATCGGTTCTAATAGGACTAAGCTAAATTTCACTACACCAAAGGGAAACAAAAATTGGTCAATACAACAAAGGTTCCATTTCTGATCCCAGAGTAAATGACACACACGTATTATTTTATGGTAAAATCATTTTTATATCTATTCATAACCATCCTGTAAAGATCCTATTGATATTTGTGCCCTAATGTCTCAAGTGAATTTAATCTTGCTCAGTGAGTTTGAAGCTATGTTGTTGTTTCTATGAATGTGCAGAAAGAATGGAAGTTTGGGAGCATGGCAATCATATTGACGGATGTCAATACAGCGAAATGATCAAAGATGGTTAACAGAAGTTGAAAGATCCCTTATCAATATTAAAAATCACAATCTTGTGTAAAAGTACATTTTTCACAATTAATTTTGATAAAATAGATTAAACAATTTTTACGGTATGATAAAGCAAGCCATGCAGATGCAGTGTGCATACATAGCTGCTGTTTGCAATTTCTATTTGCTTTCCCTTCTGTTTGCTGTTGGAAATACAGTGGTCAGCCTTAAAAATTTTCCAATGTTGCCTTAGGTAAATAAATACACCTTCCCTATATGTACTTTGGCAAAGTATCCACAAGTATATTAAAGTTATGTATACTGGATTGCGTCCCTCTCCTCACCACCCTATAAATATCTTTCATGTCTTCTCACATTGTAAGCTCTTTGGGACAGAGCCTGTGTCTTCATACGTGTTTGTGCAGCACACTGAGGCCTTGATCCCAAGCCTCTGGAAACTACTGCAATAAAAATACTTAAAAAAAAATAAATTCCTAGAGTCCTGAAATACTGAGATAGCACGTAGTTGTCATGGCATTATCTAAGGCCCTGGCAAGCTTTCAAAGCTGTGTGTAACCATTTCTAGAAACATTTGATTCATTTATCATAAAAAATGGAATACATTCATATATTATAATCAGTGTAATCCAGTTATCTAGCAACATATCTGGATTTTTAAAATGCATTTTAGTACTTGATTTCTTCTGTCTGAACACAGGAGCAAGTCACATATGGCCTGAAAGCTACAGTGGGGAACTCTTACTCCATCCCTGTGCAGGGCAGGACTAAACCAAGGTTGGGTCTTGTCAAACAAAGATCTAAGGAGACTATTATTCAGTCAACTACTGCTCTCCATCACGGAGACTTTTTCAGGGGCAAGTAGGTGGTGCTCTCTTTCCCCAATCTAAACTGGGGTCTCACTCATCTTCAGGGGGACTCCATACCACACACAGACCCTTTAAGTATCTATCTCCCTTTCAGCCTCAGGGTGCAACCTGCTGTGCCCCTACTCACTGAGTCTTCTCGTGGAATGAAATCCAAATCAAAGCCACAAAATACAGAAAAATTCAGATCCAGAGCTGCTTTATGTCTGTCCTGTTGAAAAGGACAGTGATGTTAGCTGAACAGTTATGAAGTCAACATTCCATATTTACTGTACATTTTTGATGTAGTTCACATGCAGTTCATAAGTATTTGACATCTTCCTTTTCTAGTTTCAAAAAAAAAGCACTCAGAAGCCATGCATGTCCCTATGCCCACTATAATCTACCTGCTTCCTTTTCATTTAGCCTATAAACTTCCCAGAAAAGTTTTAGAACTGAAGTTATCTTGGCATCTATCATGTGCTCATCAGCATGATTTCAGAAATCCTCTCATCCTAGCTCAGAGGTGGCAAACTACAGTCCGCCGGCCACATCCGGCCCGCAGGACCATCCTGCCCTGCCCCTGAGCTCCTGGCCCGGGAGGCTCACCCCCGGCCCCTCCCCTGCTGCCCCCCTCCTCGGCAGCCTCACCTTGCCGCACCGCCGGCGCAATGCTCTGGACGGCGGGGCTGCAGAGCCCAGCCTGGGCCGGTGCTCTGTGCTGCGAGGCACAGCTGCCGCTCCTGGTGCAGCCACGCTGCCAGCCACCGGTGCTTCAGGCAGCACGGTAAGGGGGCGGGGCTGGATTGAGGGCAGGGGAGTTCGGGGATGGTGAGGGGTGTGGATGGGGTCGGGGCGGTCAGAGGGTGGGGCACAGGGGGGTGAATGGGGGCAGGGGGCCCGGGGGGGCAGTCAGGAAGGAGAGGGGGGGTTGGATGGGGTGGTGGGGGGCAGTTAGGGGCGAGGGGCCTGGGGGCTGTCAGGGGACCGAGAGCTGGGGGGATTGGATGGGGCAGCCATCAGGGAACAGGGGGAATTGGACGGGGCGGGAGTCCCGAGGGGGCCATCAGGGGGTGGGGGCCGGGCCATGCCTGGCTGTTTGTGGTGGCACAGCCTCCGCTAACCGGGCCTCCATACAATTTCAGAAACCTGATGCGGCCCTCAGGCCAAAAAGATTGCCCGCCCCTGTCCTAGCTTGTCTTAACAGATTCTTTATTTTCCCATGATATGACAATCAGCTGTCCAATATCCAATGAGTTATAAACAAATAGAGAAAAACAAACCCCCACTAGGGGGGAAAAGAATTTTAAACAATGCAAACACACTTATGCTTCGTGCTAAGGAAGCCAGAATGCCTTATTACAAAGAACCAGTTGCATCAAGCACAACAAACAAAAGAAACATTGAGAAGTTCTGTGATTACTAGCCAAGAGATATTTTTTATTCATTCTTCTTTCACTGGATGTCTTACAACAAAATATATGAAGGCTGATTCCTGAACCTCAAGCCAATGTGTGGAATGTATCCAGATTTTACTCATCTGCATATCAGACCGCAATTTCCTGATTAGAGGCGAGGGCCCCCTGGAGGGAGGCAAAACATTTTTGGAGATATTTGTTCACTTTCCACTTCTCCCTCCCTTCCTCAAAGATAGAAACAGGATGTCAGACCTTCAAGATTCACGGTTGCGGAGTATCTGAATTTAGTTATAATGGGTAGCAGTAAAATATGGCCACCTTCTGGAAAAACAATAAAAGGATTTGACTTTTTATTAAAAGGACATTTATTCCTGTTTTGGCCTTGTAATTTAAGATTCACCGACAGTCCTGAAAGGACTCTCAACCAAATGATGATTTTGTATCTTTATTTCCTATCTTTAGTCTCAATTTATTAACCTGACTTTATCTTCCATAACCCCACCTCTCTGATTTCATAACATTTATTTTACAAGCTAGAAAAAATAAAAAGCTATAGACACAGCAGCTTAGTCACTTTTTCAAAATAAGGCAATTTAACTAATGGCACATTCTGAATTTCTTTTACACAAACACACAGGCTGGTTTAAATAGTCTGCCATTTACATGCCGAGGTGAAGACATTTTTATTTCCAGACTGCTGCATGACAAGAGGTCATCCTAACCTGAACGAATCAATTCCTCTTAGCATACAATTGTCCAAATTTTGACCTGTGCAGGTTTAAAGGCAGGGCCACATTTGCCTGATATGGATTATGTTTCTTCAAACTCTGTGACATGGAACAGGTTGCCATGCTGTTACTGAGTTCCTCACTTACTCCACGCTGTCAGCATAACCGCTCTGGCAGTCATTTAAGCCCAGCAGTTTTGCAGCAGACTTTCAACTTGCTCTGGAAAACAATGCATCTGAGGTAACCATAGCAACAAGGGCTCAGCTGAAGGTTGGGAGCTTGGTTTTTTTTATTTTAATGTTTCTCATTCAAGGCCTCTTGTTCAGTTGCCATGTGAGGACAATGATTTTTATATGTGAAACACTACATTAAAAAGACTTTTCATTACTTAGTGCTACATTTGGTTTTTGTGTTGTCCAATCAGTAAATAAGTCTGAAAGGATGATAATCATTTGCATCTGGGATCATACATGCCCAAATTTGCTCCAGTGAATGAGGCACTGGTGTTTATCTGCCTCTCCCACATCTGTCTATGTAGCATGGATTCCTCTTTACCCCTCAAAAGGAAGATTACAGAATATTGTGAAGTCCTTACATTACAGGTAACATTTCAGCTCACAAGAAACGTGGCAAATAGCATATAAGGCATATTTGAGCTCCCAAACCCATCGCTCACCTGTCACTAGCTGAAATCACTCTCTTAGCCTTCCACATGAAGCGTGGGGCAGAAGTGGGGAGGAAAAAAGGTAAGGCCCCAATTTGTCAGAGGTGCTGAGCACCCACAAATCCCATTGGCTTCAACAGAAGTTGTAGGTGCTGATCACTTCTGAAAATCAGGCTTTAAGTGTACGCCCACATGGGAGCTGGAAGGTGTCATTTCCAGCCCGAGCAGACCTAGCTGTACCTACAATCGCTCTGATCAAGCTAGTGCACTAAAAACAAGTGTAGCTATGGCAGTGAGAGGAGCTAGCCTGAGTACTTATCATGGCTCTTGGACACTCCCTTTTCCCTGTCCTTCAGTCTAATCCTGTAGATCATCTGCTCTGGCCAAATTTCTACACTACCCAGTATTAATATAGGACATTCTGCATTATGATTCTGCAAAGAGGTTTAGTGCTCTCAACTACAACACCTTCCAGGAGAAAGCCAAAAGGTATTTTCTACAACCTTAATCCATTTATTGAGCCTCTTAAATCCTATCCCACAGTACAGTACATGCCAACAAGAACACTGAAAATGAAGAAACTGGTAGTGCATCATCAGATACATGTAAGCAATAGTCAGCCATGAACTGTTTCCCGAATTTGTTATTCTCTAAGGTGCCACAAGTACTCCTTTTCTTTCCTGAATGTGAGCTGAAATATTTGGTTAGTTCTTGCTAGAGGACAGAGAGCATACTTTTCAGAGGCTATTCCGGAATCACAAAGAAAATAAGTCAACCACCACAAAGACTTCTTTAAAAAACAAGACAACGTTACAGCTTGTTTCAGTTTGGTTTAGGACAGCTGGGAATAGTAAATTATCTGGTTCAGTTCATAGGCCGACAGGAAACATCAAGAAGTGATACTAGTCTACTCTGTACAATCCCAGTGGACATTCACATCTGTAAAGGCATTTGTGACTGAGCTCTAGCATGAACAGTGCAACTGGACTCCACACTCACGCTGAAAAATCTTGAAAATTACTGGGTTAAGGAGTCAGTTGTAACTTTAAAAACAAGCACATCTGATGATGCCTTAAGTACTGGCTTCAAATAATGTTTACTCTTTGGATCATTAACCCCAGAAGTAATTCTAAAGCAACTGCTAAATGAGGGACAGAGATAGACTCTTTCCTAGATAATCACTTTATCCATAACTGCTAACTACCAAGCTGTTTGTGAAACAGGAGTATTCACATTTCCAATTATATTCCTGCACAGTTTCTGCAGTGATGTCAAAAGCCAATGTCTGTGACTTCAAAATTTACTGCTAGAGAAATTGGAGCAGTACTGCTGAGTGAATTAGTCAAGAAAGATATGTTATAAAAGAGAGAATATTTAACACACATACAGCATAATCCATCGGGAATTATAAGAAAGGAAATACAGAAAAGTTCATGATGATACATTTGCTAAGCATATGTAGCATAAATATATATATGTTTTAATGCATTTAAGTGCGGTGGGGCTATTTAGGTTTCTACCGCTATTAATATACGGATGCTAACCCTGAGAATATATTAAAATAAAAACCAGTTGTTATCTATTGTTTTATTCTTGAACCATATTTACCCAATCAGCCAACAGGAGACAAAAATACTTTTCATTTCCAAGCACTTTACAAATATTCTCTAGTTTATCTTCATTTACCTACCTCATGTATGTTGTAAATACGGGATGAAATCCTGGCCCCGTTAAAGTCAGTAGATGCCAGTCTCCTTGGTGAAATGGCTGCTATAGAGTATTGCAAACTGGATTAGGGTTTGGATTCTCCAGTATATATACACACTAAAAGACGGTAAAGTAATTTCTGCTCAAATGAGCAGGACTAATATGATCACCTGGGATTATTTAGTTTTCCTCAAGGGTATTTGGGCATATATTCCTCCCATTAAAACAGTAAATCACCAATACTAATAAGAGAGTGTTTCCCTTATGATGCACTAAGGAATAATACAATTTAATACATGACTTGGTTGAATTTTACTATCTCACTCTCCCATAAAAAAAACAAAAACAAAAAAAACCTTCTGCACCTATTTTACCATCAGGCCCATGCGATTGCTGTGACTCCCAATATAGGGCCACTGGCTTGTTAAGTAAATTAACCCAAGTCCTTTTGTAACGTCCAATCTACTAAAACAGTAAATCACAAACGCTACCATTATAATTTCATACAATTGTCTCAGATTATAGGGCCACCCACCTTGTAGCTATGCCCTTCTCTGACTGTGCTGTCCTTCCCATTAAAACAGTAAATCACTAACACTAGTAAGAGAGTTTCCCATAGCAAGCGATGCACTAACAAGTAATAATTGAAAAAGAGTGTGAGCAGAAAAGTCATGTGAAGCAAGAATGGGATACCAGTAACTCGTGATACTGAGCAAATAATTTAAAGTCCATGGTAAGGTTTATAATAAATGAGAGAAAATGGCACTCTAGCCAGAAGACCTTGGACTGTATTATAGCGGGGAACTCAAAAGAGTTGTGAATAGAATGGCATTGTCTGTGCATAAAGCTGTGGTCTTCTGCAGCCCATAAAACCTTAGGACAGCTGACCATAAAGTACACTTGCAAGGGGGCACGCCTTATGGTTGCTATGTAAGCCACCTTTAAGTTTGTGAAAACTATTCAATTACACTGTCCCAGTACAGATTGTGTTGAGATTTATGAGCCTTTGCCCCATTCCAACACCCAAGGTCTGTGGCTCTCAGCAGGGAGGCAGGGCAACCTGTCCCAACATCAGAAAATCCACTTCTATATGCACCATGGCTTTGTATGTTATCTGAACTTGCTGTAGCTCTTCATTGTCACCGCACAGGCTGAATCTTATCGAAAGCAACAGACAGCATGAGGCTGCCCCCTAGGGCATCAGATTTATCAGTGCACAGTTAACTAGTATAAAAATCCTTGCTAGTACATTCACAGACAGTCCAAGGGCCACTCCTAAAAATGATCCTTCCAGATCAGGAGGGAGGCACAAAGGAGGGGCAGTGCAAGGAAGCATAAAGTGCTGCTGTCTGTGCTGTACCTGTTCTATGCGTAGGGGTAAACAGAGGACTTTAGTCTTCAGGGTTACAATGGGACCTTTTGTTCCTGATGGGCTCGGATGTGATTAGTAGTGTCTCGAGGTCACCCCTTTGGTTTACTTTGTATACCATTCCTCAGGCTGCAGGCAGTCCTGTGGTCCAGTCCAGAGCTATGAGGTATGGCCCTCCAGCTGTACCTCTTAGCAAGTACACCTCTTTCCAGAAGGAGTTATAAAACAGTCCAAACGTAAAGCTAAATAGGGCCACAGTTCAAGCCCCCTTCCTCATACAAAGGAGTGGAAGCAGCCTTTCACACCCGGTAGAAAGCCTCCACTCCCACCCTCCAGTGTGGTCAAAAGCAGAGTTAGTCTGGGGGATTTTAACAAAAGAAACAGGTCTGTCATTTCCCCCCGCAGAGAGCTTGGGCTGGCAGTGCTCCCAAGCTGTTCGTCAGCAAGTAACTAGGTGCCATGGTGTGGGAATCCTGGATGATAGTTCTACCTGTTTCAGGGTGCCACCATAACTGAGCTTAGCTTCCCTCTTTTATGGGTCTATTCCCAGGCTTGACAAGCCACACAGTTGCAGTGAGTTGGGGTCGATTGTGACCCCAGGAGTTCTTAACCCCTGCAGCAGTGCAGAAAGGCTAATCTGCCCCAACACAAGGAGGACGTGACAGTGCTCCAGCTGTCATTAGACATTCTTTTTTGTTACTGTCTCTGCAAGATTATTAGTTTGCTGCATTTAGATATTCTTAAAATAATCCTGGTTGTTGAGGTTTAATTTTCTTTTTAAACTGAACCAAGAGACACTGTTACTGCTGCTGCATCCACTGCAATGACAATGACTTGCATGGAGACAGATTATTATTATTGTTCGAGGCTTTCCTATGATGCTTCTCACTGTAGTATCTGTCTCTTATGTGCATTAGTAAATATATAAATATATAGAATAGTGATATATATATACTTGGATGGGTAAAATGAAGAACAGAAGAAATAAGTGACTTGTCCAAAGTCACCAATCAAGTCATTAGCAGAATCAGCCAGAGAACTCAGAATGTCTTGCTCTAAGGCAGGGAATCCTAAAGCTTTTCCATAGCGTGGGGCCACACTTTAATAGACAGATTCTCTTGGGACCACCAACTCTCCCGCCCATTGTTGTATGAATCACTTTCCTTCCCAAAGATGTGATCACAATGGCTAATTTTCCTAACCTGGAAAAACAGATAACTACAATCTCCTCTTTTCTCCATTTTTGCAGCATTTGTTCTGAATTTAAATGTTTAAAACACCATAAAATTCAGAAAATAGAAGTAGACTGGTAAAGCTGCTCCCATTTTTATATTACCTTACAGGAAAAAAAATATTTTAACTGAAATGTAATCATTTTAAAATAGGGTGGATTGAGTTAAATCACAGTGATGTAGATAGCCAATTTGAACCACGATTTAAAACAGCAAGCATGAAACCTTGATTTAAAAAAATTGATCTTAATCTTATTCTGCATTTACACTTTTACCTATTTTCATAAAGGTTCATTCTCATTGATTGGTAACCATTAAAACATGTTGATTTGCAATCAACTATAGCCCTTGGTACTACTTTTTGCTATTCTGGAGGATACAAAGTTGTTGTATAGCTTAACATACATTTATTCAGATTCCTAATTCTCACATTTTTAATTATGTTAGAAAATGGTGAATGATGCATTTCTTACGTACTAAATAAAAGTTTTACTCTGAATTTGTATCAGGCTGTATATTGATGGAAATTGGACATTTTAACTGAATTCCAAACCAGCGTTTTAAATTGTTTTTTATTGGTTAAATAAAACTGCCTAAATGTTCTGGATACGTAAGGTGGAAAAGTAAGTTTATCAAAACAAGTTTTGCATTAAAACTAGAATCATAGAAATGTAGGCCTAGAAGGCACCTCAGGAAGTCATAAATTCCAGCTGTCTGTGCTGAGGCAGGACCAAGTACACCTAGACCATCCCTGGCAGGTGTTTGTCCAACCTGTCCCTTATAAACCTCCAGTGATGGGGATTCCACAACCTCCCTTGGAAGCCTGTTACAGAGCTTAACTACCCTTATGGCTAGAAAGTTTTTCCTAATATTTAACCTAAATCCCCCTTGTTGTAGATTAAGCCCATTAGTTCATGTCCTACCTTCAGTGGACCGGGAGAACAATTGATCACCATCATCTGTATAACAGTCCTTAACATATCTGAAGACTTATCAGGTCCCCCTCAGTCTTATTTTCTCAAGACTAAAGATAGCCAGTTTTTTTAAACCTTTCCTGATGGGTCAGGAATTCTAAACTTTTTATAATTTTAGTTGGTCTCCTCTGGAGTGGCTCCAATTTGTCCATAATTTTCCTAAAGCGTGGTGCCCAGGACAGGTGCCAGCTTCTAATTTTCCCTGGGGCTGCTCAACCCCCACTCAGAGGTTTTTCTTAACCTCTGAGGATAAGAAAAGAAGCAATGGGCTTAAATTGCAGCAAGGGAGATTTAGGTTAGACATTAGGAAAAACTTCTGTCGGGGTAGTTAAGCACTGGAATAAATTGCCTAGGGAAGCTTTGGAATCTCCATTATTGGAGATTTTTTAAGAACAGATTAGACAAACACCAGCCAGGAATTATTATTATTACTTAGTCCTGCCTCGAGTGCAGGGGACTGTATTAGATGGCCTACTGAGGTCCCTTCCAGTCCTACACTTCTATTATTCTATGACTGTGATGTATTTATAAAGCTTGAGTAGACCTCAAATGTTAAAGATATTTTCCTCCTGATCCTGTATACAATTTAAAAAGCAGCACCCGTTAATTCATTAAAATTTGAGGATGGCTCATTGAGGCAGCATTTTAAAATGTATTTAAATAATTTAAAAGGTTACAGTAAATTCAGGCCTTAACATAAAAGTTGAAATTATGACAACCTAACTTTAAACAAGTTTATTTTTAAAAGATATAATGTATTCACTTTAGGTGAAAAAGAAATCAGATTTAAAAAATTGAAATCAGTTTTTAATCCACCCTATTTTAATAACCATTTAAATCAAATAAAAACTTAAACATAAACATAAAGGAGTAACTGTTTCTAAGAAACATTCATGTTTATGCTTTCAAGACAGCCTCATCTTGTCTCCACATCTGTTTTGCCCTTGTGCAAACTAAGAACCATTTTGAAGTGAGAGCCAAAGAGATACACAAATAGAACACTAATAAAAATGGAGAGGAAAAAAAAAATCAATGTTTCGTGTATTCATATGCAATTGGTGCATTACATCAAAGAGAAACAATGTGTCTTTAGGTTACATGTAGAACCATTATGCATTTTTACCAGATATCATCAGCTGTATGTGTTTACAAAAGGAACAGCAAGACTTATATGGGCTGTTTTGACACACTTTTGATCAGAAATGTGCTGTATTATTTTCTATAACATTTCTATGGAAAGCTGACTGGAGGTAACTTTGAAATGAAATGAAGCTAGCCCAGCATTCTCAGTTCCAAGACTCATTTGAAACTTGTTTTCTAGGATGATGAATCTTTGGTGTGTTCCATAAAATTCTTTTTAAATGCACTAAAGCATTCTACAATAATGATGGCCCAAAACACAACAATTTACAATAGTGATACTGGAGTGTTTTGGTCTATTACTGTAGAATATTTGTATTTTTTTTGTTTTAAATAATGGACGGCATTCTCAAGAGGAGGATAAACAGAAGATAGAGAGACTTCAGAAATGGGTGGCAAAAAAGATCCAGGGCATGGAAAAACTCATACAACAGAGAGACTGAAAAGATTGGGATTGTTTACCTGACAGAGGAGAGAAATAAGAGGACATCATATATTCCAATGCTAGGGAAAACATACAGGACTAGAAGGATCACTAGGCTGATCCAGTAGGGAAATGCTTATGTTCCTATGTGAGTATGAATGGAAGGAAAACTGCTAAACCAAAAACTATTCCAGTTACTGAAAATAGGTATTTTTGTTAATTTCTGTAACATGATTAGCCTCCCATGGTGTTTTCGCTTTCCAGATATATAGCTACTCTAGCCACTACCAATTGCCTTCGAATGAAACAACACCACTAACAAAAAATAAAACTTCAGCACAAAGAAAGTACAGAAGATATTATTTGAATGACCATTGGGTTGGCCACCTTCTGGTTCAATGTTATTTATGAAAGGTGTATTCTGCACCTCTCCACTAGGCTAATTGAAGTACTTCACCACAGTTTACAGGTGCCAACTAAGGAAAAAACCAATAGTACATGATAAATATGATCTAACAACAGCAGGTAGTGTGTGCCTCCAAAGGAGTCTAGCTTCCTATCAAGACCCCATAGAATAGACCATTTGTTTTTCCATTCCAAAACAACTGAAGCTACAACATATGCTCTATTCGATTTGGTTGGTCTATGTGCGCTCTATTTGGTTTATGTCGTCTTAACACTCCTGGCATGCAGACTAGAAAAATGAAGCAGCAAATGAATACAAGCAGTCAATTTTGTATGATGAAAAGCTGAAATTTAGGATGGATATATGAGATATTGGCTTTTGTTAAGCATACCACTAGAGCCTTATCGCATAAGATATATTACATATAGAATGGTTTTCAATGTCTTTACATCACTTCTCAAGGGATTACTCCAAGATCTGGCATCATGGGGAATTGGGTATCCTGTACACAAGTAATATTAACATTCATTGTAAGCTTTTATTGTGGCAATCAATATTTTATACCCTTGCATGAGTGTATAATACAGCTACCTTCATCAGTTTACAAACTGTGGGCTGGAAAATGGCACTGTTTTCTCAGTACTGTGTACTATACTTTTCTCCCAAGTTATTTACTTATATTAAGTATCAGGAATTAAAAGGACATCACCTTTAAGGGAAGAAGGTTGGACTTCTGATTAGGACAGAGAGTCAGGAAATCTAGGCTGTATTCTTGGGATGGCCAGTCTTCCTCTGTAATCTTTGGTTCCCTCTACCTCAGTTTCCCTATCAATAAAATGTAGGTAATACTTATTTACCTCCAAGGGATTTTATTTCTTCATTTCAATAAAACACTCTGAAGATGTTACCATTTCACAACTTCATCAACTAGCCATTTAGTTGGATTAATAAAGAAATGATTTTTTGAAGAGTCAGAACAAGTAAATTTATAATATTTGGGGTCATCTTGTTTCTCCACCGCAATGCATAACATGTGAGCTATATGGATTTTTCTTCATACTGCTTATTTGCTGCTTAATTATTTAACAGTTATAGGCAGATAGCACTTTTCAGTTTGGTAAAGAAAATTTTTTACCTGATTTCCTTTCTGACACTGACCTTTCCTCCAGTCAGAAACATTTAGGCCAAGCCTCTTCCTGTAAACACTGGACTGAGCTCCTTTTACTCATTAAGCCCCAGGGCTTTGCCACATTCTTTCCACCTTCACATCTGATGACTATTTCCAAAGCTTTGTCAAAATACTGAATTCACATCAGTAGGTAAACGTAAACTCTTAATAGTATCATCTTATTCAACTGTGATAACTATGTATGTGAATCAAAGAGGCCACTGGTGAACTTCTCTCTCCCCATTTCAGCCAACCCAAGAGAAGGCATCAAGTAATACGTTGCATTATTCCATTATGGAGTCTGCTCTTTTCCTCAATCTGAGACATTGGCAATCAGAAAAAATTAGTAAGGAGGCAAAGAGAAGGCACTCCATTATCTAGCATTATATAATTTCTAAAAATTAATATTTCTAATCTATTTAGTATCCCTGCATGGAGCATGTTCAGGACAAAGGATTCTACTGTAGTGGATGGGAGACTAAAAGTTAGATTCTTGATTTGCAGTCGATTTGCACCGCTCAGGCACTGGAAAGGATTCGATTCTAAAAGAGAATTGCCCTGGTGGTGGTGGACTCACCCCACTGGTCCAAAGCTAGAGAAGCTAGTTCCTATACCAGTCACCTCCCATAGCCCTGTGAATGGAGAGACCAGGAGAGCGTGTGGCAGATGTCCACTTTGCTATGATGATCTTCCACTGGAGTATGATCTCATAAGGAACATATGTCAATAGAATAAGTTAGGGGCTTATAAGTAGGGGCTACTCTTAAAGCCAGGGTCAGGACCAGCATAGATTGACCCGCAAAATCAAGGAGTTATAACTTACTCTCTGACTCCTCCATCTCTGTGCGGAGCAGAGAAGGGATGCAGGAGAGAAGCTAGCCTCAAGCATGGAATGCTAATACAGAGATGTTTGATGGATGACTCCAGCTTCACAGGTTTCCTCTGTGGGGACTGATATCCTTTCCACTCAGGAGGCTGCTTTGGAATGTGTTGGCAGCTGTGATCCCTTCTGGAATTAGTTTATCTGCAGCTACACGTGCTTCAGTAATTCCACACTTGATCCACTTAACTTCACCAAGATTCAGGTGCTTTCAGGTCTAGGTATTTAGGGTGTCAGAAAATGAATACAGATAATATTTACCTGAATTAGTTAGTTCTAAAGTAAATTTTAGCAATTCTTCTCACACCATATGCCATCCTTCTTCAGAGGTTGAGGCTTTGGGTAAAGTGAAGAAATATATTTCTTCCAATGTATGGAATTGTTATGTGCCCAGCATACACACAGAGAAATGAAAAACCAACACTCTTGCTGGAACGATGCAACGTAACACTACTTTAGGTCTTAGGAAATTCAGAATAATAATTCACAAGAGCCCAAAAGCAGAGAGAAAATAGGCTTCCTAAGGCAGAGAGGTATGATGCACCCCTACCTTGCTTTAAGATGGCTCTTTCTGGACTGACTCCAATTGCAAGCTTTGCTACAGAACCCTGTAGCCTGCAAGCAAGACCAGGACCGCCCCTGACCCGCACATGTGTTAAAGTGATAGTTTGCAATTTGAACACAGTCCTCAACACATTGCAGGAATTAAACATTAGCCTTGGTAAAGAATGGAACCACAAATCTTTTACCATGGAAGATGCAGTAAGGCTTCTGTTTAATAAAAGGAGGGGTTTAAGAGACTCTTCTTGCTGATGCGATTGAAGCAGGAAGCATGTGTTTATTGAGAGGACATACAGTGGGGTGAAAGATGCCACTGGTTAGGCACTTAAGCCTATTAGTTTGGTTAGAAGTACTGGCTTAAAAAAAATCTTGATATCACTGAGTGATCCACTGGAGATTTGGATGAGCCTGCATTTATGACACCATTTCATGACAATACAGGAGATGTAACAGTCCATGTTAAAGCTATATCATGAGAAATGCAGAAGATCTGGAACATTAGTTTTTGGAGGTAGATTTCCCAATCCTGACACGAATTTGAGACTCTTCTTCATAATTGTTCAGAAATTAGGTAGGAGAATATATATTATTTTGGAATAGTATCTCACCTTGGTTAGGACTTTTCATTCAATAGCCAAGCTGTAATATTCAAATAATCTGCATTGGGATGCAGAGGCAAACCCTGGGACAGAAGGTCGTCTATCTGCTGATGACAGATAGTCTGCCTCTGTGTTCAGTGACACTTTTCTGTGAACTGCCTAACAGAAGCTAGGTGGTGACCTTCCACCCCCAAGAGATTCTGCATTGTTTTGACATTTAGACTTAAGATTCTTGCACCCTCTTGCCAATTCACATATGTTGTGCTGTTGTGCTCCCTGATTAGGTCAGGATGTGGACTATCAGTTGCTTCTGGAAATCTTGAATGTCAGCTGAACTACTCATTTTGAGGAGACATGCTCTGAAGCCTCTATGACTTTTGACCATGCTCTATGAATTTTGTGATGTCCCAGGCATGCTGTCCATCCTGACAGGCTAGCATCCAATCAAAGATTTGGGATCTGGACTGTGGAAGTATGATTATGTGGGTCTCCTGTTTCTATCAACTAAGGGAAAAATTCCCCTTGATGGTGCTTTCACTTTCCTTTGCAGGTTTAGTTGGGTATGGGCCAAGAGGAATCCCAAAACTAGTATACAGTCTTATCAATGTAATAATCAATGCAAGAGACTAGTGCCAAAATTTTCAGAAGTGACCAGTGAATCTGAGTGCCTTAATTTTTGGGTGCTCAACTTGAGACACCTTAAAGGGGCTTGTTTTTCAGTAAGTGCTGTGTATCCAACCTCTGAAAAATCTGGAAACTTTGAAGTGACAAAAAGTTGGGCATTCAAAAATTAAGGCATCTAAAAATCAATGCTCAGTTTTGAAATTTTCACCTAGAAGATTGGCAGACAGATGGATGGCACCTTCTTGTGCAATGATGTGAACAGTCATAGTCCAAATTTGGTTGAACCTTTCCTCCAACAGCAAAAGTCTGTTTCTCCTTATGACTGCATCATACCTTGGTTCTTCTCCTGTCCTTCTACCCCAGTCATAGGTTTTTCTAATGCTGGGCACACATTGTGGCTCGGTCAGTAGCCCTGGTGAGTTCTTCCTTGGTACCTGGTTCCTCCAGGAGCCACAGACCAACAGATGTTCCATGATTTGTGTTCCACCACGGTCATAGACATCTGTGTTGTTGGAGTAACCCCACTTTCGCATATTGACTTTTGACCTGCCAGCTCTTCTTTGGAAGGGATTTAAACACCTCTAGTTTGACCAATCCTTCTCTGCATCTGCGGGAAGGCAGTCAACAAAGTCAATGTGCATTTGACATCCTCATTGAGTGTTTCGAAGCCTGTGCACCAGATTTCCAGTTGGGTAGCCTTCAGTGATCAAGATGGATTGGTTGATTATTCATGTAGATGTTGAAGAGTATTGGTGAGAGTATGCTCGTGGTAGGCCATTTTTCTGGTGCCACCAATCGGCTCCACTTCCCACATAGCTCAGTGTAAAAACATCAGTTCTCTAAGAGATTATTTCGGTCACATGAGGTGATCTTTCTCCATGTTGCATTTTTTTTGTGTGAAGAGCCTTCCGTGATTCCCTGTGTTGTATGCTGCTGATAGGTCAATAAACATGGCATGGTACCATAACCTTTTTAAAGCTATCTTGGATGTACTGAGGGATGTTCAGCACTTGATTGGTGCATTACTTGCCTGGGTGGAATCCAGATTGCTCTGGGATTAGGTGCTTTTAAATGAGTGGTCATAGGCAGTTTAAGATGAGATGCCCATACAGCTTGTAGAGATGACATAGTAGTGATATAGGCCTGAAGTTTTTCACTCTTTTGCATCCTTCCCTGGCTTCAGGAGTGCCACAACCCATGCTTGTCACCAGATCGTAGGTAGTTTGTATGTGTCTGAACATGTATTAAACAATTTGAGAAACCAGTTCTTTGTTGCTGGCTCTAAGTGTTTGTTTTGATCAGTGTGAATACAATCTAGACCAGTTTGCTATTCTTGAGGACATTAATTGGGGAGATTAATTTGGTCACTATACTGTGCCCCAAAATTGTAACTTTTGCGGTGTTCTTACTGCTTAAGCAGTGCTTTGGGTTATTTGTTCAGTGCTGCACAATTTTGTAGAAAGTGGTGTGCGAACTGATCTGCAGTAATATTGTAATGTTGCTCTGCCTTCCTTGGGTCATTGTTAAGATTCTGGATGGTTATCCATGTTTTCTTTCTGCTGTTGGTCATGTCCACGCTTTCAATGAGATTCTGCCATGACTTGTTTTTTCTCCTTTAGTGCAGAGACCAGTTCTTCAAGAGCTGTGATGGTATCCTCAGAGAATAGGTCTGCTTCAAATTTCTGCTTGTATTTTGTATTCTGATCTGGTAACTTGGATGTTAGTTCTGGCACATAATTTGTTTTGCAGCCTCACAGAATACGCTTCTTCAAGACAACGTGCTGGAATTGGTTCAGTCTTGCTTACAACAGCACCAAGACCATTGGTGAAGCTCTTCCATTCTGCTTTCTTAAAACTAAAGCACTAGCAGACCGGTACTGAGTTCAGTGTTAAGGGTGCATTGATCTGGAATCAGACCCATACTAAGTTTGTTACATGAACCAGTTACATTGTTGCAAACAAATGCCATATCAGGGTTATAGCCAGGTTTCCCTTGGCTGCTGTTGAAAGAACTGGGGAGCTTGTGGTCATGAATTAAGCATGTACATCTGCCCATGATTCAACTAGTTCACCATTTTCATCAGTTATGCTATAGCTTTATTTGACACTGTGACTTTGTCACCAATCACCCACATTTTGTCACGTTTAAGGTTATGTGGACTAGTAAACTTGGAATTATTTGTATGGCAGTTTGTAGACAGATGTGATAGAAATGCCACCAGTGTCTACAATCAGGTCTTCAATGTCATTATTAGGTAGACCTAAGTAGCCAATTTTAAGGCATCTACATAGAAAAGTGCTTAATGCCCAGAAGCTCCCATTGCTCTTAGGCCACTTCTGCTTAGGAGTGCCTAAGGTTAGACAACCATTTTTTTAAAAAAATCAAAGCCTAAGGACAGTGCACCAGAACATTATGGTCCTGGTAGAACTGGTGGTCTTCCAATTAGATTCTGAAGGCAGACAAAACAAAGATGCTCTCTGTCTTCCTATCTGCAGGGTTTTTTGGGGAAGAAAACAGCCTCAATAGAAATTGAAATGCCACTTCTATTAAGGATGCCACTTCAGCATCAGCTGCCACATGACTTCGCCAAAATGGGAATACATTCTAATATATTTGCCCTTAGATTTAGTTTGCTCATCCTCTCCCTCTGGCTGGATTCCAACATCAACAGAAGCCACCATCTTTCTCCCCAGAGTTTAAAACACTTCTGCTTCCTTGGCATGGTGTGGTGCAGGGGGTGGGGTTACTGTGACCAAAGCAGAGACCTTCCTTTGCTCTGGGGGAAAGAGCTTGTGCTGTTGAGCTGTAGGGCGTTGTGACTTTTTCTTGTGTTTTCTGGTGTTTGACTTTTTTACTTTTCTTTTGTCTATTACACAAGGGTTTTATTTCTTCAGCCCTTTCAGAACACCAGTTGCTTTTTTTGTTAGTTGGGGCTCCCATCTGGAACTTAACCTCAGGGTGGTCCTAAGCCTCTGATATGCAACTGAAGGAGTAATGTGTAGGTAGATCCTTGTAACACCCCAGATCCTTCCCTTGGGAATAAGCAGTCAAATAGCAGAACAGACATCCTGCCAAATGGCTCACTTACTCATTCATTAAGCACTTGAGAAGGGATCCTGGTGCTTTTTTTTTTTCTTTTCTTTAAGTGGATTGGACTAGGAGATTTGGGGGAATTTTTGGATTTAGTCCAAAGAATCCTCGTTAAGAGTTTGTTGAGCCCTTGTTACTGAAGAGGACTGATTTAGCTTCATTGTCTGGTGTGGGGAAGAGGACACAGCATGCTGTCCAGATTGAGTCCATTGCTAGTGTTGCGTAGGCTTGGAGCAGCTGTGGAGTTTCCCTTCTGCAGCTCTTGATACGATCTCTTTGCAGATGGAATGGCCCTTGGCCTTCAGCTTGCCTTGTTTTGCCTGCTCCACCATGATGTGGGATGGAGTTACAGAAGAGAAGCTGCTCAGCAGGTGGCCCCTGTTAGGGGAACACGGGTCTGGTAAGTTTGGTCTATGGGGAGATTCTACTTGCTTCTGCCCCAAAATACGATTTTAAAAGCTAGGATGCTAGAAGAAGCAGTAGCACTGAACTGCTATACTTTTTGTGCTTCTGGAGGTGGAGAATGTAGTGGGAGGGCAAAGGGACATGGCCAGACTCAGAGCATCATGGACAAATTTGAACTGCATCCAATATTTGAAAAGAGGGGGGCACAGACTAATTGAATCAGGGTGATATCAAGTCAGAAACATTCTATCAAGGATGCCACTTCAGCATCAGCTGCCAAATGACTTCTCCAAACTGGGAATACATTCAAATATATTTGTCCATAGATTCAGTTTGCTCATCCTCTCCCTCTGGTTTGGAGTCCAACACCAACAAAAGCCATCATCTTTAACCTCATAATACACTTGAAAAATAGGCTTATTATTATTATTCATCTCCTCTTTTTGTAGGTGGAGTAATACAAGCAGACACATTAAGTGATTTTTCTCAAGGAAAAAGAAGGAACCAGTTTGAGCTAGGATTAGCTGCCTTCAGTTCTTGAGTCCCAGTCCTGTGTCCAGACCACTGCTCATTCTCTCTTTATTTTAAATCACTCTAAACTAAAAAGTTACCTTAAATACATGTAAATTAAGTAGTTTGGAGCTAATTTTACGAATCTAATGCATGAGTGTGTAAGGATAAGGTCAGAGTAACATAGCCAGGTATGCCATATGATGTATTAGGATCTGATTTGCTTCCATTTCCTCACACCCGTATCTTCATTTTCTCTTTACCAAAATTTAAATACCTAAAATTTGGGGAGATAAGTAAAAATTCTGTATTTACAGTACCCAATAATATTCAGCAGCAAGTGCTACAAAGCATTGATGTTAGTAATTTGAAATTCTCTTCTGACTACATTGCTGAATTTGCCTTGGAGATAACTTTTCCCCCAGCAGCAATAAAAAGGAAAAACCTATGCTATTCTACTGTTGAAGTAATTTTACAGTTCCTGATTAATATTGCTCTACCATGAATTAAAACAGCAACCATTTCTCTGACTGGCTAATGGTTATCACATAAGGCACAGAATCCTCTTGAATTGATTCAACTTAGACTTACAGTAATGGAAAATTATCTCATTTATTTAATTCAGTGGAACTCCAGTCATCACAAACAATGGAGCAGATTTCATTTTTTGTGAAAGAATAACTGATCTTTGGTTAATTTGTCTAATTGTAGGAGGTGGTTAAGGGTATTTACTTTAAATTTCTTATAGGCTTCTCAAAGAGATGAAATCAGTCTCTTGATATTATTCAAAAATAATTGAATCATACAATTTCAGACTGATTACATAGTATTTACCACTTGTCAAAGCTGTTTAGTATTTTAGATGTCAACGTGTTGCTTTGCGGGTGTTTAGGGTTTTTTTAAACAAACAAAATCAAAGTTTTTTTCCCCAAATTCTCCATATTTTGTCAAGTCAGGCAGGCATTCAGATCATACAGCATCCTTTTTCCTAGAGCCAGGAAGGCTATATTCTCCTCATCGTAGGGACTTCTCTGCTACCAAAGACAATGACGAAGTATGGAGCTGGTACAGGGGATCTTGCAAGTGATATAATTTAAGGAATATATATGATGTGGTTCTGTATATTATTTATGTATTTATTTTGTGAAACAATAGCATAGCCAATTCTTGAACACCCTTACCTGCCCTAATATACTAGCTCCAATGCATAGCCATGAAAGTTGTGGGCTTGTGCTGTATTAGGACTCCATCCTATAAACCATTTTGTGGGTCTTGTTCTTAATACTGAATGAAAATTATAAATGTACAATTGATATAAAAAAAACATGTTCAGTGGGCACTAACTGGGTCTCTTCCTTCCAGCCTCAGTTGAGGTGCCAAGGAATGAAGAGGCAGAGACTAAACCATACACCTCAAGGGCTCCCCTAAATGAGGAGAGAAACATATTAGTTATGTAGTGTGGGAAAAAGTGCAGTGTTACTTCTCTTGCTGTATCTGTACAATGGTGATCTCCGATTTGGTCAGTCTGGCACTTTTTACAAGCACCAAAAGCAATCAGTTTTCTAAAACTGATTCTACTCATTAGCCTGTGAATGAAAAGCTTAACACAATGCAGCATGCTGGCTTCTTAAATTTTTAAAAACTGACAGAATTAGAACATTAATTGCCTCATTTTTAGAAACACTGAGCAACCCCAGCTCACACTGAAAACTGGACCACACATGCTCTCATTAAATATACCTGGCAAAAGGAAAATACCACAAAATTAACAATTTCTATTTTCAATCCAATAAAATGTGTAGGGAAACGAGGCAATTATAATGATTCCTTTATTATATATTTTCTTAATATATTTATATCTGGGCATGCACAATAATACTGCCACAATTGTGTCTAGTACAGCATTACAATGAAAAGGTATCTGATACCTGAATTTTGATTTTGTAAGAAGGTTTTTACTGCTACTATTGCCTTATTTGAAACGAACACTAGTTCTCTTTGTTCAGTTAGACTTGCACAATATTTCACATCCAAAAACCATCACATACAAATTGACATAAATGGCAATCTTTGAAAATTACATTACATGAAGAAGGTTGCTTCCATTACATTCAAGGAAAGATGTCACTGCTGAAGGAAGAATATCAAGTTCGTGTTACAGTCTCTGTATCACACCTGGATGGGGAATACTGGAATTCATTATCTAGCAATGCAAAGCATTCAGTCTTCAGAAGCATAGAGTAAATATCACGACCAAAATCAAATGCTTATGTTACTAAAACTCATCATTATTTTGGAGGGAGGCAAAGGCATAGCCTCTTTCCTTATGAAGAATCTGTCATGGTTGTATTAAAGCTATCATGTAATACCAAAAATATGTTGTAAGGTCCTTGAGTCATAAAAAAATCAAGAAAATTTAGAATTAAGACTAGAATTTCATCTGTCATAACTAGCACCGAGATACTGAGCCATGTACAGTACGGTATATAAAACATGCTCTTGAAATTCTCATGCACAATGGATTCAGCCTCTCAAAACCTAGATTGAAATGAACATTGTTGTATTTACATTTCAGACTTGTATTTAAGTATCTGTTTGTAACAAACGCCCTGAATAAATATTTATTCAGTAGTCATTCATAACTCCTTTTGGATCATCTTCCAGAACCACTAGTCCAAACAGAGCTTCTACACAAACACACACACACTTATTTGGGACGGGCATTAAGGATACTGCACTATTGAGACTATCGAGTTCTTTAAATTGAATTAATACATTCCTAATGTTATCAGGCCACAGTATTAAAATGTTGAAATCTATACTACTACTAAAAACAACTACGAGTCCGGTGGCACCTTAAAGATTAACGGTTTTATTTGGGCATAAGCATCCATGCATCTGAAGAAGTGGGTTTTTTACCCACGAAAGCTTATGCCCAAATAAATCTGTTAGTCTTTAAGGTGCCACCAGATGACTCCGTTGTTTTTGAGGATACAGATTACCACGGCTACCTCTCTGATACTATATTACTACTAAGTCAATCTACACACAGAGATGCTAATTAACTTGCTGTGTTAATACAGCAAGTTAATTTAAGTGAATTTATTACTTATGAAGGGTGCTAGAGTAAGAGTTCTAGAGACTGGAGGACTATTTATACCCAGAAGGGGTACAACACAGTGGGAGCAATATGAGCTTCTCTACACTGCCCTGCTAATGTGTCTCAACCCTGATCTAGAGGAATGACCTCTAGGTGATAAGAGGGGATAAGAGAGTAGCAGGTTCAGTCCCTGGTGTCTCTGGTTATTGCCAAAAGTGCCAATTGTGATGGTCACTTTGCTGTCTGAACACCTGCTCACCAGGGAGTGGACTGAGCCTGCCTACTCATTCAATATAGGTCACACAACAATTAACATGGTCAGTCCTTAAAAAGAAAAAGTTGGAGGAGAGAGTATATAGGTGGTTCTATCATTCCCTTTCTTCTCCCGGCTGATCATTTAATTTTTTAAAAAATTTAAGCATAAGAGCATGCCATTACTATTTCAATGGCAAATACGCCAGCATTTCTCTCTCTACCCCAATTTCAAAACCAAGATGGCACAGTCTGTTGCTACCTACCTAAACTGGATTTGAACCAATGAGTTATTGGTAAAAGATTTCACATTTCCACTGACGATCCCCTGAGCCATCTTGCTCTCTGTGGTTTTTACTTCATGCACCAAATAAAAAGAAAGAAAAACAAAACACATACACACACACACCAATTTCATTTGCACTGCTGACACTTAAAAATCTCTTTAATTAGGGACCTGTTGCAGTATGGAAAGATATTGCTTGATGCTTTTAGATGTCCCCTTATGTTATACAAGCATTTTTCAAAAAAATAAAGAAGAGTCAGAACTGGCTCATATCAAGCAAGGATAATTAAACTTTTTGCTGTAGCAAAAATTCAGTTTTATAAATATTTGGCAGTAACTTCAGCTCCACATTAAATCTTATTCTAAGTGTAGGGGAGGTACAAAAGGACTTTGTTCATTCCCACAACATGACTATCTTTGACTCACAGGAAGACTCTAAACCAACATGGATACCACGTTTCCCCTTAAAAACATGCCCAGAATGAAATGAACTCATTTTGACAATACAAGAATTTGACAAGAATATTAAATAAGTTGCTAAAAAATACATAGCAAAAATAGATATACAGTATACACATTTAGCCACTTCTTGTCACTGAGTAAACTTGTTTCCAAAGCTAAAAATTAACTGATTGTGAAGATGAACATCTCTCTCTTCACCTGAGATGATGTGTTTCAGGGAAGAGTTTTATGCAAACATACAATTCATTGTAGGTGCAGGTGCAGTAGCCACCATAAAACACTTCTGACTAGTGGACTAACAGTAATCTTGCAAGAATAACTTCTTTTTTAAAAAGGCAAATTAGATGTCATTGTATATTTTAAATTATGGCTGCTGTAAAATTATAATCTCAGTTTATTAAAGGATCAAGAAACAAGCTCAACAATTGATCAAATTTTCATTTTTGTTTAATTTAGTAACTAGAGAATGAAACTGTTTCAAAGCAAGCTCCGCATTACTTCAAAAAAAAAAAATCGAGCATTTAACATAATTCTAAAGAAAAACCTCAACCTCAATAAACACACAAATTAATAAAAAACCTGTACATATGTATTTTTCAGGAAGAAACTCAAAGGACTGTACCACAAGGCATTTTAATATTAATTTCTGTATCTGACACACTACAATTTATAATGCATTTGTTGGTGATTAAGGACACAAAAAGCCATGCAACAATATTTGGTAGAAAATGAAATGGTAAAGCAATTGTTTGATATATTCAGTGCCAAATGAAGGCACTGAATTCCTTAAATAAAACAAATGCCAATATTATCATAAATCAGAAACACATTTATTGTCTTTCAGCTAAACTGGCTTCAATTACTTTTGTCTCTGAGCCAACCCTCTTGAGAGCCAGATACTTCCCTGTTTCCTGTCCACTAAAAACCAGGATATTCATTTTCTTCTTTGAGTCTACAAAGATGGCTCAAGGCAGGTGTGTCCTTGTCATTTCGGAGTCAGAAAGCCCCTCTTCTGGAACAGAGGGTTCATAATCGCCTGCATTATCAGCCAATTCAATGTCTTGCTCATCATTACTCTCTGCACTGTAATCAACTTCTTCAAGGAAGCGAGGCTCATCTTCATCTAGAACATATGTAGTGGGGCTGTAGAAAGACAACACACAATAGGTTGCATTAATCGCTTTTAAAGATTTAAATTCAGCTACAGTCAGAAAAACAATGTACTTCCTTATCTTGAGCTAAATGAATAATTCAAAATGATGCTCGTTTTAATGTAAGAAAATCAGGCTAATAGGAATAATTAACCTGAATAATGAATATAAACTGTGAGCCAAAATGACATTTATAAAGCTAACAAATTAATATCATAGACACACACTACATAGGATATATATGTAAAATATAAAGAAATTATACACAATTTAAAAGTCATTGAACGGGAGTAAGTTAGCTTTTTAGGTATGTTACAGGGCTTATTCCTTCACCCACTTACTTCCCTGGTCCTTCTCGCATGAACAGAGAGCAACAATACCCGAAGTCCAAAGGTACAGACAATTCGATGTTTATTGGGGTGAACTTCCAGCAAGCATGATTCCAGTTTCCTTCCTTAGTGTCCCCCTTCCCAGCTCTGACACCACAGAGCCTTACCTGTGTCCCTGCTCCCATTTCCGCCCCTTAGCAAAACATGATTCCAATTTCCCCACCCCCATTCCATTCCCATTCCCCCCCTTACTTCCTGATTGACTGAAGTCTATATAGTAAAACTTGAGTTCTGCTTAGCTATACCTTAACCTATCATTTTCCTGAAATTTAACTAACCAATCCTAACATATTGTAACATGATTATTTAACCAATTATATCCCACCACCTTAATTAGTTTACACCCAGCAAAATTAATTATACAGCAGACAGAAACAATCACAGAACCAGACAGAGACCATGCAAATAAACAATAGCAAAGTGGGAACTATAATGACAAAATACAGAAGTGAGGATTTCACAACTACATCTATAAAGACATAAGGGTTTCCCAGCTGTGTCTATTGATAAGTGAGTTGTTACCGAACAGAAAACTATCAAACTAAACTTCCTTTTACATCCTCTAGGCTCTTCCCTTTCTCTGGAGGTGATAGATCAGATCACCTTTCTCACAGCCCCAGATTGCCTGATTTCAATGTGACTAGTTTGGAATGTGAGGATATGACCATACGCGTCCCAGCTTATGGCTGCCTCTGCTGCTTAGCCAGAGATCTTAGCCTAAGAACAGGGCCTCAGACTGTCACACTAAGAGCAGGCCCTTACACCGGCAGACAGCGATTTTGATTTTCTTTTATACCTCTATAATTAGCTAAGTGATAAGAATACACCTAAACTCTTAGAGTACAGGCCTTTACAGACAGGCCTGAACATCTATATCCTAACAACGTGCTACTATATAACAGACAGAATATGTATTAACTGTGATAGGGACTGAACAGATATAAGAAAACGTAGACCCAGCTGTCAAGAGCTTCCAACTTCAGTGTTTTAAATTATAAGCTCGTTTTCAGATTGTAAACTTATGTTTTAGTTACAAAAAAAGTTAATTAGTTTGAAAAATGTTACAAAGAGCACTTTTGACTAGTTTGTAAATGAAAGCTTAAGTACTCACAAAGCAGGGGGTTAAGCCTTCTTTTGTATGCCAAATTATCAAGGTTATTTGAAAATTGTTCAACTTATTCATACTTTGCATAGATTAGTTTTTGAACGTCTTATCTTAAATCCTGCAGTTCACAGGCAGCAGTTAACTTTAAGAAGCTGGGTAAGTGACTATGGGATATTCTAAATGGTTTCTAGAGTAATGTGTTAAACTAATTTCTTCCAAGATTCTAAAATGATTATCTACCATTAGAGTAAACCAAGACTGAATATGCCTTTTTCACTACCCCAGAGTTTCCTATTATGAGAAAAAATAAAAATTGAATTTTTCATACCCAGGTTTATTATTGTCCCTTGGGACACAGGATAAAGCTATTTGCTTAAAAGCACTAAATGCTTCTAAATATTTCATAAAGTAAGTAGCTCTGAGTTCGGATGAGGTCCTAGAAAGGATCTGCAACTTATCCATTTTAAATTCATAATCAAATCATATAGATCCCCCATTAGGTTTGCCAAATGTTTCTACATTGGAGGAGCTGGAACTAAGGAATCAATAATAACCAGATACAACTCATAAAAACACAACAGGTGTGTTAGGAACATGTAAGGTGGTCTGGTTTGGGTTATTGTGTTAGGATCATTAAACAAAGCATTTCAATCAAAGTTATACATTTGAATTTTTACAACTTTTTTTTTTTTTTGAGGTACACTATAGGATCTCTTGACAGTAGCTCTGCATTTAATTTCATTACTGTTTCCACTCTAAAGCTCTTTTAGAGAGAAAGCAAAGGACCATTATAATTTGCAATGGGCTGAAATTTGGTGCAAATATTTTTCACTGAGCGTATTCTCTGTACCTTCAAACCTCAAGTGAAGTGTGTAACTGACAGCTAAGATTCACATACTGGGAACATGACCAAAAAACCTGGACTTTTTAGTTTAAAAATAGGTTTTAAAAGTACTAAAAATCAAAGGCCTAACAAATTAAATTAGCGTACACAAAAGAGAGAGACTAGGCTACTGTATATTACATTTACCCTTTAAATTTTTCAGAATCAGGGTTAAGAGCTTGGTTGTGCTTACTAAATACCACAAAAAGAAAAGCAATACAAAACTAAATGTGTTTAACAATTGTTATTTAATATTCTGGTGGCACCCACAGACCCCAACTAGGGCCAAGGCTAATTATGCTAGATGTTGAACATACATATATTGGGTGTCTACCCTAATTAGTTTACATTCCAAAAAGACAAGGAACATATGAAGGGTTAAGGAGAGGGATACAATCAGGTACTCTGACTGGCCCAAATAAACTTATAACAAGACTGTTATTCTAGTGCCTTTACATGAGGCTCACAAGGCACTTCACAAGCATTAATGAATTAAGTCTTCAAGGTATCCTTGTTTTACAGATAGGGATACAACATGGCACTGAACATCTATGGCAGGGCCAGTAACAAAAGCCAGATCTCCTGACTCCCCATCCCGTGATTTAACGATGTGACTGTATTCCTTCCTCTAGAAAATCATAATCCACCAACACCTACTTCATTTGAAGGAAAATAGGTTGAAATTTTCATTCAACTCTTTGGAAAATTACTTCCTGCAAGAAACCACACTCAAAACACATCTCATCTCAACAAGTGTGTAGACTATTCTGGGATTTCTGCTTCGGATCACTCAACACAGATATTGATTTGCTAGATTACACATACAAGGAGTTCCCACTGCAATTGCAGGATATTCTGTAAAAAGAAAAGGAGTACTTGTGGCACCTTAGAGACTAACAAATTTATCTGAGCATAAGCTTTCATGAGCTACAGCTCACTTACACGGCTGCTGCTCTGAAACAGGATATTCTGTGTAATTCAATTCACAGGAAATGCAGCCATTAATTCTGAACACTGCCCTCATTAACTCATAGTTGTGAGAACTGAAAAGTTTCACAAAACTAATTTTTGCAGTGCCAATGACATGTTTTTCTAGCCAGTGCTACCATTAAGTTAACATATAAAAATGTATTATAATAGACACTTATAAAATTGATTTGTTTAGTTGCATGTAACTTAGGATAACAGAGAATGCAATGGAGTCTTCTGCAAGAGATACTCTCCCCATCAGGTAAGTTTACTGTAGTTTTAAAAAAAATTATTTTACACATACACAGTCCAGAACATGTTGCAACTGTCTTGATGATTACGCAGAGAACTGGACATTTCAGCAAGCCACCTTCACTTCTAGGAGCTTACATTCTGTTTACCAAGTGACAGACTATGTCCCAGTCTACATTCTGAATACTAAAAAAACAGTATTGTGGCACCTCAGAGACTAATAAAAAATTTATTTGGGCATAAGCTGTGTGTGTATTATATATATATATATAAAATCTTCCTCCTGTATTTTCCACTGCATGAATCCGATGAAGTGGGTTTTAGCCCACGAAATCTCATGCCCAAATAAATTTGTTCGTTTCTAAAGGTGCCCACAAGTACTCATTCTTTTTGCTGATACGACTAACACGACTACCACTCTGAATTCTGTGTTGCAATACGTGTACAAGACAGTTGCAATATGCATACAAGACAGAAAATTATTGCTATTTTAACTCCGTTTTAGGTCAACAACTAGCAAGTAGTATTAAAAACAAGCCAATACCGTAGCTTTGTCTCAAAAGAGGCATCAGGGAACATTTAGGTATGTCAAGTTTTTATCTTAACATGATCATCTTTTTAAAATCCAGAGAACAAAGCAGAGTAATATAATGCACCACAGACATTTGCAACTGCCAATCTGTGTTCAAATCTCAGGTTAGAAATGTAAGGGTAGTTTAATCTTTGATGAAATTTTTACTAATCATAAAACTATCAATACAATAATTATCTTTTTTCACTCAGGAGAAGTCCAGTACTAGAAGAGTTAATTTACAGGTCAGGATTAGCAAAGCTACATGGAGAAGCTTGCCTAAATATCTGCCCCTATTAAGTCTGGCTCTGAAATTATTTTCATTTTAACAAGTTTGCCTGGCTCTCCATGGCACCCACTATGCTATTATTGCCCATTCACATTCTACTGAAATAAAATATGTTAGGTTGTGCTTATTTTGTCTACATGTTTCATTTCCTTCTGTACCCATCGAAAAGTATCCGAGGGTCTGGTACAGTTAACAGCCAACAGGCCCTCCCATGGCTCTATTTCTGATGTAGTGAATTTATCATATCATCCTTTGATATTTGTTCTTCGAAATTCTTCTTAGCCTTCTTTAATCTATATTTTAGAATGCATCTAACAAAATTTAGACTCTACTCCATTGTTCTCACTTGTGCTGGATTTCTACATTTTTGGTGATGAACATTTGAACCTTGCTGTTTAATCAATTTTGTTTTTTTAATATCATGACATGTCTTGGGACTCAATGTATTTTTAGCTGCCTTCCATGCTGATTCTATGGATTTTAATTTCCTAACTTTTCCCTTGAGTTGTTTCTAATTAACATACTCAATAATCCCTCCTCCCCCATCACCTCTTGCTTTTCTTTTTAAAACAAAAATTAATAATAAATTGGTTTATTATTATTAAGACTGGTGGATTGTCATGGATTACATAATGTGTGCTTTCTTTAAAGCCACAGCTGTTCAAGTGACCCCTTTAAAACTTCTTTAGTGTTCATATATTTTATTTAAATTTAATTTTTACCCTTACAAGTGTGAAGATAAACTTCTCAATGAAAACTAAGTGTAACTTATGAGTGTTGCAGGACTCAGACTCTCAAACAAATAGTGCTTTTCAAAAGTATACCCTTCCTTTATTCAAAAATATGTTTAGAAATGACAGGATATCTAGAAAATCATGTAATTTAAAAATGCATAAAATGCTATATCAAAACAAGACCTACTATAATTTTTCAAATAATTTTGGCAATATTTTATGTTATGTATTTTTCCTATTTGAATGAATGTTTTGGTACACTTACCAATAAAAATACACTAATCTGTTGGAAAAAAGTTGTGATTTTTCCCCCCAGCTAAAATGGCTATTTTTGCCACAACGAATTCATGATTTTTCCAGTTTTGTTTTTTTCTGATACAAAACATGTGTCTCATTTTTCATTATTCAAATGCTTCAGTTGCAGGAGAAGTCAACCTTGAAGGAAGCAAAAATTTTCTATAACTTATTAAAACACACTTACATTAGGATATTTACAGTGCTTTACAAGAAGAGATTGAGAGTTTCTGCCCAAAGACTGAAAGTTACACCACCACATGGTATCAGCGAGAGACAGAAAAACAACTGGCAAGGAACCAGTGCTTGCTGCCAAAGGAGTTTTGACAGGGAAGTAAAAGTGGGAGGAGAGGAGTCAGGGAGTAGTGCAAAGGAACCAGCTTTCCACGTCCTCAGTTCCTTAGAATTTACCCAGAGATCTCCAGATATCCAAGCTCTTGGAAGGCCATGCTCCTACAGTAGCTAAAAAATCTCCTCCCTTGAAGGCAATATCACTCATGGAACTCAACTTACATCTGCTTCTGGAGTTCCCTTGGGTAATTCTCCCCTTCTATGGTTTTTTCCTATGTGAGGAGGAAAGATCTAAAGGACAAATTTGAAAAGCAGTTCAGTGTCCAACTTCTATTCACAATCAAAAGGAGCTGGGTGCCATCAACCTTCCCACAAAGTGAGATGGGGAGGAAGCATTTGTAGCTGGTTTCCGTCTCCTCATTTCTAGAGCTGGTCTCCTCCTTGCCATTTCCCAAAATTTCCTATCTTTGTTAACTCTAATGAGAAAGTAATATGAGAAATCCTAAAGCTCAATCTGTGTCTGCTATAATTAAACAAAATCTATAAAATGAAAACACTGGATAACCTAGAACAGTGGTTCTCAACTTTTCAGGACTACTGTACCTCTTTCAGGAGTCTGATTTGTCTTGCGTACCCCCAAGTTTCACCTTACTTAAAAATACTTGCTTACAAAATCAGACATAATACAAAAGTATCACAGCACACTATATCTGAACAATCACTTTTTCATTGGAATAGAAATATGGTACTTACATTTCAGTGTATAATAATATAGAGCAGAATAAACAAGTCATTGTCTGGATGAAATTTTTGTTTGTAGTGATGTCGCTAGTGCTTTTTATGTAACCTGTTGTAAAACTAGGCAAATATCTAGATGAGTCGATATATCCCCTGGAAGACTTCTGCATACCCTTGGTTGAGAACCACTAACCTAGAACATACTGTGTGAGCCTTATAAAATTGAACAAGGCACCAGAATTTCTGAACAAGGTCAAGTCATCAGACAAAGATAGATAATGCTCATAAATCCCACTAGTTATGACCAGAGTCATATGTTTTAATTTCATTGCATTCATAGAGCCCATCAAACCCGTCAGCATCACAACCATAATTCTTACTACAGGACCATTATTACATGTAGCCTAATGGTTTCTCTTTGGGGAAACTGGGGGAAAATACTGGAAAAAGAGTTCAGAATAATTAAAGGAAAATAAATAATTTAAATGTTTAATTCATCGCCTAAAATGTTAAAGTGCATTACCAGAGGGAAATAAGTCTAGTTATTGCTTTCTTTTTTGTAAATCAAACATGCTGCTGACTCAGTTGAAAATGCTCTGGTTAACTTAAGGTAAGTACATCCAGATGTAATGAAATACTGAAAAGTACTTTAAAATGTTGGCCTGTCCTCTTTCTCCCAAGTTAAGGAAGAGGAGGTCTTGTGTAATTACCTATACTATTTGTTTAATTACAGTGTTTCTGAATGCATACACCTTTTGTCTTTTAAAAAGGAGACTTTATCTCAGACATATTATTACAATCAGCAACTTCAGAAAAGTATGTACAGTAACTGTTACCTTATTTACCACAAATATTCCAACTGGGACACTATGGCCTTGGACTATTTCCCAGGCACTGTGGAAGGAGGTATTTATCTTGAACAGAAAGGTTTCTGGAGCTATAAAATTAACCCCATTTCTTAGGACAACAGCAGCATGGTTCTTGTATGGACAAGGGAAGTAATTTCACAACCTGCCTTTTGGAGGTAAATGGTTTTGTCTTGTATAACCGGTCATTTGATTAATCTTGTCCTTTGATGATAGTCAAACAGAGTCCAACATGCCTACCTACAGAATGCCACTAGGACTTGTACCCATGTTTCCATAATGCTTGATTGTAGGACTCCAATCAACTATTCTGAGAAACTCCAATGTAGCTGAAACCACCATAATGTTGTGATTTATTATTATTCTTACAGTTCAGTAGCATTTAGAGGTCAGGACCCTTTTTCCTGGGAACAGTAAAAATAAAGAGGCAGTCCCTGCCCCAAAGAGAATTATGTTTCCCAATTCACCAGAAATGTAAAAATGTTCCAGATCAATGTAGGACATTCTTGGTTGAGTTCTATCTGGATACCAAAAGCTAAGAGAGAATTCACGCTGAATTACACTTCTCTTCAAATGATCGGCTGTTGACTATAGATGTTCGTGGTCTGGATGAAGGAGTCCCTGCTTCAAGGGGTCTGTGGTCTTTTCCTGTAGGTCCAGTATGGGTTCCTTGGCTGCACAGGAAGTCCTGCCTTGTGGGCAGTAGAGAATTAAGAGGACTTCAACTCTCTGTGGTTTCCCCTTTTCTGTATCCTTTATGTGAATTGCCTTGAAAACAAATTATTTGCCCAATGCATTACTTCCATTGCCACAGAGAAGCTTCAACCTCTACTTACTTTCTGGTTTTGGAAGGGATACAACATACATGCCTCAATCATAAACCAACCTCTAATGGGAGGCAAGAGAATTCTTCCTTGTGAGCACTGTAATAGCCTACTATTTGGCTTCTTATACCTTCTTCTGACATAAATGGTGCTGGCCAGCATCATAGGCAGGATACTGACTAATTGGATCACTGGCTTGATCCCATATGGCCATGTGAGAGAGAGTGAGTGTGTGTGTTTTGTTCAGACACACCACTAACAGCTGTCAAAATGAACTGAAAGATTGCATATGCTGAGATTTTGGAAATTTGTCTTCCACCTATACTCCCTACTGTGTGCGGCTTGTTTCTGTAGTGAGAACATGGAGCTCTGGAGTGAAAATTTGGTTGGCTTTCATCATGTTGTTTGTGGGTAGGTGAGTACAAACAGGACATTAAGATGTGATCTGAGATTGACACCTAGTTTTGCATTTTATCAGGTGTGTGGTTCTATGTCCTCAGGAGAAGCTTTCGTAGATGTATTTTGAGAAACCCACTCACAGGATGAAACCAGCAATCCTGCCCACTGGAGATAATTGGCTATGGATGAGCACTGTCAGGAAATGACTGATGCAAGGAAGCTTTGGATCTATGCAAATCTTCATCATCATGATAAAATTACAGTTTGAGCCATCCTTGTTTTGACCACTGGATGAGCAATTCATTGGGTTCAAAGCTCTTCAGGATTTTAAACAACTGGTGGCTATTAATCCTTTTTAGCAGCTTTCCAAGTTACAAGTGTCCCCCCACCCCGGGGCAAGGCACTGATTCATATGTTGTCTATGCATGTGTAATTTGCAACCTGTACCTTGCTGTTAACTACCCACGTCTGAAGATTTTGGGTGCAGAAAGTAGATCAGAAAGAAGGGATTGTGAGCTCTTAGACACAAATGCTTGTTTCATCGTTGTCACGCTGAGAATTTTGTTGGTTTGGTAGAAAATGTAATTAGGTTTCTTGGAAGCTTCTGCTCCAGATTTTTACCTCTGCTAAAGTAACAGTTCCTTTTTGGATACCCGGGTGCTTGGTAGTGACCAATGGATTTTTATGCTGACTTTCATAGAGGCCTCAACCCTCACTGTTATCTCAGCTACTAATTTCTCTACTGTTCTTCCAAACAGCTTCTCGCTGTATGCTTATATGCACAAGGTATCTGTGTAACCCAGCTTCCTTGTAGCCAACGAGTTAAAAGCCATTGCTATTGTCACAAATCACATCAAGGGTTTGACCATGACAGACCCTGAGAGGTCTCACTCTAAGCAAGGCTCATATCCCTAGATGATGAGCTACATGCTTGCCACCAAACACTCTTTCCTTACTAAGTATATGAGGAATCTTTGCTCAGAATAGTTATTGCTGAGATTATGAAATTGCTGTACAGTGTGTTCTCATTCCTATGGTGTATGTGGTCTTTTGGAAGAAAGACCCTTTCCAAAGGTGTTACTTTTTCACAGGTGGAGCTACTGCTGCACCAACTCTAGGCTCCCAAAATGTTAGATAAAAACAAAGAAATTTCATAATGCTTTAGTTTAACATTTGGTTTTAATCAGAAGCCCTCATTTGGACCTTATATCCTCAGAGGTGGTGTCTATACAAAATCATACATTTAATAATGTTTGAAAGGGAAGATATATTATTAATATTAATGAATTCCTGGCAAGCCACTGGCATCCTGTCCTGGAAAAGTCCTGCACAGAAAGTTTGTTGGGGTGAGTGGCGGGTGCTGGGGTGTTTAGTGCATGCATGGTACTTCCCCTGGCTGTTTATACTCAGCTGAGAAAGAGTACTGGTACAAATATGTTGTTTGTAGAAGTAAGTTGCTAGATGTCTCCATGAACCTGAAGGGTTGCCATCCTGATCCCACAGGCTAACTAGCACCCAAATAAGTACTGTAGGAGTAACCTAGTTCGACTCAGGGCTTTACTCAGGAGCCACTTTGAACATGGGAATGGATTTCTCACTTCCTCTTCTCTAATCCCATAATGGTGTTACTTCACAGGGAGTGGAATCCTCATGGATCTCTGAAGTGCTCCCTGTGCTCTAATGTGCACTCAAAGCCTGTGGAGTAGGGAAAGGGTAGAGAGACAGCGAGACCCGTTCCCACCTTTCCTGCACTGGAGGTAGCTCCTCAGGTGAGGGGAGGGGACCTGAGCTGCCTGTACAACTCAGAGCCCTGGGTGCTGGCAGTGCGAGGGCTGGCTGGCTATGTAATTCACCCTATGTAGAGCCTGTGAATGCCACCTCACATAGGGAATGCTGCTTCGATTCAGTGCAGTGCTTGCAGGACAGCTCGCATTGCCCAAGGGTGGCAGAGGACTCCTAGCGAGGTGCTGAAGTGGCACATCTGGCTGACAAACTTCTGCACTGCCAAATACCCAACCCAGGAGAGGAATGACTGATTATAGGTTGCTAGTGCACAAAAATTCAAATTATAGTTAGAGTACAAAATTGTTGGGAGAAACTGAATTGCCAACTTTTTCTACCAACAGCGGCAGAAAATCTGGGGGCCTGCGATGAAGGGTGGGACTTACTCCTGAAGCCTTCAGAACAACACTGGACCTCCTCCAAATTCCATAGGTGGGGGTCATTAATGCATGAGTGATGAATTAGAAAAGCTGTACAGTAGAAATGAAACTGTTCCACTAATGCCTGATTTGAGATATCACCAACAGCTTCTTGCAAAAGAATGGAAAAATTATAGGACTGTGCAGTTTATGTACAAGGATTAGGTCAAAATACCCCCTTATAAAAAGGGGGTCCACTTGGTTTTATGCCTTCATTCAGTAATGCAACATATATTATGTCACTTAAACAGTAATCAGTGGTTTGAAAGTTTTTTTTTTTCATCAGAGAGATATTCCCTGTACCTATGGGGATCTGAATCTGCTCCCACTGATTTTAATGGAAATTTTGCCATTGAAATCAATGGAACAGGATCAGACTTAAAGGTATACACTGATAGAACTGGTTATGACAAACAGGCAGCAGTTTTTAAAAAAGTCACACACAAACATTAATTAGCTTTAATGCAGCATTAAGACAGAAACAAGTTGTTAAAAGTCTATTCCACAAGTTAAAGGATGCTCCCCACACATTTTATATTACACACACACACACACACACACACACACACGTTTATATGTGAAAGTACTATATTTTGCAGTTTTTAATACAATATGACTAAGTGAACATAATGGAAGCAACTTAAGTCAGGAAATTCTAAATGTTGAGTGCTAATGTTATATTAAGACATTTAATTTCCCATGACTTTTAAAGAAAAAGAATGAAAGAAGTGAGAAAAATCTGAAGTATTTGGCTTCAAGTTCCTTGATCCGAGGCATAATCTAAATGCTCCCAACTATGGAAATATAAGTTACTGAAGCACCATGCCCCAGTGGCACTAACAGAAGCATTCTTAACTGGCCCAATTCCTTTCGTGAAGAACCATTTGGCTGCAATGCTCACTCTCTCTACCAAGTACCTTACATGGGGAATCCTAAATATGTTTTTGAAAGCTTCTTTACAGATGCATCCAACTTCAAAATATTCATTAATTTAAAATTGATTGAGCCATTCTTCAAAGCTGGCTTGATTTTTGTTTTGTAGGTGTCACTGAAAGACAAGCTACAGTTGAAGTTTCTAGCCTCAGTCCTTTGCAAGTTATCAGAGAGCAAAATTTTCTGATTGAAATTTATGAGCAAAAAACATATACTTTATTACCAAGTAGCTCAAAAACAAAATCACCTGATTTCACTACAAATTCCTCAAATTTAAGGCAAAAATGTATGAGTAACTGAAAAGCAAGGTTAGAAGGGAAATCAGAATTCAACCTTAACTATAGCAGGTGTTTAGATTATGCTGTGTGCATACACACATGCACATGAACACACCAGAACTCTGCTGAGATGAGTTTTACTAGAGAATTCTTTCAAAAGCAATTAAGCATGAGAAAAGTGGTAATAATTCCTGCACAAATTTAGTATACCATCAAAATCTATATGTTGAGTGATATAAAAAGGATAGAATAGAACAGGAAAAGGTTCACAAAAGGGCAACAAAAGATAATCAAGGTTGTGGAATGGCTTACATATGAGGAGAAACTAAAGATTAGGGTCTGCTCAGCTTAGAAACAACTAAGGAGAAATATGACAGAGGTCTACAAAATCATGAATGGGGTGGACAAAGTGAATAGATATGCATTAACAACTCTTCACACAATACAAAAACCAGGAGTCACCCGAAGAAAATTAACAGGCAACAGGGCTTAATACAAACAAGAGGAAGCACTTTTTCACATAATGCACAAACAACTTGTGGAACATATGTCCTTGGCATGCTGTGAGCACCGAAAGTATAACTGGGCTCAAAAAAAGAAATGGATAAGTTCATAGACGATAGATCCATCAATGGCTATTAACCAAGATGGTCAGGGGCACAATCTCATACTTGGGGCGATCCCAAACCTCTGGTTTACAGAAGTCAGGACTGGACAACACAGTGAATCACTCCATAATTGCCCTGTTCTGTACACTTCCTCTGAAGCTCTAGTACACGCCACTGTAGGAGATAGGACACTGGGCAGGATGTATCATGATCTGACCCAGTAGCTCTTATGTGCTTGTATCATCTTTTATAACTATTCTATGAGTACAGTTATTTCACAACAAACTATATATCCACCTGTGCACATCATTTTACAGAACAGCTTACAATTTTGACTTTATTAGGCTGGTTAAAAGAGGTTTTAAGCACCTCCCATATGTTATTTCCCATCACACCACCTACATTTTCACTTTTATTCCCAACCTTTCAGTGATGTTAGCTGTCCCTTCCTCCAAGGCCAAATGCAACTTCTCTCACAGCTCATTAACGTTACTCCCCACATTGTAGGTAGAGCTGTTGCATCAGAGAATGACAAGAGGTGTTCATTGCTCCCTACCTTCCTGCGTTTAGGTCGCTACAGACCTTTGAGGTGCTCCATCCCCATGGGGAAGACCAGCCTGTTACCTCCAGAACACTGCAGATCCAATACTAGCTTTGTCTTCACTGCTAAAAAATGTGATTTTACTATGAGATAACTAATGCATGATAGCTTTCCTGCTGTAAATGCCTACTGGAGACATGGTACTGTAGTTTAACCAAGAGGTAAAATAAATATCAAACCTGAGTGAAGAGTATAGTGTCGACCTCCCCGGCTTGCCTCACAGTAAAAGCTACAGGCAGGGAGTTTGTCTCCGCTGGGATTTTACAATGAGAGAACTATCACACATTAGTTATTGCATTGGAAGTAACCATCTTTTTATTTTTAGCAGCAAAGACGAGAGCAAAGATGAGGCTCTATCCGACATGGCACAGTGGTAGACTAGGAGCAGTCAGCTATCTGCTTCTTGCACTATCACTACTAGTCTCATTTTCTTGGTTGCATTTTGATTCAGTAATATAGATATTATTTGATTTACAGAATACTGTAATAAATTGTTTTCCTCTGTACAATTTATTGTGATCAACGGAAGCAGGATGACTAGCTGCTGACCTGGAAAAGTTGAGATAACACCTGTGATGTAGAAAGCGTTTAGCAAACAGATTACTATATTGTATGGTCTTCATCGAAACTTTGAATCATACACTCTTCATGTGACAGCAGCAACATAACAGGTGTTTATGAGTGGCTATTACTTAAAAATACAGGAATTTTAAGTGTACAGATTTTGTATCATAGGATCTGTGTAGTTCCCCAGGTACACCATGTGGCTGCCATAGTGGATACACAGATTATTTTTTATTAAGAAAAAGAAGGATTGGTACAGGCATTAAAAAATCACGATAATGTTTTCGTACATTTGAAAATGGACAAGAGATCAAATTTGAGACCTAGAGGTATTTGTTTTTAAATGTGGGGTCTGCAGCGTTCTCATGGACTGTGTATGTATAATGGTTCTCAAGGGCATGTAAAACACAGTAAAGAGGTATTCTATTGTTTTCAATTGCATAAATCAAAATAAAGGGAACAAAAAGGAGAAAAACAGAAACAGATATTGTAAGTTGAGCCAACAGTTTCTTGTAATCTTTTTTTAAAAAGGTCAGTTTACTAACAAAGTGTAAACACCATGCAAATAACCACTTGAAGTTGTGTTACTCTCTTTACTGTAGAGAAACATGCACCTGTTTTTTGGTAGAATGAAGGGCTCACAAAGGGCAGCTACACTATCCAGAAGCAGAATGGATTAAAAACAAACCACTGCATGCAGTGGCTGACAAACTAGCCTTACAATCCTGTCACATGCCTGTGAGGTCCCACAAGTTTTCATTTAATTAGCTGGGGTAAAAGGAACAGCTGGAATGCATTTAACATGGCAGATCTCCAACACTTCAATTCTATTGTCATTCTGGGGGGTGACAATCCAGAGGCTATTTATGAATTATTAAAAACAGCCTGATGAACTTTATGCCAATGTAACTGGGGGTGTGACCTGTAGTGTTTGTAATTAATTCCTCCATGGTTACTAAGATTTCAAATATACAGTACTTCACTGCTTCTGTATGCAGTCACAGAAAATGATTGACTTGAGTTGAACAATGATAGGTAAAGAAGTTATGAAGAATGGGAAGGAAACATTTTTTGGTACCTATGGAAGGAGCTGTGAAATACATCAGGAAGAGAAGAATTTCTTCACAAAAATCTTAGCAACAGTTATTTAGCTGCACTCTATGGTACAGTAGAGAACTTTTAAGCTGTTTCTTTTATCTGCCTCTTCTTTTAAGCATAGTCTTTCACTATTTAAAAAAATTGAAGGAAAAAAATTTTCCTGGGGGAAAAAAAAGTGGTAATTTTTGAAAGGAGAAATACTACAGACATACTGTGATTTAGTGATAAAGCACAGGGCAGGGAATTGGGGCCTCCCTTGTGGTATTATAAAATTGGCTGCGTGTGTTATGGATTGCTTTCTTCTCTCAAAAGGATCATGTATTGGCTAATAGAAAAGGCAGCATGCCAGATAAAATGGACCAACAGTATTCTTGTTGGGCTTTCTCTGCGTTCCTAAGGATTAACCTACAATGCGTTGTTCCCACAAAGTGAGAAAAGGTTATGCTATTTCTTATAAAATACAGCATAAACTAATTCACAAGGCTGCATAAACTTAACCCTGTATTAGCAGCATTTGGAAATCCCCTTCTAAGCAACAAAAATTATTTTTTCCACACACTAAATTTGTCTAATATAGCTCAAAGCACACGCAGCATTTGTTTATCACTGGCCCTCCTTTAAAACCAGTTCACAGAATTCTGGCCCATCTTTGCCAACATACTTTTGCTACCTCACTGCACAAGTATGGCACCAGGTAAAGCTGCAGCTAAAGAAAGCTCAGGCAAACCTCATGCTGCAGCCTGATCTCAGAAAGACATCCTGGCTTTCCTTGGCTTTTGTGGGGGAAAGTGCAGTGCAAGCCCAGCTATGTAAACATTAAAAACTCAGCGCTTTGGTTTTCCAATATGAGTGTCCAAATTCAAAACAAATTTCTTGCATGCTGTGCTTGGATTATGAGGTAGAAAGAAGCAGACAGTATGCTACTGGCTATGGTGGCTTGGCTTTGTACTGGCTTGCAGAAGTAGGCAGCGGAAACCACCCTTTTCCACTGTGGAGTTCAAGGGCATCCTTTTTGTCCTGGCACAATCCTGATGACGTTTTCAAGCATGCATTCTATACTCTTTGACTGTACATTTCTAGGATGGGCTGCCTTGATCTCTCCCGCCATGGTAGAGTACTTTCCCATACCACTCTGCCATGAGCACCGGTGGTACCAGAGCTGTTGAAAGCCCAGCAACACATGGACCCGGGGAACCTCGAGCAGTCGCCCTCTCTGGGCACTCTCTTGAGTGATACATCAGCCAGAATCACCACCACCTATACGTATAGCAACCCAGAATCATCACTGCCTATAAGTATAGCAATGCTGACTTCACTATCCCTATAGTTATTACCTGGGACTCCCTACAATCTACCCCCAGGCTTCATGGCTACGTTCTCACATACTTACCATGCTGATGGCTGCTGCACAGCCCCATACCAAGCCTGACTTCATATCTGCATGATCTTTATAGTAAAGTTTTAGGGAGTTTTGTCACTTCTCTCTTCCTGTTTGCTAACCTTTTAAATCTAACAATGTCTTTCTGGAAGTTGATCAGTGGCCTTGGCTGAGGTACCCTTGAGGGGCACCTCCTACAGGCCTGGCCTCGATTACTAGAATGAAGAAACAGACAAGGAAGGACATGTTCATTCATCTGTTCAGCAGGGCTGAGGCCAGTGCACAATGGAGCGAAGACTAAAATAGATATAGGATAAGGCTTGATAAAAGGAGGATAGCAGTACTGGGTATAATATTGAGAGGGGTGTATTTGCTTATTATAAAAGTATATAGGTAAGAGGTAGGGGTGGATTAAGGCTGTAACACAAGACCTACAGGCCCCAGGTCTGTAAGATATTTAGCTTAGCCAAACAGGGCCTTTGACCTGAATTAGGCTGGCATGAGCAGCTGACCCATAAATAATCTTACAGCCATAAAAAAAAAAAGTGTTCTGTTACAGTAAATACTTGTGCTAATGCTGAAATTTAAGAAATGTATATTGCAATGTACCAGCTAAACCCAGCTAGAATATTCTGGGGATTTTTGCAGACATTGGGGTGTCAGCATCATGCTAACCGTAAGTTGTTTGGTGTCTGAGTAATGTCATTATTATAAAGAGAACTAACAAGTTAGCCTATGAAAACTGGGGCACCCCAAATTTAGTGGGGTGTGAAAGTATAGATAAGTACATGAATATGTATGAACCAAAATGAGTATCAGCATAATTCATTATAAAAGGTATTACCTGGACTATTTGCCAGGGGAGTCATCAGGATGACTACCACTAGTGATGACAAAGATGATGAAGATAATGTCTGACACTCCGGGGTGCCCCAGCAGATGTGAGCGATACCAATCTAATATTGGTGGTAATCTTCCTGATGCTGTAGCCTCTCAGGAGACCAAACCCTTAACCACAGGTACCACTTAATGATCTAAAAGATTAATCAATAATCAATACACCAATCCATCAATTAGGCTAAAAGAAGAAACCAGGGAACGCTCTTTTGAGGAAAGGCAGAACGACCTAGAGGTGCACAGGAAACTGCACCAAGATATTATACAACTCCTCAGACAGCAGACCCAAGTGCTACAAAGTTTTATGGAGCAAAACTCCGAAAGACTTGCACCCCAGCAGCCATTACACTGCATGTACATTTCTATCTTCCTGGGACCTGGGCCATATTCATTCCCTGCCAGCATAGCATGCCATGGTATCACTTCCACTGAACCCAGTGGAAAACAAGAAGAATTGCTATTTGTATTTATACACTGCCCTGTGATTCAGCAGAAGCTATCAGCACTTTGCACTTTGTTCTTAAACGATTTACAAGTATTTTTGTTGTTTGTTACTGTCCAGTAGTTTTACTTTGTGAAAATCCTGGTTTACAAACAAACAGTCTTACACAACAGATGTGACCACCCTCCACCAAATCTGATTCCCCTCAAAGTCATGAAAGGTGTTAACAATTCATTTAAAATTCATATACAAGCCAAGTGCAGTTTATTCACGAAGAGACACAAACTAACAAAGCAGCATGCTGCCTGACTATGACACACTGTCACTCTCACGGCCTCCTTTAGCCATATAAAGAAAAGGAGTACTTGTGGCACCTTAGAGACTAACAAATTTATTTGAGCATAAGCTTTCGTGAGATGAAGTGAGCTGTAGCTCACGAAAGCTTATGCTCAAATAAAATGTTAGTCTCTAAGGTGCCACAAGTCCTCCTTTTCTTTTTGCGGATACAGACTAACATGGCTGCTACTCTGAAACCTGTCATTTAGGCATATAGCGGCTAGTCATTCAAAAAATAAACCATCATTCCACTTCCCCCCTCACTCTGCCAAGAATATGCCCCCCTTTGCTGAGCAATTATGTAAAACACAATATTAAATAATAGAAATATTTGGCTTACTGAGATCCAGGCTACTCATGAGGCATCTCTAGAGTACTTTCAGTCTACCAAATGCACATTCAACCGTCATCCTGCAAGCGTTCAGATGATAGTTAAATCTTTCCTTCCTGTTGTCCAGGTGCCCAGTGTATGGCTTCATGAGCCAGGAAAACAAAGGGTAGCATGGGTCCCCAACAATCATAGTTGGCATTACAACCCCACCGATAAAAATGTGCCATCCCAAGAAAAGTGTCCCTGCTTGCAGCTTTTCAAATATCCTGTATCCCTAAAGATGCAAACATCATGTACTTTCCCTGACCATCCAGAGATAATGTCAGTGACACATCCCTGGTGATCCATCACACTTTTGTAACTCTGAAAAGTAACCGTTTCTGATTATGTACACAGAAGCAAAGTTGGGGGGGGGGGGAAGGGGGGAAGAGGGTGAATCAGAATACGCTTCCTGTCACTCCACCACAATTTTGGAAGTCCATTGAATTGAATCCCTTTCTTTTCTCGAACTTTGCCCAGAGTCACAATCCTGGGCAGCAGGATATGCTCAACAGCCATGCACACCTGGATGACTACTGCCCCCTCCATAGACTTGCCAATGTCAAACTGATAGACAGCAATCAGGGCCACAAATGTCCATATCACAATCACTTTTTTTCCTCCCCTGTCAAAGCAGCTCTCATTTTTGGCATTTCCATACAGGAAGACTTAGGTGAGTTCAGTATACTACTCCAGGCCTTCCATATCCAAAAGCCCTGCAGCCACTGACAATGCTCCCAGATATGCATCACAATCCAGTCCCACCTCTCCGTGCTTGTTTCATGAGCCCAGAAGCACTGTGCTAATGTGTACAGCTGACAATTTTCATTCACTATCCACATAATCCACTCCTTTTCGGTATTCTCATTTTCACTGCTCTGTGACCGGCCGCTGTGATCGCTGAAGTTCCACAAACACAGAACAATCAGGTGCCCGGTCTCTAAAACAGACATGAGAACTCCACTGACCTGTTCAGCATCCATGATTCTGCTGAAGTGGCAGAGAGATTAAAAACTGACACAAGGAAGAGCAGATTATGGGATGGAAGGGTGGAACTGTGGGAATTAAAAACAAAAACAAAAGTACCAAAAAAAAGTTTAGGGGATGGAACAGAGGGAATTGTGGGAACCTGACACCCCAAACTTTCCGCAATTCTTTGAGAGGAATGCTGGTGTCCCACAATGCATTGCAAAAGTGGCACACAAGGCTGTGCACTCGATAGCAGCATGAGAAACATTGGGATGTCTATCCACAGGACATCATGTCTTGTGTCAATACAACCTCTTGCTGTGAGGATGCATGCACCAGCAAAGGCAGCCAAGTGTGCACATGCCCTAGTGAGGTTACCATGTCAGCAGCTATATGTCGGCACAAATGCTACTGGGAAGACTTTCTGGTGTAGACACGGCCTAAGGACTGTTTTCTGATTTTTCTTTCCCTTAAGTTCTGGAGTGATAAGCGTTTTATATTATTTGGAACTCTAATAAATATTTTCCCCTTTCAAAAGTTAATTGTGTATAGGAAGTGTAGTTGTGCTACCCTGAAATATCCGACAACATGTGGAGTAACCAATTCTTGTCCAGGCTCATGATTCCAGGAACGTTAAATGTGTATCACTAGTATTGCATACCACTTCCCTCCCTCTTCCTTACAGGTTCCGTATATAATATGAAGGATACGAATTTTGAACAATCAGAAGAAAACATATTCACTATATTATGTCCTATACATTTGTAGTAGAAATCAGCTCCATAAGTCTTCTAGGTTGAAATGACTTTCAGCACGTAAAAACTAGATTCCATATGAATTAAACAGAAAGAATTAAATGATTCACATCTGCAAAATAGCTTGTTCTCACATGGGATGAAACTCAGGTGTAAAATATGGTGAATAGGACTTGTCCCAGGGATGAATGCTACCCAATAAGGATTTGGACAAGAATGGATTACTTTATCATCCTCCTCCAATTTGGATTACATATATTTTTATTCAATTTTATAACATTTCCTGTGACAAACTACAAAATACATCAAGAGTGAAAATAGTTTGCAAGCCTGGAAGCACTGGATACCAAAAAAAATTCTCATTTAACTGCACAATGGGGGGGAATAAGTGATTTTCATAGAAATAGAAGAATTTCTATATTATTATACATGGATTTGATGTCAAAGGAATTCCAAATGTAATTAAAAACAGTGAAACAAAGAGACACAAAACTTGTTCAAACCTTATGGTTTTATAAGTAATTAGAACATTTCACTGTAGGTTGGTGTGCAAACTCTCCAACTGGGGAAGGAAAAATAAAGTTCCAACTACAGGTCTCTTCACATCCTTTCTTCAGGTCTTGCTTTATTTCCAAAAAAACCCACCAACCAACTCAAAACCAGAACAAATCAACTCAAACTACTGGGTAATAGACACCAAACACCTTTCCAGCTCAGCCAACTTGGAGGAGACAGGCCACACCCATCCCCTGTGACAGCCCCCTCTGTACCAGCTTCCCTTTTTCTTTTATAATCCCATCAGATCACCTAAACTGATGGGAACCTGGTAATCCTTTACATGCTGAAGGCACCGTTATAATTTGGCACTCATATAACATGCTCTAAGAATCTGGAAACAAAAATCTTGACCATTGCAACAGAAGAGAAATTCTGTAATAATACTGAGGCCCAGGACAACATGGGGAGAATCTTATGCCTGCACAGACTTCAGTGGGACAGCGTACAGGCTTAAGAGTCTTCCTGCATACAACATACACAGAATTGGAGTCATAACTATTAGCTTTCCTCTAGTGTTCAGTTTTCCTTAAGGGTAATGAAGCATTCCATGTTCAGTATTTATTGGTTGCAGACCTATAAAAAAGTTTCTTTTCTTGAAGTACAAATAATTCCTCTAGCTGTTTAAGGTAATAATGTTTGGCACTATCACTCAATCAAGATAACAAGTGCCTTTTAATACTTCACCAAAATTAGTTTTAAGTCCTGTTAACTGAGGATCAATTAGGACCTCTAGTGTCATTTTGATTATTCAAATAGTAAAACATACAAAAAAATTTAGACAAGAAATAGTGTCAATAACTAGGATTACCTTTCTATTCTTCTTCATGAACACATTACAGGACTGTAATTTTTTGAGAATTCAAGTGGTAAGGTGTTATGGAAGCAGCTACACTCTACCATGCCCCTTCTTACCAATTCCACTCTTCAAATGCCCATGACATGCCCCACCCTCTCCACTTACACCAGTAGTGGGTGTGTTGGTCAGGTGAAGCTAGTGTAGGAGGCAGCAAAGCATTCTCCTATTCAAGGGAAATTCTCTAATGTCTATTTCTGGCTGTTTTTAAAACTACTTAGCCCCGCGTAACCTTAGAAGACTGGGAAACCTGGTCCACAATCTCAGACAGCTGCAGCGGCACAGGAACTAGCAAACAGAGCTGTAAACAGGGGAGTTTGAGTGGGAGTTTGAAAGGGGAGTTTGTCTTGTGGTGCTTGTGTTTTGCTGTGGGTGGTGGTGTTTTGGTGTGGTTTGTGTTTCCCAGATTAACAGGATTTAGGTGGCAAGGCTATGACAGATATAGAGGTAGCAGTGGGAGTGACCCATGTAGCGGAAGACACAATGAAGATGACTGGATGTGGAAGCTGTGGTATGTACATGATCCTGGAGGGGATACCTGGTAAGAGTTTTGTCTGCATGAAATGCCGTCTGATAGAGCTGATAGAGGAAAAGATCCGAGGTTTGGAGATGCAGGTGGAAAGTCTGGTAGAGTTTAGGAAGGGGTTTGAGCAGATTATGGAGCAAAGACATGAGGTATCTGAAGGGAAAAGCTCAGACTTGCAGATGGAAGCAGGACTGGGGAATTCTGAGGGGAGACTGGGTGAGGAAAGTGGTCAGTGGAAGCATGTGACTAAAAGAACCAGGCAGAGGAAAAGATAGGCTAGTGAAGGAGAAATAGAGCTTAAGAATAGGCATGCAGAGCTGGAAAATGAAGAAGGGGCTCAGCAGGTAGTCACTGAAGGTGGAAGGGCAAGGAAGAAGAGAAGAGCGGCTAGTCCTATAGGAAAAGGGGAAGAGTTAAATGGAGATTACACCAAATATGAGCCCCAGGAGGATACAGGATGGGTTAAAGAGGATTACAAGGGAGAATAGAAATGGAAAGAACTTGCAGCCAGAGGGAACAGGTGATAGACTGGAGAATAGCACCATCACTAGGAAAAGATAGGTCTATGTGATTGGGGACTCTTTACTGAGAAGAATAGATAGGCCTGTAACCAGAGCTGATCCAGAGAATAGGAGGGTATGCTGTCTTCCAGGTGCTAAGATACAGGATGTAGACCTGAGGTTGAAAAGGATTCTAAAGGGAGCGGGAAAGAATCCCCTAATTATCCTTCATGTGGGAACAAATGATTCGGCTAGATTCTCGCTGGAAAGTATTAAGGGAGACTATGCTAGGCTGGGGAAGACGCTTAAGGAAATTGAGGCTCAGGTGATCTTTAGTGGGATTCTGCCTGTTCCTAGAGAAGGGCAACAAAGGTGTGACAAGATTATGACTATCAACAGATGGCTTCGGCAGTGGTGCTATAAGGAGGGCTCTGGGATGTATGGCCACTGGGAAGCATTCATGGATAGAGGACAGTTCTCTCGGGATGGACTTCATCTGAGTAGGGAAGGAAATAGACTTCTAGGATGGAGGCTGGCACAACTGATTAAGAGAGCTTTAAACTAGGAATTAGGGGGAGATGGTTGGGAGATGTCCAGGTAATCTCCACACCAGAATTTAGCATTGAGAGGAAAGAAAATGAAGTAAGAGTGGATACAGCCGTGGGTAGGAGGAAGGGCAGTGTAGATACAAGTCTAATAGGTTATACTGTAGTAAAATGACTGTGCCTAATAGGGTACAGAATGTGAGTGAGGCCAAACAGCAAAAATTAAGATGTTTGTACACTAATGTGAGGAGCCTAGGTAACAAAATGGAGGAACTAGAGCTACTGGTGCAGGAAGTGAAACCAGATATTATAGGGATAACAGAAACATGGTGGAAGAGTACTCATGACTGGACTACAGGTATTGAAGGGTATGTGCTGTTTAGGAAAGACCGAAATAAAGGTAAAGGTGGTGGAGTAGCACTGTATATCAATGATGAGATAGAAAGTAAAGAAATAAGAAGCGATGAAATGGATATGACTGAGTCCGTCTGGGCAAAAATTAAATTGGGGAAGAAAACTATTAGAGCCTCCCCTAGGATAGTGCTTGGGGTGTACTATAGACCGCCGGGATCTATTTTGGATATGGATAGAGCCCTTTTTAATGTTTTTAATAAAGTAAATACTAATGGAAACTGTGTGATCATGGGAGACTTTAACTTCCCAGATGTAGACTGGAGGACGAGTGCTAGTAATAATAATAGGGCTCAGATTTTCCTAGATGCGATAGCCGATGGATTCCTTCAGCAAGTAGTTGCTGAACCGACAAGAGGGGATGCCATTTTAGATTTGGTTTTGGTGAGTAGTGAGGACCTCATAGAAGAAATGGTTGTAGGGGATAATCTTGGCTCAAGTGATCATGAGCTAATTCAGTTCAAACTGAACGGAAGAATTAATAAAAATAAATCTGCAGCTAGGGTTTTTGATTTCAAAAGGGCTGACTTTCAAAAATGAAGGATATTAGTTCGGGAAGTGGATTGGACTGAAGAATTTATGGATCTAAAGGTAGAGGAGGCCTGGGATAATTTTAAATCAAAGCTGCAGAAGCTATCGGAAGCCTGCATCCCAAGTAAGGGGAAAAAATTCATAGGCAGGAGTTGTAGACCAAGCTGGATGAGCAAGCATCTCAGAGAGGTGATTAAGAAAAAGCAGAAAGCATACAGGGAGTGGAAGAAGGGAGGGATCAGCAAGGAAAGCTACTTTATTGAGGTCAGAACATGTAGGGATAAAGTGAGACAGGCTAAAAGTCAAGTAGAGTTGGACCTTGCAAAGGGAATTAAAACCAATAGTAAAAGGTTCTACAGTCGTATAAATAAGAAGAAAACAAAGAAAGAAGAAGTGGGACCGCTAAACACTGAGGATGGAGTGGAGGTCAAGGATAATCTAGGCATGGCCCAATGTCTAAACAAATACTTTGCCTCAGTCTTTAATGAGGATCTTGGAGATAATGGTAGCATGACAAATGGGAATGAGGCTATGGAGATAGACATTACATTATTTGAGGTAGAAGCGAAACTCAAACAGCTTAATGGGACTAAATCGGGGGGCCCAGATAATCTTCATCCAAGAATATTAAAGGAATTGGCACATGAAATTGCAAGCCCATTAGCAAGAATTTTTAATGAATCTGTAAACTCAGGGGTTGTACCGTATGATTGGAGAATTGCTAACATAGTTCCTATTTTTAAGAAAGGGAAAAAAAGTGATCCGGGCAATTATAGGCCTGTTAGTTTGACATCTGTAGCATGCAAGGTCTTGGAAAAAATTTTGAAGGAGAAAGTAGTTAAGGACATTGAAGTCAATGGTAAATGGGACAAAATACAACATGGTTTTACAAAAGGTATATCGTGCCAAACCAACCTGATCTCCTTTTTTGAGAAAGTAACAGATTTTTTAGACAAAGGAAACGGAGTGGATCTAATTTACCTAGATTTTAGTAAGGCGTTTGATACTGTGCCACATGGGGAATTACTAGTTAAATTGGATAAGATGGGGATCAATAGGAAAATTGAAAGGTGGATAAGGAATTGGTTAAAGGGGAGACTACAACGGGTCATACTGAAAGGTGAACTGTCAGGCTGAAGGGAGGTTACCAGTGGAGCTCCTCAAGGATCGGTTTTGGGACCAATCTTTTTATTACTGACCTTGGCACAAAAAGTGGGAGTGTGCTAATAAAGTTTGCGGATGATACAAAGCTGGGAGGTATTGCCAATTTAGAGAAGGATAGGGATACCCTACAGGAGGATCTGGATGACCTTGTAAACTGGAGTAATAGTAATAGGATGAAATTTAATAGTGAGAAGTGTAAGGTCATGCATTTAGGGATTAATAACAAGAATTTTAGTTATAAGCTAGGGACGCATCAATTAGAAGTAACGGAGGAGGAAAAGGACCTTGGAGTATTGGTTGATCATAGGATGACTATGAGCCGCCAATGTGATATGGCTGTGAAAAAAGCTAATGTGGTCTTGGGATGCATCAGGAGAGGTATTTCCAGGAGGGATAAGGAGGTTTTAGTACCGTTATACAAGGCACTGGTGAGACCTCACCTGGAATACTGTGTGCAGTTCCGGTCTCTCATGTTTAAGAAGGATGAATTCAAACTGGAACAGGTACAGAGAAGGGCTACTAGGATGATCCGAGGAATGGAAAACTTGTCTTATGAAAGGAGACTCAGGGAGCAATCATATCTCCCCTCAACCTAAATAAAAGAAGGTTGAGGGGAGATATGATTGCTCTCTATAAATATATCAGAGGGATAAATACTGGAGAGGGAGAGGAATTATTTAAGCTCAGTACCAATGTGGACACAAGAACAAATGGATATAAACTGGCCACTAGGAAATTTAGACTAGAAATTAGACGAAGGTTTTTAACTATCAGAGGAGTGAAGTTCCGAGGGAAGCAGTGGGGGCAAAAGATCTATCTGGCTTTCAGATTGAACTCGATAAGTTTATGGAGGAGATGGTATGATGGGATAACATGGTTTTGGTAATTAAATATTCATGGTAAATAGGCCCAATGGCCTGTGATGGGCTATTAGATGGGGTGAGATCCGAGTTACCCAGGAAAGAATTTTCTGTAGTATCTGGCTGATGAATCTTGCCCATATGCTCAGGGTTTAGCTGATCGCCATATTTGGGGTTGGGAAGGAATTTTCCTCCAGGGCAGATTGGAAGAGGCCCTGGAGGTTTTTCGCCTTCCTCTGTAGCATGGGACATGGGTCACGTGCTGGAGGATTCTCTGCTCCTTGAAGTCTTTAAACTACGATTTGAGGACTTCAAATAGCACAGATATAGGTGTGAGGTTTTTTGTTTTTTTTTTGGTAGGAGTGGTGGGTGAAATTCTGTGGCCTGCGTTGTGCAGGAGGTCAGACTAGATGATCATAATGGTCCCTTCTGACCTAAATATCTATGAATCTATGAATTAATGAAGCCTAACAACTAACTTTATTTGTGACCTGGGAAGTCAACCCTCTCTAGGGCCAAGATAAAATGCAAACTCAGTGATGTCTCAGATGCAATCTTAAACAAAAAATGCAATCAATACAAATGATGTTGAATTACATGTGGTTGTTTTCTAGTGTGCACCATGGGGACTAATCTGGAACCACAAAAGCTATATCATTTATAGTCACAAATTCAATTCAAAATGCAATCCCACAAAGAGCTTTATCCTCTTGGCTATCAAACTCAACTAGAAATATTTTAATCAACGTTTGTTGCTAATGAATTTGAGATAGAAGTGATGCAACGGTGAAGGGAAAATTATTATGCAGTTTGTAATTTCCACACTATCAAAAATTCCTTTTTATTTCATTTCCAGACAAAAATTCTTTGTAATATTACTTAGGCCTACTGTGCATGCTCAAGATAATTAAATGATTTCTCTAAGGCTCCCTTTGCCAAAATACATGTGGCATAGAGCAGGATACTTCAATCTCAAAATATAAACTCCATTTTGTATGATGAATTTGAGAGCAAAAACATGCCAAGCCCAGGAAAGGTGCTTCAACAAGGTGTAAAGGACTATCACAGAGAATTGTTTGCAGTGCTGTTGTTGCCATCATGTTGGGCCCAGGATACTAGAGAGACAAGGTGGGTGAGGTAATACCTTTTACTGGACCAACTTCTGTTTAAGCTTTCAAGCTTACCCATAGCTCTTCTTCTTACCCTTTTCTCTTATTACTGAGAAGTAATCCAGACCACAATCTGAGGCCATCAGTTCCATGGGAGAGGGCCAACAGTTGAGAGGCAACAGACTTCCTACTGAGGGTTCCTAGGGGTGAGGTATGTATGATTGAAGGCTGGAGTGGAGTTTTCTAGTGGAGCACATGGCAGAGAGACGTCTATTTGAGAGAAGGCTGCTGCTCTAGCTAAGGTGGGGCCTGACAACTTCCATATGTAAGGAGGATATGCAAGAGGATGAGAGCAGGAGGAACTATCCTAACAAAAAACACTGACAAACCACAGACTCACCATAAGGGGTGAGATCTGACAAGACTTGTTTGTTTTTTTCCAAAGATTTGTAACCACTGAATGTTTTAAAAGTAAAGTTTCTGTGGTTAAGACATTCCTTTGCTAAGTCTGTGTTCCTTTCTCACCTGCAATGTGTCCCAGAAGGAATTAAACTAGAAGGCTGGAGTGCCCACAGCCTAAGTGAAGCTCTGAGGGAACATGTGTAAGCAGCAACTGGAGAGGGACTCAGTAGGTCTTAGACACTGATTTCTGGGGTCTAGGGCAGCAGGGTGGGGGTGCCCCACATCCCAGAGAAAGATAACAGACAATGTCTGATCCTGGGAGTGTGGCCTATAGACCTTGAGCTAGAAACAGTGAATACACTCTACTCAGATGCAATTGGCTTGGAAGCATGTGGGACTCCGAAATCGGGACCATATGCCAGACTGGTACCAAGACAATGGGGAAGCTGTAACAGGTAGTAACATTTTGAAAACAGTTATGGTATCAAATATCAACAGTATGCTTAAAACAATCAATATTTCCACTGAAGAGAGTTTCGAAGAATAATCTGGCTGTGAAAACTTCTTGTAGGATAAAACAATAGAGAAGAGAGTTTTTGGCACTTCTGGTAATATCTGATTTTTTTTTTTAATTTAAATTTTCAAGAGTAACTAGTGATTTTTGGGGCACAACCTGAGACACCTTAAAGGAGTTTAATTTTCAGAAGGCTGGTAAACAGCACTGTCTGAAGTCAGGACTTTTTCTGAAAATCAGGCACCCCCAAACTGATGCACTTAAAGTCAGTAGTGATATTTGAACATTTAGGGACAAAAGTTTAAGAATATTATTGACTAAAATCTTATGGGGGAAAAGAATACAGACAACTGCATCATTTAATTTAGAAAAGCTGGTTTCAGCAAATATATAATTTTAAGAACAGAAAGACCATTAAAATAATCTAGTTTGTCCTTCTGCATAACACTGGCCACAGAATTTCACCAGTGATTTCACTTAGAACTGTTTTGTGGTTCAGAACTCCTGCTCACTTTTAAAAATCAGATTCTAAAGCTCTGTCATGGGGTGGATCTACCTGTTTTGGGCAACTATGACATTTATTTCAAGCTTTTATGTGCCATAGCCTCAACTGGTATAAATCAGTGTAGCTTCATTGAAGTTAATGGAGACACATCTATTTACATCAGCTAAGGTTCTAGTCCATATACATATGCACCCTTCCACCAACAATCAGCTCTGACCATTTGTTCCACACATTCTATACAAAAATCCGTAAGTGAAATTTTGCATACCCCTGAAGTTATCTATTTATTGTAATATACATCCACCTGGAACTCTAGGAACAAGTATAAAATATTAAACATATTATAACCAATGTACAAAATATAAAATCCTCTCAAATCAGGACTCTCTCCATACTATAAAAACCCACTCATTCAGTTTTTCCCAAAAAAAAAACCTGGGAAAGGAGAGGAGCTTTGCAGAGTGACTTGAAGATCAACAAATTGAGCCTCTGAAACAGCAGTGGGAGAAGCAAGTTCCAGAGTTGAGCTCCCTTCACTGAAAATGCCTAAACCACTTTTCATTTAAATCTGGATGTTAGCTTGAGTGCCTCAAATTACCTCAGTGTCATTGTATCACGTAGGCTTTGCTCTTCACCACAGAGGTAACTGCATTCAGTCATCCATACACCTTTATCATTGCCATACAGCGAGACAACACCTCTCCCTGAGTTACAAAGCAAACCCCAAGCTGAGAACCATTTAACACCTTGTTAGCCTATTTTGAAGGTTGTTAGCCAATGTATGTATGTTACACACACAGCACATTATGTATTATGCCCATTGTATTATTATAATGCATGTGTGAGTGGGGGTGGGGGTAATCATGCTAAACTGTACTATGACTATTCTTGCACACTTAAGCTAAGGCATACCTCCTACAATGCCTAGGGATAAGAACAGCTCAGCTCTTGGCTTAAGCAAATACAACTGTCAAAAACTAGATGGACAAGTGTTAAGGTACAATGTTGTGTATGTATGAATAATGTAAATGTATGGATGTTCTCTGTTAGGGAGTATCTTCATGCCTTTTAGCATTTGGAATTTAATATTCAAACGAAAGATCGGAAAGTGTAGGGAGGCACCAAAGACAAAACTGGCACAATCTCGCCAATTAAACTTTAAGCATGGTGAACAGCGTTCTGCAACTTGTAAACAGCCATCTATAAAAGTTTAAGGGGGCTTTTGGGAAGCACATCTTCTGTGTAAGGTGAACCAAACACATTGCAAGACTGCCTCCTGGGAAGGACTGGTAATGGATTAACTCTGTCTTTCCTGTAGTCTATTGCTTTATCTTTAGCCAATAAATTTGGCTGAGGTTGATTATTTAGTCTCTTGAACATTCTTAATACTGAACCACAAGTACACTCAATTAGTTGGCTATGCCTTTTTGTCGTTTAAAGCTAAATGAAGATAGAAAAGTGCAAGGTTTTAATAGAAATTTCCTTTCTCCACTTTTGTTAACATGCATATCTTGAGAATAGCTATTTTGTAATTAATGGCTGCTTTCATTTGACTCACGCTTTTCTATGTCATTTTAGTTCATTTCAGTTCATCTTCTGATTAGTATTTACTATATCTAAAACAAAGCATGTGTGTTCTCTTAGTTAGTTAAACTGCCTTCCACAATTCCTGGAGTGGGCAGACAAATTGCCCCATAACACCCTGTGAGTGCAAGTGTAGAGCAACAGAGTTGTGTTGCTATACATTTTGGGATATGCACTAGATAACTGTTTTGCTTGTCACAGTCAGATACAGAGCCAGTGCAGGTGGTACTCCTTGGGGAATTCTGCACAGGATTGTTGTCCCCCACAGATTTCTTTGCTTTCTCGCAGAAAAATGACTCTCTGATGGGGGAAGCAAAAGGAAGCTACAAGAACGGTCACGTGACCCTGCCCCAGCAGTATGTTTTGGGTGCCCAGGGCAGCTGGTAGAGAGGTAAATCACTTTGGGGCAGAGGGCAGGACTGGGGAAGACCCAGCTGGCGGCTCCTACCCTGCGCTGGGCTCAGCTGCTAGTCCCAGCTGGGCTGGGCAGAACGGGACTTCCTCTTCCCATGCACAGCATCCGGAGCTGTGTCTGACCCACCCCCAGATTTCTTCCCCAGTTTAGTAAGCTCTGCAAACACTCCACCCCCGCTCCCATGCTTCCTGCACTCATCGCTCCTCAACTGCAGGGGGAGGGATCACTGTACAGGGAGGTGCTTCCCCCATCCGCCCAACCCCTGTGCATCCAAACCCCCTCATACCCAGACCCTCCCGCCGAACCTCATCCCCCCTGCACGCCGAACTTCCCTGATGAGTCCCACTTCCCCTGCACCTGGACCATCCTGACAAGCCACCCGCACCCCCATCATTCCAAACCCTAACCAGCTGCATCTGGACCCCATCCCACTGAGCCCCACTCCCCCAGCATCTGGAACACACCACTGAGCCCTCCACACCCAGACCCCCCTGCCAAGCTCTATCCCACCCACACCCGGACACCTCTTCTGCTGAGCCCCAACTACCTTCACCTGGACCCCCTCCCCCAGAGTCCCATTACCGTTGCACCCAGAACTCCCTAACAAGCCCCTGTGCATCCAGATCCACTCCACACACGGATCCTCCACTGAGCCACTCACACCCAGATTGCCCCACACAGAACCCTTTAAACCCACACCTGGATCCCCCTACATTAAGCCCGTCCACGCTTGGATCATGCCTTGCTGAGCCTGCCTACCCAGACCTGGTGCACCGGGCCCAGAGGGGCAGGGCTCTGGAGTGTTTTTGAGGCAGGCCGGGTCCTTGCACTGTGTCAGGGTTGAGTGCAGCCTCATCGCTGAGTGTGTCCCAGGGGGAAGCTGCACAGTGATCTCCCACCTCTGTGCATCCAGTGGCCTGTGCTCCCCAATGCCATGCTGGAGCCTCTGCATTTATTTGACAAATAAAATGTGCAGAATTTTACAGAATTTTAAAATATTGTGCTAAGAATTTTTTATTTTTTGGTGCAGAATGCCCTCATGAGTAAGGTGGAGGAAGTGACAGCACAGTACATGTGGTCACATACTCATAAATTAGACTATCACAGGTTAACTAACCCTGCAATTTTTTACTTCATGGTTAACATGCAGTGAAAACATATGCACAGAATCATTTCAGTTGTTTTAGAGGTTACAGCTAACACTCGATTGCGCTTTTAATCTCCTGAAAAATCTTACAAGATGTTTCCTGTAGAAATTATGTCAGTTATAAATAGAGCAAACACTTAAAATTAAGTAGAATAAATAAAGGCATCCCAAACATAAAAACATTACTGTTTCATTTTATTGAAGAGGTTTATCTTTCTTTAATTACCTCCTGATTTAAATGTACTCTGTTCAAAGGAAAGTAAACCTCAATAAACTTCTAACACATTATATTTATGGTAGTTTTAATGATGTAACTGCAAAATAACTAGAAACTGACAGATTGTAAATATCATTTGCCACTCTGTGGGTTTACATGGACAAAGACTAAATGACCTTTTCAGTGACCTACTGTTCTAATGTGTTTTGTAGCTGCAATTAATTCTACACTCCAGGTCATGCAATTGTGTCCTAACCCTTTCTCTGTCTTGCACAATTAAGCAAACATGATGAAAGACATGATTTATATTGTTTCTGTAAATTTTAAATCTTAAGTTTAAGTACTGCATTTTGTAGATAAATAATATGCAGTCCTCCACTGACTTGATCCCCAAAGGGAGGTTGGGGAAGGCAGGCTGTTTCCATCACAAGGGTGAATTCCCTCCCTCCCATCAGCCTGCAAGAGATCTTGATGGCACAGAAAAAGCATTGAGCACTAGCCAGGAAGACACTGAACTTTTGTGGCCTCTCACCTTGCTGACTACTTCTTTATTCAATCCTCATTCTCTTCCTTTTCTGTTTCTGTCTTTTGAGACACTGCTATTACTGTTAATATTATGGTCATGCCTAGTGACCCCAAATGAAATCAAGGCCACATCGTGGTGGGCACTATACAAACATATAAAGAAACAGTCTCTAAATGTAATATTTAAATAGATAAGGCAGAATTATCCAATGGAGCTCATTGCCTTTGTTCCCTCTACACTCACTCTTGATCAGCTCATGCACAGGATTCACTGTGGTTGGTATCTGAATCAATGGGAGTATATTAGGCAACCTCCCGTTTTAATAGACTATTCAGTACTGTTGGGGACACTGAAGCACACTTCTGCTTCATCTCTATTTGATGTCCACTCCCAGCAAGTCACCAATTTTTGTCAGGCCAAGTAGTTGCTTAAGAGAGATCACTGCAGATGAGTCCAAAACCAAATCTCTCTCTTTCCCTGTCTAGTCCACCATCGCCAAATGGTTCTCAGACATTTTTTTTTTTTGACATCCCAGTACTACATCAAATTCACTCTCCCTGAAACTGAACATACCGTTTCTCTTTATCACTCTTTTCTACCTCCCTTCACCACCACTCTAGACAGCTTTGCTATCCTTCCTGTCTCTCATGCTTGGAACCTCTATGTAATAGCCTTTGATTTCTCCCTTTGTCCATTCTTCTAAGTCTTTTTACCTAAGCGTACCAAGTCCACCCTTCCTCTTCACTGTTCCCATTGCTAAAACCATCGCCCACAACTTGGTACTCTCTCACCTTGCCAATATAGCATTCTTCCTGACCTGCTCTTTTACATCTCCCTTCTCCAGTCTATTCACAATCACACTGCTAAAGCCATCTTCTGCTCCTGACACTCATTGTTTACACTCTCTACTTTATGCCTTCTATCAAGCTGCCCCCTAGAACAGTTTCCCATTCCCTGGGGACCTATCACTTCTCTTCTCCTTCCAAATAGTCTCCCCTCCCCCAATAATCCTTCTTTCCTTTTCCTAATCTCTCCTTGTTGTCAATGACCTGACCTGGCATTCTTGGTCTCATCCACTTCAAACTGTAACCACTTTGAGCCAGCTACGAGGAAGGTTTTACATTGCTCCTGCAGACCCATACTGTAGACCAGTGGTTCCCAAACTTGTTCCGCCGCTTATGCAGGGAAAGCCCCTGGCGGGCCGTACCGGTTTGTTTACCTGCTGCGTCCGCAGGTTTGGCCAATCGCGGCTCCCAGTGGCTGTGGTTCGCTGCTCCAGGCCAATGGGAGCTGCTGGAAGCGGCGGCCAGTAAGTCACTTGGCCCGTGAAGCGAAGAATTTAAAAGCTAGTCTTTATTTATAATGAGCATACTCAATAGGCATTTGCTAAGACCATTAGCAAAGTCAGAATAGCATCTCACCCTGTGTGCCCTCATTAAGGGATAGAAGAACTGTACCTTCCCGCTACAGAGATGGTCAGGCACAGAAGCTGTTACTATGATGGTTTGTTTACAGAAAACTGAAAGCCTTTTATTGAAATACATCCAACAAGATTCTTCAAGTTACTGTCCCAATACCAGGTACAGGGGGAAAAAAATCATTGGGGAGGGGGAGGCGCAGATCAAGTTTCTATATGTTATTGCCATATTTTTGCTGTAGTCTGCAATATTTTTGTTTAAAACTGAAAGCAAGTGTGTGTCTTTTTCTCTTGCAAAGAGAAACCAGCTCATTGTAAGCCATTGTAATACCATTTTGGCAGCCCAACCTTAGACGGAATTGTCTAGTGTCAAAACGCAAAATAGCAGAATTGTGAAGTTGACTTCCCCCATACTAATTCACTTCAATAAAGTATCAATTATAGCACCTCCACTGAACTGTAGAAACATCCATGGGTTTTATCCATTAACACTTCCACACAGATCTCTTACCGAGAGTGAACAATGATTGAAGCATATACTCCCAAAGTGAATTAGAATTACAGAACCAAACCCTCCAATGGGGTAAACTGGCACAGAAGTCAATGGAGCCAGACAAGTTTACACCAACAAATCTGGTTGATAATTACCAATTTGTATTTTTGTTCTCTCAAGCTATCTGATATTCCAGTTTGCTTCAAATGTAGTCATCAGTTAAACCTTTTTTTACAATGTGAAATAATAAAAACCTTTCAACATTTAATAACGTACATGACACTTGTGTACAGGACACATTCTAAACATTTTTAAAAACCTTCATCTGTGTAAGCTTTTGCCTGATTTTTTAATATTTTAGATACTATGGAAATTTATTTCTTTGGAAAGTCAAATGCAATTCATTTGTTTTACCTTGTTACTTTACAGCTTGATTCAATCAACTCATTTTCAATGTCAAGGAGGCTAGAAGGCAGACTGAATTCCAGTGGAGAGGTCAGTCTTTTCAAACGCAGTAAGCCAACACAGAATTTGGCTCCCATCTCTTCCAGTTCTCGTGTCCCTATCTGTAACCCCTATGCATGAAATAAAATATAGATACACTCTATTAGCTTATACCACATTCCAGTATTTTGTTACATTTTACATTATTTTGCTCCAAATTAGCTGTGAAATGCAGACAAGAATTTATACATAAATGCTTACAAAGAAGGAATTTAAAAAACTAAAAGGTTAATTTTAATCTTGGATAGAACAGCCATTTCTAGAAGACTTCAGGATCTCAGAGGTATATTCTGCCCTCTGTGCTGGAGCTTAATTCCCATCAATGCAAATGTGGATTACACTTGGAGCACTGAAGAGAAATCAGATTCCTAAATCACAGTTTATAAGAACAGTTGAATATTAAGTCATTTTTCACAGAAACTAAAATTTACAGTATTTAATTTTTAATCTAAAATAATTTTCTTCAGGAAGTTCTGTCAGAATGAAAAGAAATTAGTATATTCCGGGTGTATAAAATTCAGTAAAATACACCAATTTGTTTAAAAACTAATTTACAAAATTTCTTACCAAGAATGAAGGAATAAATAATTCATTCTTAATAATTCATGAATAAGAATGAATAGCAACTATCATACCTAACTCTTTCATAGAGCAGTATTGCACAGTTGCCAAACTCTAAAATTTTTCAGTTCAAAGTTATTGCTACAGTGGATACCCTCTTGATTTCTAGGAAGTGATGGACTCAAAAGTCTGCTTCAGCCAAAGATTGTTTCACATGGATGTTGGAGCGAGCTACAGTTTAGTTAAAGATGCCGGAAAAATAAATGTCTATTCTGCAATCTGATCTTTTGAATTTTTGCAATTGCTATTACATATAATTCTTATAATCATTATCGAGTTTCTTTTCAAACCCAGGCTCAGCTGTCTGGAGGTAATTTTGGATGTGTAGAATTTGGGCTAGATGAAGTCTTATACTATATTCCGTTCTTTACAAATGTATATTATTTTTTCTTTCAGATGTAGCATTTAATGTGCTGGATGGATTTTTCTTTGCTATAACTAAGGTGGAGACTGCTTTGGGTGAATAACCCTTTTTACTTCGTTGTTGGCACTCAGATTTCAGGCAACTGGTTTCAAGATACCAGAGGCCAGGAAGATTGTCGTCTTTGGCAGAGAAGAGTCTTCCTATAATGGCATGTTCACCAGGGGTTCCACTGCCATGTCAAATACTGGAAAACAAAGGTCTCCTAGACTAGTGAAGTAGTATATCTAGGTCATGTGCTCTCCCTCCCACCCCCACTGTTCTCAGACCTTAGTCAGAATAGGCTGATGTAAGATATGAGCATCTTCAAGAGCTTAACTTGGGTGCTATTTCTCAGTAGAACACAAGTTAGATGAGGAACATACTTCCTCTGTACTTTTTCTTGGAAGACTTTTGCCTCTTTCTTGTTCTATCAATTGATCTTAATCTGCCAGATGAATCTCATTATTTCCTTCTCATAACGAGAGTGTGGGCATTTCTAGAGGCCAGGCATCCCAGATGTCCTCTTTGCCTTCATAGGAAGATGGAAATCTCTCTCATTGCACTGACTCCAAAGAAAAGATTATTGTGCAGGGATTTGATCTTTTTGGTTGGTTTGTAATAAGCATGAAGGGGTTTTCCTTTCTGGATAACTGATCTCAGCCTGACTCAACTGTACAGATTTTTCATTTGATTTCTACTCTTTTTTACCTGAGACTGATTGAGGCCTTTGGAAGTTAATTTTCCTAAATTTCAGTTTGGCATCCCATACTTTACCTTATGTATCTAAAAAGTATTCTGAAGGTTTTTGGTCAGTGGGACTTCTGGATGCACTATTATCAACAGGAACCCTAAAAGCATCCCCATCTCAGGACCACAGAAGGTGGTCAGGGAATATTTCGGAACTAATCCATCACAGGGATACTTGTGTACCTAGTACAAAATAGGAATTAATGTACTCTATATGGGCCTACTGAGAAACCTGCTGAGGTGTGTGCTTTGTCAGTAGGCGAAGAGAGCCTGGTTTGGCGTGCTGGAATAGGATAATTATACCTCACTCTCTACCTGGTTTGCAGCCTTCTGGTCCGCCTGTTCAACATGGCTGAGGTCTGCTTGCAAACAGGAGAAGCTACTGTGTGGGATGTTTTGGCATTCAGGGGTCATTTACTTTCTAAGCCTGCTTCAGCTTGCCTCTCTGCTTCAGCCTGCAGCAATGTTTGAGGCACTGTGGGAAGGGAAAGAAGATGGAGGAGGCTTCAGGTCATCCACTATTTTTGACTGGTTGTACTTTTTAGCAATATTCAACTGTTGGTTGTTGGGTAACTGGTGCACAAAAAAAGGCATAAGGCAATAGGCTTGTACTGCACTGGAAACACAGGCTGGCCCTGATTTTCTCATCCAGCACTGCTGAGACACTTTTGAAGAAAACAAAATTTCAAAAGACAAGTTCTCAAGTTGGGGGAGGGAGGCAGGAAAGCAGGCAAAATTTAACTACTTTTATTCACCGCTGAACAGCAAACTGCTAAAGTAGCATGAACATATTTGGCTTTATCTGCCTCCTCCTGCTGCCATGGAAGAGAATTCTGGAGGCGACATTACCTAATATCTGGTGTATCACTCTAGACTGTACCAAGAGGAGAGCTCCTCACATCGCAAAAGCTCGCTAATGGTCATGTATCCAAGAAGTCTGTTTTAAAATACTTGAATGTACTGGTAACTGAAAATAATTGTTTCCAAATTACGTAAGAACCATGAATTTCTTCATTTGTAGGTTTAAAATTTCAACCATAAATATGTTTATTTACTTGATTATTATAGTCTTGTTAATATGGACAATTAACAGAACATACACATTACATTTTTAGAATGACAGATCCAAAAGAATAATGAAGGAATCTACATTATATTGTGCAAAGCAGTCTATTTCAATATAATGTAAAAAGCCCTATAGCAGGATGTTCATGCACCTTTTTTTAAAAAACAGACAAGCTGGGTTTTAGAAAGTGATATCAGTGGAAATGGTAAACTCAATCCACACATAGGGTTTCACTTCATCTAGTTTCTTTACCTTATATTTGCCCTGATCGCAGCCACATAACGTGCTCTCCATTGTGTAGCTCCTTTGTACTCCTATCTCTCTCCAGACAACTACACGTGCTGTCGATTCCTTGGACTTTTCCACTACAAAACTGCAGCTGCTCATGCTGAATGTTGGGGCAATCTGACTGAGAATCTTAGGAAGAGTCTATAGGATAGTAATTTGAAAAAGACTCAATTTGTTTTTATGAAAATGTGAAACCACAGTTTATTAATCAGACAGTTCAGATCTCAAATTCCAGTTTGAAAAAAAAGATAGGAAGATTTTGCAAAATCCGTCCAAAGTAATGTTTTCATTATTTAAAAAGAGCCAAGAACCACAACTGACTCATTCTTCCCCCACCTTTAAAAATTCCCCGGTAGCGTTTGCAACCCTATTATTAAAATAGTGTGAGAGTCAAGTGCATAAAAAATAGAAAGTGAAGTGCCTAGTAGAAAAGATTTGAGACTATGCACGACTAATTTGTTTTTATTGTTGAAGCTGAGCGAAGTGCAAAAGGGAAATGTAATTTAGATTAATATTCAGTTTCAATGTATAGGAAGTTCTAGATTTTAAAATACTATATAGTATTTCTGACATTGATTCAGCAAAGCACTTAACTTTAAGCATGTGAATAAATTCAAATTCACTAGAACTATTCACAGGCTTCAGTGTGTATGTACATGTTTCAATTGTTTGCTAGATTGAGGTCCAACACACTTAACTATGTGCGTTTAATTTTAATCTTTAAAGTCAGTGCAAGTTTACCATTAGTGCTTTGCCGAACAGGGATAGGCTGAAAGTTAGCCATATGCGTAAGCATTTGGGCCTGATCCAAAGCCCACTGAAATCAATGGGAGTCTTTCCATAGACTTCAATAAGCTCTGGATCAGGCTTATGTTGAACTGGGGCTTTATTTGAAAAATGTGCCTTTAAATTAATTCCTCTATTTTTCACATGTACAGCACATCAATTTGATGTGGATTTGGTGACTTATTCAGATGATATCATTTGTAATGTTCTAACCAAATAAACTACAAGCAATAGTCAAAATCGCTAGAGTAAAAAGTTATGTACAAAGGCTCTATTATGAAGAGACTATTCAGCAACATTTCAGCCCAGCACGCTAAAGCACTGAGTACATTATATAAACAAACTGCCTTGGGATTATACCACTTGGGAAATAATATTGGTGTAGAGTTTATTTAAACAAGAATACTGGAGAGTGATTCTCATACATGATTTGAAAATCGTACCTAATAGTAGAATAGCTTTTCAAATATCAGGTGATCTCCTAAGGCATCTGTTCATAAAAATAAGAAAACTGGGAGCAGCTGTATTAAATTATGCCAGAGATAACCACTCACACCACAAACCTCAACTGTTAAATTTAAAATATGAGGTTTTGGTGTACATATAAGTGCTAAACAGCATTTGGTATCTTCAATTCTTCAGTAGCTGGAAAATATTACATTTATTTCAGCTGTACACTTGTAGGTCTCTCTCTCTTTGACCCTTATCCTTCACTCTTGGAAAGTTCATAGAAATGATTTCACTTCAGTCAAAAATATGTTGCTACGTGTGACAGATGCAAAAAAAAGTTATACGTTTTCAACTTATTTTAATTTGTTTGGCCATATGATAGGACTACTCTCTCCATTTCTAGCCGTATGGACACACTGCACTTCTATAAAAATTCTGTACCCGTTTTAATTAGCAAATGGTTCAAGTGCTGATATAGACTCAGCGCAGACATTTCAGCCCTTGTCAAAAAACTCAAAAGGCTGGTCTATAATAGTACTTACATTGTTACTAAAACTGGTGCAAATATCTGAAATTTCATAGTGTAGACAAGATTTAAGTGACTGAAGTGGATAATGAAATTGTAAATAATCAGACACACTTAAGAAATTGTAAGGGAAACAATCCAGTAGCATTTGGGGGTCTTTTTATGTCTGAGCAACAAAAAGCATGCATAACTGTTTGCACTTGTTAGATTCATAACTAGCCATTTGCATGTACAGTCATCTGATCAGTGAGCACAACTGTAAAGAAAAAAGTAGGTATGCAGACAGGTGCAGATATTGGGCCTCCTTAAAAAAAAGTCATCCTCAAAGTAAAAAAGAAAAAGACAACTGTATATATTTGTGATTGCCACAAGGTGGCAGTGAAACTACACGATAAGATTATTTTACAGTCACTGTGACCACGCAAAAAAAAGTTATTTTGAACTCTTAATTTAAAAATCCTTATCAAATGGATTTATGCAGTAATAATGCACTGGAAAAATATTACACTGCAAAAGTTACATTAAAACGTTATGGTTGCAAATTCAAGCACTCAAAAGTTGGGAAATGCCAGAATTAAGGCTATCCATGCAAACGTAATACAGGCCCCCTTGTGTGCATGCAGTATGAAACAGTCTAATTACATGATCATAAACGACTTTTTCCACAGGACCTCTGCCTTTTTCAGTGCACAAGATGAATGGTGCTCATGTAATGAGCAACTATTCAGTGTTCCCAGTCTCCTTGCCCAGACAGTGCCAGTATTCCACTTGGCTCCTAGTTGGGTCTCAGTCTCCTCCAATCCACTGGGTCCTAGTCCCAGTCTCTTCTCACCCAGCTCCCAGTCAGATTCTCATTACCCAGCCAACTCCCTCCACCCCCAACTCCTAGTTTTCCCCTCATATCCTAACCCTGACAGTCTTTAGTCCCAACCCTCACCCCTCCCCAAACTCCTTATTCCAATTTATGTCCTCCCCTTCCCCCCCACCCCCCAATCTCCCACCAGGTTTAGCTCTTGCTCCCTCTGCATTCAGATCAGGTGCCTCTTCCACACTGCCTAGGAGTCAGCAGGAGGGGCACAGAGCCAGAGAGTTTCCCGGCTCTCTGTTCCAGGGTCTGGACCTGGCACAGGCTGCAGCAACCGAGAGTCGCAATTACAGAGACAGTTCTGCTAATCTCCTCACAGCCCCAGCGCTCATGGAATCTTCTGGGAATTTAGCTGTGAACCTCTAGCAAGTCTTTGTTAAGCATGTGCAAATTGCACTCTTTCAGAGATTTATAACTTGGGCAGATTTTCAGGGGGATCAGCAAAGTCACATCCTTGACACAAAGGGCTTCTCCCGACTAATTTCAAGACTCCACTCCTGTTTATGAGTTTCTTTAAAAAAAAAGGGGGGGGGCCTAGCAAATTTAGTATGAGCAGAATATATTTTCCCTAGCTTCATTATCAAAAATGGCTCAACTCTTTAGTCTGAAATTTTCCAAAATAATTAAGACTGAGGCAGAGATCCTCATGGAAAATTTCAGATCGAATGGGCAAAGTTTTGTAAGTAAGTGAAAACAGGATCTAACAATGGGAAGTGTTCAGCAGCCTTAATAATAGGCAATGCTACTAGCCTTGCCTGTAATAATTGATCTAAATCCATCAATGAAGTGAATAAATAAAGAGTATGACAAAAGTGTTTGCTATATGGAAGTGATATCGAAGCATTCATAATTCTGTTCATAGTTTAACATTTTTCAAAAAAATCTACAAAAGTATTGCTTAGTTTGTTAGTTGAGTTAATAATAATGTTTTGAAAAGCTGAATTACTTCTACCTTTCACTTTTGTTTAATGAAATAGACAATTTTTTTTGTCTTGTTTAATTAGAAGAATAAAGATAAAACACTCAGCTGTGTCAAATGAAGGATTATTTAATTGTTATTTTATGACAGTTGACTCTCTTGTCTACATCCCTCCTTCTCAGAGGGTGTTTTTCTGTGTTTCCCCTTCCTGGCTACATGACAGTGATCTAATCCAACTGTCTGGCACTCCCTGACATATAAAGAGTATTCCTCTGACTGGCACAGGTTAAGTATCACAACATAACTGATTACTTTGTCCAAATACCTCCCTAGATTCCAGAATACTTTTCTGTTTTCAGAAGTTTACTTGGTTTTTTTTTCCCTCATGACAGCAGTCCCCCTTACACTTCCAAATTGTCTTAGATAATGAAACCAATTAAACAATGTCTCTTAGTACGTGTAGTATTTCTGAGGTATTCTGTGGATGAGAAAGTAGGGAAGCATATGGAATGCTACAAATACTGAGGTAATTATACCTATAATAAAACTGACTTTTTTAAAAGGTCAACAAAATGTGATACCTGTTCTTTCATAGTTGAGTACTATTATTCTATAAAATGTTCGAGAACATTCATGAACATAAAAATAGTGATAGTTTTAAGTGGGCATGGAGTGTTGTAAAGCAGCATGGTGCGTATACAAGTGTGTGGAAGTTATTTGAAAAAATGTCTGAAAAAATAATCTGCTACGTATTATGGAAGTCAGGGAATTGTTTTTATACTGTGCATGCAAATTGTACAGGGAGACTGTAATCAAACTCTATACAATGACACAGTCGCTCAGGCTTGAGAACAGCATAAACAAGGAAACAAAGTTGCCCATGCCGCTTTCCAGAGAGAGAGAAAAGTAAAAGCAATCAAACTTTACTTCCAGTTTAGATCCATGATTTATGAGTAAATTATATTAATCAGTAACACCTATCTGTGCGCCTGCATGTGTCTTACTGCACGAATCCCAAAGCATAAATTGTTGTATGTTGCAGATGCCCCACACCATCTCCTGTACCTAGAGAATGACATAGCCTAGGGACAAGCAAACGCCACCTATTATTGTGAATGAATACTCTGACAAAGCATAAGTACATAAACACCTTTTCCATTTTAGACCAGATTAACATTGTTCTTATTTGGGGGGGTGGAAAGTAACAACATGAGGAAATCAAGATATAATTATACTTTCACAACTTACTTGAAGGTTTAACTTTTACTCACCCTATAACCAAGGTCCTCAATCAGGTCACAAGAGGCAGCGCTAACATTAGTGTGCCACACTGTCTCTTTGATGCTGCAGCCATACATGAATACATTCTTTTTACGAGAATGGCCATGATAATCACAGTAAACCTACAAAAATTGGAGAAATTAAAGCAATGTTTTAAAAACAGGCCTCAGCATCATATATTTCCCTCACTTCTCAGCCTAATTGCATTCATTTACATATACTAAAAAAACAGCATTAGCAAATGAAAGGCACATTATACAATCAACCTGTTTATTAAGAAAGCATAGGGTTTTTTTTTCCAGCAAATTCAGAGTGCATGACTTAACATTTTTATCACAGCAGAAGCAATAGCAACAACCACTAGAGTTAAGTTGTTCAAACTCCTCTTCTCATTCGCTCATAATTTCCTGAAAAACTCATCTGTCAGACAGAAACTGGTCTTTGCCAAAGCTTTTCTTATTTTTTAATGTTTTACTCAATCTGTGCAGTCATTTTTGACTAGGAGGAGAGCGAAAGAAACTACTCTTCAACCCTATTTAACATTTTTTAAAAACTTTATCTACAGCTGTAATGGCTGGGGTTAAAAAAATTGGCATAAAAAGAATCCTGCTATAGAAGTACCTTTGAGTGTTCTATTAAAAATAAGATGGTTAAATTGAGTTATGACCCTTTCAAAGCTGCATGCACACTAGATTTTTGATGGACTGAACATTTTTCCTGAACTCAAACCACACAACTAAAGGAAGATTGTGTTACACATATATGCATAGCTAACTTAACTGCATACTGAAAAGTAAATTGAAAATGTGCATGGACTGAGGGAAGAGCTCTACACTCATGTGCCTCCTATAAGGATTAGAGCTCCTCTCTTCTGGACTTCCTAAGGAGAAGATGAAGTGAGCTGTAGCTCACGAAAGCTTATGCTCAAATAAATTTGTTAGTCTCTAAGGTGCCACAAGTACTCCTTTTCTTTTTGTGGACACAGACTAACACGACTGCTGCTCTGAAACCTAAGGGGAAGAGTGGAAAGAGGAAGACCGAAAATGGCTGGGAGAATCCCATCTCTCCCTTCCACATTAAACCCTATAGGGACACCATGATTTGACCCTTGGGTCCTGATTCTGCAATGACTTCTCATTGGTTTCAAAGTGATGACTCACCAGTACAATATTATGTATACGCACACATTTTGGCAGGATTGGGAACTTATGTAGTTATCCACATATACTGTACAATATAAGTACCAATGAAGTTTAGGCATATTGCATATGTTCCAAATTGCTGTTTTATAAACTCCAACTAAACCATTTCCAAAGAAAATTTCAAACCTAGCAATGTAGCACATGTAAAACTTTGTGAATCAACTGTTTTCGTTACTACAGCTGCCTTAAAAACAAAACAAACCCACCCCACCCTCTGATGTTCAGAACATGAGGCTTTTTTCTACCCTCTAACTCAACAATGCCTGATAACAAATGCTAGATACACCATATTGAAAGGCTCAAGAATTAATCAAAACTGGGGAGTTATAATTAAATATTTTTTTAGCATTAACCACAGTCATTGCTCTTGTTCAATACAACCGGAAATAGTTCCAGAAATTTCTGATGAACCCTCCAAGTCTCATTTGTAAACATGTGAAGCAGTTGCCAGGGCCTATACATGTATTTTCTCTGAGAGAGAGAAAGACAGTATCTATACAAAAAGCTAAAATGATTCTGAAATGCCTACTTTGGGCAAACACACATACTCACCAGAGGCAAATGTTTTATAGCAGCCAAATATTGTAGTAAGCCCTTGGCATGGTAAATTGTGGGATGAAGGTCTGGGTTTGGGTTTTGCCACTGTCTGTTCAAATCCTCCCCACTTAAAGAACAGCGATGGCTATGAAAGACAAATTTATAAAGAAATGTATGTCTCACAATATAACCTCACTTTTATTTTAAAAGTTACCCTCACTAATTTAAATTTTGCCTGTGTCACAACTACTCAATTTCTGTGGTCAAGTGAGATTTAAATTCAAGTTTGTATTAAGAACATTTTTTATTCTTGCAGAAGAGTTAATTTAATTGTTACAAATATATTATACTTGGATCAGCTAAAATTAAAGGGAAGTAAATTTTTATTTAAAGATATTTGCCTACTTACTTGCTCTGAGATTAGAGGAAGTAAATTTATCTGTTGTGAAAACTGGATGTTTGAATGTGTGTGATAAGCCAACAGATTCAGTTCCAAAATTTTTTTTTTAAATTAGAATTTATAAATAGCAGCCTTTTAAATTTAAATTTTTGTAAGATGGTCAATGATTTTATTGTTCAACCTTTTTGCCTAGTTCATGATCTTGTGACCACAATTTGTCTACTCAATTTGTTATTTTGGAACTGCTAAATAGACAGTCAACTGTCAGCAACATTCAGTGATAGATTTGCTGAGTCTGCTGAATTTTTCTAGAATTCTTCATACTATTTGCTAATTTGTGGAAAGATCCCGATATCCATGAAGATGATCAAATCAAACCTAACTGGATGGGAAGGCTGGTAACTTCAATGGAATCGTATTCAGCTCAGCAAGAAGAAAGCATGACTGTGAACCTTTAAAATAGTAGCTTCAAAGATAACTCATGTACCCTGTATACACCATCACAACTCCAGAATCCACAGAACTTAAAACAAGGCTTTTGTCTCCACCCCTGCTTTGACTGACAATTGACAGGGATATGGAACCCATCAGCCAACATACAAGGACCGTCACAGGCAAGCCTGGTAGCATTCAGGAGACCAACTAGCTAGTAGAAGACTAGCAGAAACCAGGAAGATCAGTGTCTACAGCAAGCAATGTTTCAGAAAGACTTAAGTAGTATTGTAAGTTTAACAAGTTCATACAGCCATTTTAAGTGTTTTATTTCAGATTTTTGGTTTTCAATCTACAGAGAGACATCCTTGGCATTCATGCATTAGCAGGAGTTTTTAAACCAGTGAGTGATTGCTGGAGTGTCTGTGAGTAAGTATGGCCGAAGGGACAACCGAGCAGCTGTGAAGCCCACAGGGGCTATTTATGTTCCACACGTCAGCACCTTTAAGAAACTTTCTGAGCAAGTAGTCACACCTGCTGTCATGTTTACTAACTAAAGAGTAATTATAGATTTAACCTCAGAAAACTATTTCCATCTAAATTCTTAGTAGCCAAATGTAGTAAGTTGAGCTTCTCCTAGAATTCCTTAATAAAATGATATTGAAACATCTGTGACCATCCTTTTGGGAATTGGGTGGCGACACTAATATTAAAGAATGGCAGTGTGGAACCTTGTGGTTAAGCCTTAGTGAATTAAATTGGGAATTGTATTTCCCCTGCTTTAGTTCTTTTTTTGACAAGGTGTTTGAATATGAATGGACTTCTAAACATCCTTCTAGCTGAGACAGATTATAAATCATCACCTTTTCTTGCATTAGATGTAACGATTATTAATTTTTCAATGAGAATGTGTAAAATGTGTTGGATTTTGACCTTTTTATTTTTAAATTTGTAATATCTTTGTATAACACATTTTAGTTAGTAGGCTTAGTTAATAGCAATATATAAAATTGTGTCAATTTGGTGTTCTTTAAGCCAGAAATCTGGGGACTTTAAGAAACTGAGAATATAGGGCAGATAAACAGCACATCCAATCTATTGTTCTACCAAGAGATATTTGTGAGGTGTATATGTGCATATGTAAAAACTATGATAAAATATGTTCTGGAAAACCATATTGCAAAAGCAAGTTCTTTGGAAGGTACTTATTTTTATAAGGTGCCACAATTACTCCTGTTCTTTTTGCTGATACAGACTAAACACGGCTGCTACTCTGAAACCTATTTTTATAAATGCAATTTACAAAAACAAGCACAATATTTTAATTAGTAAAATTCAGAGAAATCAACACAGAGATAGCATTACGTTCTAGTATAGGAATACATTTACACTACTAATTCTTCACCAATAAAAAAAATACTAGAAGACAGCTTTGTGAGAAATCTGGATTCATTACAGTATATAAACCTTAACCTAGGCTACATATTTGGGTCATAGTTGAATTACTTCACTGCTAGCCCTCCATTCCGACATCTGTGCTGCAGTAGCGTTCTAACATTCCAATGAATTTGTGGCATACCTGGTACACATGACATCGATGGATGAGGCTATGGCCCCATCACTATGTACGCTGCGCTTCCTTTTCCACTCTCACTGGCATAAGCCTCCCTATTAAATTCCATGTTACTACTTGTACCCAGGGCTGTGACTTAAAGCCACAGTTAATTCTTAGACAAAAGTGCCATCTCAAATCAGTCACAGACAGCATATAAAAAGACTCTACATTTAAAAGTACGTTCTTCATAGTCTGGATCATGCAGGCTCTTAAAATTACTAGTACATATGTTAAGAACCTAAGAATGGCCATACTGGGTCAGACCAAAGGTCCATCCAGCCCAGTATCCTGTCTACCGACAAGTGCCCCAGAGGGAGTGAACCTAACAGGTAATGATCTAGTGATCTCTCTCCTGCCATCCATCGCCACCCTCTGACAGAGGCTAGGGACACCATTCCTTACCCATCCTGGCTAATAGCCATTAATGGACTTAACCTCCATGAATTTATCCAGTTCTCTTTTAAACCCTGTTATAGTACTAGCCTTCACAACCTCCTCAGGCAAGGAGTTCCACAGTTTGACTGTGCGTGGAGTGAAGAACTTCCTTCTATTTGTTTTAACCCTGCTACCCATTGTTTGACTGAAGAAAATCAGGAAAATATTTTTGTCAGTAAGATTTGTATATAGTAGTTTTGTTAACTAGCAAACCACTCAAAAAAAGACTAAAAATCCAAATATGAAAAATCAAGTATGAATACTGATTGTATGTTAATTCTGGAAAACTACTGCATTTTTACTTTCAAGATTTAGACGTTTTTATTACAAGATATAGAAAGAACTTTTATTAATTGTACTTCTGTGAGCACAGTTTAACTTACTTTCCATTGATGACACCATCTGGGTTGAGCATAGGGACAATTTTAAAAATATAGGATTCTCGTAAACTCTGGGCAGTGGGGTTGTTACTCATAAGATATTCCAACGTTCCCTTCATAACCCAGCTTGCATTAGTCTCTCCAGGATGTACACGAGCAGATAAGAAAATGTAAGGACGATTCCCTAAAAGAAGCATGCACAAAAATTGCAAGATGTAATACAAGTAAATTAAAATAACAGTCTGAAAACAATAACTAGCTCGAGGTGGTGGATGGTGATGTACAGTGTTTTTCAAAATGCATTTGCATCAATTTGGGATGAAGTATGACAGGATTTTAGCATAAATATTGATTGTTACACAAGTGCCTCAATGGATTTTAAGTTTAATGCAACATGAAAAAACAACTACATAAGCACCATCTGTTAAAAGAATTGATGATTGGTAACTTACATGATCTAATTTAAATTCCTCTCATCATAAGATTAGGAGAAATTCAGAAAAAAATGGGGTGTTTTGGAGACCACATGGTGGTACCGTCACACGTCCTTATGTGATATTTATGAAATGGGCTCCATGGAAAATACATTTTTTGCACTAAAAAGAACTGCTATGAGATCATGAAGAATGCTAAAGAATGAGGAATTAGGGACTGTCTTGAAATAACATTTTAAAAATTTAGCATAAGAATAAATCTTGTTTGGCAGTTAACAGTACTTTTTTTTTTTTGGAAAGAAAAATCGTGTTTAGAAAACATGCAGGTCCAAAATTTATCGTTAACTATTCAAGAATCAGGTGGAGTTGTTTTGTTTGTTTTAAATGTGAGCAGACCAACCCCTGGCAATTTCATGAATATAACTGAGTTTTGCTATTTTTACAGAATTCCAGACAAATGAAGCATTAACATTTTTAGAAGGAGCTAATATTACATAATTTTAAGTGGATCAGAGAGAATTTATACTTACTGAACTGACAGATATGTTCATAGTAATTCGACTCTGGCATGGCTGTGATAGTGACTAAAGGGCAGCTGTTCCCAGACAGGGTCTCACACAGCATATCTTGTCGAAAATAGATCTGCTGAGGGTTGTGCATGGATTCCAATTTCTGAAGATGCATCTTCATCCCCAAAATGATGAAAAGGTACTTAAGTCCTTTGCAATTTTGTATATGACAAATAAAGATTTATTTAAGTATTTTATTTTTATTGTTCCAGGTATAGAAGATAATTCTCCCATCACTACTTTGGCCATGAAATACCTTTTAGGTTTCCACTACATCTACACCTGAATAATGTTTTCTTTTGTATAGAGTATTTTGAGTCTCTCTTAAATGTTTTTTGGAGCACTTTCTGCTTCTATGCGCCACCCATTTATTCTGTTTTCTACCAGATGATACTCCCTCAAGGAGCAGCCACTTGGTTTGTGAATGGGCCCAAATGATCAGCCTCATTCAATATTGATCTATTCTATATGTTGAGTCCCAGATCTGCTTTTGTTAATATAACCAATGCTGCAAATTCTAGTTAAGCATCTCACTTTGCTTTACAAACATTAACAAAGCCTCACAACACCCCAGTTTCACTCAATTCATTATCCTGAAAACGTCTCCTTTTTAATACTTCGTAATCTTAACCTTAGTAGTTCAGATACATCAATAATGAGCAAGGTGTAAGTAGACAGATAAGATATGATAGACAGTGTCAAATTAGTCTAGTTCTATCATCTTAGCCATGTATGCCTCAAATTCCCCCTGAAGTCCATGAAAAAACTCCCAATAGACTTCAACAGGAGATAGATCTACATCATGGTAAACAACGTCATTCTAGGCAACTTTACAGGAGTTATATCCAGCTGTCAACTTTTATCCATACTCTCCTGCTGTCAGTGTTTTCAATGCCTTTTGGGGGAAGGAAGGGGAGAGAAGGGAACATCTAAGTCAATTACTGATATAGCTGTAATTCCTATAATCATCGGACATACTGTATAGGGAAAATGAAGGTCATGTCAAATTTCTTGAAGTTTTTGTTCTAAAGAACAAGCAAACCAATTACATATATTGTAACATATGGATTCCTTTCTTATTTGAACTTTTGATGAGAGTGTTTTATTACTTTTCAACATATATGCTTTCATTTATGTACCCTTTTCATATCTATGAACTAATATTTAGAAGCAAGCAGTGTTTTCTCATGGAAAGAGATACAGTAATATAAATGGACATCCAAGTAATCCAGTTCAAGGATTCGCTCACCCTTAAAGTTGAATACGTGTATGGATAGTGGTAAGCAAAGTAGCAGACATCATCCTTGTGTGGGAAGTTCATGGTGAATGTAATTGTGTAATAGGATTTTCCTTTCTGACCACCAGCAGCAATTGAACTTCTAGCAAAGTGATTCCTAAAAGTGAAGTGAAACCAACATAAAAAAAAAGTGTTAGAGATTTGTAGATATTTTTGCTACATCAGATGTTATCATTTCTGAACCTATAATGAAAACCCTCTGGCTCTGAGAAGTGAGAGATCACATGATGGTTACACTTGTATGCTGTTGTGTACACTGCTGCTAGTACTGGTAGCAGCACACTGGAGTAGAAATGGTGGGAAATTTTAATGGGGTGGGGGTGGAAGCGGGAACCAAAACAGACAGCCATTGAACAGAATGGATGACAAGTGGGGACCCTACAGCTCCTCCCATGACAGGGCCATTTGTGAAGATATGCAGTTTTCCTGTTTTACATTCTAAAGATCTCGCCAATAAAAAAAAAAAAAAAAAAAAAAAAAAAAAAAAAAGGAGTGATACCTAGAAAGAGGTTCCATCACAGGATCCCAAGGAGAAAGTCAACAATACCACATGCAAAGTATTAAAGGTATTAAGGTTAAATTCTTAATAAAAATATGCTTAAATATTAATATACACAAGTTATTGAATTAATAAAATTTTCCCAGAAAATTTTATCAACATAGCATTAACAAAATACTTAATTTATTTTCTAAATTCATTTGTCAACATCTAAAACTTAAAAAAAAAAAAACCAAACAAACCCACCACCACACAACTGCTTTGCCATAGAAATATTACAAGTAAATTACCACAATTTCATGGATGTGCTTGTTCTAGTCATGTAAATTAGATTTTGTTCTAATCTTCAATGTAACACAGATTTGCTTACCTCCATTTTTTGTTGGCATACTTACTTGTAGTAACAAATATCTGTCCCAACACGAGTCCACCATGGCCTGGAATTTAACGCCTCCTGAACAGAATACATGAGGGGCTGCATACCTTTAAGAAAAATGCATTAGATTTTTATCTTAATGTCATAGAATTCTGTTTGTACAGTTAATGAGCAGTGGATCACATCTGAATACAGTCTCATGTGAGCACACTATATTCATTTTACTTTTTATAGAAGTCTAACCTACAGAGTCCATTATAAAGATTGAATGTCATACCACCTTCTAACTAACAGCCAAGAGACATATTAAATGAAAAATGACTCAAGATGAGCAAAGTACAAATGAAGCGGTCAAGGTTCCTTCCCCACTCTGAACTCTAGGATACAGATGTGGGGACCTGCATGAAAACCTCCTAAGCTTACTTTTACCAGCTTAGGTTAAAACTTCCCCAAGGTGCAAACTATTTTACCCTTTGCCCTTGGACTTCCACTGCCACCACCAAATGTTTATCTGGGTTTATTTATTAGGAAAGCATTGTTTGGAAACGTCTTTCCCCCCAAAATCCTCCCAACCCTTGCACCCCACTTCCTGGGGAAGGTTTGGTAAAAATCCTCACCAATTTGCATACGTGACCACAGATCCAAACCCTTGGATCTTAAGAACAATGAAAAAGCATTCAGTTTCTGAAAAGAAGGATTTTAATAGAAGTAAAAAGTAAAAAAGAATCACCTCTGTAAAAATCAAGATGGTAAATACCTTACAGGGTAATTAGATTCAAAACATAGAGAATCCCTCTAGGCAAAACCTTAGACAGGAATATCCATTCTATTCAGCACAGCTTAGTTTCTCAGCCATTTAAAGAAATCATAATCTAACGCATATCTAGCTAGATTACTTACTAAATTCTAAGACTCCATTCCTGTTCTGTCCCCGGCAAAAGCATCACACAGACAGACACAGACCCTTTGTTTTTCTCCCTCCTCCCAGCTTTTGAAAGTATCTTGTCTCCTTATTGGTCATTTTGGTCAGGTGCCAGTGAGGTTATCCTAGCTTCTTAACCCTTTACAGGTGGGAGGATTTTTCCTCTGGCCAGGAGGGATTTTAAAGGGGTTTACCCTTCCCTTTATATTTATGACAGAAGCATAGGTCAAAAAGACTAAAATGTAATTTAAAAATAATGTAGTGGCGCGAATGGACACTAAAACAGTAAGAACCTGGATTTAAGTCACATCTAACCCACTGTCACTATAAAGTTTCATAGAAAGTCTCAGCCTTCTTGTATCTCAGTCCACACACCTGAACTGGCATGTGAGCAAACCTTCAGTGCATAGCAGCAGGGTCTAAACCAAGGGAGGGCAAACTACGGCCCGCGGGCCAGATCCAGCCCGTGAGGGCGTTCAGTTCAGCCCGCAGGATTGCCAGCCTTGTGGCTCAGCGGGGCTAAGGCAGGCTCCCTGCCTGCCCTGGCGCTGCTCCCGGAAGTGGCCGGCACCACGTCCCTGTGGCTCCTGGGGGCGAGAGGCAGAGGGCTTTGTACACTGCCCTCGCCTGCAGGCACCACCCCCTGCAGCTCCCACTGGCTGGGAACTGGGAACCACGGCCAAAGGGAGCTATGGGGATGGTACCCACAGGTGAGGGCAGTGCGCAGTGGAGCTGCCTGCCCTGCCCCGCCCCGCCCCACCCCACCCCCAGGAGCCACTGCCGGACATGCTGGCCACTTCCAGGAGTGGCATGGGCCCAGGGCAGGCAGGGAGCCTGCCTTAGTCCTGCTTTGTGCTGCTGCCACCCTGGAGCTGCTCAAGGTAAGTGGCACGGGACTGGAGCCTGCACCCCGAACCCTTCCTGCACCCCACCCCTCTGCCCTGAGCCGCCTATCCCCCTGCCTTGAGCCTCCTGCCACACTCCGCACCCCCTCCAGTACCCCAACCCCCCTGCCACACCCCGCACCCCAACCTCCTGCCCTGAGCCCCCTCCTGTATCCCAACCCCTTGCCCTGAGCCCCCTCCTGCACCCCAACCTCCTGCCCCAGCCCTACATTCATGGCCCTGCATACAATTTCCCCACCCAGATGTGGCCCTTGGGCCAAAAAGTTTGCCCACCCGTGGTCTAAACAGAGCAATTAATATGCAACATGTTAGTGTGCTTTAGAAATCACAGTCCCATAGTATGCATTACCCTACTGAGCAGACAAGCCTGCAGTCAGTTTGGACTATCCAGCAACTTCATAAAAATCAAAATTTGCTAATGAATAATTAGGAAGCAGATAATAGGACTTACTTTGTTTGAGTCCATTATTTGTTAAGAATAGTTCACTTAGCTCTAAGAGGAATTTTACACATTTCATAGCAAGGTTTCAGGGAAAGGATTATGACTTTTGAGTTGCCAGAAGTAGTTTAGAAAAAATCTGAACAAGAAGTTTATGTGGACAACACATTGCAAAGACCCGTTATGTGTTACGTATCCGGTCTTACTCCAAGTGATTCTCCACACAGATTCCACTCTGGATGACTACTAATTGCCTAGTTTTTTAGAAGTGAACTATGATTGTCGGATAGCGCTACCCAAACTAGTATCTGACCTGGAAGCTTGTATCAAGGAATAGTGAATGATAAATGTGTGGCTCAAGCTCCATGTTGCTGTTCTACCTATTGCTGATACTGGGAAGTGAACTAAGCAGGCCACCGAGGCCATTTGAGCCCTAATAAGTCTAGGGGGATCTTCCATATCCAGATTGTAACAAGTCTTGATATAGACCAAGGCCCACTTAGCCCTGATCTACACTACGAGTTTAGGTCGAATTTAGCCGCGTTAGATCGATTTAACCCTGCACCTGTCCATACAACAAAGCCATTTTTGTCGACTTAAAAGGCTCTTAAAATTGATTTCTGTACTCCTCCCCGAGGGGATTAGCCCTGCAATCAACAACATCGCTGGGTCGAATTTGGGGTAGTGTGGACACAATTTGACGGTATTGGCCTCCGGAAGCTATCCCAGAGTGCTCCATTGTGACCGCTCTGGACAGCGCTCTCAACTCAGATGCACTAGCCAGGTACACAGGAAAAGCACCGGGAACTTTGAAATTTAATTTCCTGTTTGGCCAGTGTGGCGAGCTCATCAGTAGAGGTGACCATGCAGTCCCAGAATCGCAAAAGAGCTCCAGCATGGACCGAATGGGAGGTACTGGATCTGATCACTGTATGGGGAGATGAATCTGTGCTATCAGAACTCCGTTCCAAAAGACGAAATGCCAATATATTTGAAAAAAAAAAATCTCCAAGGGCATGATGGACAGAGGCTATAACAGGGACCCGCAGCAGTGCCGCATCAAAATTAAGGAGCTCAGGCAAGCCTACCAAAAACCAAAGAGGCAAACGGCCGCTCTGGGTCAGAGCCCCAGACATGCCGGTTCTATGATGAACTGCATGCAATTCTAGGGGGTGCCCCTACCACTACCCCACCACCTGTCAATGGACACCTGCAAGGGGGGAGTCTCACGCAACAGGGATGAGGATTTTGGGGACGAGGAAGATGACGACACAACAGGCAAGCGGAGAAACCATTCTCCCGACAGCCAGGAACTGTTCATCGCCCTAGAGCCAATACCCTCCCAAGGCAGGCTCCCGGACCATGAAGCCAGAGAAGGCACCTCTGGTGAGTGTACCTTTGTAAATATAATACATGGTTTAAAAGCAAGTGTGTTTAATGAGTAATTTGCCCTGAAGACTTGGGCTGGATTCACGGCCAGTACAGCCACTGGAAAAGAAGGCCAATGGCATTTTGGGATGTATATGTAGGGGCATTGCGAGCAGATCGAGGGATGTGATCGTTCCCCTCTATTCGACATTGGTGAGCCCTCATCTGGAGTACTGTGTCCAGTTTTGGACCCCACACTACAAGAAGTATGTGAAAAAATTGGAAAGAGTCCAGTGGAGGGCAACAGAAATGATTAGGGGACTGGAACACATGACTTATGAGGAGAGGCTAAGGGAACTGGGATTGTTTAGTCTGCGGAATGAGGGGGGGATTTGATAGCTGCTTTCAACTACCCGAAAGCGTAGCTGGAAAGGGTTCCAAAGAGGATGGATCTAGACTGTTCTCAGTGGTAGCTGATGACAGAACAAGGAGTAATTGTCTCAAGTTGCAGTGGTGGAGGTTTAGGTTGGATATTAGGAAAAACTTTTTCACTAGGAGGGTGGTGAAACACTGGAATGCGTTACCTAGGGAAGTGGTGGAATCTCCTTCCTTAGATATTTTTAAGGTCAGGCTTGACAAAGCCCTGGCTGGGATGATTTAGTTGGGGATTGGTCCTGCTTTGAGCAGGGGGTTGCACTGGATGACCTCCTGAGGTCCCTTCCAACCCTGATATTCTATAATTCTATGAAAAGTCTGTTAATGTGTCTGGGGATGGAGCAGAAATCCTCCAGGGACATTATTAAGGGGTGGCCATTCCTGCTGGGCTGTTTGCCTGTGGCTGAAAAGAAATCATCCCCACTTTTAGCCATGCGGTGGGGGGGAGAGGAGGGCACGTTCACGCTGAGCTGTTCGCATTTGGCTGGCAGGGATCGTCCCTGATACTAGTCATGCGGTGGAAGGAGGGGTGAAGCGATCATTCCAGAGACTTGGATTGGGGGTGGAGGCAGGGTTTAGTTGGGTTTGTGCTGCACATTAACCCAAAAACAGCAGCCCCTCCTTTTAAATGGCCAACCCAACGGGTGCTTGGTATGGGAAAGGAGGGCGCTGCTGTTTGAAACCATTCCATTATGGAGGCTGAAGAAGCCAAAAGACTGCGGCTTACCATGGCTGCCTGCAAGCCGACTTCTGTTGCCCGGCCCTGCGTGTGATCTCTCACATCAAACCGGCAGACCCTCAATATAAGAGGCAAAATGGACCTTGTACAGAAAGCACATGTGCTATGTAATGTTAACAGCTTGGTTCACCATGAAAGAAAGTCTATCCATTGTTTTCTAAAATGTGTCTTTTTAAATACTACTCTCCCTTTTTTCCTCCCGCAGCTGCAAATGTTTCAATGCTCCCCCTATTATCTCCGTCCCAGAGGCTAGCGCAGATAAGGTGGAAAAAAAAAAAAACCGCTCTCGCAATGAAATATTCTCTGAGCTCCTGCAGTCCTCCCGCACCGAAAGAGCTCAGCAGAATGTGTGGAGGCAAACAATGGCAGAGTCCAGGAAAACAGAAAATGAACGCGAGGACAGGAAAGATGAGAGGTTGCAGGAGCAAGAGGAAAGGTGGCAGCAGCATGATGAGAGGAGGAAGGATGCAATGCTGAGGCTACTGGAGGGGGATGAAACTGATATGCTCTGGGGCCTGGTGGAGCTGCAGGAAAGACAGCAGGAGCACAGACCGCCGCTGCAGCCTGTGTAACCGCCCACCCTCCTCCCCAAGTTCCAAAGCCTCCTCACCCAGATGACCAAGAACACGGGGACGGCACACTCCGGGCACCTAACCACACCACCCCAGAGGACTGCCCAAGCAACAGAAGACTGGCATTCAATAAGTTTTGAAGTGCAGTGTGGCCTTGTCTTTCCCTCCTCCCCTCATCAACCACCCCACCTGGTGCTTCCCTCCTCCCCAACCCTCTCCCGGGCTACCTCGGCATCCCCCTATTTGTTTGATGAATAAATAAAGAATGCATGATTTTTAAACAGTGACTTTACTTCCCTGTAAGCCAACCACCCTTCAATCACCGCTTGCAGAGGCAATAGAGTGAACCAAGGGGGCAGGTTTTCATCAAGGAGAAACAAACAGAACTGTCACACCGTAGCCTGGTCAACCATGAAACTGGTTTTCAAAGCTTCTCTGATGCATAGCACGCCCTGCTGTGCTCTTCTAATCGCCCTGTTGTCTGGCTGCATGTAATCAGTGGCCAGGCGATTTGCCTCAACCTCCCACCCCACCATAAACGTCTCCCCCTTACTCACAGATATTGCGAAGCATACAGCAAGCAGCAACAGCAATGGGAATATTGGTTTTGCTGAGGTCTAACCGAGTCAGTAAACTGCACCAGCGTGCTTTTCAACATCCAAATGCACATTCTACCACCATTCTGCACTTGCTCAGCCTGTAGTTGAACAGCTCCTTACTACTGTCTAGGGTGCCTGTGTATGGCTTCATAAGCCATGGCATTACGGGGTAGGCTGGGTCCCCAAGGATAACTATAGGCATTTCAACATCCCCAACAGTTATTTTCTGGTCTGGGAAGTAAGTCCCTTCCTGAAGCTGTTCAAACAGACCAGAGTTCCTTAAGATGCGAGCGTCATGTACCTTTCCTGGCAATCCCACACTGATGTCGATGAAACATCCCTTGTGATCCACCAGTGCTTGCAGCGCCATTGAAAAGTACCCCTTGCGGTTTACGTAATGGCTGCCAAGGTGGTCCGGTCCCAAGACAGGGATATGCGTTCCGTCTATCACCCCACCACAGTTAGGGAATCCCATTGCAGCAAAGCCATCCACTATGACCTGCACATTTCCCAGAGTCACTACCTTGATAGCAGCAGCTCAGTGACTGCATTGGCTACTTGGATCACAGCAGCTTCCACAGTAGATTTGCCCACTCCCAATTGATTCCTGACTGATCGGTAGCTCTCTGGCGTTGCAAGCTTCCAGAAGGCTATCACCACTCACTTGTAAGGGCTACTCTCATCTTGGTATTCTTGCGCTTCAGGGCAGGGGAAAGCAAGTCAAAGTTCCATGAAAGTGTCCTTATGCATGCGAAAGTTTTGCAGCCACTGGGAATTATCCCAGACCTGCAACATTATGCGGTCCCACCAGTCTGTGCTTGTTTCTCGGGCCCAGAATCGGCGTTCCACGGCATAAACCTGCCCCATTGCCACCAGTATGTCCAAATTGCCGTACTCTGAGAGAAAAGTCTGCGTCCATGTCCTCATCACTCTCGTACCGCGCTGCCATTGCCTCCTCGCCTGCTTTTGCAGGTTCTGGTTCTGCACATACTGCAGGATAATGCGCGAGGTGTTTACAATACTCATAAATGCCGTGGTGATCTGAGCGGGCTCCAGGCTTGCTATGGTATGGCGTCTGCAGGAAAGCAGAGTTGCAGCGGAAGCGGTGGCTGACGACTGATGCCACGAGAATAGATATTTATAGAGAATGACGAGAGGACCTGCGAGGTGGATTCATGAGGGCAGGAGAGCAGAGTTGAGGCGGAAGTTAGCACCGCACACATTTCCTGAGGAAGAACACCTGTACCCTGGAGCCCATGACAGACAACATGGAGAAATTCGCTATTGAGACAATAGCAGCAGAGCAGAGTTGCAGCAGAAGCGGTGGATGACGACTGTTAGCAGTCCTACTGCACCGTCTGCTGAAAGCAATATGGCGTCCACACGGAAAAAAGGCAGGAAATGATTGTCTGCCGTTGCTTTCACGGAGAGAGGGGCGACTGACGACATGTACCCAGAACCATCTGCGACAATGTTTTTGCCCCATCAGGCATTGGGAGCTTAACACAGAATTCCAATGGGTGGTGGAGACTGCGGGAACTGTGGAATAGCTAGCCACAGTGCACCACTCCGTAACTCAATGCTAGCCATGGTAGTGAGGACGCACTCCGCCGACTTAATACGCTTAGTGTGGACATACGCAAATTGACTGTATAAAATAGATTCTAAAAAATGACTTCTATAATATTGACTTAATTTCACAGCGTACACATACCTTAGTCTCTGGGATGATATGGGTTGTCTCAAAACTTTCAGCAAACACCATAAAGAAAGTGTGTACAGGAATGGCCTGGTTCTATCTAATGTGAAGTTTCATTTCACCTGGCGTAGAACATGGGTTAGGAAAGAAAACCAGGAAGTGAATCGACAGATTGACAAGGAAGTTGGAAGCTGCCTTGCATAGAAAACTTTAGGGTGAGACCCGAGGGAGTCCTTGCCCTTGTGAAAGACCATATACGGGGGGCCTGGCCTTGAGGACCTGAATCCCTCCTATCTGAAAGGCAAAACGCTACCAGAAAGGCAGTTTTCACCGATAAACAGAGCAGGTAGCTGTAGGTGAAGAGGGAGACTCCATCAATATAATCAATAGTGAAACAGGGTCTCAAGAAGCAGGGGTTTTTCCTGACTGGGGAGTGTAAAGTCTAGAACCCAGGCCTGCAGAGTTCCCAGGCCGCTGACATCTTCATGTTGCCACCCAGCAGCAGCTGTCACAAGCTTGAACTCCACTTGCCCATGCCCAACTGTGGACACAGACCATGGGAAGCAGTCTGACAGGCTGCAGCCCCGTGTCTTCTGACTGGCTCCCTTGCCTATATAAACTCAAGGAGGTATTTCAGGACATGTGTAGGCACCAGCCCAGATCTCCTGGAACTGACACGACCATTCCAGCTCCTTGCTCCTGAACTCCTGGCTTTGACCCTAGCTTGACTTGGACTTCATCTCCTGACCCAGCCCCTGAAACCTGACTCGAACTCTGAACCTTGGTATTGATCCTGGCCTGGAACCTATGGACTCCTCTGCTACTCCCAGCCTCAGGGTTTACCCAGCTCTGACCCTTGGTCCTGACTGCCCTCACTGTGGGATGTGAAAAGACAACGTGGTCTTGTAAATAGGGAGGATTTGCAGAGATCACTGCCAGCTAAACCCTTATCAGGCTTAGAGACAGACCCAAATATTTCAGGGAAAGTAAACTGTCTAATATCACTGCAGTTGGAGCTGCCATTGGAGAAAGGTGTTGCTGAACTGCCTAAATAGAAACATTTCTTTCATTTGGCTTTTTATATCGGCCTGGTTAAAGGTTTTCCACCCTGAAGCAAGATGTCTTGAACAGTAGTAGATCAGCTTCTTTCTGAAGACATTATCCAGGCAGCATTCAAGCTATCCAGTGCAAGGATGTCTGGTTTGGGTACAGGCTCTGGCCTTGTTCTGAGAGTCCAGGTTGGGCAGAACCAGCAAGGTAAGGAGTTTCTCTAGGTCTGAGTACCAAAATTGCCTAGCTCATGCTATCCTGTGTCCCCCACAGTGGACAGTACCAGATGCTTCAGAAGGTGTAACAGAGGTGTGGTATCCATCCTAACCTCCATTAGAGATTGGGCTCCAGCCTTCAGGCAGGAGGTTTAATATTCCTTCCAAAAATTTTGATAGGAAAATACAAGAGGGTTTAGACATTTCTATGGATAACAAGAATATCGAGCGTTCTTGCTAAATTCTTGGCCTAAACAACTTCTTGTGACAATGAGTCCCTCATTTTAATTATGGGCTCTGTGGAAAAAGTATTATCCTGCAATGATTGCAACTACTGAGTGGGCACCTGAAATTTTCTTGGTGGGTTATAAGTCAAAATGGAGCCTTCCGTTTCTGCCTAGCTGCACAGCTGATTCAGAGAAACACTATTTACCTTTCAATTTGATTATCCAGAGAAACGGAGAATAGCTTCACACTTAGTTGGACTCTCGGGCCTAAACAGCAGGGCTTCATGCTCTTCCCACTGATTTTTACATTCCGCTTTGATCCATGTCACAAGCAGGCTCTTTTGGTGTTCAGGTCTTTTGAGTAACAGACTATGCCTAACATTCAGTACAAGACTGCCAACTAAGTCTCAAGCATCCTCCACTAGAAAGAGTTTGATGGGTTCTTTGTGCTCCTCCAGGTTCAGGAAGTGAAGGCAAGACAGATGGAACATCTATCTAGGTCTGATCTTTCACTCAAGTACCGAAGGCATTGAACAGAGCTGTCTGTGACCAACACTGTGGCATCACAAGAACCACAGAACCTGAAGTCTGCCTTAATAATGCCACAGAGGTTTGCAGACCCAACTACTGGTACAGAGGCACAGGAAGGCTGAAAAACACAAGAGCTGAAAAACTAGCTCTGGATGGCCACATTGACACTGGTGAAAAAAACAACTTTTAAAAAAACTAAACTAACCAGGAAAATGCCCAAAAGGACAAAAAAAAAGAAAGACTGATGAAGGAAGTGTTCTAAGGCCACTGATCCTTTGGTGGATGGAAGAAAAGAACAGTAGTGGGGACCATGCTCTTTTTTATGTCAGCATGTAGTTTGGAAGAGTGTATGCCCAGCCCCAACAGACACTACTGGCTAGAAATTTCAGATATCACATGGGAAGTATGAACATTTCCAAAGTGGGGATGCAAATAAACAATTTTGAAAAGAGAACTTGAGTTTTTTTCCACTTAAACCTACAGCTCATTCTGGTCTCCTACATGGATTTACTGATTACATTCAGTAACATGACATTTTCCCTCATACATAAATCCCCAAAATCCAGGAGACAAAGTTGTTTGACAATGTTTGCACTTATTTTCATTTACTAAAACATGCAAAAACTTTCAAGGAGGGCCTTAATGGCTCCCAGTTTTCATCCTCTTGGCGCAATGTAGAACAACTCAGCTTTTCTTTTCCAGCACCTTGTGATAATAGCCTTACCACAATTTTAGTAGGAGCCTGGAACAGCATTCTTATACTTCAGTTTTACTCAAAAAATAATTGTAATGACATCACCACATGAAATATTATGAGTTTCATTTGTAAGAAAGAGATAATAATCTAGTGATCCCAGGGGGGGAAAAGTATCCTGTTCTGAATAGTCCAGTAGGTCTCCCTACATGCTAGTTTTCCATCCCTTTTGAAAAGAAGTCTTACCATAATTAAACTGACTGTTCGACTTTTCACAGTTGATGATGTTAAACCGGTAACCAATGCCTGGCCGCATTCCACTGACTTCAAAATAAAACCATTGGTGATAGTGATTGCTGTTTATATCTGAGTTCAGAATGAGATCATACTCGTTTCTGAAGATTAACAAAGAGAAATAAGTCTTCTTAAAATAAGAAATTTGCAGTATATATGCAAAAGAAATAAATGAAAGATATCTTACTTTCTAATTTGAATAACTTTGCGCAGATTTCCAGACTCAAATTTGGAGTTGAACTTCAAAAACTCCCCCTCTTCTGGCACTGAATAACTTTAAAAAGAAAGAAAAGAAAAAAAAAGACCATTGTAAGTAAAATGGATCTTTGGAACTCATTTGTTAATTCAGATTTTTGATCGGAAATCTATCTAGAATAAATACATTCAGGATTACAGCAAAAAAGGTACAGTATTGTCCTGATTAAGACGACAGGCTTTACCACAGACTTCACATCTACTGTACTTTATCTTAAGCCAGAATAGTTTCCTTAAAGAAAGCAAAATTGACAATCAAATTGAAGATTGTTTTACAACAAATATAGCCTACCTGGGATTATCAAGGTCATACATGATTCTGTCTATAATATCATTCTGATGGATCAGTCTTTCAATATCTTGGGATATTTTTGTCCTGTAGTAAGAAGAGAATCCTCACTTAAAATACATTTTACAACAGTAACTAGAAATGGTACATAATTTGTGTGTCAACAAAGCTATAAACACAAACATGCAGGGCCTGATTTTCAGTGAAGCCTCCATGTCATCCCCATGTGTGCACTTGTGGTGTGCAAGCACCTGCATATACACAGGTGACCAATTCTAACACTTGCATGTGCAGGGGTTGAATCTTCATGTACAAAACCCATTGGGGTTTAACTTTTATGAAATAATTTGTTATTATAATTATAGCAGAAGCTCAGTATGTGATGATCTATATTATTTGGTATTAGTGCTTAAAACTAGGTAACCTTTGAAAATGATTCCGTTATAAGAGCAATTTATACAAGTCCTTCTGTAACTAAAATTATAAGGGATTTTAGGAGGTAGGCCAATGTTTCTCACATGTGGCCATTGTGGCCACGTGAGGCTTTTTGTGCGGCCATGACAGCCTCCTTGGTAGTGACTGGGGGACGGAGGGGGAGGAGAGAGAAGCATCGGCCCCTCCCACTCCTTCCTTGTTGCTCCTTGATGCACCACCCTGCACCGCCGCTGGAGAGAGGTGGGGCACAACGCTGCACGAGCAAGGCGAGTTCTTGACCCACCTTGTGGGGAGGGAGTTTGGGCGGCAGGCTCCAGCAGCGGGACTTCGGGAGCCTGGCCGTGACCCCAGGCTCTGACCGCGGAACAGTGAATACTGACACACACTCACACCCGGCTCCGGCCACACAGCCCTGGCCTCCAGCTGTGGGGCTTCAGCCTCCAAGACCTGCTTCCAGCTATGTGGCAGATGCTGGCCCCCAGCTCCAGTCCTGAGCTCAGGCCGTGAAGTGGCCAGCGCTGGCCCCAGGCGCCAATGACCTGTAGCCCTAGCTGCATGGCAGCAGGCTCCAACCACGGGACTTTGGTGCTTAACCTCTGGCCACGGGTGCTGATCCCCAGCTCTGGCCACGGAGCTTCAGTTGGCCTCTTGCCCGCAGTTCCAGCCGTGCGGTGGCCCCAGGCTCCAGCTAAACGGACCTGGCCCCAGGTGCATGGCAGCAGGCGCCAACCCATAGCTCTGTTCCCGGGCTCCAGCCACGTGGTGGTGGGAGCTAGCCCCAGGTGCTGATTCATGGCACCGACCCCTAGCTTCAGCCACGCAGCAGCGAGTACTGGCTCCTGGCTCAAGCCACGCAGTCCTGGGCTCCGGCACCCAGCTCCAGCCATGTGGCGGCAGGTACTGACCCTGGGCACAGACCCACAACTCCAGTTGTGTGGCAGCGGGCTCCGATCCCTGGCTTCGGCCACGCAGTTCCTGTCCCCAGCTCCGGGCTCTGGCAGTGGGCACTGAGCCCTGGCTGCATGGCAGCAAACACCAGGCTCTGGCTCTGACCACGTGACAGTGGGACTCACCACCCATCCTCATCACCCCTGGTCCCGCTGCCTCCCACTGCTCCACATCTATCCCCCACATTGCCCCGGGCCCTCGCTGCCTTCCCCAACACCGAATCCATCCCACTATCGCCTCTGGCCTTGCTGCCTCCCCTTTTGCCACCATCCCCTCCTTCAGGGAGAAAAAAGTGATATTAACAAACATGCAAGTATCACCTTTCACAGCAGACTTACTAGCTATCTGTGAAAAGTGGTACTTGTATGTTTATTAACATCACTTCTCTCTTTTCATAGCCTCCCAGGTAGCTACTAAGCGTGCTGTGATATTTACAAATATCACTCCCAAACTGGAAGGCAGCATTACTGAGTCTGCCAAAAAAACCGGCAAATATACATTACAATGATGTGGATGTGTATCTGGACACATTTAGTTGTTTTTCCTGAAGTTAATTAAGTATTTTAGGAAAAAGTGTCAGTACAACCATCAGTGAGAGTTGGTGGCTGCAGTCTGAGTCCATCAAAAAATTTGTTGAGAACCCCTGGGCTAGGCTGTGGAGTGAGTGGGTTTCGACATTAGTCTTTCACCTCTGGAGATCTAGGTTCATCTACTGACTGGGTCACAAATGAGAATGAGTTTGGTGGTCTCAGACAAATGCTTGGTGGACATTTTATCTATATTACAAACCACTGCATAATTGGCAGTATCTGTTCAAAGGAGGCGCTGGACTGGAAAAGCTAGAGTGTATATTGGCTGAGCTGTGTGGGAAAACTTGCACAGCAGCTGTAATAAAATAGAAGGAAGCCGATTAACACTGTAGGGTGTTTAGTGCAGTCTGAAAGTGGGCTCAGGCTGGCAATTATCTGCACTTAAAGTAAATGTTGCTGGGGAGAAGATAGGCCATTTCTTGTTAACCTAAGACAGTCTAACCACAACAGTAACCAATCAAAAGAAAATCACAAGCCCAACAAGTTACCCATGTAGCAGGAAAGACTGTCTAGAAGATAGGCCACTGGGACCTAGCTTCAATTCCTGGCTCAGCCACAGGACTTCCTACATGACCTGAGCAAGTCACTTTATCTACCCTATGCCTCACTTCCCTATCTGTAAAATAGGGAAATATTATCCCTATCTCAGCAGGGTATTGTCAGAATAAAATCCATTAATGATGTGAGGTATTCAGATACCTCAGTGACAAGAGACATATAAATTAAAATGATAATGGAAATGGAAATGAACTGGGAAAAACTGCAGAAAAAAAAATAAAGGTAAAAGATACTGGACATTTTTAACCAGCTAATAGTTCTGGGGCTGGAAAAGAGATAGCTGAAGCTATTTGTGTTTAAAAACAAAGGGAAAACTGGAAAAGCAAAAAAAGATTACTTACCTGCAATTCTTCTTCTCTAACAGCAGCAATTATAATAGATTCACACTCTTGGATTTTGGTCTCAGGCACGAGAAGCTATCTAGCCATATTTAGAAGCTATCTAGCAAAAGAATTTAGAACTTTGGGATAGTCATGAGACTGGTGACTCATGGATCTTGAGTGATCATCCCAGCTTCCAAAATACCTGATCCTTAAAAAGCCCTAAAATGTACGGTAAGAACATAACCCTCAAATCTCAGGGTATAAAAGAGCGGGTGTATATCTAGTAAACATTAACTTTAGCAAACTTGAACTACATTCTTCTCTGAAGGGGAGTTATAAGAGGATCCATGATTCAGTTAAAAAGCTCAAAATAGTTTCCTCAACAAAAATCATTTGGTCAATCCCTAGACAGATCTGCTTCACAATTCTTTCCCAAGTCAACAAACAAAAAGCAAAAAAACAGTGCATGAAAACCATGATAATGGATTACTTACACCTTCTTCCTAGATAGACTAACAGTGTCTTTGCATCCCCACCTCCCACCAAAATCAGACTCTCCTTGTTCTGAGGAAAGGGAGCTATTTATATACCCAGCCCCACTGAAAGCAGAACTTGTTAAAACCCTTGGAGAATAGCCCCAGCTGCCCTTCTCTGTTAGGGCTTGTCTACACTATGCAACTTTGAGCGACAAGGCTGTGCTTTTCAAGTACCTGTGAAAGACAGTTTTGTTGACAACATCACAGTGTAGACAAGCCCTTAGTCTGGGGGGTGGAGGGGGAAGGGGTGAGTGAGTGACTCACCCAACCACATAATCCCAGTGTAATCCCTTTGTACTGAGTAGAGAGAATAGAGTTTTAGCCTACTCTGCTCTTGGAATTCCAGTCTTGGGTCCTGAACACAGACAGCGGCATGAGTTTCTTCCCCAAAGTTCCAACTGCCTCACAAAGCCAATTCCCCCAGCAGTCCCATCTCCTATCCTACAGTAATGCTTAACTTTAGAAACTTAACGTTTACTGCTTGCACCCTCCATTTATTTTCACATTAAGTTTTAAAGGCAGTATTTCTCATTTCAGAAAAACTTTTTTGGTAGCTTAACATTCAGATAGCTTTGATTACAGAAAATTATACCAAAAACTTCTTTCACAATAGAACTTCATTTCCTTGTTTACTAGTTTGTACCAGCTTGTCATTTGCTTTCAGAATAATTTTCTTTGAAAATGTTTTTAGAGACAAGACTATAAACAAAGTTGATAATTTTATACATTAAATATGAATTTCTCATTTGTATATTCTTGCAACAATTGGTCTTTCAAAGAAATATATCAACTCACCTCTGCACACCATAAGGTCTTTCTAAGATAGGCTCCTTAAATGGAGGTGGAATGTGACCAAAGTAATCTGGGTAAGCCACTTCTGAATATTCAGGAACAGACTTTGTGTTTTTCACAATCTCAATATAAAGATCAGGGTCATGGAGTGGCAATGTATCAGGCACCTCAAGCATCACTTGCTCCCCTGATGAATGCGAGCTGGAATCATCCTCTTCCTCAGGATCAACACCCGTGAAGCACAGCTTTCCCAGCTGGACAGATCGTCCCTCAAACAAAACACTTCCACAAGATGAAACATGCTGGCAAGGTTTATTACAAGTGAGTGAGGTAAGGCTAGTTTTGCTTTCTTTCTTCGTTACACACCCTGTTTTGTAATACTGTTCATTTTTTGAAGTATTCTGCAGAGTGATCCTGTCCAAGCCTTTCACTATTTCATAGGTTAGGCACTGGCATGACGAAAGCAGTTTCTTTTGATCACTTTGCTGCTGTAAACTATTGTCTTTGTTGCTATCTTTCTTTGGCAAATCCAAAAAGGCTGGCCTTTTATTACACTCCCCTGCTTGCAAGTGATTGCTCTCTTTCATAGTAATTCCCTTGACTGAGTGATTTGCTTCTACAGACTGCTCCTCTCCTGCCGTAGGAACAACAATAGGTCCACCTAGATTTGCATCAGATGCAAAAGGCTTTGGTTCCTTGGAGACTAAGTCATAGTCCTTTACAAAAAAAGAACATGATTAGGAAACAGTTTTTCACATTTTAAAAGTTTGTTTGTATTCACTTATAAAAGGACGCTTTTCCTTTCCATGATTTTTAGTGGCAATAAAACAAGTATATTTTGGAATAAGGTATTCAGGATAAACATAATCCTAAAAAGTTTGCCTGTTAAGCTACAGAAACTTTGTAAAAGTTAACCTATTCCAAATGAAAAATGCCATGCCACCACCAAAATGAGGCAGTTCTTCAGTGACATCCCAAAACCTCCAAGTAATATTTTTTAAATTGTGCCATGAAATTAAAAAGGTGTGCAGCATTTAATCACATTGCAGATATATAATATTGCTGACATAAGAACTAGAAAGGTTCATCAACGTCTTTGTCCTCTCATTAAAACAAACATTTCCACTTGATCAATTTTTACCCGTTTGCTTTCCAGTTTTTCCAATATTCAGATATTAAACAAGAAATAAAAATGTATTTCCCTCAAGTTTTGACTGTTTCCTAGTCCCTTCTCTCATGCAGATTTAGCAGTGTCCTGCTGTATGAAGTTTAAAGGAGAATAGTTAGCTCTTATATGATAATTTTCATCTTTAGATCACCAAATGCTTTACAAAGGGTGGGTAATCATCATTATCCCTATTTTAAAGCTGGGGACAATGAGGCAAAGAGATCAAGTAATTTGCCCAAGGTCACAGAGCAAGCCAACAGCAGAGCCAGGAAGAACACAGGTCTCCTGTCTGCCATACCAACAGTCAGTCAAAGTCCTAGGGAAACTATACACCTTCCTCAAAACCCCAAGAAACACTTTTGCCATAAGAAGTCAGACAAAAAGTAGCTATGAGAAGTCATCTTATGGCAGAAAGATATTTACTATTTCAAACATAAGTCTCTCATGTCATCAGATATGTACACGCAAACAGTGGGAAAGTGCTGAGCTATTCATAGCTTCCAAGGCCTGAAGGGAGCACTGTGATCATCAAGTCTAACCTCCTATATAACACAGGCCATAGAATTTCCCCAAAACAAGTCCTGTTTGAACTGGAGCATATTCTTGTAGAAAAAAAAATCCAATCTTGATTTAGAAGAAGTTGTCAATGACAGAGAATCCACCACAACTCTTGGTTAATTGTTCCAAAAAAATGTACACCCTATTTCCAGTCTGAAATTGTTTAGCTTCAACTTCCAACCACGGGATCTTGTTATACCTTTGTCTGCTAGACTGAAGATCCCATTATCAAGTATTTGTCCCCTATGTAGGTATTGATAGGCTGATAGAGTCATCCCTTAACTTCTCTTTGAGCTTCTTGAATCTATCACTAGATAGAGCTATCACATTTTCCAATTCCTTCATCATTCTCATAGCTCTTCTCTGAACCCTCTCCAATTTATTAACATCCTTCTTGAATTGTGAGCACCTGAACTGAACATAGTATTCTAGCAGTGCTTGCACCAGTGCCATATTGAAAGGTAATATAATCGCTCTACTCCTACTGTTCATGCACCTAAGGATCACACCAGCCCTTTGGGCCACAGCACTGCACTGGGAGCTCATGTTCAGCTGATGATCCACTATGACTTCCCTAGTCTTTTTCAGAGTGAGCGACGCCCAGCTTACAGTTTCCAATCCTGTAAGGAAGGCCTATATAGTCTTTGTTCCTTACATTTGGCCATATTAAAATGCATATTGTTTGCTTCCATGCAGCTTACCAAACAATCCAGATTGCTTTGTACCTGTGACCTGTCCTCTTCAATATTTACCACACCCCCAATTTGTGTGTCATCTGCAAACTTTCAGTGTTGGTTTTATATTTTCAACAGAACAACTTTACACCAGTTTAGACATATCAAAGTTACTATTTTATTTTTTTAAACAAACAGTAATTTTTTCTGATTAGTTACAGCAAGATAGACACTGATTTATAATCTTAAAATAAAACTCTTATATTGCTACTGTCACTAGGTAAGCTGAAAAATGATTGGCACTAGTGACTAGCTCAGTAACATAATTAAGACGTAGTATAAGGTTAAAAATGACTCAAAATGGTATTCTGGAGTTCACAAATCATTGCTTCAATTACTCCATATCAACTTTGATTAGTTTACAAATAAAAATTTGTTGCTGATTATACAGATAGCTGATACTGCAATAATAAAAGCTGTTAGTGCATCACATAATTACACACGAATGAGATGCTTGAAGTACTGTTCTATTCTGAAAAAAGTGTTCATACAAAAAAAGGGACACCCTCTTACATAACAGATCTGCTGTTATTTCAGAGCCCTCTTTACACTTGTGCCAAACACAGTTTTTACTCTTTTCTCTTATTAGCACAGCCACCATAGCAAGGAGAGAGTGACTTGTATCCTATTCTTTCATGTGTATCAAAAAGATTTACTAATATTTTAAATTAGTTATATCTGTGTAAAACCACTGGAGGTGATGGGTTTACAGAGGCAATATAAAATTTGACACGAAAGACAACTTCAAAACTACAGAGTTAAATATGGCATCCAGTTTGGCCTACAGAGTTTATTAATTATTATTATTATTATATGTGGTGTTGAATAAGAGAGGAGGAAAAACTCAACCTGTGCTCCGAGTCAAGTTGATTTCAAAGGGCAAGAAAAATAAAAATGTAATTTTCTTTCAAGCCAAGGAAGTTTGTTCTGGAAGTTATTGAGACAAACATGGAATCCCCTGGTACCATTTTTACATTTATGATTCAGAAGAGATCTACAGTTTTCAAACATGCTAAAGTCATTTTCATTTAGTGTCATGAACACCCCCTCATAGTACCTGCTAAATCAATTGATTACTTGGAGCCTAAAGTCAATAGGGGCTCTTGTGACCATTTCCCTTTTAGCACAGCAAACATCATCCTAGCACTAAAAGCCAGCATTCCTTGTTATTTAAAAGAATATATAGTAATCTATGGTAAAATACAGTGTTCGTTACCAAGCATACCCTCTTTTCACATGCTCAGAGCATTCCATATGAGGATTCCATCTACAATCATAGAATATCAGGATTGGAAGGGACCTCAGGAGGTCATCTAGTCCAACCCCCTGCTTGAAGCAGGACCAATCCCCAATTTTTGCCCCAAGTGGCCCCCTCAAGGATTGAATTCACAACCCTAGATTTAGCAGGCCAATGCTCAAACCACTGAGCTATCCCTCCTCCCGAGGGATGTCCTTCCCCACACACACACACACACACACACACACACACACTTTTCTCCCCTACCTCCAAGTGTGACCAAGACACCATGGGCCTTTTTTAAAATTATAAATACAGACATGGGGTAGTTATGCTTGCTATAAAAATTATTCCCACACAATAACTTTAAACAGCTGAATTTAGCTGTTTGGCATGTAAGCAAGACGTACCCCATTGAGGACTATGATCAAGTTTGAAAAGGATGGGTTAGAAGTTAACAGTTATGAACAGTTAAAAACAGAGCATTCAAGATATGCAGTAAAACAATTAATTAAATCTAACATGCTTTACCTTAAAGTTATCGGCAAGTTCTGGGAAAAATTGTTCATACATTTTTAGTTCTTCTATGGGTCGTCCCAATTCTTGCCTTGGTTTCAGTTTGTTAATATCAGTCTCTATATCATCGTTCTGCAAGAGCAACAGAAAAAGTTAAATTCTCAGCTAAATTACAAAAAAGAGCTTCAAATCTAAAAAACAGTTATATATTAAGCACTGCTAATAGTTTACATAAAACAGATACTAGCATACCAATCTGATTTGTCTGCAGAAAACCTTGGATATATCACCACATGTATGTCAAATTTTCCTGCCTGTATGCAAATATAGTACGTGTAATATATTTCTCAGGTGAAATCATTCAAGATGAGTACAAAGTTATGTGGGCTACAGATTGGGACAGAGATTGTGATGGGGGAACTAATGAGTTGACTACAGATAGGATATAAAATCATTTAACTGCTTACTCCATTGCTTTGGCTTACGGCCTACTCTAAAAAAACAAAAACAAAACAAAAAACACCAAAGTTAAGTAAGGTTTTGATGTACAAAATTCCCCAGCTTTAATAAGTATGTTTTAATTCTGGTAGTTATTCACACAGATACTATCAGTATTGATGCATATTGTACCCTGTGTAATGACTCAGGCAGAGCTGTGATACCTCAACAAGCGCTTCCCTCTCCACCATCCCACTTCTTGTAGTGGCCCTGAAGAACTGCATTTCTCCTCCATGTCCGGCTGTGTTGCCCCATTACAACTTAATATAGTCCAGACTTCTCTCATGCTTCACTCCTACTTTTCCCTCTTTCCATTCCGTAACACCCCTGCACCTTACCACAACTTCACTTTCCTACAACATTTGGCTTTTAAACACTGATAATCTGTTTATCAGTATCCATTTTAAGGACATTAGGCAGAGGGGCTGCAAAAGAAAGGGCTCTGGATGGGATGACAAAGCATCAGGATTGCATAAGAGGTATGGGGGAAAATCCTAAAGGAGGGTCATGTGGAGGTGGGAAAAGTGGGGCTTGATATTGGAAGGTGAGAAACTTCATTCCGACAAAAAGCATGCATGTTTAATGTGAAAAAGTTCAGATGTGGCCCATGGCCACAGTTATTATCTGAAAGTAAATGCATGCATATGTACAGTTCATGGGGATTCTGGTTGTTTAGGGAGGAATGCAAAAAGTGCAGACAACAGAGCAACACTTCAGAGGGAACATTTTAAATGTTTCTGCTACGAACTACATGTAAATTCAATTGCCCTCTGAAGAGTCAGTGTGCCAACATCTGGAGATATTAAATCACTGATGTGTGAAACAGAGATATTTTAGACCTACCCTAGGTAGGAATCTTGATTCAACTTTAACTACCGAAGATTTTTTTTTTTTTCCCCCCAAGAGGACATAAGGGAATAAGACACCCAACTTCCATTCATTTTCAGTGGACTTTTGGCAACTATCTCAATGTGCATCTCCATTACGCCCCTTTGGAAATACCAATTGGACTCACTACTGATATCTCCTTAATACATGAACACATAGTTATGGGTATGGCGAAAGTGAACTTTTAAAGTAACGAAAAAATATGTTGATAGTATAAATCTGCTCCTTTTGATTGGGTCTAGTACTAACCTTAAAGAGTTGGTCCTTATCTTCATTTTCAATCTCACTTTCTGTTTCGATGTCATCATTGTCATCACTTTCATCTACTACGTCATCCACTGCGATACAAAATGCTCTATAAGTAAGGCAGATGTAGGTTTTCTACAACATGTACATTCCAGAAGAAAATGTAATGTGTAAAACTTTCACTCACCAACTGAAATCTGTCAATACCACACAAATTAAACTTCTATGAAACATGTGAACGCTAAACATTACCAGATTTATCAGAGACAGAAGGCTCAGCTGGCAATACTGCAGAACCACGTATTACATTTCTGTCTAGTAAGAACATTTAAAGATTTTTCCACTTTTTAAAAAAATATATTCACATAGAAAACGTTCAACATATGCACTGAAGACACTTTGGACCAACTCCTCAGGACCAGGCCTTCTCTGCTCAGCATGCGACTACCTCTTCCAAACAGGGCTGGGGAATTTAAGTTGCCTTTCTGGACACTTTGCACTGCTAGATTTTGGACTGGATCTGGCTCCAGTAATATGAAGGAAAGGACTTAACATTTTTAATTTATTTCAATGGAAAATAAACGAAGGTAAGCACATTGAACTGTTTGCATGATACAATTTAGGAACTTTGGGCTAAATTCACTGCTGGTACGAGTGGGCATACTACAGTAGCTTCAGTGCATATGTATTTAGTTACACTATTGGTGAATTTGGCCTATTATGGATCATAGAAAATACTCTAAAAATTCAAATGGATTTTGTGCAGGAATTTTGCAGATTTTTAGTAAAAGATCATTTAGGCACTCATTCTGTTGATTGGTTCCTTAATGAATGCAATATTAGTGCCTATTTGGACATTTGGAAGAAAGTAAATTCAGCCCATAGCCACACACATGCAGACGAAATTGTTGTCAGCTAACCTGCACATAGTACAGAAGATAGAATTTCACACTCCACTCCAAAACCACAGACCTACCACTGAGCTGAAGGAGAATCTATATTAATTCACTCTCCCCAGTGAGCCCAAGCTCTAGAGGACTAGATAATCACAAACACATGTGCAAGTCTGATCCATCTAGCAGAGAACAATGTTAAATATATATAAAAACAAAAGCCAACATATTACCAACTGACTATACCTTCAGGAGGCAAACTGTACATCTGAGCCACAGGACCACTAATAGGGATAACTGGTAGTTGGAAATGAAAAGTACTTTTAATAGTTGGTAGTGGAAGACGGTTTTTAGGAAAACATTTTCTCATTATTAAACTTGATGTGTTGACTAGAGGATCAAGAGTTCTCACAGCAAGGCAATCCTGTTACAAAAAAGAAAGAATGAAAACAATGGAATGCAAACTACACAACTGTTCTTAGAAACATACAAACACTGCATGTGGAACATACAAAAGACTAGAATATTTTAGATTATATTGCCACTGGAAAACTCCAGAACAACATGAATTTAATATAAAAATAGTTATACTAAGGTACAACTAAGTTTTTATGACAACTTGAATAAATGGAATATAAAAGAATCTCTGCCTACTCCATTTGACTGAAACCTGTAGATCCTCCTGCTACACCTTTATCATTTGGAAGAGAATTCTCTTTGGAGCTCAGAGTCTCTCCATTGGTAGCCTAAATTACTGCCAAGAAGTATAAAACACTTCCATCACATGGCTAAAGCTGGAGAGAGGCAAAGCCAAAGAATGAGACCAAGCACAGAAGTTAAACTTAATTCTTGTAGCAGGGCAGAGTACTACCACCACATGGAACAGGACCGTGACAATGATGCACTACCTTAGTATATGATTTCTGCTTTACATCTTAGGATGCAAAGCAGAAGACACCGGGAGACCTTCAGCATTCAACTAGAAATGGAAATAACCCCTACAGAGAGAGTCCCCACAAGGAAAGCAATAAAATCACATATCAATTCACATAGCTGGTGGTGTACCAGCCTTGACAGCTCTAATTCAGCACAGAAAATTTGGTTATGCACAGACGTAAAAAAGAGCCAAATATACTTTTACCAGGAATAGTAGTTTACAATGTACACTGTAACAATTCAATGGTGAAAAGCAATTTAACTGTTTTGTTTAACTTTTGATCTTAGAAGTTGTCTTGTAGAAAATAAATGCTAACGACTGAGTCATGAGATCATTTAAAACAGCATACCCATAATAGCATATAGAAAAAAAATCATGTGCAATCATAGCAAAAAAAGGAATTAAACTCACTTGGGAAGTGTTGTAAAGAATTTTCATCCCATTGGCATCAATAAATGCTTTCCTTCCCAACTTGATATTTGTAACACTTTTAATACACTGTAAGATTCCTTTACGGATCAGCATGTGTCTGTGTCGACTATCATGACGGTGCCAGTCTACATAAATTGTTAAAAGCACATGGACATATCCTCTGTCTACTGCTCTCCTGGCATTTGTTTCTTAAGAAAAGAAAAGAAATTAAAGATTGCTAAAGCATATAATAACCTAACTTGTTTTCACTAATCATCATCAGTCGTAAATATTATTTTTAGTTCAAGTTTGAAGCTAGCAACTTCACTTGTGTTCCATTTTATAGAATCATTATGGTGACAAGCACTCCAGTCATCCGTAGTGCAGTTTCCCTTTCTTCCACTGAATTTCATAAGGCATGTTCCACAAAGTAAGTTTCTACATTCTCTAGACATACCCGTGCATGCTTTGCTACTGCTTTCTATATCAACACACAAAGCCTGTAACTAAGTCATTCTAAAACACATACTTAAGTTGGCTGAAGAAACTGTATTCAGTGAATACTCATATTTGACTCACTGCTCTATTGTGATTGAGCAGAATATGTAAAGAAGGAAGGATCAAATTTCCTAGACGTTCTAAGCCTTGCAGTTTATTTAAACTGATGTAATGGTGACAGGCAGCACTATGATAGGTATTTGGCATCAGTGTTTCCTTTTTAACTTAACGTTTCCATGAGTTTATACATTTCTATTAATATTTGCTCCACAATAACATTTGGTGGAAAAATGATAACTTTAGGCTATTGAAAATTTTTATTAAAACCCCACTTCAAAAATAAATTGGTTTGAACAGTAAGCTAAATGTGCACCCAAAACAAGAAGTTTTCTGGTTTATATAGCTCACAAATTATTTGTTTTACAAAACAGACATTAGCAAGCAGTAAACGTAGACGTGCTACTTTTAAATTATAATTAATTTGAAAAACAATTACACTATTTTGTAAATATTTTTGCTATGAATATATTATATTCATGTGACTGACACTCCAGGTCAACCCCCATATAGAAATTCTATTTATGGTTTACATTTAACAATAGAACAGGCTTAGAAAATACTACTTGTCTGAAGACTGATTGCAGTGATAAATATCAACGGTTTGTTTCATTCCTCAAACCTGACTCTTCATTTAACTTCCCTAGTTTCTTCTTAAGATTCTGCTTCACTAGTTAACAGGCACAAAGTCAGTAAAACTAGTAAATCAAAATCACATAAAATGTGTATACATGCCTACTATATATGTTTACCTCACCTATAAAATGTAAGGCAGAGGCTACAGACTTCAGATGTTTTTCTGTTGCTCACACACTCAAATTTATGAGTTCAAGCCTCAAAATTTTCAAACATAGCAAAATAATTGAACTTCAGTGAAAACTAGTTTCCTGATTAGATAGAAATTTTAAAATTCAAGTTTTTCAACTGAATATGTAAGAAATTGGTGGCCAGGATACAGTAATACAGAAATCGCAGAACATAAGTGATTAAAATTATTTCAACCAAAAGGAAAATTCTTCGGCAAGATACCAGGACTTTAATTTCCCTAGCTACAGCTCCATTTCAGAGCTGTCACCAAACACCACTTACTTCATGACCCAAGACCTATTTAATTAGACAGACTATGGGAAGACAGTATATACTTCAGTGCCATCTTCTAGAAACCCGATTGACACAGATGGCAGTTAGGGCTGGGGAAAGAGTCCTGGACTCCCACTATTGAGGTTGAGGGGAAAACAGAGTGTTATAACACACAGTTTTGCAATCATAACTAGAGAGATCTTTACAGACAATCACTAGTTTAAGATTTAGCAAGGCACTTCTATTTTCTTTTACATTTAAAATCTTAGAATCATAGAATATCAGGATTGGAAGGGACCCCAGAAGGTCATCTAGTCCAACCCCCTGCTCGAAGCAGGACCAATTCCCAGTTAAATCATCCCAGCCAGGGCTTTGTCAAGCCTGACCTTAAAAACCTCTAAGGAAGGAGATTCTACCACCTCCTTAGGTAACGCATTCCAGTGTTTCACCACCCTCTTAGTGAAAAAGTTTTTCCTAATATCCAATCTAAACCTCCCCCATTGCAACTTGAGACCATTACTCCTCGTTCTGTCATCTGCTACCATTGAGAACAGTCTGGAACCATCCTCTTTGGAACCCCCTTTCAGGTAGTTGAAAGCAGCTATCAAATCCCCCCTCATTCTCCTCTTCTGCAGACTAAACAATCCCAGCTCCCTCAGCCTCTCCTCATAAGTCATGTGCTCCAGACCCCTAATCATTTTTGTTGCCCTTCACTGGACTCTCTCCAATTTATCCACATCCTTCTTGTAGTGTGGGGCCCAAAACTGGACACAGTACTCCAGATGAGGCCTCACCAGTGTCGAATAGAGGGGAACGATCACGTCCCTCAATCTGCTCGCTATGCCCCTACTTATACATCCCAAAATGCCATTGGCCTTCTTGGCAACAAGGGCACACTGTTGACTCATATCCAGCTTCTCGTCCACTGTCACCCCTAGGTCCTTTTCCGCAGAACTGCTGCCTAGCCATTCGGTCCCTAGTCTGTAGCGGTGCATTGGATTCTTCCATCCTAAGTGCAGGACCCTGCACTTATCCTTATTGAACCTCAGATTTCTTTTGGCCCAATCCTCCAATTTGTCTAGGTCCTTCTGTATCCTATCCCTCCCCTCCAGCGTATCTACCACTCCTCCCAGTTTAGTATCATCTGCAAATTTGCTGAGAGTGCAATCCACACCATCCTCCAGATCATTTATGAAGATATTGAACAAAACCGGCCCCAGGACCGACCCCTGGGGCACTCCACTTGACACCGGCTGCCAACTAGACATGGAGCCATTGATCACTACCCGTTGAGCCCGACAATCTAGCCAGCTTTCTACCCACCTTATAGTGCATTCATCCAGCCCATACTTCCTTAACTTGCTGACAAGAATACTGTGGGAGACCGTGTCAAAAGCTTTGCTAAAGTCAAGAAACAATACATCCACTGCTTTCCCTTCATCCACAGAACCAGTAATCTCATCATAAAAGGCGATTAGATTAGTCAGGCATGACCTTCCCTTGGTGAATCCATGCTGACTGTTCCTGATCACTTTCCTCTCATGTAAGTGCTTCAGGATTGATTCTTTGAGGACCTGCTCCATGATTTTTCCAGGGACTGAGGTGAGACTGACTGGCCTGTAGTTCCCAGGATCCTCCTTCTTCCCTTTTTTAAAGATTGGCACTACATTAGCCTTTTTCCAGTCATCCGGGACTTCCCCCGTTCGCCACGAGTTTTCAAAGATAATGGCCAAGGGCTCTGCAATCACAGCCGCCAATTCCTTCAGCACTCTCGGATGTAACTCGTCCGGCCCCATGGACTTGTGAACGTCCAGCTTTTCTAAATAGTCCCTAACCACCTCTATCTCCACAGAGGGCTGGCCATCTCTTCCCCATTCTGTGATGCCCAGCGCAGCAGTCTGGGAAATGACCTTGTTAGTGAAAACAGAGGCAAAAAAAGCATTGAGTACATTAGCTTTTTCCACATCCTCTGTCACTAGGTTGCCTCCCTCATTCAGTAAGGGGCCCACACTTTCCTTGGCTTTCTTCTTGTTGCCAACATACCTGAAGAAACCCTTCTTGTTACTCTTGACATCTCTTGCTAGCTGCAGCTCCAGGTGCGATTTGGCCCTCCTGATATCTTTCCTACATGCCCGAGCAATATTTTTATACTCTTCCCTGGTCATATGTCCAACCTTCCACTTCTTGTAAGCTTCTTTTTTATGTTTAAGATCCGCTAGGATTTCACCATTAAGCCAAGCTGGTCGCTTGCCATGTTTACTATTCTTTCGACTCATCGGGATGGTTTGTCCCTGTAACCTCAACAGGGATTCCTTGAAATACAGCCAGCTCTCCTGGACTCCCTTCCCCTTCATGTTAGTCCCCCAGGGGATCCTGGCCATCTGTTCCCTGAGGGAGTCGAAGTCTGCTTTCCTGAAGTCCAGGGTCCGTATCCTGCTGCTTACCTTTCTTCCCTGCGTCAGGATCCTGACCTCAACCAACTCATGGTCACTGCCTCCCAGATTCCCATCCACTTTTGCTTCCCCCACTAATTCTACCCGGTTTGTGAGCAGCAGGTCAAGAAAAGCGCCCCCCCCCTAGTTGGCTCCCCTAGCACTTGCGCCAAGAAATTGTCCCCTACGCTCTCCAAAAACTTCCTGGATTGTCTATGCACCGCTGTATTGCTCTCCCAGCAGATATCAGGAAAATTAAAGTCACCCATGAGAATCAGGGCATGCGATCTAGTAGCTTCCGTGAGTTGCCGGAAGAAAGCCTCATCCCCCTGGTCCGGTGGTCTATAGCAGACTCCCACCACTACATCACTCTTGTTGCACACACTTCTAAACTTAATCCAGAGACACTCAGGTTTTTCCACAGTTTCGTACCGGAGCTCTGAGCAGTCATACTGCTCCCTTACATACAGTGCTACTCCCCCACCTTTTCTGCCCTGCCTGTCCTTCCTGAACAGTTTATAACCATCCATGACTGTACTCCAGTCATGTGAGTTATCCCACCAAGTCTCTGTTATTCCAATCACGTCATAGTTCCTTGACATCACCAGGACCTCCAGTTCTCCCTGCTTGTTTCCAAGGCTTTGTGCATTTGTATATAAGCACTTGAGATAACCTGTTGATCGCCCCTCATTCCCAGTATGAGGCAGGAGCCCTTCCCCTCACAGACATTCCTGCCTGTGCTTCCTCCCGGTATCCCGCTTTCCCACTTACCTCAGGGCTTTGGTTTCCTTCCCCCGGTGAACCTAGTTTAAAGCCCTCCTCACTAGGTTAGCCAGCCTGCTGGCAAAGATGCTCTTCCCTCTCTTCGTAAGATGGAGCCCGTCTCTGCCCAGCACTCCTCCTCCTTTTTTTTATAAATGAAACTTTTCACAAATTATGCATTTCTGGTGTGAAATTACATGCCTCAGGAATGCAGAGAAACAAAACGCAAAGGCCAGCACATTCAGGACGTGAGAAACTTATCTCAAAACGAACACAAGCAGAATCTCAGTTTACATAATAAAAAAAATAATAGAATCATAGAAATTTAGGACTCGATAGGTCACGAGTCAGTCCTGTCTCGGTGCAGGGGAGTAAAGCATTATCTAGACCATTCATAACAAGTGTTTGTCTAACCTATTCTTAAAAACCTCCAAAGACAGAGATTTCACGAACTCCTAGGTAATTGGATCTACTGCTTAACTACCCTTACTATTAGGAAGCTTCTCCTAATATTTAACCTAAATCTCTCTTACTGGTCAGTCCTCTATGAATAAGGAGAAACATCTGTCACCCTCCTCTTCATAACAACCTTTTAAAAACTTGAAAAACTTATGTCCCCCCTCAGTCTTCTCTTCTCCAGACTAAATAAACTCAATTTTTTCCAATCTTTCCTCATAGGACATGTTTTCTCAATCTTTATTCATTTTTGTTGCTCTCGCCTGAGCTTTCTCCAGTTTGTCCACATCTTTCCCGAAGTATGGTGCCCATTACTAAACACAGTTGCCCCCTTATGGCCTTATCAGTGCTGAGTATAGCGGAATAATTACTTCTAGTGTCTTGCTTACAGCATTCCTCCTAATACAACCCAGAATGATGTTCACTTTTTTGCAGCAGTATTACACTGCTGACTCATATTTAGTTTGTGATCCACCATAACCTTCAGTTCCTTTTCTGCAATACTCCTCCTTAGACAGTCATTTCTCATTTTGTATTTGTGCAATTGATTATTCCTTCTTAAGTGTAGTACTTTGCATCTGTCCTGACTGAATTTCATCCTATTTATTTCAGACCATTTCTCTGGTTTGTCCAGATCATTCTGAATTCTACTCCTGTCCTCCAAGGCGCTTGTAACCCCCACCTTCCCCAACCCACAAAGTTTAAATGTGCTCTATGCTACTATCCAAAATTATTTATGAAGATATTAAATTGAACAAGACTCAAGACTGATCCCTGCAGGCCCCCCTTGATATGCCCTTCCAGCTTGACTGTGAAGCATTGATAACTGGCTGGAAAACCTTTCCTAGAGAGAAGTAATGCATCCACCTTATAGTAAGTACATCTAGCCCATATTTCCCTAGTTTCCTTATAAGAAGGTAATGTGTTACAATATTAAAAGGCTTACTACAGTTGAGATATATCACATCTGCTTCCCCCCCCCCCATCCACAAGAAGGATATTAGGTTGGTTTGACATGATTTGTTCTGGACAAATCCATGTTGACTGTTATGTATGACCTTAATCTTCTAGATGCTTACAACGGATTTGCTCCATTATCTTTCTGGGTACCAAAGGTAAGTTGACTGGTCTATAATTCCCTGGGTTGCCCTTATTCTCCCTTTTTTATAGATCGGTACTATATTTGCTCTTTTCCAATATTCTGGGACTTCTCCTATCCTCCAACGGTTCTCAAAGATAATCACTAATGGCTCAGACAGCTCTTCAGCCAGCTCCTTGAGTATTCTAGGATGTATGTTGTCAGGCCCTGCCAGCTTAAAGACATCTAACTTGTCAAAGTAATTCTTAACTTGCTCCTTCCCTATTTTAGCCTTCTAATGTATTTGTTAAAATGTTTTCTTGTTACCTTTTATGTCTCTAGCTAGTTAAATCTTTTTGTGCCTTAGCTTGTCTAATTTTGTCCTTACATGCTTGTGTTTCTTTATATTCATCCTTCGTAATTTAACCTAGTTTCCCACTTTTTATTTAAGCCATACTTCCTGTCCATCAAGTCTCTTACCATACTTCCTATCTTTCCTACACACATCATCATTTAAGGTCTCCTGTTCTGAAAATACACATCTCAGCTTCTTAATTCTCCATAAATCTCAGCTTTGACTTTGCATTTACACAGGAGCAGACCAACATTATTCTGAGCTAACATTTCCTTCCACTGGCATTCTCTTAGGGATGAAGCCTAAAAACTACTTACTACTACAGTCCTGAGAGCCAGAGGCAGGTGGTGTACTAAGCTGATCAAATGTGAGGCGAGCTAGCTCAGTGCAAAATGGAGCAGAGACCTTATCCAAATGAGCTTCCAGTCAAACCCCTGAAGGTGTTCTACATACCCCTTGATCACCTCTCAATGCCTACCCAATCTACTGAAGTTCTACGACGACGATCGCTTGCACACAGTTCTTGTGAGGGAAGAGGATCATGACCCTTAACCAGCAGTGCAAGCAGGGCGGTATGGTCAGGTACACTGTACAAGGAAGATATTTATAGCTGATACAGCATACTGATACGGAAAGAGGAGCAGCAGAAGGTGGGACCGCTGAGCAGCCCCATGCCCGCAGCTCCTCCGATAGAGCTGTACCGTGCCTTCCATGCAGGGTCTCCATCTGTAGAGCAGCCCCACCAGAGGACAGGGCTGGGGGTAGTACAGCTGTGCTGGAGGAGCTGCGGGCGTGGGGCCACCCAGCGGCCCTATGTTCTGCTCCTTTCCACGCTGCAGTTTCTGGGCGAGTCCTGTGGTCAGCCCTGTCCTCCGGCAGGGCTGCTGCTGTACAGACAGAGGAGACCCTGTGTGGAAGGGCTGGGGGCGATACCGGTACAGCCGTGCCGGAGGAGATGCGGGTATGGGGCTGCCCAGTGGCCTCACATTCTATTCCTTTTGCCACTGTGGTTCCGAAGGCGCAGCGGGAGGACAGAGCCTCCCCTCTCCAGGTAAGGGGGGGTGGATCATGGGGAAGAGGACGGGGAGAGCATGGGGGCCCCGGGCTGGGGAGGAGTCAAGTGAGAACATCACATACCCTCGCTCCCGTGGGTTCCCCTGGTACCGGTAAGAAATGGATTCCACTTGCACCACTGCCCTTAACATACTTGAAGAGTCAGTGGGGGTAGAATTTGTTGTCATCACTCTCCTCTCATGCTTAGTTACCACTGGAGAAGGATGGGTCCTGTCACTTCCCCATAGCTGCACGTTAGAGCTATCACCAAAAAGGACACATACTCCAGACCCCAAGACCTATTTAGTGACAGCCTGACTATGACGGAGACTACATTTGGTGCCATCCCCCCAGCATCCTCACTGACACACATGGCAGTCAGGGCTGGGAGGAGATGGTCACAAACTCTACTGTTGAGGGGCATGGTTGAGTATTTGGAAAAAAGCTTCTTCCACTTCTCAGGATCCAAGTCAGTCCCTACCTAAGTCAGGTAGTCTCTGTGCTGCATAACTGGATAAAGAATTACTATGTATTATACATGTGGCAATAATGAACAGAACATATTAACGATGAATTTCAACTTAAATTCTACATTTCCTGGCTTCTCTTTGTTTCAGCCAGACTCTTAATATTATTTTAATCTAGTTTTTATATTTGAGTAAAAATAGTTTCTAGTAGTCAAACACTTACTTGATTTTAGCAATGCAGCAAGTGTGTCTAAAGCAACCCTGTCAACATAAAAAGAGAAACAACAAACTAGTAAATTTAATCTACAATGTGGTAAAGCCATACAAAATTTTTTTACAGGTGACTGATGTATGAGGGAGGTGTGCAAAGGTAAAAGGCAACTACCACCATAACCACAAATTTTAAGATTTTGCTACATTGCTCTGGACAGGCCTTAATAGAATCTTGGGTTTGTTGTGGGTGGAAAGGGGTGTTCTTCCCTTATCATTTAACTGTCAAATACTAGGAAAGATTTGATTTTAAAAAATATTTTCCATCAAAAAGGAAGTTTTAAAAGCACCTTAAATTTTTGAATATAGTATGTTAAAAACTTTTACTCACTTCATAAGGCCAGTATTCTTTTTACTAAAAGGGCCAATGATCTTGAACATCAGTTCCACAACTCCATTTTTCCCCAAGGATACTGCATTTACAGCTGAAAGGAGTACAAATTAAAATAAATTTTGTGAAATAACGTACTATGAAGATTAGAATAATCTTGAAAATTTTGATTTGCTGAAATCAAAATTAAGCAGAGGGCATTTACAAGTTGAATTTAGATAATATACACTATTATCTAAATAAATAATATGCACTGGTTCAGTGTCTGAATGGGCTCAGTAGGAAGTCTGGTATCAAGCACTGCACAGACTATTATTTCAGAAAAGCAGGCACTTGCTAATATGCCATTCACTTTAAAGAGGCAGCAGAATCATTGCAGGAAGGTGCAGGACTGTGGATCTCACAGAAGGGAATATACATTAGTGTTGGCAGAAACCCCTGCTGTTGCACATGCACACTGAAGTGTCTGCTGGTTTCTATTTCAGGTCAATAAGAACTAATGGAAATCATTTACAATGTACACTTTGTTTCCCCCTCCTTTATTAAGATGTACAGCAAGAAGGTTTTTCTCCCTTACAGTGTATATTTTGTTAAGAGGATAGTTTCTAAAATTAACATAAGAAAATGTATCAAGCTCCGATGACTAGAGGGTGTCCTTCAGTATCAGGATCAAAAGGTATGCCATTTGCTGTCTGAAGTCAGTGCCAGCAGCATTATTTCTATTGCAGTACCATCTAGAGACTCCAATCACGATTGGGATCTCACTGTGCTAGGCATTATACAAATATGTCTATGTCTTCCTATGAGAGCTTGCAATGGGAGACCATAATCTAAGATGTAAGGGGTATATTTAAAAAAAAAAAAAAAAAAAAAAAAAAAAAAAAAGAGTGGGGGAAGGGCCTGGCTCTGGATGTACACAGGATGGCTACTTAGGAAATCTGAAATGTGGTGGTCATTGAAAAGAAAAAAAAAAGCGCACAAATCTTGGCTTGCTTAAAAAAAATGCTAATTGGGTATCAAGAGGCGTTTGAGTGGAAAGAGCCAGCTTTAGTGGCAACACATACATATTAATTCAAGATTGTGTATTGACTTATAGTTACTGTATAATAATTATGCTTAGCAGTAGTATTAAAGTAGCATCTAGAGGCCCCAACCAAGGATAGGGGCCCATTGTGCCAGACATTGTACTAAACACATAGTAAGAAAAGATACCTGCCCCAAAGAGCTTCCAATCTAAAAAATAAGACAGACAAGTGGTTGAGAGATTAAATGACTTGCCCAAGGTCATGCAGCAGGGCAGAGTCAACAAGAATCTGGGTCAGAGCCCCAGTCCAGTTCCCTACCCACCCGATTATTCTGCCTCTCAACTAAGGTGAACAGTTATCCTCTACTAACTTATCTTATTTAAAAGTACTCTGCAGCAAAAAAGGAAGATCACTATAAAGCTCTGTCATATGAGAAGTGTCATGGCTTCATGGAACCATATTGGCTCCAAAAGATGCCCTGCAAAACAAGACCTCAGTTGCCATTGAGGAAGATGATGTCTGTCTGTATCTGTACGAGTTTTTTCATGAAGTTGATGGATTTCCATTCCATACGGCTAAATTCAATGCCTTGCATGATCACATTACCCATGCCATCAGGGGCTCGTTCACCTGTACATCTATCAATGTGATATATGCAGCATGTGCCAGCAATGCCCCTCTCCAAGGACATTGTCCAAACCAGACAGTCTCCACGCAAAAGAATAAATGGACACAAGTCTGACATGAGGAATCATAACATTCAAAAACCGGTAGGAGAACACTTCAACCTCTGTGGCCACTCAGTAAAAGATTTAAGGGTGGCAATTTTGCAACAGAAAAGCTTCAGAAACAGACTCCAGTGAGAAACTGCTGAGCTTGAATTACTATGCAAACTAGATACCATTAACTTGGGTTTGAATAGAGACTGGGAGTGGCTGGGTCATTACACATATTGAATCTATTTCCTTAAGTTAAGTATCCTCACACCTTCTTGTCAACTGTCTAAATGGGCCATCTTGATTATCTGTACAAAAGTTTTTTTTCTCCTGGTGATGGTAGCTCATCTTAACTAATTAGCCTCTCACAGTTTGTATGGTAACTTCCAACTTGTGTGTGTGTGAGAGATGTATCTATCTTACTATATGTTCCATTCTATGCATCCGATGAAGTGAGCTGTAGCTCACGAAAGCTTATGCTCTAATAAATTTGTTAGTCTCTAAGGTGCCACAAGTACTCCTGTTCTTTTTGCGGATACAGACTAGCATGGCTGCTACTCTGAAACCTGTCATAGTATATCTGTATAGTATATCTGAACTCCCGTGATACCTATCACAAGGTCTTTTAACAAAGTGTGTTCTTATGCATTACTCTTAACGTGTTTAGGAGATTTTCCAAAAGATTAGGCACTTTGCATATTTTTACAATTCTTGGTATTAGCAACACATGAGTTACAAAAATTACCATTAGCAATAAACAAATTAATTGCAAGTGTCCATCTACAATCACGTTTGTCATTTCACACCTTTGACTCAATACCACTGGGGTTTTGGCATTTTAGGGTTACCCTGTGGCTTCCCTTTCCAAAAGGAAGTTTTCTTTTTCCTCATTGTCCTTTAGGATTAAACCCTGATTTCTCTTGCTTAACAGAATTCACTGGCTGATTGGGTATGATCTCTGTGCTAATAGCTATTAGCAAGTCCCCCCACCCCTCGGTCAGCCAGGTAATGTGCATCAACACAGACACTAGCTTGTTTACGAGTTTTTAAATCCTTAACTGTTACCAATTTCAAGGCTGGACTTTGTCTTAAAGAGATACCATCCATTTTCACTAGCAAGTTAGACTCAAAGTTTTGTTATCCTTCCTTTACCAACCTCTGCTTCCACATGGAATCAGACCATTAAGTCCACTGAGAGACTACAAGTCATATCTAAAGTGTTTAGAGATGAGTATACCTGCCCTCCCCTGTATTTTTAAGATATTAACTGCACCGCTGTCCTGGTCTGCTGACTCCACTACCGAGTCTTCACTCTGCACCTGAGTCACAGACCATTCACTCACAGAATCTACATGGAGACATTTCTGTCCCAACAACATTGTTTTCCCAACAAACTATTCAAGCACAACCACTTGGTTATAGGGCTGTTTAACTTTCTTAACAATTTTCATTCCATCCGAGACCTTCTCAAAGCGATCCATGCTGGATCTTCAAAAGGAAAGTTAGTGGATCAATTCACAACAGAAAATTTCTGGCTGTTAGGAACTCAAACTTCCTTAATCAAATCACTTCCACACCCTACAGTTGCAGCAAACTGGTTGCAAAGACTAGCCTGAAATTTTTTTCTTTCAGGAATCTTTCTAAGCACCAGTTCATCTTTACCTTGCTCCACAGAAGCATTCCTCTGCTGAGCCACTACCAACTCCTGAGTTTTACTTACATCCAGAATCATCTTTGGCTCATTAGGCAGATTCCTACACAATCCCCTTTCAGGCAAACTGCTTTGATTGGGCACTTACTTTGTTCTATTACTTGAAATCACTTAAATCCTACTTTTTATACTTAATAAAATCTCTTTTGCTTATTACTTTACCCAGAGTAAGTAATTAATACTTGGGGGAGCAAACAGCTGTGCATATCAGCATTATAGAGAGTGGACAATTTATGAGTTTACCCTGTATAAGCTTTATACAGAGTAAAATGGATTCATTTGGGGTTTAGGCTCCCAGAAAGACAGAATACTGGGTGCTGGGAAACACTGTGTTAACTGAGAAGCCCCTGGGCTAAGTGAATCTTAGTTTCTGTGAACTGCAGGAGTGTGTGGCCCAATCTCTTGGTCTGTGCTGTAGCCAACTGGTGTGTCTAGCTCAGCAAGACGGGAATGGAAGGAAGCCTTCTCTGGCAGGGGGGTTTGTTCTCAGTGGTATCCCAGCATATCTAGTAACAGTCTTGAAGGACCCAACCCTTCACAGTACCAAGTAAGGGACTGGTACTGATGCAGTGGCCTATGCAACAGTCGGCAAAGCCAACAGTACCACGAATGGTGGACATACTGAAGTAGACACTGATGGCATCTGGTGCTGTTGCTTGCTCAGTGCAGAGGGTGCTGCATGCTTGGGTACCAACAGCTGGACTGAGCTGTACCAGTCCCCAGGGTCTATGCTTGCCTGCCACGCTGGCAGAACGTATTGAGGCCCAATCAGAGCTGTGTCTCTCCTTTGTGCTCCGGGACTTTGCAGCCCCACCAGCGCTGGAAGAGGAGTCCTTCACCTCAACAGTAGCGAGCTGAGAGGTCAACGCTTCAGCGACTCTAGATCTCGCCGAGAATCTGGGATTTCTTCAGAGTTGGCTCCTTAAGGTGAGCCTTCCCTGAAGCTATATCAAAGTCTTCCATTTCACAGCGGAAGCCTGTGCTGGATCTGTCTGAGGGGGGAAGAGAGGTGGCCTCCGAACAGGACTCAGTAACTGGCTGAAGAGTGTGTTCCATCATTAGCAGTCTGAATTTAATGCCCCTGTTTGTCCTTGCCCTGGATGCAAGAGCCAGGCAGAAGTGGGACTCTCCCAAGCAATGGACACACAGAAGGGTGGTCACTCAAAGCTATAGCCTCTCATTAGGAGAGGCAACATCTGAAACCTGACAAGACAGGTATGCCCTGCCAGGAAAATACTAAGTCTCTCCCAGGGGAAAGAGGAGTCAAACAATCCTTTCACTACTTATCTAACTATACAAACAACTGACAACTATAAAAACTATCTTAACCACTAATGAAATATTAGAAAAGCCAAGGCAAGCTTAAGGCTACCACACTAAGGCTCCATCTCAGGCTGAGGCGGGTGAACAGGAACTAATGGCTGTTCACCTGCACCCCCCATACAGTCTCAGTATCCGGCATGAGGCAGCACAGGGCATGTGCAGGGGCCGAATGGACACTGCTAACTGCATATCTCCGATCAAGGGCTCGAGAGGCATACTTAAGGGACACCACTTAAAAGTAGTAAAAAGTCTTCAGAAAAGAACGTTCACTATAATCATGTAAGATTAAACAAAAAATTAAATTCTCCATTTTAAACATTGTCAAGTACTTTACCCAGCATTGTATAGAAAAGAGAAAAGAGAATGCTTTGCAATACTTACAGTTGGCTGAATATACTCTTAGTACTTGAAGACATGGCAGTATTAACCTGTGGTTCTGCAAATTCTGTTTCACCAAATTCAGAGATATGTTTAGAGTGCCGCTGATTCTAGCTTTTACTCCAAATTTTTTATCTGTAACAAACAGAACAAAACCAAAAACAAAGAAAATCACTGAATTTGATTTTGAAGCTGAATTATTCTACTTTTGTAACTAAATAAAAGCGACAAAAGATATGCTATTTCTACATCTCTACCCCTCTCCTCTGCATAATGAACTCCATTTCACCATTCCCTTCGTTTCCTTCTTCCATTCTTGTCTGCATGCATGCCTTCATCCACTAATGCTGAGTACACTGGTGCCCGTCTTGAAAGGTTCAACACCTCCAAAATCAGGCTCCTAAAACCAAGCCCTAAATATCAAGTTGGGCACTCCAAATTTGAGGTACCCTAAATTACTCAACACTTCCAAAAATTTATTCTTGAATTCCCTCTGTCTTTGTTTATCCAACTGTAAATGGACAAGATGTGACAGGTGTGTAGTCATTTGAAGAGTCTTCCAGTAGTGCATTAAGCAACCACTACAGTGATAAGCACACTATAAAAACTGTTATAATGTAGAATAGAACAGATAGAGTTACCTACTATCTGTGATGAAACAATCTTTTAAAAGTTCAATGAGATCATCACTTGAAGAATATTACACATGGACAAAGTATTAACCGTTATAATTATGGTTACCTTTTGGACCAATTTTTGCAAGAAGAAAATGAAGCTGCACCATTAACTCCTCATTTGGTGGGGAGTCTTTGCTGGCACCCAAAAGTAACTGCAACAAGATCTGCGTCCCTCCTTTAGAAACTAAGACACTTGCTTTCCGACCACCACCTTGAAATTAAAAATAGAAATATCAGAAGTATTAAAAAAAATTAAGATACCTAGCTATTTAGTCTTTTATTCATATCCATTTGCAATACACCAAGCAGCGTTGGCACTATTCAACTTTTATAGACATGCATAAACTAGACTTTTGATCATTCTTTTAAACTCAGAAAAATAAAATTATGTAAATCAGCTATTTTAATTTTTCAGACATTTTTGAAAAAATATAACAATTTGCACAAAGTACATAAAAATTGCCACTTGATTAAAACTTACCAACTGACACCAATTCAATGAGGATATTTAATATATTTAGAGTAGTCTGAAGATCTCTTGTATTCTGAAATTAAATAATATTTTTTTAGTTTTGGTAACAAATACGGTATACTGGACACAGATGTATCCTTGCTTAATTTGTAACAGTAATAGGTTTTGTTTCAAGACTTATAAATGGGAGTACCTTATTACATTTATTTTCCACAGCCACACATGCCTTTCCTTCCAAGCTTCACAGTTTATTTATACCCAAATAAACCAGCTGTAGTTATATATTTGCCCAAATTCTCCAACTTTTGAGATCCACAGACATTTCCAAAACAAGCAGTTGTATTTTGCCTTGAATTTTACTTGTAAGAGATATTTTCTTTGGTAAATAGTTCAGGTTATTTTTTCATATTTTAAGAAACTTGTGTATTTCTGGTTAAAATTCTAACATCAGAATTGATTAATGATTGACACTTCTCAGAGTTCCTACTGCAACTCAAACCACTTGACTTATGTATTTTTTGACCTTGATTTAGCAAGGCACCTAAACATAGCCTAACTTTAAAGTACAAGTGTAGCTCCTTTGAATGTTCTTAAGAAACTTGCTGAATCAAGGCCTTAGATATCATGTAATGATCAAGACCATGGACAAGTACCTTTTTGTAGCAGGAAAGGCCAAGAAAATTAAATAATATTGAAAAATCGGAAGTCTGATATTTACGTAGTATACAACTTAGACATACACACGTACATGAATAAGATGCTTTACCTCTAATGTTGAGAGGATAACTTCTATTGCTGGGGAACCTTTGGCAGTCATTTCCTTCCTGGTTTTTTCTGAAAGTCCAAGAGATTATTTTTTCCCCTCAAAAGGATATTATAAAATTAGCTGAGCAATTTCTGAACATAAAAAATGGATACCACATTCAGAAAAATCTAACCTATGGGAAAAAAAAAACCTACACACACACAAAAGTCACTTAGGGTACAAAAGCATATGAAAATTAGGGTGAACAAACTGATTTAGGTACAGTAGGAATGAATTCATACCTTTGCCTAATTTTTAAAGAAAATTTGAACTACTTTTGAATTTATTTTTAATTTTGGTTAACATTTTTCTTTTAGTGTACGTATATCTCCACACACCACAGTTTTGGTCAAAATACTGCAAAGAAAGGTATCTTGTGCAATATTTCTGACTCATGTAAGAGTAACAGGAATTTCTGGAAATTTCATGAGAAAGTCAGCTTTTGAGATTTCCAGAACAATTTCCTGCTGTTTTTATACAGCAGCCTTATTCCAGGCAAGGAAAGAGGAAGGAAGATGGATTTTAGGTGCAGGAGTCGGGGGTTAACATATTATCAGATACTATCTTGTTTACTGTGCTACAACACAGTAATGCCAACATTTGAAAAGGAAAAGGGGGTGAAATAAGTAGCTGTAGTTCTGTACATGAACAATATCAATTTATGGAGCTAGACACTGAAAGTCCACAGCCTATGATTCCCTCTCCACCTTATTAAAAGGGTAAAGTGTATTTTATTTATCTTACCTCACCCATCACACATTTTCTGCAATTATTGCTGTCCTAAGACTTGCAAATAGTACTTCAATACGGGCATTTTCAGGATCTGATTCCCTTATCGCCTGATTCAGGTTACCTGATTCATGTAACTGCCAAAACAAATCAATATATAATCCCAATAAAGTTTTTCTGGTTTGCTTGTGGATGGGCACCAGACTGCATAAAACAGCCCATGGAGAGTTTATTATACTATTTTTGCACATCTACTTTCTCGTGAGCACAGAGCCATGGAAGGCAAATTGAGTTTTTCTTTGGATATGTACCAGTTCATTTTGGTTTGACTTTTTCACGTTAGGTGAGGCAAATCAAGAAGCCAAACCTTGAAACCTCACTTCCAACTGCAACATCAGAGCAAGATGAAGGAAAACAGGCAACATTCTTAAGCTTGTATTTACTGACACTATAGAGAAATAATCAGAAATCACTATCCATGTCATTTTAAGTGCAATCATTCACACCCAGAACAGTTTCTGCCTGCTTCTAAAATTGGCTGCTTTTTTCATACTTCCCCACCAATACCCTGAGTGTGCTGGGATAAATGCAGATGTATGAGAAGAGATGCTTCATGCCCTATGATCAGTTGAACAAAAAAGACATTTTAGCCTCAAAAGTGCTGAAAACCAGTTAATGAAAACAAATGCTCTGCCAAGAAAGTAGCTAATATAATAAAACTAATAAAAGATCAGGATCATACTACACTGGCTGGCCACATCTAAACCGGAAATTACATGTCATTATGCTTTCAGAATAGATTTCTATGAACAAACACTTATTTAATAGACAAATCCACAAGTGAGCTATGTAATCCTTACATTCAACAAAAGTTTCAGACAATCCCATTTTATTATGAAGGGCAACACAAAATATAAGTAGGTTTCATTCCCCAACCTTCAGTCTAAACAATTGATTCCACTCTTTTGACCAGAAAAAAAAAATATATATATAAAAAAACTCAAAGAGGCAGAGGTTCACAGATTTGCAAACCTAAAAACCTGTGTTATGCTTTAGACCACCTCAGCACACACCAGGGTTATGAACATTAAAAAGTTAACTGAAAAGGAACACTGAAGCCCATTAACCTGAATGTGTGCCAGCCAGTATACCCTCACTGACTAAAGGTGCAGTCACACCTGAACAGCTAAAAATTAACCTTGCCCTTTTAAGCTAAATGGAGTCACAAGTCACTGGCTCCATCTCTGTTGTTAAATAACAGATAAAACTCCAGTGGGGGATGGTGCTGGCACATAGGGTCTCAGGTACATAGTGTGATTTTTCAGAATCTCTTCTGGGAATAGTCATGTAGGTGAAATAGCTGGTACTTATAACTATACTATTTCTATGCATGTATATTCATCTTGGTATCTGAAGTTATGAATATTAGCTATGTTTACTACATGTTTACTCCTGTGGTAATGCCCTCAAGGTATTTAGCTAGCACATGAAGGGACAAGTCAAGTTGAATGACCCATTAAGGAACACTTAGCTCACAATGGACCCTGGAAAACTCCTGTCTATTCTTAATGGACTTTTCGTGAATGTTCTAACTATAATATGGGTGGGGGTGATGGACATCTAACTTTCCCATGTGACTCCAAAACATCTTTCACAGTAAGAACAGATTCCCTTTACTTGGCACTTGGCAGAAGCTAAAAGCCCCTGGCCTGGAAACATATCCATTTTGCCTCTTTCCTGCTCCAGCCTCTCGACTATGAACATATACTAATGGGAGCATTCTAACCAAGGGACTGAGGACTTTAAGGTAATCTGGAGCCTTCATATTCCCTTGATCCTTTGCAGATGTACTTATGAGTTGGATATGGTACAGAGACTTCTAGCCTCATTGATTGCTGATTTCTCCCTTGCAATGGACAAAGATCAGATGTCTGCTGACTTTCTCACATGAGTTAGCAGTCTTTGATACCTGTTGTGTAAGCAATATAGCCCTTGCTTGAGTGGTTTTGTTCTTTCCTCTCCAAATGTCAAAGCCTGTTCCCATTGACCTCAATAGCAAAACTCCTTTTGATCTCAATGGGAACAGAATTTGGCCCCAAGAGATCAGAAACAATTGATCAAAATCACATTCTATCTGTCCAGCCACAGTTATCACGCATGTTCTGCCAGGATGATTTTGATTGCCCCTCCTGTATATCATGCTGAGGAAAACAATAAAACAATTTGGGCTGTAGTTCTATCAAGACGCACATGGCACACACAGTTCTATGCCTTTTTTCCATCAAACCCAGAAGGCGCAGCATCTTTGCTTTCCCAGTGCCTGGTGGAGAGCAATACTCAGGCCACAACTACACTACCCGCCAGACTGGCGGGTAGTGATCGATCTATCGGGAATCGATTTATCGCGTCTAGCGTAGACACAATACATCGATCCCTGATCGCTCTGTCGTCAACTCCGGAATTCCACCAGGGGGATCGATCCTGCGCCGCGAGGACAAAGTAAGTGATTCTAAGTCGATCTAAGATACGCCAACTTCAGCTACGCTATTCTCTGTTTAACAAATGAAGTTGTAAAATTTTAGACAGGTAAGGGGGGACGGAGAGAGCCCCGGGATGGGAGGGAGGAGTCACAAGGAGGGTCACGTGGGGAGGTCATGTGCCCTCCCTGTGTCCCTCCCATGAGTTCAGTACTGGATTGTGTCCCTGGCCTGTTTCCTACCATCCATCACCTGCAGATCATTCCTCATAGTCACACACGGTGGGTCACCTCCTCCAGAAGATCTGGTTCCCTGTTTTAGGCTACTACTCCTGGTGGCTCCTCGGCCTCTATGGCAGCCATTGGGCCGTATTTCAAACGGTCCTACTGGTTTCCCTCCCTAAGACAGGAGCTCCCACCAGCCCTCCTCTCAGGGCTGAGATAATGACAGGAGGCAGGTACCTCCTTCAGACAGGAATCCCCCCAGTTCTTCTCCCTGGAGATCAGGCTGTGATTTAGACCAGCTGTAGGACCCTAGCCAGCTTTACTTTCAGCTGGACCTTTTCCCTACTTAGTCTTCCACCTTGGAGGGCTCAGCAGGCCAGCCTTCTCCTGCTGATGTCTGGCCTGCCAGGAGGGAGGTGGCAGCATATGTGCTGATCCCCTTCCCAAAACTCATTCCAACGCTCCAGGAGTCATAGGAGCTTTGTCTTGCCCTGGCTGCCAAGCTCCTGGTCCCAAGACTTTAAGGAATCAGTAATGGGGTTTCCTCTGAAATACTACTTACTCCTGAGACCATTTCCTCTCGCCCAATTTCTCCTAGGTCCTTGTATATCAGACCTGCCAAAATCTTAAATGACCACACCACATGATGGCAGTGGGCTGACTCCTAGAAACCACTGATTTTAAGGGGTCAGGTCACCCCCATCACAAGCTGAACCGCTTTTATTCAGTTATTTCCAAAACCAAACAAACATTCACTTCAGAGAGAAGACAACCTATAAAAAACAGCCCCAATTTAAAATTTTGAAAGCCATGAGCCACTGAAAAAAGAGTTAGTATGGAAATAGCTATATAACTCTAAACTGTATCTATACTGCGATTATATGACTGACCAAACTGCTGCAGAATCATCCTCTTGCAAAAATGTTGCACAGATTCTCCAGAATATAAACTTTCATTAAAAAGTAGTACCTAGTATTTATGGGAGTGAAAATTACATACAATGCACATATGTATTCACTGCAGAGTTAACTGTGGCCCTTACTCAGGAGCTGCTCCTAATCTCCCTCATATCATGCATAAAACCCTCTCTCAAGTCTGGTGTGCATTAACCAGGACTAGCTGTGGATGTAAAAAAAAGAGTGCCCAGTGTCACTTTCACTGAGGTTGGGAACCACCCCCGTCACCCTTACAATGAGGACACAGGTTATATCCCTCAGCTGCCAATAGTCCTCCAATGCCTTCCCACAATTCCCCCGCATATCCTGAAGGACAAACATGCTTTCTCAAGTCACTGGGAAAGAATCATAACAGCTTAGCTTAGGGCAGTACAGACAACCATGGGATGTGCTCCCATAAGTCTTAAAGACACACACCGGTGAGTCCAGCACCACTGAGGACACGGTAACTCGTGTACAGCTGCTCACACCCGAGCCAGGTTAATCTAGATGCTCAGACGCACATGTCAATCATTAAGGCTAACTGCAATGAAAACATACCCCTAAAAGATTAATGATGCAGTGCTGTCTGGGTGAATAAGCAGACAGATTGAAACAATACCTCCAAGAGAAGCATAAACTCCTCCCATAAATCTAAACATTGTGTTAGCTAGAGCTGATCAAAACTCACTTTGTTCCATGGTAAGTTTTGACATTTTAAACAAGTTCGCTCCCGTTTGGAATGAAAACTAGAAATATCTGACAGAAGGGAAACGCCAAAATATTTTTGTTTTACGGGAAAAAACTGAGCTATTTCAATTGGATTTTTTCCCCACAATGAAACAGAGCAGTCAAGGGAGTAGAAACCTAAGGATTCTAGTCATAGAAAAGGACCCCATTGTACTAGGCTCTGTACAATTAAGACACTGTGGAAGGACTACAGAAAAAAAAAAAAAAGAGCAAAAGCAGCTGCAAAGTGCATCTGGCTGATGCACAGCTGGTACAGCCATCCATTGTAAAAGTCACCTTCACCAACCAGTCAAAATAGAACTTGTAGTTGCAGCACGAGAGATATGCCATTCTTGCAATGGAAAATAGCTAAGACTCTCCCCTGATGAAACCAATATTTCAACTTTGAGTTTCAGGCTTAGTTACCTGCAGGGGCACAGGGGCACAATTTCTATTACATTGTTTTGTGGAGTGGATTTTCTTATGAAATTTTTAAAATGCTAACTCGACAGTGACTTGATCTAGGTACGTACGTTGTATGGTCACCAAAAAAGTGCAAGAAAATAAGTTATTTTGCTAGACTTAGCAATGAGAACACTTCATGTACAATTAATAGAAACACTCAAGAATTCATGGCCTTATGTTCGTGGTACACTTGGTGCACATCTTCATAAAAAACTCTCCAAGTTTTCCTTAATCGCCAACTAGTTTCAAGCCAAAATAATCAGTCAACCATTTGATTTCTATTAAGAAATTTCTGGTTAACAGCACTCACAGCTAAAGGCAAGTTTTCTTGTAAAATTTAAATGATCAGTTTAATCTTCAGACACAATTAGTACACATTTCTTCCCTTCAGCAAAAGCTTTTCAAAATATTGGCAATAAGGTAATTCCAGAAAAAATAAACTTAAAACTAATCTTTTTATCGTACAATTTAACAGTAAACTTATACTGTACTGTGTCTTACAAAGCCCCAAACTTGTGACAGGCTTGTATTCGCCATTCTTTAATACTTAAATTATAGCTCTGACAATGCAACAAGTATTTAATTGGAGAGTCATGAAATATTACTTTGATATGTATTTAACATGGCCTTTGACAGGAGCTCTCTCCAGTTCCTGAATCTAGGACAACTGACTCTTAAAACAGTGCAAAACAGATGTACTATCACTAGTTTTCAAAGCAAACAAAAAAAAGAAAAACAAACAGATTGGCAAATGAGTTATAAGGTTATTTGTGACTTCATATAGACACATCAACTTGCTAGCGTTCAGCTGCCAAAATGAAAATGTAAAATGAGAAGAGACTACCATGAGAATTTATCAAGAGGTAAAGTTACACTGATGTGTGGAAAGTTACAATGTTTCCAACATATGTCTCACATACTGCTGATAATGCTGTACGTTAGCCTAAATTTCGTTAGATGAGGTTCTTAAGTCTAACCCCATCCCGAATTAACCCCGTTATTCCATATAGCCAATGCAACAGTGATTAAATGAACTACCTAATGAGGGGGCATCTTGTGCTTGCTTTAAATAATACACCAAGTTAAAAAAAAAATCAATCCAATAGAAAAGCGTATTAAGACTGTTTAGAAAACAAAAAGATATGAAAATAAAATAAATAAAATGTATATATCAACCGTATCTCATAAAAAAAAACCTTTTCTTTAACTCTAATGAGGCCCTTTATTAAAATTTGGGATAATGATCATTTAACCCAAAATTTAATAAATACATTGCTATACCTGTCCTCCATTTTTACTCTTTTATACAATTCATCTATACTGTCTTCATAGTTCCTTTCTTTCCAGTTACATTACAAAGTTCTTTCACTGTCAATGAAGGTCCCCTAGATGAACTATTTTTAATGTATGTATTTTAGTCTATTCAAAGTGCATGGAATAACGTTATTTTATTACAAAGTATTAGTTTACAGCAATACTAGTAAAAAAACCCAAAGAGAAGGGGAGAAAAAAAACCAAGACAGAAAAACACCTTCAATAATGCATCTTTTTTATACACACACACACAGTGTATAATTAGCCTTTATCATGTAAGCCTACCATATATGTAAGAGTATGTATGTACATACAAGTAAACAGTACGTACGTACGTACATACATATGTACGTACAAGTAAACACACACACACAGAGTAAATCCAAACCTCTGCTCTTTGCTATCCCCCAGTTAGTGCATGAGAGAACTAATGAAAAAGCTTGAAAAATTTCATCCACAATAACAGGCATGCCAACCATTAGTCAAATTACAAACACACCACACCTAAGTGGTAATTAAGGTTTTGGTATTCAGGGTAAAATCCCAAAACCACACCTCCTTCCCAGTTTGGGAGAAATTTTGTTAAGTTTGTCATAAGTAACAGATGATCTCTGTTATGTATGAAGTTCTTAGGCCCTGAGCCTGTAAACACTTATGCAAAAACTGCATATGCTTAATTTTATCACAGGATTGGGACCCTATGTGACGATGCCCACCATAAGGCTTTATGGAAATATGCTTATGAATATATATGACATAACTGGAATATGTTCTATGCTACAAATGCCATGTAACACAGCTATGTAAAGGTTATGATCTACTGAATCTATTAATCCTATTTGTTTGCATGTATCATTTTTGTATTCGAAGTTATGAATATTGGCCGTGTACTGGCTTGATTTCTAAGTATCCTTAGTAGAGCATTTGGTCAGTTCCTGGAGAAAGGAATTCGCAAAGTTAAGTGCCCAATCAAGAAGCACTTAAGGAACAATGCATCTTGGAATGCTCCAATCCACATAAGAAGTCTTCCTGGAGACATTCGAGATACCATGTGGGCAATGGCTTCTGCCTGTAAAAACTGAGTCACGCATGGACACGTGACTTGCCCAGGTGACTCCAGAACTCCATCTTGGAGCTGGACTTCGCATAGGAGAGAGGAGGGGGACTCCACCCACAAGAGAAAGTATATTTAAGCCCTTGGGAGACCCCTCCATTTTGTCTTCAGCTGGCTAAGGAGATAGCCTCTCCACCCCCAAGGATACCTGAAAGAAACTGGAACAAAAGACAGTAACTACACGGAGTGTGAGTGATTGCTGGACCCGCACTAGAAGGAGATTAGTCTGTAAAAGGAAGCTTACTGGAACTGGTGAGGTTTTGTCCGTATTCAGTTTTGTTAGACATACAGTTGCGGGTTTTATTTTATTTTGCTTGGTAATTCACTTTGTTCTGTCTGTTACTACTTGGAACCACTTAAATCCTACTTTCTGTATTTAATAAAATCATTTTTTATTTATTAAGCCAGAGTATGTATTAATACTGGGGGGGTGGAGGGGGGGCAAACAGCTGTGCATATCTCTCTATCAGTGTTATAGAGGGCGAAAAATTTATGAGTTTACTCTGTATAAGCTTTATACAGGGTAAAACGGATTTATTCAGGGTATGGACCTCATTGGGAGTTGGGCATCTGAGCGTCAAGGACAGGAACACTTCTGTAAGCGGCTTTCAGTTAAGCCTACAGTTGTTAGGGGACGTGGTTCAGACCTGGGTCTGGGTTTGCAGCAAGCTAGCAGGTCTGGCTCAAACCAGGCAGGGCACTGAAGCTGATAGGGCAGGAAAGCAGGAGCAGAAGTAGTCTTGGCACATCAGGTGGCAGCTCCCAGGGGGTTTCTGTGATCCAACCCATCACACCCTACATTGTATGCTTTTTGAGGCAAGCACTATGTCCTCCTGTATGTTTAGAAAATCTGTATCATGTAACAAGCAATCCCACAATTAAATAATTAACACATCTCCAACATTAACAGTTTGTAAAATAAATCATCCAAATGTAAGATTTCTGGACTGGGGGCTCTAAATACCGTAACCTGAACTGCTACATAATTTGTTTTTATTTCTGGGATTTAAATGTCACCTGTCCAGACAAGAGCTCTGTAAAGCAGTAGAAAATAAAGGCAAGGAAAAGACTTAACAGTTTAAACAGAAGGCTCATTAAAATTTAGTTTGTTGCTATTATTTTTGAGAACGTTATGGAAGCCTAAAACATCCGCCAAAGTTAAAGTGGGACTAATGGTGGCCAAGGCTAAGGAGGGATGACTTTGGAAAAAAAAAAAAAGAAGAAGAAAATATCCATAATCTGAACTTCTTCATTTGAAATATTCATTTATATTTGTACCTGATCTTTTGAATTGAAATATTTAAAATGTAGCAATGAAAACATGACAACATTAAGAAATGCATTTAATAGTTTCCTTCCACTTTTGGCATCTCTTAGAAATTTAGGTTTCAGAGTAGCAGCCGTGTTAGTCTGTATTCGCAAAAAGAAACGGAGTACTTGTGGCACCTTAGAGACTAACCAATTTATTTGAGCATAAGCTTTCGTGAGCTACAGCTCACTTCATCGGATGCAGTGAGCTGTAGCTCACGAAAGCTTATGCTCAAATAAATTGGTTAGTCTCTAAGGTGCCACAAGTACTCCGTTTCTTTTTAGAAATTTAGAAGACTCTTTCTGTAAGGAAATAGCTTGGGTTCAGGCATCTTGACATAGATATTCCCTGTAGAAGACTTCCAATTCTTGATATAAAAAGGCATAAGAAATATAGGAGACACTAAGAATGAAAAAGGCTGTCAGGGAAAAGTGATAATTAATACTCCAGATCCCCATCTGACTTCACCATTCTCATAAGGTATTACTAACTTGAAACAGGATGCCTTGTTTGGGGAGGAGGCAAAAGTTACGTCTGACACTTTTATAACTATTTGCTGATGACAGTTCCTGATCACCTTGAATGGGCCAAGGAACAATACCGCTGAAGACAAGGTTGAAACTGTAAGATACCAAAAGAGATTGGCAAGAGACTATTATTTGGGCACCTTTCCTTGTCTGAAAATGCACTGTATAGATAGGCCCTGCAGGAGTAGCTTGACCACTATACCATTTGGGGGGCACGTCTTCCCCAATACTTACCTTTTAGCAGGATTGCAGCCACTTGGCTTGTACATTGGCACTAAGAGGCTGATGATGAGAGTCGGGAATTTTCAACTAATTGGTCACAAATTGGTCAAAGTAGGGTCAAGAAAGACCCTCCCTTTCTTTATGACTACGTGGGAGGAAGTTCTTAAAACATTTTTCTATTATAACATTTAGTCACAGGTGAGGGTGAGATCCACTGCCATAATCCACTAGATTATTCTTTAGTTCACTGATCTGTGGAGAACTGCTAGCAGGCCATATAAAGACAGCAAACTACACTAGGCCAGCCTGGTGTGCACGCGTGCATGCACACACACAAAGGACATGGGAGGAGAGGAATTCAGGCTGGACTCTCTGCAGATTCTAGCTATTTGGATTTTTTCTGAAGCAGACAAGCCAGCAGTATGACCCAGACCATTCAGATGAGTTACTGAGGAAAGCCACTGGAAGGTGGAGATAGAATGATGGACTGTGCTAGTAAGGGAACTGGGAGGAGTGCAGAAGGTTCTGCACAGAAGGTACTGGCACAGGTTCCCCATAGCCTCTGCCTGCCAGAAGCTGGGACTCCATGGCAAGGGATGGATTACTCGATAATTGCCCTGTTCTGCTAATTCCTTTGGAAGTAGTTGGCACTGGTCAAGGTCAGAAGACAGAATACTGGGCTAGATGGACCATTGGTCTGACCTAGTACGGGCACTCTTATGTTCTTCGTTAAGCCACCAAACACTAGCTAGACTGCTCGCCTGCAGTATTGAGGAACTGGGGAAGGAATGATAAAAATGGCAGGTTGGAATAATGATGCATTGATGTACGCAATCTAAAAGAGACAAAGGAATTCAGGTTTAGTACACATTTTCCTCAGTCTTCCTAAAAAAGGACGGACAACAAGTTCCAGTTACTAAAAATTCAATTCTTCTGAAAAGGTCACAGGTTTGAGAGGAAATCTGCACACACTGAAAGATCTTTGCTGTGGACACCAATGACCCTGGTCTCAGACAGAAGCAAAATAAACGGAGATCATACAGCACTTGAGCAAGAGCAATCTGAACTCAAAAAGGAAGGAAGGAAAAGAAAAGAACTAAGATGCCTCTATTGTAGTGCATGTGAGAAATAAAGCCACCTCAACATCATTCTCCGATATATTTGCCATTCCCTTTCTGTCTGCCAGGCTGTTCCAATAGATTTGGCTGTACTGGGAAGTTCTGTTGATCAGTTAGCTGTTTTATATATTAATGAGGTTCCTTCTTTGTTATTCCAGAGTGTTACTGGATTTGCTTTCAGGGTTCCAGAAATAATCTTTTACCCGAAGACCTTCAAGGTTACATTCTTCTTCAGCCAAGAGATGCAGAAAAAATACTTGTGTCTTTTTGTTATTTTTTCCCCTTTAAGTAAATTACAAAAACCAAAATTCATTTCTATATAGCATGTTCTTAAGCAACAATACAAGTGGCTTGGTTCTCTATTTTTTTTTTTTTTTAATGTGAATGCCTAAATATAGTAGTAAGGAGAAGCTATGACGGAAATTATAGACAGTGAAGAAAGAGCCATGATTCTGCCATCTCTGTTCATGTAGAATAGTACCTTAATCCAAAAGTACTGTCATTTGTTTTGATAGAATTACTCGTGGAACAAGGCAGTACTCTTAGGAGACCAAAAATACTGTATAATATGGCTAACTGTCAGATTATGAAGAACTGAGATAGGAGAAACTTATCCTAATGGAAGAATCTTGTGTTCAACATGCAAGTACATAAAGACAAGTCATAAATACAACTTCACTGTTTGTTCACATAAAACAGGAATACAGAAATTCTTTTGGAGGACGAGATGGGAAAACACCAACAGAACTTCAGTGCTGAAATGTGGCAGTCATATGTATATGAGTGTGTTTTGGGATGAGGCGTAGAAAGATGAGCAGGGACAATGTTTAAAACATTAAGTAAAATAAAATATTTACCTTGACTCTGAGCCAGATGGAGGATCTTTGACGTAACATATCTGGCAGTGTCTGCTTCTACCAACAAAGATTCTGAATTGATCTTCTCCAGCTGTGCCAGCAGACCCACAATCCGAGAATTGTTAGTAAGACTGAAAGAAACATTTATATTTATATTTCAATCCATATTCAACAAAAATAGGACAAAAATATTTTGTTTCACGTCACAGGGCAAAATCCAATTAGTTACATTTTTTAAATGTAAAGTTAGTTCTTTAGTGAAATAGGTTTAGATCAGCAGTGTTTGAACAATTTTACAGTGTAAACAGAACGTTTTGCTCTATTTAGTTACTTCTCAAAATTAGCTTTTCTTCCCTGCTACCAATGACATACTCATTAAGACAGCTATGAACAGAGGATGGCAGAATTGTCTTGGATACATTCTTAAAAGGGACTAAATCTGCTTCCCTTGAAATCAATGGCAAAACTCCCATTATTTTCCAAGGGCGCGTCTCTACTGAGATTACCCAAGGAAATCATATGGGAAATTCAGGACAAAAATTAACTAATTTGTACTATTACAAATCCACTGTTATTAGCAACTTATTTCTTCAAATTCATACCTATAATAATAAAATAGCTACAACTATATAAAACTGGGGCTGTATCACATCTTCCATGGAACCCCCTCTGCAGTTAAGATCCCTCTTGTCAAGAGGTACCTCCAGTGCAACCATGACCAGTGAAGTCCCGGGAAGCACATCTCTGGTGGAGTCATGCTCTCAAGGAACATGAGGAAGGGGCCAGAGGGGAAAACCACTTCGGCTCTAAAGCCATGATGTCCCCCTGCACCCAGGATTCATTTCACAAGTGAGGGGGACAACTTTCACCCTCCACCCCAATAAAAAAAAAAATCCAGAGACCACTAGAAGGGAAGGATGAGGACTTCACAGAAGTTACTTCCTCCTTGGCCATCTCATTATTTTTTACCACAGGATGGGGAATCCAGCTATTAGAATCCATTTTCAACTACTTTGACATTTTATTGTCTATACAGTAGCCCTGGCTTTGAAGTCTGCCAGACTGGTCTACAAAAATGCCTACAAAGGCGCCAAAGTCTGGCTAAACTATAGGGTGTGGAATCATCCAAATGCACAGAAATAAAGTACTCAAGAATATAACAGAACCAGGGCCCACCCACCCCAAAAAGACTATTGTTTATGGAGAAGAACAGGAGCAGATCACTTTTCTTTTCAGTCCTTGAGCGTTTTTCCCCTTCCAAACTTTTATTCCTCCTCAGACAGCTTGAACAAATGACCAGCTGTTCTGCAAATGACCACACCAGGGAGAGGAAAGAAGAGTTAAGACAAAAAGCTTAGAAGAAACATAAGCCAACTCTATCCTGAGAAAATAATGCTGTTTTCTTTGGCAGATACAGGTCACTTTTCTAGTGGGCTCCTATCTTTTCTTTCCAACACCCTCATAGCAATGTTTCAGGTCGACAGCCTCTGCTTGAGAGAGCCCATGGGGAAGTCATATCTACAGTCTCCCATCCCTTCCTCGCTCCTGCTATCCTACCTCAACAAGACTGAGTAGTCACTCATATCCTTGTGTTAGGCTTTACTCTGCACACATGCAGCAGGAAAAACAACAACAACAACTGGCTGAAAGTTTTAATTTCACTGATATCTACTGTGTTCCCACAGCAAACATTCACTTTCAACATTTTCTGATAAATCTATAACAGTGAAAAAATACAGCCTTACTAAGTTTTACCTCATACACACTGAAAATCACTTTGAGACAATCCCATTCTTTATTACTTATTTGCTTTATCTTTAGAAAATAGATGCAACCAGTTTGGTTTCTTAAGTTTTGCAAATATTGTTGGGAAGAAATGCAGCACAAAATTTAATAGACTATCACTATTAGGAGGGAGGGTCTTTATTTTATAATGTTCATAAAAGTGAAGAAACTATAGAGAATCAGTGCCATTCTATCAGAGTTTTGTCTCATTTTGAGCAACGCAAGTATAGCTTGGCTTGATGTCTTAGTCATTTACATAAAAGAGATGGTGTTTTAAGAGGAGATACATTTCATAAGGAGCACTTTAATCCAGATATTTATATTATCTCACCCATACCATATTATATTCTTTAATTAAATGCCTTAAGGTTAGTTCAGATCGCCTACAACTTAAATCAACTTACACTCTACGAAGATGAAGGTAAGATACTTGAGATGTCATTGACAAAGTTGTAACTATTACTAATCGGATTTTATTCATTCTTCATTTTTAGATTCACCCCACCATTTGAAAATATGTTTAAAAAATTACCATGAACATAATTAAAATCATTGCTCTGTACAACTCTGGTTTCTAAGGAACAACTGGCACAGCAAAGAATTCCATTGCAGTTCAGCAATAGTCAATGACAACTTATTTTAAATCCATGTACAGTGGGTTCTGGCTATTTGCAATAAAACTAAAGAATGACACGAGTTTTTTAAATAGTGTCAATGTTGTTTATAAAGAAATTGATGGATTATTATTGCTTGAGCCATAGTTTAGAACAATAAAATGGTTTTGCCCTTATTATTAAGTTTGTTATTTTACCCTTGGATGTTAATGTTAAAACAAGAAAAAAAAATGGTTGACAGCAAGTGTTTTATTACTGTGGAAATAATTTGATGCTACAGCAGCAGAGGAAACTTATTCCAGCCACACTTCATTTCTCTTCACTTACATCTAAACTATAACTTCCCAACCAAAACCAAAGTAACTTTTAAAAGGAAGTTTTGTTTATGTCCAATAATATGGCCTATTCTTAAAAAAGATATAAACTGCTTGAAGATGTCTTCCCTCATCTAAAGTTTATATCATAAAATCTCATTACTAAATAGATGCATCTTCTCAACTGTTCGCGTTAAAAGTGTATAAAAAAGTTTTAATCTGACAATCTCCCTTTCCCTTCTCAATTGTTCTAGTTTTGCTTTCTTGTGTGGTCAGAAATCGATTTTTTTTTAAAAAAAAATTGATGGATAATATCGATGTTTATTTTTAACCATTTTAGAATTTTATCAATTTAAGTTTTCACAGTTGTGCAAAATTATGGGGTTTATCCATTATTTAAATTTTCAAAGCTGCAAAGGGGAGGTTAGGCAATTATTTAATGACAGTAGACAGATTCAAAAATTTTGAAGCTTTGTAACTGTTAACCACCACATGTCAAAAGAAATACACAAAGCGAATATCCTTAAATCAAACTAATAAATTCTGAAGAAGCATTCTTCTTACTATTCATCCGATGAAGTGAGCTGTAGCTCACGAAAGCTTATGCTCAAATAAATTGGTTAGTCTCTAAGGTGCCACAAGTACTCCTTTTCTTTTTGAGAATACAGACTAACACGGCTGCTACTCTGAAACCTCTTCTTACTTTGTCTATCTGCAAACTTTTATCACTAGTGGATTTTTGTCAATTTGTGTGGTACAGTTAAACTGACATTTACCAATAAAAATGTAATCCTTCTAAGCCTAGACATAATCCAATTAGTTCTCTAGTCATCCAGGGCAAAAGTAAGCACTGCTATTAAAACAGGAGGTGATAATACTCCATGATAACAGAATCTTCACATCCCTCATTCCACACCTCTACTTCTAATTGCCATCCAAAACTGAGATCCAGTGCCATCTGTATGCACTGAGCTTGAAATCGCCCAGGATGATCCCATGATTACAACAGAAGCCATGATATCTGACTGCTGACTCAATGTTCAATGGTAATCTCCAAGGACGCTCATCCTCAACAATTTTAGATCCAAAATGGAAAGGAATCCAACCAGCCTGACTAGAAACTACTGTGTATTATAGCAGCTTGTACAATAAGAAAGAATTTCCATTTTGGTCTCTCATGACTCACTCTCATACTTGAATGTAATTTTGGTGTGCAAAATATTCTACATTTAAACACAAATGTGACCAGTACAGCCACAACCCTCCCCCTCCACCCCCGCCCCAATCCTGTCTAACCCAGAAACATACATTTGGAGTAACAACAGTCCTGCAGTCATCCTGACAGGTCTTATACCACATGCACATTACTCCTGCAGGTAGCACATGCAGTAATCCTGAAAAGCATTAACTTTGTTATTAAAATAGAGTTATCTTAATTATTGAGTGTTAAGTTGCTCAAAATCAATATCCAGTACACCAAAGAAGAGACCACAAATTAGAGTAGTGTGATTAATATTAAATACATTACCCTTGCTCTTTTGTGGTCTTATTTTGTCCAATCCCCTGCCTAATTCAACAAGTAACAAAAAAACCCAAGCTCCTTCAGCCAATCCCCAGGCCACTATATGCTAAATGTATTGTAACGCTGTCGAACCCTCTCAGCCATCCTGCAGTGGCACTGAACGACTATATTTGCCAGTTCGGTAGGTGAGCAAGGACTCCAAAAGCAGGTTGCAAGGGTCTATAACAGGAGTGGGCAAACTTTCAGGGTTGCAAAACTGTATGGAGGGCCAGGTAAGGAAGGCTGTGCCTCCCCAAACAGCCTGGCCCTGCCCCTTATCCACCCCCTCCCCCTGACTGCCCCCCTCAGAATCCCTGAACCATCCAACCCTCCCTGCTCCTTGTCCCCAACCGCCCCCTCCTGGGACCCCCCACCCCTAACCGCCCCCCGGGACCCCACCCCCATCCACCCCCACTGCTCCCTGTCCCCTGACTGCCCCGAGCCCTGTCCACACCCCTGCCCCCTGACAGGCCCCCCGAAACTCCCACACCTATCCAACCCCCCCTCCTGTTCCCTGTCCCCGACAGCCCCCCCAGAACCTCTGCCCCATCCAACTGCCTGCCCCCCCAGAACCCCCTGCCCCTTATCCAACCCCACCCCCACACCATGCTGCTCAGAGCGGCAGGATTGGCAGTTGTGCCGCCCAGCCAGAGCCAGCCGTGGGGCCAGCAGGGGAGGGGCCAGGGGCTAGCCTCCCTGGCTGGGAGCTCAAGGGCCGGGCAGGATGGTCCCACGGGACGGATGTGGCCCATAGTTTGCAAAACTCTGGTCTATAACACAAAACACCCCTAAGGTTCCAGTAGATGAAAGCACTCAAACACAAGACCTTTCCCCAACCCATCCCCCAGTAAACCGAACCATCCAACAAATATCAATCCATCCGCCACAGTATTCATACCCATGAGAAGGAGTAATACAGCTAAGGTCCCTACTCAAAACTTTTCATAATTACTCTTTGCAAATCTCATTCAATTCACTGTACTCCCAGTCCTGCTCAGCTCCCAGTAAAGGTATTAGGTGTTTTACAACAAACATGATTTTTGCCCCATGTGGTCAGGAAGCAATATGGTCTCTAAAACCTTCTCCATGCAACCTTGCCTTATTCATAACAAGAGCCCTTCAATATGTAGCATAATCATTCAACACTTACTGGAAGCTTTTAGAGATTTAGAAAGGATAAGCCATTCTCACTACAAGATAGTATCTTTCAGAAATACTTGAAGATTTTTATTCATAAGGTTTAGAAGAGGCTTATTTGTCTAGAGTTTAAAGGGTGCTGGAAATTGTCATTATAGCAGCCAAACAGGAACATTCTAAAGAGCTTAACTATCTTCAGAACATTAACTGAATAAAACTGTCTTGAAAATGATTCACTTTCTGATTCTAGATTTAATAATAAGAGGATTATTGTAGAGGTGGACCTGACTCCACAGTTAAGGCTGAGTTGAGTTTTACAATTAAAGCAGGAACTAAAAACTTTTCTTCATTCATATAGCAAATCCTATCTAAAATTTACTTATTCTTTGAATCCAGAATGAACTGTATAGTGGATGTACTATGACAGCTAAACTCACTGATATCCATTCATGCAAAGCGAGCTAAGCGGAAGATAATTAATACAGTAGCTAGACATAACCACTCTACACATTCATGCTGCTGCCTCTCCACACCGTCATAATCCACTCATCCCAACTGTAGACTTAGTAAGATCAGTCAAGAGTGCATACCCCCATCTAGCAGGGTGGCACTTTAATTTGAGGGCTAGTCTCTAGTGGAAGCATTCCATAGATTTGAATCCTGCTTGGGTCATTTCAAAAAAATATATATTTTAAGCATAAATGCCAGACAGTGATAGAATACAGGTATTTTAAATCAGACACCTGGGTGACAAGAGTGTTAGCACCATGTGTTAGGACTCATGCTATCAGCTGTGCTGGAAGTGCAGCTCTCAAGGTAGGTATTTGACAATAAAATGCAAAGGTAAAAAGCTCCATGAATCCTACTGTTGTTATGGGTTTGGGTCCCATCGTAAACCTCAAGTTGTACCTGATCACAAGTTACATAAAGTCAGACTCAAATATACCTCTTTGGAAATGAGACATTTGTAGGATGAAAGTTTTCAAAGCAGCTTGTGAACTTAGATACAAATGTTCATTATCACCAATGGAAGATCTCTCAGTCACCTAGACTGCTTTAAAAATCTCAGCCATAATATAGCCTCTATTAAATAGATAACAGAAAAGCTGAATTCTGAAAATGAAGTTCTAGATAACTAAATATATTAAAGTAATTAAACATTTGAAGCTTTCATTCTATTTTTGTTGCATACTTCATTTTGAGTCTGACATTTCAACCCTAGAAAGTTGACAGTTGTGGTAGAGAGAAAAAACAAGAAGAGACAAAGGAGAAAAAAAAAAAATCAAAACTAAGATTTGCCAGGGCCTAGCCACTACAGACATTTACTTTGGGTAGTAAATCTATCAGTAATAAGGATTAGAGCTTTTTCTTCTCTCTTCTCCCCCCCCCCCCCCCCCATCACCACCTACTCTCCTTTAGTTTATAACTTTTAAGGTATAGTTTAACTCCATGAACCCACGTCTTAACCAGTTAATTCCAATTTAGACTACTTATCTGCTCTCTGATGTAATATTTCACAAGAATAATGTACGACTATACACTAAACAGGAAAAAAGGTCAACAGTTTATGTAGGATTCACACACAGCTACTTAAAATAGCCATACGAGAAACTATCTTCCCCCTACTTTTACACCTAGTGCTAACTTTGTCTCAGGCAATCTGGTCCTCCTAGGTTTACCCAGGACCAGAAAAATTAAGGGAAGCTGGTATGAAAGACAGAGGACACTGCCATCGGAAAACTCCACAGGGAAAACACTGTTCAAAAATCAACTACCTCAAAATTCCTGGGAAAGCAGAAGACGCTGCTCCTGGCCATGTCTGGGGTCTCCAAACATGTGTGTCAATCTCTGATAAAACGTGAGGCCTATTTTTCTCTCACCCAAGAATCCTTCTGATTATTAACCGGGAGCAGAGGCACATTTTCCCCCTCTTCCACCCTAAAGCCTCCTAGGTACAGTAAGACAGTGTGTCCTAGCTACTGACTGTTGCTGGGCAGGCCCGCTATTTTTGGGTCACCTTTTTCCCCCCTGTGGATAGTGCCAATGCCTGACTGTGCTTCAGCTTGTAGCTTCCCACCACCACCCCACCATTACATTAAATGGATAAACTGGTCACCCTCACTGCTGCCATTCAGAATCCTGTGGGAAGCTGTAACTGCCCACTCTTGTCCATTTCACTCTGCAACAGCTTGGGAAAGCTAGCAGCTACTGGAGGCACTGGAGCTGTCTGCAGAGTCAAGAACAGAGAACTGAGCATTGGTTCACATTTGGAAGGGTATCATCACAGCCATAAACAAATTTTCTTTTAAAAAAAAGACTGAATTCTCCAGAAGTTTACGTCGTAGTTCTCCCCACTCACCAGGGAAAGGTCTCTGCTTGCCATTGGGAAGTGGATTTGTCAAGTCCTACCCACTTCCCAAGAGGTCTAAGCATCCTCACTGTATTTCTGCAGGAATGATGGGTTCACATATATCCATTACTCCTTCTGCAGAGAACTTCCCCTATGCTGCAAGCTAAATACAGCCTACACCTTGCTCAGTTTCTACTCAATGATCTAATTCTAGAGCTTGACCAGAAAGATAATTGAATCTTCAGGAGTTACTATAGCAACCATTAGATGTCATCTTAGAATGGCTTAGGACACTTCCTACAGGAATTTTATCACTAAGAATGCAGTGCAGCCAGAGGGAGGCAGTCATTGGTACTTTTTATAGTTTGTCAACTATTTTGCTCTACTTCCTCTATCTGTATACACCGAGGATGCAACTCAGTGAATTTAGAGATCAAGACGTTCTTATTGGGAAAAATCACAGAGGCTAAGTCATATGACCCATTCCCAGTACGACTGCTTGTCATACGTCCAGTGAGCCAGAAAACTCAAATTTTACTAGAAGAGATTTCTCATAAGAGGTTTCTCTAAGCCCAGTTTTGGGGTTTGTGCATTTTGTTCTGTTTTATTATTATTATTTCAGAGCCCAATGCAAACCAGTTTCAATATTAAATGCTTGTGAATTTATTTTACCCTGATCTTTGAAGGTTCACAGTCCTCTAACGACCACAGCTGGCACACAAATCAGTAATACCAACTGTCTACGATATGCAATGTATTTCGCATAGTTTATTCATCCCAAGAGGTACATCTGTTTTGAGTTATATGGATGAACAAAATTAACTGTGTTTAAAAAAAAAAACAGACTCTCTTCATCTACATCTGTTTAGTTCGGATTATCCTTCCATGCAAAAGGCCAATATAGCCTGAGCTGAATCCAGTTAAGGATATCTTTTTCCTGGTACCATCATAGCGGAGCTCAAGTTCAGGAATACCCATTGCTGAGAAAGGACTTGACTTTCTAAAAACTAATACTCCCTGGCTGGGATGCATATTGATCTCTCGACCATTTCTAAAGATCGATCTTTCATTAGCTACCCAGGCAGGGAACACCACAAGAACTAGTCTCAAAGGTCGAACTGTTCCACGGCTGCAGTGGACAACTAAGGAGCCAAGACCACTCCAAAGGAAGTAACATATCCTCATAGTGAACTTGAAATCCCTCCTGTAATCGAGAAATCCACCTGATGGCATATGGGTCCAACATGCAAATCCATACTCTAATTTAGAAAGGAATGCTACAGAGAAATACATTGAAAGGTAAAATACCCTGCAAATTTTTTTGCACTGGAGGGGTAGAAAGTTTTCCAAGAGAGCAAACAAGCTAGATGGTTTTGCTATTGCAGGGAGTACCAAACTGAACTGTTATAAATGTCTTAAGCAAATGTCATTCATAAGACATTTTGTAAATTCTCTAAATAATTTCATAATGATGAAATAATCTGTTCCTTATATACAAAACTTCAAGAGTTAAGCCATCAGCCATATATATGCATCAGTAATCAGCATTTTGACTTTGACACCCTTGCCTCTCTATTAGATTGTAAGATCTTTGGAGCAAGAAATGTCTCTTGCTCATGTTTCGGTAATACAACATGTACATTTGTGTCATGTATGTGATTTATAAAATTACACTTATTCCTTCAGCAGCAACCATTCACGAGCATGAAACCTGCCTGACTAAAATTGCTATCTGAGAAAGGTTCTGCCAAAAAGGATGGGGTGAATGGGCAGGGGTTTTGCTTTTGAAGTGCTTGGAGAAAAGTTTAGTACTGTTGAAATTTTGTAGTACACACAATTGCCTGTATGCTTGCTTTCATTGCTGCCACCCCCGTTCCCAGAAGCCTCTTCACAGGTACTTGGTATAAACAAAAGAAACAAGTCAAGGCTACGATCTTGCAACCACTTAGGCTACCTCTACACTTCTAGCTTAGGGTGTGATTCCCCTGCTCGTGTACACACACTCATGCTAGCTCTCACTGAGCTAGCACAAGTATAAATAGCAGTGTAGCCCTGGATCCAAAAGTAGTGCAGGAGAGACATGGCTTAGCTGTGCCAAGTACAAACCTGCCAGAAATCAGTAGGTATGTACTTTGCACAGCTTAGCTGTGCCTCTACCCGTGCTACTGCAGCTAAAACTGATATTTATACCTGTGCTAGCTTGATGAGAGCGACGCAAATGTATGTACATGAGCAGGGGAATCACCTCCTTAGTTCAGAATATAGACCGTCTTGAGCACATCTCTCTGTACATGCATATGGCCCCACTGAAGTTGGTGCTTCTGTTCATATATGTAGCTATACAATGCTTTGAAGGATTGCTACACTCAAGACAAATTCTGAGATGGAATCCAAGAGATGTGCTCAAATACACACAGGCAATAGTTTTCCAATACGGTATTTGCAAGGTCAATTACTATGGCTGCATTTCAGCTACCAGGTGTCCAAATGACCATTTTTGCATGCACAGTTGGGATAACTGCATGCACAAAGGTAAGCATGCAGTTTCATGTGCATTTTTGCATATGACCTTCTTCCAAAATATTTAGTGTTGTGGTAATTTATTACTACTTCTTTCAAAGAAATTAAATGCAATTTTGAAAATGTTTATTCGTATAGTAAGTCTCATTCAAATATGACAAAAATGCACATAGGAAGGTGTTAGCATCTATTATTCTTTACACTATGTGATAAATACGTGAGAAAATAATTCCAAATCAGTTACTATTTAAAGGAAAATAAGTCATTTAATTAAATTAAAGCTATTTTTATATGAAGAGGTTACAGTAATTGTTTGATTATTAATGTTGCCCTAGGGACCCACATAACTGGTTTTGTGTTTTTTGTCCCCCTTTTTTTTTTTTTAAATGTATTATGCTTCCTTAAAATGTAAAGCTCTCAAGATCCATTACATGGAAAAGTAAATGGGTTGAACTTCAAGTCTATATACTGCTGTATTTACCTTTTCTCAGATGTTGTTTTTACTTTGTTCATCCTGGAAAACTTAGTTCTTCAATACACCATCTCAGATAACCTGTAAAACACATTTAAAAAATTAAGACTTATTAGCAATGTATTGTCTTGCTGTACAATGAAGTGCTGCCACCATATTATGGTGCTCAGAATCTCTGCACTGGAAGTTTTGAATACAAGAGATTTCATATAGAGTACTCGCTACACTGAAGAAAAAAGGTAATTCTGTTCCTAATTCAACATATAGGGCCTAAGGAATGGAGCAAAATTAACAGAATACTGAAAACACAGTAAGCATGCACTAAGGTCCTAAATTATAGTTTAATCATGCTAAATCTCAGGGAATACAGACTTTGATAAAGTATTGAAAATCAGTAATTTTATCATACTGCATGTACCATGAACAACTTGCGCAATATGGCCAGAAAAGAAAGCTACCTGCTTAGGCATCTCCTGGAGCCAAACATGTAAGTTTTTCCAAATTTCCTGAAAAAAAAATCTGAGATGCCACACTATACCTCCTTTTCTTTATGGCCACTTCATGTTCTTAATTTTGAGACTAGAAACCTAGATGCACAGTCAGAAAAAGTGTTTGGTATTCTTATTTAAGTAGGACCTGAAAACATTTCTCGGACAGAAGCCACAGCATGCTAACAGCTTAATTTTCCTATCCTTTTAAGTACATAGTGTCCTCAGTCTCATATGGTGCCTCTGAGCAATTAAGGTTGCAGTTTATAGGACCATAAACTGAATCTCAGTGATTCTATCCGAGATAAAATGTAATACAAAGAAGAGTTCTCTGAGAGGCCATGTGTTTGTTATAAAGCACTGAAGTACAAGACACAAACAAACTATGTTGGGGAAAACAAAAGCACTTTTCTTGTGATTTGTGCACGAGAAACTTTCTCTGCTGCATACTAGCCCTCAAGTTTACAAGATCTTGTTATTATCAATGCCACTTGAACATAACAGGCAGTAACAAAACTTCCAGTTTTGTCATGCAGCCAGCTGATGAACAGCAGCAGAAGAGATATAAAGTGATCTGTAGGAGGCTTAGGGTGGGGAAGAGAAAGGAGGAACTATCAAAAATTCAAACAGAGAAAGAATAGGATGCTTCACGAGCAAGTAGGATACTGATGCTGAGAGAAGAAAGGGAGAACCCCAAACCAACAGCAGAAGCAACTCCAAACTTTTCAGACATTCACAAGCTAAGACCAATATAAACAGTGAGGCATAACAGCAGCTCCCCTCCGCTTACCTGAAGCGATTTTCTTTCCCAGCAACCAACTTGGGGTTGGGGGGAATGCTTGGCTTCTCACAAGAAGCACCACCAGTGTGCGTCTGGCTAACAGGTAGCTGGCCAGTTTGTCCAACCAATGTTCAGATGCAGAATTTCTCTGCTTCCTTCCATAAAAAGGGAGAGGTGGGGGGAAGAATTGGTTACAAGGACTACGGCTGGGTTCACTACACAAAATACCTTATCTCGGGTTATAAAGTTCAGATTATTCAAACCAGGCCAGAGATCTAACTGGAGGGAGAAGACATGAGATTCTAGGAGCGTTACCTCAAGTGGCCAATCTGGCACCGTTTTGCTTATGACATTGGCCAGCTGGCAGACAACTGACAGACAGCCTACTGGTGCATGCAGTATCCACATATTAACATGTACTGAAGTGCTTTACAAGTGGAGCCAGCTACAGAGCTAAACTAACTAGGATCACAAGATATCAATTTGTTTCATTCTGAAGCCCACAAAAGCACTTTGGTGCAGTTCAAGTGTCTGAATGTTCTAGGTCAATTGAAAAATAAAGAGAGGGAGAGAGAGGGAAAAAAAGGAGGAGACAGTAAAGGAGATGGGAAAAGAAAAGAATGGGGCTATTAATGTTAGCAACCCACATAACTAGAGAATTGTGTGCAAAGTGTACTAGGGTGAACAGATGACAAGAACAAAATATCGGGACACATGGGGGGGGCAGCCACAGCTCACCACCACCAGGGCTGGCTCTAGGTTTTTTGCTGACCCAAGCAAAAAAAAAAAAAGAAAGCACCGGAGTGCCACTGAAGCAAAGTATCGGGACAAATGGCATCCCGACTGTACATCAGTCGGGACGCAGGACAAAACTAAATATCGCAAAATCTGGTCCTAAAGTGTACTGATGATTTATCAAAATCTCTCTTTAGTAGTCTGCTAGACTATGCAGTGAACCTGTATTTAAACCCTTAAAAAAAAAACAACCCTAAAGAAATAATCCTCTGATCCTACCCACTTGCCCCACACTAAGATATTCCCCTACTGCTGGCAGTTGGACAGCATTACCTACAGCTTTCGTAAAGAGATGTTGTCAATTTGAAATCCAGTGAATTAAAATAAAAACTTAGAGGTATTTTCAGATACTATATCTACCCTATTCCCACTCAGAACACGTATAGTATCTCAAGGAATTTAAAAATAAGATGTGTGGGGTTTGTTGGGTCATATTTTTAATTATTAGATTTCCAGTTGTGACGTTACTGACATAACCTGTGACCCTATAGATCATTGTTGCAACCACTGTTATATATTTGCTGCAAATATTGTACAAAGGTTGTTGTGTAAGGTGTCTATGGAAAGGTTATTATTTGCTGATTATGATTATGCTATCTGTATGCATGTATCATTTTTGTATGCAGTTATGAATATTGGCTATGTACTTGTATATCGATGTGTTTTGATTCTAAGTAGCCTCAGTGAAGGCTACTTCTTAAGAAGGGACTATTGTCAGTAAGTGCCCAATCAAGAAATACTTAGCTGACATTGAACTTTGGGAGATGCCAGTCCACGTCTGAGCTTTCCTGGGAACATTCAAACCAACATGTAAACAATGGCATTGGCCTGTAAAGAACTGAGTCATGCATGGACATGTGGCTTGCCCATGTGACTCCAGGGTCCGTCTTGCCGCTGTCATCTTCCACAGGGCAGAGAATATAAAAGGCTGCTGCATCTCCTCCATTTTGTCTTCAATCCTGCTTCTTACTTCTGGAGGGACTTTGCTACAAACTAAAGCTCTGAACAAAGGACTGAAGGCCCCCGACCCTGCATCCCAGCTGGAGCGCCGGAGCAATGTAAGCCCCAGATCCCCTCCCTAGTGGGAGCTCGTGGGCTGGCTTAACATGACTTGTGGGCCAGATCCAGCCCATAGTTTGCCCACCCCGCTATAACGCCATGTTCCTGGAAAACATTTCTCCTTACCAAAATAAAAGTCAATGTCTTCTCTTCCACCTCGCTAATCCCCACTCCCATCTCACCTCTCTTAGCATGCTTCTTTTCACTTTCACATGCACCAACACACAAAGTTTCAAGACTCCTTAGCAAGCCTATCACTCATCCAGTTTTATTCTCAATCTTCTTTATTGCCAAAAGAAGCAGGAGAAGGGAAAGAAAATGTAAGCGCCATGACCAGACAATGGGTTTATTGGCCAGGAATTGGGTTTCTCCCTGGTACCTGGCTGAAAAATTCCTCTATGTTGTATTTCTCTTAAAACTAGAGAGTCAACTTCTAAGACACATATTTGTTGCAAATGAAAAAGGGTATGGTGTACTGGAAATCTCATTTGCTCTAAATAGCAGTTATGTATTCTAATTTTCTGTAGTATCTGGCAGATGAATCTTACCCATATGCTCAGGGTTTAGCTGATCACCATATTTGGGGTCGGGAAGGAATTTTCCTCCAGGGCAGATTGGAAGAGGCCCTGGAGGTTTTTCGCCTTCCTCTGTAGCATGGGTCACTTGCTGGAGGATTCTCTGCTCCTTGAAGTCTTTAAACCACGATTTGAGGACGTCGATAGCTCAGACATAGATGAGACTTTTTCGCAGGAGTGGGTGGGTGAAATTCTGTGGCCTCCACTGTGCAAGAGGTCAGACTAGGTGATCATAAATGGTCTCTTCTGACCTTAGTATCTATGAATCTATGTTCAAACAGTAAACAACCAACTGAAGAAATAAGATGCGAGTATGTCCTGCCTGTGTGAAAGCTTGCTCCTTGCATTCTTCCCTGCTTGCTTATGTGACGTATACCCTTGTAACAGTGATGGAAGAGGGGGCGGGGATGAAAAAAAAATCTAATGTGTCTTTAAAAATCACTTTAATCTAACCTGAGATCACAAACACTAAAAAGCTGTAATCATAATTATATGGTTATTGCATATCATCACCACAGGGCAGATGTAAGGTTGTTTGGGTGCCTTAACTGTTTATTTCTTACTTTAAGATGTTGGGATTTCTTATGTGTAACCTTAACTCTAAATTCCCTAGGTTTGTACAGCTTGGTTTAAAGAAAGAAATAAAAATTGGAGATGTTGTTATTTAATACAAGTTAATGAAACATTTTCTGTCTAGTAATATGAACCAACAGGTTATTGGCAATATGCTTCTTGAAAATTTATAAGGATTTCTTTATTGCCTTCTTCTAACGCCTGTTTAATGTGCGTTCTTCTATTGTAAGACGAGAGAGTGTCCTCTCAGACAGCTACCATAAAAGAACCATCTATGGCAACTTCATCAGGCTTAAGATGCCAAAATCTACAGTGAAAGAAAGGATGTAGTCCAGGTAACTGGGGACAAAGTTACTCTACCACAGAAAGAATTTTACCATGAAGTAGTGGAGCATGCCAAATGAACAGTGCAGCTGAAGCCTACTGAAGTAGAACTGAAAGTAGGGCTTTCTGACAAACAGCTATTGGAACACTTTCTTGAAGGGAAGTGTAATAGTCTGAATCCTTATGCTCGCCCTTTTTACAAAACTATAATGGATATTGTACAAAATATGCCTTGTGAAGCATAATTTGAAAACTCAATTTGCTGACTATTGTCCTAGTAAAATGTGTGTGCTAACACTATATGTAAAGTTATAAGATTTTACTGTATATCATTACTGAGACCTATTTCAAGTTTAGAAAAGCAGACAAACTGGTTCCTCAAAGACAAAAGGCAAACTAACACCTCAGCCAGGTATCAACAAAATCAAATGGACCATCATCTGGTTAAGCAGCCATTCTTTGGCAGGAAAAAGGGTGTGAGCGAGAAATTTGCTTGTTGGCAAAGACGCAGCTGGAAGTTCCCATCCCACAGACTTGCTGTCTCCTGAACCCCAGCTGGAGAGGTTTCTCAAAGAAAAGGGAAAGGATAAAAATGAGGAACGGGACCACAAATGATCTCTCTCCATCTCTACTCATAGCATCACCATCACCTAAAGGTCAAGGAAATCAACACTGAAGAGAGAGCGATCCTGTCTGAAAGGAGTTCAGCCAGTAAGATTGCTACAGCAGGTGGTGAGAGAACCCTTAGCTTGTTAAATTAGATATCAGTTTGCATTTTACTTTTTATTTCTTTGTAACCAATTCTGACTTCTATGCCTCATTACTTGTAATCACAAAATCTCTTTCTGTAGTTAATACATTTGTTTTATCTAGATCAGTGTGTGTTTGGGAAACTACATCTGAGCTAGAAAATGATATGCACAGCCTTTGTTATTAATGAAATAAGAGACTTTATATGAGCTTGTATTGTCTAGGAGGGTGCTGGGCAATACAAGACATTTCGGGGGGAAATCTGAGACTGGGAGTTTGCTGGTGTTGCTCGCAGTCTAGTTCATGGGTGGCTGTCTATAGCACTCTTATAGTATAGCTGGGAATGGATTTATATGCTGGAGGCTGTGTGTGGGCAGATCAGGAATGGTTGCTCTCACACTGAAGCAGTGTAAAAGGCACTACAGGTTGGACAATTGAGGGGACACAGCAGTCCATCAGTCCAGCTTGTACCCTGGCGAATGTCACAGCAAGACTATGCAGATTATTCTGTTAAAGTTGGAAGACATGAGTTATACAAGTTATGATTACATGCCTCTGCTGACCAAAATCCAAAGAAATTTAGAATGCAGCAACCCATGCTTTTTCCTTTCCAGACAGAAATAATTTTTAACAAATGAAATCATCATCGTTTCCTATTTCTATTCAAAGTCATCCAATCTAGTTATTATAGCTCCTTTCTGTTAAGAAAAATAATATAAAAAACCCTTCTGTATCTGCATTCTGTGAAATCATAATGAATCAAAAATGACCAAAACAAGACTTTTTTTTTTTTTTTTTTTTTTACCAAAAACATTCTCTTATGCCAAACTCTGGTACCTGTTTCTGGGCTAGCAAGTTTGATATAGGTTTTTTAAAAAAGACATACTATATAAATAGGCTTAAAAGGAGTAGATTTTTAATCTATAAATGTCAAACATCAATTTCATTGGACATACAAACCAACAAAAAAATTTCCATCATTGATTACCTATCTGCAAATTTTGACTAAAAGAAAAATTCTGCTTTAGAATTTAATCAAACTAAGGCTATTTACTTTGTATATTTTGACACATGATGTTGACAAATTTTGTGTTATTGGTTATAAAGGATTTAACTTTTTGAATCTCAATGTCTACTGTAATTAAATGGTTATAGTTAAGGCTACGATTTTGTCACAGAATCCATGACTTCCAAAGATCTCCGTGATTTCAGCCCTGGCGGCTGGGAGCTGCAGGGTCCTGTCACCTCCTGCAGTGGCAGGGAGCTGTGAGGTACCTCCGCTGCCTGAGGCAACAGGCCCCTAAGCTCCAAGCCACCATGGGCCACGGTGGTACCCCCGCAACTCCCCAGCCACCGGACGGGGGACCCCTGGTGGCACCCCACCACGGCAGCGGGATTCTCACAGCACCCCACTGCTGGGGAGGTGGCAGGGGGACCCTGCTGTTCCCCTCTGCTGTGGGGGACGGGGGGACCTGGAGCTCTGAACCCCCACCAGGTAGTGGCGGCCCCAGAGCTCCCAGCCACCCTACAACTGCCCAGTCCCTTCCCATTTTATCATGGATATTTTTAGTAGAAGTCTGGGACAGGTCAGGCTTCCTGAATTTTTGTTTATTGCCAGTGACCTGCCCGTGACTCTTATTAAAAATATACATGACCACAATCTTAGCCTTCATTATACCCGTCTCACTGTCTGAACCCACTATTTCCCACAACTGTTCAAATTTAAAGTCTACACAAATAATGCTTTAAAATAAACCATTGATAAAAATTTTATTCTGCCAAGCCTACACATAAGACAGTTTTTCCAGAACTTATCAGACTGACAAAAAATAAAAATGAATTAAGAGCTACCCTAACACCAGGCACATGGGATACTTTTACATGTGACAAATCCCTATCACCATCCAAATAATTCAGATTTCAAAAATCTGAAAGATGTTATAGATTTTTAATTAAAGTTTCGATCTGTTCAAAAACTTGATCACCAAGCTTTGTCTTCCTAAGATAATCAATATGGATCAAGCTAAGATCAGATCATTTTCTCTGAACCGAGTACACTAACAGAATATGTGAGATCCTCATGATGCAATGACCCCTCACAACCCCAAGCCTGCAAAGCCTTAAGCAGGTGCTTCATATAACTCACATAAGTAGTCCCACACTGCACAGGTGAGTAAAGTTACTCAGGTGCTTAAATTATTTTCAGGATTGGTGCCTATTTTTTTTCTTCCTTTTTTTTTTTTTTAAAAAAAGCTCATGCTTATACAGTAGAACCTCAGAGTTACGAACACCTGGGCAATGGAGGTTGTTCAAAACTCAACAAAATGTTATGGTGGTTCTCTCAAAAGTTTACAACTGAACATTGACTTAATACAGCTTTGAAACTTTAGTCTGCAGAAGAAAAATGCTGCTTTCCCTTTATTTTCTTTAGTAGTTCAGGTTTTCCGTAGTACGGTACTGTATTTGCTTTGCTTTTTTGTTAATCTCTGCCGCTGCCAGACTGCACACTTCCAGTTCCGCACACTTGACTGGTCAGTTTGTAACTGAGGTTCTACTGCAATGGTTCTCAACCCATGGACCACATGCAGCCCAATTAGCGCACAGCTGCGACTCAGCAGACTATGTGCTAAAGGCTGTGGGCTCCAGGCTCCTCTGCTGTGCAGCAGGCTCCGGATGGGCTCTGGGAAGCTGGCTGCCTCACGGCCCCCCACAGCAGGGCTCGTTGTCTGTCACCCAGTCCGCCGCAGCAGGGCTTGGGGTCCCCATCCCTGTCCCACACCCAGCTCTCTGCTCCTGGCCCCACTCTGTGGTCTTTGGGTGGAGGGCACTGCGCCTAAGGGTTTATTGGCGGGGGGGGGGGGGGGAGGAAGAGGGTTAGGTGGAAGGCACTGTGGTTCTCAACCTGTGACCCAGCTAACACTTTGTGGGCCACATATGCGGCCCACAATGATAAATAGGTTGAGAACCACTGTTCTACTGTAATGCAATTGATGTAAAATCGACAAAAAAAAAAAAAAAGACATGAATCCAACCACAAAAACAACTGACAATTTTTTGCTTGAGGCTATGATTTAACAGGTTATTGAGCAAGAGACTTCTTGAATATTTACAGGCATTTAAAAAATTCTTGTACCTTAAAGCAAGATATAGCAATAGATACAATGTTTAGAATATATTATTTCATAATTTGTTCTACTCAAATGATTATACAGGTGAATAGAGACTAAATATGGAAGATGCCAACTTTTTATACACACACACTATGGAATAAACTACAAAAATACAGAAAAACAATTTGTGAACAGTTAAAACAGAGTTAAAACCCTCCACTAGAACCAATGGTGGCACTCGTGCATATCCTTCCTATACATGCTGCTGCTCTTCACAGACAAGAATTTCTGCAAGCTCTTTTTTTTGTGCAATGTTCTGTATCACACTAATGGAAAACAGAAAGGATCCTGATGGTACATCATTGGTGATACTGGGAAACTTCAAAAATCCATGAAAGAAGGGCTTACAGACTGATAAGCAGCAAGATCTTTCAAGACATTTGGAATGTTTGCTTAGACACAACAGTATAAAATAGACTATTACATTCATTGTACTCCCTATGGATGTCATTCTGCTAGAGAATCTAGTAGGACTTTGATTTTACAAACATAGGGCCTGTTCCTTAAGAGACTTGATTTACAAGTTACACATGCATGTAAGCGTTTTCAGGAACAGGCCAGAAGACCACAAGTCAGGAAAGCACTTAAGCATGTGCTTAAGTGTTTTCCTGAATCAGGGTTTAAGTTTATTTAGATGTAGCAAGAATCTCTAGGATACTTGCTCTACACTTATCTCAATTCCCTCCTGTCACATTTAGGAGTGCAATCCAGACCAGCGAGAGGTACGTCACTGCCTGCCCTGAAGCCCTGCATGCAGTAAAGTGCTCTGTTGCTGTAGCTCCTTTGTTAAATGCTCCCAGATAGCATACAAGCATGCACCAACTCTCTGTGTGATAAGCAGCCATGTTTCAGTAACTGTCTCCACAGCCTGCTTGTTATACCACAGACACCCACTGATCTCCACCAGCCACGATTACATCAGCCAAGTGACCCCAACACACTACTAGTCCGGCATTTCCCCAAAACTGTCTGCCCTGAAGCATCCAGCCCTCTCCTAGACCACTCAGAGAAATAATAAGGTTTGTTTGCTCGCTCCTTTAAGAGACAATACCCAGCAGCTTGCCACATTAACTGGAATCTCCAATTCAAACACAGCACTGGGTTGGTTTAAATTAAAACAAAACAAGTATTAACAGGACACAAGTTAAGTGATGCCAAGTAAAAAAGAAAAACACGTAGATATAATGACAAGCAAATGTAGATGCATGCTAGCACTTTCAAGTCTAAAACTTAATCTAGCAAGGCACAGTCTTTGTTTAAGATGATTTCACACACTAATTACTCTTGGTCCAGCATGGCTGACTCTCCCTCAATCAGGACCTTCCACAGATGTACAAGGTGCGGTTTACCCTTGTCATCTTAGGGGTTTATTGCCCCTCTCTTTATAGTCCAGCAAACCTTTGACAAGCATCTCTCAGAGTTCATTAATCCTGCTTCAAGAAACAGGATGCCTTCCTGGGAGTGAAGTCTCCATCCCCCACTGACAGTTATGCCCTTATCACCTCCCCTTGTCAGCTTGATGGTTTTGTTTAGCTTTTATGTAAACATAGCCTCCTGGTCTCGGTCTGATGACCGAGCTGGCTAAACAAGCAAATACACAATTCTTCATGATCCAAACATGCTGACCCCCTCACACCCCCACCCACCCTGTGAGTTTTGATGATTCAATTTACTGCATATGTAAATTGTAATATCTGGACATTCTGCTCCATTCATATTCAAGACCAGGGCTGACTTGTTTTTACTTTGTTCAAATACAGATTTTAAAACATAGTATCAGAGGACTTCCATAACTCCACATATATTCCTCAATGATATTATTAACTAGTGTGTTATTAGTTTTCAAATGATATCACACAAGGCACAGTTTGTATAAATACCCTTGCATTAGTGCACAGGATGTGAATACAGGAGTGGTTAGGGTCACGCATCTCCACCCCTAATTTGGAAGACAGAAGTTTGTTAGTATAGATGGGTGTGGGTGATCATTTGATCAGAACAAAATGTCCTTCTTTTTAGTCGAAAACATTTATATTGTGGTAGTGCCCAGAAGTTCCAACTGGGATTGGGGCCCCACTGTGCTTGGCACTATAATGCAGAAGAGAATCTCCATTCTGAAGGGTTATAATCTAAAGCATACATGCAAATCTTTTAGTGGAGAAAGTTATCACTTCATTCATATATTTGGTGGCCAGGTTCCAGATTAAGGTAGTACAAATGACAATCTCTACCAATCATTTGGGGAGTGAGGGGGCTGGTTTGGTTTTTCTGAGGGACTGGTCCATTTCTGAAAGAGGCCATTTCTACAACACAGCTATACAAGCCTAGAAGCACTAGCCAATGGAAACTTGCTATTTTCTATTCTAAATTAGATTGAAGTTCAAGGTATATTGCTTCATTTATTAACACTCATGAAACTCCAAAGTGCTCCAGAGAGATTTCAAATTTGATAATATCTAGAGGTCTCTATCTAAGGTACAAATTCAAAAAATCTACTTTTTTAAATGCAGCCCAATTCACATTTTTAGTGATCTGAAACATGATCAATTCTTCTTAATCAGTTACTAAATCTGCAGGACTCTCAGCGATGTTTCAAGTGATCAACTTTATGTTGTGCCTAAGTCTACAGTAACACCTTGTTTTACAAAGAGTTATAATATTGCAAATAGCTACACTTATTCTAGAATGTTGCTCATGGCCAATCTAGTTTCTAAGATCTTTGATACAAACAAATCAACCAACCTGTATTTTCAGAAAATGCTTTAGTAATGAAAGTCAGTCAACAGCAGAAATAAAGATACAATTTGTGGGGATCAGTATCTTCCTCGAAAGCAGTTTTAAATACACTAAAATGCTTTAGTGTGTCCTCCAATCCTATCCACAGAACCTACCATTCCCTTATAATTTTACAGATATTTGAATGCATGCCACAGATGAACGAAGTGTGAGGTTTTGTGCAGCTACAAATTTGCATGGCTGTGAATTTGATTGTTCATATCAATATATTTTCCCCACTTCATAGCATGGACACCTTCAAGTTGCCCTGAAAACATTCCTTCCTTAAGAAGCTGTTTAATATTAGGTGGTCTTATCCAAAAGACTGTAGTCACCAGAGCTGGCAAAAGTATAGGGAGACAAATGTAACTTTACCAAATGAATCAAAGCAAAAAAAAATCTCTTCATAACTATGAGTATTTATTCCTAGTCTCTAATTTCTTATGAGAGTCTATTTTCAGACCCACAATAAAAAATTAAGTATAAGCTCTTGAAGCTGTAAAATCTTTAGAGAGGACACTTTTACGTAGACTATTGTCTTGTTTCCTTATATTTATCTTTTCTACAAATATTTACTATACAAGAAAACTTTTGAGCTGGTTAGTTTAAACACTACTACAATACAGTAAAACGCTTGTCTTTGTCAAGGCTAACACTAACCTGCAGTTTACACAGAGGAGCTTAAAAAGGCTTATACAAAGCTTCATGAAGGTCTCTGACACACTAAAGATGTGTAGAATAGTTAGCCAACAATAGATCACAAGAATTCTTGTGGTGAGCAGTATTATGTTTTTGCTGCTTGTGTGGTATATTTTACAGAAAAAGAAATAGAAACCCTAATTATCACTCTGAAGCTTTAAACAAATTTTAGCAAGTGCAATCCATATCTGAGAACTGTCTCTGGCAGAGAATCTCCAGTGATTGAGTCTCAGTCCTTACAACTTCAGCTGGAAGTATATGTAGGTAACAATGATCTTCCTTTACCCACTCCCTAGCTTTTCTTAAAATTAACTAAGGCTGTAATTTGGCGACTAATTTGTCCAGGTTTAAGCCTGCCAAGCAAGTTATAGCAGAAGGAAAACATTATCCACAAAAACAGTTCACCTATTAAGAGATTTAACTTCCCATGAATGTGTTTAGGCTGGGAAGTCCCAAACTACTTTGGCAATAAGCACTATAAAAAGAATTAAAACATTTTTAGAAAGGAGTCCCTAAAAAAGAGGATTCAAATAACTAGCATTTTGAGTGGGGAGCCACATAGACTAGCTATTAGGAAATACCAAGAAGAGGTATGTGTCTTAAGCCCCATCCCTCAAAGTGAGTTAGGCCTGGTCTACACTATACAGTTTGGTCAACATAAGACAGCTTACGTTGACCTAATTACGTCAGTGTACACACGACAGCCTTGTCCCACAGATGTAAGTACCCTACTATACCGACATAATAATTTCATCTCCACAAGAGGCTTATGTTGGCGTAGCTGGGGCGACAGTCTCTACCTAGGCCCTGTGCTACTTCCATCTGCTATTGACTGTCAATTTCATGGAGCCATGAAATTGACGAAGCTGGGCAGCTAGAGCCAAGTTGTCCCCAGCTCCCCACTCCCAGCCAGGCGGTTGCCCCTTGATCCCAGTCAGGAGCGGTGAGGTGAAAGCCGGGGTGGGAGGCATCTGGGCTCCCGGCAGGGAGCTGTGCGGAGCTGAAAGCCCTGTCTTTTAGCCCGCACACTGACCCTCTACAGTAAGTGAAAGTGCTCATGGTGAGGACACACACCACCGACAGGAGGATAGTGAGGACATCAACCACTGCAGTAATTACTGAAGTCGCTGTAAGTCAGTCAACTTAGGGCTGCAGTGTAGACATGCCCTAAGATACCAAACTCCATGACTCCTTGCACTTGGAATTCACAACCATGAATGCTCTCCTGGAATTAGGCACCTAGGCCAGGTCAGCAAGAGCCAGTGGTGGCAGCGATGACGGCTGCCACCCTCTTTTACCTAACAGCCCAATGGTTAGAGCACTCACCCAGGAAACCAGACTTCAAATCCCCCCTCTGTCTAATATGGAGCAGGGACCTGAATCCATGTTTCCCCTGCTCCAAAGTGAATGTCCTAACCATGGGGCTCTTGGGTATTCTAGGGTGGGTCTTTCAGTCTCTCCTATTTTAGCTGTTCCATTTCACATAAAATATTTCAATATTCATCAGGCCAGACAGATTGACTATTGCCCAATGGTTAGGGCACTCACCTAGGAGGTGGGAGGCCTAGATCCAAGTCCCTGATCCACATCAAGCAGAGGGGGGATTTGAACCCAGATCTTCCATATCCTGGGTGAGCGGGATACTGCGTAAAGGGGAGAACCAGCACCACCGGCTGTATTTTGTGCAGGATGCAATCTAGTCAACATGTTCTAAGGCAGCCTACAAGCACATCTATGGGATCAAGCCACACAGGCAAGATAGGTTGGGAATGCGTAGGTGTGAATTAGGTGCAAAGCTGCTCAGTGGTGTCAAGATTGAGGCGGCTGCAAGCATGCCCACCGGCAGAAATTTAATCAGCTTGGGACTTTACTAGAAGAAATTTAGGCACCTAAACTTCCTATATGCTTACAGGGCTAGACAGCAGATAAGTGTTATGAGAATCTCATGTTTGGACAAAGGCACCTAAAATGGCAGCTAAACACTAGTCTTTTTGAGAATTCCACCCCTTGAAATCCAGATGATTCCACTGAAGAATGGATGGAAAAAAAAAACTTCTACAATCAGAAGACAATTTTTACTGAAATTTTCATGAACATCTGGGCCAGACCAGTGATCTTGTGTTGTCATGAGAGATGGAGTCACTATTGAGGCTTAGCCTCCCCCCATAGAAAGTGTATTGCAGAAGCAGCAAGCTCAAGTCACAGAGGGAGTGGAGCACCTTGCGTTGCTCTGCAGTGGCTTCTATAGCCAGAGAGAAAAATGAACCAGGAGATGCTGGCAAGATGTACACACTTCTTTGTAACACTCTGGTTTATACTTTGAGGTGAACAGCCTAGCAGCAAAATGAAGTTAAGAATATAGAGCTGAAAAGCAATTAAAAAAAAAGGCCAACTGCTGCAGAAGGAAAACCTTCAGTAAGTCAGTTTTCCTCTAGAGCAAGTTCCACGTGTAGTTGGCTAAAGAAATGAAAGACCCTTATGGTCTTCCCATAGCATGTTCTTCACACCGAGTTTAGGGAAACAGTGGAAGAGCCACAAGGGAAAGGGAGAGACAAAATGCAAAAAGGAAAAAAGGAAAAGGGAAAAAAGAAAGGGCGGGGTAAAATGCAGAAAGAGAAGAGATAAGGGAATTAAAAGCGTGTGTTGTATTGATAAGGGGAAGGTGGCGTCTTAGGGCATGGGTACGCTTGCGAGTTAGAACGCATTAAAGCAGCCCTGAGTGCTCTAACACACGACGTGTCCACACTGGCAAGGCACGTAGAGCACCGGGACTCTGCGGCTAGAGCGCTCCTGGTACTCCACCTCAAAGAGTGGAATAGTGTTTAATGAGCCCCCGCTGGAGCGCCGCAGCGTCAGTGTGGATGCCCTGGTCTGTTAATGTGCTCTGATGGGCCTCCAGAAGCGTCCCACAATGCCTGTTCTAGCCACTCTGGTCATCACTTTGAACTCTACTGCCCTGCCCTCAGGTGACCAACTAACAGACCCGCCCTTTAAATTCTCTTGGAATTTTGAAAATCCCCTTCCTGTTTGCTCAGCCAGGCGTGGAGTGCTCTCAGCGAATCTTTCCAGGTGACCATGCCTCCATGCACCAGGCAATCTCCAGTATGGAGCAATGGCAAGGTGCTGGACCTCAGTGTTTGATGGGAGGAAGCTGTCCAGTCCCAGCTGTGCTCCAGCCATAGGAATTACAATGCCTTTGGGCAGATATCAACGGACATGATGGAAAGGGGCCATGACCGGGATGCACTGCAGTCCAGGGTTAAAGTGAAGGAGCTGCAGAATGCATACCACAAAGCCCACGAGGCAAAAAGCCGCTTCGGTGCTGCCCCCATAACCTGCCGTTTCTACAAAGAGCTGGACGCGATACTTGGGGGCAACCCCACCTAGACTCTGAGGACCACCATGGACACTTCAGAGCCCAGTTCAACAAGGCAGGAGGAGGAGGAGGAGGAGGAGGAAGAAAGCTGGAGCAAGGGTGCTGAGGAGGAAGACACCCCAGAATCCCTAGATGCATGCAGCCAGGAGCTGTTCTTAAGCCAGGGGGAAGGTAGCCAGTTGCGGAAGCCGGTGCTTGGTGAAGGACAAACACCAGAGGAGGTTCCCAGTAAGCGGCTTTTATTTTTGCGAAGGAAGTTATTCGGTGCGGGCTCTTGGGGCGAGGAGGGTTAGGGCTGCATGCATGCCTAGATGTGGAATAGGGCGTTGCTGTGCTCTCTCACATCGTGGTAATCTGTCTCAGTGATCTCTTCAAAGATCTCGTCCAGAACTTGGGCAATGCACTTGCGTGGGTTTCTTGGGAGAGCCACTGTGGTCCTTGTCCCAGTCAGGCTAACATGTCCGCGCCACTGTGCCGTGAGGAGCGGGGGGACCATTGCTGCACACAGGCAAGCTGCATATGGGCCAGGGCGAAAGCCACATTGCAGTAGAAGACCCTCCCTTGCTTCCCAGGTCACCCTCAGCAGCGAGATATCTTCCAGGGCGAACTCCTATGGAAAATGTGGGGAAACTGTTCAGTATAGGGGCCCCCTGCCGCTCTTGGCTCTCCCCAAGGCACAGAAACCCAGAAGGCAGTACGGCCGTGAAACAATCAGTCCCCCTTGACCATGTGCTTACTCACCATTTTGTGGCACCTTAGAGACTAACCAATTTATTTGAGCATAAGCTTTCGTGAGCTACAGCTCACTTCATCGGATGCATACTGTGGAAAGTACAGAAGATCTTGATCATACACATTGTAAGGAGAGTGATCACTTTAGATAAGCTATTACCAGCAGGAGAGTGGGGTGGGCGGAGAGAAAACCTTTTGTAGCAGTAAACACCCATTTTTTCATGGTTTGTGTGTATAAAAAGATCTTCTGTACTTTCCACAGTATGCATCTGTGGAAGTGAGCTGTAGCTCACAAAAGCTTATGCTCAAATAAATTGGTTCGTCTTTAAGGCGCCACAAGTACTCCTTTTCTTTTTGCGAATACAGACTAACATGGCTGTTACTCTGAAACCACTCACCATTTTGGGGCTCCCGTGGATTATGTGCACTCACTTTGGGACAGGCAAATTATGCTACTGTTTAGACTGTGCTTGCCCTTAAGTACAGGAAATCATTGCTCTATCTGGTGTGAACAATGCTGCCTCTGTTAAGTGTTGCATTTTGCCTTTACAGATGCAACCTTGAGATCTCAGCCGTCCGTGTCATCACAGGCCGAAAGACTGCAAAGAATTAGGAAGAGACCACATAGAAGCAAAGACATGCTGCATGAAGTAATGCAGCAGTCCCTTAACGAGAATCTAAAAGCGCAGGAGTGGAGGGAGAGTGAAAGGAGGATCCACCAGCAGAATGTGGATTGCCGGCACAAAAACGCGGAGCTCCGGCAGCAAAGCACGGATTGGCTGATAAGCATCATGGAGCGCCAAGCGGACTCGATCCAGGTGCTCGTAGCCATGCAGGCGGAGCACTACTGTGCCCGCCCCCACCTGCGGCTCATCCCAAAACTTTCCTTTGTGCCCCCATGTCACCTCCAACTCACTTTCCCCAACATCCGGGTTCTTATTGACACCAGCTGCCTCCAACACCTATAGCTTCACCACTCAGCCCTGAAAACTACAACTCTTACCCACTGCACTCAGCCCCCATCACCATGCATCATAACCATTCTGAAGTGCAGCACTCATTGCACAGCACTCCAGGCAGGAAGGCTGAGTATGATAACAGGACATATGCAAATCTGTGATCGTACCATTCCCCACCCCACTCCCTTACACTTTGTTTTCCAAGCAGCTGTGCTTCTTTTCAATAAATGGATTTTTTGGCTTTGAAAACAATTCTTTATTGCATAAAGTAAAAGATACCTTAGGCCAGGAAAGCAACAGGCACTGTAAGTCAGCATAGCAAACACAGATTTCTACTAACATTGGAACCACTGCACTTCACTCCAGTGCAGAGCACCAAACATTACTGGTGGCTTTCAGCCTCAAATTGCTCCCTCAAGGCATCCCTAATTCTTGCAGCCCTGCGCTGGGCTCCTCTAATAGCCCTGCTCTCTGGCTGTTCAAATTCAGCCTCCAGGTGTTGAACCTCCAAGTTCCATGCCTGAGTGAATCGTTTACCCTTCCCTTCACAAATGTTATGGTGGGTACAGCACGCGGATATAACCGCAGGGATGCTGTCATCGGCCAGGTCCAGCTTCCTATATAGAGAGCGCCAGCGGCCCTTTAAATGTGCAAAGGCACACTCCACGGTCATTCTGCATTGGCTCAGCCTGTTGTTGAACCGCTCCTTGCTGCTGTCAAGGCTCCCTGTGTAGGGTTTCATGAGCAACGGCATTAAAGGGTAAGAGGGGTCTCCAAGGATCACAATGGGCATTTTGACTTCCCCTACGGTGATCTTCTGGTCTGGGAAAAAAGTCCCAGCTTGCAGCTTACTGAACAGGCCAGTGTTCCAAAAGATGCGCGCCTCATGCACCTTTCCGGGCCAGCCTGTGTTAATGTCAATGAAACACCCACTGTAATCCACAAGCGCCTGGAGAACCATAGAGAAATACCCCTTCCGGAGGCTTGGTGGGCTGGTGCCAGAATTAGAATATGCGTCCCATCTAACACCCCTCCGCAGTTAGGGAAACCTATTTGTGCAAAGCCAGCCACAACGTCATGCATGTTACCCAGAGTCACGGTTCTTCTCAGCAGGATGCGATTAATGGCCCTGCAAACTTGCATCAACACGATTCCAACAGTCGACTTTCCCACTCCAAACTGGTTAGCGACCGATCGGTAGCTGTCTGGAGTTACCAGCTTCCAGATTGCAACAGACACCCGCTTCTCCACCGGCAGGGCAGCTCTCAATCTCGTGTCCTTGCGCCGCAGGATGGGGGGCGAGCTCCTCACACAGTCCCATGAAAGTAGCTTTTCTCATCCAAAAGTTCTGCAGCCACTGCATCCTAGACTTGCAGGACGATGCAATCTCCCCCACTCAGTGCTTGTTTCCCCGAGTCCAAAAGCAGCATTCCACAGTGGTGAGAAGGTCCATGAATGCCACAAGCAATCATCGTCGGAGTCCTCACTGTCAGTTTGGATCTTAATGAGTAACTCGACCGCCAAACGTGACATGCTGGTGAGACTCGTCAGCATATTCCTCAACAGTTCGGGCTCCATTCCCGCAGACCGAAAGGCAAGACAGAGCACACAGTACAAAAAACACTGAAAGATGGTGCCAGAAGTGGACAGAGGCACAGGGATTGCTGGGATGCGAACCGATGCATCACGGGGCATTGGGACAGGACCCAGAATGCCCCACACCCTCTGCCCCCTTCCCACAAGCCACAGCGCCAGAATGGGAAGAGGTGCTCTGTGGGATAGCTGCCCATAAGGCACCGCTCCCAATGCCACTGCAAGTGCTGCAAATGTGGCTATGCCAGCGTGCTTGCAGCTGTCAGTATGGACAGACTGCAGCGCTTTCCCTACTGCGCTCTACGAAGGCTGGGTTAACGCAAAGCACTCTACATTTGCAAGTGTAGCCATGCCCTTAGGCTGAACAAGGGGCAAGGTGCTAATAAATCTTGCTCACCATTCTGTAGAAGAGTTGAGCATTCTTTGAGATTGTGTCAGATTATCACTAGCTTGATCCCACTGTAACAACCATTTTAAGATTTAATTAGGCACACAGAAAACAGAAAGCATTTGAAATTTAAAAGGTTAGAAGACTAATTTTAACAATTTCCCATTCTCTTTTGTTGTATTATAATCTTTTACAGTGAAAAATTTCTTAACTAACTTTTCAGATGTTATTCGAGATTATATTAATTGGCCCCTCTTGGAAAGGAAATGTTTGTTTAGGCCTGCTCTAAACCTACAATTTAGATGGACCTGGCCATGTTGCTCAGGAATGTGAAAAATTCAGACCTCCAAACACTGTAGTCAAGCTGACTTAAATGTGTCTACACCAGGAGTTAGGTTGATAGAAAAATTCTTCTGTCAACCCAGCTACTGTCAGCTGTAGGGTTGGATTACCTATATCAACTGAAAATCCCCTTACTTTGATGCAGTAAATATCTACATTACAGCAGCATAGCTGCAGCATCCATAGTGTAGACACACCCTTAGATGGTCAAGTTTGCGGCTCTTATATGGAGGTCTGATTCCATTTCCTTCCAGGCAACAAATACATACAAAAAGGAGAAGATAGGAAGCGCAGTTCCTTGGTGTATTTCTTATTTTTAAACCATCTGCTAGAAAATTACAGGCACAGCACATAGTCTCATCAGCTATTCCAAGACATAACAAATTAACCACTGTCGGGCTGCTTAAGGCAACTTTTATCTTGACTTTCTGGTTACAGGTGTTCCTTATGATGGTAAAGTTTGCATCAAGCTCCTCTGTCTGCAAATTTTACTCTTTGGTCCATTAGCTCAGCTTCAGCAGGCTACAAAGTAACTCCCAGAAAAGCCACACTGAGAAAGAAGTGGGATGCTATTCCCATTAATATTACCCAATGGAAACAGGATTCCAACTATTCAATTTTTTGAATTCCTCAGCTCATCATTGTGCCAGTGTCACCTTAACAGGAACAGTGAAGATCTTAACGGACAGATTTTAGTTTCAGCATATGCCGTTTGTACCAATCTAGCTTTTGATTATTTTGGAAATGTTTATGAAACATTACTGCCTACCCCAAACATTCAAAAAATAATAAATCCAAAGGTTAAAATAAAATGAGGTGGTTTTTACTTGCACCTTTTGGTTTTTGAGCCTTTAGGGTCACATTTTCAGGCTTCTCTCTGCAACAAGGAGTCTAGAATCTTTTTTTTGTTTTTGTTTTAAATAGATGTTGAGATTCTCATAGAGCCACAATTCCATAAGCCAGTGCTTTAAGGAAAATCAAATACTACCGACCTCACAACCACCACTGAAAGAGTTGGCAACACATGTAATACACTGAGCTCGGCTTTTTATAAATAAATAAGCCTCTCTCCCACTTTGCACAGCACTGAGTATTCCTCCCCACACTTCAGTCTAAGTTTTGAGCCATGCTGATGGATTCTGAAGACAGCAGAGTAAGGGCAGCTTTTTACTCTATTTATAAAAAACTTCTCCAATGTATTTAAGTGCTGTAAAGGAAAGCACCTGTTACTGCAGTTCACTGGTAGCTAATCCTGGGGAAGATCATTTTTAGAAGAAGTCAAAATCTGAACTTTCCAGGTCTTTGGGTTACAAAGAAAGCTTCCAGTGTGAACAAATGCAGTGTCATCTTAGCCAGATTTGTGCAAAAATAAATAAAATAAAAAATAAAATGGAATTGCGGGTTTTGTGATAAAAGCATGAAATTTGCAACACTAAATGTGTTATTGGGGGGAAAAATGTAATCTCCCCCATTGAAAGTAGATTTTCCTATGTTTCAGACTACTGTGGAAAGTTCCCCAACTTTAATAATGAAAGTGAAAATACAGCTTTTTTTTTTTTTTTAATTGTAGCAGAAGATCCAATTGAAAGTCACATCTTTACAAAGACGAAGGGAGGGGCTATTACTAAGCAATTTAAATATGCCAAAGACAAGCTCTCTTGACAAGTTCTTCCAGTTACAAGAAATGTTTAAATAAGAACTTATACCATCATAGCCACAATGCTCTCATCCATGCCTCTTAAAATAAAGTCATAATGCTTAGTGTGATATCAAAGATTTCCAGCAACAGCTACTTGGTCATAAGTATAAGACTATGACTGTATTACAGGATTTCCCACCAAAAAAAATAAATATTCAAAAATAGATATGCAACAAAATGAACACTAACAGCTACTTGCAAAGTACATTACATTTTGCAAAAATATTTTCTTAAGGTCATTCAAGTATGAAAGTTCCTCTAAAATTATATCACTAGCTTCCCATCACAGTGAACATATTTCTATTTCCCTCAATATCAACGTTTGTATTACAATGGTCTCTGAAGACCCACACCCAATTAGGCACTGTACAAACATATAGTAATATATGATCCCTGCCCCAAAATTTACAACTGAAATCTTACACTTAGAAGAGAATGAAGAGAGTAAAAGCTCAACTTTGATTCTCTAAACAGAGAACCTTGATGTTTGTTACACACAGAAGTCTCAAAAAAATACATCTCTTATGCACTTTTGAAAGTATTACACCAGATACTTAAGTAACTTAAAAGCCCCACTTAAGCACTTTTGAAAGTGTCACCAGTAATCTATTCTGAGTTCCTACAAATCAATTTCACAGCACTTCAATTTGGGGGGCAGGGAGAAGAGAGATAAGTGTTATTTAAGTGCAAAATATTACTACTGAGACACAAATCTATGGATTTTTAAGAATGTTGTGTTAAACAAATTCCTGGCAGGTTACACCACTAAGTGCACTTACTAAGTGTTATTTCAACAGTGATCATTTATACAAATACCTACACTAGTTTGCCTACACAGTTAGCACAGTGGAGTCATGAGAGGAAGTTTTGGAAGGCCAGCAATACAAATGTGGATAAGGCAATACAGTATTAGGTATAATTTTCTGCTTTATGAGTGGGACAACTTTTGTTCAAGGGCCATCTAACATCACCAGAAAACGTTTGGCACCAAAATACATATGTAAAAAAGCCACGTGCTATAAATCAGAAGGAGAGCGAGAATGCACTCATGGAAACAAGTTGTGTAACCTAGTACGCCCGGCCATAGTTGCACTCACTAGATAAAAATACCCCAACAAAAAACAAGCAAGCACTCAAAAGAACCCGCTCTCGTATCAGGAAGATGACCGGACAACAGCCCAGACCAAACAGCTGCTAAGGACACTCCACTGCAAAAGCCACACTGCTGCTCGCTCGCGGAGCCGAAGAGCGCAACTAACACCTCCGTGACATTGGCCGCCTCGCATAGCGAGGGTGCAGGACAGCAACAGCCAGGCGGGGCTCCCCCACAGGACCCCGGCAGCCCTAAAAGCATTTCCTAGGACCACTAGCAGCGACCCGCCCCGCACCGGGAGCCAGGCCGACCGGCCGACGGCGCGCCAAGTCCCACCGGCGGCCCCGCGAACCTGTCAGCCCGGTGGAAAGGACCGAGGGGTTCCCACCCTGGCAACCCGGGCTCGGACACGCCCGCCGGCCGCGCCGTGCAGCCGGGAGAGCCACCCGCGCTCCAGACCCCCAGCCCGCGGGCAGAGAGCGGGGGCTGCTGTCTCTCTGTGTCTGTCCGCGCTCCGCCCGCCCGGGCTTCACCTTCACCCCGGGGCGGGGCGGGGCAGCGGCCGCGGTCCGCGAGGCTCGGCCTCCGCCACCCGGCGCCGGGCACCTCCCGTCGCAGCCGGGCGAGAGGGGCCGGCGGGAGGCCGGAGTCACCCGCGGGCCGGGACAGGCCGGGCGCGGCTCCAGCGCGGCGCCCCCGATGTTTTCATACAAACCCCGGCGGCGGCGGCAGGAACCTGTCGGCGTCCCGCAGACGTCACCGCGCACCCGCCTCTCCCTCCGCGCGCGCGCAGTCCCGATAGAGGCGCGTGCACGCAGCAGGGTGGCGGCCTCCAACTGCAGAGCCGCGTGCCCTGGGGCCAGTCCCCACGGGTGGGCCTTGGGGGAGGGGATGCTGGGTGTCAGCCCGGGTTAGTGCCCTGCCTCCGCCAGCGACCAATACCAGAGCTTCCCAAGAAGGTGTAAGAAACCCCCTAGCGAGCAATGAGAGAACCAGATTTAAGGGGACTCTGGCCAGCCCTCTTGCGTGCATGCATTGTGGTGCAGCCTTTCATGTGATCGCGCACAGTTTTTTCCCTTAAGGACTGACCCTTGCCTCAGCCTGTACCCAGGATGGTTAGTGCTCTGGCTCAATCAGGGTTGCTAGTGAGGAAGGTCCCAGGATTGCAGAAATTGGAAGGCGTGTGGAGAATGAAGCAAAGAACTGGAAAAAGAGAAAGGATGAGCCTAGGGTTTACAATTTGTGTGTCACCCCAGATTACCTAGAGTCTATGTGTTCCATAGAGTGCCCACATGGCACTGGGCGAGTCACACCAAAAATTCTGCATGTCGCTGCTCATTCTGTGTTACTCATTTGATGGGTGCATAGCTTAAAACATATCGGGCATGATTTTCACAAGTGCTGTAGCTCATGAAAGCTTATGCTCAAATAAATTTGTTAGTCTCTAAGGTGTCACAGGTACTCCTTTTCTTTTTGCAAGTGCTCAGCAATCACAACTACAACGGAAGTCAAGGGGAGCTCCAATTGCTGACTACCTGTGGAGCTAAGGAAGGGTGGTGTAAAGAACTGAGCAAGGGTTTGAGGAACAGGGGTCCTAAATTTTCATTCTGGCTGTATTACTGATTCATTGTGTGGCTGGGGACTTATCACTTTGCCTTTCTTTCTCCGTTTTCCCATTTGTAAAAGGGGGATAATAATATATAACTTACAGGAGTGTTAAGAGCAGGGGTGGCCAACCTATGGCCCCAGAGCCACATGCGGCTCTTCAGAAGTTAATATGAGGTTCCTTGTATAGGCACCGACTCTGCAGCTGGAACTATAGGCACCAACTTTCCAATGTGCCAGAGGGTACTGCTCAATCCCTGGCTCTGCCAAAGGCCCTGCCCTCAACTCCACCCCTTCCCACCCAAGCCTGTCATGCTCTCACTCCTCCCCCCTTCCTCCCAGAGCTTCCTGCATGCCACGAAACAGCTGATTGGGAGGTGCGGGGAAGGAGGGGGAGATGCTGATCGGTGGGGCTGCTAGTGGGTGGGAGCCCTGGGAGCTGGAGGGGGGGAACTGATGGAGGTTGCTGATGTATTACTGTGGCTCTTTGACAATGTACACTGGTAAATTCTAGCTCCTTCTCAGGCTCAGGTTAGCTACCCCTGATTAAGAGGATAATCAGTTAATGTTCCTAAAGTGCTTTGAACATTAGTCGTGACTTCTGAAAATGTTGACCTTAATGTCCTGGTGCTTCAGTTTCCCAGCTGTAAAAACCCTGCCTGCCTCAAAAAGAACCCTATTTCCTTCTTCAGCAAGCTCTTTAAAGATGGAGCTGGGTGCAAAAGGAAATTGATAAAAATTCTAGGGCCAGATGCTGTGACATGCTCAACACAGGACTCTCAAGCAATTTATGATGTATTCCAAGTAGAGCTAGTTGAAATTTGGAAATTCTGGTTCACAGAAAATTGTCATTCTGAAATTTCATTTCAGTCCAATTCAGGTCAAAACCAATTTCCACTCCCCTAAATTTCCCACAAACTGGCAACTTTGAAAAACTTCATTCCAGAAATATGGTGTTAGATAAAGGATGATCCCAGATGGCTGGTTCATGAAATTGACATAAGCTCATGGCAGTTTCACTGCTGCCCACCACTGAACAGTATCATGAAACTGACCTGTGAAACTGACATGGAGAGTCTCTGTAGCAGCTACTGCAGATCCTGGTTTCTACCAGCTCCAGGGCAGCCCAGCCACATGAACTGTCCTGGGGCCAGGGAATCCTAGGCCTAGGAACCACAGGGCTGCCAGGCCAGCTGGTTTTCCAGGCTGCCTGACTGACTCATACTGGCTCAGTATCAGGAAGCCTGGAAACCCCATCTGAGATTCAACAAAAATGTGTCAGACCTTAAGTGTTTTCACAAAACGCTGGGCTGTTTCTCAGCCCCATTTCCTTCTCATGTATGCTTCTAACTCTTGCCCGGAGACATCAGCAGGCTGGCCCCACCATCATTTCCCAGCCTTTTTTTGTGGAATAGGTAGAAATTTGGCTCAGATAATCAAAGATAGAAATAGCAGGTGATGACAGGAGGACAGCAAAGAATGAGTAAAACATGCAGCTTAAGTATAGATAAAAATATACTGAAACATTCTGAAAGCTAAAAATAAGTTGACAAAAACAGTTCATTTTAGTTAAGTGATAGCCAGTCTTTCAGAAGATAAGACTTCAGACAGCTATGTGTGAATGATAAATAATACAGAAGTAGAGTCATTTTTTGATTGCATAGAAAAATAAAAGAACTGTCAGCTATTGAAGCAAAAATGGTATAGGACATTTTGATCTGGTTCATTTTTACAAACATTTGTTTTGATCTTCAACACTTATAAAATTATGAAGTGTCATTTAGCGTAGGGAATTACAGGAAAACAAATGGATGATTGAATAATAAGAATAATGTGGATAAGAATAGCTGAAAGGCTTGGATAAACGATAAAATTCTAAGGACCAAATTATGGGTCAGATTGTGTCCTCTTTTACATCCTTGCAGCCACATTCCTTTCACTAGGGTTATTTGGATGTAAATAAAAGCTGAGTCTGAAACTAAGCCCCCAGACCCACATGCAGAACTCCAGTTCAAGCCTAAAGGAATTGCATACATATGTGTGTGTGGAATTTAGCCCTAGAAAATGTAACCATATAGTGCAAGCCACCTAACCGTGCATCTATTACCTCCCATGTGAGCTTCACTCATTCATCCCACTACTAGTTAGAATATAATGAGTACACAAAAATAATGAATCAGATGGATTCCTATTCCTAAAATGCTTCCTATTCTACCTGGCTAGATAGAGAGGGGGCATTTGTAACCATATCACACTGTAAATAGGTTGTTAGACTTTTTGTTGTTCATGTTTTTTACTTACAAGTTTGTGGCATCTTGAAATTTGAAGTATCTTTAAAAAAAGATTCAAAACTACTGGAGAATTATTTGAGAGTATCGTGAAACAGTAGGTAAACGTGTCCAAAATTAGTTTGTTCATCACAGTATACTTTGTAAAGGTAAAGTATTTATAAAGAGAAATGAGTTAAACAATAACTCTGTATGCCTCTCTTGTTATTTTTTGTTTTAAAAATTAGAGTCCCCTTAGACAGCAGTGGAAGTAGTATGGAAGTGCATGGAAGAAGTGAGACTTTCACGTGAGAAAGAGAGAGAGGAAAAAATGAAAAATATACAGTGATACAATTTCCTGATTCTAGAGTTGGTTCTATGCCACCTCCAGCCTAGCATACTTTAGAACAGGGGTTCTCAAACTTCACTGCATCGCGACCCCCTTCCGACAATAAAAATTACTATATGACCCCAAAAGTGGGGATAGAAGCCTGAGCCAGCTAGAGCCCTGGAGGGGAGTGGGGGGCACAAAGTTGAAGCCCAAGGACTTCAGTCCCAGGCAAATTGTCATTTAATATCTGACCGTTATTTTATACATTCTATTTTCTTACAAATAATGTGTCATTACCAAGAAATAACACTTTTAATGATCACTCTCACTTCCTTTCTTCTTAGTTTACCCTGTTCTCTCATTCAATGTCATCTCCTCTTTCCCCACATTACCTGAACTGACTTTTTAAAAAAATAAATAAATCATTTAAAATTCCAAATCATTATAAGCACATATAAGTAGGGTTAAAGGGTCAGATCCTGCTACTATTGAAATCAAACCAGGGTTTTCACACACTGATTACAATGGAAATGTGACTGGGGGTCCTGTGTTTTTTCTGCAAGTGTTGATGACATAATTAGCCAGTACCCTATAGCAGCACATGGAATGAAACTCCCTGCTATGTTTTTCCTGTTATTGTAATCAACCAACCAACTATTGACATTGGGATGTCATCAACTAATGCAGGAGATAAATATAACTGTGAACAAAGGTTTCAGCAGGTATGAACCTTTCTGTTCACCTTTATATTAATTATATATGGTCCTGCAAGCCTTTTACATGGAAACTCTCATTTACTGCAATTAAACTTCTGTATGTGGGTTGATTGCAAGATTGGCACTTTTACTTGTAAAACCCAGGTATTTTAGTAGGCAAAATGTTCCTAGTTTTGAAAGCTATTTCTAGGAAAATATTAAACAGTGTTTCTTAAATATATGCTCTGTATTTATAATGATGTGCAATATTAGGGCCCAATCATGCAACTCTTATTCACCTTAGTAGTCCCTTTGACTCCAATGTAACCAACTCACGTAAGTCTTACCCGCATGAATAAGGAGTTAGAGGATCTGGCCCCAGTTTTGTTCCTGCTTTGGAACAGTACGATACATACAAAAGACTAATGTGTCTGGGGAGTTCAGTAAGGGAAGACTGAAAGCCACATTCAGAGTAGAGTACAATTCTAAGTGCAAGTTTATTTGCTGCGTTCAAAGTAACCGGATGCTTCATTATTCTTTTGGTTCTGAATCATCCTACAAGCATTTTAAAGAAAATCACATGTGCCTGTTCATTTAAAACACACATGAAGTTACTATAAAATATAATTAACTTTTCTTTCATTTAGAACAGACTAAATTTGTGTTGTTCAAAATCGACTGCAAATTACATTATTGCCTGCAAGTGCAAATTTTATGCAGAGCCAGTTGCTATTTTCTGAAATTAACAGCCGTTATAATACAGTGCAAGGTCGGAGAGTATATTCTGCAAAAAGAAATTCATATCTATGTGCAACTCTGCAGACTAATTCCCTTATTTTAGTATGTGTATAGAAATTTTTGTTACAAATGTATATGATAAGAAGGGAGATCCAGGAATTTACAGGAAAATTACCACAGTAAATAAAGGCAATCTACAAGTACCTTTGGGGAGTGGTGATGAGAGGAGCAGAAGTAGGCATTATGAGTTCACACAACTAGATATGTCACACTAATCTGATATATTTTTGATACAAAAACAGGTGTGATAACTAAAATGACAAGAGTAAACACAGGGACTCAATTTCTAAAAAGTGTTTAGGTCCTAATTCTTTGACCCTTACTTGCATAAATAGTAGTATTCTTGGTTGAGTAAGGATTACTCAAGTCATTCAGATTTGCAGGATCGGGACCTATGTATGCTAAGACAATCATAAATAACTTCAAGGGTGTAGTGGTGGGGTTTTTGCTTCCAGAGGAGAATAAAGGAACATCTCCAAAATATTTTAATGTAAAGAATTTGTATGTAAAAGGATAGAGCTAGATTCTCAGCTTGTGAAAATCCATGGGATTCCATTAACTTCAGTCCTTGTCCTCCTCATCAAGGCAAATCCCAAAGAGATGTAGCCTCCTTGCAGATCAGGTGCCATTCAGATTGAACTCTAGCTAGGTCCTAAAGACAGTCTGGCTAGATGTGCAGGGGTAAAAGTGAGCTGGTACGGCGTACCAGTAAGAACCCGCATCGGCCCATACCCAGCCCACATTAAAGCGCTCCCTGCCCCTTTTGCCTCCCTTGTCGGTGGCCCTGCCAGTACAGACCCTACCAGCAGGGCTGCCAATTCGGTGGGGGGAGGAGGACAGCATCCTTAAAGTGCTGCCGTGGCAAAGGATTGTCCTTAAAGTGCTGCCGTGGCAGCGCTTTAACGTCACTGCCCCTTCCCCCCGTCGGCTGCCCTGCCGGTAGGGTCCGTACTGGCAGGGCCGCCAACAGGGGAGGCAAAAGGGGCAGGGACATTAAAGTGCTGCCGCGGCAAAGGACCCTGTAGTGCTTTTATGTCCCTGCCCCTTTTACCCCCCCGGGAGGGGGGGGGCAAAGGGAGCAGCTCTCCTGGGGCCGGTGATTTAAAAGCGGCAGCGGCATCCGGGGCCCCGGGCCCTTTAAATCAACGGGAGCCCAGGGCGGCAAGGGCCACGCAGCGTGGAAGGGCTGGCTGGAGGATGTTGACCCCCCCAGCCCCGCCCCTTCCGCTCAAGGCCCCGCCCCTTCTGGGGACCGGAGGCCCCCCGGCCCCGTACCGGTAAGTGTCCTCAGTTACTTTCACCCCTGAGTCTATGTCCATCACTGGCGATCTTATCATGCCACTGAAGCTTTTGGCAAACAAGTGATCACTCACTGTGTAGCTAGGTAAATGAACTTCATGATTCATTGGTCTTCCATCCTAATAATACCAGGAAAGCTGCTGAAACCAAACTCATGCTAAGGGAGGCAGTTCCTGGGTTCGGGTACAGATATCTTCATTGCTGATCTTGTCCTGCCAGTTAACATGAAGCAGCTGACAAAGATGATAAGAATCTAAAATGTCATTCCACCACTCTTCAGCCTTCCTCAGCCACCCATGTTTCACTGCTGTATAATAAATTTCATATAACTAGTTCTATAGATCCACAGCTTCTTGATAAGCTTGATGTCACAATGACTCCACAGAGGCCACTGAAGAGTTCTGAACATGCTATCAGCTGCTGCTATATGAGCATCCAGATTTTTCAAACATCCTCCATCACTGTCTATGATGATTCCTGAGTATTTAATAGTTGCCAACTGCTTGATATCCCATCTGGACAGGCTAATGCTAAGCTAGCTGTTATTTAGAGGCTGATTGATGGTAATGGCCAAGAATACAGTTTTATCCAGATTAAGAACCAACTCAATGCATGCTGCTTCTTCCCTGACCAGATCAGCCATCTGCTGCAATGGTTCACCAAATTAACCACCAAGGCAATGTCATCGGCATATCTGAGGGCTTGAAGCAAAATGGCGTTCAGCTCAATGCCACAGACAGCTGCCTCCTCAAATTTACACATCAACCAATCAATACCAATATTAATGATGGTGACAGGATGCAGCCTTGCCAAATTCACAAGGAAATAGGATGCCGTGTACCTACCATGACTCGAACACAGCTTTCTGTTCCATTATAGAGCGCTTCTGTCAATGACACTCTCTTCCCAGGGATGCTGAGTCACCTCATCAGATCCCACAAGCTTGCTCGATGCACTGAATCAAAGGCTTGACAGAAGTCTATAAAAAGTTTTGCATAGATGGCTTATTATATTCAGACATCTTCTCAGCTGTCTCAGGGTAAAGATCTGGCTGACAGTGAAGTCTTAAACTACACTGAGTATCCAGCCTGTGCCTGAAAATGCATCGCTAATTTGAGACATTAAGACAGAAACAAAGCCTTTTAAAGTGGTAGCATAATACCACTACAGTTGCTACACTTGGCCTTAGTGCCCTTTTTGAACAGAGGCAGGATAACACCCTTCCTTCCAGTCTTCAGGGATAATATTAGTGCTCCAGATGGAGTGGAAGAGTCAATGTAGCCATAATACAACAATACTTATCACCTCTCTTCAGCAACTCAGGGGTGATATTAAAAATTTTTGGTGCCTTCATAGACTTCAGCTTATGGACTGCGATCCAGATCTCTTTTTGATTGAAGGAAGGTGGATCTGCCAGAACTTCCTTCCCCTCCTCAAATGGATCAGAGACTGTGGGCAATGGACAACTGAAGAGCATCTTGAAATGATCTTTGCATCAATACAATAAATCTTGCAGACTCTGGCTGATGCTGCCATCCCGATTTTTTACTGGGCAAACTGGTGCCAACTTCCACCACAGACCCCACAGTTGAATAGAGGCTGTGGAGATCATGCCTGGGCATGACCAGAACTCCTGGTCAAAAAGGGGACCATGATGGCTCCAGTCAGCACCGCTAAAAGTCCAGTTGGCAGTGCAGTGGGGCTAAGGCAGGCTCCCTGCTTGCCCTGTTTCTGCGCGGCTCCCAGAAGCGGCTGACATGTCTGGCTCCTACTCACAGGAGCAGCCACAGGGGCTCCGCCCATGGTAACCACAGCCAATGGGAGCTGCAGGGGGCAGCACCTGCAGGCGCGGGCAGCTTGCAGAGCTGCCTGGTTGTCCCTCCACCTAAGAGCCAGACATACGAGCCGCTTCTGGGAGCCGCCTGAGGTAAGCACCGCCTAGCTGGAGCCCACACCCCAAACCCCCACCTGCACCCCAATCCCCTGCCCCAGCCCTGATCCCATCCTGCACCCCAAGTTCCTCATCCCCAGCCCCACCCCAGAGCCCACACCCCCAGGTGGAGCCCGCACTCCCTCCTGCACCCCAACCACCTGCCCCAGCCTTGAGCCTCTTCCTGCATGCCGAACCCCTTGGCCCCAGGCCGGAGCCCCCTCCCTCACCCTGAACCCCTCATTTCTGGCCCCACCCTGGAGCCCACACCCCCTCCTGCACTGCCCTGCCCCGCCCCAGCCTGGTGAAAGTGAATGAGGGTGGGGGAGAGCAAGCGATGGAGGGAGGAGGGATGGAGTGAATGGGGCGTGGCTTTGGAGAAGGGGCAGGGGCAGGGCCAGAGCCAGGGGTGGAGTAAGAGTGTTGGGATTTGTGCGATTAGAAAGTTGGCAACCCTATGCCTGGCACCAGCCTGTTTTAAATTGGCTGCCTGAGACAACCACCAGGATTCCTTCTCTTTCTTACACAATGATTTGAGGACATTTTGAAGTCAAAACTATCTAGGCTTTGCTTTTGCACTCGACAAATGTGTGTGCCTTTGAACTAAGATTCTAATTGTAGCCTCACTTTTTTTTCTTAGCTCAAACTGCTGTGAGCATCTTCTCCCTGACCCATACCTGATGTCTGACGGGCCCAGCATCAAACCGGTAGGGTCAGCACTATTCCTCATCAGATGACAAAGGAAGTGGGACTTCAGTCTAATGACCTTTAGCAGTTCAGAATGGCTAGCTATCTGAGAACTTAGTTGTAATAAGAGCTTTTGGATGAATCAGGCTAATCTTTGGCTCATTAACTGTTTGACGTCAAAGTCGGAGATACACTTATGTCAGCAGAAGCTGACAGTCGGTTTCATGTTCGGCCTTTCTGCAAACTCCTACATCAATGACTGTTGATAGCCAAAAACTGTTAATGAGGACATCATCTATAACAGTCCTAGTGAAACCATCTGAGCTGTATGAGGTGTTCTTGCAGATCTTCACGTAGACGCAAAAGCAAGTCAGCCATCTCCGTATCATTGGCACCCACAAATTCCAGCAGTTGCTGTCTGTTTCTGTTCTCCCATTGATTTAAGTAGAGCTATGCCTGTTTATGCCAGTTCAGAATGTGGTGAACAAATTTTCCAATATTTTTGAAGATAAAAAAAATGAATTAGTAGCCTACTGTTTTGTGATGGACAGGTGTTTCTTATTTTGTAACATGGATATTCACACACACTTCCATTAAAATTAATTAAGTATAAATATTTAATTTTCAGGAATGTGAAATCTAGGGCAATATTAGGTGTAACTAAATATGGTGTAATTCCTCTAGAATAATTGTTCTCTTCCACCTATTAAATAACTACTGGCTGTGGTCAGGTCCATTTTATAGTTTAAAACTGCTTCCTTCACAATTGGAGCAGCATTCTGATTCAGGATGGATCCTCCATTTTAATTCCTGTGTGAATTCACTTACAGCTCCTCTACCTGACAAGAAAACAATCATGAAATTCCAAGTAGGAGAATATGGACTTTGCTTAATTTAAAACAATAGTAGTGGATTCTATCAGTTTTTCATTTAAATTACCTATAGTACTGAAGGTACGTCTACACTCATGGCAGCATGTAGAGTACAGACACTGCACAGCTAGCACAGGTATAAACAGCAGTGTAGATGGTGAGACATCAGAACCCGTGGTGTATATACCCTACGCACCCAAGCAGTACCCCACCCATGTCTACACTGCTATTTTTAGCAGTGTGGCATCCTGCTGCCTCCTGCTGCGGGAGCCTCTCTCTGCTGCAGCCAGCAGTGGAGAAATGGCCTGACAGCAGGAGGCAACAGAGAAAACTGGCAGGAAGGAACTGCCACAACCTTTCTCCATCGCATCCCCACTGCTAGAACCTTTCGCTGCTCTGTGTAGTTGCACACTGCAGTGTGGATGCAGCCTGTCTTTCTATGTAGCATGTAGCTACCCATATCCTACACACCACCACAATTGTAGACAAGGCCTGAGAGAAAAGCCATGAATAAGACAGAGTCTTTACTGCAGAGGCAGTTGCCCCCTCCCGCCAAATGCCAGGCTTTCCTTGAAACCATCTTGCGTCTCTCTCTGTGTTTCTCAGAAGCAACCTTAAAAACAGTCACTTCACAGTTCCTGTCTTTGTTCCGAGTTGCAGCCCCACTGTTTGCATATCTCCTCCTTCCTTGGCTGCCAGCTGTTCAGAGTTAATATTCCAGTTATTCGTCTTCCACTCATATGTGTTGATCCCATTCAGTTCTTGATGGCCATTCCTACCAATGCAGATGGCTACCTAACTCAAACACCTAGCTCTTATTCCCCTTGTCACAGTGTGTATCAATCAACAAAGTGAATGGATAAACTGAGTCATGCATATACCTCATACAAATATAAAAAATTTCCTCGTTCACTACAATTGCACATGCACCCAGTGAAAGCCTTCCTGATTTAGGGCTTAATATTGCAAAATGCTGGGCATAGGCACACCTGACTCCCACTGTGTAACTGACTTCAGTAGGAACTGAGGGTGCACAGCACCTTGCAGGAGGCACTCAGCACCTCATGGGACTTAGCCCTGACACCTACGGATTGAAGAATCTGCCTGCTCTTCAGATTCCCTTGTAAGCACCTAGTCGCTCTCAGTTTCTATTTGAAACCTAACATTTTAATAATTATAATTGCCTCATCTACTCCATAGCTCTATATAGTGACTGAAGCTAGTCACTTCCAGACAATAATTACTGCTGTCAGTTCTTATTCTCTCATCTGAAAGCAAACACTCATCTCTGTCTCTGTGAACACATTTGATTGTTCTTTATCTCTTTTGACATGTCATTTCTTTTAGCCCTTATATCACTTGGTAGATTTATAATATAGCCTCTGTTATTTTTTCACCTCTAAGAAGATCTTTTGTTTGCTCTAATATGTGTTGTATTTCCAACGCATACAAAAGCATTTCAGTTCAGCTTGACATCTGTGGTCCATTCAGCTATTATTTATTTCTGACATAGTATTATAAATGAATGACCCACCAAGTGACCAATCCAAGCCTCCAAGCCTCTTAAGTAAAATGTGATTTATTGTATTTTTTCTTGCATATACTGGCTCACTGCTTACAGAGCAATAGAATTATTTTGCATACAGTTGTACATGGGAAGATTCTCATATTCAAGGATTTTATTTCCACTTTTTTGTGAATTATTTTTGTACTATGCTTTCAAAATGAACCATTGTGCATGAAAGGCATGTGCACATTTCAAATATACATAATAAACCATTAAGGCTAACATTTTCAAACCTGAATACCCCAAATTAGGCACCTAAATAAGAAGCCTCATTTTTATAAGCGGTAAGAACTTTCACTGAAGACCCCAGTCATGCAGCTTGTGCACCAAGGGTCATATTTTGCCACATTTACTCATGTTGAGCAGCAATGTAAGCATTTTCATTCATTACAATGGGCCAGATTCTGACTCCCTCAATCACACTGAGTAGTACCTTGGGGACTGATCTGAAAACCACTGAAGTCAATGCCAATCGTTCCATTCAGTCCCATGGGCTTTGGATCAGATCCTTTATCTGGGAACAGTCACAACAGAATTAATGTAAAACCTGCCTTATGTGGGTATGTTTCAAGACCAGCAGGAATTAAAATAGACTTTGGCTCAGCTGAAGGTCATCTTCCTTCCATTTGATGTACACCTTCCATAGAAACTGGATTTTCACGCACTTTCATATAGCTGCATTTTTCAATTACTTAAATTGACAGGGGTCTCCAAAGCAATGCTAGGCCTTGAAGCAACTCAGCATTATTTTGAGTTTTTCCCTGAAGAGGAAAGGAGTGACCTTCAAAACAACAATGAAGAATCCAGTTTTGAGGAAAGCTTACTAATAATAGTTTGCAGCAGGTGACCCCTTTTCCCATGATGGATTTGATAAATTTTATTGGCCTTTTTGCTTATGCTTCATGTAACCCTTTTCAAAGTAACAGATTTATTATTATTTTTCTGCACTTTTTAATATATTAAACAATTGGCATCTAAGTGACTATACAGAGAATCTTGGTTCTTGCTACCGCAGCAAATGTGAGGATGAAACTCACCAATGGAATCTGCTTGTTTCTGTTTATTGTGCAGACGTTAAGAATCATTGCCAGAGCAAGAGGAAAATGTAACACGAGATAAATAGACAAGTCCTACTAGTAACTTCTTTTTTTGTATTGATTAACTGATCTTATTGGGTGCAGTACTCCAAAATCTGCAGCCGTCTCTGCATTTATGGAGATCAAAACTAACTATTTTGCAGGATTTATTTTTTTTTACTGCACAGTGTAGGACTTAAATAATCAGTTCTATTTATAAATCGCAGAAAAATCCATTCTATTTCAGTATGAGATTCTGCAGTGTAAAATGGAAATCATCAAAACATTACAAGCTTTTACAAAATACATCTGTATCTTCAGAAACTGATTTATTTTAAGGGGAAAAAATAGCTGGTGGCCTAATGATAGCGCCCTGAACTGTCATGTGGATGACTGAAGCAGAGTGCAGTTTCCCTTTCTGTAAATGAGAAAACAGACATTCTGTTTAAGAAAGTCTTTCCCACTTCCTTGGGTACCATATTATGGGGAAGCAGGAGCCACACCATAGTTAAGGCTGGAGCAAGCTTCACATTACAAGCCTCATTTTTAACCTCCTCCCATCTTCACCAACAAGAGGAACATGCAACACATCCTGAATAGCATATGCCTTAGAATTTGTCTGTGTGTTATTTTGATTAACAGCCGGAATGAGAGGCTTGTCTCCTAGATTCTCTGGGTGCTCTGCAGGACATGGACAGTGCTGCAGATGGTGGAAGTAAATGATCACTTCAATGTTAAACATTTCAACTTCAGCAGAAATTAAAAATTCATCAATAATATTCAAAAATGCCAGAAGGTCCCTGTCAATACCTCAGAAAGGTACCACACAGGCAGCAACAGCGCAAGCTTCTCCATTCTGTCCAATCAATGTACTTCATCCCTAACTTAGAGAGAAAACCTGAAGGTGAAAGAGAAGAGATCATTCAGTATCTGCAACTCAGTTAAATTTTGGCATCTATTGCATTTGCCAACAATACTGACAATTAATTCCAATTAGATGTGATGTGTACATTTGTCTACTGAGACCACAACGTACTTCACAAAGGCCACTGAACAGCCATCATAGGATCATTACTCTGCAGCCTGAACTGGATTATAAACAGTGATTTCTGGGTGAAAGAATCTGCATTCATAGATATTAAGGTCAGAAGGGACCATTATGATCATCTAGTCTGACCTCCTGCACAATGCAGGCTACCGAATCTCACCCACCCACTGCTGCAATAAACCTCTCACCTATGTCTGAGTTATTGAAGTCCTCAAATCATGGTTTAAAGACTTCAAGGTGCAGAGAATCCTCCAGCAAGCAACCATGCCCCATGCTGCAGAGGAAGGCAAAAAAACCCCAGAGCCTCTTCCAATCTGCCCTGGAGGAAAATTCCTTCCCAACCCCAAATATGGTGATCTGCTGAACCCTGAGCATATGGGCAAGATTCCCCAGCCAGATACCCAGGAAACAATTCGCTGTAGTAACTCAGATCCCACCCCTTCTAACATTCCATCACAGGTCATTGGGACTATTTACCATGAATATTTAAAGATCAATTAATTGCCAAAATCATGTTATCCCATCATACCTTCTCCTCCATAAACTTATCGAGTTTAATCCTAAAGCCAGATAGGTCTTTTGCCCCCACTGCTTCCCTTGGAAGGCTGTTCCAGAACTTCACTCCTCTGATGGTTAGAAACCTTCATCTAATTTCAAGTCTAAACTTCCCAATGGCCAGTTTATATCCATTTGTTCTTGTGTCCACATTGGTACGGAGCTTAAATAATTCCTCTCCCTCTCTGGTATTTATCCCGCTGACATTTATAGAGAGCAATCATATCTCCCCTCCGCCTTCTTTTGGTTAGGCTAAACAAGCCAAGCTCTTTGAGTCTCCTTTCATAAGACAGGTTTTCCATTCCTCGGATCATCCTAGTAGCCCTTCTCTGTACCTGTTCCAGTTTGAATTCATCCTTCTTAAACATGAGAGACCAGAACTGCACGCAGTATTCCAGATGAGGTCTCACCAGTGCCTTGTATAACGGTACTAACACCTCCTTATCTCTAATGGAAATACCTCACCTGATGCATCCCAAGACCGCATTAGCTTTTTTCACAGCCATATCACATTGGCGGCTCATAGTCATCCTGTGGTCAACCAATACTCCAAGGTCCTTCTCCTCCGTTACTTCTAATTGATGAGTCCCCAGTTTAACACTAAAATATTTGTTATTAATCCCTAAATGCATGACCTTACACTTCTCACTATTAAATTTCATCCTATTACTATTACTCCAGTTTACAAGGTCATCCAGATCCTCCTGTATGATATCCCGCTCCTTCTCTAAATTGGCAATACCTCCCAGCTTTGTATCATCCGCAAACTTTATTAGTACTCCCACTTTTTGTGCTGAGGTCAGTAATAAAAAGATTAAATAAGATTGGTCCCAAAACCAGTCCCTAAGGAACTTCACTGGTAACCTCCCTCAAGCCTGACAGTTCACCTTTCAGTATGACCCGCTGTAGTCTGCCCTTTAACCAATTCCTTATCCACCTTTCAATTTTCATATTGATCCCCATCTTTTCCAATTTAACTAATAATTCCCCATGTGGCATTGTATCAAATGCCTTACTGAAATCTAGGTAAATTAGAGCCACTGTGTTTCCTTTGTGTAAAAAATCTGTTACTTTCTTAAAGAAGGAGATCAGGTTGGTTTGGCACGATCTACCTTTTGTAAAACCATGTTGTATTTTGTCCCATTTACCATTGACCTCAATGTCCTTAACTACTTTCTCCTTCAAAAATTTTTCCAAGACCTTGCATACTACAGATGTCAAACTAACAGGCCTATAATTACCCGGATCACTTTTTTTCCCTTTCTTAGAAATAGGAACTATGTTAGCAATTCTCCAGTCATATGGTACAACCCCTGAATTCACAGATTCATTAAAAATTCTTGCTAATGGGCTTGCAATTTCCTGTGCCAATTCCTTTAATATTCTTGGATGAAGATTATCTGGGCCCCCCGATTTAGTCCCATTAAGCTGTTTGAGTTTCGCTTCTACCTCAAATATGGTAATATCTACTTCCATATCCTCATTCCCATTTGTCATGCTACCATTATCTCCAAGATCCTCATTAAAGACTGAGGCAAAGTATTTGTTTAGATACTGGGCCATGCCTAGATTATCCTTAACCTCCACTCCATCCTCAGTGTTTAGCGGTCCCACTTCTTCTTTGTTTTCTTCTTATTCATATGGCTATAGAACCTTTTACTATTGGTTTTAATTCCCTTTGCAAGGTCCAACTCTACTTGACTTTTAGCCTGTCTCACTTTATCCCTACATGTTCTGACCTCAATAAGGTAGCTTTCCTTGCTGATCCCTCCCATCTTCCACTTCCTGTATGCTTTCTGCTTTTTCTTAATCACCTCTCTGAGATGCTTGCTCATCCAGCTTGGTCTACAACTCCTGCCTATGAATTTTTTCCCCTTACTTGGGATGCAGGCTTCTGATAGCATCTGCAGCTTTGACTTGAAGTAATCCCAGGCCTCCTCCACCTTTAGATTCATACATTCTTCAGTCCAATCCACTTCCCGAACTAATTTCCTTCATTTTTGAAAGTCAGCTCTTTTGAAATCAAAAACCCTAGTTGTAGATTTATTTTTGTTTATCCTTCCGTTCAGTTTGAACTGAATTAGCTCATGATCACTTGAACCAAGGTTGTCCCCTACAACCATTTCTTCTATGAGGTCCTCACTACTCACCAAAACCAAACCTAAAGTGGCATCCCCTCGTCGGTTCAGCAACTACTTGATGAAGGAATCCATCAGCTATCACATCCAGGAAAATCTGAGCCCTATTATTATTACTAGGGCTCATCCTCCAGTCTATATCTGGGAAGTTAAAGTCTCCCATGATCACGCAGTTTCCACTAGTATTTACAGCATTGAAAACTTTAAAGAGGGCTCTGTCCATATCCAAGTTAGATCCCGGCGGTCTATAGCACACTCCAAGCACTAGCACAGGGGGGGCTCTAGTATTTTCTTCCCCAATGTGATTTTTGCCCAGATGGACTCTGTCTTATCCTTTCCATCACTTCTTACATTCTACCTCATCATTGATATATAATGCTACTCCACAACTTTTACCTTTATTTCTGTCTTTCCTAAACAGAACATACCCTTCAATACTTGTAGTCCAGTCATGACTACTATTCCACCATGTTTCCGTTATCCCTATAATATCTGGTTTCACTTCCTCCACCAGTAGCTCTAGTTCCTCCATTTTGTTACCTAGGCTCCTCGCATTGGTGTACAAACATCTTAATTTTTGCTCTTTGGCCTTGCTCACATTCTTTACCCGATTAGGCACGGATTCTACACCCAGTATGACCTATTAGACTGGTACCCACACTGCCCTTCCTCCTTATGTCCATTCTCCTACCCACTGCTGTATCCTTTCTTACTTGGTTTTCTTCCCTCTCAACGTTAAAATCCGGCGTGGAGATTACCTGGACGTCTCCCAACCATCACCCCCAAATTCCTAGTTTAAAGCTTTCTTAATCAGTTGTGCCAGCCTCCATCCTAGAAGTCTATTTCCTTCCCTACTCAGATGAAGTCCATTCCGAGAGAACTGTCCTCTGTCCATGAATGCCTCCCAGTGGCCATACATCCCAAAGCCCTCCTTATAGCACCACTGCCTGAGCCATAGTCATAATCTTGTCACACCTTTGTTGCCCTTCTCTAGGAACTGGCAGAATCCCACTGAAGATGATCTGAGCCTCGATTTCCTTAAGCATCTTCCCCAGCCTGGCATAGTCTCCCTTGATACGTTCCTTTATTAATCCCGTGAGCCACTCAGATTTCTGAAAAATTGGTTGTGATTAAACATTGAATTAGTCTATTTATATGATAAGCATATTTGTGGAATGACCATAAGATATGATCTGGACTAGTCTTGTAATGAAATAGGGAACTAAGTTCCCCATAAACTCAGTGCTCCTTCTGGGGCACCACTGTCTCTCCTGTTATTGTAGTTCCTGATAACTGACCTTTAAGTACCCCCATGTCTCCTTGCTCCATTAGTTAGTCCCAGTACAATTGACCTGCTCTTTATGAAGACAACCTTGATGTTGAGATCTTTTGATACAAGTGCACATGGACCTGTAAATCTTGCCATAGGGTTTAGATTAGATTAGTGGTTTTCAAGCTGTGGGTTGGGACCCCAAAGTGGGTTGCAACCCCCTTTGAATGGGGTCACCAGGGCTGGCTTAGACTTGCTGGGTCTTGAGGCTGAAGCTCAAGCCCCTCTGCCCAGACCCAAAGCCAAAGCCCGAGGGCTTCAGTCCTGTGCGGCAGGGCTCAGGTTGCAGGCCCCCTGACTAGGGGCTGAAGCCCTTGAGCTTCAGCTTTGGCCCCCCTGCCCAGAGTGGTGCGGCTTGGGCTTTGCCTTGACCCCTACCCCAGGCAGCGGGGCTCAGGCAAGCTCAGGCTTCAATCCCCCCTCCTGGGGTCGTGAAGTAATTTTTATTGTCAGAAGGGGGATGCAGTGCAATGAAGTACGTGAACCCCTGAATTAGATGCATAAAGTTCATTAAACTTTCCAGCATCCTTCAGTGCTACAGTAATAATGCTGAAATAGGCTAACGCCATCCCTTTCATATAAATAATGTGCTGCTATTGTCTTAAACACACTCACAAAAAAGTTCTTTTTTACCTGTGATTAACATTGAGTTCTTACAGTATGAGTCTTCCTCAACTCACCCTTACTGTTGGTAAGCATAGTAATTTGTTTCCCTTTTAAATATAGCTACTGCCTTATGATCCAGGACACAACACCACTTGGTAAGAAAATTGTATTAAGGGCACTGGCTGGACATGTTTATATTTTGTTTTTGACAAATATCCAGAGTATATTGAAAACATTCAATTTGTGTAATTTGAAAAAGGTGAGGGGAGGGATTAAAGCCCTTGTGGAAATGTATCGAGATATATGACCCTGGGACTCCTGTGGAAAATACACAGCACTTGATACAACACAGTACATCGCAAAGGCAAAGAAGTTGCTCATCAAAAATATTTGCAAAAACCCCATGGAAATATGCAGCCTCTGGCAGGGATGATTCATTGCAATAGGCGGTGAACTCCAGAGACAAGGAAATCACCCAACGCTCCTTTCAGTTTGGTGGCAAAATTTTAATATCACATCACTGTTGTTCCTTAAGAGATCCCTGCAGTACATCACTGCATCATATTCTTATTAACCCTAAAGCAGCCTAGAATCTCAGGGGCAGGCACAAAGGGGGGGGGCAAGTAGGGGTACAGGCCTCCAAATAACTGGCAGGGGCACAGAACTCCTCCAGCCCCAGGGCTGCAGAAGAGGGAGAGTGTGAGCTCCTCCCAGCCCCAGGGGGAGCTCACAACTCCTCCTGTCCCAGGGCTGTAATGAGGGTGGGGGGCAGAGAGCAAGCGCCTCCTGGCCCCATGACAATGGACAGAGCTGATAGCTTCTCCGGCCCCGAGGCCATGGCGCGGGGGGAGCGCGAGTGCCTCTTGGGGCCATGGGAGGGGGGGGGGAGGGGAGGAGAAACAGAGGAGAGTGAGCTCCTCCTAGCCATGGGGCCATGGTGGGGGAGAGAGAGAGTGGACCAGCAGGGGCACAGAACATGACCCTCCAAAAAGGGATCAAAATTTAAATTTCTACACATGCCTCTGGCTTAGATTCATCAGAACCAAAGGGCCCACCACCACCTTTGCATGATTCCTGCTGAATGTATGTAGGAGTTTATATATCAATGTAAAATAAAAAGATAAAATAAACAAATATAATGAATAATGTGCTTTATATGTTCAATGTGATGTACAAACATTAAAGAACTATGGCAAAAATTCTAAATTTGGGTGTTTAAAGTTAGGCATCTTTGCATATTTAGGTTTCAGAGTAACAGCCGTGTTAGTCTGTATTCGTAAAAAGAAAAAAGAAAAGGAGTACTTGTGGCACCTTAGAGACTAACCAGTTTATTTGAGCATGAGCTTTCGTGAGCTACAGCTCACTTCATCGGATGCATAGCATATCGTGGAAACTGCAGAAGACATTATATACACACAGAGACCATGAAACAAAACTTCCTCCCACCCCACTGTCCTGCTGCTAACAGCTTATCTAAAGTGATCATCAAGGAAGGCCATTTCCAGCACTAATCCAGGTTTTCTCACCACCACCCTCCCCCACACACACACACCCCTCCAAAAACCACACACACAAACTCACTCTCCTGCTGGCAATAGCTCATCTTACAATGTGCACAGCAATAATCCAAGTTTAACCAGAACGTCTTGGGGGGGGGGGGGGGGTTTGTAGGAAAAAAACAAGGGGAGATAGGCTACCTTGCATAATGACTTAGCCACTCCCAGTCTCTATTCAAGCCCAAATTAATAGTATCCAATTTGCAAATGAATTCCAATTCAGCAGTTTCTCGCTGGAGTCTGGATTTGAAGTTTTTTTGCTTTAAGATAGCGACCCTCATGTCTGTGATTGCGTGACCAGAGAGATTGTGATTGCGTGACCAGAGATCTCGGGGTCTCTCCTTCTGCACCTCCACCCCCTTGAACATGATACAGTTCTGTGGTGACCTAGAATCCTATTTTCGACGTCTCCGACTCAAGGAATATTTCCAAGATACCTCTGAACAACATAATGATCCACAGAGGCCTGCCTACCAACATTACAAAAAGAAGGATTCTAGGTGGACTCCTCCTGAAGGTCGAAACAGCAGACTGGACTTCTACATAGAGTGCTTCCGCCGACGTGCACGGGCTGAAATTGTGGAAAAGCAGCATCACTTGCCCCATAACCTCAGCCGTGCAGAACACAATGCCATCCACAGCCTCAGAAACAACTCTGACATCATAATCAAAAAGGCTGACAAAGGAGGTGCTGTTGTCATCATGAATAGGTCGGAATATGAACAAGAGGCTGCTCGGCAGCTCTCCAACACCACTTTCTACAAGCCATTACCCTCTGATCCCACTGAGAGTTACCAAAAGCATCTACAGCATTTGCTCAAGAAACTTCCTGAAAAAGCGAAAGATCAAATCCGCACAGACACACCCCTGGAACCCCGACCTGGGATATTCTATCTACTACCCAAGATCCATAAACCTGGAAATCCTGGACGCCCCATCATCTCAGGCATTGGCACCCTGACAGCAGGATTGTCCGGGTATGTAGACTCACTCCTCAGGCCCTACGCTACCAGCACTCCCAGCTACCTTTGAGACACCACTGACTTCCTGAGGAAACTACAATCCATTGGTGATCTTCCTGATAACACCATCCTGGCCACTATGGATGTAGAAGCCCTCTACACCAACATTCCACACAAAGATGGACTACAAGCCATCAAGAACACTATCCCCGATAATGTCACGGCTAACCTGGTGGCTGAACTTTGTGACTTTGTCCTTACCCATAACTATTTTACATTTGGGGACAATGTATACCTTCAGATCAGCGGCACTGCTATGGGTACCCGCATGGCCCCACAGTATGCCAACATTTTTATGGCTGATTTAGAACAACGCTTCCTCAGCTCTCGTCCCCTAACGCCCCTACTTTACTTGCGCTATATTGATGACATCTTCATCATCTGGACCCATGGAAAAGAAGCCCTTGAGGAATTCCACCATGATTTCAACAATTTCCATCCCACCATCAACCTCAGCCTGGTCCAGTCCACACATGAGATCCACTTCCTGGACACTACAGTGCTAATAAACGATGGTCACATCACCACCACCCTATACCGGAAACCTACTGACCGCTATTCCTACCTACATGCCTCCAGCTTTCACCCTGACCACACCACACGATCCATCGTCTACAGCCAAGCTCTGCGATACAACCGCATTTGCTCCAACCCCTCAGACAGAGACAAACACCTACAAGATCTCTATCAAGCATTCTTACAACTACAATACCCACCTGCGGAAGTGAAGAAACAGATTGATAGAGCCAGAAGAGTTCCCAGAAGTCACCTACTACAGGACAGGCCTAACAAAGAAAATAACAGAACGCCACTACCCGTCACCTTCAGCCCCCAACTAAAACCCCTCCAACGCATTATTAAGCATCTACAACCTATCCTGAAGGATGACCCAACACTCTCACAAATCTTGGGAGACAGGCCAGTCCTTGCCTACAGACAGCCCCCCAACCTGAAGCGAATACTCACCAACAACCACATACCACACAACAGAACCACTAACCCAGGAACCTATCCTTGCAACAAAGCCCGTTGCCAACTGTGCCCACATATCTATTCAGGGAACACCATCACAGGGCCTAACAACATCAGCCACACTATCAGAGGCTCGTTCACCTGCACATCCACCAATGTGATATATGCCATCATGTGCCAGCAATGCCCCTCTGCCATGTACATTGGTCAAACTGGACAGTCTCTACGTAAAAGAATAAATGGACACAAATCAGATGTTAAGAATTATAACATTCATAAACCAGTCGGAGAACACTTCAATCTCTCTGGTCACACAATCACAGACATGAGGGTCGCTATCTTAAAGCAAAAAAACTTCAAATCCAGACTCCAGCGAGAAACTGCTGAATTGGAATTCATTTGCAAATTGGATACTATTAATTTGGGCTTGAATAGAGACTGGGAGTGGCTAAGTCATTATGCAAGGTAGCCTATCTCCCCTTGTTTTTTTCCTACAAACCCCCCCCCCCCCCAAGACGTTCTGGTTAAACTTGGATTATTGCTGTGCACATTGTAAGATGAGCTATTGCCAGCAGGAGAGTGAGTTTGTGTGTGTGGTTTTTGGAGGGGTGTGTGTGTGTGGGGGAGGGTGGTGGTGAGAAAACCTGGATTAGTGCTGGAAATGACCCACCTTGATTATCATGCGCACTATAAAGAGAGGTTTCAAAGAGGGATGGGCTATTACCAGCAGGAGAGTGAGTTTGTATGTGTGTCTGGGGGGGGGGGGGGGGGGGAAGGGTGAGAAAACCTGGATTTGTGCTGGAAATGGCCTTCCTTGATGATCACTTTAGATAAGCTGTTAGCAGCAGGACAGTGGGGTGGGAGGAAGTTTTGTTTCATGGTCTCTGTGTGTATATAATGTCTTCTGCAGTTTCCACGATATGCTATGCATCCGATGAAGTGAGCTGTAGCTCACGAAAGCTCATGCTCAAATAAACTGGTTAGTCTCTAAGGTGCCACAAGTACTCCTTTTCTTTTTTCTTTTTGCATATTTAGTCACTGTCATGGAGTCACCAGGGCGATGCTCTGGAACTACTCCATATGGAGCCACCCAGGACTCTGGGGGAGCCTCCTCTCTCTGAGCATACTAGCTCCAGGACAAGAAGCTTACACAGCTTTGACCTTCCTGGGTCTGACCTTGGCGCATTCAACATCCCCTTCCACACCATGCACTTCCTGCAGTGAGTCCACCTGGGCGGGCCTCCTGGGGAAGCCAGAGGGTCTTGCACCCTGTGATAAATGAAAGGGGGGAAGAGCAGCTCCCTTTTATGGACACCCACCCAGCCAGTTAGCTATAAAGTCCCTTTTAGTAGTTGTTCTCTACTTGTTTTATCATGTAAAGGGTTAAAAAGTCTCCCTGCATAGGTAAAGGGAAGGGAGTGGGCACCTGACTAGAAGAGTCAATGGGAAGGCTAGAACTTTTTAAAATGGGAGAAAAACAGACAGACAAAGTGGAAATTTTTCTCCCAGAGAGGAGAGACATGGCTGGAACTCTGCTGCAAAAAGCTTTGGGCCAGGTATGAAAAAGTCATCGTACCTAGAAACTACTAATTTAAACCCCCAGATATGTAAGTAGATCAGGAAATATCTAGAAAGATGTGATTGGGTTTATTTCTTTATGGTTTGTGGATTCCTCTGTGCTAACCCCAGGTGCTTTTGTTTTGCTTGTAACCTGTAAGCTGAACCTCAAGAAACCTATTCTTGATTCTTAATTTTTGTATTTGTTTTTTTAAAAATCTAGCAACAGCCTAAGTTTCCAGATGTATTTTCTTTTTGTTTTTAATAAAATTTACCTTTAAGAACAGGATTGAAATTGTGTCCAAAGAGGTTTGTGCATGTTGTTTAATTCGCTGGTGGCAACAACTGATTTCCTTTGTTTTCTTTTTCAGCTCTTCCCTGGAGGGTGGGTGAAAGGGCTTGAGGGCATCCCATAGGAAGGCATTCCCAAGTGTGCCTTCCTGGGTTCTCAAAGGGATTTTTGCACTTGGGCGGTGGCAGCATCTACCCATCCAAGGTCAGAGAAAAGCTGTAACCTTGGGACTTTAATAAAAGCCTAGAGTGGCCAGTATTAATTTTTAGAATAATTGTGGGCCCCCACCTTCTGCACTCGAAGTGCCAGAGTGGGGAATCAGCCTTGACACACCCCAACTCCGCAGTCAGATGTGACTCTCAGCCAGTGTAAAACGGAACCTGTTAGCACAGAAATCATTGACTTTCAGCCAAGTCCATCTTGGGAGGAGGGGAGCCCAGAGCCAGGGCTCTGGCCCTCCCTCTGCGCTCCAAGCCAGCCAAGACTGATTCTTTTCCAGCTGCCTGGCCCCTGCCCTGCCCATTGCTCCTCCTCTGGCCTTGTCTCGCTTCCTGGGCCAAGAGACACCTGGTCAGATCTCCCTCCTGGGTCTCAGGCTACGAAGGGGAAGCCATTGCATCTGTGCAGGCAGCTGGAGCAGCCGCTGCAAAAGTTACACACCCTTATTCCCACCACCTAGACATTGGTGCAATACACAGGGAAAGTGAGGCATACACAGCATTCATGCAAAACAGTAAGACTCACATAGGCTCACATACAACATAACAAGGGAAAATCCCTACTACGTCACAGGCATCTAAATCAATGGCCTGATTTTAAAAGATGTTAAGCACCTTGGAACACTCACTGCAGTCAGTGGGAACTTCATGTGCTTAGCACCTGCAAAAAGTAGGTCACTTAATTAACTGGCCATATATGGATAGTGGTGCCTAACTTCAGGCACCCAGGTTTGAAAAATATTAGTCTTAATTCTTATACAACCTCTGTAAAGTGGATATTACCACAGTTTGTCAGATGATCAAACTGAAGCAAAAGTAACATGCACTAAACGAAGGAGTCAGTGACAGAAATGGAATTATAATTCTATGTGGATAAAATGCAAAGAAAGATTAATGAAGATATGTTGAAGACCTAGCAGCTGAAGCTGCAGCAGTGATAGGAAACCACAGTGCCATTTCCCAAGTGACTAAAATCAGTGTGGAAATTTCAAAATAGGACACAGGCCAATAAAAAGCAAAGATGGAAAAATACTTACAACTGAGGTAGAACAGAAAAACGGAGGGGCAGAGCATATCAGAAATGTCCTCAATAGACCCAGGCCCATCTCAGCACCAGACTTTGATGAAACGTGTGAGCCAGACCAGCTTGACATTAACATCGGTCCAATAGAGATGTCAGAAGTACATGCTGCAATCAAAAAGCTGAAAAGTAACAAAGTGCAGGGAGATGATCAAGTTACAGTAGTTGATATCTCCAGCATAACAAAATTGACAGAGCTTTTCAGTGCATTCATTTCATTAATTCTCTTGCATGTGAAGTGTACAGTGCACACTTTGGGTCACCCATTTCCAGAGAGCCCAGTCTCCTGCCAACGTTGTGGCCTGTTCTATAAAAAGGCCAATGTAGACCAGGTTGGAAGCCACAACATCCCTCCAGTATGTGTGAGGCCATCCGCAAGGTCTTCATCCGGCTTTTGTTCGATCTAATGCATAAAACTTGTGGGCTGGTATGGACTCCAACATACAGAGCAGATGTATGCCATCCGAGCCTGTGCTGAATCACTTGAGAAGAGGGTAGAGGCTGGCTGGTCTGGTACCTGACATCCTCGTTTGTAACATGATGGAACTACCATATGCCTGCAATATGCTGTTGAAACTCTACAACAGGGGCTCCACAAGAAGGATATCTGCTGTCACCCCCCAACTGTTCAATTAAGTTTGGGGAAAAGAGACCCCTCCTGACCAGTGGAAACATGGAATCATTGTCAGAATATGCAAAAAGTGTGATCTTACAACTGGAGAGAAAAGTTACATTACTCTCTGTTGTAGGGAAAGCCATCTGCAGTGTGATACAACACAGGACAAAAGTGGCAGAGGATACAAAGCTTAGAGAACAGGCTGGATTCAGGGCCAAGAGATCCTATGTAGATCAGATATTCACATTAAGGACTGTCACAGAAGCATGTACAGAATGGCAAGTTCCCCTCTTCATTAATTTTTCAAAAGGTATTTGACAGCCTGCACAGACATACATTGTGGAATATTCTTGAGTCCTACAGAATCCCATTCAAGTTGTCAGTATCGTCAAGGCCATGTACAGAGATGCAAATTGCTCGCTAAGGTTTATCAACCAAAGAGTGGTTCAATGTGGAGTCTGGCATAAAACACATCTGCATTTTATCTTCACTGTTGTTTGATAATGCCACAGACTGGATAAAGAAGAAGTGTATTAGCAACACACACACTGATATAGCATGAGTAGAAGGCAAATGCCTAGAAGACCTAGACTTTGCTATTGATATTGCGCTAGTGAGAAATATCCCTGAAAAGTTACAAAGACAGAACTTGGCAAAAATAGTATGCAGAGCAGGGGTCATAATTAGTTTTACTAAAACAAACATCCTTGAAACTCAGACATGGAGAGTAGAACAATTCATCTATCTGGGCAGCATCCTATTAGTCAATGGAGATCTCAAGAAGGAAGCGACATCTAGGACAGGAAAGATATCCATAGCATTTTCTAAACTCAGAAAATATGGAAATCAAAATATATACAGGACCAGAACAAAACTGAGAATTTTCAATCAAATGTAATCTCAGTGCTAACATACAGCTGCGAGAGCTGGAGAGCTACTAAAATGTTAGACAGAAATAAGTGCTTACAAAAGATTGTGCTCATTGGTTGGAAAGACTTCATCACCAATGAAGAAATCCAAGAAAATCACCAACAAGTAGACTGTTTCCAACAGAATGAGATGGAAGCTCTCTGCATATTTGCAGCATGTACTCCAGATGCCAACACAGACTCTCACATGAAGTCATCAAGTGGAGATCACCTGGTAAGAAGAAACAAAGGTGCCAAGAGAAACCTTAAAAAGAATCTTTAGCAGGAAGGGCAGAATAGTTGATCTCAAGTCCACAGAGCAAATGGAAGCAGCAGCAAATAACGGAGAGGAATGGAAGAGACTGGTGTCCATCCTGTGCACTGACATTGCTGTGGGAAGGATATTAAAAAAACAAAACTAAAACTTAGTCTGTTTGGTTCAAACATATAAAATCAATATTGTTTGGGTGTAGCTTAGTCAAATTTTCCCATTACACTCCATTTCATTTTTATAAAATTTACTTATGATTTCTTCTTTTCATCTTGCTTCCTTTACATTTTATTTCCTTACATGTTATTGCTTGGTGTATATTTTCCTTCCTCTTTTTCTGTTTTCTCTCATTCTAGATCTTACACAATGTTCAGTACTTAAATTTCTTTATTTTTTCCTCTAAATAATTCTTTTAACTCTCAATGTTCAAGAAATTTCTATTTTTGGATGTTGCCTCTCTCTAGCGTCTTATTTTCCCAGCTTCATCCATATTTCTTCAACCCTTTGCCAAAAAAAAACAAAAAACAAAAAACAAAAAAAACCACAACCCTCTTCCCTGCCTCTGTTCATGGGCACAGACATATTTCTATATTGATGGGAAACAGACATTCTGCTTCTCAGGACCAGAGCATGCTGCACAATTCTGGCTGGTGGGGTTGATTAAACAGAACTAACAGCACTGGAAAGAAAACATGAATCCTGCAAAGCATAGCAAAATGCATGAGAAGCAAAACGAAACTGATCTGAGTCTGGGATCTGATATTGAGAGAGATTTCCACACGTGTGGAATTGTACCAGTAAACAAGAAATTGGGTCAACAAGCAAACATTTCCTTCTATAAGAAAGCTAAACTAATTTTCCTTGAGTAACAGAAAATAAAATAATGAAACAGGACATAATTAAACTGACTCAAGAACAACGATCTCACCTTACAACAGAGTATTGAGCTGGATACAGTCATCTCCATACCAAAGGAAATATGACTATTTTCTAGTAGCATCTCCCTTCCTTGTTCACATTACAAAATTTGCTTGTTGTCAACAGGTGTCAGCAGTGGGTGCAGCTGAACCAGTTTTTAACATGGGAGCCTGCAGAAGGCTATCCTGGGTCCAATATTATTCTGTATTTCCATTGATCACTTGGATGTTGGAGTAGAGAGAACACTTAAAAGGACTGCAAATGACACCAAGCTCAGAGTGGTTGCAGGCACTTTGGAGGGCAGGGTTAGAATTCAAAATGATCTTGATGAATTGGTCTGAAATCAATAAGATGAATTTAAATAAAGACAAGTGCAAAGTACTATATTTAGGAAGAAAAAAAACCTAACAAATATAAAATGAGAATAACTAGCTAGGCAGTGCTACTGCAGAAAGGATCTGTGGGTTATAGTGGATCACAAATTGAATTTGAGGGCTCATCTGTACTACAAAATTAGGTCAACTTAATTTAGGTAGACCTACAGCCACCACAGTAATTCAATCAGCTGTTGGTGTCCACACCAGGAGTGCTAGCACGAACTGAAGTCAGGCATTGTGGGCATTGACAGCCGAATGTGAAGCACTGACAGTCGTGTGGGGCTCATAAATGGAGCCCCCACCCACCATGGGGTAACAGCCCAAGCTGCAAGCCTGATGCCCCCTCAATTTCACAGCACAGAGCCTACCAGGAGTGAAATTGACATTCTTGTCAGGTTCATGGCTCCCTCTGGCTCAGAGCAGCAGTATGGGGCTCCTAGTTGGAGCTGTGAAACTGACAAGAATGTCAATTTCACAATTTGGAGGCTCCTTGCTGTGAAATTGAGCCCAGTGCTGGGCTCACAGCTTGGGCTGTCACCCTGGGGTGGTGGCTCCAGCTGTAAACGGGGCACCCGGGTGACAGCTGGGGTGGGGGTGGCCAGCTGTGAGCCCAGTGCTGGGCTTTGGAGCCTACCAGAAGTGAAACTAACATTCTTGTGGGTTTCATGGCTCCAGCTGTGGGCTCCAGCTGTGAGCCCCAGCTGCTGCTCTGAGCAGGAGGCAGCCCTGAAACTGACAAGAATGACAGCCAATGTAAGTGTCTACAGGGACACTGCATCGCCCTAACTACACTGACATAAGCACTACAGCTCTTGTGGAGGTGGAGTTATTAGATCAGTGTAGCAGGCCACTTACTCCCACAAAAGCAGCATTCTAGTGTAGACACTGGCATAATTAGGTTCACATAAGCTGCCTTACATCAACCTAATTCTGTAGTGTAGGCCAAGCCTGAGTCAACACTGACACTGTTGTGAAAAAGGCAAATATTCTGGGGTGTATTAACTGGAATGTCACATTAGAGAGACAAGGTGGGAAAGGTAATCTTCTATTGGACCAACTTCTGTTGGTGAGAGAGATGCTTTAGAACCACACACAGCTCTTCTTCAGGTCTGGGAAGAGTACTCCCAGCATCACAGCAAAATGCAAAATGTGGAACAGATGGTTTAGCATAAGTAGCTAGCATATATTGTAAAGGACAATTCAAGGTAACCCCCTAACTCTCTCTTTTTGTTCTATGACTGCAGAGTGTTAACGGGCCACTCTATCTTAAATGGTCCCTTATAATATGTGCTAACTATTTATGCTAAACAATCTGTTCCACCTTGCCCTTCCCAGACCTGAAGAGAAGAGCTCTGTATGGCTCAAAAGCTTGTCTCTCTCACCAACAGAAGTTGGTCCAATAAAAGATATTACCTCACCCACATTGTCTCTCTAATACAGGGATCAGCAACCTTTGGCACACAGCCCACCACGATAATCCGCTGGTGGGCCACGAGACGTTATGTTTACGTTGACCATCCACAGGCACAGCCTCTGCAGCTCCCAGTGGCCGCGCTTTGCTGTTCCCAGCCAATGGGAGCTGCAGGAAGTGGCGGCCAGCACGTCCTTATGGTCCGCGCCGCTTCCCGCAGCTCCCATTGGCTGAGAACAGCAAACCGTGGCCACTGGGATCTGCACGGGGCTGTGCCTGAGGACGATCAACGTAAACAAAACATCTTGCAGCCCACCAGTGGATTACCATGATGGGCTGCGTGCCAAAGGTTGCCAACCCCCGCTCTAATATGACATTCCTGTTAATGTATCCTATTTCAACCTGTGATCTATGGACCCCTGGGGGTCCGCAGACTATGTCTAAGATTTCCAAAGGATCTGCACCACCATTCGAAAATTTTTAGGGGCCCGCAAATGAAAAAAGTTTGAAAAATCACTGGTCTAGAGAGGAGACACAGTATCAGTCGTCAAATATGTAAAAGGGTGTGATAAAGACAATAGGGATCCACTGTTTTCCATATCCACTGAAGGTAGGAGAAGAAGCAATTGGTTTATTTTGCAGCAAGAAAGATTTAGGTTAAATATTAGGAAAAACTAACTATAAGAATAATTAAGCACTGAAGCATTTTACCTTGGGAGATCGTGGAACCCCTGTCTTTGACGGTTTTTAAGAGCAGCTTACATAAACATCTGCCAGATACGGGTTAGATGTATTTACTGTTGCCTCAGCGCAGGGGAATGGACTAGATGACTTCTTGAGGTCCCTTTCTAAACCTTCATTTCTATGATTCCATGATTCAGCCGAGAGTCTAGACAAGGACAGAGTTTATTTCATCTTTACTATTATAATATGATGATCACACTTTGGTAGGTGCTTTACATAAATCCATTAATGTTAACTTTGTAAAGTGGTTTGAAGTTGTCAGATGGACAGGTCCATAGAAGTACCTAGTGTTATTGGCGGACCAAGTGATCAAAATGTGGATGACTGGGTGAATCCCGGGATGGCTACAGATCACGCACAGATCGGGGTTCAAGTGCTCATGGTTGTGCTATGGATTTACAGGCATCACTCCCTCCTCTGTTAGGAATACATGAGAAATAATAACAGTAATACACAGGCTGAAGGAGCTGTAGCCTTTGGCTCTCATAGACTTTAAGGCCAGAAAGCATCATCATGATCTAGTCTGACCTCCCACATATTGCAAGCCATAGAACCTCACCCATCCACTCCTGTAATAGACTCAAACTCTAGCTGAGTTACTGAAGTCCTCAAATCTTGATTTAAAGACTTCCAAGTTACAGAGAATCTACCATCTACTCTAATTCAAAGGAGCAAATGACTAGTGCTCTCGTCATCCTGGGGCTTGTAATAAAGCAGGAAGAGGAGGACATACTGCTGGATGGAGGTTTCCCACTTGAATTTGACAGTAAGAACTCCATTGCAGGTGTAGGAGCAGGATTTTATAATTGTACTATGAGAATTAATGTCTGATTTTATTTCATCCTGCCAGCCACTCTTTTTGAATAGCAGAAAGGAATGACGCTCTGGAACATTGGTAGAAATGCACCTGACAGACTGCCAGTGGCTGTACTGATGTTAAGGCAGGGACAGACCAGAACAATCCTTATGACTGATTGTGGTCACTCTTTTGTTTTAGGATAAGTTATAATGTCTACTATGGTTTCTGTAGCAATGCGAGACTCACCCCTGCGGCACCTCCTGCTAGTCGTACAGGGAATTAGCTCGCCAGCCTCCGGAGCGCCCTCTGTCGGCTGGTGTCTCACCTCTCACTGGCCCCGTGTCCCTCCTGGACCCCGGTGCCCTTTCCCTTGAAGGCTGCCCCCTGGCAGTACCCCCACAGTCTCTGGGTCTCCCCTCCCCAGGGAACCCCCAACTCCACCTCACCTCAGTATATGGCTACTGCCAGTCACCACCTAGCCCCTGTTCACTGGGGCGGACTGCAGTGTACAAGCCAGTCATCACAGGCAGGGGGGGTTTGGAACTGCTCCCTCTGCCTCCCCTTGGCTGCCCCCTGCAACCTCAGTACCTATTTGGCCTTAGATTAGGCCTGCAGCCTGGGGGGTTTCCAGGCAGGAGCTCCCCAGCTCCTCTGGCCTTCCCCCAGCTCTGCTCCAGTCTTGGTACCCTTCTCAGCTCATAGCAGCCAGGTCCCTCCCTCTCAAAAGGCCCAAGAGAGAGCGCCTCTGTGCTCCTGGCCCACTGCCCTCTTATAAGGGCCAGCTAGGCCCTGATTGGGGCATGGGCCCAGCTGTGCCTTTTCCCCCCCACTCAGTCTGGGCTGCTTGCCCCAGCCACAGCCTTCCCCTGGGCTGTTTTAAGCCCTTCAGGGCAGGAGCAGGTGACCACCCTTCTACAGTTTCCTATATGTATTACAAATTAGGCACTCTAGTTAAATATACATTTCTTTGTTTTAAGGTTTAGTAAGTAAGAGACAGGATCTTGTATTGTGTCTATGTTAAGGAGATTCAAAATAAATTGACACTGTTTGTATTCTCAAAGGTCTCTGTAAAAAGACTGTTTGTGTGAATGAGGAATATATGCATCAGGAAAAGATAAGGTGTGAAGCCCATTGTTATAGCCAGATGGTCAAGGAAGAAGGAGTAAAGAGATTTAACGACACCAGAGAATCATCAAAGCACTTCCATATTGAAAGAAGGGCAGATTGACGACCCTGAGGTGAAGGCCGGCACCCCTAAAGACAGGACAATTGATTAAATTGGAACCAGGACAGGATGACCCTCTCAGAGGTGTATTGGAATGTTTACATCAAAAAGGTTTCAGAGTAGCAGCTGTGTTAGTCTGTACCCACAAAAAGCACAGGAGTACTTGTGGCACTTTAGACTAACAAATTTATTAGAGCATAAGCTTTCGTGAGCTACAGCATTCGGTGAAGTGAGCTGTAGCTCAAAAAGCTTATGCTCTAATAAATCTGTTAGTCTAAGGTGCCACAAGTACTCCTGTTCTTTTTACATCAAAAGATACACCAATTAAGTAGTAACTGGTCACAAACTGACACAGCAAAATCCATAGACTTCAAAAGAGAAAAAAAGACTATAAGAACAAGGTGCTTGGCCATGGGACTTTGGGTTCATCTTGCCACACTCCAGGAGCACTGGATCGCAACTGACAGAGCCCTTCTCCCCTCTACAACCAATCTGGCTGGCCACTAGATTGATCCATACTCTGGACTGGTAACTAGAAACATCAACTGGCAGAAGAGAGACAGAGAGAGCGTGTGTGTGTGTGTGTGTGAGATTGAAAAGCATAGGCTAACTGTTGTATTCTCAATAAATGTACTGTGCTGCCTTCTTCCCTATAAAGATCCTGTGTGCTTCTTATAAGCATAAGACAGGAGCATCATTTCGGGAAAAATTGAAGGCTTGTGGGAAGATGCGTCAAGAACAGAGTTTTACATGTGGTTACGTTACAGCCTTCAAAGTCTGGGAGGGAGGACAGCACAGTACATATAGACCCTATGAAAAGCGTGGGGGACACACCTGCCCCCTTTGCCCCACAGCAAATGACTGCCCCACTCCAGTTCCTGACAGAGGGGTGGCACGACGCTGACGCTGCCCGCCCCCCTCCCCCCCCCGCGGGGGGAGCAGCAAACTCACCCACCCAGGTGCGAAGAAAAAGAGGCCGGCCAGGGTCCGAGCCAGACCGCACCGTGCAGGAGCCCCACTCCTCCCCCAGCCATACAACCCCTCTCCGTCCGTCCCTTGTTCTTCATGCTCCTTCCCACCTCATTCAGCGACACAATCCCTGCTGACTGAGCCTCCTTCCGCGCGACACATAGTAAACCAAGCTCCCCGGGGGCAGTTTATTGGGTTTGCGCATGAGCATCCACAGGCTGCACCCCGCCCACGCCGGTCCTCCGGGGCGGTGGAGGCTTGTACACGCATGCGTTAGAACCTGCTCGTGTAATGCGGCCCTGCCAGGAGCGCGGGGTGATTTTGCGCATGCGCAGTAGCAGGGCCGAGCTCCGAACGAAGGGGGTGCCTTGGCTGGTTGCTGCGCGAGACGGAGGCAACGGGCACGGTGAGGTAACAGAGGCGTGACCTGCACAGGGCCCCGCGCGGCCCCTAGAGGTGAAGCCCCCTGTCCAGCGTAGGAGGGGCCACTCGTGGGCTGGGCCGGGCTTGGGCGCGCGTGTGGCACGGAGTTCCTCGCAGGCCTGCCTGCTGGGGCCCCCGCCAGGCCAGCCGCTGTCCCATGCCGCGGCCGCTGCGGCGCCTGGCCTGCGAGCTGCCCGCGCGGGGCCGACAGGGCCAGGGCAGGGTCACTGGGGTGCCGGCGGAGGCGCCTGCGTTCATCCCCACCGCTGGCAGTGCTACCCCCCGTGGTGTCCTCCCATTGGGAACTGCAGCAACTTGGCGCTGGTGTCACAGGTGACCAGCGAAGGGAAAAACAATTGGCCTCTGTATCTCCTGTTCGCTTCTGTAAGGAAGATATGGTTTCATTTATTTATTTTAACAGTTCCCCCGCCCCCCCCACTGTTCTCTGCCCCCCCACGATTATTGGAGAACTAGTGAAATGGTGACAGCACTGGAGCTGGAGAGGGAAGGCTGAGCATAAGAACGGCTGTACTGGGTCAGACCAAAGGTCCATCAAGTGATCCATCCTCTGTCACCCAATCCCAGCTTCTGGCAAACAGAGGCTGGGGACACCATTCCTGCCCATCCTGGCTAATAACCATGGATGGACCTATCTTCCATGAATCTAACTAGCTCCCTTTTGAACCTTCACAGCACCCTCTGGCAAGGAGTTCCAGAGGTTAACAGTGCTTTGGCTGAAAAAATACTTTCTTGTGTTTGTTTTAAACCTGCTACCCATTAATTTCATTTGGTGCCCCCTTGTTCTTGTATTATGAGAAGGAGTAAATAACACTTCCTTATTTACTTTGTCTATACCACTCATGATTTTATAGACCTCTGTCATGTCTCCCCCCTTAGTTACCTCTTTTCCAAGCTGAAAAGTCCTAGTCTTATTAATCGCTCCTCATATGGAAGCCATTCTATACCCCTAATCATTTGTTGTTGCCCTTTTCTGAACCTTTTCCAATTCCAATATACCTTTTTTGAGATGGGGCGACCACATCTGCATGCAGTATTCAAGGTGGGAGCGTACTATGGATTTATATAGAGGCAATATGATATTTTCTGTCTTATCTATCCTGTTCTGGATGATTCCCAACATTCTGTTTGCTTTTTTGACTGCCGCTACACATTGAGTGGATGATTTCAGAGAACTATCCACAGTGACTCCAAGATCTCTTTCTTGAGTGGTAACAGCTAATTTAGACCCCATCATTGTATATGTATAGTTAGGATTATGTTTTCCAATGTGTATTACTTTGCATTTATCAACATTAAATTTCATCTGCCATTTTGTTGCCCAGTCACCTAGTTTTGTGAGATCCTTTTGTAGCTGTTCACAGTCTGCCTGGGACTTAACTATCTTGAGTAGTTTTGTATCATCTGCAAATTTTGCCATCTCACTGTTTACCCCTTTTTTCAGATCGTTTATGAATATGTTAAATAGGACTAGGCTCAGCACAGATCCCACTATTTACCTCTCTCCATTCTGAAAACTGACCATTTATTCCTACCCTTTGTTTCCTATCTTTCAACCAGTTACCAATCCATGAGAGAAGCTTCTCTTATCCCATGACTGCTTATTTTGCTTAAGAGCCTTTGGTGAGGGACGTTGTCAAAGGCTTTCTGAAAATCTAAGTACACTATAACCACTGGATCTCCTTTGTCCGCATGCTTGTTGACCCCCTCAAAGAATTCTAGTAGATTGGTGAGGCCTGATTTCCCTTTACAAAAACCACGTTGACTATTTCCCAACAAATTATGTTCATCTATGTGTCTGACAATTTTGTTCTTCATGATAGTTTCAACCAATTTGCCCTGTACTGAAGTGAAGCTTACAGGCCTGTAGTTGCCAGGGTCACCTCTGGAGCCCTTTTTAAAAATTGGCGTCACATTAGCTGTCCTCCAGTCATTTGGTACAGAAGCTGATTTAAATGATAGGTTACAGATGACAATTAGTAGTCCTGCAATTTCACATTTGAGTTCCTTCAGAACTCTTGGGTGAATACCATCAAGTCTTGGAGACTTACTATTATTATTATTATTATTTAGTTTATCAATTTGTTCCAAAACCTCCTCTAATGACACCTCAATTTGGGACAGTTCCTCAGGTCTGTCACCCAAAAAGAATGGCTCAGGTTTGGGAATCTCCCTCACATCCTCAACAATGAAGACCGATTCAAAGAATTAATTTAGTTTTTCCGCAATGGCCTTATCATCTTTGAGTGCTCCTTTAGCATCTTGATCATCCAGTGGCCCCACTAGTTGTTTAGCAGGCTTTCTGCTTCTGATGTATTTAAAAAAATATTTGCTATTACTTTTGGAGTCTTTGGCTAGCTGTTCTTCAAATTCTTTTTTGGTCTTTCTAATTATATTTTTACACTTCATTTGCCAGAGTTTATGCTCTTTTCTATTTTCCTCATTAGGATTTATCTTCCACTTTTTAAAGGATGCCTTTTTGCCTCTCACTGCTTCTTTTACTTTGTTGTTTAACCACAGTAGCTCTTTTTTGGTTCTCTTATTATGTTTTTTAAATTGGGATATACATTTAAGTTGAGCCTCTATTACAGTGTCTTTAAAAGTTTCCATGCACCTTGCAGAAATTTTACTTTTGGTACTGTACCTTTTAATTTCTGTTTCACTAACCTCCTCATTTTTGTGTAGTTCCCTTTTCTGAAATTAAATGCTACAGTGTTGGGCTGCTGTGGAGTTTTCCCTGCCACAGGGATGTTAAATTTAATTATATTACGGTCACTATTACTAAGTGGTCCAGCTGTATTCACTTCTTGGACCTATCCTGTGCTCCACTTAGGGCTAAATCAAGAATTGCCTCTCCTCTTGTGGATTCCAGGACTAGCTGCTCCAAGAAGCAGTCATTTAAGGTGTCAAGAAACTTTATCTCAACATCCCTTCCTGAGGTGATGTATACCCAGTCAATATGGGGATAGTTGAAATCCCCCATTATTATTATTGAGTTTTTTATTTTAATAGCCTCTCTAATCTCCCTGAGCATTTCAGAGTCACTAACACCATCCTGGTCAGGTGGTCTGTAATATATCCCTAGTGCTATATTCTTATTTTTCAAGCTTGGAATTACTATCCATAAAGATTCTATAGTACAATTTAGTTCATTTAAGATTTCTAGTTCATTTGATTCTACGCTTTCTTTCACATATAGTGCCACTCCCCCACCAGAACGACCTGTTCTGTCCTTCTGATATATTTTGTACCCAGGTATTACTGTGTCCCACTGATTATCCTCATTCCACCAAGTTTCTGTGATGCCTATTAGATCAATATCCTAATTTAATACTAGGCACTCTAGTTCACCCATCTTATTATTTAGACTTCTAGCATTGGTATATAAGCATTTTTAAAACTTGTCATTTTTTGGCTGTCCCCTATTGCATGACATAATGGAATGGGACTTTTTTTCATTTGTCTGTTTCTCATTAGATCCTCTGTATTTTATCATTTTCCATCCTCTCCTCCTTATTAGGACATAGCAATCGAAAGGGGAAGGGGCTTTTAAACTACCTGTTTTAAAACTCTTGAATTTTGGTTCTTAGGTGACTAACATTATTTACGGGACATCTTCACTAAATGTCCAACGTAGCTTTTAACTGAGGGATGTTAGTGCTGAGAATCATCCATACCTCTCAGAGGAACTCCAGCAAAACCAGGGAAGACTGGGCTTGACATTTCTGATATATCTAAAGTAAAACAAGCAAAGGGGTAGGGAGAAAGCCTACAGGCCTTTTCAGACACAAGACTAATATTTTAATTCATTCTTTATAGGTTACCTTTTATGATGCACAGTTTAAAAATAATATTTGAGTCTGAATGTGCTTGCAAGTTACATTAAGATTACTATTACTGCAAAAGTGACTTACTTTGTACACCTGACTGTGTTCCGTTTGTAGTCAATTTCATGGATTCTTCTTGTTTTGGGTCTTTCGCATAGGAATAGAGAATGGAAGTGAGAGAGAGAGATTTTTGCTTATTATAAAACCTCAAAAATTAAATGTTTAATACCCAAAATTCCTTTAAGCTTTTTTTAAAAATTGATTGTCTTTCAGGTTGAGTATGTAACTTTATTAATGGTTGTCCAGTCAAGGAGTAGTGATATTAACATTTTGCAGTTCTGGTTTTTGAGTTTATATAGTAAAGTCTATTCAGGGGAAATTTTGAAAGAGACAACATCCTTTTTAAAGGAGTTATCAAATTATGGGCTGTTGAACCTTCAATGTTGCCCTTTGAATTTACATTTGACTAGTTCATCTTTTTTCCTTATGCAAGATAAGCATTGGCTCCCATTAAATACTTTCTGTAGTTTATTCTTGATCTATGATTTGTATTTATAGGTGCAATATTATGGTTATGAAAGCTTCAGTAGAAGATGATGATTCAGGATGGGAGCTCAATATACCTGACAAGATGGAAAAGGGTAATACAAACTGGATCGATATTACCCAGGAATTTGAAGAGGCCTGTAGAGGTAAGTTGTACTTCTTAGACTCTTAAGGATTCCAATTTTTAAGAAGCCCAACCATAATTCTTGAAGTTGCCTTCTAGTCTAAGGCTCCACTCCTGCAATGAGCTCAGTACGGGTAGACTGCATTGACTTTATTGGAAATATGCAGATTCAAGAGTCTGCCTGTGTCAAGTTTATAGTGGGATTGGGGTCCATGAGATGAGCAACCCTCTTCAGAAGATATAAACCTCCTTGCTTTTTTCAGGCTGCTTTCCTCCTTATGGTTTTTCTCATTCTGTTAAAAGAACAGGAGTACTTGTGGCACCTTAGAGACAAATTTATTTGAGCATAAGCTTTCGTGGGCTACAACCCACTTCATTGGATGGCATGCATCCAATGAAGTGGACTATAGCCCATGAAAGCTTATGCTCAAATAAATTTGTTTGCCTCTAAGGTGCCACAAGTACTCCTGTTCTTTTTGCGGATACAGACTAACACAGCTGCTACTGGGAAATCTTGTTTATCCATACTGGACCTGTCTCCTGTTTTCCTGGACCTGTCAAATTTATCTAGATTGAACACAGCCCTAAAAATCGACTGTCCAGTGCTGATTTTTATTCATTTCTGCAATTGAATCAAAACTGATAAGTTTCTCATGAGAGGTAATACGTTCAGGTTATTGGGAGAAAAATACCTTCAGTTACTGTTAAGATTGCTACTCAGAGTTAATTTGCCTTGTGCGTAATTTTTAAACTGACCCTTGGTGCAACATTAATCAAAAATAACTTTCTACCAGTATGTTACACACATTATTTTGCATGCACCATATGAGGATTTCCTTATACTAATCTAGAAGGGGGATCCTCAAATGCTGTCTTAGACCAATTTTAAGTTCCCTTTGAATTGTTGGAATGGCACAAAGGGAGTGCCTTGGGTGATGGCATTGAGCAGTTGGTGTCACATTTCATGGTAACTATGCCTGTATTTCCTCTCTTAGTCCACCAAGGGTACTCCCAGCCATCACTTCTCTTGGGAGGAGACCTGTGTCTGTTTCCCTCCTGATTGGGATGTTAGGGCTGCACAGCTCCCTGATTTACACTGATATATTTCCAGCAAGCCAGACTGCCTAAACAGGCCAGCATCTGTGCTTTGCTTTCTCTCCAATGGCTATGAACAGTGTAATTGCCAGCAGTTACAAGTTACCACACAATTCTTTCTAAGCAAGCACATTTATTTTTAAGGTAAAACCATTACAAGTAAAACATATTAAAAATAATAAAAGAACCTACATGCATGCTAAAAAGCTACCAGAAGTCACCCCAGCTCCACCCTTGAGCTCTAGTAGGTCAGTCTTTGAAAACCCACAACTGGGTTTTCTCCATCGTTACAAGTTCATAACTGTCTCAGATTCCTAACCAGCAGGTCAGCCTGTTTCTTTATACAGCTCAGGCCTTTGATCTCCAACCTCTGGGAACAGATAATCAGCAATCACCCTCTCTTCAGGGTGTAAGGGTTTTTGCATAACCGGAGGTAGGAATGTACATTAATCTCTCCTTAGGCGTTTCCCTGGAAATGCACTTACTGTCCTCAGAGTCCATTTTTGTCTGGTATATTTTCAGTATAGTTCTTTGGGCCCCCGCGTCTCACATCACATCCGTTCCCTAGAGAGGTTACGTACAATCCAGACCACAATTATATATGAACTTTGCATTTAATGCAATGGATCCCAAAGTTACTTAAACTTAATTCAATAAGGTTTTATGAGGATATTTGCAGGAAATTGCTATTATCTGTCTATGACACTTCCAAGGGGCACCCTGGTTGTGAGGCACCTCGCTACCACCTGTCCTTAGTGTGTGGAAGTCTTGTCTGTGCCTTCTGTAGTTCAGCTCCCTGACTCCATCAGCCTCTGGCAACACAAAGCACTATCCTTCAAGTCTCCACAGGCCTCGCTGTCTCTGTACGGGTTAGAGATAGCCACACACCAACCCCCAAGTTCTGCAAGCGTTCCTCTGGAGTGCCCAGCTCCAGTTCCACTGAACATTCACAGAACTGTCAGAATCTATGCTTCCAAAGGAATAGCATGCACCAGCTTACACGATTCCCAGCATTTTGAGTTAAGAATGGCTGAGATCCCCTTTTCATAAAATCAGTCTTACTGGCAACCTGTCTTCACAGATTGAAAGATGCCAGAACGCCTCTCTGCTCCCACAGATAGACCAGACCTTTGACCATCACCTGAAAACATGATGTTCCCATCGCTCCTGCACTGTTTACCTCTTCTTGTTAGTTTCCTTCTATAGTCTCTGTCAGATCTTCATTAGCATTTGCCTCTTTGTGGTAATAGATTTCTACTGTGAGGTACACAATGGTTCACCAAGGAGATGTTGTCTCCCACCACCTGTCTTGAGAAGTTTGTCTCTAGGCACACTACCTTCGAGTATCCTGCCTTTAGCTGCAAGGTTTAGAAACATGATTTGCAACATATATGCCTAACTCTTCATGTTTTTTCTATACATATAGCTCACAATGATTATGATGACCTGTGTGACATAGGCTTTCATTGGCGACCTTACATGACGTTCTTTTGGTGAATCCAGGGGACCCATCTATTCCTGTGTCCTCTGCCAGTTGCATTAAGAGATCTTTGCATCACGCTGTCACATTTGGTATTATATTTTGCCTTCAGCATCATAATATACATCAAAGGAAGAGCAACAATGCATGCCTTTCTTCTGTATCTCCTTCTTTTGTAGTGTAAAGCCTGTTTAGCCAGTCGAGCAAGCTGTTTGGTTAAATATCTGTGATGAGCTGCTTTAGAGTAATATCCAAATTAATGATTTGTCCTGTTGTGTTCCTTCTAGAATTGAAGTTGGGAGAACTGCTTCATGACAAGCTGTGAGTATCCCATTGGGATATAATTTTTGAGATGGGAGTAATATATATTAGTATTTAGTGACCAACAAGATACTTAGTCTTTCTGATTTTGTCCTTATATGCAGTCTTTTTATACTTTTTGTAGGAGTCCTTTCTGATTTTCTGGTCATAAAAGAGCTCCTGATGGAGCAATATTGGCCTCTTACTAGTCTTCCTAAATTTCCTTTGCATTAGAATAATTTGCAGTTGTGCCTTTAATATTGTCTCCTTGAGAAACTGACAGCTCTTCTGAAGTACTCCTTCCCTTAGATTTTCTTCTCATGGACCTTACTTAGGAAATCTGAGTTTGTTAAAGTCTGATATTTTTTCTTTAAGTTTTCTTTATTCTGCTGCTCTCACTCCTTTGTTTCCTTAAAATCATGAAATCTATCATTTAAAATGTCACTGTCATTTTAGGATAAATAATGGGTAATATGTAGTGTAAGGATGACAGGATTAAGGTTTGGATTCAGCAAAGCACTTGAACGAACATGTGCTTAGATTCCACTGATGTCAAAATCACTTCCATGAAACTGTTTCAACCATCTGAGTATTTTTATCTTGTCAGAAAAATATTTTTCAGGTGTTAATACCATGTTAACAAAGATAACATTATTAGTCAAATGTATATCAGATGCTTCAAAAATAATATTTTTGTACAAAAATTATACATCAAATCATTAAAGTCAGTAGGAAGTAAGCATTGGCCTACCTTTTGCAGCAGTATTTTGTGTGGCTTCTACTTTCTGAAGGCTGTGCACCAGGCTTGCTGAGTAGGTTATATGCCAAAGTTGAGGCCTTGTCTGTTGTTTTCCGTATACCAGCTTTAACCTGAATGTTATCTTACACATTTATTAGCAGTATTAACCATTATGACAGCAACAGAATATAGTGTCAGAAACTGGATTGTTTCTGCATGATTTTTATTAAACTGTTTAAAAATAAAACTGAGGCTTAAAACATGAATTCTGTATTTCTTGTTTGTCGGGGTAGAAACATAAATGTTTTCTCTGGTTGTGGCATAATCAAGACCAGTTTGTTTTAGTTAAAATCAGTTAAAGCAATCAGATATACATAATGTTCGGTCTCTAAGAGGACGATATGTATTATGAGTTCTGTCTCTGTGTGTGTGAAGATACATACACGTAGGCACAGATACTTAGTAATTGGGTATTTGGCTAAAGAAGTGCTCTTCAGTTTAAAATAAAGCCCAGGATTTTCAAGAGGACTTGAGACTCCATAAAAATTGGGTCCTTACAACGTTCCTCAGATTGGGCACCTAACATCACTAGTCACTCTTGACAGTCTTAGCTAATGTGTTGACAAATGGCAAGCTCAAAACATATCACTTGTCAGTGTCTCAGTATTTAATAGTTTGATACTGGTGCCTGATGATAGTGTGTGGAAATCCACTGCTTTGTGCAAATTAAATGATTGTATACTAAGTGTTTGTTGCTTTTCATTGTTGTCCTTAGTTTTGGTCTTTTTGAAGCCATGTCTGCTATTGAAATGATGGATCCCAAGATGGATGCTGGCATGATTGGAAACCAAGTTAATCGAAAGGTTCTTAACTTTGAGCAAGCTATCAAGGTTGGTGTCACTTCCTTCCCTCCTTTTCTCCTTTTTATTGTCTGTTAATGCTGCCTTAAAAAAGAAAAGTAGAGTTTTAATAAATCATAGCTATGCACAACTTCAACAATCACATCAATGACCTATGTAAACTGAATATTTCAACATTTAATAGAGAACTTGTATTATGATATTTTCCCTTCAGATATTTTCAGAAAAAATAACGTGCCTTAGAATTTGAAGTCCTATTCATCTACAGAATAAGTACAATACAGATAACTGCAATATAAGTTTCCCCATGCTTCCCAATTGTATGCTTCAGAGATGAAGATTTATTAGATTATCTAGTCCTTTCTGCTGAAAGGATATTTCAGTCTCCTTGCCCATTCAGTACTTGGTCTCTCTACTGATATTGTAAATTGACACTGGATTTGATAATGTGGATTCCTGTTCACTAGGAACTGGACAGAGGCCAAGTAATTTAACAAAGGCCATGGAGCAGCACTCTGATGATGATCTTTCACTCCTGATGTCCTCAAATTGAACTGATGAAGTAAAATTGAAAGATTCTGCATCCATCTTGAGGTATTCAGAAACCACAGTTAGATAAGAAAAAGCAAACATTTTGAAAGAGTCAAAAGAGAAGCAGCTCTAAGAATACCTTCCTGATTTTTCAAAATGTGGATTTGGGTGCATTGAACAAATGGCTTCCTAACTGGTAAGGTATCATCTTTTAGGCTTTGATCCTGCAGTCAGTGGAGCTCTCTACAGGCACTTGCACGCGTGAAGTTTCTTATAAGACTGGCCCTTGTTTATTAATCCAGGTTTTGCATCTATGGTGCATATTTTTAAATGTTAGTTTAACCAGTTTTATAACTTCTTAATGATGCTAGAATGAAACTGCTGAGATATATTTGTCTATTTCTACCTATCAGTGTGAGTTTTTTTTTATAATGTGCTCATCACCATGATATCTACTGCAAAAATCTTCATAATTCCAAAGGTGTGGTTTCCACAGTCATGAATAGGGCCCTATCAAATTCACAGTCTATTTTTGTAAATTTCATGGTCATAGTATTTTAAAAATTTCATTATTTCAGATGTTTAAATCTCAAATTTCACAGCGTTGTAACAAAGCATGAATATTTATTGAAAAATGGCAAAATACAAACGTAAAGCCCTTAAGTCAGCACTTCTGAAACTGGGGGGTCCCGACCCAGAAGGGGGTTGCAGAACTATTGTGTGTGCGGGAGTTGGGGGATGTAATGGTATTGCCACCATTACTTCTGCACTGCCTTCCGAACTGGATAGCTGGAGGACGGCAGCTGCTGGATGGGTGCTGAGCTCTGAAGGCAGCATCGCTACCAAGAGCAGTGCAGCCTTCAGAGCTGGATTCCCAGCCAGTAGCCGCTGTTCTCCAGCCACCCAGCTCTGAATGCAGTGCCAACAGCAGCACTAGCACAGAAGTAAGGGTGGCAATACCATACTATGTAACACTTCTGCGCTGCTGCTGGCAGCGGCACTGCATTCAGACCTGGAAGCTGCCGCTCTCTGGCCACCCAACTCTGAAGGCAGCACAGAAGTAAGAGCAGCAATACTTCAACCCCTTTACAATAGGCTTGAGACCCCCCTTTTCAGTCGGGTTCCCTGGTTTGAGAAACACAGTGTACATGTATATATACTTTTACCCTACAGAATAAAAGAGTATCGGGTAAAAGTACACAAAAGACCAGATTTCACGGTCCATGACACGTTTTTCATTGCCATTAATTTTGTAGGGTCCTAGATCAACAAAACCAACCAAATACAAATATCATGGTTGATGAACTTTTAAAATTAAATTAAAGTTGTATTCTTTAAAATTCCCTTTCTGCTGTGCAAAGAATGACGTATCTATTGTTTGTATAATCTGTCGCTTTCACATGTTTTTTTCTTTTTAAGGATGGCATCATTAAAATTAAAGATCTTTCTTTACCGCAGATGATTGGGATAATGGATACTTGTTTTTGCTGCTTGGTAAGAATTTGCTCCTTTTAATGCTGTTTTAATACTTTCAAAACTGGAGTTTAAGTGATTAAGAAAAAGATGTAGGTTTCCTTGGTAAAGAAGGATTTTAGGGTAAATTGATCCATTGAGCAGACACATATTTACATACTGTATGTTTAAATTTGCTATAACCATTAGTAGTTGGAGTGATAGTTCAGTAATCAGGGTCTCAAGAAACTTTGTGTTCTAAAAGAACCATTAGTTCAAAAAAAAAATCTGGGATTTTGACTATGAAGTACTAGAGAGAGATTATAGAATCTTATTTAAATTAGGAAATCTGATCAAATTCTATATATTTTCATTGTGGTTTCTTTACAATACAGATCTTTATATGCATAAGAGGTTATAAAGATATGTTAAAGGAGATGTGCAAATTTATTTTTAATTGAATGTGTAAACGTATATGTGCTAAATGCCACAAAATAATTTTTAAAGGTATATTGGACATGTTTTAAACCAAAACTCTACTGTATTTCATAGTCTATGAAGATATTGAAGGACGTGCCTAGATTATTGAAGCTTTCTCTCTGTTCTCATTTACATCAGTTTCATGTTGTTATACCAGGAGGTCATGGAAAGGAAGCTATGTTTAGACTTGAAATTGTAGAATACTAATATATTTTAGCAGCAAACTACAGTTGTGACGTCTTACTTATGTAATGGAACATTAGAGGAATACATGTATAGTATGTAATTCACGTCCAGTGACAAGCTTACTTCCATAATTCTTGGACTGGGAACTTTGTAGAGGTAGCTTGTTCAACAAGTAAGGTGGTGCATAATACTCTAGTGTGTGTCCCCTTTCCTTCCTTTGGTCCCCACCTCCACTTCCATAGCCAACAAATGAAGAGATGTTGATGGGTGTCAGATATCCTCATTTGGTCCTTTTTGCTGGATGGAAGGTTGGCACGATATGGAGTCTCTTAGAGGACTGATTTAGACAGGGTAAAATAGAAAAGGAATGGGAATATAAAAAAATGCAGACTCAAAAATAAAGTATGTACTTTTATTTTCTTTCTAGATAACATGGTTGGAAGGTCATTCCTTGGCACAAACAGTGTTTACTTGCCTATATATACATAATCCAGACTTCATAGAAGATCCTGCCATGAAGGCTTTTGCTCTGGGGATCCTAAAAATCTGTGATATTGCCAGAGAAAAAGTAAATAAAGCTGCAGTTTTTGAAGAGGTATGTTTCAATATGACCTGTGATTACAATATGGATAGCACCATAATTATTCATGGTGCTTTACAGAAATTAAAAAATGGCTTGAAGAGTGAAGTTTAGGACTACATTATTGTAGAATGGTCTGGGAAAGTGGCTAATTTTCTTGAACAGAATATCACTGGTCACCTAATTTCTCTTACACTTTTTCCTGAATTCATTATTTGCTTTCTATGTGGTAGAATACATGAGTGAGCAAATAAGAATGCTTTTATTCATAAACAGCTTATATATGAACAGAAAAGATGGCATAGGTCAGTAGAAAATTATTAATGCGGGGATTGCCTGCTATTGAAACCAGATGTTTTTGATCATTAGGATTTTTTTGTTTAGCTTTGAATTTTCTGCCCAGGATAAAGAGACAATGTGCTACATGTGGCACCCTTCCCCTCCCCCCAGTATTGTACTGGGAGTCAGGAGATCTTGTCCTCTGCTCTGTGATTATTTTCCAATCTGTTAATGGTTTTAATACTTCTTTTTAAAGTGCTTTGAGATTTATGGATGGAAAGTACTATAGAAGAATAGTACTGTTAATATAATATATATTAAAAACTGAACTAGCTTGTAGGAATCTGTACCACAAATATTAAACGGGCCTCCTGAAATTCCCATTGGTTGCTGTGTAAGACTATAACTGCAATTTTGCATTGGGTGCAGAAATTTAGAAAAAAGTGTAGTTATTGCTGCTGTACTTCAAACATATGTTTTGGCTGAAAGCACCTAATTGTTCCATTTTACATTTAGGAAGATTTTCAGTCCATGACCTATGGGTTTAAAATGGCTAATAGTGTGACAGATCTTCGAGTTACAGGTAAAATTCAGAACTTTGGGGAAAAGAAAAGTCCTGAAATTTTCATGCTTTCAGTTCAGAGATCCATTTAAAAATGTGAATAAAATATGAGCCATTTCCGTTATTACGTACATTATTTTCTTCCCATATATTCTGGTCAGAAATTTTCAATATGCATAACTAAAATTTAAAAAATGCTTGAACTGGAATCTTCTAATTTGGCTTGTTTGTAAAATCTGATTGAGATTAACGTAAATAAATTTTGAAAGAAAAATGGTGAGGTAGTTTTAAAGCTGTGGGTATTTAAAGTCAGAATTTTGCATGTATGTGCATTATTTTTGCTGTTCTTTCAGTTGACCTGCGTGTAGAGCTGGGGTTCTCAAACTTCATTGCACCAGGACCACCTTCTGACAACAAAGTTACTACATGACTTGGGGGTGGGAGGGAGAGGGAGAGGGATGGAGCCAAGCCCCACCACCCTGGGTGGAGATGGAGCTCAGGCTTCAGCTTCAGCCATGGGTCCTAGCAAAACTAATGCTGGCCCTGGCGACCCCATTAAAACGAGGTCGCGTCCCACTTTGGGGTCCCCACCAACAGTTTGAGAACCGTTGATGTAGAGCAGAGGTCTCCAACGCAGTGCCTGCGGGCACCATGGCGCCTGCCGGGGCATTTTTCTGCACCCACAGATCACCCCACCACCGAAATGCCGCCGAGAAGTGTTGCCGTTTCTCGGCGCCATTTTGGCGGCAACACTTCTTCCCGCTGCTACTTTTTGTGGCTGCATTTCGGCGGCGGGGTGTCAGGCGCCCGCCACAGCCTTCTGGGAATAGCAATGTGCTATTCCCACAAGAAAGGTTGGGGACCATTGTTGTAGAGAGATTGAGAAAACTTAAGGCATTAAGACAACTTCTTAGTTTTGGATCAATTTGAAAACTCTGAGATGCCTAGAATTTAAGATTGGTTGAGTTCCAGATTTAACCTTTGTCAAGCCAAATAGCTTCATGTTATATTGCAAAGCTCCATTTGTAAAGAAACATTCTTAATGACAACAAATAAATAATTTTCATGCAAGGAACTAGCTTTAATGCAATGATAAGGTTGAGAAGTCAAACTCTTGTTTTGACAATAACTTAAGTGGAAACTAAAACTCTTGAGAGAACATTAGTCTTCTCGAAACGTGCAGTTATTTAGTTAGCTTCTAACAAACAGACATTGGGTGATCTTAACCGTGAATTTCCACAATCTCAATTGAGCACCTTCTCCCTCCTAACTTCCGTGCACATCTGTTGTACCGTAGTTAAGGTGGAGACTTTTGGAGTTTGAAACCTGCAGCTTTGGACATCTTAAATCCTTCATTTACACAGGGTTTTTTTGTACACTTGTAGATCTGTGGAGTTCACGAATTTGTTTTTCTGTAAATATTCCCAGCATCTGCATGCCTCTGATGTATGTGTTACCTAACCGTTGGTCCAGTTCCTAAAAAATACATATTCTTAGATTTAAATTTTGGCAACACTGATTACTGAAATTGCATTTGCTTTTGGTGAATTGTCTTCTGCGTGGTCCAAAAAATCAGACACTGAGAGGAAAGGTAGAGAGAGTTCCTTCCTTGGAACAGCTGGAGATAGAGAATGGGTAGGTTCAGATTTGTCAAACATTTATTAGTCATAGACTGATACAAAAGCTGGAGCTATGGTTCAGGGACAGCACCTTAATAAGCATTCTAGCATCATCCCCTTCTTAACAGCTGAGGGTAGGAGTTAGACTTCTCGCAGGTAGCTAGCCCTTGATGTCACCAGTAGGGCTTCTTTGGTGGTGAACTTTGGCCAATAGGTGCTTTTAAATATTTCAGATTTAGAATTAAGCTCACAACTCTCCTCAATCTCTGTTGTATGTGTGCATCTGAGTTTAATCAGAATAATTGATTGTTTTTTTAAAAATGTCACTTTTCCAGGCATGCTAAAAGATGTAGAAGATGACATGCAGCGAAGAGTAAAGGTAGTTTTTCTTTAGCTTCCTACTTTTTTATCTGTTATATGTTGAATAGACTTCAAAGAATACGGTTTCCTTTTAGACAAGTTATGTAAGCATATTACAGATTTTTAAGGAACATTACTGTCATCGTGTGTCATTTCCCCCCGGTAATAGTGTCCTCTGGAGGAGAATTGAAATTTTTTTTGTATACCTATTTTTGCTTAAGACACTAGCAGACTGTCTATAGCAGGATTCAGAACGTTGTTAGCTAGTACAGACAAGGTTTGTAGGTTTTCAAGTAGGAATAGAAAGGATAGTCTGGTGTAGGAAGTCTGGTCTACTAGACTGGACTGAGACTTGGTAACCTGGATTTAATTCCTGTTTCAGCTGCAAAATTACTGTGTGACTGTAGAAAGTCACTCAGTCTACCCTGTGCCTCAGTTTGCCAGCTGTGAATGGGGGAATACTGTTTCTCTACTCATGGAGGGGAGGGGTGTAAGGATAGGCTTTATTAATGATTGTGGATCGCTCAGATCATATGGCAATATGGGTCAAATAAATACCTGTAAAGATAGTTACAAGTCAATTTCAGATGCCTTCTAACCTCAGATTAGAACTGATGTTAATCTTATCTGATTTCAGAAATATCCAAACAAATTTAATGTGTTTACCTCTATATCTAAGCTATTTTCTAAACAACGGCATCACTTTTTTGCAATTTTATTAATACATTGTGTTTCTAACTCCTTCAATTTTAGAGCACTCGAAGTCGACAAGGAGAAGAGAGAGATCCAGAAGTTGAACTTGAAGTAATGAACCTTTTACAGTTTTTTGCTGGACTGTATAAAATAGTTCATATTACTTAGATAAATGTTTTCAATAACTAATTTATAGAATTTGTCCTAAAATAGGAAAACCTGTTCCACCATAGATCTTCAAGAAAATAGGGAAGAATTCACTTTGCTGTAATAGCTGCATGGTTATTACTTTTGTGGTAGCACTTAAAACATTAAGTTTGAATGAATGGTACCAGCTTAAGAAGTAGCTGTCCACCAAACTTCCTGGTCTCACACAAGGTGTGTTTGAGTTTTCCTCTTCTGTGTTGGAAGGATGTTGGAGACTATTGGTGCCATAATGTCATCAGTTCACTTCTTCAGAAACAGAAATTACTTTGAAGATAACTAGGCCAAAAAAGTTGCAAATAGAGTTGGAAAGCAGATACTTTCTACTCTCAAAATAGATAGATAATATGTCTATAAGAGCTGTTTATAAAATCTTGTTTTTAGTTAAATAAATGCCAAATCTTATTTTTTTTTGAAGGGTTGGCACTTTTTCCTAATTTTTGGTACTTTTTATTTTGTTGTAGCATCAGCAGTGCTTAGCAGTATTCAGCAGAGTGAAGTTTACCCGTGTACTACTGACAGTTCTTATCGCCTTCACCAAAAAAGAGGTACAAATACTCGATATTTCTGCACTTACTCTGTGATCCTGTGAAATGTTCGGGGTTTTTTTTGTTTGTTTGTTCATTTTGGAGGGCAAAAAATTGTCATAGAGAATCTCTTACTCCAGTAGCTCACCTCCCTGCAGCAGCACCATCGACTTGGGGGCATGGGTGAACTCTGAAGAGTAGCAGCCCAGTTTCCACCAGCACCAATATATTCCTTCTTAGTTCTTAGGAAGTTATAGGGCCTTGCACAGAAATATGCTGTTGATCAGGTAATAACAAAACAAACAAACCTGTTGATGAGCCTGGAAAATTCTCTTTAAGCAAACAGAACCTGAAAGATAAGGTTTCCAGGAAGACTGTCATTAACAGGTGACTAGTAGTAATTTTTTTGTGGGAAATCATGATGGATTTACCCTTTTTGAGGTTCTGAATTTCTATCCAGGCTTCACTGGTGATTGGGAGAGGAAGGGGTCAGCATCAGGGCTGTGCACCAGTCTACCAGCTCTCATGAGCTTGAGATTTCCATGGGATGGATTGGGGGTGGGGTGGAAAAATGACCCTTGTTAGGGCTGAGAGATAGAATTGGGGTAGGCTGGATGAGACTAAGAGTTGTGTTTTTATTTCCCTCCGATTTGTCTGGTTTTGTTACTTTTTGCAGTGGAGGGAGGTAACTTGCTCTTGCGTGCTCTCCTGGAGTTCCCTACTTAAGTATTTAGCTGCAGCAGCTACACCCTGAACAGCATAAAAGAGCCTTAAACTTAGTGAAAATCAGGTGCAAGTATTTTAAAGATGCAGAGGAGGCTAGAGCACTTATGGAGGAAATTGCACTCTGAATTTAATCAGTGGCAGTATAAATAATAGCGTTAGCTCTTATGTCAGGGCTCTGATAGATAGATAGATGTGTTTGTGTTCCACAACCAAATCCTGATTTTCAGAACTGATATGGGTGACTGCTCACAAACTGGGCCATTCATTCACATGTGGTCAAATATTTCTCACTTTAAATTCTTCATTTAGTTCATGGTCAAGATTGATTGATTGCATTTGGGGTCTGCTTTGCAGCCTGTTTTGTAGCAGATCTGTGTTAAGGCATTGTGTCAAGTATCAGAGGGGTAGCCGTGTTAGTCTGTATCCACAAAATCAACGAGGAGTCTGGTGGCACCTTAAAGACTAACAGGTTTATTTGGGCATTAACTTTAGTGGGTAAAAAACCCACTTCTTCAGATGCATGGAGTGAAAATTACAGATCGTTACAGTGTAATTTTCACTCCATGCATCTGAAGAAGTGGGTTTTTTACCCACAAAAGCTTATGCCCAAATAAATCTGTTAATCTTTAAGGTGCCACTGGACTCTTCATTGGTTTTTAAGGCATTGTGTTTAAGACAAAGCTACAGAAAGTGAATATTTATCTTGCACTGTTTTTTATTAATATCAGTTTCTGGCCTGGTTAAGTTTCCATCAGACTATTTTTCTGTCTGAGTTTTTATAAATCTCTTCTAAAACAGCATATTTAAATTTTACTTGTAATATTTATCTTGTATCAAGGGCAATTAACCCAGATTTTTTAAAACTGAGCATTTATGTTCCCAGCAAGCAGTTTAAACACATGCTCAATAATCCTAATAAAATAGGTGTAGATCTAAAATGTCAGAACATTGTGTATTTCAGTAGATTATAAATCTTTACCTTCTAATCAGCAATTTGGCATCAGGATTTTCTAACATTTTGAAGCAGTTTTATGGTACTTAAGGATCCATTAACGTAGAACATTTAAGGACTCCTTATTTTCTAATGAGAGGGATATATTTCCACCAAGAGAAACTATCACTGTTGCAAGAGTGCTTCCCTTATAAACTGACAAAACTCAGAACATAGAGAATGTGCTTCTGACACATACTAGCTTATCAGTGAAGTCTCACTGATTAAGGGTTATCTAGAGGTTGTACAAGCGATACATTGGATGGATACATTAAAACCTATTGGATCAAAAATGTAGTGTGTTCTTTTTAAAAAGAAATCCCATATATCTGGGTTCCAATTCTTGGGAAGGTTACAGAATTTGCTTTCGTACTGACTTAGGTCACGAAGCATGTGAAAATGTTCTGTTATATTTTCCAGACAAGTGCAGTTGCAGAAGCTCAGAAACTAATGACTCAAGCAGCTGACCTGCTTTCTGCCATCCACAACTCATTACATCATGGTATCCAGGCTCAGAATGATACTACAAAAGGAGGTAAGCATCAGGGTTAGTAGTTCTCTCCTGCCTGGAACGTAGTGTCCTTGTGATAGGCTGGGCCTTCTCTAGGCCACTCTCAGGCAGTTTTAGAGTCTCTTCGCCTTCCAAAGTCCTTTCCCACTTGGGAACCATACTGCAGCCTTTCCAGGTACTCTGGTGTTCCTGTAAAAATTTGGTTTGTTTATGGTGGTCTGGCATGGCTGGACACTGGGTTGAGATTTATTTTCAACCCCTGCCCTGCAGTGATGAGCTTGTCCTGGATCTAAGTCGTTGTGGGCAGTGGACTCTTGTCAGCTGTTTTTTCTCTCAGCGGCTATGTAGCAAGAATCAGCTACTTCTGAGGCACTGCTAACTATCATAGAATCCTAAAACTGTAGGACTGGAAGAGACTACAATAGGTTGTCTACTCCAGTCCCCTGCACTATGACAGGAGGACTAAGTATTATCTAGACCATTCCTGACAGCTGTTTGTCTAACCTATTCTGAAAAACCTCCAATGATGGAGATTCCATGACCTCCATAGATAATTTGTTCCAATGCTTAAATATCCTTACAGTTAGGAAGTTTTCCTAACGTCTAACCTACATCTCCCTTGCTGCAATTTATGCCCATTACTTCTTGTCCTGTCCTCAGTGGTTAAGGAGAACCATTTATCACCCTTCTCTTTATAATAACCTTTTATGTACTTGAAGACACTTTTCATGTCCCCCGTCAGTCTTCTCTTCTCCAGACTAAACTAACTCAATTTTTTCAATCTTCCCTCATAGGTCATGTTTTCTAGACCTTTAATCATTTTTGTTACTCTTCTCTGGACTTTCTCCAATTTGTCCACATCATTCCTGAAATGTGGCATCCAGAACTGGACACAGTACTCCAGTTGAAGCCTTATCAGGTTACATAAGAAGTCTGGCAGAGCTAGGAACTGAACCCAGATTCTCAGGTGTCCAAGCACATGCCTTGACCACAAGACTAGACCTTTCTACTTCTCTTGTAGCACAACTAAATAATTACTTGAGGGATCACCTCCCTTCCTGGTCAGATAAGCTGGATCCTCTTTGTTATGAAAGAGATGGCAGGGGCTGGTGGCATGGCATTCTCTATGAGGGCTCAGAGACTCTGGAACTAGCTCTTCCTGCTGCTCCAAAATAGCCAAATTTCCTTTCAGAGTGATAAGATGGGTGAGGTAATATCTTTTACACGGCTATAGCTACACAACAAATTTCCTTTCAGGCGTGGTGCAATGACATCTCTTTGGGTTTTTGGAGAGGATTGAGTGTTTGCTTCCCAAAAGGATAATAAAGTAGAAAGGAGTTTTTATAGTGGCTGGCTGGCTGGCTGAGATCCTGTTTGAATTTCTGTTTTAATACTGCTGGAATTTTGTTGTACCACAAAGTATGAGTTAGGGTACCTAGAGCCCATAAGTGTTTATTATTTAAATAAATTATTACTATATTAAATAAATCTCTGATGGAAATTTATCCAGGCCAAAATGCTGCTGTTTAAGGCAAAAAAAGGGGGCAGCATAGTATAAATTCTGGCTTTTTTTTTTTTTTTTTTTTTTTTTTTTGGCGGGGCGGGCGGGGGGGGTGGGGGGGAGCTTTGGCTTAAAACAAGGCCTCAACACAGATCTGCTGCCAAGAAAGACCAGATCCAATTTTTATTTTTCAAGAGAGAGAGGAAGATAAGGGTTTAAACTGTCACTAAACAAAATGTCATTTTGTTGATCCCTTCTAATTTGTTATAATTCAGGGTGCTTAAGTAGACAAATTGTATTGCTATTTATTCCTTGGCAGAGACAAATATTCTAATAACTACAATAGCACCAGTACTAAGTAAGAAGACATCTCTTCATTTAATGTGGGGTTGGGAAGAAATGATGGAATCCATATAGGATGTTCATAAAATTGCAGGAAAAAACATTTTACATTTTTAATGTGTAGAAAATAAGGATTGCCATTAGTAAGGTTTTAAATATCAGCTGTTTGATAAATATTTTTTCTGACCTAATTCTTAATGGATATATTTTTAAATGATGTTTCTGCTTGTGTGACAATAAGAGAAATTCACTATGGAGAGTCTTAAGGCTTGTCTATACTACCCGATCGGCAGGCAGCAATCGATCCAGTGGGATCGACCACTGAGCGCTGTCCCGTCAACTCTGGTACTCCACCAGAACGAGAAGCGCAAACAGAGTAGACGGGAGAGCATCAGCTGTCGACTGACCGCAGTGAAGACACTCTGTCAGAATTCAGCAGAGTAGGTCTAAGTACGTCGTCTTCAGCTACGCTATTCACATAACTGAAGTTGCGTATCTTAGATCGACCCCGCGCAGTAGGGTAGACAAGCCCTTAGGCTATGTCTACGCTACTGTGGTAAGTCGACCTATGCTGTGCAACTCCAGCTACGTGACTAGCGTAGCTGGAGTTGACGTACCTTAGGTCGAGTTACCACGAGGTCTACACTGCTGGGGGTCGACGGGAGAAACTCTCCCATTGACTTACTTTACTCTTCTCGTCAGGGGTAGAGTACAGGGGTCGACTGGAGAGCGAACTGCTGTCGATTTGACGGGTCTTCATTAGACCCACTAAATTGACCACCGGTGGATCGATCTCAGAGCATCGATCCCAGCTGTAGTGTAGACCTGCAGTTAGACAGACTTTACCTTAGGAGATATTAGGAAAACTGTAGAAGGAACTTATTTGTAATCCCTGTAAAACTGAAGAACCTCTGGGAATAGAGTAGAAACAGTATGACAATATAAAGTCTTTAAATATCTACACTCCCTGCACCACTCTTCTAAAGACTTAATCCCTTGATTTTTTTTTTTTAACTTTCATTTATATAAGTCAATTTAGTTCATGAACTGACTAGCAATTAGTACACTATGGACATGGAAGTATAGGGTTCCTCATACTGCCAGACAACTTTGTCACGGGCAGGGGGGGACCATTTGTAAAAGTGAGATGGTAGCATGGATTCCATTTAATACTAAGCCTCTCTGCTGAGCCTAATGGAAAAGGGCGCTTGTTGGGTGGTGGTTGATTGGTTTTTTGTGATGTATATTATGTCCAAAAGAAGTGGACTGAGACCAATATCTCATATGATGTAGGCCACCAAACAGTGAACAGAGGGTAATGAATGTCAGGCACTACTAATCCTGGTTAAATCTGAACCAACTATTGAACACAATTTACGCATACTTCATTATGATATCCAGTAACTGAGACCAGAATCTCTGATCCATGTATTTCCCAAACTCAGTTGATTAAAAAATAATGCATTTTTGTTCCTTCCTGCATGTTATAAGATTGTTCTCTTAATTTATTCTAAGCAATTTTATTTTATTTTTTTTACATTCATGTTGGCAAGCTGAAACGCCTAAATTGTTATCTTGACCACTTACACCAGACCCACTTCCCAAAATATGCAATAATAACTATATATTTTATGTACTTTGTTTTGCTCCTTTACTCAGTTGTCTATGCAGATGTATATTGTAACTTGAATTCAACTTAAAAAAAAACCCACCCCAAAATCCCTTAACCATAAAGTCATATTACTTTTACAGTTCTCTGTTGAATTCTGATAGACGTCTTAGTCAGCTGTCTGAAAGGAGGAAAGGTTTGAAAACTTGTTTTTTGCCTCGTGAGAGAAATGTTAATTAAATATTTAGATAATGGGAGGCTTGCTAACTTTATCTTTTTTTTTTTTATACAAACCATGAGATTTGAAGGAGTCTATCATATGACTCTAGCATTATAGAGACTTGCAAACATTTGCTATTTAGTAATACGAGGAGCGGATTTGCATTTCTGCCAAATGCCACTACTTAACCTGACATAGTACAAAGTAGATGATTAAATGAAGAATGTGAATCATTTGGGTTACATAAAGGCCCTGTTGTGTTCCCCTACCCATGTGAGGACACCCCTCCCTTGTGTAAAGGGAAATAGTTGAATTTTTTCTCTTTCCCATGGACTATGACAGGGGTTAGCAGATCCAGGAGTGGGCAGACAAATCAGGACCCTGAGGATGAGTTCCTTTTATTAAGTGCACTAAAGGCAGGTCTACACTACCGCTTAAGTTGATCTAACTTACATCACTCAGGGTATGTCTTCACTACCCGCTGGATCGGCGGGCAGCGATCGATCCAGTGGGGATCGATTTATTGCATGTAGTCTAGACGCGATAAATCGGCCCCCGAGCGCTTTCCCATCGATTCCCGTACTCCAGCACCGCGAGAGGCGCAGGCAGAGTCGACGGGGGAGTGGCAGCAGTCTACTCACCACAGTGAAGACACCATGGTAAATTGATCTAAGTACATCGACTTCAGCTACGTTATTCACGTAGCTGAAGTTGCGTAACTAAGATCGATCCCCACCCCTAGTGTAGACCAAGGCTCAGTGGTGTGAAAAAGACACCCTCCTGAGTGATGCAAGTTACAGTGACCCAAGCACTGTCCACACTGCCGTTATGTGCAGCTGCGCCAATGTAGCGCTTCTGGTGTAGACCTGCTCTAAGATATGGGACGATGTTCAGACTATGCAGCTAGTTTGTAGAAAGGTAAGTACTTTTAACTAGTAAACTGCTTTTACTAGGGTGCATTTTTAAATAATGAATCTTATGATAGTTGTAATAATTGAGTAATTAGTATAGTAATCTAAATGTAATTCAGTTTAATTTACAAGAGAAAATTGTTCATTTTAATTTTTGGAATAGCTTCCTTTTATAACCAGCATGCCTTATGAGATACTTAATTTGGATAGATGAATGGTTTGTTTTATACTTGGAAGTTTAAAAAAAGTTCAGAAAACGCAAATCACATAAAATCCTCCTTCTTCTGTCTTTTTTTTAAAGATCATCCTATTATGATGGGTTTTGAGCCCCTTGTTAACCAGAGGTTGCTCCCTCCAACTTTTCCTCGATATGCAAAAATAATTAAAAGGGAAGAAATGGTCAACTATTTTTCGAAACTTATAGACAGAATAAAAACTGTATGTGAAGTGGTCAACTTAACTAATTTGCACTGTATATTGGTGAGTGTGAATACTGCTTATTATCTTTATGTAAATAGAGATAAGAGCTTATTATCTAGCTCTTTCAAAAAAGGAATGATTTCATATATATGTTTCTTATTGTTCATAGAACAGAGGTTGTTTGTTTAAAACTTCAGTTTTTCCCTCCTTTGTAAAACCCTCTTAGAAGTTTGAAATTACATTTCTTCCTGCTACTTACTACTTTTCCTTTTAGCAAATATCTTTTTTTTCCCTCTCCTATTCCTTTGCTCTCCATCTCTTGTTAAATCATAATTACAGATAATGATGGAGCACAGTAGGACTAATTAACTTGTCTTCCTGTTCTAATTGGAAAGAAAGCTGCATCTATGGCAGCAGAACACAATATAGTCCTTATAGCAAGGGTGGGCAAACTTTTTGGCCTGGGAGCCACATCTAGGTATGGAAATTGTATGGCGGGCCATGAATGCTCACGAAATTGGGGGTAAGGGTGTGGGAGGGGGTGAGAGCTCTGGGAGGGGGCCAGAAATGAGGAGTTCAGGGTGTGGGAGGGGGCTCTGGGCTAGTGCGGGGGGGTGGTGAGAGCTCTGGGGTGGGGATGAAGGAGGGTGATCCAGGCTGGGACCGAGGGGTTTGGAGGGCGGGAGGGGGCTCCGGCTGGGGGTGTGGGCTCTGGTGTGGGGCCGTGGATGGGGGTTTGGGGTACAGGAGGGGGCTCCAGGCTGGGATCGAGGGGTTCAGCGGGTGGGAGGGGGATCAGGGCTGGGGCAGGGGGTTGCCGGGGCCAGGGGCAGATGGGTGCAGGTTCCGGGTGGTGCTTACCTCAATCATCTCCCGGAAGGAGCGGCATGTCCCCTCTCCGGCTCCTACGTGGAGGTGTGGCCAGGCACCTCTGCGCGCTGCCCTGTTCACTGGCGCTGCCCCTGCAGCTCCCATTGGCCAGGAACCGCAGCCAATGGGAGCTGCGGGGGGCGGGGCTTGGGGTATGGGTAGGAGCAGGAGGGGGCACATGGTGGCTGCTTCCCGGGAGCCACGTGGAGCTACAGCATGCACAGAGCGGGGCAAGCCCCCGACCTGCTCCCTGGCAGGAGCTTGAGAGCCGGATTAAAAGTTCTGGGGGGCCAGATGTGGCCTGCAGGCCAGTTTGCCGATCCCTTCCTTACAGTATTGAAGAGGATACTGACTTTTCTTCTGCTTTTTTTATTTCTTCCCAGCAGTGAGTGAGTTAATACAATTTTTAGAATTCTGATAAGCAATATTCCATCCCAAGTTATTGCATAGATTTAAAATAAGCACTTAACTCCATGGTTAACTCCATCCCTGTTCAGAGACTCGCAAATACATGTTTAACTTTAAGCATAAATTCTTTCCAGCCTAACAGAGGCTTCCCAAAATTAGGGCCTGTAAAAGTTAAGATGGGTTTAAATGTTTGGTCTACATTTTTATTTTCTAACATTTCACTGAATTACAAAAGAGGCATGGTTGCACTGGCCAGAGTTCCAAGAAAGAGGACAAAGATCTTTTAAACATTATAATAACTCTTTGTATTAGACATGCTGTCTGTAATACTAATAAACTCCTCATTTTCATAAAACAGTTGATATTAGTTGAATAGTCAGTCCTATCCTGTCATTTACACAACTCAAGTTGGAGATGACCTTAACAGTTTGATAGTGTGTGTTTTATAATTTTATCGTACTGTTGGTAGTTGGAAAGAATTTTAATAATCTTCTAGTTTTATTCAGTAAGATTTAGGATTTTAAAAACTTTTGTACTTTAAGACAAAATCATATATCAACTGCAAAATGTATTGTTTGTTTTTTAAGCTTATTCACACTTATTTCATATTAAAGATTTAACTTTTTTGTACATTTCAAACTGGTATATTAACCTTACTTCTCTTTCCATCCTAAATGTAAATTAGGATTTTTTCTGTGAATTTAGCGAGCAATCACCTTGTGTTCTTTCAAGATCTCTCTTACAGGCAAGTCCTAATTTATAATGAAATGTCTCTTACATTTTTATAACAGCACTAGAATAAAATAATCACTTCATTTAAGAACCTACATTATTCTTGTTTTAAATGTTCAAATTATATAGTTGATATCAACACAGTCATTAGTATGAAAGATTTAAAACAAAAATTGAACTCTTCAGATTTTTGTGTATCAAATGTTTGTTTTTTATTTTGAATAGCTGGCAGTCTAAATACAGTATTGTTTTTATTTATTGTTGATTAACTTGAGCAAATGTGTTGTGAAGATGGTATGAACACAGTTAAATCCACTTCCCTTGCAGTAAGCCAGGAGTGTGCAGACACTCTTCTAAAGCCTCTCCATCTACATCTTCCCTGTGCAGTCTCAGTGTGGGATTTAATTAGTGTAGTGAGCCTCGTGCTCATCCTCCACCCGTGGCTGAATTTCACCCACAGCGTATTCCTACTGCTACATGAAGGTTGGGAAAGAACTGAATGTGTGTAGCCTTTTCACTCCTCAGTGTTCCCTGAAATAATACTGTAAGCTTTATTGACCCAGAGTAAAATACCTTCTTACAGCAGGCTTTGCTTTGAACAGGGGTATCCAGATGTCAGAACTTGATTATCTTTGATCCTGGAGCTCCTGGAAAAATAATTTTTTGTTTGTTGGTTTGTTTGGTTTTTTTGTGGGAAATTGTGAAATGCTTTTTTTTAAATTTTCCACAGAATATTTTGGTTTTTAAATGAAAAACCAAAAACCTCTAATTGAAAAAACAAAACTTTTCAGACTTAAAATAATTTGTGCTCAAGAAAACAAAAAATGATAATTTTTTTAAAAACCAAAGATACAAAAATTACCAAAAATGTTTTTCAGTTTTCGGTTGTTCCGCAGAAAACTGGAAGATTTTGACCAAAATTAAAATTTTTCATTTTGGTCAAAAAGCCATTTTTTGTTGGAAAAACTGTTTGAGAATTTTAGATAGCTCTAAATGTCAAGCTGAGTGAGGGGAAAGAGAAGGAGGGTTCACCTCACAGTGCCATTAATTTACACCCAAATGAAACATTACTCCTCGCCTAATCTCTGGGCAGGTAAGGAGCATTGTTAGCAGGGTCCCATTTACTGTGTGAAACATCAGAGAACATATGCAACAATGACCCATGGTTAGGGGAGTGGCTGAAAGGAGGCAAGACAGCTATTACAGACCAAAGCAAATGTGAACAGCTGGGGAGGCTTGCAAGAGGCGCCTGTAACTTGCAAAACTCCTAAACTGCATTGAAGCAGACACCTTCTTATAGTGTCATAGCTCCATTCAAGTCATAACTGCACTTGTAGTTTACGTCAGCTGAGATTCTTCCTTTCTAACAGGCAAGTTCCTCAGCTGTGGAGCTCCAAAGGTGCCTACCAGCAGATCCTGCTTCACATGCACTTTAAGAGTGCTGCAGCAGGGGGATTCTGTGGTCATGGAGGGGAAAGTAAAATGGGAACCGGGCAATGGCTTCGGAGGCAAAAGAAAACGTAGCTAAATAGAAGTTATTGCAAGGCAAGTTCCTTTTCCACACCTCTCCTATTGTCTGCATTTTCTCCTGCCTTCTGGGGAACTGCTTAGCCTCTTCTCTGCCACTCCCCAACGGATCCTGGCCAGCAATCTGTGTAGCACACATAGGAATTCATGTGTCAAACCTTCAGAATAGAGGACAACTCTATTATTAGTGCAGCTGTAGAATTAGTTTGCATGCTGGGCCTCCATGATTGTAAGCTGAGAGTGAGGTGAGCAGTGCTCACTGCCCCTGTTGCCTCGGGGATGAGGACTCCCTACATGCCTGCCTATTTTGGGTCTCTCACCTACCAAACCATTTAACTTTCTGAAATAATGTAACTACTGTAGTTACTTTACAAATCGACTATTTTTAAAAAAAGTAATTTCTAAAAATAGATGATTAACTTCAAAAAAATCTTTTCCTTCCAGACTACATTCCTTGTGGATAACAAGAAGGTGTTTGGTACGCATCTCATACAAGACATGGTGAAAGATGCATTAAGATCTTTTGTCAGTCCTCCAGTACTTTCTCCTAAGTAAGTAGAGCAGCCTGGGTTCTGTCTATTTAAGCAGCAGTACAAAATATTTCACATGCCTTTCTGTTTAAAAAGAAGAATCAAAACCCCAGTTCAGTTAGATACAACTGATTTATGTTTTTCTATAAGTAGAGAATCTTAATGTTTGTGTTTGAAGTAGTCACATAAAAATTTCAATAGTGGTTACAGTGGTGGATTAGCCACTTGGCCAACGGGGCTAGTGCTTGGGGGCCCCAGCCAATTGGGGGGCCCCTGGAAAGTGATAGCGCTCTGCCCATCCAGCGCTCCTGCCAGGTAGTAGGGACGGGGCACGGGGGCTTGCCCTGCTCCACCTTCCTGGCACTCCTGCTGGGAAGTGGGGGAAGCCCCCGGACCCCAACCCTGCTCCCCGGCAGGAGTGCTGGGCGGGGCCGGGGCAAGCCCCCTTGCTCTGAACCCATTTTCCCAGCAGGAGCTCCGAGGGAGGGAATGGCAGGAAGAAGAGGTGGGGAGGGGGCCCCTAATCCGCCTCTGGGTGGTTATTATAGTACTCCAGGTTCTCCATGAATTTTGTCCCATATAAATCAGTGTCCTCCAACTCTTTCATTCTGTGTACTGTTTTGTAAGAGAGACACCCCCCCCCCCCCCCCGCTAATGGATATGTTGTCTCCCAACTCCCTAAGTTTGCACTGATTTGTTTCTCAAAATGTTGCATTCTGGGGCTCTCTTACTGAATCTGCACACCATAGTTGGAAAACCACTGACAGGCTAGAAACCTCTGACTGCTAGACACTGGGACTGGATGTCAGGAGATGTGGATCACTCAATAAATTGACATATTTTGCTCATTCCTTCTAGCATCTGGCACCAGCCACTGTCAGAAGACAAGATACTGGACTAGATGGACCATTGGTCTGACCTAGTATGATGGTCATTCTTAGGTTCTTATGACGTAGATAGTATAGGTTGTCCTCTTTTTTTTTCCCTAACATAGCTAAAGTCAGTATCTCCTCTCTTAATTGAGTAACGGTCAGTATTTACAGCAATCATTGTTTCATTTGATATCGCTCTGGCTGTTTCCTTATAGATGTTGTCTGTATAACAACCATCAGGCTAAGGACTACATTGATTCTTTTGTGACCCATTGTGTTCGGGTAAGTGTCAGTTGTCTTACAAAGGCCTTTAATACATATTTAGGCACTGTCAAAGGAATTCAGCTCCTGTGAAAATGAGATTGAGATACCTAACTTTAGGCCAGAATTTTTAAACCTGGATTCCTAAATTCTTAACCTTTTAGAAACAAACATAACTGTTGCAATTTGCAATCCCAGGACCATCGTATGGGGGACAGGTTTTGTAGTAATTTATAAAATGGGTATACATCTCCAGTAATGGAAAGTAATTTCATGTAACCTGCAAACACATACTGTTTTTCAAAAAGTGTAAATATTTATCCTTCTATCCAGTTTGGAGATGTCTGTTTAGTATCTGTGTTTGAAGAGCTTAATGTATTGAAAAACACAGCACAATGTAAAAATCTGAGAAAATGTATTTAGGCATGAATCCTTTCACACATCCTGCTTGGTTGTGTATTTACTGTGGCTCAATCTGTAAATAAAAATACATTATGTGGGATACCTTTAGGTTTAAAATTCATCAGTGGTTCTTCTATTTCAGCCGTTCTGTAGTCTGATTCAAATCCATGGACACAATAGGGCTCGCCAGAGAGATAAACTGGGTCATATTCTTGAAGAATTTGCCACTCTGCAGGATGAGGTAATGTAGCAGCCAGGAGGCCAGCAGGCTTCATCCTCCTGTGTGTTTTTTCCACAATGGAATATCTTGTGTTGGGCTTCCTGTAAATGAATGAAGGTTTGTTCCCCCACCATAACCTTTAACGTCTGTTTCTTAACCTTAAAATACTCTGCTTCTGCTCCCTGCACTTGTTAAAGCTGCCAGTGCGCACAAGGTTAACAGAGTAAAGAAGCTTGGTTCTAAGCCACTTTAAATTCAGAGCACATCTTGTTTCAAAGATGAAATTGCATCTGTACAAAATGAATGTATAATATATTAATTGCAAATCTGTGTAACAAACCTGATTTCTTAAAGTGTAAAATGTTACATAATACATAAAATACATAAAACTTACATTTACCTCCCTGTCATCCAACATTAAAGAATACATACTTAAATCATCTATGAAACTGTTTCTGAATTGGAGGATGATTGACCTTGGTGGGAGGTTGTGTTTCACTTGTAGGAGTTGGATTTATTTTTTAAGAGATAATGAAAAACACTACTTTCCAGGCTTTGCATGTTAAGGGACAGAGCAGAGGAGTGTGGAATGGGAAGATTTTTGTTGCCTTTGTGGTGGGTCAGTGTTCCATGGGGGTGCTTAGTAGAGGGGTTTGTCAATATTGCTCTTGAGGTGTTTCTTCCTGAGTAAACAGTTTGTTGTTGTGTTGTTTTGTTTAGGACTATGGAGGCTCTCTCAATTGTAGTGTTTCATGATAAAAAAAAATTGAAACTCTTCAGACATTTAGCCTAAAATAAAAACAATAGAAGATTCTTTATTTTTATATTATTTTGCATGCTGAAGCCATATTCTAGTGATTTTTTTTTTTTTACAACTCGGTGCTGTGGAAGTTTCCAGAAATATTGTCAATTACCTCTATGATATTGTAACCTAACAAGCTGTTGCTCCTGGTCTCACAGTTGCACATAGTATGTGGCTACAATACTCATGCTGGTTTGCCAAACGTTAGTAAATTTGACTATTCAATAATTAAAACCTTCAATAAAATTAAATCATTTGTCAGTGAATATGGCAGTGCAGTATAGAAAAATGTTTATCATCTTCTACCCCAGACAGTGAGTAAATTACATAACCCAGATTTATGTGCTTTTTGGACTGCTGAAGTCACGGTCTGTGAAAACTGATTTCCCTTGTTAATATGTAATATGGATTTATTGACCTTATTTTCATTTAGAATTTTGTGAGGGTTTTAATTGTGGTAAAACCATGAATATTGTTTCTCAGTATGTTCTCACTTTCCTGTAGCTATGCTATTTTTACTGAACAGTTTTCTGTGTCTTTTTCTGGTAGGCAGAGAAAGTAGATGCAGCACTTCACAGTATGCTGCTGAAACAGGAACCCCAAAGGCAACATCTGGCTTGTTTGGGGACCTGGGTCCTCTACCATAATCTCCGCATCATGATACAGTATCTTCTGAGTGGCTTTGAATTGGAACTTTACAGTATGCATGAGTATTATTACATATACTGGTAAGAATACACATTATTAAAAGCTTTAGGGGGAATGTTCCCACAGAGCCCAGCCTGTAAATGTATAGAACAGTGTTAGGCCAAAGTTTAAACTGGGACTTAGAACAATTCTCTCATCCCAGACTGACTGCACAAAATATTTAGTCTCACTGTATCATAAAAATTAGAGATGGGGGGAAAAAACCTATTGGGCCATCTCGTCCCTTCTCCCATGTTTGTTCTCTACAATGTATTCATTAACGTACTGTCCAGATCACTACTTGGCTCCTTATTTAGCTTGTTCTAATAGCTCTCATGAAAGTGGTTTAGTCACATGAGAAGCAATGCTGACTGTGGCAGTAAGCATAGATTTAAAAGGAAAAAACACTACCTGCTTCTGGTTTATATTCTCTTCCCTTCCAACAACGCTAATCTCATTAGATATTTTTAACATTTAGACACATTGAATTGAGAGATCATTTTAAAGTGTGCTGTCTGAAAAGTGACTATTTAAAAACAACATCTTACTCCAAATGTATCCCCTGTCTATATCCAGAGCAGTACCTTCTGTTTTTAGTGAAAAAGAGAGTGTGTGTGTGGGTGAGGTAATATCTTTTATTGGACCAACTTATTTTTGTGAAAAAGTAAGATTGCAGTGTGCAGAAACAACATACATGCTTTTCTATTATACTCCTTCCACCTTGAACTACTTTCCATAGGAGGAGATGGCCAAAAGGAAAGAAAAATATGTTTTAAATGGCTTGTGTGTAATGGACCAATAAAGCACTCATATCTTAAACTGACATTTTAATGCTATTTTTTTTAACTCAGTTGAAAATAAATTCTAATGTATAGTACATACTGTACTGTTACTCTTCAAAGGACTACATACTACTTGCATCTGGTAAGGGAAAGTCAAATCCCCTACATCAGAGTGTTTATAAAAAGTTGCATTAGGAAAACAGACTACAAAATACATTTTCATTAACATCAAGACTAGTATCCTGTCTTCTGATAGTGGCCAGAGCCAGATGCTTCAGAGAGAATGAACAGAATAGGGCAGTTTTGAGTGATCCATCCCGTTGTCCAGTTCCAGGTTCTGGTAGTTGGAGGTTTAGGGACACTGGGAACATGGGGTTGCATCACTGACACTCTTGGCTAATAGTCATTGATGAACTTATCCTCCATGAACTTACCTAATCCTTTTTTGAACCTAGTTATACCTTTTGGCCTTCACTGCATCCCCTGGCAATGAGTTTCACAGGTTGACTGTGCATTGTGCTACTTCTTGTGTTATATGAAGGGGTAAATAATGCTTCCCTATTCACTTTCTCCATACCATTCATGATTTTATAGACCTATCATGCCCCTGCACTTAGTATTCTCTTTTCTAAGATGACCAGTCCCAGTCTCTTTAATCTCTCCTTCTATGGAAGCTGTTCCACGCTCTTAATCATTTTCATTGCCCATCTGTGTACCTTTTCCAATTCAAGTATCTTTTTTGAGATGGGGTGACCAGAACTGCATGAAGTATTCAAGCTGTGGGAGTACTATAGATTTATGTAGTGCATTATGATATTTTCTGTTTTTATTGTCAATCCCTTTCCTAATGGTTCCTAACATTGTTAGCTTTTTTGACTGCCACTGCACGTTGAGCAGAAGTTTTCAGAGAATTATCCACGATGACTCCAAGGTATTTCTTGGGTGGTAAGAGCTAATTTTGATCCCATCATGTTGTATGTACAGTTGGAATTATTTTCTCCAATGTGCATTACTTTGCACTTATCAACATTGAATTTCATCTGCCATTTTGTTGCCCAGTCATCCAGTTTAGTGAGATCCCTCTGTAACTCTTTGCAGTCAGCTTTGGACTTTGCTATCTTGAGTAATTTTGTGTCATCTGCAAATTTTGCCTCTTCACTGTTCTTCTGCCCCTTTTCCAGATATTACAAATTCCAGATCTTACTGAGGGTGTGAGACAATCCTTAATTTTATAATACTACCATTGATGCCAGTCTATGAATTTGGCTACCAGGGGTAGTAAGGGCAGTAAAACTGGTTCCATGTTGGAATTTCGTAATTTACTTTCAAACTAAGGCATTTGAAGAAAACATTATAGTAACTAATGAATTTGTTGCTATTTGATTTTAGTAGATTTTTCTTTAAGGCCAGAAGGGACCATTAGGTTAGTCTGACCTACTATATACCAGGCCAGTAAATTTCACCCACTTACCCCTGTATTGAGCCCCACAGCTTGTGTTTGGCTAACACATATCTTCCAGAAAGGCCTTCACTCTTGATTTGAAGATAGATTTCAATAGATGGAGATTCCATCACTTCCCTTGGTAGTTTGTTCCAGTAGTTAATAACCCTTACTGTTAAAAATGTGTGCCTTATTTCTTATTTGAATTTGTTTGGCTTTAACTTGCAGCCATTGGTTCTTGTTATGCCTTTCTCTACTAGATTAAAGAACCCTTTTAGTGCCTGGGATTTTCTCCCCATTAAGGTACTTATACATTGTGGCAATTATGATTAGTATCCATTTGCTGATGATCTTTTTTCTCCACTTTTAATGACTGTACATCTCAGTACTATAGTTTAACTATGATAAGTACCCATTCAATTTGATCTTTAAGTGAAGACCAAAAAAATATTATTGTTTAAGAAAATAATACTCAGTTGAAGCATTCATCAGAATTCTGTCAGTAACAACATTTCTGGACTGAACTATGAATTTTTTTGAAGACTTATATTTATTTTTACTTTTCATGCTCTGTACTCCTAGAGCAGTTTTCCCACCACCTTTGCTATTAGTTTGAAAGAAGGCCAGAACTTTGTTCATAAGATGTAGTATCACTTTAGGAATCTCTTGCAGAATTCTGTGTGTAATGGTTGAATATTAATTAATTCCTGGGCTTCCTTAAAGTGATAATCCATGATTTTACTTATTAAAAATTGTAATGCTTGAAATTAGGGCTGTCAAGCAATTAAAAAAACTAATCACGATTAATTGTGCAATTAATCGTGCTGTTAATAATAGAATACCATTTATTTAAATATTTTTGGATGTTTTCTACATTTTCAAATATATTGATTTCAATTACAACACAGAATATAACGTTACAGTGCTCACTTCATTTTTTGATTACAAATATTTGCACTGTAAAAAAACAAAAGTAGTATTTTTCAGTTCACCTAATACAAGTACTGTAGTGCAGTCTCTTTATCATGAAAGTTGAACTTACAAGTGTAGAATTATGTACAAAAAATAGCTACATTCAAAAATAAAACAATGGAAAACTTTAGAGCCTATGAGTCCACTCAGTCCTATTTCTTGTTCAGCCAATCACTCAGACAAACAAGTTTGTTTACATTTGCAGGAGATAATGCTGCCTGCTTCTTGTTTACAGTGTCACTTGAAAGTGAGAACATGCATTCGCGTGGCACTGTTGTATCAGACGTCACAAGATATTTACGTGCCAGATGTGCTAAAGATTCTGTGTCCCTTCATGCTTCAACCACCATTCCAGAGGACATACATCCATGGTGATGACGGGTTTTGCTCGATAACAATCCAAAGTAGTGCGGACTGACACATGTTCATTTTCATCATCTGAGTCAGATACCACTAGCAGAAGGTTGATTTTTCTTTTTTGGTGGTTCGGGTTCTGTAGTTTTCACATCCGAAGTGTTGTTCTTTTAAGACTTTTGAAAGCATTCTCCTCACCTCATCCCTCTCAGATTTTGGAAGGCACTTCAGATTCTTAAACCTTGGGTCGAGTGCTGTAGCTATCTTTAGAAATCTCACATTGGTACCTTCTTTGCATTTTGTCAAATCTGTTCTTAAAATGAACAACATATGCTGGGTTATCATCTGAGACTGCTATAACATGAAATATATGAGCAGGAGACATGCATTTCTTTCCCAAGGAGTTCAGTCACAAATTTAATTAACGCATTATTTTTTAACAAGCGTCATCAGCATGGAAGCATGTCCTCTGGAATGGTGGCCGAAGCATGAAGGGGCATACGAATGTTTAGCATATCTGGCCCATAAATACCTTGCAATGATGGCTACAAAATTGCCATGCGAATGCCTGTTCTCACTTTCAGGTGACATAAATAAGAAGCGGGCAGCATTATCTCCCATAAATGTGAACAAACTTGTTTGTCTGAGTAATTAGCTGAACAAGAAGTAGGACTGAGTGGACGTATAGGCTCTAAAGTTTTACATTGTTTTGTTTTGGAGTGCAGTTATGTAACAAAATATATATATATATATTTATAAATTGCACTTTCATGATAAAGAGATTGCACTACAGTACTTGTATGAGGTGAATTGAAAAATACTATTTCTTTTGTTTATCATTTTTACAATGCAAATATTTGTAATCAAAAATAATAATATACAGTGAGCACTGTACACTTTGTATTCTGTTTTGTAATTGAAATCAATATATCCAAAAATATTTAATAAATTTCTATTGATATTCTATTGTTTAACAGTGCAATTAAAACTGTGATATTAATGGCAATTTTAAAAATCATGATTAATTTTTTTTAGTTAATCGCGTGAGTTAACTGCATTTGAAGCATTGTCAATATTTTTAAAAAAATACTAGTTTAAAAAAAATTTAAAAGGGACTCCTTTAAAATACGTAGTCTCTGTAATTTAATATGTACTGTTCCTAAACTCTTGGATTATTTAAGTATTAGTCTGAAGTCTTTTTAAAGATTTTTGAAATGGTTAGAAGTCATCGAACTGAATACTTACACAATACCATGGCTTTGATTTAAACTAGCAAAAGAACAAAAGTCATTTTATACCATCACTGAGCTTTATGGTCAAGGAAATATCAATTGAGTATAGCCATCTGTTTTCTTCATGAAAGAAAATGCACAATGTGTAATAACAGCACATGCATTATATATAGTTTGCTGTGTAGTATGTAATAGCTGGATACTATTTTATTGTAGGTATCTGTCTGAGTTTCTCTATGCCTGGCTGATGTCAACACTGAGCCGTGCTGATAGCTCTCAAATGGCAGAAGAGAGAATAATGGAAGAGCAGCAGAAAGGCCGTAGTAGTAAGAAAACAAAGAAAAAGAAAAAAGGTAGAATAGGTTTAGTGTTTCTTTTATTTCTCTCATACTGGCATTATACCTGTGTAACTTCACTGACCTCAAGTGGTATGTCTGCACTGCAATGTAAGCCCAGGGTTAGTGGGACTCAAGTCAGCTGACCCATGTTAGGGAATCCTGGGCATGAGTATCTACATTGTATTTTAACCCAGTGTTGGTACTTTTCTAACCCATGCTCAAACCTAGGGCTTTTGCATTCACACTGCAGTGCGCAGACCCGAGTCAAAGTAAACATATCCCAGAGTCCCTAGCGCCATTCCCCTCCCCAGATGTGGCTACTCTAGCCCTGGGACCGTGGTGCACTGTGGGAAGACTTTACTGCCTGCCCTGCATGTTACCAGGAAGCAGCTCGCTTTGCAAAAGGCCTCATTGTTTCACTCTCCATTGCAAACCCAGGAGGCTCTCTGACAGATTGGTGATCAGAAGAGAATGGGTTAATGCTGATCTGAGCAGCTTCTGTTCACAAAGGGGTGATGGCTTCTGTTTTCAATAGAGTGGATTGCAGATTGCTTGGATAGAGAGTGTTAAGGAAATTGTCCTATGGAATTGTGAGATACTTCTGGCTGACCCCCGGGATCTGAATGAAGCAAGGCTACATCTACACTGCAAGGCAATAGGGCTCGAACCCTGGTCCCAACTTAACTTGAGCTCAGACCCTCCAGCCCTGCAGGGACCTGGGACCATGGGTCCAAACCCTGGGTTAGCGCAATTGCTGGGTAGATGCAATGGAAGTTCGTGCTTGAGACCAGTGTTACAGTGCAGACATACCCAAAGAGTTACTCCTGATTCTTATAATTGTGAGGTTAGCGTTTTGTCCTTACTGTCTTCTATTAGGAAAAAAAATCGGGTTGTTGCCTGGGGCTGCATGTGAAACTTGTTTTTGATTAATTGAATATGATTTAATCCATATACCAGCACTTTCCAACACTTTGCAAACTGAGCCTCTCTTCAGGAAGACAAAATTACCTGCATCTTTCCTTCAACTGTGCCATGTTACCAGCACACTGTGGGAGAAATGTTTACTACTACTGTTCCACACTTCCAGGGGAGCATGCCTGTGCTTTGGAAAACACTGTCCTACAAAAAGTATAGCTTTATGAAGGCAACATTTGTCTGAGTGTGAGGTGGAGTACGTATTGTCAGATCACATTTTTATTATATTCCTAAGAAGTTCTATCGGGCTCCAGTTCCGCAAGGTACATAAGCTTGTACTTAGCTTGGAGAATGTAAATTGTCCCATTAAAGTCCAGGGACTTCTCATGCGAATAAAAGTTAGGTGTGTACTTAAGTACCTTGCTTAACTGGGGACCAAATAAGCATGTCTGTATGTCTTAATTTAAAAGGAGAGTTTCTGATTTTTAGAGAAGGTGACAGGAAAACCATGTGATATTTGCAATTAACTATTTTAATGAACTAGTAGTTGCAAAAAAAAAGTTTGCCTGCATTTGTTCTGTATCATTATTTTGAGTGGAAAATCTTTGTATATGGAATTTACAGTTCGCCCTCTGAGCAGAGAGATCACCATGAGCCAAGCATATCAGAATATGTGTGCTGGGATGTACAAGGTAACTTATTACTGAACAGATGGTGTACATAGGCTTCAAATTTGTTGTATGGTGGTGTTAAGCATTAAAATCTCTCCCTCCCCTCTTTTTTTTTGTAATCTGTGTCCATTCTATTCTTGGTTCTGAGAATCAGGCCCTCATTTTTGGCATGCCAAGCCCCCCTAAAGAAATTTCCTACTCTAAATAGTGTTTTATCAGACACAGAATAATGCCATTTAAAATCTTCTAATGAATATGAGTAAGGATAAATAGTCTGTGCTGAAACCATTATCTTTAGGCACTGGAACTTGTTTATAGTGCCCTCCCCTGTCACCAAACAAGGTTGGATACCAAAAACTATAAATGATACTAGCTGAAATATAATAAAACAAGCACTAAAGGTACATTAAAATGGAAGTACCATGTAGTGCTAAAAGAAATGTAATGCTGATTCCCTAGCCTCCCCATTCTCTGCCCTCTGACATGTGAGTAGAGGTGAAATATTAGCTGACTCAACAGAAGTGCTTCTGATGTGGTTTGATATCTGAGTAGGCTCTTTTGTGAATCACTCCATCCTGTCTCTCAAAATTAAAAAGAGGAGGAGTTACCTTGCTAACCATTTGCTGACTTGTTTGATGCATTATAAAGCACATGAAAAGTCCATTCTCTAGGCAGACAAATAGACAAGAGTAGAATCCAGAGACAGGAGACATACAATTAAAACCTTTTTGCATCAAATGCCTGGAAAAGTATTTCAGAATGACTTTTTTTCCCATCCTGCCTGTGTGTACCATTGCTGATTCCAAGATGCGGTAGTGCTTGTGTGTTATGACAAAATGCTAAAGGTTTCACCTTGGTCTTTCTTATTCATTCCTTCCCCTTAGACGATGATAGCTTTTGACATGGATGGTAAAGTGAGAAAACCCAAATTTGAGCTTGATAGTGAGCAAGTTCGATATGAGCACAGGTTTGCTCCATTCAACAGTGTCATCACGCCACCACCAGTGCACTATCTGCAGTTCAAGGTGAACTCTTTTCAAACAATCTTAAAACATTTAGATTCAACTCTGCCTTTCAATATGTTTATACATTTCTTGTAAGATCAGGCCCTGCATGTACACATACATGCCTAGTGGCTGATTTTATAGTTCATATTGATGCATCTCAATGTATTGAAGGACAGTATCATGCCTTTGAGTACTGTGCTATAAGTTAAAGGTATCTTTCATTTTTCTAAGTTATTATTTAAGCCAAGTAGAGAATGACAAGAGGCTGTTCACTGTATTTGCAGTAAGGAAAATAAATTGAACTTTCCTAAAATTGGACTTTTAGGCATTTTTGCCAAGTTTTGTTGCTGTTACTCTTTGTAATGTGTGCATTTGTGTGAAAAGGATATCAAATTTGACAGACTCTCAGCTAGAATAATATACATTTAGAAAAGGTAGTTTAACAGTTGAAGTATTATTACTTTGCAAACAAGCAAGGTATATGAACCAAATATGAAAGCAGTTTTGCATGTAAAATGAACATTGATAACGCAAATCAGACCATCCTTGCTTTCTGTGTGTCAACAAGGCTATATCATCTTACCTATCTTTAGAATTATGCAATTTTTTTTTTTTTTAAGGAAAAGTAACTTTTAAAAAAATTTTGTCCAACCTGTGCACACGAGCCTGTGCTTGATAACCACCTAATCTTATTGCTCTTCCCCTGTCCATCTTTCCTCCTTAGTTATTCCCCACTGTTTTGCTGCCTACTTGATCGCATCACTGCTGCAAATAGATTGCAAGTTCTCCAGAGCAGGGATCATGTCGTTTATTTGTGCTCTGAGGTGTCTTAGCACACTTTTTGGTGTTCTAAAATAATAAGCTATTTAATAAAGATTACAATACATGCGATTTAACTGGTTAAAGCAAATACTAACTTGACCTCTGCTATTTAGTGGTGTTAATATTTTAACCAGTACTCAGTTTGACTTAAGGAATACTGTGACTGCTTTTGATTGGGATCAGAAAACAATGTAGAAAGGTTTATGTGCTGTTGACTATTAGTTTTAATATATATATATATTTTGTGATATTTAGGAAATGTCTGACCTAAATAAATACAGCCCTCCTCCACAGTCCTCTGATCTCTATATGGCAGCTAGCAAACACTTCCAGCAGGCTAAAATGATACTGGAGAATATTCCTAACCCAGATCATGAGGTAAGGCTGAACTGAAATGTAGAGAAAGAGAAGTTTCTTGTTTGGAATACGTTATTGGCTTTGTCATTAGTTCTAACTGAAATACTTTTTGTTATGAATTAAAATGTGCTAGCAAATTATAATTTAGTTATTAAAGTGCTCAAGTATTTAATTTTAAATTGTCAGCTTCCCACATTGAACTGCCTGCTGTACACCATGATGTATAAGAACAGCAGCTTGTTAGAGAAGGAATGTGTCCTGTGCAACATGAAGCACAAAGTCAACCCCTGAAAAATAATACCTTGAAATTTGCAGAGGTTTGACCGTCATGAGAATGAATATGAAATACCATGTTTTATATGGTCTATTATATTAAAAATACTATTGTATTAAACGTAGTTAGTTGCTTTATCAAGATGGTTAAATATAATTTATATATTTGAAAATTTAGTACAAATTGCTTTGACCTCTTTTAAAATGGGATTGATATTCCAGTCCAAGTATTACATTGTGGAAGCAGCTTGATTTTTTTCAGTTATTTTTTCTTGGCCATAAATTGTCACTTGAAAGTTTTACTACTTTCTGTTAGGTCAACCGAATTCTAAAAGTTGCTAAACCCAACATTGTGGTCATGAAGCTGCTGGCAGGAGGACACAAGAAGGATTCTAAGGTAAGAAAATCACAATGAAATTGAATTTATTGTCTTTAACTACTGAATAACACAGTAAACAGTTCCATTTTGGCCACAGATCTAATAGCTGAATTTACAGGTTCTGTTTTTAACTGTTCTTAGCCTTAGAGGGAATAGAGATCTGATCCAAATATGGAAAAAATTAGAATTAAAAAATAAATGTGTTGACCCTTGAAACATGTTGAGAAGCTGTCACTTCAAGTTTTGAAATTTGTTATGCCCTCAAATGTTTGAACGTTGGGAGGGAAATTAGCTGGGAAGCTGCATCTGGAATGTAAATAGCAACAAAGACAGGAGCTATGATGTGGAAGGTGAGGCTAATGATGGAAGCAACAGCAGATGTGTATGGATAGGGTTAGACATTAAGAGGAAGAAGAGAAGGGAGAGCAGTTGATAGCAATGGGTCGAAGGAAGTACAAGTAAACAGTAGAAGGGTTGAGGACTGAGGAGAAACAGCAGCAGGTAGGGGAGGGGAACGGAAGAAATTAGCTGAGCCTTTGGCAGATAGTGGGTGAGGTGGAGAGTAGAGGAAAGCATTGGTGGGGCAGTATCCAGAAGGTAGAAACAGAAGTATGGGGAACACAAGGGGCAAGTGGGTGGGTGGACAAGAAGTAAGGTACTAGTGGGATAGCAGTTAGAAGGGTAGATCAGCAGCAATTAGTTTTTTAATCTTGTGTACTTGGAAAGAGAAGCAATTTCAGAAAAACAATTTAAAAAAAAAAAAAAAGTGCCTCACCTCTTCAGTACTCGTGCGTGGTTCCAATATAGTATATAAGAGGACTGACTTCCCCAAGGCAGAGATGTGAGGTCTTACGTCTGACTCAGTGAGATTTTAGTTTTTCCATCTACCTCCTTATTTTGTCCCAGTTCAATTGTACTTTTCTTTTTTTCCCTCTTTGTGTTGGTACCAACTCCATCATAGTACAGGCTGTAACTGAGAAGGCTGATGGCTTTCCCCAGATGGCAGTGTCCCTCTTCGCCCCTCACTAGTGGTGACTAGTCTTTCAGAGACTATTTTCCACAACTCAGAATAGCTTTTGATGATGATGGGTTTTTTTAAGTTGATTTTTAGCTGAAGAGATTTTCTTGGTTTGTGTTCTTTTTTGATATTTTAAAGCTTAAAAAAAAAAAATAGGTAAAACTAGCATTTTCTTCCAAGATAAGTATGCCATGAATTCCCCTTTCGAGCCCATAAAGTCAGTAGTGGTGTATGTCAGAGTAATCTTTTAAAACTCTCTCTTCCTCTAGGTTCCTCCAGAATTCGACTTCTCTCCTCACAAATATTTCCCAGTTGTGAAACTTGTTTGAAAGACCAGAGATTATTATTAGGATACCTGAACTGTAATCTGTATTTCAGATACCTGCTTTGAAATGGAGTATTTTATACTGTAGCCAGAAGTGAAATGGATCTCTTGGATAAAAGTACTGTTGTATGGAATATCTTTAGTCTGACGTCCTTATATGACCTGAATGACAACTGCTGTTTTAAAGTGGTTTGTATAATATTCTATGGGTGAAATGGTTTTTAATCAACTGCATTATTGAACAACATTGTACCTTATTTGGTTTTATTACAGATTTAATCATAAATCCTTTTAATGAATTCTGACTGACAATAGTGTTTGTAAGGATTTAATAACACTCATAGCTGAGTATGATACAGTACAATAGTACCTGTCTGATAGACGCAGCTGAGTTAAAGTGAAATTCTGGTTTGAACAAGGACTCTCTGAAAATGACATTATAGAATCATAGAAGTGTAGGACTAGAAGGGACCTCAAGAGGTTGTCTAGTCCAGTCCCCTGCACTCAAGGTAGGACTACGTAATAACTTGACCATTCCTGACAAATGTTTGTCTAACCTGTTCTTAAAAACCTCCAAAGATGGAGATTCCACAGCCTCCCTAAGCAATTTATTACAGTGCTTAACTACCCTGATAGGAAGTTTTTTCTAATATCCAACCTAAACTTCCCTTGCAATTTTAAACCCATTGCTTCTTGTCCTGTCATCAGAGATTAGACATTAGTAAGAACAATTTTTCATCCTCCTCCTTGTAACAACCTTTTTATGTACTTGAAAATTGTTATGTCCCCCACCCCGCCCAGTCTTCTCTTCTCCAGACTAAACCCAGTTTTTTCAATCTTTCCTCATAGGTCATGTTTTCCAGACCTTTAATCATTTTTGTTGCTGTCCTCTGAATTTTCTCCAGTTTGTCCACATCTTTCCTGAAATGTGGCGCCCAGAACTGGACAAAATACTCCAGCTGAGGCCTTATCAGCATGGAGTACAGTGAAAGAATTACTTGTGTCTTGCTTACAGTACTCCTGCTAATACATCCCAGAATGATGGTCGCTGCTGCTTCTTCTTGTTGCAAGAGTGTTACACTGACTCATATTTAGCTTGCGATCCACCATAGCCCCCAGATCCCTTTCTGCAGTACTCCTTCCTAGGCACTCATTTCTTATTTTGCATGTGTGCAATTGATTGCTCCTTCCTACGTGGAATACTTTGCATTTGTCCTTATTGAATTTCATCCTATTTACTTCAGATCATTTTGAATTTTAATTCTATCCTCCAAAGCACTTGCAACTCCTCCCAGCTTGGTATTGTCCACAAACTTTCAGTGTTCTTTCTATGCCATTATCCAAAAATAATTTATGAAGATATTGAACAGCACTGATCCCTGCAGGACCCCACTGGATATGACCTTCCAGCTTGTCACTTAACCACTGATAACTACTCTTTGGGAATGGTTTTCCAACTAGTTATGCACCTACCTTATAGTAGCTCAATCTAGGTTGTATTTCCCTGGTTTGTTTATGAGAAGGTCATGCGACACAGCATGAAAAGCCTTCGTAAAGTCAAAGCTCTACCACCTACCACTTCCTCCCTATCCACAAGGTTTGTTACCCTGTCAAAGAAAGCTATTGGGTCCGTTTGACGTGATTTGTTGTTGAGAAATCCATGCAGACTGTTGCTCATAACCTTATTATCTTCTAGGTGTTTGCAAATTGATTGTTTATGTTTAATAATTTGCTCCATTATCTTTCTCGGTACTGAAGTTAAACTGAGTGGTCTGTAATTCATTCCCTGGGTTGTCCTGATTCCCCTTTTTATAGATTGGCACTATATTTGCCCTCTTACAGTCCTCTGGATTCTTTCCCGTCTTCCATGCATTTTCTGTGATAATCACTAATGGCTCATATCTCCTCAGTTAACTCCTTGAGTATTCTAGGATGTATTTCATCAGGCCCTGGTGACTTGAAGACCTCTAACTTGTTTTTTTTCCCCTATTTTAGCCACAGATCCTACCTCATTTTCACTGGTGTTCACTATGTTAGACGTTCAATAGTTACTAACCTGTTTGGTGAAAAGTGAAACAAAAAAGTTAGCAGTGCTGCCTTTTCCACATGTTATTATTGTCTTTCTCTCCCCCCCCCCCCCATTGAGTAATAGGTCTACCCTGTCCTTGGTCTTCCTCTTGCTTCTAAAGTATTTGTAGAATGTTTTCCTGTTACCCTTTGTCTCTAGTTGAATCACATTTTGTGCCTTGGCCTTTCTAATTTTGTCTCTACACACTTCTGTTCTTTGTTTATATTTATCTTTTGTAATTTTACCTAATTTCCACTTTTTGTAGGACTCTCTTTTTGAGTTTCAGATCACTGAAGATCTCTTGGTTAAGCCAGCGGGGTCACTTGCCATATTTCCTGTCTTTGCTGCACAGTGATAGTTGGCTCTTGTACCCTTAAATGTCTCCTTGAAAAACTGCCAACTCTCTCAAACTGTTTTTCCCCTTAGACTTGCTTCCCATGGGATCTTACCTACCAATTCACTGAGTTTGCTAAAGCCTGCCTTCTTGAAATCCATTACCTTTTATTGGGCAGTTTTCCCTCCTACCCTTCCTTAGAATCATGAGCTGTCGTTTCATGATCACTTTTTCCCAAGCTGCTTTCCACTTTCAAATTCTCAACCAGTTTCTCCCTGTTTGTCACAATCAAGTCTAGAACAGCCTCTCTCCTAGTTGCTGCTCCAATGTGTTCCAAGAACTTGTTGGATAATCTGTGCCCTGCTGTATTATTTTCCCAACAGATGTCTGAATAGTTGAAGTCCCCCATCACCACCAAGTCCTGTGCTTGGGATGCTTTTGTTAGTTGTTTAAAAAAAAAAAATCTCATCCATCTCTTCTTCCTAGTTAGGTGATCTATAGTAGAATCCTACCATGACATCACTCTTGGTTTGTTTGTTCATTACCCCTTTTACACCTACCCAGGAACTTTCAACAATTCCATCTCCTATTTCCTTTTCAATCTCAGTGCAAGTGTATACAGTTTTGATATATAAGGTAACACCTTCTGAGCCAGCTGTACCCTTCTGGAATATTATCCCACCAAATCTCTGTGATGCGAACTATGCCATAGTTGTGTTTATTTCTAGTTCTTCCTGTTTGTTCCCTATATTTCTTGCATTAATATACAGACATCTATGATACTGATCTGATATCCCTCTCTTGTCTCTCCCTTGTCCCCGGGGTTCTAGGTTTTGATCTTAATTACCATCACATTTGCTCAGCTTACAATTAAAACATTTTTTTTCCCAGCCTTACAAACTCAAAAGGTATTCATAGGCTAATAGAGTTTAAGGCCAGGAGAGTCTGACTGCCTGTATGACACAGGCTGTTCAATTTCACCGGTATGTTGAGCCAAATAACTTACTTATTTGAATGAAGCGTAGTTATGGCGCAACTGCAAAGCTGTAGCGTAAGAGCACTATTTTTATAGGCACTTGATGGCTATAACTACAGGCTGTTCCAGAGGCAGCTACTTTACTCTCTGATCCCATGTAATTTACAGAATTTCACTTTTTTCATTTCACCTTTAAAAGCAAAATGGGCCTCTGTTACCTTTAGGGAGAAGCAGTGTATTCACATTTATATAAACACTTCTCAGTTAAGCCAACATGTAACAAAAGGAAGAGGGGGAAATCTCATTAAGGAATTTCTTCTAGACCTAGATCATGTAGCTGTCTGGACAAAACGACTTACAAGGGGCTAATTGCTCAAATCAACTGCACAGCAGTTCCTTTAATCAGTATTTGCACATGAGCTAGTATGATATCCAAGCACCTTACAGCAGGTACATCGGTCTACCATCCAGTCTAATCATCATTAATCTCTGACCTTCCCTCTAGGCAAAAATGAGTGTATAGTAAATTGTTTATCATAGCATTTACACACATTTAATAGAGTTGGGTCATGTTCCAAACCTGGTAAAGTTTCTTTAATTTCTTGTGGAAGAGAGTTCCAAAACCATGGACATGGAGCTGACAGCACTACCCTTGGAGCTGACAGTTCCACTGTTCCTGATCAGAACTGCCATAAAATCATGGTAACAAAGAGCCTGTCTTTGAGGAGCTTGGGTCTAGCCCTTTCAAGAAGCTTGAAGATCATGGCCAGAATCTTTAAATGTCTTGATACTCCAACTCTTATAAACCTGTTTCCAAAGCACTTGTCAAGTCAAAATGGTAATATAGCAAGCAAAGCAGGCACTTCATAGACTCTCTGCAAAGTTTTGCCTACCTCATTGCCCAGAATTACTATAGGGAAGGTAGGTTGGTTGGTTGGTTGGTTACAAGAGGGTTGAAAATTCATTCAAAGCAACAGTACACAGTAGTCTTTGCTTGAGGCAAGCAGATGTTTTGTGAAAGTCAGGAGTGGCAAACTCCTGACTGAGTTTATGCCTCACTCTAAGCCAGTTCTAAGAATAACAGTTGGATTAAAAAGCAAGACCAGAAGGCAAGATGAGCTGAATTTTTCATTTTGCAGGAAATTATGCAATTTTAAAACTCTGTGTTCCAAAATGGAATAGAAACATTTACATTTCCCACAAAACAAAAATTCCAAAGCCTTCATTTTGAGTTGATTGAAACATTTTGTTCTGAGCTTGACTAAGTTTATTATAAAACACTTTTCTAAATTCAGCTGGAATCTACAAAGGGACCATCACTCGTAAACAACATTTAGCTTTCAACAAATTGACATTGATCGTAAAGTGTTCTGCTGGACAACTTCTTACCAGCTCTACAAAATGGTTTAATTGAAGTTGAAGCTGAACACCCAAAACTGGCAGACTAAATATATTAGAAAGCAATAATTAAGTTAGTTAACTTCTCTCCTATGTAAATTCAATACAAAAATACTTTAGTGCACTGACCTCTCTACTTCTCCGCATTGTGGAGAATTATTGTTACTAGACTTCCAGGCAAACTGGACTGCTCACTTTCAAAGGAAACCACCTTCCACTGGAAATACACAAGCTGGTCAACAGGTAACATGTTAAACTAGAAATAACTTCTGTACTGTATCACATTTACAGAATACATGAATTAGAAATTGGGTAAATGAACCAGTTTTTTTCTCTTCTCCCCCCCACCCCCGCACTAGGAGCTAACATTGAAAGTAAACCAACCCTGTTTAAAATAAGTTAAATACACACTGAGAAGGATTTAGTTTTATTTTAAAATGTTTTTCTAAAATTGATCAGGCTTCATTGCAAAAACATTTTGAACAAGAACAAAAATCAGTTCCCCTCCCCATCAAGTTCATAACTTCATTCAGGAAACTCAAAAAGTGAGTACAAATGGTTTTAGGCAATATACAAAGTTGTTTAAAACCACAGTTCTGAGTAAATCTAATTTCTCTTGCCCCACTACAAAAAGCTTTAGTTCTAAAATTCTTTTCTATACAGTTGACATAAGCCCCTCGCCTTTTACATTTTTAAAAATTACAGTTAGAATCTGAATCCTTCAAAAACCATTTAGAAAGTAAGTTTTTATTTACAGATGATTCTGTACCCCCATGTAATGGATGACAGTCATAAATTAATGTCCACCTTATCTTTTTAAGCTGTCTGAGCAGCTTGATGTGTAATATTACCTAATGGCTGGAGAGTTGGGATAGATAATTTAACTTTTTACTAAAAACTGCAACTACTGCCAAAGGTAATACATTCCAACTTTGGCCACATTTTTAGAGGTGGTGTCCTCTTGTGTCTCTCCCATTCCTCTGTCACTCTACAAAATGCCTGTGTTTTTTCCTTAAGTTTGTATAGCCTAACCCCAAACCATGAACACAATGTATTGTGAGAGGAAAAGTTTCAGAAATGTAATATTTCTGTGTCTGGCTTTATTACTGTATAGACGGGAACATTGCAATGCCTTTCTTAGGACAATTTAAAGTTACATTATTCAGAAACTCTCAACTCACGTACGCAAATCTTGTCTATGTGCATTCATTTATATATAACAAAGGCCAGGTTTAATGCAGCTTCTGAGCACAGCCCTATTTATTGTCTGGCAACTACCTTTATTTAAGATACAAAAATATTGTGCTCAAATTATTAAAGCCAGAATATTGGCACTGTGAGCTATGGCATACAGTACATAACTGGAAAGGAAATAAAGTGCATGAGTAGTGAGTTAAGCATCAGATTTCCCTCGCTGTTAGAGTATAACTTAAATGCAGTGTGCAGTCCTTTGTACAATTCAGTCATGCCTACTACCTCTTCTCTCCTCTAATTGTGTTTTACTGTCTACTGTTCTGCATTAGTATCTCAACTCTTGATTTGGATTTGTTCGAGTTATAAAAATAGTCGTCTTGAACAAGCAGTTACAGGATACAAGCTGCTTTCATTTTCTTTTCTCTTGCTGTCTGACACACTGGACTATGCCATACAGGCGACCTTCAGTATCAGGATCCAAATCCCTGTAACCTACCCACTTTTAGCGATCAGGATTTACAAGTGGAATCAAGGACAAAACCTCAGGGGTAGCTGAGAGAGTGTGAGATACTAATAGTTTTAAAACAGCATGGTGGAGAACTCTCTCTGATAGATGGTGCGGTGGACTTTCCACACTTTAAACTCCTGCTTCAAACAGGCACCTTGCAGTAACAAGCAAGGCCAGCGCTCCCAAAGCTTTCCTAATGGCACGAGGAGGTATTGTATGTTTGTTTACCACAGTGAGTACATTCAACATGTTACAGTAAAAACATTGTACACTAACAGTGAGAAAGTATTCTGTTATGCATAATATAACTTCAATGTGTTCAAGTTTACTCATGGAGTCCTACATAAAAATGTCTTTAAATGCAGTGGTGAATGGGTGAAGTAAGGAATATACATGGCATGCCATTTTAGCCTTCCCTCAGACAGACAGCGGTAGCTTCAAGACCTGCAAGTCAGTTTTACAGAAACCAAATCCTCTGACTAAAATGAGTTGTACAAGCTAATCCACACCACCTTGCTAGCTTTGTGAATGCAGGTCCAGCCTCTTTGAAGTGACCTCCAATGGAAACCATGCTATTCTTCTGTGGTGAAGAGAGATATCATTAACAGGAGGGGGGGAAAAGCTATGCAAAAGCCCTGTAGTAGTTTGAGAGGGTCAGGTCAACTATTCCAGCCTTTGTGGTGATAAGGACTAAACGTACCATTTACTGGGGGAGGGTTAGTCTAAGTTTAGCATCTGAAGCACAGGTAGGGATTCAATATATGATCTTAGAATTACTTTGTTTCCCCTACTTCATGCCATTGTTTTATGATCGTACAACTTGGCTGACTGTTTAAAAGTATTACAATTATTGCTAGCTAATTAAGGTTTTAAAACAGTAAAAAAAAAAAAAAAAAGTTTGACAGAAGTCAGAATTGCTTTAAACAAACCTCTGTAAGAGACAAAGTATAATTTAAACCATTGAAGCAGAGTACTAAAACTTCACAACAGCGATCTACTTTATTTGGGACCCTTTTAAAGCCTTGAGATGGCAATCAAGCATTCTAGCTTCACCTGGACCTTTATGGTTGGATTTGTTTGCAGGTGATTGAGTCACATATGGTGTACTTTCTTATTCACAGCTTCTGTCTTTCCTCTTCACCTTGGTCAAATAAGTGGTTCTTCATATTCAGATCTTCAGGATTTGGGGCTAATAAGGGAGGAAGAAAGTAAAATTCTTAATACTGTAAGAGTTGGAATAATTGACAGATTTTTGCATTTGTAAGATGTGGAACAAAGCAAGAGAAACAATATAGTCCTTACTGAAAGGATTGGGTCATAGTAGAATAGTGCAATATCACAAGTATCCCATTATGGTTTGCTTTTACATATACCATGAAACTGTACTAAGTGCCCAGTTCTCTCATCTCATGTAAATTGGGAGTAACTTCACTGAAGTCTTATTGCACCAGAGTAAAACTGTGATAGCAAAATCTGGCCCCAGCTGTATTCAGAGCAAGCACAAAGGCATCAGAGTTAACTAAACTGACTAATAGAAAGCCAGTCAGTTTCATCCCTCCCAAAACCCTTTAAAGGGACAGTTCTAAAAATACAATATACTGTGTACAAGAGGATTTTAAAAAAAAACAGGTTTTTACCATGCAAATTATTTTCATTGCCTGCCAGTGCTGCTTGCTTGTCAGTTTCAGATTCAGCCTCATTCTCATCTGAGTTGTAGTCCACTGCTATGTTGTTCTGGTTTGCTGCTTCAGCTCCCTGTTTGTCTATAAAGATATTTCGTTTCATTAGTTATTGGCCAGCAACTTGCTACAGCTGCAGTAGAGCACTGTTGCTAGAAAAGCAGTCTCCCTCATACTCAAATTCTACCTGTTGTAGAGTTGATCTTAAACCTTTGAAATTTGATTATTCTCTGCTTAGAGGTTCAGGTCTCAGCTATTCTTACTTGCTGCAGTTGCCTATCCAATTTCAGAACTAAGTTTGCTATAACCCTTGTATATAGAAGGCTTGACAGCATGAGATATGTAGGGCTGGAAGGGACCTTCAAGAGGTCATCTAGTCAATTGCTCGTGCTGAGAGGCAGAAATGCATACACCAAGACCATGCCTGCTGACATATTTGTCTAATCTCTTCTTTAAAAAGCTCCAAATGACAAGGATTCCATCACCTCCCTAGGTAACCTGCTCCAGTACTTAACTATCCTTATAGTTAGATATTAGGAAAAACACTCTCACCTAATCTCCCTTGCTGCAAATCTGTCCAATGGACAGATTAAAATTCCCATACCACAGGATGCTAAGCAAGTCAATGTTCAGCGGGATAGGAAGAGCAAGTGTTAGTAGAAGGTTACAGAAAGAAATGGTAAGTGGCAACCAAAGGAGGACAGTAGCAGCTATTAGTGGCACATGCAAAGGAGAAGAATAATGAACAGCTTCCTCTGTTCAGCAAGATGTTTCCAACAAGCCACAGGCCTTCAGGATTCACAATGGTAGTCCACATATGACAGCCTTGCAAGCCTGTTTGGCTAATGACTCGGGACAAGTAACGAGTTTGGTAGGTAAGTAACAGTTTTATCATGGTGAGTGTGGGCAAGGAGATTTTGTGTGTATGCAGGTAAATCTTCATGACAGTTCTGAAAGACTGATACGAATAGTAAGTGTTGTATGTAAAGGTAGCCTAACTACATGTATCACGTTCAAGGAGCATAAAAGATTGTAATGAAGTTCAGAAAACTAATCTTGGGCTTCTTGCTTTGACTTCGCTTTATCTGCAAGAGACTACGCTCTAGTACCTGGAAAGCAGAGAACGGGTTTGCAGCAAAACTGGGAGTGGGGGATTCTTTTCATTTTGCTACAAATCAGACAGTCTTCATTTTATGGCCTGTGTGAACTCTTCTGCAACATCCCGTTGCCTGTGTGCTTTTGATTTGTACTCTAGATGAAAGTCCAGATATAGCTGAGAATGTTGTCACTGAGACTGCGCCACTAGCAATAATGACTGCAGCTAGAAGTTTTGATGTACTTAGAGCCTTAGGCTGCCAAACTAGTGTAGCTGCGCCATGTATTGATAAGTAGGCCTGGTACCTAATAATAAAGATGCCCATAAAGACAATGATTGTACATCTGTCTGGTCTCCACTGTTCAGAAGGCAGTAGGGTGGGATGTCAGCAGGTGGGGTTCTAATCCCAGCACTGACACTGATTCACGGAGCAAGTTGCTTGAACTCTGCTTCAGTTTTCCCAGCTGTACAATATGACTAATACCCCAGCACCACTGTGAGGTGGGTAGGATTAGTTAACACTTCAGAAGCACTTCTAGAAAAGCTGTACATTTTCAAAGTTATTTTAATACACAATATATGACTACCTGCCCATTGTCGCAATGTGTACATGCACCACTACACTTTTAGATGGAATGTCTGACCTCCTCAGGTGTCTATGATCATGTGCCTTTCAAGAGCATAGCCCATACTGGATATAAGCCTTGATATCAAGGCGCACAAGCTACCATTAGTATTTCCGTAGTGTACCCTATTCTGGATTTGTACTTTTAGCTCCCAGCTAGAGACATTTCTTCAAAATGCTTGGAATGCACCAATGGCAATGGAAAAAATTCAGGCCCCACCTCCTTCACCTGAACAGTCTATGGATGCTAAATGTATTGTGCATTTTGGGCTAGATAAATAAAGTTGGAGGATTGTGTACTGTAAGTGATAAAGTACTGCAGTATTTACCAAAGAAAGCCTCTGCATTACTGAGTTCCATAAGTGAAGAATGCTTATTAGGTATGGACTAAAGATTAAGATGCGCTAATGCAAAGAAAAAAAAAGCCACATAAAAATATTTGTGGCTTCTTTAGAAGGGGGGGAAAAAAGCATTTGTGCCTGCAGAGTGTATGAATATTCATGCACACGCAATTTGTGGCTACAACTTTGGTTCCCTGTTCATTGTCCTCCTCCAAGAATTGCACGGAATTAATTTTACAGTCATGACAGGTTTCTATTTTCACATTGTCTGTACTATAGTCACTTCTCCCACCTTTCAGCATCGTAGGGCTGTTGCTTTGGAATTGAAAACATGAAGAGGAAATGTGAAAGATTATTATTTTAAGATATCTGATCATATTTCAAGAGGTTTTTTTACACACGCGTGTGTAAATAAATATGGATAGAACGTATTCAACTAATGTACAAAGACTCAGCAAGTGCTTGTTAGCACTAAAAATGTAGTTACATTTAGAGTGTTGTTATAAGGCTCTCTTCACACTAGAAATTTTTGCCAGTATTGTAATGTCAGTTAGGGGAGTGATTGGCTTTTTTAATTACGTTTCTATAACTGGTATCAACTATATTCAGCAAAAGCTGTATCAACGCTAGGAATGTGTGTCAGTACAGTGTTACCAGCAAACCTTTTCTAGTGTAGCCATGGGCTATAATTGAAGCCAAAGATGCAGGTCTGCTTAAAAACACACTTGCTAAATGTTTCAGCCTTTGGGCTTAATCCTGCAAGATTCTAAAAGCATCAATGGAAGCTGAGGGCACGCACCAGCTACAGGAAACTCAATGCTTCACAGAAATCAAACCCACAGAAAGGACAGAGCCTAAGGACAGTTACTATATAGGCAGGAGAAACTCTGGCTGGTAAACACTGAGCAGTGAACTAAAACATTATGGCTCTAGTTCACCAGGCATGAAGTAATACAGAGTAAATTCAGACTGCTTTGTCTCCAGGTACATATATAGGTAGTGCAAGTTTGCCAAGGTCACATCCAACACAAATATTACTACTTAAAAGAATTTCCTATTAAAATAATAGCAGGGGTTTTTTCCAAACCAACAAAAACATTTCACCCCCACCTCTCATAGATTTATTTTAATAGGTCAAATCCTACTAGAATTACTCATAAGGAGTCTGACTGATGTCAATGGACTTACTCGTGTAGGTAAAAGCGCGAGATTCGGCCCAACATCTGTACCAAACAGGCAGGACTGTGATCACAGTAGCAATTTGGACCCAAACCACTCCAGAATACAACAAACAAGCAGAAGAGATGGAAACAAACTCCAGCTTCCACCCACAGAGCAACAAAAGCAGGTACCTTGTCTCTGAGCACCAGTCTTTCACATGACAGACCACTGCATTGTGGCATTTTAGATTTTATATTAATCATTTCTGCAGCAGGGAAAAAATGACCCTTGAAACATTCTACAAGATCATTGGATCTAGCTGCAAGTCACTTGGCAACTAGATAGCCTGAGTGAGTCTTTGTACTAACCATCCTGATTGGGCTCCTGGTCATCCAGCTGAGCATCATAATTTAAGAGGTGCTCTCTCTCCACTTCTTCGTTGGCAGCATTTTCTTGATTGACAGCATGGCCTGCAGGTAGTTCTTGCATTTTGACAGACTCCCTTTCTGCATCACCTTCTTTAGGAACATTTACCCCCTCATATGGATTCGGTTCCTTTCCTAGTTCAGGAGATAGTTCTTTGTGATTCGTGGCACTCTTGACTGAATCATGTGGGGGTCCTTGATCAACAAAAAGCTTCTCATCTTCTGTTTTAGTCTCCTCTTTGTTCACTGCAACCAGATCATGTATTTCTTCTGTAAAGCAATGTAATGACAGTTTGTGCACTAAGCAGAGTTTTGGCCCTAGCAAAACTTAAGCCTTTAAAAAGCTAGAACAGAATCAACTGCCCTCTGCCCACCCACATTCAATTTTTTTCCTGTGCAAGGACATCTCTTTAAGCTGCATCAACTCGAACAGCTGTATAGGCATAAATCAGGATACCCTAACTTAAAGGTACTATTAGAAACCATTGCAGGATTTGTATTTCATAAGGGCTTTAAAGTCTGCATAGTCTTTGTTTTATGGTAAATAGGGAAAAGGTCTGAATCCCTTTCAGGTTATAGTGAGAAGATCAATTAATAATTGGACTTGCAAAGTAGAATTATTTAAATACAGAGTTTTAATGTTCTATGTAAATGACTATTCTCACAGCATTAAAAGTGTAAAAAACGTGTGGGTGGGTGGGTGCGTGTGCACTTCTCTGCTAGCAATGCAACTGGCTTTAAACAGAGTCAACCTACAACAAGGTTGACCAGATGTGAGTTCTACAAATAGCCTGTAGTAGCTGCTTTCATCTTTAATATGGAGATGGCAGCTCAGGGACACTACTGGTCCCAGCATACACTGCTGTGTCATTTTCGCCATGTATCTGTATTCTTACAGCGTTTTGAGATACAATTCACAAGAAGCTCCCTATATAAAAAGTCACATTGAAATACTAGCCCTCTGGAACGAGACCTGCAATACACTCAGAGTTGTATTTTAAGAAAATGTGGTAAAAAAAAATTAAAGAGGAGACTGAATGTCAAACACATATGATGCTAAGCTGAGAACCTGGCAACTATTCATTCATTCATTTATATTCATAGAGTTTAAGGCCAGTAGGGACCATTAGAGCATCTAGTTTAAACTCCTGAATATCACAGGCCCTTAAATTTTCACCCAGTTACTTCTGTATTGAGACCAGTCACTTGTGTTTGACTCAAGGATAACTTCCAGCACTTGCAGATGGGTCACACCTACTAAAACAAACTAATGTTTTAGGCTATTAAACTCAAGCCCTTGTTTCAGAAAGTCTTCAGAAAAGAGAGCATCTTTTCCATAGCAAATTAGGGATACTAATTTAGGCCTGCCAAACACAACATTGTCCTATTACTTGCAGTGTATACCTCGGGCTAGATTCACAAAGATTAGGCACCTCATTGTCACTTCAAATGTCTAAATCCAAAATTTAAATCCTCAGAAACTCAGCTGCCACCTAATCTGTGCGAGACCCAGGTTCAAATCCCCCTCTGCCCAGTGTGGAGCATGGACTTAAAGACAGGTTTCCCCCTTCCCAGGTGAGTGCCCTAACCACTGGGCTAGCGGGCAGGTCTCAATCTTTTTCCTGCTGAAGCGAGTATGCAATAGAGCAGGGACAGGAACCTGGGTGAGTGCACTAATCACCAGGCTACAGAGTCACTCATTCTTTCTCTGACCCACCACCACTGTTTTTTGCAAGAAAGGCTCCTAAGTCCAGTCAGTCCTAACTCCAGGAGAGGGTTTAGAGGTGGACGCTTAAGTCCTTTTAAGGAGCAAGACTAGTCCCTGCACTTCTCCTCAGTGTTTCCTATTGCCTATCTTAGGCAGCTCTCCACTTAGCTTGCTGGCTTTTGTGGATCCCATTCTTAGGCACCTAACTCTTCCCATGCATCATATAGGGAGCCTCGGTACCTAAAGTTAGGTGTTTCAAAGCTGAGCCCAAGTCCTCTTTGTGGATCTAGCCACTACTACTATAATATATTCCTCTGCCAATGGAAGTATTTTAATTAAAAAAAATATTTTGACAGTCATTAGCAATTAACTATAAAACTTTCCATAAGGATGGAAAAAATACAATGATCAATGCGAGTCCACTGTACTAAGTTATATGCAATTTTTTTTACATTTAATTAAATTAAAATTCAATTAATTAGAAGCCGTTTCTCACCTCAGTTGCTATTAAGGTGTTAGTGATGTAATTAGCCAATCTTACCTTTGTCTCTATGAGACTCAATCTCTGCTACCTTTTTTATACTGGTTGTTGTCTTTGATGCTTCTACAGCTACATTTCCAGGAATTTTGTCCTTCTCTTGCTCCTTATCTCCTTTCTGCTCTTCCAGGTCACGCAGTTGGAGCTCTGGTCGATTAAAAGTTGTCAGCTGAATATTACCCTTAAAAGCATATACAGACACATGTGATTTGTCCATCCAAATGCTTATTCCTACGCTCCGATTTATATTTCATCTTTAATCCTGACTAGAGAAATCTAAATGCATCTAAAACCAATTCAAGAAATAGACTTGAACTGAAATCTGCACTGGAGTCAGAAGTAAAACGCAACCCTGATAAACAGGCAGTACCACAGTTTCCACACGCAGAGCAGTTTGGTATCATGCCTCTTCCAGTACTACTCCACCCCGTACCATCAGGGTCAGTAGTTGCTGTGCATCAGGGGCTATTGTTCTCTGAAGCAACGTTTCCGAGCAGGAAGGACATGTGCCTCCGGAGCACCAAGAAATAGTTTTGGATCCAGAACAGAGACAGTGCAACTTGCCCCCAGGCTGCCCTGCTGGGCTGGAGGAGCTACTAATGTTATTTTTTCCAAGGAGGGCTCAGCTTTCAATAAGTTTTGGGAACACTAATTTATGGCAGCCCAATTCAGATACATGAATTAGTTCAACCTGGACTGTTCTGATGTTACTAGTTAGGAGTCCTGCCCTCCTCCTCTGCACTCAATGCACATATTTTTGTTGTTTACTTATCGTAATGCCTGATCACAAGTTTATCCAAGCTCAGAGAGTGGGTGAGTGGCAAACGGATTAAGATGGACATCTTGTAAACCCCTAAATACCATCTCCTCCAAAAAAGTATTGTAATCCTTCATCCACCTCATTGGGACCATCTGCTTCTTTATCACACCTGTTGACCACCACCAGGACTGTTCACAAAGGCAGCTAACAAGTGTGGGTTTAGTATAGCAAATGCTTTACAAAGCCACAGAGGCCACTTTGGCTATCACAATTTGCTACAGCATGAGTGTTCATTGTGCACAGAGTCTCTGTGTCAAGTAACCACATAGCAGACATCAGCATCAGATGACAAGGTGAATCAGTCACAAAGAAATGTCAACTGAGCTCCAAATGTGGTATACAGAATATGGAATAGTCCAGTTTTATTTGAATCGTTAGGGGTATTCTGAGGTCTCAGATAAAGTGGTTTCAGATGAAAGGAGGAAGCTGGCGGCCTCACTATAAAGAAGCAACTCTCTGGTCCACCAAATCAGGAGTGCAGCAAAAGGAATGACAATTGGCTGGCTCTACTGGGGCATGCACTAAGAAACCCCAGGATAGAGGTACCCCAGGATTATGAGAACCAAGCTTCAGTTAATCAGGCTTCACTGTAATGCAATGGAACTAGGCTAAATATATAGTATCAAGAAAACTCCTTAACAGTGAGATCTGTTAAACTGTCAGTCTCCCCCAGCTAAGCAAAGCAAGGGCCACTGATTAATTTACAAGTAGGCTAGAGATAGAACACTAGAGCATATACCAGGAAACCCTTACTCTAGTGAACTGCTTAAAATTTAATGGCGGTAAAAGAATATCAGCTTAAAGTTCTGCCACTTTAGAAATTCAGCCATTGAAATTTTAGGTGCAGCAAAAAACAAAACAAAAACAAAAACAACTTACTCCTATGAGCATTTTACTGGCTAAATGCTAAACTGGTTTGCTTTTACAAGCATAAAACTGAGCAGCACTTTAAGTTTCTGCTGTCCTATATCAACTTCTTGCAATTTGAAAACTAGGCTGTAATAAAGCTCTTACTTCTCTGTACTTGTTTACAATGTATGCAGGAGAAGAACAATTCTACATAAGATCATAGAAGCCAGGGAGCATATAAAATATTTTATATGCCCGGTACATAAACTATCTATGCCAACAAATAGTGTAGAAAATCACACGCACTCTGCACAAAAAGTTTCCTGCCTGAGCTTCAGTAAAGCTAGAGATGAACAAATATTGGAATAAAGTATTTACAAACAATGTCTGAATAACACACACACAAATTCACTTGGACAGTATTTGCACCTTTGTGTATTATACAAACATTTATACAGCAATTTGTTTTCAACAATGTCCATGGAGGGGGGGGAATTCTTAACTATGAAAATGTTTGTTAAGGCTTATGTAGAAAGAGTGTGTGTGATATCTTAAAAATGTCCAATTTCAGTCAAAGTCAGGGCTTTGACTTGGGTGACCAAGCACAGCACAAAGAGCAAATACTCAACCCATTCATTTACTGAATAGTACAGAAGTAATCCAAAGGATTAAATAGGTTTGCACAAAATATTTGAACAATTTTTAACAATGAATAATTGCCAAACAGAAAAAAGGCTGAACTGGAATACATTTATTTGTGGTGCACAGCTGACATTCAACTTTCTAGGTAACTCTGAATAGAAGACTTTTCAGGCTCAACACAAACCATTTTTCATTCTTCAGATTACTTTATAAAATGAAACTGCAACACCAAAATCCTTTAAGGTACAATTAATGGCAAATTTGCTTTATAACATATTACTTTAAAGCTTATTTTTTTTAAACTTGTGTTTTAATTTTAATATATGAAATGCCATGCACTATCAGTATCCCGCCTCCTCCAGCAGCAGCTGCTCTTCCCACCCTCCTGGTGGCAGAGGCCGATCGCAGTTACTGCGGTAACTGGACTTTTGGTGGTCCAGTCAGCAGTGCTGATCAGACACAGCACAGGTCCCCTTTCACCTGGGGTTTCCGGTCAAAAACCAGACACCTCCAACCCTAGATAAGCCTCACTCAAAACAACAGAGGTCAAGCTGCAACTTCCTCATTTATTATCAGAAACACTAACCTCACAAGCTTAACAGGAAGATCTAGTACATTATAACAGAAAAAAATCATGAAAATCTTCTCCTATTTTATATATTAAAGGATCAAAGAGTAGCACCCTATGGGAGAAAGCAACATAGCACAGCTCCATTGACATCTTAAATAATGGTAAAACTGACTCTCTGCCAAAAAAAAAAAAAAACAAAAAACAAAACAAAACACAGGCTTACCTGGTAGTTTTTGTCGGAATTTTTCAATAAATCTTTGATTTCCTTGGCCTGTGGTGCCTCACTGCCTTTTTTTGTGATCTCATCTATCCTCTCTTCACATTGTTCTTTTAATTCTTTCATCTGATTGATGCACTGGGACCTTGAGGGAAAGAACAAGTAGCTTATAGAGGTACTGTCATTCCAACATCTCTAACAGACACACCTTTCTCAAAAAAAACAAAAAAACCTCACAAAAGGTGCATCTCTTTCCTTTTTCCATTTTGCTGATTTCCTACTCCTACATTTGCATAGTTTGAAAAAACAACAACAGAGAAAGAGGAGGTGAGGCTAGAATCATCTGAGGGGACATCTCCATGGGAAAGTTGTCCTGGTTTAACTAAATGTGTCACTCTACACTGGTTTAGTTAAACCAGTGCAAAAGGTGTGTTTTGGTTTAAACTAGGCTTATTTTTAAGTCAATTAGGAGCCTCTTATGTGTCTCAGGAGCAAAGACCAGAAATTACAATTTGACCTAGTAAGTTATCTTTTGACGGGAGAGGAGAAAATAATAAGGAACCAGGGAGATCTTGGATGCTGTTGTGACAATTGGGCCTACAAATTTACCTGAATTGTGAGCTCAACTGTAAAAAGTATGTAAAAGTTCATACAATGTTACATAACCTATAATAACAAATGTTGATGGGAAAAGGTATGAAAGGGAGATAGACAGACTGAATTAGTCTAAACAAAAAAGGACAAGTTGATATGACTCAAGGACTGTGTTGAAGTTATGGAGATGAGGAGCCGGAAGTTAATGAGCCAAAATCAATTAATGAGTCAGACATTAGGCCTAACTGATGAACAAAATAAAAAAGGGATAGGCTATGCCACCCATCGCTCCCTTTTTGGGTCCTTAAAAGCAAGAAATTTTGTGGGGAAAGCTGGAAAGAAAAAGAACAGAATGAAAGAACAGACAATGGCTATTGGAGCAAGCTTCATCACCATAGCTGCCACCCACACTGTTTTCTGGGACCCCAGGATTTCATCATCCTGATATGGAGAGGTGTCCTGACCAGACTGGGCCAGAGAGAGAGAAGGTCCCAGGTGATATCGCCACCCCTACCAGCTCCAGCTAAACCCAAACACCACCTGAGATGACAGTTATACCATCTTTGATACCATCTAAGAGACAGTCAAACAAGGGGGCTTTTCCTTCTAAGATGGATGTCAACAACAGCAGCAGCAGCAACGACATCTCCAGCCCATCTCAACTAACTTCTCTTTTCCCCAAAAGGCCAGTTATTACCACCTAAGACACTGTCAAACAGCAGGGGGGGGTTTCCTTTTAAAATTTTTCATCAAACAAACTGAAGACCTAACTTAATATTTTACATTTCAAATGCTATAGCTGTTTTTCCTTCTTTTCTGTATCTTTAATAAAAGATTTAAAAAAAATTTATTGGTGTGTTTGCCATGGTGCTAAGTAGGCTGACGAACCAGACCTTTTCCAACACCATTTAATGTTAGACAGCGGCGGGGTTATATTAACACTGTTAGCTTATTTCATTTAAATTAATATAATAGTGCCCATTCAGAAGCATTTTGTATTAGATATAAAATTACCATTAGAAAAAACAATGTTCTTTCAAAATGTGCCTCATTTCTGAAAATATACTCCTTTCTTAGTTCTTTACTGAAATGCCACTGCAGCAAGTGCCAAGAAAACGGAGGTGAACACTTTTAAAAGAAAGTCATGTTGCAAATAGCTCGGCTGGCATGTGACTCCTCAAGACGGATGGGGGAAATTACACATTTCAAGTACTAGCTGTAAGCCTTTAGGTATTGATTCTGCATAGAAACAGTTGGACTGATGACGTTCCCCTGGATTAATGGAATGTCAGGAGGTAGCTGATATTTTCCTCCCATGCCTACTGCATGAATGTAAGTTAATTTAGCAGGGATAGGGAAGTGCTTTAGTTTATTGTGTTGGTGGGCTCAGAACACTTCCACACACAGGGGCCCAAGAAGGACAGACAAATTTGCCCACAATAAACCGCAAAACAATTGCTAATGCGGCTCAGTTTAGTGCACCACTGAGAACCATGGGATATGTCTCCAGAAGTTCTAGTGCCTCACCCAGATTGCTGCAACACCTGTGTAGACATGGCAACACAGGTATGACTCAAGTGTGGCTTTGCAGTGTGGAGACTCAGATGGGCGTGGCTATCTCAAGTAAACTCTGCAGTGAAGACATATCCCAAGTGAGCAGGTCATTTGTTTTCAGTGTAAGAGTCAAAAAGGCACTTACTTCGCATCTAGAAAGGAAAGGAAGAAGTAGACAGATCTATTGTTGAATGTGTGACCTTTGCTAACATTTTGTTTGTGCTGCACCAGGAGAGTTCTGGCTTTACAAAAGCATGATTTAGCTGACTAACATCTAAATGTAAGAAAGTCATCAAACTAAAGGAAACACCTAAAATTAATAAGAGTGAACACCATGGACTGCAGAAAAACTGAGCACAGGCATGAGTTATATTAATATTAGTTTCTTAACTCCTGGGGGAAATAAGGAGATCTAGAATTGTCTTCACGTAATGTGGGAGATTTTGAGAATCTGCTGGGAGATCTGTAACAGGGTTCTAACTGTGGCCTACAAAAGCTGGCTTCACTCTCCTTTTTATGTGTGCTTACATACTGCACGTGCTAATAAAGCCAACTCATGTAACCACTTAGTTTTTAGTTGTTGCTGTAGGATAATTTTGGTTTTTGTGAAAGGTTGCAGATCAGCAATTCTGGAGATTAAAATCCTCTGTTCATGCACATGACAGGGAAAGTGCACAGGGCAGTAGTGCAAGCTTCTCCACATTGGCGGGGGTGATCAAAGTGCCCCATCCGCACCTGGAAAATCTACCGCTCGTAAATTCAGTCCCCCTGGTCTGTTCAACGACTGACCTCTCTGCCAATACTAAATAAAATGTGCCAATTACAGTAGCATGTTTGCTGTACAGAGAGCTGCACTGGCCACTAGGAACTAGACTGAGACCACCAACTCATTTCATATAGGCCACCAGAGAGCCACAGGGCCATAATGATTTTTCCACTTACTAGCGCTGCCGAGATTGCACAAATTATTGAACTCTTCATTTTAAGAACAGATTAGTTAGAAGAATATGCAACTGAACATTCAGATAAGAATTCAAGAGAACAAACAAGTTTGGGTGTTTTGTTTGTTTTTATTAGCATGTGGGTGCAGAGGGGAACATTCAGAAATACTTAGTTACCCTGTACAATTAAAAACAGATTTTTTTAAAGACAACTTTTATACACGTTTTATACAGGACATAGTAAAGATTACCCTAATGTCTACCTTAGCAATAGACTACCCTAATATTCCACAACTTGCTCGGCTTTTGTTTGCAACCCTAGTTTGTTAAAATGAAAACACACTCCAACTCCAGGAGAAGAGTTTTCAGGTTAAATCCCAGAATCCTCCTGTAACTCCTGTTGTTGGTCTGAGTGAATTCTAAAAGAAAAGGCAGGACTGCACATGTAGTATGAAACTGAGGATCTCTCGATTAGTCAGTTCCTGAGGAACATACTCTCCTTTTAACTGTAATACTAGTAAGCCCGTATACCTCACTGCTGACTAATGCTGATCCAAAGTCCATTGAAGTCAGTGGAAAGGATTCCATTTTGCAAACCTCCCTAATTAATGTATAATGGAAGATTTTCAAGACACAGAAGACAATTTGCCTAATTTGCCTTTTGTACCTTTGAAAATATCCCCCACATAAATAATCTTAACTTCTTCTGTAATCAGCACTCACTTAAAAAGCTCAGAAATCAATTCACATTCGATCCTAATCATGACTAATTCCAAAAGCAGGAAATGAGAGTTACAGAATTGAATTAAACAAAAACAAAACTACAGACTTACTTCAGAGCCATAGTCCCCACTTCATGAATCACTGTCACATTCTTGATTAGAGAATTCTTTTTAAAAGTATTTTGTAGCATCGTAAAAATTTAGAACTCAGTTGTCTTGCTATAAGTTTTTATTTTTGACAAACAACTCCCCCTTAGTTCTCCCTCTGTTTCTAATATAATGCAAATCACCATGGCTCAGTTTAGTTGACCTCCTCATTTGCGTGTAAGCACCCACTCATGGAGGCACACCACTGGGAGTAAGGTTTGTTGGATCAAAAAGGACAAAGGTAATCTGAGTGGCTAGTCAAATTTCAGGCGAGGGATACTCCAGTTGGAAGCAGAAATTGATGGAAGTCTGTTTATTTTTTTTAGGCAATCTTGTTTATTTACAAGGAATGTACAAAGTCCTGCTTCTCCAAACACAGGAGGAACCAAGCACAAAAGACACCATTTCTTAGCTTACAGTCTCAATCAAGCCTCTTTGGCCAACACCAGACCCAAAACCAAGAGCTCTCTCTAGCTTTTTCCAGGGTCACACAATGCTCACAAGGCTATTTCTTGGTTTTCTTTTCTGCTTCTGCCTCTCTTTTTTCTTTTTGGTTCTCAGTTTGTGTATATTTGGCCTTAGCCCACACACACACACACATCCGGTCACAATATCCAGTGGAACCCTTCCCCACACTCGGCAGAGTCTGTTAGGCTTTGTTTTACACGTGGCTCCTTAAGTGTTTCTGACGAAGATGGGCGCATTCACACATCAGTTCATCACTACCAAATTCACAGTCCATTTTGGTCAATTTAACGGTCACAGGATTTTAAAAATCACAAATCACAAATTTCATGATTTCAGCTATTTAAACCTGAAATTTCACAGTGTTCTAATTGTAGAGGTCCAGACCCCAAAAAGGAATTGTGAGGGTGTCACAAGATTAGCGTAGGGGAAGTTGCAGTACTGCGATCCTTACTTCTGCACTGCGCTGCCTTCAGAGCTGGGCAGTTGGAGAGCGGCGGCTGCTGGCCGGGAGCCCAGCTCTGAAGGCAGAGCTGCCGCCAGCAGCAGAAGTAAGGATGGCATGGTATGGTATTGCCACCCTTACTTCTGCGCTGCTGCCTGCAGAGCTGGGCCCTCAGTCAGCAGCTACCACTCTCTGGCTGCCCAGCTCTGAAGACAGCAATGCAGAAGTAAGGGTGGCATGGTGTAGTATTGCCACCCTTACCTCTGTGCTGCTACTGGCGGGGCACATAAAAGACCAGATTTCATGGTCTGTGATGCATTTTTCATGGCTGTGAACTTGGTAGGGCGCTACTCATAACATTACTATTGCTCCCTCTGCCGCTGATGCTGTCCTTTATGGAAGAGGAACTACCAGTCTGGTTTGTCTGTTTGTTTTAACTTTTCAGGGTTGGATTAAAAAACAAAGACAAACAAAAAAGAACAAACCTTTATAATCCAGAGGACATTCCTATTGCGATTACAACAATTTTAGAGCAGACCAGATTAACTAATTGAAACAAATAGGTCTGCTGCAGATTTTCCTGCTCTTACTTTTCTTATAACAAAACATTCAACTGGCATTTAGTCCAAATAATTGTTACCCAATGCCTTGTAATTTTGAGTGCAGCAGAAGTACCCTGCCTCATCTTGAGAAGACAGTACGACAAAAAGAACTATCACACTGAATCACAAGCACACTGAAAATACACTCTTTGTCCTCAGGAGTTTACTCTATGTGAAAGTGTTTGCATTCCTATCAAGGTGAAAGGTGAGCTTAATTACTGATCATGACTAATTCCAAGAAGAGGAAATGAGAGACACTATACTGAATAAAGAGCATTTTAACCTGCTGCCAATATACAGCAATGCATACAACAAAGACTCTTTCATTTTGTGGGCATGAAACCACATTTCTGCATTTCAATTTGCTAAGAACATAAGAACTGCTACAAGATCTCCTACTCTCATTCCTAGATGTAACAAATTCTTCTGAATGACTAGGTTGTGCTAAGGCTTTAACGAACAGTTTCCCTCCTAAAAGACAGTAGTATGTTTCCCACAAGATTCAGAACAAAATCTGTTAATTAGAGACTACTACAATAATTGATTTTCTCAATGTCTTCTAATTTAACATGCACAATTCAGAGCGGTAGCACTCCTGTCTGTATTGGAATATCTTTTGTTTAAATAAAAAAAAAAAAAGAATTTATACCCGGTTATGCTTCTGAGTAATTTTTGAACTGTATTTCTAATTTTAACCCATTTTCTGGTACTGAATGATACTATGATACTACCCCTCCTCATTTTCTCTGCTCACTAAATTTAAATTGAACTTGGAGGATTAGCAGTTCTCAATGGCAGACATGTAGGCACAGTGAAACTGCCAGTTCTTTAATCACCACCGCCTCATGTTATTTCATTATCACACACCATCAACCACACTATGCTAACAGCAATGTTTGGTTTTACTGCTCTTAAAATGAATTAGAAGATATTATTTATTTCCTCAAGAGTAAATAACATTGTTAAGATCTTTTTATGTTTGCCAACAAAGTAATTACTTCTTCCAAAGGCTCGATACACAAAGAAGATGGAAAATGATAATTCCTAAGCCTTTAGAATGTCTACGTCACAAGTTCTCTGTCCATACACATTTTAAAAGTGTGAGTTGCGCACTACTGAGCACACTTATGTATACATTTCTATGACTAATGAAATATGAAGTGGAATGCAGTGTTAAGGCGACAGTAAAAAGAAAGCACAACAGGTAATATAAAAAGTTAACAGCAACATTAAGTCTGACACATTATACTGCCTGTGAAATGTGCCATAAAAATCGTGAAAAGTATTTTCTACAGCTATAAAAATAAGAAACATATGAATAGAAACCATGTACTTCTGTACAATGCAACTTATGCAGTGATGGAAACAATTTCTGCCTTTCTTGAATGAGATTATAACTGGGCAACCATAAACCCAGAATATCTCTTGCACAGGTAGCCCATGGGAGGGGTCTCAGAAGGAGGAAAGCTCCAGAGGGATTCCGCACAGCTACCCCTGTTGGGGAGCTGGAACTGAAAAGGTCATGTTTCCTAACCCCTTCACCTCCACTCTTAAAACATGGCTGATCCCCAGAAGCCACTCAGAGGCCTAGCATCTCCACAAGTGTTCTGACCCCCACCAACCTGGAAGCATGGATTCACTGGGGCCACTCTACCAGGTCTTCAACCTGGGCCTGGCTACTGTATCCCTGACACCTAGTCTACACAGAAGACCATACCCTCTGAAGGGCCTTAGGGGGAAGGAGAGGGAGAGAGTTATGGGTGGATGGTGCCTGAGGCCCACTCTGTAATAAAAGGGGGAGTTTTGGGCATAGATTACCTCCTGTGTGTGAAGATCTGGGCCATTAGCATTAAAGACATCCCATTTAGGGTTTGGTATAAAACTGCTCTTGCAGGTCTCAGCCTTCCATGGGAATTGCTGGCAAATAACTGATCTTCACTGCCTCCATTCCTGTGTCTAGCAGAGGATTATGAAGCAGAGACCCAAAAGACATGATTCTGTCCTCCCCTTCCACACTTTTAAACATGCCAAGGGGTAGATTTGGCCATCTGTTGGGTTCAACAAATTTAGAAAACCAGGTTATGTGTACAAGGCCCACAAGGTTTCAATTTCATAAGGTCAGCAGTTGCGTAGTGTGACAAAGTTCCTCCTCTGCCTTGGTGGGTCCTGCACTTATTGGCAGATTTTCTCATCTCAGAGGTTCACGGCAGCCCTCAGTTTGGCCACTTTCGCGGTTCAAATCTGCCGTTCACTCAGTTAGCCTCATCACTGGCTAGCATGGGGAAAGGAAGAACAACAATCCCCGTAGTCTCTGCTGTTCCACCTAGTGGATCGAGGAACAGGCCAGAGACCTTCCCCTCTGGTGGAACTCACAGTCCAGTTCAACTCCTCCGGTACCAAGTAGGGAGTTGGGGGGATGGAGGGAACCCGCCCTCCACTCCGGGTTCCAATCCAGGGCCCTGTGGATTGCAGCTGTCTACAGTGGCTCCTGTAACAGCTGCATGACAGCTACAACTCCCTGGGCTACTTCCCCATGGCCTCCTCCCAACACCTTCTTTATTCTCACCACAGGACCTCCCTCCTGATGTCTGATAATGCTTGTACTTCTCAGTCTTCCAGTAGTACACCTTCTCACTCTCAGCTTCTTGCACCTCTTGCTCCCAGCTCTGCGCACGCACCACAAACTGAAGTGAGCTCCTTTTTAAACCCAGGTGCCCTGATTAGCCTGCCTTAATTGATTCTAGCAGCTTCTTGATTGGCTGCAGGTGTTCTAATCAGCTTGTCTGCCTTAATTGTTTCCAGAAAGTTCCTGATTGTTCTGGAACCTCCCCTGTTACCTTACCCAGGGAAAAGGGACCTACTTAACCTGGGGCTAATATATCTGCCTTCTATCACTCTCCTGTCACAGTAAGTAAACAGGGTGGGTGAGTCATCAGGAAATCAGTTGCTCTACAATTTATACAAAGTCTACAAAGTTTACTAATGTCACCTATCTTTGTCCATATATACAAGAAACAAGATAAATTGTTTCACAGCTATTTTAATTTAAGACCATCTGACAATTAACCTTCAGCACAAATTCTCTGGAGCTAGAAGTCTGAAAACCCATACCTAACATGCAATTCAAAATAAACTAAACAAAGCCTAGTAATGTATAACTATTTGAAAGGTAGCTTGAATCTGGGGCCTAATCTTGCGCAGGAGGTGCTTCACATACTAAATATCAGTTTTCAAGCCACAATTTACAAATGTATTGAGTACAATCAGCAGAACGAAACAAAACGGAACTGATCCTTCAGTTCTAAAGCAGGCAAAATTCATACTGACTTCCAGTTTGTATAAAAACAGCAGGATCAGGCCCATAATAGCAAATTTTTTCTTCTTGGTGACAGTTGTCAAGATTTATCAGAAACCAAACTAAGCTACTGCTTCTATAGGGTTTGACTTTTTCATTCCATTGCTGTGGAAGTACCAGTCCTGCCAGTATAGGAAGCACAACTTAACTTGCTGCTAACTGAGCAGAGATCCATAATAATTATAAGAATGAAAGCAAAGAAAGTTGCATTGGTTCATCCTTCCCAAGATACAGAGAAAGGAACATCAATGTTAGCAAGAAAGGGAAAAAAACAGAACTCATAATTAGTACAGGAAATAATATTTTCAAACAGCTTCAGTAGGAGGGACTAACTCCTAGTGAATACATGGAAGTGTTAAGGGTTATTGAAGTTCTTACCAGTGTCCCTGCACATATATTTCGTTATTCACAACTTACAATGCTTCAGCGGTACCTATTTCCATTGCTGTTTAGGGCACAGTGAAATCAACAGCTCAACCATGGCTTCCCATACTGGCAGATATCCACCTACCTCAAATTCATCACAAAAAATTCTTCAAATATTCCATCATATTTGAGTTAACAAGGACCTTCCAATTCATTAAGTCCTTATATAATTTACTGAGATTCCAACTCAACTCCAGAAAACTTTTCTGGCTTGCAGCGCAAGAGCTTGAAGATTTGGGGTTTTCCCTTGAAGATCAATAGCAAGCAAGCTGGAAGGACACTAACTGCCAAATAAACACCTCAAGGACTTTTCACTTCTATGGAAAACATGTCCACTTTGAATCTCATCCAAACATCACATGGCAGATGCTCTTTCCTCTTCCATAAATGGCGACTGAGACACCATCCTATTTCTCACTGTGGAAATTGACTTCAAACTATGGAGCACCTCATCAATCAGTGTCCCAAACAATCCACATCCCAGTGGCATCTCAGCTATCCACTCTGTGTCACCTGAAGCAATCAATTGGATTGCTGACCTAGACTTGGACATCTAACATTGCTGTTTTTAGGCATACAAAAGATGATGATGACAACGACTTCAGGAAACGTAACAAAAATCCGATTAAAGCCCTGGCTGGGACTTGGAAGATCTAAATTCAAATTCTGGCCCTCCCACAGACTTCTTGTGTGACCTTGGCAAATCACTTAGACTCTCTGTGCCTCAGTTCCTTATCTGTAAAGTGGGGATAATTGTACTTCCCTGTCTGCCAGGAGCACTGAGAGGAATACAAGTAAGAAATGTTTGTGAAGTGCTTCAATACTATGGTGATGGGAGCCACAAGTACTCACACAAATGAGCAGAAACCAATCAGGACCGTAGCTGGTATATTATTTTCCTTTTCTGAAAATGCTATCTAGTCTCAAAATATCTACTAGCAGCATTTATATTTTAAAACTGTAACTATGGGGGAAAATGCAGTATTCAAGTGCAGGTTTCAAAAGAATAATTTAGCTTATGACCTTTCATTCTGTAAGTCATGTATTTAAAAGAACAAACTTACATATCATAGGAAAATTTCTTCTGAAGGTTAGTCTGGTTTTTCTGAAACTGGTACACATCCAGTTGTAGCTTTCCGTATTCCTTCTGTAACTTTATCAAGTGTTCTGGGCCAAAAGAGGATTATTATTTTTAATGGAATATTATACTAAGATAAACAGATCCCTCCCTCCAAAATCAAAGATGCAAATTTGATAGTGAGAAAGCTCTATTGGCTACTTTTCTCAGTCTCCCAAATTCATGATATTTTGGTAGACCAAATATAGTGTCACATTGTGGCACCTGCTCAGCAGCAAAAACACAGAGGATGTAGGAGGCTTTTCTACCTAATACAGCCTACATTCTCTGCGTCCCCTCCTCCAAAGGGAGGGCTCTAACTCATCTATATTCTCTGGCTGCTCTTGGCCTGCAACCTAGCAGACTAGAGGTCACTGAAAGACTAGTCACTATAGTGCAGGCTACAATGGTAATTTTCCTACTACTTATCTAAATTAAAGTTACAACTCACTGTGACATTCTGTACCTCATGGGAACACCCTACACCCCCATGTTCATCCTTATAATATGATTGTGTGGTATCTAATGCAAAATTTGTCATGTCGGGTATCTTCAGAAGGCTCATGATGCACTGAGCATTGTTGTTATAGTGATGTTATTTTATAGTAATGTTATAGGTTATAATTTCATGTACATAGTTATGAGGCTGAAAATGTATCCTTATGGCTTAAAGCAAGCCCAGGCAAAAACTCTCTAAGAGCAGAGGGGCAGTTCACACTTCATCAAGGCATGTATGGGAGAAACCCAGCCCAGCCTCACAGGAACAAAGGATGCTGGCCTAGGCAGCAACAAAAGGATCTGTTAGACTCTCAGTGAGTCACCCCCCTTCCTTTGGTCAGTTTGGGACTGTAATGAGGTAATGCTCACCTGACTCTGAAGGGGGGGGGGGAGAAGCCAAGAGGGAAGAAAGAATATGATAAAAGGGAAAGACATTTGCCATGCTCTCTCTCTTCCACTTCCATCTACAGACATCACCACCAAACAACTGAAGCGCTGATCAAAGGGGAGAGCCTGGCTGAAGGGCAACCAGCCAGCCTGTGGTGAGAAGCATCTAAGTTTGTAAGGGCATTAAAAGCGTTAAGATCAGCTTAGAATGCGTTTTGCTTTTATTTCATTTGACCAAATCCAACTTGTTATGCTTTGACTTATAATCACTTAAAATCTATCTTTATAGTTAATAAATCTGTTTGTTTATTCTACCTGAAGGAGTGCGTTTGGTTTGAAGCATGTCAGAGACTCCCCTTGGGTTAACAAGCCTGGTACATATAAATTTCTTTGTTAAAGTGATGAACTCATATAAGCTTGCAGCATCCAGCAGGCATAACTGGACACTGCAAGACGGAGGTTCCTAGGTTTGTGTCTGGGACCGGAGATATTGGCTAGTGTCATTCGGTTGCACAATTCAAGGAGCAGCTTACATGCCAGAGACTGTGCGTGAACAGCCCAGGAGTGGGGGTTCTCACAGCAGAGCAGGGTAAACCTGGTTCCCAGAGTCAGGGATTGGAGTGACCTAGCAGATCACCAGTCCAGATAACACCAGAGGGGAACGTCACACCCTCTGTAACAGCAGTTTACAGTTCACAAAGCAGGATTGTTTGTAAGTTAGTAGTTTTCTGTGGTGGAACCTCCTCCATCATGCTGTGACACCCTGAATGCTTTGCTCCCAACAAAAAGCTTTGCGTCAGAAAGCTGAGCACATCAGAGAGGCTGACAACTGTATTTACCAATGGCCCAAATGCTAGAAGTCATAACTCACTAGCAATGATTCTGAAAGTATCAAAGTGGATAATAATTAATAAGGCCAAATTTTCCTTTCAGATGTGTGTATTACTCCCACGGATGTCAATGCATCCATACATAGGAGTATAGAGTTTTAGAGTTGAAAGAGGGTTATACTATGTGGGTGGGAACAGAGAAGTTGTTCAAGTATATATTATTAATATAGGGGGAATCTGTTCTATTTATATTTCTTATTTTCTGCCATTAAGATCTAAGGCTGTGGAGTCCTGCACTAAGAGCCACATGGACCTTTTTGCCTAAACGGAGCCCCACTGAAGGCAGTATGGCATGAGCCCTGTACCCATGAAGAACCTGTACATGGTCAAGGTCTAGTTTATGGTGGTTCCTACACTTTCTCGTGGCTTTGAGTTGGAGAGCTCACACCCCTAAAAGACACAGGAGTAAGACTGAGTCTTTGAGAGAACTGGCTTTAAGTCTGATAATAATAGAACTACAATAAAAAGGTACCTTTTAGATTCTGGATAAATCGCTCATTTGTTGTTATGTTATTCATTAACACAGCCTGCGGAAAAAAAGTGAAATTGTATTAAAACAATGTTGATCAAACCACTTATTTAATAAAAATGTAATCAAGTAATTCTAGAGAATAAAGCAAAAATGTATTTCTAAGCAATATGATACAATTAAAAAACAAACACTGTATTAGGTGCAGTTGAGATCAGTTATGTTATTTCAATTCCTAGATTATGAAAAAAAACAAAAAAAATTTGTACTACCCAAGGCATAAATCAATGAAAGATCATCATTAAAAATAAAACATGACCACAACATTTTAAACAGGTTACTCACTGGAATTATTAGTTTAAAGAATCCACTGCTAAACACTTGTTTACCATTGTCTCCATTTCATGTTACTCTTACAATCACAGTGACAATCAGATTTAGAGTGTATTAATCAAGTGTACCTTTAAGAAAGAAAGATTCACCAAACTGCATCCTTTCAATAATTCTTTTGAGATAGAACCAATAAGCCTACTGTCAGGATTGCAGGGGAAAAGTGCCAGAGCAATAATTATTCCAACAACACAAATAAAAACTCTACCAAAGTCAGTAAATCAAGGGAGAAATGGTTTGCCTATTAGGTTTTATATTACACACCATTATATTTAGTCCACTTCCCTGATGCATGGCACCCTCTTTTCCTCCCCTGGGACAAGTGAGAGATGTAATGCCCTTCCATTCCCATATCTTTAACGCCAGACACACTAAAAAGGCAGTAATCTCAGGCGGGAGGAGAAGGTCAGAAATACACATGCACATGAGATTGGATATTGTGACAAAGTTCTTCCTCTACCTTGGTGGGTCTTGCGCTTATTGGCGGATTTGCTCGCCTTGGAGCTTCACGGCAGCCCTCAGCTTGGCTGTTTTTCTGAATCCACAGTCCAGTTCGACGACTCCTGTGTCTGACCAGGAGTTGGGAGGTTTGGGAGGAACCTGGGCCCGCCCTCTACTCCGGGTTCCAGCCCAGGGTCCTGTGGAATGCAGCTGTCTAGAGTGCCTCCTGGAACAGCTTGCGACAGCTACAACTCCCTGGGCTACTTCCCCATGGCCTCCTCCCAACACCTTCTTTATCCTCACCATAGGACCTTCCTCCTGGTGTCTGATAATGCTTGTACTTCTCAGTCCTCCAACAGTCCGTGTTCTCACTCTCAGCTCCTAGTGCCTCTTGCTCCCAACTCCTCACATGCGCACCACAAACTGAAGTGAGCTCCTTTTTAAACCCAGGTGCCCTGATTAGCCTGCCTTAATTGATTCTAGCAGCTTCTTGATTGGCTGCAGGTGTTCTAATCAGCCTGTCTGTCTTAATTGTCTCCAGAATTGTCTCCTGATTGTTCTGGAACCTTCCCTGTTACCTTACCCAGGGAAAAGGGACCTACTTAATCTGGGGCTAATATATCTGTCTTCTATTACTCTCCTGTAGCCATCTGGCCCGACCCTGTCACAACGTGTAGGGGGAAAATAACACTACATGAAATGAGTCACAGACAAATGCCAACAGAGAACTCGGCTTCAATGTCTAATATTTAGCAATTGTGCAGGAAACTAGTTTAGTTTTGAAGATGACAGACGATCATGCCTATTTAGACTTATAAATCTGTATATCTTCTGAAGTATCTATTCGCTGTGCTTAGATGTAATTTATAAGGATTCCTATTTATTCATCCCAGGATGCATTCAGTATTTCACAGACTTCAGAGATCAGGATACAGCCATTCCCGAAAGAAGTTTTTCACAGAAGTAGTGCTGCTGCCATACAGTATATGGGCTGCCTTCACTGGAAGGAGCACTTCTATGATCAAGATGGTCGTTCAGTCTGTGCAGGCTATTCTGATGCTACTGATAAGGATGCCGAATAGTGCTAATTTTGACTGTGCTTATTGTAATCTAATCATCCATTTACTAGGAGCTAGAGAAAGAGTTCACCAGTTCATCTCAAACACGTGGCAGATGGTAATGACTTTTGTTCACTAGCAGTCTAAACCAGATTTGTGTCCTATCATCAGTTCCCTGGACCATCTAGTTCCCCAAACAAACTGTTATTTGAATGTAATGACAGAGATATTATTGTTTACAGCAGGGGTTCTCAAACTGGGGGTCGGGACCCCTTAGGGGGTCGCGAGGTTATTATATGGTGGGTTGTGAGCTGTCAGCCTCCACCCCAAACCCCGCTTTGTATCCAGCATTTATAATGGTGTTAAATATATTAAAAAGTGTTTTTAATTTATAAGCGGGGGGGGGGGTCGTACTCAAAGGCCTGCTATTTGAAAAAAGTCACCAGTACAAAAGTTTGAGAACCACTGGTTTACAGAAACCAGTAAGTTATATTCACATCTTCATGCAGAGGGAGCAAGTTTCAAACAGATAAAAGGAAATTTTTCTTCTACACAATACCACACAGCCCATGAAACTCATTGCCAAAAATATCACTGAGGCTAAGAGCTTAACAGATTTCATAAAAGAAGACCATTAATATGGATGACAAGAATATCCAAACTTACACTCATAAGGATTTAAAAAGAGGGAGAAAAAAATCAAGAGTTTTCGAAGGATTATAAACCCTGATTGCTTCACCACATAAACCAACATTTAATGAATGGAGCTCTGCCTATGGTGAGGTTATTCCATAACTTCCAACTGCAGGATTTCTTATACTGGAAACATCTGGTACTGGCCATTGTTGAAGACTGGCTACTGGATTAGATGGTCCAGCAGTCCAATTCAGTATGGAAATCACTATGTTCCTATGTTATTTTCCTAATTTTTGAACATGGAAATGAGAATATGCTTGATTCTAAAAATATTATAGAATGACTGCTAAATTTCATATTACTCAGAATGGTGGTAAGGGTGAGTAGTAATCATCTCAAACGGGAAAGCACAGGTACATGTTATTGGAAGGTCACTTAAGTCACAGATAAAAAATGCATTACTTCATATCCTTTTCAGAGTAGTAGCCGTGTTAGTCTGTATTCGCAAAAAGAAAAGGAGTACTTGTGGCACCTTAGAGACTAACCAATTTATTTGAGCATAAGCTTTTGTGAGATACAACTCACGAAAAGCTTATGCTCAAATAAATTGGTTAGTCTCTAAGGTGTCACTAGTACTCCTTTTCTTTTTTCATATCCTTTATGCATCACATACAAAAGACCCTTTTGGTAAAGCTGCAGTACTCTCCTGAATGTGAAAATATGATGAAGGGAGGGTCATACAGAAAGAGATCAGGAAAAGTTGGTTAGTAAAAGCACTTTAATGTTTGCAGCAAATCCGGTTTAATAATTTACAAGAAAATGTTTACAACAGCCAAAAGGTTGTTTCTTAATGTTGCTGCACTAATACTTAGAGTTTTATATTTTTCAAGAGCTGTACCAACATTAACTAATCCTCACAACATTGTTGGGTTGTAGGCAGGCAATCTCCCCATTTTTTTGCAAGTGGAGAAATAGACACACACAAGGTAAACAACTTGACCAAAGGCCAAAGAACAAGTTAGTGTCAGTAGTCACCATGAGAAGCTCTGGTGCGCCTGGCTGCCAAACCTGTACCCGGGTCAATTTAGACCCAGGAGGAGGATTAGATTTGATATTTCATTCAGCACATAAAGCATTGCACACTGCCTCTAGAAGAGGAGAATTCAGGGCTTAGCAACCCTGTACACAAGCTGTGCCCCAATACAGCAGACCTCAAGCCGCTCAGCAGACAGACTTCCTGACTACAGTCAGTATTGTTGAAAGCAAGTAAATCATGTCTTCACATGCCTGACCAAAAAGCAGCACTATCATCAGCAAAGATGGAAGCGTCTCCCAGCTGAATGACAGTTGCTACAGTGACTGCCAGAAATCTGCTAGGAGAAAAGCATGTCTGTGTAGGAACTGTTGTCCACATTAGAGACACAGAAAGCAATGGAATGAATAGCTACATCACTGAATTGGTGGGCAGAGAATGACTTACCCTAAAGAGAACAGTAATTCCTGCTAGAGAGTTTTCTAGTATCACAGAATCACAGAAAAGGCCAGAAGGGTACATTAGATATGTTCTGACCTCCTGTATATCACAGGCCATTACATCTCACCCAGTTACCCCTGTATTGAGCCCAGTAACTCGTTGGCTAAAGCATATCCGCCAGAAAGGTATTCCCTTGTAACATTCCATTTTATCTGTCAATTCCTTCAGCATTTCCCATGACAACAGCAAATGCTGTATTAAAACCAGGCTAACACAGATCTGAAAAATGAAAAATTGCTGTATTTGCTTTTAATACTGACTATACACAGTGTACCTCAGGGGTCCCCAACGCAGTGCCCGCGGGTGCAATGGCACCCGCGGGGCAGTTGTGTGCGCCCGCAGGACACCGCACTGCCAAAATGCCGCCGCCAAGCATGGCCGCCGGAGAACCGCCTGCCGAAATGCCGCTGAGAAGTGTTGCCGTTTCTCGGAGGCATTTCAGCGGCAAGGTGTCTGGCGCCTGCCACAGTCTTCTGGGAATGGGAATATGCTATTCCAACAGAAAGGTTGGGGACCACTGGTGTACCTAATACATAAAGAAGCATTGTAACAAGAAATGGTAACCAAAAAATACCAAAGCAATTGGCTGAAGTAACATTTTGTAGTTTATCTGTATTTTCAAAGTAGTTTTCACATGAGGGGAAAAGTTGCTGTATCAGCAATTAAACTGATCAGACATTAACTAGACTGATTACTATTATAGTTTATTAGTTAAGATTGAAGTAGTTCCCAAAATATCACAAACTCTGGTCTCACAGAGTGCACAGTAATGAGACAAAAAGACAAGAAAGTGTGTGTGGGATAGATTTACAAAAACACAAGCCAGGAGAGATCAGGGAGAGGATAGCCATGTGCCTTATGTTTACATATTTGGTGGCTATTGAATTTTATTTATTTAAATTAAATCCTAAAATTTCCCTTCCTTCACCATTCACCACACAGGCCTACCCACCATTTGTCTGGCAACATTCTTCAATTTTAGTGTCTTTATGCTCTTCTCTCTCAGCATTTTGAAAAGATGGCACACTAGCCACATAGCCTTTCAATCCTAGGTCATGAGATTAAAACATCAACAGGTGAACTTATCTTTTTTCCCCAAGGCTTTCAAGGTCACTGAACATATTTTCTCTATTGTGTTTCTTTTAGGCTTGTCGGTATGCTGCAGACTCATTTCACACTTTTGAACAAGAGTGCCGTGTGAAAAAAGTCTAAAGCAATTTTCAAGCCAATAATGGAGCATTTAAGCCATACAGGTTTTCACTGAACTTTTAGCATTCATTCTTTCTACAAGTTACAGCCTGTTCTCAATAAAATTAAACACTGAATGAAACAGCTCTTTGGAACAGACTGAATGACTCAGACAATTGATAAGGGGAGACCAAGCCCTTTACCTCTAGCTCAGTGTTTGGACTGTGGTCAAGGCTGTTGGACATCAAAAGTTGCTTCTGGCACCTATTCTGCATTACAGCAGTCAGTGGTTTCAGTTCATCTCTTATTCCAGAAGTGAGCCACAGAACACAACACAAAAACCATCACCACAATTGGCTCATTTGTCAGCAGTCTCAAAAGAGGCACCAAGGAGACAGTGGGCATAAAGAATGAGCTATCCTCCCAAACCTGCAAAGCAGTGGGCGTGCGCTTGTGCTGTGTGTGTTCTGTGGACACAGGATTTTTGTCATCATTGCTATCAATCTAGCATATGTATTATTGCTACATTCAATTACAAGTAAAGAAACATTTGGCAGTATGAATGGAATAAAATGCACTCTGGGCAGGGGTTGCTATAACTCGCTACAACTATCATTGTACATTAACCCTTTCTCTCGTCAGCCATTTTACTATATAGTGTGAAAAGGCAGAAAAAATTTTCAATAGTATATTCTTAATTTGCACAGAATCTGAATTTCCATGTCTTGGAAACCTATATATTAGCCTAATGCCGGGATTCTCAAACCTGTTTATAATGCAAATACATTTTAAAAGAGAGAATCTCCACTCCCATTTATGAGTATGTGGACCATCTCTGCTGATGATGTACTTTCCCCAAGGATGAGATTTCAACAGCAGTTGCTTGAGGGAAAGTATTTAGTTTATTTTAGCTTCTTTTAATACAGTTTAACTACTGGAACATGAGAGACCCTGTGACACATGATCAGCCAGCTTTGCACAGACCATCAGCATGGGATCCACAGACCATCTGAGAACTTCTGGTTAATGAATGCTGTGTTTGAAGCAGAGAGCTGCCCATTTCTCTATGAAATAAATAAGAGCCTCTTTTAAGACAACATAAAAACAGACTGGAGTAGATTGTACTTTCCCTAAGAACACTGACAAGTCCATTACTTTACTACTACATCTACTGTAAATATAAGGCTAACTTCTGGCCCTGCTGAAAAAAGTCACAATACATTCAAAGTCATTTTGAACTGTATTTAAACTAGAAAGACCATAATCAATTAAAGCTCTGCCTGCAGGTGTAGTGGCTAAGAGGTTTAGGTTACAATCAGCCATGTACAAGGACTTGTCTACACTTCAAATTTGTTGCAGGTCAGCTTGAGATGTTTCCTGTTAAAATGCCCTCATCCACAAACAAAATGTTTTGTTGTATATTATCTAGTGTTTTAATGTGTTTTATCAAACCCCCCCTTTGGAAGCAGGTTTACATGGATGTGGATTGAGTTTACCCATGGCAAAGCAGGTGTGGTTATAACCACATCCTGTAACAAGTGTTGTGCATCTGTCAGATCTTCCTGCCAGTATCCCACACTGCTTTCTGATTCCCTGGATCAGCTGTGTCCTCTCTACAGCTCCAGGTTCATCCTGACCAGATGTCACACCACCATTTAAATAGTTGCATACAGCCAGGTGCAGTTCTTTGAAATTCCAATTTGTGGGGAGTTCACAAATACTTGTGTGTCATATTCCTGATTACCCCCTCGCCCCCATACATTGCCTCCTGCTGCTGCACCATGGCCCCAGACTGAGATTCTGGACTTTATTGAGCCCTGGTGAGAGGAGCTTTATTTTGTCCATCTGTATCTTGGCACTGATATATAAGCAGTGTGAGACCAGTGGCGTTCAGGAGTCTGGTAGAAGGCAAATATACTGCCTGCTGGATGAATAGTTTTCTTCTTCCGAGTGACCAGAGCCGGGGCTGCGCTAGAGCAATCAGGAACCTGCTAGAACCAATTAAGACAGGCAAGCTAATTAAGACACCTGGAGCCAATTAAGAACTAGAATCAATTATGGCAGGCAGACTAATCAGGACACCTGGTTTTAAAAGGACCTCCCATCAGTTAGTGGGAGGCATGCAAGAGGCAGGGAGTGAGAGGGTGTACTGCTGGAGGACTGAGGAGTACAAGCGTGATCAGGCTTCAGGAGGAAGATCCTGCAGTGAGGATAAAGAAGGTACTGGGGGAAGGGGAAGTAGCCCAGGGAGTTGTAGCTGTCATGCAGCTGATACAGGAGACATTGTAGACAGCTGCTATCCACAGGGCCCTGGGCTTGAACCCGGTGTAGAGGGTGGGCCGTGGTTCCCTGCATCCCCCCAACTCCTGATTGGACACAGGAGGAGTTGACCTGGTCTGTGAGCAACACCAGAAAGGACAGTAAAAAGAAAAGGAGTACTTGTAGCACCTTAGAGACTAACAAATTTATTTGAGCATAAGCTTTCGTGAGCTGGACAGTCTAATTTGGAAAGGGATCTGGCTGTCTCCGACCCACTAAGTGGGACAACAGAGACTGCGGAGATTGTTCTCCGTTTCCCCCATGCTGGCCAGTGATGACGTTAGCTGAGTGAATGGCAGGTTTGAGCCACTAGCAAAAGTGGCCAAACTGAGGGCTGCCATGAACCTCTGAGGTGAGCAAATCTGCCAAAAAGCGCAGGACCCACCAAGGCAGAGAAGGAATTTTGTCACAGCAGATACCATCGACACTGCTCAGAAAGGGGCATAACCAAGATGCTCTCCAGTGCTGCAGTAAGGAAAAGGAGCTCTGAGTGGCCACAGACATGTGAAACACAATTTAACTGTACAGAGAGATACTACAGCCTGCTCTTGCTATGAAGAGCTTGACCATATGTTTGCTAGATGTGACACCACCAGAGTTTGATGTGGATTCCCTGACTGAACCACAAACCTTGGATGTGGGTGACGTAGTGATCCCAGCAAACCAGAGTCGTAAAGCTCCAAACCACCTCCATGTAGATCTGGAGGATGAAACTGAACCACAGGGGGTCACTGCAATGTTTGCATAACTTTCCTCTGGCTCATGGCCTTTTACCTCCTGCCACCCCTCCCCATTCTCAGTACTGTACAAACAATCCATTCCTTTTGACACTAATATGAAAACACAAACACCACAAACTTGCTATGTTCCGGCCTACACTTCTCATACTGTAGTGCTTATTCACCTTTCTCCCTCCCTCCACCTGGTCAGCTCCTGCACCCTTCACAAAAATGGTGACACTGCATAGCTTAACAAGGAAAGTACTTATTTTAAGTTACCTTTTTTCTTCTTCATCCTCCCCTTTCTCCCACACCATATGAGTAGCAGAAGGAAGAGGGAAAAACAGCGTGCAATAGGACATTGGATTTGCAAAGGCAAAGAAGTTCCGGGAGCACATGGCCTTCTAAATTTGCACAGGAGTATGATTACTCAATACAATTTTTAATGCTAACAAAGTTCACCACTGTTGTAAGCAGGTGCAACTCTATTGACATAAAAAGACTCATGGGTGAATTTAACCCACTAACACCAACATACAACTGGTGTAAACAAGATGAGAATAAAGCCCATAGCATCATTCCCTTACCTAAGACCCCTAAAATAACATGGCCAAACAACATGATTCAAGAACAAAGTGATAGACAACTTTAAATGTCATTTTATAGATTTCTGCCATATCCATTAACATTTGGGTATTAATATTTCATGAGTTTTATGTTATATTTTAGGAGTATATAACATTTATCGATTATTCTCTTTTTCCATTTGGCTTGAGGGGCTCAGGTTATTACAAAGATTTGACTAAATAGTCTTCTGCAGCCATATGAGCTTCCTTATAGTCAAATATTTACAATTTGAGTCTAGACGTACTACAGAATTAGATGATATATTTACCTTTTCTTAATCTGCCTCTAAGAAGGAAAAGAAACCTGCTCAGTGTGAGTGACTGAACTAAACCAAAAAATCAGGTTATGAATTTGATAGACTGCTATCATCCTAAAAAAAAAGGCAGCCAATCAATAGTGCCAATACTGAGCAGTGTGCTCCAAGAACACATTAAAAATATTTATAAAAAGGTATTTAAAAGCTAACCAAGTTGATGCAAGTGTACTGCATTTTCTTTTCTAAGTCAGAATAATTTGATTGTACCTTGGATACCCTCTCAAAATATCCAAAGGGACTAGTCCCTATTATTACTTAGTGATGCTGAAAATTTTTTAAATTTCTAATATGAAACTGCACATATAATTATGAGGAGACAAAATTATTGGGTGCAGAAGGGCTGATAAGTTAAATTCCCTCTTCTTCCAGTCATGTAACCCAGAGAAATAGAAAAGTTTTCAGATAAAAACACCATATGCCCAGGGTCAGTTTGGCTCATGTTCCGTGGACCATTTTAAAAATGGAGAATTTGGCATAGTAAACAACAGGGTAACAGTAAAATTAAACAGGACTATTGCAATGCACAATCCCACATGAAGTTACTGCTATTTGATTTTGTACAAGGCATAATAGAAAGATTTTCAGCACAAAATCACTAAGCCCCTCTGTGAAAGCATGTACGTGTGCTGCGTGGGGCACACCTCACCGAGCCACAAGGGTACGTACGTATGCCCCACCGCAACTTCCCCTGATTGGGGCAACAATAGAATTGCTTTGACAGATGGGACAAAGAGAAGCCAACACACATTAATATATCATGTTTCCTTTTTAATAAGGCTTCAGAATAGGGATTATTACCACAAACAGTTCATCAGGACCTCAGTTCAGCGCTCCCAAATTTAACATCCATACTCATGTCTCTAAATCAGGTTAGGCTTGTCTCCTGATGCCAGAAAGAGAAACCACCACTCTCTGTAGCCTGCCTTGCTTCTATTCCCCTCTCTCCCAGTATCCCATTCCTGTGTTTAAATAGCTCAATCCCAGGGTGGGACAGCCTGCTGGATTATCCCCAGGCTGTAGGCTCCAGCCTGTCCCTTAAAGGGGTAGACCTTCTTTCACATCCCCAAAATAAGGATGTGTTTGTACTTCCATTAAGAAACTGATTTACAAGATAGAATGAAAAATTGTGGGTATTCATGTTAAAGTTTATTTATTGCTTTTTCTATTGCAATTCTATTTCTATTTCTATTGCTGATTTCTATTCTATTTCTATTTTTCTATTGCTTGTTCAGGTGACCAACACTAAAAGGCTCAGACCAATTAACAGTGAAAGCTGAATAAATACAGTCTGTAAATATGCATATTTAATGTAGGTGAAAAGTATTTAATATACAGATTTACAAATGCTGAAACATATAGGACTAGTGATAGAGACAACAGTAGGGTATTAAAGACAACATTGTGGTTTCTCACTAACTGAACTAAAATGAAGCATATTGATAGGTATATATCTCAGATGCATGCAATATGAACTGAACCTTTCCCCAAGGGAGATGTGAAGAACAATTGTGGCACATTGTGAAAAGCTGTGAATAAGCAATGGGGAAATGTATTCCGCATCCAATATACAAAGCTGTTGTACGTATTCTTTTTTAAACTACTTAGTTGTAGAACTAAGTTTTTTAAAAAAACTACTTAGTGTTCCTATTTTGAATTTTAAAATGGATTATTTAAATCCAAACACAACAAAAAATTAGAATATGCATTAACTGTTTAACCAAACAATTTAAAAAAATGGATAGAGCCTATATACGGGGTATTTTTCCAGTTATTGTTTTAACAGAAAATGATGGACCTATGAACATCCTAAATGCAATGAATGCCGAGTGATAACTAGAGAGGATATTGGTCTCCTTTAAAAAATTGTTTAATGGATTCAAAAGTGCCCTTTTGAACTTCTCATTCCTTATCTGTCTTCATTGAGACTTCATGTAAGCTTCCTGTTCTTTTCAATCTATTTCTGTCTGAATTGCCATAAGTGATTTGCCAAATCTGCATTAATCCTTGAAAATTTGAACAGTTCTAACAGGAAAGACTGAGAATGGAAGAGAGACTGGCTCTACAGCCTGATGGTTAGGGCACTCACAGTGGATGTGGATGATCTGGGTTCAAGTTCCTGCTCTGAATCAGGCACAGCAGACACACTCAGGTCTCCTGCATCCCAGCTGAGTGCCATAACCACTGGGCTACTGGTTATAATGGTCTCTTGTCCCCACCCGCAAAATTCCACCATGAAACCCCAAAAAGTTAAGATGAAACTTCCCACAAAAGGGGCGAAGTTTTCAGTTTGCATATGGAGCACTTTCCAACAAAAAAATTGTTGAAAAATTCCCAACCAGCTTTACTGCCTTCATCTCAGGTGGATCCTCATTCAGCCAGCTGCTTGAACAGCCATCTACCCTAGCAACCAGTGACTCTCCTGCTAATACCCCATAGACAACCTCAACCCCTCCTCCCCGACTCCAGCCACCCTGGGGCATCAGTTGTATGTAGCAAGAAGATGGAGAAGTCTTTTGTGCTGACCTCAAAGGAGTCCCTGTATAGAGTCTGCCTCTCCTCAGAAAAGGCATGGTGCTTTTTCTCTGCCAGACACTGGGGTAGGGCTGGAAGGACTGCTGTTTTGCCTGGTGGGCAAAGCTCCTAACACACCTAAGCCACAAGAGGGCATGGATGTTGACAGCATCTGACCCATTTTAAGTAGATTTCATCCCAGCTGACCTTGCTCAGGAGCTAAGGGCAGCCCCGATGTTATCAGCCTGCTCAGCAGGCCACCCTGCAAGCTGCCATCCTGCAGGTCCTTGAGGAAGTGGAGGGAGAAGGATCTCAGGTGCAGATGGGCTCTATTGAGCTTGATCTCACAATTCTTTTCCAAAAATCTTCTGTGTTATACTATCTGCCATCATGGCAATACATATTTGATATGCTACTAATCCAGTGCATAATTAACTCCTGAAAATTATTCATCCATTGACACACATACAGTAGGACAATGAAATGAAAGGTAATATGTCTAATAAAGAACTGCAGCAATAGATTGACCTTGCATGTTACCTGAGAGTCTGTTCTGGTAAAAACTATCTACAGCCCAAAGATTTGTTCTCTCCCAGGCCCATGGAACTCTCCCTAATTCCCACACACATCATGTGCCCTGCAAAAACATAAACATAAATAAATAAAAATCCCCTCTCTTTCACATACAGATACTTTTGGTTTTCAATCAGGTTTTTGTGGAAATGCTGATCATTCACGGAACAGCCTGAAATATGAGTTAGCTAACCATATTGCACGTAACTGCCAAAATTCAGGGCTTGGAATTTCTGTGTAAGAGAGCATTCCTTCTGAGAGCTCTCCCCATCTGTAAAGCCATTACTCTTTTCTCAGTCAAAGCACTTCAAAAAGCATGGGTATGAGAGAAGAAAGGGAGTAATGTACTAATGTATAAGCTCTCCCATAAAGGGCTAAGTGTTCGTTTATGCACGTCATTCCCTCCTAGGAACAAGGAAACTGAACTGGCCTCCGTTTCTTCCTCATTCACCATAGAAGGCAGGGTTGCCCTCCATCCCCACAATGGCAGGGAGCTTAGTCCACAGAACTGTTGTAAACTGGGGTTCCACTGGAGGCCAAGGTCAATACTGCAGAGCAGCACACTCCTGTAGCAACCATGCTTCCATCAGCTTTCCCTCTCCAGGATGGTTTCCAGTCTGCAGTGCGGGAACCCATGTCAGCTTAGTCAGTAAGATCTTGTGCCAAGATCACAACATGGTGGCGCGGGGGAGAGGGAGAAGTTGAGAACATGAGGCCATGGAAATCAGCCCTCCCCCTCATTTGAAGCGGCAGAGACTGACCACGTGTCACATCCACAAACGGTTTCCATGGGAGAGTTAGAAGGTATAACAGGCCAGTGCATGCACACCTTCCAGTGCTAGTGTGCTGGAACATGCTACTCTCTGTTCACAAAAGCAGAGGATAGCAGAGAGCCCAGTGTGTTAATGTTCACATAGGCTGGGCTACAATGCTGGCCTTGTCGTTTTAACAGCAGACCCTAGGAAGTATTCCATTCCTGAATGTTAAAGGCCTACATTTTAGGAGGGACCATAAAAAGGAAAGCATTTTGGAAACAGAGATCTAACAATCAAACACTCCCACAGTTCAGAGGGAATCTACCACAGGGAAGGAACTGTAAAATGCAAGAGTTCACATTACTTCAAAATATCATAAGTGCTGATGTCTATACGTTAGGCAGAGTGTAATGTCATTTTTCTGGTGACATTATTTGACTGTGCTGCTTGAGGAGCAGAAATGGAATATGGATAGATGCCAAAAATAGAGAGGGAGGTGTTGTACCTAGTATTACGGAGCTGTACATTCAGAGATTCAAACAGTGGTACCTTCACTGAGGAAAGTAAGGGCAAATAGGTCCCACAGGACACAGCAGTAGCAGCAGCCATCACTACTAGACAGGAAATCTGGCAACAATCCAACCACAAGAAAGTGCTCACTGGGATTCTGTCTACATTAACATCTGAGATAGTGTTAACACCTTTCTGGAGCATTGTGTTTAAAACAGCCAAGGATTAATTTCAAACTGGAGCAAATTTTTTAAATAAAATATATAAGTACATTATAAACCTGGTCTCTCAAGCCTTTTCAAGGAAAACAAAACTTAACAAGGTTTTTTAAAAAGTACATTGGGGTGTAACAGGAAGCCAACAATATTTAGATTCTTAAATCGCCTCCCTCACCATAGTGTCTGAATGCCCGCTGCTGATTTTTGTTTGCAAGTGTTGCATCTCATAACTTACAATGTATTTTTCCATCCAAAGTTTTTGAATAGCAAACTATGGTCCAGAATAAGGTGCCATACAATTTCCAGTGGAGCCCAAGTCTATCTTAACACAGCTCCTATACTTTCCTGTTTAATCAGCTACATCCAGTCTGCTGAGATCTGGTGGTACCTGAAGGCCACAACTCAGAGTGTAGGTCAGAAGGCATTCCATAACAGGAACAATAACCCAAAAATGATTCCCATCAGTAGAAGTCATCCAGCAGCAATGTGGGGAAGATACTACTGGATCAGGGATGGTTTCCAAAAGAAGAAATCTTTGAACAACGAACATCTCCCTAGTGAACTTTAGTAACAAAAGGCTGAGAAAGCTATATTTAAAGATGTCACAATATTATTTAAAAGTAGATGTGTGTCATTTTTCATATAAAGAATTTTCCATCTGTTAAAGCAGTATTGCCAGCCCCAAGCATTCAAAATTCACAGATTCTAGTTCTTCTGCAAAAGTATCTGAATACTTCTGAGCTTTTTTGCTAATCATATTGGGTTTGGGGAGGGGTGCACAATGTGCAAGACCTTCACATACATACAACAACCATTACCACCTATGTAAGCACAAGGGAATGCAAACACCCTTGTAATTCTTGCTGCTATTTTTAATTTTAGAAGTTAATGTAAAGGCCATAAGGCAACTATAGGGGTACTAAGCGGTGGTCAGCTCCAGGGAAAATCATCACTTCAATGTTAATGTCTTGAATCAGCAATGCACTTTGTGGTAAAATGCTGGGATTCAGTGTGGCTTTAGACCTGGTCATTCCACTGTCAACCAAACTTTTACATTGAGGCAGCTGTTGAGAAGATGGCTGAATTTAATAAGCATGCACAGCGTTTTTTAGAGACTTCCATCTGGCCTTTGATTCAGTGCGTCTAGCAAGTTTGTGGGATCTAATAGGCAACTGCATCCCTGGGAAGACAGCATCATTGACAGAAAAACTCTATAGTGAAATGCAAAGCATTGTTCAAATTAATGGTAGATACAGAGAATGGTTTCCTATTTCCATGTTCAGCAAGGCTGCATCCTGTCACCATCGTTGTTTAATATCGGCATTGACTGGTTGGTGGATAAGCTTGAGCAGGCAGCTGTCAGTGGCAGGAAGCTGAGCACCATTCTACTTTGAGATCTTGAATATGCTGATGACATCATTTTGTTGGCTCAGTTTGGCGAATGGCTGCAGCTGAACGCCAGTCTGGTCAGGCAAGAGCAGCGCACATCAGTCTGGCTTTTTATTCAGTTAAAATGAAGTCCGTGGACATTACCATCAAGTAGCCATTAGCTTGAGATTACAACCCGGATGAGATGTCGAACATGTGACAACTGTCAAATATTTGGGCAGAGTCAAAGACAACGCTGGAAGATGTGAACACTCCTATAACAGCAGATGCTACCATGTTTCCATCCCTGCAGCGGCCTCTGTGGTGATGTCATGACATCAGACCTGTCCTGAAGCTGCAGAGAACCACAGTTATACAAAGGCTGTTGCATGTGAAAAGAAGGTCCTGAGGAAGACTGAAGACCACTGCACTGATGTTTTCAATTATTGTCGTATTCATCAGATGTTCTATAGCAAGTGGCAGGACAAGATCAGAAATGAGGATATTCAAAGCTTAACCCAGCAACCACCTCCATCAGCACCAGCTGGATTTCACCAGCTTTCTTGGTATGGGTATATTATTAGAATAGAAGACCAATGAATTCTAAAGCTTGTTTACCAAGCAAAGCCCCTACATGGCCGGTGATCACATGGGCACCAAAATCTTCCATGGCATGCTAAGATTGGCAGTGATGGACATAAACTGAATATCCAGCCAGACCACCTTAAGAACCTAGCCAGAGATTGATCCAGGTGGTGTTCAACCTTCAAAGAGACCATGACACTTTGGGATTTACCATCATGATTATGAACAATGTACAGAGAGGTTTTTTGACATAGAAAGGACCAACACAGGATCATGAGGCCAGGTTAAGTTATTTTTATCACTGACTTCAAAACAAGAGCAGAGTTTGGTCAATGCTAAGGACTTCTGAAAATCCCACCTGTCACTTCTAAAGTGCTATTTAACAACAGCATCATATGCTATATTTGTTATATTATAACTGCATGTAACACATCCATGAGACACCAGATTTTGATGTATTGCCCCCCATTTTGTCACCCAGGAAGGATTATTTTTGCCATTAAAAATTATTCATCATTTCTTTTACAACTCTGAATACTAGAGATCTGTATTAGAATTCCTTTTTTTGAGTACTGCACATTTTGCCACTGGTACTGATGTCTGCATGATTGCTTTTGTATTAGCTGAAAGATTTTAATAATCCTATTTTGTTACAGAAAATAGTGTGGTAAGAATTCCACACATGAGAGAGCTTCACACTAAGGTCAACAGCATAGCTTGAAGAGGTCCTACCTTCTCATCCTGGTGCACTTTATTGACATTTTCCATCTGAAAACCATGGAGGGACTGGATTTTATCAATCTGTTCACGCTGCTTCTCTAGTTCTCCTTGGAATTCATTCTTTTTTAGTTCAACAGCCCCTCTCTCTGCTGCCGCCCTGCGGACTTTCCTTTCTAGTTCCATAATCCGACTCTGAAAGGAGGCAGATAAACAAGAGATAAATATAGATGGTTCCTATTAGTTAGTGTTACAAGGAGTATTTCTTTGCATGATCTGACTTCAAACTTTCTGTGGAGAGAAAATCTGATTCACCTGTTACGGATTTTCAGTGTACCACCTTCGTCTTCATTGGCTACTTTTTATATTGCATTTACAGAGTGCCCCTCATCTCAAAGTTGTTGCCTAATCCATTGGGTGGTTATTGATTTTTAAGAATTTCCAATTAGTCACTGATTACATTTAAGGGTTTTAAAGGCTCTGGTCCCAGAATCAGGCAGAGCAGAATTAAATTCTGTCTGTTTGGGAACCCAAGTGTGCACAATGACAACACTTACACTAAGGGCAAAGCAAAGCTTTAAATACTTTTATTAGCATAATTAATAAAAACAAATGTTTCAACCCAAATAAAAGTGCTTAAGCTAGTGTTTTACAGAATATAGGTCTGTAGGTTTCTTGAATTGCCACTATATAAAATACCTTTAAGATAGCTCTATGGCCTACAAGTAGTCTCCAAACTAATATGCCATTTCTATTAAGAGGCCGCTTCATCCACTAGTGAAACCCACTAGCTGATTAACCACACACAGCAACCTTATGGAACAGTTTAGGGCAGGGAGCAAATACCACATATACCTTATAACTAAACCTGCATGAAGAGTGTCAGTAGAGATTGAAATATACAAGTTGGCTGGACACCAGAGTTAAAACCCCCACCCTCGCAAAAAGTGCCATAGGGTCTTTAATGATTAAGTGGTCAGAACGGGTTTAGGTCTCAGAGGAAAGAATACCACCACTCAGATGACCAATAGATATTTCTGAAAGAGCCACCCAACCTCCCACCCCCCATACAAGTACTGCCCTAGCCTGACTTTCTTATTTTGTGTAATCAGGTAAGACCACAGCAGGTGGTGTATGAATGCAGGGCAAAGATACATATTTGTGAAGAACCCAACTTTATAAATATGGGAAATTTAACACTTTCTTCTGGCTCACTTCAAGACCATACTGAGAACCAGTGGAAGATTCAACAAAAGAAATATCACCATCATATATATAAAGAAAATGTCAAGGAATTTAAGTCTGGGGATTTTGGGTTTGTTTGTTTTTTAAGAATTGATTCAATTTTTGCAGGACACTCTGGAGGCACCTTATATGTTCTGTTGCTTTTTCTCTAAGAGTCATTTATATACTTCCTTCTAATCTGTGTAACTTCCAGAATCAGTAGAGATTTGGGGGAGGAGGGTGTACAAATTTCAACAGCATTTGTCAAGCATATGAAAACATCTACGGCCTCAGACTGAACTTTATACTCAATCTGGAATCTAACAGGATATATCAAAATCATTTTATCTACTGAGTCTTCAAGGGCAGAGTTCTAGCCTTGTTACTCCACAGTATGCCCTGCTAGACAGAGCCACGTTTAAAGAAGCCACTTGCCTACCCTTTGCAGCTGGGGTTAAGCTCCTACACTGCAATTACCATAGGAGATGAGAGAATGGAAAAACAGAGAAAAATGCTCAAGATTAAACCGCAGGAGCAGAGAACTCATTCCATCTTAATCCTGCCAAGAAACTGGGTGAGTAAATAGAAAGTGTGTTTTAAAATGTAATGGTAAAGACTAAGTGCAGCCCAACCCATAAGATCTGAATGGTGCTTCTTTTCAAACTGCTGCCAAGGCACTGGGATGGTTTAATGGAAGTAAAGAATTTTACATTTCCTTTGGGGAAAGGCACTGCACAGCATAGGCAATCAATAATGGCAAACTCACCTCTAGGTTACTGAATCAAGTGTGACCAGGATGGTAATGACTTTTGATTCACTATCTGTAACCAGTTTTGTGGCCTGTGTCATGACCTAAATGGTCTCAACCCAGGTCTTAATGGATAGGTAACCACTCCCAGAGAGAGGCCAGGGACTGAAGGAGCATAGAAGCTGAACTAACCCTATAAGATATGAAATTCTGCCCTCAGAGAAGGGCTAAGACACACTGGAAGAGCAGTGGTGAAAAATGTATCCGGACATTAAGTCATGACACAGCATGGTACCAGTTCTGCAGGAAAAGAGGACTTTGGTTTCTAGAGCTGTCAATCCAGTTAAAATTCAGTAAACTCTGAAGATCGAGCATCTGTTCCATAGACAAGGTTGTGGCGAGTTTTCTGTTACAAGCCCAGTTTGACCATTCCTCTCCCAACTTCACCAGAAATGAACCAATCCACCCAGCATAGTTCTGGTGTGCTGTTCTGCCAGGGGAGACATTTTTAGAAGAAAACGTGGGGTTAATTGTGACTGATATTGTCCTTACATATAGTATCTTGGGGGAACATCTTGTATTAAATTTATGTATCATTGTGGGCCAGGGCTTGTATGTATGATTGTGTTCTGCTCCACGGGAAGGGTTACCATAGCTCCTACAAGAACTAAAACAATGGGGGTGATCACAGTGAATCACTCTCATTATAAATATCTCCAGAGGGGTACTACCTGCCTTGCATATACTGCTTCAAACTGAGTTTCCAGAGAGTAGGAAAACAAAGAAAAGGATTTTGGCTTAAAAAGGCTGTATTTAAACTGTCTCAAGACCTTCTGTCTAAGGACCCTAACCCTTGCAGAAGGGTTGGAAAGACTTTGACCTCCTAGGGTCCCATAAGATTGATGGGTGACCTCTGCTTTTAGCATGTGTATAGGAACTTTTGTGGAATTTTTTGTGTGTTTTCTCTGTAATGTTTTCACCTTATGAATACATGTGCTTGCTTAGAGTCATGTGATAACTTGTAACTGCTGGCAATACACTGTTCAGAGCCCTCAGAGAGAACGCAAAGCACAGGCATTGGCCTCTAGGCACAGTGGCTTGCTGGGGATATCATAGTGTATGGCAAGTGGCTGTGCAACCTTGAAACACTCCTGGTCAGAAGGGAGCAACTTGGCTTAGAGACATCAGTCTTGCAATTAGATCCATGTGGCCAGACTCCCTGCAGAACCTCATTAGCTAGTTTAAGAGCGAACATTCATCGTCTCAGCAAAACAGACATCGTCCCGCCAAAGACACCAGTCCTCAGCAAGGTCTATAAAGGAAATTAAGACCACATACGTGGAGCCCCACTGAATCTCAGTTAGATTGTAGGGTCTGATGAGCATTATAAAATGCCCCAGCTCAGCTAACAAGGACCACATGACCCCCGAGCATTCATTCATTCTGTCTTGCATAACTGCAGTAATTTGTTCTGCACCGCATTTCCACACATCAAGATTAGGTAAATTTGAGAAATCTAATTTAGGCTTCTCAGTCAAAATCTTCCTTAAGAAAACATCATTGCCTTGGAAACTGTCAAAGTGTCATTTTTAAACACCCCTCTGAAAAAGTAAAAAGAGGTTTTCTTATGTCTGATAGAAATAAAATCTGGGAAAGTTACTTTGCATTTTAGCTTGCCCGATATCAACTGCTGCTTGCCTCTTTATGTAACTCTATAAGGTCCTGAGCATCAAGGGCAGCTGTTAAGCCCAAATGCAGGAGCAGGCAAGGAAAATTTTGGGAGACAAAAAAGTTGGCAGTAACTGATGAAGAGCAAAAATGTGGTGTTTCAGTGGTGATGTACTGAAAGAACAACAAAAAAAAAAACAATCCACAACCAAACACCACACTTGAATATTTAATAACAAGGGAAGTTTTTCATGGAGTGATAATAACAGTATAAAGCTGCAAAATTACCTCAATGGCTAGTGCAAGTGCAATGCCTTTCAGATACTTCTCTTCACCCCTTTGCTGGGAAACTATTAGGAGTGGAGATTTACAAAGCAAACTCAAAGTTTTGCCCTGTTTTTGGTTTGTTTTCATACAGTCCACAAGAATAAATGCCTTTAGCAGCCATATCTATTTGAATATACAGGAAGGAATATAAGAATACTACCTGTAGATCAACATTGCGGGAACTTGCAATCCAGTAATTGAAACCCAGAACAATCATACAAGCCACAAGCGCAGCTATTAGAAGAGGTGGAGATTTCATCCCTCGACGGCTGTTTCCTAGCCCGACCATTTCAAAAGACTGTGGAAATCTGTAAAATTAAAATAAGTCACATTACATACTACTTTGCTAAGACAATTTTATGAGTAGGTCAGACATTCACTGGAACCAAGAACAGCTATGGTTCTACAATAGCTCAGTTAGGGTAAATAAGAATTGGAGTATCCCCAGCAAGGAAAGCATTCTCCCCTGGATTTGGAACCTGAAGATCACAAGGCCATACTGTGCCATCAATTTTTACGGCAAATTTCACTGGATTTCAGTGTGGAATACTGCATAAAAGCCTGATGAGATAATAAAGAGCCACAATAACCACTATACTGGAAGAAGCCATTGTCTACCTAGTCAGTTATCCCCTCGCTGGCAGTGGCTAATGTTGGATGCTAACTGGGCAATGCTACTCCATTGGCAGAGGGAGGAAAGGGATAGATTTTTTTTGGTATCTCATCCCAGTTGGTGATCAGTCTAGTCCCCAATGCAGTAGGCTGACTTAGGCCTTCATTTTAAAATTTGTCCAAGCTAGTATAATTTCAGATTCTTTTGTTGGTGACACTGACTACTACAGCTCCTTTCATCAGGAGAAAATATAGAGTAGTGTTTCTTCCTGATATTCTGCTCTTCTCCTGTGCTTGCATAATGATAGATTTAAAGCTTCCTTTCTTGCAAGTTGTAGATTCTGGTGGAGCAGGTTTGGTATTTGCATAAAGGGCAGGGAATGGAGCTACACTATGTGCCATGTATTATTTGCAGGCATGAGGAGAAAAGCATAACAATGACAAAATTTAAACATCTTGCCTAGGTCAGATGTGAAGAGCTGCCTTAGGATACCTCTTGGTATATGAAAGTCTCATTTGAGAATTTTGAAAAACATGCTTAGTTTAGTGACTTTAAAAAATGCTTTTTTTAAAGTGCCATATGGTTTCATGTATAGTTTTAGCGCTCAAAATTAGCTTTGAGTTTTTAATTTAGTTATCATTAAATCCATAAAAAAAATTAAATAGTTGCTTGTTTATTTCACTGGAAAACACAGCCATCACAAATAGACAAATTACTAATGTCGTAGGGAAGCTAATATACACATACTAATCCACTATCATGACTGAAATAATGTGTTGATCAGTGAATTAATTCCTTAGTTCTAGTAATCTGTGTGAGATTATTTGACAGACGTAAAATGTAGATTACATACCAGAAAGGCATGACTTTTCATTTGAAAAAAAGATTAAACTGCTCTAAATGGGGCTATTCATTACATATTAGATCTGCTCCTTTGAATGCATTCCTCGCACTTCACATCATCTTATTTTAAAAGACCAAAACAACAAAATAAGTGAATGAAACATTGTTTTTCCCCTTAAATGCACAAAAACAAAGAACACAAAAAGTTGACACGGAAGAAAGACAATTGTTATAGTATCGCAGCTAAATACTACTATATCTTTCTCCACCCCCGAGAAGATACCTGCATTCTCTAAATTAGAACCAATGGTTTTCCTCATACTGGAAGTTGCCTGCTGGAAAGTTTTATAACTTTCCAATCCATTGTTGAACTACACAACTTCGAATAAATAAATAGAACCCACTTTACAGTTCTGAAAGTTCTGTCTTTCTCATGCATTCAGGTTGGACAGGAGATGCACTTCCTTTGCTTTAACCAACCTCAGATTTAAGGTGTCAGCTCTCCTTTTGAGAAAGAAACTGAATTTCCTGTGCCTCAACCAACATTACACTACAGGTATCAGCTTTCTGTTATTTAATTTTTAATCCCAGAGATTTGTTCTCAGCATTTAGATGCAGCAGTTAGAATAATCTGTTTCATCACATTGCAGTTCTTCAGTCAACAATGTTGTGTCTTGACATTTCAAGGATCTCTAAATAGCTAGTGATCCTACCAAAGATCATGTAGTAGCCAAAATAATTGGGGAGTTAGGTTCAGCATTACATATGAACCTCTTTCTTTTGGAAGTGGAGGAAAAAAGCTATTAAATCAGATGTGACTATTTTAGGGACAATCCTGAAGTTCTTAAGCATTGAGGTAAAACTTTAATTGACTTAAATGCGCACATTTAATTCGTAAGGTATGCAGGTTCAGACCACACACTGCTAACGCTTGGTCTGTAGTCTGGAAGTATAACTATCTCATAGTTGTAAGATACTTAACAATTATGTCGTGCCAAACCAGATAGGAATTACTTCATTTTGGCACCCAGTGCTGTTTCTATAAAATGGAATATTTTGATAAATCTAGGAGCAAAGAGAAACGATCACATTATGTGGGGAAAAACAGCTGCCCATAACTACACCTCTCAGTGTACTTCACAAGATAGGGTTTGTTCTTAATGCCCATATGAGGTCTAGCACAACAGAGTCCCAGTCTCAATTGGAATCTCAAGGCATACTGTAATAGACAGAATAGTAGATTTCCTACAGCCTGAACATCCATTATACTACTTGTACCAAATAACTCGAGAATCAAATCAAAGACAACAATCACAGAATAAAGTATCTTCTCTGAAAGAAGCTACATCTAAGATTCTGTGTGGTGCTGGAATTTCACAAACAGAAGTGAGCCTGATGCAGTGGGTAAGGATAGCAAACAGAGTTTTGGGACATTGTATAGGAGTAGGTTTTATAATTGTACTACAAGAATAGAGGTACTAATGTATGTCTTGATTTCATTTTACCAGCCATCCTATTTGAATAACAGAAAGGAATGATCCTCTGAGACATTGGTAGAAATGCATCTGACAGACTGCCAGTGTCTGTACTGATATTAAGACAGGAACAGACCAGAACAATCCTTATGACTGATTATGGTCACCCTTTTGTTTTAGGATAAGTTATAATGTCTACTATGGTTTCCTATATGTATTACAAACTAGGCACTCTAGTTAAATATACATTTCTTTGTTTTAAGGTTTAGTAAGACAGACAGGATCTTGTATTGTGTCTATGTAAAGGAGATTCAAAATAAACTGACACTATTTGTATTCTCAAAGGTCTCTGTAAAAGACTGTGTGAATGAGGAATGTATGCATCAGGAAAAGATAAGGTGTGAAGGCCATTGTTATAGCCAGATGGTCAAGGAAGAAGGAGTGAAGAGACTTAACAACACCAGAGAATCATCGACACGCATCCATAATGAAGGAAGGGAAGATTAACGACCCTGAGGTAAAGGCTGGCACCCCTAAAGGCAGGACAATCAATTAAATCAGAACCAGGACAGGATGACCCTCTCAGAGGTGTATTGGAATGTTTACATCAAAAGATACACCAATTAAGAAGTAACCATGTCAAAGTTCCTTCCCCACTCTGAACTCTAGGGTACAGATGTGGGGACCTTCATGAAAAACCCCCAATCTTATTTTTACCAGCTTAGATTAAAACTTCCCCAAGGTACAAACTATTTTACCTTTTGCCCCTGGACTTTATTGCTGCCACCACCAAGCATCTAACAAATATATAACAGGGAAAGAGCCCGCTTGGAAACGTCTTTCCCCCCAAAATCCTCCCAAACCCTATATCCCCTTTCCTGGGGAAGGCTTGATAAAAATCCTCACCAATTTGCATAGGTGAACACAGACCCAAATCCTTGGATCTTAAGAACAATGAAAAAGCAATCAGGTTTCCACTGAATGCATCCGATGAAGTGAGCTGTAGCTCACGAAAGCTTATGTTCAAATAAATTTGTTAATCTCTAAGGTGCTACAAGTACTCCTTTTCTTTTTGCAGTCACAAACTGACACAGCAAAATCCATAGACTTCAACGGAGAAAAAAAAGACTATAAGAACAGGGTGCTTGGCCATGGGACTTTGGGTTCGTCTTGCCACACTCCAGGAGCATCGGATCGTGACCGACAGAGCCCCGCTCCCCTCTGCGACCAATCTGGCTGGCCACTAGATTGATCCAGACTCTGGACTGGTAACTCTACACATCAACTGGCAGGACTGTGTGTGCGTGTGATTGAAAAGCATATACTAACTGTTGTATTCTCAATAAATGCGGTGTGCTGCCTTCTCCCCTATAAAGATCCCATGTGCGTCTTATAAGTATAACAATTGCCCCAATTTGAATGGGATGGATTTTCTGTTAATATTTTGTACATTCTCTGAATAGGTGTGTTTTTAATAAAGAGACCAACTAGTTAACTTGCTATCCCAATGGGATCCAATTCCCTACCTTATTAAGTATTTAATGATGGTGGAAATTCCCAGCAGATCTACGGATGGAAGTAAACCAAATCACAGAGAGGGTGAAAGAGGACATCAGCAGCAAGTGAACAGCAGAGAAATTGATTTTACTGCTTACCAGTATTACAATGCCCTAGTAGAGCCTGCTTTTAAAATAGTTGGCACAATGTTTAAGGTTTTGTTGTTCCAATTAAGCAACGCCTTTTCTTTTTTCTTTCCCCAACCTCAAGAGCGGTGGGGGAATGCACAAAGTGCCAGACTACTTTAGGGTTTGAACAGCAAGCAGGACAGAAGCAATGCCAGATAAAATTGTATAACCTGATATCTGTCCTGTCATTGCTGCAACAGGAAATAGTGTGGTTTCTTGAAAGCCACCTGCCTTCCCTCCCAGCTGTAAAAAAAACAGGTGTGGCTTAATTGGAACAACAAAGCCTTAAATACAGCCCGCTGGCAATGGGAGCACTTCAGGCAGGGGGACTGTGGCACCGTCACACAGAAGTCAGCCAGCTAAAGCATCTCTCCCCACTGGTTTCACTGCATTTGGCATAGGATCAAGAAAATCTACAGCACAGACCCAGGGGCCACCACAGGCACTGTGTAGTTCAGGGGTGGGCAAACTTTTTGGCCCGTGGGCCACATTTGGGTATGGAATTTGTATGGCAGGCCATAAATGGTCTCAAAATTAGGGGTTGGGGTGCGGGAGGGGGTGAAAGCTCTGGGGTGGGGCCAGAAATAAGGAGTTCGGGTTGTGGGAGGGTACTCCAGGCTGGGACCGAGGGATTCAGAGGGTGGGAGGGGGATCAGGATTGGGGCAGGGGGTTGGGGCGCAGGAGGAGGTCAGGGTGCAGGCTCTGGGTGGTACTTACCTCAAGCAGCTCCCAGAAGCAGCGGCATGTCTCCCGTCTGGCTCCTACGCGGAGCTTCGGCCAGGCGGCTCTGTGCACTGCCCTGTCCGCAGGCACCACCCCTGCAGCTCCCATTGGTTCCTGGCCAATGGGAGCAGCAGGGGCAGCACGCAGAGCCCCCTGGCTGCCCTTACACATAAGAGCCGGAGGGGGGACATGCCACTGCTTCTGGGAGCTGCGCAGAGTGAGGCAAGCCCCTGACCCTGCTCCCTAGCGGGAGCTCAAAGGCTGGATTAAAATGTCTAGAGGGCTGGATGCGGCCCCTGGGCCGTAGTTTGCCCACCCCTGGTGTAGCTACACGGAGTGGAAGCCGTCAGGGAAGGAGGAGCAAAAGGGGAAAAAAACTTTATAAAAATGAAACACAGAAGATGACAAAAACAACAAAGAGATAGGGGCCAAAAGAGAGAGACAGATACCATGACAATTTAGCCAGTGCATGAAGTGAAGGGACATATGGGAATGTGTGTCACTAAGTATTGGAATGCTATCTGTCAGCCCTTCTCAAGGGAGGCTCCAGCAAAGCCGTGGGAAGCCTTTACTCCTTTTACATAGCATTTAGAAAAAGACAAAAAATCTCTCATCTGTGACAAAGATAAGAGGTGGCAAGAGAGGGATGATTCACACTGACACATTAGTTAAATGAAATATTTGTTCTTTATATACATTTGAAATCTATCTTAATATCACCTCAAATTACAAGCAAAATGAAACTTTCATTTTTAACTTATTCTCTGTCTTTAGTTATATGCCTACTCGTTTGCTTGCTGGCAAACATTGAAAGATTATACAATATGACATTAGATAGCACAAAGCATATTGCAACATTCATTCCAATTATTTCATAAAGTGTCATTAAGTTGGGGGGTTTGGCAGTTTGAGGTAGAAGAAGCAAGTCATTTTTCAAGCTAGAAGCCTAAGGCAGCCACACTGTTAAAATGAAGGAACCGTAAATTCAATATGCACCTTCCCATGTGGAATGACTAGAAAGCTCAAAAGGGATTTCAAAGGATTTGATAGATTGTTACAATGCACCAATTTGATAGCCCATTGCTTATATATGGTTCTCTCCAGAAGTGCTGATTTTACCATAGGAACTGCATCGTTAATGGGTTTGTCTCTCTGGAAACTCCATAAAAGGTTGCTTGGATTTAAACAGTTAATATTCATGGAAACGTTGTTCTATACTTGTCTGAGAGTTTAGTGTTTATATTAAGTTAGTACTCCAGACCCCAAATCAGGATCGAGGCCCTGTTGTGGAAGATGCTATCAAAAAACAAAACAAAAAAGTCTTCTCCCCAAAAGCTTACAGGCTAAGTAGATACATCTGAAGGGGATCACTTTAAAGTTTTGAAAGTTACAAGAACAGGGTCCCAAACTACTAAAAACCAGAAGATTCATCAAAAAGTAAAACAACATTCTTTTACTAGGCAGTTATTATTTTTAGAACAAAGGAGGACACATGGTTAAAAGTAAGCATTCCCAACAGAGAACGTGGGAGAAAGAACCCTTTCGGTTAACAGGCAGCAAAACTTCCAACTTGAAAATAGAAATAGAGATGTAGTTTTACTCATCTGATGGGCAGGAGTCTGTTAAACTCTTATCACTGTTTACGCCTGCTTAAAGTACCTAGCTAGCACTGCATATTGGAAACAGTTTGTTACACAGCTAAGCAAGCAGCCTAGTAAATGTTACAAACATGATTATATAGATATTAATTTGTACAATGTAGATGCGTGGTGGTACAACATATAGTTATTGAAATTGCTATGAAAGTAGTTTTTTGATTCATGGGTAAGCAAGTCACAATTTACATGAAGGAATCTTCCTCCTTAAAGGTCCTCCACAGAATGTGCAAAACAAAAGCTGCATCAATTCACATTAGGTAGATTATATAACGACTGTCCTACTGTTAACTGTGGGTTTAGGGTCTTCTATTTTGTTGACCTAGAGATGCTTTTTCAAAAGATGCTTTATTTTAGAGTCCATGTTACTCAAGGAAATCAATGCATGCCTTAGCTTCATTTCTTATACAATATACTTTTAGGAGTTAAGTCTCAAAATAATTAAAAATAGGCAGTTGTGTAATTCCTATTTCCTGTTGTATACTGAGCGTCCTGTTTGACACCACAACGACAGATTAATGTTATTTAGCAAATATATTAACTCTAGACTAACACTGCAGTCAAAGACAAAGTAAAATGTATTGTGAAAGGCCCCTGAGGGAAGACTGACTCAAAATCCTAAAAGGAAAGCTGAAGATCTTGGCTTGCAGGCACAATTTCCAAGTGTCTTGGAAAGTCTGGCTGAGCTCAAACAGCAAGCACAGATGAGGATACTGAACAAAGACTGAAGGAAGGAAAGGTATTCAAACAGCCATGGAATAATTTCTCCCCTTCCCCACCACCCTTAGTAATCTGCAGAATCTACTGGAAAAGTGTGGAATATGGAGTTTCATTATTATTTGATTTTGGACAAAATAGGCCAACACTCAAAGCATGCTTTTGAAATTATGAAAAAATTAACTTCATCTAACAATCCATGATAAGATATTTAGAGCCAAGTTCTCTGATACCTGAAGGTCAATTCATGCCACTTTGCTGCCACAACCCTACTTAAAACATTGACTTAGCATCCGAGACAGGTGCAGTGTGGATGGATCCAGTTCGCCATCTGTGCAGACCATCCCTACAGGGGTCTACACAACTAAGCAGCAGAGCAAGCAGTACAGTAGAGAAAGTAGCAGCACAGACAGAAAGTGAAAGGGGTGTGCATGTTCCTCCATTTACAGATATTCTCAGTAATCCACCTATCAAGTGGGCACAAACCCACAGAGTACACTGGGCAACCAAGGCTCTACATGGCTGTGGAACGGCAGACAACTGTGAAGCAGGGGCCAGGAGATAGCGAGAAGCATCCAGACAAGCCATGCTCACCAGCTCTCTTCCTCTCTAACAAGAGTGCCGGACTGCAAGGACAGGGCCTTTGAAATAACTCCGATGGAAGGCTATATGGAGTGCATGACTGTAGTTGACAAAAGGGATGGCTCCAATCTCTGGACAAACTGAAAGGGGCTTGCACTAGTGCAAAACATGCAGAAGGTAGCTAGTGAATCACAGAGATAGTCATCATGTCATTACACTTCCTTTATTCACTACAGCCTCCGTTCTTGGTTTCCACCTGGGAATCCGGCACTTGAGCATACTGCTGAATATGCCCTGCTGAAGCTACCTCTGTGTAAATAAAACCCATGGGAAATGGTTACTTCTTACGTGAGATGTACCCCTCCATTCCACAGTGAGGGAGGAAAAGTCCTTGTGGGCAGGGGAGTCCATTCAGGCAATTGCAGGAGAGGGCAGTTCCAGTGGAGAGGAGCAGCTCTGACCTCCTGTGGATTACTTGGGACAAATGGCATTCTGGGGAAAGTAAAGCAGCTAACACCACACAAGTGTGGTGGAAGCAGCGAAACCCCTGAGCTGTGTGGGAGAATCATATTTTCCCCATCATACAGGTATCATCATGAGATTAATGTGTCCAGTTACCTGCATAAACACATACAGGAAAACACTCAGAAAACACATAGCAGGAATCTGATTTGTCTTGAGAACCCCGAGTTTCACCTCCCTTAAAAACTATTTACTTACAAAATCAGACATAAAAATGCAAGGGTCGCAGCACACTATTACCGAAAAATTGCTGACTTTCTCATTTTTACCAGATAATTATAAAATAAATCAATTGGAATATAAGTATTGTACTTACATTTCAGTGTATAGTATATAGAGCACTACAAACAAGTCCTGCCTGTGTGAAATTTTAGTTTGTACTGACTTCGCTAGTGCTTTTTATGTAGTCCATTGTAAAACTAGGCAAATATCTAAATGAGTTGATGTACCCTCTGCAAGATCTCTGTGTATCCCCAGGGGTATGAATACCCCTATTTGAGAAACACTGCTCTAAAGCATCTGGAAATAGCCACTGTACAGAGTGCTTGTCTCTAGGAGGGTCACTGGTTTGATCCAAGATGGCAGTCATCATAAAAAAGAAAAAAAAAGAATCTATCAGACGTTGTGATGTCATTGAGTCAATATTTGTTCAAACTATCAAATTACCTCTTTTTAAAGTCCACAGGAAATGAATGGGTAACATTTAGAGAGCATAGCAGATTTAACTGCTTAACATTTTGATCATTATGACGCAAGCATCATATGAAACCCCTCTGTGATTCACGGGCTCAGAGCCATGATAAAAGGGAGAACTTAAGCCACAAATAGTTTATTAAAATAGCCAGGAAACACTGAAACGTACTATTCCTTCTTTCTTTGTTACTGCTACTCTATTACTTTAAAATCATGGAATATTTATTTTCTCCTTTAATTTAATACCCTCTGAGATGCCAAAAGTAGAACTAATTGCTTTAAGGATATTGTCCTCCCTTTACTTGACAGATAGCAGAACCTACAGAGGTTTGTGGCTCAAAATAGTTTGAAGTTTCAGAATTACATATACATTTCAAAAATTAACAGCCAATAAAAGTGTTTTCACAACTGATATAGAAAATCCAGCAGCAACTGTTGTTTTAAATAAATACTCCCTTTGTTTTGTTTGCAACATTGAGAACCTGAAAGTGAAATTGACTATGAGCGAAAGCAAGACTGAATAGCTTAATTGCACATGCAGTAAAACTCAAAAATCACCATAAATAATCCCCGTAAATCGGATTTTTTATGTTTTCAGTTTTAATAACCTAGGGTGTGACTAGTAGCAGGGAATTGGAAAGTTTTATACAGTATGATTTTTACTTTTAATGTCCCTTTTAATATCACCATCTAAAATGGAATCTCACAATGCCTCAAGTCCACAAAAACGCCACATAAAACAATGTTAGGAGAGTAAAAGGGATGCCTAGAAATGGGGGAAAAAAGCACCAAAATGATACCGCAGTCTCTCTCTTCTAATGCCACTTCACATGGCATTTGATTGGAGTCACCCAGGGAAGTTCTCTTCTTACAGAAGCATTAACATTACAATCACTGCATGTTCCCTCTTAACACCTTCTGCTAAGCAAACTGTTGTTAATTTAAGGGGTTGTCTATACTGGCAATTTACAGCGCTGCAACTTTCTTGCTCAGGGGTGTGAAAAAAATACCCCTCTGAGCGCAACAAGTGTCAGTGCTGTAAAGCGCCAGTGTAAACAGTGCACCAGCCCTGGGAGCCATGCTCCCAGCGCTGGTCACTACACCTCTCGCGGAAGTGGGTTTTTTAGAGCACTGGAAGAGCTCTCTCCCAGCAACTATGCAAGCCACGTTAAAGCGCTCCCGCAGCAGCGCTTTAGCATTGCCAGTGTAGACTAGCCCCAAGTGAAAAGGACCCATCCCATGATCAAGCGGAGTTAAAGATAGGAATAGGCCTTCGAATCTCTGAATTGTCCTGGGTTTCTAGTGTAAGCAAAGGCCAGTGTGGCTCCCAATTGTTTACTTCTTTGTCTAGGCATCTTGCATGATGTCAACAACTCAACTCAGCTCAACGGTTTACCAGTGTTTCTCAACCTTTTTGATAGCAGGGACTTGCTGCCTTCTTAAAGTGTGTCAGGGAGATCTCAGGGACCGGTTGTTGAGAAACACTGTGCTCGACAACTGATTTCACATGCTTTTGGGGGAGTGCCTTATCAAGTGGGAGAAATTTTAAAAGTAGGAAGTCCTTAGTAACAGAACAGTGGATATTTAGAATCCATGCAACAATGTTAGGTTAGGGCAGGATCCCTAACCTCTTCTTCTTTGTAGTTTGGCACTTGTCTTTATTTAATTTCATCTTGTTGAGTTCAGATCAGTTCTCCAATTTGTCACGGTTATTTTGAATTCTAGTTCTCTCCTTCAAAATTCTTGCAACCCCTCACAGCTTAATGTCATCTGCAAATTTTATAAGCATACTCTCCTTTCTAAGTCATTACTGAAAATACTGAATAGTTCAGGACAGACCCCTGTAGGGCCCCACTAGAAAAACCCTCTCTGTTTCATAGAGAACCATTTATAACTACTCTTTGAGTATGGTCTTTCAACCAGTTATGCACCCACCTTATAGTAATTTCATAGAGACCACATTCTCCTAGTTTGCTTATGGGCATGTCATATAACACTGTGTCAAAAGCCTTACTAAAATTAAGATCTATCATATCTACTGCTTCCCCAAGCCATTAGGCCAGTAACCCTGTCAAAGAAGGAAATTAAGTTGGTTAGGCATGATTTGTTCTTGACAAATCCATGCTGGCTATTACTTATTGTTGTCTAGATGGTCAAAAGTTGATTGTTCAGTAATTTGTTCCAGTATTTTTCCAGGTATCAAATGTAGGCTGACTGGTTTATAATTACTCAGGTTCCCTTTGTCCTCCTTTCTAAAGATAGGTAGGATGTTTGCCCTTCTCCAGTATTCTGTGACCTCCCCTGTCTGCTCTATGAGTTCTCAAAGACAATCACTAGTGGTTCTGAGATTGCTTCAGCTAGTTCCCTAAGTACCCTAGGATGAATTTCATCAGGCCCTGCTACCCTGAATACATCTAATTTAGCTAAATATTATTTACCCTGCTCTTTCCCTATTCTGAAATCTGTTTCTCCCCCACGTTAATATTAATTATGTTGAGTATCTGGTCACCATTAACATTTTTAAGTGAAGACTAAAGAAAAATAGGCATGAAACATCACAACCTTCTTCATGTCACCCATTATTAGTTTTCCTTCCCTGATCAAGCGTGGATATTATATATAAATACACAAAAATGTATATAATATATATAAAAATGTGCCCACACATACACCCTCACCAGTCTAAGCAGAGGTTCTGAGAGGTTCCAAGGGCTAGTCTACACCAGCAGCGCTTTAACGTGGCTTGCGTGGTCATGGCGCAGTGGCCCAGAGCTTTGAAAAAAAAAACACCTCCACAAGGGGTGCAGCTCCCAGCCCTGGTGCACTGTCTACACTGGTGCTTTACAGCGCTGAAACTTGCTGCACTCAGGAGGGTGTTTTTTCACACCCCTGAGAGAGAAAGTTGCAGCGCTGTAAATTGCCAGTATAGACAAGCCCTAGATAAAAATAAATGGTGAAACATTCACAATGCGGCAGTTACCCTCATCTGATAACTACCATGACTGAGCACGTTTATTTTTCCAACCACTCCTTCCCCTGGCCAAGTCTCCACTCCAGGTGCTATAATCCAGCCTCTGGGTGGCTTTTCTCCAAAGACCAGAGGCAGGCCCAGGAGAAAGGATAAAGCCCCTCCCCAAATCCCCTTCCGGACCAGAATCAGACGGTGACACTTTTCCAGAGTAGCCTTGTGGTACTTTGCTTCCTTCTCTTACTTCTCACCGACCCCTGCACCAATCAGTGGGCGGCACCTCAGTATGGCTGGCTGCGCACTTAAATGCGCCCCCACCCCCCAAGATGTGGCTGCGTTTCACTGGTGGGCGAAGAAACTCCCTACCAGAGAGACGGGGTGTAAGAGCCGGGACACCCTTTGCCAGCTCGGAGGAGCAGGGCTTAGCTACATGGCAGCTGACTCTGCGAGGGACCGTATCAACCGGGGCTCCCTGGGGGAGGGGAACTAGCCCCCTTCCCTCCATGGCCAGGCTGCTCTCCTCGCGCACGTTCGAGCCCAGGCACTGGGTGCAGCGAGGAGCGAGCCAAGCAGGAGCCCGGCCCGCGAGCGAGCCAGTCCCCGCAGGGATGCGCTCCCGCCGCCGGGGAAGGGCAAGAGGGGGCGGGGCGGGCCGGCCCCGCAGAGCGGCGGCCCCGAGACTCGCTCACCTTTCTCCGCCGCTCGCAGCGCGCCACGGCCCGCTCGCTCCTGGGGGACTGCCCGGCCGGCAGCACCTTCCCGGCTCTCAGCAACCTCCCCGCGGCCCGGAGGAAGCGGCGGCTGCGGCTGGCGGCGCGGCGGCCGGAGCAGGAAGCACGGCGAGGGGAGCCTGCCAATGAACGGGGAGGGAGCTGAGCGCTCCCAGGCAGGTTGGGCAGCTCCCTCCGCCCCTCCGGGCACCAGCCGGCTCCACGCCCACGCTGCTGCCCCCTGGCCGGGCCCCACGCGCGGTCTGTCGCACCCTCCCGGGACAGAGACAGCAGCCGGGGCTCCCCCCACGCGCCCGCTGCAGGGGCAGTCCCCGTGCCACAGCCGCCACCTCCCACCCCGTTGCCCCAGCCTAGGGGAGCCGTGCAGACGTTGAGGCCCGGCCACATCTTCACCACCCCGGCCACCTAGTAGCAGGAAATAGGAGGAAACCTTCCCATCTGCCCCCTAGCACCACCACAACGCCAGAGTAGGACCTCGGCGACACCAACACCAGAGATAGGAACTGGCCGGTCAACCCGCACACCTCATCTGGACCTGGACCTGGACCTAGGCAATCATGCATCAGCTGGGATAAATAAATAATAAAGCAAATACTGTATGACTGAGCAAAATGGCAAGCAGTGGCAAGTGAGAACGTGTCACACTTTCAGTTGACATAAAGCTAGAATTATTTTAAAAACTTGACAATGCCATGGTGTTAGCCTCAGCCACATAGCAGTAGAATAGGATATCAGGAAAGCAACCACCATTGATATTTGGAAAAGCCAGGAAAAAATAAAGCAATTTTCAAAAGACTCCAAAGACAGTGGAGCAGTAAAAAGCAGCTGTATTTAGTCAAAGCTGCTGATTTTGATAGGGCAATGCAGCTGTGATTTGCAAGAGCGAGATCAAAAGGCACTGCTATAACCGGTGTGATAGTAACAAAAAAGGCCAAGTAATCTACTGAGAAATGTATCCAGACAAAGGTGAGGACAATTTTAAAGCAAGCAAGGGTGGCATGGAATACAGCTGTTGGGGATGCAAGGAGTCTCTGACAGCTGACTCGAATGCCACTGGTGAATTTAAAAACACTTTCAAATCATTTATTGAACAGCACGAACTTACCCAGGACTGTGTTTAACTGTGACGAGTTGGGCCGGTACTCACGCCTGCTTCCAAACAAGACTCTGGTAGATAGTTCAGAAAAACAGCAAAGAATTTCAAATCCAGTAAAGATGGGGTCACAATGATGGCTCCCTTTGGTGTTCGTTCACAAAAGTCTGCTTTGCGGACATCACTATGTCAGCTCTACCCGTCCATTACTACAGCCAGCGCTGTGCTTGGATGGATAAAGGCATTTTTACCAACTGTTTTTTAAAAAACTTTGTTCCACTTGTAAAAGACTACCTTATGTCAAAATCTTTACCTGGCCGAGCTGTGCTACTGATCAATAATGCTCCATCTCACCCTGCCATTGAAAATCTATTGACGGAAGCATTTGGTATTTGTTTTTGCCACCAAACATCACAAATGGTTCAGCCAATGGACCGAGGCATTCTGGCAAACATGAAACATAGATACAAGTGAAACCTCTTATGGCAATTATTACTGGGATCAATGCGATTTGAATCTTACAGATTTTTGTAAACAGCTGACAATCAAAGATGCTGTCAGCAAAGATGCTGACATGTGTGCAAATCCTGGAGTGAGATTGGCTCTGAGTCTTTGAGACGCTAGTGGAATAAACTTTGGCCATGTACTGATAACACTGAACCTGATAATTGGGAAAACAATGATCAGATAGAAATAAATCAACTAAATTTTTCTGAAGAGCGACATCTTTTGGATATAACCACGGAGGAACAGGAAGGAATGGCTAAACGCAGATAAATATGAGCATGGACACCCTATTCTTAGCAACCATGAGATAATTGAATTGGTACGTGAAACAGCACAGAGAAATGGACAGTGACATTGATAGTGACAAGAAGGAGGGGGAGAAACACCAAGGAGATCCCACACATGCAAGCAGAAGAGTACTTCGCTGCCTGTTCAAGCGATTGAAGACAGCAGCCTGAAGCCACGCCAATGAACCTAATGATGGTTCAAGAGCTATGCACCTTAGCAGCAAAAAAGCCTGTTAGCAACCTCAAGCAGAGTACCATTGAAGATTTTTTCAAGTCTGCGTAGTTTATCCTATAGTACTTAAGCAGGAAAGTTAAGTTTGGATGCTTATTTTTAATTGTCATTATAAAGACTAGTGCTGGTATGTTTTACTGCAGCATTTTTTTTAGTGCTATTTGAATGGACATTAAAATCGGTGGGCTTCTGGGTTGGCATTTTTTTTCATGGATAACAAACACTAAAAAGAAGAAAGAGGACTACTTAAAATTGAAATACAGTACTGTGTTAAACGTAAACTACTAAAAAAAATAGAGAAAGTTTAAAAAAAGATTTGACAAAATAAGGAAACTATTTCTGTGCTTGTTTCGTTTAAATTAAGATGATCGAAAGCAGCATTATTCTTCTACATAATAAAGTTTCAAAACTGTATTAAGTCCATGTTCAGTTGTAAACTTTTGAAAGATCAACCATAACATTTTGTTCAGCGTTACAAACATTTCAGAATTATGAACAACCTCCATTCCCAAGGTGTTCGTAAATCTGAGGTTCTACCGTAGTTTTATCTTTGGATGCCCTGGGGGCAGGATCCAGAATGGGAGGCCCTGTGGGAGGTTTCGCAGGGTGATCTCAACCTGTTTGAGCTGTGCCCCACATGCCAGGTCCCAATGCCACTCACTCAAATTTGGCTGAAGCCACCCTGCCATTTTCATAGTGGAGCAGACGGGCCAAACATGAGTGGCACTGTGACCCTGTGCACTAGCTTACAATGCCTGGAGCGGGGAGCTGGGCCCAGCCACCACAGGACAGAAGCTGCCACTGTGGGGTAGTTTTGTTTTGTTTGTTTGATTTCATTTTACAAGTTATTTTTCACAAATGCAAAAGAACACGAAATAAAATGAAAAACAAGGGGTCTGTCTATTTACCTTCCAAAGTGACACAGACCATGGGCAGTAGCCATGGGCGTTTCACCATATTCCCCCACCAAGTCTCCAATATCACTTCCTTTATCAATCTCTGAGTTCTCCAGTCGCCCAAGTCCCACCACTTCATTTGTAAACAATATTTCTTTTGAATATTGTGGCCACTGTACAGATGTGAGTTCAACTGTATCAAATTCACATTTTAAAAGTTCACATTTATCCCTGTTAAGTCACCAGCCAGCACTATACCATAGCCTGTATTTGTGTTCCTTTGACCCACATTTTTACCCCAACTAGCATAGACTGGAAAAGACAGAAGTGAAGATAACTAGCTGCTTAGGCCCACATTTTTGATAATGGCCATTGATTTTGAATGCCTCAGTATCTGGATGCCCAACGTGAAACACTCATGTCTGAAAAGTTCAGTACCTAAAAAAACAGAGGTGCCCATAATTAGAGGCCACTTTTTAAAAATTCACATTTCCTTTACAAATTTCCATATTGGTGCAGCTTATTATTTTCTTACTTAACATCTTGAATTAGTTCACGCATTTTGAAAATTATTATGTAGTTATATAATATTTTCCATTACTTTGGAATTCACCCTTACTTCAAGTCTGTAAGTCATAGGAAAGGGGATCAGTTATTAACTATGTTGTGCTAGTTATAAATGTTTTTCTTCATCCTGGATTCCTCTTTCAAACGGACAAAAGAAATAGAACAGCAGAGGGAAAGTAGTTTATCAAGGTACTGCAACACATCCTTTTACAGACAATGAAGTACATGGAAAAGTTTGAAGATTAGTGACAGAAGTAATTATTGAGAGACAAAATGTCCAATAATGGATTTTATGCAGAAGATTTAGTAAAAAGAATGCAATTTCTATCTGAACAAAGAGTAAAAATTTAACAAAAAAAAGCTCGTTCTGCAGCTCCTAGCATCAAAAAGTCTGACATTTGTTGGGAAGGATGAGAATGATGTATCATCAAACCTTCTCATGCAGCCGCTTGTATTATCCCATAGCAACTAAAGCTACGGCAAACATGTTTGCACATGTGTAATTTTACTCATGTGAGTAATCCCATTGATGTCAATGGAAAAGTGTTTGCAGAATTGGGACCTAAATGTCCTGCATTACATTTTAAAAAGGAGGCATCAACCTGTGAAGAGGAAGAGCAATCTTGCTGTCTGAGTGAAGGAATCTCTGCTATCCTAGTCCTCCTGGCTCCTATTAGAAATATTTTATGCTTCGGGTAGGCATATACTCTCAATCAATATAAATAAGTCTTGTCAGTTTCACTGTGGCCCACAGGGTTCTGAACACCAGCAACCAAACTATTCAGATACTTGTCAATTTCATTTTGTAGATGCTTGGGAAAACTATGAGGAGCAGGAGAAGCATTGGAGCTTTCTGTCTACAGATTCAGGAACAGAACACTGCATCAGTTTACATTTGGTAGGTTACCCTCACAATCAAAGGCTGGAAGCAATTATTTTTAAAATTCTTCAGAAAGTGATGTGTTAGGCTGCGGTCTCACCACAGAGTGTTTCCTAGTTGCAATAGTGAGTGGGAGTGTGGCTTTTTCAAACACCTGTAGTAATCATTTATCATTAGCACCTATGTAGTGCTAGCATCTTCAAAGTGCTGTACAAAAGATGTCATAATTAGGATCCATTGACTGGATAATCTAATATATAATGCAAGTGTTTCTTAAATAAAGGAATATTCATGTTCTCTGCTTATATTCATAAAAGAGTGAAGTGGTTTCATGTAGTATGCAAAGCGATAACGTATTTACAGTATGAAGGCACTGAGAGACTGTTTTAGTGAAGAGTTTCTTGGTCTTTGAATGCTGCAGTATGGTACATTTGTAGTCAAAGAGATTTTTCATGATTTGCAATAGAAATTATGCATTAAAAGTTTTCCATACAGGTAACAAAATTGTACAAGCAACTTCCTTGCAAAAGTTAGGATCTTTTTTTTTTAAAGCAACAACTGTTCTTCATTCTCAGGAAGAATTAGGAAAGAAAGGGTTTTCCAGACCTTGAACAAATGTGTTGATGGGCTGAAATTAAGCCTGCCCTAAGAACAAAAACTGAACCTGATCTTAGAATATTAACGCAAAATCCTAGCTCTTCCACTGAGTGTTCACCACCATCAAAGCCAGTCTGCCATTTTGTCAGCACAGTTGCACATATGTACAGCTTCATAGATTTTAAGGGCAGAAGTGCTACTGTGATAATCTAGTCTGACCTCTTGCATGACACAGTCCATGAGATTTCATGTGTTAATTCCTCCTTCAAGTTCAATAGCTGCACTTGAACTAGAGCATATTGTTTGAATTAAAGCATCTTGCTTTAAACATTACCAGTAATGGAGAATCCACCACAACCCTTGGTAACATTTTCCAGTGATTAATTACCCTCATAGTTAAAAAAAAAAGTGCCTTATTTCTAGTCTGAATTTTTTTAGCTTCAACTTCCAGCCATTAGATCTTGTTATGCCTTTGTCTGATCAATTGAAGAGTCTTCTATTATGAAATTTCTTTTCCTTATGTAGGTACTTATAGACTGATCAAGTCACCCCCTTAACTTTCTCTTTAATAAACTAAGCAGATTGAGCTCTGTAAGTCTTTCACTTTAAGGTATGTTTTTGGATCCTTTAATCATTCTCACAGGTCTTCTCTGAACCCCCTCCAATTTTTGAACATCCTTCTTGAATTATGGACACCAGAACTGGACATATTATTTCAATAATGGTCATACAAGTGTCAAATACAGAGGTACAATAACCTCTCTACTCCTACCTGTTTATACATCCAAGGATTGCATTAGTCCTTTTGATCACAGTGTTGCACTTAGGATGTTCAGCAGGTTATCCACCATGACCTTCAAGTATTCCTATTGTCCCTTGTTTCCCAGGATAGACAATATTCTGAAAGTATCACCTATGTTCTTTGTTAATAGATTTATGATCTTATACTGAAAATGCTTATTGTTTGCCTACATCCAGTTAACCAATTTATCCACATTGCTCTATATCAGTGACCTGTCCTCTTCATTATTTACCAATCCCCCAATCTTTATGTCATCTGCAAAGTTTGTCAGCATTGAATACTAAATAGTGTCCAGCCAAGAACCAATTCCTGTGGGACTCCCCTAGAAACACAGCCACTCTTCAATGATCTTGTTCCTTAAAAAAGCAGGTAACTTTACAAGAATCCTGTTCTTTGAGGTACAATGCGCATTCACATCCATAACCCAAGACAAAGTTATGTGTAAATTTTATTCCTATCATTCTTGACAGTATCTTTAAGATACATAATCTCCAAGTAAAAACTCTTATCAAATGTATTATTCACAAAGTCAAAGTTTGACCTACAGTAGTTTATAATCAATATTATCTGATAAAGAAAGTTGTCTGGGATGTAATGATCAAGGTTGTTCAGAGTTTTATTAATTAAGCACCTGATTAGCAATAAATTCATCAAGAAAAAAAATGGATCCAATCCTGGCCCACTTACATCAATAAGAAAACTCTAATATTGACTTCAAAAAGCACGGGATCAGACCCTGTATTTTGGTGCTGCTTTTGCAGACATTATTCCGAGAGCCAAACTAGCATCATCCTTCCTCAATAGCCGCTTTTCCCCATATAAGTCACCAATTAATAATGACTGGGCTGAAGAGCAGTAGGGTATAGTTTACACTTTTATTCTATTTTAAAATTGTAAACATAATTTGCATATAAAATTGTAGATAGTTTTATTAGATCCCTTCCCTGTTCTTCCTATATTGCTTACTGTCTTAGGCCTCAATCCTGCAAAGACTATTACACATGCTTAACTTTAAGCACATGCACAAGTCTTTGCAGCTTAGGGACCTTGGTCTGTAAGCTCTCTGGAACTGCGACTACATCTTACTATGTTTCAGAGTAACAGCCCTGTTAGTCTGAATCCGCACAAAGAAAAGGAGGACTTGTGGCACCTTAGAGACTAACAAACTTAGTTGAGCATAACCTTCCGTCAGCTACAGCTTACTTCATTGGATGCATCCAATGAAGTGAGCTGTAGCTCAGGAAAGCTTATGCTCAGATAAATTTGTTAGTCTCTAAGGTGCCACAAGTCCTCCTTCATCTTACTATGTGCGTGTGCAGTTTCTAGCACAATGGGACCTCATTCCTGATTGAGGACTTTTAGGTGCTATTGCAATACAAATATAATAAACAAAAGTGTCAAGATATGTTCCGATAGTATATGGGCCAGGTTTTCAGCTGGTGTAAGTCAGCTACCCCAGCTGAGGATCTGTCAAAAACTTTATTGATATAAGAAAAACCTGTTGATTTTATCTATGCTAGATGAAGAAGGACAAAAGATCACAGGTGAAAACCCAGCCCATTGAAGTCAATGCGAGTTTTACCATTGCTTTCAATGTGGACAGGATTTCATGCCACATTTTCAAGATAATAAAAGAAAGAAGAAGGGGGAAAAAAATCAAAGATGATTAAAATGTATTACTTGCTGGCAACCCTTTTAACTTGTTTTACCTTAGCATTGTACCCTTCGACAGCATGTGTTTGTTTGGGAAAGCACAGGGAACACTGTGTTCTTTTAAAATTGTATTCTAAGCATCCTTTGGGGCCAGTAGGAACAGAGCTCCTAATGTTGTTAATGCTAATATGAAAGACATCAGCAGGCTGGGCTGGAAAGTCATGACTGTTAGCAATAAAAAGTGGACAGGTAATTGCTTATATGTGACCTCCACAGCATTAAACTGAGGCACACATGAGGGAGCCTCACCCTCAAACCTAGCGAGCACTGCCGTTGACAAAGGAGCCAAGGGTATACATGGAAACACTATGTAATCAGGTAGCGTGGCATGGGCTGTACTGCCAAGATGATTACATCCAGAGGTTTGTGTAAGCATGGTTGAGCACTTGTAATTCTCAGGAGCAGGACACCTGAAATTATATTCCATGTACAAATCAAAACCATGCACTTAAACTAGTGCAAGATTGTTAATATGCATCAGTAACTTATAGGATGTGGGGAACAAAATAACTGAATCAGTAATCAATCGATTGTTTCCCATTTCTTTCACATTGGTTAGAACATGATGCGTGATAATTCCAATATGTAGGAGATATATCAGGGTAACCAGGGTGCACTCACATGGAAGTGCCAAAAGACAGCAGAGTGGTGATGGATCAAAGAGTATTTTCTATTCAGAAGAGGCAGAGCAATTTCACCACATAAAAGCAAAGCTTTTACCAACGTTTATCACTTGCTGGGAACACATTGGCATTGAACACAAGCCTTTATTACACGAATTCTCAGTGACACTTCTAGGACATACTGTAACTTTAACAAACATTAGGTATAGAGTATAATAAATGCCTCTGATGGATTTAGAGCTGCCAGTAATAATTTATGAATATTGTATCTTGACCGAGTTACTGCTGTTTACTGTCTGCATATATTGAGTTAATTCAGTGCTGTTTAGTCAGAAAAAGCACCTAGGAAGAGGGAGGTGAATCCTGAGAGGCCCCTTTCTGCAAACACTTGAGGGACAATGCAGAACCATTTCCTTTTATATGCTGGCCCTGCTGGACCTGTCAGACAGGTTTTCCTGAGGAGAAACTCAGTCTCTGTGAGGGGAGGGGAGGGGAAATCAAAAGCCTCAGGAGGTTTGAAGGACAGACATTCTTGAGAGAAGGGAGCTAGACGGTTGGAGGGAACTGATTCCCTCAAGAGACTGCCAGAAGTTGGAAATGTCTTGAGAAAGATTAGCCTCCATTTCAAGATAAGCTTATGCTCAAATAAATTGGTTAGTCTCTAAGGTGCCACAAGTACTCCTTTTCTTTTTGCGAATACAGACTAACACGGCTGTTACTCTGAAACCTGTCATTTCAAGATAGATATGCATGTAAGCCTTTTGAGTTTTTTTAAAGCCCGTTCTCTTCCGCTTTGCTGTTCCTTCTGTTAAGATGAAACAGTACTTTGCTTTAAGAAGACTGTTTAGGGTCACTGTATTCACTGCTGGTCACAGCACCCGAAGGCAAGACTAGGAGGTACTGAGTCCAGTGAAACTAGTTGGGGGTAAGCACAGTTGGTACACAGGATTCTATAGCCTAGCATTTGGTGTAAGAGTGGAAGAATCATGATTCACCCAAGTGACCCTTACCTCATTTATTTTAGAAGTTGGAAGATTTGTAGTGAATGAGACAGGGGACTGCAGGAAGAGAACACATGGTCTCCTGTTTAGGACAGTTGAATGCCACCCTGGAAAATTGGATTCTATCCCCACACCAAACTTTTCACAGCTAGTCACTTCTACATGTAATTAATGAGAGAGAACCCTGAAGATCAGTCTCTTGTTTCTCTAGTTTACAATCTCAAACATTCTTTACTAACTTTCAGTCTACATTTCCTAGCTCTTGAACAGACTTTCCTTCCAGGATTAGTTGAAATTTCTTCAGTAACTTGGAGAAAATGGTTGAAGTCCTGTTTGTTTAAGGGTCCAATACAACTCCTGTTGAAGTTGATTGAGGTCCTTCCATCAGCTACCAAGGGAAGTGGATCAGACACTAAATCAGCTCATGTATGCTCTATTTTAATGATAAAGTAACTCCTCACTTCGCATCGTCCTGGTTAACATTGTTTCATTGTTACGTCACTGATCTATTAGAGAACATGCTCGTTTAAAGCTGCGCAACGCTCCCTTATAACGCTGTTTGGCAGCCACCTGCTTTGTCCACTGCTTGCAGGAAGAGCAGCCCGTTGGAGCTAGCTGGTGGGGGCTTGGAACCAAGGTAGGCCGGCAGCCCCCCATCAGCTCCCCTAAGTTCCCTGTGCGGGAGTCGCCCAGCAGGCTATCAACTGCCGGGCAATTCAGGTGTCCCTCCGCCCCTGCTGTGTGCTGCTCCTGCCCTCTGCCTTGGAGCTGCTCCCGGGAGCCTCCTGCTTGCTGTGCAGGGAATGGGGGGGAAGAGGAGTGCTGATGTCAGGGTGTCCCTCTCCCCCTGCTCCTGCCCCCTGCTCCTGTACCCCAGCTCCACAGAGCAGGGGGGGCACATGACATGGCTCAGGATGGAGGGAGCTTGCTAGCAACAGCTGCTGTCCCTACTTGTTAATCTACTTAAAAAGGCAATGTACTTAGAGTGCGGTCAGCATACTTAAAGGGGCAATGCGTCTCTCTCTCTCTCTCAGACACACACACACAGTGTGTGTCTCTGTCTTACACACACATGCACACCCCCTGGCACTTTGGAAGGTGGAGGGAGTGGTGCACTCCAGTGGGATAGGGTGGGTTTATCAGCATGGGTTCAGTTTCTGCGGGGAATGTTTGCAGCCACTGTCATGTGTCTATTTTGACTCCTGCCTCCATTCGTGCTGCCTTGTAGAGTGTGAGGCTACATTAACAATGTGTTAACCCTTGAGGGCTCAGCCGAGTGCTAGTTCATTATTTAGCAGTAAGGCATTCCCTGGGAAATATCCTACCCTCTTCCACGCTCTGACTCCACCACCTCAACCAAGCTTCACAATCATCATTGCTGTGTACAGTATTAAATTGTTTGTTTAAAACTTATTCTCTCTCTCTCTGTCTCTCTAATGTCTTTCGTCTGGCGAAAAAAGTTTCCCTGGAACCTAACTCTCCCCCCCTCCCCCCAATTTACATTAATTTTTATGGGGAAATTGGATTTGCTTAACATCGTTTTGCTTAAAGTAGCATTTTTCAGGAACATAACTACAACGTTAAGTGAGGAATTACTGTAAAATGTGTTGCGTTGATAAAGGTATGCAACTCATATGAGGAAGATGGAATATTTAACTGAAAATCAAGGTGTTCATCTGGATCCAGGGGTTTGCAGAATACCTGTTAAAATATGCAATGTGCAGATATGGTTGCCGCTCCTTATGAAAATTGCATAATCTCTCTCTCTTTTTTTAGTCAAAAGACAGTTTTTTACTGACACAGCACAGGAAGAATTCTCATGCATGTCTCTGCTACTTACACTAGAGACTGCTGAAAAGTGAAGGTATTAAATCACCTAAAGAAAAGTTAGACAAAAGGCAGGAAGCAGGATTCATGCATCCCTGCAGTCAGCAATTTCTAACTTTTATAACAATGTATCACTCCCTCTCCCAATCCAAATCTTTGTTTTGTGTAGTGTTCAGGGTGCTCAAGTGTAAATCCCACGAACACTAAAAATCAAGGCAATCATAGGTTTAATGTAAGTGTGACATGCAAGAAATTAATCTTTATTCCCTGGCCCCAGACACCTAACATCAGTCAGGATTTTAAAAGGTCAATACTAGTTGTGATGCTGGCAGATCAGATGCCAGCTCAAGCCAACGCCCCTAAGCCTCACTGAACACTTTCATATGCATAGCCAGAAACCAGCCTGGCTCACCTGCGTGTTAGCATTGTTAAAATAGATGTTACCTTTACAAGAATGTGTTTAGTATTTAGACTTGATAAAATGCTCATAGGATGCGGCATGTATTGATCTCACCTATAACACCTGGACCCCCATGATATAAAGTTATATTGAGTGTTTGCATTGTAAACTTCTGTAACTGCGTAACTCACCAACCAGGAAAGAAGAATGAAATAATGTAAAGGGCTGGTCTTGCACACCAAAGGGTCTTTGAACCCAAATGAGCCATTGTGAAAGACCAAAGGACAAAGATTTTGTTGCTTGCCCCCCCAAGACCCATGAAGAAGAGGTGGCTGCAAACACTTGTCCCATCACAATGTGAACTCTGGAGAAAGGGAATAAAAAATCCCTGACCAGAAGAAAATGGGTCACTATGCTGCTTGGAATTTGGATAGGGCAGTATTTGTTAGCATAAGTAAAAAGAAAAGTAGTACTTGTGGCACCTTAGAGACTAACCAATTTATTTGAGCATAAGCTTTCGTGAGCTACAGCTCACTTCATCGGAATGCATCCGATGAAGTGAGCTGTAGCTCACGAAAGCTTATGCTCAAATAAATTGGTTAGTCTCTAAGGTTATGTCTACACTACGGAATAAGGTCGAATTTATAGAAGTCGGTTTTTTAGAAATCGGTTTTATATATTCGAGTGTGTGTGTCCCCACAGAAGTGCATTAAGTGCATTAACTCGGCGGAGTGCTTCCACAGTACCGAGGCTAGAGTCGACTTCCGGAGCGTTGCACTCTGGGTAGCTATCCCACAGTTCCCGCAGTCTCCGCTGCCCATTGGAATTCTGGGTTGAGATCCCAATGCCTGATGGGGCTGAAACATTGTCGCGGGTAGTTCTGGGTACATATCGTCAGTCCCCCCTTCCCTCCCTCCCTCCCTCCCTCCGTGAAAGCAAGGGCAGACAATCGTTTCGCGCCTTTTTTCCTGAGTTACCTGTGCGGACGCCATACTACCGCAAGCATGGAGCCCGCTCAGGTAACCGTCACCGTATGTCTCCTGGGTGCTGGCAGACACGGCACGGCATTGCTACACAGTAGCAGCAACCCATTGCCTTGTGGCAGCAGACGGTACAATACGACTGGTAGCCGTCCTCGTCATGTCCGAGGTACTCCTGGTCGCCTGTGTGAGGTCGATCAGGAGCGCCTGGGCAGACATGGGCGCAGGGACTAAATTTTTAGTGACTTGACCAGGTCATTCTCTTAAGTCCGGCAGTCAGTCCTATTGAACCGTCTTATGGTGAGCAGGCAGGCAATATGTCCTTCTGCACCGTCTGCTGCCAGCCAAAGATGTAAAAGATAGATGGAGTGGATCAAAACAAGAAATAGACCAGATTTGTTTTGTACTCATTTGCCTTCTCCCCTGTCTAGGGACTCATTCCTCTAGGTCACACTGCAGTCACTCACAGAGAAGGTGCAGCGAGGTAAATCTAGCCATGTATCAATCAGAGGCCAGGCTAACTTCCTTGTTCCAATAAGAACAATAACTTAGGTGCACCATTTCTTATTGGAACCCTCCGTGAAGTCAACCCTGTAAGCCGTGTCCTCAGTCGCCCCTCCCTGCGTCAGAGCAACGGCAAACAATCGTGCATCAGTTGAGAGTGCTGTCCAGAGCAGTCACAATGGAGCACTCTGATTGGGCTAAAACATTGTCGCGGGTGGTTCTGGGTACATATTGTCCGGCCCCCGTTCCCTCCCTCCCTCCATGAAGGCAAGGGCAGACAATCGTTTCGCGCCTTTTTTCCTGAGTTACCTGTGCGGACGCCATACCACCGCAAGCATGGAGCCCGCTCAGGTAACCGTCACTGTATGTCTCCTGGGTGCTGGCAGACGCGGTACGGCATTGCTACACAGTAGCAGCAACCCATTGCCTTCTGGCAGCAGACGGTGCAGTATGACTGATAGCCGTCCTCGTCATGTCCGAGGTGCTCCTGGCCACGTCGGCTGGGAGCGCCTGGGCAGACATGGGCGCAGGGACTAAATTTTTGGTGACTTGACCAGGTCATTCTCTTTAGTCCTGCAGTCAGTCGTATTGAACCATCTAATGGTGAGCAGGCAGGCAATACGGATTGCTAGCAGTCGTATTGTACCATCTTCTGCCGGGCAGGCAAGAGATGACGATGGCTAGCAATCGTACTGTGCCATCTTCTGCCAGGCAGGCAAGAGATGAGGATGGCTAGCAGTCGTACTGTACCATCTTCTGCCGAGCAGCCATGAGATGTGGATGGCTTGCAGTCCTTCTGCACCGTCTGCTGCCAGCCAAAGATGTAAAAGATAGATGGAGTGGATCAAAACAAGAAATAGACCAGATTTGTTTTGTACTCATTTGCCTTCTCCCCTGTCTAGGGGACTCATTCCTCTAGGTCACACTGCAGTCACTCACAGAGAAGGTGCAGCGAGGTAAATCTAGCCATGTATCAATCAGAGGCCAGGCTAACCTCCTTGTTCCAATAAGAACAATAACTTAGGTGCACCATTTCTTATTGGAACCCTCCGTGAAGTCCTGCCTGAACTACTCCTTGATGTAAAGCCACCCCCTTTGTGGATTTTAGCCCCCTGAAGCCAACCCTGTAAGCCGTGTCGTCAGTCGCCCCTCCCTCCGTCAGAGCAACGGCAGACAATCATTCCGCGCCTTTTTTCTGTGCGGACGCCATACCAAGGCAAGCATGGAGTCCGCTCAGCTCACTTTGGCAATTAGGAGCACATTAAACACCACACGCATTATCCAGCAGTATATGCAGCACCAGAACCTGGCAAAGCGCTACCGGGCGAGGAGGCGACGTCAGCGCGGTCACGTGAGTGATCAGGACATGGACACGGATTTCTCTGAAAGCATGGGCCCTGCCAATGCATGCATAATGGTGCTAATGGGGCAGGTTCATGCTGTGGAACGCCGATTCTGGGCTCGGGGAACAAGTACAGACTGGTGGGACTGCATAGTGTTGCAGGTCTGGGACGATTCCCAGTGGCTGCGAAACTTTCGCATGAGTAAGGGCACTCTCATGGAACTTTGTGACTTGCTTTCCCCTGCCCTGAAGCGCATGAATACCAAGATGAGAGCAGCCCTCACAGTTGAGAAGCGAGTGGCGATAGCCCTGTGGAAGCTTGCAACGCCAGACAGCTACCGGTCAGTTGGGAATCAATTTGGAGTGGGCAAATCTACTGTGGGGGCTGCTGTGATGCAAGTAGCCCACGCAATCAAAGATCTGCTGATATCAAGGGTAGTGACCCTGGGAAATGTGCAGGTCAAAGTGGATGGCTTTGCTGCAATGGGATTCCCTAACTGTGGTGGGGCCATAGATGGAACCCATATCCCTATCTTGGCACCGGAGCACCGAGCCGGCGAGTACATAAACCGCAAGGGGTACTTTTCAATAGTGCTGCAAGCTCTGGTGGATCACAAGAGACGTTTCACCAACATCAACGTGGGATGGCCGGGAAAGGTACATGACGCTCGCATCTTCAGGAACTCTGGTCTGTTTCAAAAGCTTCAAGAAGGGACTTTATTCCCAGACCAGAAAATAACTGTTGGTGATGTTGAAATGCCTACAGTTATCCTTGGAGACCCAGCCTACCCCTTAATGCCATGGCTCATGAAGCCGTACACAGGCAGCCTGGACAGCAGTCAGGAGCTGTTCAACTACAGGCTGAGCAAGTGCAGAATGGTGGTAGAATGTGCATTTGGACGTTTAAAGGCGCGCTGGCGCAGTTTACTGACTCGCTTAGACCGCAGCGAAACCAATATTCCCACTGTTATTACTGCTTGCTGTGTGCTCCACAATATCTGTGAGAGTAAGGGGGAGACGTTTATGGCGGGGTGGGAGGTTGAGGCAAATCACCTGGCTGCTGGTTACGCGCAGCCAGACACCAGGGCGGTTAGAAGAGCACAGGAGGGTGCGGTAGGCATCAGAGAGGCTTTGAAAACCAGTTTCATGACTGGCCAGGCTACGGTGTGAAAGTTCTGTTTGTTTCTCCTTGATGAAACCCCCCGCCCCTTGGTTCACTCTACTTCCCTGTAAGCTAACCACCCTCCCCTCCTCCCTTCGATCACCGCTTGCAGAGGCAATAAAGTCATTGTTGCTTCACATTCATGCATTCTTTATTCATTCATCACACAAATAGGGGGATGACTAACAAGGTAGCCCAGGAGGGGTGGTGGAAGAGGGAAGGAAAATGCCACACAGCACTTTAAAAGTTTACAACTTTAAAATTTATTGAATGACAGCCTTCTTTTTTTTGGGCAATCCTCTGTGGTGGAGTTGCTGGTTGGCCGGTGGCCCCCCCACCTCGTTCTTGGGCGTCTGGGTGTGGAGGCTATGGAACTTGGGGAGGAGGGCGGTTGGTTACACAGGGGCTGTAATGGCAGTCTGTGCTCCAGCTGCCTTTGCTGCAGCTCAACCATACACTGGAGCATACTGGTTTGGTCCTCCAGCAGCCTCAGCATTGAATCCTGCCTCCTCTCATCACGCTGCTGCCACATTCGAGCTTCAGCCCTCTCTTCAGCCCGCCACTTACTCTCTTCAGCCCGCCACTTACTCTCTTCAGCCCGCCACCTCTCCTCCTGGTCATTTTGTGCTTTCCTGCAGTCTGACATTATTTACCTCCACGCATTCGTCTGTGCTCTGTCAGTGTGGGAGGACAGCATGAGCTCGGAGAACATTTCATCTCGAGTGCGTTTTTTTTTCTTTCTAATCTTCACTAGCCTCTGGGAAGGAGAAGATCCTGTGATCATTGAAACACATGCAGCTGGTGGAGAAAAAAAAAGGGACAGCGGTATTTAAAAAAACACATTTTATAAAACACTGGCTACACTCTTTCAGGGTAAACCTTGCTGTTAACATTACATACATAGCACATGTGCTTTCGTTACAAGGTCGCATTTTGCCTCCCCCCACCGCGTGGCTACCCCCTCAACCCTCCCCCCTCCCTGTGGCTAACAGCGGGGAACATTTCTGTTCAGCCGCAGGCAAACAGCCCAGCAGGAATGGGCTCCTCTGAGTGTCCCCTGAAGAAAAGCACCCTATTTCAACCAGGTGACCATGGATTATATCTCACTCTCCTGAGGATAACACACGAACGGATGTTGCTTGAACGCCAGCAAACATACACTGCAATGCTTTGTTGTACAATGATTCCCGAGTACGTGTTACTGGCCTGGAGTGGTAAAGTGTCCTACCATGAAGGACGCAATAAGTCTGCCCTCCCCAAAAACCTTTTGCAAAGGCTTTGGGAGTATATCCAGGAGAGCCGCGAATGCCAGGGCAAAGTAATCCTTTCACATGCTTGCTTTTAAACCATGTATAGTATTTTAAAAGGTACACTCACCGGAGGTCCCTTCTCCGCCTGCTGGGTCCAGGAGGCAGCCTTGGGTGGGTTCAGGGGGTACTGGCTCCAGGTCCAGGGTGAGAAACAGTTCCTGGCTGTCGGGAAAACCGGTTTCTCCGCTTGCTTGCTGTGAGCTATCTACAACCTCGTCATCATCATCATCTTCTTCGTCCCCAAAACCTGCTTCCGTATTGCCTCCATCTCCATTGAAGGAGTCAAACAACACGGCTGGGGTAGTGGTGGCTGAACCCCCTAAAATGGCATGCAGCTCATCATAGAAGCGGCATGTTTGGGGCTCTGACCCAGAGCGGCCGTTCACCTCTCTGGTTTTCTGGTAGGCTTGCCTCAGCTCCTTCAGTTTCACGCGGCACTGCTTCGGGTCCCTGTTATTACCTCTGTCCTTCATGCCCTGGGAGATTTTGACAAAGGTTTTGGCATATCGAAAACTGGAACGGAGTTCTGATAGCACGGATTCCTCTCCCCATACAGCGATCAGATCCCATACCTCCCGTTCGGTCCATGCTGGAGCTCTTTTGCGATTCTGAGACTCCATCATGGTCACCTCTGCTGATGAGCTCTGCATGGTCACCTGCAGCTTGCCACGCTGGCCAAACAGGAAATGAGATTCAAAAGTTCGCGGTTCTTTTCCTGTCTACCTGGCCAGTGCATCTGAGTTGAGAGTGCTGTCCAGAGCGGTCAAAATGGAGCACTCTGGGATAGCTCCCGGAGGCCAATACCGTCGAATTGTGTCCACAGTACCCCAAATTCGACCCGGCAAGGCCGATTTAAGCACTAATCCACTTGTCAGGGGTGGAGTAAGGAAATCGATTTTAAGAGCCCTTTAAGTCGAAATAAAGGGCTTAATCGTGTGGACGGGTGCAGGTTTACATCGATTTAATGCTGCTAAATTCGATCTAAAGTCCTAGTGTAGACCAGGGCTAAGGTGCCACAAGTACTCCTTTTCTTTTTGTGAATACAGACTAACACGGCTGCTACTCTGTAAGCATAAGTAGTGATCCCCAAGCTGCTTGGCTTGGGTTAGCTCCAAAGGACATAGAAAGCTTGCATATTGGAGCAATTTCTAATTCCTTTTGGAACCTGAGACTAATTCATTTGTGTGTATATGTTTACCTGCTTTAACATTGTAAATAACTCTAATTTCTTTTTCTTCGTTAATAAATCATTAGTTAGTTTATTATAGGATTGGCTACAAGCATCTTTGGTGTGAGGTCTAAGGTGCAATTGACCTGGGATAAGTGACTGATCCTTTGGGACTGGAAGTAACCTGAATATTGTTGTGATTTTTGGTGAAAGGGACCGTCTATCATAAAGGCAGGTTTACCTGGGTGGCAAGATAAACTCGAGTACCCAAAGGGACTGTCTGTGACTCCAAGCACTATAGCAGACTAACCACAAAGAGTTCACACTTGTTACTTTGTTGGTGAAATCTAAGTATAGAACTCACAACCAGTTTGGAGTTTGTGCCCTGCTTCTTGACAGTCTGCCCTGAGGTTGGCACTCATGTTCATGAGCTACTCCAGACAGCTTGACACTTGTCACATGAGACAGTGTCTACTAATTCAAGTGATTATTGTTAGAAACAGCTAAGGCAGCCTGCATTCACATGCCTAAAACACAAACATATAATCATCAAATACATAAATTAGTTGTGATCAGCATTATGGTTAACATATATGTCAACTCAGCAAGCTTGAGGTCCTAAGCTGGTAACCCTACCAAAGGTCTGAGCTTGGACATCCGATAATCATGCTAGAGGTACTGAGCCATTAGCCTCTTAGAACTCTGGACTTACGCATAAAACTAGCAAGATGGGGGTGATCTAATGACATCACAGAAGGCTACAGCCCAATATAAACCTCACTGAAGCATGTGTTTAGCCATCACTGTGGCAAGACAGAGGTGCTGAGCCAGTGAACTTAAGCATCTCTTAAGACATGACTATTAGGTTTTTACTCCAGGAACCAATTCTTGACATCAAAAATCTCATTAATTAGCATCCATAGTCACTGATCTTCCTTTCATAGATCATAGAGAACATGCAGCTTTTAAACCTGGGAATGGCACAGGAACTCAGCTTATCTTAATGCTGGATATCTGCTCTTTGTGACAGGAAGATCAAGTGTCCATGATGATTTTTAGATCTAACAGCTACCTTCAACACCAGTGCCTGTGAGGTGCTCTTGACATACCTATCTTTATAGGGGTGTGTACTGGTAAAGTCTATAATGTGCTATACCTATCCTTCAGCCATCACCCTCCTCTCTCTCTCTCCCTCTCTCCCACACACAAACCCCCTCACCATCTCCCCCAACACCCTTGAATATCCCTTCTCAACCCATGGATCTCATGAACTTCAATGAAGTTGTTTGGTAAGATGGTCTCATTAGATAATGATTCTGAAATGTGTGCCAAAAGGATATTTTTGCCCATAAAGAAAATACAGTCAAATTAAGCAAAGATTCCATATTACAACAATGTACTGAAGCATTTGATTTCAACATTATGTTTGTAGGCCAAAATTTGACTTACCTTAAAAACTTGTATTTTATATTCTAGGCATCTGAAATATCTGTAAAGCCACCAACAGAATATTAATGGGCAGGAGTAATCTTAGTTGAACATAAGAACATAAGAATGGCCATATTGGGTCATACCAAAGGTTCATCTAGCCCAGTATCCTGTATTCCGAGAGTGGCCAATGCCAGGTACCCCAGAGGGAATGAACAGAACAGGTAATCACCAAGTGATCCATCCCCTGTTGCCCATTCCCAGCTTCTAGCAAACAGAGGCTAGGGACACCATCTCTGTTCATCCTGGCTAATAATCATTGATGGACCTATCTTCCATAAACTTATCTAGTTCCTTTTTGAACCCTGTTATAGTCTTGGCCTTCACAACATTCTCTGGCAAGGAGTTCCACAGGTTGACTGTGCATTGTGTGAAAAAATACTTCCTTTTGTTTGTTTTAAACCTGCTGCCTATTAATTTCATTTGGTGACCCCTAGTTCTTGTGATGGGTTCAATCACAGAAATCCCCTTGGGATTGCCAACTGACGTGCCAAGACTATTTCTGCTCCTGCTTTCCCTGCCAGATTGGGACTCCAGCACCCTGTTTTGCTGAGCCAGACAAGCCAGTCTACTCCAACCCAGACCCCGGGTCTGAACCACGTGCCCGAACCACGTGCCCCAAAGCTGCAGACTTAACTGAAAGCAATTTAAGAAATGTTCCTGTCTTTAACACTCAGATGCCCAACTCCCAATGGGGTCCAAATCCCAAATAAATCCGTTTTACCCTGTATAAACCTTATACAGGGTAAACTCATAAATTGTTCGCCCTCTATAACACTGATAGAGATATGCACAGCTGTTTGCCCCTCCCAGGTATTAATACATACTCTGGGTTAATTAATAAGTAAAAAGTGATTTTATTAAATACAGAAAGTAGGATTTAAGTGGTTCCAAGTAGTAACAGACAGAACAAAGTGAATTACCAAGTAAAATAAAATAAAACATGCAAATCTAAGTCTAGTACAGTAATAAAACTGAATACAGATAAAATCTCACCCTCAGAGATGTTTCAATAAGTTTCTTTCACAGACTGGATGCCTTCCTAGTCTGGGCACAATCCTTTCCCCTGGTACAGCCCTTGTTCCAGCTCAGGTGGTAGCTAGGGGATTTCTCATGATGGCTGCCTCTCTTTGTTCTATTCCACCCACTTATATATCTTTTGCATAAGGCAGGAATCCTTTGTCCCTCTCTGGGATCTCTCCCCTCCTTCTCAATGGAAAAACCCCAGGTTAAAGATGGATTCCAGTTCAGGTGACATGTAAGACTTCATTACCCACTTGCCAGCACACAGGTATACAGGAAGTCTCACAAGTAAACAGAGTTACCTACAGTCAATTGTCCTGGTTAATGGGAGCCATCAAGATTCCAAACCACCATTAACGGCCCACACTTTGCATAATTAAAATAGGCCCTCAGAGTTATATTTTATATTTCTAGTTTCAGATACAAGAATAATACCTTCATACAAATAGGATGAACACATTCAGTAGATTATAAGCTTTGTAATGATACCTTACAAGAGACCTTCTGCATGAAGCATACCCCAGTTACATTATATTCATGCTCATTAGCATATTTTTATAAAGTCATATAGAGTGCAACATCACACTTGTGTTATGAGAAGGCATAAATAACACTTCCTTATTTACTTTCTTCACACCAGTCATGATTTTATAGACCTCAATCTTATCCCCCATTAGTCGTCTTTTTTTCAAGCTGAAAAGTCCCAGTCTTATTAATCTCTCCTCATCTGGCAGCCGTTCCATACCCCTAACAGCTTTGTCTAACTTTGTCTAACTGAAGGAATGCCATCTCTCAAAGGACCTGGCTCCAGAGCTGAGGGCACTTAACCCTTCCCAGGAAGTACTGAGCATCTTGTAGGACCATACTTGAAAATATCCCATCCTGCCTCACCACACCAACATCACTATGAACCTAAATCCTCTTCTGTAATGTGGGCCCATCAGTGCTACCAACTGACCTATATGCACATTTAGGGCCTGATTCTGTACCTCTGATGTTAATGGGAATTTTGTCATTTTGCCATTGGGTGAAATTCTTCGGTCTATGTTATACAGGAGGTCACTCTAAATGATCATATAATTGTCCCCTCTGGCCTTGAAATCTGTGAATCTACAAATCATTGACTCCAATGGGCAGAGGATTAGATCCTTGATGGAAGCTACCCCTTATGTGAACTAATTAGCCTATATAATGTAGGAATTGGGGTTCAGTTATTAATTTAACTGTAGTTTTATGGTACTAATGGCATAGGAGTTAGCAGTATTATTCATTGCTTAATTCCACAGTGTGTTGGGCATTTTAATTCACTTACTCATTAAACTGGACTTATACCTAGGGGTAATGTTAAAACTAGAATTAAGTTTCTACTTGGAAGTTGGAGTCGTTGTGTGTTTAAGTAGGAATTAAAATTAGGTCACACTTTTTTACTACAATTTAAAAAAAAAATTGCCTGAGTGTTTCATCCACATTCTTACAAGCCTGTGGGTTTGGAAAGGCAGGAGATTTATTTTCAGGCGATTATTTTACCACGTTTAAAAAAAAGCCACAAACTTAAAAGATTGTTAACACAACTGTTCTTCTCTAAATTTGCAAGTGTAATGTCATAATCCTCAGCAGGGACTATCAGCTGGGATGAAACCACAGTGGCTTGGCATCAAAGCACAGATCTCTACCTCTTGATAGAAAAGGAGTATCTCCATTAGCTAGCACAAACAGCAGGTTTTTATCCTCTGAATGGATCATCCAGTAAGGGGAGCGCAGAACCCACTTTGCATACATATTACATTGTTATATTAAGGGTCGCATTTTCATGAAGTTGAGGCCCAATTATAAATGGAATTAAAAAAAATGTACATTCTTGTGGCACTTTCTTTTACGCACACAAAGCAGGTAATTGTACCTGTTTGCACGCACAGTTGCTTGACATGTGTACACGTGTGTCCCTGTGTGTTTGTATTTTTCCTAATATGTGAACTGCTACTGCCACTTACTGAAACTGATCTATTTGGTATATTTTTCAGTCCTTCAGACCACACTTTTGACAACAATTTTTTACTGTGGGGCAGCAATTAAGGAAATACGTGGTCTATTTCTGGCTCTTCTATGGTCTTCTGTATACACTAATGACAATCACCCTCTCTGTGCCTCTGTCATGTGGGGATAATAATGCTTTCCCACCTCACAGGGATGTTTGTAAGGCTTAAATTATTATTAGGGACAAAGTACAGATGGCCCAATCTGAGTGCACAAGGTGGGGTAAAGGTTATAATCCTTGTATCCAATCCAATCCTTGTACCCATGCAGCTACAGTCTTCTTGACCCTTACTTTCCTTACATTAAAAGACAGTCAGTGTCATGGGGCCACGATCCAGCAGAGCAGGGCAGGCTCTAGGTGATTGCACCTAGTTCTCTTTCAAAGAGGGTTACTTACCATCTTCTGTTCTGGCATGCATTGCTCAGCACTCTGGACAGTTGTTTAATGGAAACTAATAACAGATACAGGAATCAGTTCATCACTGCCTTCAGTGCAGACAACACATTGGGTAATGGCTGATCTTTTCAGTGTCGATGTAATTCATCTGGCAGCGGTAGCCTATACTGATGCATCTCAGGATAGTGCACTTTCATTAGGATGTGCATGTTGAGCCATACCTCCTTGTATAGTCTACCTCACATAGAGCCCTCCTTATTATGTATATTGTGTGCCGCAATTCTGGAAGTGCAAGATGACCTTCCAATTGATAGGATGACCGTTTGTTAAAGCAGTCTGCCCATGAATGTGGAAGCATCGGCCTGCCTATGAAAAGTACCAGTGTTGGAATTTACTATCTGTTTGTATTGTATGGTACTGTATGTATTTTGTGCATTGATATGTTCATCTTTGTGGCTGCAACCCTGTGTTTTATGGGATCTATGCCTGTGTGTGAATATTGAATTGCTTTCTCATTTAACAATAGGGGGTAATAAAAAGAGAGGCAGCCCTGCGGTTGACTAGTTCAAAGGTAAAGCAATGCATATCCGCTACAGCTGCTAGCTAATCTCCGGCAATTGTATTGAGACTGCTGCTCAGATCAATGTCAGGCCAATGCTGGCTAAGTGCCTGCGCTGACAGGTTTTATTTATCATTCATGTCACTAGTAGCCTGGAAACACTGTTTACAAGGATCTCTACATAAAATAAATTCCCAGCACTCAGTTTTGCTATCATTCTCTGCAGCTCTCTATTCCTGTGCAAGTAGTTTGCTGTGAGATAATTCTCATTTCTGAATTATAATTAGTGGGCCACTTCTGCAACTTTGATTCTATTTCAGAAGCTCCAGTAGATCTACAAATGCCTGCCACATTTAAACCTTCAGGCTTATTTCTGATCTCATTTACAGCAGCAGTTACAAATTCCTGAAGAGAGCTGGCTCGAGACTACGTTGACTCTTGGAGTGTTCCAGGAAGTCGAACATAAGCAAAAAGGCCAGAGTGAGGAGCTAAGTCCTATTAGGTCTATCAACAATAGTGCGTGCTTTCATTCTCATTTGCTAATAATGTAGCACAGAATGATGTCCCTTTGATGGATCTGACAATGTCCTGCAATATCTTTGGGAGATCTTATTGAATTAAATGTAAATAGCTTTGGAGTCCACTGTATTACATATGCAAAGTTTATGTATTATTGTGGAATTGTATGTAACTTCTATAGCGGTGAGACATGACCAGTGTAAACCCTGGGAAGTGTTGAGCATCAAAGGGCTATTTGAAACAATATGCCGGACAGGAACGAACTTATGGGACAGGGCAGCGTCCATCCGATGAAGTGAGCTGTAGCTCACGAAAGCTTATGCTCAAATAAATTTGTTAGTCTCTAAGGTGCCACAAGTACTTCTTTTCTTTTTACAGACCACACTGAGACCTTCTTGCCTGTAAACATCCCTGTGTTGAGTATTATTCCCTCCACCAATACATAGCACTGTCTCTACACCTTTACTCACTGTATCTCAACTTTCTAACCCCTTCTCCAAAACAAAAGGGGGCAGGGTAAAGTGTCTTTACTCAGAGGACCTCCTTTGTCAAGCTCACCTCCTCTTGTTTTTCTGCTCCCCCTCCCCTCCCCTTTATATAGCTTCCCTGTTACCTCATTGACTCATCAGCCCTAATCTGGCCTGGTAAGGGGTTTGCCTCTGTCCAATTAGGCCTTCTCCAGGGAAACCTAATTATGCTAATAGTGACTAGAGTGCTGACTCAAGTGCTAGCCCTTATCAGTCTGCCACAGGGAGAAAAAATTAGGAGTGTTTCCCAGGCAATCTCAAGGGGGAGGTGTATTCCAATGTATCCTCTCCAGTTACTGGAGAACTCAGGGTTTTGAAGCCGTGCCCTGAGGAGAGGATCTTTGTCCGCTGATCACCTGTTACATGAGGACAAGATCAAAGTCCCAAACCATATAAAAGAAAGAATGAACAATTCACAAGTGTGCTCATTCTGAGCTAGCAGCTGCTGTGAACAGGGCCTTACTAATTTCACGGCCACAAAAAACGTGTGACAGACCATGAAGTAAGTCCTTCCCCATGAAATCTGATCTCCCCGAAATCTGCTCGTTCAGCTGGCTGGGGAAGGACAGGACTTGTCCTTCCCCTGCATGGCTCTTATGGGGGGGAGATCAGACCCACCTCCACATGCAGCACAGAAATGAGGGCGGTACACCTCAGAGCTGCTGCTTTCACCCAAGCTGGGGGTTGTCCTCCCCACCCCCCATAGCTCCTGTCCAGGGATCCAGACTGGAGGCTGCCACCCCTGCAGTTCTTGCCTGGGCTTGGGACTGCTGCACCCGCACTCTGTGCCTCCTGCACAGGCTTCCGCCCTCCACAGCTCCTGCCTGAACTTGGGCTTCCACCCCCTGCAGGTCCTGCCCGGGCTCAGGGCACCCATTTTTCAAATTGGCTGGGGCCCTAGGCATAGGCCCCATGCACACATGCGTTAATCCACCATTGGCCATGACTAGCAGCTAGGTGCACTCCCAGCAGCACTGGGGAGATCAGACCCACCTCCAGCAGCCTTCGCCAGCTGCATGAAAGTTCGCAGCTGCTGCCTTCAGAGCCCAGCTCTGGAGGCAGCACAGAAGTGAGGGTGGCAATCACTTATACCCATGGGCAATTATGCTGTTTATAGCTTCCAAGGAGAAAGCAAAGCCGGCCTGCTGAGGCAATCTGAATTGTTGGGGAACCCACACTGCAGTCAGAGAACTGTTCAGCCTGGGGAAACTCCAGTCAGGAGATGGAGCTCTCCACCCAAGAGAGGTGATGGCTGAGGAACCTGTGGCCTAGAGTGGTTGCCCTTCTTGGACCATGTGGGGAAATACAGGTGCAGTCGCCTGAACTGTGATAGTTCCATTGCCATGGAAACGATCACTGAGCCAGAAATGTGCAAAATTAAGCAATTATTCCTAAAGATGCACCTGTGTGAAAAATGTGAAATGATTTATTCCCGACAACATGGTAGCAGGGATAGGTACCATTTGTATGCAAGAAGGAGCAACCGTCAACATTGTCTTTCCACCTTTTGCATTGCAAGAACCTGGATGTCACAGTAAGATCTACGGGTTCACATTATGCACAGGCTTTGTGACTACTTCACTAACAGTGTGATGTCCCATGTCCCCTACAAATCCTCAATATTTGATACCACGGTGACAGATGTGTATTCATAAAATCAATTGCTATTACGGAATAGTTAAAGAAATCAAAGCATTTGTCGGGTACTGTATCACTTTAAAAAAAAAATCTAGTGTATGAAACTAGCCACCAGATGGCAGCAACTACAGACCAGGAGAATTTGTTGAACCATAAGGTTGAACAGTCTCAGTTGCTGTGCTTGAACTGGTTATACCAGAGGTGGGCAAACTTTTTGGGCCGAGGACCATATGTGGGTGGGGAAATTGTATGCAGGGCCGGGGCAGGGGGCTGGGGTGCAGGAGGAAGTGCGGGGTGTGAGAGGGGGTGCAGTGTGCAGGAACGGGCTCAGGGCAAGGGATTGGGGCAGAGGAGGGGTGCAGGGTATAGGAAGGGGCTCAGGGAAGGGAGTTGGGGTGCAGGAGGGGGCTCAGGGCAGGGGTGTAGGAGGGGTGCCGACTGCAGGAGGGAGCTCAGGTCAGGGGGTTGAGGTGCAGGAGGGGTGCGGGGTGCAACAGGGGGCTCAGGGCAGGGAGTTGGGGTGCAGGAGGGGTGCGGGGTGCAGCAGGGGGCTTAGGGCAGGGAGTTGGGGGCGGTGTGCAGGAGGGGTTCAGGCTCCGGGGTGGCAGCGGTGCACACCGGGGCCAGAGTTAATAAGATCCCTAGACCATTCTGTTCCATTATCACATGTCCCTTATGACCCCTCTGACAGATAGGTGATTGCCGCGTATTAGTTAAATCTTCCTCTCTCTCACACAGTTTGCTAACACAATACTCTGGTGTTCAGGCTGTCAGCTATGTTTATCATCAGATTTCGGGAGTTGTTCTGTGGCCAGGATAAGGCGGTTGTAGCTGACGTAACTCCATACCTCTGTGAGTTTCTGTGTTTGTGTAAACTTTGGATTTAAGCCCAGAAAAAACTTTCTTGGTCACCTCTACTCACTACCTTGTGTCTGTACTATTTGTTCACCATATCCACCTGTTACCTCCAACCTCAGACTTTGACTGTATAAACTCTTGTGGACAGGAAATGTATTTTTGTTATGTATCTGTACAACACCTAGCACAATGGGGCCTAGGCCTTGAGGAAGTGGCCCAGTACAAATAAATTAAATTATAAAAAATATGGCTTGTTATAATAATTGCATTGACCCTCATTTATATGGTTGTAAAGGAGGCAACAGCCCCATATGGCCACATATTCTGGTTGTGCTCTGGGACAACAAATCCTTAGGAAAATCAGCTTCCAAAGAATACCTCCCAGAGCAAAAATGGAGGAGAGGACCTGCAGCTGCTTTGCAAGTAGAAGGCACTGATCATTTGGAGGGATCAGGGAATTTGTGCAGCAGCCCTTGGTGGATTCCCTGCTCCTCTATTCCCTTAACTGAGGCAACAAGAGACACTGCAAGGGTATTAATATTAATCTTGGTAACGTGATCCAGGTCAGGTGACTAGGACAAGGAAATGAAATCCAATCCCTCTGACCAGCACTCTTATGTCATATCATCATTACAATACAGATGATTGCTATTTTATTTTCAGAGTTTGCTAGCTGAGAGGAAAGGAGACCCTGGTTATTGTAGGTGTCCAAGAATTTGCTAGCTGCTCACACAGATGGTCACTGATTTTTCCTTTAACTGACTCACAGCTCTAATAACATTGATATTTTGAATGAGAACTGAGCGAGTCTGTTTCTGTACATGAAAGAGGCAAATGCTACAACTGCTTCTTGATCGTGACTTTTGTGTACTTGCCACTTGTGGATCTTGTCTTCACTATCTTGATGCCCTGAACTAGAAACAGCTGGTTGGTCCTGGTGGATTATCTTTCCCAGCTCTGTCCCTGTCAGTGCCTCAGGATTAACCAAGTGCAGTATTGATTGCTTTGTTTATTCCTGGGTGGTGGTGATAGTGGCAGTGGGGGCAGAGAACAGTACTTTTATTGCAACTGGTCCCCCTTTGCCCTCTCTCTTTATTTCATAAAAAGAAAAGGAGTACTGAATGCATCCAATGAAGTGAGCTGTAGCTCACGAAAGCTTATGCTCAAATAAATTGGTTAGTCTCTAAGGTGCCACAAGTACTCCTTTTCTTTTTGCGAATACAGACTAACACGGCTGCTACTCTGAAACCTGTCTTTATTTCATGTTTCTTATCCCTGGCCTACACAGCCTCTTCTACAATGACAAATATAAAGCACTGCTGCACGTGTCATAGGGATGTTAAGTTTGTTATTAAGCTTCCTCTTCTCCTCATGGGATGCAATAATTTTATCAAGGCCAGTTAGACGAGAGACGCCGTGATGAAAGGCAAAGCACCACTGACAAGTGGCCAGAGTTATATTAGCAGTTTTAGGCAAAGAGCAGTGTATAAATATTCATGCTTCAGGTTTCATAAACTGCGATCTAAGTAAAAGCATATAAATGTATGACTGATATAACTTGTTCAAAATGGCATTATCTCTGCCAGTTAGAGTGAAAGGATGCCATGCAACTGTTGACCAGTGACTGTAGACTTATTTTTCAATTATACAAATTCCAGCACTTGTGTAGGTCTGATCTGCGTATTGAATGCACAGTCATTTATTATAACCATAGAAGAGAGAAATCACTGTGCTTTGATTGTCTGAGGGTTGAGTGATTTGTATAACTTGATGATAATGATAAACGATGATAATTTGAGGTCAATTCCTGTTTATGAGGTAGAAACTATTCAGCTCAACCATATCTTGAGCTGAATAAATTCTAATATTGACGACTGAGGAGTTTGCTAATCCAGCATATGGCCTATTACAAACTACAAAGCAGCACCCACAAATTATCAGACTGATATTTAAAAATATATTTTAAAAACCCCTATGAAAACATAATGGGCCATTGGATAGTCGTGTTCTGGTCACATGAATGCCGTTCTTTACAACTTATCCAAAGAAAAGCCATTCCCCAAACATTCACCCAAACAAAAGCCCATGAGAATTTGCAAAGAGCAAGAGGACACAAGCATGGCTGGAAACACTGTTTTGCAATATTTGACCAGTTTACTTACCATATGGATCTAATGTGCTTTACTAGAGAGAGGTTAAGGCTAGGCATTACTACAGTCACACAGCAATCCAATCAGCTCACTTAGCAATCCAACCACCAACTCTCACAGCTAAAACCAAACCCTCAGCTTCAACCAATGCAAAACTCCTTCCTTTTCAAACTGTCAGCTTGGTGTCACCACACTTCAGTTCAGTCCACCTGCTTTGGGGCTTACTACCATGATATCATTATCATCTGTAAAGCCAGGGTAACCGGTACAGGGCAGATCACTCCAGTGGAAGGGTGATCTTTCAGGGGTGCAGAACAGCTGTAATAATATTTAGACTCTTAAATCATTTGTATCTGTTTTCCCTTTTTGTGTGGAAAAGGCTTTAATACAAATATTTGTGCTGTGGAGGCTACTACAGAATCAGAGCTGCAGTAGTGGCCATAAAGCACTTCCACAGATGCTTTGTGGTCCCAGGAGAGCAGCGCAAACCACAGTCTAATACATGGGCTGTGAGCTGCTGCTCAGGATTTGGGCTTTAATGTATGAGAAGCATCCTTTGGGGAATAGGTCTCACTGATTGTGCCATGACTGCATTACTCCATAGCATCAATTCAACTGATACACACTTATCAATGAAACACATGTAAACATCTTTTCCATTCATATCTCAGCATCACAGTTGTTCCTGTCAGCTGCTGTTGTGGAGTGGAGGAACTGATCACTAATATTGCCTATTACTATTTGCAGGATGGATATTTTGTCTATTTCGTGTCTGATTCTGATGTCAAATCAGGAGTAATTCCACTGAAGTTACACAGCTGTAAACCTGTTGTAACTGCAAGCAGTATCAGGCCCATTATATTAACAACTGAGGAAAGGCACCCAGAAGCTAGGCGTTGGAACTTATTTTAATATAAAGATAAATGACACTTTTATCAATATTGTTGCATTGTTTTCTTGTGCTTCCCTGTCTGTATCCACCTGTTGTCACTTGTCTTATGAGAATCTCTTTGGGGCTGTCTTTGACTAATAGGTCTTGCTGTCTCTTGTATGAAGTCCATGACCCACTTATGGATGCAAAAAAGTCTTTGTGCGGAGACTTCAGGATCTATCAAACTACGTACTGCCCGTATTGTTATACAGGTCAGAAACCAAGACCCTCTGACAGGCAGACTTGGAGCAGCTAGAGCCATTCCATATGCGCTGTCAGCACCAAATCCTGTGCGAAATGTCACCATATCGCAGAGATCTGGCTTTTCTTCAGTTGCTCATTATATTCAAAAAGTGGCACCGTGTACCTTTTGGCCATGTTGCCAGAATGGATAAAACCACCCCAGGACACTGTGCTCTCAAACTCTCCATCAACATGTGAAGAGGTGCACACCCTGACCCTACTTTGTGCAGCTCCCAGACCACCCCAGAGATCTGTGGATTCACAGGATTGAGCCAGATCTGGGAACTTCACTACACTGTGCCTGGTGCAATGCCATCAACCACGGTCACTCTCGCTGGTGCAACGTTCCTTAGTAGACTATGTGTGTTTGATGATGTTTGGTTTGGGGCAGGAACCATCTCTTTTCTTCTGTGTTTGTATAGCACCTAGCACAATGGGGTCCTGGTCCATGATGGGCTTTGAGGTGCTACTGTACAAGTGTAATAACAATAATAAACTTAATTGTATAATGTCTTGACATTTTTATTTAAATTTTCTGAAGAACTGCAGTCACTCTCCATTCATTTAAATTAATCATTTGTTTGACGTAAACAGGATATGCATTGCACAAACTCATTTAAGAGAATCATGAATTATCCAGTTCTTAGGAATCAAAGGCAGTATGTATTCTTCATTCCTGTTTTTTCCCTGGAATGGCTTGAAAGGTCTGTAGTTTGCTTCCCTACATAAAACTCTCACTTTCTGTTTTCTTTTCACAATGCCTTTATAGAATTTCCACTGAAGATCCTTCAGATTAAGGAAGTTCACATATTGTGTTTCTGAAAGCAGCAAGAAGTTGCATAAAATGTAAGCATTATTCGTAATAGCATCTTTAATCAAAATGAGCAAGAAGTATCTGTGTATTGACTTCGCAGTGTATTAACTTCAACAAGTGCTGTGGGTGCTCAGGACCTCTGAAATTTAAGCCACTTATTTAGGTGCATACATACGCATTTAGGTATCTAATTTTAGGCACCCAATTGATAAATTTGGGCCATAATTGTAAAAAAAATTAATAATAATAGGCTCACTCCTGCTCCTACTGAAATCAATGGAAAACTATTAATTTCAATGGCAGCTGGAAAAGCTCCACAACTCAAATGAAGAAATCAGATAATCACTCTGGTTGGCACCCTGGTTGCTAATCTCAGTAATCAGGCCAAAGAATGAATAGACATGGACACTGTACTACTGTATCTTCCTACCCCCCTGTTGGTGGTCCCTCCACACCACAGTTAAGGCATATTGATAGAACAGTGAGGAAAAGTTAGCACTGCCTATGTTGTATCTGTTCTGCCTATGAAGAGTCAGAGCCTGTTTGCTTTTTTCCACTCCAGCTTTAAACCAGCTTAGCCAACTAGCTTGGGATTTTTTTGGTGAATGCCCTGTAGGGGGTTTCCTTGGATGGTTTATAGAGGCGAGGCCTCAAAACCATTTAACCAGCTACTTAGATATTCTCCTAGTGTAGAGGAATTCTCGGTGGCATAGGGCAGTATGTTCAAGACCACTGCAGCTGGTACAACTTAAAGCATCCCTGAGACTGCTTGAACTATAAGGACAGAGCAGGTCTGAGGATCAGGAAGCCATTAAGATGGTCTCAAACTGCTTTTGTGACCCTCTTCCTAAGCTGTGTGTGAAGCCAAATGGCCTGTTCAGTACTGTCAACCTGGCACTTTTCTTGAACACTAAAGAAAATTTAGATATGAAAAAGTGATATGAAGCTAGCCTAGTCCTAGAACACATCTCCATTAATACAGTTAGTTTATTGGAAACCATATGATCAGAACAATTGTGGATGCGGCATGGACTCTCCATTCTCGTATACAAGTGAGAGAAGTGATGTTATGGCGAACTGCAGGGGTGGGCAAACTTTTTGGGCCGAGGGACACATCTGAGTGGGGAAATTGTATGCGGGGCCAGGGCAGGGGGTTGGGGTGTGGGAGGGTGTGTGGTGTGCAGGAACGGGCTCAGGGCAATGGACTGGGGCAGAGGAGGGGTGCGGGGTGTAGGAGGGGGCTCAGGGAAGGGGGTTGGGGTGCAGGAGGGGTGTGGAGTGCAGGAGGGGTACCGACTGCAGGAGGGAGCTCAGGTCAGGGGGTTGAGGTGCAGGAGGGGTGCGGGGTGCAGCAGGGGGCTTAGGGCAGGGAGTTGGGGGGCGGGGTGCAGGAGGGGTTCGGGCTCCGGCCTGGCACCGGGGTGGCAGCAGCGTGCACTGGGGCCAGGGCAGGCTCCCTGCCTGCCTGCCCTGGCCCCATGCTGCGCCGCTCCGGGAAGCAGCCAGAACCACGTCCCTGCGCAGCCCTTGGGGGGGCGAGGGCCAGAGGGCTCTGCGCGCTGCCCTTGCCACCCCTCCAGGTACCCTCCCCGAAGTTCCCATTGGCCGCGGTTCCCCATTCCCGGCCAATGGGAGCTGTGGGAGGCGGTGCCTGGAGGCAAGGGCAATGCACTGAGCCCTCTGCCCCCCCTTCTGAGAGCGGCGCGGGGCCTCGGCACCACGGGGTGCAATCCCGCGGGCCAGATCCAAAGACCTGAGGGGCCGGATCTGCGGGCTGTAGTTTGCCCACCCCTGGTGTAGTGGATGCTCAAGCTCAAGTGTATGCAGGTCATCCAGCTGTAGCAGTGCCAGAAAAAGACCTGTTATACCTCAGAGGGAGGAGGTGGAGAAAACCCAGTTCAAGCACTACTGATTTCACAATCCACCACTTTATTTAAATGAGACCAAAAGCCATTTCCCGCTCCCACTGAAATCAATGCCAATAATTCCAATGGGAGAAACATCAGGTTTAAAAGAATTAATCATCTCTGTGCTGAACGAGACCCAAACATATGGATACTGGGCCCATGTTAAAATGTCTCCCTGTGCCTCAAAGGATTATATTTATTTCTAAATATTTTTATTACGTCTTCATAGAATACTAAATGTTAGAGATAAATAAACCTAGCTCACTCACTGCAGGTTTGTTCCCTTTGAATGGTATATTTTCTAGTGCTCTGACCAGTCTAATTTTCAGTGTCCCAAATGGCAAGGCTCCCACCATCTGAAAATGATTTCAGAGTGTAATACTGAAGTCTCATTCTCAGGAATTGTCTCCTGATATTCATCCTAGATTTCCCCTTTGTTAATTTCATTCCATTACTCCTAGTTAACCCCTCTTATATTATCCTCAATCATTCATAAGTACAGATTGCCAACCTTCAGCTGTCTGTAATTTAAAATTGGGAGGATCCTGAGGTGAAGGCTTGAGTGTTTTCTTTTTCCAGAGTCTCAGCGTAAAGTACAGTATCCTGCATAATATCTCTGCTTTGTAACATTTGGCATGGATTGAAGAAATTGACAAAGGAAGACAATTTTCGATTAAAAGCACATAAGGAAGCATACGCACTGGCAGTGGACCACCACAATCAGTGTTTTGGTTTCCTTCTACAGCAGAATTTGTTGTCTTCGATTTAGACAGACACTTAACACGCACGGATACACAACTGTTTTGGCTTCTCAGTGTTGTCCTTCGTGAATCAGCATCCTTCTTTGCTACATCATCTTCTGACCCATTGTGTAACATAGTAGTGGGCTCAGGAGGTAACATGCTTTGCTTGTTATATACTGCAGTCTTCCAGTTATTGGATTTTATTAGTGAACACAGTGTATGGAAGAGAGACACATGTGTTCCCTTCAAAAACAATTGATGCTTCTGTTGTTCATTTTCAACATTTGCAAGCGATGACAGCAATTCTGATACCTGCCACAAAATATAGAATATTTCTATACTGGACTCTGATGGCCCAATCCTGCAATAAAAACTGTGTTCATGACATAAACACTTTCCTTTTTAATTATATAAGTACCAGTCAGGGATGAGGATAATATTGTGGAAAGCACTGTCCACATATTTAGTACAAAAAGATAGGCCCTGCCCCAAATTTCTTACAATCTAAACATATGATGAGAAGCAACTGGAGGCAAGGGGTGAAGATAACAGTGGAATGATCATATAGGGTATAACAAGCAGTACTTGTGGTACCCATGACATTGATAATATTCCCACTGGGTTGTAAAGATGCATATACAGCTTTTCAAACTGCACAAGGTGTAATACCTGGATTGTCTAACGTTCATAATGCAGAACAGATCTCACGAATTGTTGAAACGGCTGCTGCTCTGAAACTAATTGTTGAGTGCAATGTCTCTAATTTTTCCACTTGATGACCTCATTAAAGAAACTGCCCCCAGTTGATTTTCAAATCTAATTTGCCTGGAGCAATCTATAGGACTACATAGATGAAGAAGATGACTTGGGAGCTAGGTTCTTAGTAGGACACTGCCCTGAAGAGGAATTAAATCCTAAGAATGTACTATTCCCCAGCACTCACAAATAGTAAGTTCCAGCGCAGATTTTCTCCTGGCTTCAAATATTTTTGCATTATATACCATTTTACATTGCACAAAACAGAGAAACTTTGAGAACTTCAGATTTATACTTTTAGATGTAACTTGATTACACAACATCCTTAATGAGAATCCACCTCTCTGTAAATACTGCAGGCAGAATGACCCTACTGAGGGTGCTAATGAAAACATGACTTCTTGGTTTATTCAAATGACTTATTGGTTCAGTACAACTTAATTTGGCACTGTAGGGAGAGCTGCTTTCCACTCAGGTTTTAATGATTGATGGCCACAGAGGGGGAGATTTTTCAATGGTGGGGGCTAGGCACCTAGTTCCCATTGGCTTTCAAAGGGAGTTGAGCCCTCAACTTTCTAAATGTGCTTTTGAAAATGTCCATCTAAACTGATTAAAAAATCTATTTGCATGTCTCCTATTCCAATTCATCAGGTATGTTACTGAACAAATAATTATTTGAATTACTGTAGCACAGATTGAAAAACAACATTCCAGCACATGTGATAACAGGCAAACAAAATGTAATGAATAAAGGCCAAATGCACTGATAGATGTTGACTTTTTAAATTACAATCATTCTGACAATTTATCCTACACACTTAGCCAGTTAATTACTTTTCTCATATAGGGGAAAACAGTAGCAGCTCAAATACTACACTAGCCTAATAAATACTAAGCTTTTAATGGCAGCCACCGTGTTCTGAGCCCAAATCTTTCCGCTCCAGAACTAATTTAAGTGCAAATGTACATTGGTGAATCATGAGAAGAGTGTAATCACTCATACATCACATTCCATCGAAGAATGAACTACCTTCATATTCTGAAAATGCTATTATACATTAGAGGGTTTTTGAACACACAGCAATTTGATACTGTAGAAGTGTCTACTAAAAAAAAAAAAGGGAAATAATATAGCTACAAATCATTTTTACCCTAAAGTACTCACTTTGCAACTGTGAAAGAATAACTGTTTCTTCTCTTCACTGCCATTTGGTGACTCATTATCCCCCACTTGACTCATTCTATCTACTCTGCGCTGAAAAAAAATGAAAATAACTTAGTTTTAGTATTAGCACTTATGGGGCTAAAGACTGGTAGAAGAGTGGGATGAAATGAGAAAAATGTGAAGATGGCTTAATGCTTTAGCAATGGAATAGCCGTATGCACGTTAGAAGTGTTCCATTCCTCTGCCAGAGAAGGACATCTCTAGTGCTTTGTTCAGCATAGTTTTAAATGTTCTCAAAATGTTCTTTTGACAAAGACAAAGGGCATCTTCCACTTTCTCTGGGAGATTATTCCAGTTCAGTGGATCTCAGTGTCAAGAAGTTTATCCTAAAATTCTAAATATTCCTTTTCTTTATTTCATACAATGTTTCTGGTTTTCCTTTTCCCATCCTAAGCAGTTCCCCTCCCTCCTTAAAATCTGAACTTTTCCTATACTTGTAGACAGTCATTTTGTTTTCCTATAGTTGCCATTTTGCCAAGCTGTATCTGTTTAAACTAGGGCTGTCAATTAATCGCAGTTAACTCAAGCGATTAACTCAAAACAAATTAACTTGACTAAAAAATTAATCAAAATTAATCACAGTTTTTAATCGCTCTGTTAAACAATAATAGAATATCAATTTAAATTTATTATAAATATTTTTGGATGTTTTTCTACATTTTCTACATAGTATTTTTCAATTCACCTCATACAAGTACTGTAGTACAATCTCTTTATCATGAAAGTGGAAGTTACAAATGTAGAATTTTTTTTTACATAACTGCTCTCAAAAACAAAACAATGTAAATCTTTAGTGCCATTTCCACTCAGTGCTAGTTCTTGTTCAGCCAATCGCAAAGACAAACAAGTTTATTTACATTTACAGGAAATAATGCTTGCCCACTTCTTATTTACAATGTCACCTAAAAAATAATAATATAAAGTGAGCACAAGACACTTTGTATTCTACGTTGTAATTGAAATCAATATGTTTGAAAATGTAGAAAAACATCCAAAAATATTTATAATAAATTTAAATTGGTATTCTATTATTGCTTAACAGTGTGATTAAAACTGTAATTAATTTTTTTAATCTCGCAATTAATTTTTTAAATAATTTGACAGCCCTAGTTTAAACTATTCAAACAATCGTCATACGTCATTTCCTGCTGCTCTCTAATAATTTTTCCTACTCTTCTGTGAATTTGTCTATGCCTTTCTGGTACTAAAATATCCAGAAATGAACACAATGGTCTAGGGCAGTGGTTCTCAACCAGGGGTCTGGGGCCCCCTGTGGGGCCATGAACAGGTTTTAGGGGGTCCACCAAGCAGGACCAGTGTTAGACTGGCTGGGCAAGGCAGAAAGTCTAAGCCCTTCCACACAGGGCTGAAGTCCAGGGTCCTGAGCCCCACTTCCCAGGGCTGAAGCAGAAGCCTGAGCAACTCAGCTTCACGTGGGGTACTGGGCAATTGCCCTGCTTGCTACCCCTTAATGCCAGCCCTGGCTTTTATATGCAGAAAAACAGTTGTTGTGGCACAGGTGGGCCGTGGTGTTTTTATAGCATGTTGGGGGGGACTCAGAAAGAAAAAGGTTGATGAGGGCCACGAGTAAGGGACTAATCCTGTGAAATGATTCACCTCTAGTTTTACAGTCTGAACACATCCCATGTGATCAACAGGTAATAAGCTGATGGTCTCAGCCCAGTTCCTGGCGTACACTACAAACATTACCACCACAATTTTAGCAGAAAGGCCAATTCTTAAATTGGCCCAGAGAATGAAACTACCTTCTCCTTACTAGAGATGACTTAATAGAGATGACACCCCCCATCCCCCGTAGTGTGTGGTTTCAGCTTCATAGGATGTTTCTAGCTTGTGTGGCCTCCTTAATGGCATTTTAAATATATTTTTTGTTGGGAAAAAGGAGGGTGTTCATGAGAGGAGATAACACACTCAAGAAACTGAATCGGTGCCTTCGGAGCCATTTCAATTGCTCAGGTACAGCTGCAGAATAGTGCACTTACAATTTACAGCTCATTCAGACCGTCTCTCCAGACTGGGAATATAACAAGAGGTTTGAATGGGCTTGTATGTAGTCTGAATTATTTCCAGTAAGAATGATGGAAGCTTTGCCCAGTTTTCGATAAAACTAAATTTGACCCTAACAATTCAAATAGCCAGGCATTCACTACCACCTCCCGTCCACAACCTGTGAGCTAGCACTGCTTGGGCTCTCGGGGGCTGCAGTGTTTGCATCACGAACATCACACCCAGACTCATCTAAACGTGCAAGAGGCCATCAGTTTTCCGGCGGCATCAGAATCCCTGCATTGCCCCTTCCTGGGTATCTGCACATCAGAGCCTACCACACCCAATCCCAAGATATGTCTGCCTCAGCAATGCAAAGGACTGGGTCAAGGAAAAGGACAGGCCAAAGGGAGGCAACATTTCTTACATTTCAGGGAAATTACATTTCCAGGAGCTTCTCTTGCAACCAAGCTGCTGTTTCAAGACACCTCAGTTAAGACAGCAGAAGAGGGAGAGCACTGTTCATAGGGAAAGAGTCTGTGAGTAGGAGAAGAGAAGTCAGGCTTTCTACAGAGGGAGCCTTCTAGCCAGAGGTAGAGCTCTCGCCCAAGCAGTGGTTCTCAACCAGAGGTATAGTACACATACCCCCAGAGATACGCAGAAATCTTCCAGGGGGTGCACCAACTCATCTAGATATTTGCCTAAGTTTAGAACAGGCTACATAAAAAGCACTAGCGAAGTCAGTGCAAACTGAAATTTCCTACAATGACTTGTTTATCCTGCTCTATATACTATACACTGAAATGTAAGTACAATATTTATAGTCCAGTTGATTGATTTTATAATTACATGATAACAATGAGAAAGTCAGCAATTGTTCAGTAACAGCGGGATTCTGCCACTTTTGTATTTTTATGTCTGATTTTGTAAGCGAGTAGTTCGTAAGGGAGATGAAACCTGGGGGGGGGGGGGTCGGCAGGACAGATCAGACTCCAGAACGGGGACCAGGAGCCTGGAAAGGTTGAGAGCCCCTGCTGTAGAGAAAGAAGAGCGGGCTAGACAGTGGGACAGCTCTGCGGAGAGAGGGGGGACAGGCGGGGGGGGGGTTCGAGCGGGAGAAAAGAGCGTTAAAACCATGGCAAACAAACCTCATCAGCAAACCGTCAAATCAGAGCAAGAACCAGCTCCCAGCAGAGCACCCGAGCACGAGCCCAGGCCCCAGCCGCAGCGCGGGCGCCCCCAGTGGCCCGAGGCCCGTGTCCTCCGCGGGGCCACAGTGACGCCCCGCGGACGTCACAGAGCGCGGCGCGGGGAGCCCCCTGGCGGCGGCAAAGGTGGAGCGCGTTGCGCCTGCGTCAGTCCCATTGGCTGGGCCGTGGAGCCGCTCGGCCCCCAGCCCCTCTTCGGGGCGGCCCTCCTCAGCCGGCGTTTCCGGCACCGCGCGGGGCCGGCTGCCGTGGGAGCCAAGGCGGGCGACGCCAGAGCTCCCCTCGCGCCCTACCAGGGTTAAAGCACTGCCCCCGGGGTCACTTCCCGCGTTCCCAGGCGGGGGCCGCTGCTTCCTCAGCTTCCAGCTGAGTTTACACAGAAGCTCGTCCAGGGGGCAAACGGGAATGACACTGCCGACGCGGTGTGGGTTTCACGGGGCTCAGCCCCCGTTGAGGGGAGCCTGTGTAGCCCTGAGGCGTGTTGTGTTGGGCACACGCGTGCCCCTTAACACTAACGTTACTTGTACCAGCAAGGCTGTGCCCTGCCTGTGCCTTGGTTTAAGAAAACAACCCCACTCTCACCTTTGCAGGTGCAGCCTGTTGCTTGGATTCAACAGTATGTGAGGGTCCTTCATTTAGAGAAAGAAATGTGTGTCAACAGAATATTTGCTGTTTATCCTAACCGTTCCAGATTGTAAGGGCTACAGATTACAGCTGTTAAATATGACAGGTTTCCTTTCTAGTAATAAAAAAAATTAAATGACAGAAAAATTAATAGCTCCAAGCTAATGCCTGGAAATCGACTATATTTGCTGCCAATCATCGCGGTACCTAATCACTGCTCACTTGCAAATGAATTTACTGTACTTATGTGTACAACACATTCATGCACAATTGCCTGCATGCAAGTGTGTGAAAATCTTGGCCTTAATATTTGAAAACAAGCAATAAAGATGACAAAAACCAAAACCACGCATTTTTATCAGCGCACCAAGTGGTGCAGTCATGGATCTACTCTCTGGACTATTTGAATGATATCAACAGCCTGGTAGAGCTCCAACCCCATGGATGAGGTGTGTGCACAACAGAGGGATAAGAGTGCCTTGTCTCAGTCTCTTTCCATGCCTGGGCTTGACCTTTTTGTTGTTTTTTAAGGGGCCAGAGGGTGAATGCACACTCTTATTGCTCACAGTGCTGTCCCAACTGGGGAGACAGGTGGTACTGTGGGTAAGTGGGTATTTTTCCTCCTCTTCTTTTACAACAGAACATTCCATTTATATGCTCGTTTCTTTATGTCAAATCCTGGCCTCATGGTAAGGAACTAAAAGGATATTGTTGAACACGATTTATTTTATTTGGAAATATATATATTGGTTCTCACCTAAGTACCCTATATTACGAAAATGATCAGTTATAGCTGGAGAGGAAGGGGGCTTAATGGTTAAAACTCAGCTTACTGCATCTGTGCATAAATTTTCATCCTCTTCACCATACAGTTGAAGTTTCTCCTCCCTCATGATCTCAGCACTGTACAGCTGTTCTCCTTCCTACATCTCTGACCTAGTTCCTTCTTACACCACTCCCTTCACTCTACCCACGCATGTCCCCACCTGATCCCTTTGTCTCCTTTATGCCCAGAATAACCTCACATTATTTAATTTACACGAATTGCCCTCCCTCGACACACCTCTGAAAACTCACCTGCTCTGTGCAGGATCCCAGCAATAACACCCGCTCTGGGACTGCTTGTTGCACTACACCAGTTTGTACTAGGGATGTAAATATCGTTTTAAAAGTTAACCATTTAAACAATTAAAATTATACAGTTTAAACAGTTAACCGATTAAAGGGAGAGGGGCTGGGGTTGCTCTGACTGGCGAGGCGGGGTCTGGGGTCATCATGGTGGACAAAAATCAATGATTTTTTAAATTTTTATTTATTTTATTTTTTAAAAAATTGGATTTTTTTTATTTAAATCAGTTTTTTTGGATAAAATGCCTTTTGAGAAAACAACTTATCTAAAGACAGTTTTAATTAAGATACATTATAGCTCAAAGATATCTCATCATGGAATAGGGATTATAAATTCTAATTCTATAGTATGGGACAATATATTCACGTAATGTTTAAGAAAAGTTTTGTAAATGAGTTCCAGTAGTTCATGGATTAGGGACCCAATTTTATGGGGTTCCACAGGCTTCTGTATAGATTATTTAGGTTAATCTTTCTATCTACCCAATGGGACTCAGTGCTCAGTCTAGAAGATACCATCAGAGATGCTTAGTTTTGTTTTGCAATTCTCAAACTGTGGATTTGTGTCTCCAGAGGTAACATGCTTGTTAACAGCAAAAATGTTTTAAAATAAATAAATAATATATAGAGGTGAGAAATAACAGACCTCAACTCTATTGTCCCTCTGCAAATTTGTGTACACAGAGTCAATCCCTTACCTCGCTCTAAAAGTGCAAAGTTTCAAAAAGTTCAATGAATAGAAGATTGTTGGGGGTGGAATAGATCTGGACAAGGAGAAGAAGTCTGGAGATAAATGTGAGGAGTGAGGGACCTATGCTTGTTTTGTTAAAATATTGTGTTTGCTGTTGAAGAAAATAATCCAGAATACTTAATGTTGTTGTTTTAGTATAAAACAATTTAAATGTCTGTCTGGTGATGTTCTCCCCCTAATACAGCATGGCAAGAGAACCCTCCAAATATTAATGATCAACCTGTTGAATTGGAGAGAGTTCACCTTCCGATGACTTCATAAATATCTGCTCCAATTACCTTTGGTAAATGAAATAACCAAACAATCATTCATTTTCTGATATAGCTGTAAAACTAATCTGAAAAGTTTTCAAAATAAATCACTGTTTAAAAATGTATAGTATGTACCTTCTAAAAATGAAACCTACATCTATCTCTGAGTTGTGCAGAATATGTATTTAAGGTTACAAAAACCAACAAGAATGCACTTTTATGTAAAAAACCATGATTAAATCGAGTCTTCCTGACTAGTGATTTAAATCAAATCCACCCTGGGGGTCATCGACCGGCTGTGGGGCCGGGGTTGCTCTGGCTGGCGAGGGGGGGGACTGGGGCCGGGATCGGCTGGCTCGACATGGCCGGTGTGCCGGGGCTTGACGCGGCCAGGGGCTGGCCTGTGTGGCAAAGGCCAGGGGCCGGCCAGCACGGCGTGGCCGAGGGTCAACGGTTAAGGTTGGTTAACTGGTAAGCCTAATGCTTACCAGTTAACCTTTTACATCCCCAGTTTGTACCTTCAGAGAAAGACTGTGAATTCTTCAGGGCAGAGTTGGTTGTTTGCTTAGCCTATTTTTCACATTGTAAGGGGCTGAATACATTTATAGTGCTATATAAATAAATACGAATAATCATTAATACGGAGGTAAAATTGGGAGTGTAAACATGCAAAGACCAGGAAAATCTCAATTCAGATTCTTGCACCAGAGATAGGCATGGCATGCCCAAGGTTGGTAGGGGCTCTCTGCAAAATATCATGTGCAGGGTCACATCTGGATCTTTCCATATCTATGATGAGGATCTCCCACCTTGCTGTAATCATGGCACCTTCCTTGGCACCTCCTGCAGCAATTTTGGAGCCCAGCTTACACATCATGCCAAGGAAAGCCCAAACACTGTATGCTGTAAGACTAAGGGGCATGACAACAAGCAGCTTTACTATACTTTCAATTAACTACCTCCTAACTGGTTATTTCCCTGCCTACCTGGAAGGAGTCAGAAAGGGAAAGATAGCTGTTTGCTTCTGAGTAGGTTAACAAAGACTGGTTTATCACAAAACTTGGATTTGAGACTTATCTTTCACTGCTGCTACACTGTACATAAAAAACAAATTTCTAATTTCTATACCCCATTAGATGATGGTTGCAAACCTACAAGATTATTTTTGTTCTCCAATAATTGCATCATCAGTATTCATATCTCCTCTTCCAGTGACTACCAAACACATTAAGAGTAAGTGCAAATTAGTTCATTGATGTTTGGAGAAGATTTTGAAGATGTACACTGCTTCACAATGATTAAGTTTTATGCTATCCATGAAAGAAAGGAAAAATATGGTATGAAATTGTATTGCCACAACTACATTAAATGATGCAGTGAACAATAAAAATGTGGCTCCCCAGAACGGGATACAATTATCAGCAAGTATATTACTGTAAATAAGCAGACCATGCAGCCCAATGGGCACATCTGGCTTTATGCCACCTTTGATGCTTCCCGAGACTAGGGCCAATTCAGCCCCCAGTGCAATGTAGACCAGCCTGAGGGCTAGTCTAAATTGTACCTAGCTGCCTAAGTGCTTTTAAAGTTAACACACCACTGAGGGCAGCTCAAGCTGTCGGCAGGCATCACTGCATTAGTTTACACTCAGTTCAAATTTTGACTAGTGCTGGCTGAAAAATAGGAAGCATATTTCAAGGAAAAAATTGAAAAAAGTCATTTTTCAACAGTATTTGAAAACCAAAAAATACCAAAAATTAAAACCCTAAACCAAAATTCAGTTTTTCCATTTTGGATTTGTATTTTTTAATCAGAGAAATTGAAAAAAAGAAAATTGTGTGCAATAGCATTCATTTCTGAAACAAGGCCATTTTTATTTGAAAAGAAAAAACAAACAAACAAAACAATAAATTCCAGCCAATTCTAATTCTGAAGGTTCCCTTTGCAACTACGAGTACAAGGGTCTTAATATTTTTTGTAAGGAAAACGAGTTTCTGGAGCACAAGATGAGAGCCTCCAGAAGCAGCACTAGCTCCCATACTGATGCGAGCTGGCTATATCCAACCCCTGAGGGTCAGTGAGCATCACAAGGACAGTACAGTACTATTTGGCCCTGTCATCACATTTGAATCCTTGTGTGCATTTAGGCTTCCTTTTTGAGATGTATATATGGAAACAAAAGGATTAACAGCATGGCCAGGAGATCAAATCTAAACCAGATTGTACTGAAAGGAGATGTGATTGGACACAATTTATAGAATTCCTTAGTGGAATCAAAAGGAATATTATGGTTAGACAATGATAATGAGACTGTACAAATAATTTATCCTGAACAAAATGAAAGAGTAAAGTGCAGACATCTGAAGAAGCAGCAGGGTTTCTATGCACGAAAAAGGCACAATGTGATATGAATTCTGTTACTCCCATTCTTCTATATTTCCGAGGGCTATTTCATTGCTTTCACTGGCTAAGAGTGCAACATCTCGTACTTAGTCCTAGTTTCTCTAGGCTATTTAAGGTAAACCAGCCTTGTTAGATTGTTTTGCATTATAACAATCCAAAATAGAAAGAAGTAGGCTGAGAGCTTCTGAGTGCCTCTATTGGGATCTGAGAATGCCCAGCTTGATCGGGTTCAAAATAATCTGCTCCTTTCCTAGTGGACTATAGAGCTCCTAAAGAAGCCACTAGAATGTCACTGCACCAAAGAGTTTCTGTTGGCATGGACACTAAAGCCAACCATTAGCAACAGATCTGCGATGATTTGTGGCCACATCATGATGGCAAATGAACTGCATAGAAATAGCACATGGAATCTTGTTCAGAACCTTCAGTTCCAACAGATAGCTCACCACGCTAGTGGGTATAGCAGCAGTAACAAAAACATGGCACTTTCAAAATAAAAGGGGCTTGCTTGAACGTCCTTGGCACAAATCTCTATTCCTTAAAATGTTCTAAAGCACGCTGTGCTCCACCTGGCGGTTGGCCTGTAAGCCACAGGTGTTTTTTCAATATGCTGTATATAGCTTATAAAGTGCTCTAGGATTCTGGATTTCTATACCATCTCTTACGTTTCAAATACAGGCAAATTTACAGAAAGAAATATATATACAAAGATATTAACAATATTTCTTAAGATAGTAGCCATCACCAATACACAATATAATTAAAATTATTTAAATACATGTAATACACCATTAGCCAGTTTAAAATATGGACTTGCAGAGAAAAGATTCCTGTGTTGAAAGATAGGGTTTGGAAATTTGCTGCCACCCTGTGTTAAGTATCTGTACATTCTTGTAATATAAAAGAACTAGAACTTTGAACTAGTGAAGAAGAGAATAGTTCTATGAGGTAAAGGAAAATCTCCACAAGTAGTATAATATGGTAGAAGACTTTTGTACACTTGGGATCTAGATTTCAAACATAGGTACTTAAAAAGGAAGCCCAAATCTCATACTATATAACTATAAATTTCAAGGGAGGAGTTTGGTTGGCAACCTTATAGTTTGATACATAGAGAGGTCACATTTGGTTGGTTATTACTTGTTAACAACTACCCATTCAAACTTAAGTTAGTGTAGAGGTGAGTTTTTGTTTTGTTTTGTTGGAGTTATTTACTCCCAAATAGCAAATGAAAGATTTTTCATTCCCTTTGAGAGAGAAAGAGAGACTACACTGTGCTCAGTTGGAAGGTGGCTTCATGTCAGCTCACTCAGTATATTTAATTCCATCTCCTCTGTTGCTGTTAGCTAGGCACTCAAAGTTCCTAGCATTTGGGAAACTCAGTATCTCTAGGTCTATAATTTTTATTTTGTTAGGAAAACCAAAACCAAACAAAAGTCAATTCTAAACACACTGTGTTTGGCAAGTGATTTCAGACACTGCAAAAAGTAAATTGAAAATATTATGTTCTTAAATAAGAGAGTTTATATATTCACGCTCTAGCAAGATCTCTAACATTCTCTCTCTCTCTTTAAATACTTCTGTAAGAAAGTATTTAGTTTGGTTTAGAGCCCGTCAGATTTTTTTCGATTCAACAAAATGTAAACATTCTGCTAGAACATATTGACAAAAAAATTATCAAAACATTTCATTCAAATAAAGTAAAAACGTTTCATGTTGCCATCATTTCAGCATCTCTGTTCTATATAATAGAAATGTTTCTACTATACTATGACAGTATAATTGTTGAAACAGTTTGACTGTTATATAACATAAATTGAGTCAGTAAAATCAAAATGAAATTATTTCAACCTTATTGAAACAATATATTCATTTTTCTATAATGAAATTATTCCATGGGAAATTTCAAAATTTTCATCTGATTCAGAATGAAAAAAATTCAATTTTTTTCAATTTTCCATGGTACAGGAATTCTCTGACCCACCCTAATTTTGATACATGCCAGATACTAACAAACTAGGAGATACAAAGTTAACTCAGAGCACCAAGGAAGGGTTTACTGTAGCTGTTCAGTGCACCCAGTGAAAAAGTGAACTTTGTTATATTATATCCATAGATCCTAATTCTGCTCTACTCTGTTTACTTTTCCCTCTCCCCATATAAATGATACATATACCTCCCTCACATTCATCCCTGGTGTTCCTTTCCTTCCCTGGATTACAGCTTCCATCATTCCCTTTCCAGCTGCTAACTGACTGATCCCAACAACAGTGCAGGGGTGCTGGAATAATTTACATAGTGGAGGTGCTGAAAGCCATTGAACCAAACTGTAAACCCTGTGTCTGATGGAAACCACTTCAAGCTAGGGGGTGCTGCTGCAGCCCCAGCACCTCTAGTTCCAGCACCACTGCAAATGTGCCTACTCCCATACAACTTCTCTCTTCTCTGACTGACCCCACAGCTAACCACGACCTCCCTGCATCTGGGACCAAAGTCAGGATCGGCTGTTGGGTACTAATGAGGATACCAGAAAGATTTTATGTAGATGGGGCTGCTAGCCGGGAAGTTGAAGAGGGTCTCCAGCAGTTGAAGCAGGGCAGGTTGAGATTCTGCAAAAGGAAAAGGTTCCAGACTGCCATTGGAAGGCCTGCATGACCCTTTCCACTAGCACTACCTGCCAACCTGCCCCAGAACACTTACAAGGCTCAGTTCACAGGTGTCACACTGCTGAGAGCGGGCATTGATGACACAGTAGCATTTCCACTATTGCTAGCATCAACGGGAAAATTTCTGAAAATGTTCTATGCAGACCAGGCCAAAGTGAAGTGGAGAGAAAGTCCAGAACTGGTTCAGATCAGTGGAATTTCAACTCCACTGTGCTAATCCCCTTGAAATTAGGCACTTAGTGCAAATAGGTGTTTAAATCTGCATTGTCTAAGGTGCCACAAGTACTCCTTTTCTTTTTGCGAATACAGACTAACACGGCAGTTACTCTGAAACATTCCAAAGGGGTTATCACGTTCCCTTTCTCATTTGTCTGCTGATAATAGACTGATGCTTTTGGCTCCCAAAATTGGTCAAAAGATTTTCTGTTGCTAGCCTTCTATCTTCATATACTAACAGACTATATATAACTATATAAGTGGCAGCAGATGCATCTCCTCTTTTAGGTAAAGAGTCAGTAATTGGTTATCTAACTAAAAAAATGAGGAGTATTTGTGGCACCTTAGAGACTAACACATTTATTTGGGCATAAGCTTTCTTGGGCTATGGCTATAGCTTATGCCCAAGTAAATGTGTTAGTCTCTAAGGTGCCACAAGTACTGCTCAGTTTATTTGCTGATACAGGCTAACACGGCTGCTACTCTGAAACCTGGTTATCTAATGGCTTTCAACATTAAAGATTATTAAAGTCCCAGTGTTATGTGGTGCAAAGCGTCTTTCCTCCCTTGCCTTTCCATTGGAACCTCGCACAATGACAATCCACAGTTGCAGCCTCCTGAGCTCAGTGACTGCTGCTTCTTAGTTCCAGCCACTCCTGAAGGAGGCAAGTCCCCTGCTGTGCCCTCACTGGCTAGGGCTGACCGTCCCGTTGAGGACACATTAGAGCCTACAAAGAACCAGTGCAGAATCTCTTTTCTCAGAGATCCCACTGGGCTAGTGACATTTCTACACTGATTCTTATTAATCAGGGCAATACAGCTACAGAATGCCAGGGAGAGGAAGGAGAATTTGAAGTCTGAATCGGTGTAGCTTCCACTCTTCCTCGTGTATATCATAAAAATGACTCCATTTGTCTGAATTTGTACATTAAGACTCAAATTTGGCTCAATTACTATCAGATTATTACAATATGATTTCTCAGAATGTATGCAATGGTATAAATGATCTTAGCACACACTAGTCAAGCAAAACAATGCAAAAGCTAGAGTTCAAATTTCTAAGAGTTACAGAACTCCCAAATACTATATTCCATGGAGTACAGGGAATATAATTTCATGGAACTTTTCCTTTGAGAACATGATGACTATGACGATGATTGCTAACCTCCCGAATCACCAAAATACAGCACCTCTATGACAAACGCCTTGGTCTCGACCCATCTCTAACACTATGCCTTGTACATTTGGTTTCAAAACAACTGAGTTTTAAAATAACAATCTAATTAATTAAAGGCAAACGGTAAAAGCAAAAACACGTTCATTGTTTCTTTGTTATATAAATATGGCCTCAGAGTCTTTCCCCAAATTTACTTTTTTTAATATATGTATATCAGCAATATCAGAATGTGACTCATTTCTTTCTTGGAGGACTTTGGAGAGCTTGCAAGATGATTAACAAGGTTGAAATCTGACATGCAGCTCTATCCAATTGAAGAGGGAGGAAATGCTATGTCTGAGGCAGTTCAAATCCTGCCTCCCTACCCCCCAAAAACCCAAACAACTTCCTGTCAACAGAAATAAAACACTAACAGCTGTTCCCTCAGAACAAAAAGTCCAAAATTAAAGAGCTAGTGAGTAAGGGTAACAGTTGGTCTGTGATATTGCTGTACTGGCCCCCATGGAAAAGCCTTATGCCAAGCCTTAGCAGCAGCTATAGGGACTCCACAAACAATCAATAAGCATCAGTGGACAGAAAAATTAATCAGAATTTCACATCTACATAGAATGAAGAGAGCCCCTAGAGAAACATTTATCCTGTTTGTTATTGATAGTACTTTTGGATGTTAGTGCTTGCTCAGTGTAGTTTTACTCCTTAGCTCTTAGAAATAGAAATTGGCAAGGTTATAGGTAAAACTAAACGTGGGTAAAATGTTTATATTCTTCCTTTCATCTAAAAACATTTATTCTGAACACTGCATTTCTTACCCTCACTTTTCCCCTTATCATTTAAAGTATATTTCTACTGCATTCAGGAAACAATATGGGAGAATTTGACACCTGTAAAATTGCATATGGATAGTATCCAAAGATTGTATGTAAATAGATACATCAATTATGCTATTTCAAAATTATGCATGTCCAGTGTATTTGGTTTGTTTAAGTCATGTCTTGTTTTAACGACAAATTTATTTCTCTGTTTTTGGCATTTAGCTTTCACTCCAAAATACTCTTCAATATACAAGCCAAAGTTTTCAGACTTTTTTGCCTAGAGATAAGGCATTCAAACAGGACCATTCTGATTTCCTGAGGTGATCAGCATCCACAACTCAAAGTTAAGTCAGTGAGAAGTACAGGTGCTCAGCACCTTTGAAAAATCAGGCTACTTCTCTGGAGGTGCCCAAACATGAATTTAGGTGCGTAACTTAGAGCATGTATTTTGACCTCAGGACTTAAAATAGATTTCCCCTAAAGAACCGAACCAAAGTTGCTGCCTTACATTTGTTTTTCCATGAAAGAACAGTTACTTATCATACAGTAGCTGATTCTTCAAGATGGATTCCATTCTTGGTGTGCATGGCCATGAATGTGAGGTGGGATTCTTTTGGCTAGCAGCGTCCACTGTGGCTGCATCTGAGCCCTTCATGTTGTCAGGACTCCAAGTCCCAAAGGGCATAAAGAACAGAATGGGTCAAACCATCTCTCAGTTCCTTTAGTAATGCAGAATCCCATAGGAATCAGACATGTGATAGCAGGGAATGAGGATTAGGTGGGGAATCCATATCATCTTGAAGAAACAGTTACTGTACGATAAGATTCTGTCTTCTAGGGATTGTCCACACAGATTCCACTTCTGGTGCTTAACCAGCAACTATCTGTCTGCTGATGATGCAGGCTTGTGTAAAATGGGCTGCACACCTCAAAGTGTCCAGTAGGACCAGGCTGGGAAGCAATATGAGTACTGAGGGGAGGACACAGAATTCGTAGAGGGTGACATATGGAACATCACTTGGGGAACATGTCCCTCTCTGAGGCAAAATAGAGCACCAGAAGTTCCTGTCATTAAGTAGCAATGAAACTTTGTAGAAAAAGCAGGTTTGGAATACCAAGGATTTTGCTACTACCATATTGCTAAAGCCCCAGGTATGAATGCCTAACCACTAATACATATTTTTATATACACAATAATCAAAGAACTAACTGTATGAACGAATACTAGCACAGTGCAGAAAAGCAGGACACTTGATGGGTTCCATCACAATGCCACATCTGGTAAGAAGGGGGATCATTGGACTGCTCTGCCCTTTATGCCCTCAATGGATTGCTGGCCAGAAGAATCTGATCTCAGATGCAATCACCAGGAGGGGATCCACATAGAAGAACTTTTCAAGAAGTATGAAGTGATAATCCTGTATCTTTGTCAAACTTTTCTTTGCAATTTTCAGTGGGGCTTTTATGAAGTGAAATGGGCTCCTTCTTTTGGGAAGCTAAATACCTATTGAAATCCCAGATCATTAATTTAAAAAACCTCTGTCAAACTGGGTAGACCCAGTGCGTAATAGTTTAGAGGCAGCAACTTTAAAAGGACACTTCTTTTAAAAAAAAAAAAATATTGTTTAATCTAAGAAAAACCTTAAAATTTGAAAGGAATGAAAAATCTATTACACTTTATCATATATGCTGTTTACTTTTTGTATTTCTCTGATCTTATACAATGAAAGAACCTTAATTTTTGTGTCAAGCCAAATTGGCTTTCAAGACCTTATGCAATGACAAAATGTCAGGATTTTTTGAAGTCAAATTAGACCCATGTTCTTTTAAATTCTATAGGGATTGTATGTGTCTAAAGTACTTCATATTTCATTTTGTCAAACTGATCACTATTTGCTCTTGTACTGAAATATCTGGCATTTAACAAAGTTGCTAGTCAAGTAGTAAATTTAATTTTGATCAAGTTTTGAATGTACACAAATTAATATAGCACTCACATTTTTTCACTTTTAAAAATGATGTGAAGTCAGGGAACCACATGTAAGATCAGGGAATCACCAAGAAGTAAATTCTGAAATAATTCATTCAGGCACTGTGCAGCAGATGACTTTATACACCAACAGTGAAAATATGTTTGTGTAGGATGGAAAAAAAATGTCTATACAGGTAGTGATTATGACATATTTTCAAGAACTCTTGTTAATGCCTTTCAGGACCAAAATTAATCTGTAAGTACATACGTTACAAGTTTATTCTCCTGAGGTAGGGGGCTCTCATACAGCAAACCTGTCAGAAGTGACTGCATAAAATTCAATGTCATTAAAATATAATTTAGCACAAGGAATGAGACTCCTCAAGACTCCTCAGATAACCAATATAGATGAAGTAGTTTTACAAATTTGTAGTTCCCTCACTGGTGAAGTGGCAATTTAAAAAAAAAAAAAAGGTGAAAGAATGTAACCAGAAGTGATTTGTGCCAGCTGAGCCTTAATTCCAGAAAGGAAAGAGCATCACACTGTAGGGTGACTAGATCCATGTACTGTGTTCCTTTCTTCCTAAAGCCCTGGGATTAACCACATTCACTTTGCACTTTTGAGCTCATGTACACTCTTCCCCATTAATCCATCTTGGACTATTAACATACTAAATTTATTAACTGCTTCCAAACAGCTATTACTCTTCCCCCAAAAGAACGTGCTCTGACATTCCGCAAAGGGTGAATCTGGTAAAGTGACTTGCTATAGTCAGTGCTGAGCAAGCAGCTGTGTTAAGATCCTGGACTTACAGCCAGCAGAGCTAGAAGACACCTGCTGGAATTCCAGGCTCCCTAATTATACAAAACACTTGAATAATCTACCCTTCATGCATCACAAGATATTGAACTTTAAAATTATGACAAATGGATTTACAAAAATGTATTTCTCCTGTCACTCAGAAGTCTGTGCATGGTAACTAAGGTGGCCATTACAGGTAGAAAGAAAATAAAGAGCATAATACTTTCTAAAACTCGGCATAAAAAATACAATGTGGTGTGTGTAGATAAAGATTTTACTAGCACTTCTTTGGAATGACATGTATAATTCATGGTTTCTCCTACTTGTGAGTCACGCAGCCATTGCAAACTCACGCCAATAAATCCTTTACACCAACACATATTCTATTCTACACAAAATCTTTTCCTTCCCTTAGAGGAATCTATGATATATATATTTGGTAGGTAGAGATTTTAAAAATGAACATTTGTCTGCTTGAATTTCAGCCTCAAGAGAAAGCTGAAAAGCTTAACAAAAAACTTAACTACACTTTATCACCCTACTTTTCCCATTAGGTATAAAAACCAACGTCAATGTATGTATATTCTGAGACAAGCAAAACATTTTCATTTTTATACTTTAATAAAATGACATTCTTACGACATACCTACTTTATTTTTCCAAAGTTACTAGTGCTTAGAAAACATTAAGTGAATATTCCTCGGTGAATATCAGTTTACAAGCCATAGAATTATAACTGAGCTACTTGCATGAGCCTGAAGTGCTCATTTGTTAGAGCTGTGCAAAACAAGAGTAGTTAATGTTTACCAACAAGCAGTTATTTATTACAACTGAGAACTCTACAGACAGTACTGCACACATTATAGATGCACTGATTAACTATATTCATACATAAGTTATTAGCATTTAGATAAATGTACTTTAATAGATTGTGCGTTAGTTGCTTTAGTAAATATGACAACTCTCTTTGGAGACTATTTCACAGAATATGAAACTTTCACTCTCAGAGCATATACACAGACCCATGAATATGCAAAAGTCCTCAAGAACTCAAAAACAGAGTTTGAGTGAATACATGGATAGCACTTTTACCAACCACCCGTTACATTCTTTTTTTAAAATCTTCCAGTAAGGAATAGATTTACAAATGCAAGAATTAGTCTATCATTGGGACTATTTTATACATTAGCTCTACAATACCACAAAGACTTGATTTTTTTTTAGCAGGAATGGAGGACTGTGGCATTAGAAATTCAAATCTACTGAGTTTATTGTCAGGTTTTCCCCATATACTTTATTATATATTAGTAGTTATAGAACATTAACAAAGGAACTATTTGTGTATGACAGTTGATAAAGGAAAACTCCAGTGTTTTTACATCAAAATTGCATATATTACAAAATAATTAAAATTCAAGTATGAATATTAATTAAGCAATACACGTGGAAGCTTCAACCTTCTATTATTGTGGGCTGCGCTGACTACTGCAGGGAGGATGCCATAGTTTTATCTCCTCCTCCCTCAGCCAGTTCTAGCCACATTTCCACTCCCTCAACAAGTAACAGTCCACAGTTCTCCCTCTCAAGTACCAATAAACAGCTCTCCAGAATGAATTCAACCCTGGATAGTCACTCTCCACGCTTTATGCCTTATTCAGTCCCATCTCCTTCCCCGACTCAAACTCCTTTGTTATTTAAAGACAGCATTCAGGTATTCCTTGTGAGCTCCCTTCCACCGCCGTCTCCCCCCCACCCCCCACTCTTTTTGGCAAACTTTCAGCTCAACTGCTCTAGTAACAATAGCTTCTTCCCCCTCTACTCCTGCAAGCTGCAGGAGTGGCTTGGTGCATTCCTAGCCACTAGAATTACCCTGGCTTTCCGGAAAGCCTGGAGAGATGTTTACTGATGCCTGAGTAGCTGGGGAGGAGGTGCTGAAGAATGATACAAGTTGGGAAGATTGGTGCGAGATTAATGAGCGAGAGGGGGATTAAACTAGTTTCTTTCTATCAAAGCAAATGGCTTCTTCCAAGCAATAAGTTTTGTCTTCCTTTAAATTAATGCCAGTGTCAGTTTCACAAAAGAACTAATTTCATTATGACTTGTATAAAAACAAAGATTCTGAAGTGTTTTTTAAACTACAGTGAAATTTACCTTTTATAAAGTTACCTTCACCCCAAACAACTGTTGAACAGAATTTAGAGTCAACTTTACACAGGAAAACCTAACATCTACTCAAGTTACCAATGAGATTCAAGCTGTGACAGAAAGTCAGTCATGAGTATGACCACAGGAAAGTGACAAAATTCCTTCCACCATTATAAAACAATTTCCTTGTTGGGTGACCAGACAGCATAGGGGGAATACATACATGTACTGCAAAAAGCGAGGACCTGGGTTGGAAGCAGTTTAGGAATTTTGTTGTCTTGGTCAACTGGGGACAAAGACAGAAATATGGGGTGTGGGAAAAGGAGGCCTGAGCACATTCTGCCTTAACATTCAAACAGTTGAAGATGCAACATTATTTTTGAACACCACACCGCTTGTCTTCCTGGCTGCAGCAAGGAGATTGTGCTTGCTACAAGGAAAGGAAAACATTTATATAGGGAATCAGATAACTCAAAATGCAAGGGTGAGCACAACTTTGGAGACTTGAATTAGCTCATTCCAAGATATAGCCACGGTTGGTGACATAACATGAAAATTTGAGCACAAGGAGGCAAGATTTCCTCCCTTTTAGAGCTTATTAATTTTCCTTGGAGAACAGATCACCAGTAAAGCCATGCTCAAAGTATCAAGGGGTGAAGACATTGGAAACCTCTGTCAGATACATACACTCATTTAAAAAGAAAACACACACAAAAGAAGGTAAGTTAATTCTGAAGCCTATTCATGCATATACAGTCTTATAGTTTTCTTCTAATTAAAGCAGAATGCACAGGCCGTGTGTTCTCAGAGAACACTTTTTGGGTGGCTGGCAGGGGTGAAGGAGAGGGAAATGACAAGAAAAGGAGAAATATTGAGATTTATTTCCCTTCACATATGAAAACACAGAAGTGCTAGTGCACCTTGCTGTTCTGACCATCCAGAGCCCAATTCACCCCAAATGACTGAATAAATATACCAGTGCTGAAATTTAACACACAGGTTACATTTCCCAAATGCATTCACTTTATTTTCCTTGAAACGCAGACACATTTTACAAAGCCTAAAAACCTGGAAGAAATGTGACAGCGTTAGAAAGTCATGAAGAAGTGTTTCATGGTGTTAAAAGCCAAGGTAATACTCCTGAGATTTCAAATGTTAAAGCTTTCTCCACAGCCACATGTTCCTTTGATGTTTGGGTTATTGAAGACAAATTCACTGGATAGTTTGTCTTCTACATAGTCCATTTCAGTTCCTAGAAGTGTCAGCTGTGCTTTCTTTTCAATAAACACTCTGACTCCTAGAATGGGACAAACACAAAACAACTGTTATGTAATCTGACAAAGGTTTTGCTCATTTTGAACTCTTCTTGTATTACAGTACAATCTGGTAGATAACGAGGATATAAAATGAAGCTAAAAACTGAAGTCTGACAATGTAATTATTGTTGCATTTTCTTGCTTCTTTCACGATATTCATCCTTTTCTTGCCTCTGCTACAGAACTCAAGTTGAGATTAGAATCATAGAATATCAGGGTTGGAAGGGACCTCAGGAGGTCATCTAGTCCAACCCCCTGCTCAAAGCAGGACCAATCCCCCATTAAATCATCCCAGCCAGGGCTATCTGGACTATCGCTTGCTATCTGTAAATGGTTAAGTACTGATATTATGGTATATTTATTTACACTTCATGAGGGGTCATACCAACGTAATTGTGTAACTGTGCAATAAAGTGCAGCTTTGACACTCCCACAGACTGAAAATAAGATGTAAATTTTTAATAGTGAGAGTAATTAACCCTTGGAACAACTTAAAGGGCCATGGTGGATTCACTGTCACTGACAATTGTTAAATCAAGACTGGATTTTTTTTAAAAGGACATATGATGTAGGAATTATTTTGGGGAAGTTCTATGGCCCGTGTTACACAGGAGGTCAGACTAGATGATCACAATGAACCCTTCTGACCTTGATGTCTATGAATTATGTTCATTAATCCATTTCTATTGGCATTACTAACAGTCCAAAGCTCCGGGCTGCTTTCAAGCAGCTGACTTTTTAAAGAAAACCTGCCTCAAAAATATTTTCTTATTTCCTTCTCAAATGGACTATCCTTCCCCTTGCCAAAGTTATGTGGGTGAAGCTGAATTACTAGCACTATTTAGTTCTGTACTAGTGGGAGGTGTAAGATCCATCCAATATACTACAAACGATCAGGGCTAGGAATTAGTGCTTCTGAAGTCTTAACACCTGGAAATCCTGCCTTTTCCAATAGCAAACAGAAGTTTCACAGGCTGCAGGATGTTGAACATTAAGACTGCAGTTTTGATTTATAGACTATTTATGATTGCTCATTTTAGTAAGCCAATTTGGCTTTGTAGATGAAGAAATAAAAAACAATACCAATAATTATAAGCCAAAGACGAGAAGCCATTAGTTTATATAAAAGCAGTGGTTTTTGGAAGGTCCTTTGTTTCATTTTAGCATATTCTGTGCCAGTGTATATCAATCTAACCCAGGGATGCAGCAACCCCAGGGGCCTGGAGCCTCCAAGGTTAGCCAAAAGAAGTAGGCTGTGCTGACAAAGAAGTGCTTGTGACCAGAGCCTGCTGGAGGATGTGCTCCACTAAGCAACCTTCACAAGGAGGATCCGGATACCCGAGCCTTAACTTAAAGCTGCCACCCCACCACCAGATGTAAACATAGCCTCCCAGCTCTTGGAGAAGTCCAACCCATGGTACCGCCTGGACATATGGTGGGGAGGAAAAAGGATGCAATTTGTACCCTCTGTGCTGCAGTATTTAAATTTAATCCAGGAAGTTTTAACAAGTGGGTACTTTTACAATGGAATCTAAAGGGACAGCAACAGCAATTCCTACTAGGGTATCCAAGGATTTCTCTTAGTAACTTCATGCAGCTAGCAAATTCTAGCCTGTCTCTACTCCATTATAGTTTGGAAGTTTAGTAATCAAGTTATTCTGCACCTGCCCTCCCCTCCTTTTTACTGCTTCAAATAGATAAGAACAAATAAACCACTCACCATCTTGAACTACTTCTTCATCGGAGTTGCCTTTTGTTTTTGTATATTCTAACGTGTACGAAAGTCCATTACACCCCCTTGTACGGACTCCAACTTTCACACCTACCTGAAATATAAGAGCGTTTTAGTCACTTTTATTTAAATTTATAGTGTGCCAGCAGAGAGTTGGAAACTCAGTGAACGAATCAACTCGATAGCTACCACTCAATGTTTTCCCCCTGTCATCTAGGGTTAAAATTAGGAGGAATTCATTTTAAGACTGAAGAGCCGAAATGTTTTGGGTTTCTTTCTTTCTTGGTACAGACTGACTAGAAAAGTGAGTCCGAACTTTTAAGTTATAAAATGCATAATATATACTCAAACTGAAGCCTAACTCCTATGCAGTACACCGGTACAATTGAGACCTATAATTCTACACGAGTGGCTGTAATAGTGGTGAAAATGTCAACGGAGCAGAGGCACTTCTACCATCATATTGTCAGGGTTAGCCTAAGCCCTGCCTACACTACAACTTCCCGTCTACTTTTGCTATCACACGCAGTGCTGCAATAGTGGAAAGCTACACATATGAGTGTTCCTATTGTGGACAAAGACCTACAGTGTGTAAAAATAGCGTTCTAATGTAATTCAATAATAAAACTGTTGGCACCCTTGTAGGCGTTTGGCCTTATAAACAGTTTGGATGAGAAAATCTTGCTTCAAAGCCAAATGGTTTTATAACTTCAAATGAGACAGTTTATCTTTATACAGTACTGTCCGTCCACAGCACTTTACAAACTTGAACACACACTCACCACAGAAAGCAAGCCAGTTCTAGAGCTTAATGTGCTGCATTCCAAATTCTCTCACCCGGCTCTCATCCCGCCCAGTAAAAATCGTAGTACAGGATCTTCTCTATGCCTGTTGCAATGAGTTGCAGGCCGGCGCTTACTTCTCCTCATTGTAGGAGCAATTGAAACAATTTATGTAATGCTGGCAAGTTTGAGGCTGAGCCAAATACAGCTACATTTTCACAGCATTGCTATGCTGCTTAGTGGAGATAACCTCTATTTCACAATATACTAAAAAGTTCCATGGATTGCAATTTTCATTAGCCATATTACCACTCAGCCCTTCCCATTTTTAACATCTGCTCTACATTGACCCAGCAAGCCATACTGACTCATAATTCAGTCAATATATTCTAACCACTAACTATACGTAGATCAGACCAAAAAGAACATCTGCATAAACAACAGTTGAGGAGAAGTTGCCAGGGACATGTGGACCAGAAAACACTCTGCACAGTGACGCTGTCTATTCCAAACAGCCACATTGTACGCTACACATAAAATCTTTACTACATAATTATGAATAAGGGAGGAAAGGAAATGATCTGTATAATTATTGTGTTGGACAGTGTTAATGGCTGCCACCAACAAGATCTTTAATTTATGACAATCACAGACCTTGTAAAAACTGACAGGCATATAACAATTAAATGCCCCATATGTAGCGATAGCTGGAAACAAGCAGGCCACCACCCAAGGCAATGGCCACGTGGCAAAGTCGATCAGAAGCTAAACCATGTGGGCTAAGAGGGTTTCTTGGGACTAGTTACAAACACAGGGACGAGGGACTTGACAAGTTGTAGTTGTGTGTGTGATAAACAGAAAGTGAGAGAAGTAGTCGTGAGAGTGGCCCTGGTAAGAAAATAAGAGACAGACTTTCTTTTGGGCATAGTACTTGTTGGAGCAGACTTGGATCTCTGAGTAAGGAAAACACTTGCTGTTTGTTTTTACTGTGTTCAGAGAAACAGGACTGTGTGTACATTCTTGTAAATAAACAGGATCACACCAAAGAAATACCTGACGAGTAGCATCAATGTCTTCTCCTAACGGAAACAAGCAAGACCCCAAATACTGGCTAACCCTCAGGTCAGAAGGGGCAACATTATAAGGACATAACATACTTCACAACAAAATAACCTGCTTTGAGAAATTCAAAAGTTTCATAATATTATTTGAAGAATACCTTCACATCAATAGTTGGAGATCTCTGGTCATACGAGGAAATCGTTACCTTACTAGCATCAACAGATTAGACTAGTTTCATTAAAGTGGTAGTACGGACATACATTAAAATCTTGTTAAACCTTTAAGGAAAGCATGCTGGAGTTTAATCTGTCTCAAAGATTATGACAGTTGACTTATTGTCATTATAGTCATTTCCCGCCACCTCATTGATTTTTGTACATGAAAATAAAGCTTGTTGGATAAACGCATTTATTAAAAAAAAAAAAAAAAAGGAAGATCTCGTGTCTATATAGCGTCCACAGTGATTGTTTCAAGCTGCATTGTTGTACACTGATCACAAGTACTTCACAGGACAGCTGCTAGTATAATACTAATTAAGAGTGCTCTCCATAAGGTAAGCTAAAACTATTAGAATAGCGTACAAGAATGCCTTCCATTTGTACTTACGTGCTCAGGTTTATCTTTAAGAAGCTGTTTGATCTTATGTACAGCTGACGGAGTCTGAAAAATAAAGAGATTTTATTAACTTTTCCCTGCTTTGAAAAATGTTAACAGTTCTGAATAATATTCAGTCTCTTACTGCTTCTACTGTCCATTGCAAATAAAAGCACTGTTTCATTCCAGCTTCACAGCTTTCAAGTTTTCAGTTCAGCTTCTCCTCCCGCACATTAGAAGTCCACCTCTCGCATCGGTGTCACTAGCGAGAGTATAAACTAGCCATTCAACTTGTTGTGTTTTTCAGTTACAAACCACAATTAACACCCTAAATTGCACAATTTTACGCTGTCTGTCAGACGTAGATTCAGGGCTTGTCTACACTTACCGGAGGATCTATGCTGCGGCGATCGATGCATCAGCGGTTGATTAACGGGTCTAAGGAAGACCCGCTAAATCGACCGCCGATCATTCTCCCGTCAACGTCGTGTTGTGTGGACCCCACGGTAAGTAGATCTACGCTACGTCGATTTGAGTTACGCTATTCATGTAACTCAAACTGTGCAGCTTAGATCGACTTTTCCCTTTAGCGTAGACAAGGTCTCATAGAATTAACCTGGTTAATGCACATGAGGATTTACTGAAAAGGGCAGTTTATAAATTAACTTCACCACAAGCTGAAACCATAATGTAAAGGGGATCGAATAGCCCCCTGCCTCCCACCAGACAGACAACACATTTGTAGATAATAAATGAATACATCACAGGAAGTTTGGGACTAAAATTTAAATTCTCTTTTTGAAAAATACAATACTGAAAATTGAGAAACTTCTCAAGAAAAGTTTGTCACAATATTTTTTTTTTTGTTAACTTTGCAACCATATCTGCAATATCGTGCAAGTGCATAAAACCCAGAAAACGTTAGTATGCCTTCACTGCCCAGTCTGAGTGAAACGTCAGAAGAACTAAATAGATCGCGAGACTGAGACTTTTGAAATGCTTTCAGTTAAAGATAACAAAATAAGTTTTCTTGTGTTTAAACTATGATCTTTAATCTGACAGTGTTTCTATGAGAAGCTAGCCAGACTCTGGCTCTGCACAAATCTGTCTTATCAAGGTCTAGGTGCCAGAGAACTGGCTTCAGAAACAAATAAAGCCATCAAAGAAGTCTACTTTGTATACCTGCAAGTTGTCTGATGTTCAATCACCAGGGAAACACAGGAATTGCAATACCAGAGAGGAAACACATCAGTAGCATGTCTCCCACAGTGAAGACTGGCAGCTAATGCAAAGGAAAATATAAGCCCTCATAATGGTATAAATCTACCATAATAAAGCCAAAACTGACAAATGCATTCTCTCACTTATCAATGGTGAGCAGGAAATTTCCATGGTGAAAATAGGGGGCAGTTTCTACAGAAGTTTAGTTTTCATTAAAAATAAATAAATAAATCAAAATCAAAAAAAAAAAAAATCTTGCTTTTATAGTTGTGACGATAACCTTCTCAAGTCGAAATAACTGTACTCTGATGCAGTTTTCCTTCTGAATCGGACAAAATCATCAACTAAGTCTCATGTCCTGATCTCAGCACACAGCCCAAGCGAGCAGATCGTGCACTGAGGAGTTCTGAAGTTAAAACCATTTGTGTCTTAGTTTTGAGGGGTAAAGCTATTACATCTCTAATCTGTGAATTTTTAATCAATTCCTTCCAAGCCTGTCCCCCAAATCCTGTATGCACTTGGAGTGTTGGCAGCTATTCAGATAAGTCTTCTGACTAATTTTTCAAGGTTAATTTATATGCTGAAGGGAAATTTCTTGACCCGAGCTGGAAATCAGTTTATGCCCCAACAGTCCTTTGGATTCATATTATATTCTTGCCAGTAACGGTCACAGATAACCACTAGAAGTTTTTTATTTTAATTTAAAAAAACAAACCTACAAAAAAGAGAGACGTACGGTTATGAGTGCAAGATCATCAATCATGAAACCAGCGATGTACCCGAGATAGATTGATAATATTTTCATCGTCTGGACAGAAGACCTAAACTCCTTCAGGTTTCCACCGCAACTTCAACCACCACCATCCATCCATCCATCCATCCAACTCTCTCAAGAACACTCCCACATCAGCATCAACACTCCCACATCATTCCCCACACCAGCATCAACTTCCTGTACACCATCATTAGCTTCAACAGTGGAACCCTACAAACGACATTACACAAGAAACCCACGGATCACCACATTACCTCAAGATCCAGCAACCACCTCAGACACAATAAAATACCAACTGAAATTTATTAAATATTTTTGGATGTTTTACTACATTTTCAAATATATTGATTTCAATTACAACACAGAATACAAAAGCGTACAGTGCTCACTTTATATTATTATTTATTATTACAAATATTTGCACTGTAAAATGAGAAACAAAAGAAATAGTATTTGTCAATGCATTATGGTATTGTATGAGATGTAATCTCTTGATTGTGAAAGTGCAACTTACAAATGTAGATTTTTTTTTGTTCCGTAACTGCACTCAAAAACAACACTACGTCAAACTTTAGAGCCTACAAGTCCCACTAGTCCTACTTCTTGTTCAGCCAATCACTAAGACAAAGAAGTTTGTTTACATTTACGGGAGATAATGCTGCCTGCTTCTTATTTCAAAAGTCACCTGAAAGCGAGAACAGGCATTCATATGGCACTACTGTAGCCGTCATCGCAAGGTATTTACGTGCCAAATATACTAAACGCTCGTATGCCCCTTCATGCTTCGGCCACCATTCCAGAGGACACGCTTCCATGCTGATGACGCTCGTTAAACAAATAATGCGTTAATTAAATTTGTGACTGAACTTCTTGGGGGAGAGTCTTTTTACCCGCATTCTGCTATATATTTCATGTTATAGCAGTCTCAGATGACGACTCAGGACGTGTTCATTTTAAGAACCCTTTCACTGCAGATTTGACAAAATGCAAAGAAGGTACCAATGTGAGATTTCTAAAGATAGCTACAGCACTCGACCCAAGGTTTAAGAACCTGAAGTGCCTTCCAAAATATGAGAGAGACGAGGTGTGGAGCATGCTTGCAGAAGTCTTAAAAAAACAACACTCCAATACGGAAACTACACAACGCGAACCACCAAAAAAGAAAATCAACTGTCTGCTGGTGGCATCCGACTCAGATGATAAACGTGAACATGTGTCAGTCTGCAGTGCTTTGGACGGTGATTGAGCAGAACTCCTCATTAGCATGGATGCACTGCTTTTGGAATGGTGGTTGAAGCATGAAAGGACATATGAATCTTTAACGCATCTGGCACATTGCGACACCGGCCACAACAGCGCCATGTGAACGCCTGTTCTCACTTTCAAGTGACATTGTAAACAAGAAGCGAGCAGCATTATCTCCTACAAATGCAACCAAACTTGTTTGGCTGACTGACTGAACAAGAAGTAGGATTGAATAGACTTGTAGGTTCCAAAGTTTAACATTGTTTTATTTCTGAATGCAGTTATTTGTAAGTTCAAGTTTAACGATAAAGAGATTGTATTACAGTACTTGATTGAGGTGAATTGAAAAATATTTCTTTTGTTTTTTAAAGCACACATATTTGTAATCAAAAATAAATATAAAGCGAGCACTGTACACTTTGTGTTCTGTGTTGTAACTGAAATCAATATATTTGAAAATGTAGAAAACATCCAAAAATATTTCAATAAATGGTATTCTACTATTAACAGTGCGATCAATCACGCAATTAATCGACATTAATTTTTTAAATCGTGAGACTAATCACAATTAACGTTTTTAATTGCTTGCCAGCCCTACTAATTTTGTATTTCTTTATTTTTGGAGAAGCAACACTTCAGATGTTAATATAGTTTCCCCCTTTAATTTACAAGTGTCCAATTATAAGTCTTACTGATCAAGTAGCCTCAATAATAGCCTGTGGCATGTGAGTTCTACAAGTTAAGCATGTAATTTAATAATCATACTCCTTTTGTCAATTTTGAAGGCCAATTTCTACACTCGATTATCTGCATACAAGCCCTGTTTTAGAATGAGCACTTTGTCTGTGTGCTTATTTTGTTGCTCTTTTGACTGGGAGGTTGACAGTCAAAGTTTAGTGGCCAGTTTGATGACGTTAGTCACGGTTTATCACTTCACAGCAGGGACTGCATGAAGGTCATCTTTCACTTTCTGAGGAGACTGGGAAATGGCTGACGGACCTACAATTATATTACTCGAATATTGGTCTGCAGACGCCATGAACGAGAGAGACAGAATGGGCAATGGAGGGGAGAATTAGGTCCTAACTTTTCTTTTTTTTTTTATCCATCAAGTGCCACCCTATATACTGGTTTCAGAGTAACAGCCGTGTTAGTCTGTATTCGCAAAAAGAAAAGGAGTACTTGTGGCACCTTAGAGACTAACCAATTTATTTGAGCATAAGCTTTCGTGAGCTACAGCTCACTTCATCGGATGCATACTGTGGAAAGTGTAGAAGATCTTTTTATACACACAAAGCATGAAAAAAATACCTCCCCCCACCCCACTCTCCTGCTGGTAATAGCTTATCGAAAGCGATCACTCTCCTTACAATGTGTATGATAATCAAGTTGTGCCATTTCCAGCACAAATCCAGGGTTTAACAAGAACGTCTGAGAAAGGGGGGGAGGGGGGGTTAGGAAAACAAGGGGAAATAGGTTACCTTGCATAATGACTTAGCCACTCCCAGTCTCTATCGAAGCCTAAGTTAATTGTATCCAATTTGCAAATGAATTCCAATTCAACAGTCTCTCGTTGGAGTCTGGTTTTGAAGTTTTTTTATTGTAATATCTCAACTTTCATATCTGTAATCGCGTGACCAGAGAGATTGAAGTGTTCTCCGACTGGTTTATGAACGTTATAATTCTTGACATCTGATTTGTGTCCATTTATTCTTTTACGTAGAGACTGTCCAGTTTGACCAACCCCCTCCCCCCCCTTCCTCAGACGTTCTTGTTAAACCCTGGATTTGTGCTGGAAATGGCCCACCTTGATTATCATACACATTGTAAGGAGAGTGGTCACTTTCGATAAGCTATTACCAGCAGGAGAGTGGGGTGGGGGGAGGTATTTTTTCATGCTTTGTGTGTATAAAAAGATCTTCTACACTTTCCACAGTATGCATCCGATGAAGTGAGCTGTAGCTCACGAAAGCTTATGCTCAAATAAATTGGTTAGTCTCTAAGGTGCCACAAGTACTCCTTTTCTTTTTACCCTATATACTGTGGGGGGAAGGATACATAAGAACATCTAAGTAGGCCCCTGTCTCTTTCATTTCTATCATTGGTCTTCTTACTCGTCTTTTCTAAAGAAACTAGTCCTTGTATCAGAAGTCCCCTCATTCACAAGTGTGCCTGCTCATGTCAGTGCCCTTTTCTGAGCCTTTTTAGATGATGACATGCCGTAGAGATCTTTTCTGACATGACATCAAAAGAAAAAAAGCAACGGGTGGTCATAAGTATAAATCTTACCTATTTACAGGTACTTATGCAAACACATTACAAGCAGTCCAATGGGGGCCTTAGTAGCACACAGCACAAGGAAAGTACCCTTAACGTAAAGTGCCATGTAAGCCACGGGCCACTTGAGAGGTACATTTCGATAGGGCAATCATGGATTAAAAGAACCTTGATTGTACTTGTGCAGATGGGTAGAGAGAAACACAGGGTGGATGTGTGTGAACATTGGTACAGTTGACTTATCAGCACCACAGCTTCTTCCCATGCCCCCTTGTTAACACACTGTAATATCTCAGCCAGAGCACAGGCGACATCCCTCTACGGCTGAGTAGGTGGCATCAGCGAGAGATTCTTGAATTGTAACTGGAGGTAACAATTTTGCCAACTCCAAACATTCAAAATAGTGAGTCAGTCTCGTAAAAATCACAAGACTGGTTTGAAATTGGAGGTTGGAAACATACACTTGTGCTTGTGAGTGTATTTCTACACAGGGATCTTTTTGTGTCTCTTCTGGTTCCTGAGCCCTTACCGTGCGTTCACTTGCCCCGTTCAAGCTTTCCTGCCTAACCCCGAGAGGTGAAGGCTCCTTTAAAGGTAAGTGAAAGCCAAGAGTCTCGTGTAATCTCGTGATTCCAGGAGCAGGGGCTTTCCGAAAAGCATCAAATATCGCCAACCTCGCAATGAAACCTCGACAGTCGGCGACCCAGGATTCATCCCACCGCGCGCGCCCCAGCTCTCACCAGCGACCCAACCGAGAGCGCCTGGCCGAGCCCGCAGGCGAACAGCGCGGCCGGGCGGGGGGGGGGCTCCGGTCATTTGCTCCCTCACCGCCCCCGCGGGAGCGCTGCGCAGGCCGGGCCATGGAACCGCCCTTCACCACGGGAGGGGGCTGCACAGCCATCGCCCGGAGAAGCGACCCCCCGCCCGCCGGAAACGGGCTCCGCTCACCGCCCCGCCGCGGCCCCACGGACCTGGCCCCGGGGCTAACAGCCGTCGCGGGCGCAGCGCAACCCCCCGCGTTACTCACCAGAGTAAGGGCGGCCCGGGTGGCCTGTATCTTCCTCTTGCTCACGGCCCGGACCGTGGCTCGGACCACCGAGGAGGCCATTCCGCCCCTCAACCCCGTCCTCTCCTGTTGTCCATGGGCACAGGGCAATGCGTTCTAGTTTGCCTCCGGTGTCATGGCGGCCGGAGTGTGACGTCATCGCTACGCGCCGGGTAGGGGAAGGTGCGCGATGACGGAATGGGGGAGGGTTTCCGGAAGGGCTGCCCGGACGGGTTTCTGCAGGGCTTCAGGCGCTTCCGCCTCGAGTCGGCACAATGAAGAGGGAGCAATAACCGGAAGGGCCGAGGGTGAGTGTCCTTCCCGGGGCCGCGGCGGCGGAGCCTCCCCCGGGCCTTTCCCACGACCGCTGGGCTTCCGGGCGCGCGAGCCTGACACCTCCCCCCACCCCCACCCCCACCCCCCGCGGTGACTGGGGAGCTGCTTCTCCCGCCCCCCAGGTCCTATGTTCCTACTTCCCCCCTCCCCCCACCACCTGCCGCCCGGCCTGTCTCGCTGCCCCGCGGCTCCTGGGAGTCTCCGGGGAACCCCGTGCCGGGGCAGGCACAGGAGGAGGGGCCGGGCCCCTGAGTTCCTGAGCGCTGCGGGGACCGGCTGCCCGGGGGCCGCGGGCCCCCCTCGCTGCCGGCCTGGTCTGGCGGCCTCGCGGGGTCGGCAGTTCGCAGCGCGAGTGTCTGGGACAGGGCCGCCCGGTGCGAGCGGGGCTGGCGTGTCCCCGGTCCTTGCTGGAGCCCGTGAGGTCCGGCGGGGGCGGAGAGGAAACCCAAAGGCGGGCGCACCCTGCCAGGAAGCAGCGGCGGTTTGACAGGTCAGCCTCGTGGGCAGATCCCGTCCTGTACTTTGACTCTGCGCTTCCTCCCTGTGTGCGTGGTGCATTTCATAACCTTCCCTTGTTGTTGCGTGTGTAGTTGGGTTTTTCCGGGACCATTATAAAACATGTTGTTAGATCACTAATATATAGCTGCATAGCTGATTCTTTGTTACCTTTCCCCACCCACCATAGATTATCTTGAAGGGTGTAAAACTCTCCCCTTATCCAGTAGCAATTGTGGAGCTCCACAACACTGTGTAATTATGGATTTAGTACCAGTACACCCATCTAGGCATTTGCCTACTTTATGATGCCTTCATTTTAAGTGCAATGTCTGTGTGGTTTCAAGCGCTTCATTTGAAAATAACCTATTCTTATTTATAGAAAGTTTCATAAAATGTATGAGAGAGAGAGAGAATTAAAAACTTAGGGTCAGATGTACAGATGTCTTTAGGTTCCTAAAGATGCAGGTGTAGGGCCTAGCAGGCTTTATGAAAGCACTTCAGCAGGTTAGTCATGTAAGTCCCAATTTGTTAATCTCTGAGGTGCCACAAGTACTCCTTTTCTTTTTGCCAATTGGGAAGCTAACTCACTCAGGGTACATCTTCACTGTGATAAAAGACCCACAGCATGGCCACAGCTGCTCCTGCAGCTCAGCCTGCAAGGCTATAAAATTGCTGTGCACAGGCCGGGGGGAGGGTCGTCTCAGAGCTCAGGTTGCAGCCTGAACATGGAAACTGCAATTTTTAGCCCTGCAGCTCAAACCCTGCAAGCCTGAGTCAGCTGACCTAGGCTCCGTGACTTAGTGCTGCAGGTTTTTTATTGCAGTGTAGACATAAACTTAGGTGCCTCATTGGATTTTTCAAAAGTGCCTGTCTTCAATTTTAGGTGTCTATATACCTTTGTACATCTGACCTTTTCTTCCTCTTCGTGTGTCCTGGTATAGCTAAACCTAATACTTTTCAGATGGGTGACGTGTTTTGTTTATTCATGCCTGGGTTGAGCCCTTCAAAATGTTGTCTTAAATTTGAGCTACAGCTTCCTGAAAAAATATATATATGATGGCAGGCACCGTTCAGTTTCAAATTAAATTAGTAATATTGCTTTGATACAGAATAAAGAAATACAGTAAAAAGACAATGCAAATGCTTAACATTTACTTATATAGATCTTATTTGTGGATTTCTCACCAAAAGCAAAGGGGGGGGGAGGGTGGATAGGTGAAAACAAACAAGTTTTGATTGCAAATTGAAAAAACCATTGTTTCAAAATGACCGTTGAAATAAAATGTTTCATCATGTCAAAAAAAATTGTTTTTGGTTAAAACTATTTTCCATATTGGCAAATAGTTTTGGTGCCCTGATAAATTCATATTTTGGTCAATTTGTAATTTCCTGCGGGAAAGAAATTGCCCAGCTTTAGTCTTGATAAGATATGCAATGTGTACTGAGGAAAACCGTGAGTTACTCATTTCCTAAACCTGTTATGTTTTTATTCCTCTTGAATCTGTTGTTAAACAGTTGATTATTTGAAACTACCTTGTTTTTTTTCCCCTTCAGGTGCAAAGTATTCTATTGAACAGCAATTACAATGGGAGATGCTGCAAAACCTTGCTTTGCCAAAAGAAAAAAGGAGTGGGGAGTTTTAGATGAGGAGGAATTGAAGAGGAGCCCTTTACAACAGGACTGCCACGCCATGGATGCTTACGGACCTGGCAAAAAAATAGATATAGGCTTTCCGAAGAAAAAGGGAACACAAGCTCACTGTGGAAACAGTCCCAGAAAAGGACCACATTGTATTCTGAATAGCTCAAATTCTTTTAAAAACATGGGTCACAACCAAGGGGTGAGGATAAATGATACCCAAAAAGACCAAATTAAGAAATGGATATCCGATGACCATCGTGGCAATTCAGACAGCTGGAGAGAGTACAAATCTACAGTTCGGATTCCTGTGCTTAACAGGACAAGAAAAGACTCTTTTCATGAGGTTGAAGGTGCAGGAAGCAGAAATGTAAGAAGACCGCTTCAGAAAGACTTAAATGAAGAAATGTCAGACACACAGAAAGGAAACTCTGGTAATGAACACATTTTTTACATAGCTTTTAAAGTAAAATCGATTACTGTGTGTATGTCCGGAAAGTACAACTTTAAGGTTCACTGTTAATGCAAAAAATTAAATAAAACCATTTCTGTTCCGTAACACTTCTATCTTGCAAAGTATCCACTGTACTCAATGGCAGCATTTTAAGCAATATTGTAACAGTATATGATACAAAGATTGTTTTTATAAACTGGTCGTACTATGAAGCCATCTTGTTGGTTTGGTAGGTCAATCGCTTTATAAACGTTAGACAAGTATATAGCGACAAGTGTGATGTCCTAGTCTGCAACTTCAATATTTTTCATTTTTCCAAGATACAGCTTGATATAAATCTCTCCAGTCTTTAAGCATTGTTGAAGAAGTTGCACAGGTAATTGGCATTACTTGCTGCAAGACCACATGGTAAACTTACAACTTGTTCAGTAAGTTAGCTAAAAAAAGTGAAAAGGAAATGGGAATAAGGCAAGGTGGAAAATAGCTAACTTAATATGTTATCTTCTCATGCAGGTAACTTCTATACGTGTTTCAATCTGTAACTTTAAAATAAAAACTGTAAAAGTCTTACAGTGTTGTGTAAAATAGGAGGTTGTCATGGGGGAGAGGGGGGGGGGGGCTTATTCTTATTTGAATAGGAACTTTTCCTCTGTAAGGAGAGAAGAATAAGATCCACACTATAGAGACATATTCACCAATCTTGGCATAAAGTGTTATCCTGATAGCGTAGTGACCTTCAAGTAGAGAAGCACTAAATTGGATGGTGAGACACTGTAAACCACATGCTTAGAAAGGTTTTAGTTGTTTAAAAAGAACAATGAATGAGTGACTTGTCTCTATTCTTCCCCTGCTGCCCTGCCCTGCCCGGCCCCAAAAAGGGTGAGGAGTGTGTGTGTTTTTTTCCTTGTGCTAAACCTTGTAAAGTTTAACTATGCTGAGGGCTGCTATCTAGACGTTGTCTTTTGTTAAACTTTCTTGATGTGAACATTTGCAGTGCCACTGCCGCAGTGCTAGTGAGTGAGAACTAGAATAGCTTGATAAAAGGGGAATTTTGTTAAATTGGTATATGATAGCATTTTGTGTCTGGAGATCTAAATGAGGTGACTGACAATATAAGAACATACGAATGGCCATACTTGGTCAAACCAATGGTCCATCTAGCCCAGGATGAACAGAACAGGGCTATTATCGAGTGATCCGTCCCTTGTCCTCCAGTCCCAGCTTCTGGCAGTGAGAAGTTGAGGGACACCCAGAGCCTGGTGGTGTGTCCCTGACCATTTTCGCTAATGGCCACTGATGGCATGGCTATGCTCCATGAACTTACCTAATTCTTTTTTGAACCCAGTTATACTATTGGCCTTTTCAAGGTCCTCCGATGAGATCTACATGTTGACTGTGCGTTGTGAGAAGAAATACGTCCTTATGGATGTTTTAAACGTGCTGCCTTATTTTCATCGTGTGACCTCTAGTTCTTGTGGTATGTGAAGGGGTAAATAAGACTTTCTAATTCATTTTCTTCACACAAAATTCATGGCTTTATAGACCTCTCTCATTTCCTCACTTAGTAATTCAGTATAGGCAAGATGGAAGATGATGAATACAGGGTCTTGAGAGGGTTTAATGAGGTAGAAGTAAGAGAGAAATGGAACAGTAATGGAAGAACTAAAGAGATAAAATATGTAGGAAAATGAGGCGTGAAGAAGAAATGAAGGCCATTTGACATTTATCAGGATGATCCAGAACATTGCTACAGAAAAGGTCAAAAGAGAATTCTTTGAGTTGTTGAGGTCATGTGTGGGAGGAAGAAGGGGTGGTATTTTTGTGTTTTCATTTAAATTGGATATTTGTCTTATGTCCTTTTACTGCAACGGTCTTCCAAATATTTCAAGACAATCATACTTCTATAAAATAAACATACTTATGTATAAAACAAATGCATCAAACTGGGGGTCGTGACCCCTCAGGGGGGGTCGCAAGGTGGCTACAAGGGGGTCGCGAGCTGTCAGCTCAGTGGGGCTGACATCCCTGATCCCCATTAAATTAATGCCCCCATTTTTAAACTTATGGGGCGGGGGGTTGTCACAGACAGAGGCTTGCTTTGTGAAAGGGGTAGGATGTCCAGACAGCAAATGTGAAAAATCGGAATGGGGGTGGGGGGTAATAGGAGCCCATATAAGAAAAAGACCCAAAAATGGGGACTGTCCCTATAGAATCGGGACATCTGGTCACCCTAGAAAGGGGTCACCAAAAAAAAAAAAAATGTTTGAGAACCACTGGCATAAATGATCTGAAACACATTGTTTCCTGTATGAAAGCTTTAAATATGGTACTCTGCAGTTAGATAACTTGAATACTAGTTGACAACAGTCCACCCTGAGGTAGACTTGGCTTTGACTCTGAGTCCCTGTGGCACGCTTTAGCTGTGTGTACACTTATAACGTGGCAGTGGCACAGCGATAGCACTTCAGTGTAGACACTCGCTACAGCGATGGGAGGGGTTCTGACAGCTCTGTTGTTAATTCACCTCCCTGAGAGGCGGTAGCTAGGTGAACAGAAGAATTCTTCCGTTGACCTACCGCTGTCTACTCCAGGGGTTAGCTCAGCATAGCCACGTCTCCCAGGGGTAGGAATTTTTCACACTCCTGAGAGACGTAGCTACGCCGATCTAAGTTTCCGGCGGAGACCAGGCCTTGGTTGTCCTTAACAAGTTTTTATGATGTCTCCCCATCCCTTCAGCTCCTTCACTCAGTCAACTGCCATGGAACCTCTGGCTCCCCATGTTCCGTCTGGTAGCTTCTCAAGCACTGCCTGTCTTTTCCTAGAGGGGCTTTTGTTCGCCTCATGGCGGCTGATTGAACTGAACTGATGGCAACCTGTAATAAATAAGTGAACCAGGTTTCAAGATTGAAGCTTAACCTCGGGCGCTAATGGTATGTCTCTACTGCCAAAGAAATCCTGCAGCGGGTAGTCTCAGAGCCCAGGTTAATTGACCCGAGCTGTTGCTACGGGGCTAAAAATAGCAGTGTAGATGTTCCCATTCAGTCCGGAGCCTGGGCTCCGAAACCCGGCAAGGCGGTGGATCACAGAACCCGGGTTCCAGGCCAAGCGAGAATGCCTACGCTTCTCTTTTTAGCCCCATAGTTTGAGCGTGAGTCAGTTGACTTGGGCTTTGAGACTCACTGTTCTGTGTTTTGGTTTTTTTTGCAGTGTGGATGTACGCTGAGCCTTTTGGTGGCCTCTTAGGGAAATTCATAGCTTATATTTGTGTCTCCTCCGGTACTTGACTGATACTGAATGAGTATCTCAAATTTAAACATACTAGATAAGTGGGGCCATGCAGATCAACTGACCGTATTAAAGAGTTTCTATCCATTAAGCAGTCATTTCAGACCAGGTGATAAGAGGATAGACTATTCAGATTGTGAGAGATTTGGTGGTGTAAGCTTTCTTGTTTCATTTTTAAGAACTAAAAGAAAGATCATCCAGTGAGGACCTGGGATGAGTTGCTTTTTATACTCTGTATAAATACTTAGTCTCAACCAATATTGGAGCTACCAAGTAATGATAGGAGTTTTTACTTACTTGGCATATTGTTGTTTTATAAGCAACTATTTCAGTGCTCACAAAAATTAGTTTTAACTTATGATGAGGAGCAGAATTCCATGCATTGTCACTTATTTGATATCCAAATTGTGTTAATCAGAGCGTTTATATTGATCATGGGGAGGCAGAGTTCTGTAAGAGCATAACGACAGGACTATTGCAGAGCTCAAATGTTTTCCTGCCATTAGCTAGAGAGTCAGTATGAGAGATTTCAGAGTAACAGCCGTGTTAGTCTGTATTCGCAAAAAGAAAAGGAGTACTTGTGGCACCTTAGAGACTAACCAATTTATCTGAGCATAAGCTTTCGTGAGCTACAGCTGACTTCATCCAGTGAAGTGAGCTGTAGCTCACGAAAGCTTATGCTCAAATAGTATGAGAGAATGGCAGGAAGGGGGTGACACCAAGTAAGTCAAGGTGGGGAAAAGCCAGTCAGACTTCCTTCTCTACTTTTTTGCTACTTTTGGACTTCTAGCAGAGTCCTATCCCTAGACGCTGTTTGCTCAGTCCCTGTTTACTATCAGCTTCTGGCTGGTAGGTCCCAGATAAATTTGAAGGACACCTCACTAACCTGCTGCTGGTAGGGAGAAAACACACTCTCTGCCCAGCCTTGCTGCAGCTATGTGGAGATGGGGTTTCTGCTCCTCTAGCCTTACTGCAGCCTCTTCTCTGCTGCAGGAATGGTGGGTTGTGCTGGTCTGCTTTTGGGTGTTGAGTTCTACTTGCAGCCTCTGATCATAGCTTTCTCTAAATGGCAGCTGAGTGAAATTTACATTAGTCTTGTCAGTTACGCGCTGCCTGGTGCGCATGAAAGCTACATGCATGGTGGTAAAGGTGGACTCCAAAAGGATTAGAAATTTAAGAATTTATTTTTTGAAAGTTGAGCAGAAACTGATGGTTTAGACCTCCTGCTTGCCAGGAATATTTCCTACTTGCTATTGGCATGTGGGTGGTTAGATTTTTTTTCCAAGTTTTGACTTCTTTATTGGCTATTGAGAGGCTTCTAAACAAATCTCGCATTGCTGAATTCTTAGAGTACCTGGAACTATTGTTAATTTTCAAACTGTGATTCACATGCTCTTCAGCAGTGTGTAAAAGTCTTCTGGCCCCTCTCCCATCACTTTCTGCAGGATTTTAAGTTTTTTAAAAAATTTTTTAGTTCCTGCTGTAAGCAGATGCAGTATTATCTTGCGGAGTGTGCAGGTAGAGGGCTCTGTTCCTGGTAGCTTTGCCAAGCTATAGAAGAGTGACACTAACAGGGCTGTGATCAGTTTCACGGCTGCCTGTCAGAACCCAGAGAGCTAGAGTCTGAAAACTCCCTTGATTAGAATGAATAGATATTTTGACCAGGTGAGTGGATTGCATGAAGCTAGAGAGCTGCTGGCTTGTTTTCTTGAGAGGGAAGAGAAGAAAGTTGGCCACTAAGCTGCTGTTGAATTCACAGGCTCTGAAGCCTGAGGAGCGGGGTGGGTTTCAGAGCCCAAGCTCCAGCCTGAGCCACAACTTGAAAGTGCTGTCTTCACAGGTAGTTTTTAGAACACTAATATGAGTCCCGCTAGCCCAAGATTGTCAACGTGGGCTGGGCGGTTTGCTTCTGCTCTGTCCAAAATGCTGCGGAGACATATCCTTAACCATTGGGCTAAGTTGTCAAGCCATTCTATGAGCAGCAGTGAAATGAGTGGTTTTTATACTGCTTTTAGAAGAAAGCTGTGAACAGCAGATGAAGGCACTGGAGTTATTTGGTGAGGAGGAATCTCTCTCTTTTTTTTTTTTTTTTTTTTTTTAAGTTGAGAGATGAGTAAAGTACCAGGGACTTGTCTTTCCCAGCTATTGCAGCAGATTGAAGGAAGGATGAAGTTCCTGGGGAGAGAGAGAATTGCGGAGGACAAAGACCAGCATTTTTTCATTTTTAGGAGTTTTTAGCATCAGACAATTGCTAGACAGAAGCTGACATGGCATTCCTTTCATCACCTTGAAATCTCGTTTGCATAGTTTCAATTAAAAGCAGTTTGAGACACTGTATATGCTGAATCTCCCTGTCAATTTTTGTGGTTTCACAATCAATTGTTTGGGTTTATTTTAATTTTTCCTCTTGCTGGGGATGGCCTACACAAATGGGAAGCTAACTAGACAAAGTGCCATCAAATGCCCAAATAAACTGAAAAAAAAAATCCGAATTTTTTCACCGCTAGTAACTTTAGGGGATCCTTATAGCAATGTTAAAAAGAACAGGAGTACTTGTGGCACCTTAGAGACTAACAAATTTAGTTGAGCATAAGCTTTTGTGGGCTACAGCCCACTTCATCGGCTGTATAGAATGGAACATATAGTAAGAAGGGGTGTCTGTGTGTGTGTGTGTGTATGTATATGTATATACAGACATACAGAGAACATGAAACACTAACCCAGGAACTATCCTTGCAACAAAGCCCGATGTCAACTCTGTCCACATATTTATTCTGGTGACGCCATCATAGGACCTAATCACATTAGCCACACCATCAGGGGCTCGTTCACCTGCACATCTACCATCAAGTGCCAGCAATGCCCCTCTGCCATGTACATTGGCCAAACCGGACAGTCTCCACACAAAAGAATAAATGGACACGCATCTGACATCAGGAATCATAACATTCAAAAACCGGTAGGAGAACACTTCAACCTCTCTCGTCACTCAGTAACAGACTTAAAGGTGGCAATTTTGCAACAGAAAAGCTTCAAAACCAGACTCCAGTGAGAAACTGCTGAGCTTGAATTAATATGCAAACTAGATACCATTAACTTGGGTTTGAATAAAGACTGGGAGTGGCTGGGTCAACACATATTGAATCTATTTCCCCATGTTAAGTATCCTCACGCCTTCTTGTCAACTGTCTAAATGGGCCACGTTGATTATCACTACAAAAGTTTTTTTCTCCTGCTGATAATAGCGCATCTTAATTAATTAGCCTCCTACAGTTGGTGTGGCTACTTACACACACACACACACACACACACACACACACACACACACACACACACACACACAACATGAAAAGGTGAATGTGTGTGTATGTATATAGATAGATAGATAGATATCTCTTCTTACTATATGTTCCATTCTATGCATCCGATGAAGAGGGCTGTAGCCCACGAAAGCTTCTGCTCAACTAAATTTGTTAGTCTCTAAGGTGCCACAAGTACTCCTGTTCTTTTTGCAGATACAGACTAACACGGCTGCTACTCTGAAAGTTATAGCAACATTGTTTTTGTTTTTTTTAAGAAAAGTACGATAGGATAGTTGACAGTGCCTCTTGAAAGAGATGGTGTTTAAGGGCAACCTTCCTAAATATCTGAGTATGAATTCACTTTCTGCTTGTTGGAGTTGGCTTCTAAAAGTCGGTAGAGGAAAAAATCTGATCCCAGTGGAAGGATTTCAGAGTAAGAAAGATTTTTCAAAAGCACTTGGAAGAGCCATTGTTCTGGCAACTTTATTTAGGTACCTAAACTAGAGGTGAGCTGTAATCCTGGCTCTCATTTGAAACTCTGGCCAGTATTTACTCATTCCTGCTGGAGCCAAAGATCACTTGTTTTTTTTATTTGTACGCTTTGGACCCGTAACTACTGTTGCAAAAATGCTGATAAAGCTGCTCACAAAGCATAGGCAGTATATTTACAGCCAGACTTCTGCCACAAGCTTAGCTGTAAACACAACAAATGTATCATACTGTTTATTTTGCAAGACTTAGTTGTATTAAGATAAGTACATCCATTTTTACACAAGTGGATTACTTTATTGAGGTGAAAAAGGGGCTTTGCTTCCCTCTTCTGAGTAGCTAAAAAGGATCACTGTCTTGTTTTTAATTTGCTATTTTAATTGTCTCGAGCCAATATACTGGTACAGTTGAAGAGCGGGTGACACCACAAGAGCAAGAAGCTTTCATTTCTGGGTATAAAACAAATAGTGTTACCATAGTATCTTGACATGAGGGCTATACTTTACGTGGGAGTAAGGAACGGGAGTTTCGGGGGGGAAATGTGCACTGTCTTATATACATGATTAAATAAAATCTCCATGTCAGCTATACTCCTGTAGCTGCCTGATCTGACACATGCACTGTTTACTGCCTGGGTATAATTTAGGTTTAGGGGGTGCTAACCTTCATGTCATGTTCCTAGGGACTCCGGAATATTGAAGTTTCAAAATTCCTAGATGAAAGTATTCAGGTTCAGAAGTGGGGAGTCATCCAGTGTCAATAATTCTGTAGGGATAGTAAGTCATCTCATCCTAATCCCTTCGAACTTGTGAGTCTTAAACTGACCATAGAACCTGTTGCCATTAGCGTTAACCAGTGTTGATCAAACAAGAATTTCTAAATAGCCCGGTTACTGACTTTTTGTGGGTCAACCTGTTTGTTGATACTTCAGAGGTCATTCTCCAGTAGTCGGTAAGAGTCAAAACAAACGTACCTTAGGAGACAGTATGAATATGCACCACCGGGGAGTGGGAGGTATTGCAATTGTCAGAAAAGATGACTTGCATATGTCAGAAAAGGAAATGGTGTGACAAGTAGAGAATCTTGTCTGCTTTATTGAATGCATTGGGTTCACTCTCCATTCTGTTGTGTGCTCTGAAATGATGTTACAGTATATTTGTTCTGATAACTCTTTAAGAAATGAAGAAACATAGGAAGCCAAGGAGATCAAGAAGGACAGGAAAAGAGGAGTATGATCAAGATGACGATGTGGAAAGCCCGGTTATAGATGAGTCGATGCTGTCAGTGAAGGAACTACTAGGGTTGCAGCAGGCTGAAGAGCGATTAAAGAGAGACTGCATTTACAGACTAAAGAAGGTGACACCACTCTCTTTTTGTATATACAGTATTTGGATATTTTATCACATACAGGTTTTAATTTATGAATTAAAGATCAAAGGTTTGCACTCTTCCTGAAGAATTCCACTTTATGCAGCTAAAGGCTCTGTTGTTAGTGATCCAATCCATAAAATTTTAACAAAATGGATGTTCAGTGGCTGGAAGTGAATAAAAAGAAGACGAGTGTACCTTTGCTTTTGACTACGTTCAGTATTCGAATTTCCAAGTGTCCCTCGATGTAATATTCAAATTGCTTGGCTCTAAGATTGGGGTTAGGTAGGGTTACCACTCGTTCGTGTTTTACCCGGACGGTCGGTTTTTGGTGTCTGTGTCCGGGTGCCATTTAGGGTTGCCAGGTGCCCGGTTTTTGACCAGGAAGTCTGGTCGAAAAGGGGACCTGGCAACCCTAAATGGCACCCAGACCCAAAGTTTGGTTACCACGGGGCAGGGGGAGGCGCCAGGTCACGCTAGCCTCTGCTCAGCTGGGGCCACCTCCTACCTGCAGGCAGGCAGGCTCCTTGAGATGATCCAGCAAGATGTTGCAAGGGCCTTGGGGAGAAGAGGCAGAGAAGGGGGTGGGCCCTGGGGAAAAAGGCAGAGCAGGTGCGGGGTCTCGAGGGTCCGGTTACCAGCAATTATAAAGGTGGCAACCCTCGGGTTGCCAGGAAAGTTGGAGGGTGTATTTTTGGACTTCCTAGGACAATTTAACTGACCGTGGCAGATGTATGAAATGAAGGTAACATCTTTCTGTATCTTAGTCAATAATCTCTCTCAATTTTAGCGTCCTCGAAACTACCCCACAGCCAAGTATACCTGCAAATTATGTGATGCTTTGATTGAGTCAGTGACATTTGCTCATAAGCACATTAAAGAGAAGAAGCACAAGAAAAACATAAAGGTGAGTTAATGACACTTTTAGAAATCCATGCTTTATATTTGTTTCAGTATTGTTATCCTGCTAATGATGATGCAATTATATTAGCCCTGAAGTCTTGCCTTGTTCTTACCATGCTTAATATTCTGCTAGTGTTATACAGAGTGCTTCTCTATATAATGTCTACCAATGTCCATAGACATTGGTAAAAGCAACAAATACGTAGTTTGAGACTTTTTTCCAGCATAGAGTGAACTCGAGACTGCCTCTAGGATATTACTGATATCTCCTAATAACCATCATTAAAGGGAGCTTTCATTCAATGTATAATTCAGTATTATTGTGCAGGTCATAAGTTTTTTTTAAAGGTTTTTTTTTTTTTTGCGTGTGTAATAAAAAGCTGTCACAACTTAACCTTATTTGTTGTTCATGAGTTGTGTAATGGTATCATTAACTGTATCTGCTCTCTTCTTAATATGTCATTTAGTGGCGTTCTGACAGCTATAATATACTTGGTTTTAGAATGAGTTGGTAAGAATGAATTTAAAATTTTTAATTGCCATTTGGACAATAGCCTAGATAATATGAAAGGGTTGTTGAATACTCCAGTATGAGAGAATATATATCAATAATTAAAATAACAGCGTTATATTTATATATATTGAAAACTATGGCCAGCATAACTGCACTTTGACATTTTATTATTACTGAAAGAAACTTCTGCTGCGCCTGCCCTCCTTCCCCACCTTTGCCCCAGAAGACCAAAGGAATTGAAAGGCACGTACAGGGTTTCCCTTTTGTCTTCACCGTCATTATCCCATACCACTCCTTATAAGGAGAAAGGGATGTTTTCCTATGCCTTTTATATAGGTGTATGGATTTTTGTACATTACCGGAGCCTCGTGACGTCTCTAACTCTTTATCTAGATAGAATCATTGTATATCATCTTTCTCTAGACCTTAATTGTGTCCTAACGCATCAACTGTTTGAAACTGCTTACTAGCTCCGTAATATAGATGGGCACACAGAAATGTTTATGGCGGTAGGTTGTGTGTACCTACCCCTACCTCATGAAAGCAACTGAAGAGAGTCATTTAAATATGTTAAAATATGGTTGTCCTTGAAGGAAAAGCAAGAAGAACAACTGCTGACTACCCTGCCTCCACCAACACCTTCCCAGATACAAGCTATTGGTGTTGCCATTGAAAACGTAGTGCAAGAGTTTGGCTTAAATAATGAGGATTTGGAACAAAGACTCAAAATTAAAACAGCGATGGAAGATTTATTGCACCCAAAATTGCCAGGTATAACTCTGCCATTTGGTTTGATGGTCAAATATACTAAAAAGAAAAAGCATTTTTCTCTGCAAGAGTAATCTTAATCTCTGATTTTGACAAGTTCTACCAATAATAGAATTTGATTTTTGTCAGTATGTTCTGCTTGGTGACGTGGTGCCAGTATTTTGGCCTGAAGGTTGCTCTAAATTACATCAGCTGCCACTGACCGAGTGGCTGGGAATCAGCAGGGTTTAGAGGAGGCCCAAGCCATGCCCTATTGGGCATGGCCTCAATCCCTTTCGCCAGCAGCAGGGATAAGGTGTAGGAACTGTTGTGCTACTGAAAGATTCTTCAGAATTGGGGTGATCCTCTGATGGCTGTCTACGCCAGTTCTAGGACTAGAATCTGCTGGCAAGGCGTTGCAAAGTGGCTGCGCTCCAACGCAGGATTTGGATTAAGATGTTGAGTATATTAAAAAAAAAAAATTGCTTTCTTTGCAGATTGCTCGCTAAGGCTGTACGGCTCCTCCTGTAGCAGATTTGGTTTCAGAACATCTGACATAAACATTGATGTCCAGTTTCCAGCCAATGTAAGTAAGTAGGTTATGATGAGTGTTGTAAAATTGGCTGAATTGCCTTTTATAGTAACATTTAAGCAAGTTAATAACAAAGGTGCCAAGTGGTAATGGGATTTTTATTCACCAAAATGTATCGCTCCAAGGGGAGCTATTGTTAACTGCGTCTTAACTAAAATCATCTTAATCTGTTGTTAAAGTAGTGGTATTACTCTGTGCTAATAGCATCTTCAATCCAATGAACTCAAAGCACTTCACAAACACACATGAGTTAAACCTCACCTCCCAGCAACCCTGTGAGGCAGAGCAGGAGATTTATACCCATTTTACAGATGGGGAAACTGGGCCTCAGATGTTGTGATTTGCCTTAGGTGTCACAGTGATCCTCCTCTGTCTTTTCAATATGAAAGTATTAAAAATCCATCATTAAAAACCACATTTTTTTCAAATGTTTCAGAAGCTTAAATAATAATCTTCTGTGATTTGACTCCATTTCACAGATGGCTCAACCAGATGTTCTCTTACTTGTACAAGAAAGTCTGAAGAATAGTGGTAAGAAATACTTGTTCACTGCTTTCAGTTTCATTTCAAAAGCACCCCTTGCCGTTCTCACAGTACTCCTTCACTGAATGCAAAACCTTTTTTAAATAGATGCATCAGCTCAAATGCTTACTTGATTTTTACAGAATAATGTAAGTCTGTCTCCATATGTAGTTTCATTCTTCTTCTACACTAGTAAATTGTCAGGTACAAGAGTAAAGGTATTAAGCTTACATAATTGGAGGAGGGAGCATTTTGTACATTGAATTCCAAAATCCCTTCACAGCTAGGGAAAAGAGTTGGAGTTTTTATGTTGCTATATTTACTTGGTCAGTGACCTTGCTGAGACTTAAGCATGTGACGTAAATGAGACTACACAGTGCATGAAGTTAAGCAGGGGCCTAAGTCTTTGCAGGAGTGGTGCCTTGGATAGAATTATGTAGTGGTAGCCTAAAATTGTGTGTACCACAACACTCTAAGGTGTAACGTTCTGTAATGATCCCCTAGCTCTTTCTGTGAGCGCTGCTGATGGGATCACAGAAACAAAGGTTGATTGTAATATTCCCCTGCTAGCCCATAATGTAGTGCAAATCTCCCTAGAGTAAGGTGTGCTCCTTTACATGCCTTGGAGTCTCTCATCAACAGAAGTTGGTCCAATAAAAGATATTACCTCACGTACCTTGTCTCTCAAATATCCTGGGACTGACACGGCTACAACAACGCTACAGAACTAATGCCGTCAGACAAGCTGTTTAGTGTAGGCTTGTCATGTGTATTCCAACAAATGACTTACCCTGAATCGATAATGGTAGATACTAAATGCATCACTTGTATAGGGCCTAAAGAATTTAGCTGCTTTAGTATTTCGTTCAAATACTAGCTACAGTATGTCCTTTAGTGGTAGAAATTCTAACTGTGTGTTCTCATTCACATCAGGAATGGGGATGCCCCTCTTTCCACAGGCTAGCTTGTGAGGATGATTTACCTAGCGACATAAGTGTGCATGGTGCTTCTGACTTGAAATAGGACTGACTAGTCTTTGTCCCAAAGTACTTAAGGCCCTATTTTCAGATCCTAGCCTCCTTTCATGTATATACAACTTTGTGCACACATCTGCACATACATTTTTGGTGTGCTGATGTTTCGTCCACAAGATGGAATGTGTATATGGAAACTCATCACCTGCATGTTGAGGTACTAAAAAAATGCCACTCAGTCCTAATTTATGCACATCAGTGAAGACTGGGTTGAACCCAGCTGAAAACGGGGTCTTTACAATCTAAATAGAACATACGCAAAGGAAAAAGGGAGGGAGGGTGGCTCCTTTTCTGTTTTACCGTGTGTTACCGTGTGTGTGTGTGTGTGTGTGTGTGTGTGTGTGAGGTTTTACCCTTCTTTCCGCTCTCTCCCTTGTAGCATTTTCTTTAACACAACTGCTAAGTCGCTGCCTCCTCTACCAACAATAATGTGATCTTGTTTGGAAACACTGCAGGTTTATATAGTTGGACTGCATTTTTCCTTTCATATTTTCAAAATCTAAATTAACACAGTGTCTGATAGTACTGACCCACCAGACTTAACTTTCTATTTTCGTGCTTGAGTTAGTCAGGTTTCTAATTGGAGGTGATCCTTTTATGAGCCAGACTGATAGACCCAAAATCTATTTCTACTCCTTGCGCTACATGAGTTTCTCCTTAAACACGAAGAATATTATTAACAATGTGCTTAATGTGGCTTTTTCTTTTTTTTCCCCCCCCAGAATCTTTTATTGATGTTGATGCAGATTTCCATGCTAGAGTACCAGTGGTGGTGTGCAGAGAAAAGCAAAGGTCTCAGTTGTCAATTTGTGTGTTCTAATAGCATATAGCAATGTAAATTACACATACCCACACCTGAAAAAATAACATTTCTGTACTAAATTATTACAGTTCCATGGATCTTGACACAAACACTTATGGGCAAGTCATTCCTAGCCTAGAATAAGAGGGTAAGGGTTATTTCTTCCTCAACCCCCTCTTCCCCAGTCCCCTTTTAAAAAAAAAAATAAAAAAATAATAAAAAAAAAAATAATAAAAAAAACCTTTTATTTTTTCACTGTGCACCCCTCTGCACTGGGGATGATTGCTAAAGTAGAAAATTTCCTTTCTTCCCTTCTAGACGATGCAGATTTAATATCAAATGAAAGAAACCTAAAAAACAATGTAAGGGGAGCTTAAATAGCTTTAGTGCTATGAGGAAAGGAGTGAGGCATTTTATTTTGCCCACTTACCACATACCACTTCAGATTCATGAAATATTGTGTAACTAGCTACTGATGTAGAATCTATCACCAGTTGTTTGCAGCTCCTTGGTCTTTCATTACTGATTTTGTTCCTGCACTCTGGAAATAGTTTATGAACTGTGTTAGTAACTGGGTTTGGTACAGTGAAATTATTTTGATTCACGGAAGTAAATGACAATGTGTGATGTTTTAGTTCATTGACTAAATGATTTAGTTGCTTAAAAAAAATCTCCAGAAAGTGAGTGATGAATTGCTGTGAATTTTAAAATCCCTTTTGCTCTTGTAAAAGCTTTAAATGTTTAAATTGTAAAACTAAATACACAGGTCAAACTGGTTTTGTTTGCTTCCTTTCATTGTAAATGTTAAGTCTCTGAGGCTGTTAAATCTGTCATCATAGCCTCAATTTTGTGATAGGTTGTAAGATTTCGTCTGACATACGGCTTTCCCTAAAACACCTGCAGGATTTTCAGGTTGTTTCTTTGTCATTGTAGTGGCCTTGTTTGTAAAGTAAGCGCAGGGAATGAAAATGCTTGTCTGACGACAAACCATTTGGCTACTCTTGGAAAACTAGAACCAACTCTTGTACCTCTAGTGATTGCCTTCAGGTACTGGGCGAAGGTGAGTCTTTTTTTGATAAAAACCACAAATGGATGTGTACGTCTCAAACCGTTCTTTTTGTCCAACTCTTGTGTGATGAGTTTCTCAAAACAGGCACCTGGATAAGAGAAGGTAGGCAGTGTACAAAAGTTTAACCAAGATACATCCTGGTTTTCATGGTGTTTATCTTTTAGTCTAATGTCCTGCTAGTAAATCTCCAGTTGTAGTTTAGGAATGCGATTGCTCTAAGTCTCTTCTTGGGAAAAAATTACTCTTTGGTCTGAAATTTTGCATGATCTAGAGCAGGGGTTCTCTACCTTGGGGGATGCGGGCGGTCACAAACAGATTGCAATTGCCCTGTCCTTCATATGGCTCCATTAGGGGTTGGATAGACGGTGTGCCCTGCTATGGAAAAGGGGCTTGCTGTATGGAAAGCTGAAAATCGCTGGTTTAGATTGAGTGACTCTTTTTTTTTCTAACTGTACAAAAAGAATCTATTCAGTTGCTTCAATGATCTAAATATAACAGTATTTCACGCTTTTAAGAAACTTTCAGTTGCTTTATTAGGTTCTTATAATTCAAAAACGTCTTTGAACTTTAAACGTGACCCACAGGCTTTCCTCCTCTGAGGAATACAGTATTTGTTATGTGCAGTATATTATTTTCTTTGCCAATTACGTGCATGCACTGACTGAGATTATCTAATTGTTGCACTAAAATATAGTGCATACAGCAACCGCAACTGTGCCACCTTGCCTTTCTAGTTAAAGATCTCTTTACATAGGCAGCATTTTGTATATGATCATAGAGGTTGATGTGAAACTCTAGCTGGAATTTCTTGACTTTGTACCAAAAAGAATCCACCATGATGTTGCTTAAGAAGCTCTTTTGTTACGTGATTGCTGAGAGTCTAACCACATTAATAGCAACGCTTAGAAATTATAAAGATGTTGATATGCATATCTTTGTCTGTTAGTCTTTTAAAAAATTGCTTATGAAATCCCAGCTTCTCTGCACCTGAGTACCAGCTGCAAAAGTGCCTCAAGTGCATAGAAGGGGAAGATTATTTGTGAAGAATTCTTAAGATTTGTCATATGAGGTAATTTTCACATTTGAAGTTAATGGAAACAAATTAGGAAGAGTTCATGTGGACAAAATGAGTGAAAGCTTTGCGTATTTGATGCAAGTATGATATGTGTTTGACGGAAGGTAGGGTATGTTTATTTCATGTAGCAAGTCGCTTGAAAATGGTGAAGTTTGAAGTCCTAAATAAGCCAGTCATCTTTGTGAATGTTAGACAGTACTCTGGGTATACATACCGTATATGCCACCTTAAGTCTTGATTTCTGAAATAGCTTGAGAAGATTACAGTACAAAGATAAGAGTCACGATTCTGAATTTATTATACCATAACTCTTGAAACTGAAAATGAGCAGTTCGTTAAAGGAGCTGAAGGGAATTATGCCGAGATCTCATTGACGCGATTTCCCTTCACCCTCACTGCAAATCCCAACTGTTGCGTACAGCCAGTAGCTTGATTGGCTGGAAGATTGTCAGAATGGAATGCATACGAGAAAAGTGATTTCAGTATTCTTACGCTAGAACACCGGCTGTGATTTTAATGACTACATGAAGTCCTTTGGAACCAAACACATCCCACAACGTGGGGACAAACGAGTTATGTAAATCTTCGCGCTCTCTTCCGGTATTTAAATTGACGGTTTTGCAAATAGGAGAATGATGATCGATACCAAAAAGACTATTTGTAATAAAAAGCTTGATGTGGAAAAATATTAACGTGTTTCAATTTTTTTTACAGCTGTGTTGTGCTGATCGTCCTGAAGAAGGAGGTTTGCCATCTTACGTGTTTGCTTTAATGGTCATTTTCTATCTACAACAGAGGAAAGAGCCATTTCTGCCTGTTTATTTGGGATTGTGGGTACGTGCTACTTAAGTCTTATCAATCTGAGGGTGATATTTTCTGTTATAATTGTAAATTATTACTTGCTTGTGTCTTGCCTGTCCCTTGTGCAGGACAGTAAGACACTTAGTCACCAACAGCAAAATATCAATATAGTTTTTGTGTGCATAATATATGTGACAAGAATATGCCACAATTAAGTTTGGTTGAGCAATTTTAATTCCTTCCCCTTGTGCGCAAGCATTATGATGCAGTCTTTAATTACGTGATCACATATTATTTTCCACAGGATACTAGCCTCATTCAGCGCACGGAATGGACAGTGCTCACTTAATGAGCAGTTATTCGCTCTTTTGTTTTCTCATTGTTCAGTGTGTGGCCCCATCTCCTTGGCTGCACAGTCCTGATTCACCCATACCGCAGGTCCATACTGCGCACTGATGTGGCGGGGGTCCTGTGGAAAAAATAATATGCAATTATGTAGTTAAAGACTGTATAATCATGCCTGGGCACAAGGGGGATTAATTAAGGTGGTATCCTATGTGTAATTTTTTTCAAAAACAACTCTCTAACTTTTGAGTGGGACTTAGGCACTTAACGTTTATCCTAGGCCTATAATAAACTTCTTCAAACACTGATCTATTTTATCATTAGCATATTTCAGAATTGTTTACAGACTTGCTGTTTACATACAGCTCTTGATCTTGGTTAACGAGTCAAATCGATGTATGTATAAAATTTTATTTAAAGCCACGTGACGGAACCTCTAACAAAGTAAAGATACCAATAGAAATCATAAGTAGATGGATACTGCGTGTAATTTCTTATTTTGAAAATCGACTAATGGAGTTGTAGTGCGCATTGGTGACATTTAATCAGAAAGCCGATTACCTGGGGAGGAAGAACCCTATCGAATGAGAATTCAGTAAGCTTGTCTTTATTATGGGTATAGTATATGATGATTTTTGTACGTCTTTGAAATACTGACTTTTTTCTGGATGATTAATAGTATGGAGGATGTTGGTTTGAAATCCTTCAGATAAAAAAGGTGTCTGGTGTTTTTTCCTCTTTCCCTCTGCACTCTCCAGATTGGAGGATTCTCCTTAAACAAATTAGTAAACTTCAACCTTAAAGATGTTGAGAATGATATCGTGGTCTGGGAGTATAATCCTGCTGTTGATGATGCTGATTCTCCAAAAGAAGCTTCTCCTAAAAGGGGCAAGGTCTGAACCATTTCAGTTACTTCAGTAGTAATCTAGAAATCACTACTGCTACTCTCAGCAATGACCACCCATCTTTATTTTAAGTGAAGTAAAATTGTTGGTGTATTGCGAAGCTAACCTGCATAATTCAGTGGCTGTGTGCAGTGTCGTGGCCGTGTCAGTCCCAGGATATTAGAGAGACAAAGTGGGTGGTGATAAAAATGTATTACCTCACCCACCTTGTCTCTCTAATTCAGTGACTGGTTTTCTGTTGCGTATGCGACATCTAAAGACAAATGTGACAAGTAGTAGGAGACCAGGAAGTAATTCTAAGTCTTAAGGTATTGGTGATGCTTGCCAGGGATACCCAGGGTTGTAAGGCACCTCGCTATGCGGAAGCCTTTTCTATGCCCGCTGTGGATCACTCTCTGACTCCATCAGCTACTGGCAACGCAAACTTCCCCTCCAGACCTCCACAGGCCCCACTCTCTCTTTTTCCAGGTTAGTGATAGGCACACTCCAGCACCCGAGTCCTCCAAGCACGCCTGCAGTGTCCAGTCCCTACACCACTGGACACTCACACAATTACCAGACCCACTGTTCCCAAAGGAGCAGTTCACCACAGCTTCCCAGTTACTCCTTAGACCACAGGTCAGCTTAACACATGGCACTTAGATTTGTTTATAGTGAAAACAAGTATAAGTTTACCAAAAAAGAGCCAAGGCCTAAACTTAATGAACAACACTTTTTTCCTGTCTGATAAAGGTTGTCTCATCCAAAAAATCTTTCTCCCGGCTTTTAGCAGCAAGGTTGGTTGTGACCCTCTGTTCATAAGAGAAGCATGCTGTCAGCTTGTCTCCTAGGTGAAAGATGCAGTTTGTCTCTCTACAGTTACCGTACAAAAACCCATTGTCTTAACTTGTGAACAGGATTCCCCTCCTCTCCTCCCATTAGTTGTTTTTTTCCTCTGTGCTCCTTTCTTGTCGGTTTTTACGATCTCTTGATTAGCCTTGTGCTCAGATAGTAGGTAGGCTTCCATTTGTGAAGTAGACAATACATAATGCACTTGACCAGCCAGCCAGAGATAAGCATCTCTTCTCTCTTGCCTGGCAGGAGTATGTTGATCCCCTTCTGGTGACCTGCCTTAACTCGCACTGAAAATTATGTGCTTAAGGTCTATGTATACGTAACTCCTTACATATTATCGGTACACACATCTCACAATGATTATGCTGACCAGTGTGCCACAGGTTTTCATTAGAGACCGCTTCAGTGAACCAGTATGCAGATACCAGATCCCCTGTGCCCTCAGCCAGTTGGCACCAAGAGGTCCCAGGGTCACAGTCCTGGGTTGTTAATATTTGTTAAACTAGGGGACAACTGTAGTTGACAGAATTCCAAAAATCCTTTTTCAAACTTGACTGTGTCAACTGAGTAACTCTTAATTTCAAACTACTATTTTTCTTATCTAATAGCATTGCTCTTTTTAGAAATAGCATAACTGTATAAATTCAGTCCAAATCGCACATGGGAGTGTTTTATAATACAGAAGTGACGTAAACTTAATCCAGCAATGGCTAACATTTATAATTTTTTAAGGGTAAAATACTCCATGACCTTTGTCTAAAAAGATCTTATTTGGTAAAATACTAAGCAATCTTTGTATAGCAAAAATATGAAATCTTTTAAAAATAATTTGTGCTGTGTTTATAAATCAGAGCCATTATAAAATTCACGTAAACTAAATTCTTACAAGTATATTAAGATAATGTATAGCCGTAAAAGCTAGGACCGCCTGAATCTAAGGAAAAGCATAATGTACTCTAAAAGACTGTGTCAATAATTTGTCACAATACCAAACTGGATTAGCACTCAATCCCAGCATCCACGTCTTTTGCTTCATGCCAAATTATTGATGGTTAGCCCTAAGAAACAACTCCAACCAAAGAGGACAAACTTTCAGAGTTGGCAGAATAAATATCCACAAAGATTTTAAACTGTGTAATTTGCTCTGTCTGTCACTTCCCCTTCTTGCTTGAAGTGCACATTTTGTGCCTGTACATTTAAGTGACCATGCGGGGTGATTCTTTCTGAAGAGTGTTTTGCATTTGATGAGGCTATATCTGTCACGCTAACTGAGGTTTTTATGCTCTGAAATGCTCACTTTGAAATGTATTAGTTATAGCACAAGAACATTTTTATGTAAATACACAATCATGATTAATATTAGCCATAATCATACGCTGTCCAACCGTTATTACATTTGATTTATAAGAGTTTGAGGTGTTAGTGTAAATTAAGATAACTCTCTCTTTAAATTGTCCTCTTCTGTAGCTGTAAAGTGTGTGTTTAACTCTCATAATGTTGTAGTTTCCCTTGTTTGAGTAGAGCATTAATTTTTATTGTTGAGACTGCACACTCGTCGCAGACGTGTGACTGTGTGTCAGTGAAAAGCAAGTTTAAGACTGGCAGAATGATTTTTCTGCCCCATAAAAGAGGGTTTTTCGTCCACCTTAAAACTGAAGAGGGTTTTGCTTTCCAATTAACAGGTTCCCTTAGTGTTTGATTCAGGACACCAGTGTTCAGCACCAGTTGGGCAGCTTTGGGTAGAACTGCTTCGCTTCTATGCCTTGGAGTTTAATTTGGCTGATCTGGTCATCAGTATACGACTCAAAGAACCAGTGTCTCGTGAATCAAAGGACTGGCCTAAAAAGCGCATGGCTGTGGAAGGTACCTGAAGTCTGTCAATTAAGACTTATCGGCCCTGTGACTTACCAAGTACGCTGTCAGATATGTTAGCAAAACAATTTCAGGCATATGTTTCTGTGTGATATTATAAAATGTTTTAAACATATACAGTTTCCTCCACAAAGTCTAGAGCTCTCTTTATTGCTAATGCGTTCCTAAAACAGTTCATTAAATTAATTGACAATATATCTAAAATTTGTTGTAAAACAAAACAGGACTAATCAAACCTGTCTTTGCTGCTTCCTTATATCCATCAATGAAGTGTTAGATTTTTGTATTCAGTCAGCTCCTGGCTTTCTTTTTCTTTCAGACCCTTACTCAGTAAAGAGGAATGTGGCAAGAACTCTGAACAGTCAGCTAGTCTATGAATATATTCTTCACTGCTTAAGGGCAACTTACAAATATTTTGCCTTGCCCCACAAAAAACCTACAAAATCCAGCCCCAAAAAGCCTTTGAATGTCAATGAGGAGGCATCACGAAGATTAGAACCTGAAAAGGATGCCATAAAGCATGATGCCACCCATACGCAAAACGTAACTGACCAAATGGGGGAAGTGGTAGCAGCTGATTGTACTAATATTATTGACAGAAGTATAGACACGCCTCAGGCATGTACAGTTGATCCTTCAAAGGTGTTTGTCTCTGAAAGCGTGACCAAAGAAGAATTGGCAGATGATATAGGACATTTGGGAATTGCTCAGGAAGATTCAGACTTTGTAATTGAAGAGATGATTTCTGGTGATAATGAGAACTTTAAACCAAGCTGTGTAGAGACAGAAAGTGGAAAGGAGGAGGAGGAGGAGGAGGAAGAGGAAGAGGAAGAACATGACCAAGATGAGAAATGGCAGAAAAATGGGATAGTTATTGATCAAGGCTTGGATGACTACAGTGAAAATGGAGATCTCCCTATTCCAGCAAGTGAGCATGATATTGAAACATACAGTATTTCGGACTCTGAAGGTGTTCAGAGCACTGTAGTCAGAGAGAGTGATGAGTTTGGTTTAGAGTGCAACGTAATACTCGACGATAAGGCTGACATGGATGAGGAGAGCACAGAGGGGACTGATGAACTGGATGATTCCCTGAACAAACGTGCACCTTCGTTATCTGAAATGAATAACTCAGATGAGGAAGGAGAGGAAGAGGAGGGAGAACAGAGTTTTCTCCTAAACCAAAGAGAAAGTGGTGGTATTGTGACTGGACAAGATGATGAGCTGGACAATACTTACACTGCATCTGGGGATGAAGATGCACTGTCTGAGGAAGAATTGTCCGTCTCTGTTAAATATGAAGAGACAGAGCTGGGAAAACATGTAGATAAATCTCTAAGGGTAGATTTGAATGAAGAGGATTTTCTAGAGAAAGGAAGCCTTTGTGAAGAGGGCATACTAATAGGACAATTTATGGAATCTGAGCTCTTTTATGAATTTAATAAACCCGCTTTCACAAAGGGCAAGGTAAGCTTTTAACATCTAACCACCAGGAAATATTACTAAGTAGAGTTCTGATTCATGAAAGAGCCGTAGACTTAAAAAACGTCTTGCATTCTATTCACGCAGTCTCCTATGGTTGTATGTAGCTTGTGCAGACGAGAAGGTCACCTAAAGAGGGATTGTCCAGAAGACTTCAAAAAAATTGAGCTAGACCCTTTGCCAGCGTTGACACCCAAGTTTTCAAATATTTTAGATCAAGTTTGCATCCAGTGTTACAGTAAGTCATCAATACTGCACTCTTTCAATATGTTTATGGAAAATATGAATTAGTTAGCTAGATTTTAATAGTACTTTAGGGAATTCTCTGAGGTCAACAGCATCAGTGGAGCTGGGTTTTGAAAGTAGCAAACTTAGTACAGCAGGTGAGATTCTGTAGGGTAATGACATTAGTTTAATTGCTAAATTGCACCTGATACTTGTTGTATTCATAAGTCTAAATTGTACCTCCAAAGAGTAAAAATCCAAAGTGTGTAGGCTGATCTCATGACTCCTTGAACTAAACATGGAGTCAATGAAAGCTGCTGGATATTGGATATTCCTGAAATTTAGGCATCTATACGTAGACTTCAGAGCCTATCTGAGGCATCCTTTTTCCAGAAATGTTGTCCGACCCTCTTCAGTGCGGTTCTTTGTGTGATATTTTGTATCTCATTACCAGAAATTGCTGTTTGAAAGAACAAAGGCAGGACCATTACTAGAAAGAACGATATGCTGACTTCAGATTTTTTGAACCATTTCCGCGCCGCGCCCCCCCCGCCCCCCGCCCCCCATTCGTTTGGTCTTTCAGTATGGCACCCTTCACTTCTGACCAGACAAAACGACTGTTTTCCTAATGTATTTTTTTGTTTGACTTAGTATTTGTCTGCTTCTGCCTTCCCCTCCCACATCAATTTCCTTTTTTCCCCCTTCCTGTCACTTAACTGTGGCAATGTTTTTACATATTTTGCCTGAATGGGTGTGTTTCTGGCTTTTTTAAAGAGGATTTTGCTCCAAATATTATAGAGGATCAGGCTCGTGAACATATACGGCAAAATCTGGAAAGCTTCATCAGACAGGAGTTTCCAGGTAATTGTGTAGCTTCTTTTCATACTCATATTTAGTTTTTTTTTAAAGTTTCACTTTTTTAGTATTTTCAACAATTTCATTGTACCAGTATAAAGAACAAAGTGAGCTAATTTAAACTTCTTCTTAAAATATTCTGTTCAGCTGTTTAAGACTCTGCTATAGGCCTTCAGATTAATTGGGAATATTTTCTGTTGCAATAATCTCAGCTCACTGTTAAAGCTTGATGTTTCCACCTCATACATTATAAAAAAAATATAAATGGACATGTTTTTGGAGCTTTTTGTTTGTTTGTTTTAAGAAAGAGCACAATCTCAAGGAGGCAGGGCATAATCATAGAATCATAGAATATCAGGGTTGGAAGGGACCTCAGGAGGTCATCTAGTCCAACCCCCTGCTCAAAGCAGGACCAATCCCCACCTAAATCCTCCCAGCCAGGGCTTTGTCAAGCCTGACCTTAAAAACTTCAAAGGAAGGAGATTCTACCACCTCCCCTAGGTAACGGAATCTCCTTCCTTTGAAGTTTTTAAGGTCAGGCTTGACAAAGCCCTGGCTGGGAGGATTTAGGTGGGGATTGGTCCTGCTTTGAGCAGGGGGTTGGACTAGATGACCTCCTGAGGTCCCTTCCAACCCTGATATTCTATGATTCTATGATTATGCCCTGCCTCCTTGAGATTGTGCTCTTTCTTAAAACAAACAAACAAAAAGCTCCAAAAACATGTCCATTTATATTTTTTTTACATCCTGTTGGTGAGAAAAGATCATGACATCAGCAGGCATGAACAATAGCTGTTTAAGAAACCAGTGATCACAATTTTATAATAAAACTTTCATAACTAGCATTTTCATCTCAAATTCATGCGTCAAAGTTCGCTGTTCCAGTCGTATTCTTGTAAGACCGCTACAGACTTTCTGAAACCCCTGGCACCCCGCCTTGGAATCTTGATCAGGCCAAAAGTATCCCCTTCCTTTTCAGTTCATCTAAGAAATAGCTTTATTTTTCTGCCCTTATTCTCAGTGTAGAAAGAAAAATGTACTGCCTGTATATCACTCTGGGAGTATTCTAAAGCAGAGGCATAACTCTTGGCTATCAGCAAAGCTCCGTAGACTGGAGCTGTGCTTTCTATTTCTGGAAATATATACGGTAACCACCTGGGCTTCAGTTCATAGTCTTGCCAAATTTGTATGCAGGCTGCATGTGGAATTTTTGGCCAAAGATTGTTGCATCTGTAAAGACTTGTCGTAACCCAAAGAGAGTTCTTGTATCGCTTATCCAGATCCTCGAGGATTTTGTCAAATCCTCGTGCTGCTAATCTAGTTAGTTTGCCACTTAATTTGTTCCTGGGTGTGTCAGACTCCTATTTGATCCTGGGTAAATTTCTTAATCTCTGTGTCTTCATTCCAATTTGTAAAATGGGGGTTCTTCCCTGCCTCAAAGGGGTGACGTGAAGTTAAATTCATTATTTCTGAAGGACTCCAACACTGTGAGTATCATAGTTACACAGGAAGTCACATTCCGTTATCGCAGTGTTTTCTTCTGGCCTTGAAATCTCTGAAAAGTCAGTAAATATATTAACTTTGATACCTATCCTAAATTTTATATTATACCTAAGACTGGTGGCTTGTCACCAGAGGAGGGTAGAGGTGGAGGGCTGTGTTAATCACTGATTTAGTTACTTCCAGGCTCTCTCTTCCAGTCCAAATCCCCATTACTATTCAGACTGCCATAGGGGCCTGAAAATCATCTATGACTACTGCACCTGCTCCGTAAGCCCCTGCAGGTTACTAAAGTTGTTCAAAAAATTAACAAAAGCCAGAAAAGAGACATTGCAGGGATAGGTTTCAGAGTAGCAGCCGTGTTAGTCTGTATCCGCAAAAAGTACAGGAGTACTTGTGGCACCTTAGAGACTAACAGATTTCTTCTTACTATTCGTTCCATTCTATGCATCCGATGAAGTGGGCTGTAGCCCACGAAAGCTTATTGCAGGGATACTGTCATCTTGTAGATCAAATGGAAATATGAAAATTGTGTGCATACTCTGGCTATAAAGAACAGCTGTTTGCGAATCCTTTTTTTCTTAATGCCAAAAATGATGAAAATTTTGCTGTACGGTTTAGTCATTGCTTTGACACACATGCCTTTTAATTTATTACTCTTAAAAGGTAGTGAATTAGACCAGTAAGTGTACAGCGTTATCGTCCATAGACAATGAAGAAATATGCCCTATATTTAATAAATATTCCTTGTAAAGTCCATTATTACAGAAAAATGGTGTTCAACATTGGCCAAATCAGACCCTAGCTATTAAAACTGAACTGATGGTGTATCAGAGGTGGTTATAGTGTCGTGTCCTTTACAGGAACCAGGTTGAACTTGTTTGGCTCATCAAAAAATGGCTTTGGCTTCAAACAAAGTGACCTTGATATCTGTATGACAATTGATGGACTGGAAACTTCTGAGGTAGACTTAGAGCTCTTTTGTATAACTTGTACTGGTATTTTATAGATAGAGCTATTGTTGCTGTGACCACTGTCTCGTGACATCCTTTTGCAAAAAGGACTTGCGCAGTCGCTGAAAAAGGAAATAGAACTTCTACCAAAAAACGTAAATTGGCTAGCGTCTTGCTGCTGTGTCAGCTAACCCGGTTTAAGCTTTTCTTCCTTTACCATTGAGCTTATTCGTACATTCTTCAGCAAAATGTTAATATTGGTTGACAGGGAAATGTATGAGGCACATTGATTCAGCATCACAGTGTTGATGCATGGTAAGGTAGAAAACGAAGATGGGGTGAGAAAGAAGCAAGTCTTTCTTTTTGGTTATATAAATTAGGAAATGCTTTAAATGCATGTTTATGCATGCATAAACTCTTTTAAGAACATTAGGGTATCCTTTAGTGTTGACTTGAAAATACTCTACATTTTGAAACTGTCTGGTATGAATGCCGCTGCGTGTACAATTTAGGTGTCTTTTTAATGATATGGCTTTAAGCCTAATGACGGGCAATGAATGGCACATGAACTGAAATGGCTTGGCTAGGACATGGTCTGATAGTAATGATTACATAGAGCTTTTCTAGAATTTTGCGATGGGCACAAAACATTATCAGTGCACTGAAATCTTTTTTTCTCTCCTTTTTCAGGGACTTGATTGCATAAGAATCATTGAAGAATTAGCAAGAGTGCTTAAGAAACATTCAGGTACCTTCCTAGAGAATAAGAGTGGACAGTTCTGTGTACATGAATTTGTATACTATTTATGGAGTCAGAAGGTTCAGGGGTATAAGTACACAGATATCATTAAGATAACTAATGCACTGAAGAGTTCAGTGTTAGCAGGATTGGGGACTTAGATTGTGAACATTTGTAGACCTTCATTGCATGACCGGGCCCATTGAAGGGTTCTAAGGTTTATAGAACCAGGCCTAAATTAGACTCTGATACTGTGTTAATAACATACGTGAAAACAAGCCCTAAGTTACAAGTTTGACCCTTCGGACAGTGGTTATAGGTTTGTATTTACATATCCATTTTTTTATTTGTTCACACATAACATTAATAATAATATTAATAATGCTGAAGATGGCACACACTAGACATTACAGTTTAGTGTAACAGTATATTCCTGTAAAAATCACATGTAAATGCCTTTTTGTGAGCATTTCATTCACTCTGCACCAGATATAAGTATTTATGCTATTTTGCTATTTAAACAACAGTTTAGTTTTCAGCTAATGTTAAATGAAAACTAATGCCAGAAATGCTATGAATAATGAATAATCATTGTATTAAAGTGAAAGCCAAACTTAATATTCCTTCCTAGGTCTAAGAAATGTCTTGCCAATAACAACTGCTAAAGTGCCAATTGTCAAGTTCTTCCATGTGAGAAGCAGTCTTGAAGTAGACATCAGTTTATATAATACACTGGTAAGATCACGATTATAAATCACCTATTCCAGTTAGATTTTTAGGTTCTAATCCTAAAAATTCGACTCTTTCTGGGTGAAGTGAAAGGAGGCAGAGCAGCTGTTTTCTGCTAAAATTGTACGCTAGTAGTAAATTTAGTTAGCTTAATAATAGCAAACACCAGTGTTTTGGGGTGCATTGATCCTTTTGTAGGACTTGGAGGGAAAGGAGTAACATCCTGGGCAGCGAGAAGACCATCGCTGCATGTGTTAAGTGTGGGGACTGTCAAGGTATCAGGGCTGTCTCATCTCTAACAAAATAAGTCGCTTTCCATTGCACGCTATGCTCTGGAGAATTAGGCTGGAGAAAGGTGGAAAACATTGTTTCCAGCTAATCTTCCTTTTACCAGATTCAAATCTGGCCACACAAGCCTTTTTAACTTGGAGGGTTTTAACCGTAGATTATCTGGATTATGAAAAGCCCCGGGTGCTACAGTTAGCAGGACTTTGAGAATGGTCCCAAACCCAGCTCGCCTTCTCCATGGAAGCAAAATTTATGTCCCAAGTACTTGGCCAAATGTTTTAAAGAACCTATTTAATCAGTGACTCTAGACTTCAAAAGCAAATTCATTGAGACAGTAAGTCTCTGTATCAGCCGAGGGAGATTATTTTAAATGCTAGGTGTGGTGAAAGCCTGTTCGTCAGGTTACGCGTCTGTATGTGTCAGTTGGTAGTGCCTGCATTTCTGGGATGAAAGGTTTGTGGGTTTAGGAACTGCCCCAGAATTTATGCTCTACCACATGCCTTAGAAATACAGTAGTAGCTTGATGCTTCACTCTTCTGAGATATTACCTTTTGGATGCTTCTGCATATTGTTTGTGAGCAGACGAAAGTTAAGAATCTTGATAAGCTCCTCCCACCAGAGCAGGTGGTAACCCCACTCTCCTGATGAACGCTTCCTGCCTGAATAAAACAGGGTTTAATGTGCAGAACTAGGTAAGTGGTTTTGCTGAGCTCCAAACAGCTGCAGCGTTTGCCTTTTAATTCAGTGCACTTAACAGTTTAAGTTGTAAATAGATGAAAGTGTATGTGCTCACACATTTGTACACACACAGACACATGTATATTCATACATATTAGGGCTGTCAAGTGATTAAAACAATTAATTGTGCTGTTAAACAATAATAGAATACCATTTATGTAAATATTTTTTTGGATGTTTTCTACGTTTTCAAATATATTTCAGTTACAACACAGAATACAAAGTGTACACTGCTCACTTTATTTCTTTTTGATTACAAATATTTGCACTGTAAAAAACCAAAGAAATAGTATTTTTCAATTCACCTAACACAAGTACTGTAGTTCAATCTCTTTATCATGAAAGTTGAACTTACAAATGTAGAATTATATCCAAGAAAATAACTGCATTCAAAAATAAAACAATGTAAAACTTTAGAGCCTACAAGTCCACTCAGTCCTACTTCAGCCAATCGCTCAGACAAATAAGTTTGGTTACAATTTGCAGGAGATAATGGTGCCCGCTTCTTGTTTACAACGTCACCTGAAAGTGAGAACAGATGTTGGCATGGCACGGTTGTAGCCGGCGTGTCAAGATATTTACGTGCCAGATGCGCTAAAGATTCATGCTCGTGCTTCAACCACCATTTCTGAGGACATGCGTCCATGCTGATGATGGGTTCTGCTCGATAACAATCCAAGGCAGAGCGGATAGACGCATGTTCATTTTCATCATCCGAGTCAGATGCCACCAGCAGAAGGTTGATTTTCTTTTTTGGTGGTTCAGGTTCTGTAGTTTCTGCATCTGAGGGTTGCTCTCTTAAGACTTCTGAAAGCATACTCCATGCATCGTCCCTCTCAGATTTTGGACAGCATTTCAGATTCTTAAACCCGGGGTCAAGTGCTGTCGCTGTTTTTAGAAATCCCGCATTGGTACCTTCTTTGCCTTTTGGCAAATCTGCTGTGAAAGTGTTCTTAAAACGAACATGTCCTGGGTCATCATCCAAGACTGCTCTAACATGAAATGTATGTCAGAATGCGGGTAAAACAGTACAGGAGACATACAATTCTCCCGCCAAGGAGTTCACTTACAAATTTAATTACTGTATTATTTTTTTAACGAGCGTCATCAGCATAGAAACAGGTCCTCTGAAATGGTGGCCAAAGCATGAAGGGGCATAAGAATGTTTAGCGTATCTGACACATAAATACCTTGCAACACCAGCTATAAAAGTGCCATGTGAATGCCTGTTCTCACTTCCAAGTGACATTGCAAATAAGAAGCAGGCAGAGTATATCTTGTAAGTGTAAACAAACTTGTTTGTCTTAGCGATTGACTGCACAAGAAGTAGGACCGAGTGGACTTGTAGGCTCTAAAGAGTTACCTTGTTTTGTTGTTGAGTGCAGTTATGTAACACAAAAATGTACATTTTGTATTTTTTTCATGATAAGGAGATTGCACGAGGGTATTTGTATGAGGTGAATTGAAAAATACTGGTTCTTTTGTTTCTCATATTTACAATGCAAATTCAATCAAAACTAATGATCTAAAGTGAGCGCTGTACATTTTGTATTCTGTGTTGGAATAGAAATCAATATATCTGAAAATATTTAATACACTTCAATTGGTATTCTATTGTTTAACAGTGCGATTAATCGCGATTCATTTTTTTTAGTTAATCGTGTGAGTTAACTGCGATTAATCGACAGCCCTCATACATATGCAAGCTTTTCAAGTGCAAGTGGTTGTGAATCATTGTAGCTCTCAAGGAAATAGGTCATTTTCAAAGCCTCCCTGGTCAGAGGCGTTAGCTAACTACCACTTTTTCCACCTCACGCCGTTTCCCATACTTGACTTCCTTATTTATTTACAGGCCCTGCATAACACAAGACTCTTGTCCTCTTATGCAGCCATTGATTCCAGAGTAAAATATCTGTGTTACACAATGAAAGTCTTTACAAAGGTGAGTAACGCTTCAGGCACTCTGAAAGTGATAACAGCCCCAGTAAAGAGTTTTATAATTTGCTTTTCTCTTTCCAGATGTGTGACATTGGAGATGCATCTAGAGGTAGCCTGTCCTCCTATGCATATACTCTTATGGTGCTTTATTTTCTTCAGCAGCGAAATCCACCCGTCATTCCTGTTCTCCAAGAGGTACCGTATGTCAAGAAATAAATTGGTCCCAGTTAGATATTTTTTGGTGCACTCTTGACCAAAATAGGGATCAAAATCATCAAGTCTGAACAGCCATGCTCTAACTAGTTAACTTTCTGTTCTTAGATCTACAAGGAGCCAAAGAAGCCTGAAATTGTAGTTGATGGTTGGAATGTTTATTTCTTTGACAAAATAGATGAGTTGGTGAGTCTTCTATTCACTTTTGTGATACAGCATTATCATGCAATAACTCTGTAAAGTGAAACTAACCTCTGGTAAGGCATGCATTTGAAAAATGCAGGAGATGACTGTAAAAGGTAGTTACTAACAATGACTTTTGCTAATCCGTTTTACATACGGGCTGAAAATGAGAGCTTCTCATTTAGTTATATAAAATGTCAGCTATTATTGGACCTAGCTGTGTCAGCCTTTACAATTGGAAGTGTGAAGCGATACTTCAGCACCTTGCTTTAGTAATCTAAACATGTTCAGAACTATGCTGAAAATGTTCTTAAAAGAATCTGCTAAATATTTTTCCGCTGTTAAATGGAGCCAGGTACTGTTATAACAGCACATGCCTTAGGACATGATACTTTGTTCGGAGGAGAAAAGAGTAATGTTACTCAAGACAGAGAGCCAAGCATGAAACTTGAAAGCAGAGTACCTTCTTTGTAAAAGGGCATGCCAGGAAACTTTTGTATAGAATTCAAGAGTAGCAGCCGTGTTAGTCTGTATTCGCAAAAAGAAAAGGAGTACTTGTGGCACCGTAGAGACCGACAAATTTATTTGAGCATAAGCTTTCGTGAGCTACAGCTCACTTCATCATCTGCGTTCAGTGGAAAATACAGTGGGGAGATTTATATGCACACTGTAACGAGAGTGATGGTAACACCCATTGTTTCATGTTCTCTAGGTATATAAATCTCCCCACTGTATTTTCCACTGAATGCATCCGATGAAGTGAGCTGTAGCTCACGAAAGCTTATGCTCAAATAAATTTGTTAGTCTCTACGGTGCCACAGGTACTCCTTTTCTTTTTGTATAGAACTGTACATATGCATATTTATTGGCTTAGCCTAATAAAATACAATCGACCTTCCAAAATATAAATCTCTGAGTTTATTAAAACACTCAAAGCTGAGATTTCCAAGGCGGTATAGGGGATAAAGCCATTCACTCAAAACTATTTGACATATAATGGAAATGTGTGAAAATCCCAATTTTGTGCTGTCAAGCTACCATAACATAGTTGGTTGTCTACAGTACAAGAGACCAGTGCACCTGTGAATAAATATTTTTGCAAAACCTGAATGCTTTGCATTCAACAGTAATCCTATCAGGTTTGTTAAAGGATAACCACCGATGTGCCATACTGCTGCTTTCTTCCCACCTGATGATAGGTGACATAACCCTTCAATGAAATAACTTTGTGTTGAAGGGGCACCCAGCCTAACCGTAAACTAACAATATGCATATCAATTTTGCATGCTATCAAAAATAAACAGCAAGTTGTTTAAAAAGAAACAACACATTGCTACTCTTCACGCTAAAAATACCCACCGACTATTTAAATGGCAAAATTTGAGTATTAACCTTCAAATTATATAAAAGGATGGAAAGTGATTTAGAGTAACTCTAAACCACACTTGTGTATAACCACAATTATGTGTAATCTAACACTCTGAAATGATGAATGTGCATTTGCTTAATCTGTCTGAATCGCTGAACCTGAGAAGAAGAAATCTTTCTCTCTAACTTCCAGCCAGCCTGTTGGCCAGACTATGGTTCAAACACTGAATCTGTTGGGGAGCTATGGCTGGGACTTCTCCGCTTCTACACGGAAGAATTTGATTTCAAAGAACATGTTATCTGCATCAGAAGAAAAAATCTGCTTACAACTTTCAAGAAGCAGTGGACCTCCAAATATATTGTTGTTGAAGGTATTGTAAGAATTAATACAGAGCTCATTGAGGGATGGAATTGCTTTAAAACCCATTTGAATAAATCTGCTCTTCTCACATGTTGTTTTTCACTTTTTCATCCTGCTGGATTAGGATATTTCCTCCGGCTAAGTACATTGAGTGAAATCCTGGCTCTCAGAAGTTAGGGACAAAACCCCCCATTGACTTCAGTAGGGTTGGAATTTAGCCCTTATTTTTCAACTGAAATAAAGTTGAAAAGCGAATTTTACATTTTATTTTGTTTGTTTGAGGGCTGACTGTCAGAATGGTTAAGGAAACTGGAATTCAGTCCATAGTCTGTCTGTCTCACTGTATAATCTTTTCCCTGATTCTTCAGATTCAGAGATTCTTCAGACTCAGAGATGAATGTAAAAGCTAGTTACTAACAATGACATTGGCTAGTATGTTTTACAGATGAGCTGAAAATGATTTTTAGCTTGCTTCTACTCCAGCTCCACTTAGTTCTTATCCTATCCCTTATTTGGAAAAGATTAAGTGTCTAGTTTCAAATCAGTTTGACTGGCTTAAACATTTTTTCAGTTAGCTTTCTTATAGCATTATGCAGAATGTTGAAATGATGCAATGCATTATGTTTTAAATCAGTTCCTTTTTGTTAGAAGACCGAAACCCTAATCCAGCAAAGTACGTAAAAAATCCATGCTTCGCTTTTATGCATACGAATAATCCCTCAGAGATAAAATTTAGTTGAAGTTCACCAAATATTTCAGTGCTGTGTTGCATCAGGGTCCATGTGCGGGAAATCTTGTCAATGCAGACATTGTTTTTCTAGCTCATCTAACTTTGATAGAAAGGTTGCAGGGGTGGGAGGGGTTTCCTCTCACCTTCAAAAATTGCTCTTTTTCAACATTTCGGTCAATTTGGTTCATAGCTGGACTGCTGAGATTCTGTCTTCTGAATATATCCTCTTTCAGGATATGGAGAAATCAATTTCAGTGTATTGATTCTGCATCAGTAATAGCAACATTAGCTTGTTTGTGTTCATATTAATCAGTTTGGTTCATAGTTCGCTTTCGTATGGACTTTAGTAATACCTACAGATTTCTTCACACAGATCCCTTTGATTTGAACCACAATCTTGGAGCTGGCTTATCAAGAAAAAGTAAGTTACCCGGTCCACAAGCATTCCACAAATCCGCTGAGGGTCTTGATTTATTTAGACAATTGATTTTTTTTTTTTTCTTTTATTTCCTAGTGACAAATTTTATAATGAAGGCTTTTATCAATGGCAGAAGGGTATTTGGTACCCCAATAAAAGGATTTCCTAAAGAATATCCCTCAAAAATGGTAAGTGTCTTTAGAATGTAGCGATACACACCCACTCACCCTCTACATTGGTATCTAAATCCCTTACCTACTGTGAAGCTTCACACATGACTCAGATGAAAAGAGAAGCTTCACACATGACTCCGATGAAAACAATTGCACACTGTTAAGAACTTATTGGTAATTTATGCATGGGAAATGAAGAGTTTCCTTTCAAATTTCAGCGGTAACTTCCATCGTGGTGGTTCTTTTGGCTTCTGCCTATAAGTTGTTGATGGGTTGTTTTGGTTTTTTTAACACTTATATTGTGGCAACACCTGTTAACATTAACCAGGTCGGGGCTCCATTGTACAAGCGTAGAGTAAATCGTCGTCTACCCCAAACAGCTTAGTCTAAAATGTGTTGTGTTGTGTTGTGTTAAACAGGCTGTCCTAGAGCAAAGCAGCAGTGTGTCAGAGAGCGAGTTAGGACAAGCCCTCACCTGTCACCGTGTTATACAGCTCTGAATTGCAGTCCCATTACAGAGAGTGGAACATGGCTGTAACTTTGTTCTCCTTCAGACTATAATGTTCATAGCCACGAAGGAGTTCAAGAAGGCTAAACTGAGTTCTTTGTAGAGCTGTGGTCAGTTGATGGCCTTCCTGATTCTACAGTAGGCACCACAATGGAGTGATACAAAGCACACCTACCTTCACTCTTTTGGGGAGCTGCTTGCGCTAATACGGCCTCACGCTTAGGCTGTGTTTACACTAGTACCGCTACAGCTGCGCCACTGAAAGGTCTCCCGTGTAGCTGCTCTTTGCCGGCAGGAGACAGCTCTTCTGCCAGCAAAATAAATCCACCCCCAATGAGCAGCGGTAGCTTTGTCAGTGGTTTTTTTCACTCCCTTGACCAACAAAAAAGGCCATGTCTACACTAGCACTAGTCATAGCTGGCTTAGGTTTCCAAATCTTGGGGAAAAAAAATAGGTGCACAACACTACATTCTTTCCTTTTAGGAATACTTCTTTGACCCAGAAGTCCTGACAGAAGGAGAACTGGCCCCAAATGACAGATGCTGCAGAATTTGTGGTAAAATTGGACACTTCATGAAAGACTGTCCCATGAGGAGAAAGTACGTATATTTTTAAGGGTTGTGTGGTTTTGGTAGTACAAGGGGTTTGTATAAATTTCTGAAATGTTGGATTCAAGAGATACTGAAAATTGACCAAGTGGAGGGTCCAGTGTTTAAGGGGCTCGGATTACTGATAGAAATGTAAAAGTAACAGAAATCAGAGTTCATCCTTGTAGTTAGAAAATTTGAGCAGAACCGTTTAAATGTCTGAGGAGAAAGTAGTCCAGTGTTGATCAGATAATGTTCTTCACCAACTGACTCCAAGAACATGGGCTTTTGCAGTAAGGGATTGCCTCCTTAAGAGCGCTTTCCTTGAAGGGAAAATGTGACTCAATCGTATTCCTAGCCATGCTACAGACATGAAACAAACCTATTTTGGGGGGAACCAGTTGGCCTGAAGACCTTCAACAAACTTTAAAAAAGCAGCAACAAAACACTTTCTTGGCAGCGAGCAAATCAGGAACGCAAGCAGAAACTGTCTGAAGTATCCTTTTCTGTATGATGTTGTTGTTTTATATTTGATTAGTGAATTGTGAAATGGATATTGCTTAGACATCTAGGTTAAGAACCCATGCACCCTGGCTTAAGCAAATGTAGCATAGCAGAAGTCCCAAATAAAGAATATCGGGTATATTTTCAAAAGCCTCTAAGTGGCTCTGAAACACAAGCATTTTTTTTGAAACTACCACCATTGGTTCCAGTTTTAATTATATTAAATTTCTTTTTAGCATTTTGCTTAGAGCCTTTCTCTTAAGTGGATGGACTGCAGCAGCCATGGTTGACTGTATGGTGGAGGGGGTTTTTGAGCTTTACGTCATAAATTTTTTCCCTTAGATGCGTCTCTGTGTATATACAGTATGTAATATGAAACCACCATGTTTAAAAGTCAACATTTCTTATTTGTATAACAGTGCTGTCGGTCCAGATTGGTTTAAGTTTTTTCAAATCTAATGTGGACTGAGTACTTTATATTCAGGGTTTTGTAACCGGGTAGAAGTTTGTACAGCTAGATGAGAAATCCATGAAAATTACTCCTAGAGTTAGACACTTTGGTTGTAAAGATGTCTCTTGCTTTTTCGCCATAGTTGATTGTATGGTGCTTCTTTACTACATATTGCTCATATTTTCCATTAGAGTTCAGCAGACAGTTTTTTTTCCTCAACTACATAAATGAATATTACTAAATTTATTTAATATTTTATGTTGGTTCTCCCACCACGTAGACTTTTAGGAAAAAGAGAGATACGTTTATTCATTTTTGTTGCGTGTCACATAAATCCTCTTTAAGAATATACTATTTAACACAAAGTTTCTTTTCTCCATCTGACAAAGCCTATTTGTTGTTATGTCACTGTTTTGCTTCTGCAGGTTGAGACGACGACATGATCAGGAAGATATTAAAAACCAAAGGTACATCGAGAACAACGAGAAAAGAAGCAAAGAGGAAAAAGATACCTCAGTGAAGGAAGGAACGATATTATGTACACCTCAGAAAAACAAACTAGGGAGAGCAACACTGGACACAGGAAGAGAGAAGGCTTCCAGGCAGTCAGCAGAGAAGTGGAAGCGGCAGGAGGACAGGGACTTAAGAGAAAAACGTTGTTTTAACTGTGGGAGAGAAGGCCACATTAAAAAAGAGTGCCCACAGTATAAAGGAGCTGCAGGTATGAAACCCAGATACATTCTAAGACATCTTAAACAGACCCTATCATTTTGGAGTATTTAATGAGATTGGCTAAATGGGTCTGGAGTAATATCTCATCAAATATACTGACATAGTACTGAACCTTCCTTTTTCAAGGGGACAAGATGCAATTGTCTAATTTCCCTTCTTAGTCCTCCTCCTGCCTTAAGGGCACCCCCGTCACCTGGAAAGACGAGACATGATTTCCATTAGAGCTGCATGGCCCAGATCCTCAAAGTTATTTAGGCTCCTAAATTAGATTGAAATCAATGGAAGGTAGGTGCCTAACTACCTTTTTGAAGCTCAGTGGAGGTTAGGTGCTTAAATACGTTTTGAGGATCTGGGCCTGCGTGTGGGGAAGAGTTAGTTTTCCTGTTTCCAGAGGCTGTTTCCGCTTTTCTCAGAATCCCTGTTAGCTCCATTTTCAAACTTTAGATTCCATTTCATTGCATTGTACATCCACAAAGGCTGGCACCAGAGCTATTCTTGTCATCTTAAACTACTGCATTCTGAATAAGTTTAAGCATTTGACCCCTTCCCCCATAAATGGTTTTAAACCATTCCTAATAAGCACAAAGTGGTTACTATTCAAACAGGATAAGGAAATGAACCTTCTCAAATCAGCAGCCAGGCAGAGGGGATCCATTTCCTGCAGCAGCCTTTGTCATTATCTTGTGCGGGGAATGCTACTTTTCTCAAAGACCACTGATTCGGGAAGGACTTTAAGAGTGATACAGAATACCTAGGATGAGGCCAGGTCCTCCTTCAATGAGTAGATGATTGCCAAAGATCTCTCCTGTCTTCCATGACTTGTCAAAGATAATTGCTAATGGCCCAGGTATCTCCTCAGTCAGCTGCTTGAGTATTCTAGGATGTATTTCTTCAGGCCCCGGTGACTTGAAGACATCTAAGTAATTTTTGTCTAAGTAATTTTTAACTTGTTCTTTCCCTATTTTAGCCTCCGATCATACCTCATTTTCACTGGCATTCACTATGTTAGATGTTCAATCACCACCAACCATCTTTGTGAAAACCTGAAACAAAGTCGTATAGCACTTACGCCATTTCCACATTTTCTGTTAGTGTTGTTCTCCCCTCGTTGAGTAACAGACCTACCCTGTCCTTGGTCTTCCTCTTGCTTCTAAAGTATTTGTAGAACGTTTTTTTGGTACCGTTTACATCTCTAGTAGCTTAATCTCATTTTGCGGCTTGGCCTTTCTAATTTTGTCCCTTCACAAACATGTGTTATTTGTTTATATTCATCCTTTATTTGACCTAGTTTCCACTTTTTGTAGGACTCGTTTAAAATAGAGCCCTTTCCTAAGAAAAGGTGAGGGAGTGCCCCCTTTGTTAATCACTAGCCTCTGAAGGAATGGAGAATTGCAGTATCTCCCGAGGTGGTAAGATGCCCTCCTTGGAACCTTTACATAAGCCCCCAGAACATTTAAAGCCACTGAAAAAAGTTCCTCTTCTTCCTGGCCATTTAAAGCAGCATTTGTCATATCAATTCTCTCCATGAGGAGAGTCTCAAATCGGGCCTATTCTACACTACAGCATTGCTCCCGCTGATGTAAGTCACCCACTACACCAACCTAACAACTCCACCTGTGTGAGAGGCGTAGTGCTTAGGTCTATGTAATTAGGGTGGTGCAGTGTCTGTGTAGATACTCCATTACGTACATCACCTATTGGCTGTCAACTAAAGCTGAAGAAGAAAAGGTATTCAAGGATTCTAGCCAAATAGATCTGAAATGAAGTTTCATATCTGTGCTGCACCCTGTTTCTGACCCTGAGTCGCTTGTCTAGTTTTCCACCTCACTGTGCATCAGATATAAACGTTTTGTACTTACCGTCAAGGCTTTGTGTCTCTGAACTGTTTCCTTTCACATTTCCCCTGGCCCCCTCATTCTGCCAATGCTAGCTTCATTCTGCCAGTGCCACCTTATCTCACACGTTTCTCCATGTCTTTTTTAAATCCTGTGCCCTACCCCTGGAATTCACTTCCCAAACCTAACTGGTCAGATTTCCTCATACCTCATTCACATTTCTCTTAAAAATTTACTTCTTCTGTCCCATCTCTGAAGTGTGACGTAGGGAGAGTGAAGACTAAAATATATTTTACTGCATTCAAGATGTCTGTGTATTCATTGCTGTGGGAGCAGCTTCAGCTGTTTTTCAGTCCAGGTGACCTGCTGTATATTGACCTTTGTCACTTCTAGCCTATAAGTGTGGTGATGAGGTTGTCGAATATATATGTAAACTACATTAATCACAGAGGTGGCCGTTGCCTATCGTTACATGTGTGTTGGAGAGGGTGGTCCTGTTGATTAAATCTTTTGTACTCTGTTTTCTGTGTGGCCCCAAAAGTGTTCTCTGATCCAGTGGTAAGGGGGCAAAGTTCAATTCCCTGGTCTCCCTTGGCTTACTGTATGACCTTGGGCAAGTCACTTCTCTCTCTGTGCCTAAGTTCTGTCAAACGGGGATAATAGTTCTTCCCTACTTCTTAAGGGTGTTGAGGTTGAATACACTAAAGATTGTGAGGTGATGGGGGTTGAGGCATGCATACAAGTGCCTTTATATAGATAATGATAAGTTGTTGGAGTTTCTAATTGGAAGGTAATATTTTTACCTTTTCAGTAAATTTTCACTTTATTTTTATTTCTCAGGTGGATCAAAGTCAGAAGGTTCATGTGGATCCCCTTCTTCACCCAGTGCTGTTAAACATGCTGGTAGAGTAAATCAGGTCAACACTGCATAATTTTCTGAATCAGGTTCTCAACCTTTTTCTTTCTGAGGCCCCTGACAACATGCTATAAAAACTCCAGGGCCCAGTTTGGGTGGGAGGGAGTCAGGGCTCTGGCTCAGGGGTTGCGGGGGCTTCTGGCGTAGGTGTAGTTTGACTTCTATTTTGGGTGGGCAGGGGCCAGTGGGGCTTGGGCCAGTTCCGTATGGCGGGGTCCAGGGTGGGAGCGCCGCCTCCATCCCCTGATTCACCTCAGCAGGCCACCCAGTCTGTCTGGGTTCTGGAGGGTGGGAGGGGACACAACCAAAAATTATAACTCAGGGAGCGGGGCGGTGAGGTCTCAGCTCAAAAAGTTTGAAAACAGCTCAGGGTGCAGAGAAGGGCAGGTCGGAGTTATGTTCAGGCAGGGCGTGTAACTGAGGGCTGCACACAGGAAGGGGGTAGCTCAGGGTGCAGGGAAGGGGTAGCTGGGGACTATGTGTAGGCAGGGAGCGGTACCTTAGGGTGCAGGGAGCGGGTAGCTGACGTTACAGGGAAGGCTTCTCTGCCATCCCTGTTCCCCGAGGGCTCCGCCAGCCATGGAGCCGGGCCTCCCTGCCTAGGCGGCTCTTACGAGCTGTGTGACCAAAGAGACGGGGAGCTGAGGAGCAGCTTCAACCCCTTGCACCAGCAGGAGATGAGGGAACATAGCTGCCTGCTAAATGATGTCAGCCAGACCAGCAGATGTCCTGCACTGCCCGGTTCTGGCTTCCTGCCTTCGACCTGGCCTGGGGGCGGGGAGAGGAAGGTGGAGGGGGGGAGCGTGGGTGGAGCTGCCCTGGGACAGTCCTGCTTTTGCACTGTAGTTTTGCGGGGTAGAGTAGCGTCCTCTGTGCCCCCATCTCTGCCCATGGGCTCAGAGCTTCTGCCCTGTGGGGGGTGCCGAGAATTGGGGCTTCAACCCCCCGGCTCCCAGCTTCAGCCCCATGGGAGATGCTGGAGATCGGGTTCTGGGTTTTAGCCACGGGGCCCCGCGGCCCCCCTGAAAAGGTTTGTGGCTTCCCAGGGGGCCACGGACCCCCTGTTGAGAACCACTGTTCTGAATAACGTTCTTCTTAAGTATACTTAAAGCCATTTACAGTAGTAAACTCCAGTTTGGCTCAAGTTTTCAACTACGATACACATTTTTGTAGGTACAGCACTGTTTATCTGTAATCCAATCAACTGTTCCCTGCCTAATAGTTGAATTTTATGTGTTCGCTTATCTCTATATGGCTCTCTTTTAGGGAATAGTTTTACATGAGGAAAAGAAGAAACAAAAAGGAAAAGTGTTCTTGAGTCCCCAAACAGGTTTGTACATTAGATTCCACTGAACAGCAACCCGGATATTAACAACTTCTGATTAATAATAGCATTTTTCTGGGACCCAATCCTGTCCCATTGACTTTTTAATGTTCGTGGGATTTGGATATTGGCAGTGGCATGCCACTTATCAACCCACCCGCCACCCCCCTACTTTTTTTTTTTTTTTTTTTTTTTTTTAAAGAAGAAAGATGCAAGCTGCAGGCAGGTTTTCAGGGTTGCAGCCATAGAAGGAGGCACTGGGACATGCTGAGTGCACCCATCACAGGCAGGTTTGCAAGGCTGCAGCCACACGGGAAAAAGTGGGAAGACAGCTTCTCTGGCTGCAAGCCTGCCTGCACACGGGGATTGCACAGGAGGTAAGGGGCTGCGAGCTGAGGGGGAGCAGGGCAGTAGCTGGAGGGCGGCTAGATGCCAGAGCTGCATGGTAGCTCTCCCTGTGCTCTTCAGGCTGCAGCCTGCTATGGGGTGCAGTCAGGGAAGGAAGCAGTGAGACGTGCTGAGTTCTGATCCCCGGAGAATACAGTGAGAAGTACAGGGCAGCCCCACAGGCCTGCAGCAACTGGGCTGCAGCCCCCTCTCCCTGCTGCTGCCCTACTCGCAGGCCGGTTGCAGGGCTGCAGCCAGGGAATGTACTTCCCAGCACTTCCTTCCTTAGCTGCAGCCTTGCAAAGCCACCTTCCACTTACTGGCAACTTCTGGATAATGGCAAGATTTTGCTGTTGACCAAGGGGTCGCTAATAAATACAATCTACTGTAACTTGAATTACTTAATTGAAATTACAGTATCTAAAAGCATATTTTGGGAAATGAGCATCTCCCCCAATCCTCACTGATGGGAGCTCTGCTTTCTATGTTGATACTGAAGGCAGTTCAGGCTTGTTGCTAGCACCCTTTGGGCTAAGCCCAGCCTCTTTGTCCACCAGAGTTTTTTCCTCTGGCAGCAGAACCAGGAGGCAGTTCAGCGTTTCCCAAGTTTGGTTAGTGTTATTGTTTTATTTACCATCAATAGGGTGTGTTTGTTTTTTGGATCAATTTCTTAGGGGCCAAAGCATTAAAGGTTCTTTGTACAAACCAACTACCAATCAGAGTGGGAGACTGCAGTCAGATCATGACAAAAGATAGTTAAGCTCAAGAGAGAGCTTTAAAAACAATGCGAACCACTGCCTGGCTGAAAAGTAAAAAGATCCCCTAGTAAGGGAGCTATATTTGCACCAGATCCCCACTCCGTGAATTCTGTGTTAGAAGCAGAATAGGACTGTTACTTCCTTACACACATCTGTTTCACTTGCTTTAAAAAAAAAAAAAAAATTTAATCAGCTATTACAGCCAAGTTTTTAAAAACGAGGAGTGATTTTTAGACATTTTAGTTGAATCTAGTCTGGCTCAGACCAAGTTAAGAACGTAAAAACAGCCATCCTGGGTCAGACTAAAGGTCCATCTAGCCCAGTATCCTGTCTTATAACAGTGACCAATTGCCAGGTGCCTCAGAGGGAATGAACAGAACAGGTAATCATCAAGTGATCCATCCCCTGTCACTCATTGCCAGCTTCTGGCAAACAGAGGCTAGGGATACCATCCTGGCTAATAGCCATTAATGGACCTATCCTCCATGAATTTATCTAGTTCTTTTTTGAACTCTGTTATAGTCTTGGCTTTCACAACATCCTCTGGAAAAGAGTGCCACAGGTTCCAAAAGTTTGTCCAGTTTCTGTTCTTTCCCCTTAGGGTGGAACATGCAATGTGGAGCACACTTAAAAACAAGCCGTGCTTCCAAAATCTTGTGTTCAGATCATTACTTTTTCTATTTGGTTACAACTTCAATAATGTGACACTTTCTTTTTTGGTTTCTGTTTAGGCAGCCTTGCCAATAAATACATGGCTCAGGGAAAAGCTTCACAGAAGAGGACCCACCAAGAATCATGAGGGGACTGAAGAACTCTGAAATTGCAATACAGGCCGTCCATTCACTTCAAAAATTAAGTTCATTTTGGCTAAATCTTCTGGGCTCACAAGACAGCAGCACAAAACAATCTTCAATTTGAGTTTAAAGAAAACATGGTATTTTATTTTAATTCGATTGCTAAAAGTCCGAGGCAATGGATTTTAATGCAGTGCTCCTACTATGGACTCCTGCTCTTAATAGATTATTTGAACATTTTAATAGAAAGCCATGATGTTTGTATTTGTTTACTAAGTAAAACGTGTAGATAAGAGCAGGTGCTCATTTTCAAGATTTTAGCGTTCAACATGACCCTTTCAAAGCGCACCAAAATTGCGTGCAAGCCAAATATTATGTTTTATTTTTCTTCAAAAATTGACTTTTTTGAAGGAGGAAATGCTATTTATTAATGTTGATTGTTTACTGAATCCTTGTGTAAAGTGTTTAAAATGTTTGTGGACTACTACTGATGTATTTGCAAACATTTTATCTGCAGAGAATTGAAAACAAACATTAGTAAACTTTTTTGTGAAACTGCTGTGGACACACTGCCACTGAGTTGTTTTTTTCTCTTTGTGATTTTATGAGTTAATATGCTGCTGTGCTTGTGTACAGAAAGACTGAGAAGCAGATTAGTCCTGTTTGCTGCTGCTAAGAATCTTTCTCATGGCCTATAAAATGCAACAGGCACAATTGCTAAAAGGCAGAAAAAAGTGATAATCAGCAATTGGGGATGGGGGTTAAATGCCTTTCTCTTTTCCTAAAAAGTGAAAAAGATCCAACTGCCAATCAAGGATTTAATTAGTGTTGTCTTAAGATTTACTTGAAGTCCTTTTGGAACTGGTACTATACCTTCATACCCTGTTCTCGGGGGAGTGGGAATCAATACAGGGAAAAAATGAAACCGCTGTTATTTATGACTTTGAAATAAAAAAAAAGTTAAAACTTGAAATTTCTACATTTCTCCTTATCTTGTACCTACAATTCCAAGTATTCTTGTTACAAGTGGAAAATTCAATAGGAACATAGGATAATGTCATTTTACTCTAAGTACTTATTTAAAGGTGTTATGTTTTAAGACTAATAGTTCCTTTCACCAAATGTCTACATCGTTATTAAAGACCTAGGCTGGGATTTTTCAAAGGGGCAAGGGAGTTAGGTCCCCAACTCTCCGTGAGTGTGTGTGTGTGTGTGTGTCCCCTAAAATTCATCACTTCATAAATCTGTTCACTTACACATTGAGAGAAATTTTAGCCCAAGACTAACAGAAAATGACCACATTCAGGTGATGGAATGTTTGTCAAGTTCACTTCAACTTCATAGCTAGTGGTACTTTATCATAAAATTAAAATTCAGTCTTTCCTTTGTGGGGTACTTACGGTTTTTGTTGTACTGTTTATTTGCCTGGCAGCAAAATATAAAAGTTGCTGGGTTCTGTGTATACAATGGCTCAATTAACCCTGTATTTAAAGTTTTCTTCTTTGATTGTGGACGGGAGTGAAAGATAAAAGCTTCTATGGAGCTAAGTGGCCATAGAGAGACCCCACAGCCCTTCCATAGAAGATATTCATAAAAATCATTTTTGCTCCCTGTCCCATAGCCTCCCTCCAGCCCCCTTCACCTTGGTACCTTTTGCCATGAAGTATCGAGCTATGAAACCTTCCTTGCTAAACCTGACTTCAGCTGAAGGCTGGTCCTGTGAATGCTCTCATCTTTCATTCTGAAGAGAGGGTTATTCATCTCATGCAATAACTGAGGTTCTTCGAGATGGTTGTCCCTGTGTGTGCTCCACTTCAGGTGTCCATGCACCCTGCACTTGACATCAGAGATTTGTAGTAGCAGTGCCTAGTTGGGTCGCGCATGCACCATTGCCTTCTTGTGCCACCTCAGGCGGTTACATAGTGCTGCATGACCAACCGTCCCTCGGATCCTTTTCTACCGCAGAGAATCTAGCGTGAAACTCCAAACGAGAGGGGAGGAGGGAGGGTAGTGGAGTACTTACAGAGACAATCATCTTGAGTAACCTCTGTTGCTGCACAAGATGAATAACCTCTTCTTTTTTTTAAAGTGTGTCTCTGTGGGTGCTCCACTTTAGGGGACTGAGTAGTGCCCCTCAGTAGAAGAGTGGGGCTTCGGAGTTGCGTTAATGATAGTTGATAAAACAGAGAGTCCAAATAGAGCGTCTGATGATGACTGTTGCTCTGTTGTGCTTTGTGAATGAGTGGGCTGATGCCCAGGTTGATGCTCTGCAAACATCAATAATGGGGATGTTGTTGAGAAAAGCTATCAATGCTGAAAGTTCCCTGGTAAAGTGTGCTGGTCCTGTTGGGGCTTGTAATTGATGCTTTTGATAACAAAAGTGGATGTGCATCCTGATATCTACTTGGATAGTCTCTGTTCTGAGATGGTTTGCCCTTTTGATCATTCCTTTATAGAGAAATAATCTCAGTGATTTTCTAAACATTTTTGTTCTTTCAATGTAGAAAACTAATGCTCTTTGAACGTCCAGTGCCTGGAGTGATGCCTCTTTTGTCTGCATGAGGTTTTGGAAAAAATCCAGGTAAGTAAATGGGTTGGTTCAAATGAAAGGGGGAGGCAACCTTCAGTAGGAATTTGGGGCGTGGTCTTAAGGTAACTTTATCTTTAAAGAAAGTTGTGTATGGAGGGGCTAGGGGATGTGCCATTAAGACACCTAGTTCTCCCACATGTCTGGTGGACGTAATGGCGATGAGGAAAGCCACATTCATAGATAGGTGGAGTAATGAACAGGTGGTCAGTGGCTCAAATGGGTTTTCCATAAGTCCGTGTAAGACCAGGTTGAGGTCCCACATAGGAGATGGGTTCCTTATTTCAGGATAAGTGTTCTCAATGCCCTTGAGGAAACATGTAGTTGTTAGGTGGGTGAATATGGTGACTCATCCACCTTATCATGGAAAGCTGTGATATAGCTGCCAAGTGTACCTTGATGGAGCTTGTGGAGAAGCCCCAGTTTGTTTAGTTCTAATATGTAATCCAGTACCCTTGGTAAAGAGGAGAATGTTGATGTGATATTTGTCCTGGCACCATATGTTGAACCATTTCCACTTATGAATATATGTCTATCTTGTATTTCAGAGGTTCTCAAACTCGGGGTCAGGAGCCCTCAGGGGGTTGCGAGGCTATTAAATGGGGGGTTGCGAGCTGTCAGCCTCCACCCCAAACCCTGCTTTGCCTTCAGCATTTATAATGGTGTTAAATACATTAAAAAGTGTTTTTAATTGATGGGGGGGGTCACACTCAGAGGCTTGCTATGTGAAAGGGGTCACCAGTACAAAAGTTTGAGAACCCCTGTTGTATTTGGTCTACTATTGTTCAGTAATATGTCTTTTACTTCCTCTGAACAGGTCATTTCATTTCCTCTCAGCCCTGGAGTAGCCAGCCCTTGAGGTGAAGTATTGAGGTTGGGATGGTGGATGTGTCCCGCATCTTGGGAGAGGAGATGAGGTATGAGAGGAAGATTTCAAGGTGGGCACACTGCCATCTTTTACAGGTATGGGAACCATGTTTGTCTGGACCATCTAGGTGCTATTAGGATGACTTTGGATTTGTCCTCCTTGATCTTGTTTAGGACCCAGGTTAGGAATAGGGTCGGCGGAAATGCATACATTAACGGTGCATCCCATTTGACGAGGAGAGCATTGCCTAGGGAATGGGGTCCCAGTCCAGCTCTGGAGCAATATTGTGGGAACTTGGTGTTCTGTGCTGTTGCAAAGAGGTCTATGGTAGGGAATCCCCAGTTTGAATATCGTAGGTAGAACTCCAGGGTCCATTTCCCGCTCATGATTCTGTGAAAACTCTGTTTAGTGCATCTGCTTTTGTGTTCTGACATCCCAGCAGGTAGGATACTGATATGTCGATGTTGTACCAATTCTAGAGCAGTATTGCCTCTGTGCATTGGGAGTGTGATTGTGCTCCTCCCCCCAACTCTTTGACGTTTATGTAAAACATGCACACTACATTGTCCTTGAGGATCCTGATGGCTTTTTTTTTATTAGTGGTAGAAAGTGCTCGTATGCGTTGTGGACTGCCCTTAGTTCCAGCAAGTTTATGTGCATGTTGGACTCCAGTGGGGACCATCGGCCTTGGACGGTGTTGTTGAGTAAATGCACTTCCTAGCCTATTAGGGAGGCATCCCTGGTGAATTGTAACTGTTGGAGTCGTTTGTAGAAATGGGATTCCTGTACAGACGTTCTTCAATTGTGTCCACCATTTTAGGGAGTCCTTTACCTTGTTTGCCATTGTGAGATGTCTGCTTAGGGTGTGCCTGTGTGGTATGTGCACTGTTCGAAGCCAGGCCTGCAGGCATCTCGTGTAGCTTGGTGTGTTTGACGACAAACAACATTACTGACATATGTCCCAAAAGTTGTAGGCATGTTCTGGCAGATGTTTGTGGACTGTCTGTCACTGTTGATATTAAGTTCACTAGCGTGATGAAGTGTTGATGAGGTAGGGTTGCTGTAGCTGTTGAACAGTCGAGACATGCTCCAATGAATTCCAGTTTCTGGACAGGTATCAGTGTTGACTTTTGTGTGTTTGTTTGTAATCATAAAAAAGGGTTATCATACTCTGTGTGGCATTTATAGCTTTGTGTTGGGGCCTTTATGAGGCAGTTGTCCAGAAATATCATGACTCCATGTCTGCAGAGGTGTGCTGCCACCACTGCTAAAACTTTGGAGAAAGGCCTTCGGGGGGTCATAAGCTGAAGGGTAGTACTTTGTATTGGAAGTGTTTTCCTTGGGTGAACCTTAGGAATCTTCTGTGTAATGGTAACATAGAAATATGTGTCCTGTAGGTTGAGGGCCGAGAGCCAGTCCCCCTTTCCTAATGCTAGCATTATAGTTGTTAGTGTCACCATTTTTGAAATGTTGGGTTTTACAAATTTGTTGAGTTTTCTTAGGTCCAGGATGGGCCTCCACTGTTAGAAAATAGTGTGAGTAAAACCCTTTGCCTCTATGCTGTGTTGGTATGGTGCCACTGCGCCTAGGTGTATAATGTGGTTCACTTCCTGTTACAGCAGGTATTCGTGAGAGGGGTCCCTGAAGAGGGATGGGGAGGTGGGATGGAGATCAAAGGGGTGAAATAACCAGTCTGGATAATTTCCAAAACCCATTTGTCTGCAGTGATGGTGCGCCAGACTCTGTAAAACAGTGACAAGCGATACCCAAATGGTCGGGAGATAGTTCCAGCGTTAGAATGAGTGATTGTCTCGTGCCCTCGACCACACCTTCAAGAGTGCTGTCTCAAGGTGGATTGTTGGGACGTCGAAGGTTGATTCTGGTTTTGTCGATGTCTGGTCTACTTTGCTTGTGGTGTTGGTCAAACTGCCTGTGTGGTTGTGTGTACGGTGGCAATGGGAATTTCTGTGTATAATACCTATGCTGTTTCTTTGTATTTGCAGGTGTGTAGATGCCCGGGGATTTTAATGTTGCCCTAGAGTCCTTCAGAATACGAAGGGACTCGTCAGTTTTGGCCACAAATAGTTTTGGGCCTTTGAAGGGCAGCTCCTCAACCGTTGACTGAACCTCTCTCGGGAACCCCGAGAAATGAAGCCTTGATGCACAGTGCATGACCACTGGTGTTGCAATGGAGCATGCCGCTGTTTCCACAGAGTCAAGTGAGATCTGCAACGCTGTCCTGGCAGTGAGATGGCCTTCGGCGATGTTGGCTTTAATTTGTTCTTTTTTGTCTTCTGGTAAGCTGCCAATAAATTCTGACATTCTCGAAAATATTGTATGTGTGTATTTTGACAGTAGGGCTCCATAATTAGCTATGCAAAACTGCAGTGTTGCAGATGAATACACCTTGTGACCAAAGAGGTCTAACCTCTTCCATTCTCTGTCATATGGGGTTATTATAGTATGGTGTTGCTCTCCCCTCTCATTTATAGCTTCCACCACTAGTGAGTTTGATGTGGTGTGTGTTAACAAGAACTCCACTCCCTTAGATGGCACATAGTATTTCTTATCCGATCTTTTGCATGATGGGGGTGATGTTGCTTGTGTCTGCCAGATGGTTTTGGCAGGCTCCATAATAGCATCTTTAATCAGCAACACTACCTTCGTCGCGGTAGATGTCTGAAGAATATCCAGTAGTTTATGCTGCGATTCAGGTTCCTCTTCTAGGGATATGGTCAGGGACAGCCACCCTTTTGAAGAGTTCCTGGAATTGTTTGAAGTCATCCCCTGTGGTAGGGGGTGGGGACATTATAGTTTTATCTGGTGATGATGTCTGGTTTGCTGATGGTAAGGCTTCTTGGTCTGAGATTTCCTCATTTTCTTCAGTCACCTCCTCCTGCATTTCTGAGGATCCTGGTATAGGTAGTGACGGAGATTGTGGTGCTCTCGATTTTGGTGGGCTGGGGGACTTGCGATGTTGTGCCCTGTATACTGCCTACAGGTCCCAGTAGGGCCAATTTAGTGAGAATGACATGGGAGGTGGCGCCCCTGGGTGCCCATACCAGCTGTGTGCATCTGAAGATGAGTGGTATCCTGTTTGGTGGGATGGACCTGGTCTGTGTGAGGAGTGATGAGGTGCACATATCTCGCCTTCATCCTCATCATCGCTGGAGATGGGGAGCCGATCTAGGTGGAGTGGTCAGCCAGCTCGGTACCGATTGAGTTGGAATGCTATTGGTACTGAGGAGCAGGGACTCCAGTGTTAAGGCATACAGATCTACTGGTCTCCTCAAGAATTGGTGTGGTACCATGAATGCCAGTACCGATGTCTGCATTGCTGGCAGTACAGGAGTGTGAGTAGTAACCGCCGGTGCCGAGGATCTTGTGTTGTGCTGTGTAGGTACCACAGGTGGTTCCATTGCGCCGCTCGGTGCCGAGTGTCTTCTTGGCTCTCTGGGTACTGAGGCGGAGGGTTTTACTTTGTTCTGTGAGCCTCCATCAGAGCTTTCTTGCTTATGGTCTTTCGCTCTCTGGCGGTCGGTACCAACGTAGACTTGGCAATTGGGGAACACTTTTTCTTAGCAGATTCCCACTGGTGAAGTCTGAGCCTGCTTTTTTGTAGCCTTCTTGGACAAAGGCTCTTTTGTAGGGGCTGTTGAGGCAGGACCTCTGTCAGAGGCTGCCAGTGGCCGGGCAGGGTCCGAGGCAGGTTGCAGAGATTTCTCCATCATAAGGATCTTACATTGAAGATCTCTCACTTTTCTTGTTCTGGCCTTCAGATTACCGCAATGTGGACACTTTTGAGGGATATGTATCTCACCCAGATAGCAGACACAGCGTGCATGTCTGTCAGATATAGGGATTGACAGCCTGCAAGTCAGGGAGTGTTTAAATCCCAGCAATCTGGGCATGCCAGACAGGTTCTGTCCCTCACTGAGAAGGGGAGCAGTAACATTATAGAAGCCTAAACTTATTTTCCTAATAAGGGGGATAAAGAAAGTCATTCTTACCCTTTATGCTTTTTTTAAATTATTTCTATCTCATTTGACTATTAACATAGCTTTATAGTTATCTAAAAATAGGTAAGAGGTGCTGCTAATTGCTCTGACTAAAGCCAAAGGCAGTAGAGAAGGAACTGAGGTACAGTTGGTCACGCAGCACTATGTAACTGCCTGAGGCAGCACGAGACGGTGACAGCGCATGCGCGACCCCGCTAGGCACTGCTACTAGACATCTCCAGTTACAAGCAGAGCGCATGGACACCTGAAGTGGAGCACCCACAGGGACACCCCTTGAAGGAGAAGCCAACCTTCCCCCTTCCACACCAGCCTGGGTGGTGGTTGGGTTTTTTTTTCTTGTTCCTTTGGAGAGCTAGTTGGAGAGGGAGAGTGTTTCTCTAGACAGCTGTGAATGCAGGACTCCTCCCGTAGTCTGAAAACCAAAATCCCAAACCTGAGGCTCATGTCACAGCTACTATGCCAATAGGATGGACTGTATCGAAACTAGTTAATAAGTACACTTATTTGATTGGCTATAGTGAAGCTGTGTGACTGATGTATTGTAGCTTCATCTGTGTTAAGAGTTCAAACAAAAGACTACATCTATATCTTTGAGTTTTACTTAAAAGTCCCACTACTGAAAGCAGAAGAAATGTGAACGATCACCTCCACAGTCTTTGATAGTGTTACAGAAAGATCTCTTTTGTTCCATCCCAGTGTGATATGGAAGGAGCAGTGAGTTAGCTGACTGTGTTAATTTGTGTTAAAGATAGCTTGCTGCATCTGCCTTGGTACACCACAGCTTCTCATGCTCTCTTTGATGTCTCTGTTCCCCATTGTCCTACACTCCAGTTTAATATATTGTTGAAAAATGGAGGAGCAAAGATCGTGTGTATGTACATGTATATATATTACACGTGGGGGCACTGCTGACATGTATTTTTTCCTCTTTGCTTCTGTTCCTGTGGTAGTCTTTCCCTGGGATTTGTAGGAGGGGCTGTGTGCATGGCTTTGGAGCTATCTGTCCTGCACCATGTGCAGGCTACTGGTTCTCATGCCCTCTCCCCTTGGTTTTGTTCCTACTTTATTTATCTGAGACGTTATGGAGGGATTGTTGAGGATCATCCGGCCCTCTGACTACTACCCCATTCTTCTTATCCATGTGGACACTAATGATACTGTGGGGTATGACCCTCAGCAGATGAGAAGAGACTACAGGGCTCTGGGAGTAAGGGTGAAGGAGATGGGAGCGCAGATGGTGTTCTCTTCGATCCTTCTGGTCAACGGTAGGGGCCCAGGCAGAGACAGGTGCGTCCTGGAGGTGAATGCCTGGCTGCGAAGATGGTGTCGCCAGGAGGGCTTCAGCTTCCTTAACCATGGGATGCTGTTCCAGGAAGGACTGCTAAGCAGAGATGGGGTCCACCTATCAAAGAAGGGGATGAGCATATGTCAAGGCTGAATCCCCACTCTGGCACTTGGAGTGCAGAAGATGGGGGCCCGCAAGGATTTTAAAAATTAATACTTGACACTGCAGGCTTCTATTACACTCCCAAGGTTACAGCTTTTCTCTGACCTTGGCTTGGTAAACGCTGCCACCACCCAAATGCAAAAAAAACCCTGGGACCCAGGAAGGAGCACTTGGGAATTCCTGTCGGGTACCCTCAAGCCCTTTCACCCCCCTCCAGGGAAGAGCTAAGAAAGAAAACAAAGGAAATTAGCTGTTGCCCCCAGCTAATTAAACAACATATGCACAAACCTCTTAGGCCACCAAAAATCCAGTTCTGTTCTTTATTAAAAACAAAAAGGAAGAAAATACATCTGGAACTTAGACTTTTGCTAGATTTTAAAGGAGCAATTCCAAAAATTAAGCACCCAGAAGAGCTTTCTTGGGGGTTCAGCTTAAAGGCTACAAGCAAACAAAAGCATCTGGGGTTAGCACAGAGGAGATCCACAAGCCGAAATAAACCTGATCGCATCTATCTAAACATTCCCTGTCCCAATGATTCCTTCTAGGTATGGAAGATAATTTTTCATACCTGGTTCAAACCTTACACAGCATTCCTGCTTATAGCATTGCTGCTCTGTGTCCCTGCAGCCCAGAGAGAACAACAGACAACAAAGGGAAGGTTTTTCCCAATTTTAAAAAGTTTTAGCCCTCCCATTGGCTCTTTTGGTCAGGTGCCCACTTTTTTTTTTTTTAAACCTGTCCAGTGAGGCTTTTTAACCCTTTACAGGTAAAGCAAGCAGAGAACAGCTACCAAGAGGGATTTTTACAGCTAACTGGCTGGCTTGGTGTCCATAAAAGGGAGCTATCCCCACTTCATTTATCACAGCATATTTGGATACAGACTGGCTAACCTAGAGAGGAGTGCTTTAAACTAGGTTTGAAGGGGGCAGGTGAGCAAAGCCCACAGGTAAGTCAAAGCCTTGGAGACCTGGGAAAAGGGTCAGAATTTGGGGGGAGCTTGGGGTGTTATATCAGGGATAAAGGAGAGAAGGCAGAACTGGGGGGTGGGGTGGGGGGGAAGGAATCTAATCAGTATCTTATGGATTCTCATATGGAGAATAAGCAGGAAGAACTTGAAATGCTAGTAAATAGGATGAAATTAAATAAGGACAGATGCGAAGTATGTCACCTAGGAAGGAGCAATCAGTTGCACACATACAAAATGGGAAATGACTGCCTAAAGGCATCTGGGGGTCATAGTGGACCACAAGCTAAGTATGAGTCAACAGTGTAACACTGTTGCATAAAAACGCGAATGTCATGCTGGGATGTACTTTCAGGAGTGCTGTAAGCAAGACATGAGAAGTAATTCTTCCACTCTACTCTGCGCTGATTAGGCCACAACTGGAATATTGTGTCCAGTTCTGGGCACCACATTTCAGGAAAGATGTGAACAAATTGGAGAGAGTCCAGAGAAGAGCAACAAAAATGATTAAAGGTTTAGAAAACATGACCTATGAGGGAAAATTAAAAAATTGGGTTTGTTTAGTCTGGAGAAGAGAAGACTGAGGGGGGAAATAACAGTTTTCAAGTACATAAAAGGTTGTTACAAGGAGGAGGGAGAAAAATTGGTCATCTTAATCTCCTGAGGATAGGACAAGAAGCAATGGGCTTAAATTGCAGCAAGGGCGGTTTAGGTTGGACATCAGGAAAAATTTCCTAACTGTCAGGGTGGTTAAGCACTGAAATAAATTGCCTAGGGAGGTTGTGGAATCTCCATCATTGGAGATTTTTAAGAGCAGGTTAGACAAACACCTGTCAGGAATGGCCTAGATGATGATTATTCCTGCCATGAGTGTAGGAGACTGGACTAGATGACCTCTCAAGGTCCATTGCAGTCCTATGATTCTGGGATAAAGGTTAATGGGAAGAGAAGCAACACCAGCCATAATCTCTATTGCTGCAGGGTGGGAGTGTGAATATTTGGAGCAAAGATTTAACAACTTAAAGATGGAGACCTATTTTAGTTGCTTCATACTTCAGCAAGATCCTCCTCAGCTGTGTCATCTTTCTCCTTAATATTCCCTATTGCTAGCTAATATGTGCCCAAGCAACACCAACTGTCTAGATTTATTTGTACTTACTCTCTGATGCAGAGGCATTTGTCCTAATTTTTTTAAAAGTTTAACTGCTCAGGAGTGATGGTTTCACAATTAAACTTAAAAACAAGCGTAAATGCTTGATGAATTAATGTAGTTCTTGTGAATAAAAACTTTTACACAGACGGGGTGCAATATATTTTAGATTGTAGGGCATAAATCAATATTAATCTTCTTTACTTGCTTTTCTCAATAAAATAGTCACCTGTAATGAATGACCACTGGGACAAGTGTTGCCTCTCTTGTAAGAATAAAATAGTCAATAACTTTTTCTGGTGTTCAGTTGAACCTTTCAGTTATGTGCTAGGTTAGGTGCTGGGGATGTTGACAGTGTATTATATTGAAAACGTAACAATTATTTTTTTAAAGAAAGGCCTTCCTTTTGCCTCCCTCATATCCAGTCCTAATATGCCGAGAGAACATGTCAAATATTCAGCAAAGACATGGGGGTGGTGCAGTGAAATATGATCAGAGAGACATGAAACATCCCAAGGAGACATAAGAAGGCAAAGCTGTTTTCTCTATAGCTAAAGAAAACAGTATCAGGTGAGATTAAACAGCTGCCATCTTGATTTGTACTTAGGAATATTTAGCCTCAGAGCCATATTTTCCAATAGTAATGGCTTAACTGCGTATACAAAAGTAAACGTTTGTGTGTGTAGACCAGCATTGTGTGTACAAATTGGCTAACAGAGCAAGCATGTAGCGCCTCTCCAGTGTCAGCAACACATTATGAATATTACAATTTAAAAGTGCAATATGCTCTTCGAAATATGTTCAGTTGGGTGTTACCAATGGGAACAGGCATCACATCGATGGACAAACTCCCATTGACTTCAATGAAAGTTGGCTCAGGCCCTCAGGCTTAAAGCAGAGTTTTTATAGATCACTTCAGGGACTTGTAATTCTAATCCTATTTACAAAAAAGTAATCTATGCTAAAATCCAACTGGAGAAGTGGATCATCACTGAAGGTATCCTCCACTATAATTTACATATAAGTTTCCTTGTGAACCAAAAAAAAAAAAAAAAAAAAAAAATAGAAAATTGAAGCATATAAACACTAAACACTCACCCAAATATTTTGAAACCTTCCAATCATAAATTTACTAACAAAACCCTAAATATTAGAAAGTCTGGGAATGCACAGGCAATACTTCCAGCCAACCCCCACCTGTGGTATTTAATGGTCAGTTATATTACCACAAATAATTGTGGGCATCTAAATAGCCATTTTAACCTAAATTCTAAAGCCAAATTTTAAATAAAATTAGACACTCAATCAAGCAAAGACAAAGCCTCAAAAATTTCAGCCTCCGGTAATTATTCAGAAAAGCATTAGCATGTGAAAATAGGAAGTTGTAACAAAGTATTTTGAAACCTGCATTAAAATGGGTATTATATTAAGTGCCTGTTAAAACTGATGCTTGGACAGAGATGCTAATTTTCCCTGTTACTTTCTTTGAATTTTTAGTTTGCCTTTAAACTTGACATCACTCTGACTGCTGTGGGTAGACAGGGTACATACCACAGTGTAAAGGCGATATAACCTAAAAATGTAATGCTGTATGTTTTGAGGGAGAAAATGTATTCTGTTTAATGAAAAGGAGTACTAGTGGCACCTTCGAGACTAACCAATTTATTTGAGCATAAGCTTTCGTGAGCTACAGCTCACTTCATCGGATGCACTGAATGCATCGGATGAAGTGAGCTGTAGCTCACGAAAGCTTATGCTCAAATAAATTGATTAGTCTCGAAGGTGCCACTAGTACTCCTTTTCTTTTTGCGAATACAGACTAACACGGCTGCTACTCTGAAACCTATCTGTTTAATGTTTTGCGTGGCAATATTTTCTTTTTACTGTGGTTTCTCCTCCTCTCCCCCAGGAAAATTCAGGCTTTACTGACTGTGCTATCCAGTAGAGATTTGGTTATATTATAATCCCAGTTTTGTAAAAGTGAAGCTCCTATCAGAAAAAAGAGCTACTAACATGTGATTCCTCAGTAAAATAACTACTCTGGAGAACAAAAATCCCACCAGCTGTGAAGTGCCCTTAGGTTCAAATCAGTTCTTCTGCAGATTCATTCAAACACAGCCTTAGGAGCACAATACTGAATTTTAAAGTTTTGGGACAAGATTCTAAAAGGAGGAGGAAATCCACACAGTAATTGAGTTTATTTCCTACAGCTTAGTTGTGCATGCAAAAAGGCAGATGCCCAATTCTCTTCTTTCTAATGTATTCTTCAACACAGCACACATTATTTCTCTCTTACCATGTGCTGCCATTAGTGTGACTCAGATCCTTTGGCCACACACTTGCAGCCAAATTAATAATTTGGAGTTTGGTTCTTTGACCCACCTTTAGATAGCTAACAGTGTTAAGAAATTCACCAGTCACTTAAATGTGTATAAAAGCATTTATGTATTGGTCTACATTCTCCAAAGTATCTGATAAGCAAACTATTCTTCACAGCACAACCCTATGAAACAATTATCCCCCCAGTGAGGCTGAGACTAGAACTCTTTATCAAGTGCTCATTTTACCTCAGCCTGTGCGCTAAGAATTAGATATGCTGCCTTTATATGTATCTGAAAAGAGAATGTGGAATAGGTTATTTTTTTAAAAAGTCATCCTAAATTTGTTGCAATTGATATGTAGTGTATGTTTTTGTTTGTATTACTCTGAATTTTTCTGTGCCTTCCTCTGTGAGAAACCTAATTTAGAACCTAACCCTGCATTTTCTGGGCACACAGAAATCCCTTTGGAGTTTATGGGGACTTTGATTTTTACATTCCTTGCTCATTCTATTCACCTGAATTCATCCTGTCTGATATATAAGGATGGAGTAGTTTATCACTTTGTTTTATATTGACTGAATATCCTGATCACAGTTGATTTGTGTGTTTTTATTTAATGATGTCATCTTCTCTGTAGTTGAGTTAAATGGTTGCCTGTATCTTAGATCTCTTGATTCAGTGGGGAGCTTGACTGAGCCCATTTGGAAGGCTTGCAGGATCAGCACACAAAAAAAATCCTGTCATATCACATACCTGAGTTGTGAAGTGAACTTCAACTCCAAAGTACCTGTAGCTTTTGACATGAGCCTCAGGTTTGGGACTGTGGTTCCCAGGCTATGGGAGGAGTCCTGCATTCATAGCTGCCTAGAGAAACACCCAACAATAACCCAGGCTAGAGTGGAAGGAGGAAAGATGGCTTCAGAATGAAAGGTGAGGGCATCCACAGAACCTTGCTCAATGTAACTTCAGCTAAAGGCTGGAAGACTTTATACTTGCATGTTTCATGGCAAAAGGTACTGAGGGGGAGGGGGCAGGAGGGAGCCTATGGGATAGGGAGCAAAAATGATTTTTATGAATATCTTCTATGGAAGGGCTGTGGGGTCTCTCTATGGCCACTTAGCTCCATAAAAGCATTTATCTTTCACTCCCATCCACAATCAAAGAAAACAACTTCAAATACAGGGTTGATTGAGCCATTTTATACACAGGAACTTCTGTATTTTGCTGCCAGGCAAATAAGCAGTACAACGAAAACTAGAAGTAACCCACCAAGGAAAGACTGAATTTTAGTTTTATGATAAAGTACCATCACCTGAATGTGGTCATTTTGTGTTAGTCTTTGGCTAAAATGTCTCAGTGTGTAAGTAAACAGATTTATGAAGTGATGAATTTTAGGATATATATACACACACTAACTCAATGGAAGTTAGGGACCTAGCTCCCTTGGCCCCTTTGAAAATCCCAGCCTACCTCTTTAATAAAGATGTAGACATTTGGTGAAAGGAACTATTAGTCTTAAAACATAACACCTTTTAAATAAGTAGTTAGGATAATATAATTTTACACTTGTATCAAGAATACTTGGAATTGTAAGTACAAGATAAGGAGAAATGTAGAAATTTCAAGTTTTAAGTTTTTATTTCAAAGTCATAAATAACAGTGGTTTCATTTTTACCATGTATTGATTCCTGCCCCCCCGAGAACGGGGTATGAAGGTATAGTACCAGCTCCAAAAGGACTTCAAGTAAATTTTAAGATGACAACACTAATTAAATCATTGACTGGCAGTTGGATCCTCTTCACAGGAAAAATGAAAAGCATTTAACCCCCATCCCCCATGGCTGATTATCACTTTTTTTCTGCCTTTTAGCAATTGTCTGTTGTGTTTTATAGGCCCTGGAAAAGATTCTTAGCAGCATCAAACAGGACTAACCTGCTTCTCAGTCTTTCTGTACACAAGCACAGCAGCATATTAACTCAACATCACAAAAGGAAAAAAACAACTCAGTGGCAGTGTGTCCACAACAGTTTCACAAAAAAGTTTACTAATGTTTGTTTTCAATTCTCCGCAGATAAAATGTTTGCAAATACATCAGTAGTAGTCCACAAACATTTTAAACATTTTACACAAGGATTCAGTAAACAATCAACATTAATAAATAGCATTTCCTCCTTCAAAAAAAAGTCAATTTTTGAAGAAAAATAAAACATTTGGCTTGCACACAATTTTGGTGCACTTTGAATGTTAAAATCTTGAAAATGAGCACCTGCTCTTATCTACACCTTTTACCTAAAACAAATACAAACATCATGGCTTTCTATTAAAATGTTCAAATAATCTATTAAGAGCAGGAGTCCATAGTAGGAGCACTGCATTAAAATCCATTGTCTTGGACTTTTAGCAATCTAATTAAAATAAAATACCATGTTTTCTTTAAACTCAGATTGAAGATTGTTTTGTGCTGCTGTCTTGTGAGCCCAGAAGCTTTAGCCAAAATGAACCTAATTTTTGAAGTGATTGGATGGCCTGTATTGCAATTTCAGAGTTCTTCAGTCCCCTCATGATTCTTGGTGGGTCCTCTTCTGTGAGGCTTTTCCCTGAGCCATGTATTTATTGGCAAGGCTGCCTAAACAGAAACCAAAAAAGAAAGTGTCACATTACTGAAGTTGTAACCAAACAGAAAAACAATGATCTGAAAACAAAAACAAACCATGCTTCCAAAATCTTAAGCATGCTCCACATTGCATGTTCCGTAGGGGGAAAGAAACTGGACACACTTGGTCTGAGCCAGATTACATTCAACCGTGGTAAACTAACGATTGACACCTCAACCTCTGACTTTCAGAGGGTCAGGGAACACCTATTCCTCTGCTGAAAGTCCCCATCCAACAAAAATCAGACTGCTATAAGGTATCAAGCTTTGGGCATGCAAAAAACAAAATGGTTAATCACTAGTCATTTCTTAAAACTTGGCCATAATACCAAATTAAAATAGATTTTTTTAAACAAGTGAAACAGGTGTGTAAGGGGGGTGACCGTTCTATTCTGCTTTTAACAGTGAATTCAGAGTGGGGATCTGGTGCAACTATAGCTCCCTTACTAAGGGATCTTTTTACGTAGGCAGTGGTTTTCATTGTTTTTAAAGCTCTCGCTTGAGCTTAACTATCCTTTGGCATGATCTGATTGCTGTCTCCTACTCTGCTTGATAGTTGGTTTATACAAAGAACCTGCTTTAATACCCTGGCCCCAAAGAAATTAATTGATCCTGTGGATTTCTAGAGGGTTATTTGAAGGAGGTCTCACATATGGTCCTTGAAAGGAACACTCCAAGATACATAAAAAGACTCAATTAGGCAGAAACAGGAGGACAGAAGGAAAAGGAATTGATACAAACAAAAATAGTGTACTCTGCTGTCACCCCTCACCTCCCCCATAAAAAACAAAGCCAAGTAACTATTGATGGTAAATAAAGAAATAAAACTAACAAGTAGGGCAGAGCTGAACTGCCTCACTGATTCTGCTGCCAGAGGGAAAAAAAACTTCTGGTAGACAAGAGGCTGGGCTTATCCCACAGGGTGCTAGCAACAAATCTAAACCGCCTTCAGTATCAACACAGAAAGCAGAGCACCCGTCAGTGAGGACTGGGGGAGATGCTCAATTCCCAAAATATGCTTTTAGGTACTGTAATTTCAATAAAGAAATTAAAGTTACAGTAGATTCCGCTTATTAGCGACCCCTTGGTCAACAGGGAAACGTTGCCATTATCCAGCAGTTGCCAATAAGTGGAAGGTGGCTTTGCAAGGCTACAGCTAAGGAAGGAAGTGCTGGTAAGTACATTCCCTGGCTGCGGCCTGCCTGCAGGCAGGACAAGGGGGCTGCGCTGTTTTCTCCAGGGATCAGGACTCAGCACATCCAACTGCTCCCTTCCCTGGCTGCAATCTTAAGAGAGCTACCATGCAGCTCTGGCATCCAGCTGCCCTCCAGCTACTGCCCTGCTCCCGCTCAGCTCACAGCCCCTTACCTCCTGTGCAGTCCCTGTGTAACAGGCAGGCTTGCAGGCTTGCAAACCTGCCTGTGATGGGTGCGCTCAGCATGTCCCAGTGCCTCCTTTTCTGGCGGCAACTGTGAAAAAATGTTCTTGATAAGTGGCATGCTGCTGCAAATATCCAACTCCCACTAACATTAAAAAGTCAATGGGACAGGATTGGTCCCCAGCAAAATGTTGCTGTTCAGTGGAATCTAATGTACAAACCTGTTTGGGGACTCAGGAATACTTTTCCTTTTTGTTTCCTGTTCTCCTCATGTAAAAGTATTCCCTAAAAGAGAGACATAGACAAAGATAGGGTGACCGGATAGCAACTGTGAAAAAAACGGGCCGGGGGGGAGGTGGGGGGAAGAAAAGGCGCCTATATAAGAAAAAGTCCCGAAAAACGGGATTGTCCCTACAAAAATGGGACATCTGGTCATCCTACATATAGATAAGCGAACATATAAAATTCAGCTATTAGGCAGGGAACAGTTCATTGGATTACAGATAAACAGCGTTGTACCTACAAAAGTGTACTGTAGTTGAAAACTGGTGCTTACTACTGTAAATGGTATTAAGTATACTAAAGAAGAATGTGATTCAGAAAATTATGCAGTGTTGACCTGATTTACTCTACCAGCATGTTTAACAGCACTGGGTGAAGAAGGGGATCCACATGAACCTTCTGACTTTGATCCACCTGAGAAATAAAAATAAAGTGAAAATTTACTGAAAAGGTAAAAATATTACCTTCCAATTAGAAACTCCAACAACTTATCATTATCTATATAAAGGCACTTGTATGCATGCCTCAACCCCCATCACCTCACAATCTTTAGTGTATTCAACCTCAACACCCTTAAGAAGTAGGGAAGAACTATTATCCCCGTTTGACAGAACTTAGGCACAGAGAGAGAAGTGACTTGCCCAAGGTCATACAGTAAGCCAAGGGAGACCAGGGAATTGAACTTTGCCCCCTTACCACTGGATCAGAGAACACTTTTGGGGCCACACAGAAAACAGAGTACAAAAGATTTAATCAACAGGACCACCCTCTCCAACACACATGTAACGATAGGCAACGGCCACCTCTGTGATTAATGTAGTTTACATATATATTCGACAACCTCATCACCACACTTATAGGCTAGAAGTGACAAAGGTCAATATACAGCAGGTCACCTGGACTGAAAAACAGCTGAAGCTGCTCCCACAGCAATGAATACACAGACATCTTGAATGCAGTAAAATATATTTTAGTCTTCACTCTCCCTACGTCACACTTCAGAGATGGGACAGAAGAAGTAAATTTTTAAGAGAAATGTGAATGAGGTATGAGGAAATCTGACCAGTTAGGTTTGGGAAGTGAATTCCAGGGGTAGGGCACAGGATTTAAAAAAGACATGGAGAAACGTGTGAGATAAGGTGGCACTGGCAGAATGAAGCTAGCATTGGCAGAATGAGGGGGCCAGGGGAAATGTGAAAGGAAACAGTTCAGAGACACAAAGCCTTGACGGTAAGTACAAAACGTTTATATCTGATGCACAGTGAGGTGGAAAACTAGACAAGCGACTCAGGGTCAGAAACAGGGTGCAGCACAGATATGAAACTTCATTTCAGATCTATTTGGCTAGAATCCTTGAATACCTTTTCTTCTTCAGCTTTAGTTGACAGCCAATAGGTGATGTACGTAATGGAGTATCTACACAGACACTGCACCACCCTAATTACATAGACCTAAGCACTACGCCTCTCACACAGGTGGAGTTGTTAGGTTGGTGTAGTGGGTGACTTACATCAGCGGGAGCAATGCTGTAGTGTAGAATAGGCCCGATTTGAGACTCTCCTCATGGAGAGAATTGATATGACAAATGCTGCTTTAAATGGCCAGGAAGAAGAGGAACTTTTTTCAGTGGCTTTAAATGTTCTGGGGGCTTATGTAAAGGTTCCAAGGAGGGCATCTTACCACCTCGGGAGATACTGCAATTCTCCATTCCTTCAGAGGCTAGTGATTAACAAAGGGGGCACTCCCTCACCTTTTCTTAGGAAAGGGCTCTATTTTAAACGAGTCCTACAAAAAGTGGAAACTAGGTCAAATAAAGGATGAATATAAACAAATAACACATGTTTGTGAAGGGACAAAATTAGAAAGGCCAAGCCGCAAAATGAGATTAAGCTACTAGAGATGTAAACGGTACCAAAAAAACGTTCTACAAATACTTTAGAAGCAAGAGGAAGACCAAGGACAGGGTAGGTCTGTTACTCAACGAGGGGAGAACAACACTAACAGAAAATGTGGAAATGGCGTAAGTGCTATACGACTTTGTTTCAGGTTTTCACAAAGATGGTTGGTGGTGATTGAACATCTAACATAGTGAATGCCAGTGAAAATGAGGTATGATCGGAGGCTAAAATAGGGAAAGAACAAGTTAAAAATTACTTAGACAAAAATTACTTAGATGTCTTCAAGTCACCGGGGCCTGAAGAAATACATCCTAGAATACTCAAGCAGCTGACTGAGGAGATACCTGGGCCATTAGCAATTATCTTTGACAAGTCATGGAAGACAGGAGAGATCTTTGGCAATCATCTACTCATTGAAGGAGGACCTGGCCTCATCCTAGGTATTCTGTATCACTCTTAAAGTCCTTCCCGAATCAGTGGTCTTTGAGAAAAGTAGCATTCCCCGCACAAGATAATGACAAAGGCTGCTGCAGGAAATGGATCCCCTCTGCCTGGCTGCTGATTTGAGAAGGTTCATTTCCTTATCCTGTTTGAATAGTAACCACTTTGTGCTTATTAGGAATGGTTTAAAACCATTTATGGGGGAAGGGGTCAAATGCTTAAACTTATTCAGAATGCAGTAGTTTAAGATGACAAGAATAGCTCTGGTGCCAGCCTTTGTGGATGTACAATGCAATGAAATGGAATCTAAAGTTTGAAAATGGAGCTAACAGGGATTCTGAGAAAAGCGGAAACAGCCTCTGGAAACAGGAAAACTAACTCTTCCCCACACGCAGGCCCAGATCCTCAAAACGTATTTAAGCACCTAACCTCCACTGAGCTTCAAAAAGGTAGTTAGGCACCTACCTTCCATTGATTTCAATCTAATTTAGGAGCCTAAATAACTTTGAGGATCTGGGCCATGCAGCTCTAATGGAAATCATGTCTCGTCTTTCCAGGTGACGGGGGTGCCCTTAAGGCAGGAGGAGGACTAAGAAGGGAAATTAGACAATTGCATCTTGTCCCCTTGAAAAAGGAAGGTTCAGTACTATGTCAGTATATTTGATGAGATATTACTCCAGACCCATTTAGCCAATCTCATTAAATACTCCAAAATGATAGGGTCTGTTTAAGATGTCTTAGAATGTATCTGGGTTTCATACCTGCAGCTCCTTTATACTGTGGGCACTCTTTTTTAATGTGGCCTTCTCTCCCACAGTTAAAACAACGTTTTTCTCTTAAGTCCCTGTCCTCCTGCCGCTTCCACTTCTCTGCTGACTGCCTGGAAGCCTTCTCTCTTCCTGTGTCCAGTGTTGCTCTCCCTAGTTTGTTTTTCTGAGGTGTACATAATATCGTTCCTTCCTTCACTGAGGTATCTTTTTCCTCTTTGCTTCTTTTCTCGTTGTTCTCGATGTACCTTTGGTTTTTAATATCTTCCTGATCATGTCGTCGTCTCAACCTGCAGAAGCAAAACAGTGACATAACAACAAATAGGCTTTGTCAGATGGAGAAAAGAAACTTTGTGTTAAATAGTATATTCTTAAAGAGGATTTATGTGACACGCAACAAAAATGAATAAACGTATCTCTCTTTTTCCTAAAAGTCTACGTGGTGGGAGAACCAACATAAAATATTAAATAAATTTAGTAATATTCATTTATGTAGTTGAGGAAAAAAAACTGTCTGCTGAACTCTAATGGAAAATATGAGCAATATGTAGTAAAGAAGCACCATACAATCAACTATGGCGAAAAAGCAAGAGACATCTTTACAACCAAAGTGTCTAACTCTAGGAGTAATTTTCATGGATTTCTCATCTAGCTGTACAAACTTCTACCCGGTTACAAAACCCTGAATATAAAGTACTCAGTCCACATTAGATTTGAAAAAACTTAAACCAATCTGGACCGACAGCACTGTTATACAAATAAGAAATGTTGACTTTTAAACATGGTGGTTTCATATTACATACTGTATATACACAGAGACGCATCTAAGGGAAAAAATTTATGACGTAAAGCTCAAAAACCCCCTCCACCATACAGTCAACCATGGCTGCTGCAGTCCATCCACTTAAGAGAAAGGCTCTAAGCAAAATGCTAAAAAGAAATTTAATATAATTAAAACTGGAACCAATGGTGGTAGTTTCAAAAAAAATGCTTGTGTTTCAGAGCCACTTAGAGGCTTTTGAAAATATACCCGATATTCTTTATTTGGGACTTCTGCTATGCTACATTTGCTTAAGCCAGGGTGCATGGGTTCTTAACCTAGATGTCTAAGCAATATCCATTTCACAATTCACTAATCAAATATAAAACAACAACATCATACAGAAAAGGATACTTCAGACAGTTTCTGCTTGCGTTCCTGATTTGCTCGCTGCCAAGAAAGTGTTTTGTTGCTGCTTTTTTAAAGTTTGTTGAAGGTCTTCAGGCCAACTGGTTCCCCCCAAAATAGGTTTGTTTCATGTCTGTAGCATGGCTAGGAATACGATTGAGTCACATTTTCCCTTCAAGGAAAGCGCTCTTAAGGAGGCAATCCCTTACTGCAAAAGCCCATGTTCTTGGAGTCAGTTGGTGAAGAACATTATCTGATCAACACTGGACTACTTTCTCCTCAGACATTTAAACGGTTCTGCTCAAATTTTCTAACTACAAGGATGAACTCTGATTTCTGTTACTTTTACATTTCTATCAGTAATCCGAGCCCCTTAAACACTGGACCCTCCACTTGGTCAATTTTCAGTATCTCTTGAATCCAACATTTCAGAAATTTATACAAACCCCTTGTACTACCAAAACCACACAACCCTTAAAAATATACGTACTTTCTCCTCATGGGACAGTCTTTCATGAAGTGTCCAATTTTACCACAAATTCTGCAGCATCTGTCATTTGGGGCCAGTTCTCCTTCTGTCAGGACTTCTGGGTCAAAGAAGTATTCCTAAAAGGAAAGAATGTAGTGTTGTGCACCTATTTTTTTTCCCCAAGATTTGGAAACCTAAGCCAGCTATGACTAGTGCTAGTGTAGACATGGCCTTTTTTGTTGGTCAAGGGAGTGAAAAAAACCACTGACAAAGCTACCGCTGCTCATTGGGGGTGGATTTATTTTGCTGGCAGAAGAGCTGTCTCCTGCCGGCAAAGAGCAGCTACACGGGAGACCTTTCAGTGGCGCAGCTGTAGCGGTACTAGTGTAAACACAGCCTAAGCGTGAGGCCGTATTAGCGCAAGCAGCTCCCCAAAAGAGTGAAGGTAGGTGTGCTTTGTATCACTCCATTGTGGTGCCTACTGTAGAATCAGGAAGGCCATCAACTGACCACAGCTCTACAAAGAACTCAGTTTAGCCTTCTTGAACTCCTTCGTGGCTATGAACATTATAGTCTGAAGGAGAACAAAGTTACAGCCATGTTCCACTCTCTGTAATGGGACTGCAATTCAGAGCTGTATAACACGGTGACAGGTGAGGGCTTGTCCTAACTCGCTCTCTGACACACTGCTGCTTTGCTCTAGGACAGCCTGTTTAACACAACACAACACAACACAACACATTTTAGACTAAGCTGTTTGGGGTAGACGACGATTTACTCTACGCTTGTACAATGGAGCCCCGACCTGGTTAATGTTAACAGGTGTTGCCACAATATAAGTGTTAAAAAAACCAAAACAACCCATCAACAACTTATAGGCAGAAGCCAAAAGAACCACCACGATGGAAGTTACCGCTGAAATTTGAAAGGAAACTCTTCATTTCCCATGCATAAATTACCAATAAGTTCTTAACAGTGTGCAATTGTTTTCATCGGAGTCATGTGTGAAGCTTCTCTTTTCATCTGAGTCATGTGTGAAGCTTCACAGTAGGTAAGGGATTTAGATACACACCCACTCACCCTCTACATTGGTATCGCTACATTCTAAAGACACTTACCATTTTTGAGGGATATTCTTTAGGAAATCCTTTTATTGGGGTACCAAATACCCTTCTGCCATTGATAAAAGCCTTCATTATAAAATTTGTCACTAGGAAATAAAAGAAAAAAAAAAATCAATTGTCTAAATAAATCAAGACCCTCAGCGGATTTGTGGAATGCTTGTGGACCGGGTAACTTACTTTTTCTTGATAAGCCAGCTCCAAGATTGTGGTTCAAATCAAAGGGATCTGTGTGAAGAAATCTGTAGGTATTACTAAAGTCCATACGAAAGCGAACTATGAACCAAACTGATTAATATGAACACAAACAAGCTAATGTTGCTATTACTGATGCAGAATCAATACACTGAAATTGATTTCTCCATATCCTGAAAGAGGATATATTCAGAAGACAGAATCTCAGCAGTCCAGCTATGAACCAAATTGACCGAAATGTTGAAAAAGAGCAATTTTTGAAGGTGAGAGGAAACCCCTCCCACCCCTGCAACCTTTCTATCAAAGTTAGATGAGCTAGAAAAACAATGTCTGCATTGACAAGATTTCCCGCACATGGACCCTGATGCAACACAGCACTGAAATATTTGGTGAACTTCAACTAAATTTTATCTCTGAGGGATTATTCGTATGCATAAAAGCGAAGCATGGATTTTTTACGTACTTTGCTGGATTAGGGTTTCGGTCTTCTAACAAAAAGGAACTGATTTAAAACATAATGCATTGCATCATTTCAACATTCTGCATAATGCTATAAGAAAGCTAACTGAAAAAATGTTTAAGCCAGTCAAACTGATTTGAAACTAGACACTTAATCTTTTCCAAATAAGGGATAGGATAAGAACTAAGTGGAGCTGGAGTAGAAGCAAGCTAAAAATCATTTTCAGCTCATCTGTAAAACATACTAGCCAATGTCATTGTTAGTAACTAGCTTTTACATTCATCTCTGAGTCTGAAGAATCTCTGAATCTGAAGAATCAGGGAAAAGATTATACAGTGAGACAGACAGACTATGGACTGAATTCCAGTTTCCTTAACCATTCTGACAGTCAGCCCTCAAACAAACAAAATAAAATGTAAAATTCGCTTTTCAACTTTATTTCAGTTGAAAAATAAGGGCTAAATTCCAACCCTACTGAAGTCAATGGGGGGTTTTGTCCCTAACTTCTGAGAGCCAGGATTTCACTCAATGTACTTAGCCGGAGGAAATATCCTAATCCAGCAGGATGAAAAAGTGAAAAACAACATGTGAGAAGAGCAGATTTATTCAAATGGGTTTTAAAGCAATTCCATCCCTCAATGAGCTCTGTATTAATTCTTACAATACCTTCAACAACAATATATTTGGAGGTCCACTGCTTCTTGAAAGTTGTAAGCAGATTTTTTCTTCTGATGCAGATAACATGTTCTTTGAAATCAAATTCTTCCGTGTAGAAGCGGAGAAGTCCCAGCCATAGCTCCCCAACAGATTCAGTGTTTGAACCATAGTCTGGCCAACAGGCTGGCTGGAAGTTAGAGAGAAAGATTTCTTCTTCTCAGGTTCAGCGATTCAGACAGATTAAGCAAATGCACATTCATCATTTCAGAGTGTTAGATTACACATAATTGTGGTTATACACAAGTGTGGTTTAGAGTTACTCTAAATCACTTTCCATCCTTTTATATAATTTGAAGGTTAATACTCAAATTTTGCCATTTAAATGGTCGGTGGGTATTTTTAGCGTGAAGAGTAGCAATGTGTTGTTTCTTTTTAAACAACTTGCTGTTTATTTTTGATAGCATGCAAAATTGATATGCATATTGTTAGTTTACGGTTAGGCTGGGTGCCCCTTCAACACAAAGTTATTTCATTGAAGGGTTATGTCACCTATCATCAGGTGGGAAGAAAGCAGCAGTATGGCACATCGGTGGTTATCCTTTAACAAACCTGATAGGATTACTGTTGAATGCAAAGCATTCAGGTTTTGCAAAAATATTTATTCACAGGTGCACTGGTCTCTTGTACTGTAGACAACCAACTATGTTATGGTAGCTTGACAGCACAAAATTGGGATTTTCACACATTTCCATTATATGTCAAATAGTTTTGAGTGAATGGCTTTATCCCCTATACCGCCTTGGAAATCTCAGCTTTGAGTGTTTTAATAAACTCAGAGATTTATATTTTGGAAGGTCGATTGTATTTTATTAGGCTAAGCCAATAAATATGCATATGTACAGTTCTATACAAAAAGAAAAGGAGTACCTGTGGCACCGTAGAGACTAACAAATTTATTTGAGCATAAGCTTTCGTGAGCTACAGCTCACTTCATCGGATGCATTCAGTGGAAAATACAGTGGGGAGATTTATATACCTAGAGAACATGAAACAATGGGTGTTACCATCACTCTCGTTACAGTGTGCATATAAATCTCCCCACTGTATTTTCCACTGAACGCAGATGATGAAGTGAGCTGTAGCTCACGAAAGCTTATGCTCAAATAAATTTGTCGGTCTCTACGGTGCCACAAGTACTCCTTTTCTTTTTGCGAATACAGACTAACACGGCTGCTACTCTTGAATTCTATACAAAAGTTTCCTGGCATGCCCTTTTACAAAGAAGGTACTCTGCTTTCAAGTTTCATGCTTGGCTCTCTGTCTTGAGTAACATTACTCTTTTCTCCTCCGAACAAAGTATCATGTCCTAAGGCATGTGCTGTTATAACAGTACCTGGCTCCATTTAACAGCGGAAAAATATTTAGCAGATTCTTTTAAGAACATTTTCAGCATAGTTCTGAACATGTTTAGATTACTAAAGCAAGGTGCTGAAGTATCGCTTCACACTTCCAATTGTAAAGGCTGACACAGCTAGGTCCAATAATAGCTGACATTTTATATAACTAAATGAGAAGCTCTCATTTTCAGCCCGTATGTAAAACGGATTAGCAAAAGTCATTGTTAGTAACTACCTTTTACAGTCATCTCCTGCATTTTTCAAATGCATGCCTTACCAGAGGTTAGTTTCACTTTACAGAGTTATTGCATGATAATGCTGTATCACAAAAGTGAATAGAAGACTCACCAACTCATCTATTTTGTCAAAGAAATAAACATTCCAACCATCAACTACAATTTCAGGCTTCTTTGGCTCCTTGTAGATCTAAGAACAGAAAGTTAACTAGTTAGAGCATGGCTGTTCAGACTTGATGATTTTGATCCCTATTTTGGTCAAGAGTGCACCAAAAAATATCTAACTGGGACCAATTTATTTCTTGACATACGGTACCTCTTGGAGAACAGGAATGACGGGTGGATTTCGCTGCTGAAGAAAATAAAGCACCATAAGAGTATATGCATAGGAGGACAGGCTACCTCTAGATGCATCTCCAATGTCACACATCTGGAAAGAGAAAAGCAAATTATAAAACTCTTTACTGGGGCTGTTATCACTTTCAGAGTGCCTGAAGCGTTACTCACCTTTGTAAAGACTTTCATTGTGTAACACAGATATTTTACTCTGGAATCAATGGCTGCATAAGAGGACAAGAGTCTTGTGTTATGCAGGGCCTGTAAATAAATAAGGAAGTCAAGTATGGGAAACGGCGTGAGGTGGAAAAAGTGGTAGTTAGCTAACGCCTCTGACCAGGGAGGCTTTGAAAATGACCTATTTCCTTGAGAGCTACAATGATTCACAACCACTTGCACTTGAAAAGCTTGCATATGTATGAGGGCTGTCGATTAATCGCAGTTAACTCACACGATTAACTAAAAAAAATGAATCGCGATTAATCGCACTGTTAAACAATAGAATACCAATTGAAGTGTATTAAATATTTTCAGATATATTGATTTCTATTCCAACACAGAATACAAAATGTACAGCGCTCACTTTAGATCATTAGTTTTGATTGAATTTGCATTGTAAATATGAGAAACAAAAGAACCAGTATTTTTCAATTCACCTCATACAAATACCCTCGTGCAATCTCCTTATCATGAAAAAAATACAAAATGTACATTTTTGTGTTACATAACTGCACTCAACAACAAAACAAGGTAACTCTTTAGAGCCTACAAGTCCACTCGGTCCTACTTCTTGTGCAGTCAATCGCTAAGACAAACAAGTTTGTTTACACTTACGAGATATACTCTGCCTGCTTCTTATTTGCAATGTCACTTGGAAGTGAGAACAGGCATTCACATGGCACTTTTATAGCTGGTGTTGCAAGGTATTTATGTGTCAGATACGCTAAACATTCTTATGCCCCTTCATGCTTTGGCCACCATTTCAGAGGACCTGTTTCTATGCTGATGACGCTCGTTAAAAAAATAATACAGTAATTAAATTTGTAAGTGAACTCCTTGGCGGGAGAATTGTATGTCTCCTGTACTGTTTTACCCGCATTCTGACATACATTTCATGTTAGAGCAGTCTTGGATGATGACCCAGGACATGTTCGTTTTAAGAACACTTTCACAGCAGATTTGCCAAAAGGCAAAGAAGGTACCAATGCGGGATTTCTAAAAACAGCGACAGCACTTGACCCCGGGTTTAAGAATCTGAAATGCTGTCCAAAATCTGAGAGGGACGATGCATGGAGTATGCTTTCAGAAGTCTTAAGAGAGCAACCCTCAGATGCAGAAACTACAGAACCTGAACCACCAAAAAAGAAAATCAACCTTCTGCTGGTGGCATCTGACTCGGATGATGAAAATGAACATGCGTCTATCCGCTCTGCCTTGGATTGTTATCGAGCAGAACCCATCATCAGCATGGACGCATGTCCTCAGAAATGGTGGTTGAAGCACGAGCATGAATCTTTAGCGCATCTGGCACGTAAATATCTTGACACGCCGGCTACAACCGTGCCATGCCAACATCTGTTCTCACTTTCAGGTGACGTTGTAAACAAGAAGCGGGCACCATTATCTCCTGCAAATTGTAACCAAACTTATTTGTCTGAGCGATTGGCTGAAGTAGGACTGAGTGGACTTGTAGGCTCTAAAGTTTTACATTGTTTTATTTTTGAATGCAGTTATTTTCTTGGATATAATTCTACATTTGTAAGTTCAACTTTCATGATAAAGAGATTGAACTACAGTACTTGTGTTAGGTGAATTGAAAAATACTATTTCTTTGGTTTTTTACAGTGCAAATATTTGTAATCAAAAAGAAATAAAGTGAGCAGTGTACACTTTGTATTCTGTGTTGTAACTGAAATATATTTGAAAACGTAGAAAACATCCAAAAAAATATTTACATAAATGGTATTCTATTATTGTTTAACAGCACAATTAATTGTTTTAATCACTTGACAGCCCTAATATGTATGAATATACATGTGTCTGTGTGTGTACAAATGTGTGAGCACATACACTTTCATCTATTTACAACTTAAACTGTTAAGTGCACTGAATTAAAAGGCAAACGCTGCAGCTGTTTGGAGCTCAGCAAAACCACTTACCTAGTTCTGCACATTAAACCCTGTTTTATTCAGGCAGGAAGCGTTCATCAGGAGAGTGGGGTTACCACCTGCTCTGGTGGGAGGAGCTTATCAAGATTCTTAACTTTCGTCTGCTCACAAACAATATGCAGAAGCATCCAAAAGGTAATATCTCAGAAGAGTGAAGCATCAAGCTACTACTGTATTTCTAAGGCATGTGGTAGAGCATAAATTCTGGGGCAGTTCCTAAACCCACAAACCTTTCATCCCAGAAATGCAGGCACTACCAACTGACACATACAGACGCGTAACCTGACGAACAGGCTTTCACCACACCTAGCATTTAAAATAATCTCCCTCGGCTGATACAGAGACTTACTGTCTCAATGAATTTGCTTTTGAAGTCTAGAGTCACTGATTAAATAGGTTCTTTAAAACATTTGGCCAAGTACTTGGGACATAAATTTTGCTTCCATGGAGAAGGCGAGCTGGGTTTGGGACCATTCTCAAAGTCCTGCTAACTGTAGCACCCGGGGCTTTTCATAATCCAGATAATCTACGGTTAAAACCCTCCAAGTTAAAAAGGCTTGTGTGGCCAGATTTGAATCTGGTAAAAGGAAGATTAGCTGGAAACAATGTTTTCCACCTTTCTCCAGCCTAATTCTCCAGAGCATAGCGTGCAATGGAAAGCGACTTATTTTGTTAGAGATGAGACAGCCCTGATACCTTGACAGTCCCCACACTTAACACATGCAGCGATGGTCTTCTCGCTGCCCAGGATGTTACTCCTTTCCCTCCAAGTCCTACAAAAGGATCAATGCACCCCAAAACACTGGTGTTTGCTATTATTAAGCTAACTAAATTTACTACTAGCGTACAATTTTAGCAGAAAACAGCTGCTCTGCCTCCTTTCACTTCACCCAGAAAGAGTCGAATTTTTAGGATTAGAACCTAAAAATCTAACTGGAATAGGTGATTTATAATCGTGATCTTACCAGTGTATTATATAAACTGATGTCTACTTCAAGACTGCTTCTCACATGGAAGAACTTGACAATTGGCACTTTAGCAGTTGTTATTGGCAAGACATTTCTTAGACCTAGGAAGGAATATTAAGTTTGGCTTTCACTTTAATACAATGATTATTCATTATTCATAGCATTTCTGGCATTAGTTTTCATTTAACATTAGCTGAAAACTAAACTGTTGTTTAAATAGCAAAATAGCATAAATACTTATATCTGGTGCAGAGTGAATGAAATGCTCACAAAAAGGCATTTACATGTGATTTTTACAGGAATATACTGTTACACTAAACTGTAATGTCTAGTGTGTGCCATCTTCAGCATTATTAATATTATTATTAATGTTATGTGTGAACAAATAAAAAAATGGATATGTAAATACAAACCTATAACCACTGTCCGAAGGGTCAAACTTGTAACTTAGGGCTTGTTTTCACGTATGTTATTAACACAGTATCAGAGTCTAATTTAGGCCTGGTTCTATAAACCTTAGAACCCTTCAATGGGCCCGGTCATGCAATGAAGGTCTACAAATGTTCACAATCTAAGTCCCCAATCCTGCTAACACTGAACTCTTCAGTGCATTAGTTATCTTAATGATATCTGTGTACTTATACCCCTGAACCTTCTGACTCCATAAATAGTATACAAATTCATGTACACAGAACTGTCCACTCTTATTCTCTAGGAAGGTACCTGAATGTTTCTTAAGCACTCTTGCTAATTCTTCAATGATTCTTATGCAATCAAGTCCCTGAAAAAGGAGAGAAAAAAAGATTTCAGTGCACTGATAATGTTTTGTGCCCATCGCAAAATTCTAGAAAAGCTCTATGTAATCATTACTATCAGACCATGTCCTAGCCAAGCCATTTCAGTTCATGTGCCATTCATTGCCCGTCATTAGGCTTAAAGCCATATCATTAAAAAGACACCTAAATTGTACACGCAGCGGCATTCATACCAGACAGTTTCAAAATGTAGAGTATTTTCAAGTCAACACTAAAGGATACCCTAATGTTCTTAAAAGAGTTTATGCATGCATAAACATGCATTTAAAGCATTTCCTAATTTATATAACCAAAAAGAAAGACTTGCTTCTTTCTCACCCCATCTTTGTTTTCTACCTTACCATGCATCAACACTGTGATGCTGAATCAATGTGCCTCATACATTTCCCTGTCAACTAATATTAACATTTTGCTGAAGAATGTACGAATAAGCTCAACGGTAAAGGAAGAAAAGCTTAAACCGGGTTAGCTGACACAGCAGCAAGACGCTAGCCAATTTACGTTTTTTGGTAGAAGTTCTATTTCCTTTTTCAGCGACTGCGCAAGTCCTTTTTGCAAAAGGATGTCACGAGACAGTGGTCACAGCAACAATAGCTCTATCTATAAAATACCAGTACAAGTTATACAAAAGAGCTCTAAGTCTACCTCAGAAGTTTCCAGTCCATCAATTGTCATACAGATATCAAGGTCACTTTGTTTGAAGCCAAAGCCATTTTTTGATGAGCCAAACAAGTTCAACCTGGTTCCTGTAAAGGACACGACACTATAACCACCTCTGATACACCATCAGTTCAGTTTTAATAGCTAGGGTCTGATTTGGCCAATGTTGAACACCATTTTTCTGTAATAATGGACTTTACAAGGAATATTTATTAAATATAGGGCATATTTCTTCATTGTCTATGGACGATAACGCTGTACACTTACTGGTCTAATTCACTACCTTTTAAGAGTAATAAATTAAAAGGCATGTGTGTCAAAGCAATGACTAAACCGTACAGCAAAATTTTCATCATTTTTGGCATTAAGAAAAAAAGGATTCGCAAACAGCTGTTCTTTATAGCCAGAGTATGCACACAATTTTCATATTTCCATTTGATCTACAAGATGACAGTATCCCTGCAATAAGCTTTCGTGGGCTACAGCCCACTTCATCGGATGCATAGAATGGAACGAATAGTAAGAAGAAATCTGTTAGTCTCTAAGGTGCCACAAGTACTCCTGTACTTTTTGCGGATACAGACTAACACGGCTGCTACTCTGAAACCTATCCCTGCAATGTCTCTTCTCTGGCTTTTGTTAATTTTTTGAACAACTTTAGTAACCTGCAGGGGCTTACGGAGCAGGTGCAGTAGTCATAGATGATTTTCAGGCCCCTATGGCAGTCTGAATAGTAATGGGGATTTGGACTGGAAGAGAGAGCCTGGAAGTAACTAAATCAGTGATTAACATAGCCCTCCACCTCTACCCTCCTCTGGTGACAAGCCACCAGTCTTAGGTATAATATAAAATTTAGGATAGGTATCAAAGTTAATATATTTACTGACTTTTCAGAGATTTCAAGGCCAGAAGAAAACACTGCGATAACGGAATGTGACTTCCTGTGTAACTATGATACTCACAGTGTTGGAGTCCTTCAGAAATAATGAATTTAACTTCACGTCACCCCTTTGAGGCAGGGAAGAACCCCCATTTTACAAATTGGAATGAAGACACAGAGATTAAGAAATTTACCCAGGATCAAATAGGAGTCTGACACACCCAGGAACAAATTAAGTGGCAAACTAACTAGATTAGCAGCACGAGGATTTGACAAAATCCTCGAGGATCTGGATAAGCGATACAAGAACTCTCTTTGGGTTACGACAAGTCTTTACAGATGCAACAATCTTTGGCCAAAAATTCCACATGCAGCCTGCATACAAATTTGGCAAGACTATGAACTGAAGCCCAGGTGGTTACCGTATATATTTCCAGAAATAGAAAGCACAGCTCCAGTCTACGGAGCTTTGCTGATAGCCAAGAGTTATGCCTCTGCTTTAGAATACTCCCAGAGTGATATACAGGCAGTACATTTTTCCTTCTACACTGAGAATAAGGGCAGAAAAATAAAGCTATTTCTTAGATGAACTGAAAAGGAAGGGGATACTTTTGGCCTGATCAAGATTCCAAGGTGGGGTGCCAGGGGTTTCAGAAAGTCTGTAGCGGTCTTACAAGAATACGACTGGAACAGCGAACTTTGACGCATGAATTTGAGATGAAAATGCTAGTTATGAAAGTTTTATTATAAAATTGTGATCACTGGTTTCTTAAACAGCTATTGTTCATGCCTGCTGATGTCATGATCTTTTCTCACCAACAGGATGTAAAAAAAATATAAATGGACATGTTTTTGGAGCTTTTTGTTTGTTTGTTTTAAGAAAGAGCACAATCTCAAGGAGGCAGGGCATAATCATAGAATCATAGAATATCAGGGTTGGAAGGGACCTCAGGAGGTCATCTAGTCCAACCCCCTGCTCAAAGCAGGACCAATCCCCACCTAAATCCTCCCAGCCAGGGCTTTGTCAAGCCTGACCTTAAAAACTTCAAAGGAAGGAGATTCCGTTACCTAGGGGAGGTGGTAGAATCTCCTTCCTTTGAAGTTTTTAAGGTCAGGCTTGACAAAGCCCTGGCTGGGAGGATTTAGGTGGGGATTGGTCCTGCTTTGAGCAGGGGGTTGGACTAGATGACCTCCTGAGGTCCCTTCCAACCCTGATATTCTATGATTCTATGATTATGCCCTGCCTCCTTGAGATTGTGCTCTTTCTTAAAACAAACAAACAAAAAGCTCCAAAAACATGTCCATTTATATTTTTTTTATAATGTATGAGGTGGAAACATCAAGCTTTAACAGTGAGCTGAGATTATTGCAACAGAAAATATTCCCAATTAATCTGAAGGCCTATAGCAGAGTCTTAAACAGCTGAACAGAATATTTTAAGAAGAAGTTTAAATTAGCTCACTTTGTTCTTTATACTGGTACAATGAAATTGTTGAAAATACTAAAAAAGTGAAACTTTAAAAAAAAACTAAATATGAGTATGAAAAGAAGCTACACAATTACCTGGAAACTCCTGTCTGATGAAGCTTTCCAGATTTTGCCGTATATGTTCACGAGCCTGATCCTCTATAATATTTGGAGCAAAATCCTCTTTAAAAAAGCCAGAAACACACCCATTCAGGCAAAATATGTAAAAACATTGCCACAGTTAAGTGACAGGAAGGGGGAAAAAAGGAAATTGATGTGGGAGGGGAAGGCAGAAGCAGACAAATACTAAGTCAAACAAAAAAATACATTAGGAAAACAGTCGTTTTGTCTGGTCAGAAGTGAAGGGTGCCATACTGAAAGACCAAACGAATGGGGGGCGGGGGGCGGGGGGGGCGCGGCGCGGAAATGGTTCAAAAAATCTGAAGTCAGCATATCGTTCTTTCTAGTAATGGTCCTGCCTTTGTTCTTTCAAACAGCAATTTCTGGTAATGAGATACAAAATATCACACAAAGAACCGCACTGAAGAGGGTCGGACAACATTTCTGGAAAAAGGATGCCTCAGATAGGCTCTGAAGTCTACGTATAGATGCCTAAATTTCAGGAATATCCAATATCCAGCAGCTTTCATTGACTCCATGTTTAGTTCAAGGAGTCATGAGATCAGCCTACACACTTTGGATTTTTACTCTTTGGAGGTACAATTTAGACTTATGAATACAACAAGTATCAGGTGCAATTTAGCAATTAAACTAATGTCATTACCCTACAGAATCTCACCTGCTGTACTAAGTTTGCTACTTTCAAAACCCAGCTCCACTGATGCTGTTGACCTCAGAGAATTCCCTAAAGTACTATTAAAATCTAGCTAACTAATTCATATTTTCCATAAACATATTGAAAGAGTGCAGTATTGATGACTTACTGTAACACTGGATGCAAACTTGATCTAAAATATTTGAAAACTTGGGTGTCAACGCTGGCAAAGGGTCTAGCTCAATTTTTTTGAAGTCTTCTGGACAATCCCTCTTTAGGTGACCTTCTCGTCTGCACAAGCTACATACAACCATAGGAGACTGCGTGAATAGAATGCAAGACGTTTTTTAAGTCTACGGCTCTTTCATGAATCAGAACTCTACTTAGTAATATTTCCTGGTGGTTAGATGTTAAAAGCTTACCTTGCCCTTTGTGAAAGCGGGTTTATTAAATTCATAAAAGAGCTCAGATTCCATAAATTGTCCTATTAGTATGCCCTCTTCACAAAGGCTTCCTTTCTCTAGAAAATCCTCTTCATTCAAATCTACCCTTAGAGATTTATCTACATGTTTTCCCAGCTCTGTCTCTTCATATTTAACAGAGACGGACAATTCTTCCTCAGACAGTGCATCTTCATCCCCAGATGCAGTGTAAGTATTGTCCAGCTCATCATCTTGTCCAGTCACAATACCACCACTTTCTCTTTGGTTTAGGAGAAAACTCTGTTCTCCCTCCTCTTCCTCTCCTTCCTCATCTGAGTTATTCATTTCAGATAACGAAGGTGCACGTTTGTTCAGGGAATCATCCAGTTCATCAGTCCCCTCTGTGCTCTCCTCATCCATGTCAGCCTTATCGTCGAGTATTACGTTGCACTCTAAACCAAACTCATCACTCTCTCTGACTACAGTGCTCTGAACACCTTCAGAGTCCGAAATACTGTATGTTTCAATATCATGCTCACTTGCTGGAATAGGGAGATCTCCATTTTCACTGTAGTCATCCAAGCCTTGATCAATAACTATCCCATTTTTCTGCCATTTCTCATCTTGGTCATGTTCTTCCTCTTCCTCTTCCTCCTCCTCCTCCTCCTCCTTTCCACTTTCTGTCTCTACACAGCTTGGTTTAAAGTTCTCATTATCACCAGAAATCATCTCTTCAATTACAAAGTCTGAATCTTCCTGAGCAATTCCCAAATGTCCTATATCATCTGCCAATTCTTCTTTGGTCACGCTTTCAGAGACAAACACCTTTGAAGGATCAACTGTACATGCCTGAGGCGTGTCTATACTTCTGTCAATAATATTAGTACAATCAGCTGCTACCACTTCCCCCATTTGGTCAGTTACGTTTTGCGTATGGGTGGCATCATGCTTTATGGCATCCTTTTCAGGTTCTAATCTTCGTGATGCCTCCTCATTGACATTCAAAGGCTTTTTGGGGCTGGATTTTGTAGGTTTTTTGTGGGGCAAGGCAAAATATTTGTAAGTTGCCCTTAAGCAGTGAAGAATATATTCATAGACTAGCTGACTGTTCAGAGTTCTTGCCACATTCCTCTTTACTGAGTAAGGGTCTGAAAGAAAAAGAAAGCCAGGAGCTGACTGAATACAAAAATCTAACACTTCATTGATGGATATAAGGAAGCAGCAAAGACAGGTTTGATTAGTCCTGTTTTGTTTTACAACAAATTTTAGATATATTGTCAATTAATTTAATGAACTGTTTTAGGAACGCATTAGCAATAAAGAGAGCTCTAGACTTTGTGGAGGAAACTGTATATGTTTAAAACATTTTATAATATCACACAGAAACATATGCCTGAAATTGTTTTGCTAACATATCTGACAGCGTACTTGGTAAGTCACAGGGCCGATAAGTCTTAATTGACAGACTTCAGGTACCTTCCACAGCCATGCGCTTTTTAGGCCAGTCCTTTGATTCACGAGACACTGGTTCTTTGAGTCGTATACTGATGACCAGATCAGCCAAATTAAACTCCAAGGCATAGAAGCGAAGCAGTTCTACCCAAAGCTGCCCAACTGGTGCTGAACACTGGTGTCCTGAATCAAACACTAAGGGAACCTGTTAATTGGAAAGCAAAACCCTCTTCAGTTTTAAGGTGGACGAAAAACCCTCTTTTATGGGGCAGAAAAATCATTCTGCCAGTCTTAAACTTGCTTTTCACTGACACACAGTCACACGTCTGCGACGAGTGTGCAGTCTCAACAATAAAAATTAATGCTCTACTCAAACAAGGGAAACTACAACATTATGAGAGTTAAACACACACTTTACAGCTACAGAAGAGGACAATTTAAAGAGAGAGTTATCTTAATTTACACTAACACCTCAAACTCTTATAAATCAAATGTAATAACGGTTGGACAGCGTATGATTATGGCTAATATTAATCATGATTGTGTATTTACATAAAAATGTTCTTGTGCTATAACTAATACATTTCAAAGTGAGCATTTCAGAGCATAAAAACCTCAGTTAGCGTGACAGATATAGCCTCATCAAATGCAAAACACTCTTCAGAAAGAATCACCCCGCATGGTCACTTAAATGTACAGGCACAAAATGTGCACTTCAAGCAAGAAGGGGAAGTGACAGACAGAGCAAATTACACAGTTTAAAATCTTTGTGGATATTTATTCTGCCAACTCTGAAAGTTTGTCCTCTTTGGTTGGAGTTGTTTCTTAGGGCTAACCATCAATAATTTGGCATGAAGCAAAAGACGTGGATGCTGGGATTGAGTGCTAATCCAGTTTGGTATTGTGACAAATTATTGACACAGTCTTTTAGAGTACATTATGCTTTTCCTTAGATTCAGGCGGTCCTAGCTTTTACGGCTATACATTATCTTAATATACTTGTAAGAATTTAGTTTACGTGAATTTTATAATGGCTCTGATTTATAAACACAGCACAAATTATTTTTAAAAGATTTCATATTTTTGCTATACAAAGATTGCTTAGTATTTTACCAAATAAGATCTTTTTAGACAAAGGTCATGGAGTATTTTACCCTTAAAAAATTATAAATGTTAGCCATTGCTGGATTAAGTTTACGTCACTTCTGTATTATAAAACACTCCCATGTGCGATTTGGACTGAATTTATACAGTTATGCTATTTCTAAAAAGAGCAATGCTATTAGATAAGAAAAATAGTAGTTTGAAATTAAGAGTTACTCAGTTGACACAGTCAAGTTTGAAAAAGGATTTTTGGAATTCTGTCAACTACAGTTGTCCCCTAGTTTAACAAATATTAACAACCCAGGACTGTGACCCTGGGACCTCTTGGTGCCAACTGGCTGAGGGCACAGGGGATCTGGTATCTGCATACTGGTTCACTGAAGCGGTCTCTAATGAAAACCTGTGGCACACTGGTCAGCATAATCATTGTGAGATGTGTGTACCGATAATATGTAAGGAGTTACGTATACATAGACCTTAAGCACATAATTTTCAGTGCGAGTTAAGGCAGGTCACCAGAAGGGGATCAACATACTCCTGCCAGGCAAGAGAGAAGAGATGCTTATCTCTGGCTGGCTGGTCAAGTGCATTATGTATTGTCTACTTCACAAATGGAAGCCTACCTACTATCTGAGCACAAGGCTAATCAAGAGATCGTAAAAACCGACAAGAAAGGAGCACAGAGGAAAAAAACAACTAATGGGAGGAGAGGAGGGGAATCCTGTTCACAAGTTAAGACAATGGGTTTTTGTACGGTAACTGTAGAGAGACAAACTGCATCTTTCACCTAGGAGACAAGCTGACAGCATGCTTCTCTTATGAACAGAGGGTCACAACCAACCTTGCTGCTAAAAGCCGGGAGAAAGATTTTTTGGATGAGACAACCTTTATCAGACAGGAAAAAAGTGTTGTTCATTAAGTTTAGGCCTTGGCTCTTTTTTGGTAAACTTATACTTGTTTTCACTATAAACAAATCTAAGTGCCATGTGTTAAGCTGACCTGTGGTCTAAGGAGTAACTGGGAAGCTGTGGTGAACTGCTCCTTTGGGAACAGTGGGTCTGGTAATTGTGTGAGTGTCCAGTGGTGTAGGGACTGGACACTGCAGGCGTGCTTGGAGGACTCGGGTGCTGGAGTGTGCCTATCACTAACCTGGAAAAAGAGAGAGTGGGGCCTGTGGAGGTCTGGAGGGGAAGTTTGCGTTGCCAGTAGCTGATGGAGTCAGAGAGTGATCCACAGCGGGCATAGAAAAGGCTTCCGCATAGCGAGGTGCCTTACAACCCTGGGTATCCCTGGCAAGCATCACCAATACCTTAAGACTTAGAATTACTTCCTGGTCTCCTACTACTTGTCACATTTGTCTTTAGATGTCGCATACGCAACAGAAAACCAGTCACTGAATTAGAGAGACAAGGTGGGTGAGGTAATACATTTTTATCACCACCCACTTTGTCTCTCTAATATCCTGGGACTGACACGGCCACGACACTGCACACAGCCACTGAATTATGCAGGTTAGCTTCGCAATACACCAACAATTTTACTTCACTTAAAATAAAGATGGGTGGTCATTGCTGAGAGTAGCAGTAGTGATTTCTAGATTACTACTGAAGTAACTGAAATGGTTCAGACCTTGCCCCTTTTAGGAGAAGCTTCTTTTGGAGAATCAGCATCATCAACAGCAGGATTATACTCCCAGACCACGATATCATTCTCAACATCTTTAAGGTTGAAGTTTACTAATTTGTTTAAGGAGAATCCTCCAATCTGGAGAGTGCAGAGGGAAAGAGGAAAAAACACCAGACACCTTTTTTATCTGAAGGATTTCAAACCAACATCCTCCATACTATTAATCATCCAGAAAAAAGTCAGTATTTCAAAGACGTACAAAAATCATCATATACTATACCCATAATAAAGACAAGCTTACTGAATTCTCATTCGATAGGGTTCTTCCTCCCCAGGTAATCGGCTTTCTGATTAAATGTCACCAATGCGCACTACAACTCCATTAGTCGATTTTCAAAATAAGAAATTACACGCAGTATCCATCTACTTATGATTTCTATTGGTATCTTTACTTTGTTAGAGGTTCCGTCACGTGGCTTTAAATAAAATTTTATACATACATCGATTTGACTCGTTAACCAAGATCAAGAGCTGTATGTAAACAGCAAGTCTGTAAACAATTCTGAAATATGCTAATGATAAAATAGATCAGTGTTTGAAGAAGTTTATTATAGGCCTAGGATAAACGTTAAGTGCCTAAGTCCCACTCAAAAGTTAGAGAGTTGTTTTTGAAAAAAATTACACATAGGATACCACCTTAATTAATCCCCCTTGTGCCCAGGCATGATTATACAGTCTTTAACTACATAATTGCATATTATTTTTTCCACAGGACCCCCGCCACATCAGTGCGCAGTATGGACCTGCGGTATGGGTGAATCAGGACTGTGCAGCCAAGGAGATGGGGCCACACACTGAACAATGAGAAAACAAAAGAGCGAATAACTGCTCATTAAGTGAGCACTGTCCATTCCGTGCGCTGAATGAGGCTAGTATCCTGTGGAAAATAATATGTGATCACGTAATTAAAGACTGCATCATAATGCTTGCGCACAAGGGGAAGGAATTAAAATTGCTCAACCAAACTTAATTGTGGCATATTCTTGTCACATATATTATGCACACAAAAACTATATTGATATTTTGCTGTTGGTGACTAAGTGTCTTACTGTCCTGCACAAGGGACAGGCAAGACACAAGCAAGTAATAATTTACAATTATAACAGAAAATATCACCCTCAGATTGATAAGACTTAAGTAGCACGTACCCACAATCCCAAATAAACAGGCAGAAATGGCTCTTTCCTCTGTTGTAGATAGAAAATGACCATTAAAGCAAACACGTAAGATGGCAAACCTCCTTCTTCAGGACGATCAGCACAACACAGCTGTAAAAAAAATTGAAACACGTTAATATTTTTCCACATCAAGCTTTTTATTACAAATAGTCTTTTTGGTATCGATCATCATTCTCCTATTTGCAAAACCGTCAATTTAAATACCGGAAGAGAGCGCGAAGATTTACATAACTCGTTTGTCCCCACGTTGTGGGATGTGTTTGGTTCCAAAGGACTTCATGTAGTCATTAAAATCACAGCCGGTGTTCTAGCGTAAGAATACTGAAATCACTTTTCTCGTATGCATTCCATTCTGACAATCTTCCAGCCAATCAAGCTACTGGCTGTACGCAACAGTTGGGATTTGCAGTGAGGGTGAAGGGAAATCGCGTCAATGAGATCTCGGCATAATTCCCTTCAGCTCCTTTAACGAACTGCTCATTTTCAGTTTCAAGAGTTATGGTATAATAAATTCAGAATCGTGACTCTTATCTTTGTACTGTAATCTTCTCAAGCTATTTCAGAAATCAAGACTTAAGGTGGCATATACGGTATGTATACCCAGAGTACTGTCTAACATTCACAAAGATGACTGGCTTATTTAGGACTTCAAACTTCACCATTTTCAAGCGACTTGCTACATGAAATAAACATACCCTACCTTCCGTCAAACACATATCATACTTGCATCAAATACGCAAAGCTTTCACTCATTTTGTCCACATGAACTCTTCCTAATTTGTTTCCATTAACTTCAAATGTGAAAATTACCTCATATGACAAATCTTAAGAATTCTTCACAAATAATCTTCCCCTTCTATGCACTTGAGGCACTTTTGCAGCTGGTACTCAGGTGCAGAGAAGCTGGGATTTCATAAGCAATTTTTTAAAAGACTAACAGACAAAGATATGCATATCAACATCTTTATAATTTCTAAGCGTTGCTATTAATGTGGTTAGACTCTCAGCAATCACGTAACAAAAGAGCTTCTTAAGCAACATCATGGTGGATTCTTTTTGGTACAAAGTCAAGAAATTCCAGCTAGAGTTTCACATCAACCTCTATGATCATATACAAAATGCTGCCTATGTAAAGAGATCTTTAACTAGAAAGGCAAGGTGGCACAGTTGCGGTTGCTGTATGCACTATATTTTAGTGCAACAATTAGATAATCTCAGTCAGTGCATGCACGTAATTGGCAAAGAAAATAATATACTGCACATAACAAATACTGTATTCCTCAGAGGAGGAAAGCCTGTGGGTCACGTTTAAAGTTCAAAGACGTTTTTGAATTATAAGAACCTAATAAAGCAACTGAAAGTTTCTTAAAAGCGTGAAATACTGTTATATTTAGATCATTGAAGCAACTGAATAGATTCTTTTTGTACAGTTAGAAAAAAAAAGAGTCACTCAATCTAAACCAGCGATTTTCAGCTTTCCATACAGCAAGCCCCTTTTCCATAGCAGGGCACACCGTCTATCCAACCCCTAATGGAGCCATATGAAGGACAGGGCAATTGCAATCTGTTTGTGACCGCCCGCATCCCCCAAGGTAGAGAACCCCTGCTCTAGATCATGCAAAATTTCAGACCAAAGAGTAATTTTTTCCCAAGAAGAGACTTAGAGCAATCGCATTCCTAAACTACAACTGGAGATTTACTAGCAGGACATTAGACTAAAAGATAAACACCATGAAAACCAGGATGTATCTTGGTTAAACTTTTGTACACTGCCTACCTTCTCTTATCCAGGTGCCTGTTTTGAGAAACTCATCACACAAGAGTTGGACAAAAAGAACGGTTTGAGACGTACACATCCATTTGTGGTTTTTATCAAAAAAAGACTCACCTTCGCCCAGTACCTGAAGGCAATCACTAGAGGTACAAGAGTTGGTTCTAGTTTTCCAAGAGTAGCCAAATGGTTTGTCGTCAGACAAGCATTTTCATTCCCTGCGCTTACTTTACAAACAAGGCCACTACAATGACAAAGAAACAACCTGAAAATCCTGCAGGTGTTTTAGGGAAAGCCGTATGTCAGACGAAATCTTACAACCTATCACAAAATTGAGGCTATGATGACAGATTTAACAGCCTCAGAGACTTAACATTTACAATGAAAGGAAGCAAACAAAACCAGTTTGACCTGTGTATTTAGTTTTACAATTTAAACATTTAAAGCTTTTACAAGAGCAAAAGGGATTTTAAAATTCACAGCAATTCATCACTCACTTTCTGGAGATTTTTTTTAAGCAACTAAATCATTTAGTCAATGAACTAAAACATCACACATTGTCATTTACTTCCGTGAATCAAAATAATTTCACTGTACCAAACCCAGTTACTAACACAGTTCATAAACTATTTCCAGAGTGCAGGAACAAAATCAGTAATGAAAGACCAAGGAGCTGCAAACAACTGGTGATAGATTCTACATCAGTAGCTAGTTACACAATATTTCATGAATCTGAAGTGGTATGTGGTAAGTGGGCAAAATAAAATGCCTCACTCCTTTCCTCATAGCACTAAAGCTATTTAAGCTCCCCTTACATTGTTTTTTAGGTTTCTTTCATTTGATATTAAATCTGCATCGTCTAGAAGGGAAGAAAGGAAATTTTCTACTTTAGCAATCATCCCCAGTGCAGAGGGGTGCACAGTGAAAAAATAAAAGGTTTTTTTTATTATTTTTTTTTTTATTATTTTTTTATTTTTTTTTTTAAAAGGGGACTGGGGAAGAGGGGGTTGAGGAAGAAATAACCCTTACCCTCTTATTCTAGGCTAGGAATGACTTGCCCATAAGTGTTTGTGTCAAGATCCATGGAACTGTAATAATTTAGTACAGAAATGTTATTTTTTCAGGTGTGGGTATGTGTAATTTACATTGCTATATGCTATTAGAACACACAAATTGACAACTGAGACCTTTGCTTTTCTCTGCACACCACCACTGGTACTCTAGCATGGAAATCTGCATCAACATCAATAAAAGATTCTGGGGGGGGAAAAAAAAGAAAAAGCCACATTAAGCACATTGTTAATAATATTCTTTGTGTTTAAGGAGAAACTCATGTAGCGCAAGGAGTAGAAATAGATTTTGGGTCTATCAGTCTGGCTCATAAAAGGATCACCTCCAATTAGAAACCTGACTAACTCAAGCACGAAAATAGAAAGTTAAGTCTGGTGGGTCAGTACTATCAGACACTGTGTTAATTTAGATTTTGAAAATATGAAAGGAAAAATGCAGTCCAACTATATAAACCTGCAGTGTTTCCAAACAAGATCACATTATTGTTGGTAGAGGAGGCAGCGACTTAGCAGTTGTGTTAAAGAAAATGCTACAAGGGAGAGAGCGGAAAGAAGGGTAAAACCTCACACACACACACACACACACACACACACACGGTAACACACGGTAAAACAGAAAAGGAGCCACCCTCCCTCCCTTTTTCCTTTGCGTATGTTCTATTTAGATTGTAAAGACCCCGTTTTCAGCTGGGTTCAACCCAGTCTTCACTGATGTGCATAAATTAGGACTGAGTGGCATTTTTTTAGTACCTCAACATGCAGGTGATGAGTTTCCATATACACATTCCATCTTGTGGACGAAACATCAGCACACCAAAAATGTATGTGCAGATGTGTGCACAAAGTTGTATATACATGAAAGGAGGCTAGGATCTGAAAATAGGGCCTTAAGTACTTTGGGACAAAGACTAGTCAGTCCTATTTCAAGTCAGAAGCACCATGCACACTTATGTCGCTAGGTAAATCATCCTCACAAGCTAGCCTGTGGAAAGAGGGGCATCCCCATTCCTGATGTGAATGAGAACACACAGTTAGAATTTCTACCACTAAAGGACATACTGTAGCTAGTATTTGAACGAAATACTAAAGCAGCTAAATTCTTTAGGCCCTATACAAGTGATGCATTTAGTATCTACCATTATCGATTCAGGGTAAGTCATTTGTTGGAATACACATGACAAGCCTACACTAAACAGCTTGTCTGACGGCATTAGTTCTGTAGCGTTGTTGTAGCCGTGTCAGTCCCAGGATATTTGAGAGACAAGGTACGTGAGGTAATATCTTTTATTGGACCAACTTCTGTTGATGAGAGACTCCAAGGCATGTAAAGGAGCACACCTTACTCTAGGGAGATTTGCACTACATTATGGGCTAGCAGGGGAATATTACAATCAACCTTTGTTTCTGTGATCCCATCAGCAGCGCTCACAGAAAGAGCTAGGGGATCATTACAGAACGTTACACCTTAGAGTGTTGTGGTACACACAATTTTAGGCTACCACTACATAATTCTATCCAAGGCACCACTCCTGCAAAGACTTAGGCCCCTGCTTAACTTCATGCACTGTGTAGTCTCATTTACGTCACATGCTTAAGTCTCAGCAAGGTCACTGACCAAGTAAATATAGCAACATAAAAACTCCAACTCTTTTCCCTAGCTGTGAAGGGATTTTGGAATTCAATGTACAAAATGCTCCCTCCTCCAATTATGTAAGCTTAATACCTTTACTCTTGTACCTGACAATTTACTAGTGTAGAAGAAGAATGAAACTACATATGGAGACAGACTTACATTATTCTGTAAAAATCAAGTAAGCATTTGAGCTGATGCATCTATTTAAAAAAGGTTTTGCATTCAGTGAAGGAGTACTGTGAGAACGGCAAGGGGTGCTTTTGAAATGAAACTGAAAGCAGTGAACAAGTATTTCTTACCACTATTCTTCAGACTTTCTTGTACAAGTAAGAGAACATCTGGTTGAGCCATCTGTGAAATGGAGTCAAATCACAGAAGATTATTATTTAAGCTTCTGAAACATTTGAAAAAAATGTGGTTTTTAATGATGGATTTTTAATACTTTCATATTGAAAAGACAGAGGAGGATCACTGTGACACCTAAGGCAAATCACAACATCTGAGGCCCAGTTTCCCCATCTGTAAAATGGGTATAAATCTCCTGCTCTGCCTCACAGGGTTGCTGGGAGGTGAGGTTTAACTCATGTGTGTTTGTGAAGTGCTTTGAGTTCATTGGATTGAAGATGCTATTAGCACAGAGTAATACCACTACTTTAACAACAGATTAAGATGATTTTAGTTAAGACGCAGTTAACAATAGCTCCCCTTGGAGCGATACATTTTGGTGAATAAAAATCCCATTACCACTTGGCACCTTTGTTATTAACTTGCTTAAATGTTACTATAAAAGGCAATTCAGCCAATTTTACAACACTCATCATAACCTACTTACTTACATTGGCTGGAAACTGGACATCAATGTTTATGTCAGATGTTCTGAAACCAAATCTGCTACAGGAGGAGCCGTACAGCCTTAGCGAGCAATCTGCAAAGAAAGCAATTTTTTTTTTTTAATATACTCAACATCTTAATCCAAATCCTGCGTTGGAGCGCAGCCACTTTGCAACGCCTTGCCAGCAGATTCTAGTCCTAGAACTGGCGTAGACAGCCATCAGAGGATCACCCCAATTCTGAAGAATCTTTCAGTAGCACAACAGTTCCTACACCTTATCCCTGCTGCTGGCGAAAGGGATTGAGGCCACGCCCAATAGGGCATGGCTTGGGCCTCCTCTAAACCCTGCTGATTCCCAGCCACTCGGTCAGTGGCAGCTGATGTAATTTAGAGCAACCTTCAGGCCAAAATACTGGCACCACGTCACCAAGCAGAACATACTGACAAAAATCAAATTCTATTATTGGTAGAACTTGTCAAAATCAGAGATTAAGATTACTCTTGCAGAGAAAAATGCTTTTTCTTTTTAGTATATTTGACCATCAAACCAAATGGCAGAGTTATACCTGGCAATTTTGGGTGCAATAAATCTTCCATCGCTGTTTTAATTTTGAGTCTTTGTTCCAAATCCTCATTATTTAAGCCAAACTCTTGCACTACGTTTTCAATGGCAACACCAATAGCTTGTATCTGGGAAGGTGTTGGTGGAGGCAGGGTAGTCAGCAGTTGTTCTTCTTGCTTTTCCTTCAAGGACAACCATATTTTAACATATTTAAATGACTCTCTTCAGTTGCTTTCATGAGGTAGGGGTAGGTACACACAACCTACCGCCATAAACATTTCTGTGTGCCCATCTATATTACGGAGCTAGTAAGCAGTTTCAAACAGTTGATGCGTTAGGACACAATTAAGGTCTAGAGAAAGATGATATACAATGATTCTATCTAGATAAAGAGTTAGAGACGTCACGAGGCTCCGGTAATGTACAAAAATCCATACACCTATATAAAAGGCATAGGAAAACATCCCTTTCTCCTTATAAGGAGTGGTATGGGATAATGACGGTGAAGACAAAAGGGAAACCCTGTACGTGCCTTTCAATTCCTTTGGTCTTCTGGGGCAAAGGTGGGGAAGGAGGGCAGGCGCAGCAGAAGTTTCTTTCAGTAATAATAAAATGTCAAAGTGCAGTTATGCTGGCCATAGTTTTCAATATATATAAATATAACGCTGTTATTTTAATTATTGATATATATTCTCTCATACTGGAGTATTCAACAACCCTTTCATATTATCTAGGCTATTGTCCAAATGGCAATTAAAAATTTTAAATTCATTCTTACCAACTCATTCTAAAACCAAGTATATTATAGCTGTCAGAACGCCACTAAATGACATATTAAGAAGAGAGCAGATACAGTTAATGATACCATTACACAACTCATGAACAACAAATAAGGTTAAGTTGTGACAGCTTTTTATTACACACGCAAAAAAAAAAAAAACCTTTAAAAAAAACTTATGACCTGCACAATAATACTGAATTATACATTGAATGAAAGCTCCCTTTAATGATGGTTATTAGGAGATATCAGTAATATCCTAGAGGCAGTCTCGAGTTCACTCTATGCTGGAAAAAAGTCTCAAACTACGTATTTGTTGCTTTTACCAATGTCTATGGACATTGGTAGACATTATATAGAGAAGCACTCTGTATAACACTAGCAGAATATTAAGCATGGTAAGAACAAGGCAAGACTTCAGGGCTAATATAATTGCATCATCATTAGCAGGATAACAATACTGAAACAAATATAAAGCATGGATTTCTAAAAGTGTCATTAACTCACCTTTATGTTTTTCTTGTGCTTCTTCTCTTTAATGTGCTTATGAGCAAATGTCACTGACTCAATCAAAGCATCACATAATTTGCAGGTATACTTGGCTGTGGGGTAGTTTCGAGGACGCTAAAATTGAGAGAGATTATTGACTAAGATACAGAAAGATGTTACCTTCATTTCATACATCTGCCACGGTCAGTTAAATTGTCCTAGGAAGTCCAAAAATACACCCTCCAACTTTCCTGGCAACCCGAGGGTTGCCACCTTTATAATTGCTGGTAACCGGACCCTCGAGACCCCGCACCTGCTCTGCCTTTTTCCCCAGGGCCCACCCCCTTCTCTGCCTCTTCTCCCCAAGGCCCTTGCAACATCTTGCTGGATCATCTCAAGGAGCCTGCCTGCCTGCAGGTAGGAGGTGGCCCCAGCTGAGCAGAGGCTAGCGTGACCTGGCGCCTCCCCCTGCCCCGTGGTAACCAAACTTTGGGTCTGGGTGCCATTTAGGGTTGCCAGGTCCCCTTTTCGACCAGACTTCCTGGTCAAAAACCGGGCACCTGGCAACCCTAAATGGCACCCGGACACAGACACCAAAAACCGACCGTCCGGGTAAAACACGAACGAGTGGTAACCCTACCTAACCCCAATCTTAGAGCCAAGCAATTTGAATATTACATCGAGGGACACTTGGAAATTCGAATACTGAACGTAGTCAAAAGCAAAGGTACACTCGTCTTCTTTTTATTCACTTCCAGCCACTGAACATCCATTTTGTTAAAATTTTATGGATTGGATCACTAACAACAGAGCCTTTAGCTGCATAAAGTGGAATTCTTCAGGAAGAGTGCAAACCTTTGATCTTTAATTCATAAATTAAAACCTGTATGTGATAAAATATCCAAATACTGTATATACAAAAAGAGAGTGGTGTCACCTTCTTTAGTCTGTAAATGCAGTCTCTCTTTAATCGCTCTTCAGCCTGCTGCAACCCTAGTAGTTCCTTCACTGACAGCATCGACTCATCTATAACCGGGCTTTCCACATCGTCATCTTGATCATACTCCTCTTTTCCTGTCCTTCTTGATCTCCTTGGCTTCCTATGTTTCTTCATTTCTTAAAGAGTTATCAGAACAAATATACTGTAACATCATTTCAGAGCACACAACAGAATGGAGAGTGAACCCAATGCATTCAATAAAGCAGACAAGATTCTCTACTTGTCACACCATTTCCTTTTCTGACATATGCAAGTCATCTTTTCTGACAATTGCAATACCTCCCACTCCCCGGTGGTGCATATTCATACTGTCTCCTAAGGTACGTTTGTTTTGACTCTTACCGACTACTGGAGAATGACCTCTGAAGTATCAACAAACAGGTTGACCCACAAAAAGTCAGTAACCGGGCTATTTAGAAATTCTTGTTTGATCAACACTGGTTAACGCTAATGGCAACAGGTTCTATGGTCAGTTTAAGACTCACAAGTTCGAAGGGATTAGGATGAGATGACTTACTATCCCTACAGAATTATTGACACTGGATGACTCCCCACTTCTGAACCTGAATACTTTCATCTAGGAATTTTGAAACTTCAATATTCCGGAGTCCCTAGGAACATGACATGAAGGTTAGCACCCCCTAAACCTAAATTATACCCAGGCAGTAAACAGTGCATGTGTCAGATCAGGCAGCTACAGGAGTATAGCTGACATGGAGATTTTATTTAATCATGTATATAAGACAGTGCACATTTCCCCCCCGAAACTCCCGTTCCTTACTCCCACGTAAAGTATAGCCCTCATGTCAAGATACTATGGTAACACTATTTGTTTTATACCCAGAAATGAAAGCTTCTTGCTCTTGTGGTGTCACCCGCTCTTCAACTGTACCAGTATATTGGCTCGAGACAATTAAAATAGCAAATTAAAAACAAGACAGTGATCCTTTTTAGCTACTCAGAAGAGGGAAGCAAAGCCCCTTTTTCACCTCAATAAAGTAATCCACTTGTGTAAAAATGGATGTACTTATCTTAATACAACTAAGTCTTGCAAAATAAACAGTATGATACATTTGTTGTGTTTACAGCTAAGCTTGTGGCAGAAGTCTGGCTGTAAATATACTGCCTATGCTTTGTGAGCAGCTTTATCAGCATTTTTGCAACAGTAGTTACGGGTCCAAAGCGTACAAATAAAAAAAACAAGTGATCTTTGGCTCCAGCAGGAATGAGTAAATACTGGCCAGAGTTTCAAATGAGAGCCAGGATTACAGCTCACCTCTAGTTTAGGTACCTAAATAAAGTTGCCAGAACAATGGCTCTTCCAAGTGCTTTTGAAAAATCTTTCTTACTCTGAAATCCTTCCACTGGGATCAGATTTTTTCCTCTACCGACTTTTAGAAGCCAACTCCAACAAGCAGAAAGTGAATTCATACTCAGATATTTAGGAAGGTTGCCCTTAAACACCATCTCTTTCAAGAGGCACTGTCAACTATCCTATCGTACTTTTCTTAAAAAAAACAAAAACAATGTTGCTATAACTTTCAGAGTAGCAGCCGTGTTAGTCTGTATCTGCAAAAAGAACAGGAGTACTTGTGGCACCTTAGAGACTAACAAATTTAGTTGAGCAGAAGCTTTCGTGGGCTACAGCCCTCTTCATCGGATGCATAGAATGGAACATATAGTAAGAAGAGATATCTATCTATCTATCTATATACATACACACACATTCACCTTTTCATGTTGTGTGTGTGTGTGTGTGTGTGTGTGTGTGTGTGTAAGTAGCCACACCAACTGTAGGAGGCTAATTAATTAAGATGCGCTATTATCAGCAGGAGAAAAAAACTTTTGTAGTGATAATCAACGTGGCCCATTTAGACAGTTGACAAGAAGGCGTGAGGATACTTAACATGGGGAAATAGATTCAATATGTGTTGACCCAGCCACTCCCAGTCTTTATTCAAACCCAAGTTAATGGTATCTAGTTTGCATATTAATTCAAGCTCAGCAGTTTCTCACTGGAGTCTGGTTTTGAAGCTTTTCTGTTGCAAAATTGCCACCTTTAAGTCTGTTACTGAGTGACGAGAGAGGTTGAAGTGTTCTCCTACCGGTTTTTGAATGTTATGATTCCTGATGTCAGATGCGTGTCCATTTATTCTTTTGTGTGGAGACTGTCCGGTTTGGCCAATGTACATGGCAGAGGGGCATTGCTGGCACTTGATGGTAGATGTGCAGGTGAACGAGCCCCTGATGGTGTGGCTAATGTGATTAGGTCCTATGATGGCGTCACCAGAATAAATATGTGGACAGAGTTGACATCGGGCTTTGTTGCAAGGATAGTTCCTGGGTTAGTGTTTCATGTTCTCTGTATGTCTGTATATACATATACATACACACACACACACACACACACACACACACAGACACCCCTTCTTACTATATGTTCCATTCTATACAGCCGATGAAGTGGGCTGTAGCCCACAAAAGCTTATGCTCAACTAAATTTGTTAGTCTCTAAGGTGCCACAAGTACTCCTGTTCTTTTTAACATTGCTATAAGGATCCCCTAAAGTTACTAGCGGTGAAAAAATTCGGATTTTTTTTTTCAGTTTATTTGGGCATTTGATGGCACTTTGTCTAGTTAGCTTCCCATTTGTGTAGGCCATCCCCAGCAAGAGGAAAAATTAAAATAAACCCAAACAATTGATTGTGAAACCACAAAAATTGACAGGGAGATTCAGCATATACAGTGTCTCAAACTGCTTTTAATTGAAACTATGCAAACGAGATTTCAAGGTGATGAAAGGAATGCCATGTCAGCTTCTGTCTAGCAATTGTCTGATGCTAAAAACTCCTAAAAATGAAAAAATGCTGGTCTTTGTCCTCCGCAATTCTCTCTCTCCCCAGGAACTTCATCCTTCCTTCAATCTGCTGCAATAGCTGGGAAAGACAAGTCCCTGGTACTTTACTCATCTCTCAACTTAAAAAAAAAAAAAAAAAAAGAGAGAGATTCCTCCTCACCAAATAACTCCAGTGCCTTCATCTGCTGTTCACAGCTTTCTTCTAAAAGCAGTATAAAAACCACTCATTTCACTGCTGCTCATAGAATGGCTTGACAACTTAGCCCAATGGTTAAGGATATGTCTCCGCAGCATTTTGGACAGAGCAGAAGCAAACCGCCCAGCCCACGTTGACAATCTTGGGCTAGCGGGACTCATATTAGTGTTCTAAAAACTACCTGTGAAGACAGCACTTTCAAGTTGTGGCTCAGGCTGGAGCTTGGGCTCTGAAACCCACCCCGCTCCTCAGGCTTCAGAGCCTGTGAATTCAACAGCAGCTTAGTGGCCAACTTTCTTCTCTTCCCTCTCAAGAAAACAAGCCAGCAGCTCTCTAGCTTCATGCAATCCACTCACCTGGTCAAAATATCTATTCATTCTAATCAAGGGAGTTTTCAGACTCTAGCTCTCTGGGTTCTGACAGGCAGCCGTGAAACTGATCACAGCCCTGTTAGTGTCACTCTTCTATAGCTTGGCAAAGCTACCAGGAACAGAGCCCTCTACCTGCACACTCCGCAAGATAATACTGCATCTGCTTACAGCAGGAACTAAAAAATTTTTTAAAAAACTTAAAATCCTGCAGAAAGTGATGGGAGAGGGGCCAGAAGACTTTTACACACTGCTGAAGAGCATGTGAATCACAGTTTGAAAATTAACAATAGTTCCAGGTACTCTAAGAATTCAGCAATGCGAGATTTGTTTAGAAGCCTCTCAATAGCCAATAAAGAAGTCAAAACTTGGAAAAAAAATCTAACCACCCACATGCCAATAGCAAGTAGGAAATATTCCTGGCAAGCAGGAGGTCTAAACCATCAGTTTCTGCTCAACTTTCAAAAAATAAATTCTTAAATTTCTAATCCTTTTGGAGTCCACCTTTACCACCATGCATGTAGCTTTCATGCGCACCAGGCAGCGCGTAACTGACAAGACTAATGTAAATTTCACTCAGCTGCCATTTAGAGAAAGCTATGATCAGAGGCTGCAAGTAGAACTCAACACCCAAAAGCAGACCAGCACAACCCACCATTCCTGCAGCAGAGAAGAGGCTGCAGTAAGGCTAGAGGAGCAGAAACCCCATCTCCACATAGCTGCAGCAAGGCTGGGCAGAGAGTGTGTTTTCTCCCTACCAGCAGCAGGTTAGTGAGGTGTCCTTCAAATTTATCTGGGACCTACCAGCCAGAAGCTGATAGTAAACAGGGACTGAGCAAACAGCGTCTAGGGATAGGACTCTGCTAGAAGTCCAAAAGTAGCAAAAAAGTAGAGAAGGAAGTCTGACTGGCTTTTCCCCACCTTGACTTACTTGGTGTCACCCCCTTCCTGCCATTCTCTCATACTATTTGAGCATAAGCTTTCGTGAGCTACAGCTCACTTCACTGGATGAAGTCAGCTGTAGCTCACGAAAGCTTATGCTCAGATAAATTGGTTAGTCTCTAAGGTGCCACAAGTACTCCTTTTCTTTTTGCGAATACAGACTAACACGGCTGTTACTCTGAAATCTCTCATACTGACTCTCTAGCTAATGGCAGGAAAACATTTGAGCTCTGCAATAGTCCTGTCGTTATGCTCTTACAGAACTCTGCCTCCCCATGATCAATATAAACGCTCTGATTAACACAATTTGGATATCAAATAAGTGACAATGCATGGAATTCTGCTCCTCATCATAAGTTAAAACTAATTTTTGTGAGCACTGAAATAGTTGCTTATAAAACAACAATATGCCAAGTAAGTAAAAACTCCTATCATTACTTGGTAGCTCCAATATTGGTTGAGACTAAGTATTTATACAGAGTATAAAAAGCAACTCATCCCAGGTCCTCACTGGATGATCTTTCTTTTAGTTCTTAAAAATGAAACAAGAAAGCTTACGCCACCAAATCTCTCACAATCTGAATAGTCTATCCTCTTATCACCTGGTCTGAAATGACTGCTTAATGGATAGAAACTCTTTAATACGGTCAGTTGATCTGCATGGCCCCACTTATCTAGTATGTTTAAATTTGAGATACTCATTCAGTATCAGTCAAGTACCGGAGGAGACACAAATATAAGCTATGAATTTCCCTAAGAGGCCACCAAAAGGCTCAGCGTACATCCACACTGCAAAAAAAACCAAAACACAGAACAGTGAGTCTCAAAGCCCAAGTCAACTGACTCACGCTCAAACTATGGGGCTAAAAAGAGAAGCGTAGGCATTCTCGCTTGGCCTGGAACCCGGGTTCTGTGATCCACCGCCTTGCCGGGTTTCGGAGCCCAGGCTCCGGACTGAATGGGAACATCTACACTGCTATTTTTAGCCCCGTAGCAACAGCTCGGGTCAATTAACCTGGGCTCTGAGACTACCCGCTGCAGGATTTCTTTGGCAGTAGAGACATACCATTAGCGCCCGAGGTTAAGCTTCAATCTTGAAACCTGGTTCACTTATTTATTACAGGTTGCCATCAGTTCAGTTCAATCAGCCGCCATGAGGCGAACAAAAGCCCCTCTAGGAAAAGACAGGCAGTGCTTGAGAAGCTACCAGACGGAACATGGGGAGCCAGAGGTTCCATGGCAGTTGACTGAGTGAAGGAGCTGAAGGGATGGGGAGACATCATAAAAACTTGTTAAGGACAACCAAGGCCTGGTCTCCGCCGGAAACTTAGATCGGCGTAGCTACGTCTCTCAGGAGTGTGAAAAATTCCTACCCCTGGGAGACGTGGCTATGCTGAGCTAACCCCTGGAGTAGACAGCGGTAGGTCAACGGAAGAATTCTTCTGTTCACCTAGCTACCGCCTCTCAGGGAGGTGAATTAACAACAGAGCTGTCAGAACCCCTCCCATCGCTGTAGCGAGTGTCTACACTGAAGTGCTATCGCTGTGCCACTGCCACGTTATAAGTGTACACACAGCTAAAGCGTGCCACAGGGACTCAGAGTCAAAGCCAAGTCTACCTCAGGGTGGACTGTTGTCAACTAGTATTCAAGTTATCTAACTGCAGAGTACCATATTTAAAGCTTTCATACAGGAAACAATTTGTTTCAGATCATTTATGCCAGTGGTTCTCAAACATTTTTTTTTTTTTTGGTGACCCCTTTCTAGGGTGACCAGATGTCCCGATTCTATAGGGACAGTCCCCATTTTTGGGTCTTTTTCTTATATGGGCTCCTATTACCCCCCACCCCCATTCCGATTTTTCACATTTGCTGTCTGGACATCCTACCCCTTTCACAAAGCAAGCCTCTGTCTGTGACAACCCCCCGCCCCATAAGTTTAAAAATGGGGGCATTAATTTAATGGGGATCAGGGATGTCAGCCCCACTGAGCTGACAGCTCGCGACCCCCTTGTAGCCACCTTGCGACCCCCCCTGAGGGGTCACGACCCCCAGTTTGATGCATTTGTTTTATACATAAGTATGTTTATTTTATAGAAGTATGATTGTCTTGAAATATTTGGAAGACCGTTGCAGTAAAAGGACATAAGACAAATATCCAATTTAAATGAAAACACAAAAATACCACCCCTTCTTCCTCCCACACATGACCTCAACAACTCAAAGAATTCTCTTTTGACCTTTTCTGTAGCAATGTTCTGGATCATCCTGATAAATGTCAAATGGCCTTCATTTCTTCTTCACGCCTCATTTTCCTACATATTTTATCTCTTTAGTTCTTCCATTACTGTTCCATTTCTCTCTTACTTCTACCTCATTAAACCCTCTCAAGACCCTGTATTCATCATCTTCCATCTTGCCTATACTGAATTACTAAGTGAGGAAATGAGAGAGGTCTATAAAGCCATGAATTTTGTGTGAAGAAAATGAATTAGAAAGTCTTATTTACCCCTTCACATACCACAAGAACTAGAGGTCACACGATGAAAATAAGGCAGCACGTTTAAAACATCCATAAGGACGTATTTCTTCTCACAACGCACAGTCAACATGTAGATCTCATCGGAGGACCTTGAAAAGGCCAATAGTATAACTGGGTTCAAAAAAGAATTAGGTAAGTTCATGGAGCATAGCCATGCCATCAGTGGCCATTAGCGAAAATGGTCAGGGACACACCACCAGGCTCTGGGTGTCCCTCAACTTCTCACTGCCAGAAGCTGGGACTGGAGGACAAGGGACGGATCACTCGATAATAGCCCTGTTCTGTTCATCCTGGGCTAGATGGACCATTGGTTTGACCAAGTATGGCCATTCGTATGTTCTTATATTGTCAGTCACCTCATTTAGATCTCCAGACACAAAATGCTATCATATACCAATTTAACAAAATTCCCCTTTTATCAAGCTATTCTAGTTCTCACTCACTAGCACTGCGGCAGTGGCACTGCAAATGTTCACATCAAGAAAGTTTAACAAAAGACAACGTCTAGATAGCAGCCCTCAGCATAGTTAAACTTTACAAGGTTTAGCACAAGGAAAAAAACACACACACTCCTCACCCTTTTTGGGGCCGGGCAGGGCAGGGCAGCAGGGGAAGAATAGAGACAAGTCACTCATTCATTGTTCTTTTTAAACAACTAAAACCTTTCTAAGCATGTGGTTTACAGTGTCTCACCATCCAATTTAGTGCTTCTCTACTTGAAGGTCACTACGCTATCAGGATAACACTTTATGCCAAGATTGGTGAATATGTCTCTATAGTGTGGATCTTATTCTTCTCTCCTTACAGAGGAAAAGTTCCTATTCAAATAAGAATAAGCCCCCCCCTCCTCTCCCCCATGACAACCTCCTATTTTACACAACACTGTAAGACTTTTACAGTTTTTATTTTAAAGTTACAGATTGAAACACGTATAGAAGTTACCTGCATGAGAAGATAACATATTAAGTTAGCTATTTTCCACCTTGCCTTATTCCCATTTCCTTTTCACTTTTTTTAGCTAACTTACTGAACAAGTTGTAAGTTTACCATGTGGTCTTGCAGCAAGTAATGCCAATTACCTGTGCAACTTCTTCAACAATGCTTAAAGACTGGAGAGATTTATATCAAGCTGTATCTTGGAAAAATGAAAAATATTGAAGTTGCAGACTAGGACATCACACTTGTCGCTATATACTTGTCTAACGTTTATAAAGCGATTGACCTACCAAACCAACAAGATGGCTTCATAGTACGACCAGTTTATAAAAACAATCTTTGTATCATATACTGTTACAATATTGCTTAAAATGCTGCCATTGAGTACAGTGGATACTTTGCAAGATAGAAGTGTTACGGAACAGAAATGGTTTTATTTAATTTTTTGCATTAACAGTGAACCTTAAAGTTGTACTTTCCGGACATACACACAGTAATCGATTTTACTTTAAAAGCTATGTAAAAAATGTGTTCATTACCAGAGTTTCCTTTCTGTGTGTCTGACATTTCTTCATTTAAGTCTTTCTGAAGCGGTCTTCTTACATTTCTGCTTCCTGCACCTTCAACCTCATGAAAAGAGTCTTTTCTTGTCCTGTTAAGCACAGGAATCCGAACTGTAGATTTGTACTCTCTCCAGCTGTCTGAATTGCCACGATGGTCATCGGATATCCATTTCTTAATTTGGTCTTTTTGGGTATCATTTATCCTCACCCCTTGGTTGTGACCCATGTTTTTAAAAGAATTTGAGCTATTCAGAATACAATGTGGTCCTTTTCTGGGACTGTTTCCACAGTGAGCTTGTGTTCCCTTTTTCTTCGGAAAGCCTATATCTATTTTTTTGCCAGGTCCGTAAGCATCCATGGCGTGGCAGTCCTGTTGTAAAGGGCTCCTCTTCAATTCCTCCTCATCTAAAACTCCCCACTCCTTTTTTCTTTTGGCAAAGCAAGGTTTTGCAGCATCTCCCATTGTAATTGCTGTTCAATAGAATACTTTGCACCTGAAGGGGAAAAAAAACAAGGTAGTTTCAAATAATCAACTGTTTAACAACAGATTCAAGAGGAATAAAAACATAACAGGTTTAGGAAATGAGTAACTCACGGTTTTCCTCAGTACACATTGCATATCTTATCAAGACTAAAGCTGGGCAATTTCTTTCCCGCAGGAAATTACAAATTGACCAAAATATGAATTTATCAGGGCACCAAAACTATTTGCCAATATGGAAAATAGTTTTAACCAAAAACAATTTTTTTTGACATGATGAAACATTTTATTTCAACGGTCATTTTGAAACAATGGTTTTTTCAATTTGCAATCAAAACTTGTTTGTTTTCACCTATCCACCCTCCCCCCCCCTTTGCTTTTGGTGAGAAATCCACAAATAAGATCTATATAAGTAAATGTTAAGCATTTGCATTGTCTTTTTACTGTATTTCTTTATTCTGTATCAAAGCAATATTACTAATTTAATTTGAAACTGAACGGTGCCTGCCATCATATATATATTTTTTCAGGAAGCTGTAGCTCAAATTTAAGACAACATTTTGAAGGGCTCAACCCAGGCATGAATAAACAAAACACGTCACCCATCTGAAAAGTATTAGGTTTAGCTATACCAGGACACACGAAGAGGAAGAAAAGGTCAGATGTACAAAGGTATATAGACACCTAAAATTGAAGACAGGCACTTTTGAAAAATCCAATGAGGCACCTAAGTTTATGTCTACACTGCAATAAAAAACCTGCAGCACTAAGTCACGGAGCCTAGGTCAGCTGACTCAGGCTTGCAGGGTTTGAGCTGCAGGGCTAAAAATTGCAGTTTCCATGTTCAGGCTGCAACCTGAGCTCTGAGACGACCCTCCCCCCGGCCTGTGCACAGCAATTTTATAGCCTTGCAGGCTGAGCTGCAGGAGCAGCTGTGGCCATGCTGTGGGTCTTTTATCACAGTGAAGATGTACCCTGAGTGAGTTAGCTTCCCAATTGGCAAAAAGAAAAGGAGTACTTGTGGCACCTCAGAGATTAACAAATTGGGACTTACATGACTAACCTGCTGAAGTGCTTTCATAAAGCCTGCTAGGCCCTACACCTGCATCTTTAGGAACCTAAAGACATCTGTACATCTGACCCTAAGTTTTTAATTCTCTCTCTCTCTCATACATTTTATGAAACTTTCTATAAATAAGAATAGGTTATTTTCAAATGAAGCGCTTGAAACCACACAGACATTGCACTTAAAATGAAGGCATCATAAAGTAGGCAAATGCCTAGATGGGTGTACTGGTACTAAATCCATAATTACACAGTGTTGTGGAGCTCCACAATTGCTACTGGATAAGGGGAGAGTTTTACACCCTTCAAGATAATCTATGGTGGGTGGGGAAAGGTAACAAAGAATCAGCTATGCAGCTATATATTAGTGATCTAACAACATGTTTTATAATGGTCCCGGAAAAACCCAACTACACACGCAACAACAAGGGAAGGTTATGAAATGCACCACGCACACAGGGAGGAAGCGCAGAGTCAAAGTACAGGACGGGATCTGCCCACGAGGCTGACCTGTCAAACCGCCGCTGCTTCCTGGCAGGGTGCGCCCGCCTTTGGGTTTCCTCTCCGCCCCCGCCGGACCTCACGGGCTCCAGCAAGGACCGGGGACACGCCAGCCCCGCTCGCACCGGGCGGCCCTGTCCCAGACACTCGCGCTGCGAACTGCCGACCCCGCGAGGCCGCCAGACCAGGCCGGCAGCGAGGGGGGCCCGCGGCCCCCGGGCAGCCGGTCCCCGCAGCGCTCAGGAACTCAGGGGCCCGGCCCCTCCTCCTGTGCCTGCCCCGGCACGGGGTTCCCCGGAGACTCCCAGGAGCCGCGGGGCAGCGAGACAGGCCGGGCGGCAGGTGGTGGGGGGAGGGGGGAAGTAGGAACATAGGACCTGGGGGGCGGGAGAAGCAGCTCCCCAGTCACCGCGGGGGGTGGGGGTGGGGGTGGGGGGAGGTGTCAGGCTCGCGCGCCCGGAAGCCCAGCGGTCGTGGGAAAGGCCCGGGGGAGGCTCCGCCGCCGCGGCCCCGGGAAGGACACTCACCCTCGGCCCTTCCGGTTATTGCTCCCTCTTCATTGTGCCGACTCGAGGCGGAAGCGCCTGAAGCCCTGCAGAAACCCGTCCGGGCAGCCCTTCCGGAAACCCTCCCCCATTCCGTCATCGCGCACCTTCCCCTACCCGGCGCGTAGCGATGACGTCACACTCCGGCCGCCATGACACCGGAGGCAAACTAGAACGCATTGCCCTGTGCCCATGGACAACAGGAGAGGACGGGGTTGAGGGGCGGAATGGCCTCCTCGGTGGTCCGAGCCACGGTCCGGGCCGTGAGCAAGAGGAAGATACAGGCCACCCGGGCCGCCCTTACTCTGGTGAGTAACGCGGGGGGTTGCGCTGCGCCCGCGACGGCTGTTAGCCCCGGGGCCAGGTCCGTGGGGCCGCGGCGGGGCGGTGAGCGGAGCCCGTTTCCGGCGGGCGGGGGGTCGCTTCTCCGGGCGATGGCTGTGCAGCCCCCTCCCGTGGTGAAGGGCGGTTCCATGGCCCGGCCTGCGCAGCGCTCCCGCGGGGGCGGTGAGGGAGCAAATGACCGGAGCCCCCCCCCCCGCCCGGCCGCGCTGTTCGCCTGCGGGCTCGGCCAGGCGCTCTCGGTTGGGTCGCTGGTGAGAGCTGGGGCGCGCGCGGTGGGATGAATCCTGGGTCGCCGACTGTCGAGGTTTCATTGCGAGGTTGGCGATATTTGATGCTTTTCGGAAAGCCCCTGCTCCTGGAATCACGAGATTACACGAGACTCTTGGCTTTCACTTACCTTTAAAGGAGCCTTCACCTCTCGGGGTTAGGCAGGAAAGCTTGAACGGGGCAAGTGAACGCACGGTAAGGGCTCAGGAACCAGAAGAGACACAAAAAGATCCCTGTGTAGAAATACACTCACAAGCACAAGTGTATGTTTCCAACCTCCAATTTCAAACCAGTCTTGTGATTTTTACGAGACTGACTCACTATTTTGAATGTTTGGAGTTGGCAAAATTGTTACCTCCAGTTACAATTCAAGAATCTCTCGCTGATGCCACCTACTCAGCCGTAGAGGGATGTCGCCTGTGCTCTGGCTGAGATATTACAGTGTGTTAACAAGGGGGCATGGGAAGAAGCTGTGGTGCTGATAAGTCAACTGTACCAATGTTCACACACATCCACCCTGTGTTTCTCTCTACCCATCTGCACAAGTACAATCAAGGTTCTTTTAATCCATGATTGCCCTATCGAAATGTACCTCTCAAGTGGCCCGTGGCTTACATGGCACTTTACGTTAAGGGTACTTTCCTTGTGCTGTGTGCTACTAAGGCCCCCATTGGACTGCTTGTAATGTGTTTGCATAAGTACCTGTAAATAGGTAAGATTTATACTTATGACCACCCGTTGCTTTTTTTCTTTTGATGTCATGTCAGAAAAGATCTCTATGGCATGTCATCATCTAAAAAGGCTCAGAAAAGGGCACTGACATGAGCAGGCACACTTGTGAATGAGGGGACTTCTGATACAAGGACTAGTTTCTTTAGAAAAGACGAGTAAGAAGACCAATGATAGAAATGAAAGAGACAGGGGCCTACTTAGATGTTCTTATGTATCCTTCCCCCCACAGTATATAGGGTAAAAAGAAAAGGAGTACTTGTGGCACCTTAGAGACTAACCAATTTATTTGAGCATAAGCTTTCGTGAGCTACAGCTCACTTCATCGGATGCATACTGTGGAAAGTGTAGAAGATCTTTTTATACACACAAAGCATGAAAAAATACCTCCCCCCACCCCACTCTCCTGCTGGTAATAGCTTATCAAAAGTGACCACTCTCCTTACAATGTGTATGATAATCAAGGTGGGCCATTTCCAGCACAAATCCAGGGTTTAACAAGAACGTCTGAGGAAGGGGGGGGAGGGGGTTGGTCAAACTGGACAGTCTCTACGTAAAAGAATAAATGGACACAAATCAGATGTCAAGAATTATAACGTTCATAAACCAGTCGGAGAACACTTCAATCTCTCTGGTCACGCGATTACAGATATGAAAGTTGAGATATTACAATAAAAAAACTTCAAAACCAGACTCCAACGAGAGACTGTTGAATTGGAATTCATTTGCAAATTGGATACAATTAACTTAGGCTTCGATAGAGACTGGGAGTGGCTAAGTCATTATGCAAGGTAACCTATTTCCCCTTGTTTTCCTAACCCCCCCTCCCCCCCTTTCTCAGACGTTCTTGTTAAACCCTGGATTTGTGCTGGAAATGGCACAACTTGATTATCATACACATTGTAAGGAGAGTGATCGCTTTCGATAAGCTATTACCAGCAGGAGAGTGGGGTGGGGGGAGGTATTTTTTTCATGCTTTGTGTGTATAAAAAGATCTTCTACACTTTCCACAGTATGCATCCGATGAAGTGAGCTGTAGCTCACGAAAGCTTATGCTCAAATAAATTGGTTAGTCTCTAAGGTGCCACAAGTACTCCTTTTCTTTTTGCGAATACAGACTAACACGGCTGTTACTCTGAAACCAGTATATAGGGTGGCACTTGATGGATAAAAAAAAAAAGAAAAGTTAGGACCTAATTCTCCCCTCCATTGCCCATTCTGTCTCTCTCGTTCATGGCGTCTGCAGACCAATATTCGAGTAATATAATTGTAGGTCCGTCAGCCATTTCCCAGTCTCCTCAGAAAGTGAAAGATGACCTTCATGCAGTCCCTGCTGTGAAGTGATAAACCGTGACTAACGTCATCAAACTGGCCACTAAACTTTGACTGTCAACCTCCCAGTCAAAAGAGCAACAAAATAAGCACACAGACAAAGTGCTCATTCTAAAACAGGGCTTGTATGCAGATAATCGAGTGTAGAAATTGGCCTTCAAAATTGACAAAAGGAGTATGATTATTAAATTACATGCTTAACTTGTAGAACTCACATGCCACAGGCTATTATTGAGGCTACTTGATCAGTAAGACTTATAATTGGACACTTGTAAATTAAAGGGGGAAACTATATTAACATCTGAAGTGTTGCTTCTCCAAAAATAAAGAAATACAAAATTAGTAGGGCTGGCAAGCAATTAAAAACGTTAATTGTGATTAGTCTCACGATTTAAAAAATTAATGTCGATTAATTGCGTGATTGATCGCACTGTTAATAGTAGAATACCATTTATTGAAATATTTTTGGATGTTTTCTACATTTTCAAATATATTGATTTCAGTTACAACACAGAACACAAAGTGTACAGTGCTCGCTTTATATTTATTTTTGATTACAAATATGTGTGCTTTAAAAAACAAAAGAAATATTTTTCAATTCACCTCAATCAAGTACTGTAATACAATCTCTTTATCGTTAAACTTGAACTTACAAATAACTGCATTCAGAAATAAAACAATGTTAAACTTTGGAACCTACAAGTCTATTCAATCCTACTTCTTGTTCAGTCAGTCAGCCAAACAAGTTTGGTTGCATTTGTAGGAGATAATGCTGCTCGCTTCTTGTTTACAATGTCACTTGAAAGTGAGAACAGGCGTTCACATGGCGCTGTTGTGGCCGGTGTCGCAATGTGCCAGATGCGTTAAAGATTCATATGTCCTTTCATGCTTCAACCACCATTCCAAAAGCAGTGCATCCATGCTAATGAGGAGTTCTGCTCAATCACCGTCCAAAGCACTGCAGACTGACACATGTTCACGTTTATCATCTGAGTCGGATGCCACCAGCAGACAGTTGATTTTCTTTTTTGGTGGTTCGCGTTGTGTAGTTTCCGTATTGGAGTGTTGTTTTTTTAAGACTTCTGCAAGCATGCTCCACACCTCGTCTCTCTCATATTTTGGAAGGCACTTCAGGTTCTTAAACCTTGGGTCGAGTGCTGTAGCTATCTTTAGAAATCTCACATTGGTACCTTCTTTGCATTTTGTCAAATCTGCAGTGAAAGGGTTCTTAAAATGAACACGTCCTGAGTCGTCATCTGAGACTGCTATAACATGAAATATATAGCAGAATGCGGGTAAAAAGACTCTCCCCCAAGAAGTTCAGTCACAAATTTAATTAACGCATTATTTGTTTAACGAGCGTCATCAGCATGGAAGCGTGTCCTCTGGAATGGTGGCCGAAGCATGAAGGGGCATACGAGCGTTTAGTATATTTGGCACGTAAATACCTTGCGATGACGGCTACAGTAGTGCCATATGAATGCCTGTTCTCGCTTTCAGGTGACTTTTGAAATAAGAAGCAGGCAGCATTATCTCCCGTAAATGTAAACAAACTTCTTTGTCTTAGTGATTGGCTGAACAAGAAGTAGGACTAGTGGGACTTGTAGGCTCTAAAGTTTGACGTAGTGTTGTTTTTGAGTGCAGTTACGGAACAAAAAAAAATCTACATTTGTAAGTTGCACTTTCACAATCAAGAGATTACATCTCATACAATACCATAATGCATTGACAAATACTATTTCTTTTGTTTCTCATTTTACAGTGCAAATATTTGTAATAATAAATAATAATATAAAGTGAGCACTGTACGCTTTTGTATTCTGTGTTGTAATTGAAATCAATATATTTGAAAATGTAGTAAAACATCCAAAAATATTTAATAAATTTCAGTTGGTATTTTATTGTGTCTGAGGTGGTTGCTGGATCTTGAGGTAATGTGGTGATCCGTGGGTTTCTTGTGTAATGTCGTTTGTAGGGTTCCACTGTTGAAGCTAATGATGGTGTACAGGAAGTTGATGCTGGTGTGGGGAATGATGTGGGAGTGTTGATGCTGATGTGGGAGTGTTCTTGAGAGAGATGGATGGATGGATGGTGGTGGTTGAAGTTGCGGTGGAAACCTGAAGGAGTTTAGGTCTTCTGTCCAGACGATGAAAATATTATCAATCTATCTCGGGTACATCGCTGGTTTCATGATTGATGATCTTGCACTCATAACCGTACGTCTCTCTTTTTTGTAGGTTTGTTTTTTTAAATTAAAATAAAAAACTTCTAGTGGTTATCTGTGACCGTTACTGGCAAGAATATAATATGAATCCAAAGGACTGTTGGGGCATAAACTGATTTCCAGCTCGGGTCAAGAAATTTCCCTTCAGCATATAAATTAACCTTGAAAAATTAGTCAGAAGACTTATCTGAATAGCTGCCAACACTCCAAGTGCATACAGGATTTGGGGGACAGGCTTGGAAGGAATTGATTAAAAATTCACAGATTAGAGATGTAATAGCTTTACCCCTCAAAACTAAGACACAAATGGTTTTAACTTCAGAACTCCTCAGTGCACGATCTGCTCGCTTGGGCTGTGTGCTGAGATCAGGACATGAGACTTAGTTGATGATTTTGTCCGATTCAGAAGGAAAACTGCATCAGAGTACAGTTATTTCGACTTGAGAAGGTTATCGTCACAACTATAAAAGCAAGATTTTTTTTTTTTTTTAATTTTGATTTATTTATTTATTTTTAATGAAAACTAAACTTCTGTAGAAACTGCCCCCTATTTTCACCATGGAAATTTCCTGCTCACCATTGATAAGTGAGAGAATGCATTTGTCAGTTTTGGCTTTATTATGGTAGATTTATACCATTATGAGGGCTTATATTTTCCTTTGCATTAGCTGTCAGTCTTCACTGTGGGAGACATGCTACTGATGTGTTTCCTCTCTGGTATTGCAATTCCTGTGTTTCCCTGGTGATTGAACATCAGACAACTTGCAGGTATACAAAGTAGACTTCTTTGATGGCTTTATTTGTTTCTGAAGCCAGTTCTCTGGCACCTAGACCTTGATAAGACAGATTTGTGCAGAGCCAGAGTCTGGCTAGCTTCTCATAGAAACACTGTCAGATTAAAGATCATAGTTTAAACACAAGAAAACTTATTTTGTTATCTTTAACTGAAAGCATTTCAAAAGTCTCAGTCTCGCGATCTATTTAGTTCTTCTGACGTTTCACTCAGACTGGGCAGTGAAGGCATACTAACGTTTTCTGGGTTTTATGCACTTGCACGATATTGCAGATATGGTTGCAAAGTTAACAAAAAAAAAAATATTGTGACAAACTTTTCTTGAGAAGTTTCTCAATTTTCAGTATTGTATTTTTCAAAAAGAGAATTTAAATTTTAGTCCCAAACTTCCTGTGATGTATTCATTTATTATCTACAAATGTGTTGTCTGTCTGGTGGGAGGCAGGGGGCTATTCGATCCCCTTTACATTATGGTTTCAGCTTGTGGTGAAGTTAATTTATAAACTGCCCTTTTCAGTAAATCCTCATGTGCATTAACCAGGTTAATTCTATGAGACCTTGTCTACGCTAAAGGGAAAAGTCGATCTAAGCTGCACAGTTTGAGTTACATGAATAGCGTAACTCAAATCGACGTAGCGTAGATCTACTTACCGTGGGGTCCACACAACACGACGTTGACGGGAGAATGATCGGCGGTCGATTTAGCGGGTCTTCCTTAGACCCGTTAATCAACCGCTGATGCATCGATCGCCGCAGCATAGATCCTCCGGTAAGTGTAGACAAGCCCTGAATCTACGTCTGACAGACAGGGTAAAATTGTGCAATTTAGGGTGTTAATTGTGGTTTGTAACTGAAAAACACAACAAGTTGAATGGCTAGTTTATACTCTCGCTAGTGACACCGATGCGAGAGGTGGACTTCTAATGTGCGGGAGGAGAAGCTGAACTGAAAACTTGAAAGCTGTGAAGCTGGAATGAAACAGTGCTTTTATTTGCAATGGACAGTAGAAGCAGTAAGAGACTGAATATTATTCAGAACTGTTAACATTTTTCAAAGCAGGGAAAAGTTAATAAAATCTCTTTATTTTTCAGACTCCGTCAGCTGTACATAAGATCAAACAGCTTCTTAAAGATAAACCTGAGCACGTAAGTACAAATGGAAGGCATTCTTGTACGCTATTCTAATAGTTTTAGCTTACCTTATGGAGAGCACTCTTAATTAGTATTATACTAGCAGCTGTCCTGTGAAGTACTTGTGATCAGTGTACAACAATGCAGCTTGAAACAATCACTGTGGACGCTATATAGACACGAGATCTTCCTTTTTTTTTTTTTTTTTTAATAAATGCGTTTATCCAACAAGCTTTATTTTCATGTACAAAAATCAATGAGGTGGCGGGAAATGACTATAATGACAATAAGTCAACTGTCATAATCTTTGAGACAGATTAAACTCCAGCATGCTTTCCTTAAAGGTTTAACAAGATTTTAATGTATGTCCGTACTACCACTTTAATGAAACTAGTCTAATCTGTTGATGCTAGTAAGGTAACGATTTCCTCGTATGACCAGAGATCTCCAACTATTGATGTGAAGGTATTCTTCAAATAATTTTATGAAACTTTTGAATTTCTCAAAGCAGGTTATTTTGTTGTGAAGTATGTTATGTCCTTATAATGTTGCCCCTTCTGACCTGAGGGTTAGCCAGTATTTGGGGTCTTGCTTGTTTCCGTTAGGAGAAGACATTGATGCTACTCGTCAGGTATTTCTTTGGTGTGATCCTGTTTATTTACAAGAATGTACACACAGTCCTGTTTCTCTGAACACAGTAAAAACAAACAGCAAGTGTTTTCCTTACTCAGAGATCCAAGTCTGCTCCAACAAGTACTATGCCCAAAAGAAAGTCTGTCTCTTATTTTCTTACCAGGGCCACTCTCACGACTACTTCTCTCACTTTCTGTTTATCACACACACAACTACAACTTGTCAAGTCCCTCGTCCCTGTGTTTGTAACTAGTCCCAAGAAACCCTCTTAGCCCACATGGTTTAGCTTCTGATCGACTTTGCCACGTGGCCATTGCCTTGGGTGGTGGCCTGCTTGTTTCCAGCTATCGCTACATATGGGGCATTTAATTGTTATATGCCTGTCAGTTTTTACAAGGTCTGTGATTGTCATAAATTAAAGATCTTGTTGGTGGCAGCCATTAACACTGTCCAACACAATAATTATACAGATCATTTCCTTTCCTCCCTTATTCATAATTATGTAGTAAAGATTTTATGTGTAGCGTACAATGTGGCTGTTTGGAATAGACAGCGTCACTGTGCAGAGTGTTTTCTGGTCCACATGTCCCTGGCAACTTCTCCTCAACTGTTGTTTATGCAGATGTTCTTTTTGGTCTGATCTACGTATAGTTAGTGGTTAGAATATATTGACTGAATTATGAGTCAGTATGGCTTGCTGGGTCAATGTAGAGCAGATGTTAAAAATGGGAAGGGCTGAGTGGTAATATGGCTAATGAAAATTGCAATCCATGGAACTTTTTAGTATATTGTGAAATAGAGGTTATCTCCACTAAGCAGCATAGCAATGCTGTGAAAATGTAGCTGTATTTGGCTCAGCCTCAAACTTGCCAGCATTACATAAATTGTTTCAATTGCTCCTACAATGAGGAGAAGTAAGCGCCGGCCTGCAACTCATTGCAACAGGCATAGAGAAGATCCTGTACTACGATTTTTACTGGGCGGGATGAGAGCCGGGTGAGAGAATTTGGAATGCAGCACATTAAGCTCTAGAACTGGCTTGCTTTCTGTGGTGAGTGTGTGTTCAAGTTTGTAAAGTGCTGTGGACGGACAGTACTGTATAAAGATAAACTGTCTCATTTGAAGTTATAAAACCATTTGGCTTTGAAGCAAGATTTTCTCATCCAAACTGTTTATAAGGCCAAACGCCTACAAGGGTGCCAACAGTTTTATTATTGAATTACATTAGAACGCTATTTTTACACACTGTAGGTCTTTGTCCACAATAGGAACACTCATATGTGTAGCTTTCCACTATTGCAGCACTGCGTGTGATAGCAAAAGTAGACGGGAAGTTGTAGTGTAGGCAGGGCTTAGGCTAACCCTGACAATATGATGGTAGAAGTGCCTCTGCTCCGTTGACATTTTCACCACTATTACAGCCACTCGTGTAGAATTATAGGTCTCAATTGTACCGGTGTACTGCATAGGAGTTAGGCTTCAGTTTGAGTATATATTATGCATTTTATAACTTAAAAGTTCGGACTCACTTTTCTAGTCAGTCTGTACCAAGAAAGAAAGAAACCCAAAACATTTCGGCTCTTCAGTCTTAAAATGAATTCCTCCTAATTTTAACCCTAGATGACAGGGGGAAAACATTGAGTGGTAGCTATCGAGTTGATTCGTTCACTGAGTTTCCAACTCTCTGCTGGCACACTATAAATTTAAATAAAAGTGACTAAAACGCTCTTATATTTCAGGTAGGTGTGAAAGTTGGAGTCCGTACAAGGGGGTGTAATGGACTTTCGTACACGTTAGAATATACAAAAACAAAAGGCAACTCCGATGAAGAAGTAGTTCAAGATGGTGAGTGGTTTATTTGTTCTTATCTATTTGAAGCAGTAAAAAGGAGGGGAGGGCAGGTGCAGAATAACTTGATTACTAAACTTCCAAACTATAATGGAGTAGAGACAGGCTAGAATTTGCTAGCTGCATGAAGTTACTAAGAGAAATCCTTGGATACCCTAGTAGGAATTGCTGTTGCTGTCCCTTTAGATTCCATTGTAAAAGTACCCACTTGTTAAAACTTCCTGGATTAAATTTAAATACTGCAGCACAGAGGGTACAAATTGCATCCTTTTTCCTCCCCACCATATGTCCAGGCGGTACCATGGGTTGGACTTCTCCAAGAGCTGGGAGGCTATGTTTACATCTGGTGGTGGGGTGGCAGCTTTAAGTTAAGGCTCGGGTATCCGGATCCTCCTTGTGAAGGTTGCTTAGTGGAGCACATCCTCCAGCAGGCTCTGGTCACAAGCACTTCTTTGTCAGCACAGCCTACTTCTTTTGGCTAACCTTGGAGGCTCCAGGCCCCTGGGGTTGCTGCATCCCTGGGTTAGATTGATATACACTGGCACAGAATATGCTAAAATGAAACAAAGGACCTTCCAAAAACCACTGCTTTTATATAAACTAATGGCTTCTCGTCTTTGGCTTATAATTATTGGTATTGTTTTTTATTTCTTCATCTACAAAGCCAAATTGGCTTACTAAAATGAGCAATCATAAATAGTCTATAAATCAAAACTGCAGTCTTAATGTTCAACATCCTGCAGCCTGTGAAACTTCTGTTTGCTATTGGAAAAGGCAGGATTTCCAGGTGTTAAGACTTCAGAAGCACTAATTCCTAGCCCTGATCGTTTGTAGTATATTGGATGGATCTTACACCTCCCACTAGTACAGAACTAAATAGTGCTAGTAATTCAGCTTCACCCACATAACTTTGGCAAGGGGAAGGATAGTCCATTTGAGAAGGAAATAAGAAAATATTTTTGAGGCAGGTTTTCTTTAAAAAGTCAGCTGCTTGAAAGCAGCCCGGAGCTTTGGACTGTTAGTAATGCCAATAGAAATGGATTAATGAACATAATTCATAGACATCAAGGTCAGAAGGGTTCATTGTGATCATCTAGTCTGACCTCCTGTGTAACACGGGCCATAGAACTTCCCCAAAATAATTCCTACATCATATGTCCTTTTAAAAAAAATCCAGTCTTGATTTAACAATTGTCAGTGACAGTGAATCCACCATGGCCCTTTAAGTTGTTCCAAGGGTTAATTACTCTCACTATTAAAAATTTACATCTTATTTTCAGTCTGTGGGAGTGTCAAAGCTGCACTTTATTGCACAGTTACACAATTACGTTGGTATGACCCCTCATGAAGTGTAAATAAATATACCATAATATCAGTACTTAACCATTTACAGATAGCAAGCGATAGTCCAGATAGCCCTGGCTGGGATGATTTAATGGGGGATTGGTCCTGCTTTGAGCAGGGGGTTGGACTAGATGACCTCCTGAGGTCCCTTCCAACCCTGATATTCTATGATTCTAATCTCAACTTGAGTTCTGTAGCAGAGGCAAGAAAAGGATGAATATCGTGAAAGAAGCAAGAAAATGCAACAATAATTACATTGTCAGACTTCAGTTTTTAGCTTCATTTTATATCCTCGTTATCTACCAGATTGTACTGTAATACAAGAAGAGTTCAAAATGAGCAAAACCTTTGTCAGATTACATAACAGTTGTTTTGTGTTTGTCCCATTCTAGGAGTCAGAGTGTTTATTGAAAAGAAAGCACAGCTGACACTTCTAGGAACTGAAATGGACTATGTAGAAGACAAACTATCCAGTGAATTTGTCTTCAATAACCCAAACATCAAAGGAACATGTGGCTGTGGAGAAAGCTTTAACATTTGAAATCTCAGGAGTATTACCTTGGCTTTTAACACCATGAAACACTTCTTCATGACTTTCTAACGCTGTCACATTTCTTCCAGGTTTTTAGGCTTTGTAAAATGTGTCTGCGTTTCAAGGAAAATAAAGTGAATGCATTTGGGAAATGTAACCTGTGTGTTAAATTTCAGCACTGGTATATTTATTCAGTCATTTGGGGTGAATTGGGCTCTGGATGGTCAGAACAGCAAGGTGCACTAGCACTTCTGTGTTTTCATATGTGAAGGGAAATAAATCTCAATATTTCTCCTTTTCTTGTCATTTCCCTCTCCTTCACCCCTGCCAGCCACCCAAAAAGTGTTCTCTGAGAACACACGGCCTGTGCATTCTGCTTTAATTAGAAGAAAACTATAAGACTGTATATGCATGAATAGGCTTCAGAATTAACTTACCTTCTTTTGTGTGTGTTTTCTTTTTAAATGAGTGTATGTATCTGACAGAGGTTTCCAATGTCTTCACCCCTTGATACTTTGAGCATGGCTTTACTGGTGATCTGTTCTCCAAGGAAAATTAATAAGCTCTAAAAGGGAGGAAATCTTGCCTCCTTGTGCTCAAATTTTCATGTTATGTCACCAACCGTGGCTATATCTTGGAATGAGCTAATTCAAGTCTCCAAAGTTGTGCTCACCCTTGCATTTTGAGTTATCTGATTCCCTATATAAATGTTTTCCTTTCCTTGTAGCAAGCACAATCTCCTTGCTGCAGCCAGGAAGACAAGCGGTGTGGTGTTCAAAAATAATGTTGCATCTTCAACTGTTTGAATGTTAAGGCAGAATGTGCTCAGGCCTCCTTTTCCCACACCCCATATTTCTGTCTTTGTCCCCAGTTGACCAAGACAACAAAATTCCTAAACTGCTTCCAACCCAGGTCCTCGCTTTTTGCAGTACATGTATGTATTCCCCCTATGCTGTCTGGTCACCCAACAAGGAAATTGTTTTATAATGGTGGAAGGAATTTTGTCACTTTCCTGTGGTCATACTCATGACTGACTTTCTGTCACAGCTTGAATCTCATTGGTAACTTGAGTAGATGTTAGGTTTTCCTGTGTAAAGTTGACTCTAAATTCTGTTCAACAGTTGTTTGGGGTGAAGGTAACTTTATAAAAGGTAAATTTCACTGTAGTTTAAAAAACACTTCAGAATCTTTGTTTTTATACAAGTCATAATGAAATTAGTTCTTTTGTGAAACTGACACTGGCATTAATTTAAAGGAAGACAAAACTTATTGCTTGGAAGAAGCCATTTGCTTTGATAGAAAGAAACTAGTTTAATCCCCCTCTCGCTCATTAAGATCCTTCTGGCTACGCACCAATCTTCCCAACTTGTATCATTCTTCAGCACCTCCTCCCCAGCTACTCAGGCATCAGTAAACATCTCTCCAGGCTTTCCGGAAAGCCAGGGTAATTCTAGTGGCTAGGAATGCACCAAGCCACTCCTGCAGCTTGCAGGAGTAGAGGGGGAAGAAGCTATTGTTACTAGAGCAGTTGAGCTGAAAGTTTGCCAAAAAGAGTGGGGGGTGGGGGGGAGACGGCGGTGGAAGGGAGCTCACAAGGAATACCTGAATGCTGTCTTTAAATAACAAAGGAGTTTGAGTCGGGGAAGGAGATGGGACTGAATAAGGCATAAAGCGTGGAGAGTGACTATCCAGGGTTGAATTCATTCTGGAGAGCTGTTTATTGGTACTTGAGAGGGAGAACTGTGGACTGTTACTTGTTGAGGGAGTGGAAATGTGGCTAGAACTGGCTGAGGGAGGAGGAGATAAAACTATGGCATCCTCCCTGCAGTAGTCAGCACAGCCCACAAAGCACAGCCCACAATAATAGAAGGTTGAAGCTTCCACATGTATTGCTTAATTAATATTCATACTTGAATTTTAATTTTGTAATGTATGCAATTTTGATGTAAAAACACTGGAGTTTTCATTTATCAACTCTCATACACAAATAGTTGCTTTATTATATAGTAGTTATAGAACAGTAATAAAGTAGATGGGGAAAACCTGACAACAAGCTCAGTAGATTTGAATTTTTATTGCCACAGTCCTCCATTCTTGCCAAAAAATAATCAAGTCTATGTGGATTTGTAGCGCTAATGTCTAAAGTAGTCCAAATGAGAGACTAATTCTCACATTTGTAAATCTGTTCCTTACTGGAAAGTTTAAAAAAAAGAATGTAACTGGTGGTTGGTAAAAGTGCTATCCTTGTATTCACTCTAACTCTGTTTTTGAGTTCTTGCGGGCTTTTGCATATTCATGGATTTGTGTATATGCTCTGTGAGTGAAAGTTTACACTTCAATATTCTGTGAAATAGTCTCTGAAGAGAGTTGTCATATTTACTAAAGCACCTAACGCACAATCAATTAAAGTACATTTATGTAAATGCTAGTAACTTATGTATGAATATAGTTTTTGTTAATCAGTCCATCTATAATGTGTGCAATACTGTATGTAGAGTTTTCAGCTGTAATAAATAACTGCCTGTTGGCAAACATTAAATACTCGTGTCTTGCACAAACTATAACAAATGAGCACTTCAGGGTCATACAAGTAGCTCAGTTATAGCATAACGTATGGCTTGTAAACTGATGTTCACAGAGGAATATTCACTTCATGTTTTCTAAGTACTAATAACACTGGAAAAATACAGTAGGTATGTAATTGTCAGTTTTAAGTATAAAAATGAAAATATTTTGCTTGTCAATATACGTACATTGAAGTCGTTTTTATACCTTAACGGGAAAAGTAGGGTGATAGAGTAGTTAACGTTTTTTGTTAAACTGTTCAGCTTTCTCTCTTGAGGCTGAAATTCAAGCAGCCAGATGTTCATTTTTAAAATGTCTACCTGCCAAATACACATATCATAGATTCCTCTAAGAGGAGGAAAAGATTGTGTGTTGGTATAAAGGTTTTATTTACGTGAGTTTGCAGTGTCTGCGTGACTCCCAAGTGGGAGAAATCATGAATTATCCAGGTCATCCCAAAGAAGTGCTAGTAAAATCTTTATCTACACCAGGGGTGGGCAAACTACGGCATGGGGGCTGCATCCGGCCCTTCAGATGTTTTAATACAGGCCTTTAGCTGCTGCCGGGGAGCGGTGTCTGGGGCTTGCCCCGCTGTGTGCTGTGGCTACTGGAAACAGTGGCATGTTCCCTCTCCAGCTTGTATATGTAGGGGCAGCCAGGGGTGCTCCGCACGCTGCCCCTGACCCAAGCGCTACCCCCGCAGCTCCCATTGGCTGGGAACTGAGGGTAATGGGAGCTGCAGGGATGGTGCCTGTGGACAGGGCAGCGTGCAGAGCTGCCTGGTCGTGCCTTCATGTAGGATCAGGAGGGAATATGCCACTGCTTGAGGTGAGTGCCACCCAGAGTCTGCACCCCTGACCCACTTGCGGGCCCCAGCCCTGATCCCCCTCCTGCCCTCTGAATGCCTTGGTCCCATCCTGGAGCACCCTCCTCCATACCCAGCCCCACCCCAGAGCCTGCACCCATAGCCAGAGCCTTCATCCCCTCCCGCACCCCAACCCCCAATTTCATGAGCATTCATGGCCTGCCATACAATTTCCATAACCAGATGTGGCCCTCGGGCCAAAAAGTTTGCCCACCCCTAATCTACACACACACCACATTGTATTTTCTTATGCTGAGTTTTAGAAAGTATTCCGCTTTTTATTATCCTTCCACCTGTAGTGGCCACCTTACCATGTACGGACTTCTGAGTGACAGGAGAAATTAGGAGAAATACATTTTTGTAAATCCATTTGTCATTTATTTTAAAGTTCAGTATCTCATGATGCAGGAAGGGTACATTCAAGTGTTTTATATAATTAGGGAGTCTGGAATTCCAGCAGGTGTCTTCTAGCTCTGCCAGCTGTAAGTACAGGATCTTAACACAGTTTCTTGCTCAGCACTGACTATAGCAAGTCACTTTACCAGATTTGCCCTTTGCGGAATGTCAGGGCATGTTCTTTTGGGGGAAGAGAAATAGCTGTTTGAAAGCAGTTAATAAATTTGGTATGTTAATAGTCCAAGATGGATTAATGGGGAAGAGTGTACATGAGCTCAAAGGTGCAAAATGAAAGTGGTTAATCCCAGGGCTTTAGAAAGAAAGGAACACAGTACATGGATATAGTCACCCTACCGTGTAATGCTCTTTTCCTTGCTGGAATTAAGGCTCATCTAGCACATATCACTTCTGGTTACATTCTTTCACTTTTTTTTTTTAAGTTGCCACTTCACCAATGAGAGTACTACAAATTTGTAAAAGTATTTCTTCTATTTTGGTTATCTGACCACAGAGTAATCTCATTCCTTGTGCTATAGTATTTTTTAATGACACTGCATTTTATACAGTCACCTCTGACGGGTTTACTGAATGAGAGCTCCTTACCTTAGGGGAATAAACTGGTAATGTATGTACTTAGATGATTTTTTTGTTCCTGAAAGGCATTAACAAGAATTCTTGAAAATATGTCGGTGTTTTAAAATAACAATGTACAAGGCATATTGGTTAGAGATGGGTAAAGACCAAGTGGATTTTAACGAAGCTGCTGTACTTTGGTGATTTGGGTGGTTAGCAATCAACATTCATAGTCATGTTCTCAAAGGAAAAGTTTAATGAAATTATATTCCCTGTACTCCATGGAATATAGTATTAGGGAGTTTTGTAACTCTTAGAAATTTGAATTCTAGCTTTTGCATTGTTTTTCTTGTCTAGTGTGTGCTATGATGGTTTATACCATTGCATACATTGAGAAATCATATTGTAATAATCTGATAGTAACTGAGTCAAATTTGAGTCCTAATGTGCAAATTAAGACAAATACAGTGATTTTTGTGATGTATACAAGGAAGAGTGGAAGCTACACTGATTCAGACTTCAAATTCTCCTTCCTCTCCATGGCATTCTGTAGCTGTATTGCCCTGATTAATAAAAGTCCATTAGAGTCAGTGCAGAAATGTCACTACCCCAGTGGGAGCTCTGGGAAAAATAGATTCTTCTTTGAGTAGTGTCCCTGTGGGTGTCCACTTTAGATGTCGGTGTGTCCCTGCATTGGAGATCACAGATTTTTGGTAGCAGTGCTTGGTCAGGGCACACGTGCACAGTAGTCATCTAAAGGGGCCATTGGCGCCTCATCGAGTGCACGCACGACCCAACCCTTCAGTTCAGTCTTTACCGCAGAGCTCTGTGAATGAATTCTGAAGTAGAGGGGAAGAGGGTGGGTAGTGGAGCTGCCACAGTGGGACGCATCTCAAAGAACCATTGTTACTACACAGGATGAGTAACTTCCTCTTCTTCTTCTAATAGTGTCCCTGTGCGTGTTCCACTTTATGTGTCTGTAGAGCAGTGCCCTTCTGTGGATGGTAGGGGCTTCAGAATTGTACATGTGGTGGCAGAGAGCACGGTAAGACCTATAGCATCTGACATAGAGCATTGAATAATGGCATAGTGTTTTGCAAAGGTGTGCTCTGATGCCCAGGTGGCAGCCCTGCATATATCTAATAGAGGGACATTGTTTAGGAAGGCTATAGATGTAGACATGGCACAGGTAGAATGGGATCGGATGATTTGTCAAGTTGTCAAGATACAACTGTTTTCCAGTAGTGGCTTTAGGCTGATTCTAGCTACATATCCAAGGGTCCACCACACGAGTACCAAAGTTACCCACACTTAACCCACCAGCTACAGCACCACCGGGCCACTTACAGGTGGGCAGAGAGCTGGATAGGACCCTGAAATTCTCACTTTTCATAGAAGCTCACTGGCCCTGCTGCTCGTGAATTATATCTTGGTTCATATTTATGACTGAATTTGAGAAATTAGTTATTCTCACTAGATGGCAGCAGATTCAAATGCATTTGAAAAAACATTACCCAAAAAACCGGTCCATCAGTTTCTCTTTACAAAGAAGTTCTCCTGTCTTGCGAAATTTCTCTTTATTCTTCCTCTTCATACATCCTAGACACAGAAGCCATTATGTATTTTCTTGACAGAGAAATTAGCAGTACAGTAGCGGATTACCATCATTCCTTTAAAAAGAACCCTACAGCTTCATTATTTGATATTTTCTTGAGAACTGTTGTGTATCTATGGCAACATTGTAAGTTAAATCACTTTGGAAATAAGTGGCCCCACACTAATCTCACTCATACTGGTATAAATGAGGACAAACTCCCCCAAAATCTGTGGAGTTACTTTGGTGAAACACTGGAGTAAGGGAGGTTAGAAACAGGCCCCAAAACTACTTTGAAGTACCTTTATTTGTGAGCATCTAAAATTCACCTTTTCTTACTCTTCTTTTCCCCATTTAATCTTTCTACAAGAGTAGTTATGTTCAGAGGCAGGCAGAATATTTTTCACACAAACAACAAAGAGCTTCCGTGGGTTGATAAAAACTTACATCAGTGTAAATCAGAGGTAATGCCAATAAAGTCAAAGACATTATACTTCTCTGTGACCAAGATATGGGTGCTATTGGAACATGCGCTAGGTTGCTGCTGGGCTTAACAGCTGGTCTTCTGAATGTTCCAACCAATCAGTTAGTATAGCCAGTCAGGCAGCCAATTACACACCAGCTGGGCTTGTTAGGTAGCCCAGAGATTGGCTCTGCTGCAGGGTCTGAGGTAGAGCCAGTTTGGAAGCAGGGCCTGATTCTTGACAATGCTGTTAACACTGGTGTGAGAGAACAAAACTGGCCCTCTAAATCCTACACTCAGGCACCAGAACACTAGGCTCCTGTGCGATAAACAAAGTTGGGGGATAGCTCCCTTTGATGGACACCCAGCCAGCCAGTTAGCTATAAAATCCCTCTTGGTAGCTGTTCTCTACTTGCTTTACCTGTAAAGGATTAAAAAGTCCCCCAAGTAAAGGGCAAAAAAAGAGTGGGCACCTGACCAAAAGAGCCAATGGGAAAGCTACAACTTTTTAAAATGGGGAAAGAAACTTTCCCTTTGTCTGGTTTCAGAGTAGCAGCCGTGTTAGTCTGTATCCGCAAAAAGAAAAGGAGGACTTGTGGCACCTTAGAGACTAACAAATTTATTTGAGCATAAGCTTTCATGAGCTACAGCTCACTTCATCGGATGCATGCAGTGGAAAATACAGTGGGGAGATTTTATATACACAGAGAACATGAAACAATGGGTATTACCATACACACTGGAACGAGAGTGATCAGGTAAGGTGAGCTACTACCAGCAGGAGAGAAAAAAAGCCTTTTGTAGTGATAATCAAGATGGGCCATTTCCAGCAGTTGACAAGAACGTGGGGGGGAGGGGGGGAGGGAAATGGGGAAATAGTTTTAGTTTGTGTAATGACACATCCACTCCCAGTCTTTATTCAAGCCTAATGTAATGGTGTCCAGTTTGCCTGTTGCTCCCCGAGAAAGAGGGGAACAGAGGGCAGCAGGAATGCTGTGTAAAGCTTAAGCCAGGTATGATCATAAATCATCAGATCATACCTAGAACTACTTATATGAACTCCAAATGTGTATGTAGATCAGAATGTTTAGCTAGACACGATCAGGATTATTTCTGTTTGTTTATTTTTAAGGCTTGTGCATCTCCTCTGTGCTAATCCCTGATGCTTTTGTAACCTTTAAGCTGAACCCCCAAGAAAGCTATTTTGGGTGCTTAATTTTTGTAATTGTTTCTTTTAAGATCTAGTAAAAAGCCTGAGTTCCAGATGGATTGTTTTCCTTTTTGTTTTTAATAAAGTTTACCCTTTTTAAGAACAGGATTGGCTTTTTGGTGTCCTAAGAGATTTGTGCAAGCAGCTCTGTAGCCCCTCTATACCTTGTGGGGAAGAATCCTCCCCTCCCTGTCCAGCTAGTCAAGGTGGAGGCTGACATGTGGGTTTAGCCCTTCAGCTTCCAGTGTCCATCAAAGGGAGCTATCTCCCCACTTTGTTTATCACAGCCGGATTCTCTACTTTCTTGCACCTTCTGTTGCACATTTACAGCTGTGCCAAGTGAGTGTGAAATGCTACCATTCTGAGCTGCAACTCTTTACATCCACTTTGTTTCACTCATTTTGCTTAGGTGTAAATGACCACACAAGGTGCAAAGCAGTGGAGCATCACACCTACAATCTCCATCTCAGGCCTTGTCTACGCTGTACTGCTAGAGTTATAGTGGCAAACCTTCCCCTCCCCCAGTGGGGACACAGCTTAGAATGCTTTTGCTGGTATAACGTATTCCAGTACACCAAATGAAAAAAGCTACACTGATTTTTTTGCTGGTATAACTACACTAAGGCTTTTGCCAGCATAGCTATGTCAGTTAGCTGCTAACTGACATAGCTATGCCAGCACATCTTTTAAGCATAGACCAGCCCCAAGTCTCTGTATTCCCCTGTGATGGGATAATGAATTCTGGGTGTGACAGTATTCTGGGGCAGCAATCCAGGACATGTGCTCACCTCATAAAAATCTACCTCTCCTACTCTTACAGCAACCAGAAGGTTTTGATGAGGTTGCTGATGTTATGGAAATTATTAAGTAATAATCTCCTACACCCCACTGATTCCTAACTAGTCAGCTAACTGGAACATTTTATTACTGTTTGATTATATTGGATAGTTTTACAATCCCCATGTGTGCTCCATTTGCTAGGTCACCTAATTTCTCAAACACCATCATCCTAAATTAGAAATGCAGAATATAACAGCTAATCACTTTAATGGTGGTAGGAGGAGTATATATAATTTTACTATTGACTGATTTATTTTTAGCTTTCAGAAAAAAATTTAAATTGTAAAAGTGTTAAAATAAAATGTAAATTATAAATATATTATATATATATATATATATATTGTGTGTATATATCTAGCTATCTCGAGATAGATATAATAGGCCAGATCCTCAGCTGATGGAGCCAGTGAGGTCAGTGGTGGAGAGGCACTACCAAACACAATTCAGGACACGAGTCCATTGGACAAGAGGATCCTCTGGTGCAAGCAGCTCTGTAGCCCCTCCATACCTTGTGGGGAGGAATCCTCCCATCCCTGTCCAGCTAGTCAAGGTGGGGGCTGACACGTGGATTTAACCCTTCAGCTTCCAGTAGTGTCACCACAGTATTTTGTAGGGCTGTATAAATCTTTGGCTTCATTAAAAATCAAAAAGTAGCCCACTGGATCTCCCAGTGTATCCTGTTTTATCTTAGGGAGCATGATGGATAACCAATTGAACATGAGCACCCCATGTGATGCAGTTGCTGAGAGAGCTAACAAAATCCTTGAACCTATAAGCAGGGGAATGTCAAGTGGGGGCTGAGGGGTGGTGGTATTATTTCTGTATACAGGATTAGTGAGACCATTAATGAATATTGTATCTAGGTCTGGTGTCCACATTTCAAAAAAGATGCTGCAAAATGGACAGGGTTCGGAAAAGAGCTATAAGAATGATTTACAGTGTGGAAAACATGCTTTATTATTACAAATGTAAGAAGCTCAGTCTACTTAGTTTATCCAAGGGAAGAGGTGACTTAATAATGGGGAAGAGATTTATAGAAGTTAAAGGCTTTTTAATTTAGCAGTGTAGTGGCTGAACCCTTGCAGTAGGGGGCATGGCTGAGAATAAGAGGGCATAGCTATGGCTATTGCCAGCTGCCAAAATGACTCTGGGGGCATGTGCAGATAAATGTAAGCAAGAATACCTCAAGGATGCGCTGATTTCTCCTAAGGATCAGACTAGACCACATCTAGTTCCAGAATCTGGGGTCTGAAAAGATGGCATAAAGTAACTGCTCTGCAATTTATGTTACAGGTAGCCTGTGCAATGGAGTAAGGCCTTGTGTGGCTGTATAATACTATTGGTCTATAAAGAAGAAGATAATGCTGGGCAAGAGAAAGGGGCACAAAATATATTAGAGAGGTCACCAAGGCTTTGTGTCTGCAGCAAACAGACAGCAAGACAAGAGAGATAAAGCCCCAGGAAACATGCAAAGTGAGGTACAAGGCCTTTGGAGCAGAAGGAAGCAGGCTGGTACTTGAATTAGAGAGAGCAGAGAGTTGGATCCTAACAATGCAAAAGGAGAACTCGAGAGAGAAAAAGACCTGGAAGCAGAGAATGAGAGAGGAAAAAAAGGCATATGGAACACTGGTGAGCAAAGTTGTTTTTGGCTGAATTTTCCCTTTCTAGCCCATATATTCTCAGGAGAGCAGTTGACATCAGAAAATTTGGATTTAGTCCCAGTGAGCATTAAACACATGGCACTGGCTTTTAAGAAAATTTTAACACCATTATTTGATGTTTTTTCCAAATGTTGAATCTGCATGATTCCTTTGTGAAAAATTGACTCTATTTCTACTACAGGACCACAACCCAGCAGAAAACCAATTACTTACAATAGACAAACAAGTGATTGTATTTTAACATATATGCCTAAAACAATCATCATCATCATAGTACTGTATATCCAGTGTTAGGAATGTTATGTTAATTTATCTATTTATAAGTATATAAAATGGCATATATGAGATTTTGGGAAAAGATATTTCAGAGATGGAGAAATTGGCTGTTGGGAATGTCAAAAATGTAAACTCTTAAACCAAAATTTTGAGTTAACTCTGTGTGTTTGATGTTGGGTCCTTAGATATGTGGCTTATGTGTGAGAACAGGTTTGTGTTGGAAGGGAATATGTTATGGTGAGGTTTAGGATAGAAATATGGATGTGTATTGTTATATGTGGTTGTGAAGAAAGTGTGTGGGTGACTCGGAAACTAATACAGTGGAGGTGCAAGTTGTTAGCCACAAGCCTGCAGGGTCATTCAGTATAAGAACTAGTGTATTTGCCTCAGCCATGGAGCAGAACCTTTCTGCCTTTAACAAATCTTTTGTGATTAATAAGAACAATGAGCAAATGTGATAAATGAATTCTATAATAAAAACAGATCGCATTTTGAATGCAAAGAGAAAGGACATGGGATTCTTAATTACAATCAAACCTATATTTATCATGTTTCAACCATTAATCTAGAGTCCATTATGGGAAACCAAAACAGAAATATAATGTCCCAAGCAAACAAACCAATCAAAGCCCACTGTGCTACAATCCCTGTGACTGTCTTTAGGATGTGGCGCTCCCAAATCCCCTGGATTACCAGCCAGACACTCAGAAATTGTATGAAGCAGCAACAGATTAAGGGACATGTTCTGATATCTTTACTCGTGTTGGGTAGCACCTTGCTCTAAGTAGTCATGCTGACTTTAGTGGGACTTTGTGGAGTGAGGTACTCTTCCTCATGAATAAAGGTATCAGAATCTGGCCCTAAATTATAATTCCCTAGACTTTTGGTGGTTGTATTAATGAGAAATGCTCTTAAAAAAGCTTAAATGAAAATTATCAACTTTTTTTGTGGTGGATTTATATGTCTATGTGAGCGTATGTATGGTGGTTATGTTAGCTTGCTGCCGCAAAGCCAGTAGAGGCAAACACAGGACATTGCTTTTCAGCGGCTCCTATGTACTGTAAAGATATGTTGTGTGGTGTGCTTTTTAAAACGTAGTTTGTTTTTTGAATTTTAGTTTGCTGGGAATTAAACAATGACGACTTGTGAACTCTGCTGGGGCGGGGAAGAAATACCCAAAAAACCTTAAACAAAAAGGCTACTCTAGGTAATAGGTGAATTTAAACTACTGTATCATGGGTGCCCGGTGTTCTGAGAGGGGGCTAAAAATCTCTAGCCTGATGGTGATAAAAATCATGGAGACCTTAGGGGAAAACACCTGCAGCAGTGCATTATAGTGTGAGCCTGCTGTAGAAATCTAAAATTAATTTAGCCTTTGATATTTCTCATTTATCATCATTTTTGATCAACTAGCCAAGTGGGCAACTGCAGATGTTAAGAAAGAGTTTCATAAATTAGAGGAAAATTCTATTAAAATTGAAATTGCTCCATAAAGCTCATTAAGTGGGAGACATTATGTAGCATATAGCTTTGCTGCAGTAATAACTTCCTCTCCATCCATCAGCTGCTTCACATGTAAAATGCTGACTCCATGTGGAATCAAGGTTTTAGTGCAGTTTAAATGGGAAGTTATCTTCAAGGTCTGCTACCCTGCCATCTTGTTCTGATGATGTCTAGAGATGTGCTTATTCAGTGGATTCATTAAGCAATCTTAGCAAATGGGGCACCTATGGAGTTCCTGGCAGAGATCAGAGATGTCCTTCCCCAGAGAGCAATGCCATTCACACTCCCTGGGGTGAATCTCACCCTGTTATTCAGCAGGCCTGGCTGGTTCAGGCCTACCTGGTTCAGGCCTACCCCAACATCTCTGCCTCAGTCCAGTGATGTGCAAGATGCACAAAATGTGAAGAAACACCTATGATTTTATATGAACACAAGAATGGCCTTACTGGGTCAGACCAATGGTCCATCTAGTGCAGCATTCTGTCTTCTGACAGTGGCCAGTGCCAGATGCTTCACAGGAAATGAACAGAACAGTGCAATTATTGAGTGATCCATCCCATGTTGTCCAGTCCCAGCTTCTGGTTTATGGACACCCTGAGGAGGGGGTTGCGTCTCTGAAATCTTGGCTAATAGCCATTGATGGACTTATCCTCCATAAATTTATCTAATTCTTTTTTTAATCCATTTATACTTTTGGCCTGCAACACATATCCTGGCAATGAGTTCCACAGGTTGACTGTGTGTCGTGTGAAGAAGTACTTCCTTTTGTTTGTTTTAAACCTGCTGCCTATTAATTTCATCGGGTGACCTCTAGTTCCTGTGTTATGTGAAGGGGTAAATAAGACTTCCTTATTCACTTTCTCCACACCAGTCATGATTTTATAGACCTCTATCATATCCCCCGCTTAGTCGTCTCTTTTCTAGAATGAATAGTCCCAGTCTTTTTAAACTTGCCTCACATGGAAGCCGTTCCATACCCCTAATAATTTTTGTTGCCCTTCTCTTCACCTTTTCCAATTCTAATATAGTTTTTTGAGACTGGGCAATAAGAACTGCATGCAGTATTCCAGGTGTGGGTGTACCATGGAGTTATATAGTAGCATTATGATATTTTGTCTGTATTTACTATAATTTTGTAAATTGCTACTAGGAAGGAGTGGGAAATATTCTGGAGTGATATCTTTCTGTTTTTCTACTGAAAAACAAACTAATTCTGATGCTGGCAAAAGTTAGTGATTTGGCCAAACATGGGATTCAACAACAACATGTTGCATTTTTATAGTTTGTCTCAGGATCTAAAAGAGCATTTCAGACATTAATGGAATCATCTTATTACACCCAGTGTGATGGGTAAATGTTATTATCCACATCTTACTTATAGAGAAACTGAGGCACAGAGCGATGAAGTGACTTGCCTGAGGTCACAGAATGAGTCAGTGGCAGTGCTGGGAATAACAACCAAATCTCTTGACTCCCCATTCAATGTCTTAACCACAATACGGCCTCTGCAGAGAGTTCCCCCACACCTAGATTGCTGCTTTTTTGTTTTACGGTATAGACTCAAAATCACAAGTGCTACAAAGTCACAAAATCACAAGTGCTACAAAACTGAATTTACACCCTGCAGAACATATTCCCATTGCACGATATCACCTCCACTGGATTTTCTGTGTCCCTACCCTTGGACTGGTTATACTTGTAGGCACTATTTGACTCTGACCAACAGCAGAAGGCAGCAAGTAGTATCAGAGTAGCAGCCATGTAAGTCTGTATCCGCAAAAAGAAAAGGATTCCTTTTCTTTTAGCAAGTAGTATGTTAGTGTCTGCACATCTGTGATGTATAGAGGGAAGAGATAGTACAGAGTGCAGCGAGTGACAAACTGAAATTAAAGAAGTTCCCTTTCCTTTTTTTTGGCAACAGTTAAACATGCACCAACAGCACACCTTCCATTACTGATATTCTGAAACCTAGAACAGCAGAGTTCCTCAAACCGCAGTCCTATAACGTAATGAAGAATACACACAGCTGCAGTAACAACCACGTAATTATTTAATTAGTTTTTGACAGCTTCAAATTGCACAGGCAAAGGAATGCATGATCCACATGTGGAAACCTGCCAACAAAGATTTTCTGTGTACACAGATGGCTTTAGCTATTGTAAATGCAAAGCCAGGTTACTGTACTTTTACTGCAGATTTTTATCAGAGGGAAAAAACAGCATATGCAATTATTTGCCCCCTGTTCATATCATAGTATTGCTTGCTAAGATCAGAGAAAGAACATTTTAGTATCAGGTTAAGTAATCTGCAAGTAATGCCGACTTTGGCATTTTAAAGCTTCAAGCGAGCAATTATAATACCACTAATTACCATTTATATATCCCTTTATATTTCAAACCCCTTTACAGAAACAAACAAATTAATACTGCTTTGAGGTAGGTAGGTATTGTCATCCTTATTTTGCAAAAGGGAAACTGAGGCACAGAGAGGTTAAATAAAATTGCCCGAGGCCACAGACTGAGTCAGTGGCAAATCTGGTATAAAGCTAAGGATTCCCGGAGTTCCCATGCTCAAACCACAAATTCTGAGTACAGGAAAGTGGGAAGAAAAAAAGTGCCTTCAGGAGCTAAAAGGGAACTGCTGAGGATGGAATTGGCATTAGCAGTGATCTGTTTCTGGAATACAGATTATTCCAAAGAGAAGGAATATAATTTAGAAATTAAGTGAAGCATGATGTACTTTAAATATCTGCTCTTATGCGGCTGCAAAAGCTGATATCCATCTCATAAGTCACTCTGAAGGGTTTGTAATTTCCATGACTAGCAAGCTTCATGATTTTATATTAGAGGGGAAGTGATTTCTCATTAGTACACCTACACAAGGTAAAATAAGAAGAGACTCCAACTTCACTCCAAATTTTGTCCGAGGTTCAGAAAGTGAAGTCCACTTTTTTCATGTAGCTGCACTTTTCATCTTTTCCAGCCTTTGCTTTTTGCAGGAATAGGAAATGCTTAAAACCCACAAGAAAAGGTTATCCTTCAAGAGCCATATGAAATGTTCACAACAAAACCCCAAGGCATGCATAGCACATGTGGTTTCAGGTTGTGTAAGAAAGTCAAAACCAGGTCAGGGCCCAGTTTCAGGCAAATCTGAACTGATTCATGGTTTCAAGTTGAAACCATGCAAAATGTGCACTTTGGCACGGACTGAGATGAAAACTGGCAGATTCAAATGAGCTTCGTGCACACAATTATTGTTTATGCATCACTTATGTTTGGAGCAAATCTCCAAAATCATCTCGCTGATCCTTCTCCAGATCTTCAGGTTGGCCCTGTGTGCAATGAGTGATTAGGGTGGACTGGAATCAGCTACATTTTGGGGAAGGAAATTGATTTTGACGGTGCTCTCCTTTCCCATACGAATAGGAAGGCCAGCTCTGGTAATTAATCAGCTCACTGTGAGGTTGGTAACTGCTGCCCACTCAGGCACCTGCTGAGCCCTGGGTTCTATCCAATTGCTTTTGTCACAGCCATGACACTTGCTACAGTGGGAACATCTGTCCTCCATCCCAGACCAGTGCCATTAGGAGTGAACCAGCAGGTGTTCCACTGGGGCACCAGAATGAAAAGGTAGATCATGCTGTCTGTGCAATGAGTGAGAATGCTGCAGCTGGTGCAACCTCCTTCTCTCCCTCTCAGACCTCTCTGCCCAGGTTTGTAAAGCCAGTTGTGGGAAGGAATTTGGAGCCTCACTCCTAGGATTACCTGCTTCCCTACCTGATTTCTCACACACCAAGTAAGAAAGGCTGCCAACAATCAAAGGAGACCTACCCACCTCAAGGGCCAAAGGGGACCCATTTTCCAATTGACCTCTGTTGGGGGATATGCACACCCCGTCCCCCTTTTGAGGCAGGGCAGGGCTGTGATACCACTGCTGTTACAGTCTCCCTGACAGTCTTTAGGCCAAAAGTGGCATGGCCCAGAGGCTGGAGACGGTATAGCAGCCCTTGCGTTCAGGGCAGCGTGGCTTAGCGGCCAGAGTCAATATAGCCACCCTCAGGTGTAGGGCAATATGGCATAGTGGCCAGAGTCCATATAACAGCCCTCTGGTACGGAGTAGTGCTGCCTAATGGCCAAAGTCAATATTACAGCCCCTAGATGCAGGGCAGTGTGACTCAGTGGCCAATACCCAGGAAGGAGGAAGGGGCTGCCACTAGGGGGATGGCAGCCCGGGTAGGGAGGCCCACGCAACTCCACCGGGGCTCAACCCATTGCCCTGGCAGTGGTGGAGTGTTTTGGCACTGGGTTAGCGGGGACTCCCACCAAAACATGCTGACCTCACCCGGGTGGGAGGTACCACTCGCGCACCCTCCCTCGGTCACTTCCTACTGCGCTTCCAGACACTGTAGTCCATTGAGCATTGGGATTTCCAGGCTCCTCAGCACGGGTGATTCCCTGCGGCTCCGTTGGCCACAACCCTTCAGTCCAGCTCTCAGATCTCCAGTTTCCACAGGCAAAGGCTGGCACCTCTGCTCAAGGTCCTTCACCTCCAGTGATCAGCCTAGAGTGAGCTGGGCTGCTCCCTTTTATACTGAGGCAATAGCTGGAGCATGCCCAGCATGGTCTGAGAGGTGGGACTTCCAACATCCATAGTGTGGGGTTAACCCTCTCTTGTCCAGTGCGGGATATGCACACCACGTCACAACCTCCCAGCTCACCATAACAGGGGATCTCCTTCTCATCCAAATGGCCAGACATTGCAGGAAAATTGACCTGTTACTATAGCTGGTAATGGCAGCAGGACATCCACCTGCTCCATTGCTCTTTCTGTGAAGAACAGCTGTCATAGAAGAGACCCATCTAGAGAAGTTTCCATGAGGTGGTACGGAGAAGGAAGTATGGTGGATTGAAGGGACAAGTGGGATTGTAGAAGGATTGTTGGGCAGAAGGTGAGAAAGAGTATGAAATTGTTGGATTTCTGAGTAGTGAGAATGAGTATAGAATTGATGGTTTTCTTGGGGTGGAGTGAAATAGTAGCTTACTCAGGGAACGTCACACTTACCACCTGCTAAATGAAGTAGAATACTTTTAGGGAGCGTCTTGTTAAAATATTGGCAGTACAGGCACTGCTGTGTCGGGGAGAATGGAACCTTCAGAGTGACCCTACAAATATCAAACCCAGGAGAGTATTGGAGAACTCACATGAAATCCCTTGGACTGCTCAGGTGCCATACTGTAGGTCTCTTGCTAGAAGACTGGGAGGAAAGGGGAAGAGCCCGGAAATATTTAAAGACTATTAAAAGTCTGTGTTGAATTTCACTGACTTTGCTGTCATTAGATTTATGTTAATGTCTCAAGCCCCATGGAAATAAGTATAACCTTATTTTACTTAAGAAGTTTTTGTCTGATTAAGAAACTGAAAAACCACAAAGGTTATATTAGAAATGTCTGCGTAGTCAGACACTCCTTCTGAAGAAAATATACAAACAAAAATGTTTGAAAAATTTAATTATTAGCCAGGATGTCTGCTTCAGCGTGGAGTTCGGAACAATAACACAGGAAATACACTTGAAAATATCACTGCATTTTGCAAACTTTTTTAGATGTAATAGAGAGAGAGAAGCCAATTATTGGTACTATTATTTAGACTCCATGATCTAAAACTAAATCTATAGGGATGATGTCAAGATAAAAATTATGGGCTAAATTCTGGTGTTGCCTGGGTGTAATTCAGTACAATTTGTCCCAGTGTCTAAAATTTCCTTAATTATGTTTTTAATACTTTCTATTATTTAAACTGAAAGGTTTTAAAATCAACCCTACTTTTAACAATCTATACTTTTTGCTTGCTTTTAGCATTTCACATATCATGAGCAATGAAAATTGGTGTGCCCATTTTCAATTGTGGTTATAATAATGTAAACAGAATATAGCATTCTCTTTACAACCTGGTTCATTTTCTGTTTCTCCTACGCCGGCACAATTCTGCAGTGTTTGGGGAATATTTAAATGTGAAAAACTGTTTTTACTGAAGTAAAAAAACAACAACCATTTCTACTCAGATTGGGCCAAAATTTCAGTGAAGAACAGAGCAAATGTGCCCAGTGTGCATGGGCACACTAACATACTTAAGTGAGTGTAAATTGGATAACTACATATCAAACTACCCAATGGCGTATACAGCTTCCCTATTTTGTCATGCAGTGCATGTTTTCAGTTGCACCAGTTATGGCCACGTTTGGCAGCTAATCCCACCAAAGCTCTGATTCTCCACCCTTGCCTGACTTTGATTAGGTATGAGATCCTAAATAACAGTTCTGTACATGGAGTCTTTGCAGGATTCTGTCCCAATGTTTGTTCACCTCCCACTGTTTTTCTTCCCAAGCTTCAATTTGTGGCTTTAAACAACATGTCTTTTGCTTTCAAAAGTTGAATCCAACATGATTTTGCTCCAAATGTTAACAAATGCCTACTATGTGTAATTTATACCTATGTTATTACATTCACAGAATCAAAGAAATTAGAAACGAAAGGGACCAACTAGAACCATCTATTATCCTGCTTCTGTAAGATCAAACCCTACAGCACATTTACATACCTTGTCCTGTCTAACTGTAAATTCCCCAACTGATGGGACTTCTATCATTTCCCTTAGAACATTTCAAACAAGCACCTTTGTGCTTTCTCCCATGGCATCCCTCATGCTTGAGGGGAGCTCCCCATTAATATCCGCAAAGCTACCTCATTATCCTCCTTCAAAACTGTCCTTAAAACTCTCCTTTGCTGTGATGCCTACAAAAAACTTGACCATGGTTAGGTTGGTAGTGTGCTGAGACCACCACTTGTAATGCTGACCAATATTGTTTCTTTGTACTTCCCTGTCTGCCTGCATCTGTCTTATTCTTAGATTGGAAGTTATTTGGGGGCAGGGACAGTCTTTTTGTTCTGCATTTGTACAATAAGGTCCTGGGCCACGACTAGGGCTCTGAGGTGTGATGATAATATAAACAGATCATGATTATTTTTTGCCCTGCCGCTTAAAACATCATATCTTTTAAGCCCTGATTCAGCAAGGTACATAAGTACATTCCTAAATGTAAGCATGACTTCAGTGGGACATGCTTAAAGTTATGCAATGTGCTTTAAAGTACCTTGCTTAACTGGGGCCTTCAAAAGCAGCAGGGAGTGAAAATTCCCCTCCATTCAGATTAATCTGATCAGTGTAGTTATCTTTACTAGGAGAAATGGAAAATATGAAAGTATCAAATTAAGTTCACTTAAGCAGAGAGGAAGTGGAACATCTGTTCTGCTTCATCCCAAAAACTTTTCTTCGCTTATCTTGCAATGTTTGTCAACATAATTATAACAAATAGAGAAGATCAATTCAACAAGTGATTATTTTTTTTAAAGAAAACACATGAGGGTGTATTATTTTGAGGAAAGCATACTTATTTGTAATGAGGGCAGCACAAAAATGTCAACCTTTTTGTTTAAAATGTTCCCTTGCTATGTCTGAGCCTTCACTTATGTTGAATTGCTCGTGTTTAACAATGAGATTACTTGTTCTACCAATAGAAAAAAGAAAGAAAGAAAAGAATTGAGTTGAATCTACTGTTGTGCCAAACCACAGCTTCTCAGCTTTGTAAAGTCAAGCATATGGGCATGTTTCCCACTGCAAAATCAGCATAAATATCTCTCTAAGCACCATTTCATTCCTAAATAAAAATAAATAAATAAATAAAAATAAAGGTTGGCAGTTTCTCATCAATGTTCCATCCATCCATAAATTGATATGATACCAAACAATCTTGAGCCTCATTGTCAACATGTTATGTTTAAAAAGGGGATTAGCAAATATATTTTCATGTAGGAGACAGATCTTTTATTGCAGGGTGGCCAACCTGAGCCTGAGAAGGAGCCAGAATTTACCAACGTACTTTGCCAAAGAGCCACAGTAATACGTTAGCAGCCCCCCATCAGCTCCCCCCAGCTCCCAGTGCCTCCCGCCCACCACCAGCCCTACAGATCAGTGCCTCCCCTTCCCTCCCCACACCTCCCGATCAGCTGTTTTGTGGCATGCAGGAGGCTCGGGGGGGGGGGAGCAAGGGCACGGCAGGCTCAGGGGAGGGGTGGGAAGGGGTGGAGTGGAGGCAGGGCCTGTGGCAGAGCCAGGGGTTGAGCACTGGCACATTGGAAAGTTGGTGCCTGTAGCTCCAGCCCTGGAGTCGGTGCCTAGACAAGGAGCTGCATATAAACTTCTGAAGAGCCGCATGTGGCTCTGGAGCCACAGGTTGGCCACCCCTGTTTTATTGCATATGATTTTGTATCAAAGTTCCTAGAAAACTGTCGGCACCATACTACTACGTCTTATCCTACCTCCCTTTCTCATTGTGAATAGCACCTGACTCCATAAGTAGCCCCATTAATGTCATTGGGGCTACTTACAGAGTATAGGGCTACTCAACAAGAGTAAAAGTAGCATAACCTGGCCCTTAACAATTAACAGTCATCACTCTGTATATTCCCCCCACACACACACAGCAAAAATGAACGAGCACTATTTTACAGATTAATCACATTGTAGTCATAAGGCGGTGTGTTTTCTAACTTCCAATGTCATTCTATAGTGGACAACTATTTGCGGTACCTGTTTTGGATTATCGTTAAATGGCAAATATCACCTCAAAGGATGGTTAACTACCTTACCTGTCAGTTTGAGCTGAAGGGAATAACTGCCATTGACAGTTTTGCTTCTTGGCAGCCAGTTTTCTTCATCTCAGAAGCTAATTTTGCCTGGTATGGTGGGAAAAGTGAACAAACAAGGAAATGCTTTCAAAATTACCAGCTATTAAAGAACAGTCACTTGTCATACTCCACATCTGGGCTCCACCCAGGTTCCCTTAATTATCTACAAGTGTAGTGCCTGCTGCTGTCTCCGATTTTCACTGAATGTACTAGTTTAATCTGAAAGTTATTTTGATGCACAAGTGAAAGAATATTACATTGATGGTTAAGAGTAACAGCCGTGTTAGTCTGTATTCGTAAAAAGAAAAAAGAAAAGGAGTACTTGTGGCACCTTAGAGACTAACCAGTTTATCTGAGCATGAGCTTTCGTGAGCTACAGCTCACTTCATCGGATGCATAGCATATCGTGGAAACTGCAGAAGACATTATATACACACAGAGACCATGAAACAAAACTTCCTCCCACCCCACTGTCCTGCTGCTAACAGCTTATCTAAAGTGATCATCAAGTGATCATCAAGGAAGGCCATTTCCAGCACAAATCAAGGTTTTCTCACTCTTCCCCCTCCCCCCCCCCCCCACACACACAGACACACATACAAACTCACTCTCCTGCTGGTAAGGAGATTAGATGCTATAAAGCAGTAACAACTAAAGGTAACTATTTTTCAACTTTTAAAACTAAGATACCCTTTTATTTTATGAAGATCATGAAGGCTTAATTGTCGCAGAAAAATATTTAACTGGTCAGTAAACACCACTAAAGGCTCATGCCCAGATCCTGGCTCCCCATTAAGGCTTCTGTCTGTACTCTGGGTGACTTAATTCAGAGTCCTCTTAGGTTTCAGAAACTTTTTTTTTTAAACTCCTGATGTGTAGGTGAATTTAAGAGAGTAAATGGTTCACTCACTTTCAAGCCCTGTTCACATTACAGATACAGTAATATTTTTGTAACCAGTGCATAATGGTTACATCAAACATGGTTTGAGTGGTGTCCACACAATAGCCTATCTGCCCCACAATCTTGGCTGACCTGTGTTTGTGCAGCCACACCCACCACATTGCCTCACCATGTTTGTATCAATGTATTCTGGGAAAGTTTGGGTAGCTGGCCCATACTACCTCAACAGGTGACAGACTATGGAGAGTGCATGCACAAGGGATGACACTGCAGCTCGAGGATCAATGCACTCTGGAGCATCCTGCTGCACAGATAACTGAGATGAAGAAAGACAGGACAAACTTATTACACAGGCACAGTTCTGTCTACATTGCAAACAAAGTGCTAAACCAGTTACAGGAAATAAACCATGGAGTGTTTCCCCCATTGCCGAAGTGGAAACACTGCTAGAGTTACAAATCGAGTATTAACTATATGATGTCCGGACATGGACCATGCGTAGAGCCTACTGTGCCACTAATCAATGCAAACATTGGAGTGTAGACAAGATGCTAGAGGGTCACTGAAATTGTAACTCCCAAAGTTGCTCTGTCTTCAGACTAACTGGAGCATTTCCTAGAACTTAGAGAAAGATGACTGGACAGCAAATCCTTGACCATTAGAGCCCAAGAAAAAATATCTTCCTGGTTAGGGTGCTGGATTCTTTGGAGAGGATGAGTTTTCTTAACCGTAGCAGCCCTCTGCATAGCCTGTGCATAGCTGCTGTTGCTTCCCTATGTCATTGCTAAACTCTTCCCAGATGACCTTGCTCTCAGTCAGGAAATGAGAGCAGGTCCCATTAAAGCTAAAATACTATTTAAAAAAATAAATGGATACAATGACTTTCAAAAAGACAAGTTCAAGGTTAACCCCTTAAGGCCTTTAGTGCTGGCAGACCTGTGTTGGAGGGGAGATATTTTCATCACTGCCTAATTCTTGGTCTTTTTAGTTATTTTGATGTATCTTGGGCTTTCTGTACAGAATTTATTGAATTCTCATTCTCTTTCTTCATGGTGAAAGTTCCTTTGATGGTGATTGGGCCAGAAAATTTGCCAGGAGGGAATAAGCCCATTGTCTGCAAGAAGCTTTATTTTTCTCTAAGGAGGATATACTGTATCCATTATTTTACCCCCAAATTCCTATCTAAATATTGATTGTATCTTAACACATTGCAAATGGGTGTTGTCTGAGAAAAGAGAACCAGAGAATAAAAGCCAGACAGTTATTACTGTAACAAAAGTGGCAGAGCTCTATAGTGAGGAGGGACCCCAGCAGATAAACCCAGGTGAGGTATACAAAACAGTTGTGTTTAAGTTATTTGAAAGAGCTTACTCAATCAGAGATACCAAATATTTCAACTTTGATTCACCTCATTGTTCTAAGATATGGAAAGAGAGCTAAGAAAAGCGAGGGATCTGAAATACAAAGCTGGTTGAAAATTTTCTATCAAATCTGTTTTTTTGATGGAAACTGAGATTTTGATTAAATATTTTAATGTATTTATTTATCCTTACAAAAAGTGTCTGCTTTACACAGACATTTTTGACCTGTCAAAAACTGAACATCTGAAAAGTTTTCAGTTGGATACTAAAACGTTTTGATTCAGAAATGCTGCCACACATGGGAATTGTAGTTCAGATGCCCAAAAACTCCACTTAGCTCTATGGGCCAGGCTCCCCTTCTCCTACGGTGCATCACAGCCCAGGGACTCCAGAGACGAATTTTGGCAGATCAGCAAGAGGTGGACCGTCACCCCTCCTAGGCGATGTAGCCTGACGAGGGAGCCATTTCATAGAGGAGAATGGGGCACCTCCTCTGAGGCACCTCCTCTGAGAACTACACCTCCTCTGAGGCATCACAGAGGCATTTCCAGATCAAAATGTTCAGTTTTCAGCTGAAAGATCCAGATGAAAATTTTCCAACTTTTGATTTTTCAGTGAATTTTCTACTCCTATCACACTGCTCAACTGATAATTGGGACAGGAATCATGTGGATGGGCCACATGGCCTCTTTTTCTGTCCCAAAATATTTTTTATCTTACTATTATTCCCCTGCAGCCCCCACGCTGGCCCCATCTAAGTCCCACCTTCCTCTCTTTTTATTAAAGGCCCTCTGCGTAAGATGTGCAAGTATGTCATTTGTCATCCTGCTGGTTTGAGTTCTTTCAATCAGATATAATGTGAACAAAACTCCTCAGAGTCAACTTTTCAATTACCTTTGTTTCACAGAACTGCTTTATCCAAGGCTTTAGCTCTGCCGTTGACCCAATTTTTGTTTGTTTTTATTTTGAAAATAGAAAAAAACCCTGTTCCCGAGGTTAAGTTTAGCATTGTTTTAATTCAAAGCTGCAGGGAAAAAAAAACCCCTTAGATGGTTTCCCACCCCCCTGCCCCTGAATTTTTCTTCCTTGGCACCTCATTGAGGGCCTGATCCAGTGCTCAGTGATGTCAATGCAAATCTTTCCATGGACAACAGTAGATGATCAGTATCCAAATGGAAATGTAAAAATGATTAAAAAGCATCATTTTGTGTAAAGAAAACAATAAAAAGCACTGGGCACTTGGGCAGAAAAGTTATGTTGGCAGGTTTCACTTTGTTACCTACATTTCTGGGAACGAGTCTGGTAGACACTTGGTACTGTTCCTTGCTTACCTAAGCTCTTTGCTGGAATGAATGGGAGAGAAGCACCTGGAGTGTTCATTTTTCTTTTCAGATCAAATATGTAACATAGACCTGTTTTTTAAGCAAAGTTTCGTAATCCATATGAACAGTTTGTCCATCTGTGTTCCCTTAACGTTGTATTGTCTTGTTTTAAATAAAATAAGAAATCTTTGGATCTGGTTCTCCTCTCACACTATTGTAAATCAGGAGTGGCTCTTTTGAAGTCAATGGTCTTACATGCTCAGGGTTTAGCTGATCGCCATATCTGGGGTCGGGAAGGAATTTTCCTCCAGGGCAGATTGGCAGAGGCCCTTGGGGTTTTTCGCCTTCTTCCGCAGTGTGGGGCACGGGTCACTCTGCACCTTGAAGTCTTTAAACCGTGATTTGAGGACTTCAATAGCTCAGACATAGGTTAGGCGGGGTTTATTACAGGAGTGGGCAGGTGAGATTCTGTGGCCTGCATTGTGCAGGAGGTCAGACTAGACGATCATAATGGTCCCTTCTGACCCTAAAGTCTCTGACTCTATATAAGCAAAGGACTGGCTGCTCCCTGCAGCACTATCCCATCCCCAACCATACTCCACTGCAAAGCCCTGACCATACAAACTCCAGCAGTGGGGCACCTGCAGGACTCTAGGGAAGTTATCAAGGTGGCACTCCCTCCATTCCATAGGGGTAGAGGTGAGGAGCAGAGTTCAACCTGCAGGGAGGATGCCTAAGCCCTGGGGTTTTTAAAAGCTTCCTCTTTTAATATTCTTCAGCTTCTTTTCTAAAACTCCCTACCCCTCATTCTTTGTTTTGAAACGTTGACTTCAAACTCAAACTTGAATTTCATCTTTTTGCTATACAAGGCCAGATCTTCAGCTGGGGGGTGTAGCTTCATTCGTTTCACTGGAGCTATCCCTATTTAATGCAGCTGAGAGTCTGGATCACAGAATCTGCTCAGGTTTCTGCACATTGCAACAGTTTGTAAAGAAATCCATCCAAAATATGCTATTAAACCTCTTCAAGCCCCATTCATTAGTGGCACCAGTTTGAGGTTTATGTTTTCTTGGTATTGTACAGTGTATTAACTAAGAAACCAAGTTAAAAATCTTTTCTTCTTTTCCTCCATGTTTTTTAGTTGGCCGGCTTAACTAAAACATTCTCCAGGAAAACTAATTCTATAGAGTAGACATCACCAGTTCCAAATCACCTAGCTGTGTGATTCTTGAAGATTTTATTTAAGACAAATTGGAACCTTATGAACTATCAAAGCTCCCTGCCAGAAACAAATGTCAGTGTGATGGATATCTAGAAATTCTCCTTTTAAAGCCATTTTTAAAAAGTCAAGTTCCAGTCCTTAAGTTCCTGGGAGAAACCTTGCTAAAATTGCTTTTCATTGTCCAGTTACTTAAAATACCCTAACCAGAAACAACTCAACTATATTAATGAAGAAAGAACAAGAAAAAACAGGTGAGTCATATGCAACAAAATCTTTGGTGATAATATGGTTGGTGGGTTTTTTTGGTGTTTCCATTTTTATTAGCCAAGAGGAAAGAAAAAGGGGGATAGCACTTACTCATATGCTTAAATCTATCCTTAATCAGGAAAGCATATAAGCTTAAATTTAAGCATGTGCATAAATCTCCTTGAAGTCAATGGGACTTAAGCACGTGCTTAACTTTGAGCACATGCTTAAGTGTTTTGCTGAATAGAGATGCTTTCCTGAATTAGGGTCTTGGAGGGCCAGATTCAACAGTATATTCTGCCATGTTTGCACCACTCTGTTGATGTGAAGCTGTTGTAATCCAAGGCAGGTTTTTGGCTGTGCAGCTTTGCCTCGCTGGAATGTGCTGGTGATTCTGGCCCAGAAAAGGTACAAAGAACAAATATTTTCAATGTACATTAAACCTCCTAAAGATAAGCCAACAACCCACAATGAAACTGGACAGACTAAATGAAGGAGAAAAAGTATTAAAAAAGAAGCTTTTTTAAAGAAAAACATCATATTGAGTAATTTGCTAGCATTTCTGTGAGTGTGGTAGAAATATTTTATGTATTGAAACAAATACCGGGGCTTGGCATATCTTATTAGGTTTGACTTCACATGGAGCTTTCTCTCCTAATGCCAGGAAAAAGTGTATTTTTAATTCAGCAAATAAATACACTGATAGCCTCAAGGAAATTTTGCAGCAGTTGTCAGAGCTGTTTGACTCAATTTGTTCTAAGACAGAAACATGAGTTATGCTTTCTTGTTGCTACCTGTGAGTTCCTCACAGTCAATGCCCGTCTAAGAAGGCTGTGGTGCCAGTCTGGCGGCATTACAGCAGCCGCCGCCTCATTTGCTGGCTGCTAATCGCATGTGGGTGAAGAAAAATAGTGATAGTTTGGCCGACTTAAATATAACACCTTCCAGAATATCAGTCAGGCAGCATTAGTCTCATCCAACAAAAATGGGCTCTCCGTTAGTGTTAGCCATTAAAAAAACACACACGGTGGTTCAAAATGTAAAAAGGAGATTTTCAAAGAGTTTACCAATCCAAGATGTGAATGGGAGCTGCATGCTTGGAGTGATGACCTCAGAAGGTTCTGAGAAGGTTCTTAGAGTTTGTACTTTTTTGTCCTGTTGACATTTTGGGATTTTGCGTGGGAGTGCATGACTGGATGGAATAGTAACAGCTGAACAAACTTATTTGAAAGATGCAAAGTCAAAGCCTGGGCTTCGTGGTAAGCTACCAGAGAGGGGGATCACGCCTTAAGAACAGCTTTGGGGTGACATTAAAAAAGAGAACAGTGAGCATTCAGACCGTGTATACGCTGGAAGAATTAGAACACGTTGGAGCAACTTCACGCAATGAGGCTGTTGCACGAGTGGTAGCAACGCTGTAAGTGCCAACGTAGACAGGGCCAGATCTGTCGCTTCAAGGAGGTTTTTGGAGGCACTGTCTCTCCAGCTCTCACCTACTTCTTCCCCTGTCAGATTGCAGAACTGGCATTAATTCAGCTGCAGAACTGCGGTGAACCAGCCACAGAGTGTACCGTGCCCAGTCAGATAGGAGAGAGGACAGTAACATAATTAGTGAACACAAAGGGCCTGGTTCTCAGTTACACTAAGCCCACACTGCTTCTGGTAGTGCAAGGGGGCTTTAATGTAAATGAGAATCAGATTCAGAGTGTGCAGACGTATTGGTGCAGGAGGACTTTGTATAAGTTGAGTTTCTACTGTAACAATGGCAAATACTGTATTGCTGTGAAGGCAATTTATTTGTGTGGATCTCACCTGAGAAGCAGAGAAAGAATTGAGGGAGGGTCTGTGAGGATAAACAGCATGTGCAATAGTTTAGCTGAGGAGAAACTAAGCCAGAAACTAAGGTACAGAGGCACAGGATGCGAATCTTAAAAAAAAATAAAATAAAATAAAAAATGGAACATTGTCCTGTGGAAAGTCATGGAACAGAGGTTAGAGTGGAATAATCATAATCTTGTAATAATGAACTGTTGAATGATGTGTGTCCTGGAATGCTTAGTGAATCCAAGAGTGGACAGTTAGCAGAATATATTTTGTCAATTGTCAATTTATTACTATCTCAGACTTTGTAAAGAGAAAAAGTGTCTTGGTGATGGAAACATTTCCTGCTCAAACTGTATTATCCAGATTCCTTCAATATAATAAAAAACAGTTATGCTGGGGATTTAGATGAAATTCATTCAACAAGAAAATAATTTAACATCCGAATTTGTCATCCATGGATAGCAAACAGAATGCATTTCTTTAAAAAGGAAAAAATAAGTACTGGGAGCGGATTATAGACAGTAAAAATCAGATTAAAACTCAGTAATTACAGATTAATTTGCTGCATATCAGGTTAGGAATATATTCTTTTAAACATAGTTACAGTATATTATGCAAAGCAAAAATCTGCATCTTTTCCTTTCATACAGCCAGCTTTGCAGGGGGGTTTAAATTCTTTAATAAAACTTGTGGGAAAGAAACAAAGATTTACAGCAATGTTACTCCATACACAGAAGGAAAAACAGATTTGTTACGATGCAGCTTTGCTCCCCACTGAAATCCTGGAAATCTTAGAACTGTTTTGTTGCATATGTTGAAAGGTGTATACCTGTGCCGATATGCAGGCTTTTAAATATGTAATCCCTTGTACGTGAAAATTAGTCTAGACCTCCTTAAGCATTGTATCACATTTTGCTTTGGAGAAACTGGGCAGGGGAAGGGGAAGAGAGTAGCTGAGAAGACAAAGTCCATTAAAAAAAATAGTGTGAATGATCAAGCAGAGAGGAGGCAGAGTGCAAAACAAAACCTGAGACTGTGAAAAGAGTGGTAAAGAGGGAGTGAAGGGGAAATAGAGTTTAATTAAAAATTACTAGTCCATATAATGTATATATGCTTCCGTTTGTGCCAGACTAGCTTTTGGGGGGATTCTTCTATTCTTGACTTCCTTTAGGTAGAAAAACCTGTTTTTCTTTTTAAATGGAATCACCATTGGACAAAAAGGGTTTAAACAACAGGAAGAACAGGTTCTAACACTCAGATTAGTTCTAGAAACCTCCAAATAGTTTGTGAGGTTCTCATAATGCTGCACTCCACAAGGCTTGTCTGAACTGCTGAGAAAACTTGTCTTCATGAGATCACCAGTTCAGTTTTGCAGAACAAAGAAAAGCACCAGAATATTTGGGTGCTCATCCACATGGAACAACCAAACCTTTTCTGATTTGCTCATCACCTTTTAAAATAGAGGAAACTTGTAACAAATATACATTGAGACAGAATGTATCAATGGTACATGGTCAAGATTTTTTACTGTGTCCCCTTTGCTCTTAGTGAAGATAGTTCAGGCAGTGCAAAGGGAGCCACAGCTGGCTTCAAATTCCCACTGGGGATTCCCCTGCTATGAGGACAATCCTTGTTAGCAGCAAAACCAGCTTCTATGGCACCCAACGCACAGCTACCTGGAGTCAGGGTCATGTCAAGGGCAGAGAGAGGTGAAAGAGGAGTGATCAGAGCGTGCTACACCCAGTAGTCCCCAGCTGTCTCATGGTCCCTTGGGGACCATTGCCAGAGAATGCATATTACAGCAGCCTCTAGGCTACTCTTATTTGCACCAAGATCTGGACAGAGAATTAGGGACCCATGACCATCTTCCTGCCAGCCCCTCTTACGTGTGTCCTGCTTCCCAATTGTATTTTAACATGGGAGTGTTTTCTTTGCTTCCCAGCCTTCCCTTCTGTATGCATCAGCACTGATGTTATGATACTTTGCTAGTGATGTCACAGACTATTGCCTTGAAGATGATTATGATGTCAAAAATTCCACATTATGGACTCAATTATGGCCACCTTTTATAGGTGTCTGGGAGGAAAGGGAAGGAGACAAGACAGCTCCTTTCCCATTCGCACAACTATGTAGGAGGCATCCATAATTTGTTTGTGTTTCCAGAGCACTAAGCAAGGAGTTAGCCAGTACTGCAGATACTAGTAAATGGGTCAGCAGGGGCATTTTGGGAAAGATGGGGGTGTGGTCACTGTACCACTGCCCCCTGCAGCTGCAGAGGAGCACAGGCTATGCTTGCAGAACAAGAGCAGCAGCACCTTCTCTGCATAGGTGTAATGCCTACAGGGCCCTGTGGCCATGCTGTGCTCCCCCTTCCCACACCCACCTAGGCGGTGGTTCATAGAGCTGTAAGTGTACTCTGTGATCTCACTGCAGGATCATCTGCTTCTGGTTGGCATATGCTGGGATTAATCCCTTTATAAATTGCATTCATGTAATAGCAGTAATTAGCAAACATGGAAATAAACATATGAAAACACATGGGAGGTTTAAATTAGTTTTGTCTGATCTGGTTGTACTTTCATTTTACATTTTCCTGAGAAACTTCAAGTCCCCCCTTAAATACAACCCTTCCTCTCTCTTTCCTCTGGCTTGACCTTTTCTACACTATCGTGTTACGTCGACATAAGTTATGCTACTCCAGCTACGTTTATAACATTTATAACGTAGCTGGAGTCAATGTAGTTTAGGTTGACTTACTGTGGTGTCTTCACTGTGCTGCATCGATGGGAAATGCTCTCCCACTGACTTACCTTAATCTTCTCGTTTTGGTGGAGTACCGGAGTCGATTGGAGAGTGCTCTGCGGTCAATTTAGTGGGTCTTCACTAGATCTGCTAAATCGATCCCCGCTGCATCGATTGCAGGAGCATCGATCTGCTGTAAGTGTAGACATGGCCCTAGAAACAAATTTAAAGCACATCAACTTGAAATAGTCACATGCCATTAAGCACTGAATCCTCTAGGCAAACTACTTCTACTTGCACTCACACTAAGGACATTTGGATTCATACACACACTAGCTTTATGCCATAAGTCAACAGACATTAGTTATCACTAGGTCTGTCCTCTCTAAAGCATCCAACTCTTAGATAGCAAAAGAATTGTATTACCTCTGACATTTCTCTGTTAACCTGTTTTCTCTCTCTTTTTGCATTTCAATTTAACTCTAATGTCCTGTTATCTAAATACTGCATTCCAGATACTTACAAATTTTATTATTGACAGTTAGTATATTCCCAGACAATAAAACTGCATTAAAACGGACTGAGTGTATGTATTAGTAACTTAATGGTGAAAAACTTTATAGGGGCATTGTAATTATCCCAATTATCCCCAAGCATTACAAACCCAGGAAACTAATGAACTGTTAATACGCATCAGCTGGGTCCACATAGACAGTCCATGGGAAGTTAGCATGGGATAGATTGCTGCACACTAAATGTTCATGTAGACCAGCGGTAGGCGACTCACACTGCCTGGGTCCTGGCCACCAGTCCGGGGGGCTCTGCATTTTAATTTCATTTTAAATGAAGCTTCTTAAACATTTTAAAAAACTTATTTACTTTACATACAACAATAGTTTAGTAATATATTATAGACTTATAGAAAGAGACTGTCTAAAAACGTTAAAATGTATTACTGGCACGCAAAACCTTAAATTAGAGTGAATAAATGAAGACTCGGCACACCACTTCTGAAAGGTTGCCGTCCCCTGATGTAGACAAATCCTCAGCTTCTCTAGAAGCCTCATTTAAAGTCTAAATAAGTTATGTGCATCCGATGAAGTGAGCTATAGCTCACGAAAGCTCATGCTCAAATAAATTTGTTAGTCTCTAAGGTGCCACAAGTACTCCTTTTCTTTTTGCGAATACAGACTAACGCGGCTGCTACTCTGAAACCTATTATTAAGTAACATTCATGCCCTGTAAGGATTTTACTTGCTTTACCTTTAAAATTAGGGCCTTTTTGATTAACCTTATTTCATGAAGTCTTCCTTTGTAAAATTTCATCTTACTATGTCTGTTTTTGATAGCTTAGCTGCCCCTTCGATGTTGAAACAAATTATATTGTGGTCATTATTGCTCAATGGCTCAGCTAATGTCACTTCTTGAATGAGCTCCTGTTTATTACTTAATAGTAAGTCAAGAATAGCCTCTCCTTTCTGTACTCTAGAACAAGCTGTTCCAAAAAGTAACCACTTAAAATGTCAAGAAATTATTTGTCTAACTTTGTCTCGTGCTATTTCACTAGTTTATAGTTGGGTAGTTGAAGTCCTCCATTATTATTAGTTCATTCGATTTTGTTGCCTCTTTGATTTCTCTCAATATTATGCGCTCAATTTCCATTTCTTGATCCAGAGTCCAGCAGTATAGCCCTATTAATATTTACATTCTGATAATGTAGGGCCTTTCCCATCAAAATTTTTATCTTGCTAGATTCTATAGCATCCTTTAAATACAGCACAACTCCCCCACTTTTCAGCTTAGTCTGTCCTTCCTGTATAGTTTGTAACCAAGGATTCAAGAAGACCATTATTTTCTCATTCCACCATATTTCTACAATAGCAATTATATTAAGGCCCTCCTCCATCACAAGGTAATCTAGTTAACCTATTTTTGCTTATAAGCTTCTTGCACATAGACATTTATAAATAAAAACAGGCATCTAGTAAAAAATTAATTCCTTAATCTGACATGTTGCTGATTTTACAGAATTTAATTTCTTCTTATCCTGTCCTTGCTCGAGTTCAGTTGTACTTTGCTTCCAACCCTTTACTGTGTAAACAAATACTGTTTTATTACTGTCTTTAACAGATGTGTCTCTCTGATGTGTGTGCTCCCTCAATAGCTTCAGCCAGCATTCCCCCTGCTCTTAGTTTAAATATTCCTTCCGAATCTTATTTACTTTACATGACAGCAATCTGGTTCCATTTTGGTGGAGTCTATCCCTTCTGTATAGGATCCCTCTTCCGCAAAGTGTGGGCCTAATAGACCTAAACTCCTCTTCTTTGCCCCACCTTCTCAAACACACTTGTAAGTTTCCACTGCCTAACTGAATCTGTCTAGGGTTGCCAGGTGTCCATTTTTTTACCAGAATGCCTAGTCGAAAAGGGACCCTGGCGGCTCCAGTCAGCACCTCTGAGGGCGGGGCAGTTAAAAGTCCGGTTGGCGGCGCAGGCATGCTCCCTACCTGGCTCTGTGCGACCCCCGGGAAGCTACCGGCATCTCCCTCTGGCTCCTAGGTGGAGGGATGGCCATGGGGGCTCTGTGTACTGCTCCTACCCCCAATGCCAGCTCAGCTGCTCCCATTGGCCAGGAACCATGGCCACTGGGAGCTGAGGGGGTGGTACCCATAGGTATGGGCAGTGCACAGAGCCACGTGGTTATGCCCCGACTTAGGAGCTGCTGGCAGCTTCCCGGGAGCCATCTTAGGTAAGCGCCTTCTGGAGTCTGCACCCTGAAATCCCTCTCACACCCCAACCCCCCACCCCAGCCCCGAGCCCCGAGCCCCCTCCTGCACCCCAAACCCCCGCTCCACCCCAAAGCCCGCCCCCCCCAGAGGGAGCCCTTACCACCCTCCTGCACCCCAACCCCCTTCCCCAGCCTGGATGCCCTTCCTGCCCCCTGTACCCCTCATTTCTGTCCCCACACCAGAGCCCACACCCCCCCAGCCAGAGCCCTCATTCCCCCGCACCCCAACCCCCTTCCCCAACCTGGATCCCCCTCCTGCACCCCAAACCCCTCATCTCTGGCCTCACCCCAGAACCCGCTACCCCAGCTGGAGCCCTCACCCCCTGTCATACCCCAAACCCTGCCCCAGCCTGGTGAAAATGAGCAAGTGAGTGAGGGTGAGGGAGAGCGAGTGAGGAAGGGAGAGGAGATGGAGTGAGCAGGGGGGGTGGCCTCAGAGAAGGGGTGGGGCAGGGGGCGGGGCAAGCATGTTCGGTTTTCTGCACATACAAAGTTGGCAACCATAGGGCTGCCCCTGGAACCAGAAACATTTCAGAGAAAACTACTATGAAGGCCCTGGGCCTAAGCTTTCTACTTAGCAGAGTGAATATATATTCCAGGACCCCTCTCATATGTCTCCCTACATATGAGGGAGAGGGCAGGCTATTTCTGGTAAACTTAATTATCTTGGATTTATGTTTTGATTCCTGGCACTGTTGGTAAGGTTAGGAATTCTCTGGTGGCTGGAAAGTTGCAACTCTCTACTTTATAGACATAGTTGAGCTGTTTGATTTAGAAAGGCTTTTGTGTGAGGAATCTGGCAATATTCCTGTCGCCAATGGTGGTAGAGGAGATCTCTGCACACAGCATGCCTTTAAAAGAGAAAAAATAATATTGGGGAGCTGAGAATATCCTATAGTAAAGGGAAACCCTTGCTTGATTCCACTAGGTGGCAGAAAATACATTCCTTAGCATTTTGGTGTTGAAGATATTTGAAGCCCGGCTTCATGTTGGTGCTGTTCAGTAACATCCTGTTCATTGGAGCCTTCCTTATTCATAGGCCTTCAACAACTGTTTGGCCATTAATGACTCCAAGACAGATTTACATCTTATGGGGCTCTTGTACACCAAAATTCTGATTGACAATCTGAGACCACATACCTTGTTTGCTATACACCACAAGCATGAAGTTGCATGCTGAGATTAGCCACTAAGCCATCCTGTTCCCTTCTGCCATGGATAATATAGTCCATGACTTGTTTATCTAGTAGCTAATAAGAAGTTTAGAAGTTTTCAAAGCAGTCACTTATCATATACTGTAACAGGCAGATATAATGAGCACCACATAAAACCTTTAGTTATAACTTGGGTATCCAGGTGATTGACAAGATCGAGACAATTTACATGAATCAACAGATTTTACCTTTAAGGCTCAGACAACTTAGTACCAGTGCATGGGCTCCCCTGCATGGTAATCAGTTCCGATCTAATTCAGTGTGAAGTCTGATGTCCACCTAAGAAGTGGGTATCCACATTCCCACTGTGAAACCAAATGCCAGCAATACTTACAGGCTGCTCCATACTCTAACCTAACCACTACTAAAATTAGTCAAGAAGGGTGTTTCTTTCATAACTCTACATGAAATATTTCAGTGAGGTATAAAGTTAGTATTCCCCTCCACTGACATTCCCCTCCACTGACATTCTGAATGATATGCCCCTAAAGCTTGTAGGAAAAGTTAGCAGGGAATAACAACAATGTAAAAGCACAAATACTCTGGCTACAGTTCAATATACATTAGTCAACATGGTACATAACATAGTTGGAATCAATCCAAATGTAATCAAGCAAGTTTCAGACTGCCTTTTCTATCACATCACATAGGAGCATTTCACTTACATGGGATTAATGTCCTAACCTCTTAGCTAATTAGTGTGAAACACAATCATGTTTATGTAATAAGATTAGGCAATAGAAGATGAACTCAATACAAATTTCTAATCAATTTTCCACCAGCTAGAACATATAATGAGGGCTGGTAGACTTATAACTTAGTATCTGTTTGTGCACATTATGGAAGTCATCATTAGTCTCAAGAAAAATATGATGTGGTTTACATTGCTGTGCTGCTCCCCACACAGGGATCTGGGATCTTACGACTAAGTGGATAATAAAGCTTGAACAGTTGAAGGACATTCTTGAATAAGATTTAGTGAGATTCTGTGATGGGAAAGGTCTGATCTGATTACCCAACATACAGGACTGAGACTTAGTTGAGTGGACTTCAGATGAAGACAATAATTCCTCTAATGGGTCTGATCGATTAGCCCACTGAAATCAATGGAAAGACACCCGTTGGCTTCAACTGGCTTTGGTTCACACCCTGTATTGCCAACAGGAAATTTTGCCAAGTGATTCACTATAAATCATTCTTGTAAATGGTCTAATTTTCTCCATCTGTCCCACTGGACCTTCATTTTTGATCTCATAAGATTTCCGTAAGATTTTCCAATCATACAGTATCTTTCCTCCTAGAAACTGAAGTTGTAGGTTATTATTAAGAAAATCATTATTTCTTTAAAGGAAAAAGATGCACAGAATCTGAAATTTTTTTTTCCAGTCATAATTATTTAAAAAAACCTTTGTGGTCTATTGTCCATTTTTAGTCAGAAAGTACACAGCCTACAAAATAAAATTGTCCTGTGGAGCTCTACCTGTCCTGTCAGCAAGGACACTGATGACTCCAAGATGCATCTCCTCTCACCTATATAATTTGTTTTAAATGTAACCTCTTTCAAAATTTCTTTAAACAATGACTACTTACTAGTACCGTCCTATGTAAGAACAATGTAAGAGCTGTATTTTTTTAATAGCTCACATAGACCCCAGTTCAGCACAGCACTTAAGCATTTAACACATGCTTAAGTGCTGTCCTTAATAGGCTTGCTTTCCTGAATCAGGACCATAATATAACTTTCGTATCCTCGTACTAGGGAGATTCATTTTCCAAACAATGCATGAGAGACATGAAGCTAAATTCTCTACACATTACTTTGAAAATTCCCCTTGGAAGCTGTGGCAGCAAAGGCTGCATAGCATTAGTCTTTACAATTCAACTGAATCAGGCAGGAAGTTAGCATTGCTTGGTGGGTAGTCATTGTGGCTACATACTAGTCTTTTAAAAAAGGATTATATTTTCCACAATATATTATTATATAAAAATTGTCTGAACAGAAAACCTACCAGTTTGCCCTGTGGTAAAGATTTGTCAAGAGCCTTCATATAACAAGGTAATTTTCAACAACAAGAAAGTCATTTTGTCAGTTGAACACACTGTATAATTAAAGGATTAACATTTTCTTGAAATGGAATTAAGAAAGAGACAAGTTTTGTGTTAACTCTTTCATGAGTAAATCATGTGTCATGAATTTTTAGGTGTAAAAATCAAAATGTGAAGTGTACATGTCAGTTATAGTTGTGCAAAATATTCTCTTGAAAATATTTTTGATGGAACTTGCAAAATTTTCTGTCAAAATTTTGAGAGAGACTGCTAACGGAACCATAGTCTCAGAGACAGGACATAAGAATATAATACATAATAAGAATAGAACAGAGCAATTTGTGACTCCCAGACCCAGTACTCACTCAATTTACTAGACCAGGGCGTGCCCAGTAGATGCAGGTTGAAAACCTGGAAGTGTGAATTCTGAGGAAATGTAACTTTTCAGTGTTTCATATGCTTCAAGGAGAAAAACCTTCATTTTATACATTCATAATCTGATATTAATGAATCTATGTACAAGTCACAGGCTGACTTAATATATGAAGGCTATTTATACTAGTCATTACTTATGTCCACAGAGGGCCTTTAAGCTCTACAAAACCTATATATGTACTTGCCCTTCCTTACTTTTAGGATGCTATAAATATCATGACTAATCTCAACTCTACTTTCAAAGAAAGTCTCTTGTCCTTTTTGTTCCAGAACAAGCATTGAGAATGCAAATTTACTTTTAGGAGTTAAAGTTTCTTAGTGATTAAAAAAACCCACAAAACTAGTTTATCAGCTTGTTTCTCCCCTCTACCCCATCAAACAGCTGACCATGGCTAGTCTTTGGCATGGGCACCAGGTTTGTATAATTTTTAGTGGTGCCCAGAACCGATCCAAGCAGAGCCATCCTGTCCATAGGGTGGACCGGGGCAACCGCCCCAGGCCCTGCACTTTGGGGGGCCCTGCGCTTTGGGGAGCCCCATGCTTCAGAGGGATGCGGGGTCCAGGGCGACCTAGGGGTTGGCAAGGGGCCTGGTGCCAGCAGCAGTGAGCAACCCGGCCCCAGCCCACCGCACTCCACCTCGCCCTGCTGGCTCCGGAGTCCCTCAGGGGAGGGGGTGGAAGCCGGAAAGAGTCGGGGTGAGGGCTTGTGGGAAGGGGTGGAATAGGGGAGGGAGGGGGCGGAGCAGGGGTGGGAAGAGGTTGGGCAGAGGCGGAGCAGGGGTTTGGGGGAAAGGGAGGAGTAGGGGCGGGGCGGCTGGGCTGGGTAACTTGCTGCTGCCAGTGCCAGGCCCCCTGCTAAATCCCCAGGTTGCCCTGGACCCCTCATCCCCCTGATGTGCGAGGCCCCCCAAAGCATGGAGCCCGGGGCAGTTGTCCCGGTCTGTCCTATGGATGGGATGGCTCTGATTAAATAAAAGCCCAAACATTGGTGTAGCCAGGCCCATGTTCATGAACATTGGTGGAGCACGGGCACCATGGGCCCATATAACTCCCCGCCTATGGTCTTTGGGACCCAAGAAGCTCATGGCAGTGAATCCCATGTTTAGAAGAGATCCCTGAACCTGTGACTGCGGAGGAATATCTAGTGTGCTGCTATTGTTGGCAGAGCTTTTGAAAACTCCTTCCCAGTTTACTGCAAGCAGTTAAACTATCTTCTCTGACTTTTGGATATTAGGAGATATTGCATAGTCCAGTTTGCTAGGCATGAAGGAACAGTGGTCCTCTGCCATCCTAGTGTGGCTCTCACACGGATTTCCACCCTTCTCTGTTCCCCTCATTCTCTGTCACTATTGACATTACCACCATTTTCTTTACCACTCAGGTCCATGATGTGTAGGTTATCTTTGACTCCTCCTTCTGCTTTATCCTGTCCAGCCAGGCGATGTTCATTTGGCACTCCAAAGTATTTTTAGATTCATCATCTTTCTCTCCACAAAGCCAGGGCTGTTGCTCAGGCCCATACCAACTCCTGTGTTGTTTACTGTAATCTCCTTACCTCCTACCTATAATGCCTCCCTCAGGTTTATGCAAGATGTAGCTGCTGAGATTCAATTCCTTGCTGTCTTTCTGTCACATCACTCCATGCTTTGAATCTCTTCACTGGCCTGGTCTACACTGTGGGGGGGGGGGGTGTCAATCTAAGATACGCAACTTCAGCTACGTGAATAAAGTAGCTGAAGTCGACGTACTTAGATCTACTCACCGTGGTGTCTTCACTGCGGTGAGTTGACTGCTGCCGCTCCCCTGTCGACTCTGCCTGTGCCTCTTGCAGTGGTGGAGTACAGGAGTCAATGGGAGAGCACTCAGGGGTCAATTTATCGCGTCTAGATGATCCGGAGGGTAGTATAGACATACCCACTGTGTCCCACTATGCTGCTGTCTCAAATGCTTTGTGCCTTCACTTTCAAGGCCCTACATAACTGTGCCCAACTACTTGTTCATTTTTGTCTCTTACTGTGTCATTTCCTAGCCTAATTTGCTCCACTAACATCTGCCTTGTTCACTGGTCCGTCAGCTTCTTACACAAACTTCTCTGTACCTGCCTCCATCCTGACCCTTGTGCATGGAATGCCCTTGGAACTGTTTCATTAGGCTACTATCTTTAATTCAGATCTCTTCTCAAGACCAGCCTCTGCCACAGTGACCAAAAGAAATCAATCAGTTAATGATATCTTTAGGAACAGATGGGTTAGTTGGCACTTTATCTAGTTAAAAATATTTTTATTACTGTTGCAAATGTATATTAAAATTTTATCATTTGATTGCATATATCTCTCCTCCTGCCCTTTGTATGTTGTTTATTATCTTATATTGCAAGCTCCTCACAGCAAGAACCATGTCTTTGTATGCATTTATACATCACTTACTGCAGTGGAACCCTACTACTGATTGGCTACTATAGTGTTATACTAATATTAAATACTAAAAGACTATACTAATCTTTGAATACTATATTACAATATGTAAAGCAGAGGTGAGCCTGTTTGGAGATTCTTTCTGCTGTCATCTGCTGTCGAATGGTGGGGCTTGGAGGAAAGAAACTGAGTTTCCAGTGTTTCATCCACAATTATTATTTCATCTAAAGAACACTAATTCTCTAACTTTTGCATAAGTAGCTCTGATTGTTTTAAAACTCTTAAAAAAAACCTAAAATCAAGCAGTGAAACAAACCACAAGTTTTCCAGATTAGTCATTTGAAGAACATAATCTAACCTAAGAAGTGCCATGTACAATAGATGCAAAGCTGAACTGGCTAAATTATGTTAACAGTAAGTTAATAGTGCTGCACTTTGCAGAATGTTATGGTGATGAGCTGACTGCTAGCTTCTCTAAATCCAACAAAGCCTAAGGATTTAGAGGATAAACAGTAGTATTTTTCGACTATATCCAGACAGATACAGACAAGAAGAATTACCTATATGGTAATTATACTCCCTAGGTAGGTGATTAATGCAGTGTGTGATAACTATTTTTAACATGCATCAGTTCTGCTTAGCTAGAAAAAAAATATCCTTTAAAACTCAAAAACTTCTTGCTGAACAACATATTGCATCTCTCTAATTTTTGAAGTATTCACTTAGGTTCTGACCCAACTCTTAATAGGGTCAATAGCAGTCTATTGACTCTAAAGAGAGCTCAAAATCAGCCCTAAAACAAAACAAAGCTTATTTAGAATGGTGTTATAAATTATAGATGGGTCAAACCAATTCAGGTGTGTCTAAATACTGACATGCTTAATACTCAGTGTTGGCATAACTGGCAATTTACTGCTCACACACTATCTATATGCAACTGATAAGACAGAAAGTTTGCATTATACTGCTTAGTTGTCCAAAGCAGCCTTTAAGAAGTTATGGAAGGCTCCTCTTGCCTCAGCAAGCCCTTGATCTGTCTGTGGCTTCCTGGCACTATGAATAATTATTTTGGTCAAGTCTCTGACCATGAGACAAACAACATCAGGTCTGTCTCAGCAGGTGGAAAACCAGCTATCGGGACATAGCCAGCCCACTATTGTTCCTTGGCAGCAATTGACAGGACTATGCTCACCATGATCAAACACAAAATAAATGGCTTCTTATACCCAGCATTTAAACACCCATACAAGAATAAAGCTGTTTGTCTTGAAATTGTAGCCAGGCTTTTGCATTTTTCACATGTCTCAGAAAGTCTACTCAACTTTGCCTCCTAAGGCAGCTGACTCCCTAATTGATCTAGTCAAATTATTAAACTAGAATAATTAAACTGAAGAATTTAGCCTTTTTTCTCTTTATGAATCATCCATGATTGGGTTGGTATACAAATGTCTTTGTTATTTGTAACTGTTCAACAATTTATGTAAACTTATTTTAAACGAGCCCTTCTTGTCTCCGATAGGCCTACCCTATGTGAGAGCAGTGCACTGAAATTAGTTAGACTGGATAACTGTGACCACCACACCATGAACCCTGGAGGCAAGCAATGTAGGCAACCCAACTATTAGAGTCATGTGGACATCTAACACTCAGTGGCAACATGCAGGAATGAAACTTGCATGCAGGGGTCACAAAACCAAAAAGGAACTTAACTTCCAGGTTGGCTGGGACAAACTTAGACCCAGGTTAGGGAGCAGGGTATTTCAATAAAAGTGGTTACACTAAACAACAACAGAGAACATTATTAAGGCATAACACAATTAACAATTCTAATGATCTACAAAGCTCTGTCCTCTGCAGGCTAGAAAGCTGAGGCGGTCCCTGTTACTGTCCCGTGGCTGAGGTTCCCCCTCTTGGGCCACCATGCCTTGCTGAGCCCTAACTCAGCCCCAGAGCTACCTCTTGTTGTTAACTGGCTTCCCAGCTATGTTCTTGGCATGCTCCTTTTTCAGATTACTTTTCCTGGGCGATTTCTTCCTGCATTGCTTTCCTTACTAAAGTACAGAGAACTTGTATTTAACTCCTGCATTCATTTTACATAACTCTAACACAATAGCAACTAAATCCTGGTGTTGCCTGCAGCTGTGATTCCTGCTTACCAAGATGGAGGATGGCCTTTGGTCTCTGCAGCCATACCCAGATCTTTACACCACAATAGCAGCTATTGCACACACTGTTTGGGTCTTTACTCAGGCCTCACCTTTCCCGGGCTGGATCCACAGAGCCTCCTTTTTTCCCCCTTGAAGCCTAGAGGGATGATGTGCTCTCTCAGGTAAAAGTCTCCTTATACCAGGTCTTTCCTTCCTCAAGCCAGTTCCCGGAATGTCCCCTTCTTCCTCACAGTCCAGTCCTGCAAAATTGCTTATCAGTCCTTGACAAGTTCCAGAACTGTAGCAGCTCAGCCCTCTGCTAGAGGGACAACAGTAGCTCTTTCAGTGTCTATTAAAATATTTTAATCTATTATTTATTTATGAAGTGGTTACAAGGAGTACTTGCTATCTAGTATTCACTATGCACGCCTGTGATTGGTCATCTAAGTCACAAGGTATTGTTTCTGTTCCCTGATTACAAGAGCTAAGCTCCTTTAAAAAAAAAAAAAAGCTTATCAAAATGGCTATTCTAATACAGAATAAAATTCCAAATAGCTGTGAAAACACTCCTGTGCAAAAACTCTTAAAATGTTTTTTTCCATGGGATATTTGCAACTGTGTTGATTTTTCTCTGTGCATTCTTGTGAATAAAAATTCACCCACTTGAACATACCTGAATGAAAGAGATTGTAATTCCCAGCAGAAGAAACTGACAGGTCATTTTGCAAAAATATCCACAAATGCTTTTTTGTTGTATTCCCCCAACGCTTCTTTCCAAACGCTCTTGATTCTGATGTTGTTTCCTCCATTTTAATGAGATAAATCAACAAGAAGTGACCTCAATTCCATTCCCACCATGGCAAAGTTCCTGTGAAATCCTTGCACCAAGGGCTGACACCCATAAATCTGTGTATTAGGGATAGTGTCTTTAACTCCTTTCCCACCAAACATGGGACAGAGTCATACCCAACTAGCAAACCCTGAAAAACATTAAAAATATCTTCTCAAAGTATGGTTTTGTCTGAAAATGTATTCAATTTTTACTTTTCAGACAGTTTAGTGTTTGTGAATCCAAGTATAAGTCTCTCTTGTGTCTGCAGTATCTTTGCTCTGCCTGTACTCTCAAGCGATATTGGTACAATTTGCACTTACAATGGGTGAGCCTCCAAAAGTTTAGATCAGGGGTTCTCAAACTGGGGGTCGGGACCCCTCAGGGGGTTGCAAGGTTATTACATGGGTGGTCACGAGCTGTCAACCTCCACCCCAAGCCCTGCTTTGCCTCCAGCATTTATACTGGTGTTAAATATATTAAAAAGTGTTTTTAATTTATAAGGGGGGGTCACACTCAGAGACTCGCTATGTGAAAGGGGTCACCAGTAAAAAAAGTTTGAGAGCCACTGGTTTAGATGTTCAGTATGGATAGGTATCCAAAAGTTTGGGTGACTATCTTTATTGTCCCAAGATTCCCCCAGCTCTTTGCAATCACTATCAGGCTCCCTTCTCCTGAACAGCCCTGGCTCCCTGTTACTCTCTGTATGGTTTGCTTCTCATTTTCATTGTCAGGTCTCACTGGGAGCCAGAAGAATCGTTCTAATATGAGGTCTCCTCTTCAAGAGTTGGTCAGGTAAGCAAACTCAGATTTCATATCAGTATATCACAAACAGAGCTTCCTGTCCTTGACAGAAATTAAATGGAGAGTTTTAACTATTTGTAGTTTTTATCTGGGTTATTTTCTTTTATGTAGTTGTTTTTTTGGGGAGGAGGGGGAACTTGAAACAAGAATACTATGTACAAGATTCACACAGATACCTGATATAACTGCTGACCCCTCTACATATCAAACATAGCAGATATGCTTGTGGCTTGAGTTATGGCAGATGGGGAAGACTTTTGGAGTGAAAGTCCAATGTACAGTTAGCAAATAGTGCAGTTTCAAAGAAGTATGTTTATCTTTTCATGCCTAGTTTGTGTGTGTTTCAGGTAATTTCTTGTGCATACCAAACAGGTCAACTTACACTTTGGAGGTAGGAGTACCACATGGGATTGGTTAACTGGTTATGGATCAGTACTTCAGTCCCAGCCCAATTCTTTCTATAACCATGTCTAATAATCATAAGAACAGCCATAATGAGTCAGACCAAAGGTCCATCTAGCTCAGTATCCTGTCCTCTAACAGTGGCCAATGTCAGGAGCCCCAGAGGGAATGAACAGAACAGGTAATCATCAAGTGATCCATCCCCTGTCACCTGAGCTTTGAACTTGATAACAGATGTAATATATGCCATCTGATAATTATATACTCTATTAATGTGAGTGTTTTTAACACAAGGGTTTTTAACAAGACATTTACCGTAAATGGTTGACGAATTGGTTTGGGGAACAAAATTTTCACAGTAGAGCACCTGGGTGAAGTTCACGCAAGACCAAAAATGAATTAAAATACTATATACTGGTCATGGGAAAGATTCCGTCTCACCACAAAAGGACTTGGAGCTTGCAGAAATATGCACGGCATATCTATAAAAAGGGTGGAGTTCTTTTTGGAGGTCTTTTCTACACTGACTTCATTTTCACCAGTGTCGGTATACTGGTACAACCCCCTAGCCCTAGTGTAGATTCACTACATCAGTACGAACTGTGACTTCTGCCAATGTAGCTTACCCTGCTTTTGTTGGTGCAGTGTTTCTACTCTAGGAGGTTGTGCTGGCACAGCTACATCAGTGTAACAGCACTAGTACAAAAATCCATGCGTAAATAAGGTCTTAGACAAATTATGGAATGCAGTTTGGGGGGCTGGGAATCAGGGATACTTGAAAGCTTATTCAGAATATTGTTCAGTAAAAATGTTCATCCAAAATGTAGATGAAGGTGAACTTTGAACCATATCTGAGGTTGTTAGTCATCACATCTGCATGGCAGTGATGTTACTTGTGAACAGCTTTTGACATACTTACGTTACTGAGGTGGAAAATGCATTTTAAACACCAAGTTTTGACTGGGATGTACTGGGGCAAAGCTGTCGGTTTATAATTGCACCAGGGAGTTGCACTTTTATCCATATTGGGCCATGAACTCTGTTTCCAGAAACAGACTAAACAGACTGTAATTGTAAAACCACTTCAGGCTAAAATAGATTTAATGTGGTTGAGCTGGCCACTATTAATGGGGCCAAACCATTGTTCCACACTGACTGGCTAAACCACATTGAACCGCTTTAAGATGAAGTGTTTTTCAACAGTGTTTAAAGTCTTTTCAGTCTAAAAACAATTTTAACACAAGTGTAGATGTGGTCTCAGAAACTATAAACTCAGTGTTAGGACTGGTCAAAAAATTTTCATTGCAACTCTTTTGCCATGGAAAATTTTTTGATTAAACACAATTGTTGATGAAAAGTGTTTACTTTCTGCAGAAAATTTTTACTTTTCACCAAAAAAAATGAACACCGGTGGAGTACCGGAGTTGACGGGAGAGTGATCAGTGGTTGATTTAGCGGGTCTTCAGTAGATCTACTAAATTGACCTCCAGGGCATCAATCGCCGCAGTGTCGATCCCTGGTAAGTGTAGACATGCCCTTAGGCTTCTGTAAATGGAGTGTATAGGAATTGGGTAATATCCCTTTAAATAGTTTGGAAGCCCTCCAGTGGGCCTCCCTGTATTCTGTTGCAGAAACCTGTAGAGCCTAACATAGCAAACATATATATGGGACTAATCCTTGTATATTACAAGCTAGAAAACACAGTAATTGGGAACTCAACTGTGGTTTACTCATATTCTTAATATTGTGTAGAGAGCAAAGACACAACAGTGAGGCATTTGACTTACACCCATATGGTTTTTGGATAAAAAATTAGCAGTACACAAAAATCAATGAAGCCCCTATTAAGAATGGATTAAAAGCTGTTTAACAGATAAAACTCAAAAATAATATTAAATGGAAAATGAACACCCTATGGAGGGTGCTTATAATGGGTACTTGCAGGGATCTGCTCTCTGCCGAATGCTATTCAACATCTTTATCAATGAACTGGAGAAAAATGTAAAATCATTGTCGGTGAAAATTTGCAGATGATGCAAAATTGCTAAAATAGTAAATGATGGGGACAGGTCAGTTATATGGGATCAGTGTGGATTGCTTGGTAAGGTGGGTTTATTTGAACAATATGCATGTTAACTCAGCCAAATGTAAGGTCACACATATAAGAACAAAGAATTTGCAGACTTTATCCTGGGAAGCAGTGACTCTGAAAAGTACTTGAGGGTCATGGCAGATAACCAATGCAACATGAGTTCCCAGGGGAATGAATGCGTTTGTTAAGTTAGTGAATGTGATCCTTGGGTTCACAAGTAAGTGAATATCAAGTAGGAATAGGAATGTGGTATTACCTCTGTATACCACATTAGTAAGACAAGTACTAGAATATAGTTCTGGTGTCCACACTTCAAAAAGGATGTTGAAAAATTGGAAAGGGTTCAGAAAAAAAATATAAGAATGATTCAAGGTATTGAAAACATGCTTTATATGGAGAGATTTAAGAATAGAAGTCTCCATCTATAAGAAGCTTAATCTATAGGATTGATTTTAAGAAGCTCCGTCTATTTAGTTTATCCAAGAGAAGGTTTAGAGATAATTTAATCATAAGTCTATAAGTATTTGCATGGTATTTGCAAGTCTATAGTCTATAAGTATTTGCATGGTGAAAGAGATTTCTGATAGTAGAGGGCTCTTTAATAGAGCAGAAAAAAAGTCATAATGAGATCAAATGTCTAAAAGATGAAGCTAGACAAATTCAGACTATAAATAAGGCATACATTTTTAACAAGGAAAGTAATTAATCTTTGCAAAAACGTATCAAGGGATGTGGTGGATTCTCCATGAGAACATAAGAACTGCCATACTGGATCAGATTAATAGTTCATCTACCCCAGTATTTTGTTTTCCAACAGTGGCCAATGCCAGATGCGTCAGAGGGAATGAACAGAACAGGCAATTATAGAGTGCCTGTTGCCCACTCCCAACTTCTGGCAATCAGAGGCTAGAGATACCCATGGCATGGGGTTGCATCCCTGCCCATCCTGGCTAATAGCCATTGATGGACCTATCCTCCATGAACTTATTTAGTTCTTTTTTGAACCTCGTTATAGTTTTGGCCTTCACAATATGCCCTGGCAATGAATTCCACAGGCTGACTGTGTGTTGTGTGAAGGAATACTTCCTTTTATTTGGTTTAAACCTGCTGCCTATTAATTTTATTGGCTGACCCTTAGTTCTTGTCTTATGTGAAGGAGAAAATAACTCTTTCTTATTCACTTTCTCCACAACTTTATTGACCTCTATAATATCCCCTCTTAGTCATCTCTTTTCCAAACTGAAAAGTCCAAGTCTTTTTAATCTCTCCTCAGACGGAAGCTATTCCAAATCCTTAATCATTTTTGTTGCCTTTCTCTGTACCTTTTCCAATTGTAATATATCTTTTTTGAGTTGGGGTGACCAGAACTGCATCATTCAAAGTCTTTAATTCAAGACTGCATATTCTTTCTAAAAGATTTGCTCTAGCTCAGGAAGAAGTTATAGGCTTCTTGCAGAAAGTTTTGGGTGAGGTCCTATGGCCTATGTTATACAGAAGATCAGACTAGATGTTCATAATGGTCCCTTTGGCCTTAAAAATCTATGAATTTTTGTGCTTTTGGCCTACTTTGCCAGCTTAATGAATGTGGTAGGAAGATAACTAAAGGGATCTGTGGTGTGTGAGGCTTATCAGACTTTCTAGGTAAAATTATTCCAGAATTCAGTATATGTTGTACAGGCAACATGTTATGGAATTTAAAAAGTCAGCTGCTGAATATTTTCAGACCAAGACCGGCTGAAACTCATTAGAAGCAAGATATGACTTTAAAATCAGTTATGATGACTACCCTAACCTCATGTGATCATGTTTCTAACTACTCAGCATGTATGTGACAAGTCTGCTGTTCTGCTGTTTCCCTCAGCTTGAATTGGGCTTCAGATACTTCAGGTATGATCTATGAACTTTCACATCCTGAATGCGCAGGAGTCAACCAAACAGCTCTCACATATTTGAATTTGAGACATCTTAATGTAACTCATGACTAATTCTGAAATATTTTGCATATTTGGCATATGCAAAATAGTCACAGAGAATGTTTTCAAAGTATGGATAAGAAGGTATCCCACAAAGTTATGTCTATAAATTGAAATGATAATGTTATTTCCTTGTGAATTCTGGGCCGTAATTTTATGGCCAATACACAAACTGCCCATAGATCTCTGCATCTTCCTGCAATTTTGTTCTGTCTGTAGGGGCTAGGCAGGTGTCCTGCAGCGATTATTTATATCTTATCACTAACAAAAACACAAAACTAATAATGACTCAAAAACAGCTAATTGTACAAATAGCTAGTCTTAGGTAGCCATAGGTTGCAATCACTGTGACCCTTGTCTTGCCTTCCTCATTTTTTGTAACACCCTGTCACAGGGCAGAGGTATAAAACCTTTGGATGCCCTGCTAAAGACCTGGCTTCCCCCTGCTTCCCTGTAGGGTGGCTGGGTACACGGGCCAAGACCCAGCTGCAGGCCTTAACAAGGGCAGACTCAGTGTAATCTGCTGAGCCAAGTGGATCCAGCTGTGTTGATGACTGGGAAGAAATATAAACCCAGGGAAGAGCTCAGTGGGGAAAGTCTAGCCAGGCAGGAGGATAGGAGTGTTGTAGCTCTGTCTCTGCTGGCTGACACAAGCCTCAAAGGCCAGAGGACCCAGTGAAGGGTTGGAGCGGTGACCGGTGTTCGGGGAAGTGGGACTGTACAGCCACTGTAAATAAAAGAACACGGGTGAAGCACCTGCAAGAGGCGTCTGAGACCCTTTCTTTTGCGAGCCCAAGCGCAGGGCGCAGGGACAAGGGGAAGGAAACTTGTGCCGCCCTGTGACACACCCACTTGTTGCTACTTGTCTTAAATTTTGAGTTTACTACGTGTCTGCAGAGGATCTAAAGCAATGAATTGTTGGTTTTTGTTGTTATGGCAGGCATCAGCAAGTGGTACTATTGCACATACTATTCCACCTTTTTCTTAACATGCAAGCAAATATTCTGTCTTGAGAAAACATGCTAGGCTAGAATTTGGGCTGTCTAAATTTCTGTGTAGAGGCAACTTCTAGAGAGAGGGATCTGTGTGAGCTGACTTGATATCTAATTGGACTCAATTCTTGAAGCAGAGTTGCTCCCTGAGCATTGGTGTGGAATTGATACTCCTGAAAGAGGGTTTGCCTAGATGCTGTCTTCCCATCTCTGTTCCAGGACTGGTGAATACTTCTAATAAATCAAGTTACACTAAGCCAATCTGCAAGATCACAGACATGTAATACCACTTGTTAGAAGTGCAAAAATGGCGTCTGAATGGGACACTGGTATTGGAGGAAGGGGCATCATTATAATATTACATTCCTACTATTTTAATATTTATTTACTTACCCTAAAAATAGAATCCAGGATGTTATGAAGGTGACAGAGTTAAGTGTCAGCGTCCTAAGTGGGTTGGTAACTAAATTTGCTCCTACTGAACTGCTCCTCCCTGGGAAATGCTGTCTCATTAAGAACACTTTGCTCAGGATAGGACTAATTTATTTTACGCCTAACTGTTAGCCGATGGCCAGGGATGTTTGGTGAGGTGCCAGCTATGCCCGTTTATACCATCCGTGACTTTAACCGCTAGGACGCACTGTCCCTTCGCGGCGGGCAGCCCGGGCTAGGCTGACGGATGCCCCAAGGTCCTAACCACCCGTGACTTTAACTGCTAGAGCTCAGAGCTCCTTCGCAGCGGGCAGTCAACACTGACTGACAGGTGCCCCAATGGCAGCACTAAGAGCCTCTCCACACCCGTGACTTTAACTGCTAGAGCTCAGAGCTCCTTCGCAGCGGGCAATCAGGATTGACTGACAGGTGCCCCAAGAGTTTGCCCCGTGGAGGCGGCACAACTCAACGCTAGGCTCTTAGTACTCTCACCTAATGGCCAGGCTTTATAGCCAAAACGGCTGAGGTTCTTTAATTGTGTTGGCTGCTTCACAGTAAACCAGAGAAACAAGTCAGGCTTATGCATAAATGGTTACCAAAATTTATTAAACTAGATTCTAATCATGTGGTTACAAAATTGCTAGTGCCTACTTATTTAAGTGTAGAGATGTTACACACACAAACAAGTTACAAAACTGAAGCTACAATCCCAAAGAAAGAAAACAAAGTATAGAGCTCTATTTCAAAATATGTGTACACTAAAGATAGGAGATCAGGTGTGGGTGCTTCTTACCCTCCTTGCATCTCTCGATTCCAGCGGTGCCAAGCCAGGATCGGTCACTCAATTCCGCAGAAAGACGAATAAGGGACAAGGCTTAGGGACCCTCTTAGCTGCAGAAGCCTTGGGAGGCTGTCACTTATCTGACCAGCAGATAGATAGTGAAAAGCACTCAAAAATCATGGTGCTGTAGATCCCCTACTTATACCTCTGTACTCCTTTATTCTCTTTCTCCTTTCTATGCCAAATTGGGGCTGGTCTGTCGGGGTGACGCCAGCTCTCGCAAGAGTAGTTCACACTTGCAAGGGAGAAACAATAAGTTTCGACTACTGGACACTTCTTTTATCAGGGTAAATATTTTCCCACCTAGGATGTTGGTGTGTGTGCATCATGCTGTTTTAGTAGGGGCTAAGAGCCATGTCTGTCACAGCGCCTCTGCCTGCTGTGAGCCCAATTGTTGTATACGTTCCCAGAGGCACATTGTCGCAGCACACCTGTGCTTCTCTCAGCTTCAAAGGCTGTGCTGGAGTGCCCTGGTGTTTTGGCTCCCGTGTGTTTCCAGCAATGCTGGTCTGAGGGGGGGGGCTGGCTGTCTGGCTACATTCCACCCCCTGATGCACCACACTACATCCCAGATTGCAAGGTGGCGGTGATGCCAGCACCTCTTGCCCTCCTTGGGGAAATCTAGAAATACCCAACAACCAAATTAGAGGATGAGGGTTCGCGGAATTGGTTAGGATCCCTTTTTAGCTCTAGGTATCTGATTTGTGTGGAGGAAAGAGCAGTTTGAATCAAACGCTTCATAATACATAAAGTTACACAAAAAACAATTACAATAATTAAAATGGTTAAAACAGTATTTACAACCGAATGTAAAAATGGGGAGAGGGAAAATCCCAAGTGTATCCCGTTACATATTCCACAGGCCGTCCCCAAACAGTGCGATGCCATTGTCCCACCCCCCCCGAGTCAGTGCGAGGGTTGTTGGTGTACCATGCCGGTCCCCACTAAAAGATGTCGCTTTTGTTCCACCAATCATTTGGCTGAGTGGTACAAATTCAATTCCCAGTCCATTGGTTGAATCTAGCAAGGTGCACATCCAGCAATTTGTAGCACCAGCAGCTGAGGCGATGGTTTGGATTGCTCCCCGAAGAGGATGTTCTGGTATTGCCAAGGTGACTGGAGCCAACAGAAGGATCATGAGGGCTTGCAGGAACATATCTCTGGTGGGTCGTGGTCTAGCTAAAAAACTTATTTTAAAACCAAAAGCAAAAATTACACCTGCTATTATAAGTAATGGCAAATATATCAACAGTCCATAGTAGTCTCTAGTGATCAAACAGGTCTGCTGCATGGTCCATTTTGCTGACAGGTTAGCTGGCAGGTTGCTCGGAACCATGGGACCATTCCTGCAATAAATCACATGGTCAGCCGGTCTTGGATGCGATCCAAGCCTCTGTAATGGTTATTAGCCTTTTATCAGCATTTAAGGCACTCCATACACCTTTCTCTTTATAGGCGTGCAAAACACAGGTAAAGGTTCCCAGGGCTGGGTGTTTAATCACCACAGTGTCTCCGGGAGCATACTTGGAACTGTGCAGTGGTGTTCTGGCAGGGGAGATAGCTTTCCCTGTAGGGAAGAATCCCCTGCTGATTGGACTTCCTGTAGGAGTCTGTCTGTTGTTTAATCTCTGCACCATTTCGTCCAGTCTGTCTCCCCATGTGCCATCAGTAGGCTTCAAGTGATTCTTTAGCAACCCATTCCAGCGCTCGACCATGCCATTAGATTGAGGTCGATATGGAAGGTGGAAGGTCCATTGGACTCCATGGTTAAGGGTCCATTCCCTTATAAGTTTATTCTTAAAATGCGAACCATTATCTGATTGGATTTCTTGAGGCATTGGGACAATTGCTGTTAAGCGGTTTAGTCCCATAATTGTGGACAACCCTGTTGCCAATCGGGTTGGATATGCAAAACCAATCCCTGAAACAATTTCTACCCCAGTCAAGATGTATTTCCACCTCTGCCTTGTAGTGGGCAGTGGTCCGACATAGTCGACCTGCCAGGTTGCCCATAGTGTTTTCCCATCTCTTAGCCTGGCAAATCTTTGTCCTTCTGCTATATGTTTTCTAGTCTCAGCACAAATAGTGCAGGCTTGCACCAGGTCTCTAGCCTGTCTGTGGGTGATAGGCCACCCCCTGATATGTGCTTGCCGAACTAACTCATCACTTCCTGTGTGTCCTAAATTATCATGTAACCATGAATATAAGCGTTCCCATTCTACTTGTGTGGTAAAGAGCTGGGCAGCTGCATCGGCTAAATTGTTTAACTGTGCAGCTGGGGTATTATTCCTCTGATGAGCTGAGACATGTCCTATAGACAGGGGTTGTTGCAGGGCATGCTGATATAACCACTTCCAGTATTCCAGTCCCCATACTGGTTTACCTCCTATTTCCCAGTGGTTATTTTTCCAGTTAGTGATCCACTGAGTGGCACCTGCCCATACCGCATAGGAGTCCGTATATACTGCGGTGGCTCCTGCTTCACAGGCCAGTTTAATTGCAGCCAATTCTGCAAGTTGTGCTGACCCATCAATTTCAGCAGTTAGGGGTGCTGCAGAGGTGTCTGCAGGCACTGCTGCAGCTTTTCCCTTCCATTTTCCTTTAACCAGCCTGGCACTGCCATCAGTGAACCATACTCCCTCAGGCTTAGAAGGATCAAATGGGGCAGCATCCTTAATAGGAGACTGCTGTGGAGGTAGGCGGTATTCATCAGGCATTCCTACTTTCCATAGGGATTCCTGAATCATAGTGGGGTTTTGTGCAGTGTCTGCACTACCTACCCTGTGGTGTATGTAAAGTGTCCATCTTTGGATAGTTATTTTTTGTGCTACACCAGGTGGTAACTCTTTCCCTTCCAATATAGGTTTAATGATTGGAAGAGGAGTGTGAATTGTGATGTCCTTATCCTGAGTTAATTCCTCAGTTTCTCTCAAGGCTGTGTAAGCTGCCAGGAGCACCTTCTCATAAGGCGTGTAGTTAGCCTGTGACCCTTGCCATGACTTGGAACCAAACTGAATTGGTCGTCTGGGAGCAGTGTCACTTTCTTGCCAGAGAGCATAAGACATTCCAGTGGCTCCCACAGTTAGGTACAAATGGAATGGGGCTTCAGGATGTATGGGACCCAGAGCCTGATAGGTGTGTATCTCCCCTATCAGTTGCCTGAGGGCTTCCTCATGGGCAGGAGCCCATTCCCAGGCAGCACTTTTCTTTAACAAATTGTACAATGGTCTGGCTATAATGGCAAAGCCAGGTACATGTTTTCTCCAAAACCCCAGGGTTCCCAAAATCTGTCTCAATTGATCTTTACTTTCAGGGGAGGGTGCCTGATTTAGCTCTTGCACAGTGTCATTAGGCACAGACCTCCTACCTCCCATCCATACAGTACCTAAGAATTTTATCTCTTGGGAGGGACCTTGGCATTTCTCAGCTGGTAACTCTAAATTAAGGGCTTCTAGTGCTCCTTTGATTTGATTCATAGCCTCCTGTACCTCTTCTGAGGTTTTCCCACCTATTAAGATGTCATCAATGTATTGCACAGTTTGTACATTGGCTGGCAGTATAAGGTCATCTAGGACCTTTGCCAGTGCCCCATGGCAAATAGTGGGTGAGTGTTTAAACCCTTGTGGCATTCGGGTAAAAGTGTATTGTACACCTCTCCAAGTAAAAGCAAATCTTTCCTGGTCAGCTGGTTGCAAAGGGACCATGAAGAACATGTCCTTTACATCTAATACTGCTAGCCAGGGTTTATCTATGTTGGTCCAGTGCATTACTGTGGGTTCATCTCGGTCTGCTGGGTAAATTCCTCTTGCCCATCGACAAGGCAGAGACCAAAGTGTTTTAGGGGTATTCCCCTCTGAATGTTCCAGGAATATTCCTGCACCTAAGTTAAGGCGCTCAGTTTCTTGGGCTGTCAGGCGTATATATCCACCCCCAGTGTCCCAGAGGCGGACCAGCCACTCTATTATACCTTCCTCAGACTTTTTAGCAAAATCTCCCTGGATTGTTTTTAACTCCATGGGAGTATATTGGCGGGTGGTAATTTTGGTAAAGTGTGTTGGAGCTTTATTCCCTTTTCCCTTTTTACCTCCCCTCTTTGTTTTTGAAGAGGTGGATGGATCATTGTCATCCCCTTCTTCATCCTGCTCTGCCCCACTCAAATTTCCCTCATGTTCTTCTGATTTGTGCTGTGTGATAGCTGGTCTTAATTTTACAGAGGGACCTTCCTCCTCAGAGGAGGGGGACTCATCTGCTGAATCCCAAATATCTCCATCCCATTCCTCAGGGTCTAGCCAGAGAGCAGTCTCAACTTTAGCCCGGTTGATTCTGCGTGTTTTAATCTCCAGCTTTTCCCTTCTTTCTATCCCTTCTTTCTCAATTAAGGGAAGTAATCTTTTCTGAAGATGTTCCATATCCCTATTCAGTGTTCTTACTCTGGTATCTAAATTCTGGCATTCCTTGCGCAGTGTGTCCCTTTCCTGTTGTAGCCTATTAAATTCTATTGCCAGACTATGATAATCCTTACAGGCAGCTTGCCACATGTTAGTAAGCAGCCATATACAAGCACCTTTTCCTTTCCCTTTCTTCATCTTGCAGGCAGTTCTCCAGTTACAGAAATGCTGCCAGATCTCTGCTGGTTTTCCCCAATATTTCTCCAGCAGTTCTTTGCTCCACAGAGGATTTCCCCATCCCTCTTGGGTCAAACTTTTCTCTAGCTCAGGGAATTCTGTGGTGTTTATCATGACTGGTTTCATTGTGTTACTGTAGTGCAGCCTATATCACAATCCTGTTCGTGACGCCAAATCTGTTAGCCGATGGCCAGGGATGTTTGGTGAGGTGCCAGCTATGCCCGTTTATACCATCCGTGACTTTAACCGCTAGGACGCACTGTCCCTTCGCGGCGGGCAGCCCGGGCTAGGCTGACGGATGCCCCAAGGTCCTAACCACCCGTGACTTTAACTGCTAGAGCTCAGAGCTCCTTCGCAGCGGGCAGTCAACACTGACTGACAGGTGCCCCAATGGCAGCACTAAGAGCCTCTCCACACCCGTGACTTTAACTGCTAGAGCTCAGAGCTCCTTCGCAGCGGGCAATCAGGATTGACTGACAGGTGCCCCAAGAGTTTGCCCCGTGGAGGCGGCACAACTCAACGCTAGGCTCTTAGTACTCTCACCTAATGGCCAGGCTTTATAGCCAAAACGGCTGAGGTTCTTTAATTGTGTTGGCTGCTTCACAGTAAACCAGAGAAACAAGTCAGGCTTATGCATAAATGGTTACCAAAATTTATTAAACTAGATTCTAATCATGTGGTTACAAAATTGCTAGTGCCTACTTATTTAAGTGTAGAGATGTTACACACACAAACAAGTTACAAAACTGAAGCTACAATCCCAAAGAAAGAAAACAAAGTATAGAGCTCTATTTCAAAATATGTGTACACTAAAGATAGGAGATCAGGTGTGGGTGCTTCTTACCCTCCTTGCATCTCTCGATTCCAGCGGTGCCAAGCCAGGATCGGTCACTCAATTCCGCAGAAAGACGAATAAGGGACAAGGCTTAGGGACCCTCTTAGCTGCAGAAGCCTTGGGAGGCTGTCACTTATCTGACCAGCAGATAGATAGTGAAAAGCACTCAAAAATCATGGTGCTGTAGGTCCCCTACTTATACCTCTGTACTCCTTTATTCTCTTTCTCCTTTCTATGCCAAATTGGGGCTGGTCTGTCGGGGTGACGCCAGCTCTCGCAAGAGTAGTTCACACTTGCAAGGGAGAAACAATAAGTTTCGACTACTGGACACTTCTTTTATCAGGGTAAATATTTTCCCACCTAGGATGTTGGTGTGTGTGCATCATGCTGTTTTAGTAGGGGCTAAGAGCCATGTCTGTCACAGCGCCTCTGCCTGCTGTGAGCCCAATTGTTGTATACGTTCCCAGAGGCACATTGTCGCAGCACACCTGTGCTTCTCTCAGCTTCAAAGGCTGTGCTGGAGTGCCCTGGTGTTTTGGCTCCCGTGTGTTTCCAGCAATGCTGGTCTGAGGGGGGGGGCTGGCTGTCTGGCTACACTAACCAATCTCTAAAAGATGGGTGTTTAGTTGAGCCTTCCTGGAAGTCTAGTCTTCAGACTAGATAGACTAGATACCCATGTATTAGTGTTGGTTTGGGATTAATTAAATCAATCCCATATCTCTGAAGGGAGATAGGTCCATTTACAATAGGTCCTTCTCGTGTCTTGCTTACAATACTCTTGTTAATACATCCCAGAATGATGTTTGCTTTTTTTGCAACAGCGTTACACTGTTGATTCATATTTAGCTTGTGATCCACTATGACCCCCAGATCCCTTTCCGCAGTACTCCTTCAGAGGCAGTCATTTCCCATTTTGTATGTGTGCAACTGATTGTTCCTTCCTAAGTGGAGTACTTTGCATTTGTCCTGATTGAATTTCATCCTATTTACTTCAGACCATTTCTCCAGTTTGTCCAGATCATTTTGAATTTTAATCCTATCCTCCAAAGCACTTGCAACCCCTCCCAGCTTGGTATCGTCCGAAAACTTTATAAGTGTACTCTCTATGCCATTATAGAAATAATTTTTGAAGATATTGAACAGAACCGGACCCAGAACTGATCCTTGTGGGACCCCACTCGTTGTGCCCTTCCAGCATGACTGTGAACCACTGATAACTGCTCTCTGGGAATGGTTTTCCAAGCAGTTATGCACCCACCTTATAGTAGCTCCATCTAGGTTGTATTTCCCTAATTTGTTTATGAGAAGGTCATGCGAGACAGTATCAGCCTTACTGGTTTCCATCCTGAGTCGCATACTTTCCTTGCTTATTTTACACCTCCAGGATTGACTATGGCTAAAGGGGCCAGAAATTCTGTTTTCAGTAGGATAAATCTCAGTGTGCCAATTAGCATTGCATGAGTTCTGGATGCAATGCAAATAATATGAGTAAAACCTCACAAGGAAGCTATAATTCTTCAAAGACTACCCATCACAACTCTGAAAGGAGATTTCCAGACAGAATTCTTATCATCCCCTCCTCCAAATGCAGCAGCTTTTTTGAAAGTGAGATGGTGCAAGGTCTTTCCCCTATTCTCCATTCCAAGTACTTTGGTCAGAATTTCTGAGCAATGCCTGGTTCTCTTCAGTTGCCCTCTTCTGGGTTAGGTACTTTATTTCAGCATAGCAGTAAACTACTCACATGAAGTATAAATCTCTGGAGAGGGCTGTTTTCTTTTCTGACCCAGTAACTGAAGGTTGTGATATACAGTGTAACTGTTTTCTCATCTGTTGCAACTACTCCCTCGGCAGTCTTCCAGGCAGTCTTGACCTTTTCATTTTTCTCAGTGACATTTCACTAGGCATTAGAGACCTTTGGTGATAGCAATTTCTCTATCAGAGATAAGAGACATTATTCCAAAGAGAAACCACCAGAATTTAAACCCAGCCTATGGTTTCCTGCTTTAAAGCTTTGATTGGCCATTTTAAGTGGCCCTCTCTCTCTTATTCATTTTCCTCCTTGGTTACAGGGTACTTTAATAGAGCAATCTGATCTTGAAAGAAATAAAGTAGGGATGAGGCAAACTAGGGAAAAACAAATTATTAGTGGAAAACCTCAAATAGATTTAGTAAAGGATAGCTCTGCTGAGCTGACTATGATTATAACTGAGTCATGTTTTCAGAGTTCAGGAGACACAGTGAAAATTTCCAGTATTAAGGTGTAGACAAAGGGGAGTTAGATGCCTGAGTTGTGTGAGCCCTTTCAAATTCACTCTGGAACAGGTTTGTCAACTTTGCATCAGAATCAGTTTATGGGGATGTGCAGGACCTGAAGCGTGAAAATGTATAGATTTGAACAAATTCATATTTCCCTGAGCCAAACCTTGTTGTGAATCCATAGGTAAGGCTCAGATTCAGTGGGCTTGTGCATGTTTGCACAGGTTCACCTCGTACAAGATTTGACCTAAAATGAATAGCATAGCTGGAAGAAAAACGTTTAAGAAAGTATCAAGAGCCGAGTCCTTCCATAGCACCCCCAGGGAGTCTGACGGGGTCATTTCCTCAGTCAGGCGTTTGTCATCTGAGTTGGGGCAGTTAGCATCACCAGTCAGAGGACGGAAATTTTATCAGTTCCAGGGTTCAGAAGGAACAAAAAGAAAGGTGAAGGAGAAGAAAAGAAACAACCAACCAATCCCAAAGCAGCTTCTTTCCTTCAGCCAGGCCTTGGGTAAATTGCAGTCTGGCTCAATGTCCTCTGGTCAGCCACCCCAAAGTATCTTGGTAATTGTTTAGAGTGCAGACCACCTTTCTCTCAGGGTGCTTGAACTGTCTGTAGGCTTTGGAGCAGGATCTGCCATCTGTCAGGCCTTACCCTAGGAGCTAGGTAGACTAGAGATCCATCCTCCTCTCAGAGCTACCTCTTTTGAGCTGGGCTTCTTCACTTTTGAACTCTTCCTCCAGTCCTGATATTCCTTGCAGGTGTGTGTAGCAGGGGAAGGGCGCTATCTGAGCCCATAGCAACTTCTTAACTGCTTCCTGGCAGGTACAGGGTTGAAATACCCTGTCACAAGAAGATCGTCATTAGAAGGAGTTTGAAGAACCACTAAGTTTGGTAATGAATTCCAGTTAGTTTGTTTAAGAAAGCTAAGTCATGCAAATGAGTGAAAGAATAATTGGAACCTACTGTGTGTGTTGGGGGTGGGGGCTGGGGAGCGTGGCGGGGGAGGAGGGGAAAGTGATGTTGTGTAGACTGTTGATAACTTGCCAGTAGCACATACTTTACCCATGTCTGACGAATACTGAATTCTGCGTTCACTGGTATATCCAAGTTACACACACCCAGTTTGACTGAATTTTTCCATTGGAAAAAGATTGCAAAACAAGACACATAGAGACATAAATTACACCCCAGGCTCCCCACACACAGATGTAGTATGGCATGCTATTATATCACTGTTGTTGGGTCTGCCATAAAAGACAAGGGGACTGATAAATGTGAGTAATTTATTCCAACTATTGGGATAATCCCTCCCGCCTTCCCCCAACCAATCTCTTGGCTGAACTATGAATTCCATAGGCCAGCTGGATGAGCTCTCTGAAAGGAGTAACAGATACCAGAGCTCTGATAAGAAACAGAGAACATTCACTCATCCTAATTACAGTAAGAGAACAAGCAGCATCAGATTTTCTCTCTCCTGAGGAATATGCGTGTTTATTCAGTCTGTCTTTTAGGAAAGCAGTACAAATCGTCAGTGTGGTGTTTAGCAATAGGGTGGCATCCCTAAATAGGGTGTGAGCCCTTTAATGGCACTCAGTGTTTTATGTTTAAGATGCTGCCAGAAGCCAACTGTGCAACAGCATGCATATGTAGCTAGACCTTGCAAGTTCTGTGTGTATTTAGTAAACACTGGAAAAAAAATAGAACCAGCCATGACCATTCCCCTCCGCTCCCACTGGGGAAAACAGGACTTCTGCCCCTTCCATCCATGGATAAAGAGGCAGGCAAGGGGCTGGGCTTTCTGCTCCTACCCCACAGGGCTTTTCTGTGCATCACTGCAGACTCGCCTTGGGGGTGAGTATGGGGAGCACTCTAAGGCGTGGCACTAACTACCTTACGTAAACCCTACTGGCATGAACAAAAGAGGTACCTTGTGTACATTGATGTAGTCCAGTTTCAAATTGGACTACATCAGCATGCAGTAGGTAACTTTTAGCTTGCACCAGCAGTATCTACACAGGACAGTTAGAGCAGGTCTACACTACAGGGCTCAGTCAACCTAAGTTACGCAACTCTAGCTACATGAATAACGTAACTGGAGTCGACGTAGCTTAGGTCGACCTTTTGCGGTGTCTACACCGTGCTGGGTGTAACTCTCCTGTCGACTTACCTTATGATTCTCGTTCTGGTGGAGTACTGGAGTCAACAGGAGAGTGATCAGCAGTCGATTTAGCGGGTCTTCACTAGACCCACTAAATCGAACCCTGGTGGAATGCGTCAATCCCCCGGTAAGTGGAGACAAGCCCTTAGGGTGCTACACATTAGAGTGCTACACTTGCACACAGCCTTAGGTCAGTCTGTGGCACTCCTCCAAGAAATCTGCCACCCTAGGCAGAAAAGTGGACAGGCCATGACCTAGGTGGTTCTCCCCTGCCCACCCACCATCTCCCGTGGATAAATGCTCCTAGTCAGCTATTTCTTTTTGTTACTGGAAAGGGCTCAGCTTGCAAATGCCATCAATGTTAGTACAGAAAAGAAAGTTCAATAGCAGGCCTTTATAATTATGTTAAAATTGAAGACATACCAGCTCTTCCCTTGAAAATGAAAACAAACCCTTATTCTATAATCTGGAAAAGAAACACATTTATTAATGGAAAAATACCTAACAGCATCCAAAAAAGAGGGGGGGGGAAACAACTTCAAAACAACAACAAATAAATCCCAGACTCTTTACATTTCAACAACGTTTAACAGAAAGAAAATTTCTAAACTGGATATAAATAATGGTGTATCCTCAGCTCAGCAGAAAATCTCTCTCCAGTAGGATTTTTGTCACTAATATAACTCAGAGCTCATTCTTGCGACACTTTATTGTGTTTGTTTGGAGTGGCTATATACAAAACTTTGGGGTTTCTATTCCAAAAGAAAAATAAAGCACCACTGCCTTGCTACAGTTGTGTGTGGATTTATCAAAACTCCCCACCTTTTTTCTAGACAAAGCTGATTAGGGATGTACAAGCTAGTGTGCTGGTCAATGCTAAAGCCTGCTGCTAAAATATCACAGCAATAAATGATGACTTCAGTCACCTTGTTTAATAGCAAATAAACTTCTTCTTTATACTAGTGTGCCATAAAACTAAGCCTTATTTAACTATAGTCATTACCTCTTTAAAAAACATAAGTCCTATTACAGGATGGCAGACCTGTGAGGAAAGAGGCTGGACAACAGCTATTTGTCCATTTAATGGTGCAAGCTTTTCTGTAGTGTTGCTTTCTATGGAGATTATGGTGATTACGGACTTGCTCTTCAAAAGTGCTGAACACCTGCTTCTCTGACTTAAGTCATTCAATGGCAGTAGCTGATGCTCAGTGTCTCAGGACCAGACCCTACTTCTGACAACTTGGAACTACTTCTCAAAGCACTAAGGCCCATATTTTCCAATGGGAGTTAGGCACCAAAATACTGATGAGGATCTGGGCTTCAAAGGAGAGCTCTGCTTTTTTTATTTCTACATGACTCTGTTCTGAGATGCCTTGTATAAAGGTATATAAATACATATGGCATTCAACAACATATTATCCCATAAAAAACAACCAAAAAAGACTTCTGTTTATCTTAAAATCCTTTTTATAAAATATGAAACCAGAGCAGCAGAACCCACCAAAATCAATTATAAAGTGAAGGTAGGTTCGATGTTATTAGTTATCAAGCACTGATAATAAAAATACAGTTGTCTATGAAAATGTTTGAGAGTTATGTATAATGCAATTTTTAGCAGACTCTGGGTATATATTTTCCCCTCATGGTCTGAACTTCAGTCTTCACAAATCCTGCTATTCAAAATACTTGATGTAACAGAGAGGACAGTGATGTCAGATTACTTCACATGATCAAGACAGTGGGTAATTGTTAAAGTACAAAAGCAAAATATTTGTAATAAACTGGTACATTCTAAGTCTGTTTTATCAATTATCCTTATGTTTCTCCATACCAATTTTGGCTAGATACCTGAGTTGGAATAACTTTGATTTTTAGATTGAGAACAACAAGCAAGAAAGACCAAAATTAAAATCTCTATGAATGAGCACACAGAGTGTGTGTGCCTCCTTTGTAACAGTCTGCATTGAACTCAAACTAAATGGCTGATGGTCTCTGCAGATAGTGAATCCTTTTGATATTTTTAAATGGGTTAGATACAGAAACGTTGTCATAGCTACATAGCTTTAAATGCCAGTAGACACACTTGGGGCAAGATTTTCAACAGTATTTAGGTGCCAAAAGATGCAGATAGGCCTCTACAGGGATTTTAAAAATCATGTAAGCAGGTTAGGTGCTAGGGGTACCAGGTTTCCGGTTTTCGACTGGAACACCCAGTCGAAAAGGGACCCTGGCTGCTCCGGTCGGCACCGCCAACTGGCCTGTTAAAAGTCTGGTCAGTACCGCAGCGGGGGCCCAGGGCTAAGGCAGGATCCCTGCCTGCCTGAGCTCCACACAGCTCCCGGAAGCAGCCGCCAGGTTCTTATGGCCCCTAGACGCATGGGCAGCCAGGGAGGCTTGACGTGCTGCCTCCACCCTGAGGACCGTCTCTTCAGCTCCCTTTGGCTGGGAACCATGACCAATGGGAACTGCAGGAGTGGTGCCTGTGGGTGCAAGGGCAGCATGCGGAGCTTCCCTGGCTGCCTATGGGTCTAGGGGCTGCAGGGACCTGGTGGCCACTTCCCAGAAGGTGCGGTAAACTATGCCGGGACTCCGCACCCTGAACCCTCTCCCACACCCCAACTTCCTGCCCCAGCCTGGAGTCCCCTCCCACACCCAAACTTCCCCCTGGAGCCTGCACCCCTCCCAACACCCTACCCCAGCACCCTCCTGCACCCCAACCCCCTCATCCCCGGCCCCACCCCAGAACCTGCACACCCAGCCGGAGTCCTCACTCCCCTCCCACACCCCACCCACCTGCCCCAGCCTTATGAAAGTGAGTGAGGGTGGGAGAGAATGAGCAACAGAGGGCGGGGGCATGGAGCAAGCGGGGGCATGGCCTCAGAGAAGCAGCAAGGCAGGGGTCGGGGCAGGGATGTTCGCTTTTGTGCAGTTAGAAAGTTGGCAACCCTATTAGGTCCTAACTTCCATTGAAGTTCATTTTGAAACTTCTGAATTTTGAACTTTTGAAAGTCCTACTCGGTGCTTCTCTGCATCTTTAGGTGTCAAAATACGTTTGAAAATTTGGCCTGGCTGTATGTCCTGGGTATTAAGGGAAATATTTTCCAACTGAAGCAGAATGAAATGTTTGGCAAAACAAACTGTTCTTACACCATAATGCTAGAGACTACATACTCTTTTTTTTTTTTTTTAGTTGGCTGACAAAATAATTGTGAAAGGTCATGTTTTGGGATCATTAGATGGCTTTCAGAATTGCCAGAATGATGAGAAAGAGTCAATGAAAACATTACATTTAAAGAAGAGACCAATAACTTTAACATAACATGCATTTGTGAACTTTGGGTGTTTGTTGTTTTAAGAGCAACATGGACAATCTGTTCATCATTGCTGCTGCTTCAGCCTTGCCAAGGTACAGAAGTTCAACAGAATCCTGTTAAAATGGTCAGTGAAACTTGAACTGTGAAAAATCTTTATTGGATGCACAAAGCTGGAGAACCTCAATCACCATCATGTGTTACCAATCTGGCTCAGCAAGGCTCTGAAGTACTTGTTTAGGTGCTTTCCTGTATCTGGGTTTTAATTCAAAGCATGCAAGAATCTTTAAAATTCCCTATTCTTTTGGTTCACTGAGTTGTCAACATGTTGCAATGGCTAATCCTGAACCAGATAAACTAAAACTGAAAAGAGATGCCAACTAAACTATGCTGCAATTGATCAGGAAAGTCCTCCACACTGGCAAATAAATGTTCTGCTGATCTACTGGAAGTGTCAGCTACATGGGGAAAGGAAATGTTGATTGCGAAGATGAGAGACAACAGTTCTCCGATAAATTTATCCTAAAGTGCACTACTCCTTTATCTATAAAGGAGATATGTGTGGGGCCAGATTCTCAACTGGTGTAACTCAGCAGCGCTCCATGCTGTATCAGTTTACACCAGCAGAGGTTGTGGCCAATGATTTTTAGTGGGGAAATATTATAAGTGACCATTTATAAAGATCAAAGGGAAATAAACAAGAGCCTATAAAGTGATAGCACTGTGACAATGCAGTATGGTAAAAGTGGCACTGCATATGAGGTATCAGTATCTCTTTGCCTTTGTTATAGTTTTAATTTTGGCAACAAGTATCAGAGGCGTAGTCGTGTTAGTCTGTATCCACAAAAACAATGGGGGGTCCAGTGGCATCTTAAAGACTAACAGATTTATTTGGGCATAAGCTTTTGTGGGTAATAAACCCACTTCTTCAGATGCATGGAGTGAAAACTACAGATACAGGCATAAATATATATTGGCACATGAAGAGAAGGGAGTTACCTTACAAGTGGAGAACGAATTTAGTAAGGGTGGATGTAGTCCATTCCCAATAATTGATGAGGAGGTGTCAATACCAAGAGAGGGAAAATTGCTTTTGTAGTGAGCCAGCCACTCCCAGTCCCTATTCAAGCCCAAATTGATGGTGTTAAGTTTGCAAACGAATTATAGCTCAGCAGTTTCTCTTTGAAGTCTGTTTTTAAAGTTTTTTTGTTGTTGAAGTATGGTTACTTTTAAATCTGTTATTGAGTGTCCACGGAGATTGAAGTGTTCTCCTACTGGCTTTTGTATGTTACCATTCCTGATGTCTGATTTGTGTCCATTTATCCTTTTACGTAGAGATTGTCCAGTTTGGCCAATGTACATGGCAGAGGGGCATTGCTGGCACATGATGGCATATATCACATTAGTAGATGTGCAAGTGAATGAGCCTTTGATGGTGTGGCTGGTGTGGTTGGGTCCTATGATGGTGATGCTAGAGTAGATATGGGGACAGAGAAAGCAAGGGGGTTTGTTACAGAGATTGGTTCCTGGGTTAGTGTTTCTGTGGTGTGGTGTGTAGTTGCTGGTGAGTATTTGCTTGGGGGGCTGTCTGTAAGCGAGGATTGGCCTGCCTCCCAAGGCTTGTGAGAGTGAGGGATCGTTTTCCAGGATAGGTTGTAGATCGTTGATGATGCGCTGGAGAGGTTTCAGCTGGGGACTGTACGTGATGGCCAGTGGTGGTCTGTTATTTTCCTTGTTGGGCCTGTCCTGTAGTAGGTGATTTCTGGGTACCCATCTCTAGTGATGAGCTGCCAAAATCTTAACAACCGGTTCCCTCCTCACACCACGAGGGGATCGTGGCGCACCCCTGCCCCTGGGGACCCCCACCCCATCCAACCCCCCGCGTTCCTTGATGCCTCCCCCGGACCCCTGCCCCATCCACCCCTCTCCCCTGTCCCCTGACTGCCCCCAGAACTGGGCAGAGCGGGGCGGCGCATTCAGGGGAGGAGGCGGAGCAGAGGTGAGCTGGGGCTGTGCACAGGGTGGGGTGGGGAGCTGCCTGTGGGTGCTCTGCACCCATCAAATTTTCCCCATGGGTGCTCCAGCCCCGGAGCACCCACGGAATCGGCGTCTAAGGCCAGCTCACCACTGCCTGTCTCACTCTGTCAATCTGTTTCCTCACTTCCCTGGGTGGGTATTGTAGTTTTAAGAATGTTTGATAAAGATCTTGTAGGTGTTTGTCTCTGTCTGAAAGATTGGAGCAAATGCAGTTGTATCTTAAGGCTTAGCTGTAGACAATGGATCATGTGATGTGTCCTGGATGGAAGCTGGAGGCATGTAGGTAAGTATAGCGGTCAGTAGGTTTCTTGTATAGGGTGGTGTTTATGTGACCATCACTTATTTGCACTGTAGTGTGCAGGAAGTGGATCTCTTGTGTGGACTGGTCCAGGCTGAGGTTAATGGTGGGGTGGAAATTGTTGAAATCCAGGTGGAATTCTTAAAGGGCCTCCTTCCCGTGGGTCCATATGATGAAGATGTCATCAATGTAGAGTAAGTAGAGGAGGGGCGCCAGGGGATGAGAGCTGAGGCAGCGTTGTTCTAAGTCAGCCATAAAAATGTTGGCATACTGTGGGGCCATGCGGAAGAGCATTGGAGACGCCCCTGAGAGCTGAGAGAGGAGCAACAGCAGTAAGGACTAAACTTAATTAAATAACTAAATCCTCTTATCAGTGCTACTATTGTCTTCCCATCTCCCTTTGTAGCTGTAATTCACCGGTTTTAGATTGTAAAGCACTTACAGGTGGGGACCACGTCCTGGAGACTGGGTAAATAATTGATGTTACTAGTAATAACTAATCTTCATTGCCTATCTCATCACTTTTGAAGAGCCAGCACCCTCTTTTGGTGAAGGGCTTGATCTAAAGCCCATTGAAATCAGAGGGAATCTTTCCATGCAAATAGACTGTTGATCAGGCCCAGATAGAGATGCTAAATTTACTTTAATTTTTAGCTCAATGTGAAATAAATGAGCTGTTTTCTTCTTAAAAGAAAACCTCAAATTAGCCTCCGCATTCTGGGGTCATTAGCTACGCCAAACCAATGCCATCCTTCACATTACCAAATAGTCAGTGTCAAAATAGAAAGGCTTTAATTGGGATGTTTACATCATGGGTTGTCACCTCTTTTTTTTTTAAACTTTACAGAACATCAGGGCTCTGCTGTGCTAAGGGGTTGACCGCAAGTCTTGTACATTTAGGGACATCTCTTAGAAATAAGAATCAACAACTAATTTTCCCCCCCACAGTGAATGTAGTGCTCACGAAGCCTTAGGGCTTGCAGCCCTCTGTCTAGAGGAATGTTATGTTATAGGCAGTGGCAATGCCAGCATCCCTGTGCAATCCTTCAGGCTGAAGCCCTGATCTGGCACTCCTGAGGGGGTACTGCACCTCAGTATGGGACTGTGACTTAAGGGCACAATGTGGTTGTAATATTTCATACGAATAACATAGTTGTGCTACTTTTTTTTCTTTTTCTTTTTTTGCTGCAACACTCTTATTTTAGGATTAGAAGGGAAAGAGTCCATCCCTAAAACATTAGCAGAAGCAGTTTACTTATGTCTTTGATAATAGATTGATTTAGAAGTGTGAAACATGGTTAATTGTTAACAATAAATGCACCAGCTGCATAGTGGATTATTCCCTCCCTCACTCCCTGCCCGGTCATCTAAGAGGAGGCCAGAAACCATTGAACAATTAATCTTTTTACTTACAAGGCTAAGTTTTCCCTCCCCACATCATTTCTCCAAAGAGCCTGATAAGGAAGTCTGAATTTTATGACAAGTTCTTTCTCAGAAAGGTTAGATCCAGCGACCTTGCAGTGCTTGTAACTGAATGAATCATTTCAACTGTTGAGTCTGATTATTGAGCACGTACCTAGAAAGGAACATTCTGCTCCTTTGCCCCTTTCTAGGTAAGGGCTCAGTATACATACATGGATATGCAAGTATTATGTTTTATTATTCATATTATAGTAGCACCTAGTAGACCCACTTGAGACTGGTTTCCATTTTGCTACATCATGTATCTACGCAGGCCTTGTCTACACTTGAAAATGTTTTCTGGCATAACCATACAACCTCCCCTAGCAGAGACAGTATTTATCAACAAAAGAATGCTTTTGACAGGATAGTTTAAACCAGTTCCCTGAACAAAATAAGCTACAGTATAACAGCATCTACACTAGGGCTTTTGCTGGCATAGCTATTTAAGTCCAGGGCAGGGAAAGGGAGGAGGGGCAGATGGTGGGTGAAACAAAAATCACCCCCCTGACTGATATTGCTATGCCAGCAAAACTTTTCAGTAAACCAGGCCACAGTAAGACAGTCTCCATCCCAAAGAGCTTACTATTTAAACAAATACGACAGCTCCCAGTTTTACAGAGGAGGCACTGAAAAATTAAAGCCCTGAGCCTGCCCTGAAGGACTCATGCAGGTGCTTAATTTAACAAACGGTGAGCCTGTTAGTGCCTAAAGTTAAGCACATACTTACATCTCTGAGGCTCATAACTTGCTCCAGGTCACACTGGAGGTCTTTGGGAACTGAATCCAACTCTCCTGACTCCCAGTGCAATGCCTTACCCAATAAGCTGTCCTTAGAGAGAGGGTATCTGCATTTAAATAGAGAGAGAAACTAATGCTAAGCACCAGGCAAAACATACTTCAATAAGAACAATATGTTTTAAATTAAGGATTAATTTATTATTTCATGTGAGCGTGGTGCAGCTCAAATAGCAAACACATTGACGATTTAAAGTGCTTCAAACAGGACTTGAAGCCTTGAATATTTTTGGTGTTCTGAGGCTGTTGCTGCTTTTGAATGAACTCATAAAGCTTTTTCACAGGGGCCTCATTTTATTTTATGTGTCTTTTAGGATACAGTTAGTCCTTAGAAGAAACTGTCTTACACGCTGATGCAAATTAAAACAAAACAAAAAACAAAAACAACAACAACAACAAAAAAACACAACAAAACAACCAGGAAAGCCAGGCTGATTTTTCTATCCCTCTGCAACACATTGAGTTGTCTCTGCCTTTAATGGGACAGCAAAGACCATTTAAAAGAAAATAAATGATAAAACTATGCTTTTTGTAGGCTCCATTCACTGGAGTTCAGCCAAACAGCTCTTCTGTCGTTCGAGCATGCTATTGTGGGAAACAAACAGGGATAAAAGAATCCAGGGAAGATGAGTCGCCAGCAGACTTGTAGAAGAATGTGAAGAAAGTCAAGATGTTTTGCAAAACATCCGAGACAAGTTTTTATTTTTAAATTAAAAGATGCCTCTGCTGATGGGAAATTACCCGGAGCACAATGGAAAAACACTTCCTAACTAAAAAGGGCTCATTTATATCTTCTGCCAAAAATAAAATAATCTGATTGACAGTTCTGTTGGCTGAACAAATTACTTGGGGTTGGAAACTTTGCCAACCCTTTCTAGCCTTCTTTCTCTATCCAGGCCTTTAATCTCTGTCCCTGTGAGCACTCTCTCTGTTCATGTTCTGTTCTTCCTGTGCTGTTTCACTCTCTTTGACTCCAAGGTGCTTGTTCTCTCTTTTAGAAGAGGATTATCTTTCTATCTGTCTTGTTAGGCACTCTTTCGCTATCAGCTCTGCCTGCCACATAGGTCTCTGCTTCAAGACGAAGACCCTTCTCTCAGGGCTCCAAGCGCTATTCTTGTACTCTCCCTGCCCTATTTCTATGACAAGCCCTCTTGCCCTTTGCTTCAGGCATTGGTAATCTGTGTGTACCTTTTCTGAGAGAACTCATTTCACTCTGTTTAAGGCTCTCTTCTAGGGTCTCTGTCTCTTCAAGGCCACTTTCTCCTTCCACACCTACCATCACAATTCACCAATGTTACCTCTGGAACATTGGCACCATTTAGTGCTCAACCTCAGTCCTCAAGAGGCCCAATTTTAGTCTCTTTGCTACTGCTGCTAGTTGTTTTCTTCCTTTCTGTTCTTATTCTAATGCTATATGCTTGTCAGATACAGGGGGCATAGTTAACTTATTCAGAACTATCATTCAAACTCTCATCCCACCACACTTCACCCAGCCATGCAAGGACAGCTTTAAATGTTGCACACAGCACAAACTTGGTTCCATCATGTAAATTAGAATCCGTGTTACTGCTTCAGCAAGGTACTGAAATGCAGGCCTAATCCTAAGCATACGAGTAGTCCCAGTAGGGTACTTAAGCATGTACTTAAATCTAGGCAGACGCAGAATCAGAGCCAACCTGGGTTCAAGCCATAGCATCCCTGGTGACGGAGAAAGCCATACGGTGTTACAGTCTTTTCTCCATGGGGTCATGCTGGATTACATTATATATTGTAACCCCAAAAATGGTAAACTTAAATTTAAAAAACCCATTGTGTTCAGTAGACTGAGCAATCCTGACTGCCTCTCAAAGCTGCGTGCTGTATTTCAGAGCTGGCACATATGAACAATTCGCTTTTATAAAGACATAAAATGATACAGTGAATATACCCATGAATATACCCATAAAATGATACAGTGAGTATACCCATGCCGAGTGAAAGTGAGTTGCATAACAAAATATTACCACTGTTAAAGGAAAAGCAAAATGAGGATGGGTCAGATTTTGCCATCATTGGAGTTAATGATGGAAATCAAGAACTTGCTGTGTAAGGTACTCAGTGAGGGTGAAATAATTTATTTTTAAAGTTATTGTTATTTTAATTTTTTGTTTAAGTAGCGAACATGAAAGAGTTTGCATTACTGTATAGGAGTGACTCTGAATGGCTGCATGCGGTGCTGCTCCAGACTGTCAGAATAGGCTTTAGGTGCTGGGTCAAAAGTGCTGTGTCAGAAGATCTGCTACAGCAGAACTCTGCTTTGTCAACAACCCTTCCAACATTTACTCAGTGAGCCATTGCACAGTGGGACAATCAATGCCACTACCACCGCATGTGTTGCCAGGAGAGAACTACAAGGCCCAATCTCCTTCCCTATTGCCCAAACCTGCTCTTTCTTCCACTATCACTAGTCCCTTCTAGTTGATTACACCCTTCTAATTCACCCATTGAGAAGGACCTTGACCACCCTCCCATATCTTCCCAGTAAGAAGCACTCAACTGCCTCACTCTCCCATCCCCAGACCTTCATGTTACCATTGTCTAGCAGAAGTCTCACACATTGTATGTCACACAGGTTCTTGCTATTGGAGATAGTTCCCTGAACTGGAGCCAGTTTTGTACATGAATTTAGTAATTTTGGTAGAGTCATTCACACAAACCTGACCCCTAAAGAATATATGCTGCTTTTAAGTATGGTCCAGACCTACCTCCTTCTCTCTCTCCCACCATCCTCCCCAAATCGAGACATTCTTTTTATGCTCCATCTGGCTAATGTCTCTCTGCCCAGCCTGTCCCCATGGTCCTTCCCTGTCTCTGGAGAGATAAAAAATTGCATCTTAAAGTCAGTTAAAAATCCAAACTTTTCAAAATGCAGGATCCTGCAGGTTGACAGGACTCCAGGGTAGTTTTCTAGATGAGTTCACTTAATCATGGTCTTGCACTCCATAAACTTGATCCTGCAAGATGCTGAGCACTCTGTTCCCAATCCAATAAAGTCCTTAAACACACGTTTAATTTTAAGCAATAGGACTACTCACCTGCTTCAAGTTAAACATGGGTAAGCCCTGTGACCTGAAGGTCTTGAGGGGGAGGAGCTCTCTGTCTCCATCCACTGGTGATTGGGGGAGCAGAAGAGGGGGGAAGTGCAGAGAGTTTCATTTGCATAAGCTTTCTTCACTGAATTCTTCCAGTGACACTTTGGGAGTCACCCTAACTGAATGCAAACTCAGAATTAGTTGGGTAGTGAAACTGAAATGAGAGGGGACTAGGGCTCCTACCTTGTGGCAAAGAGGAAGTCCCTGCTGGCAAGAATTCTGCACAAGGATGCAGTATGCTACTGGCTTCCCTCCACTAAGGATCCTGTGCTGTTGAGAGGCCTCTTCACTGGGATACAATGCAGAGAGGGCTCCTCACTGAAGCTTCAGAGGACAGCAGTAAAGTTGAATGAACTCCAATGGGGCCCTTCCCACCCAACCACTAAATAAAGCAGAAATCGCTGTAGGTGAGTTAGGTGGTGGAGCCTCAGACCAGGACCAGGTAACACTTCCCATGGTACTGGAGACAGGCCTGACTGAGTGAATTTCAGGGCTCTAGGACTGCACTAACCACTGATACCAGACCACAAGTGGGCTTTAGCAGATGGGAAAGGGGGAAGTGATGTGGGAAAGGGAAATTTGTCCATTGGACATTCACACCAGCAAGTTAACAGACTACTGCCAAAGTTACCATGGGGAAATGTTTTATTTGGCATGTATATAGCTATGATGTTGCAGTGTTTTCTTAATTAATGCTATGCTCCTGTAGCATCATGAAGCTGCCTCCCAAGCACCCCTTGTGGCCAGAGGTCACTCTATGGAATCCTTCCCCCTCTTCCTTTTCCCCCTTCTGGGCCCTTTAAGAACTCCCTGTTCAATCGGGGTTCAAACAATCTCCACAAGAAGACCCATTTATTTAGTTCTGTAGGCCTCAAGCCCAGTTCAGGGTCTCTCTCTAGATTCATCCAAAATAACAAAAAAAATAAACTCACACAGTCTTCATCCCTCCTTCCCTTGACAGTCTCTCCCAGGTCTTCCTGTCTGGAGAAATTTGTCACACTCTCTCTTGCTTCTTCAGCTGTTTCCCAGCTGACTCAGGAGCCTTCTTGCTCTCTGAAGACAGAACTTCAACTGTCTGCACTTCCCCCTTCACTGTAACTTCCAGGACTTTATTGTGATGGGTTCCCCCCCAGGGTGCCACCCGTGACCCACGAGCCTGGGCTCCCTTTACGCTGTATTACCTGCCAAGCCCTCTCCCAGGATCCAGCTTGCACTTTCACCAGCACATGTACAGGTAGGGACACACCCAGCTGTAGTTACATGCAGATGCTGTGATCAGCTCGGCATGTGGAGGCTCGAGCAAGGAAATTCCCAGCGAGTCAAGCACGCACCCCCCTCTGGAGTGTAAACCTAAAATTATACCATCTTGCGCTGCACAGGGAACTGTACAGCATAAGCTCATGAAATTCACCTCCACCCCATATGTGGAGAGGAAATATACAACAGCTTTCTGCCCCGAGTTATGATTTTCACACACATTGGTTTTAGACAAAGCAAAAACAAGTTTATTAACTACAAAAGATAAAAGTGATTACAAGGGATAGCAAAGCAGATTACCTAGCAAATAAACAAAACACACAAACTAAGCTTTATATACTAAAGACATTGGATATGAATAGCCAATCCTCACCCTAAGTCAGGGGTCTCAAACTCAAATGACCATGAGGGCCACATGAGGACTAGTGCATTGGCTCGAGGGCCGCATCACTGACACTCCCCTTGCTGCTTCTGGCCCCACCCCCACTCCACCCCTTCCATGAGGCCCCGCCTCTTCCCACCCCTTCCCTGCCCCCATTCCAACCCCTTCCCTGAAGTCCCCACCCCAGCTCCACCCCAGGGGATGCAGGAGAGGTGTGGGGTGCGGCAGGGAGCTCAGGGCAGGGGGCTAGGGTGCAGGAGGAGTGCAGGGTGAGGCAGGGGCTTAGGGCAGAGAGTTGGGGTGCGGGGTGCAGGAGGGGCTTGGGGTGTGGGCTCCGGGGTGGCAGCGGTGTGTACCGGGGCCAGGGCAAGCTCCCTGCCTGCCTGCCCTGGCCCCTGGCCCCCCGCCCCTGCACCGCTCCGCTCCAGGAAGCAGCCAGAGCCATGTTGCTGCGGCCCGGGGGAAGTGGGGGTGCGGGGAGGGCACAGGGCTCCATGCGCTGCCTTGCCACTCCTCCAGGTACTTCCCCCGAAGCTCCCATTGGCCGCGGTTCCCCATTCCCGGCCAATGGGAGATGTGGGGGGCGGTGCCTGGAAGCCATGGCAATGCACGGAGCTCTCTGCTCCCCCGCCACCATCAAGCCACAGGGACATTGTGCCGGCCACTATAGGGAGCAGCGCGGGGCTCACAGGGCCACTGGGGGCAATCCTGCGGGCCGGATCCAGCCTGCAGGCTGTAGTTTGCCCACCCCTGGCCTGGAGGTAGGCCGGGAGCGGGCTGCTTGGAGGGCCACAGAAAATAGCCCCATGGGCCACATGTTTGAGACTCCTGCCCTAAGTGATGATACCAGCAGGCTGCAGATTCTTAAGGGGAAAACTGCACTGGCTTACAGCTTAGAAACCCCAGGTATTCCATTCACAGGCTAAAAATCCCTTTAGCCTGGGGCCAGCACTTCCCCCCATTCAGACTCTCTGTTCCTTAGGTGTTTTCAGGAGTTTCTTTGGTTGGGGAGTCAGTGAAGAACCTCGATGATGTCACTCCCCTGCCTTAAATAGCTTTTGCATATGGTGGGAAACCTTTGTTTCAAAGCTTGGTTCCCACCCCAGTTGGTGGAAAAACACTGGTATCCCAAGATGGAGATCAGCACCAGGTGACCTGATCTCATCTCCCTGTAGCGTTGCAGCAGCCATGAGTTGGAGTCTGTTTGTAGTGTCCTCAGGAAGGCCCCCGTGTGGGAAACAAGCTTCTTCTAAGGCCTATTGTTTTCCTAATGGCTTATTAACCTGAATGGGCCGTTCCCAGCCAGCTATCTAGAAAGTTTTTTGCCTAATGGGCATTTCCCAGGTGTAGACACATTTGTAATACAGATATATAGTCAATATTCCTAACTTCAGATACAAAATAGATACATGCAAACAAATAGCATAATCATATTCAGTAAATCATAAACTTTCCAATGGCATGACCTATCTTGCATAAAATACATCAGAATTATGCCATAATCATATCATAATAATATCACTGTGAAGAATATGGGGTGCAGTGTCACATTTATATCCTGATAGCATCTGATCCAATCCAGGTGTGGCTCACCCTGTAATCAGGGCTAGCTTAGCATCAGAGTCTCCAGTCCATGGCACAAGCCATGCTTTTAACATTCCCTTTCCCCCTAATAAACTTTTTCTTGTTTCGTGGAAAGACTCACTGCTTGTGAGTAGGAAAGTATTGCCTATTAAGGGCACCCTGGGAAGGTATTTCGTTTTCCGAAGTTTCTGGGTGTTGGTTGTCAGTCTTAAGGGAGACCCCTAGTTATCTGAAGCTGGCCCTTGCTAAAGCCAACAATTCCTGGCAGAAGGATTACATGTGTTTAAGTGCATTGTTGGATCAGGACCAAAGTGCTCAAAACCTTGCAGAATCAAGCGCCACGCTATTTTTGTTTTGTTTTAGTGCAGGAGTCACCCAGACTTTAGGGTGCTCACTTTATATTTATTTTTATTACAAATATTTGTACTGTAAAAAACAAAATAAATAGTAAAAAGATTGCAGATACAGACTAATACGGCTGCTACTCTAAAAGAAATAGTATTTTTTCAGGGCAGCATTACCAACATGGCAGGATCACAAGCGCAATACTCGATTTGTACGTCAATTTAAATACATCTGAACATGAAAAAGTCAAAAGACACAACTATTAGAATTCCTTTCAATAGAGGAAATTGTTTGCGGTTTCAATTCACGAGTGAAAAACTTGCAGTTGCTCAGCTTTGTCCTCACCATGCAGTAACAAAGATAGGTTGATTGTGGCCTGCACTGTAAGAGACTTTTGCATTTGGTTTTTGTGCTGCACTTTGTCTCCCTCTCTCCCATATTAGTACATTAGATACATACCAAAAACAATCAGTAAGTGCATTTTTGTCTTCAAAATGCAGAAACTGCCTTTTACAACTAGTTGCTTTCTGTGTAGGGTCACTAGGGAACTGTCCAGCAAAGAGCTCCTTCTAAAATCAGTAGGGCTCGGAGGTTTCCTTTGTGTGATTACATCTGCAACCTGCCAGAGAGAGAAGAGAGGAGAAATACTTGTGATTTTGAGTCTGGAATAAAGCTTGGTAATTCAAGACTCAACAATAATGAAAAAAGGGGAAATCACAAAAGGGAAAGTTGGCCACAATCCCTGTTATGACTTTTACTGCCACTGCAGCTGTTCATACTCCGGCCAGTGCCAGAGATAAAGAAAATGCCTAAAGAACATGGTCTTAGCACTACAGTTGTAAGGCCGCTTGCACTTGGCAAGCAAATGTCCTGAAATAGCTCAATGGAATTTGTTAAATAATTAAAACAGTGATGTGAAAGTCAAGATCAAGTCTACTTCCAGTATTTTGCAACAGAAGACTGAAGGACAAATTAACTGTTGCTGTAAGTGGGTGTAGTTCCAATTGTTTCCAGTTTGAGCCAATCCTTGACTTTGGCTCAAAGAGTATAGACTCCATTAGCACCATTTTGCTATGCTCCTTCCACTATATAGTACTGGTGGTATCTATCCTATCTTAACTGAATCACTAGGGATGCTAATGAACAACATCAAGCCACATTGCCCCTTTCCTCGACTTTTGAGGGAATTGTTAAAAGATCAAGGACAAGGACTATTACGCAGCCAAGATCAAGGTTTGCATCAGGTGCCCATCTGATGCTAGATAAAACATTCCTTTCTTTTTGGAAGAGGGTAGAGATTAGAATAATGACATATGCTGTTATCCAAGTCAAACTGAGTCAATGGGAATCTTCACACTGACTTCATTAGGACTTGGATCAGGTCTTTTGGAAAAAGTAGAAAAAGACTATTGGGTCTGACTTAGATCATGGTGCAGAATGAGACTACTATGAGTGTTTTGTTAATAGACAGCTCTCTGACTCTTCAAAAACTATGATTGATTCCTCCACTCTGCCTACCTACACTAAAAAAGTGCCTGGAAATGCTGAACCATACACAGAGCATGCCACTTGCAAGTTGCTTTACTTGTTAGTTTGGGGAAAGGGGGTCTGTTAAGAGAAAGGGTTCATATATAATTATGAAGCAAACAATGCATTTTTGTTGAATAAATATTATTTCCCCTTGGTTTAAAATGGCCTTAGATGAAGTTTGTCCTGAGAGTGCTCATGATGGCAATCTTGAAGAGAGGTTTTTTTTCCCAGCTCAGAAGCAAATTTAATCAAGCAAATCTACTCTGAAAAAGTGTGTGTGCATAAACAATACCTGCAAGTGGCTGAATAGTTTTTATGATCCACCTGTGCATCAAAATAATTCAGGGCAAGGAGTATCTCTCAGTCCCCCTCTATGTCAGCTGGTCAAGAGTTATTACTGGGATCAACATTTTAATCATACATTGTCCAAGGACTGCTGTGCTGTTCCCATATTTTTCAACATGCTGGTATGTTTGTGTGAACAAAATAGCAAACCATAGATTACTGCCATTGACTTTGTGGCTTAGACCAAGACATACCATATGCACCAGTACAGTAAGGCTGGCTGTATATTGAAAAGAAAAGAAACAGCCGCACTGTGCAGGGGTATATTAAATTGTCATCAGATGGTTTATAATATTCTGTGACAAAATAATGCATCAGTATTTATTATGAAAGACAACTGATTTGGTCCTGTGTCAATTTTTATTTGCCATCAATACTACTTTAGTTTTTGGTGGATCTCTGCCAGTCCTTCCTGTTCTACTTGCTCCAGCTGAGGCCCTGAAAGCTAACTTTCACAGGCTGTCTGCGATTAGACAGTAGGGTCTCTGTAAGTGTGGTCTCATATGAGCAGCTGTATGTTTTTTCTATAGAGGGAACTTGTCATTAAAGAACTGAGAAGATGAGTGGGTGGTACCTTGGGCTGTTTTTCTTTTACTTTGGCCCTCGTTTACTTTAAATGCTATGAAGGAGTCTGCGTTAGCTGATGGTGCCCACAATTCACTTGTACTGATGAAGGCAGCTTGACAGCTGCATAAATCACTGCTAGATACCACTAATAGATTGCCACATAAGAATTTGTAGTAGACCACCCAAGTGCAGCTCAGGGGCGGCCTGCAGTCACACTAGGCATGCACATAAGTACAGTAATGCAAATTGCTTAACCCTTTGTTGCTCTTGTTAGTATAACAAGCACTTCACATAATCTTCCTTTTCAGGAAGTATAGTTGTTTCTACACTCCACTTTCAACTTATTTGCCTGACAGGTAAAGAAAGATATTGGTGTCTAGTGCTTTCCACCATCAATGATTGCAGCCTTGAATGCAGGTTTTATTTGTTCATAGGGCTTCCAGCTTTCTTTCTTCCTTTCTTTCCTTGAATTGTTCAATCTAGTGGGAGGGAGGAAAGGGGGAGAAGAGGGAAATGGGTTTCTGGCTCAGCATAAGTACCTCGTGTGTAGTAGAGTGAAAAGCTTGTACAGGACAGAGCAATCATTAAAGAGTTAGTGCGCTGCCTGTCGAATGTTGAGGAATTTCATCTTGCCCTCTGTAACTGAAAACATAGTGAAGGTGAGGGCTTGATAGCATACACATCAAAATAAAAATATTAAAGTTCCAGTACTGTATATGCAAATGCTGGTGAAAAGCTTAGCTGCTGCATTAAAACCTGTAATGTCATTGATCCATTTCATACCTGACATGAGCCAATCCCTGAAAAGCATTAGTCAAAAACAGGCTTGCATTACCCATCCCAGCACTGCGGGTTATAACTGGGAAATCTACTCCTTATCATATGCTCTGTATCTCTTTGAGAATTTTCCAGGACTGATGTGTCACAGAACTGACAGTCTTTACAGATTCCCAGAGTGACAGCTGCCAGATGGAATCTTGGCCCCTAGGCTAAGATTAAGGGTAACAACAACTTAATATTTGACATGTCCTTTTTAAGGAACTATCTTCTCACTTTCAAGGGGCAAAGACTCAATGATCTAATAGTTTTTTCCCATTCCTAGCTTCTGTAGTCCTGAGATGACATCATGGTAAAGTGATGAGTCCTTTCTCTCTTCTTTCCCCAATATAACATTTATATTACTGACATAACTGCAGTATCTTTGTGTGGAGATATCCAGAACATGTCTGAGACAAATATACCACCTGAAACATTTATTAGCGATTATCTATTACTAGTGATGGGAGTATCTCAAAAGGAATTCCAACATTCCATTCAAACAGCCTGCTCCCTATGCTTGCTGAATATTACAAGAATCCACTACAATAACAAGAGGGTCAAATTTTCATAGTTGTGTGCACAACACTGCATTTGTATAAATTTGCACACACAATTACCATGGCTGTGCAAAATCTTGGTATACATACAGTCCTTTAGGTTCTAACTGGTCATTTCCATATACAATTATCATGATTATGCACACAATCATGGGAACTACAAGCACAAATTAAGTGTGTGTGCAGCTATGAAAATTTGTTTCATAATGGATCAGATCTTCAGCTGGTGTAAATTAAATTAGCTCCACTGATGTCAGTGGAGCTACACCAATTTACACCAGCTGAGGTACTAGCTCAGTTTTTGGAGACGCTTAACCCACTCCATGTATGGGCAGAGCAGTAGGGAAATTCACCTGATGTGGTTGGACTGTGTGGAGCTGTCTTGTGGGAATGAGGTCATGGGTAGCAGTAAGCTCTGAATGGCTCTTAGTATGCATCCGATGAAGTGAGCTGTAGCTCACGAAAGCTCATGCTCAAATAAATTGGTTAGTCTCTAAGGTGCCACAAGTACTCCTTTTCTTTTAGGAATGGGACAGAAGAAGATGAAATTATAGTACCTACAGCTTCTTGGGGAAGGTGAGAATTTTCTGTTCCTGTTTTTTCTCCCCCATCTTTCCCCTGATGTACTTCTCCCTCCATGCCATGTAGCTGTATTTCTGAGTTGTCAGCTGGGAGCTCCCTTTTTGAGTCACAAGGCCTCATGCAGACTCTGTGGCTGCCTGATAGTCAAATAGGTAAAAGACACAGTGCCTCATTCTCAGTGCCTCTTGTGCCATCATCCCCAATGGGCAAATACAGAAAAAAAAATTAATTCAAGTAAAAACTGCAAAGTGGCTTTACTGACATTTGTAACTCTTTTAGGTGTCTGTGAATATCTTTATGAGTGAGTTTTTAGTCAGAAGACTAATTGCAGAAATTGAAATCCTTGTAAACACTGGCGCAAAAAGAAGTTTTCTTAAATATTCACACTCATCCAAAGCCTCTTCCTGTTTAACAATGTCGTTGTTGTCCAGTCAGGAATAATACCATCAGATTTAGATCCATCCACAGGCCTAGCAGCTGATATGACAGAGGATCATGCGTAGTGGGTTTTAGGTAACCATTAAAATATTAAGATATTACCTCACCCACCTTGTCTCATTAAAATACTATGCCTTTAAAAATTAGCTGTTAATCAAGAGTATTAGTTCCAGTTGACCTGAAACTCTGTAGATGGTTTCTTATCACTGAACAGAACAGAGAACCATATTGCACTGTTAACAGCAAATATTAAATAAAGATTTTGGGGGGGGGTGGTGTTTGTTATACAGTAAGAAGTTATATGTACACTGAACTGTTTTTCATAATATGGCAAAGCACTTCATTCCATTGACAGTAACTAGAACCATGAAAGCATATGGTCATTTTAATGAGTCCCAGAAACCTCACCAATTGTAAAGATTTGTTACGTTTCTGTGTTCATATGGTGTGTAGTGAGAAACTGAAGGAGAGCAAATGGGTGTATTTGGTATATCCAGATGACAAAGGAGTTACTAAACATCTAAGCTGTAGCAAATTATATGGTGATTTTATTCATTCAGGATATCTATAATAAAACAATAGCTTTTAAAAAATATGCTTGTACATATCTGTTCTTAATTTTTTGAAATTAGATTGTTTTACTTCTCTACTCACAGGAAGTATGTTTAGGAACAATGCTCATGTTGGAATGGCATGCAGTGGGGTGGCGTGCTGACACTTAAATCTGTTTACTTTCTACCAGTCAACAGTTGCTAAGATGTTTCTAGAATGAACTGTGGTATTATCCTTGGGTGTTCAGGAAACTCGGCATCCAATTGTTGTATACCACCAATATTTCTTGCTCCCATGACTAACCTCCACCCTGCCATGATGATTGTGAGTCTCATTGTCAATAAAAAATGGTCATGGATGTCTATAACTAAAAGAACACCCCTAGCAAAATGTGTGTTTTTGGTTCGAGGCAGCCTCTATATAGTCCCACGTGCAGGATGGGGCTCCTAGCATGGCTGAACTCTGAAAACCTAGCAGTGCCCAATAAGGCTGCAAGTACCACTTGGTGGCAGTGAATATTTGGAGTTGAGGTTATAGGAGGCCATGCAATCCACAGCTGCCTCAGTTTCTTCCTTTCTATGATTAGCTGTGTGTATATACTCCACTCCATTCCAGAAGAACATGTCTTGATTTTAACCCAACTCTCATGTTAACTGGTTGTAGTTTAGGTGTTTTAGATAGATAGATAGATAATTTTATGTAATTTGGTTCTGAGCCTTTATGCCAGGAGACAGAAGAGTAGATTCAAGCAGTAAGTTTTGTGTCCTCTCCAGCTTTTCAGAATTGGATGCACATACTTTCTGCCTAATGTGTCTTGGGAATGGCCATTCCTCAGATCACAGTTCAGCATGCTGGGCCTTTACAATTCAGGCCTGACAGGACACTCAGATAGTAGTTTTCCTCATGATGGAGGCCCTACGGGCCAGGCCTTTGGATTTGTCCTCAGGTCATGGCTCCATTCCCTTACAGGGACAGCTTCAAAGCCCTCTAACAGGGAAACAGAAGCCTGTGGTACCAGGAGCAACACCTTCATCAAGCTGCAAGTCAGAAGAATACTGTGGGTCTGTTTCTGGAGCTGCTGTGAGGCTGGAGAGGATGGTTTCATTGTCTGCATCTGTTGCTTCTAGGATTTCCATTGTGCCTTCTCTCAGGCATTTGTCTCTCCAAGACCCTGTCACAGTTCAACTGGGTCTGTATTCCTGTGCCGTGGTCCAGCAAGGTTTCTGACTCCACAGCTCTCTTGGATGGAGACACGTGTCTCTCTTCCTCCTGACTGGGGTATTTCCAGGCTGCAGTTCCATGCTTACACTCTAAATTCCCCAGTAAGGCGGACTGCCTAAGCCAACCTGCTTTGCTTTCCTTCCTCAGAAGCTATAAACAGTGTAATTGATCACAGTTAAGTTACCACACAGCTCTTTCTAAGCAAGCACTTTTATTCTTAAAATGAAAGCATTACAGAGAAAACATATTGAAACAGTAACAGAACCTACATACATGCAGATAAGTTTACTAGAGATCACCCCAGCTCCAACAAGGGCCCTAGAAGGTGAACTGTCCTTCAAACCCCCCTCCCACCCATGGGTTTTTCTGAGGTGTACATGTTTATAACCACCTTTGCCTGGAACAAGCGTATCCATGAATCTGAGAGTCACTTCTTTATACGGTTTGGGACTTTGATCTATCCTCAAGTAACAGGTGATCAGCAGACAAAATGTCCCTTCCTCAGGATAAAGCTTCAAAAGCCTGAGTTTTTGCATAACTGGAGGAATTACATTTGCATACACTTCCCCCTAGATATTTCCTGGAAACCCACTTAACTTTTAAATGTTCACATTACTTCAAATAGTCCTTTGAAGCTTAGAACACTTCCCAGAGTTTTCATCAGTCAGGTCTCCTCCCTAGAGACATACAATCCCACAGTAATACGTAAATCTTTGCATTTTTCATACAACGAACTCCTAAGATACTTAAACTTAATTAAATAAGGTTTAACTTCATTCAGCAAGGTTTGTCCAGGATATTTCAGAAAATTGTCATATCTGTCACAGACACATCTCCCCAAGTTGAGGTGACCAGAACTTCAGCATAGACTGGTAAGTCCCTACTGTCTATTTACCACAGGATGGAGGCTGATTCTTTAGAGCCACCACAGGATACTGTGCCACACATCACAGTGGCTGGCTGCAGAGAACCACAACTGAAGGGATCTCATTGCCCATGCCTGCATGCTGGGAAGGAAATGAGGACAAAAAAAAGGAAATATCACATAAAGAGTGATTTTTTAAAATATGTACTTGTCAGTTTAATTTATAATTCTTTAATTCTTAAATTCTTAAAATAATAACACTAAGAGGGTCTGGAAATAAAAAAAAATCCTTGTTGTCCTTTGTGAATATGGCCAATTGGATTAGTTTAACAATTTAAATTGTGTTTGCATTGCTACCAATGTGAGCTTGTGGTATTTACAGAGTGGTTGCCTGTGGTCTTTGACTTTAAAATTGAGGCAAACTTAATTATACTTAGCAGCCTGTGGTATTTTACCTTGTGCCAGGCATTCATTAATTTACTTACAAATACAGTGATTTCTTGAGATAAGTGTCTCTTTCATTTCTTTCTTTTTGTCCACTACATCACACCATCCCCCTTGAGCATGAATTCGGGATAGATTGGCAAGGACGCATCTTGATAATACTCACCTCAGAAACTATGTTGAACCTGTTTTTGTCTGGTGTTTTCTGGTATGTTGGGCTGAAGTGTTTGGGTTCATTCACAAGTGTCTTTCTGGTTCATACTCAGTCTGATTCTGGGCCTACATATGAGTTTTTAATGAGTCACATGGACTTCATTCACACATCATGGCTACATTGTATAAAATGACAGGTTTCAGAGTAACAGCCGTGTTAGTCTGTATTCGCAAAAAGAAAAGGAGGACTTGTGGCACCTTAGAGACTAACCAATTTATTTGAGCATGAGCTTTCGTGAGCTACAGCTCACTTCATCGGATGCATACTGTATGTATCCACAGTATGCATCCGATGAAGTGAGCTGTAGCTCACGAAAGCTCATGCTCAAATAAATTGGTTAGTCTCTAAGGTGCCACAAGTCCTCCTTTTCTTATTGTATAAAATGTAACATCCCAGAACTATGTCCTCTCGGTACCTGGAGCTCTTTTCCAAGAAGTCAGAAATTCTTTCAGTGATGGATCTGGTGGCTTGGTGGCTAGCATTATAATTTTCTTCTCAGTGATTCTGGATTTGAAACAGGAATCATAAGCGATGTCTTTATTTTTTTGTAATTTTGTATTTTTTTGTTTTTGTCTTGTATCTTTTTGTTTCCAGGGGATAATTACTGGAAGATACACAAGTGAATAAGTAGTCAGGAAAACAGGATATATATGCTTAATGTTATACAATTAAATAATGTCATCAGGGTCTTGCCCCTCGGGGTGGTATGAGGCCCGGGGTGGTGGTGGTTTGAAAAGCAAGCCTACCCTGCTTTCACCCTAGAGTGTCTCCTGTCGTGTGAGGATGGCTCAGCTCTTAACAGCACTCTCTGGCTTTTATCACAGCTTTCAGGTGAGATTCTCCCGCTGTGATGTGATGCCTCACCCCCTGTTTCCTGGCCCTGGCACTGCCAGATTGCCTGCCCTGAGCTAGGTTGTGTTGGTTCAAAAACTGATTGGGTCAAGGCCTAACTGGTCTCTCTGGCTCTGAGGCCTATGGTGTCTATTGTGGCTCCTGTGTGTTTGAGCTCTCAGATTTTCTCATAACTCTGTGTACAGGTTTCATATAGCCGGGGTGTCAGATCTGTGTCTTGGAAAGATTTCCTCCTTTGACAAATCAAAGTTAATACATGGCCTAGGTTGTAAATGCTGTTGTACAGATATAGGCAGGCTGTGTGTAGCTTGAAGCTCTGTGGTCCTTTTCATTGAGCTCAAGGCTGACAAAAGCGTGAGCCTGAAGCACATTTACATCATGCAGAACTGAGTGAACTTAGCAGATAATATATTGAATTATAAAACCTTTTTATGTTGCAGATTGTATGCAGATTGTGATTCTTTGCAGAATTTATTTGTTATTCAAAATTATTTTCCCAATAATTTGAATGAATAATTCTTGGCCTGTAGATGCTTTATGAGCTGCTGGTTGTGAGTATTCAATAATCAAAATCTGAGCTGTGACGATTAGTTTTTATTGGATACTGATCCTATGGCATGTTCTTGTTTCCTGACTGGATGAACATAACACTTAAAATCAAGTGTCCAATACAAATGCTCGTGTTTGTGAGTTAAAAATGTGGCATCTATGAATATTCCCTAATATTCACATAAAATTTGCTGTTCCCATGAACATTCCTGCTAGAATCATTTACCAGAATTCAGAGTAGCAGCCATGTTAGTCTGTATCCGCAAAAAGAAAAGGAGTACTCCTTTTCTATTCGCCAGAATGTTTGAGAAAAGAAAACAAAAAAGGAGTTCAAGCACAGCAGAAGTGAATTCAGCTTTATAATTTGAGTTAATGTTTCTGGAGAAAAAAAATCAAGCTATTCATTCAGCTCTACTGCTATTCAGAACAGCCACAACCTGCCATTCTGAATGTTTGCATCAGGCTAGCTGCTCTCTGTCAAACAGCTGGTTTAATGAGGCAGTGTAAACCAGCTGGTCTGAGCTGCTTCACTTTCAGATGTACTTTCTGGTGTAAAATATTATGCTCCATTAACCACCTGCACCGAATGTATACCTTTCTGTAAAAGTGTGTTCTGGGCAGAAACGCCATGAGTTAGATTCACAAAAAGGAGTTATGTGCCTATCTGCCCTTAAACTCCAGAATCAGGCCCCACAGGGATTCTGAAAACTCACACTCAGCTCCCCCTGAACCCTGGTAGGCATTTAAACACACTCAATACTTAAATTTTTGCAGTAGAAATTCCTAGGCACCTATGTTTCTAAAACTGAGCATGTGCACTGCAGCCCCATGCTATGTGTCTGGGTGCCTAAGACAGATTCATGAACTGGGGAACAATAGGCATTCATCCACCTATCTCACGCGTGGGGCCCACTCTGGTAAGTGTGCTCAGCGCTCGCCTACCGGATTGGGCCCATATAGATGACTTTACACAAAATGGCAGCAGGACTCCCTTATAACTCTTAGTCCAGTGGTTAGGGTATTCACTGGGGATATGGGAGACTCTCAGTTAAAGTCCTCCTTCCACTTGAGAGGGAGAAGGGACTTGAACAGGGATCTGCTACCTCTCAGGTGGGTGCCCTAGCTGCCTGGCTATTCCACTCACTAAATGGCATTGGTACCTAACACCCAGAAAAGGTTTGCAGCTAAGAATCCCAAGCAGAGGAAAGCAGCCTGAATTTATGTACCTACCTCTGAGAGAGTGGTGTTGTTTAACACACATTCCAGGTCTTGGCACCTTCCATTGGCTAATTTAGGAGAGGCACCGCGTAGTGTGCTTAGTTTTGTGAATCCCATTCTCAGGTGCTTATCTCTCCCCATTTATTATATAGCAGCCTCGGCACTGAACTCAGGCTTTGTGAATCCCAGGGATGTTCTGGTTGCCTAAAAGTTAGATGGGTGACTATGAACATGCCCATGCCTATGTTTCTTTGTGAATCTAACCCAATGTGTGCTAGGAACAATGGCCTCATTAACTGGTACAATGATTTAAAATTATAGCCCAGAATGATTTTATGAACAACTTTTGTTACTATGGAGGGCTGATTACAAACCTACTTTATTACTTTATTTCTCATGATTTATCTTACAGAAGGGAGGGTGACAGAGAGAACAAGTTTGTCTCCGTGACATCTTCTTTTTGTTGTCAAGAAGCCACGTGTTATTTAATCACTTTGAGAAGATAATTGTAAACTAGCAAATATTGAGAAAGTGATTAACTCTATAACAGATTACATCAATTTAACAATGTACTTAATTTATGCTTTAAAAATGTTTGTTTACAATAAAAAATAAAGAACTGAGAAAATTAACATCAATCTGAGCTGGATAAAGATTTGTTTTCTTTAAATTCTTTTTGGTTTATGCTTCTTTGTCATTAAAAGCTCTACTAATCTCTTGTATCTGGGAGCCAATTCCTACTGACAGGGTGTAAGACATCAAAAACTCCCACTGTCTTGGAGATAAGTTATCTAAAGAAGGATCACCAGTCACACAAACTTTCGCTCTTCATCCTTTTCAGATGTTTTGAGCTTTTGGGAAGGATTTAAAAAGAGAAAAGTACTCCCCACTCCTCCCACCAAACTTTAAAATGTCACTTGGAAAAATACATCCCAAAGTGAATGAGCCTTTCTGGTGACATGACAATTAGTCAATATGATTCTCCTCTCACTTATGCTGATGTAATTCAGAATTAACTCCATTTAAGTTAACAGAGCTACATCAGTGTAAAACCAGCTTAAGGGAGAGAAAACCAGCCCCATGGGGACTGCCTCTGAATTTTCACTGCAACAAGATTGTTTTTACATGGGATTTCTGTGCGTAATTTATAATAGAGGCAGAAAGAACCGCTAGTCTCTAGAGATGGACCCAAACTTAAACTCTAGATCTGAATGTTCCTGCACTTTGGGGACATTTGGATCTGGATTTGTATTTGAATGTTGCTGGCCATATTTCTATAATGGGATGAGCCAAAACCCCAAGTTTGAGCACTCTTAAACTTCGAGAAAATTCTGATATTGAAACAGATCAAAACTTTGTGACTTGGGACCTGATATGGAACCAAATATTATAAATTGTTGGCTAGTTCCTCAGCTTGTGTAAATCAGCACAATGCCACTAAAGTCAATGTAGCTACACCAATTTATCAACTGAGGGCCCCACCCCACAAATACAAATTGTAACTCCCCCCACCAAAAGTATATTACTTTAACAGATTGATTACTTTGAAATTCTTCACGAGGAAATATGTAAAGATATTCAAAACATGGGGATTTGTTTGAATCTTTTTTATGCTTTTGCTTTTCATGGATTCACAATTCTCTGAATTGAAATACCGATGAAAATGCTACATTTCAGCTGATTATGACACATAACCATAAATCAGTCCAAGTTTACTTACGAGCAGACTCCAAATGGTGTGCAAATGTTAGGAAATCTTCCAACAAACCGGGGACAAAGTTTGAATTTCTGACAAAACTTGGAGAATTTGTATGATTTGGGGGGTTTGTTACAAATATTTAGTTCTAGAAAGAAAGAATAGCACACAAAGTAATTTTTAACTGATTATATGAGTATGCAGCAGGAGTAACACAAATGACTTGCACAGTATGTGGATGGGATTTTATGAAAAAAGGTTAAATGAGGTTTGAATCTGGTTCATGAGGACTGGAACCCACTCAGATCAGCGATTCTGGATCCCCTTTGTTTACATTTCTATGGTAAAGTTATCTTGGCTTCTTCTTCCCCATAGTGCTGCATAAAGTGTCGTGTCCAAATAAAATAAAAGTTTGGTTTCCAAACCTTAGTTCCAAACCTCTGTCCGATGCAGTCCCGAGGACGTTGGATTGTCTTCAGAAGCAGTAAAAGAAACAGAGCCAAATCTGACAACATCAAAGTGATGGCGCTCTGGTTTTCTTATCTGAATCAGAGGAAGATACTTTATCTCAAGAATTCTCTTCAGTTTTGTGAAGCATTCTCATGCCCTCAAAAGTCTGATGCCTGGGTCTTAATAGAGAGGTTCATCCGAATACACTGTAAGAGGTCAGGCTGCTACTGAGGAGCTTGCTAGAACTGGAATTGTCTGCCTTGTGATGAGAAAGAAACATACTGTTATCATTAGAGTGTTCTAACAGAGGGAACATCTGACTCACCCTGAAACTGATGTTACTTATATTTGTCCTTACTGACCTCTGAATTTTTGGGAAGTAGCATCAAACATTAAAAGATTCAATATGAAATAAAGAATACAACTAGAGTGAATTGAATGCAATCCTGACCAGTAGGGAGTTTTGTCACCTCTTAACCTTAACCCATTGTTTCATCTTCTTTGTGTATACAAAGTCTCCCCACTGTATTTTCCACTACATGCATCCGATGAAGTGAGCTGTAGCTCACGAAAGCTTATGCCCAAATAAATTTGTTCGTCTCTAAGGTGCCACAAGTCCTCCTGTTCTTTTTGCGGATACAGACTAACGCGGCTGCTGCTCTGAAACCTCTTAACCTTGTAACTCCGAGTGTCTGTGTGTAACTGCAGCCAGCTCTAGTTCAGCAATTCTGACTACAGCAGCCTGTCTCCACTCACCTTTGGAGCAAACACTCTGCAAGTTCACAGCCCTATTCTGAACGTGACACTGCCATGCAAAGACAATGAAATATTGTTACTGGTCTTGCCACTTCTTATTCAGGGACAGAAAGCACTGTCTTTGCCTCTGTTCTTCTGGCAAGTAAAGGACATCACATTATACTGTGTGTAAAAAGAGGAGATAGAGAAGAAAACTCATAGGTAAACAGGTACTGGGTGGGACTTTCTGAAACTGCTGTAATTACAAAAGCCAAAATTATCTCAATCAGATTTAAGAAAATTACATGCACCAGAGCCTTAGTTTAAATAAACCAACTCTCTTGTTTTCCACTGGCATGAATGATGAGTGGCAGCACAAGACTTCATTTCCTTTCCACTTGTTCTTAATCCTTTGTTTAGGAAGCCTTGATTGTTGTAAGAGAGGTTTATTTAGCCTCATCAAAGAAAAATTCCTCTGCAGCATGATCCCACCTGTTTGATATTGTGGGTGTAAGAATGAGAGCTGTCGAATGAAAGAGAGTGGCGAGTTAGGGAGTTTAATATTGTCAACAGATCCTTTCCATTGTGTTGTCATCCTGAGATTTATCCTCAGCTAGGATTTCAGCATTAAGTGAATGTAAACACTTTTCTGCCAGTGCTCCAGCAGCCAGGAGCTTTTTGGCTGGAGGGTCCACTGATATTTCTAATCAAAAGCTTGAGTTGTGTAGATGGATAAATGTTATGTGCAGGTATTATTGAAGAGAAATATTATGGATGAGGGCATGGGGTTGCAAAAATTAAGAACCTTGTCTCCAATGGGGTTGTGTTGTAAGGCTTTTTCTAACTCTTTCCACAGAAACTCTTCTACACATGCTATACTGAAATACATACTAACACCGCATTTTTCTGTCACATTCCTCTTTTGCACACACTTGACAGTTATTTATTTTGAAACCACTCCTCTGAACAACTAATCACTTTTAAGACATGCCCATAGCCAGCTAATGGCTGGTTTACCCCAGCTGTGCAACCATTCAAGTAAGCAGCCTTTGTCATCACTGACATTAGAAAGTCTAAAACAATAGGACCATACAAATGCCAATTGCCTCCTAAACCCTAGTTCTGCTCCGAGTCACACCCTTCTAAATCTGGACTAAATCTATTGGCTTCATTAGAGATTGTACTGTGGATTTAGACCAGTTTAACTGAGAGAAGAATCGATAAAATCTACAATAAAATAGAAATCCAGGGGTATTGAACGGAAGAAAATATTGCTTCGTGGGACAAGAATAGAAATCATGGCACTGGAATAGATTTGCAATAGACAGCTTGGTTCAGTGAAGTTGCCTTCCCATGTTTGATAAGCTTGCAAAAGCAATGTTATTGCTTTGTCTCATCTAGTGCCTGGAGTAAGCAGGTGCAACTGAGGCGGTTTTGATGGAATGGTACCTATTATGCCAGGTCTGAATTTGGTCCATTTTTCCTTAAAATAATCAGTACCACTAATTCTTTTGTTTAAGACCAAATCCTGATCCTATTAACATTAGTGGCAACACTCCACTTGACTCTATTGGGACCAAGCTTTGATCCTTATGGCTTGATTCTGTGAGATACTGAATGCCTCCTGAGAATGGAGCTGAGAGTGCTGAGCATCTCTCAGGAGGTGCTTAGCACCTTGGACCCAATATGAACCCTGGTTAGTAGGCTGTATGTAAAGATGATAATATACTAAAGTACCTTCAGGTAGACAAAGCTTCCAGGGTCCCATGTACTTCTTTTAAATGATCAGCTCTTTATAAATTGTAATTGATAAAAGGCCCTAATCTGGCCTCATCGGAGAGTCGTTGGGGATGTGTATACAACTATAAATGCACCTCACTTCCCTGCCCTCTATGTTTAAAATTATTTTTATTTGTATGTGAATGTGTCATATTTGACATATGCAACAGTAATAGGAAGTTAACATGTGTGTATATACGTATCAGAGTATCTGGTGCACACCTTCAAATAAAAAGGCTCAGAGATAAGCTTAGTAATTGTGAGGCATTTATTACTCACAGACACATTCCTGACATTTCCCCGCAAAAAGGCCTGATGGCCAAATGTCAGGAATGTGCCTTTAAGTGAAAAATGCCTGACAATTACTGAGCTTGTCTTATAGCCTCCCTTAACAAAAATCAAAGGTGAACACAATGGATATTTTCAAGCTTACTTAAACACATACAGATTATCCTCATGTGCCAGTAGAAATTGAAGCAACTCTGTTGGAATCAATGGAGTTACAGGCCAGTGTGAAACTGGTGTATGCAAAAGAGGAAACAGGCCCATTTTTATATTCGTATTAAAATATGCTAATTCACATTTCAGTCATGGGGTCTAAGATTTATATTATGGTCGCACCCATGCCCCAACCGCACTGGAACCCTATTGTGCTAGGTGCTGTATAAACATAAAAGTAGACCTAAGAGAGGCTGAAGTGGCATTTGTGGATTAAAGAATTTTGAGAATGTGAGAAATCAAAAGATTAATTTAAGACAGCACTGTAAAGTTGCCTGAAAGAAGTGAGTCTTAAGGAGGGATGTGTGGGAGAGCAGCATGATGATGATGGTGATTATAGCACAAACAATGTGATCACCATTTTCGAGACATACAAGAAGGTATGGTCTCTGCCCCAAGGAGCTCAGAGTTCAAGTATGCACAGACAGGTAGACAAAGATCAGGGAAGAGGAACAACAAAAGGGATATTCTATACAAATCAACAGGGTCCACTATAGGCATGACAGCAGAAGTGAGTTTTTAAGCGGGACCATGGGTTGGGCTCTTCTGGATGAATCCAGAAAGGTTAAACCATGCATAGGCGCCAACTTTTCCCGGCGTCAGTGGGTGCTCACCCCCGTCCTGACTCCAGCCCTGCCCCGCCCCCTCCCGCCCCTGCCTCGCCCCCATTCCAACCCCTTTCCCAAAGTCCCCGCCCCAACTCCGCCCCCTCCCTGCCCCTATTGGACTCCTTCCCCAAATCCCCGCCCCTGCTCCGTTTCTTCCTGGAGTGCACTGCATACCCCCTCCTCCCCACTCCCTCTCAGCGTTTGCTGCAGCGAAACAGCTATTTTGCGGTGGCAAGCGCTGGGAGCTAGGGGGACAAGGAGGACAAGGGGGAAAGTGGCGTGCTCAGGGGAGGAGGCGGAGGCAGAGCAGAGGTGAGCTGGGGTGGGGGGGTGGGGTGGGAAGCTGCCGGTGGGTGCAGAGCACCCACCAATTTTTCCCCTGGGGGTGCTCCAGCCCCGGAGCACCCACAGGGTCGGTGCCTATGAGACCATGCATAGAGGACCATGTAGAAGAAGGCATGGAGGTGATTATTCAAGAGACTGACAAAGGAAGGAACATGGGCAGAATAGAGGGGGTAGAGGACAATGCAAAGCTAGACAAGGGAAGACAGCGAGGGGCAGATTAATATAGAACATTAAAAGAGGTGAACAGCAGTTTAGATGTGATGTTTAAGTATATAGGGAGGGTGAAGGATTCAAAGAGGAGAGTGATGTGATTAAATTGGAAGCCAAGTCAGATGCTTTTAGTTACTTCAAAGAATTGTGGGGAATTCCCACCTAGTCATGTGTTATACAGGATCAGGGAGGTTATTTCAGGTACAGGGAACAGTGTGAGAAAAGGCACAGGGCCAGGAGCACCTCATCTCCAGCTAAGTTAAGCTTCGAGAAGGGAGTGGGGGAGATAACATGGTTTAAAGCCATCTTTGTGCTTTCCTGATCCCTAGAAAGATCTTGTTCCCCTGAACCAGGAGCCAGTTCAGTATCCAGTGCAAGTTAGAGCAGCCTCAGGGGTATTCTAACATATGCTGACATGAACAGTCCCCAGGAACTGTTCTGCTGTCCCAGGACCACTGGGGCACAAGCCATTCTGGCCATACTCCCTCCTGCCTCCCACATGCTGACTCTACACTAGAGCTTGTTGGAAAACAGCGTTTCCATCCCCGGGGAAATTCTGATATTCCACCATCTGTTTAAAACCTGAATCAAGAGGAAAAGTCAAAATACCAATTTTTTTTTCTGCAATGACATTTTCCAAAACAATTCAGTTCAGAAATGTCCAGACAAGAGAAGGTGAACCTTGAAACTGAGGATGAGTTGTTTGAATTTGCAAGATTACAATGCGGGGCTCAAAAATGTTGGAGGGAGGTAAGTATAAGTGATGTTGGATGAATGGATCAACTCTTCAACTGATGTAAACGGGCATTGTTCCATGGACTTCAACAGAGCGATGCTGATTGATTCCAGATGAGGATTTGGCTCCATGACTTTAGTTGTAGTACACTCCCAAACAAACAAAACCCCAAAAAACTAAAAACAAAGACACAAAGAAACAAACCCCTCCCCAAACCCAAACTTTAAAGTATTTAATAGAGCTCTCAATCATACACCTTGAATAGAGCTTTATTTATGAGTCATCAGTAGCTTTGTAACTATTATTAAAGCTGTTCAAAATGCAATTTGTTCCCGGCCCCCAGGGAGTATCTTTTTCACTTTGCAAGGTTTCATAAACCCTGGATTTTACTTTGAGTTCAAATGAACATCACCTGGGATGAAGGACACTTGGAGGCACAGTGTTGCTAAGCTGTTTAGGTAGCAGTTTCATGTTCTTTACTAGTTGCATTTTGTATGTGTACATTGCAGAGCCTTGGTGGAATGAATAGGACATTTACACCATTGGTTTCAGTGGGACTCTGAACAGTAAGATTAGTAAGTGTGGGAAGAATAACACAGAGGTCTGTGATAGTTTTATGAGAAGCTGTAAAAACAAACAAACAAATCAACAACCACCAATTAGAAATTAAATATAAACTGTGTTAAAATATTAAGGGTCCTATTAAACTCACAAAAGCCAGGAAATGCAGAGTTAGGGCTGCCAGTCCATCTTTAACTCAGCCCATTTCTGGGTAGATGCTGCACTTCACATGGGAAGTGGCTATTTTGAAAGGGGCTTCAGGAAAGATTTTAACCTTTAACTCTTGGTTTCCTGGTTCTTATGGGCTCAAAGCACTCCCATAACATTTCAGAATACTACTTTTTTCCATCTTCAAATGTAGGTCTCACATTATTTATGTCACATTTCCTTAAAAATTCAGACAGATGCAAACTATGCCATACTCGACATTTAAATCCAAGCTCAGTGCACACTACGTCAACAGTGTTTATGCTGTCAATTAAAAGCATCACTTTTTCGAATTATATAGGGAGTGAAATGATCTCTGACAGCTGTGAATTGCAGAAAAAGGGCCCTATTGTTCAAAGAACTGCCCTTAATATAGAAAAATGCTTGCTAAACATTTGATTCAGAAGTATGGCAAACATTAATTGGCCATAAATTTAACAAGAGTTGGTTCACCCATTCCATAATCTCCACCCCCTCGTCCCCTCACCACTTCATTACTTCCCATTAGTCTTTTCAAGCAAGTGCTAACTCAGAGACAACCCTTCTACCCCTTAACATGTTTCCATCTTTCTGCTGTTAAAATTCTTGTACTATTTTATTCAGCTCATTTCATCAGGTGGCTTGTGAAAGAATACAGTCTGGCTAAGCAAAGCCAGTGTTGCCAGCTCTAACAATTTTATCACAAGTCTCCTGATGTTCTGTGTGTTTTTTTTTTAACTTTCCAGCTCCTGGAGGCATGTGATTAGGAGAGAATCTCAGCTTTTGTTTTTAAAAAGTAAGTTTATAGCCCTTATGTTTGAAACGTAGTTGCTGAACCGACTAGAGGGGATGCCATTTTAGATTTGGTTTTGGTAAGTAGTGAGGACCTCATAGAAGAAATGGTTGTAGGGGATAGTCTTGGCTCAAGTGATCATGAGCTAATTCAGTTCAAACTGAACGGAAGGATTAACAAAAATAAATCTGCAACTAGGGTTTTTGATTTCAAAAGGGCTGACTTTCAAAAATTAAGGAAATTAGTTAGGGAAGTGGATTGGACTGAAGAATTTATAGATCTAAAGGTAGAGGAGGCCTGGGATTATTTTAAATCAAAGCTGCAGAAGCTATCAGAAGCCTGCATCCCAAGAAAGGGAAAAAAATTTATAGGCAGGAGTTGTAGACCAAGCTGGATAAGCAAGCATCTCAGAGAGGTGATTAAGAAAAAGCAGAAAGCATACAGGGAGTGGAAGAAGGGAGGGATCAGCAAGGAAAGCTACCTTATTGAGGTCAGAACATGTAGGGATAAAGTGAGACAGGCTAAAAGTCAAGTAGAGTTGGACCTTGCAAAGGGAATTAAAACCAATAGTAAAAGGTTCTATAGTCATATAAATAAGAAGAAAACAAAGAAAGAAGAAGTGGGACCGCTAAACACTGAGGATGGAGTGGAGCTCAAGGATAATCTAGGCATGGCCCAATATCTAAACAAATACTTTGCCTCAGTCTTTAATAAGACTAAAGAGGATCTTAGGGATAATGGTAGCATGACAATGGGAATGAGGATATGGAGGTGGACATTATCATATTTGAGGTAGAAGCAAAATTCAAACAGCTAATGGGACTAAATCAGGGGGCCCAGATAATCTTCATCCAAGAATATTAAAGGAATTGGCACATGAAATTGCAAGCCCATTAGCAAGAATTTTTAATGAATCTGTAAACTCAGGGGTTGTACTGTATGATTGGAGAATTGCTAACATAGTTCCTATTTTTAAGAAAGGGAAAAAAGGTGATCCGGGTAATTATAGGCCTGTTAGTTTGACATCTGTAGCATGCAAGGTCTTGGAAAAAATTTTGAAGGAGAAGGTAGTTAAGGACATTGAAGTCAATGGTAAATGGGACAAAATACAACATGGTTTTACAAAAGGTAGATCGTGCCAAACCAACCTGATCTCCTTCTTCGAGAAAGTAACAGATTTTTTAGACAAAGGAAATGCAGTGGATCTAATTTACCTAGATTTCAGTAAGGCGTCTGATACCGTGCCACATGGGGAATTATTAGTTAAATTGGATAAGATGGGGATCAATATGAAAATTGAAAGGTGGATAAGGAATTGGTTAAAGGGGAGACTACAACGGGTCCTACTGAAAGGTGAACTGTCAGGCTGGAGGGAGGTTACCAGTGGAGTTCCTCAAGGATCGTTTTTGGGACCAATCTTATTTAATCTTTTTATTACTGACCTTGGCACAAAAAGTGGGAGTGTGCTAATAAAGTTTGCGGATGATACAAAGCTGGGAGGTATTGCCAATTTAGAGAAGCACAGGGATATCCTACAGGAGGATCTGGATGACCTTGTAAACTGGAGTAATAGTAATAGTAATAGGATGAAATTTAATAGTGAGAAGTGTAAGGTCATGCATTTAGGCATTAATAACAAGAATTTTAGTTATAAGCTAGGGACACATCAATTAGAAGTAACGGAGGAGGAAAAGGACCTTGGAGTACTGGTTGATCATAGGATGACTATGAGCTGCCAATGTGATATGGCCGTGAAAAAAGCTAATGTGGTCTTGGGATGCATCAGGAGAGGTATTTCCAGTAGGGATAAGGAGGTTTTAGTACCGTTATACAAGGCACTGGTGAGACCTCACCTGGAATACTGTGTGCAGTTCTGGTCTCCCATGTTTAAGAAGGATGAATTCAAACTGGAACAGGTACAGAGAAGGGCTACTAGGATGATCCAAGGAATGGAAAACTTGTCTTATGAAAGGAGACTCAAGGAGCTTGGCTTGTTTAGCCTAACTAAAAGAAGGTTGAGGGGAGATATGATTGCTCTCTATAAATGTATCAGAGGGATAAATACCAGAGAGGGAGAGGAATTATTTAAGTTAAGTACCAATGTGGACACAAGAACAAATGGATATAAACTGGCCACTAGGAAATTTAGACTAGAAATTAGACGAAGGTTTTTAACTATCAGAGGAGTGAAGTTTTGGAATAGCCTTCCGAGGGAAGCAGTGGGGGCAAAAGATCTATCTGGCTTTAAGATTAAACTCGATAAGTTTATGGAGGAGATGGTATGATGGGATAACATGGTTTTGGTAATTAAATATTCATGGTAAATAGGCCCAATGGCCTGTGATGGGATATTAGATGGGGTGGGATCCGAGTTACCCAGGAAAGAATTTTCTGTAGTATCTGGCTGATGAATCTTGCCCATATGCTCAGGGTTTAGCTGATTGCCATATTTGGGGTCGGGAAGGAATTTTCCTCCAGGGCAGATTGGAAGAGGCCCTGGAGGTTTTTCGCCTTCCTCTGTAGCATGGGGCACAGGTCACTTGCTGGAGGATTCTCTGCTCCTTGAAGTCTTTAAACTACGATTTGAGGACTTCAATAGCAGATATAGGTGTGAGGTTTTTTGCAGGAGTGGTGGGTGAAATTCTGTGGCCTGCGTTGTGCAGGAGGTCAGACTAGATGATCATAATGGTCCCTTCTGACCTAAATATCTATGAAAAAATAAAAAAGAAAAGCTTGAAAATGTGACCTGAGTGACCTAAAAACCAAAAGGCAAATAACACCCCCAATATATCATTTTCTTAAAATCTCATGGCTTTTAAGTCATCTCATGATTTTAGAGGCCCAATGCATGATTTTTGAAGGCTTGGTGATGGTAATATGGAAATCATGAGACCAGAAATGAAGGAAATTGACTGATAGCCATTAAAGCTCTACACTCCGTAACCTATCTAGCTAGTGTATGCACTACAGACTGTACAAAATGAGATTGTCATGAGATTCCACAGCGAGATCCATTTCAGTATTTCCCTCTCTCCAGTATCCTTAGCATTTTAAAGACAAACTGGAAGAGAGTCATAAAGGGTGCACCACTTCAGTGCTATAGGACAAAATTTATGAGACAAAGTTAATTCACAGCTGTACATTTTATTTTAAAACGCACTTTGTAGTGACTGAATCTCTACTCAGGTTTGTATAAATTAGGAGTAATCCCACTGAAGTCTGTGGACTTGTACTGGTGGAAAACTGGAATGAGGCCCAGAAAGTCCTGTGTAATGTTAATCAGGGTGGCCACATGAGTATGATATTATCCTTACAGAAAAAACTTGTAATTACCTAACCTCATAGTTAAAAATGATCAATACACATGCATATTGTACTACAAATTTCATTCATTTTAAAACTAGGATAAAATCTATATTGGCTACCTAGAAAAAGATCATCCTATCACTATATGTATTGGAGCAGCACCTAGAGTCCGTACCCTGAAGCGCTTACAATCTAATAGACAAGACATACAAATGGTGAGAGGGAATCCAGAGATATGAAATGACTTGCCTACGGTCACAGATCAGTAGCACAGCTGGCATTAGAACCCCAGTGTTCTAGCTCTCAGTTACTATCCACTGGATCACCTTGCCACCTTTCTTCACGAGCACTCTTCCATCCTATCCTGTTTGTTTTCTCATGTCACCTCTTCAACCTCTTCCCCCCCCCCCACTTGTATATTTTGTACTGCTGTCTTTTTAAATGTACAATATCTTCTAGTGGTTCCTACTGAGCTTCTAGAATCCTGTTTATATGTCAGTGATCCTAATAATACATCTTTCTACCAGATTATGTGATGAGAAGAGCTGCTATTTGTATCTTTCCTTTGAAGTGAAATACATGTACTTTGTGCCTAAAGCCTTCCTTTTGTTATTGCTTCTGGTTTGCAGATATTTTCTTTTAACAGCAAGTGATCCTGACAGAGGGAGAGAAGAAAAAATGGCCAAATATAGATGTTGTCATCCCCGGGGCAGGTATACATATAAGACAGATGATAGTGGACAATATTGTGTCTCTTATTGTGAGATAAGAATCAAGATATTATTTTATAGTGGTGCACAAAGTGAGTGATTCATTACCAGGCCTGCTGTGAAGAATTACTGGAATGTTATATCTGATTGAATCAAGAATAGAGTTCTTGAAATGAGTTGTCTGCTAAAGTGTTCTCAAATTGCTCATAACAAATAACTAGGTAACAGAATATACAGCTGTGACAAGCAACCATTCAGTATCTACCATGTGAAAGCTGCAAGTGTGATAGTTGAAACAATGTTTCTGGTTAAAATTTGAGACTGGCGCCATATCTGTGCTCCTTGGGCAAGAAAATCTCCTGTTGATGATAATAATAGTGGGAGATTCTCTTGGACAAGGAATAGTGAATTCGGCCCACTGTGTGAGCCCCTATTATTACACAGTATTCTCATATAAAGAAATATTTGGATGAAATGCAGTTACTAAAACGTTAGACATTTGTGCAAGTTTGCCATTGTTGTATAATGAATGGCCAACACTAAGGAGTGAACTTTTTTTTTCTGATATAGCAACTGGGAGTCTTTTTTAACATCCAATAAATAGACTGAAATAAGCAAAGTCACAATCTGGTGCATAGATACTACACAGTGGTTAAGGTGCTCAGGTACCATGATGATGAGTACGGAATAAATGCCTAAAAGATAGATAGACAGAATGTATAACTGTGGTTACTATTCTAACCACAAGGAACACAGTAGTACCTCAAACAACACTGTATGGTAACTGCTGGCAAAAGTTGCTGATGTATCTGACTGAATAATATAATGCCAAAAGCTGGGAATGGGCGACAGGGGATGGATCACTTGATGATTACCTGTTCTGTTCATTCCCTCTAGGGCACCTGGCACTGGCCACTGTCAGAAGACAGGATGCTGGGCTAGATGGACCTTTGGTCTGACCCAGTATGGCTGTTCTGATGTTCTTACGCTGGTGGAGTGATTATACAACTTTAGGTTACACCTCTAGACTTAAAGGAAACCTTTTATAATAATGCAAGCACTGTGAAGAGGAGAATAAACATTGTCCCTTCATATTAGTTGCATCAGTCTGCCTCTTTAGGGATAGTATTTTAGAGGAGTGTCCTACTCAAGAATCATGCTGCTCTGAGAGTATTAAACTTTAGAATGACAGTTTTAAATGGAACAAAACCAGTACTGTGGCATATGTGGAAAGAAACGAGCCATCACTCTGGACAAAAACATTAAGTGAGAAACAAAAGAAGAAATATCAAAGAAGATGGCACAAGTAATGGAATATAGACAGTATCAGCTCTAGGACCGCACTGGTTGGAAATAGAATCCACCCAGGGAAGGTAGTGACCAAAAGTTGTTACCATCTGATGGCTGTTCAATGGCCTGTGTAAAATGCGTTCAGTCTTTTGTGTTTTTAAATACAGTGCTTGTGAACGAAGTAGGATAGACAGCCCTGGAAACTGAGGATCTCTCTTCATTAACAGAGAAAGTACAGCCTGGGCAACAGCAGTGCAAGCTAATCCACTAATGATACTCAGGTGTATATATATATATATAAAATCAAGAGTTATATTTAATTCATGCCTCATGCCTACTTAATCCATAGCCTCTCTGAGGACCCTGCCAATACTGGTGAAAATTAATGCCATTTGAAAGAGGACTTTTCATGGTGTTATTTCTCATTTCACATGAATCACTAATCTGCCATCACATAAATAATTAGTTTCAGTTGCTATTGAACTTGGTTGTATTTAAAGCAATGACTGGGAGATGAAAGGATCTCTACACCATTATCAATCCCTTAAGAAATCCAGTCTTCTACATGATTAGTTTCAGTCCAGTTCCAAAATGTCCACCTCGCAAGAACCTACCACTATAATTGGAACTAAATGGCACTTTTGCATACAGTTTCATTGAAGAGACTAAGAACTGCATAGACATAGAGACTGAAATACCTGCTCATCCTTTATTAAAACAAACAAACGAGAACAACATAATGAGTCAATTGAATCCATGAAATAAAAGGTTTACTGTAGCCACATTAACTGGCAACATGTTATCTCTTCATGATTTTCTTTCCGAGCTTGTGCAGATGTGTAATTCCATTTCTCACATTTCAAGGCCAGTATACATTATCATTAACCTTGGATCATATCTTGGAGAAGATTCTGGTGTGGCTTTTTAAAGTGCCAGAACAACAGGATTTCTATGGTAACGTGTAATGAATGGGGGTAGCTGGGAAAAAAACTTGTAGATAATCTTCAAGGACTCAGAAGCAATATAGATGATCCCTTTTCCTTTTTATCAATAACAGCCCCAGCTACAGTGATTCCTTGTGTTTGTGGTCAATGAAGTCAGTTTCTCACTAGGGATGGGTGAGTGATATGTATAAAGTAAGAACTTAGCCAAACCTTCCCTAAATTCTAACTGAATCTTTTCTGAAGTATGACACAGTCCAATACACTTTTCAAACAAACAATATCACATGCCTCTTATTTTAACTCTGGTGTGGAAGTGGCTGTTCCAAAACATACCATGAGAAAAATGACTGGGTATTTCCAGCCAGGCTGGAGCCAATCATTTCCACAGATCTCAGGAATCTACTATGGTTAGATTTCTGTCCCGGTTGCTGGAACAAAGATATTGGGATAGTTTTGATACTTTTCAATGCGTCTCCAAATGGAACCTGCAAGAAATCTGAGCTTTGGCCATCAATAATGACAACTCTATCTAGGGCAGTCTGGAGGGGCCAAAGACTGTATAGACCCTTAAGAGTTCCCTAAGACATCCAGTTCCCTGTCCATTGACTACTGAAAAACATCCCTTCTGTTTCTGACACATACTCCTCTTTACATGCACATTTAAAAGCATCTCTCTCATCACTATCTCCTCTTTCTCACCTCTAGACTCGATGACTGAGCCCTTAATCTCACTTTCCCTTCTTGACTCCTACCCTCAGACACTTTGAATGTTCTTCATAATGAGGTGGGTGATTTTTTGGCTGCAATTAGATGGACTTAGTGCCTCCATGCATAACACCTGCAGTGTTATGGCTGTAACAGCTCTTTGGCCTTACCTGGCTAGCTTAGCAGTAGAGGAGGGACAGATGAGTGGGCATTTGAATTACTCCAAAAGTATGACTGCATTTTTAGGACTGGCAGCCAGAACTAACACTATGTCATTCTAACAAGACATGTTTTTGTTAATAGTGGTGACACTAGACAGAGCAGCAAGAGTAGTATTACATTCTCCTCCTGTGAAACGTTTGCAATAACATTACATGATATTCTTAACAAATGACTCCTGGACCATTTTATCCAACGCAGTCAGACAGAGCAGCTGTCTGGTTCCCAGCCTTCTGGCTCTTGCCTCTCAGGAGCGTTAACAGGGCCTGCTTCCTCCATTCTCCTTATAGCAATGGTGTTCAGAACATGAAAACACATCAGGCGACGTAAGGAACAGCGTAATATAGCTGAATGTGCTGCCAGTGCTACGGTAGCAATAGAGACGGTACCTGAGCCTACATGAAGAACAGTTGATAAACCAGCAGAACCCCAAAAGGCTGAGAGAGGGGTCTATAAAAAAAGACTGTGGAAAGTGCCAGGTAAAAAGTGACGAAGAAGGCAGGCAGCGGAGGGGAACACAGTCATGCTTCCATGAGGAGGCTGCTGTGCTGCCACCAAGTTATTCCTGCCTAGCGGCAGGAATAAAGCCAAAAGGGGAGAGTATAGCTAAGCACTTCACTTGCATGATAAGGAAGGATCCCACTTAATCCCATGTTTCCATAGATATACTTACTGTCTGCTCAGACCTCACTTTTATCTTGCCCTGTGCTCTATTGAGTAGAGGAGAGGGCAGCTAAGAAGCTTGAGATTTACTTCCAGGCAGTGTGGTAGACTACCTAGTTATGAACTTTATTGTGCCCATGCATAAATTGCACTCAGGTTTGTTGTGGGGTGTGAAACCTGGCACTTCCTGCTGCATACCCTACAAGGACTTGTAGGATCAAGGTCTAAGTCTGTACAGAGGCTGACCTATTGCAACCCACACGAGCTAGTAGCTGTTGATTAGTAGTGCAGGCTTAGCTGTCAAAGCCCAGCTTTCACAAACCCATAGTAACCCGTGGCTGGGTATTTTGGAAATAAGAGTTAACTTAGATATATAAAACACATCAGAAAAAAAATGGAAGAACTGAAACAACAAAGTTATGTTAACCCATGAGCCACTTATTTTTACTGAGGTACTTTGGTTTTCAATGAAAGTACTGCATTTGAGCAACAAGAGAAATTATATTTCTTCTTTATTGCCTTACACACTGTTGAGAAGATGGCTCTAATTTCAGGACAGCTTGTGATATTGAACTTGATGTAGTGCTTGTGAAAGGTGTTGGTAGACAGCCAGAGATGCTGGGGCCCTATCTTCATCAACAGAGAAAGCACAGCCTAAGTGGCAGTAACAGTATAAGCATCCCTTCTCATGTGGGTCAACAGTATCCAGGACAATGAGTGTCCAGGCCCCAAGTGTCCAGAAAATAACTATACAGTAAAGGTGATTGGGAATTGTCATTGAAACAATTGTTTCACTAAAAATGATGATTCATCAAAACCATCAACTGTTCATGGAACAGTGTCAGGTTCAACAGAACACCAAGCTCAAAAAAAGTTTTGTTAAAAAGAGGTCTGAGATGATCAAAAATGTCCCATTTCAATGTTGCCAAATTGGAAAATCTTGTTTTTTTGAGTCAGAATGACTTCTGGTTTCAAAATTTTACTAAATATACACTGGGAAAAAAGTTTAAAAAGAAAAAAAAGTAAAAATCAGAACAAAATTATTCAAAATTAGTGAAGCAAAAGATTTTGATTGACCTGAACTGAAAAAAAAACAGATTTTTGGTTCCCAAAAAATGTGATTTGAGATTTTTTTGTCCTGGTTCAGGGATGGAAAAAACTTCAAAAATGTAAAAAAATCTCACAGATTGGGAAGATCATCTCGTGCCCTATACAGTACTATGAGCAGGTTAACAGAAGACTGGCAGTGAAAAATGCCTATTCTTCTCTTTGATGGTGGGTACTCATATGTTTGACTCATCTTTAGAGAATTATAGTCCAACTAGTTCCTGGAAGATACATGCACCAGATCCTCAGCTGGTTTAAGTGGGTGCAGTTCCATTGACTTCAGTGGCGCTAAGCCTATTTTCACCAGCTGAGATTCTGGCCCTTAAAGTTTTAAAAGTAACAATGTTACATGTTTTTAGCTGGTAAAGTGGACCCAAATCTTTCAGTCCTGGGCTTTGAGCCAAACAGCATAGCTTTAGTCTTTCCCACATTCAGCAACGACATGTGTTTCAATAGTGAAGCCTGGAAACTGTCAAAAACTGCTCTGGAGATGGATCTGGTCCTTGTCTACAGCAAAGTTACTGACAAATATCTCAGTGCCGTCAACATACACATACACACACACACAGCCAAATGGCTTTAAAGGTTGTAGAAATGTGTATACATATTTTAATAACAGAAACACACATGTCCTTATAATCAAAATGTAATATGGGGCTCAAAGGGACATATTTTATCACTATTAGCTGCACCTCTCGCAAAACTCACAGACAATCTAACCACATGGGATGAAAAAATGCTTTTTATAATGATTTAAATATTTCCTTAAAAAAAGAGGATCAACAAAGTTTAAATTTATCTGCTAGAAATGTAGTGTGTGCACATAGGCAGTACATATCTTGCCTTAGCCAGTGTTCTGACAGATTTGCCACCGATGACACAGAACCAGAACCAGGCATATTGTGAGAATATAGTGAATCAAATTGTGCACTATTTTAAACTGGCATAAATCCAGAATAATTTCACCACGGTTTCTGTAACTGAGAGCAGAATTTGTGTATCATTTTTGTTGTGATCGTCAGCAAGTTATTTAGGCAAAAATGTTCTACAGTTAGGCATATAAATCCATAGCTAGGCCCCTAACATAAAAATGGCCTGTTTCCCCACTCCCCGCCCCCAGAGGTATCAGTGAAACACTCGTGTTTGGTATGATAAGGGGCAGGAACAATGCACCCACTGCCTAGCCATTGTCAAATGTGCATGGTAGAGGTGAGTTTCAGCAAGAGATTTGAAGGACACAATGGTGCATAAGAGGCATCAGGGAGAAAGAACAAAGGTGCTTGAAGGAAAGTTGGACACAATTTCTTTATTTAAAGAAGTATAACTAATAAAGAGACTTTTTAGGATCAAATCCTGATTCCCTTTAAGTAAACAGGAATTTTGCCATTGACTTCATGTATTCCAGGATTCTACCCTTAATCTTTATTAAAGTTACTAATCCGTTTTCATACCTCCTAAAATAATGGTAAGCAAGCAAGTCTAGCCTCCTTTCTACTACTACATTACCATCCTTTGCTTTTCTTGCCTTAAAAAGGAAAGCTTCTATTTGAGAATGAATTAGCTTGTGTTTGTAAAGCACTCGGAAGGTACAAACTGCTCTATACATACTTATTTTTTATTATTACTATTTTATTATATATATAGTTTTAGAAATATTTTATAGATGCTAAAGGACAATTTGGGATTTAAGCATAATGGACCCCAAACCAGTCCCATCATCTCTTCTTGACGGTGCATACTTTCGTCTTGCTGGTACTTATGTGTGTACCACTGTCTTCTGCTGGAGGGGTAACTCCTGTCACACTGGGTGAAATTCATCTCTGCACAAGGCCGAGGCATCACTGATGTCGTTGAGGATCTTAATTAGAACTTAAGTGGTACCTAGGGGACCTGTTGCTGGACCTCTGCACAGGGATGACATTCACCCACTGAGATGAAGGAGATTTTTCCTGAGTGGTTCTCTGTCTCTTGGACCTGAAGTTCCTGAGCTGTATTCCCCATGTTGTGGGAGTGACCATGATGTTTGAATTTTTTGGCTGCTTGTACAAGACTCAAAATTAATCTTATTGAGACTACTTTTCAAACGTGTAAAAAATGAAAACACCTACGAACACAAAGAATCCCAGAGTCTGTATGAATACAAAAGATTAGGAGGCACAATACATATGTGGCTCAGAAGCCTTATGGAATAGTAACAGGCCCCTTCGCCACAACTCCCCCTCCATCAACCCCACACTCAGTCTCTCTTTCCCTATTTCTGCTTCTCTCTGAAACACAAATGCAAACTCCAGATAGTTGATATAATCGGATGTTTGGTGAATATTTGGTTTTGGGAGGAATCCAGACTGCTTCACCTTTTGTCAATTCATTGATGGAGGCGTACCTAAAAGCTTCTAAATGCTTCCATGGTAGAAGATTTCAGAATCTAACTGAAATGGTTCATTTCCTCTTAAGCAAGAGCCAGTCAAAAAGCTTGAGAAAATACAGTGCTCCAAACACACACACAAGAACTCAGAGGTAGAACTGGGACAATTTTTTCAAATGAAACATTTTTTCACTGAGAAACGTAGATTTGGGTCCACTGGAACATTTTGTGATTTTTTTTTTGTCGAATTTGCCAAATTGTTTCAGTCAGAAAAATAAAACAGAAACAAAACTCGCAACACTCAAAATGAAACATTTTGACTTTTCGGTTTGAATTTTACTTCAATTTTATTGACCATTAAAAATGGTAAAAAACTAAGAACCCTAAAAAGATGAAACAAAATGTTTCATTTGACTCAAAATTATTTTTTTTAACTTTTTGGTTCAGCCACCAAACCAAAAAATTGGTTATTTGCACATCTCTACTGGTAAATCATTAATCCTTGCCACTGAAGAATGCAGATTTTGAATTTCAAACTCTTCATGGAAATATGTCCTCATGTACTACAGATACAGACAATAAAATCTCAACCTGTCTAACTCTGACCCTTCTGTGGTGGGGGAAAGGGGTAAGGGGAACGTCTAAGCCTTAGTCTCTAAGGTATCTTTACACTTCAAACCAGTGTAAGTAGAAGCATGAGGTTTTTGAAGGGGCGCTCTTGTGTCTTCATCAAATTGGTTTTCCATGGCATTTGCAATAGCTTATTTTTGGGGAGTGTGCATGAGAGGTGGAAGTGAGAATCTCAGACATTTTCTTCCTCCACAATGCAGCTGCAGATCTACCTCATTCTTGAGAGTTCAAGGAAAATCCATAGCACCTCAGACTCACCCATGCATTCACACAATGTATCGAACCACGCTTTGGTTTCCTTTTTAAGATGGGGTTTTTAAAACACTTAAGGGAGTTTGGTACTGAGCTCCTGTGGAAAATCAATGGGAGTTGGGGGCCTAACTCCTTTAGGTATGTTTGAAAATTCCACCCTTGGTACTCCCAGTGCTCACATTTACAAGTCTCCTTTTACACCATCATAGGTATTACAGCAGAATTAGAAAGATGAAATTATCATTTGAATAATCTTGTTTATAATATATTTCCCCAAAGCAGATCTTATGATTTAGAGACAATTAGGAGAGCTATAATAATATCCTTTTATGATATGAATTGTCAGGGTGCCTCAGGTCATATATGCCTCCTTGTACATCAGTCAACATAATGCCTGGAAAGACTACAGAGTTTCCTGTTTTGTTTTTTTTTCACTGTAAGTAAATACCATAACTTTGTCATATCTTGGACCAAACCCTAAACTCCTTACTCAGTTTTTATTCCAATCTAACTCAGGCAAACTAGCAATGAAATCAATTGGCAGTAATGTCCTGTTCTGCAGAATACTTGCAATGTTATGGCATTTACTTAGTGTTATGGCATTTATGTCAGTACTTTTAGGGCCTTCATCACAGTCTCTGAACACATAACAATCATTAATGGATTTTATCCTCAGAACACCCTTGCGAGATAGGGAAGGATTATCCCCATTTTACAGACAGGGAACTGAAGCACAGAGTAGATTACATGACTTACCCAAAATCACACACTGAATTTGCGGATAAGCTGGGAACTGAACTGTAGAGCAGTAGAGCAGACTCATTCATCTCTCTCTCTCTCTCTCTCTCTGCCATTAGATAGGTCAGAACACCACCATGCTACAGGTGAAGAGTACACTGCATTGGTCAGTGTACATATGCCCTCACCCAACCCAGACATACTCCTTTGGCCGTGGTAGTGTAGGCCTGTTTCCCGCCCTGTATATTCCTAGAGCAGAAGCATCCAAATTATGGTTGCCTCTCATATGGGAATGCTAAAGGAAAATAGCTCTCAGTGAACACTCCCTGCACCGTAAGGACATATGCTAGTGCAGCCATAATTTGTCCCTCAAGATTGTGTGTGAATTTAGTGCTCATGATTGACAGCCCTGGACTGGAGTCCTCTAACACCCTACATTTAGAAGGTCAATTTGAATCACACTTATGCAGTTCGGGCAAGTGAATTGTGCTAGTGTTGATAGCGATATTAAACATTACACATTTTAATAACAACACTCTGTTACAATGCATCGTGTGTGCTGCATTTTATTTCAGAGGGGAACCATGTTACTGTGTCACATGACTACTTCTGTGCGATCATCACTGTGCTCCAGTAATGAATAGATGCTAAATCAGTGCCCTCCCTTCAGGTGTAACAGCACTGTAGCTTCTGCCCTTGTGGTAGGAGGGCTTTGTTGAGTGGGAAACTACAGTCATCGTCACTCATTTTCTATGAGTGCACTTTATGAAACGCCACATTAATGGAGCCTAACATTTTTATGAATAGTGCCCAAAGAATTCTCTGCATAAACTCAGCTAGTTTAAAAATGTTTTTCTCCACTTGTTGAAACTTTTTCTTGTGTTTTGCTTTTGATTATGGCTTTCTCAGCTGCCTCTTTTTATGGTGGAAGGCTAATTTATGGTTACCAGACAGAATGGCAGGCATCCCATGATAACTGGTGGAAAGAAAACCAGTTTCCAGTCATTTGTTCTGGTTTTCCTCATGCTGCCCTTTGGAGTGTCAGCTTTGGCAGGCTACTCCCACTGACGGTCTTCCACTCCATTCTGACATCACTTTGGAGTGCCTGGTGTGTCCGAGGGAAACACAAAAAGGGGGCTGTTAGGAACTGGGTGGATAGAATGAAGTTGTACCTTGAATGCGTCCTGACAGGGTTTATCATTCATGGGGCTTTCTATTAAAGGGGAAGGGCAAATTAGGCCCAAACTTTAAATATGACAAAACAAAAAAGTTTTTACCAAGTATAAGACCAACAGAACTATTTCCAAGATTTTTATTTTTTCAATTCCAATAGAAATAGATTGTTTATTCATTTAGTTTTTAAATAAAATGTTCCCTGGTAGCATTTGGCACCCTGCATCTTGATAGTGCAGCAAAATTGACTAGAAAATGCAAAGTGCAAGATTAGAGAATTGCAAATACTAAACAACCAGTGTAAAGCATGCGAAGTAAATTAGATTTTTAATAGCCTTCTTATTTCAATAATCTAGGGTGTTTTTGTAGCACAGGAAAAGAAATATATTTTTGGAGGTAATTTTAAAAATATGTGAATTTTAATTGGAGAGTGACCTTTGAAAAGACTGCTATAAATAGTAGACATTTACGACCTGATTTTCAGAGATACTTAATACCCAGGAGCTCACTGACGTCAGCTGGAGTTATGAATGCCCAGTAGTTCTGACAATCAGGTTGTGTATCTAAATGTACTTGCCGTGTTAGTCATCATGTTGTACATAAAGATGAGTCAAAACCAGATTCTGGATGCCTTAGGATTTTAGGAGTGGTGGCTGATGGTTCATAGTTAAATGGGTGGATCAAAATCTGTCCCTACAGGTTTAAGCCCAAGTCAGAAGTGGTCTGTTCTGGTTCTTACTTGAAAATGTCCAGGTTCCCGTTCTTGCAGGATTTGCTATTCAAGTTCTTTTAACTTTTGTGAGAACAGCTGATCTTGAAAGATTTCTGTGAGTCAAGATGGAGGACATCTCACAAAACCAGCTGATTTCAAAAAATTTCCACCATTTTTAGCCAAAATCTTGTGAGAATAGCCTTTGAGATTTTGGTACGTTTGAAAGCAAACATAAAACCTTGTCTGGATTCAACTTGGAACCCAACCCTGGCCTAAAAATTATCCAAATTTCAACACGCTGTCCTTTGTCCATCTCCAGTTGGGTGCATTTCAGTGTTTATCTCAGGACTGGGGAGGTTACTCTAAGTAGGCTCAATGTGGTCACTGTGTATATACATTTCAAATTTCTCCGTTATACCCTGAACTACACGGATTTGCCAAACTGGTTAACTTGCACAAATTATACCAGTTTATGTTTACAATGCCTGAATCGGATCTGAGTGAAATACTGTGATCAGGGTTAGGTCAGACTGGATGGTCACAATGGTCTATGCTGGCCTTAAAATTGATGAGTCTATGATCTAATTTTTCCCATTCTAATACGTTTCTGTCAGATGACCATATAATGCCAAGCTTCCAAACCAAAGAGTCATTAGTAAAGATCAGTTTCAAATAACAATAGAACCCTACAAAAAGTTAAACTGCATTCTTTATTCTAAAGGGCCCTTATGTTGCTTTCTTTACAAAGAAATATGAAGGATTTGAATCCAGATTCTATGCTGTTGGGTCCAGTACAAATACCATCTATTGGTTAATAAACAAGATAGGCAGCCCTAACAATATTATTTTCAACACTTGTGAAATTTTAATATTTCCACTCAAAAATGAGCCTATTTTTACTCAAATACAGTATTTTCCCCACAGAATTCATGGATAATCTGACCCTATCTGTGCAAGTCATTTGTTATGCTTGCCTCGCAGGGTAAAACCTATCCTTTCAGTTAGCTGGCTGATCAGTCACTCTGGACTTCCTTCATCTCTAATCAGAGCCCATGAGACCTGAAGAGAAATTGCATACAGTACTCACCATACCACCATACATACATGTTACTCCTCCCAGCGGCATGGTTAGTTTCTGGTCAAATTTTCTTGCATAACTGCAGGACTGGAGCTGGGGAACCAGCTGTACGTCCTATTTGTGTGGTGATCCAGCCTTCACTTGGGTAAGCCCTAAAGCATCTGGATAGTAGCTCTGGAGGAGGGAAGTAACTTTAGAATGCTATATTAACTCATTTCCATTTAACTCATTTGTTGCCAGGTAAAACATTCTTCAGATGCTTTTTTGTTCCTTTGCTTGTTAAAGTAACTCAGAACCAGCATATGGGTTTGGTGCGGTGCTGATGTGGTGGACTGTAACAGGGTTCAAAAGAGAACTAGATACATTTATGGAGGAAAGGTCCATCAATGGCTCTTACCCAGGATAGGCAGGGATGGTGTCCCAAGCCTCTGTTTGCCAGAAGCTGGGAATGGGTGACAGGGGATGGATCACCTGGTGATTACCTGTTCTGTTCATTCCCTCTGGGGCACCTGGCATTGGCCACTCTCGGAAAACAGGGTACTGGGCAAGATGGACCTTTGCTCTTAACTTGGCTAGGAAAATTGCTGTGCAAGTGAGGATGGCAGATGTTACCAAAAGGGATGGAGAAAGTTTAAAAAGAAACCACACTAATGGTGAAATTTTCTGCACAATGGGCTCAGCTTTAATACTCTGCTTTCCCTAAATGGGCAGAAACAAGAAAAGAATTTTGCTGTTAGTTTCTTTGTTTTGTATGCATTTATTTTATAGAGCAAGTCACATAACAAATTACTAGGAGACCTGAAGCTATGAGTGTAGCCAGTACGCTGCTCTATCCACGAGACACACACTCTTCCTTGCCAGTCCCATGTCTGATGTTTGTGAACTCTTTTTAGGAGGGGAAAACATGATAAACAGCTCTCATCTGTTAGTTCTTACATTGCCACATTACACTTGATTAAAATCTGAACTCGGCAAAACTTTTAAGATTTTTTTTTAAAGAAACACCTCATGGAATGCAAGGAAGGAGTTGTTTTTTACATGGCAAAGAGGCTGTGAAGTTTACTTCTGATTCACAAAGGAAACTTGGATGGTCAATGGGCTATATACTAGGGGTATGTCTACACTACGAAATTAGGTCGAATTTATAGAAGTCGGTTTTGTAGAAAGCATTTTTATACAGTCTATTGTGTGTGTCCCCACACAAATGCTCTAAGTGCATGTAGTTGGCGGAGTGTGTCCACAGTACCGAGGCAACCATCGACTTCCGGAGCGTTGCACTGTGGGTAGCTATCCCACAGTTCCCGCAGTCTCCGCCGCCCATTTGAATTCTGGGTAGAAATGCCAGTGCCTGATGGGGCTAAAACATTGTCATGGGTGGTTCTGGGTACATATTGTCAGGGCCCCCCCCCACCTCCGTGAAAGCAAGGGCAGACAATCGTTTCACGCCTTTTTTCTTGAGTTACCTGTGCAGACGCCATACCACGGCAAGCATGGAGCCCGCTCAGCTCACTGTTAACTGTATGTCTCCTGGGTGCTGGCAGACATGGTACTGCATTGCTACACAGCAACAGCTTATTGCCTTTTGGCAGCAGACAGTGCAGTATGACTGGTAGCCGTCGTCAACGTAGTCTAGGGTGCTCTTTTAACCAACCTCGATGAGGTCAGGGGTGCCTGAGCAAACATGGGAGTGACTCAGCCAGGTCATTGCCCTTTTAAGTTTCATTTCATGGCGATTCAGTCCTACCAGCTATGCACTCTCTTTTAATCTGCAGCCAGCAGAAGACGATGGCCAGCACTTATACTGCACTGTCTTCTGCCGAGCACCCAGGTGATGACGATGGCTAGCGGTCGTACTGCACAGTCTGCTGCCAGCAAGATGTATAAAGATAGATGAAGTGGATCAGAACAAGAAATAGACCAGATTTGTTTTGTATTCATTTTCTCCTCCCTCCCTCCGTGAAATCAACGGCCTGCTAAACCCAGCTTTGAGTTCTATACTTGAGGTTTTGAGTTCTATCCTTGAGGAGGCTATTCTGTTTCTCACAAAGCCACCCCCTTTGTTGATTTTAATTCCCTGCAAGCCAACCCTGTAAGCCATGTCGTCAGTCGCCCCTCCCTCCGTCAGAGCAATGGCAGACAATCGTTCCGTGCCTTTTTTCTGTGCAGACGCCATACCACGGCAAGCATGGAGCCCGCTCAGATCACTTTGGCAATTAGGAGCACATTAAACACCAAACGCATTATCCAGCAGTATATGCAGCACCAGAACCTGGCAAAGCGAAACCGGGCGAGTAGGTGACGTCAGCGTGGTGATGAGAGTGATGAGGACATGGACACAGACTTCTCTCAAAGCACGGGCCCTGACAGTGTGGGCATCATGGTGCTAATGGGGCAGGTTCATATGGTGGAATGCCAATTCTGGGCTCGGGAAACAAGCACAGACTGGTGGGACCGCATAGTGTTGCAGGTCTGGGACGATTCCCAGTGGCTGCGAAACTTTCGCATGCGTAAGGGCACTTTCATGGAACTTTGTGACTTGCTTTCCCCTGCCCTGAGGCGCAAGAATACCAAGATGAGAGCAGCCCTCACAGTTGAGAAGCGAGTAGCAATAGCCCTGTGGAAGCTTGCAATGTCAGACAGCTACCGGTCAGTCGGGAATCAATTTGGAGTGGGCAAATCTACTGTGGGGGCTGCTGTGATGCAAGTAGCCAACGCAATCAAAGATCTGCTGATATCCAGGGTAGTGACCCTGGGAAATGTGCAGGTCATAGTGGATGGCTTTGCTGCAATGGGATTCCCTAACTGTGGTGGGGCCATAGACGGAACCCATATCCCTGTCTTGGCACCGGAGCACCAAGGACCCTTCTGCCAGGTGAAGATAGCTGGAGCATAGCACCTTCTGGCTCCCCTCCTCCCTGCCCTCGACACACACCCTGCATCAGAGATTGTGGGTAGAGTAGGGCAGGAGCCGGCTAAGCCAGGTCTATGCCTGCTGGGGACACCTCCTCATACCAGATGAATGTGGCCAACTAGGGAGATGGGAACAGCCACAGAGCCGGGCAGAAAGTCTGCCTCATTGTGCATAGGGGAGTGCCAGGACTATCTTGTACCCACATGCCTGCCCATTCTGTGCTCCCTTGCCATGCGCTGTTGTTGCACTGTACTGTGCTGGTATCATTAAGCCTATGGGAGGAGTCACAAGTGGCTTCTTCATGCTCTTTCTTTATGTGGCTGACAGAGCAGGGTAGTCAGAGCTCATGGAAAACAGATGAGAGTGATGAGGGGAAAATGCCTTTTCAGGTGTCTCACTCCTCCTTTGTGCTGTTTACACCACTACCCCTCACCACGGGCAGAGAAGGCCCTAAGGCAGCAAGGTCACTATGATCTCAATGCATAGGGGTAGGCTAGAGAAAAGTTGTGCCAAGGGACTCCATACCTACTGCACTCTATCTTGCCTTCCTCTGAATGGCCTCTCACATGTACTGAGTGGAATGGGAGTTTAGTGTGGGATGAGGTGGGTGGGGGGTGGCCAGGGGATCTGGAAGCCTAACCCTGGTATATATAGACCAACATACTATTATGTCCCGTGAACTGAGAGGAAGGATGGTCCCATGGGGCTGGGACTCAGAACCTTTAGGCTTTGCCACAGCCTTCCTTTAACCTCAGTCAAACCACTTAATTGTTCTGTCCCTCAGTTCTCAACCATTAAAATGGGGATAATAGTATTTCCCTACCTCATGGGGTACTGAGAGATGCATACATATTATGACAAGAGGGGCCAGAGAAGTACCCAAGGTAGACAGAACTTAGTACTGGCTTCACAGATGCCCAACACCAAAAGAATTGTGGGGGAAGATTTCCTGTCTTCAATTCTATTTAGATATAACACACGTTTATTGTACATGTGTATATGTGTAGGAGTTTGCTCATGTGTTTAGAGAAAGAGAACAGGGACACAGAGAGTGAGAAACAAGACAGGAGAAAGACTCATAAAAACATATTTCAAGTATATATGTAGTATGTTATACTTATGTGCATGAACAGTAATAAAAGCAAGTGGCCACATTCATATTACTTCCCATGTAGTAATGTGTTATCTCTTATAGGTCTAATATGTAAAACATAGTCTGCTTATGTAGTATTTGTATATAAGATATGTATATACAGAGAGTCATAGAGGTCTGAGCATAGGGTTGGAAGGTTCTGAGTGCTTTGCACTGGTTCTACTGTTGACTTGCTGTATGGCCTTGGGCAACACACTTAACCTCTCTACCTCTGTTTCTCTACCTGTGAAATGGGGATATTAAAATGTATTGAGCTGTCTCTAAGCAGTAGGGTGAGAGTTAATGTCTGTAAAGGTGAAGAACATAGCAGCAGATGACAGCAAGAAGGAAAAAGAACAGGAAGAAAAGGAACAAGAGGGAGGGAAATGAGTAAAAAAAGAATGATTGAACGAGGGAAAGAAAAGGGAGTTAATGATGGGAGGAGGAAATCATAGAGCAACACAATCTCTTGGGATCAATGCACTCCTGTATTGAGCTTTGTGCCTCCCTTTATTAAAGGGATAACAGGGTAAAGTTCAGCACCTGGTTGGACACCCTTCATGACTGCCCTTATTTATGTCTCCCTTCTGCCATGGTCTGTAGAGGGCTTGCAGCAGTAGGGAATCACCAGTAGAGAACCACAGCTACAGCCATACTTTCTATTGCCCCCAATGTGCCCCCCCTCTCACCCCATCCTCTGTATCAGTGGCTTCAGAGGAGAAAACCCAGAGCTGGCCTTTGGGCTACCCTTACACCTTCCCTATGGCCCCCGTGTGCCAAGAGAACCAGCACAAAGGAGCAGAGGCAACAGTGAATCTGTCCATGGTCCCTAAAACATGGGAGGAATTTTTTAGGTGTTTTTTTAAAATAACATGTTACATTGTAGATTTAGTAGCAAGCTCTCTGGGGCAGGATGGGTCTTTATGCTTGTGTCCCTTAGTCAGCATGACTCAAATACAAATACCACTAGCAATTCACAAAGGTCTGGTGGAGGGGGAAGCTTTTGCTGAGCTCCTTTGTCATTCCACTGCTGCTTCTCATTTTCCTGCTTTTTATTTTTGTATCTCCACCTGTCTCCTGCTTGTTCTTTTCATCTTCATCTCTCTCTTTCTCTCTCCTGGTTAGGATGTGGCCCTCAGCAGGTGCCTCTCATACTTTCTGGCTCTTGAGTTAAAATCTTTGGTCAGCCCTGACTGTGTGAGGGAACTCATTCAGTGACTCAGAGGCCAGAGGATTGGTTTCCCGTTCAACCTTTCGGATCCTAGGGCTTATGAAGAATAACACCAAGCACTGCCTTTGGGATGCCTTCATGAAAGCTGAAAGTGAAAGAAAGGTAATAATTACATTTAAACAATCAACCAAAGCAAATCTCACCTTTGGGTTTGTATATTTGTAGTGAAGCAATAATTACAAGGCGCTTGTGTTGCAGCATTGTGTTTGCTTTGAAAAACAGAATGCCTTTGCTCCCCACTGGATGCATAATTGGATCTCCTGAATTAAAGTAGTGATGCAGTAAAGTTTATTTATCCAGGGCTCGTTAAAAGAAAAACTGAATGGAATGAGAAAACTCCCACTTAGGGGATGGGATTAAAAACTCATAGGGTATCCCTCCCCTATGCTCTTTCAAGCTTTTTTGTTCCTCAATCTGCTTGGAAAGAAAAAGTAAATTGCCAGAAGTGAGATTAGTAGGGAATATTGTTCTAAGGACAATAGGTCTTGCTGGACGGGTATGAGATCTCTGCTTCAAAAACACTACCAGACTTGGAGGTGTGTGAGCTCTTAATTGCCTACCTCTGATAAATTGGCAGTAAAAAAAAACAACAAAAAAACCCAACTCATTCAGCATTGCATTAGCCTGGATCAAGTCCACTTGCTAATCAGAGTTTAATGAGGAGACTGCTAGCCCTAACATATTCAAAATGTTCAAAATTGCCCTGGCCTCATGTTTGTGTGGTTAGCATTTCCTTTCCCCTATCACCCCAGTATATAGTCCTACAAAGAGAAACACACATCCTGAGAGAAATTAATTAAGTTTGGGCCAGGCACTGTGGGTCATTGGAAGGGAGAGTGGGAGATGATGAACGTCCTCCTTAAAAGAAGTGAAAATGTAGGGCCATGAGTTATATGATTATAATTCATTCCCCTGGCATCCAGATGGTTCACACTCAGTCACTGGGGTAAAAGCCCAGTGCTGCTCGAAAGCAAATCAGACCTTTAGCGAGATCAGACGAATAGCAGGATTTCCAAATCCTTTATCAAAGGTAAGTCTTATTCTGCTGTTTCTCAGACTACCAAAGTCACATAGAAGTGTTCAGAAATTGTGAGTCAGGCCTCTGAACATTATTGGTATTTTTTATTATTTGTATTGCCATCATGCTTAGGAGCCCCAACCATAGCAGGACCCCATTGTGCGAGGTGCTGTAAAACACAGACAAGCGGCGTGCCAAACAGCTTATAACATACAATCATGAGATTGTTTATCTTCTGATTTGCCTTCCGGTTTTTGAGCCTTTAGGGTTCATCATCTTAAATTTTTCCCTGAAGCCAAAAGGGCTAGAAATTTACTTTTGTTTTTGTAGTGAAAGCTGAGATTCTCACATAATCACTTGACCTCCAGGAGCTGAGTCTTTAAGAGAAACAACAAATATTGTGACACTAGCAATAAAATCGTGAAAGCTGGTAATACTGAAGTCAATGGAGTTACATCAGGTGAGTCAGAGCACAGTCAGGCCCTCTGTGTCCAAAATGTTTGAAGAAACTGCCAGTATCAAGCACGGATATGAAGTATTAGGTGCCCATTCCCCATTTCCCTTTATGCTGTTCCAGACTGTTGAAGGTTCACCCAACTCTTCAAGATCTCAGGGAAATTTGCTATCTCTGCCACAAAGCTTTCTGTTCAGAAAGAATATTTTCATGACTTCTGCTGGTATGTGTCCTCGCCAAATGACTATTGGCAATATAATGAGGTACAAAATGATTCTTTTAAGGTTGGAACTAAACTGAACTCAGTTGATTCCAGGCTACTCACTCTTAAAACTCATGTCTTCTATTATGTAAATTATATCACATTTCAAGTGCCATTTTTGTAATGGCGTCATTCAGAAGGATCAACCTAATCAGCCCTGTATAAAAAAAAAAATTACTTCCCTCCCAACTAAAGATGTAATACCAGTTTTGTACAGTCCCAAGAATTTATTGAATCAAAGCACTAATACTCAACACTGGAGCAGGCAATGTCTGTACTGAATATGTAAAAAGTATTTGATTGAAGAAGAATTGCTCAGTGGTTTTGGTTTTTTTTTCTTCAACTAAACACTAATATTCTGCTTTGCCTGAGTTTTAGAGCTGTTTAGGAAATTATTTTTTTCCTGGAAAATGTTCTGACAAAACCATTTTTAAAAAATTTCCTCAAGTTTTGGGAGGGGGAAGGGATTCATTAAAAAGAAACCTCCAAAAGGTAACATTTTGATAAAAATGAATTTTTTTCATGAAAATTAACTTTTAGTCATAAAACCATTTTCCTTCAAAAATGTTTCTATAGAAAATTTTCTTCCAACTCTACGAATACTGCACATGAATTGTATTAGCCAAGCTTCATGTGTTATTTCTTAAAGAATTTTTTGTCTTCCTGCGCATAGACTCATAGACTTTAAGGTCAGAGAGGACCATCATGATCATCTAAGTCTGACCTCCTGCACATTGCAGGCCACAGAACTTCACGTGTATGTTTTCTAACAGATTGTACATAGTACATTGTACTTTGCAGAGACCTTGTCTTTACAAAGTATGTACTGTATTCTTAGCACAATATATACATGGCATGCAGCTTGGATGTCTATTACAGTACTGACTGAATACCAAAGTCCTGTTCCAGTATAAAATTTGGGATTGACTCTGGGTAGCCCCTTCTTTGCTAATCCCAAACTCTGGTAGGCGTCATGATATATGGAATCACAGTCCAATTTAAACAGGAGGCATTTATTAAAGAAAAGAATTACAGGCAATAAAAAGCCTTTTGCACAGCCCAAGTTCCAACTTTGTCTCCCTTATTTACCAGCAGCCACATTCTTTCTGGACCGCTATACAGTACAGATAGTAATATACTGCAAGTAAATGTATTATTACAGTTAGGAGCCTAGATGGGATTTTTTAAAAACAGTACATAGTTCATGTGCCATTGAGAAGCACTTGATTCTCTCAGCAGAGACTAAAATTATCAAAGCTCTATGCCCATGCAGCAACAGAGATACAAAATGTTCTGACATCTGCTTTGGTTGAACCACAGAAGTGCCTCATGGAACTCCCAAAACAGCTGTGCATCATAGGAGGAAATGTAGAATGGCCAATGAGCCCAACCCAAAGAGGAGAATGGGGGAATGAGGCACCCAAACTGCAACTCCCAGGAGGTGTGAGTAACAGTAGGGGGAAATTAGGTATTGTAATGACCCAACCACTCCCAGTCTTTATTCAGGCCTAATTTGATGGTTAAAATAAAAATTGACCTTCTTGTGAACTGTTTGAAATGGGCCACTCTCATTACCACTACAAAAGTGATTTTTCCTCCTTTGGTATTCTACTGTTAATTGAATTGTCACGTTAGACTGACCTCCCACTTGGTAAGGCAACTCCCATCTTTTCATGTGCTGTGTATTTATACCTGCTACTGTATTTTCCACTCCATGCATCTGATGAAGTGGGTTCTAGCCCGTGAAAGCTTATGCCCATATCAGTTTGTTAGTCTCTAAGGTGCCAAAAGGGCTCCTCGTTGCTTTTGCTGATACAGACTAACACGGCTACCACTCTGAAACCTGTCACGATGAAACAAGATGTTTGCCATTTCATAATCAAAATATTTCTGAACATTCCATTTAGCAAAAACAATTTATATTTTCACTTTTTGCCTTAATTCAGGACAAAAACAAATGCCAGATTTTCAGATTTCCTGAAGAACAGAAATTCTGATTTTTAACCAGATCAGCTTCTGATAGCAAACCAAATGTAAAATTATTCAAGGTGATTTGAATCTCAAAAAAGTTTTGGCTCATATTTAAGTTGTTCATGAAGGCTCAAGACAGTTCTTATTTTATCCAAGCTACAAGAGAAAGTTTGCCAATGACTTTGGAAGTCCTTTACAAGATATAGAGTCCTTTTGTTCTCAAGAGTTCTGCCAGAATAATGAATTTATAATAATCTGCCAGAAGCTTTAAGGTGCAGCCATAAAATAAGATTTATAGGACAACCTATTTAGGCAGAGAAAGGTCACAATGAAATCCAGTGCTTGCCTTGTATCTATAAACCACTAATAATGTTGTATAGAAAAACAGATGTAGATTCTGATCTTGTTACTCTGGTGTAAAATGCAGCTCTAGGATTCTCAGACATGAACTTCTCCTGCTTTGAATGCTGAAAACTCTAGGTAACTAGTAGAAAACACTCACAGCCCCAAGTGGTTTCTTCTTCTGTTTCTGCAGTTACTGTATGTATCTGGAGTCAACTACATACAAAAGAGATTAGAGTGATTAGAAGATCAAGGAAGAAAAACCATCGTCAAAAGATAGGGGACTTGATTGTCTTCTTACACCAATTGTATGAAGCAGGAGTAACTCCACTGATGCTAATGGGCCAGATTCTGTCTCCCACTATAGCCCCTTTATGTCACTTCTGTAATGCAAAGAGGCTATAAAGAGGTCAGAATGGTATTGTGCTGAATGCTGGGAGAATGGCTGAGGATAACAGAAGTGGCGTACCAGAATAGGAAGAGGAGTGGCTGGAGCACCCTGTGCTCTGGCTATTCTGGGCTGCAAAGCAGCTCACAGTCAGCCATGCAAAGCGGCTGTAAATTAAAGCAGCCACTGGGCTGCTCTAACTCATTCTGAGGTCAAACTGGAGCCCAGAGCACCCCTGAATATGGAAGGTACAGCCCCATTTGCCATCCCCCTTCCTGGGCTGCTAATTCTATGCTGCACCCCCTGAGAAGCACAGCACAAACTACGGCCCACTGCAGTTACACTTCTGTAAAACTGGTGTGAGAGGAGACTGAGATCCACAATCTATGATAGCCTGAGAAATATCAAACAAATGTACAATATGCCTAAAGGAAAAGCAGAACGAATGCTTTGAGAAGTTTCCTAAACAGAAGTGCTTTTTACCCTCCCATTCAAATGGCCATATAAGGGCCTGCGGTGCAAGGATGAAACAATATTTTTAATAGGGAAACAAAGTTCAGAACTTTTACAAACCTCCAAAAAGGTTTGTGCTCATTTCAAGTTTTGGGTGAAGATTTGGGTCAAGTTTCAGGGTGGTTTCTCGACCCCTAATTACTCTTATTAACACTCCTAAATGTACTCTTTAGAAAATCCTTCTGCTAAGGAGGGCTTGACTGAGTTAATGAGTATGAGAGAGAAAAGAAGGTCCTTGTTTGCATTTTAAATACTTCAGCTCACTAATTGGGGACCAAAGTAGAATTCTTCTGTTGGAATGGGGAGAGTTCAGGGAGAGGTGGAAGCAAGAACAATATTTTTTAGACCTGTCACTTTAAAATATACCCACTGCTGCTTTGACATGGCAGCCAATGTATTTTAAAGTAACAATAAGTAACTCTATCCTCCCTTTAGGCTCTCGCGGGGTTTATTTGTTTTTAAAAAATGAGCCAGGCAGGTTTTTCCAAGGTCTCACAGCTTTAATGAAGAATAACAATCTCTGATGATCCTGGCAACAGGCATCTTCTATTTCCAAATAAAATTTGAGAGTCAGGACGCCTTGTACCTATGGCTCTGTTATTGTGTAGCCTTCCAGTATTATAATAGCAAATAGACTCCCCACAGATAGTGTTGTTTCAGCCAGAGAGTCACACTGTCTCCATATTGTTGGTTGGATTTTTGTATGCTGTTTTTGCTATTGCATGCATCAGCTCCACACCTATACACACCCTGATTGTTCTCCTCAGATGGCTTAGAGCTCCAGTAATTTTATCCAGAAGGTACAGCATGAGGAAGATATTTGATATTTTATTGCTGTAGAAAACTATTTCAGTAATCAGTGCCTGAACTTGGTAGCTATGCGCTTCACATTTTTCCTCCCAAGTAAAGAATGAGGTTTTATTTGGCACAAAATACTCTTCTTCATCAGATTCTATCAGACATTTGAAAGCTGTCATACACTCTAGTGATATCAGTTGGTGAGTCTGTGGACCTTGAAATGATTTAGACTCATGCACAACATGAAAGAACTGCAGTTTGGGCTAAACCCAGACTTTTTAAAGGATGCATTTCCAAAGCACAGACAATGAGTATGAGTAACTCTCCATATCCAGAAAAATATTCTGTTTTCCATGAGCTAAGGAATTTGATGAATTGAAGTGTTTTGCTTTGACTGATATTTTGGCCAATTATTGTTTGTTTTGCAGTTACACAGGGAGAAATCCACTCTGTGCAGGACTATGCAATGCTCAAGGACCACTTATGCCCTATTTTGAGTGCTTAAGTGAGAGCTGAGTGCTGTTTAGCACTTGTGCTGTCCCTTTGCACAGGGGTGTATGTCACATGCAATAGTCTACATGCACGGTTACAAATTAACCAGGGGGTTTGTTTGTGGAAATAATATGGTGCACTTATTAATGCATTTTTGCACTTATGTATATAGTGACACCCTTTTAAACTCTGTTCAACTGATATAAAAAAATCCACATATAAATGTAGAAAATTTGACTTCACAGAAAAGAATTCCTTAAGACTGATGCAGAGTAATAATACCTAGCAGTGTTCTGTGTATATAACTCCTATTAGTGCTAATGTGTGGACCGATGACAGAACTGATCTTTACTTGAGGGGTGAAAGGAGAATATGCTACCCTTTCAGTCTTACAGCAGAGAGAAATATCTTCCCCTGTATGAGTGCTGTCCACCTGTTCCAAGATGTTAGAGCCTGATCCTGTAAAATTCTGAGTGCAGGAATGGGAGCTCAGAACATTCCAAAGTGTTTCTACCATCTACCACAAGTAGAACCAATAAAATTGTGTTTAACTGAAGTCAAAGTGGATTGTGCTTTCCAGAAGAGCAACTAGGTTCTTGTTAAATTTGAATAGGTACACTGTTTTTGTTTGTCTGTCTGCTAATTAAACATATTTTTAAATAATATTTCCCTGCTAATTTAAGACTAGTCAACTAGATAGATGGATAGATAGCTTTGCTGACATTGCTGACATTTGCTCACATGAGACCATGTTGGGGAAACAGAAGCAGGGAATAAGACAATAGTCATCCTAATTCTGCAAATATATTTGCTATAGTAGAGTCCTCTTAAAAATATTTTGTGCAAACTAATTCCTGCTTTCTGTCACTGTGTATTTGCAATGGAATTATTGAAGCATTTGACTGGGTCCATTTGTTTTTCAATGTGCACATGTTAATAAATTGTAAATTTACTCTTCATGTCTGGTTATAGTTCCATGGTGATTTACCTTGTTGACCTTCCCCTCTCCTGGACAGGCACAGCTATCTTTCTCACACAGGGACAGACAGCTGTTTTCAATACCATTTCCAAAAGACAAACCTGAAAGAACTGCAAGGTGCCATCCGTCCACTCTGAGCACGGATTTATGAAAAGACTTCTTAAGAAAGAAAGCAAGAAAGAAAGAAGGAAAGAAAATTGGCAGCCCCTTCCACACATGAGCTCTGCAGTTGGCCACTTGGAATGAACTTAAATAGCATCTGAATAGGTCATCTAAATGTATTTTCTCTTTTAAGTAGGTTTAAGCAAAAGCAGATTGCTGTTTCTCTTTCCTTGTTTCCTTGACATCACAATGTGATGCTGCCTGTCTGAAGGCCAGACGCAGAATGAGGTGTATGTGTGGAACATATGGAATTGGTTTCCCTCTCAATGATAAACACATGCATTTCCTCCATAGTCCTGTCACTATTTTAGCAGCTCAGAAATAAGTTGAACACTAGAAGTGAGCCATGCAGTAATAAAATTATTGTTCTCAGAATGCAGCCTTGGTCCTGCAAACTCTTCAGTGTGTGCATACCTTTACGTGATGGCAATAGCACCATTCACATGAGTAAAGTTCAGTGTCTGCAAGAGCAGGGCCTAGATGTCTTACCATAGCTTGGCAACTTCTCACTTTACTTTTGGGCAGTAACATGTACAGATCAAAATAAATGGTGGTGTGAACGTTCACAATTTCATGGAGAGCATCTTGTGTCTGTTATGGTAGCACCTTGAGATGCTAACGGAGACTGGGGCTCTGTTGTGCTAGGCACTGTGCAAACAAATTGTACAGGACAGTCCCTGCCCTGAAGAGCAATGTAAATGGACAGAATAAGTGGGTGCTGAAATGACTTGTTTAGGGTTGCAGGGCAGGTCAGCAGCAGAGACAGGACTAGAACACAACTCTTTTGGATCCAAGTCCTCTGCACTATCCATTAGACCATGCTTCCTCTCCAGATTTGATCAACTCTTTACATCAGGTCCCTAGTTTATGCCGACAATTTGACAGACACAATCATTTGCACCCACAAAACCAGAATTTGAGAATACCCCCCCCCCCACAAAAGGCACAGGAAATAGTACCTGGATACCACTATGTAAGATGCTACAAGAAAACCCAATAGCTAGATCAGCCTGCAAAAATCTGGTATCTATATAATGTGTGTGGATAAATCCTGTTTTCGTGGGCACACAAAATCTGCAGGTATAAAGTTAGAAGTTCAATTATTACCCCTTTGGCCCCCAGCATACATTTATAGTGGCAGCTGCAAGGATGTACTGTGTGTCCTGGAAATTCAGGCATTTTGTATCTAAATCTATGGCTATTTTTCCAGGAAGTACACCTTTTCAATTAGTGTCATCTGCTTCAGCAGCAGCAGGAGGACTCTCCAGCTGATTTGTTTGGTTCCAGTAAGTACTAAAATTTAGATATAAGGAATGCACCCTTAAAAATGCCCATGCACCTGTTCTTGGGCATTTACATGTGCAAACACATGAACTACATATTACAGGTATATTTACTACATTTTTGCCTGCAACTGTAGATTTTTGGGGCTCCAGAGTACATATTTGCAAGTTCAAGCTACAATATAAACCATGACTCAGAAGGTGCCAAGAGCTGCAAACAATCAGAACATCAACAGAAAATCACATAAGAAAGAAAGAAAGAAAAAGAAACATGAGTAATAAACTGACTACATCTTTGTAGATGTGGTTTTCAAAAATGAGACGCATCTGTTTGGGAAATGAAATCTGTCCAAAAAGTGGGGTGAGGAAAAAGGTGAAACTCTGGCAGTGAAAAAAAGAAAATTTCAAACTTTCCCACAGAAATCTTAGTCAACCTGATGCAGAAACGGAGATGTTAAGAACAGAGGATTTGTTTGAAGAAGGGTGTCAAGGAAACGGTTACCAAACAGAAAAAGTGTCCATGGAATCATTAACACCACAGGAATCAGGAGTAATGGCTACCAATATAATCCAGCAGATCAGGATACATTTCTGTTTGTTTTAAACTTTTTAAGTGAATTCAGTGCTTGTGGGTGATAGGGCTTTGACTGATCTGAAGAATGAAATCATCTGTCCTGGAATAGCTACCCCATTGGCAGTAGCAGTGCAAGCTTCCCCACGTTGTTCTTCCAATGAACCAGATTCTGGCCCCTCTTTTTGTTTGACCCCCCTAAGGATTTTCCCTCTGTAGGATAATCCTTAAATAGTATTGCCACCATAACAACTCCCATGCCAACCCCTTTTAGCACCCTAGCATAAGGGATATGGCTGCAAGAAGGAGGCATTTCCAGGATGTCTCTCTGCCCTGGCAATCCCTGTCTGCCAGACTAGCCCTTAAGTGCTGTTGACAGCCAGAACAAAGTTGAGTATCCCTCAGGACTGGGAGGGTGGTGGGGGGATGGGACAGGATGCCTTAATGCCACCTTTCCCCAACTATCTGGAGCTGTGCCAAATGCATCTCAGACCCAATCTCAGTTTCAGCCTATAGGAACTACCATCATACAAATAATAAAATAATAAGAAGGGTGTACACAACACTTCCATGGCTCTTGGTTCTGTGCTATAGCTAATAGGTATTGACAGAAAGCTGAATGCTGGAACAAAGCTCTGGCATTGCCAATTTGGACAGCCTGTTGTTACTTTCACTAGTGAGGATTTTATAGACATTCCTGCGAAAACGCACCCTCCTGCTGTGGAGTTGCTCTCTTCCTTCAGAGATCCACAATCTGGCTCCTTCCATTGATTGAATTACTAAGCTTCAAAGACAAAATGCTCAAGTAGAGTATACAGATCTAGGAATCCTAGTGACAAAGAAAACAAGTGATATTACAGATGTGTTGTTACACCTTTCTTTATTAGGAGTAATACTTGAAAGAACTTAAGCATGTTTAAGAACATAGTACTTTTTAATTTCCTTCCCAAATTGATCATTTACCTCAGAGGTTTACAGTAGCTTCATAATTGCAGCCTTATGTTCTGTAACCATGAGGAGCCTAACAATTCAAAGTAGAAGTTTACATCACCAACAGCAGATGAGACGTGAGAGATGAAGATCCCAGTGAAGTTTAGATCCTGACTCAGGCTCTGCTGTAGACTAGAAAATCTGGCAATAATGGAAACGTTTGGAACTTCTTGGAAATTTATGGAAAATGAAAGTTTAAAGTAATGAATAACTCAGAAAAAACAAACAAAAACAATGGCAAATGAGAAAAAGATGGAAAAAATCCATTGTCTGTCACTGCATATGGCTTTTGCTTCTCCAAAACAATTTTTCATTCTATTAAATACACACACATTTGTAGCATATGAAGATGACACTAATAATGAGAACCACCCAATGACAAAATAAGTGAAAAAGACTTCATTAAATCGCAAGAGATACCATGAGAAGAAATGCTCATATGAAAGTTTTACCTGAGTGAGGACTAAGTAAAATCTAAGTAAGGACAGCAGGATTTGGCCTTACCAAGGTAAATAATAATAATTATTATGACTATTAACCCCATTAAGGACCATTCACCAGTGTCATAAGTTACAGCAGCACCATAGCTGTTCTAACTCTCACCAAGGCTGGAGCAGTCTGAACTTCAAGATCAGGGATTCATAGCTGATTCCTGGTGCCCCCTCTACTTTGTGAAGCAGACCTTGGCTGCTGCACAGAATCTAACTCAACATTTACTTATACTATAACACTGTTAGAAGAAGTCACACATGGATTCCCTCTGCTGTGCCGATGATAACACACATGTCTGTCTGTAACATATATATCTGTGATTGGGCAGCTGCCCCTCACTGGCAGAAAAGAGGTTAAAAGCAGCCCTAGAGAGGCTGTGCTGGAGGTAACCAATTAGAAAGGGGATGAGAGGAGTAGCCAATCATAGCCCGGCAGGCCCATATAAGAAGGGCTCAGGGCCGGCTCTAGGTTTTTTGCCGCCCGAAGCAAAACATTTTTTGGCTGCCCCTCCTCCCCCTTTTTTTGGCTTTTACACATGTTTGCACTTTGCAATGGTTTTTTCGGTTTTGTTTTGTTTTGTTTTTTGACTGTTTAAAATTAAAAAAAAATGAAAACAGAGAATTTGTAGTGAGTGAAATAAAACAATTTCTTACTAGTGTACTCATTTAATTTTAACAAAATCACAATTGCAAACAATAATGAAAAACGTTAGTGTCTTCTGGTGCACCCAGTTTCTCATAAATTAAAAGAATTTGTATGAACTGAATTTTTCTGGTTTTTATACTTGCGTAGTCTTTTAATAATTCAGTGAAATCTAAATTTTTTGCAATGGTACTTTCAATTGAAATTAATGTGAGTCCTGACAAATGATTTTGAGACATGGTGGACCTCAAATAATTTTTTAGTAATTTCAGTTTGGAGAAACTGCACTCACCAGAAGCCACTGATACTGGTAATGTTAAAAGAATGCGTAATGCTATAGCAGTGTTTGGAGTGAGGTGCTCGGGACTGTACATCCCGCCCGTGGGTCCCCAGCCCAATCTCAGACCCGGCTCCACCCCTGCAGAGGGGACAGTAACTGACAGAGCGGCTGGGGAGTGGGTCAGCCGCAGGGCGGGGGGTGGACCAGGCACACCCACCCAGCGCCGAGCCGCCCGGGGCAGCGGGTCCCTTACTGGCTGCAGGTCCTGCCCCGATCCCGGGGTCTGCTCCGCTTGGCTCTGGCTCCTCTGCCTCTTGTGACATGTGCGGCAGGGGCGGGCAGGGGGGAGGAGCCGCATTGCCCCGCTCCCCCGGTAGCGGGGGCCAGGGCAGGGACCACTCCCGCGCTGAGCCTGCCCCCCACGCAGGGGCTCATTGGTTGACTGAGCAGGGCCGGGGGGAAAAAGAGGATGGTGGGAATGCTGCCCCTGGAAATGTGCCGCCCCCAAGCACGTGCTTGCTTTGCTGGTGCCTCGAGCCAGTCCTGGAAGGGCTGCAGGCAGAGTAGAGGTCAGTAACTGACTGGAACTTGAGAGGAGAAGACCAGGCTCCTAGCAGGGGGAAGAAGCCCGAGCACCTGGGAAAATTCAGTGCTGCAAGCAGAGACTGGGGAGCTAGAGAGAGCCCCTGGCTGACTGCTGGGGTCTGCAGGCTGAGGTCCTAAGGTACGGGCAGAAGAGGGTGCTGGAGCTGCATGGGAAGCAGCCCCAGGCCAATGGACTGCAGTTGCCACCGAGGGAAGTGGCTGGGTGGAGATTACAGCTGTAGGGCAATGTCATGAAGAAGACACTGTGGTCCTGGAAGTGATGTGGGTCCAGGAGCAGAGGTGATGGTAGGTGACACAGCACCAGAAGAGGATGCAGAGCTAAGTCCCAAGACAGCCAGTAGGAGGTGCTGCAGTGGTGAGTTGTACCTCATCACAATATCTAACACCTTTTTGTCATAAACCGGTTTCTTCACTTATTATATTTTGCTAAACTCTAAAGCACACACTCCCATAAAAATTAGCAATGGGAAAATCATATATATTTTTTGTTTTTGTTCAGTGTCAGAACTATTTCTTGTTTTTCACCCCTAAGATTGTATCCTCCTTGTACCCATTTCCCACCATTCCTCACTAAGGGTGGAATGAGGGCTCCTGGGTTGCAGTTGCTTAGCACAAGCTGAGCCATCTTCAATGCCTTAATTACTGGAAGACATGGTATACTGTGACTGAATTCTATGATTGTTTGTGTGAGGGCATTTCCAGGAGTTAAATATATAGCTATCCCAACTAGTTTTTTTGTGTCCATCAGTAGATGGATTATTTTGAGGGTGATTATGATACACAGGTATCCTCAGTAGGTACATTTCTGTATGATATGTTAACCCTACTGTGCTGGGTATGTACTAGATGACTACCAGTAGCATTGTGCTAGAGCAGGGGTGGGCAAACTTTTTGGCCTGAGGGCCACATTGGGGAATAGAAATTGTATGGCAGGCCATGAATGCTCACAAAATTGGGATTGGGGTGTGGGAGGGCTCTGGTTGGGGGTGTGGGCTCTGGGGTGGGACTGGGGATGAGGAGTTTGGGGTGTAGGAGGGTGCTCTGGGCTGGGACTGAGGTGCTTGGAGGGGGATCAGGGGAGGGGTGTGGGAAGGGGTGCAGGTTCTGGCTGGGATGCGGGCTCTGGGGTGGGGCTGGGGATGAGAGGTTTGGGGTGCAGGAGAGTGCTCTTTGCTGAGATCGAGGGGTTTAGAGAGTGGGAGGGGGATCAGGGCTGGGGCAGGGGGTTGGGCCATGAGGAGAGGCTCAGGGGTGCAGGCTCCGAGCGGCGCTTAACTCAAGTAGCTCCCGGAAGCAGTGGCATGTCCCTTCTCTGCTCCTAAGTGTGGTGCGGCCCCCGCCCTGGATGGAGTGCGCTGGCTTAAAACGGCTCACGGGATGGATCTGGCCCGTGGGCTGTAGTTTGCCCACCCTTGTGCTAGAGCATACAGTAGTGGATATGAATGAGAAATTCCAATTGCTAACACTGTGACACACAAACTTAGGCATAATCATTACTCATGATCAACATTCTGCGTAGGGGAGATTTAAGAGCAAAGCAAAACCTTGATATAGAGCCAAATGTAGGCCTTGATAACCATAGCTAGGCCTTGAGATAGATCCAAGGCAAGGCTTTAAAAGCCAATGCAAGGCCTTTTGACTTTACCATATTATATATTTAAAACTGGAAAATATTGACATTACAGCAGGACATATGTGGCTATAATGAAAGTTTCTATACAGTGAAAGGTAAAAGGGATAATTGTTAGCCTGAAAGAGTGATGTGGCTTTCTTTCCATTGGCTGTTTAGAAATTATTGTATAATTATTGATGGGCTTTTGGGAATAAATTTCCAAGAACCGTTATGGAAATGAAATTGGAAGGAGATTGAGTCTGTTGTAATATTTTGAGTACAGTGATATATTTCAAAATACTTGGTATATTGAAATGAAGGCACTGAAAGAAAAGTATAACCTTCCTTCTCTGATTTTCTGTTCAAATGCACCAATTATTTTGCTGACCCCAGGGTCTGAATTTCAAAGAGGGCTGAAGACAGGCTTAGGCCTGCTGCTATGGCAAATTCCAAAATACCCAATTACTGACCTCAGAAGGAGTCAGCATTCCAGAGATTAGAGTCACTGGGAGTTTACTTCACAAACTCACTTCTAATAATATACCATAGTGCCTTTTTCAGTTAGCAAATAAGATATGTCTCAAGGCAAAATAGTTATTAACAGTCAGGGGTAGGAGTCACATCTCTAATTGGAAACAGCAACATCTGCAGAAAAAAAATAAAAGCATATAACAAATAAATGCATATAGTGAATTATGGTGAGTCAAGGTAATCATTCCATAAGACCAGTCTCAGCAGAAACAATGAACATTTCAGTGCTTCAGGGAAATAACCCTGAATATTGAGGAGTGTCCCAAGGATTAACTCTATTCTTACTAGCCAGTTTTACTAACATAATCTTGGCACACTTCCCAGGTTCCCTTGGTTATTATTTACACTGCATTTTTTTGGATGTTTGCACCATTTTTGGGGGAAGCTAATCCTCTCCCCCCCCCCCCTTTTGGTGTCAGAATGCTTTTCAGTAAGGAAACCCTTTGGTCTGAGGCTGCCTGATGTAGTGCTATTGTGTCTCAGATGTCAGTTATACTAAGGCATCTTTAGCTTTGAGTTATTCTAATATGAGTGACCTGCTGTTTCTCCATACAAATTTTTTCCACTGCTTTTATAATTAAACATACAAGGCCAAAGCCTGAGAGCTGAGTGCCTGCTGAGCACTCATAACTCCCATTGAAGTCAACTGGCATTGCAGATACAGAAGTGGTAGTATATTCACACACAGAAACCGTTCTTCCTCTCCCCGTGCCTATCTCTATGGGACAAATCCTCTCTGTATCACTCTTAATGTGACATGGAGTTGAAGGGGGTTTCTGGCCTCAGATAAGGTGCAAACATTACGGGCTATTGTGATGGGTTGAACCCCCATCCATGATGCCACCTGATGTGCTGGGATCCCGCTGGTTCCACCCATTCCCCCAGCCTGGGTTTCCTCCCCCTATCCTAGCTGTGCCAGGCCCTCAAATCTTCTCCAGCACACACACAGGTAGTGACACACCCAGCTGCAAATGGACACAGACACTGAGGTCAGCTCTGTGTGGGAAGAATCAGCTGCAGCACTCACATGCACACCTCCTTTGGGGTAGAAACCCAAAATAATGTCTTGTGCTATATAGAAAGATCTGCACAGTGCAAGCTCATGAAAATTTGCCCTCTCCCTCAATGTGGAGAGTGAGATGCTCAGCTTTTTTTCACCAGTTATGAATGGCACAAACTGGGTTTTGAAATAAACAAGAAACAAGTTTAACTATAAAAGATAAAATTAAAGTGATTATAAGGGATAGCAAACAGAACAAAACAGATTACTGAGCAAATAAAACAAAACACACAAACTAAGCTTAATACACTCAGGAAACAGATTACAAAATGTAATTTCTCACCCTAAATGTTGTTTTAGGCAGGTTGCGGAGTTTCTGTAGCTTAGAGTTCCAGTTATTTCTCTTTACAGACTGGACCCCTGTCTCAGCCTGGACTCAGCCCTTGCCGTTTCCTTCAGGTGTTTTTAGTAATCTTCCTTCTTGGACGGGGAGACAGTGGACAAGAGTCCTGCTTGATTTATTCCGCAGCCTTAAGTAGAATTTACATAAGGCAGCAACCCTTTGTTTCCAGTGGAAAAATAGCAGCAGTGTCGAAGATGGTACCAGGTGACATGATCAGATGACCCTGACGTGTCAAAGCAACATCCCAGAAAGCTCCTCAGGAAGCTGGAAGATTAGTATCTCCAAAGTTCTATTGTCCTTCTTAAATGGCTCATTCAGGAGGATTGCCTACCGACTGGTGGGCATTCGCCCAAGTAAACCACAGTTGTAATTGTTACATAGTCAATATTCCTAACTTCAGATACAGAAATGATACATGCATACAAATTTAGTAAACACATTCAGTAGATTCATAACCTTTTTAATGATACTTCAGATGACCCATCTTGCATAAAACAATCGTAATTATGCCATATTCATATCCTAACAATATTTCTATGAAGAATATGGGGTGTAACATCACATTTCCTATTTTACTTTTTATTTAGTCCTTGTTCAATCAGACTCCCACTGAAGTCAGGTAACAATGATTTCTGACAATGGTCAGCGACAACAGCGTGTAACAAAAATCTTTCCTCCAAGGTTCTGAAAATGAAGTCCATTATATCGGAGTTTCATTTGGTGAATGGTGGTGCTAGGTATCATATATGCTTTCCCCATTGCTGCTTGATACACGACCGTTACATAGAGACTGATAGCAAACTTAAAGCTCTCAATATTTTTAGCCAACTCGCTGGAAATGAACTGGAAGTTGTCTGGAGTGTGCTTGGTAAGGGCACAATCCTCTGCATAGAGCAGTTCATAGTTATCCTACTTAGCTAATTTTAGTGGTTTTTAATCTCTTCAGGATGAAGAATTGACCAATTTTTTAAAAAATTAACACAATTTCTTGGCATGATATTTTTGGGCCATACTTATCACTGCAAAGATGAGTCTGAAGAGATGTGGCATCAAAACATATCCTGGCTGGCTTCATTTCACATTACAAATGGAACTGTACAAATCTGACCACATTGACTTTACCCAGCATTCCATCATGCACCTGACAGATGATTTGCACCAACTTCTATAGACAGGTGCATTCTGAAAGGAGTTTCCAGAGTTCTAGTTGGCTGATAGTGTCAAACTCTGGTAAAGCCTATAAATACATATCCATATTTTCTTTTGAATATTTTTCCTCTAACTGTCCAGAATTAAATTGTATTTCAAGAGTATTTTCTACTGCTCTAAACAAGCTATGTTTCTGAAAAGATGTGAATGGCTATAGCCATCAATAACTGATTCAAGAGCAGCAGGCGAAGTATTTTCCCATATTTGTGATGAGGGATACTGTGACAGTGCTGAGAATATTTAATTGCCTAAGCAGACTGTGTTTTTTTTAGGACAATGCCTTTCTCCCATGTTGTCCTAAAACAGGCATTTGGCCAATGGATACATGTTGTGGTCATAAAGGCTAGAGCATCTCTGCTCAAAGCTACTAAGAAAGGTAGTTTGGTTTTGTTCATTGGAGTGGAAAATTTTCCTTCACTGGAAACTTGAATTTCTGGTCTCCCAACATGGACAGATTCCAAATTCAGAATGTCTCTGACTTTGGATGCTGTTGTTCAGTGTCAAGTGAGAAGACAACCCCCAACTCATTAGCTATGAAAAGATTCTTAAGATCTTATAAAATGTTATTGTTTAATTGAGATGTAAAAGTGAGTTTGTGGAGTAGGGATTTGCCTATGATTAAGTCACATCTTCCAAAGGCCTGGGATAATTGGCTCTTTTTTTAGAAGGTACCAGATAGTTGGGAAGGGGAGAAATTAATAAGTACTACAACTTTTGTATTCTTCTGGATGGGAATTGATACCAGTCAGCTATGTGTTCTTGGGGAACCAGGGCGCAATATCTAGCCTGTCTGACTCATGAAACACCCCCTGCCCCCAACCAGTCTCTGCTTGAACCAAAACCAATCAGAGAAAAGACTTGCAGAGAGCAATTAAGGGCATTGGGAGACACACCTAGACCCCTCCTGACAAGGGTGACAAGATTAAGACATCTCCATTAGCATACTGAATGGAGAACAGAGGCCACTCCCCTAGCCTCATCTGCATGAAAGATGGGACAAGGAGATATCTCCATTAGCATACAGAATGGAGAACAGAGATCCGCACTGAACTCTGGGACCAGAAAAGCAGGGAAGCACTGCATCATGTGGGATCTCTGCTCCAGATGTTAATGAACCTACGTCTGCACACACCCGGCTCAGCAGTTATCAGACCAATTCTAGTAATGAATCCTTGATATCCAAAATACTGAAGCAGCCTAATTGCATTGTGAGCTCCCTGGAAGAAAACACCACCCATAGCCAAGAGTGATCAGCTCCTACTGTCTAGCCTAAAGAAAACCCTTGAGTCATCAGTTTACCCATAAACAAATCTAGTGTTCTCCCTTGAACCATTGTTGTTTCCCTACAAAAACCCCTACCTATGCCCAAGTAAGTGTTCTAATGCATGGACCCAAACTCTGAATCAGTTCCACTGGGACTCCATCTCCTGACTGATCATGCTGGGGGCTCTGCCTGTCTCCAGCCCTCAGGACCCTGAGCTACGACCATCACCTGTGAACCCCGACCAGTTAAAGTCTCATGGAGTGGGTGAGATCTCACTCTCTCTCTCTCTCTCTCTCTTTTTTTTTTCTACCGCAGGTATTAACCTTTAATAATTTAACTGTTATGTTTGTTTAGCCCTCCTTGTGTAGTTATCACTATTATTCAATAAATAACTTTTATGGTTAAGATGGTTGCTTCTCTCTCTCTGAATTTTATTCTTTTGTGTTTTTAGTTTCCCTATTTACTCTGCAGCAATGCTTCTTTTACCTAAGCTAAAGATCCCTGAAGTGCCCAAAAATACTGTGGTGTTTGCTCATCAAGTGGGTTACTACCAGTACAATCGTGATGTGAAAGTGGGGATAGGGACGTGCTGAACCTGTGACATACTGGGGTGGCAGCTGAAAGTGCTGCTTGACCCAGTCCATTGACTACAGGAGTATATAAGGGTGGCAGCCTGGAAGTGCTGTTCAACCCGGCCTGCTCAGGCTTACTTCCGGTGCGGTACCTTTGGCACATAAGGGTGGCAGCTTGAAAGTGCTGCTTAGCCCAGCCTATGAGCCCTGGAGCATATAAGGGGGTCAGCCTGAAAGTGCTGATTGACCCGGTCCACTCAGACTTGCTCTGTTAATGTGTGTGTGTTCATCCGGTTCTGGGGCTGGAGGAACCCAGCCCTAGGGAACCTAGGTCCTGCAGGATAGCTCCATTGGGAGGGGACTTGCATAAGGGAGAAGTAGAGCTCCATATGAAAACACACGTGACACAAGCAGTACACTGATAGAATTACAGAACCCCCCTGCCCGAAGAGTAACCCTAATAAATGAGCATACCCCAAAGTAATGGACAAATCTGGTTGTCCTGAGATTACAGGACCTGGTGGGTTTTTCTGGGTGTACTTAGGAACAGTCTTGTGTGTGTCGGTACGTGGTATAGGCCTGAATAAATTTAAACAGAGGTTCAGACAATAATATGAATGAGATGAAAATCTTTCTGTACCTAAATATAATTACCCATAACTCTGTATCAGGGAAGTGGAGCAAAAATCAGAGGTCAACATCTATCTCTTTCTCTTCTATCTCTGTAAAAGGCTTGTGGAAAAAAACCTACAATAAAAGTCTACAAATCTGCAGCATACCCTAAGTATGCATTGTAGTCCTATTCAACCCCTCATAAATGAAAAACAAACATCTCCTTCATTTGTATTCTCAGCCCTCCACTAATGAATATGGGCTCTATTTCAATCCACCACCTGTCAAAGCTGTGGTTGTTCTCTAAAGTCTGAATTCTTCTCTTAAATGGGATCCATCCCACAGGGGGTTGTTGGTTGTTCTTTCTGGAGGCCTAGATAGTAGTTTATACAAATGGGTCTGATCTTGCAACATGATGAGCAGGTCCTTAGAGAGGATGAGTACCTTTAACTCCAATTGAGGACACAGATTTGTAGGCCCTAATGTTCATTTGCACTTTACGCACTCTGGCAGGGCAAAGGGAATCCAAGTGGAAGTAAATATGTACATCCACTTTAAGACTCATTTACACTGCCAGAGTGGTGTAGAGGGTGCAAATATAAATGAGAATCAGGCCCATAGCATTGAGTCCAATTTTCTGTAAATGGGAGAACTGGTTGTGACTGTTTGGCATCTCCTACCTAATTTGTTTGGCTATTACATACACACAGCATGGCACAGAAAGAGCAGCAGCTTTGTACTTACAAGACTCTAGTAGGACTGATTTCTTATTTATACCGAATCCTCTTTACACCACTCTGGCAACATGAAGGCGTCTCGGTGTTAATGTAAATAAGATCCTAGTGAGGTTTTTGCCACAAAGGTTTTGGTGTGTGCAGACCAGCAGTAGTCATTTCTTATTAAAGTTCTGTCAAACAATGAAGAGACAAGGTCTAGGGTCACTAAGGTTCCAGACTTTATAGATTCTGCAGGGTGGGTAAGCTCACCTCCAACCCCCCAGAAGCATTAATACAGCAGATTACGAGGACATTTGACCAACAACTCATCTCAGCCACTAGTATTTACAACTTGTTTTGCTTTATTTGATATCATGGTTATTGCAGATGAAAGTTCAAGGTGTCAAAGCTCTGTGCCTCTGGGAACCTTCTCAGACCATATCCTACAAAAAGGCCCTAAAGCTGTGAATGAAACCTTGACATCTTGAGGCCAACCGGAGTCCTCTTTCTAATCTGTCTCAAGATGGATTTTGATCTCCTTGTATCTCCTTAGTTAAGCAGCATTATTAGGCCTGGGCAGTATTACGTGGAGCAAGATGCTGCATAACACTAGCTCCTGCTATAACTGAGAGCAGTCGCTATAAATGCATGTGCAAATGTAGGCACACAATTTATGTGGACCTCAGGCCTCAGTCTAATAATTTCTCCTGGAATATCAGCCCCTTTTCAGACAAATATTTTCACATCTTGGTACACTTCATGTTACCATATATTTATCTGGAATTGGAAATTATCAGCCTTTTTAGTTTTGTTTGTTCTGATTAAAAAAGCACCAATTATTAGTCACTAATTACTACAACAATCATTAGAGCAATCCTACTAAATTGTCACATTGGGCACTTGGCAAGAGTTGCTGTTTGGTTAATAGCCTACTATATTTGCAGAGCAGGTTATCCCAGGTGTCATATGAGATGATTCTCCAGAAAAGGTCTGTTATGATGCTTGGGCAAAGTATGAAAATAATTCACTGCAAAACATTGGTATTTTAGCCACAGGAATATTTCTAACTTTTTTCAAAATTAGAAGCTGGAAATATCAGTTAGCTGCATACAATTAAAGCTCCAAAGGGCAATAAATTTCATCCAAATATGTGTTGTATGTGCTACCTATGACAGTTGTGATACACCACAGAGAGCCAGAGAAACACAGAGCCAATACGGACAATGTAACGAGGGTAACACAGAAGGAGTGGGGAGAGATTTATTGAAATTAATAAGAAACTAAACAATTTTAAGCTTCCATCAAATGAAGACTCAGTTGCCAGTGTCTGAAATATAGTAAAATACAAACTTTCCACCCTAGTGATTGCATTATATCTTGAAGATGCCATGGTGGTAAGTGCAGTATAAAAACATAGCTAAAGAGACACACAGACAGATCTCTTATTTAGTACAAGACTGATTCTGTAAGTTATGATTAAAGCTGGGATTTCTAAAGGTGCCTACGGCAGTAATGTGCCAAGTTCAGTGGGATTTGTGTAGCTAACCCACTTGGCTGCTTTGAAAATCCAAGCCTATAAGTCTTTAAAAATGGGATTTTATGTTTCTTAAAATGGCTTCTTTGTATTACAATGGTCAATTGTATTAGAGTTAGCGGAGTTCCTCATAGTTAAACAATCTAAGGTGAAATCTTGGCCCTACTGAAGACGAAAGCAAAACTCCCATCACTTCAGTGGGGCCAGGATTTCACCTCCAAGTCTATAGTTAGGTTCAGGAATAGATATGCAGTTGAATGCTATCTACAGGTAAGTAGGCACAAATTCAGAGGGGAGAATTTCACATGTGCCTGTGGTACGCAGGAGCACAAGTCTCACTGAAGGTCAACGGAACCTGAGCTTCCGAATCCCTTAGTTATTAATTATCACTTGATTGTTATATAACTAGGATGCATATTTAGCACAGACACCTTTTTTTGGTACCTAACTTGACACCCATTAGAGGGTCTGATTTTTTTCAGAAAGTACTGAACATCCATTCTCTGAAAATCAGCCTCCCAAAGTGTTTCAAGGTGGGCACCCAAAACCCATGGCACCCAGAATTGCTAGTCACTTCAAAAAATATATATTACAGATTCCCAGCACAGTTGCTAAGTATCAATGGTTGCCCACATACACAGCATTTGCCTTCGTGCAAGACGATGTGTATATATGGAAGCATCAGTGCATTCAAGTGTATGAAAAAGTAAGAGGTATTCCATACATAAGCTAACGACAGATACTAATGAGTATGAAGTGTGATTTCTACATATAAATGAGTCACAGGAAGCCTGGGGCTGATTTCAATGGGTGTAACAGGACCTAAGTAGTTTGTTCTTACATGTAATGAGCAATAAATCTTCTATAACCCATCTATTTTCAAAACTGTCCTGACATTGTCTGATTAGGCTTTAATTTCTTCCATACTGGTATCCAGTATTTCTTGCATTTAAATTAGCCACAACTTAAGTGCAGGAATTTATTTGGGAAGCATAGCATGGTGACGCACTAAGGAGAGGGTGGCTTGAATGGTAATATCAGCTTCCAAACATTTCTCTAAAAGAGAGAGGCAAAAACTTTCATTCCAACTCAAAGAGAGAATACAATACTGCCGGGCTTTACAAAATGTTCTTAAAAATAACCTCCCTGTTCATCTGTTTCTCATGTTGTTTTGAAGAACTTGAGCCATTTACACTTCTACGCATGTAACACGAATGGATGCAATTTTCTTCATATCCATTTCATAAAGCTATAACCACATTGAGGAATTATTAAAATGGAATTTTAAAAATTAGCAAATAAAATCTATATTTTATGGCAATTAAGGTACCACAGGACACACCCTATCCACCCAAAAACTTGAAGCACAGGGCCGCTGCCTCCCCATTATCTAGGTGTGCCTGCAGGAAACATGACCCCTCATTAGCCTTCACAGAGATTCCATCTTTCCATGGAGGAGAGGTGTGAAGCAGCATTGGCTCAGGGACTTGGTAGCAGTGCCCACTTTGAAACCCTGGGGAGCTGCAGAATGGGATTGTGTCGTGTATAAGAATCGGATAGCATCCCTTTAGTTTAAATAGTTTGAGCCCTCTAGTGGCGCTTGCCTGTTCTAGATTTTGGAATCTGCCAGAAATGAGCCAGAACACAGCTATGTGGGACCCAGCTGTGGTTTCTTTATGTTCTTGTCCTTGTGCAAAGAGCAAAAGACACAACAGACTGTCTGGGATGTAAGGGAGGGAAGAATCTAAATGGTTAACTGCCAACACATTAACAAAATATTTCACCACCACAGCTGCTTACACGGAACCGGTCAGTTAGAATTCAACCCTTAAGAGCATTCAGTCGTAAGGCTTTTTTCAGGTCTGTTCTATGCACTGTTTTTCAAAACTCTATGCCATTTTTGAGTTAGGAGTATGGGAAGAAATTACACTTTTGTTAAAATTTAAAACCAAGCTAAGCTTTTATTTGCCTCTACGTAAAAAAATAGTTTAATCAATTTCCTTTAAACTTGGCCAAACAATTACTCTCTGACCTGAAAGAAAGCATGCCAATCTGCAAGCTAAAAGAGGTTTTTGCCAAGCTTAAAGACCTGAAAATTAGAGTAAAGCTTGCGATCCTTGTTCTAGCATTACTATGGTGATGAAGTTGGCTCCATAATTAAAGATTCATATCTCCTTTAACTGTGACTGACTGAGCAGCCAAACTAAAACCAGGGCTTCCTGGATTGGCACAACCTCAATTTAAGAGCATTGATCTAAACCTGGTCAGCATGTGATCCACAGCTGCATAAGTATTCACCTTCACTGTTTAATTTCTGAAGTTGGTTCAGACAGCTTATCTGAAGCCAGCACTGTGGGCCTGATTTTCAGAAGTGCTAAGCATTCATGACTCCTATTGAAGCACCTCTGAGAATCTAAGCCCTTAGTGCTAACAGTGAAAGTGCCAGTAGCAGATCTGTTTCAATATACAGGCCAAAGGAGGAAAAAAAGGAAGGGATCTCCACTTGAAATCACTTTTAAAAAAAACAAAACAAAGAAAGAGAAAGATGTTTGGCATTGAATATTTAAGGTAAGATACAGAGTGCAGGTTCTACTGATATCCCCATCTTCACTTGCATATTGGTAGGTTGCCACTGCTTGAGACCCATTTCCTCCTGGAGTACAGTGGCAAGTCTTTATGGAGACTAATGGTGAAATCCTGGCTCCATTGAAGTTGATGGGAGTTTTGTTATTGACTTCAGTGGGGTCAGGACTTCATCATTGGTCTTTAGTTATTAATCTTTGTAAAGTACTTTGAGATTTTTACGTGGAGGGAGCTACAGACATGCAAAGGTGCAGTCTTTTGGTTCTATTCATATTATCACTTCTTTTTAGCTCATTGGTAAATCATCCAGGATTTTAGCAAACTGGTCTGCTGAGCTCAGAAATGATAGCTCGTTAAAGATCTTAAAACTGAGTTCATTTCTTTTTTTTTTTTACGTTGTATTAATTTAGGGCAGATTTTCAAGTTAGACAAGTGCAATTGTGCACACACATTTTTATAGTGATATGCTCACATGTAGCGAGGAGGCATGGCCCCCCTCAGATGCAGACGTGGAGGGAACGCTGCAGGCCACCTGGTGGGAGGAGCCAGTAGGGCCATGTCCCGCATGCTGGAAGCAGAGGGGCGGGACAGGAAGTGGAAATATAAAAGGCCGGCCCAGCTGCTCAGTTGGGAAGAAACTGCTGGAGGTGATAGATGCTTCTTCCCTGCTCTTGGAGGTGAGCACCAGGGAGAACTGCTGTTGCCCCAGGGAGCTTCCAGGGAGCCTCTACGCTCTCAATGTAGAGAAGCTGCTATCGCTACCCTTGGCAGTGTACCCAGAGGAGATTAAGGATGACCACTGGATCCAGGTACGCCCGAGGGGGAGAGAAGGAAGCAGCCCAAGGGAACCAGGCAGTAGTCTGGTGGAGAGTGAGCCTGAAACCAGGTCAGCGTGTTGCAAGTAAATCTCTGATGACCCAGTGGTGGACTGCTCTGCCACGGATAGGGCCTTGGGTTGGGACACGGTGGAGTTGGGCGGGCCCGCGTCCCCACTGCCACCCCAGGGGCACCCCTGGGGTGGCAGTACTCCCCCTCTGTAGGCCAGGAGGCCTGTGCTCCTCAGCTTAACCCCTTGCCTGAGCCCCAGAGATAGCACGTGGCGCTCACCCCTACCTGAGCCCCTGCACTGGGCTGGTAGGGCAGCTCTGCCTGATTGCAGGCCAGAGCCTTAATTGGTGGCTGCCAATAGACAGTTGCACCCCACCCTAGTCACCAGCCACAGCCCAGACTGTGTATGGCCTGCCCTGCTTGGAGGACGGGCCCCTTTGTGAATCACTAATTCCCCCACGCTTGTTCTGCTCAGAGAAGGCTTTATCAGATCCAAACTGCAAGGAGGTGTGACCCCCTTCAGATGCAGACACAGAGGGATGGCCCTGCCAGCCTACACTGCAAATACCAGATATGTGCAGACCAATCACGTATTGCACATGCACATGGCCAGTTAGGGTTACAGTTTCTGCTTTTCATTTTTGTGAATTTCTTTTGCTGAATTTCAGTTAAGTAACCTAAGAAAGGCTTGTGATGTATTGGATCACGTCCTATATAATTCTTATATGTAGGCATCTGTCTCAGTTATGTACTGTACCATAGTGGGAATGAGTCTCACAAATAGTCAGACGTTTTTGATGTCCCTGAAACATCTGAGTAAGGAAGTTCTTTCTCATTCTGATCAATAAAGTAATGCTTTTTAAAAAGTTCAAATGCGAGATGAATTTTGTTATGCATAGAAATCTGGGAAGAAAATCATGAGCTCTCATGAGATTTATGTTTGTTCCTGTTGTTCCATGCACAAAAAACAAATACTTTCAGTTTGAATGACTCTTCCTTTATTTTCCCTAAAAGAATAATATAACAAGAAAGAACAAAAACAAAGTTTCACTATGAAAACAGTGTATACTGTACATCTATCCCCTCTGACAATCTGCACAGGACTGATGGAACAAAAATAATGGCTCAGCTCTGCACACAGAGTGCTTAGAAGTGTAATCAAAACGTTTAACTGTTTCATGGCTACATGTACTACACTTTTTGTTTCCAGTCAAGCAAGAAATAACCCAAGAATGGTCTTTCTTGCAGTATTTTGGAACTTTCACTTCTGGATGAAGATAGAAACAGGGAGCACAAAGATAAAGGTAGATGAAAAGTATTTTTTTTAGACCCTCAAGTGGTGTAAATTGGCATATTCCCAGCTACACATTTATATCAGCTGAGGTTCTGATTGTTGGCTTTTTTGAGTTCCAAAAAGTTCACTATGTTCACTTCCAGTTTTCAGAAAGGCCTGTTTCCAAATAATGAAAACCATTTTGAGTTTGATTCCAACCACTTTACTAAATTAAAAAAAAAATTACAAGTCTGATTCAAGAGAGTAGGGTCAGAAGTTAGGGTGAAACTCCATCTTTTGTAGTCTTTTTAAGAATGACATAAAGAAGTTTATAATAAAACACCCCAGATCTCTCTGGGTCTAAAACAATGGTAGAAGTAACTCAAGTAACTTTTTTTATTAAAAATAATGTATTCCTGACAATTTTCATGTCAAGTTTCAGCTTGATGTGATTTAAAATGGGCAAGCTACAAAGCTCTTAAAAAGGGGTTGGGGGCTTATAATGGAAACGCTGACAGAACCTTAACTACAGCGGTGTTGCTGGGCGCCACTCTAATAAAAGGTGGCAGGGTTCCAGGAGTCTTCGCAGCTGCATGTCTAAACTTTATTAAGTATCTGACTATAGTTTGCAGGTCCTCGCCAGATCATAACTCATTTAATTTTGACACATTCCAGTTCATAATTAGTGTTGTACTAATATGTTCCTAACTGGTACCAGGGTTTTTGTTGTGTTTTGTTTTTTTTAAAAAATCCTGTAAAACAAGACTGTTCCAAAAACCAATGATGCACTTACATTTGGCAACTAAGCGCTCACACATTTTTTGATCCTAGGGCTAAAATATTTCAAATGCTAAATGCCAATGTCTGCAAAGGAAGAACGAGACACACAAACATCTGTAACTTCCAAAGCAGCCAAAGACAAGCAATTTCTAACTTTCTCTAAGCCATGTATTTTTCTTCTCTTTTAGCATCCAGCAGCAATGCAAACAATTATTCAACTACAATGGTGATGGCTTGTACTTAGGAAATTTGTAAACACAAAGGAAGCAAATGTGATAGTTTTAAACAAATTGCCAAGTAATAAAAAAATGTCATAATAACCACACAAGATGTAAGTGTATATATTTCAATCCACTACTGGTGCCTAAAACCAATTTATATTTTAAACACTTACATTTTGTCAGTAAATTTGACACAACACACCCCCTTTTGTCTGTTTCATATGTGATCTACCAACGATTAATAACCTGAAGATAAATGGCTAACTTTCTATATTATTGATTATTTTATCAGTTATCCAACTGTATGTGTTATTGACTTTGTAGTCATCGCTTTATTTGGTACATATTCATCCAACATATCATACTGTTCAGTTCCATACATTCACTACTTTCTGCTCCAAACTACCACAAAATCCCTGATTTTTTCCCCTTCACACAACAGATCTGCATACATGGGAAGGAGGGCCAGCCACCCACATGACATCATTTCTCACCCTCCACCCCCTTTTCCTGGACTCTTTAAGATATAGAATCCACATCTAATGAGGGCCATGAAGGATGAACATGTAGTATCTCTCCCCAGATAGTGGCATCCAATCAAGAGTTAACTGAGGCTTGAATGGAGCCACTCTATGCTGTTTAATCTCTCTCTAACCAGGTTTTTATGGACCACTGCTCATAGCCATGCTAAAAGGGAGCTGGAGAGAGGCATAGTGAAGGACAGTGTGGTGGCATAGGGTTTCCACCTAGATACTTCTAGCAGATCTTATACTTCTAGCAGATCTCTTGAGGTCCACTGGATTTTCGGAGTGAATTTCTTGGTTCTTCCATGGGGGGCAACCCCTCCTTCCTATCCTGAAGGAAGAATTCTGAGGAAATTCCAAAGCAGAAGGGTTCTTTAGACCTAGGACCTTCTACTAACAACACGGGCCTTTGCCTGAGTTATAGGAGAACTCCTTTAGCTATGAGAAAGCAGTAGGCTGTTATAGTCCCCTTGTTCTGGCTGCCCCCACAGATGCGATCACATGCACTAAATTCCCAGTCCAGCAAAGCACTTAAGAACATGTACAATTTTATGCATGTCAGTAGTCCACTGAAATTAATGGGATTACTCGTGTGCTTAAAGTAAAGCGTGTGCTTTGCTGGACTGAGGCTTGAACCGCTGTATTAAAATTATATCAAGTGTAACCCTGCAGAATAAAAACAGAGAATCAAGGTTGTGGGGAAGCATTAAATCAATTTTATTTTTTATTTCAGGATGTTAAAAGACAAGGAACATGATATATTTGCATGAAGATGAACGTTTCATTGCTAGTTTCTTCTATAAATATTTTTGGGTCCCAGCATGAAAGGGAAAATTGGCTATAATTATAGAACCTCCTTTAGCATGTGGGCTTCCCAGCTTTGCCTAATTTTTGTACTCTACGTTCAGTCGTCAGTAACTAATCTCCTGGAACTCTTCATCCCAGTCATCTGTTAGCGAGCCACCAGGAGGGATCCCTAGCTAGAGCTGGAGACTAACACGTAGAAGAAGGAATACAGAACCACCATCCATTTACTTGAGAGCCACAGTTCAGGAAAAGACTTACGCACATGCTTAAGCAAATGCTGCCCTAAATAGGGATGGGGTCCTGAGTTGGGGCTATAGGTGTAACACACAGCTGCACAGTAACCAGCCCAGCACAATCCTTATTCTTTTTAATTAGGCTACAGCTAAACATTTGATTCATATCCAAACAAGTACAAATATACATACTGCTGACAGTTGTTCATACTTTTGCAACCCACCAAAGAAAGAATTCTAGTGAGTGTTTGAAGAGGCTTTTGGCGCAAAGTGTGGAAGAGCTGACTTCTGCAAAAAAAAAAAAAAAATTTCCCCCTTCTCAACACATTCCTTCAGAGTGGAGCTTGACAAGCTCAGAAATATACTGTCACTCGTCCTCCCCAAACCTGAAGTCTTCTATAGATAGAGCCGTAAGTCTTTGCTATTGGCAGGGTTATGTCAGCTCCACTTCTGCTCACATTATCAAGGAGAAAAAAATTGCTTTCTTTGGCTTCATAACACATCTAAGCGTATGTCTACACTGGAAAAAAATTGATCTGAGCCATCGTGTCTCAGGGCTCAGGTAAACTGACTGGGGCTCACAGGGCTCATGCTACAGGGCTCACAATAGCAGTATGGATGTTCAGGCTCAGAGAGCCACCCTCTTGCTGAGTTTCAGAACCCAGACTCCAGCCCAAGCCCAAATATCGACACTGCTATTTTCAGCCCTGGATTGCAAGCCCTGTGAGCGCAAGTCAGTTGTCCTGAGCTTTGAAACTCCCTGCCACAGGTCTTTTTTGGAAGAGTAGATAGACGCTAAGAGTCCAACTACTGATTTGCAATGACTGGACTGCAGGGGGAAGGACTTAATTATGGAAATGCCAGTTGTGGTTCCATAGTTAAGGTTGAGCTGAGTTTTGCATTTAAATAAGTATTCAACCAGTTTGTTACATATGAAGAATTCAGTATATCGTCCTCAGAATTGCAGCACTTACTCTTTGGGCACAGAGTGAACTTCCTGAAATTTTACAAGTAAATCTGTTAATTATGAATTAGTTTATGAATTTAAATTAATTTTTAAAAGTGCCCTTTAAGAATTTTAGGAAAGATCATTCTTTTATCCCTAATAATGGAATCACAGACTCTTTAAGCTTACATATAGTTAAAAGTTACTGAAATCTAATGCACTCGCAACCTCTTTTAGATCTAATGGTCACTTTTGTCCACGATTCTTCATAAGTGAAAGCTTCTTTTTTGGCAGAGACTGAAGAATAATGTTCCACTTCAGAGAATTCCATGAAGAACTGTCCTCTTTCAAAATGGCTGCCATGTGAGGAAGCTTGTACCTTGAGAGTTGTCGTGCCATAACTTTCTTGATCACCTTATTCAAAAAAGAAAACTTCAATCATTGGCCAGATTGTCAATGTCAAACAGTGGTTTCTTGAGCAGACAGCTCATGCAAGATTCCTTCAAAGCCTCAATGGCATCCTGTCCTTCTTATTGGAGGCATTGGTTCAATAACAATGGACAGTACTTCCCACTGGATTGTCTCTACAGAACACCTTGAAGCACAAAGTTCCCCTAACACTTCCAGGTCTTCAGTCAGCTATACATACTGGGTATGTCTACAGTGAAATAAAATACCTGAAGCTGGCCCATGTCAGCTGACTAAAGCTGCAGGGCTAGAAAATTGCAGTGTAGATGTTTGGGCTCTGGCTGGAGCCCAGGGTCTTTAATCCTCTCCCTCATCTCAATTTTATAGGTTCTCAGGGCTTGGGCTTTGAGGCTGAGTCACCTGCCATGGGCATGCCCCGGGTGTTTTATTGCAGTGTAAACATACCCACTGAAACTCAAGCAGACATGGTAAGAAATAGGCAAATTCAGAGTTTTCAATTAAAGGAACTTTGGATTATTACTTTGCTCCTGACATTCTTGTTTGATTAACAGTGCAAACAGTTACTTATATAACTGCACACTAGTATGAATTATTATGAATTAATTATGGCACCGCCCCAGAGTGTCAAGAAGTAGGAACGAATAGGCTAATCTCTTCCATTTTCTACTCCCACACTGTCTCCAACTCCCTCACTCTTTTTGGAACCTTTTCCTCAAGTTTCTATAGCAACATTGTTTAATTTATTTTACTACTCTCCATGCTCCTCTCTGTAAAAGGTGATCTTACTTCATATTCATGAGTCTCCATTTTCTTAGTGGAAGTTCACTAGACTAGCTTCACAGACAGCTGAACTATTGATCCTCTAGGCCATGTCTACACTGCAAGCTCTTCAGTGGCTCAGCTGCAGCCCTGCTCCCATTGACTCTGAAGGCCATTCCTTTGTCTTTAAAAGTAAAGGTGTCTGGCCTCTCCAAAAGGAGGTGAGGAGGAGGCAGAGCCAACATTCTCTCCAAGGCCTCTTTTGCACTAGCTAACAGTTGGTTGACCAGGGAGGGGAGTGCAAGCTGCACCTGCACCTGCCTAAGAGATGGGGCAGTGACTGTGCTCCCCAGGAGCTCTAGACACATTGTACCTGGCATTCGGATGGCCTCCTAAAGTTCCCCCTGGGGCAGGACAGCTTGACAATTGTTCCTACACTATTTAAGCCTGTGCGTTAACACCGCAATCTGGTCTAGCATTCACATAAACACCTTCCTCCACTTCTCATTTATTGCCGGTTTAAAGAAAAAACTCAACCCAGGAAAAAAATCAGTGCATTTCTGTAATGGTATTTTTATTGCAGGACACGATGAAATCTTTTTTTCATGCACAGTTGAGTCAGGCATAGCTTTGTTTTCCAGTTTCATGATATGGGTAACCAAAGCCAGTTTTATATCCAGAACACATGGTGCTGTAGTCACAAGAAAAAAAGTTATAGCCCAAAATTATTCTTGTAAAGCATTATTATCATATAGTTTATTTAAAGTAGAGTAAAGTGGTTCATTTTTTTTTAACAAAATGGCTTTAAACTCTTTTATTCACATTTGTTTCTGATACACCAGTGTCCAGAGAACTGTAAAAGAGCAGATGTCCAAATGGGACTAATTTATCCAGATTGTTATTTTAAAACATAGCAAATGCAAATATTGCATTTAAAAGTGATCATCCCTAGAGATATTTTATGGTGAATCTAAATTAACAGATTTAAAGGGGCAGTGGCCTATGATAATCTAGTGATGGCATTTCCATACTTTCCAAGAAGTGAGTTAAAATTTAACCTTTAGCTTTTAATTGTTTGGATGTCTGACTACAGCATTCATGTAGGTTTTTTTTTTTTTAAATCTTATGAGGTTTTTGGATATGTACACTCAACTTTAACTCCAATTTAGCACAGCTTTTTGCTTGGGAATGTCCTTAGTAGGGCTGGTGGACAGTTTTCCATCTACATTGTTTTTGGCAGAAAATTAGGTTTTCAGCTAAACAACATTTTTTGCAAAAAGTGTCTTTCTCCAGAAAATTGTTTTTTCCATCAAAAATACCAAAAGTTTAAAAACTGAAATATTTTGGCCAAAACTTAAAGTTTGATTTGAATACCCTGCCACAGTGCCTGATGGAATTTCGTAATGTCCCCATTCTCCTCTATGGGCCGGGCTCTCCAGCCAGACTACATCTCCCATAATACACTATGGTCAGAGACTCCTACGAAACCACTGCCTCGAATCACCATGAAGAGAGAATGGGGCATATCATGGGAAATGTAGTGTGAACAAGGACCCCTGTCTAGAAAGGCGAATAGAAGCCTGATCTGACGACAGTAGCATTTCTGAATCAAAATATTTTCATTTTCAGTTGAAATGTTTCAGTTTTCAGCCAAAATATTTCAGGTTTTGATTTTTTTGTTGTTGTTGCCAAAATAAAAAATAAATGTGGAAAATATTAACAAAAACAATGTTTTCATTTTTGTCAATTTTCCATGGAAAAAAGGCCCACTGTCCAACAGCTCTTGTCCTTAGGTTTTTAAAAGGATTTAAAACGTGCATAATGTCAGGAGTCTTGGGTAGAACTTGGATCCCTGTCAGAGCTAGAGGGCAGCTGCTGCCTGCTCCAGCACACTCACTGGGGCTGTCATATTATCTGGTCTCTAGGGACCATTTCATGCTCCTCTGCTCTGCTGCCCCAAGCCAGTCATAGATTGTCCTTCTGTAGACCTTAGGATCTCACTTTGTTCCATAGTCCTCTGCACAATTCCAGGTACTTTGAATGTCTTTGGTTGCATTGCAGGTTGTGCAGAATTCAAAGCTCTGTGCCTTCCCACTCTCCCATTACAATAGTGAAGAGCAATAGAGATGTCGGGGAGGATGCTGGAGGAGAATGGGGCTAAGATGGGAAGATGATGTTTGTAGGACCACAGGCACAGAGGCTAAAGTGAAAAGGTGGCAGAAGTATGGAGTGTGCATGACCCCAGGAGCTGAAGGTTCTGGGGAGCCAAGCTAAGGAGTGGTAAAAATGACACTGCTTCCCAAGATTATGTCCTAATTTCTAAAAGTTCCAATGGAAATCCATTCTAAGGTATCCAGTGATTTATAATCTGCCATTTTACAATTATGTGGATCAATAAGATCTCTGGGAGTAATAAATAAAACATTGTATAGGTCAATATTGGAAGGACGTTAGTTTTGCTTGAACACACATCACAAGTCATGTTTTCTGTTTCCAGACTGAGTGAACATAAATCTTAGAATCAGCTTTCCAGTGTGAAAGTCATACCCTATGACTTCAGTATCTCTTTCTGCCAACTTTCCTAACCTCACTTAGCATGTTAACTGTTTCCTTGAATATTCCTGCCAGTAAACTTGCAGGCCAGAATCTTCATGGAAAGTGAACACAAAAGAGGCACAAATACAGCTGGAGTGAAATCAGTTTTTTAACTTCTCATCTACCTGTATTTTGAGGCTATGTCTGCATTTGAGCTGAGTGCTGTGATTCCCAGCTCATGTAGACGTACCCTTGCTAGCTCTGCTCAAGATAGCATGCTAAAGATAGCAGTATAGCTGGGGTAGCCCAGGCTGTGGCCCAGTATAGCTGGGGTAGCCCAGGCTGCGTATGTACTTGGGCTGCCCTTCCAAGTACATACCCATTGGGTTTAGGCAGGTACATACTTGGACAGCTAGCCTGAGGTGCCATCCTTGCTACGCCAGCTACACTACTATTTTTAGTGCGCAAGCTTGAGTAGAGGTAGCACAGATATATCTGTGGGAGCTGGAAATCACACCTCTCTGCTTAAATGCAGACATACCCTGTGGCTTATAGTTGAAAAGTGACTAGTGATGTTGGGTGCCTCCATTTTTGGGTGCCAGACCTGACACACCTAAAAGTCTAGTCTCTAGACTTTCAGAGAGGCGAGGCTCAGCATTTCTGAAAATCAGGCCTCTTTAATACATCTCAGGTTGGGCATCCAAAATCACTAGTCACTTTGGAGTCAGCTGTTCTGACACTGACGACCAGATGACTAAAGGTCCAAAGTAGGAATTAGCATCTCCAGTTTGTCACTAAAACATATGCATCACATAACTCTCTTTCTGCTCTGCAGCTATGCTAATTTCTATCTCTCCTTCCTGTCTTGAGCCAATTAATTGATTTAGCTATGACATTTATCTATGAGGCGGTAGGAGGTGAGGAGCTGGAAAAAAGTCTGAAAGCTGCAGTGTGAATGAATAATATGTCTCAATCCATTTAGTAAATAATAATGCAAACCAAAGAAAATGTGGAGGAGGGGAAAATATATCCTCTGATTGGGAAGCTATTGAATGTTTGGAGCACAGGTCGTGTTCATTTTAGAATGTTGGAACTGCCTCACCCTCCTTTTCCCCCCACCCCAAATAATCACTAATCTGTTCTCAGCTCTTCTCTGTTCTGCTTTAATTAATTGGTTTGGCATCTGTTTTCTTAGCTAATAAGAAAGCAGTATTCGTGCTCCACCCCTCACTCCCGTATTGTTTAAATCATAGAAGTACTAGGAAAAAGTCATTCTAAATCATCTGGTCCATCTCACACCTGGTATAGACTGTCGTCTACTGTGCTCTACTTGATTGTACCAGATGCTGTTTCTGTATATGCAGTCCATTTGGCTCCAAATTTTGGGCTATCTCCAAGCTGCATTTAATAATGCTTGGGAAGAGCGAATGCAAAGCTGCCTCCAAGCACTTTGCACTGCGTCCAAAGGCTCCCAAAGTTTGTTCTGGCATCCTGGAATCACCTCTTTCTCCTGGATATATGCCCCTATGTTGGGAGCAGGGAGAGAGAGTGGTATAAGGGTATATCTACACTGCAATGTAAGCCAAGGGTTAGTAGAACTTAAGTTAGCAGACCCTGGGTTTGTTAACCTAGGGCTTGAGTATCTACACTCTCTTATAACCTCAGGTTAGGAATTGTTGAACCCTGGAACCCAACCTGGAGGTCCAGCATCTATACTGCATTATGTGGGCTCAAGTCCAGCCACCATAACCCACACTTCCTAGCACCCTCCCAAAACGTGACCGCCCTAGCTCTTTGTTCTTGGTGCAGTGTGGGAAAACTTGACTGTTGCCCAATCTTGTCTGTCTGGAGGACAAAGAAAGTTGTCCTATAGGATTGTGGAATACTTTTGACAGACTCCCAGAGCATGAGTCCAATGGGGCTGCATGTACACTGCAAAACAATAGGACTTGAACCTTGGGTCCTAGCTTGACTCAGGCTCCGACTCTCCACCCCTGTGGGGTCTTGGGACCTGGATCTGAGCCCTGGGTTAGTGTGATTTGTGTGTAGATGGAAGTGGGGTTTAGGCTTGAACCTGAGTTTGAACCCTGGGCTTACATTGCAGTGAAGACATACCCTAAGTCACTACAGTGCCTCTTAACCTTCAAGGATGTCCCCATGCAGGGAGAATCCTCCAGGAGCCGGATCTGCCAGGTATCTGGTTTTGCCAGGATCTGGTTGTTGGAGTTGAACTAGATAATTGAAAGAATTTGGGGGTTTTTTCCCCTTGAGCACTTCATGTGAACTCCTTCACTTCACTCTGGAGCATCTCAGTTAAGTGTGCAGAAAGCAATTATTCCTACAGTGTGCATCAACTTTTGCTGTAGAAATCCCTAATGCCAGAACTTGATTCATCTTCCTCAAAAGGGAAGAGGTGAATAGAGAATATGGGGGAGAGTCTGTTGTATGAGGTCCAGGAGTCTAGATATCATGGTGACAAGCACTTTAGCTAGAGAGATGGACAGAGACTATTAGAAATGCTGTCCTCAGTCTTCCTGATCCAAGGAAATTATTTTTGTTTGAGGTGGGGGAAAGTCAATCCCACAAGGGAAAAGACTGAGGAGGAGAGGTAATAAGGAAATGAGTCAGACACAAAGAATTGTTGGCAAACACGGACACTTCCTAGCAAAGGAGGACAGTTTTCAGTTGATCTAATGTAGAAAACCACAGATAATATGTGCCTGGTTTTTATTTAGTCCCCCTGGTAGTTTTTAGAAATATTAGAATGTAATAAATGGGGGGAAAGTGAGAAACAAGACCTTCTTTCTCTTCCCACCACTCCCCCACACTACTCTGGGGAGCAAACTATAAGTCTGAAGCAGTGTTTTTCTTTGGTTTTAGCCTTTTCTTAAATAGAGGTTTTGAGAATTAGTTCCACCGTAGCCATTTCTAAAGAGGTAAAACATGTGGTTTGTCAACAGGGCTGTTTCTAATCGGGGTAGAGTAAGTCACATAACTATATAGTTATAACTGATGTTTTATTTTAGATTTCATTAACTAAACTATCCAAAGTTTTCTATATTCATTAGTAAACCCCTTGGTTTCCAATTTGGGTTCTCACTGCATGGGCTGGTGTGAGTTTGGAAGACATATATGAGAGGTCTCGTGCTGGCACTAAAAAAAAACTTACTTGGGAGTTTCTGAAAATGCTATGTAATGCTATGCCTGCAATGACTCCAAAGCGTGAGTATCAGCCTCCGGGTAGACTGTTGGGAACCAGGTGAGGTCAGAAACCCCAAACTGGCTCAGAGTTCTATACTTACATTTCACACCAGCATCATGTCTGTCCTCCTTCATGGAGCAGAGTCACAGAAATCAACAACGGCAATTGATAAGAAACTCATTCAAATGCCTATGAAATAGCTTCAGAGTCCATTGGAAAGACTTTCTTGCAACATCAGAAATTCTAAGCAGAACAAAACTAACCTAAAGCCTCAAACTTGGTAAGAAGATGATGGAATATTTAAGACACACTTTAAGGATACAACAAACATGACTTCCATGTCAAGTGACAACATGGATCCCAGCTGGGAAGAGAAAAGAGGGTGAACAGAACAATAGAGAAAGAAGTAAAGTCTATCAACGTGACATTCAGAAGCATGAACAGACCAGCGCAAGACCAAAGTAAATGGCAGAAACTGATTTGACACTCCATGCACGGAGAGTATGGGAGGATAAAGAAGAAAGATGTCAAAGTGAGTGTGTTGCTATTTCCTTGCTTTTATACAGTATTGACATTGGTACCACAATATGCGTTTCACTTAGAGTTGGAAAATTCTGTTTGTGACTGAAAAGAAATTGGCCCTGTTCCTTATATGCACAATACAGGACCCAAGGGCAAAGCTGGCTTAATGACGCCTCTGCTCTCCACAGTCCCCGTGGCTGCTGGGTCACTACTCTAAATTGTCCCAGCCCCCAGACAGCAATTATGTGGCCCTGAATCACTGGAACGCCACACCCCTTCCCTCCCTGATATATCCCCTGCTCTGACAGTGTAACACCACCCACACTGGGGCAATCCTCGTCTGCCTGTGTAGAGCATCTTACAGTCCCTATTACACTGCTGGAGTGGGGTAAGAATTTGTCTCATCATCCTGGCTGTCATGCAGTACTTTGGTTCTGAAAAATCCATGAACCGGGACAAAGTACATCTGGCAATTATCATTTTCACTGATTAAAACAAATATTTTGTATTTCAAGAATTTTTTAAAAGAGAGAAAATTACTCCAAACATGTTTGCAATAGTATATGTGATCAGTTAGCTCACTCTGCTTCCTGTGGGCCAGGATATAGTCATTTTGATTGCTGTGACTCTTCCATTCTGTGATTGCTACAAAACTTGGCAAAGGCTTCCTGTTGGGAGACTTCCCAGTCAGAACTAGGTAACTGATTGTGTTATTTAGGGGTTGTCTAAAGTTCTGTAATGCTAGCAATTGCTCCCACCCATCTTCATTGGTCTCTGACAGAACATCAGTGATGTGTCACCAGTTGAACTATCAGACATTCATTTCACTGAACGCTTTTTTTCCTTTCTCTCTTTAGCTTCTTTTGGTTGTAGAAGAAGCCCTGAATCAGGTGATTGCTGGTAATATAAATATTGTTGCAAGCTAGCCCAGAATAAGCAGTCTTTTGTTGATTAGGTTCTATCAGACCAGTGGTGCAGCTGCTGCTGCATCAAGGAGAAGTAATTATTCCTATGAATGTTGAAATCCTACTAGAAAACAAGTTAGAGAGATAAGGTAGATGAGGTAATATCTTTTATTGGACCACTTTTGTTGATGATAGAGACAAGCTTTTGAGCTTACCCAGAGCTCTGTGAGGTCTTCTTGAGCTCTGGGTAAGCTCAAAAGCTTGTTCCTCTCACCAACAGAAGTTGGTCCAATGTAAGATGTGGCCTCACCCACCTAGTCTCTCTAATATGCTGGGACCATCATGGCTTCAAGAACACAGCATAGAAAACAAGTTGTCATTCTGTCGAGTGTTTGTTATCTTGGACTCTTCCTGGATCTTAGTCATTCTGAGACTGCAGGGTCTGCATTTCTTCATTTTTAGTAGTAGAGCCAATTGTGTCAGTTCAAACAGAGCACAAACATATTTCACTAGATCTCCATAGCATCACCCGGGCTATTCCTAGGGCCATATTCTACCCACATTCTGTTTTAAAAAAACTCCTAATGTCAGTGAGTTCAGAGCAAAGATGAAGGGTAGGTTATAACACAATGTGTGTGTGTGTGTGTGTGTGTGTGTAAAGATTGTATGTGAACTTTTAAACTATCAATATTTCATAGAGCTTTAACAGAATAACCAAATAGGTGCAGTGTGGGCAATGTAAAAAGGTATCCGCCAACATACATATTGCAAGCATACATGCACAGTGCAAATTATATCAGTCTGTGTGACATCATAGACTGGTGCAGTGAGTGGTTCCAATTTTGTTCTCATTTAAACTCATGCATGCCTATTGAGGACAGTAGCATTACCAAGGTATAATGGAGAACAAAATGTGGCCCCTTTTATTTAAAAACCATAAAGGGCTGGTACCCTGCCTTCTTTTTGGTCTACTTAATTTTATCTGAGAATTCCAAGCTGTGTTATATTGTTCCACATACTAGTTTCTGGAGACAGTGGGTTTGATTCACTGCCTAGGTTGCACAAGGCTGCTGGCAGTACCACATTTGCCAGGAGCAAGGGCACCACAGTATAAACCATCCACAATCCCCACTCTGCAAGATAGTCTAGAGCTAGCCCACACTGCACAGAAAATAGATGGGGCTGGCCCGGCTGACTGGGAGATTCAGCATGTCCCAGGCAGATTTATTGGCAGAGTTCCTGTGTAAGATGGTGCTTAAAGCTTCTCTCTGGCAGAATACCCTCTCCACCCCATATTCTGCACTCCCCTGAAAGTGTGTTTTTCCTCCCATTCATTTGCTCTTATGCACATATGTCAAATGGCATTGTTTCATTTCCTAACTGGACATTTGCAAGCACGTCTCAGGGAGAGGGAACCCTTTGCTCCTATGAATTTAAAAGATAGCTTCAGCATATATTCTCATGCCTGCACTTTTGAAATTCACATTCCATGAACATTTGTGCCAATAAAACTTGACTGCATAAAAAGCAATTACAAAAAAGGGAATCAGCAAAACCGTAACAAAATCACTATACAACATGAGTAAATATCAACTGCCTGACTTATTTTTTTTTATGAAAGATGAGACTCTCACATGGTCATGCAACTTCAGGAGTTGAGGCTTTAATAAAAACATCAAATATAACGAAACTTGTGCTAAAGTCATTAAAGTTGGCAACACTACCTTTAAATATATTCTTGTGGTCTTCCAGGTAATTATTCTATCGGTACCTATATTGGAAGCTGTTGAGAAAAGTACACTAGCATTCCATTCTAAATAAGGGTTCATGTCACCACAATGGTATGTTCTGGTTTAATGCTGCAGACACTCACACACAAGTAGCTTCACTCTTGTGACTAGCCCCACAGAATTAGGCCCAAAATATTAAGATGTTAATGTGTATATGCCTGGCATCATGACATAACATGCTGCATCATATTTTAAAAAGAGCATTGGGCCCAAACTTGAGGTCCTTACTAAACTTTCGCTCACTCCTTAGCAGGGTAAAACCTCCACTAATGAATGACATCAGTGGGAGTTTGGCTGAAAAAAAGACCAAATAAAAACTTATTCTGCCATCTTTACTCACACAAGCAGCCCCAATGACTTTAACATGGCTATTTGACTGAATAAAGTGATTGGAATTTGTCCCTTACTGTCAAATTTCACAGAGTTGGCAGTGGTTGACATGAAAGAAACATATTACTGCTAAAAATCTGCTTACACAAGTAAGTGTAGTAGCCACTCAGATATGGTATTTCCATGGGATTTTTGCTTTAGGACTGTTAAGCTGATAATTTATGAGTTATTCCAAAACAAGTCAGCCAAAGCACAAGAAAGCCTCAGGAAACAGAATAAGATGCGCTGATGTTCCTGATGTGTCCCCTCCACACTTCTTCTCAAGAACTCCACAACGTGTAAAACCAGGGCAAGTGTCCAGTCAAGGACAGGAATTATAATTAAGTAATTATTTTCCATATATTCACTACATCAGTAATTATTCAAGACTGAAGAGGATTACAGGAAATTGAGGGCTTAAGGAGAGAGAGACTGAAATGGGTTCAAGACACAAAATTTGTGTCCAGGTCTAACTCCACTATGGCCAAAAAGTTTGGAGTTGCTAAAGCACCTGTGTGGCACACATTGTCCAACGTTAACTGTGGACAAATGATTGTTCCCTAGAGCCACATTGGATACAGAATGGAAAATATGCCCAGGGATCTAACACTCCCTTCACCTTCATAGGAGATAGTTTTATACTGCGTAACCAATTAACACCACAAAACTCAGAGGAAGGGAGTGAAAACCCAGGTGTGAAGGAGAAGATACTTAAGCTGGATATTCTGTTGCTTCAAGCAGCAGTATGTTGCAGCTGTAACTGAAGTATTACAGCTATTTCTTTTACTCTCCGTTCTGGCAGTATAAGAAAAAAATGAGCGGCACTTGCATTAATCCAGTTTTCCACTGACCTGAATAAGTTATTTTTACATTCTGAAAGTTTGTTTTTCAATGTTGTATAGTTAAACTTATGAAAGATATTATCAAAGGCATAAGAAGACTGAAGCCTTATCTCAACCAGGAAGGGCTCGTTTAAGCTCTGCTGAAGTTTTTTTTCTTTCTTCTCAGCCATCTGACTGAAGACTGATTTCCTTTCGGGTCTGATTTCCTTCATCTTTTTGAATCAGCTTTTCCCAGTAGGCAAATTTGAAAATACTAATCAAATATCTTTATTTTAGAAAGACCTTCCTTGATCGGGACATCAATCGCTAATAAGCAAAATGAAGAATTTCAAATTAGATTCCACAGAAGAGCGGCTACCCTGTTGTCATTTTGTTGCAAGACCAGTCTTGACAGCCTCATAAAAGTGAAGGAATCAAGTTGGCAACAGTCACTTGAGCAATGGGCTGGTGCCATTAAGTGAACAATTGGAGACTTTGTCTCTATGCCTCAAGCTGCAGGATATGTTGATGCTGAAGTACAGTACAGACTCACATGGGTAAAGAAGAAACTGGGGGGTGCAAAGGAAGGGAAACAGCATTATAGGCTACATTAGAAGATAGATTAATATGTATTTCTGGGCAGCCATGGGCCCATGGGTTTCATGTCTTCACAGACTCACATTTTCAGGTGCAATTGGCCTGGAGCTAGATACCAAGCCTTGAAGCCATTTCAAATTTCCAGATTTATTTGGTGAGGAATCACAATTCCATATTAAGGAGAGCTGATTTTGTGAAGAGGCTTCAATAAAGAGAGGGGTCAGGTCCTCAGCTGGTATAAATTGTCCTACCACCTCTGAAAATCCGGCACCATAAGGATACATCCTCTCTCCTGAAAGGATGGTGAACAATGTGAAAAAAGGTTTCAGAGTAGCAGCTGTATTAGTCTGTATCCTCAAAAAGAAAAGGAGTACTTGTGGCATCTTAGAGACTAACACATTTATATGAGCATAAGCTTTCATGAGCTACAGCTCACTTCATCGGATGCATCTGATGAAGTGAGCTGTAGCTCACAAAAGCTTATGCTCAAATAAATATGTTAGTCTCTAAGGTGCCACAAGTACTCCTTTTTTTAATGTGAAAAAAGTATCCCTTATATGTTCCCAGAGTCACAAAGATCGTTGACTATTCTCCTTGGAAAGGTGCAGTCCCAGAAGCAATACTGTGTTCTGAAAGGGAAATTGGTTCAAAATACAAGTTATCACTGGCAGTCTGAGGCAAGACCTCATTGATATGCACAGAAGATACCACCTAAGGCTCTGCAGAGATTGGCCAATGATCAACATGTCTACTGTGATTACAATGTTGCCTGCAGCTGCATCTTGATTACCTACACTGTAACCCCCAAGCTGTCCCGCATTAGAGATCTACATGGAACATGTTGTTCCATAAGAGATTCTTTTTAACAAAAAGTCTGTCTCTTCCTCAGTATCTGCCATATTAAACATAAATCACAGCTGATATGCCATTCCAAATAGAGAGACACAAGGTAGGAGAGGTAGTATAGTCTGGGCCTGTTCTCCCTTCAGGCAATCTCAGTGATTTTAGATTTCAGCTCACGCTGCCTATATGCCAGAAGCCTGAGAAAGGCAGCAGTTTTCACACACCACAAATTTATCATCGTTTGTCCACTAAAAAAGAAAAATAGGTTTCATGGAGACAGGACTTTAGGACCTTGAGGTTTTTTTTTATATGTTATCAGTGGATCTTTATTCCCTCTTTAGTCTAATAGTTTTTTTCCTCTTGTGCTGCTTTTCTAACTCGATTTTGATGATTATACCCCGCTGTTTAAAAATTTGTAAATTGTTTTAACTTGTCCCCAGCAAAGAATTAAGAACTGGTATTTGTGTCATAAAGCAGTCTGAAATGAGGACTTTGTTGGTATTTAACAAATATATAAATGATCATTAATAATTCTGCTTTCCATTACAGCAATATAAATCCAGAGTAGCTTCACTGAAATAAAGCATTGGCACTTGGCATTTACACCAGGGCAGCAGAACCAGGGAGGGAGGTGTGGGCTAACATTCTTGCAATGGAAATATTGTGGGGGCTGATATATGTTTCTGCCCCATCAATATTTCCACTCTCTGGGAAGTGGCCCAACTCCTCCTCTGGCCCAACCCTCTCAGTATCAGGGAGAGGGGGTACCTCGAGGCAGGGAAGGTGTCATAAATATAAAGGGAAGGGTAACCACCTTTCTGTATACAGAACTATAAAATCCCTCCTGGCCAGAGGCAAAACGCTTTCACCTGTAAAGGGTTAAGAAGCTAAGATAACCTTGCTGGCACCTGACCAAAATGACCAATGAGGAGACAAGATACTTTCAAAGCTGCGGGGGGGGTGGGGGGGACAAAGGGTCTGTCTGTCTGTGTGATGCTTTTGCCTGGAACAGATCAGGAATGCTCTTCAGAACTCCTATAAAAAGTTAGTAAGCAATCTAGCTAGAAATGCGTTAGATTTTCTTTTGTTTAATGGCTGGTAAAATAGGTTGTGCTGAATGGAATGTATATTCCTGTTTTTGTGTCTTTTTGTAACTTAAGGTTTTGCCTAGAGGGATTCTCTATGTATGGAATCTGATTACCCTGTAAGGTATTTACCATCCTGATTTTACAGAGGTGATTCTTTTACTTTTTCTTTAATTAAAATTCTTCTTTTAAGAACCTGATTATTTTTTTCATTGTTCTTAAGATCCAAGAGTTTGGGTCTGTGTTCACCTATGCAAATTGGTGAGGATTTTTATCAAGCTTTCCCCAGGAAAGGGGGTGTAAGGCTTGGGGGGATATTTTGGGGGGGAAGACATCTCCTAGTGGGCTCTTTCCCTGTTCTCTGTTTAACACGCTTGGTGGTGGCAGCATAGGGTTGAAGGACAAGGCAAAGTTTGTACCTTGAGGAAGTTTTTAACCTAAGCTGGTAAGAATAAGCTTAGGGGGTCTTTCATGCAGGTCCCCACATCTGTACCCTAGAGTTCAGAGTGGAGAAGGAACCTTGACAGAAGGGGTGGCTGGGTAAAGCTGCGTCATTTTGGGGATGAGATGGAGGGCTGTTTCTCCTCGAGGACAGGAGCAGCTGAAGTTGTGTAAAAGCAACAGCCAGGCTGGGGAGCAGGTGGAGAAGGTGGAACACCATGCCATGGCAGTCACCCTAACCATGCCACTTCCTCACCTGCTATTCATCTCTGAGGCCAAGGTGAGTGCCTGCCCCACCGCCCTCCCACACCCCACCACTGCCAGAACCCTAGGTTCTGCCTGAGCTCCCTCTGCACCCTGGGCTGCTCTGCGCACACACCCTGCTCCAAACCTCAGCCTTCCCCCCATTCAAGGCAGGCTTCTACCATCTCTGATTTACACTGATGTGAATGACAGCAGAATTAGGTTCCACGTTCTCATATAGGAAACAGATGTGATAGAAAGAACAGGAGTACTTGTGGCACCTTAGAGACTAACACATTTATTTGAGCATAAGCTTTCGTGAGCTACAGACCATGTCATCGGATGCATGCAGTGGAAAAATGCCTCTGATGCTGTGAACTGTAGCTCATGAAAGCTTATGCTCAAATAAATGTGTTAGTCTCTAAAGTGCCACAAGTACTCCTTTTCTTTTTGCGGATACAGACTAACACGGCTGCTACTCTGAAAGATGTGATAGAGTATCAAGAAATCATACATATTGAATTGGAAATGAAGTTAATGAATAATATTACATAACCATATGAAAGAGACAATTAAAAATAATACATATCACAATTCTTTCTCCTGAATATGCTGTATTAAGGAAAAGGGCTGTGTCTGACATGCATCACTTTATCCAGTACCTCACTGTAGCAGATTTGACTTGATAAGAATCCCCTGCATGGGGAATCTGACATGAAAAAACAATCTCTTAACAGATACTGTACTGAACTCCAGATAGCTGATCCGTAAAAAGTCATTTCCTCTAGTGCCAGGACTAATTGTGTAAGGAAAGGAGATTCTGCCAGGCCAAGACTAGACTCTTGTCTCCAGAGACCAGCCATCCTCTTGAACACTGACAATCAATTCACTCTCCAAGCTGGCTCACTTCTGCTCCTCTCTCCGCAGCAAACTGACCAACTGTGCTAAATTATGCATCAAGGTTTTGGCAGCATGACCACAGAAGACTGAGCAGAGAATTGTACTTTTCTTTTAAGGCAGAGGCTGGATTTGAACCATTAAGCTGTGGATGAAAAGCCATTAACTGCCACTTAACACTTTAACTTATTTACTCTGTTATTGTCATCACACACCTTCTGCATGTGTACCAGTTAAAGACTCAGTAATTATCTTAACCTGGTGAATGGCTGCACCAGCCACATTTACTTCTGAGAATACTGTAACCAAGTTTGTTGTGTTGGTGAAAGTCTCTTCCTTTTACACTGGAAACGTCTGTTTAATCCTTTGCCCTACTTCACCCTTAGCATGGCAGGCATTCAGTCTTGTTCTGAAGCACTGTAAAAGCTTGACATGAAGCCTTATGGTATTAACAAACACACAGAGATGGGGCCAAATCCTGTAGTCCTTACTCAGGCAAGACTGCCATTGAAGTCAATGAGACCTGAAGTCAACAGTAACACATTGAAGCCAGTGGAAGTTTAGTTGAGGCAGGACTGAATAAAAATAGTAAGGACTTCAACCTTTGGCTCTATCTAAGGATAAAATGCTATCAGACCTTCTTAGCAGATTTCATCACGAACATGCTTCTTTAATGTGGTGGTGTGAGGGGACTGCATGTCAATGCGGAGTGCCACTCTTAGAGGCTGAGAGCAGAACTTGGTCCACAGTAAATATTATATGTTAGCGGTATAGTTCCCGTTCATTATTTCCAGTTTGGGATGGTTTAGAATGTTTGTTGTGTATGATTATTTTTGACAAATGAACTGACTTTTGTTTTAGACAAACCTTCAAATAAAGGAGCAAATTTAGTCCTGGAACAAGAGGGGAAAAGTCCATGAGCCTCTGTGGAGTTGTGCCTAAAGGGCTGAATTTGGCCCCTCGAGATTTGAAATAGTGGTTGAGATGTTCAGAATATTTTCTTCAGTATCCTGTTCAACACTGTGTTTCTATAGAGAAACTGGAAAATGTTATCCTCCCTCTCCTCCCTCAGTAACTTTAAAAATGAATGGAAACTGATCTCATACAAACAGTAAAAGTTACATTCTAAAAAGGAAAGACACTGAAGACCTTCTAAATGAAAACCTGAAACAGGAAGAAGAAACATGGCCTAACAAAATTCCTAAATTTTCTATGCACTGAAAGATCAAATGGAATCAAAAGCTGAGCATTAATAGAATGCATATGATTGTATAGTCTGCAAAATGATAGTGCTCTCCTATGGAGCACAATGGTCAGAAAAGAGAACATACAAAAATGAAGCCTTGATGTTGCATAGTTTATTTTCCAGCACTGGCACTCATATAAGGCCAAATCCTGAAGTCCTGACTCAGTTTTTATTTGATCCTTCCTGAGATCAAACTCCCATTGGCCCAATATGAGTGTCAGCACTGGAGAATAACTATGAAATCTCAAAGTGTCATTTTCACAGGTTCCCTTTTCTGATCATTACATATGGGATTTTCAAAGGAGCCTAGGTGTGTTAGACACCCTATCCATTAAATTGGAATGGCAGTCAGTCACCTAAATCCTTTAAGCTCCTTTAAAAACCCCACTCTATGTCATTATAGAATTAATTGATTTTAACGGGAGTTTTGCCATCCAGTGTAAGGTTTAATTAAAGATTTCAGGACTGGGTCCGCAAAGTATCCTTGTTTTACAAGTCAAAATGAAATTTCTCTAAATGCCACATGCCCAAGCTTGTATCTGACAGCCACATTATGCTCTTTCTGTCTTGCACATAAACCATCATCAGTAAAGATTCTGGAATCGGAACTTAGCTGACAATTTTGTTGATGATGCTTGAGGCAGAATAGATTCCACTTCACTCTACTGGCTGTGCAGCACGGACAGTAGTTGAAACTTGCTTTTCTCAGTGAACCAAGCAGATGGGACTTGGAAGACAAACAGGGAGAAGATATCTAATAATGTCCATCTTCTCACATCACTGCTTGGAAACCCTCTTTTAATGAATGCTGTCTAAATGTGCCAGATGTTCCACTGCACACTTCTAAACCCTTGGCAGCATTCTACTTAGTGTCTGGCATTGCTGGGAAGGAAGATGAATTTCCATGCTGGGGGGGTGGGTGGGGGGTTGTTTGTTTGTTTTTGCAGCCTCAGACAACAGAACACAATAGTGACTCCTGATATTTGTCAATACGTTAGCATGCAATTTTCTCTGTGGAACCAGAGTAAGTCCTTAATTATACAAGAGGGGTATTTTCTCATGGCTACATTAGAATATTGTACTAAACAGTACACTGGCCTTAAGCTGTGCCAAGGCCCATATATGGTTGTGTAAGTGGACTTTCTTTAAAAAAATAAAATCAAGCATCAAAATTGCATGTGGATTTGCATGTTGGGAAAAAAAGACTTGTGTGAACTTGCATATACTATGCCCAATCACAAAGGTATTTTCTGTGAATTAGGCCATAAGATTGCAATTCTAAACAGTCTCACAATTAATTCTTCAGCTATGCAGTCCAATTAGGACAAATTCTTCCTTTCTAGTTTAATTAGAGATGGGTAAGCTCGTTAGAGCTTATTTGTATAAAATATGTGCTCATTACACAAGGCCTGGATTTTGTTCAGCTTGTTAGAAATGTCATGAAAAAGAGTTTTCTCACACTGCCTCTGGCCTTTTTAACACTTTAAAAACTACAAGTCTGACAGCCTACTAGTTGTTCTCAACATCCAGTACACTTGCTTCTGCCAGTAAAGAGTTGACTGTGTTACAGTTGGTATATTTGTAAACTTTGTACTGCCATGGAGATAGAGATCTTCCACCCACGGATCTTATCCCAAGTAATATCCCTCCCTGTGAATTAATCTCCTTGTCTATATGTATGCGCTCATAGAATTTGCTAATCTTTTTTTCCAACTCTCTGGCATCCTGATGAAAAGGGGGGTTGAGTCTGATACTATATTTACTGAGAAAAGAGCAGAAGACCTGTAAACCAGCATGTGAATGTCTCCTAAGGGAATGAAGCATGAAGCTTTGTACAAAGAGTGCAAAGTTAGTCCACTTATCTAAAGAAAAGAGGATTCTAATGATTCCCCTCCCCTTTTTTTTTCCACGCATATTTATTTAGCAGAAAATCTTAATTAGGGCTGCCTTAGCCATGCATGGAGAAAGCATCTGCATGAATATCAGCCTGCCTTGAATCATGGATTCCAGTATTCCATTCTGAATCTACTGTTCATATTACTCTTCAGTGTTGCAGTTTAGAATGGATTTTCACCTGTTCCCCTAGTCGTGAGGTCTCTGGAGTTCATGAGAGTGAGAAAGGCTTTAATTAAGCTCCAGTCTCCTGAGAGGTAGACACAAAGAAATTACTCACTACAAATGTATCAGGCACAGCAGAAGCCACCAAACCCCAGGAGAAGCTGTAAAACGAAAGTGATGCCAGAGCAACAAGGGCACAGATAGCTAGAAAAGGCATGAGGGCTACACTGTCAAAGGTTAGAAACCAATTTATTCCTGCTATATTGCCATACTCAGCCATGTTGCGAGAAAAATGGACATATGCAAACCAGAAGTGCATACAAAGCGGGGACAGGAGGGTGGGGTGCGGAGAACCATGAGCAATACGAGTATTTAGGCATGTATTGATCATTTTACACATGCAAATATGCCCATTTGCTCCTGCAAATGAAGGGGATTATGCATGCAATGAGTGCACATGCAAAGATTGTATGCCTGAGCATAGGTATCTATCAGCTTTTGAAAATTTGGTCCTAAATGCCTCCAGGTCTCACTAGACTACCAGAAAGTTCCAATTCAAAAAGGCAGGAAGAAAAGGAAACTGAAGAAAACAACAATAAAAACCCACATGCTTCTTTAAAAAAAAAAAAGTTTCTGGAGTTCCCAAATTTCAAAGTGAGCTTCCTGGTGAGTAAAAAAGCACTTAAATTAGGTAAGCCTGAGAGTTTGGTTTTGGAAGGTTTTTTTTCCAATGGCAGAATGGGGATCCAAACATCCCTTGGAGTCATAAGGACTCTGCTAACGAGGCTTTATGGCGTTGTCTCAGCAGAAGAGCTGATAGCCACTTGCAAAGTCAGTTGAAGAAGCCTCTAAAACAGATTGAATAAGACATATGCAGAACATGGCACTAACAACTGTGTATTTGGGACCTGAACCAAAGCCACAGAAGTTAATAAGAATCTTTCCGTTGATTTCAATAGTTTTAGTATTAACAGCATATTGTTGTCTAACAATAGTTCACAATTTAGGCGTGAACGCTACCCATCCCATCAAGCATCTGAGCTATGCATTTATTTACTCAATACCAGCTCTTTCAGGAGTGTCTTGTGGGTAATTTGCAGTGTGAATAATTTGAAGAAAAACAGTATAATTTCCTTAATTTCATTTTAACTGGAGTAGATTTAAGATGACATTTTGGCAGTCATGGTCCTATATTTTCACAGGAGTCATGTCGTCATCTGTTAGCCTGAATGTTTGCTTTATTACAGCTATATGAGATTTACCAAAAAAATTTTTTTTTTAAAAATGCTGAAGCCTGTTTTTGAGTACGAACTTCTGGGAACTGCCATTTTGTATTTAAACAAAATAGATCCATGAAGATATTTCTCCAATTATACGTCAGTGGAAAATATTGTCAGAACCCTCTTTTTAATCTTTGGTGGAAGATCCAAGGATATTTTTGCTTTCAGAGAAAGATCAGTATTTTGAATTCACTAGGGAAAAAAAAAAAACAATCCAGATGAATATTCTCGGAAAATACCTCTCATCCTGGGGAAAAAATATGCAAAAGGAAAAATCTTCTACTAATGAGAGATGGTTTATATCAAGACTCAAGACTGAGTCTAGGGAGGGAACAACAAGAGTCATGTGATTGCAGGTCACAAGCAATACTTGCTATAAATAGCAGCTAGTAGGAGGAGACCCAGAGTCAGGAGGAGCTCTCCAGAGTAGCCAGGAAAGGCTATTGAGTAGGAAAGGAAGTGTCAGCAAGTGGAAAGGTATTCTTCATGCAGAGTTTTGTGTTACCTGGAACCTTTTTATCTTCCTGCCCTGAGAAAAAGTATGTGCAATCTGACTCAAGCATTTGGACATTGTTTGGACTTTCCCACCTGGTGCATCTTCCACCAGCCAACAGGACCTTAATTCCAGTTGCCTTCCTGCTTTCCCCCCACTTTAACTGCAACCCAACTTTAGCAGTCAATATCTCAAGAATTGCCTTCTAGAGCGACAAACCCATGCTTTATCATGGTACAAAACCTCAATTCCAGCTTTCAAATGCTATAAAATATTCATCTTTAACTCTACTATTCATTCATGTTAGAAATGAAATGGGGCTCTGGGGGAAGAAAAGCAATATGTTTATCCGGATTACATGATTTTACGTTCCACTATCTCGTGACCTGCTGGGGCTAAAAACATTTAGCAAACCAGTGCAAATACTTTCAGGGACAGTAAACACTTCCAAGAACTGATCCTGGACCACTGAACAGAAAGAAAATGTTTCAATTCCTGATTTTAAAAGTAATTTTTTCTGAAAAATATTGTGTGAGTTCTCTACTCATGTCATAGTATAAAGTGTGTCCTTACTTCTCTGCCTGAAACACACAGACAGAGCTATGAGCAGTTTTTCCAGGTAACACTTATCAGATATGTTAAATTTGTCAAAAGCAATTGCCCCTCAGGGTGAAAAATTCTTCATGTGAATATACAATCATTAGAAAGGGAACAACCACCCTCTCAATATCATAAATATTTGAAACAGGAGCAGAAGATTAAAGGAAGTGTGGATGACAAAGGTCCCCAGGAGTTTGGTTGGACAGTAACAGAGAGGCCCCAGAAGTCCCTGACAACTAATAATGTCTCAGAAGCTACCAGCAGAAAAATCTTGCAGAGTAAGGAATGTACTAAATCGGGGTAGGCAACCTATGGCACTCTCAGCCCGGGTTCTGGCCACTGGTCCGGGGGGGCTCTGCATTTTAATTTAATTTTAAATGAAGCTTTTTAAACTTTTTAAAAACCTTATTTATTTTACATACAACAATAGTTTAGTTATATATTATAGACTTATAGAAAGAGACCTTCTAAAAACTTTAAAATGTATTACTGGCACGTGAAAACTTAAATTAGAGTGAATAAATGAAGACTTGGCACACCACTTCTGAAAGGTTGCCAACCCCTGTACTAAAATATAATTGTCAAATTCCCCATACAACCCATCGTATTTGGTCTCTGGCAGCTCTAGAGCAGTTACACAACTGCAGCCCGCTTTTAGTAACCTCACCACTAAAATGATCCAAATCACCTACTAGAATAATAATATCTGCTCTGACTAGAGCCTTGATTCAGAAGTTTGTCCCTATTCAGCAAAGCACTTAAGCTTGTGTTTAAGTTTAGGCACATGCAAAACTCACATGGACTTCAATGGGACCTAAACACGTTTAAAGTTAAACATGTGCTTAAGGACTTTGCTGAATAAGGATGGATTTAAGCACGTGTTTAAAGGCTAAATGGGGCCATGATGTTTTACCCTTTTTATTTCACTGGGTCTGTGAAATGGCATCACTGCACATCTGAAATAGGCAGGGATGCTAATTACTCTCCAGTGGCCTCCAGTTGAAATTTATAATTCTTGAAGTGCATATATCAAAATGTTATTTTGCTTGTAATTAAAGAATGCACACTAGGCCGGCCAGCTTCCTGGCCTCTTCAAGTGCTTCGTGAACAATATCGAGTTACTTGTTACCAAATGATAAATGCAGGACTGGGGGCATGCAAACAATATGCCTAAATACGTGCAGCTGGAACCCACTTGTATAACCGGTTACCATTGACTTGGTTAGATGAAATGTTTTATTTCATCAAAAGACTGCTCTACTTGCAGAATGGAACTGGAAGAAGTGTATTGCCACGTGTGCACCACATGAGCAGGTGAAAGAAATAAAATGTGACCAGGAGGGGCACAACGGTGGTTCTAACACTTTTGTCTCACAGGACACTAGGGCATCTGTTAGACATTAAGGTCCTTTTCTGTTTAAAGTAATTTTTACTCTTCAAACAGGTGAGCAGCGCATATGAGGCACCTAAGGAAATATATATTTAACACCGATGATGAGGTAAGGAAAAAGCGGTGCGGGTTAGCTGAAATATCATTCTGCTGGCACTCTTCTGAAAGCTTATATGAATAGAGGTGGATGGAGCATCCTGCAGGTTTTGCAAAACAACTGGAACAGAGTGAGTGAGAATTCCAAGCATGTCATTCCACCAAACGTCACGTGATTCAGTAAAATGTACCTTCATAATATTTTGCATTTATAGTGACTCCCACCAGGGATCTTAGCCCACTTTACAAACACTAAGGGCTCACGTATGCCTCTCGAGACGCTGAGTTGCACTGGGGAAGCACACACTCGAGTGTCAGTGCCTCGTGGCATTTTGCTTTTGAAAGGCATGTGTCTTGTGCCAGTGGGGAGCGTAGTGACGATTCCAGAAGCACAAGCCTTCCCCACGCTCCTCCAGGGATCATGTGGCTCTAAATTGCCCTTTACTGAGAGCTCTCTGTCCTAAGAAGCATAATCTAGACTTTTAAAAATTTTCCTTCCAACCAAATCGAAGACTCCTGGCATCCAGGAATATGGTTCAGCTCATGGTGTCCCAGAAAAGCTTCTTCTGGAGCACAGCAATGCTAATTGATCCCCTCCCCAGTACTAAAAGACAGATTATGCCGGGCTTTTGTGTGTGGGCAGAGGGGGGGGTTGTGTAAAGGGCTCCTTGTGCTCTCTCCACCACTAGTGCACCTGCACAGGAGCAAGCCCAGTTTAGCCTCATGATACTCCTGAGTGGTAGGGATGTATTGTTATCTCCGTTTGACAGAATTTGCCAGAGACTTTATGCAATCTGCATCAACTCCCAGGATATGACAGTAGCAGTGACATAAGGGAACCCCAACTCTCCTGATTCCTGTCCTTTAACCGCAAGACCACTCTTCCTCCTTACAGAATTTCCACCCTGGAAATCTGAGACAGTTACTGGCTAGCTGTACCTCTGTCCCCTTTCTGGGCTCTCTGAGTGCACCTCCTCAGGTGATAGGCCTGTTGCCTGTCTCCGAGTGGAATCAGATGATTCTTTCACTTGTAGACCGGGCCTGGATACAGCATCAATGGCTGGGTATCCATGGCTTATCACTTTGCAGGCCCAAACGGATTGGGGCACCTATATTTCGTCCTTTTGGAAGCCTGTGAGCAGTGATACTGACCAATCACTATCTTAAAACAAAAGTATTTTATTTATAGTTAGAACAAAATATTAGAAAGTCAGGAATTTAAACCAACAAATAGGCTAGATATCTATTTAGTTGCATCTAACACTACACTTCGCTACAAGCTAAATTAGATCAGCTCCTCCCTTTAGTTACAAGAACAGAACCCACTTACATTCTTGGGCCGCAGCCTGGTTTCAGTTTAACTTCCTGACACCATCTCTCCTCTCTCAGGATTTTTTTTAGAGCCTGCACCCCTCACCTCCCCTAGTTCGAATCTGGGCCCAATTGCTGAATGGTGTCTTTGTTACAGGGCCCAGGTGTGACGTCTTTCTTCTGCCTTGGACTGGTTTTTCTCACTCAGATAGCCAAGCTATCTAGGAGAATGCCTCATGATGATAACTCCATTGTTTGGGTAGATAAACCCATTTAGTTTTACTGGTTCGTAAGCACTGGGGGTTGGTCTACACTGAAAAATTAGGTCAACCCAGTTACGTCACCCAGGTATGTGAAAAATCCAAACCTCTGAGCAATGTAGTGAAGCCAACTTAACCCCCAGTGTAGACAGTGCTAGGTTGATGGAAGAATTCTTCCCTTGACCTAGCTACAACCTCTCGGGGAGGTGAATTAATGACAGAGACAGGAGAACCCCGCCCCTGGCTGTAGTGAGCGGCTACACTGAAGTGCTGCAGCTGCGTCACTGCTGTGTTTTAAGAATAGGCATAGCCTGGTCTTGTGACTGTATCTACCTGTGGATGAAGGTATTGAAACTGTCTGATCCCCTCTAGTAAACTGACACATATCAGCACATAAATCCCATTTTGAGATACAGATGGATAGTTATGACAGAGCACCTCTAAATTTGTCACAAAGACAAAACTATCATCCAGGTCCTCATTATAACCTGTGTTGATTACTATAACATATACATGCCTGGCCTCCCTAACACCGCAACCCATATAAACTGGTCCATACAGAATGCAGTCGCTAAGATCAACTTCCTTGCCTGTTATTTTGACTCCATCTTAGACCTCTTTGAAAGCAGTGTATCAAGTTTCCTATCTCTTTCCATGTCCGCCCTGCCTCCTCTCCTCCTCCAGCTTATCCACCTGCCTCAACTTTTCATCCAGTTCTTCTTCCACGCTTCCCCTCGCGCATGGAATGCCCTGTCTGAAGTGATCCCTTAGGCCATTTTCCTTTCCTCCTCCAGATCCACCTCTGTGGTGATACCTACAAGAAATCATCCAATTAATAATGGCTCAAGATGATGTGCTTAATTTACAATTATTTTAAAAAGTTTACAGATATGTGTCTGTATATTGCATACAAATCCGTCCTAAGTCACATGTCTTCTTAGACCCACTTACTTCAAGTGCTAGTGACCCTATTGACACAACTCAGTGAGATTACGCTGGTGAATAATGAGAGTAAAGTTTGGCCTGTGATTTGTTTAGTCTAAAACATTTATCAAAGGACCCTTTTACACCTAAAATTTTATAGGGTACTGCATTTGTAGTGAAGATAGGATAACGCCTAACTCCTAGGCATGCAGAATGGTCCCCTCTGTAGTACACATTTCACCATGTTTCAGTGAGGGCAAACATATTGTAACAGGGCCTCCTTGATCTGGTTATTTTTGTAGCTCAGAGAGGGCCAAAGATCTGAGCTCAATATTTTTCTTCCTTTGCTATTTTTGTTTTTGTCAGTGCAATTTAGAGGCTGGGGAAGTGCCTGCTTAGTTCAGTCAAAGATGTGGGACAGATGTTGTCCTATTATGAAGGAATCTGACCTTCATTAAAATCAAGTACTTTTTAATGTTGTGCCCAAACATCAGAAACAACAGCATAGTTTAGTTTTGATTTTCATAATTTAAAGATGCAAATTCCTAGCTGGGCAAACTAGCAGTGGGGATTGTGTGTTTTATATATCTCAACCTCTCTATGGCTCATTTCTCCTTTAGAATTGTTTTGAAATCATGAGAAGAAACGTTTTAATTAATGTCAGTAAAGCGGTTTGAAGATGTGAAGCAGCGTAAAACCACGAAGTATGGTATTATTAATGAACTATTATTTTGTCAGATCATAAATTGCAAATGACTGATGCTTTTCCCTAAGCAAACAGATTTCCCTCTCCTTTCAGTGGTAACTGACACCTGGGATGTGTGTGAAACATCCCATAATGTACGTGACCCATATAGTTTCTTCCAGAGTATTCACACATATAAACAAAATTAGATAAGGGACAAACCCAAAAGCTTGTATTTGGATCAATTTTCCCCATGCCTTCTCACACCACATGCAATTTTGTTATTTCTCATAGAAGGTTTTGTGCTCTATCTAGAGTTGATTGTATAACCCGTTGTGAATAATATTCATTGCAATTTGAGCACATTTTCACTGCATGATTTCCCCCCATTATTTAGCCAGGTCTGTTTTCAATCAGAAGTGAAACACCATGGCCCATTTTGGGGTTCTGGTTCTGATGGGGGCTTTAATATCATGAGAACTGCTCTTCTCATTACATTTACCTAAGTCCATATATTGTTGGAAATTTACTTCCTGGTGATATATCCTTTTTCCAAGTGACCCCCTCCTCTCCTGCCCACTGCCTCTTCTTTTCTTTAGACCAGCCTGCAACCTCCTCTCCCCTGCGATCACCTTCCTACTGCCAGATGGGAACTGAGAGTAAAGATACTCCAGCTGCAACTTACCTCTGACCCTGTTGTTCGACAGGAAGGTGCTTTCTTCTAATACTGAACAAGAAATTCCATAGTAAGATAAACAGTATTAGCCCTAAAGCTACCCTCTTTGCCTCTCTCTCTGATTCCCTAAACAGTTTATGCCTAGAATCTTTCCTATCTCCCTCTTACCTGGCTTCCTGTGACAGACTTAAATAAACAGCACATATTGAAGTCATTGTAATGACACCAGTGCAAAACTGGAGTAACACCGTGGTGGATCAGGCCCGAGAGAGTGGTCAGATTCAAAAACTGACTTTTGTAGCGTGACCCGTGTCTGGAAAATGCTCTGAATCAAAACCCCAGATCTGAACCCCAGACTTAGACTGTAAGCAACTTGGGGTGAAGGCAGTCTTTTGGTTCTGAATTTGTACAGTGCCTGGCACAGTGGGGTCCTGGTTTATGACCTGGGTTCCTAGGTGCTATGGTATGACAAATAACTTTTAATAGTTTGAAATCCTGATCCAAATGTTGTGGCTTGTGCCTCTGATATTATGTAACAATGACATTTAAAAATTATGCACATGTGAAGATGAAGATATAGTTAGTTCATGGATACATTTCTATGGTTTCAGTCCGTGTGGGTTCTCTAACCCTGAATTTTGCTATCTGTTTTGCATTAAATGAAACCAAAATAATAAAGTGAAACTCAGTCAAAAATCACTGAGTTTCTCAAAGCCAGTGAAACAAAAATTTTGCATGGTTTTTGCAGAGATAAAGGAAGAAGGAGGCACACCTTGGGGCCCTATTTCACCCCGGGGTGTTCACTACTTCCCACCACCCAACACGGATGAAATGAGGTTAAGTGGTGTCCGTATAAAATAAGTAAGAACTATTAATTATTCCTCAAGAAAAGCTTTTAATGATTTTCGACTATAATAACAGCATAAACAAAACCAAAAAAGGAAAACCAAAGACCAACACTGAATAAGAATTAATACAAAAGGCAGATTATATTGAAGACCAGCGCAAGTACATGTAATATTGTGGACCATTTGCGAGTTCCTGAACAATGACTCTACATATGCTGGTCCTGGCAGGTCATAATAAAAGCCCCCAAAACAAGCATAAGTAAAGCTCTTATTCATCAGTTTTATATTCCTGGTGACAAAATATTTCAAAGGCAACACAACTATATGTATAAGGAGCTTATGAATGACAGCACTACATGCATCCGCTCGGACTACTTGAAAGAGAAGCACAAATACATGCAAAGCTATTATGCATCAGCCACCTACTATTGACTTTATGCTACAGTATCAATTCAACTATGATCAATTCGGCTTGAGTGACCAGACTTCTTTACTCCATAGACTTACCCTGCATTTGTCCAAAAATACATTACCCTTCAGTCGTCCCCCTTCCACACTGGCCAGGTACAGACAGTTGAGAAGTGCACGTCCCTTCGGTTCAGGGGGTGTGGGTCAGGTTTCCCTTATGACCGAAAACACACACACACACACAGAGTCCCGTGCCTTCGTCCTTTTTATCTGGTCTGATGGCCGTGTTTTAGAACAGACCAACCAATGAGGGTGGGCCAAATTGTTTATATGGTTGTCCTAATTGTATAATTGATGCATATTTAATTTTTATGTCCATTTGTTAGTTGTGCATATAATTTAGGCCTATTTATTTTCTGTATCCAATTAGATCTTGAATGTGGGTAATTTGGGGTTGAGATGTACATAGGAGTCAGCATAAATTGTTATCTGGTTGCAGCGCGTCCTGACCACACAAGTTTAAGCTTTATTTTTGCAAGTCTTACATTTTGAAGTATATGGAAGTTTGAGCCCTAACATTTGCAATACTTCTATTCCGTTCAAGTTTGACAAGACAGTTGTTCAATTTATTCACAGTTTTCAACACAATACCATCAATTGGCCCTGCTTTATTAGAAACTGGCCCCACGTCTGCAAACCTTTGAGTAATCAGAACTCATTTCTGAGTTTGTTACAAAACCTGAAACCAGATGTGTTTTGTATCATCTAAGGTTTTGAAACATTTTGCTTGCTGTACTTTCAGAGCAAAAAGTACTCTCCACACTGGGCAATACTCACAAAACAAAATCTCACCATAATAACAACAACAACCCTATTGTGCTTTATGAGGAGTTATAAAGACAAGCTCATCAAGACACCAATGACAGCAGTCTTCCAAATGTTTGTTCTATAGATTTCTAGTCTCAGGGGAAATTTTGTATGGGTCCTGCACTCTCTCACACACCCATGAGAACTCAGATATCATTAAATATCTGTGGTGTGGAAAGTGATGGGAAATTATTTTCCCTAATAAATAAATCTCTTGTGTATGTATTTTTAATTATATTAATGATTTCTCTTTCTATAAAAAATATAAGTAGCATCCAATGAAGTGAGCTGTAGCTCACGAAAGCTTATGCTCAAATAAATTTGTTAGTCTCTAAGGTGCCACAAGTCCTCCTTTTCTTTTTGCGGATACAGACTAACACGGCCGCTACTCTGAAAGCTGCAATAAAGGAACTGATTTTTATAAACTAACATGTAAAATTCATGCATGTGCATATGACTGATTAATTGCCTACCTGTCCATTTACACAATGTTCCTGTACAACTCTACATGCCAATTAGAGTGTAGTTGTGTACATGTATTTTAAAAACCGTGTCCAAAGTGTCCCAAAGTTATTCATATCTACATCATCTTAATTAAAATTTTCATTTGATTTATCATTTAAGAAACATCAAGGCCAATTATTTTAATAAGATTTGATGCTGCTTTACATTTAAGTCTCACATGTATGTATGTATGTGTATAGAAAAGTGAATACAAATATTACAGAACAATATAAAACTCTTAATGTATTTTTTAATTTTAATTTAAAAAGCCACAGGAACGGTCATCTTTCAACTTTATTAGACAATGGGTAATTCCTTTTCTTTTAAGCTTAACCAGGTTTAGTTCAATGGAGTTACACCAAAGACAATTTTAGCTCAAAGAGTTTGTCTTAAAATTTTGTTACATTTCCCAAATCTCTACAACAGTGTTCAATGGGAGAATTTCTGTGTTATATTGGATGTAAACAGTTGAATGGAGAAAGCCAAAAGCCATTCATACAGCTGTTGTTCTGGGAGACTTTGAACAACATCTTTATTTGTTCATAACATGCACTTTACCATAGTTACTTCAAGCAGCTGCCCAGTAGCAGAATAAAGGCAAAAGCACTGCATAATAAAAATTCATAAAACCATTACAGCCTTTAACTCCAACCAAAAGTAAGGAAGTTAATTAAAATTAAATGTAAGGGCTGAACCTAAGAGCTCTCAGTTTCCAAACTCCATGCCTAAAGTTTGCACTGATTACCCTAAAGCTATAGTAATTTCCACTATTGTGCAGCCCTTTGAGAAAAGAGAGGGCTAGAGTTTAGACCCATAGGATGTTGTGGTGTGCAAGAAGCAGGGACCTCTTTAACATGAGCTCTTTTCACCCAGCCCAATCCACTGTACAACTGAGGTTTTGCTTGTTCATTTTGGCCTTGATTGTTAAATTGATCTTTATCCTAATAGGTCATATTACTGAATGGTAGGTCCAGTGTAATGGACAGTCCTGTCATGAATCTTATTTTCCTACAAGCAAATCCTTTCCCCCAATGTATCATCTAAATAATTAGACTATTCCCTATGGAGTTCCACAAGGGGAACATCAGGAACTCCTACAGCTGAATTAGACTGTAAAGCAAAATAAATACCTGTGAGCTTTTTTTTTTTTTTTAAAAGGCACCTGTGTCCAGTTTGATAAAGGATCCTGTTGGCCCCAATTAGGGTGAAATAAATTAAGAGGCAAGTTCACCTGTGGGCTATTTGCAATTCTGCTTGCAATTATAAAAGCCTCATTTGGCAGGGGGGACACTAAGGGAAGTAGAATTAGTAAGGGTTGCAGTAGGAGAGGTAGCTTCTAGAAAGTAGCTCACTTATCAAAAGTTTGTTAAAGGTATTCTTTAGTAATATTTTTTCTTTAGAGATGGTTTGTTTGGAGAAGTGTTCCTCTTCTTCAGTGGAGGATATTCTCTAGGGTACAATATCTTTGATGATTTTTAAAGATATATTTATGTCTGTATAAGATATGATGCACTCTTTACATGAAAAAACATTCCAGTAGAGAATGATAGTAGCTTTGGATTTGTCTGACTTTGGCTGATAGTCTCTTCTCTTTTCTCCTTCACAAAAGTACCTTCCTCTAGAGCTGGTATAGCCACATGATTGCGTACAGAATCCAAGAATCTGTAGAGCAGAATTCTAGGCTGCAGGTAACACATGTAATGTGCCTTCCACTCACACTGTACAAATACACTGGTTCTACTACATTTGCTTATACAGAGTCAGGAGCTCTGAATTTCCTGTTTTTGGGGGGGTATTAAATATAAAATTGCATTAATAGCTCACTTTTACATTGAATTCAAATTTTCAGAGGAAAATAAGAACAAAAGTGAAATTTTACAAACAATCCTTATGAAATCATCCTAAATTTTTTAAAAATGCCCAAGTAATTGATAAAATGATTCCAGAGCCTTTTAGATCAGGATTGGCCCAATATTTTCTACAGACACCAATTCATTCAGGTGAAAAGTAGTTGAAAAGAGAAGTGTCAGTTCCACACTGCTGTATGATTCTGTCGTAGAACCATGGGCCTTTCTGAAATGAGCTCCAGGACAAAGGAGCTATCAGCCAACCCAACATTTAGAGAGAGATGGAAGTATGTGTTCAACTGGCTCTGTGCAAGTTATTGGTATTTAAAAGCCTCAGGCTTGGTTCCCCCATATATTGTGTTTATATGAAGCTGGATATAAAACAATAACAATAAATAAATATTTTGCCAAGCAGGGTTCTGTTTCCAAGCAGATCAAAATTAAGGTTATTCAACTTTTTTTGCTAAATGGATACAAAACATAGGACTGTAGCAAACATAAATGTGCTTTGGAGAGAGTGTAGGTGTTCTGTGCTGGATCCAACAGATAAGGAGTTAATTCCTTCCTCATGTCTCTAGTTGCTTACAGCCACATAGATTGTATGGCAATGAGGCAGGTCTCCACAATGGAATTTAATATGGAGCTAAGGACTTACACCACAGAATCCTAGACTAATGGCTCCTGGGGATAAGATACAGAGTATCTTATATAGGGCCACATGTGAGGTTTTGTTTTGTTTTTTTAAAGCTTTCCACCTGCTTTTCCTTTCTCCACTTTAGTCCTCTCGTTTTACTGGGAGATCTAAAGGCAGCTGACTTGCTCCCTGTTGCTGTCCAGAATCTGGGAGTAGCAGCATTAAGCCTCTGTATTATACCCACTGCATTCTGTCCATTGCCCATACAGAGGCAATCAGAACGATCCTGGAGAACCCCCTCCAAAGTCTGGGGCAGCCATAACACCTGCACTGTCCACCTGTTGGTGGTAGCCCTCATCACTGATGGAAATAAAAGTCACTGAAGTTACCTCAGGTTCAGGTCAAACCTCTGGAAGAAAAGCTCTTTCTGTGCAAGGCTTGGCTGCACTAGTTAAATCTGTCAAGAACAAATGTGGTGTTCTATTTAGCATCCATTTTAATAACCTATTCCAACGTCACAGAACAAACTCATGCAGTGTTGGGACTGATTAGCTTTGCTGTGTCTTTAAAGCTGCTGCCCTTAGATATTCCTGTATGGTTTTGGCACGCTGGATATACTTTAAAGGGAATAATAATAATACCAAGTTCTTTTTTAAAATGCCCAAGTAATTGATAAAATGATTCCAGAGCCTTTTAGATCAGGATTGGCCCAATATTTTCTACAGACACCAATTCATTCAAGTGAAAAGTAGTTGAAAAGAGAAGTGTCAATTCCACACTTCTGTATGATTCTGTCACAGAACCATGGGCCTTTCTGAAATAGCTCCTTTGTCCTGGAGCTCATCAGCCATGTATGGTTTTGGGAACTGACACTTCTCTTTTCACTTTAAAGGGAATAATAATAATACCAAGTTCTTATATAGCACTTTTCATCAGTAGTTCACAAAGTGCTTCACAAAGGAGGTCAATATTATTATCCCAATTTTACAGAAGGGAAACTGAGGCACTTTGTGGGGCAGTGTTTTGCCCAAGGTCACCCAGCACGCCACGGGCAGAAATGGAACATAATGCAGGTCTCCTGAAACCCTAGCCAGTGCTCGCTCCACTAGGCGAAAAGGAAAGAGCATTATTAGTGGGTAGAGCTGTACAATGATTTAGGCTCCTGGGTTCCTTTCTCAGCTGTGCTACTGACTCATTCTATGACCATGGATAGGCATAACTTCTCCATGCTTCAGGTTACCCATTTATGAGATAATACCTACCTACCTGCCCCCGCTCATTCACATAGAGTGGATAATTAGAGATTGGAAAAACACTTTGAGATCCTCAGATGAAAGGTATTATACACCATAAAAAGAAAGTATGGTTATATATTATGTAAGATTTACCTGAAGACTAACTTAAGGGGACGACAACTCGGCTAAAGTCTGGGGAAAGTAAAATATGATCACTTCAAAGATGTTCTGACTTGCTTTTCAATATGCTTAATTTTGGAATGCATCTTTGAAAAAAGGGTATTTGCCTGATAATGTACCATATACAGTACCTTCTCTATATATTTTACTGCTTCATTTTATGTAGAATTAATGTTTATAGTGCAATTATTTTAGTCTTTTGGGTTCTTTTATGTTTAAATATGCACAATTTAAAATATTTTTTTCATAAAAATATGTAGAAAGCAACAAAACCACAATATATCCTGGGCATTAGATCAGAAAACTTGTGTTAAGGTCTTTTTTTCCATGTCAGTTCCTTAGGGGAGTACACATTAAATCACATAGTTTGCATGGCAAAATATCTATGGCTTTTCATCACCAGTGATTCTCAGAAAAAACTTGGCATTCTAATGGGACACACACCAGATGATGAATGGCTCTGAAAACAACTTATGTATTTCCTCATTAGCTAATTATGAACATGACAACCACGCCTAGTTTTGCCATTAAAAAGTCCATGCATGATCTCATTTGGGCTGAAGCTCGTTTTCAAATTCATAACAGTTTTAAAAAAATACATGCTCCTGGTCAAACATCAGGCGAAGGAAACTGGCTGTATTTTGGCTTAGATTGGCAAAGAGGAAATTAAATGCTCCAAAAGGATAAATAAACCATTCTAAAAAATAGAACACTTAATTGAGAATGGGAAGAACATGAAACAAATCATGAAGAGAAATGAGAAAGGCACAAAGGTGAAGCCAAACCTAACAGATAAGTATCCTAAACATTCACTGATGATTCCATGTCCTCCTTGTTACAGAGAAGTAAGATTTTAAGTTACAGACCAGACTTCATACCCTATGTAGCCCATTAGCTCAGAATTACGTGACGCTGTCCCCCAAGTCCTCTCTCTCCTTCACTGTCCTCTCTCCTCCAGTAAGTATGGTACAGATTTTTATACTGAAATGCTTCTTTGTGCTTTAGAAGTTCTAATCCTTGGCTAAGGGCTGTATGGGTCATTTAGAACCCAGGAAGATGTGGGAACAAGATTTGGTTTGGGGCAGCTAGGAGATAGTTGAAGCTTTTGTAGTAGGGAGGGGGATGTATCCCCTCTCCCCCCAGACTGCTTTTGGAGAAGGGTGGAAGTGATGTAAGATGTGTCTTGACTAGGATTTAAAGGTGTGTCATTAGAAAATGGTAGCTTCCAACTAGAGTATTCTAATGTAGGCAAGGCGGGGTGTTACTTTTAACATGTAGTAGAGTAGGGGTAGGCAACCTATGGCACGTGTGCCAAAGGCGGCACACGAGCTGATTTTTAGTGGCACTCACACTGCCTGGGTCCTGGCCACCATCCCACATTTTAGTTAAGGTGGCTGAATCCTCATTCCCCACTCCAGCAAGAACTAGTTGCCACACTGCACCTTGTCCTAATATCTGCCAGTATTTTCTTCAAGCTTGACATGTCTGCAAAATAATCAGCAATAGAATAGTTAGTGTCAACATTTTAAGTATCCCCCATTAGGCTTTGAAGTGATTAACGGGAACAATTCTCATCTCTCAGAGGGCCTGGTTCTCTTCCTCCATGTCTTCTGATCTGAGTTCCAGATCACTTTCCTAAGCTGCTACATCCAGGGCATTTAAGATTGTTCAGAAGTTTATTAAATCTAAAATTTGTGATATCATTCACACTTAGGCCATGTGATAATTCTATTATTCCTTTGTACAGCTAGTTGAAATCATTCCCAAACTGATCCTGATTTTTGCAAATTCATTCATTATTTGCACATGTGCACTGGATAATTTAAGTGAGGGTAATTAAATAAAATAAAGTGAAAGAAATAAGTGAGGGTGATTAACCCTAGAACAACTTACCCAGGATTGTAGTGGAGTCACCATCACTGGAAATGTTAAAATCAGGATTGGATATTGTTCTAAAAGATATGTTCTAATTCAAACAGGAACTATTTTGGGAAAGTTCTATGGCCTGTGTTATGCAAGAGGTCAGACTAAATGATCAGAGTGGTCCCTTCTGGACGTATAATCTATTAAATCTATGAACAAACTTCAAACTTCAGTGTACGGGGAATTTCCAAATTGTTCACACTGACTGTTCATTCTTAGTTATTCATGGTCACCTAAATCACATAGTTAGGCTTCTAAGAATTCAGAGGGGGTTTTAAAAATATAATTTTGATAAATAATGTTAATGTTTCTTTTTCAGCTTTTAAAAATTTATCATTTTAAAATTTTACCGTTGCACAAAATTATGGGTTTTAAGCATTTTTTATTTTTATCAATTTAAATGTTTACAGTCGTTGGAAATTATGGGGGAGAGGGTCAGACAACAATTTGATGGCAGTAGCGTGATGTTCCCTTGGTGCTATCCAGACTGGTGATCTGCTAGGTCACTTCAATCCTCGACTGTGGGAGCCAGCCTTACCACTCCCGGGCTCTTCATGCACAGCCTCTGGCATGTAAGCTCCTTCCAGCTTGTGAGTGAGCACTTTTGGCCAGTCACTGCTTGGCTTGTTCAACCGAATGACACTCGCCAATATCTCCAGTCCCAGACACAACCCTAGGAACCTCTGTCTTGCAGTGTCCAGTTATATCCGCTGGACGCTGCAAACTTATATGAGTTCTTCAGTTTAACAAAGAAATTTATATGTACCAGGCTTGTTATACCAAGGGGAGTCTGACACACTTCAAACCAAATGCACTGCTTCAGGTAGAATAAACAAATAAATTTATTAACTACAAAAGATAGATTTTAAGTGATTATAAGTCAAAGCAAAACAAGTCAGATTTGGTCAAATGAAATAAAAGCAAAATGCATTCTAAACTGATCTTAACACTTCCAGTGCCCTTACAAACTTATATGCTTCTCCCCACAGGCTGGCTGGTTGCCATTCAGCCAGGCTCTCCCCTTTGATCAGCACTTCAGTCGCTTGGTGGTGGTGTCTTTAGATGTAGGTGGAAGAGAGAGGAAGAGCATGGCAAATGTCTCTCCCTTTTATCATGTTCTTTCTTCCCCCTTGACTTTGCCCCCCCTTCAGGGTCAGATGAGTATTACCTCATCGTAGTCCTGATGCTTAGGTCCAACAGATCCTTTTTTGCTGCCTAGGCCAGTTTCCTTTGTTCCTGTGAGGCTGGGCTGTGTTAGTCTCATACATGCCCTGATGAGGTGTGAACTGCCCCTCTGTTCCTGGAGAGTTTTGCCTGGGCTTGTTTTAAACCATGAGGACACATTTTCAGCCTCATAACTACATACATGAAATTACAACCTATAACATTACTATAACAACCATAATCAGTGCATCATGAGCCTTCCGGAGACACCCGACAGGACAAACTTTGCACTGGATACCACACAATCATATTATGAGGATGAACATGGGGGTGCAAGATTTTCCCCTGAGAAACAGAGTGTCACAAGTAGATGTTGAGATTAAAAAAATTACAACTTTATAACCATTAAAACAAATTGTCAACATCACATTTCAAAATATACAAAGTCAATATCCCTAAATCAAACTCTAATACATTCTCAATCAGCATTTTTCTTTCTTTGCCTGTTTGTAAATTTTGATTATTACCGATGGAAATATTTTTTATCAGTTTGTGTGGTACAATGAAATTGATGTTTACCAACAAAATCTAATCCTTCCAAGCCTACACATAGTATTGTTTCTGCTCCCTAATTAGATAAATGATTTTTTTTAAAATAAGAGATTAACAATGGGAAATAATGAATAACTAATAGCTAATACAGTAGTTCAAGCATGAACAGCCTAGTTTCCTTTCAAATACAAGTATCTGTATGAAAAATATCCATTCCTTCTGTTAAAATAAAAATCCCTCCAAATATTTGCAAATGGCAAGTAATATGGTCTATAAACATGGTCAAATCAAGCAGTTATTGGGAATTTGAATGAATTCCAGAAACACTGTTTTTTTCAGGCAACTTTATTCTTTTGATTAAAACACTGGAGATGGGCCTGGTACAGAAAATTCAGATCCAGATTTTAACCCTTTCCAAAATGTGTAGATGTTCAAGCCTAGGGATTTGATTTGGATGTGTCTTTAGTTAAGATGTATGGGCTTTGTGGTGAAAGAATGTGTTGGCTAGTCACTGTTCTCATCTACTCACTGTTCTCAACCAAGACATGGTAAAAGTTAAATGACGGATCTAATAGTGAGGTTTCTTGGTGATTTTTCAGACTGTCATCTTATCACAATTCAGCCTCCATACAGATGCTATGTCTCCAGTAGTCTCACTGTCATATTTTCTCCTACTGTGCACTCCATGATGCTCACCATAGTTGTGCCAAAAGCTAGGATAAAAAGTGTAAATTTTTACTACATAAACAGATGTTCCTCTTCTCTCAGTGCTGATTTAAAGTCAATCTGCAATGTCTTCAGAGTGGTTTCATCTGTGAAACACAGATGCTTAGGAAGTGTGGTTGGGACTTTAATTAAATTTATGTAAGGTACTTTGCTCCTCTTTTAAAGGTGTGAATTAAGGGTAAGTGAAATGGCACCTGATCCTTGCCTGTTTCTACAACTGAGTCTACTTGGAGATTCCAAAATGTTCAGTTAACTTTTCCTTTTTCATTATTGTCCATTATTGTGTCCCTCCACATCTGGGCTTCGAAGGAACCAGAAGCTGATGTGTCAAATTACCATGGGAATGGGATGTTTGCATGCTTGAATATTGTTGGTGATAATGAGATGAAACACCTCGACTTCTGAGCCTTCAGAGGGGGACTCACCACTGAAGAATTTTAAAGAGTATAGGGAAGGAGATCAGAAAAGCATCAGTTCCCAGAGAGATGGGGAGGACCCCGATGCATCCGTCTTAAAGTCACCTACAAGTCCTGCATGTCTTCTGCTTTTAAACAAACTGCCCACTTTTAGGGCAACAGCCAGATCCTGTGTTCACAAGTAGCCAGTGCTGTTCCAGATGATGATACTTCTGGTGCCATACCTCTTAATGTCATAGGGCAAAGCTCACATTGACTTTAAAGAGAACTGGATCAGGTCCATAGTAATGCCCAAGAGGAGCTAGGACTTGAAAAGCACAGTCAAGGTCCCTTAATATTGTGGGGGGAAAGGAAGGGGACTAAATGACCAAGACTGGCTGATACCTTACCTAAATTGGTCATTCAGCTGTCCAGGCAGGAGGAGTTACTTGCCTGGGTGGAAAGATGGGAGGGAGGCTGCTGGAGGGTGTTGGTGTCTTGAAGGAGGGAATGATTTCTTGCATGTTTCTATCTCTTTTTGGACAATATGGGTACTTGTTTACCAAATGCTTCTAAAACACTAAGGGCTGACTTGCTGCATGGGCCTATGTGTATATTGGCAGTGCTGGGGGATGGCTTGCTGCATACATCTGTGTGTATTCTGCCATTGCTGGATAATGGCTAAGTGCATGATCCAAGAGTAGGAGTTTGGTGGTGTTCTTGGAAAGGTAAAACACGATTATTAGGGTTTTGCCAGAAACAAAACACAAACATACAGTCACCTGAGCTTATCTGTAGTAGATAGCAAGTTACCTTCTTGGGGCTGCCTCTAGTCATAGAAGCGAGGGGCATGCATTACATTAGCATAAATATTAATTAAATCTCTCCCAGTAGTTTACCTGTTACAGTAACCACTTAAATCAATGGGAGCAGAAAATTAAAGGGAAAAAATGGTTAATGAAGAATATTCAGTAGAAAAAAACCACACTGTAACTACTTTGGTAAGATTCTGTTCTGAGTAGCATTTTTGTGTCACATTAGAGGAAACACTACTTTTGCTGCTTATAACTGAGGTTGATGTTTGACTACTTGCAGTACATAGTGAAGTTCATGAAAGCAGTAGGTCAGATACAGTAGCTCAGCCTTGTCAGCTGAGTGAAGGGTTCTTTATATCAAGTGTTATAATAACTTCAACTTTCAAAGAAGGAAAAAGGAGAGTTGGGTGGCTGGGGGAATTCATTTACCCCATTATAGAAAATCAAATCCCACAGATTGGTTGTCTCTTTTCAGGGGTGAGGAAAATATTCCTTGAGTACCTACGATCCTGATTCTGAAGCTAAATTAATAAAAGTAGCAGGGTCCATTTTTCTCATCAACACCATATCAAAAAGAATGTTGGGAATTTGGACCATCAGGATCCAGGTCCAGCAGTTAATTTTGGAGGAGGATGGTTTAACGTTTGGAAGAGCTCAGATGATTCATTTGTTTTCGACTTTGTTTTTAAAAATCAAATAAAAACCCTGTTCTTGAAAAGATTCTTTTTATTACCCATGTTCTAGTATAAAAAAGCATATTTTAATCCTGCCATATTTTTCTGCACATTTGTATTGCCCTTGTAATACAGCAATATAATGAAGGACAAGGAAAACCTTTTTTTTTTTTTTAAAGTCATGAGACAACATAAGATTTTGAAAATATGGTTTATAGTTCAACAAAAAATCCAGCATGAAATTAATGGAGTACCTGTCTATGTCATGTTTTCCCATATGAATGCAACAGATAAAAAATGTAATAAATTCATTCATCTACAGCCACTTGAAATATCTGAGCTGATCAGCAGTTTCACTGATGTGTGGCCAGACTTTGAAGTCTATCTTAGCTCTCTGGAATTCGACCAGCCACTTTCCAGACCATGTAATGCATTCCAGATCTTTCCACATTATACATTCCAGATGGCCATATGAATTCTTTGTACATTTTCTCCTTTCTTATTTAGGTTATTGGGGTAATTTGGGAATAAAATGTGCACGGTACAAAGTGACAACTGACATATTGTTATGCTATTGTGCTGCTTAAACACTGATGATGGACTTTAATGAATGTTTATGAAATTTGGGTTTGTTGGTTTTTTTCCCCTCTTTCAATCATTTTTAAGCTCCTGAATAATGAGACACTAAACATACTGGATTCTCCCTAGGCCACATGGGGCCTGATTTTCAAAAGTGCTGAGCACCCACAACCTTGACTGAATTAAATGCAAGCTAAGAGTGCTTAGCACCCTTGAAGATTGGGTCTCTTGTGAACACAGTCTTCCCCCATGGCTCTGTCTGCGCACCATCATGACCTAGAGAAGAAGCTTTCTAGTGGGATGTTAAAATGGATTTAGCGCCATTCAAATTCAATCCAGTTCTTACTTAAAGGAGAGGAAAAAACCCACACCACAATATCAGCTGGTGGTTTCTATAATATGGGTAGTAGCCCATAAGCTGAATTAAAAGAGGCCACCAAATTTATTTTCAGGGGCCAAAAAACCTATATCTTCATAATAATCTTTTGCCTCTATGTCAGAGCAATCTGAATCACAGCCACACGAAGAAAAAAAGGTAGGCGGCCTGGGCCAAATAATGTAAGGCTATAATCCTATTGCAAGTTTCTGATGTCATTACAAACCTTGAGTCACACTAGAGTGGTTTGTCACCCAAACCTCAAGATGGAATTTTCATATATCACATTGCTGCATGTGTTTTTCTTCAGAGACATGGACCAAAGCCTTGGTTAAGGCTACACTGCTCTTGTCCTACACCGCATCCTTACAGAAGACTCCCATTATTTTTGAATCTGGTCTGAAAAAGGAGAGGTGGGAAAAGGCTGGGAATCAGCTCAGAAAGAGGTGAGCAGCACCAGAAATCATTACATTTACACATACAACCAGGGGAAATGAAAAATGCCTACAGAATTTAAGAAATATATAGGTCCTGATCCTGCAAACAGTAAGCAGGAGCATAACTTTATTCAAGGGAATAAAATTCCTTGTGGTTACAGAATTGGGCTATCAAGGCTATTAACTAACAATAATATGGACAACCAATAGCTAGCATATTTCCATGATGTTCCATAGAATCATAGGACTGGAAGGGACCTCAAGAGGTCATCTAATCCAGTCCCCTGCACTCATGGCAGGACTAAGTATTATCTATACCAGTGGTGGGCAACCTGCGGTCTGTGGGCTGCATGCGGCCCATCAGGGTAATCTGATGGTGAGCCGCAAGACATTTTGCTGATGTTGACCATCCGCAGGCACAGCTCCCCACAGCTCCCAGTGGCTGCAGTTCGCCATTCCTGGCCAATGGGAGCTGCGGGAAGCGGTGGGCCGCAGGGACGAACACAGCTGCTACTCTGAAACTCACCTACTTTGTCTCTCTCAGATTAAAACCTAGTTACTTTGGACAAACATATTTGCCCTTTTGAAACTGCTTCTAACACAGTTTCTATCTTTTTAAAAGAAAAATTATTGCAGATTGAGCAGCGAGCTAATCAAAATGGCTCATTTACACTGATATTCTGTTAGTGCTATCTGGAAACACAGGGAATATGCAAAATGGAAATGGATTCTCATTCTAATGAATTTCCTTTGCCAGAGGATTACAGTAATCACTGTAAATCTACTGTGTCCACTAAAACTTACATCACTATTGACTAGTATTCCTTTCTCTTAATATACTTCTGGGCTTGTTGTGGGACACACAGAACCAGTACATGGGTTTTACCACTGTTTCCTTAATAGTTCAAGTACCGCAACTGTTGTGGTGGGTTCTCCATTACTGATCATTTTAAAATCAAGATTGGATGTTTTTATAAAAGATTACTTCTAGCAATTATTCTAGGGAAGTTCTGTGGCTTGTACAGTACAAGCGGTCAGACTAGATGATCACAGTGGTCCCTTCTGACCTTAGAAAATGTAAATCTATGAAATCTTTCAATGTTCTCTGGCATTTTGGCCACTTTGACCACAGGATCCTGCAACATACTACCTATTTTGCTTGCAGATCTCCGCCACAAGTGCTCCCAACCTAAGCTTCATGCTCTGCTGAACAGTGACTATCCAGCTTCCATGGGGTAATTGCCACTGTTTTCCACAGCATTCTCCCAGGTGATCTGATTCCATGGTGTCAGGGCTGGCTCACCAAATTTTTTCTTCCTCATCCTGAAATTATGGAATCACTGCTGATCATCCCACCAGTCTGTGATTGTGGTCATGACCAAAAAATTGTACTCTACCCACTGAAGACCATCCACAGGTACAAGCATGATGCTGTCTACTGAAGTGGTGGTGGGGACACCACAAGGGCAACGTGAAATCTGGCTCTCAGTAGGTACTGCTGGGACCATCTGTCCACAGCCACCTAAGATGTCTCATGATTGGTTTCCCAGACCTCCAATAGAAATATTACCTGCTGTGCCAAGAGTGAGAGCTGAGTTTTCACCCTCGCCTCCATTTTGAGGAAAAAATTAGGAAATGGCACTGGCATAAGAGGGTTTATAGGAGTTCCCTCAGGGAATTATGGAAATTTGACTTCGTCTCCCACAATTTTCCTGAGCTATGAGGTCTTCCAGACTCTGAAAAGCCACTACTTCACAGAGCTGGAAGGGCTTTAGTACTGCACTAGTGTGGACATGAAGTAAAACAGCAACTCTCCTGCACCCAAAACAGCACAGCTAGTGTGGAGACACTGCACAGTTGTTTCATTTTTTAAAGTTCTCTCTTTGCAAATAAAAATTATGTTGACTTGAGTCTTTTCTGGAACACTGTTTACACAGCACCTTGTCCATAAGGAACATTTCAAATCAGAGCAAATTAAGTACTCTCCCAATGTGGTATTAAAATAACAAATTGCTCCTCAGTACATTTCAGTGGACTGGTGGTTTCCTTTGCCAGCACCTGTGACTCATCAGATGTTAGTGTGGAAAAAAGCCATAAAGCTGAAGTGTGCTTATTCCAACAGTCATTTGACAGATGTTAATGCACAGAACAACAGAAGTCATCCCCCAGAGAACAGGGGTTCTTTTCTTTTTCTTTTTCTTTTCTTTTCTTCACTGGACAGGAAACGAAGCTATATTCACATCCACTGCAGGGCATAACAACAAACGAAAATACAACCATCTTCCTTAAAAGATTAATCTGGGCTCTTCACTGTGAGGATTGTCATGTCTTTGGAACAGAAGTGTATCTGTTCCTGAAAATCTTCTCTCTTCCCCACCTATGGAACCTAATGTTATCCCACTTTCAGTGTGTTTTCATTCTGAATATAGATGTGACTCTACAGATAAACCCCTTATAAAAACACCATGTTGTGAGTGTGCATATTCTTATGATACATACACTAATAGTAATATACCTATGCTACTCCTTTGTATATATTCATTATGGATGCTTTTTTGCAGCTCCATGGTTTAGGTTTTTTTCCACTTAAAGCAGGAATTCAACTTTCTAGTTTTGAATGAAGAACAGACTTTCAGGTCAGAAGGGACCATTGTGATCATCTGGTCTGACCTCCTGCACATTGCAGACCACAGAACCTCATCCAGTCACTCCTGTAATAGAACGCTAATCTCTGGCTGAGTTACTGAAGTCCTCAAATCATGATTTAAAGACTTTAAGTTACAGAGAATCCACCAGTTACACTAGTTTAAATGTGCAAGTGCCCCACGCTGCAGAAGAAGGTGAAACCGCCACAGGGTCTCTGCCAATCTGACCTGGGGAAAATTCCTTCCCGACCCCAAATATGGTGATCAGTTAGACCCTGAACATGTGGGCAAGACCCACCAGGCAGATACCTGGGAAAGAATTCTCTGTGCTAACTCAGAGCCCTCCCCATCTAGTGGCCCATCTCCAGCCATTGGGGATTTTTTGCTATTGGCAGGTGCCTATGGGTCACATGCCATTGTAGGCAGTCCAATTATACCGCCCCCTCCATAAACTTATCAAGCTCAGTCTTGAAGCCAGTTAGGTTTTTTGCCCCCGCTGCTCCCCTTGGAACGCTGTTCCAGAACTTCACTCCTCCGATGGTTAGAAACCTTCATCTAATTTTGAGCCTAAACTTGTTGATGGCCAGTTGTCCATATTGGCCCTTAACTTAAATAACTTCTCTCCCGCACTGATATTTGTTCCTCTGATGTATTTATAGAGAGCAATCATATCTCCCCTCAGTCTTCTTTTGGTTAGGCTAAACAAGCCAAGCTCTTTGAGTCTCCTCTCATGAAGTAGATTTTCCATTCCTTGGATCATCCTAGTAGCTTTTCTCTGCACCTGTTCCAGTTTGAATTCATCTTTCTTAAACATGGAAGACCAGAATTGCACACAGTATTCCAGATGAGGTCTCACCAGTGCCTGGTATAATGATACTAACTCTTCCCTGTCTCTACTTGAAATACCTTGCCTGATGCATCCTAGGACCGCATTAGCCTTTTTCACAGCCGCATCACATTCACGGCTCACAGTCATTCTGTGATCAACCAATACACCCACGTCTTTCTCCTCCTCTGTCACTTCCAACTGATAAGTCCCCAGCTTATAGCAAAATTCTTGTTTCCTAAATGCATGACCTTGCATTTTGCACTATTAAATTTCATCCCATTTTTATTACTCCAGTTTACAAGGTCATCCAGATTTTATTGTATGATATTCCAGTCCTCCTCCATATTGGCAATACCTCCCAACTTTGTATCACCTGCAGATTTTATTAGTGCACACTTACTTTTTGTGCCAAGATCAGTAATGAAAATGTTAAATAAGATTGGTCCCAAGACCGATCCCTGAGGAATTCCACTAGTAATCTCCCTCTAGCCTGACAATTCACCTTTCGGTATGACCCATTGTAGTCACCCCTTTAGCCAGTTCCTATCCACCTTTCAGTTCTCATATTAATCCCCATCTTCTCCAATTTAACTAATAATTTCTCATGTGGAACTGTATCAAATGCCTTTCAGTAGATTAGATCTACTGCATTTCCTTTGTTTAAAAAATCAGTTATCTTCTCAAAGAAGGAGATCAAGTTGATCTGGCATGATCTACCTTTTGTAAAATCATGTTGTATTTTATCCCTATTAATGTTACCCGTATGTCCTTAACTACTTTATCTTTCAAAATTTTTTCCAAGACCTTGCATACAATGGAGGTCAAACTATCAGGCCTGTAGTTTCCTGGATCACTTTTCTTCCCTTTCTTCAAAATAGGAACTATATTAGCAATTCTTCAATCATAGGGTACGACCCCCGAGTTTACAGATTAATTTAAAATCCTTGATATGGGGCTTGCAATTTCATGTGCCAGTTCCTTTAATATTCTTGGCTGGAGATTATCCAGGTCCCCTGATTTAGTCCCATTAAACTGTTTGAGTTTGACTTCAGTGTATCTTCTCCCAAATTATGCCATCCAATCTATGAGTAAAGACTGAATAGTCTGAGGATTTTCAGGTAAATCTGGTAATTTATACAGCATTTTGAAATTTTGAAGATATTTCAAAATTTAAAACTTTGAAATTGAAAAAGAAATTGGTTTATTTTTGTGAAATGTTACCCCTGTTTTTTTACCAATTTGTAGAGGGGGCCAATTTAAAAAAAGTAATTACATACTTTAAAGAAGCCAGGAAAACAATTTGAAAAAACTCTTTGCATTTAAATAAATAAATATCAGTTTTATTTCCCAGTAATTTACATGATACAGCATCCAAAAATTGGTTAGTGAAGAATGGACAATTTAAGACAGCTTGCTTTTTTGGATCTGATGATTTTTTGGGTTCCTTTAGCAAATTAATTACTGATTTTTTTGAGATCTGAAAAAATGACTGTTTTTTATATTTAGCAGTATGTAAGGGAAAACCTAATTTTAACATTTGTGGGTTATTTTTTTATTTATTGGCAATATTTGGCATGCATATTTTTGTTCGGCCACAGTGTTGATCAACAAATATTTTTCACATGGAATGAATTCTCCAGAATCTATTGTTCTTTTTTTAAAAAATGTTTCTCATCCTTATCATAGAGAAAACCTGGAAAATATGAAGTGGCTATTGCATTTCCTGACTAGTGATGTACATATCGATGGCTAATACTACTGTAAGGCACATTGTATCAGTGTTTGATGGAAAGTGAGAAAATTGGCATAAAACGATTGTTGCTACTTTTGATTTGTTTATAGGCATTTTTGATACTCATCATCAAAATATCACCATGAATGAACTTATCCTTACAATGCTCCCGTGAGGTAGACAGAAAACTGAAGCACTGAGACAGTAAGCTACTTTCTTAGGTCCCACAGGGAGTTTGCGTCAAAAACAAAAAACAAATTACAGATCTCCTGGCTTTCTATCCTGTGCCTTAACCACAAGCTCACCCTTCCATTATTTTAGGGAATACATGCCTTCAGTACCTAGCTCTGCATCCAGCATTGCTGGAGTCAGTAAGGGTCTGATTCTCTTTTCGGGGTGGTTTTACCCCTGCATAATTTCGTTGATTTCCTTGAAGTTACTTCTCATTTACATTAGTGTATCTGAGAGGAGAATCTTGCTCTCAGTTTATAAAATGAACTTTTAAATGCAACCGGATTGATGTGATATTTATCCCACCAAAAACGTGTGTTTAAATATCTATGATTTTATTGTCCACTTTTTAAAAAAAGAATACCAATTAGCTCCACTGGGTCTGCGGCTTCCCCAGCTAATTGGCAAGAATGACCCAGTACAAAAAGAATAATGCATCAGTTATTGTGGGTCTGATTCTAATCCCAATTATCATAATGGTAAGCTTCCCACTGATTTCAGTGAGAGCAGAATTGGGCCCTACATTAATGTCTTCTAAAAAAGATGCAATTTAAACTAACTATAACATCTGGGCTCGGATTTGCTTCTCATTGACACTATTATAAATAAAGAATCATTTCAGTGAAGTTATTGGAATTACAACAACAAATTATTAAAATTGGTGTGAGAGAGAATCAGATCTTTGATTTTCTTGTGTGTGTAAAGCACTCAATCTCTTCATAGGTAATTAAAATGGTGGATCCATAATACACAGTTATTCATGGACATCCTCTATTTAGCTATGTCAAAAATCTGTTGAAGATCTGCTCTAATTTGCTCATACACACTAACACCCTCCCTGCAAAAAGCCTTTGTTAATTATTTCAGAAATGCAGATTCCTCCCTTCAAACCTCTTCTAGAAACAGAATAGCACCAACATAGACTTCACCTTCTGGCTTTTCAAACCTTAAACTGTACTTCAAATGCAATTGCTACCTGGGCCACAAAAATAAATTCTCACACAATCTGCATTTAGAAATGCTTAACCCTGTGTACAACAGTGACTGTTGTATAACAATTCAACTTGCTCTGTTTCTCTCTGGAATAATTGTACAAGCAGGTCTCTCCCTGACTACCACAGAGAGAGCAGACAAACTGTGTGGGTGGTCTGGGGCTAGGGAAGCCGGAGCTGTGAAGGAATGAATGACCTCATGGATTCAGATGTCGGCTTTATGAATCCATGGGTCTCCTCCACAGTGGCATACAGAAGGATATGTTAGGTTAGAGCATTTGATACAACGTTCATCCACAAAACTAATGGGACGACACATGTATAAAAAGTAATTAAGAGGACAGAACTGTTTATCAAAGTTTCCTTGTTGACATACTTACAATATTATTGTGTTCATTATCATTTGTTAAAATATAACACCATATATGTGCACATCTTGACAGACAATGGCCCCAATCTTGCAATCTTATTAACTAGTGTGGATGTGGGAATCAGTGTGATCACCCCCCTGACCTCATCACTCTCCAATCTGCACTGCCCTGGGAAGTCAATTAGGTTCTGCATAAGTGAAGGGGTTCCTGCTAATGGTGTCGCCTGCAGGATCATGACCACAGAGTAAGAGATGCTCCCTGCCCTAAACAACTCATGATATAAGATAGACAAGAGAGCCAAATAAAGACATGACACAGGTCTATAATTCAAGAAAGGATCAGCATGCAAGCTGATTGGTGAGGGGAAGAGAGACACAATGGGTTTTAAGCAGAGATTGGACAGGAGCAGTGGGAGATGGGCCCAAGTGCAAGGGACAGCATGACAAGAGAGGCAAAGCCACACGAGTGAGGAAGTGATGAAGGGAGCAGTAATTTTTATACCAATCACAATACCTCGTGGCACAAGCACAAATGTTAAAATCTATAAGAATCATAATTCAAACTTATTATCATGGGACATATTTTCAAAAGTGCAAGTTTTCCTATGCAGCCATGTGTGCAAAGGTCAGAATTGACAGGGACACTGTTATCCCATCCAGTAAGAAAAGAAAGGAAAAGAAAAGAAACTAGTGAACTGCAATCAAGATGCTTCACTACCAAGGAGCATGTAAAGATGCAATAAGAACTGTTTTCAGAGTAGCAGCCGTGCTAGTCTGTATTTGCAAAAAGAAAAGGAGTACTTGTGGCACCTTAGAGACTAACAAATTTATCTGAGCATAAGCTTTCGTGAGCTACAGCTCACTTCTTTGCTAGTATCATGTAGCTACTCTACAATTAGACCAAAGCCAAGATGCCAAAGAGCACTGCAGACATCCTTCTCTGGAGACGCAATTTAACATGAATGCTTGTTGTGTTGTAATATCAAAGGAAATTGATCTTGCATATTCCCTAGAAATCTTTAGACTCTCATGATATGGGTTTCCGTGCTGCAGCTCAGGTTACAGGCGGAACATTGCAAGCATGATATTAGAGATCCTCACTCCCTCCTTGGCTTTGGAAGACTCTACTGGAGTTCTGGCTGCTGACCAAGAATGGGATGCGTGGGGTAAAGTGACTCTGAGCATAACATGCCTCTTCCTGGAAGAGGGCCTACTTGAAAGGATTCCCATCAGATTGAAGATGTGAGCAGATACAGGATTGGTATGGCACCAGGATCTAGGGTCCTTAGATGGTCATCCCATCCAGAGTGAATGACAGACTGTGAACCATAGCAGCTGCACTTTCCATCCCCTCTAGAAGGAGGGAGATCTAGTGATAGTAATGTGGTCCGCTAGAAAATGTGCTTGCTTTGGCAGAGAAGATTGACAGTGATTTATTTCGCTGAAGGAGCAGAGATGCATCCCCAGCAGTTAGAAAGTATTCAAAGAATTGAGTTTTTATAATGGTGTTGACAATTCTTGCTGACATGTCCAGGGTAACAAAATTATGAATAATACTTAGAATTTATACAAGGTAAATTGATGCAGTCTAAACAGAAATGTGTATCTGGAGAGACTTGTTTCTGACTAATACTGTATATGATCCAAAGTTGGTATCACTGTAATAGGTTCTGTTTAGGGAGCTGTCATGCCAGGTCAAAAGCTAGCAAATGACAATGTTTCATCATCCTCTTCTGAGCTGAAGTAGCAGCCTGGACAAAGGGTGGTTGGTCAGACCGTGCCATTTATTGGCTGTAAATGTAATGTTTTAAGGTACAATTAAAGTTTAAAAAACCCAGCCTTTTGGTCCCTCTTTACTGATGCCTTTTTTTTTTCCATGAGACAACAAATGTTTTGCAGCTTGGTTCTCAAATACCTAGCCAGCTGGCTCATATGCAGAGTAGGAGTTGTTGTTATTTGGCAATTTCCTGATAGATGATCTATTCGTGGTCACAGATCACAGAATTTATATTCATGCTGTGGGATCATTTACAACTAAAAATCTCAGCCTTTTCATGAGGAGCCACAACCACCGTGTGTCTACTGCACTCCAGCCAGCGTAGCATGAAAGCCAACAATGTCAAAGAACCCTACATTCTTTCTTTAACCTCAGATGTACTAGTTTTGTTATAACAATAGTTTGTCATAGAACACCATGTACCGTACAGAAAGGTAAATTCATATCACTATTAATAAGCATATGACAAATATTTCCTTTAGGAATATCAATTTTTCTTGATTCTCTTTCTAGTCACACAAATCAGCAATTTGCAATGGAGCTAGCAGTAGGTGTTAAATTTTGTGGTTACATGAGGTACAGTTCATATTCTAATTTGCCATTCACATATTTTTTAAATCAACTTCTCAATGAAAACCTGCAGTTACAGGTGTACCTCAGATAGCAGAACTAATAATCCAGCATAATTCATTTATTGAAGATCTAAGACCTCAAGACATTCTTTTAAAGTGTTGCTGGCGTTTAGTTAATATTTTCCACCTTTTCTTTCGGTAATTTCCTAGCTTTCTATAGACAAAGAAAATACTGCAAAAATAATTACACGCACAACTCCAAAACCACTACTTAGCACATAGTGAACTAATTTAAACCTGGGCAATTTGATTCCATCTTTTCCCCCATGTGAAGCAGATGCTTTGCCAAGTCTGCAAGCTGGACAAAAAAGTAGAACAGTAGCATGTGAGCACATTCCTTAAATCTAGATGTAAATTATGCCCATACAGTGGTATAGCTCAGTGTGTGTATATAAAAAATATAATATAAAGATAGGAAATCTTTTCTATATATATCCTTTCCTAACATAGGGAAACAAATTAATGTCACAACCTGACCACTGTATGTTTACAATTTCATTCCAGGCCATTTCATAGTCACAAAATGTTGCTGTATGTGTGTGTTTTGTGAAATAATGATTTTGTATCAAAACATTCAATTTTAAAAATGTTTTGGTGAAAATATTGATCCTTTATTGTAACACACTTTTGGAACTGGAAATTTAGAATATCAAAGCTTTTGCTGAAAAAAGAGGTCCAGTCTTTAACATGAGAGACTAAGTCCTACTGCAGCTTCCTATTCATAATGAAGCAAAGTTGGCCATAATAGGTAAAAAGAAACAACCAACTCCTGAAAAAATGTGCTAGTTCATTGATCAATTTACATCTCAATATACCCTTGCAAGCCAAGATTTGCTTTGCTTTTTAATCTTCACACTGTATCACAGTTAGAGGTTAGACTTACTAACAAAGCAAAATACACAACAGTACCTTTCTAATACCACAACACGTGGCTTGCAATAGGACTGTAATAACAAACTCTTCACTCAACAAAAGTCAAGGTCCCAGGTTTTTAAAAAACAGATTACAAAGAACACTTTCTAACACAATCAGCTTGTCTCAACCAAAATTTAATGCTAGTTAAGAAAAATATTTGCAGCTTGGATGCAACTGCCAGCAGACCAGGCCCTTCTGCTTTGGGTGTTGTTTTGGGGCACCTAACTGGCTGGTGATTCCCTTTTTCTGGTGGTGACCGTGGGCTGTAACTTAACCAAATCTGTACTAAAAGAGCAACATTTGGGTTCTCGAGAGGAAAAAAGGAGTTAATCAACTGTTGGGTAGGCTGTGCCGAAACAAACAGGACAGAAGTCTGTCAGCAACTCTGGGATATGTGAGAAGTGACTGCCTGAGGAAAAGAGGTGAAGGAATTCACTTTATGATGTTTCCTTAATTCATATGAGTACAATAGCAGATCCAGCTGCTAGGCTTTATTTTATTGTTTTATTGCCAGCTCTAGCCTTCGTTGGACATCGACCATAAGTGAAGTCAGAGGCAAAAGAGCAAGCAAAGTAACTCAGACTAATGGCCCCACCTGTGAGGGCTGAGTACTCTCAACACTCCTTGAAGTTACGAAGAACCTTGCTAGCAATAACATGACATGTTTAAATACAGTTATATCTAATGTGGCTCTGATATCACCCAGTGTGGACAGGGTCTCAATTTTGAAATCCTAACAAACAAGGAACGTGTGGAAATTTCAAATCACCCATTCAGTTGTTAGGGCCCTGCAGTTTTACCAGTAGGACGAGCCTGCAGTTTAACAAATAAGGAGCTGGAAGGCACAGCTACAACACCACCGGTTTTCGTGATATCGTAAAAGCGTGATTCGCTCTTTCTGTGCGGATAGGATTACACTGTGTTTTTTAACTTTGTTCCTGATCCATGTTACAGCCTTGAGGCCTGATTCTGATCTGAGGAATTTCACTGAAGTCACTTTAGGCTGTGGATACATTAAGCTCTTATTTAAAACTATCCAATGTTGCATTATGATGGGTGCAGCTGACTAGTGGTCATGCAACAGTGAGCAATGTTAAGAGGAAGCTAAATGTATATACAGCTCTTATGGTACTGAACCTCACCTCACTACACTGGTTTTATAGTGGTGTCACTCTGTTGTCATCACTGAAGTTCCTCAGATGCAGTTGTGGGCTAATTTAGTTGTACTATTTATGTACTTCACCTTGGATGCTGTTAACCTTTGCACACTTATGTATGTACATGAAAGCTCAACTTGCGCATGTATCAGAGGATTTACTGAACTAAACTGGGCATATTTACTCTTTGAAAATCTAGGGTTAGGGGTCATATTATTCCCTTATGTGACTCTAGTGTCTTCAGTGGAGTTGCACCTGTAAGCAACCCACAAGAGCTGAATCTGTTCCAGGAGACCAAATTCTGCCCTAATCTATATCCTATGAAAGCACACTGAAGTCAAAGTAGTTGCATGGGATGTAAGTTATGACAGAATAAGGCACATGGTCAGACAGACCCCTAGAGTAACTGGCCATCAGTGTGTGCCATTACCTGATTTGCATCAATGGGTCTGAATCCAAGTATGTGGGAGAAGAACTTTTCTTTTTTCTGATCATTAGACTAACCAACAGAGGTGTAAGTGCATTTCAAGACCAAAGACCTATATAACCTTTGCAAACAAGTATTCAAAATTCTCCAACAAGTCCAGGGAGGATGGAAGAAAAGTTATATTTTTTCCAGCATTCAGACTGCAACAATCAAGACCAGCATTTCCTTGATTCAGAAAATGATACTCAATTTTTCTCTTCCAAAATTATATGAATTTCCTCATGGGGTTCTCCAGGAAGACTGTTCAGCAGAATACTGTTCTCATAATTTTCTTCCCTAAAGGCCTGGTCCTTCAGATCTTACTCTGGCAAAAGTCCCACTGACTTTAACAGACATTTTGCTTGAGTCAGTACTGCCCACTGTGCCCTTAAAGAATAATATAATCTCTACAGTACCCATAGATAGAGAGCTGCCATGAAGTCCTCAGCTGTTCTTTCAAGTTAAGCTACTCCCTTTTAGCAATTTAGAAATCTATGGGGTGGACAAACTGACTCTGAGACCAGCCACATGTCCCAAAAGCCTAAAGCACCCAAGAGATCTGTCTCAATCTGCTAAATGTCCACACATCTTATCTTTCAGTCAGCACTATGATAAACAAGGTAGTGTCTAGATGGGCCTTGTGGCTCTTACCTTGGGCAGCTGATTGCTTTACAAAAAGTGTTTGTTGGCCACTTCATAGTGCTAAGAGATGGTTGAGTCTTCGGAGAAACCTTAGATAAAGATGAATAATAATATCGTGGATTCATTTTGTGCTTTTCATCCCAAAGGATCCAAAAGCACATATCTTACATATGAGTTACTTCACCAACCAATAAATGCAGTCATCTCTAGGGGGAAATGTTTGCAGCTGTTTAATAATGCACAGCCACACTGCATACCAGTTCAGGACAGGAAGTGGAGGGTAGCATAGTCAGTTGATATGGCAGCGGGGAGCCAGCCAGGCAGAATATAATTATTTGATTTGGAATTTAGCCAGAGCATGGGGATTAACACTTCTAGTTTGGAGAAAAATGCTACGTGTTGATCATGCCTTCATTTTTCATCTCATCCAAAGCACTATACACAGGGCTCTCTTAAAACTATGCTCAGGAATTGGTTTAGTTTTGAAACAAAGGGAAGAATGTCACCTATGCAGTTACCAGTACTACTTGGTTTATAAAAGGAGGAGCTTACCAGACTGTCCTTGTGCTTTTAAACCGGGGACAATTTCCTATATCTAACAGAGGAAAATAAACTCCTCTAGACTAGGGGCTGGGGATGAAGATTTTCACTGCTACCGGCAGAATTCAAAGGTGACAGAAAGCAAGAGGGTGTTTTAGGAATTCAGGAAATAAGTCCACAGTCCTAAACACAAGGAGAAAGTGTTCCAATAGAAATTCCTGATGACTACCTGAATAATCATCAGCTAATATAAGAGTTTATCTCAGAGAGAGCTTGTCCTATTTACACACTTATGGGTTTGAGCTGAGGCTTTGCTGTTGGGCAGAAAGTTAAGCAAACTCAGAACAGAATGCTGTTTCCTACTCAGGCACTTGAAATTAGTTCCTGAAGAGCAAGAATTATGTATAGTGGTTGTGGGAACTGACCCGCCAACTTCCCTTTGTGTAATGTCATTTGCATCATAACTTGATGGTGCAACATCACAGCAAAACATCTAAATGCAACACAGTGTCATAACACAACATCACAATAGTTTCCATCTCACTAGATTTCCAATGTTCAGGTTCAGCCTGGTAGACTGGGTCAGAAAGATTCACTTTTCCACCCATGCTGTTTGCCCAACCCTAATAATGGAAGATAGTGGAAGATAAATTAGAATCATACTGAGTTTTAAAAATTAGAGCACTTGCCTATGATGCTAAAAATAACAATAAAAAGTAAATAACATCGCATTTTATAGATTGAGCTACATATTAAACAATCTGTTCGATTTTTTTTCTTATCTTAGCATGGGTCTAGCTGGAAATTTAAATCTTTTCCCTATGAAATTCTAGCTGAGGAAGAATGAAAATTGATTTAATAATGATTAGTTATGGTTTAATATGCCAGATCAGAACACTCTCATTTTTCATTCTGGAGCTCAGGGTGAAAGAACCAAAGGGGAAAAAAGAGAAGATTGAATAAGCATCAAGTGAATTGTTCCCATGCCAAGAGAAGTAAATGTTCCCGATCTTTATTATAGAATATTAAGAATCCATGACAAAAGGAAGGAAATGAGAGAACTAACAAAGGTAGAGAATAAAAGAGGGCATTTTTGTTATGGCTGTAGGTCAGGCACCTAAGCAGATAAAATGCTAGCTATTCGTTTCTGGAGATCATGTTCTTAGGCCAGTTTGAAGTTCCGAGAGTATGAGTCCTGTTTTGATAGACTTCATGCCTGGAAGTAACAGGATGAGTTCATACATAAATATATGAACTTGTTGTTATAAAACATGGAGAGCAGGGTCTGCATGCCTGATATTGTGTGTAGGATTCCTGCTGCCATTTTCCATTACTCACTGGTGGAGGAGTTGGGCAGCACCAAAAGGGGCGAGTAGCAGTAATCTACTCCCTTAAAAGGAGTGAAGTAATCTCTCCTTGGAGAAAGGAAAGAACTGAGAAGGAATTGTGATTCAAAATGCATCCTCTGGTCTGCTCTTGGGGCAACTGCATCTTAGTCATGGCAGATTGTAACGTTACAATCTAACCCTAAGCAAGGAAACTGTTAGAGGCACGATTGCTTGAAATGGTTGGTTGCCTTGCAACAGTCTAGCATGTTGCTCACAGAACACTTTACAACTGCTGTCATACTGGTGTGTTTTGGGTCTCCTGTAGCATACCTGTGTCATAATTCCCAACACTGTTTCTGGGAGCAGGGGCTTTTGCATAATTTCAAATGTGTAGCACTTGCACTGTATGAGATAGATTAAGGGCTTCTCTTAATGGGACCTAGATAAGATATCATAATTATAGGCACATTATGAATGCAATATAGTGGTAGGTGTAGCTGCTATGCTTTTGGCTTCCTGTCCATAGTAAGGAGAAATCATTGTAGACTGTGCAGTGTAAGCTGGACCTGTGCCAAAGACGCACACCCATGTATTGCAGCCTAGCATTACAAGTAACACGTGTAAAATGCCTGAGATGGCTGTTTGTGTATATTGTGCACGTATTCAACCTACTTCAGGGAATGGTTTCTTGCAATACATAGATACAGCCACACATCTGTTTTTATTATCTCAGCATCCCTTTAATGCTATCTACTCCAAGAGTACTGAAGTTACTTTGGGTCTAATCTTGCAACCCTTAGTCCTGCTCAATCAGGTAAGATTCTCACTCAAGTCAACAGAAGTTTTGCAGTAGGACTGGGTCCTCTTCCTTTTACTTTAGATCAGTTCTGTTAAAGCTTTTGCAGTTTGTCTCCTTCAGGCATTTGCTCAGACAACTATAATTTTTTACTCAATAAACTTTTGAAAATCCACTCAGCTAATCTTTTAGGCCCTGATTCAGGAAAGCACTTGAGCACGTGCTTAAAGCTGAGCACATGCTTAAGTGGTTTCCTGAATAGGAACACTTTCTTTAATAATGTCTTTAATAATAGTCTTTAATAATGACATTTTAGATGAGCATAAACTGCAATTTAATATTTAAAAGGACACAAAGGAAAATATGGTTGGTAGAGAACTAAATCTTGTGAAAAACACACTTGATGCATATTAAATTAAAAATAGGTCATTAGGTTTTGGGACAAGATACTACAGAGTGCTGAGTGGTTCCTGTAAGGTTCTGAGTGTTCCTAGGACCCAATGACATCAAGCATGCTGAGCGCCTTGCCAGACCAGGCTTCAATTGTACGACATTTTAAAACATGCCTGCTATGACACTAGAGAATTGTATAATTTAAGATCTTCTTTTGTTCATGTATAGGACACACTTACTTCAGTCTGATTGTTATATGGGAAAGGGAGATTGAAAATAATAGTCCAAAGTTGAATAACATTTCCCACTTAATTTTTTACAGATATAGCTGTAGGAACTGAGCTTCAGAACAAACATATTACTTGTAACCTTTGATTTATGTGTTCCCAATTAGTAATTTAAAGATAAGGAATAAAATCAAACTGAATTCTTTACAGTTTGAGCCTCCAGAGTAGTTACAAATAATTTAATTTAGTGGAGGGCTGTGAATGACCCAGTGAGTGATAAAATTAAAGCCTATTTAATATAAAATAGTTAGTGCAAACAGGCATTACAATATAGCCATACACTGTGTGATGGGTTGTTATCACAGAAACCCCCTTGGGGCTGCCAACTGATGTGTCAAGACTAATTCTGCCCCTGCTTTCCCTGCCAGCCTGGGACTCCAGAGCCCTGCCTGGTTGTGCCAGACACACTTGCTGGCCACAATCACAAACCCAGGTTTGAACCACGTTCCACAAACTGCAGGCTTAACTGAAAGCAGCTTCTGAAGTGTTCCTGTCTTTAATACTCAGATACCCAACTCCCAATGGGGTCCAAACCCCAAATAAATCCATTTTACCCCGTATAAAGCTTATACAGGGTAAACTCATAAATTGTTTGTCCTCTATAACACTGATAGAGAGATATGCACAGCTGTTTGCTCCCCCCACCCCCAGGTATTAAAACATACTCTGGGTTAAATAATGAGTAAAAAGTGATTTTATTAAATACAGAAAGTAGGACTTAAGTGGTTACAGGTAATAGCAGACAAAACAAAGTGAATTACCAAGCAAAATAAAATAAAACACACAAGTCTATGCCTAATACCGTAAGAAAACTGAATACAGATAAAACCTCATCCTCAGAGGTGTTCCAGTAAGCTTCCTTTTACAGACTAGTCTCCTTCTAGTCTGGGTCCAGCAATCACGCCTCCCTCCCGTGTTTACTGTTCTATGTTTCAGTTTCTTTTAGGTATCCTTTAGGGGTGGAGAGGCTATCTCTTGAGACAGCTGAAGACAAAATGGAGGGGTCTCCCAGGGGCTTAAATAGACTTTATTTTGTGGGTGGAGACCCCCCTCCTCTCTCCTATGCAAAGTCCAGCTCCAAGATGGAGTTTTGGAGTCACATGGGCAAGTCACATGTCCATGCATGTCTCAGTTTTTACAGGCAGCAGCCATTGTTCACATGTTACCTTGAACGTCCTCAGGTAGACTTCTTGTATAGATTGGAGCCTTTCAAGATCATAGAATATCAGGGTTGGAAGGGACCTCAGGAGATCATCTAGTCCAACCTCCTGTTCAAAGCAGGACCAATCCCCAGTTTTTGCCCCAGATCCCTAAATGGTCCCCTCAAGGATTGAACTCACAACCCTGGGTTTAGCAGGCCAATGCTCAAACCACTGAGCTATCTGGTCCCTTAAGTGTTTCTTGATTGGGCACTTAAGTTGCACATTTCTCTCTAAAGAAGCTGACCAAATGCCTTACTAAAACCTACTTAAAATCAAACAAGTACACAGCCAACATTCATAACTTTCAATACAACAATGACACATGCCTACAAATAGGATGAATATATTTAGTAGATCATAACCTTTGCATAGATATGTTACATGGCATATGTAGCATAAAACATATTCCAGTTATGTCATATGTACATTCATAAGCATAATCCCATAAAGCATTGTGGGGTGCAAAGTCACACACTGCATTTATACTCACATTCTAAGATGAAATGATGCATGCCGGGGTGATCAGCCCCTGAATGAGAAGAATGGGAATAATCTTTTCTCTAACAATACTTGATTGTGCCTAGGCACACCTAATCTAAAATTAGCATTTTTACAATCAGTTACAATAACACCCCCTAATTAATTAGGATTATGCCAGCTTTTTACCATATCTATATTTCTGCAGCCATAATTAAAATACCTTCTACTCCCTCATTGGTTATTTAATGTTAAGCTCATCTTTAATTGACATCTGCGTGAATGCCATACCAAAAGCTATTAATATAGCTAGCATTTTCCAAAAATTAACATTTTATCTAAAACACTTGTAAAAACCAGTTAGAAACACAACACGTTTACAACATGACCTGGGATTATGTCCTAACTTCTCTCTACCTTGCCTCTGAGCTGTCTCACTTCGCTCAGATGTTACCAGGATTCTCGTGACTAATGTCAAGCCTATTTCTAGGAAATAGATTTTTGGGCCTACTTACATTTCAACACATTTTATATAACATAAGTAGATAGCTAAATACTGATGGCAGCACTGACAACTGGGAACACTCTGACAGTCTTAAGCGAGTCTACTCTTGCACTATGCTTTGTAGTGCTTGCAGAATCAAGCCCTTGGGTAGTATTATCTTTCCTCCAAAGACAAGAGAAGTTTCATGAGCCCTTTAACAGCAGGCATTTGTCACATGATACCTTGAACAGTCTTCCAAATGTCAGCTGTAATGTAACACTCTTCAGCTAAGACAATAAATTGGTCTAAATTTAGCAGGAGAAAGACACCTGGCTCTGAACGTGGTTCTACAAGGAAGAAATAAAGTGTAGTATGTCAGGAAATGTTGATTAATATTTTTTCCCTTTGGACTTAATTTTGCCATTCTCTCATCAGGTGTGTTGATGGACGCTGGTAATATATAGCCCTGATAATTACCCCAGATTCCAATGCTGTCCTTCATCAGGGCCTGTGATGAAATCTGAGTGTAGGCCATGATCCTGGCTGCCAGACTGGAATGTGACTGAGGCTGAAAGCTGACACCAGCTCGCTAGGAAAAGGACTGTGCATGAAGGCTGTATCCAAGACAACAGAGTATTTTCCATGTGATGCATTTATGCAGTAGGGTTAAAGTTCTGTGAAAGCAACAGCTGTTGCAAAGCCATTGTGCTTAGAACTGTAATATGTGTATTACTCATTTAGCACTCCATTTGGGAGAATTCTGAAAATGGTTGAAACATTTGAAGCAGAATTCCTTGCTCTATGAGATAACTTTTTAAAAAATATGTTCCATGCTCAACTGTTTCAAACAGAGTGAGTTTTCTACTGCTTCTTCTACTGCTCATTTTTTCTCTAAAGTTGACTTTCATGTTAAGAAATTAATGGTTCAAGTATGATCAGCTTTGTTCCTCAGTTTATCCCTCTTAAACTGAACCATCTGCTAGAAAGCTATAATCTCACTAGATGTGCGCGCACTCACATATGTTGGCGCATAATGTCGGCAACCAAAACCTGCTGCCACAATTACCATTCATCCATGCTTTCCAGCTCCCATTCTCAATTTAGTCAACTTCTCCCCGCTAATGTTTTCCATTCCTGCATAGCCACTACCTGACCCTGTTCTTGTGGTCCCACTTTCTCTGACCCCAACACCCTTCCACATAGGTGAAATGGTTTTGAGTTAGAAACTACAAGACCTGGGCAGAACAGGGACTTCTTCCTTCATAAAGGCCTTATATTTTCTTGTAAAAAGAAAAGGAGTACTTGTGGCACCTTAGAGACTAACCAATTTATTTGAGCATGAGCTTTCGTGAGCTACAGCTCACTTCATCGGATGCATACTGTGGAAACTGCAGAAGACATTATATACACAGAGACCATGAAACAATACCTCCTCCCACCCCACTCTCCTGCTGGTAATAGCTTATCTAAAGTGATCATCAAGTTGGGCCATTTCCAGCACAAATCCAGGTTTTCTCACCCTCCGCACCTCCCCCCCCCCCCCACACACACAAACTCACTCTCCTGCTGGTAATAGCCCATCCAAAGTGACCACTCTCTTTACAATGTGTATGATAATCAAGGTGGGCCATTTCCAGCACAAATCCAGCTGTTACTCTGAAACCTGTCATATTTTCTTGTGCGACCTTTCTCACCATGTCAAGACTATTATGCAATTAACTGTTAAGTAGGAAAGAACAGAATTCTGTAAGGACCAAATCTTGTCTCCTCAACAAGCTGAAGTGCAGGAATTTTGGTTAGGAGTACTCCATGCTGCCCAGCAGCCACACAAGTCTCCTCCATATAGGGGAGGCAGGTGGATCTGTCTAGCTACAAATATGCTAGCCATACCATTGCTTCTCTCTGCAAAAGCATAAAAAGAGACCCTCATTGAGACAGACTCTACGGTATTCAAAGAATGCTCACTTCATGTATAAGTTCTGGGTGTCTTTTCTCCCCTTCAGTTAAAGTTTGCAAATTTCCTTTTTCCAAAAAAGTAAACACTTCTATGTATGTATGTATGTATGTATGTATTTATTTGCTAAAATTCTCTCTTTTAACTCCTTTTCTTTTCAGATAAAGGGAAGCCTGAGCAATGCTAGAAGAATCCCCTCAGAAAGCAAGGCTGCAACAACTAGGTGCCTTACATGCTGCATTTATTTTTCTCTCTTTTCCTTTCTACCTCTTATTCCAGTCTCTCTGCATTTTTTTCCACCCTGCTCCATTTTAGACTCTATCTTTTCACTTGATGTTTTATCCTCTGTCTCTATCTCTGCTCCCTTTTCAGAGATGCTCAAAAGAAGAAAACATTTGAATCTGAGTTGAATTTTGAGTTCACTTGAAATTAGGCCAAATGAATATGTCCATTCCAGGCAAGTGTACTGGTAGAAAATTACTCTTCCACCCAGATTGCACTCTAATATCTGGAGACAGCTACTTCTAATGGACTTGGTTGAAGTGTGAAAGCAGATTCTCCATCCTTCATCCAGCAGCTGCTGTCGTCACAAGAGTCCAAATTCCAAAAGAATGGCTAAACATTCCTTTAAAGCTATTTGAGAATGGTTTCGGGAATCCCAGTTCCCACTTCTCTCAAGCCTGATAAGTAAATGGGGGGCTTGAGAGAAGTGAGTTACTTGCACATATAAACTCACAAATACACAAAAGAGGGGAGAAAGAAAATGTAATACCATTCCTTCCTCACCTCCCCAAAACCCCTTAAATTTGCAGATATGATTAAGATAATTGGTTTGAAGATTAATTATAATCATATGAATATGTATGGGAAAAACTTATGATTTACACATGTTCTTATGTTTTGGAAAAGATCACTCAAACACATGTCTGAACATTCTCAGAGAGAGAGCAAGAGAGAGAGAATTAATGCACAGGCTTGATTCACTCCCACTTTGTTAATGGTGTAAATTGCACACTCTGCCCCTGGTGGAGTGGAAGTTGCAGGGTTTTTAGTTCTGCTGCCAGAATCTTTGTGTGTTAAGCATGCTGTCTTGCAGCAGGCCAGGCTACTACAGTCCCTTGTCTCAGTTTCCCTCTGAGTGTCAGAAATAATCAACTCACACTTTAAAACAATATTCCTCCTCTCCTGGGATCTAAGCTGTTAAACACAGTCCAGCTCCCAGATGAGCCACCATACAGCCCTCCCCACTTTAGGTTCAGGGCTCCGTGGTTTCCTTCTAAGGACTGTGTTATTCTAGAGCTGGCCTCCGTGCTCAGGAAACTGTCCCCTTAAGTTCAGGGTTTTCACAGCGATCTGTCTGGAGACAGTGACTTGGCTGAGTTCTTCCTCACAGTGGGCTCCCCTTGATTGGGTATGGAGCCTCCTTTATGTGCTACCTGCCCAGTCATCCTACCATTCCCTTGACCTTCCCAGGTGGGTCTAATTATCCTAAACACCAGTCTAGGCTGGCTGGGAGAGAGGGGAGCCTTGTCCCACCCATTCCAAAAGGCTCCTAGTCCCAGGCTTGAAAGGAATAAAGGCCTGGGCTTTCCTACTCCTTCCACCTCCGAGACACTTACTATTGCCCAGGACCATCTTCCTCTCACACACTGTCTGTTTTGATTATTCCTTTGGTGCTTCATCCGCCTTCCCTGGAAAGGGGAACTGGCCTCTCAGACTACCTCCTGGGGCCTTAAAAGGCCAGTGCAAATTACAGTCCCCAACAGATTGTGGACAAACTACAAAAAAGTTGTATCTTAAACCTAGGGGCTAAGGGCCAAATCTCCAAAAGTAACTTCTGACTGTGAATATTTCAATTTGGAAGGTGGGTGGAGAAGAGTTTCTCAATATGGGCATTCAAAATTTGAGGCATTCAGAATTAGAGGATATTTTGAAATAGGCCCAAATGTGTGGTATTCTTTGGTTCAGTTGACTAGGGGCTGAACTACTATTAATTATATTATATAGAATTTATTATTCAGCTGAAGGGTGCAATTTTCAAAAATGCTCCGTGTTGTCCTAACTCTGCTGCCCACTGGAGTCAATGGAAGTTTTATCACTGACTCCAGTGTGAGCAAAATTAGGTCAACACTGAGCATTTATTTCAAACTCCACCCTAAATGTTTAGTCAACCTTCATCTTTGTTTTAGGAAAGTAACATATTTGTATTTTTTATTATAAATCCAAAGAAACAATAATGATATTTAATTAGACATATTTATTTTTAAAATAAGATCAGATATGAAATTATACTTACAACACCACCAAAAGAAGGGTTCTATTATTCTATCTGTTTGACAATTCTTTGCCTCTACACAGTTCTTAGTTTTATATCAGAGACCGTTAAAAGGACATTGTACCTTTTCTAAGCCCCAACTTACATTTAGGCTTGAAAGGATTAGATTTTTTTTTATCAGAAAATCTTGGTAAATGTTGATTTCACCATACGTGCAGAAACCAATGAAAAAATATTTCCATCGATAATAATCAAAATGTATAGAGAGGCAAAATAAGCAAAGTGCTGCTTGAACTTATTAGAGTTTGGTTTAAGCATATTTACTTTGTATGTTTTGACATTTTAATGTTTAGAAATCTTTAACTTTTTGAATCTCAGTATCAACTGTCACTAAAGAATCATTGTCTGACACCTCTCATTGTCTGACTCTCCCATCATTTTCTGAAACTGTGAAAATGTAAATCAATAAAAACTGAAAAAATGCTTAAAAATAATCAGATATTCTCCATTTACATTATTTTTTAAAATGAATTATTCCAAGCCTAGTTATATTAATCCCCATTGTTATGGATTTCACTATAACAGCTCTTTGAAACACTCAAAATGCCTGGCTTTCAAATAGATTATGATCAAGAGGGAGAAGTGTATTGTTTACATCACAATGCAGCATCAGTGAAGGTATAGTATATGCATAAGCCAAAGGAATGCATATGCGTCAGTAGTTCAATGTAACCCAAATTATTACAATGAATACCAAATAGATCTATAGTGATGGAACATTCAGGTACCAGGCTATGTCAGATGGCCCATCATTTGGTATTCATTGATTCACAATATGGTATGTTTGATAGATTGGCAGTACTCAAGATAGAATATTGCCTCCTGGGGAAGGATGGAGATGGGAAGGGGGATTCAAAGATACCTAACAGCCTGGCACTGATCCATTGAAAAAAGGAAAGAGTTTCATACAGACTCACCATTTGTCTTTGTTATTAGGAAATAAATCAGCCTTTGTTTTTTTCTGGACAAAGTGAAGGAATGTCATTATGACTAATAAATTGTGGTGTTACAAAACAATCAGGATATCTTCCCATTTAAATCTGAGTAACTTTGATTGTTCGGAATTTAAATTTTAGTCCACTGCAAGGAAACAAATGTCAGCGAGGGCTCTTCATTGAAATTCTGAATCTGAGCTAAAAGCAGACATAAAATAAACAGAGGACGATAAATCCATGGAAATCCTATAGGTTCATGTCTAATAATAACCTTTTTCTTATGAAGATGTTAAATCCTATACTCCTTTTAAACAATAACAACAAAAACAGTTGAAGAAGAAACCAAAAGGTGGCAAAATAGAAATTAGTATGCCTGATAGCACTTTAACATTTTTTGTTTTTTTTATAGACATTCAGAACATTGTTTTCACTTCAAATCTCTATATGACTTATCTTGCTCTAAGGACCCAATCCTGAAAACACATATGCACATAGGTAACTTTACTCACAATCTCATCTCATTGAAGTCATGGGACTATTCACATGAGAAAGTTACTTACTTGTTTCCAGGTTTGGGCCATACTTTTTTATACTGTGCTCACGGCTCTGGTATCTAAGTATCTCCAGATAAATTATTATGTCAGTGTGCTAAACTTCCGTTGACTTCGATGGCAGCAGGATAAGGCTCATAATTTCTACTTTGGAAAAAATACTAGAGGAACTGCTGGAGTTTGAGAAATTTGTAGAATTGTTGTTGGTTTATATTTTTTAAACAACAAAAGGGAATAATTTGTTTAAAAAATACCTCTTGTTGCTAGACAGATGAACTACCATCACTCATCTTCTAGCAAATGGAATTCTATGTTTTGAGTTCATCTGTGAATGCCCTCTGTATTTTCATAGCTATGATTTTATTGGTGCTTTAGTTGTGTTACAGCTTTACTACTTCTAGAATTTCTTTTTCCATCCTTTATCTTTTGCCAAGCTCCTCCCTTTGTGATTTTTCACACTGTCCCTTTTCTGTGGTGACCTCTCTTCCACCTCTGAACTCTTTCAGAGTTTTCACCCTTGCTTTAACAATTGATCTATGATGTGCACATGAAAGGGTCAAGCCCACTTTTACGGTTTGCTTAAAATATGTCTTTTTTGGGTAGATACAGAAGTGGTGCTTAATAAGTGCTAAATAAATAAACTAAGGGCTTGAGACAGCTTCCCTTTTCTGCTAACTACTAGATCTCTTTAAAACTCTTTTTATCAAGTGTTTACCCAGTCTTCAAACAAATTAACAGATACCTATAATCATTTTGTGGCTAATGAAATGTGTCAAGGGTTTAGGATTTCCAGAAAGAGTAATTTCAAATTAAGTTGTCTCACAGTTCAGTGAAAAGGCAACTGCTAAAGATAATTCAAGGACTTGGATATGTATTGAACAGGATGTCTATTTTTCTTGTAGTTTGACAGCTCAATCTTTCACAGTAAAAAAAAAAAAAAGAGAGAGAGAGAGGCTACCAGGCATAAACTTGCACTGGGCTTCGCCTCACATAGGTAAAACTCGTTGTAACTTCTGTGATAGCTAAGTAAGGACTGCAGGTTTGGGCCAATAACCTTTAAGGTAAATTTTGGGGGGTTGTTATATATAATTTCTGCATTATTGCTTATCAACTACTCTAATTTATTATGAAATCTTAACAGTGATTTTTGTATCCTATGTAATTAAGTGTAAATACCTTTGATACACATGTTTAGATACAAAAAGTAAAGTAGATATAGAATTTTTTACATATGGGTGCTGAGTTCTAAATGGAAAGTTCTCGCTATTTGATAATGGTTACAGTTCTTATCAAAGATCATGTCAAAAAATAAGCAAGCTGGCAACTTGTGGAGTGTGCTCCAAGATTTTCTATTTCAAACTGAACTACAATGACATTTTCTTAAACTTTGTCACATGTGCCGATCCCTGACTTAAATAGTACCAGATGATATTTTTACAGATGCCACAAGAGACATTTTCTTGGTTTCTTAAACGTACTGCATTTTTTCCCCTGGCCATTAAAAACTTGATTTATTTTTCTGACAGTTTGAATAGGGAAAGAGACAGAGGTTTATTGCTAAAGTTTCCTCGTTTCCATGTTTCATTTAAATGCTACCAAAGGTTAAAACCTGCCAAGATAACACCTACTGTATTATAGTCACATTTTGACTTGCAGAGCAATGTTCAAAGAGCCTAGTTTAAATTACCTTAGACCTTACAAGGATATTGATTCATTTTTCTCTCTCATCTTCAGCAATATCTTTTCTGGAAAGTGAAATGTTTTGGCATTCATGTGCTTTTAAGGCACAGCCTGGGGTACCCAGGCACACTAGTGCAGGCGGAGTACCCAGAGGCACAGTGCTGGAGCTCAGACAGCCCTTAGTAAGCATGGACTCACTGCTATACTACTTTACGGGGTACAGCATATTCCCCCCTCCACTGTGCCAGGCCTCATCTGGAAGCCAGAGAGGAAGGGGTTGGGACAAGGCTCCACCCACCATTTACTGGCCAGTATGAAGGGATCAGACCCTGCGCCCCCCTGAGCATAAGTACTGCAACTGTGCCTTGGAATTAGACAGCTCTTTGACTCCTCCTTACCATTCCATAGCTGCATCAGCACCATGCAAGCACAACGTGGATCTTCTTTGGTAAGGGCCTGATCCTGCTTTATTTGGCTACATAAAACTTCCATTGACATCAGGGGTATTTGGGGTGTGAAAAGAATGCAGGACAGTGCCCTGATTCTGTTTTTGTTGCAACTGTGTTAATGTGAGTTAGTTAAATCCTGGAATCCTCTCTCAGACCTTGCTTATTCCTAGAGCTGAATGAACAGGGAAAAAAAAAGATCCACAAATCAAAGCACAGAGTTTGTTTGTCTCTGATTCATGGGGTTGTGTTATTCATTACACACCAGTATTTGGAGAACTGCCTTCAATCCTGAAAGTGTCACACATTTTTGAACTTTTTTATTCTTCTTCTATAAATTCATACAAGAACTGAGCTATTCCCCCTTTTCTTACTCAGGACATTTCAGTCATTAAATCAGGTAGCTGCAATGACATCATGTAAGTTAGGTGACCCAATCACTCCACTGAAATCACAAACAGTGAATAGTCAAGGAAGACAGTTCGTGAACAACTGAAAATACTTAGATATGAATATGGCTGATGAAAACCAGAAGTGGTTTGTGAACAGGTAACTAACCAAAAAGTTGGTATGGATCAGTGTAGCTGCACTGAAGACAATGGAGTTATGCTGCTTTACGCCAGCTCAGGGGCTGGTCACATGTACACAATGAAAACTGTTCTTGATGAATAGCTGACAAACAATTCTCATTCCTTTTCCAAAAAAATATTCCCATTGACTTCAATTAGAGTTTTGACTGACAGATATTTTGGAATGTATTTTTGTTGGTTGGTTAATAATAAATAGTAATAAATCTATTATGTAATGACATAATTAATATATGTGCACAAAGTGCCAAAGTTTGTGTGTGCAACTTTAACTTGGACATTTCTCCCCTTTCAGTGCTTAACCATGTAGCTTTAATGCTCTCTTAACACAATTTTAAACGGAATTTTCTGTATTAAAAAAGAGGAAATTCCATAATCTGGAACTCTGTGGTAAGACAACATTGGAATACCCTGGCCCACATCCACCCTGTCCAATCCTGCTGCTTTTGAAATCAATGGCAATGACTTTAAAACTGTGGGATCAGGACCTTGCAATATTGAAAATGTTATGTGCCAGGTGCAGAACATTATGAGCAGTGCAGGTGTGTGTACTCAGTGAGGCAAAGACTCTAAAGAAGGTGAGCTATACTACCCACATTGGAAAGTTATGACAAACTGAAGACAGGGATATAACCAAAACTGTTAGGAATCCTTAACTGGACGATTATGATCAAGTGAAAACAAAGGATTATAATGGAAACACATAGGCAAGTCTCTTCTATCCCAGTCACCTTAACTAGTTAAAACCCTCAAAACTAATTGGAAACATTAAATTCCTAATATTGGGCCTGATCTTGCAAGCCCTTCATGAGTAGAAATGCTTACTACTCTGTACCTGCATTATTTACTCCTCTTTTTGTTTTCCTTTTTAAAACAAAAGATTTGGGGCCATTCATTGCCTGATTCTTCCTGTGTAGGAGACAGGAAACTTGGCGTTTCCACTGGGGGCCTCCCCTCACTACTACAGAAGTAGCTGATCGTCTATCTGCCTGCGTCTTCTTCCTTCTGTGAATTTTCACTGTGATAACCATTACCAACAAGTGTCTCCCCACTCTGAGAAAAATGGGCACTGGCTGAGACCGTTTCTCCTCTGCCTGGGGTAGCTTGTGGAGAAATGGAGGGAGAAGAGTAGACTATAGGGGGATATGGTCACCTGCCTACACACACATTCCAACCCTTGGGAAAATTGTTATGAAAGTTAATTGACCCAAAGACTTAGTTTTTTCTGCAGTGCCCCTTTCACACTTGGGAACCTTAAAGAAGGGCCCTCTGGACAGCCAATGACAGGAATCTCTGACTGTGGTTTCATTGGAACTGCGGTTAGCTGGCTGAAAACTTTTCACCAGAACTTACTTTTGACAAAAAAATTGCTTTCTTGAAGGGAATGAAAAAATTCACAGAAAATGTTAGTTTCTTGATTTTTTTTTCAATTAACATAACAAAACCCAAAACAATTTCAGCCCCAAACCAAAAGTGTTTTCAATTTCAGTCAAAATGTTTAATTTTTGGTTTTCTAAACCAATCCTCCCTCACTCTGAAATTTCTCATGAAAATCAACTAGCATTTTTCAACCAGCCCTGCAGAACTACAGATGGACAGAAATCTGTGCAGAGGCCTTGTGTCTCTAGTGAGTCTTGGGAGCCAGGTGTAGAGGAGTCTCCAGAATTTGGATTAAACTTTCAAAAGGAAACCTTACAGATTTTCCTCCCCCTCTGCTACCTCCTGACAGTTTTCTCACAGGAAGACAGAAATAGGCCCTGAAAGTGCACAGATAGGACTGAGGAAAGACTACTGGATTGGGTCCATAATCTGTAGGGGCAAATCCCATCCTAATTGACAGCCTATGCAACCACTTTTGATTTTAGTGGAGGATATAAATCATATCAGGATTTGACCTACTGTATAATGTAAAACTAATTGCAATGATCTTGGCTTGAGTCCTAAATCTTCCTGTAATTTTGTGTAACTTTACTATCATGAAAAGAAAAGGAGTACTTGTATTAAGGTGCCACAAGTACTCCTTTTCTTTTTTCAGAGTAACAGCCGTGTTAGTCTGTATTCGCAAAAAGAAAAGGAGTACTTGTGGCACCTTAGAGACTAACCAATTTATTTGAGCATAAGCTTTCGTGAGCTACAGCATCCGATGAAGTGAGCTGTAGCTCACGAAAGCTTATGCTCAAATAAATTGGTTAGTCTCTAAGGTGCCACAAGTACTCCTTTGCTTTTCTTTTGGCAAATACAGACTAACACGGCTGCTACTCTGAAACCTGTCACTGTCATGGTAAATTATTCAACTTTGTGAAAAAAAGAATTCAGTTCCAAAGAAAATGTTATTAGTGAGTTATCAGTTCAATTATCTCTGAAACCAGTTCCCACATGAAAACTGTTTCAGGAAAATGTAAGTATTTGGTGTGTCGTGATCATCCTGCTGGAATGAATGTTAAAAAGAAGAGAAAAAACAATTTAAAAAACTTTAGGGGAGAAAGAAATGTGAATTTCCTCTTAAAACATTTCTATCATGCTGCTTCATATTCATTAATTAGTCTGCGGTTTCCTTCGTGTTTAGTTTACAAAGCCACTTAAACCCACGCACTCATTTAACATATTTATGACCCCAGTTTTCTTTCTTTTCTCTGAGACTGTACCGTAATTGTTCTCTGGACTCAGGGACTGCAGAGTGCCTTCGCTGATGAAAAGAGACAACATAAAGAAGGAAATGAATGTGTGGGGGATGAATACCTTCCACAAAACAACTGGGTGCAATTTGGCCCATGGCCCTGGGGGTCACTTTAATAGAGTGGAGCCTCAGCCTCTATTGAGTGTATGGGAGACTATTAACTCTTAACAACTCACAGTCTCAGGTTATTTATTTATTGCTTAAATGATTTGTTATTGCTACTTGAATTTAATATACCCTCTGGGAACTGAGATGGCAGCATCACGTTACAGAAAAACTACAAGTTATTTTAAAACTGTAATTGAGTTTTTATGAGCTCCATAAAATCTTTCTGAACAAATAACTTACCGTTAGTCAGAAACTTCAGCAGCAGATCTGTAAACTGAAGCACGTATTAGAACAGTACTGTATTTGTGTTTCTCTTGGGGGCAGGCATTGAATATTTGTTACTTTGCGTATTTTGATTATTTGAATTTAATAATACTTTACACTTATGTAGCACTTTATGGTTTCAATGGGCTATACAGATACAGTACTAAGCATCTAAATTACTCATTTCAATTCAGAAGCACCGCACCTTCAGGGATAGCTCTCTGCAAAGTGGTCCACAGCTTAGCAAGGAAAATTCTTTCAAACCATGGCACAGCTTCTCCGTCTGGAAACTACACATCGGAATGCCACTTTTGGTGGGTAGCCTGGTACTTTTGATACAGTTTTCTCTGTGTGAGTGTGTGTGTGTGTGTGTGTGTGTGTGTGTATTTGCCCTGCCTCCACTGCAGATATGTCCCCACACACACTGCTCATTCATCTTCCCTCTGTGCTCTTGTAGTGACCTAATGTAGCCAGATGCAACCCAACCTTTTGCCTTCTCTGCTACCAAAGCACTTAGCTCAGTAGCAGGAGTACCTGCACCCCAGCCTCACAAAGCTCTCTAAAGGCCCCCCAACCCAAGCAGCAGCATGTAGTCTTTCAGGTGAGTGGGAGGCTGGGGAAAGGATGATGAAGTGAAGCCATCAGCAGAAGGGAGCATAAATAATAACAAAAATATACAATGAAAAAATTCACAGAAAAGAAAAATAAGACAAGAAGCTGTGCACGGAGAAGGGTACAAGGTAGGGGTGGCAGGGAAAATATAGATATAATATTCAGGGACTGAAGAGAAGAAATAGACAGACAAAACACTGGTACCTGCAGTGGAGCATACCATGAGGTGTTATGAAGACTTACGTCCACCAATCCACCACAAGGGAGCTTCACTGAAAAAAAGTTTGCGAACTACTAAACTAAATAGACGTAGTCGTTTTAATCTCTCTTTGGTTGAAATCCCTGTCATGCCTCTAATCATTTTTGGTGTCCTTGTATGGACTTTTCTATATTTACTTTGTCTTTTTCTTTGAGATGAAGTGACCAAATCCAAATATAATATTCAAACTCAGGGCACATTACTGAAGTATATAATAGAATATTTCCCATATTTCTCTTTTCTGTTCTTAATGAGGCCGGATATGTTCATTTTTTTGATTGCCACTTCACATAGCTCAGGCATCTTCACTGACTCTCAGAGCTGGTCAGAACATTTTAAATTTTACAGTCATAGAATCATAGAATATTATGGTTGGAAGAGACCTCAGGAGCTCATCTAGTCCAATCCCCTGCTCAAAGCAGGACCAGTCCCCAATTAAATCATCCCAGCCAGGGCTTTGTCATACTGGGCCTTAAAAATCTCTAAGGATGGAGATTCCATCACCTCCCTAGGTAACTGATTCCAGTGAAATAGTGTTTCCTAATATCCAACCTAGACCTCCGCCACACTGCAACTTGAGAGGACTGCTTCTTGTTCTGTCATCTGCCACCACTGAAAACAGCCTAGCTCCATCCTCTTTGGAACCCCCCTTCAGCTGGTTGAAGGCTGCTATCAAATCCTCCCTCACTCTTCTCTTCTGCAGACTAAATAACCCCAGTTCCCTCAGCCTCTCCTCATAAGTCATGTGCCCCAGCCCCCTAATCATTTTCGTTACCCTCCGCTGGACTCTCTCCAATTTGTCCACATCCCTTCTGTAATGGGGGGACCAAAACTGGACACAATACCCCAGGTGTGGCCTCACCAGTGCCGAATAGAGGGGAATAATCACTTCCCTCAATCTGCTGGCAATGCTCCTACTAATACAGCCCAATACACTGTTGGCCTTCTTGGCAACAGGGGCACACTGCTGACTCATATCCAGCTTCTCGTCTACTGTAATCCCCAGGTCCTTTTTTGCAGAACTGCTGCTTAGCCAGCCTGTCCCCAGCCTGTAGCGGTGCATGGGATTCTTCCTTCCTAAATGCAGGACTCTGCACTTGTCCTTGTTGAACCTCATCAGATTTCTTTTGGCCCAATCCTCCAATTTGTTTAGGTCACTCTGGACCCTATCCCTGCTCAAATTTTGTCAAACCCAAATCTTTTTGGCTTCAGTGAAGACTTTGTCTAAAAGGTTTTTTGGCTCAAGAGAGAGAGAGCACAAGAAACAGACTCTCTAACCTGCTGGTTAAGACACTGGCTTGGAATCTGGGAGACAAGACAAGTAGGTGCAAGCCCTTGCTCTGCCTGAATTAGAGTGATCTGGGATGAAAAACTCTGCTCTGATTTAATTGTAACCTCTAAGGAAAATAATCCAGGTGTCATTGTGGGCAGGAAGTAGAGATGACCAGAGGATGACAAATTGGTTTCTTAGCTACTTTTTCATTCCGCATTAGAATGAAAACAAAATCCTTTTAACATATTTGCAAAAACAGAAGATTTGGCAGGGCGTTGCTAAAGCCCTGAATTGGGATACAGGACATCCAGGTTCAAATCCTACCCTGTCTGAATCAGAGTAATCTGGGATGAAAACTCAGCTCTACTGCCGCTCCACAATGATGCCTGGATTATTTTCCTAAGAGGTTACAATTAACACAGAACCAGTCTGTGTGGATGGATAGTTTAAAATATTGCTTGCAATGTGTACTACCTTTATCTTGTCAGCAATGAATTTCATGTAGCCTTTTTTTTTTTTTGCCTAGTTCTCTTAGGTCTTCTTGGAGTTCCCCATAATCCTCCCCAGGTTCACAAACCTGTATAATATTGTGTGCCATCTCACTAGTCTATAATTAGAATCCCTAGCACTTTATTTAAAGAAGGGTAGAACTCTGACTACCCTCCAGTATAGCAGTTGAGTTTTTGTCATTGTATTTTGGAGGGGTCTAAATGATATACTTTTGATGATAGCCCATCTGCTTAGTTATTTTGTTCTTTATAACTCTTAGATGAATGCAGTAGGTCCTGGTGATATTCTGATAGTACCCTGGTACTATTTTTGGTATGATTTTCCCTGGGAGAATGTTGAACTGAATTATATTATTTCCAGGCATTGACAAAAAACATTTTTTGTCTTTTGGGGTTTGTTTGTACCTAGCTTTTTGTGTACATACAACACCAATTAGACAGCAGGCCAGGACAAAAAACCCCACCAACCTGTTCCCTCAATTACCATGAAAATATTTTGTAGCATCCACATGCCTCCATTCTGATTAACTGTGTGTGAGAAAATGCCATATTTTCTGTTCCATGTTTTTAAAGTCACACACGGGCGAAATCTTGGCCCAGTGGGAGTTTTGCCATTGACTTCAATGGGGCTAGGATTTTACTCATGTACTTTATCTTTTAAGCTTCCCTAAATCTATAAGAACCTAGAGGTGGGCAGACCAACATACTAGGAAAAGTTTAGAAAACTAAGGGCAAATTGTCCTCTACTTGGGCATGGGGAGGCAGAAAACGCAGCAAGTTTGAATTCTCTGTCATTCTGACTGATAATTTTCCCCCATACAAGAGAACAGGAAGGGGATTTGGCCCCCCAAACCTCTGGATCTCCCAAGACCTGCCAGAAACTAGAGCCATCTGCACAGAGCCCCTGTGCTTTACCACCACGTCCTCCATCTGCACACAGGAGCTGTGCTCCCATGTTATCCTTGAATGCTGCTGCGCCTTGTTGCCTGATTTATGGATTGTGTATTAATCAGAGTGATTACTTATGAATTCTCACCAACACTCTGAGGTTTGGTAGGTTCTTGTCCCAAGGTCAGGATGAGTATTATTAAAATTACTGGTTTCAGAGTAACAGCCGTGTTAGTCTGTATTCGTAAAAAGAAAAAAGAAAAGGAGTACTTGTGGCACCTTAGAGACTAACCAGTTTATTTGAGCATGAGCTTTCGTGAGCTACAGCTCACGGATGAAGTGAGCTGTAGCTCACGAAAGCTCATGCTCAAATAAACTGGTTAGTCTCTAAGGTGCCACAAGTACTCCTTTTTTTTTTTTTTTTTTTTAATTAAAATTACTGTTCATTTGGGAGACCTGATGTGCATGATTGCAAAACTCACACTTAGGAAAATCCTTCTGTATTTGTAATAGTATATTAGTACAGCTGGCAAATCACCAACATTCTCAGCCAGTAAGATAGATAGAGATAATACAGAATGTGCATCTGAACATCCATATACTCACACCATCCCTTGCAGAACAACCTGATGTGTTAGCCATTATCTTCCTCAGCACCATCACCTTCCTTATCATCATTGCCAGTGGTCATCATCCTGGCACCTTCCAAGGGCTACATCTCTCCCTTTCCTCCGCACACCGCCTGGGATACAACTTTTAGAGTGTGTTACACTCATGCTGTGATGTCTAATGCATATTTAGAAGAGCTTTCTCCCCTCTTCCTCATTTGTATTTCCTCACACTACTAATGTTGGGGTGCCCTTCTCCTATAGGTTAGTGTATTAATCATCTCAACTTATTATCATATACATCAATTTGTTATCATGGTGCTCTTGTGGTCAGACACCTACAGACGTTCCTATCCTAAACTATCCAAAAGCTGGTGTCAGTTCCATGTTCTTGCGGTTCCCCTTTCCCAGTTCCCCAAAACTCAGGGTAACTTTTGGGCCATTTATCTGTGCCAAAGTTCACAGGCCCCAAAGCCTTATGCTAACTGCTTAAGCCAATGTCTTACAGGATACACACCTGAAGCAGGCTCATTGCTTTACTGCCTTAACTTATGGTTATGCCTTACCTAGCAAATACCTATACCAATAGGCTACACCCTCAAGCTCGCCCCCCCCCCGCCCCAGAATGGGTAGTCACACATTGCAGTGAGGGAACTGGCATATATTAATGTTGTCGTAATCACAATTAATTTTCAGCTGGAATCTTGATGGGATTGAAAAGGAACAATGCTGAAGAAAGCTGCCTGGCCTCTCCCACATCAGGATAGCCCCTCCCTACAGAGTACCACAGATATGCTTCCATTAGGCTGAGAGGATCATGACTTGGAACCAGCATTCCAACCTCCTGTGCTGTACCCCTGCTGCTTTTTGTTCCACTCCCCTTCCAGAGGGAGAGTGGAATAAAATCCCCATATTCTATGTTACACTCACACCCACACAAGTACATTAAAAGAATGTTAGGTTGAAAAGTCATGAGCTTGGAAATTAAGGAACGTTAGATTTCTGGTTGCCTGTGCAATCATCATTCTGTCTCTTTGTGTATCTAGTATGTACACTGAAGGAGGCAGTGGTCTCGTAAAAAATACTATGTGATTGTGTAATTAAAGACTGTATCTTAAAGGGTATGTACAATGGAGCACAGACAACCATATATCTGGTATTTCCTAACTTTCAAATGTGTGACTTAGCTACCTAAATAATGTTTTTGATGTACTTTTTAAAAGGCAAAAAAACCCCAAAAAACAAATTATGCTACATGTCAGGAAAGCGGGCCTGCAACAGAGCCAGTCTTCCATCAACCTCAGGAGCAAAAATGGCCTGTAGTAAGTTGCCTGATCGGCTATACAGCCTGATTGGTGGGAAGAACAGACCAGCTCTCAAGGCCAGCAGTGGCAGTGGCTGCTCAAAGCATTTGTTCATGGCTGCAATAGCTCCTGTGCCAGCTTGTTCCCAACCCTGTTCCTACCTTGCCTCACTCCAGGTAACCTGGCCCTGACCCTCTTCTCCAATTCCCAACTTTGGCTTTGATCCTTGGCTTTGGTGCCTGGCTTTTGACACCAGCTGTGACCCTGGTCTCTGATTCCTGACTACCACTACTGCTCTAACCATTGGGTACAACAACCCATGTTCCAGTCACTGACACTATATACAGTTCTAATAACTCCCTCATTAGCAAGACTTGACCCCTGATCCTTCAGCATGGTAGTGCAGGCTTCTGTCACTTGAGCTGCAGGACTAACTACTTTAGGTGGTAGTTGACTGTGTTAGGAGAAGGCTGCTATCCCAGAGGTTGGTCTGGTGTCATGTGCAGGGTGTAGTCAGAGGCAGCCCAGCCCATTTGGCTCTCCCTCTCCCCAAGAGATGGAGAGTTCCTGGTCCAAGTAGTGCCCCCAGCGGTAGGAATGGGTGACTGGGGTCATAGTGCATACTTGGAAGCAAAGGGAGCCAAGCCCAGCCCCACTCCCGTTTCCCACAGCTCAAGTTGCTCCAACAGCTCCAGATGCAGTGTTTGCTGTGGATTCTGCTTTGGTAGTGATGTAAGTCTGGCCTCCGATGTTTATTGCCATTTATTATTTTGGTAGGCTGCCGACTTTTTGCAGAGGACTGTAAATGACAAAAGGGAAATGGCAATTTTTAACAGTTTATAACTTAGCAACACCAGAATGTTTACTGTTCATTTATGAAAAAAGAAAAGGAGTACTTGTGGCACCTTAGAGACTAACCAATTTATTTGAGCATAAGCTTTCGTGAGCTACAGCTCACTTCATCGAACGCATCCAATGAAGTGAGATGTAGTTCACGAAAGCTTATGCTCAAATAAATTGGTTAGTCTCTAAGGTGCCACAAGTCCTCCTTTTCTTTTTGCGAATACAGACTAACACGGCTGCTACTCTGAAACCTGTTCATTTATGGTTTTTAATCAAACTCAGCATGTTACCATGTGATATTTCTAATGATTTGAAGATTTGAAGGATCAGCCTTAAATTGTTTTTTTTATTTTAATGCTAATGGCTAGATTCATCAGTACACTCTGGATGGTTTTTGTCATGCTGGTGCAGCACAAAGTCCACAAGGGCCAGTTGAGTTTACAGCTGCTTTGTACCTGAAACACATTTTTTTGAATTGCCAGTGACCTGAAAAAATTGTTATTGACCCAGATCTAATTCATAACTCACTCTTGTCTGTAGAACACAATCCTGTGGTGAGGGTGGTATGGGTTGCAATGGATGCAAAATGGGTGGCATTCTGCTTAGGATATTATTAAGATTGCAAAGTCACATACTCAAAAGTTAAGTAGTGTTAGAATTACTGTTGCCTTTGCGCCCTTAATTTGTCTCCCCTTGTGCAAATGCATTATGATGTAGTCTTCAGTTACATGATCACATAGTATTTTCTCACAAGACCTCTGCTTCATTCAGTGCACATGGTAGATAGTACTCCGTGAAGAAAATAGCTACTCAATATTTGTTTTCCTCATCAGTCTATGGCTCCATGTCTTATTTACTGCACACCATCCAAGACCTGCACTGAATAGCAAATTATTAATTTCCTCATAGGCTTTTCTTTGACACTCATTGCCCTGGTATCTGAATAATTCACAAACATTAGTGAATTTATCTTCACAACCCCATTGTGAGATAAGAAAGTATTACTCTCCTCATTTTACATGTGTGGAACTTAGGCACAAATAGGTTAAGGTCAAAATGTGTAGGTGTCCACTAATTTTGGATACTTCGCTGATTGGGTGCCCAGTCTAAGATCTGATTTTTTCAGAGGTGGTGAGCATTCATAGTTCCCATTGACTTCAGTTGGACTTGGTAGTGCTCAGCGCTTCTGAACTTCAGACCTTAGGTGTCTAAATATATGCACACAGAAAATAAAGGACACATAAATAGTGGATATCTCAATATTTTCATTTAGGTGACTATATAGGAAGTCTATGACAGAGCTACAGCTATAACCAAGTTCTCCTGGATCCCAGTCAACTACCTTACCTGTAAAACAACCCTTTCCTTTCATGCAGGTCTCTGGCCCCCCCCCCAGTTTCCACCTTTGGCAATGAATGACCCTGGATGCTGTGGGCAATATCTTCATTCATTTCGCAGCCCTGATTCATGCAATGAGTACAGTCAAGCCTGTGCATTGAATGAGTCATGGGTGCTATGGAAAAAATAGCAAGACTGTATCATAATGCAGGATACCCACGAGACCACCAGAGAGACAGAGACCTACAATATGGATAAGGAAAATCTAAGTGAGGGAATGGAATGCCCCACCAAGTCGTGAGTCTCAATTGTAATGGCGTAATTTTTAATTGACTCAAGTCTGAGACCTCCTGGACCTAATGTAATGTTACTTCTGGGCTGGGGAATAATTTCCCCATGTTAATTTTTAGTGTGACTTCAGTAGCCCACCAAGGAATGGTGGACCCATAAACAGACTGGACCCAAGGGGCTAAAGCCTCACAGGGAATAGCAAAGAGTCAATAATTCACTGGTTTCGTTCCAGCTGCAAAAATCTTACCAAGGCTCTAGTTCTGATAAGTGATGGACTAACATCAAGTGTTTTGGAGGGTCTCTTTGGATGGGAATTTTCAGAGAACTGCTGAACCTATTGAAATACCTCCTGGGAGCTAGAACTCTCTTCTCTCCACCACCAGAACCACCAAGGATGCTTTATCTCCAGCATGAGTGTCTATAGGGTTCTCCATGGCCCCAATTAACAGGATTTAGCAGGGAGGTGCTGGCCCTTTCACCACCCACCTGCAGCAGACTACCTTAGAGGCAGGTGCCACAGCCCTCCCGCTGAACCTGGGGCAGCACCAGGTCCTGCAGCTGTCTATTTTAAATGTTGTGCATAATAACTGAATCTGGACCATTAACTCCAAGTTTCCTGATTTTTAACCATTTAGAGTGCTGCGGTTTTTTTAAAATCAAACTAGAGTATTCTTATGAGGTTCTGTTTGTTGAAGGTATATTGATTTCTCACCTAAACTCTATCTGAGCCAAAAGAAATTGGTTGGAGAATTTCCTTAGTTGTTTTTCAAATTTTGATCAGTTATCATAATAATTTGTATATAACAATACTTAAAACTCAATGCATTATAGAAACATTAATCAATTAAATTTTTATCAATTAATCCCATGAAGGCATTTCTATTTCATATTATAATTAGTAATCCAACACCTGAACTGGAAGTTCAGACTTTCTTATACAGACATCTAGCACCTATTTCTCTTTAGACTCTTTTAAGCATATGCAATTCTCAACAGGATAAAAAGTGATGTGCAGATTATGACCCAAAAAAATGGCTGTTCCACTACCAGAAAGTTTCTCTAGCGCCGTTTCTTTGAACCAAAGTTTGGTTTATTGACTATATAAGTTCCACCAGTTCCTGCAGTGGAACTTGTACATTTCTTGAACAGGAGGAGCTATTTATCTTCTGGAGTTTGCTATGGGAATCGTGTCTGTGGATTTCTTGCACCAAAGCTTTTTGGTTCACTGAACCTACACATTCTACCATGTGTGTCTGTACAGCTTACAAGTTCTTTAAACCTGAGCTTTGTACCTAGCAGGGCTTGTTAACTCAGCTGGTTTAGTAGCTTGCAATAATCCTGATTCTTAAACCAGAATTTTAAAACAGGGATTATTTGAGAGTTTTTGCCTGCATAAAGATGCCACGATTGCATCTTCTGCTTTAATAGATTTGTGATCTGATTTGACATTATTAATGACATATGCCTATGATGATAGATAAAATATCAGACTGGATTTTTGTGTCCACCTGAAATGGATTTTAGGTACATAATTTGTATTACCATGATTTGTACCAAAGGTCCCCAAACTGTGGAGCACACTCCATTAAGGGGGTGTGGAGGAAACTTTGGGGGGGGCTGGGGAGGGAGCATTACCCAGCCCCTCCCCGCCCTCAACTCTGCTCTGGTCTCGCCTGCAACTGCATCCCCTGCTCCTGGCCCAGCGCCTGTCCCTGTCCCCAGCCTCGGCGCGGCTCCGCTTCTGGCCCCGCAACCGCCCCAGCCTCAGCCCCAGGTTCCAGCTCTGTCCTTGTCTCCGCTTCCAGCACCAGATCCACCCCTAGCTGCAGCCCCCTTACCCTGTCTGCATCACCCCCACCACCCCGAGCCATGGCCCTGCTCCCGGCCCTGGCTTGGGGCTGGAGGAGGGCACAACACTCAAAAGTTTGGGGACCACTGATTTATATTGTAGCGTGGTTCCCTTGAAAGATCAAACAAAACATATATGTGAATAAATTGAACAACTGTCTTGTCAAGCTTGAACAGAATAGAAGTATTGCAAATGTTAGGCCTCAAACTTCGTATACTTCAAAATGTAAGCCTTGCAAAAATAAAGCTTAAGCTTGTGTGGTCAGGATGCGCTGCAACCAGATAACAATTTATGCTGACTCCTATGTACTTATCAACCCCAAATTACCCACATTCAAGATCTAATTGGTCTGTTCTAAAACATGGCCGTCAGACCATATAAAAGACAAAGGCACGGGACTGCGTGTGTGTTTTCAGTCATAAGGGAAACCTGACCCACACCCCCTGAACCAAAGGGATGTGCACTTCTCGACTGTCTATACCTGGCCAGTGTGGAAAGCGGCCGACTGAAGGGTAATGTATTTTCTGACGAATGCAGGGTAAGTCAACGGAGTTAAGAAGTCTGGTCACTCGAGCCAAATTGATCATAGTTGTATCGATACTGTAGCATAAAGTCAATAGTAGGTGGCTGATGCATAATAGCTTTGCATGTATTTGTGCTTCTCTTTCAAGTAGTCCAAGCGGATGCATGTAGTGCTGTCATTCATAAGCTTCTTATACGTATAGTTGTGTTGCCTTTAAAATATTTTGTCACCAGGAATATAAAACTGGTGAATAAGAGCTTTACTTATTCTTGTTTTGGGGGCTTTTATTATGACCTGCCAGGACCAGCATATGTAGAGTCATTGTTCAGGAACTCGCAAATGGTCCACAATATTACATGTACTTCTGCTTGTCTTCAATATAATCTGCCTTTTGAATTAATTCTTATTCAGTGCTGGTCTTTGGTTTTCCTTTTTTTGTTTTGTTTATGCTGTTATTATAGTCGAAAAACATTAAAAGCCTTTCTTGAGGAATAATTAGTAGTTCTTACTTATTTTATACGGACACCACTTAACCTCATTACATCTGTGTTGGGTGGTGGGAAGTAGCGAACACCCCAGGGTGAAATAGGGCCCTGAGGCGTGTCTCCTTCTTCCTTTATCTCCACAATATATATTCTTAATGTAATAACTTTTATTTCCTTCATCTTGGGGGGGGGGGGAGGGGGGAACAGCCTTCACAGTAATTCTACTGGGGAAGAATTCATTTACATTTTAGACCTTAATTTTGACTGTATTCATACATTCGTACATTCTATTTTATAGCATTTAGATGGGAAAATAACTATCTATAACTCTCCTGTGTGCATTACATGCACAGCTGTTCTGCCATTTGGGTTTTTCATTTCAAGTTAGTGTATACCTTGGGATTCTCCATCTTTCCTTCAACTCCATGCTTTTGGGGTCAGATAGAAATCCAAAGGAGGACCACAGAAAAGAGAAAAAGAGGAGTGTCTCACCCAGACAGGCAAGTGAAATGAATTCCCAAATACATACAGCACCGTTTTCAAAATCTCTGCTGAATAAGCTAAAGCTGCCTTCTCACCCCTACCCACAGCATCGTTCCCTATACCCTCTGCACATACTCTATGTGGGAAACAACTCAGTCTCACTGACCGTGGCAACACGCTGGGGCAATATTTACATAAAAACACCAATTTTCTCAGTGTATTGGGCACAAACAAGGTTAGTCTTCTTATTTCATTCCTTTGTTTTCCTGAACAAAGTTTTTTTTTTTTTTTTTTTTTGCACAATGCAAAGGGAACTCTGCTTCCTCATTTCTGTTCTTCACACAATAGCACAAGTGATGTCAGGTGGACATGTGCTATTGAGGGTCTTGCTCTAAATCACCATGTCTCTATACACATGCAATCATCTTGCCATAAGGCAACAAAATGAATTTAGTGTCCTTGTGCACCTGTGTGCTCCCCTTCTGAGTCTTGAAATGGAACTTGCTAAATTTGGGTTTTGAGGAGCCAGTGGGTGTCTTGTGCTCCATCCTCCGAGAGCGTTCAACCATACTCAGAAGATTTCAAGGTTACTCAAACAGGGCTGAGTGAATAAAAGGGAAGCTCAGGAGATGCAGCACAGAATCTGGCCCAATGTTCCAAATACACAGCTGGGACTCTAATCCTATAAACTCACCTGCTCTCCACGTAATGAGAGTGGAGATCCCAAAAGTATTGCGACTCTGGAAACTTTTCATACCATTGATTATAAATGAAAGAGGCATGTACATTCTGCACACATGCTTTCTCACAACTCTCCTCCAGGAGAAAGAAATAAGACCTCAGCCTGTTTCTGTGAATGTAATGCACTGACACCTGCATCTAAGGGGCCAGTTCTTCACCTGCTTGGAGAGTACAGGGTAAAGATGCATATCTGGGCTGTATCTAAAGGGCACAGGATCACTTAGTCAGGAGGAAATCAATGGGGGAAATCAGATAGACACAATGAGATTTCTAGTCTGAAAATTGAGTATGAATAGTGAAGACTTGGTACCCTAGCTCCTAATGGAATGAGTGATGGGGAAAAGTGCTTATAGATTATCTGTAAAGGGAAAAGCTAGATCTGTCAAACTGATAGCATAGAGGATGGGCATATCTGTGGACAGAATGTGGTGGCTGGATAGTGGTTCACATGTCAACATGGAGTGTCTGGGGGAGGAAAGTGGGGAAATGTAAATGTAGTGGGGTTATGGGGGTTTCTGGTTGTAGGTGGAACATTAGCATGGATATGAGGTGAGTTAACTTGTTTGTGGAACCTTACCACCCACCTTAAGCAATTATTCCAGTGAATCCCCAAACGTACTTTATACCATTCTGCTCTGCCTTTGTTAGAAGCCCACCTCTGCTGAACAGCCAATTTTTGTCAGTCTCTTGAATGCTCACTTATGACACTTGTCATAATTAACTATTCAAAGGACTGGCAAAATGGGCTGCTGTGACAAGTTCACTTGGTTAGGAGCTTTCTTTGTATACTTTTTTTTAAATGCAATGATAATAAATGACTGTGCAATACGAAGATACTCATCTGGGGTAAATCACCATAGCACCACTGAAGACAATGGAGATAAGCCTATTTACATCAGCTGAGGATCTGGCCTGGGAATTCTTGTTGTAAATCCTGCCTGTTTTGCTAGGAACACTGTAAGGAAGTGTTTTATCTACACTTCCTTACAACGGGCATTTTTTATGATTTCCAAATTGTTTAAATTTTATTAAGGGGCGTTTAGAACCCTTTGTTCTCTGGCCTGTGCAAAGAATGGGCGCTGGGGAAATGGCTGCAATTTTGTTTTTCGCTGCTGAATCATAGCTCATGTCTCACATTTCATTAGTGTTCGAGACCTGAACGCCTCATATTTCTCAGGTTCTGTTCCTTTTTGCACAATGTATGCAAGGAGAAGACTGTGTAAGCTCCACAGCTACGCCATTCAAGCTTTCACTGAGTCGGTGTAATTGGATTTTGCACCTCAATTTGCAAGATACAGTTCCTCTGCACTCCAAGCTTTTCAGTGGGCAGAAAAATAAAATAAAATAAAAATAATAATAATAAAGACAGGGCAGGCATTCACAAGGTGCCAGGTCTCCACACTCTTCAGCTGAGACCCCAGATTTCAATGTACCCTGAAAAGGGTGATTAATTTAAAGTGAGTGGAGTCTGTTTCTTTAAGACAAGCTCATAAATCGTGAAAGATCACCACTTCTTTTCAAAAGACTCTCCACGGTCTGAGTTTCCCTTCTGGGTCAGTAAAGGCATTGAAGTTTTAATGGCATGCCATGGCAGATTACACGATACAGCTGTCCCGGCACCGTGAAAATTAAGTTATGCCCCGTGTCAGCAAGGGTTTTTTCCCTTTTCTTTCCCTCCCCTCCCCCCTCCCCTCGCCTTCTTTCTTTCTCTTTCTCTGTCTCCTTCTTCATTCTCCTTTCTGCTGGGAAGTGCGCATCTGAGGAGGGGCTGGGAGCTCGGCGGGAGCTGCTACTACTGCTGCTGTTGGGCCTCAGCTATTGAGTGTTAGTAAATGGAGCTGATGGGGCTTTAGTGAAGAAGAGCCATCAAAATGGAGGCTTTTGTTCCTTCGCTTCTAAGCAAGGCCAAGCCACAGAAGCCGCCCCTCCCTACACACACACACACCTACCCCTCCGTTCTGCTTTCCCTTTACCTTCCAAATCTATACAACAACCATGCCCAGTCACCCCCCCCCGCCCCCGGCCTCTCAGAGTATAGTGAGATTGCTACTGACCACCCTTCCCCCAGCCCAGCTTTTTGGCTCAGGACACCAGCCCAGATCAGTTGTACAGATAAACTGTTACAGGAGGTTTTATGATCTCTCATTGCCAAAGATGCCTGTTTCTTCCAGGATGGGGCCTCAAAAGGGAGAACCCCCTTTGCTTTATTGGGCCTTTTGCATTTTAAAAAACCCTTTTGGGCCATCATAGATGCTCCCTGTATCCCTCCCCCCCCCAAGAGAGAAGAAATCAGTACAGTACAATAAATACATCCCCCTAGCCCTTTTACAAGGTCTAATGGGAGCCTGCATGTGTGTGAATGAGAGAGAGAGGAAGAATGGGGAGAATTAAGTTGCAGGTTTCTTGCTGCTGTAGGTGATACTTTCCCCAGCTCAAAAGACGCACTTCTTGCAGGAAATAACCCTCTTTATCCCTCCCCAGTCAAGTCAAAGCTACTTGGCATGTCTTTGTTATTGAAGCTTTGTAAGTTAATTAAGAGAAGTAATAAAAGTTGAGCTAAAAGCACACATTCTCAAAGGGCATAAAGGTTTTATACTCACTGTTGATATCACACGATTGTGGTAATTTTATGGTTTAACAGGTAAGATGTAGAGATGGACCTAAGTTAGGTCCAAATCTAAAGTTTCTCAAATTTCAGAACATACAAAAATATTACAAATATAAAATGCTTGCAGCCTACAATATGCAATCATTTGCATGTCAACAGTTTGTCTCAGTTCTTTTGCACATAGCTTTATAGCCCTCATTCATGTTGGTGATCACTTCCTCATATGAGTCATTAACATAAGTGGGACTGCTTGTGTCAGTGCTCACCAGTGCAAGGGTACCACACGTGGGCTCTTTGTATCTTTATTTCTATCCATTCCAGGTTAACTGGTTAGAGCATGAGGCTTTGATGCTTGCATAATTAATTTATTGTAGTTTATAAAGGGTTGCTGGCTATTAAATCATCCCATATATGTGTCACTTTGTTGACAGGTTATTTTCTTCCACAGAAAAACTTTTCCATGTCTTTAAACATCAGTCAGCTGAAGGGATAGTCAGACTTTTGCAGTGAGTTACACCAGTGACTCAGCATGCAAGAAGCAAGAATTAAAACCTGTTTAAGATTTTAATACAAATATTTTAACAGGAATTTATCTTTATGTGGTTTTCTGCCCCTTGATAGAAGGACATGTAGATAATTCAGACAGTGCATAGGACCACGAAGATATCAGTCCAGCACGTCATGAGCCAAATCCTGCCTGATGTTTGGGCTCACATGTCTACCAGAAAATCTGTAGTCAGACATAGGACAGAACAGAAGTGTTTTGCTCTTTTTCTTGATCCCTCAAAATCTTCAGAGAGTTGGCTCTGCGAGTCTTTGACAGGTACTCCATGCGTATACCCACAGAGGGGACATGCACGTTGAGGACTTAGAGTCAGGGGATATATTCTGTGAATTTTTAGCAAATATATCCCCTGATCACACATGCTCCACACTCCCCCACAGATTGCTACTTGGCACAAATAATGTCAGTTGAGAGACTGTGCCTGGGTTGGGGGAGTGTTGTAGCCACCCCTTATATAGATACAGAATTAATGCTGTTTTTGCAACATTAATATAAATCTATTTTTTGGGCAGAAACTGTGACATAATTTTGCTCTGTAAATGGTAGAGGAGGGAAAAATAAGGGCTGATTTGCTACTGCTCTGCACCTTGTGTTGTCATTTACAGGTGTGCAAAGTGGGTATAAAACATTACAGCCTGGTCAACACACAAAATATGTACTGTTTCAACTATACCAGTATAGCTAAAGCAGTTAGGGTTGCCAATCCTCCAGGATAGTCCAGGAATTACAGATTAAGCTTTAATTAAAGATTGTCATGTGATGAAACCTCCAGGAACACGTCCAACCAAAACTGCCAACCCTAAAGCAGTACATCTTTTATGTGCACTATAACTATACCAGTATAATTAAAGCACTACAAGTCTGCAGTTATGAAGGTGCTTAAACTGGCATAGTTTATTCCCTCACATTTAAAGATAACATGTTCGTATATTCTTGGATTCCTCAGCTGATTACTGCTTGTTGGTGTGGGGTAGGGAATGGTTGTTGTTTTGTTGTTATTCACTACAAGGGAACCCTTCTTACTTCTTGACCCAGATTCAGGCTCTTGGTGTGTGAGGGGAGCATGGGGTTAAGGGGAATTGTCTGTCACATTAATTATCTGGCCTTGAGTGTTCAGAAAGGAGGTGCCTAGAGACTGGACACTTCACTCACTCACACATGCCTACACATACACACACCAAAACAGTTCACAGTTTGATTGGAAGCTTTTCTCTCTCTCTCTCTCTCTCTCTCTCTCTCTGTTGTGCTGCAATCCATGTTAAATCAGCTCATTCCTCCTTCTCAGTAAATCTAGACAGGCCTCCGCTTTAAATACACTGGACCACACAAGGGAGAGGGGAGAAATATCAATTCCCCCATCCCTACCCCTCTTCTCCTTAGCCATTTGGAAGCCTGTATTCTAATAATAAATGGTGATTTAAAAAAAAAAAAAGAGAGAGAGAGAGAGACAAACCTCCCCTTTTGCCCCCTTTTGGAATGACAGTTCTGGGGCTTGGTCTGGGGAGCCCATCATTGAACTTGCAAAGGATCCAGGAGGGGTCCCTATAAATCTGGGCTGTTGCTCATTGTGCTGAAAGTTTAACTGCTTTACTTTCACTCACAAGGGGGAAAAAAAGAAAATGACTTGTAAACATGGGGTTTAGAGATATTGCTTTTTTTTTTTTAAAGGTACTTGTTGCCTGTCTTTTTGTTCCTTGGAAAAGGAACAAAACGACACAAAGTTTACCACTTTCTCCCCCACCTAGTTCTGTTAGTTTGTCTCTTCCTCTGTCATTCCTTATGATATAGCTTGGGAATTACATTCTATAAGTATTTGGGGATACAGTTTGAATGAAACTATACAAATTATAGTTGTATTGTGCTGAAAAACATCTACAATTCTTGCCTACTCGGTTCTGGATAATTTAGACAGTAAAAAAAAAAGATTAAACAAACAAAATATACACAGACATACAACCCTTCCTCCCAACACACACAAACCTTGGAGGAATGCCAACTGCAATTGCCACAAACTAAACACGGCTTTGTTTTCTCACTGATGCTTTTACCCATCTCATATTCTGCCTTTCTGCTCATGACTAATTTCTTGATCCCATTTCATGGGTCACAGAGCAACATACCAACCATTTAGTAGCAATACATATATACATACTTTGTGGATATAGTTTAAATATATCAAATTTACCAAAATCCAGGAATTGCTAAACATGGCTAATGTAGGTGGGTTCTTATAATTATACTAGTGGATTATTCAGCTTTATAATGTAATATTTGTCCCCAAAAATGTATTTGAATCCTAGAACATCAACTATGATCCCTTGTCTCTGATAACTGCAAATAGGATAAAGGAACTAGCTAGTTTCTACTTCCATACAACATTTAGTGTAAAAATAAAGTTTATTGCAGACTGAATCAGAGATCACTTTTTTAATTTATGGGTAAAAAGAAAGTGAAAAAAGTGTGAAACAAAATTTGCTCAACCCTATTGAAAATAATATCATGGTTATATGGAGATTTATGCTGTATCACATTTACTATAACGTCATAGTTTGAATTTCATCATTCCTTGAAATCATTTGATTGAATAATAAAAGACATGCAAAATAATGTCAGAAATAACCATATGGTGAGTATGAATGTTCATAGGTCAGAAAAAGAGAGAGAAAGGCTGCCTACTTTTTGTACAGTGGCTAATTTAGAATACATCTTATTAAAAAATGTTTAAAGGGAGTTAGACAGTACATTTGTATGTATGTCTGTGACTGTGTGTGTGTGCGCACATGTGGGATGGGGGGCGGTGGGGGAAGTTTGAGAAATTCTAATCCTGTAGCTCTCAGGACCTGGAGAGTTGGATCCCATCTGGTGTAACTGGATTAAAAATCTTTTCTCATTTCAAAGGTTTGATCTCCACAAGGGTTTGATGTGATGAAATCAAAGTGGCAGCTTGGATCTGAAAACTATTTGGATTTGAACTTCCTAATGTCTAGTTCTGAGAGAATGATTGGGATGGATATAAATGTGTGGTAAGCACCAATGCATTTATAAAGAATGAGTTATGCTTGAGACAATACAAGGATATTATATTGCTAAAATAATACTGCTGATAACAACAATAAAACTTAAAAGAACTTTTGTTTTGAAATGATTGGGTCATATTGTGCCATCAGGATTTTAGCAGAACTCCCCAATGGCATCAATTGGAAGTTCCACTGTAAAATGCATAGCGCTAAATTAATAGTAATAATAATCAATAATAGTTGTTTTTATCCAGTGATTCAGGCATGAGCTTAAGACTCAGGAGACATGGGCTCAATTCTTGCCCTACCTCAGACTTCCTGTGTGATCTTTGGCTAGTCACCTAGTCTTTCTGTACCTTAGTTCCCCATCTGTATAATGGGGATACTTCCCTACCAGGGGAATTGTGAGAATAAATACATTAAGGATTGTGAAGCACTCAGATACTGTGATAATGAGGGGCCACATAAGAATAATTATATAAGATATTGTTATTACCAAACTTGTGTTGTGCTTCACAAAATCAAAGAATAATATATGGTTTAAAGTGAAATGTTACATACATTAAGAAATACAAGTTTCGGGTTGGATTCATTAAACAATAACTACGCATTTAAAAGAATATACGTACAACCGCTTGTAGGTGGAGTGCACAACATTCATATATTTACCTGTATCAAGGGATACAGTACTTTTGCATGCTATCTTATTTGACACAGAAAAGACCAATCAAAGCTTGCTTGGCTGCAACTGCAAGAAAATTATTGTATGTGATATTCTCAAAATCCCTGGGCCCAGTTCTGCACTCCCTGAAGTTAATGACAAAACTACCATTGGCTTAAATGGTGAAAGATCAGATCCCTGATGCTCAAGGCTGCTTGAGAGCTACTCAGTGGTCCAGAGGAAGGTGAAAAAGCTACAAGGCTCCTACCCTGTAGCCATTTTTCTACATCATCTTGCACAACACATCAAGCAGTATAATGGAATGGATTTAACAGCTCCCTCTATGGATCATCTGAGAGGTGTGAAAGAAACCAATTCTCATAGTTTGATCAATAATGACGTGCCAGTAAAATTCATGAAGTGCCATTTGGGCCCAGGATACCCAGAAATTTGCCTTGAGCACCAAAATGAGAATGGTAGTCAGGAGCTCTGCTCCTCAGGCATTACAGAGCTGCCTATCTATTGCTAGAGATAAAGCTCCTCTGTGCAGGAGACAGAACTTTCTCAGGGGCCAGTCCAAGACTATAGAACAAACACAACCACAGGAACGAAGGACCATTGCAACATCAGCTCCAAGGGAAGATGCATTTCTTTGACCTGGTTTTTGCTAATATAAACATAGTGCAGTGTATATATAATATATTACACTATTTTTTTAAACGGCGATAACCCCTCCAAAAAAAATCTCCTTGTGAAAAAGAAGAGAAAGAAAGAACCACACATGGCAGATTCTACTTACATCACTCAATGCACTCCTGGAAGGATCTCATCTACTACTGTGATGAAGGCCATATAAGAATCTGACCAGAGTAGACAAAAAGATTTACGCCCCATGTCAATCATTTCATTTTTAAATGCAAATCCTTCCTGAGGTGGCTGTGATCCAAACTGGTACTTGAAATACACCAATGAATATATTTCATTTTAGAGAGAAAACAGAGTTTATGTCTAAAGTGTCAAAAAGCAGCAGGTTTCAGAGTAGCAGCCGTGTTAGTCTGTATTCGCAAAAAGAAAAGGAGTACTTGTGGCACCTTAGAGACTAACCAATTTTTATGCATCCGATGAAGTGAGCTGTAGCTCACGAAAGCTTGTGCTCAAATAAATTGGTTAGTCTCTAAGGTGCCACAAGTACTCCTTTTCTTTTTTTGAAAAAGCAGTAGCAGATTGTATGCACTAATAAGCAAAATTCAGCATTATTGAAACTACACATGATAGTATCCAGTGAGAAGATGGGGAAACATGCCATAGCAGCCACACCACTAATAAATTATTTGAGAACATGAAATACATTAAGTTAAACAACAGTAGCTTTGTCCTCTAGAAGTCATTTCAGAGCTAAAATGAGGAATTAGTATTCATTTGTACTACCATCATCTGTTTAATCTGATGCATCTCAATTTACAACCCAATGCCACTTGGTATGAGTTTTCCATTTCCACCTTTTAATTATCCCTCCATGTTAAGGTCTCATAATTTCTTACCAGGGTTTCCCTTCACAAGGATAATTGTCCCCAGTAGGATTTAACCAACCCCACCTGGTCAGTGTAGACCCATCAGTCCTGGCCAGCATTGTGTCAGCTAATTTGATTCCTCTCAATTGTATTTGAACATGCCCAATGTGAACACTCCATTGTATTGCTATGTGATGCTGTACAGTTACAGATAAGATATTAAATAGAGGTGGGTTTTTTCCTGCTTCTGATGGCTGTTGAGAGGGAAGTTAAAGATCCCGTGGAACCTTTTAAAAGGAGTAGGTTATAACCCTCATGGCTGAGTCACCTATTTTCTCTCACACTTTTAAAAAAAAAAAAAAAAAAAAGAAAGTGCCTCTCACAATGGAGTTCAGATCATCCACTGGTGTTCATAAGTGCCACAGTAGTGATGATTATGATACTGAATTGATGATGAGTGAGTGAGTTCTGGAATCGCTGCCTTACACACAGTACTGCTTTAACCTCTCCAAATAGAGGGAAAGCACAAGGAGAGGAAACAAAACACTAAACCAGATGCCAAAATGCTAGAGGGGCCAAGAGCAGAGAAGGTAAAATGCAAATTTTGTTTTTTAAATAGGAAGATCATGGCAAGAGCCTAATAGGGAGAGGAATTGGGCAGGATCCCCTGGGAGAATAACATGAGGGGGAAAGGAGTCCAGGAGAGCTGGCTGTATTTTAAAGAATCCTTATTGAGGTTACAGGGACAAACCATCCTGATGTGTAGAAAGAATAGTAAATATGGCAGGCGACCAGCTTGGCTTAACAGTGAAATCCTTGCTGATCTTGAACACAAAAAAGAAGCTTACAAGAAGTGGAAGATTGGACAAATGACCAAGGAAGAGTATAAAAATATTGCTCGGGGATGCAGGAATGAAATCAGGAAGGCCAAATCACACCTGGAGTTGCAGCTAGCAAGAGATGTTAAGAGTAACAAGAGGGGTTTCTTCAGGTATGTTAGCAACAAGAAGAAAGTCAAGGAAAGTGTGGGCCCCTTACTGAATAAGGGAGGATGTGGAAAAAGCTAATGTACTCAATGCTTTTTTTGCCTCTGTCTTCATGAACAAGGTCAGCTCCCAGACTGCTGCACTGGGCAGCACAGCACGGGGAGGAGGTGACCAGCCCTCTGTGGAGAAAGAAGTGGTTCGGGACTATTTAGAAAAGCTGGACGAGCACAAGTCCATGGGGCTGGATGCGCTGCATCCGAGAGTGCTAAAGAAGTTGGCGGATGTGATTGCAGAGCCATTGGCCATTATCTTTGAAAACTCATGGCGACCTGTGGAAGTCCCGGACGACTGGAAAAAGGCTAATGTAGTGCCAATCTTTAAAAAAGGGAAGAAGGAGGATCCTGGGAACTACAGGCCAGTCAGCCTCACCTCAGTCCCTGGAAAAATCATGGAGCAGGTCCTCAAGGAATCAATTCTGAAGCACTTAGAGGAGAGGAAAGTGATCAGGAACAGTCAGCATGGATTCACCAAGGGCAAGTCATGCCTGACTAATCTAATTGCCTTCTATGACGAGATAACTGGCTCTGTGGATGAGGGGAAAGCGGTGGACGTGTTGTTCCTTGACTTTAGCAAAGTTTTTGACACGGTCTCCCACAGTATTCTTGCCAGCAAGTTAAAGAAGTATGGGCTGGATGAATGGACTATAAGGTGGATAGAAAGCTGGCTAGATTGTCGGGCTCAATGGGTAGTGATCAATGGCTCCATGTCTAGTTAGCAGCCGGTATCAAGTGGAGTGCCCCAAGGGTCGGTCCTCGGGCCGGTTTTGTTCAATATCTTCATTAATGATCTGGAGGATGGTGTGGATTGCACCCTCAGCAAGTTTGCGGATGACACTAAACTGGGAGGAGAGGTAGATAAGCTGGAGGGTAGGGATAGGATACAGAGGGCCCTAGACAAATTAGAGGATTGGGCCAAAAGAAATCTGATGAGGTTCAACAAGGACAAGTGCAGAGTCCTGCACTTAGGATGGAAGAATCCCATGCACCGCTACAGACTAGGGACCGAATGGCTCGGCAGTAGTTCTGCAGAAAAGGACCTAGGGGTTACAGTGGATGAGAAGCTGGATATGAGTCAACAGTGTGCCCTTGTTGCCAAGAAGGCCAATGGCACTTTGGGATGTATACGTAGGGGCATTGCCAGCAGATCAAGGGACGTGATCATTCCCCTCTATTCGACATTGGTGAGGCCTCATCTGGAGTACTGTGTCCAGTTTTGGGCCCCACACTACAAGAAGGATGTGGAAAAATTGGAGAGAGTCCAGCCGAGGGCAACAAAAATTATTAGGGGACTGGAACACATGACTTATGAGGAGAGGCTGAGGGAACTGGGATTGTTTAGTCTACGGAAGAGAAGAATGAGGGGGGATGTGATAGCTGCTTTCAACTACCTGAAAAGGGGTTCCAAAGAGGATAGATCTGGACTGTTCTCAGTGGTACCAGATGACAGAACAAGGAGTAATGGTCTCAAGTTGCAGTGGGGAGGTTTCGGTTGGATATTAGGAAAAACTTTTTCACTAGGAGGGTGGTGAAACACTGGAATGCGTTACCTAGGGAGGTGGTGGAATCTCCATCCTTAGATATTTTTAAGGTCAGGCTTGACAAAGCCCTGGCTGGGATGATTTAATTGGGGATTGGTCCTGCTTTGAGCAGGGGTTTGGACTAGATGACCTCCTGAGGTCCCTTCCAACCCTGATATTCTTTGATTCTATGATTCTATGAATCTGTGGCAGGAGCCAGATGGGTGTGTGAGTTGTGAGAACGTTAAGGATGAGAGTGTGAGAAATCTCTTTGTGGGAGTGAGAGACTGAAGTGGAATTTGCCCTTAATTCAGAATGCTCAATGTTTTGTTCTCTCCTGTCCTGTATCATGTTCTCTTGGCTGTCCATAAGAAGATTACTGTCCCAGCAGAAGGCCCGGGCTGTGTTAGGATACCTGGTAGGTGAAACAAACAAATGGAAAGAGAATTCATGGGGTTTTGTAGATTTGATTAATAGGGTAGATGTCTTGACACGAATCAATAACATTCATTTTATACGATGTAAATAATAGAGCAGAATGTTGATAGGGAAACCTTTTATATAGAAGGAATCTGTAACTAACTTCAATTTTATAAAAGATGCCCTTGAGAATTTCAAAGAGTGCATTGATATCATGTTAAAAAACAAAATTAAGGGCACCCTTTTTTTCTTGCTTGCTTGCTTATGAAAGATGCCAGATAGATAACATCTCTGAAGTTATTTTTAACTTTATTGTTAGTTATAATCACCTTAGCTCTTATTTGTAAGACATTAGAGGGAAAAAAAGATATTTGGTGTATATATTTTGTGCATTTGACAATACTCTCTATGTAGTGAGTTTCAGTGTTCCATTTGCATACTACAGTAATTTTCTGCTGCTTGTGTGGGTTGTCCACACAGCAGCAGGGGAATGAAAAATATTTTAAAAGATAGGAAATATATTTGTAAAATCACAAAAATTGGTAGAAGGATTCAGAGATAAGTAACCACTTTTTAAAAAAAATTTCTAGATTTCAAGTTGATAGTGTTCCTTTAACAATTTTTACTTCTATAGCAATTTCTACCTGAGGCGCTCCAAGTACTTAACAAACATTAATGAATTAAACCTCACAACACTCCATGTGGTTGGTACTTTCTTCAACGTTTTAGAGAAATTAAATTACAGAGAGGATGACTTGCCCAGTCATGCTGCAAACCTCTGTCAGAACCAAAGAAGCCCGACCTTCTGACACCACACTGCTGTACTTTAACCACTTCATCATGAAGTCCTCTATCCACAGAACTGATACAGCATGGACAGTATCAATGCAGGCTTCCAGACACTGACCACCCAGTATTACCCTTAATACTAACCGGGAGAGCCCTTCTATATGGGGAAAAAAGATAATTCTCTCTCCTTTGGACATTCAATTCTTTGTCTCCCCACTAAGTCTTCCAACAAAAGTGCCAACTAATGGCAATTTGTGGCAGTTGTTTGTGATGTAGAAACTTATCAGCTGGGAACTGGAATGAGATAGCTAACTCATTTCACTTAGGACACTCATAACTACTTACGTTCACTACTAATTTAGGTATCCTGAGGTTGAAAGGACTCTAAATGTCATGACTAATCCCTGAATCATGGAGTTCCATCCATCCATTTTATTATTTGTAGACCATCTAAAGGAACGGGAAGAAGTAGTGCCTCCATCTTCTCTCTAAATGGAGTAAGGAAAGGCCGCTTCGTCCCTTCAAGCAATACGATTCTGTCTGGGGGGGGGGG